>NC_057861.1:631864056-634307389 GCF_019393635.1 Dromiciops gliroides
TGCAATTGCTGTGGAGAGAGCAATTTATTCCTATCAAAGACCCCAACTCCCTCAAAATCCCAAGCAGAGCTAGCACAGAATCCAGAGAGATTCTCCATCCTTTCTTGAGGCCAAGTAAATGCCTAAACCCTCTAGGATGGGACTGGAAAGTTGTATGTTCACTGCTGGAAAGTGTTCAGAGGTGGAGAATTCTGAAGGTTGAGCAGACCTTTATGTCTGACAACAAATCTATCTGCAAGAAATCTGTTTCCTCTTTGTAGAATTTGCTCTTCACTCAGGAAAGAGAAGTCTTGCTTGGTTCTGCTTGGGGAGGGTGTGCCAGGTCCTGAGGTGTCCCTCCCTTTACCCTCTGCTCCCACATTCCATGCTGATCTGGTAGATTACAGGGGACTTGTCAGGTGATCCTGAAAAGGGGGTCCCTAGGACACCAAGAGAGTCAGAAAAACGAGGTCAGGCAGGATTGAGAGCTGGTCACAGCCCTGAACCTACTCCTTAGCTGGGGAGGATGGACAAAGTCTGAGATAGAGATTAGCAATGCACAAAGAAAGAAAATTAGCCTTCAAAATGCCCCAGTTAATGTATTTAAGAGTGATTTGGGGAGTAGGGGTATGTGGGACTACAAGAGTGTCAAGGAGTATGGGGGTACGGAAAAGGAATGGGGAAATGGGCTTGTGTAGGCAAGGGTGGGTGGGGTTAAGAGGAATCTGTACTCTCAGGGAGCTTCTTGAAGGATGGTGGGGATTTCTTTCAGGAGCCGGTAAAGGAAAAGACTGGAATTACTGGGTCTGGGAAGAAGAACTGAATACCAGGGAAATGTATCAGGGGCTATCAATGGAGTTAGGGGGAGGGAGAAGGCCTCAAGGTTGAAGCAACAAAGCTAGAAAGAGGACCCCAAGTTTTGAGTAACATACCAGGCAGTCTCTGATAGGTACCTCCGGAGAGCAGAGCTGGCCCCTCTGCGGGAGAGGGCTTTCTGATAGAAGACAGATTGAATGTGATTAGAGGGGAGGGGGAGCTTTAGGGGTATTATCGAGGGATCAGCCCTTCCTCCTGCTTGGGAAACTAGGAACCCAGGGTACCCCTTCCCCACCCCCATCGCCACCGTGTAACTCAGGGACCTGGCCTGCTCCGAGGCAGGAGGACGGGCGAAACGACGACATCCACAAGCCCTTTTCGCAGGGTCCCAGGGTCCCCCGGGAAGGTCCCAGGCAGTGCCCCCTCCCCCCATCCTCCGGCTCCGCCCCCGGACCTCCCACCCGGCGGGGGGCTACTGGGCGGGCGACCCGAGTCCCGGTGGGCAAAGGAAAAGGAGGGGGTGGAGGGGGCGGGGCGGGGGCGGCGCCGAGTAAGGAGCCCAAGCCCGAGCCCGAGCCCTAGCCGGAGCCCGAGCCCGAGCCGGAGCGGGAGCGGAGCTTAGCCACCGCCGCCTCTAGGTCCCAGGCGCCCGCCTCTTTTTGCTCCAGGTCCAGCCCCAGCCCCAGCCTGGGACTCGTCCCTTGGGACGGCAGCAAATCGCAGCCTCCGGGTCAGTCCAGCTTGGTCCGGCCCGAATCTAGAGCCCGGCCCAGGATGGCAGCAGAGGCCCCTGCCCCCGGTCCCAGTCGTTTCCGGCCCGGTGCAGCGTCCAGCCCCGCCTCTGAAGGACCTCCCAACAGCAGTCCCTGGGAGCCTGGCGTCCCTGCCCCAGCCCGCTTCCCCTACACTAGATGAACTGCGGCCCGGACTTCCGGCTCCCCAAGTTCTGCACCCCTCTGCCTACCCCCAGGCCGTGCACCACGATCTCCAGCAACTGAAGCCCCTTCGCACTGCACCCTCCAGTTCCATCCCCCGGATCCGTCAGCCTTGCGCCCGCCACCCCCTCAGCCCTCCCTCCTCCCCCTCTTGCAGCTCTAATCCCCTTCCCCTCTTCACTTCCCCCGTCCCGCATCCTCGGTCCCTCCAGGGCCCCAGACCCCCCCTGGCCTTGCGAGCCTTTCCCGAGCTCTCCAGCCAGCCCCAGGACCTAAGAACCTCGGGTCCTCTACTTCTTGGGTAGGGGTTCCTCGTAGTCGCCCCCGCCCCCTCCGTTCCCCTGAGCTCGCGCCCCCAGCGGCGGCGCCATGGCCAAGGACCAACTGCGGCCCCGGCTGTGCCGGATGATCAAGGGCGAGCAGGGCTACGGTTTTCACCTGCACGGAGAGAAGGGCAAGAGTGGCCAATTCATTCGCAAGGTGGAGCCCGGCTCCCCGGCGGAGGCGGCGGCGCTACGCGCTGGGGACCGACTGGTGGAGGTGAATGGGGTCAACGTGGAGAAGGAGACGCACCTCCAGGTGGGCCCGAGGATTGTTGTGCGTGTGCGGTGTGCGTGTGAGTGTGTGTTTGAGTGTGTGTGTGTGTGTGTGTTGTGTGTGTGTGAGAGTGAGAGAGAGACAGAGACAGAGAGACAGAGACAGAGATAGAGACAGAGACAGGGGTCCGAGGGGAGCGGTGGATAGATGCTATCGTGTCTCTGTGTGTGGTGACACGGTGGCTGTATCTAGGTGTGATAATGTGTGATATTGTGTGCCTCTGTGATTATAATTGTGAGAGACTCTGTGATAGTGTTTGTGTGCGACTCTGTGCCTAAATGTGTATTCCTATGGGATAGTGTGTGTCTGTGTGGAGGTCTGGGAGTAGTAATGGGAAACTGTCTAGAGCGGGGAGCATGACACAGGATGTGTAAGCTAGCTGGCTCTGTGTGACTGTGTGGGTCTCTATTTTGAAGAGAGATTCCTGGCTCTATCTCTATTGGATAATGTATGATATTGTATTCAGGTGATACCATGTGTGGCCATATGTGACAAGGTGTAGCTGTATACTATTGTGATGCTGTGTGTAGCTAAGTATAGCTGTGAATCAAACTGTGTATGACCCTGCCTGTAATATTGTATCCATGTGACATTGTGTATAGTTAACTAAGCAGGCACTATTTGGCTGTATGTGCGTGGCCTTGTGTTATGGGTTCTTATACTGTATATGTATATGATACTATTAGTATATTTGTATACTGTGGGACCCTCTAGTTCTGTGTGATCTTGTGATAGTATGTTACATTGTCTATGACACTGTGTGCCACTGTAGATCTAAGTGTGACAGTGTGCTGCGACATTGTATGTAACTGTGACGCCATCCATATATGGACTGTGTGAGACTTTTTGTGTGTGTGTGTGCACACTGTGCCTGGGTGCCAGAGACCGTGCTGAACAGAGAAAGACACTGTTGTTCTCAAATTATTAGCCAGCTCACAGCTCTCACTTACACCCCCTGGGGAAATCTCCCTGTATGAGGAAGAAAGTTCCAGGGATCAGGAATACCTGTCTCCATGATGGGCATCCTGGGTACTAGCACTGGGTCCTGGAGCTGGCTCTGTTTGGAGGGGACAGCTCTTGGGTCTGGACTGTGGGCTTCCCTAGCACCATGACTCATTGGGAAGGGAGGGTCCAATTCTCTGTCGATTGTGTTTCCCATGTGTATGCAAGTTTGCATCTGTGTGTGTATTTTTGACAGAGAGAACATATGGGTATATGAACACTGGAATTGGATTCAGGAGAGAGACCTGAGCTTGAGTCCTTGTTCTGTTATTTACTAACTGTGTGACCTTGGGTAAACATTTAATCTCCCTGTTTATCTGTAAAATGGAGATGATAATGTTAGGACTTCTGGACTCACAGGAATGTTATGAGGAAAGATTTCGTATGCTAAAGAAACGTAAGCTATTCTCTCTTGGTTTGTCCTGGTTCTATGTGTTTGTGTGTGTGTGTATGTGTGTGTATCTCAATATATGTGTGAAACAGCATATCATACGGTCTAATCTTTAGCTCCAGAGCTACCTCCAGATACACAACACGGGCTTGCAGTTAGGGGCCTTATACTTTTGCTTACTCTGTCTTAGCAAACTGCAGGGGTGGGGTGGAGTTCTCTGTGTGTATCTCCATTGGTCCTAAGGGAGGAAAGGTTAGGTAAGGGCCTTTCCTTAGAGAATCAAAGAATGATGAAGCAACTGGGGATATTTAAGTTGGAAAAGAGAAGACTGGGGTAGGGGGAGATCAGGAGAGTCCTCCTTCAAGGCCTTGAAGGACTGTCATATGGAAAAGGGCTTAGACTGACTCTCTTAGGCTTGAAAAGAACCAGGGCAATGGGTAGAAGCTATAGAAGCAGAATTTACAGAAGCAAAGTTAGGCTCGACATAAAGAAAAAAGTGCTATGGCCGAGTATAATGGACTGACTGTGGAACTAGTGGGTTCCCTCTCAGTTGGAGGTCTTTAACCAAAGACTAGATGGTGACTTGTCCAGTGTGCTGTAGAGGGCTTGTTTCTCTGGTATGGGCTTGGATTACGTGGCTAATGGGGTTCCTTCCAACTCTGAAATTCTGTGATTCTGGGAATTAAGAGCCGGAAAAGGATTTAGAGACCACTCAGTCCAGCGGTTTCCAATCTTTGTATTGTGGACTCCCTTGGCAGTCTGCTGAAGTCTATTATTGACGGACATCTTCTCAGAATGATGCTTTTTAATGCTGAAAAGAAATAGGATTAAAAAGGAAACAAAGTATATTCAAATGCAATTAACAAAATAGATATACATACATATATGTAGATATATATGCACATGCATACATGTGCACACATATACTTATGCATCACAATACATGTATGTGCATGTATATACACGTATATATATTTCAGAGACTCTCTGTTAAGAACCCCTGGTGTATCCCAACCCCTTCATTTTACAGATATAGACACCGAGGCCTAGCCATCATGGTTACATGATTTTCCTAAAGTCTCATAACCATTCTCTGGTTGGACCTCAGTTTCCCTGCTGTGCTGAGCACACTTCTCATTTCCAGGTTGGCCACAGGGTGATGAATTTTATAATAATAATAATAATAATAATAATAACAATTATATAAAGCTTACTATGTGCCAGGTGCTTTACAGTATTATATCATTTGATCTTTACAACAACCCTGGAAGGTAGGTGCTATTATTATTCCCATTTTATAGATGAGGAAATTGAGGTAGACTGAGGTGAAGTGACTTGCCCAGGATCACACAGGTAGTAAGCGTCTGAATTTGAACTCAGCTCTTCCTGACTCCAGGCCCCTCTATTTATTCATCACACCATCTCAAAGACTAGTTGCCTTAGCAACTCTCCAAAACCATTTACTAAGACGAAAAAAGGTTGGAAACCTATGTCAGGAAGAAGGACTACCCATACCGACTAAATTACAGATCCTTGAAGTATTAATTATTCTCCTCCCCTGAAGGTTCATTGTGGTATGGAGGTGCCCTGGGGTTCTCTGGGGTTATGCTAACAGAATGCAAGTTTTGGCAGGTTCTGCCAAGCTGGGAAGACTGAGTACAGCCTGGCAATGGACTGCTTGTCTTTCCTCTAAGGATCAGCTTTAGCTTTGCTAAAGCTGGTGACCAGGTTGGCTGCAGGGTGAATTTTTGAGCCATAGCAACCCCCAAGACAGTCTTTTAAGGCATAGAGGAGTTGAAACCTTTGTTGATGGAGGGAGCACTTCCACTGATGAAATTATGGACTCTTGAATTATTGAAGCTTTAAAATTACTTGTTTTTGTGAAAACTAACCACATACAATCCCCATTTTACAGATGGGGAAACTGAGGTCCAGAGAGGATAAGTTGCCCAAGGAAAGTCATAGAGTGAGTAAGTGTCTGAAATGGGTTTGCAGCTCAGGTCTCCTAGAGCTGAGTGATCTGCTCTTGGATATGATCCAAGCCCCTTTAAGAAAAGCAGAGACAAGAATGGATATAGTGAGGCAGAGAGTTGGGGTATCATGCTCCCATTCCACTTCCTGGAGCCATGGGATATATGTTAGCACAGTTCCTGGCACATAATAGGTACTTACTAAATGTTGATTGATTGATCGATTGTCATGGAACTTATCCCAACCTGAGGCTCTGGACATCACACCCGTAGTTGGCCTGGGACCACATAGGTTCAATGGGGGATAAAGATGCTTATACAGTTTGTGTGGTTATTATGGGGGGTAGGCATCTATCTAACAGTCTAATTTTACAGATGAGAAAAATGAGGTCTAGGGAGGTGATGACTTGCCCAAGGTCACACAGCTAGGAAGTATCAGAGGTGAGATTTGAATTCAGGTCCACTGACTACAGGATTCTACTACATCATTAATGATCCCTCTGTGAGCATGCTCTCAGCAGCAAGGGAAGGGTCCTCTACATACCCTGTGCTACGATTTAGGCCTTTGCTCAGTGCTGGGTTAATATTTAATCAGTCCCAGGTGTGTGGTGGGCACCTATTCACCACTGCTCCCCTGGGTCCTGAATTCTTACTAGCATTTGTCTCTTTCTAGGAGGGTCTTTGGGCTGGGTCCCCACCCCTGGCCAATCCAGCTTTATTGTCTGTGAGCCCAAGCTAATGTCACACATAACCACATACAATCCCCATTTTACAGACGGGGGAAACTGAGGTCCAGAGAGGGTAAGTTGGCCAAGAAATGTCATGCAGCAAGTGTCTGAAATGGATTAGGAGCTCAGGTAGTGGGGAGGGCCCTTGCTGCTTTGCTCCCTGCTCCTCTCTGAATGTCTGCTTTGGAAACTTAGTGAATATTCAAGAGGTGCCAAGAGTGTGCACATGCATTGTGCTATTACCTTCCTCAATCATACCCTCACATTTACATTTACATTGTCATTCTGCTCCAGACACAAATACTCACTCTGTTATATGCACAGATGTATCATGTATAGTGAGATACCTGCACAGAAGTACTTAGTGCTAGAAGGGCATGCACTATTCTTGAATAAGAATGTACCGTGAGTGGTCATCCACCCCCTTCCTGAACACCTTCAGTGTTCATGGGAAGCTCACTATCTCCTGGCGTATCCCATTCCACTTTGAGATATTCCTAAATGGGGCAGCTAGGTGGCGCAGTGGGTAGAGCCACTGCCCTAGAGTCAGGGGACCTGAGTTCAGATTCAGACTCAGACACTGAGTAGCTGTGTGACCCTGAGCTAGTCACCTGCCCTGTGGGGAAGGGGAGAGAGAGAGAGAGAGAGAGAGAGAGAGAGGGAGCGCTCTAATTGTTTGTAAGTTTTAGCTTACATCAAGCCCTGTTGGTCCTATTTCTGCCTAACAGCTGTGCAAATACTTGGAGATGGATGATGTTCTCCATTAGACATCCCCAGTTCTTTTGGGGCTCTAGACTTTTCACCATACTGCTTGCATTTTGTCTGTGACCTTCCTAAAAGATCATGCACAGAAATGTACACAATAAGAAGCCACTGGTCTTTTCTGTTGCCATGTCCCATCATTGTTAGGTCATAGACTGCATCCCCCATGAATTGTTTAATTGTGGCCCTTCCGTTCTGTGCCTAGGTAGTTTTATAAAAATCTAATTTTAGGTCCTTTTATTTATGTCCATTCTATTTCACTGAATTCGATAGAAGCTGTTATTCTATCCTACCCCTCTCTTTGTTGGGACCCTGAAGGTTATGTGGTGGGTGGGTTGTCTGTCTCTCCTGGCTCTGCTTATTTATTTATTTATTTATTTTGCGGGGCAATGGGGGTTAAGTGACTTGCCCAGGGTCACACAGCTAGTAAGTGTCAAGTGTCTGAGGCCGGATTTGAACTCAGGGACTCCTGAATCCAGGGCTGGTGTTTTATCCACTGTGACACCTAGCCGACCTGGCTCTGCTTATTTGTAACTATGATAAGTGTGCCATCCATGCTTCTGTTTCAATCATTGGAATAGCTGTTGAATAGACAAGGACCAAGGTCAGAATTCTTTTATTTATTTATGAATTTTATTTTTTCCCCAAATTACGTTTAACTTTTTTCTTATTATTTATTATTTTTTTTATGAGGCAATTGGGGTTAAGTGACTTGCCCAGGGTACACAGCTGGTAAGTGTCAAGTGTCTGAGGATGGATTTGAACTCAGTCCTCCTGAATCCAGGCGCAGTGCTCTATCCACTGTGCCACCTAGCTGCCCCCCAAATTACATGTAAAAACAAATTTTAACATCGATTTTTCAAACTTTGTGTTCCAAATTCTCTTCCTTCCCTCCCTCCCCCACCCTCTAAGAACATAAGCAATTCAATATAAGTTACACATGTGTAGTCTTTTTTTTATTTAGAATTTTATTTTTGGTGGGGCTCTAGGTGGCGCAGTGGATAAAGCAACCGGCTCTGAATTCAGAAGTTCCTGAGTTCAAATCCAGCCTCAGACACTTACCAGCTGTGTGACCCTAGGCAAGTCACTTAACCCCCATTGCCCTGCAAAAAAAAAAAAATTATTTTTTCCCAAATTGCATGTAAAAACAAATTTTAACATCGATTTAAAAACTCTGCCAAGGCCAGATTGTTGGGGTTTTTTTTGTTTGTTTGTTTTTATTTGTTTGTCTTTGTGCAGGGCAATGAGAGTTAAGTGATTTGCCCAGGGTCACACAACTAGTAAGTATCAAGTGTCTAGAGACTGATTTGAACTCAGTCTCCTGAATCCAGGGCCAGTGCTTTATCCACTGTGCCACCTAGTTGCCCCCAAGGCCAGATTCTTGAACCACACTTCACTGAGGACCTCCCTCACTCCTCCAGGTTGCCTCACTCACATGGCTCCCACAACAGACCCGAGCATTTTCAATCACAACATGCTGCTGGCTGGCACCTTACAGGACATGCGTGCTCATTCCCCACTTTTTTCCCCTCCCGCTAAGTGTGCACCGTACTCACATGCTCTTTGTCACTTCCACCAGATATGCAAATTTGTTTGTACCCTTATTCATACTATACAACATGTATATAACATCATTGTTCTGTCGCCCTCACTGGGTCACTCAGCTGCAGTGGATAGAGCATTGGTCTGGAGTCAGGAAGACCCGAATAGAAATCTCGTCTTAGATACTTACTAGCTTTGTGACCTTAGGCAAGTCACTTAACTTCTGTTTGCTTCAGTTTCCTCATCTGTAAATGGGATGATGATAGTAACAGCCACCTCCCAGGAGGTGAGGATCACATGAGATCAATTGTAAAGAACTTAGCATAGTGCCCGACACTAGTAAGTGCTATATAAAGTTATCTATCATTACCTATCTTATATAGAGAGCTAGTTGGTAGGCAACGGCTAGAGCATGAGACTGAGAGTCAGGAAGACCTGAATTTGAATACTGCCTGGATACTTACGAAGTTGTGTGACCCTGAGCAAGTCACTGAAACTCCGTGCCTCAGTTTCCTCCAGTTGTAAACATGAGAATAATAATGATACTAATCTGTCACAGGGTTGTTGTTCTGAACCAATGAGTTTTTGCAGTGCTTAAAGTACTATATAAATGCTGTCCTATTGTTCCGTCCTTTCTCAGTTTCATATTCCTCATGATGTCCTTATTTCTCTGGGCTGGGCTAGGCACCCAGCCAAGGACCTGGGCTCTCTGGGCTTCAGCAACACCACTGGTTCTTAGTATACCCTTGGGCAAGGTCTCTTGCCCTGTCTGGGCCTCAAATTTGCCTTCTGTGAAATGGGGATTGTGATCCTTGCCCAGCCTCCCTCATATGGGGCTAGTTCGAGGAGCTACTCTGCTGAGAACTCTAACTATTACAGTTGCATGTCACCCAAGGTGTATTATTATTACTAGATTGGGAAACTCTCTGAGGGCAGGGATGATATTCTGTTCTTCTCTGCCTAACCCAAAATTTGAACAGGGTCCACCACGAAGTAGGTTATGTGTGCTAACCGAGGAACCCTCTAAACACGTGTGTGCATGTCTGCTTGCATACTCAGGACTACAGATAAGCACAATTAAGTGTGTTTGGTAGAAAGGGGAGCTTGAGTACCTACTTCCTACTCCTAAAAGAAAGGGTCAGAAGTGTTGACTTGCTTAGCTCCAGGGATAGTGCTCCCTCCCCCACATCCCCAAGCTTTGGTTTCCCCCATCTTGCCCAAACTTCCTCAGTGTCTGCCACTGAGATCTCTGGGGTTAGATCAGGAAAAAGATTAGGACAACATTTCCCTTTAAAGACACAAGCTTCTATCCTCTCAGCCTGATTTCCTTTTGACCGAGCCTGGTTTCTTTCTTTTCTTGTCCAACTGATGAAACTACTGGATAAATGTTTCAGAACTGCCCTATTGGGCAGGCTTTAGAAAGTCTTTTCTTTTTTCTTTAAAGACAAACAGGGTTAATGACTTGCCCAGGGTCACATAGCTAGTAAGCAACTGAAGGCCGGATTTGAACTCAGATCTTCTTGACTGCAGGCAGGTGTTGTATCCAATTGTACCACACAATTGCCCCAAGGAATGGTCTACTGCAGGCATCCTCACCCCATTGAGGATAACACTAGAATCACAGGATAAGAGGGAGGAGGAAGAAACTTAGAGATCATAGATGGCTCAGTGATTAGAGTGTTAAATATGGTTGAATTCGTGTGAGTTTGAATCCTGCCCAGACACTTACCAGCTAAATGGACTAGTTATTCAACCTCTCTCAGCCTTAGTTTTCTTATAGGGATAATAATCTCACTGGTTGTTGTGAAGATCAAAGCCTAGTATTATTACCAATGAGAAAAACTTAAGCCCAGAGAATGGGAATGATTTGTCCAAGGTCACATAGCTGTGACAGTCGAGATTTGGTCTTCTGGTCTCTCCACTATACTAAGCTGCCTTCCCATATGCTTTCCACATGGTGCTTTCTAGAGGAAAGAAATCTAAGGAGATTTCTGAGGGGAAGACAGGTTTAGGAAAGAAGGACTAGATTGGGTGAAATCGGTCAGTCAGTCAACAAGCATTTATTAAGTGACTAATATGTGGCAGGCATTGTCGCTAAGCCATAGAACATTCATAGGGAAAGGGAAGATAGGCTAAGTTCTGATAGACCCAAGGGAAAGGGGAAACCTGGCTAGATTGGGAATTCCTCCAGAAGCTTAGGGGAAACCCCCCAGGAAGGTGCCCATCACATTACAGAGGTATTAATTCAGCCCAGGGCTGGCCACACTGGGACAGCCAAGCCTGCCTTTGAGGCTTCTCTAAGAAGAGGGAGCTACCCATAGAGGGAGGATGTATAAAGATCATAGGATTTTTGAGGTAGAGGGGACCCTTAGATATCATCTGGTCCAATACCATCCCATTTTACAGACTGAAGAAACTGAAGACCAGAGGACGGCGGAATTTGCCCAAGGTCACCCAAACAGTAAGCAGCAGATGATTTTTCTTTTTTTGATGAGGCAATTGGGGTTAAGTGACTTGCCCAGGGTCACACAGCTAGTAAGTGTCAAGTGTCTGAAGCCAAATTTGAACTCAGGTCCTCCTGAATCTAGGACCTGTGCTCTATCCACTGCGCTACCTAGCTGCTCCGAGCAGCAGATGATTTGAACCAAGTTTCTTTGCACCCAAATCTGGCCCTCTTTTTACTAAACTATATATGTATTTGGTGGTAGTGGTGGTGGGTGTGATTTGTGACTACCCAGATCCCCAGATGGGGCATGGACTAGGTGAGCAGAACTCCCAGGACTGTGGCCCCTTTCTATCCTGAAAGCTGCTTCTGGTCACTGGCTTCCAGCCTCCATTCTCTCAGTGCTCTGGGAGGGGAGGGGAGATTTCAATAGTGTGGGAGTGGGGGGCTGGCCTAGCCCCGGAGGAAAGGGGGGAAATGAGCAAGGGGAGCCATCCTCGGTTTCTCACAGGCAGGACAGGGTAGGGCAGGGCAGAACCAGTCATGGGCAGGCGAGGAATCCTCACCCATCTCCTCTTGGCCCGGGAGCTGGGCAAGGCTTGGACAATGATTGTCCAGATGCTCATATGCCCAGATTCTAGCCACTTCCTGGACTGGGTGGGTGGCCAGCTGGGCTTCTAGCTGTTGAAGAGCCTTTGGCCTGGACTTTACCTACCTCTCCCCTCCCCTCAGGTAGTACAGAGAATCAAGCTGTGGAGGGTGAGACCCGGCTCCTGGTGGTGGAAAAGGAGGACTGACGAATACCTGGCCAGCCTGCACCTGACTTGCACAGAGGAGATGGCTCATCACGGAGTCCTGCCTTCAGCTTCCATATCCCCCCAGGATAATGGCAACTTGTGGGAGCCCCAGCCAGAGAGCCGATCCCCAAGGGCTGGGGGGGGGCAGCTTCAGCAGCCAGAAGGTAGGGACCAAAATGGGCTGCAACAGCTGGGATTGCATTAGCCCCTTCCAACTGACCCAGTCTCTGCTCTCAGAGACTCTGGTTTCTACCAGGGGGTGATGTAGTGGTGAGAATATTGCACCTGGAGACCTGGGTCAGAATCCCAGTTCTTCCTGCTACAAGTTTCCCTTTAAATTGCAGTTTCTTTCTGTCTAAAATGAGGAGAACTTGGAGCCTCTGATCTCTAAGCTTAGCTTTAAAACCTTCTGATCCTCTCCCCAGAGATGTGCCAAGTCTGCTGGGGCCAGCAGCCTCTCTCTGAGCTTTCTCAGCCCCTGCAGAGCATGGGCAGCTCTCTCTCTATTGGGAGCTGCCAAGCTCAAGTGCCTGAGCTGTTCCCTCCCACCCAGCCCTCTGCAACAAACACAAGGACAAATGTCAAGCAGAAGCTGCTCGGGGCCCCCCGAGGCAGCGGCCGCCACAGGGGGGTGGGAGAAGAATGCAGGGGTGGGAGGGGTAGGAGGAATCTCACAGCCAGTCCTGTGTGTGGATGGCGTGTGGGCATGTGGGAGAACTAGAGCCAACGCTCCTCAGGGGTGTTGGGGGGCAGGGTGTACTGTGAGGAGGAGAGCTGACGCGATGCGTTCCTTCACACATCCTCCCTGTAAGAAGGAGAGTTCCCTGGGCACTAGCGATTACCACGTTGTGCCCAGCCCTGCCCCCTCCTCAGAGCCCCGTGTACCATCCTCCCCCAGCTGAACGGGACTCAGAGCTGGGCTCCTGATGTAGCCACACTGAGGGTCGGAGGAGGGGAAGAGTTATGGTTCTAGGCCTTTGGTTCTTAACCTGGGCTCACCATCTCCAAACAGTCCACGGATAGATTTCAATGCAGAGGTGGGAGTGAAGGGGGTCTGTGGACGAGGAACATTGACTATTTTTGATAACTGCATTTCAGTAGAATGGGGATGAAATAATGGAGTCCGTAGGCTTCATGGGACTGCCTATTGGGGGTCTGTGACGCAAAAGAGGTTAGAGGACCCTTGTTCTAGGCAGAGATCCAGGAAGGGGTCTGGCAATGGGCTGGAGCTGGGGGGCCAGCTGTGGTTCGGATTCTGGGCTTGGCCAGAGAAGTCATCTGTGAGGCAGGTGGACTGTGTTCTCGGCCGCCTTGTGTCCTTGGCTTTTCTGGTCCTCATTGTTTAAGGAAGGGGGTCAGGACTTTGAAGGAAACTCCCCCCTCCATTGTGAGATGAAAGACCTCCCAGGGCAGGCCATAACAAACCCTCAGGAAGCCAGGCCCGAGCTTCCTGGGGCCCCACCCTAGACGCACCCTCAGGAGCCAGGGCACTGATTTCCCTACTTTAAAGGGCTCTTGATTATCTTCCCTGGGGCACCTTCTTCCTTCCAGGCTGACCACACCTGGCTGTCAGGTGAGGGGTCACTTGTGCTTTTTCTTAAAGACTCCAGCCTCCTGTTTCATCTGTTCCACTCAGTCTTCTCGGACCCAAGCCAAGAGGGAAGGTTCTTACTGAGTTCAGGAAGGCCAGATAGTAGAGAGCTATTTGTGTGTGTGTGTGTGTGTGTGTGTGTGTGTGTGTGTGTGTGTGTGTGTGTACACGCCTGACTGAAGATGAGTCTTGATTGTGCCAGGGGTGGGAGGCATGTCCACAAGATCCTCTTTACCACTTGCTGGTCTTTGCCAAATCCCCCTCCCCCACCCTCTGAAACTCTTCCCATCTCCTGGGTGCTCCCTTCTGTTCCAGTCAAGCTAGATTCCTTAGTCACCCTTTCCTCCAGCTCCCCCCCCACATTGGGCTCACATCATCCCTGTAAGTAAGCCCTTCTTATTCCTTCCTGCTTAGTCAACCCCTACCCAAACCCTACCTCCTCCATGAAGCCTTCCCTGATCCCTCTGACCTACCATCTCGGAGCTCCTAGAACCTTCAGAGTTTGCACACAATGATCCTGCTCTTACTCTCATCCCCCAGGTCCCCTGAGAGTCCCATGTCTTCCCCAGCCTTGACTACAAGTTCCCTAATGTTAGGGCCTGGGTTTGCTCCTCCTGTCTCTGCCCCAAGACTGTCTACCCCTCTAGGTCTGAACCTTTCTCTGCTGTTTCCTGCTGTCATAGTGGGCAACGGGGGTTAGGTTGGAATCTGGAGAACATAAAACTTTATTTGTTTGGTTGTTTTGTTGTTGTTGTTTTGTGGGGCAATGGGGGTTAGTGACTTGCCCAGGGTCACGCAGCTAGTAAGTGTCAGTGTCTGAGGCTGGATTTGAACTCAGGTCCTCTGAATCCAGGGCCGGTGCTTTATCCACTGCACGGCCTAGCTGCCCCAAACATAAAACTTTCGAGCGCTAAGAGTATTTAGACACAGTGGAGCCCAATTCCTTTCATAGCAAAGGAGACTTAGTTTCAGAAAGAGTAGATGATTTACCCCAAATTGCCCATCAGGTGACTAAGAGAGACAAGACAGGAAGCCCAGGTTTTCTGCCTTATAACCAAGGCCTCTTTTCTATAATCCAATCTCCCTTGGAAAGACATCCTGTTGTAAGGGAGATATTCAGTAAGAGGACAGAATGACAAAAGTCTGGGGACTATTGGGACCACGACTGGAAGAGCTATTTCAGGATCCCCACATTCTCATCCCGGGGCCAAAGCGGGCTCCCCCATAAGACACATGAACCCCCGGCAGGTCCTAGGCCCTTAAGGAAGAGGAAAATATAACCTTCTCTCCTCTCCCAATTTATTTTGGACATAAATGTTCTGGGTTCACCTTCCTGTGGAAAAATCCATTAGCCCAGGCTGTCCAGCCCTTATCTATGGGCTCCAGAAGCCCTTGCCAGGAGGGCAGCGCCCCTTGGGCCAGCTGGGGCTGTGTGAGGAGGCACAGGGGTCATTCTGGAGTCTCAGGAAGCCGTGGGGCGGGGGTGCTTCCTCCTGAGGTATTTTTAGCAAAGCACAAAGGCACGGGGGTCCCTCTGTCCTCCTTCGTGAAGCCTAGGGATGGGTGGGGGTAGGGGGAGGAAACCTGGGGAGCAGGGGGTGGGGCAGGCACAATGATTCTGGGTGTGGGGCTCCTTAGACTGGAGAGTCAGGCCATCCCAGGGGAAGATCATCCTGATCCCTACCACTGCTACAAAGATGAGGTCAGAGGTCGAGATATTTCCTCTCCACTTTCATATTAAAGACTAGGTACTGAGGGGGTGTGGGGGGGAGCTGACTTAAAGGTAGCCCTGAACCTGGAACAGAGGGGTATGACTCCAGCTGTCCCAGTGTCCGAGCTCTATCCTTGGGCCAGGTGTTGAGGGACCAGCCTCAGCCGGGATTGATTTAAGGACCGAAGATGATGAGGACGATGACAATGATGATGCTGATCATCAGCATCACTCAGCTATAGATATATGAACCACATATATTTATATATATATAAAAACGCAATAAGACTATATATAATACATATGGGTGTGTGTATATATATATATATATATATATTATATATATATATATATATATAAAATTTTATGGTTTTTACAATTGGCTCTACCTTTGGTGGAGCCAATCCCTCTTCAGGCTCTCAGGATCCAGTGGATCTTCAAGTCCTCGTGGACTCCAATAGAAACTGGCCTTTTAATCTCCACCCCCCCCATATTTTCTGATTATAATTGAGGCCTAATCTGGGGGAATCCCATCAGACCAAAGAAGGACCAAACAGTATTAACTCAGACCCTGTTTTCTGGGTGGGCCAGGATATAAAACCTCTGCGTGCCTCAGTTTATCTCTCCAGATTGGGAGGGCAGGAGGAGAGAAAGCCGTAGCCACTGTCCTCGTATAGACCTTGAATAGACCCTGTCTATCCAAGGGAAAATGGGCTGTGACGGTGATGATTAGCCGAGTGAATTCCTTCTCATTAACTTCCTACTACTCTGGGCAAATTGCAGCAGTGGCCTAGGTGTTCTAGACTGGGGGGGGCGGGCAGAAGAACAGAGGAAGGACCAAAACTCATCAGTAACATACACATACACATATACACACACACAATGTAATTTCTTCGCAAGAACTTCTAAGTAATTATTTTCCTTAGGTACCCATGAGCTGGCAGTATCCTAGTTCCTTAGATATCATTAAGCTGGGATAGATGAAGGTTCAGATGCCCAAGACTAGCCAGAGTCCAGTGGAGTGTTTGTCTTGTATTCTCTTTGCCTTCAAGGGGACTCTTCTGGCCTAGGAGGGAAGGGTGGGTGTTGTTTTGATTAAGGAGAGAGAGGTAATGGTGTTATCTGTTGTCAACAGTAACTCTAGGGGGAGGTCAGGGCTGGGGACAGCCCTTAAGATATGTATGGGGTAGGGCAGCTAGGTGGCACAGTGGATAAAGCACTGGCCTTGGATTCAGGAGGACCTGAGTTCAAATCCAGCCTCAGACACTTGACACTTACTAGCTGTGTGACCCTGGGCAAGTCACTTAACCCTCAGTGCCCTGCCAAAAAAAAAAAAAAGATATGTATGGGGTATGGGCTTAGGGATGGGAGATGGTGAGGGATCTTCTATGAAGTCTAGACTAGATGAAACCTTTCCAAGGCCACTTCCTTTCCCCCCTCAAAAAAAAAAGTCCGTAAGGAAGGATGGCAACAAGAACTTGTTAAAGCATCTACTAGGTGCCAGGCACTATGCTAAGTACTTTACAAATATTGTCTTGTTTGATCCTCACAAACAACTCTTGAAGGTATGCACTGTTATTATTTCCTTTTACAGTTGGGGAAACTGAGGCATATGGCGATGAAGTGACTTTCCTCAGGTCAGTGGCTAGGAAGTATCTATGGAGGGGGATGAGGGAAGGGAGGGTCAACCAGCCCGAAAGGCAGAGATGCTTTTAGTCAAGTGATCCTCACGACTATCAAAGATCTGATTGTGTGGGAGAGTCTCCAGTCTTACTGAAATTGGGGAGATGGGAGGGTGTGGGAGTACTTTCCTCAGTCTCCATAGGGAACGCTCAGAGGACAGGATTAGCGGTTTCCCTGTGTTCGTTTTCCGAATGCCAATTTTTCGTAGATTCCTAAGCATTTCACAGACAACAAACCCAGCAGTATTAGCTAGACCCACAGAGTGGGCAGTTCTTTCCTTCTGTCGCTACTCTCGGCCAACTTCAAACCGGTTAGGGAGGGTAAGCCAGAGACAAGGACAGGGGGCCCTGTAGGCTGGGGTTTAGGGCTGACGCCATCCCCAAGTTGAGGGAGGAGAGTTGACAGAGTGGTGCCCATGTCAGAATGGCTTAATATCCAGAACCCTGCTACAAAATCCCTGGGCTCTTAGAAGGTATAGAAAGAGCTGTCCCAGGGAGGGGCCGTGTCCTTCTAGTTTCCATATCTCTGGGCTGCTTGAATGGGGGCTAGTCCAGATCACCCTAAGAGGGCCCCATGGGTGAAGAGCGGGGCAATATGGGAGACATATTGTCCAGTTGATGCTTCACTATCTTTTCCCAACACCCCCCTCTCCCCTGCCACTTCCTGGGACCTTTATCCAAAAACAGGGCTGGGCCAGTGGCTCCTTTCCTTTTCTGGGGAGGGGGTGGAAACTGAGGCCCAGCTGCTTGGAACTACCCAGTCCCTTCCTTGCCATGTAACCCAGTTAGGTTCAACTATGGGCTCAAAGATTTGAGAGTTTGCCAGAGATTTACACTGAACAAGCCTAGGTTATATCATTGTGTGAGGGAGATGAATCTATGCCCTTCCCCCAAGTCCCCCAAAGTGACTCAGGCCCATAACCCTGGGCTATCAGACCCCTCCAAATGACTCAGACACCCCTTCCAGAGCCCCCCAGTTCCTCCTAGGTGACTCAGTCATCCCCTCCACCCTTTCAGCCGTTATCTTTCCCAGCCGCTCCTCAGACAAAGGGTCTGGCCCCCGCCCTGCCTGTCCCAGTCCCCTGGGTCCCCCAGGATCCCTGGGCCGGGGGAGGAGGTAAATAAGAGGCTGTCTGTACTCAGTTGGGGACAGAATTGTGTTCTCTCCCTGCGGGATAGCTGTGTCCGAGTGTCCATCCAGATGGCTCGATCTGGGATTGCTGCTCAACCTCCCAGAGCCCCTCCGAGGAGTCCCCCCTGGGCAGGCATACAGGTCAGGTTGGGTTGAGTACCATGTGTAACCAGGACTCTGGGCTGGGGAGGGGGTGACCAGAAACCTTAGGGTAAGGGATGTGTCTGAGCTTTGGAGACAAAGATGTGTGAAAGAAACTCTTGGACCAAGGGGCATGTGTGATCAGGAGTGCCAGGATGCGAAAAAGATCCCTGCTGGATCCTCTATGGGTTTACCCATAATCTGGGGGATATAGGAGGGAACTGAGGCACCTAGGACTGGGAGCTCTGCAGAGATGAGTATATTTGACTGCTCTGCCAAGCTGGCTACAACATGGTGGGGGTGCCTGGTCTGGACTTTGGGAGATTTGTAGGGGTGGATGGGAAAGCATCAACTTCTGTGCAGCCACCCTGCTCCATCCCTTCCTGAACCTAAACTTCCTTCCTGGATTTTGGGTGGCATCTTGGCATCCTTTTCTTTGCCTGTTCTCCATCATATTTAGAGAAGCCTTTGAAACCTGAGGAGCAAGGAGAGAGCTGAGGTTTAGGCTGTGTTGTATGTCCTGGGGACAAGCTCTTGTTCTCTCTGTGCCTGGGTTCAGGGCTGAGGATCGACCATTAGCTATCCTATTCCTGTCTCCTCAGGCCCTGCCTTGTATAAGCCCTGATACCTCTAGGGAGAGGAAGGAGGAGGCCTTGGGGAGTCTTTACTATCTGGGGAGGGGTCCTAAGCATTAGTCCTTATCTCCTTTCTTTGTCTTGGGCCTGTCCCTATGCTTGGTTTCCTAAGGTAGGGGCATGCAATGGGGTCAAGACTGTCCCCCTCTCTGCCTCTCCCTTTCCAAAGAGAGATCTCCTTTCTGTCAAGAACTAGTGGCTCAAATAAGGATGTACCCTATGAGGCTGGCCTCCCCTTCCAATTCAGGAAGTGCGTGTGGGTCCTGAATCAAGATCCTTCTGGCTGTGTCCCATGCAGACTTGGGTGTATGTGTTGGGGGGTGGGGCGGGAATGCCTTGTGGAGTGACATAGAGGGCTGTTCTAGTGCCCTGGGATGGGTGTTCTGTGAGTCATCATACCCCCAGGGGAGGTGGGATGCTGTCATACTGAGCCTCCCTGTCCCCTCCTTGGCACAGTCAAAGGCCTTGGACAATGGTTGCCGCCAGTGTGTCCGAGGCCGGGCCCCGCCTTCCTGCCGGGGCCACACAGCTGGCCATGCATGGAGTCAGAGAGATGCTGGAGTAGAGACAAGGGGGTATACTTCAGTGAGTCCGGGGCCTCTGCTTGCCTGTCTGTCAGATGGGGTTGAAAGGAGGGGTGTGAGAGACATCCTTGGGGTAGGGTCTTGCAGCCAGGGTCAGCTGGCCGGGATGGCAGAGGGTGGGGCAGGCAGTCAACTGAGCTCCCTGTTCAGCAGGAAACTGGCTTCTAAGCTAGGAGCCAGAGCCAGAGCCAGGCCAGGAGAAGAATGTCAAGCTATGTGATTTGGCTGGGACACGCACTCCTGCCGCATTCTCTCCCAGCCCTCACCATCCAGAAGGAAGCTGGAAGGGAAACTGGGGACTGGCCACTCCCCATTGGCCTTGGGCTCAGCCCCTCCTCCAGTGTCCCTGCAGAAGGGGAGATGCAGTACAGAAGCCTTACCCTGATTTGGGAAGCTCCTAATCCACTGATTCCCACTGTTGTCTCTGGAGTTTCCTTTCCTGGGGATGGTCTGCTCCAGGGTGGTGCTTTTATGTGTCTATCCAGGGACAGACTCCAGGGCTAGACAACTGGAGGACTGGGGAAGCTAGGTGGCGCAGTGGATAGAGCACCAGCCTGGATTCAGGAAGACCTGAGTTCAAATCCGACCTCAGACACTAGACATTACTGTGTGACCCTGAGCAAGTCACTGTAAACCCCAATTGTCTCTCCCCACCCAAAAAAAAGACAACCGGAGGACTTACCGGCTCTGCAATACAGAGGTAACAAGTGGAATTATGCTTTCCCCAGGAAGGTTGAGGGAAGGGAATGTCCTTGATGACGAGAGGCCCTTTTGGCTTAGTATCATCCCATCCTTATCCCATCCTTATCCCCCACTGGTTCGGTGCTATGAGGGAAGAGGTGTTGGGGCCTGCATAACTCCTTGGACTGTCATCTCCTCCTCCCCCCTCCCCCCTCCATCCCCGTGGCTTTCCCAGTCAGCTTAGCCCAGGAAGGACTGACCCCTGCATGCACCCTGGCTTCCTGTTTCCCTTATTCTGAGGCATAAGCTAAGGGAAGAGACCGCTGAGGCCGTGAGAAAGTTTCTGGGTGGAGAGAGCCTCTGCTGGGGGGCTGTTTGCACATGTGTGCTGAATCCGTGGGGCTTTTCTCTGTCCTTGTCCTCCTTGACCTCTGCATCACTGGATCATGGACCCGAGGATCCAACAGTATGGTGTGATGAGAGGAGCCCTGGGCCTAGAAACAAGATAGCCCAGAGTTCATATTTCTGCTTCTGATACTAAGCCGGGTGATCACTTTAATATCTCAGAGCCTGTTTCCTCATCTGTAAAATGGGTTATGAGAGGATTCCTGGAGCAGTAGATAGAACATCTACCTGGGATTAGGAACATCTGTGTTTGGGTCCTCCTGACAGCAGACCGCCTGTGTGATTTTGGGCAAAGTGCTTAACCTCTCAGTGTGCCCAAGTAGCTCCCAAGACCATAAAGCAGAAGAGTGAGTACCTATTTGCACAGAGAGAAGGATTTTCCTCATTGGGAGTTCTCTGTATCAAATCACAAATCTGGTTTAAAAAAAAAAAAGGAAGGGGGATTTAAAAAATCAGATAATAATATCTATAGATCAATGAGATGTAAAGCAAAATACATTCCTATGTAATTCTCTGACTCAATCACAGCTGACATTTGAAAGACACTTAAAGGTTTAAGAAGCAATTCATACACATTGATCTCGTTGTTCCTCACAACAAATCTGTGAGACAGCTGGTGTTATTGCCCCATTTTACAGATGAGCAAACTGAGGCTGAGACAGTTTGTGTGATTTGCCCAAGGTCCAAAAAGGCTGAAAGCCATCATGGTGTAATGGATAGAGAGATCTGACCTTGAAACCTCAAGTACTTGGGGTTAAGTAATATATACTGGGCTGAGTGACCCTTAGGGACTCAAATCACAGAATTGCTCTGGGCTTTGGCCAAAGGTGTCAAACACTGGCCTGCCCAGCCACTGGTCTGAGGGCCTGAATTCAGTCCACCACCTTCTTTGAGTACAGTGGGAATCAGATTAAAAGGCAACTGGGAAATGGGTTTGACAAAGTGAATAAAAATACAACAAAACAAAGAGAAATAGATTACATTTTAAAATTACATCTACCTAGGGCCTGGAGGGATCCTTAGAGTGGGCCCTGTTTCTTTTTGAGTTGATGTTACTGCTTTTTAGGCCATTCTATAAAATTGTAAATTGGGACAGCTAGGTGGCATGCACAGTAGGAGTCAAGAGGGCCTGAGTTCAAAATCCGGCCTCAGATATTATTAATTGTGTGACTCTGGACAAGTCACTTAAACCCTGATTGCTTCCAAAAAGGAAAAAAAGAATACAGTTATAAATTTCAAGGAAGGTGATGGCCTGCACTGCAAAGAGGGAGTTTCCTTATGTGGAAAGTTCCATTTATACTCTTGGAATCACAAACTAGTCCCTGTCCACACAGTCTCTGAGACAGGATTGGTACTCTGGTCTTCCTGTCTTCAAGTCCCAAGGGCTATCCACCACTCCTCCTAGGGCTATTGTGAAATCCAAATGAGATCAAGTGTTCATTGTGCTCTGCATACTTAAAGTACAATTTAAGCAAATGTTAGCCATTATTATTGTTCATTCCTTCCTTCTGAATATTCCCTTCCCCCGCTTATTTTCAGATTACAGTGCCTTGGCTTAGGACTATAAGGGACTTTAGGAGATCACCCCTCATTTTACAGGGAAGAAATGAATGTTTAGAGAGATTGAGTGACTTGTACAAGGTCACACGGCTAGTAAATGACAAAGGTGGGACTTGAACTCTGGTCCAGCTATACCATGCTGTCTCTGTGACACTCACGTTCTTAGTTATCGTTCTTTTTTTTTTTTTTTTGTGGGGCAAAGAGGGTTAAGTGACTTGCCCAAGGTCACACAGCTAGCAAGTGTCTAGTGTCCTGAGGTCAGATTTGAACTCAGGTCCTCCTGAATTCAGGGCTGGTGCTTTATCCACTGCGACACCTAGCTGCCCCCTTGGTTATCTTTCTTCTGGGTTTCTTCAATGGTTCACCATCTATCTCCTACTTCCTAAATGTAGGTAGGTATCTGGCAATGAGGATCTATGCTAAGCACTTCGTTCTCCATATATTTCTCTGCTTTGGCAATCTTATGCAAGTCTATAGCTTGGGTTATCACCTCTGACCCTCACAAGGATCTAGATCTTTCTTTCTTTCTTTCTTTCTTCGTTCTTTCTTTTCCTTTGCTTTCTTTCTTTCTTCTTTCTTTCTTTCTTTCTTCCTTTCTTTCTTCTTTCTTTCTTCCTTTCTTCCTTTCTTTCTTTCCTTTCTTTCCTTTCTTTCTTCCTTTCTTCCTTCTTTCTTCTTTCTTTCTTTCTTTCTTTCTTTCTTCTTTCTTTCTTTTCTTCTTTCTTTCTTTCTTTCTTTCTTTCTTTCTTTCTTCCTTCCTTCCTTCCTTCCTTCCTTCCTTCCTTCCTTCCTTCCTTCCTTCCTTCCTTCCTTCCTTCCTTCCTTCCTTCCTTCCTTTCTTTCTTTCTTTCTTTCTTTCTTCCTTCCTTCCTTCCTTCCTTCCATCCTTCCGAAGTTGGGGTTAAGTGACTTGCCCAAGGTCACATAGCTAGTTAAGTGTCAAGTGTCTGAGGCCAGATTTGAACTCGGTTCCTCCTGAATCCAGGGCTGGTACTCTATCCACTCTGCTACCTAGCTGCCCTTGTATATACAATTCTAATCTCTCTTTGAAACTCCAGCCCCGAGTTTCCAACTGATGGGTGGACATCTCCATCAAATGCTGCAAAATTCACCATGTCCATAATGGGACTCATTCCCACCCCCAACCTCCAAACCTGATCATTCTTCTTACTTCCCTATCATTGTTCATGGCACCACCAATCGTGCTCCAGGTAACCTAAACTCAAAATCTTGCCATAATCTTCAAGGGATCTTCTGGAGTCAGCTTGACCTGGCTCAGGGGAGCTGATTGTTAAATTTTCAGTGCAAGCATTTACACCTCAAAAATTTGCAAATGCTACATTCTGCCTTGATTTGTTGTCTTGTTGATTGTCCACCTAGACTTAAAAGTGCTGGAGAAGATGTTAATAATGATGATAAATTTAAAAGTATGTTCAGTATATATCTCTCTGCGGCCCCCCCCCCCCGCATTAAAACATTTACTGGTACACTCCTGTGAATACTTTCCTCTCACTTTGCTCCTTTTCATCAATCACACACCAAAGGACAGCTAGGTGGCACAGTGGATAGAGCACCACCCCTGAGTCAGGAGGACCTGAGTTGAAATCCAATCCAGACTTGGGTACTTGTTAGCTGGTATGGCCCCTGGGTAAGTCATTTCCCCTGTGTGCAAAAAAAAAAAATTTAAATCACACACCGCAAGTCTGTATATTTTGTCATTCCTGGTGTCTGTCCCCTACCTTTCCACTGCCACTTACCTCCTTACAGTTTAGACTCTCATCTCATATCTGGCCTGCACTACGGCAATAGCTTTCTAACCATTCTTTCTCTGTCTCTAGTCACTTCCAGTCTGAACCATCCTGTGTAGTTGCCAGGTTAATTTGCTAATGCACAGCTCTGAGTAGATGTTCCCCTGCTCTGAATACCTTTCGTGGCTCCCCACTGCCTGCAGGTAAAATCTAGACTTTTCAGCCTGCCTTTCCAAGCTCTCTATCGTCTGGCTCTCCTCTTGTAGCTCAAACTACTTCTGTACGGATCCAATCTGCCCTAAGCTTTCTATCATAGGTTTTGAGCATTTCCCTCAGTTTTCCTCATTGGTCTCTCTGGGCCCTTCCTTATCCTCTAAGGACCTAGCTCAGGTATTAGATTCTCCTTGAATCTTTCTTGATTTCACTCCTTGACTTGCCCCTCTTCCCACCCCTCACTGAATAATTACAGCTGGGTCCCAATTCATGTACATTTCGAATCTTATTGAATCACACGAAATGGTCACATAATTTAAATTGGCCCCACATATTTCTATTGCACCGGACCCATTTACCACATTGTAGCAAATTCAAATACATGTAACTGTTTCATGAGATTCATTATTCCATTAATTGGAGCCTACCTGAATAACAAGAATAAAACTATTTCCTCATACACAAGCCTTATGAGTGAGATAAAGGAAGTATTATTATCTTCACTCTACATTAAAAAAAAAAATGAGGGGGCACCTAGGTGGTGCAGTGGATAAAGCACCAGCCCTGGATTCAGGAGGACCTGAGTTCAAATTTGACCTCAGACACTTGACACTTACTAGCTGTGTGACCCTAGGAAAGTCACTTAATCCCCATTGTCCTGCCCCCCCCCCAAAAAAAAGAGATTGTGGGAAATTAAGAGACTTGTCCAAGGTTATTCTATGCTACATCTCTCCTTTGTGCTCCCATACCATTTGGGGAGGGGGGGTCATTTGACCTAGAATTTCAACAATATAAGGAACTTCTCCCAGCAATATAGATCAGCAAGCTATCCGAAATTTATATTTAGAGAATTGCCTGGGAGGGTGCTGGGAAGTTAACTAGCTTGCCCTTGGTCCACACAGTTAGTATGTACCTCAAGTTGGAACTTGAACCCAGACCTTCCTGACTCCAAAGCTGACTCTATATTCAGCATACCAAGCACTTCGTACCTCTCTTATGTACTTATCATAAGAGAGCAGCTTTAGTCAAGTGGTAGGGACCAAAGCCAGATTCCTGACTGTTGAAGAGTGAGTAGGTGGTGGAGGGGTGAGTAAGCAGGCAGGTAGTGAGTGAGTAGAACAGTGTAAATGACTCTTGAGAAGCTTGGCCTCAAAAGGGAGGAGAAGGAAATGGGTCGAGAGTAATAGAGGATGCAGGGTTTTTTTCTCCTAACAGGAACAACATGAGTGTGTTTATAGGCAGAGAGGAAGGATCCAATGTGTGTGTGTGTGTGTGTGTGTGTGTGTGTGTGTGTGTGTGTGTGTGTGTGTGTGTGTGTCATTGAAGATGCAGAAGAGAAAGGAAATAATTGGAGTAAGGTCCTAGAAAAGAAGGAAGAGGTTGGGTAGGATGAATATTAACCTTGAGAGAAAGTTAGGAGAAAGGATTCAAAAGAAATTGGGATTTCAGAGGTCTATCTAGTTACTCCGAACCACTCATTTTTACAGATGAGAAAACTGAGGCCCATAAAGGTTTAGTGATTTGCTCCAAGGTCTTCCCACCCTACCAGCTGCCACCAGTCGGGTGAGCTATGGGGAAACTTTGAGGGGGAGGAGATGGCCTTGAAAGAGTAGGTGGGGCGGGCAGCTAGGTAGCACAGTGGATAAAAAGCACCAGCCCTGGATTCAGGAGGACCTTAGTTCAAATCTGGCCCCAGACACTTGATACTTACTAGCTGTGTGACCCTGGGTAAGTCACTTAACCCTCATTGACCCACAAAAAAACCAAAACCAACAAAAAAAGGGGCCAGCTAGGTGGCGCAGTGGATAGAGCACTGGCCCTGGAGTCAGAAGAACCTGAGTTCAAATCTGGCCTCAGACACTTAACACTTACTAGCTGTGTGACCCTGGGCAAGTCACTTAACCCCAATTGCCCTCACTAAAAAAAAATGATTGAAAGAGTAGGTGGGGCAAGGTGGATGGAGTGGTAGACTAAAGCAAAATGTGAAAGAGTTACTGTGCAGCATTGTTCAATAGAGATGAATAAAAGGAGTGTGCCCGCAATACAGGTGCATGCAATGTGTGCATGTATGGTTATGTGGGTGTCTATTTGTTCATGAACACGTGTGCTTGTGTTTATGGGTGTCCAGGATTCTCTAAGAAACCTTTGAGACCTGGCTTTCTGTCACGTCTTGATCAGAATTTTCTGTGTATCTACCCTCATACACCCTTTTGTTTCTCTATCACCCTTCATTTCACAATATATCTGTCCCTCCCTCCTTTCAGAGAGCTATCCCTTAAAGAAAAAAAGAAAAAAGGTAATTAAGCAACAGATCAGCTGAGTCTGAGAGTATAGTGGTGTTCCATACTCTGTCTCCTACCTCAGTAAAGAAGGGAGGGAGGGAGATGCTCCTAGCTCACCTTCAGTGCTAAACTTGGCTCATTATAATTCTACAGCGTTCAATTTTTTTTTTTTTTTTTTAGTGAGGCAATTGGGGGTTAAGTGACTTGCCCAGGGTCACACAGCTAGTAAGTGTTAAGTGTCTGAGGCCGGATTTGAACTCAGGTACTCCTGAATCCAGGGCCGGTGCTTTATCCACTGCGCCACCTAGCTGCCCCTACAGCATTCAATTTTGATTTTATTTTTTCTCTTCTCATTTATGTTATTGTATTGTTGTGTTTATTGTTTCCCTGGTTCTGTCAATTGCATTTCATATCAGTTCACATCAGTCTTCCCATAGTTCTCCTCAATATTTGTCATATTCGTCATTTCTTACAGCACAGTAACATTCTGTTACATTCATGAGCCACAGTCTGTTCAGCTTCTCCCCAGTTGATGGGCATCTACTTTGTTTCTAGTACTTTGCTACTACAGAAGGTACTGCTGTAAATATTTTGGTGTATGCGGAGCCTTTCTCTCAGCTTTGATTTTCCTTGGTTATCTATGCCTAACAGTGACTCAACTCCCTTCTTTTAGCAGCAGCTGGAGAATCTCATTCTCCCACCTCCAGTAGCAGTGTGGGCTAGTGGAAAGAACATGGGATCGCACTGCAGATTCCCGAGCTACTGGTGGGTGACCTTAGGCAAGTCCGTTAATTAGTAGAATGTATTCACTTATTGTCATATTCTTTGTACTTAGCACAGCGCCTTAAACAAAATAGGCACTTTTGATAAGTGTTTTATTATGTTTCAGTTAACCTTGTTGAATCTTAGTTTCCCCATCTGTAATATGGATAACAGGCACCTACTTTTATTACCTATTTTATGAGGCTGATGTGAGGAAAATGCTTTTTAAGCCTTTAAAAGTTGGAAAAGGAAAAAAGTTGTAAAAGGAATATGAGTTGCTGTTATTCTGGACTGATGACTGAGGAGAGAAAGTGTGTATAGCTTTAGGGATGACAGCTTCTCAGTAGCTCAGTGCTCAGCCCTCAGCTTCACAGGCAAAGAAATGAAGATTCCATTGTTCCTCTTCCAGACTGGGCCAGTGAGACCAATTCCTTTCCTTCTGAGCCTCAATTTCCCCAATGTGTGACTTGTACTCCCCCACCCCGCCCCTTTCTGCCCACGCTCTGCCCAGCCCCCTCCAGTTGCCTGAGAAATCCGAGCAGCTGGGCTGCCCTGGTCCTGTCTCCTGGCCACACACCTCGATGTTTAATTCAGCACCTGCCCTGCTGCCTCTGAACTAGCTGAGGCCACTGTTGCTTGCTTGGGGAGCCAGGGGGTGGGAAGGGGGAGGCCCACCCCCCCCTCCCTGGGGGGCTCTCCAAGGTCAAGGTGGCATCTCACACTGAATTAAATGCTGCGCTTCCTCAGCCTCTGAGTAGTACTCCAGCCTCCCTCCCTGTGACTACCATCTTGTGGGCCATCTATCTAAGGAAGCCAGGCATAATGAGGAAGGTAAATCTGATGACCTGATGTGTTACCAGTTATGATCTTTGGATTCTCCATTGCTGTGGATAATCTGGGCTCCAAGATCCCCTCCTGGGATCTGACAGACCAGGGTCTGGACAAGTCAGGAGCTGTTGCTGATTTTGGTGACAGGGGCAGCTGGGAGCTGTCAGGGCTGGAGGCTGGGGGGGACCTCAGAGGGTCCTGAGGGTGGGGGCATGCTATGCTTGAAGCTCCTCTCTTCCCTATATTTTTCTGACTCTAGGCTTGTGGTGCTGGTGAGCTCTGTGTGTGTGTGTGTGCTGTGGGGCTGGTGGGGTGGGGAACTGACCAGCTTGAGTTAGCTGGGGGAGGCTCAGGCTACAGTTGGAATGTTAAGAAAAACAACCCAAGGGTCAGAGCCAGGATCCCAGAAACGACTCCCTTCCAACACACACACATGAACATAGACAGACACGGATCCACGTTATACATTATACACATGGATCATAGGTCTGTAGAATGTCAGAGCCAGAAGAGACCACACAGACCATCTAGTCCAGCCTCCTCATTTGACACACAGCGAAAGGGAGGCTTTGTGCGGGGAGAGAACAAGAGTCAAGGACTGTTTCCACTACTTTGTTCCATCACACACAGAGAAATGTACAATTCTTTCTTGCTCATGTGAATGTGAACAGATCGGACAAACGCGTAGAACCTCCCCCTCCTCTCCTCTCCTCTCCTCTCCTCTCCTCTCCTCTCCTCTCCTCTCCTCTCCTCTCCTCTCCTCTCCTCTCCTCTCCTCTCCTCTCCTCTCCTCTCCTCTCCTCTCCTCTCCTCTCCTCTCCTCTCCTCTCCTCTCCTCTCCTCTCCTCTCCTCTCCTCTCCTCTCCCTCTCGCTCTCATCTATCTTCTTAAGAACCAGGATCTGCAGATGAAGCAGGGAGCTAGTAGGGGTGGGGGGAAATTTTGCTGGAGTTGGGAGAAAGAGCTAAACCCAGGAAAGGCCACAAAAACAGTGAGTTCAAGAGGCATCCTCCCTCCCCTTGCCCTGGCCTGTGACCCTGCATTCCTTAGCATAGTTGTCCTGGTGTGGTGTGCATGTGGAGGCACCCAGATGCGACAGCTGGAGGGGAGGTCACACTGGCAACTGACCAGTCTTTCCTAGGTACCAGGGGATTCCTGGTAGGAAGGAGTGATGTGGGGGTGGGACTCAGGCACAAATGGGATAGCAGAAAGGGAGGTGAGATCTCTGTTTACCCTTGGAAGGGAGGAGAGTGCCTGGGCATAGGAAGTGTTGGCTGTTTGGCCTCCAGTGGTGTGTGTGTTGTGTGTGTGTGTGTGTGTGTTGGGGTGGGATAGGGATGGAGACTTGAAGGATAGTCCTCAGGCCTAGCTGGGACCTGTCCATTGTTCTCAGCTATTGGAGTGGAGTGGGGTCTAGATAGATGCCTATTTACCTATCCCGTGGGGAAGGATGGATCTGCAAAGCCAGAGGTGAGTGGAAGTCCTGTGGGTCTGACCATAGATATAGTCAGGTAAGCTTCAGAGACCATAACTCTGAGCCATGGCAGACCTAACGGAATGTGGCTCTGAGCCATGGGTTGAGTTGTGGGATCTGGAGAGTGCATGGTCTCACCTGTGTCTGAGGCCATGCTCAAGGCTACCTGTCCATCCATCTTTTCTCAGGATGTGCCTGGCACCCCCCGGGAGCTGCGCCCACGTCTCTGCCACCTCCACAAAGGCCCCAACGGCTATGGCTTCAATCTGCATAGTGAGAAGTCCCGACCAGGGCAGTACATTCGGCTGTGGATGCTGGCTCACCCGCCTGCCCACTCTGGCCCTTCGACCCCAGGACCGGTTAATTGAGGTAAGCTCAAGGGGGACTGATGGGACAGTGGCTTGTCTCTGTTTCTATGCATCTAGACCCATTTGTGTTCCAGTGTGTGTGTGTGTGTGTGTGTTTGTGCATAGGATCCATGTTTCTATGTGTCTATGCAGGGAGGTTAGGGAGGGGGGAAGGGGGAGGCTGACCTGCTGTGTTAGGAACCTGAGCCGTGTGCATTAGTCCCAACCTTGGCTGCGTTGGTGGCTCTAATAAATATTTGATGTCAACCCAGTGCTGGGGTGGGGGAGGAAAGGGGATGGGGATAAATAGGGTCCCTGGGAAGTAGGGTAGGTGGGGTGGGCTGGGCCTAGCCCTCGACTCTTCTCCCTGGCTCTCCCTGTCCCCTATTTTCCAGGCTCTCCTCTGACTTTACCTCTGGAAACAGGGTATGACCTTCTGTTCCTAACTGCAGCACTGAAGGTGGACTGACTGGATTGTAGAAGATCTCTGTTTAAGGCCCCTCCCTTCTTTTTCACTCCCCAAATCTGGCCTCACTTTTATCCCCTGGTCCCATAGGTAAATGGCCGAAATGTAGAGGGACTTCGTCACGCAGAAGAAGTTGTGTCCAGCATCAAGGCCCATGAGATGAAGCACGGGCTGCTTGTGGTGGACCCTGAGACTGATGCCTATTTCAAGAGGCTGCGGGTGGTGCCTACTGAAAGAACACGTCACAGGTATGTGTGGGAAGGGCAGTCCAGAGAAGAACCAGGGGACCCCATCTCTGGCTGTTATCATCTTTCTTGGGGACACCCAGTCCTATCAATTTTGGGATAAACTTGGCCCTGTCTATTTGAAGAACACTCAGCTTTCATCCCATCTGCCCTGGGATACTTAGCTCCATCCTTCTGTTGTGCCCTCAACCCAGGCCTCAGCTATCCTGGAGGCTTTTTGCATGGGCTCTTAGAAACCCTCAGGACTGACCTTTTCCATCCTGAGAACTCCCTATCATATCCCTTTCCATCCTAGGGACTTCTGGTATTTAGGGAATTGTTCCCTATAGACGCTATGTTGGGTTGGGATGGGAACCATGTATCTAAGCCTTCCAGGGAATGGATAATCCCGTTACAATGATGGGTTCTCTCTGGCCTCTGCAGGTCCACTGCCTTCCTTGATTACCAATGGGATGAGCCACCACAGGTGAGCAAGCAAATGACCAAAGATTCAGGAGGAAGTTGTGTGTGATAAAGGGAGAAGGGGAAGGGGTTGAATGCTAGTTCCCAAGACACAGGAACCTAGGTACATAGCCTTTTGGGGCTTCAACCCCACCTGAATCTGCAGTGGGCTAGCTGCCATGGGACAAGGGATGGGAGGCTGGACTCCTGGGCGTCCTTCCAATCATTGCTTCAGGCCAGATTCCCCCCATAAGGTTTCAGTTTTCCTCCCCATGGAATGGAGGCGACCATCTCTAGAGTCACCTCCTGATGGGCTTTGGGTGAGGACAGGGATCTGGTGTATGTGTTTGTGGGCAAAACACACTCAACATCCTCTTGGGACTCAAGGAGAGGCCTGAGAGTGTTAACTGTCTGATTTCCCAGATCAATGGCGGCTCGACCCTGCTCGTCTCGGACGTGACCTGCAGAATGTGGACAGGGACACAGAGGTAAACGACTGGCAGATCACCTCGAATCACCACAGCCTCTAATGTGCCCAGCTTCTCTTTCTTCATAATCTCCCTGCCCTAGCCACCCTTGCCCTGTGGTAGCCTAGTGGTTATCCTGACTCCTGGACTTTCTTCCTACGAGGCCTCTTTTCTTTCAACATTCATTTTCGTAGATTTAGAGTTCCAAATTTTTCTCCCTCCCTCCCTCCCTTTCCTCCCCCCTCCACAGATCACAATCAGGTTATATATGTACAATCCACAAGTATTCTTTTTATCAGTTCTTTCTATAGGGGTGCATAGTAAGCTTCTTCATTAGTTCCTTGGGATTGTCTGGATTATTGCACTGCTGAGAGTAGTTAAGTCATTCACAATTGCTCATTGAACAATACTGCTGTCACTACGCACAATGTCCTCTCAGCTCTGCTCACTTCACTATACATCGATGTTCATTAGTCTTTCAAGGTTTTTTTGGGGACTCATCCTGTTTGTCATTTCCTGTAGCACAAGTCCATCCTCTTTTCTTTTCATCTTCTCAGTCATCCCCTTCTTCCCCCTCTACTCCAAAAGTTAAACTCTCCACACCTGAACCTGCTCCTCCCCTTGTGGAAGCTTCTCTCCCCTCTGTCAGTTCTTCTTCCCTTCATCAATCTAGTCCCCTCCTTCCCATCATCAATCCTCATCCTTCTGTCTTTCTCACCTCTGCTATTTGCATTCTTGCTTTGACTGCTGGACACTGAGCCAGATGTACAGTCTGAGATAATGGCCTCCCCATGAGAACTGCTGGCAAAAATCCCATAGACTGACACCTAGCTGTTGTCTGTTGTCTTCTTCTTCTTCTTCTTCTTCTTCTTCTTCTTCTTCTTCTTCTTCTTCTTCTTCTTCCTTCCATGGCAATGAGGGTTAAGTGACTTACCTAGGGTCACACAGGTAGTAAGTGTCAAGTGTTTGAAGTCAAATTTGAACTCAGTCCTCCTGAATCCAGGGCCGCTGCTTTATCCACTGAGGCACCTAGTTGCCCCAACTCATGACTATCATAAAAAGAGAAAGGGATGAGGGCAAGGTTGGAGAGCTGTCCAGCAATAGAAAGGACTATCTCCACAGAATATTCTTTAGTCTGGATGACTACTTGTCAGAGATGTTCTAGAAGGAACTCCTATTGACTTATGGATTGGACTAGTTGGCCTTTGAAGTCCTTTTCAATTCCGAGAGTCTCTGATTTTTTTGGTAACACCATATTGACCCATAAGCTGTTGCAGTAAATAATGAGAGGCTCAGATGAATCAACGAATGAATGAATGAATATAAAAAGTACTTATTGAGTATGTTCTGGATGCAAAGCATCTTACTAAGTTGGAGATACAAGAGAAAGGCAAGATAGTTCCTGCTGTTAGGGGGCTCACATTCTAATAGAGGGATAGCATAAATGGAAGGTCCAGCGACTGGGCAGATGGCAAGGCTGAAAGGCAATGCATCGTCTTTAGTATCATTTCTGTTGATAAAATTATAACTGTTTCTGATGTTGAGCCATTAACACATTGGTTCATCAGTTTCTGGGAAATTGGGAGCTAATTGCATTTTGATTCCTCTGCTCTTGGCAAGATGACTCTGGGAGGAAAAGAGCTTGGTTGCCCACCTCCCATGGAGCTCCCTGTTCAGATGGGCTGCCCCAGTTGTGGCTCATCATCTAAGAGGGGAGGTTCAGCTCTTTGATGTGGCAATTGTGGTCTAAATGAGACATGAGTCCACCTGGGTGCTTTGTCTGGGTGTGTGGGTGTGCACGTGCCTATTAGAGGAGGAATGTATGACACAGATGGACATCTGTAGAATGAGTGTTTAACTTCTGTGTGGGTGCACCATCCCCTGTTGATAAACAGAAACCAGGTGGCCTATTTCTCCACTCCCCTCCCCTTTTTCTATTAAGCAAGGACAGCGGAGGTGGGGGGGTGAGGTGTCTTGGGGAGGACCCGGGAGTTTTGCCCTCTCGGCTCCATCTTAGGCTTGTCTCTTCCCCACAGGACAATGACATGGCCAAGAGGGACCCATTCCAGGAGAGCGGGCTCCACCTGAGCCCCACAGCAGCAGAGGCCAAGGAGAAGGCCCGGGCAAAGCGAGTCAACAAGAGGGCACCGCAGATGGACTGGAACAAGAAGCGAGAGATTTTTAGCAACTTCTGAACCCCTGTTCCTTCCCCATCCCCCACAGCCGGTGGCTCCTCCTGCTTCTCCCTGAAGGAAGGGAACTAGGGAACTCCCTGCCAGGAGGCACAGGCTTTGTGCTCAACTGCCCCACCCCCTTCCTGAGTCCAGAGCTCCAATAGTATCTCCAACCTGTGTCTGAGGAGCCTCCGGCTGAGGTTGGGGAGGGGAGAACTTCCTCTTGGTCCCAAGGATTTGGCCTGGTCTGTTTCCCTCCCAAGTCCCACTGCCTGCCTGCACCCTTGCTGCTGGAAGAGCTACTTCCCTGCCCCCCCCCACCCCCCTCACCCCGACCAGAGCCTCAGTGAGGCAGGACAGAGAATGGGGGTCTCTTTAGCTCCAGGAGCTAAACCTGACCCTGGGGGCTGGACCCTTGCTACAATTCCTGCTGTCTGTTCTTGTCTCTTTGGGGACATATTCCCTGAGAGGAGGGAGAGAGAGAGAGAGATTGAGACGCAGACAGAGAGGAAACAGACAAAGAAAGATAGAGGCCCAGTAAGAGAGAGACCCTTTATTATTGTGTTATTTTATTTTTCATTGGCCAGTGGATTTTAAGGGAATTTTTGTGTTACACATGTTTTCATTTACTGCCAGGAATCTTCCCTCCCCCCATAAGGTCTCAGTCTCCTCTCTCTCTCTCTCTCTCATCTTCTCTCTCTCCTCCTCTCTCTCTCTCTCTCTCTGTCTTTCTCAGGCAGCAAAACAAACTCTCTGCAGTCCCCCTTCCCTTCCCCAATCACTATTCCTCTCCTGTTAAGTCACAGAGAGCAGGGGGACCAAGGCCAGAATTGGCAGCTGACAAGCCCTGTGGGTGGTTAGGAGGGAAGGAAGCTCATTTGGGGCTGTGAGCCAACCTTGCCAGTCTGGGGTCTCTCAGGAGGTTGCCTCCATCTGGGGATGCTGGAAATAACTCAAGGGACCATCCTAGGTCCCTGGAGGCAATGTAGGGGCCCCCAGAACTGAGGGGCCCCCTGCTCCTTGTCACCTGGGCCTGAGCTTTGCTGCCTTATGCTCCATGTGTGCCTAGAACCTGGGTCAAGCCCTAGTTACTGGTGGGCCAGGGTCACCCTGCTCTGCATGAACCTCATTGGGCAGTTGGCTGCTGAACCATAATCCTCTCCAGCAACCTTTTCTCGGATGGGCTGAGCTTGGTAACCAAGGCACCTACAGCTTCTGCATCTTCTAGCCCTGCTTCTCAGATTGGCTCTTCAGTGCTTTAAGCCTCCTTGGCAATCGCCCACCCCTTCCTTGGGACAGCCTCTTGCCTTGGAGCCTGGAGGACAAGCAATGCAGACCTTCTGGGAGTTTCTTTTTTAACCCACCCAGTCTTTCAGCTGCTGACTGATTTGCATTGAAGACAAATGTTTTGGACTGGGGAATGTATGCTTTGAACCCTATTGGGGTCAATTATTAAAATGTCTTTGGGTCTTTTCCTCTTCCCAAAGTCACTGCCAACCCTCCTAGACGAGAGCAACCAGAGACAGTTTGTGGAAAAGGACATGGCCTGGAGGAAGATGGGGTCCCAGGTGGGGAAAAAGGTCTCTGTATACTGTTCTGTAAATGTTATAAAGTGCCTCCTTAGGACTGTCCTGGGTGTCCCAGCCCATTCAGGGAGGGCTGAACTCTGGGGGTGGGTAGGGAAGGGAAGGGTCTTAGGAAAGTGCTCAGGGCTGGGGGAAAAAAGAGACAGGTTTGCTTTGATAAGTTTGTTCTGTTTTATTGGGGTGGGGAGTGAAGATGGAGTGAGGATAGAGTGAGGGAGTATCATGGTGAGGTTGGGGGCAGGGGTCTTTGATGCACAGCAGCAACTGGGGTCCCAGATCTGATTGGAGAGTGGTGTTGTTTGGGTGTTTTACACCCAGCTGGCCCCTGGGAACTGGTGCCACCTTCACTGACTGGAGAATGCTCTCCTGGTTGTTTGGTGCTCCTGAAGAGACAACCAATGGATGGAGTGATTCTGGCACAGAAACCCGTATGAGTTCAACTCACTGTCACACTGGTATGGGCCACTCTGGCCTCTAGGTGTAGGGCCCAAACCTTCCTGAACACGGGATCTTCCTTCCATGTAAAAAGGCAAGACACAGAGTAGACTGCCTTCTCTTAGTGTAAGGGCCAAAACTGGTGGGCACACCCTCACCCACAGACTTCAGGAGGGGGGCTTACAGTGGCAGTTATCATGGGGAAGGCAGAAACAAGTTGTTACTCAGCTGAAATCATGTATGCAGGATTGCAAATACACACTTAAGCTTCCCCTGATAGGGCACCCCTAGAGATCACCTAGCTCTCTTTCTTGTAGTATGATAGTAATAACTGCTTTCTTTCTCCTCCCTCCACTTACTTGGAAACCAATGCAAGTATAAGCTGTCGGCTTGTAAGCTGTAATGTGCACTGTTAACATTGATATAAACTTGGAATTGCCATGTACAGTAAAGATAGGCTGCTAAGCTGTAAGAAAGGCTTGGATTGTTTTCGTGCCACTCAGACCGCATCCACCCAGGGTAAGGGCCAGACGTCAAGCAGCATCCCCTGGGTGTTCTCTGATTATGGAGGGGTAGAGGAGGCCCCTGGGCTCGTGGAGAGCTGGCTGTGGCTTGGAATTCTGAGACAGTGCAACTGGAAAGCATGGTGGGCAAGTCGTCATTCAATGGCAACTCAGCCCCAGACAGGTTAGTGACCAACTGTGCCTGCTGGAGTAAACGTCTTGATTCACAAGGAAGGCCCCAAAGACAACATGGGTTCCCCCAAGGTACCCTCTGACCTTATGGTGGGGTAAAGTACTCTTTGGGAGGGGGGAAGCTAGGTTGGTACAGTGGATAAAGCACCAGCTTTGGATTCAGGAGAACCTGAGTTCAAATCCAGCCTCAAACACTTGACACGCAATAGTTGTGTGACCCTGGGTGAGTCACTTAACCCTCATTGCCTGAAAAAAAAAAAGTACACTTGGTTTGGAGTCAAAAGATTTGGGTTGAAATCCTTGATCTGCTATTATGACCTCTTGGACCCTGGACAAGTCTTTTTGCTTCTCAGGGATTCGGTTTTGTCACCTGTACAAATAAAGGGATTGAACCTAGACAGCTAAGATCCTGCTCAGTGATCGTCTTCTGAGCAGGAGGATACAGCATTTCAAGCTGGGTCAGGGTGGGGTTTGGCATAGTCAGCAGGAGGAAAGATAACATGGGTGTTTTGCTCTGGGCCCCCTTAGACCGCTGCTGCTGGGGTTCCCACGGGATCTGTCCAAACAGCCTTCCCAGAAAGCTAGCCTTAGCCTATTTCCCAACTTCCTCACTTGCTAGCTGGCCCACATGCCTCACTTGCTCTGCCTTTCTGTGTGTCCCTTCTTCCACACAAATCATCACATGCAGACCCTTCCCAGAAGTCACTAACTCACCTCTCCTCACTGAGGGATAGAGGCAACAGAAGAAACGGGGACGCTGATGCCCCCAAAGCCAAGTTGCCTCAGGCCCCTCCATTCCAGCTGAAGGTCTGCCAGATTTTCTCTGCCCTCAGTCAGCAGCTCCCAGCTGATCTCTGTCCCTGGCTCTGCCCCAGTTCCTGGCCCCCTCGTGGAATGGAGTAACGCCATATTTCCAATCTCAAAGAACATCAAACTTATTAAACAGAACCCAATGTTGGGTACAAGTCTTAGGCACTCAATGGGAGGTCTAACACCAGCTGGCTGTCCATCTGACCCTCGAACTTTAGGGGTCTTTGTAGCAGCCTTCTTCAAGGGCTCTGGCTGCTGGGCACAAGCCTTTGTTTAAGGCAGTCTGCACACCGGGTTCACTGGCAGGCAGGTCTGCTGGCCGAAGCCCACCAGCAGCCAGTTAATCTCCTTCCACAGCTGCCTGGAGGGGAAAAGAGGAACAGATTCTGTCGTGAGGGCAATGTGGCTTGGCGGGTATGAGATTAGAGTGAGCCCTGCCCTGGAGTGATGCCCCCCACCCATGCCTCCTTTCCCTAGGCTGAAGCAGATGGTCCAGCCTGGCACCTTCCTTCAGGCTGGCCATACTCGGCCCAATGGGGGGTAGGAAGGACCGAGGCCTTTCAAGTAGCTCTCTTGCTCACATCCATCAACCAAGTCTGAAGGTTGAGTGCTACAGGAAACTGTAACACTCAGCTGTGGCAATCAGAATCCATTTGGCTCCTCCAGGGGTCATATAGGCCAGCTCCTGCCTCCACAACCTTGGCCGCCAGTCCTCCAGGCCAGCTCTGGTTTCCTCAGGGTACTCTGGTCTCCTTCTTGGTCCATTTCAATCTGTTGGTGATCCTGTGTACGTGTGTGTCCACTGCTGCGGGGGCAGACGCAGAGTGGGGTTAGTAAAGTTCATAAACAGGCTTCCCTGTCTGCCTCTGTCCTGGGCCCAGAACATTTCCAGGGCCGGCTTCCCCTCACCCAGACCTACTGAACCACAAGGGAAGACCGTGGAGTGTCCATTATCATCTAGAATGCTGATGGCCCGTCTCTCTGTAGGGCACTTTACAAAGCACTTATCCATCCATTATCTTACCTGATTTTTCCAGGCATCCTGTGGGAGAGGCTGGGCAGGGACTGTTATCCCACATTTTAGAGATGAGGACACGAAGGCCCAGGGAACTTGGGATGACTTGCTCAAAGTTACACAGCGTTAGTGGCAGAGATGTTTTTCTTTCTTTTCTTTTTTCCTCTCTCTTTTTTTGCATAGAGCAATGAAGGTTAAGTGACTTGCTCAGGGTCACACCAGCTAGTGTCAAGTGTCTGAGGCCAGATTTGAACTCAGGTCCTCCTGAATCTAGGGCTAGTGCTGTATCCACTGTGCCACCTAGCTGGCCCCTTCCCCAGTGAGGTGTTTTTCTTTAAAAAAAAAAAATAGATTTTTTTTATTGCTATCTTTGGTTTTTCTATCACCTACATTTCCCTGTATCCCTTCCTTCAACTCTTCCCAGAGAGCCATCACTTATAACAAGGATCAAAAAAGGAAGAAAAGGGGAAAAAAAAGTTCAGCAAAATCAATCAGTGCATTGAAAAAATCTGATGTGATACACAATGGTCCATGACTGCTCCACCTACTTCGGCAGAGGAGCAGGGAGCGAGGAGTATGTGTGTGTGGAGGGGAATGGAGTTTCTCTTAATGGTAGCACTGAGAGCACAACTAAAGTCTTCCTGACTCCCAGGCCCAGGATTTTTTCGATGGGGGCCATATTGATTCTCAGCTTCATTCAAGAGTTTAACCAGGGTCTGGCTCAGATGTCTGAGGTTTCTCTTAAGGCCTCTAGGGTCCTATGGAACTGAACTTGGTGGTATCAGGGTTGGTGGGGCTGGGGAGGCACTGGATAAAAATGCATCTGAATCAAGCCTTTTTCCAGGTGGAATATGGCTTGTCTTTTTCTATCAACAGATAGAGAATGTCTGAGGTGAAGGGCTGATCATGGAGAAAGATGAGGCCAGGATACTACCCCTGCATGGGCCTGGCCTGCTTAGTAGGGGTAGCTTCTCCTACTGTCCCATCAGTTCTCCACTGCAGTTCAAGGGCAGCCACCCAGGATGAGTTGACGTCAGGGTAGCCTAATGAAATGAAGTCCCAATAGCCACTGCTTAGGGACTTTTAATTGAATGGATCCGGCCCAGAGCTCTTTACTTTGCCTACAATGTTCAGTGTTGCTAAATTGCTAAACCAATATGAATTATTCACCCCAGAAAGCTGGGAGCAAACCATAGCCCACAGTTCAGAGCCTCTGCTGAAGCGATATTGTGCTCTAGCAGATTCCGAGCCTCCCCCCTCTTTCCCTGACTGGCTCAGCATCTATCTCTGGGCCACTCCAACCCTCCCCACCCCCAACGTCTCAGTCCTTGACATGTGTTCACACCAAGCTCCAGAGAATGGGATGATGGCCTCAATGAGCAGAGAAGTCCTTTCTTACAGCTAACCTGTGTGTCCCTGTGGCAAATGATGATCTTCCTTGGAATGATGCTGTCTTCCCTCAATCTTCCTCATTTCCACGGAAACTCAGGATCTCAGCTCCCATAACTTTTTCTCACTTCCAACCATTCTTGTGGGAATCCTGTTAATCACATCCAGGTCTCTGCCCTAAAACCTCACACTCACTACCTCACCAGCTGAGAAAGCTGTCCACAGTAAGCTGGAAGCCAAGCCAGGCCCAGCAGTTCAGGGGAGGTGACCCCAGGGATCCTCTCCGGATACAGAACTCCTCTTCACTTCCTGTGCAGGGCTGTCAGGCTTCTGGGAATCAGCTTTCTTACCCCATCCTCCCCCCCCCCCCACTCTCTCTTTCTCTGGGCAGTTTAATTTTTTTTCCACGAACAAACAGTGCGTGCATGGCTCTGGGGTCCATCTGGTGCAAAAGGCTGTGTCAGCAGCAGCTCTGAGTCTGGACTGAGGCCTCCAAAGTCCCCACACTCCCCAGATGGGTATTAAAATCCAAGGAATTCCAAACCAACGCTCAGGGTGTCTGGTCCTGTGTCCTTGCCCGAAGAACAACTCATCACTTTGTGCCTCTCTTGAGTGAATGGGGAGGTGTGTGTGTGTGTGTGTGTGGGGGGAAGCTGATTCAGCTTTGTAGCCAATCTCCAGGCCTCCAAGAACCCTTAGCGCCTGCCTACCCACCCATCCCGATCAGGGAAGCGGCAGCCATCCCTGCAGCAGGGAATGAGATCACCAACACAGAGCTGTCACTAAGCATTGTGGCTAGAGCAAGAAGAGCACAGGAAAGCCGGGCAGGGCTCAGCTGGTTTCTACCTGGGCCAAGAAGAAACTTTAACTCCTTCCTCACCTGGCTGCTGCAGCGCCCCCACTCTCCCCCCCCCCCCCCGCCCCCCCCCCCCCCCGGTACACCTCTCTCCTGAGCGGTGGGGATGGATTCTGGACAAACTGCTGGGGAGCTGAGGGAAAGAGTCACCAGACTATGCCATCCAGGGGCTCTGACGCATTCACACCAAGTGGCCAGACCCTCCCTCCCTCCCCTCTCTCTGCCTAAGCTCATTCAGCCTAGAGATCCCCTCTCAGTTCTTTTCCCTCTCACTCCAGACAACAGTAGAGGCCCCATGGAGCCCCCTGGCCTCAACTCATCTATCCCCCCCCCCCAACACATGCACGCTGCTTAGCTCCAGACAGCACTGCAACCTGAAGTGCACCCTGGGCAGGGCGATGTGTTGAAATCCGGGACATTCCTTCTTCTCTGTGATAAGCCAGCCTGCAGAGCTTGCCAAAGCCAGAACTGTTCCCCCCCCCCAAACCCCGCTTCCCTCAACTTCAGCTGCCTCTGCCTATTGTAGGAAGTAGCTAAATGGTTAAAGACCAGATCTGCTATCCAAACAGCAGGGCAGGGGAAGTGCAGGCCCTCCCCTTGCAGGCTTCTTTCAATCCAATACAATAAAAATTTTGAGGGGGAGGCTACAATGACAGTCCGGGGCATTTCCTACCCTACCCTGCTGTGGAGGCAGTATGGTACAGGGTTCGAATCCCCTCCATGACGCTTACTACCTCTGTGAACTCAGACAAATCACAACTTCTCCGGCACTAGGGATCCTCGTCTGAAAACAAAAGAGGCCATTAAGGCTGTGAAATGAGGATGTGGAGAGGCTCGAAGATTCCTTCCAGCACAAGAGCTGTAAGAAAGGAATCCTGCCACCTCCGTAAGGGGCAGAGCCTGGTGTACACAGGAGGGCAGGGGGCGGGGCGTCCAGCCCTGGCTCTGCCACGGGGTTACTGGGGGACCTCTGTCAAGCCCCATCGTCCCTCAGTTTCTTCATATTAGGGTTGGAATAGCTTCCTCAGGTGTGTGGCACCCCTTCCTCCCCTCCAAGGTTAGAAGTCACAGTATAATAGAGGCAGCCAGGCGGTGGAGCAGACAGGGTGCCACACTTGTAGTCAGGAAGACCTGAGTTTGAATCCTGCCTCATTTATCTATCTATCTATCTATCACCTATCTATCTACCTATCATCTATCTATCTACCTATCATCCATCCATCCATCCATCCTATGTACCTACCTATGTATCTATCTATGTATCTACCTACCTACCTATGTATCTATGTATCTATCTATCTTTGAGGGGCAATGAGGGTTAAGTGACTTGTCCAGGGTCACATAGCTAGTGTCACATGTCTGAGGCCAAATTTGAACTCAGGTCCTCCTGAATCCAGGGCTGGTGCTTTATCCACTGCACCACCTAACTGCCCCCTCATCTATTGATTAGCTGTGTGATCCCAGAAAAGTCACTTAATTTCTCTCTAAGCCTCAGTCTCTTCAACTGTAAAATGGGGCTAATAAATACCACCTACCTCACAGGGCTGTTACGAAGCTCCCATGAGAGAATACATATAACAAACAAGGCCATATAAATGTCCCTTATGGTTATTTTTAATGCCAGTAACTCCTTATTTACATGGTGCTTTACGATTTATGATGTGTTTCCCTCAGAAGCCTGTAGAGGCAGCATAGTATTCTTATGCCCATTTCACATCAGGAAATGGGTTGAGAAGCAAAGTGATTTGCCCATGGTCATAGAAATATTCGAGCAGGGACGTGAGGTCTCTTCCCTCTCCCCTGGCCTAGTACGGTGGCCCCTTTGCTGGTTTAATTAGATCACAGTGTACAGATATAACCTATATCAGATTGCTTTCTGTCTTGGGAAGGGGGAGGGTGGGAGAAAAATTTGGAACTATAAATCATATGAAAACAAATATTGAAAACGATCTTTAGATGTAACTGGAAATAATAAAATACTTAAAAAAAAAACAGATCACAGACTTGGTGTGAGAAGGGACCTGAAAAATGATCTAGTCATGGGATCCCAGATTTAGAGCAGGAAAAGACATTACAGATCATTTTGTCCAACCCCTTCATTTTAGAGATAAAGAGACTGAGGGTCAGAGAGATTAAGTGACTGAGCTTCCCAAGGTCACACAGGCAGCAAGCATTGGAGCCAGGATTTTTACTTGGGTGTCCATTGAATTCACTGCACCCATTGCTCCTCTCTCCATTTATTCTTTACCCAGCTGCCAAAGTAATCTTCCTAATGCATAGTTCTGACTATGTTCCAACTCTTGTTCAAACACTGCTGGCCCACCGCTGACCCAACCAAATGGAAAACCTTGATCCTGGTGTTCAAGGCCTGCCACAATTTGGATCCAATGGACTTTGCCCAGAGCCTTATCACATACCATGCTCCCTTGTTTCTACAGAAATCTGACTCTTTCTGGTGACAGGGTTTAAAGTCAGAAAAGGCCTTAGAGCCCACCTGGTCCAACACTTTCATTTTACAGATAAACTGAGGCCTGGAAAAAAGAAGTAATGACCCAAGGTCATGTAGAACATAAATGGCAGAAGCTGGATTCCAACCCAGGTCTTCTAACTTAACCCCAAAGCCTCTTGGATTCTGCTCTCCTGCCTCTGACCTATCTATGCCACGCTTTCTGTGCCCAGCTCTCAATCTGTCCTTATTCTACACCTGTGCCTTGGAATGGGCTGCCTGCCTTACCCCCAATCTGTCTGTTGGAATTCTCCCCTTCCTTCAAGGCCTCACTCAGGGGCCACTTCCTCCAGGAAGCCTTCCGGAAAGGGCTCGCTCCCCTTTCACATCTCTAACCCTGCTGTTTGGGCCTCTGCTGTGAATTCACCATAGTCTGCCTTGTTATGTAATTATTTATATAGTGGCCAGGTCCCCCTTCCTAAAGTCCCTTCGGCAGGGACCAGGTTTTGGCCCATCGCTATGTCTCTGGCACTTCACATATTTGGGAATTTCGGCTGGACTGATTTCCTTTGTTCCTCACCTCTTTATAGGGTTGTTTTTAGGGAATCTGGTGTCCTCCCTCTGGCAAAGGGAAGACCCCTGGATATCCCAATTCCAAGGCTGAGGCTGAGCCTGGGGAGGTGAGGCTCGTGCCAGGGAGGCCAGTGACTGGGCGCCCCCTGCTGGACTAGCCTTTGCCCACAAAGCCAGTACACCATGCAGCTCACATTCCTTCACTCCTGCTGGTCAGCGGCTCAGCTAAGACTGGTAGATGTGCTCAAGATCTCGGGCTGGAAGTCACGTTGGAGATCATTCAGTCCAGTCCCCTTATTAATTAATTTTTTTTTGGTGAGGCAATTGGGGTTAAGTGACTTGCCCAGGGTCACACAGCTAGTAAGTGTCAAGTGTCTGAGGCCAGATTTGAACTCAGGTCCTCTGGAATCCAAGGTCGATGCTTTATCTACTGTGCCACCTAGCTGCCCCCCCCCTTATTTTACAGAAAAGAAAACTGGCGCCCAGGGAGAAGTGATTTCACAAGGTCACACTGGGAGTTAGGTGGCAGAATTGGAATTTGAACCCAGCTCCTCTGGCTCCAAATCCTTTGCTCTTTCATGGCCATGCCCCACACCAAACTAGGCAGCTGATCGCATCCTGGATAAAGAGCACAGCGCCTGAAGTTAGGAAGAACTGAGTTCAAATCCAGCCTTACACACTTCCTAGCTGGGTGACCCTGGGTAAGTCCCTTAACCTTTGCCTGCCTCAGTTTTCCCATCTGTAGGGAAGATAAAACAAGATAACATTTGTAGAGTGCCTTACAAACCTTAAAGTGCTATGTAGATGCTAGACAGTTAGCTCAGGAGGGAAGAATTGTTGTTGTATATAGCTTAACTGGCTTTGGTGTGGAAGAGAGGCCAGGAAGGGGCAGATTGAGAGTTGAGTATATAGATATAAACAAGGGGAAAAATACAGGCAATGAAAGTCCTTAGATAAAGTCTCCTTCCAAGGTCTCCAAGAAAACAAAACAAAATGTAAACACCTTCCCTCCACCCCCATTAACTCTGTCTCAAGAGACCCATGTTCTAATAGATTTCTCTGGAGAGTGATGGGCACTATAACCAGGAAATACTTCTATCAAATGACCTTGGCAAACAGGGGAACTGAAACCCTCTCCCCATGACGTGAATAGGGTTTTCCCGTCCTTGCTGGACCAAGGCTGCTGTTGGAACACACCTCCAGTCCTTGCTTTCCTAAAGTGCTGGCAAAAGGACCCTTCCTATCGCCTAAGGAACTGATCAGGCCGGTGATCCCTGGAAGACAGGAAGTGACAGCCAGCTCTTCTCCCTCCAAGGTGGGAAGAAGCCAGCCATGCTGCCCAGGTGGATCTCACACTGCAGGTGTGCTCAGAGGAGGCTAGAATGTCCATGTTTGGTGTGGACCTATGTGTTTGCGGGGGTGGAGGGTAGGGGAGATGCAGGCATCTAGATCAACTTGCCTGTTTCCCACTTTCTACATGAATTCCATCTCTCACTCCTATCTCCTCCAGGGTCTATGATGTGGTCTCAGTCTGGAGAATTCACACACTAGCTTGGGGATCAATTGTCTCACTTCTTTTTCTCTAGGAAACCAGTGGGAAGATGATCTGATCTTGTCTGGGAGCTTCACAGCTGTCACCTGGGGCTTGGGAAGGCATAGCCCACCAATCTTCCCAGTGCCAGCCAGTACCAGCTTGTGGCAACTGAATCACCAGTCCCGAACAAAACTAGGAGAATGACATTTAAACACTCATTTCCTGCATTTCCCTGTCTCTAAATGGCCCTTTCAAAACCTCATTACCCAAGCTCCCATCAGCCTATTAACTCCATATCCTTCTTCAAGCAGCCAACTCTCAGTGAGACAGACCCCTGGTGGAGAGGACCCGAGGATGGTGTCAGAAGCAAGCCTCAAGTGCCTGCTGAAAGGCCCACGTTGTGGGATCAAGCAGCATCCTGCCACCAATGCTGGCTCCAGGCCAGGAGATAGGAAGTCTGGTCAACTTCAAGACCCCATTCTCACCCTCCTCAAGGCCGTTGCCCAGAACCCTGCTATGGTCCTATAACCAAATGCTTGAGTTCTGTCTTCAGGACATTTGTAACAGTGTTTGAGGCTGCTTTGTAGGTTACTCATTTAAGAACAAAATCAAAAGAGTCCCTGCTGTGATTATTTTTTTGGGGGGGGGGGGCAATGAGGGTTAAGTGACTTGCTCAGGGTCACATAGCTAGTAAGTGTCAAGTGTCTGAGGTCAGATTTGAACTCAGGTCTTCCTGAATTCAGGGCTGGTGCTTTATCCGCTGCACCACCTAGCTGCCCCCTAGGGTTTGAAGCTTAATCCAGTTTTTTCCAAAGCCCTAGGTCCTCAGAGACACAAGTGAAGATAGGCCCTCCCACTCCAGTCTTTCCTACTGCCAGGGTGATTTTCTCAGACACCTGATATGATCATGCTACCCTCTACTGCTCAGAAACCTTCAATTTCTCCCCACTGTCTACAACTGGGAGCCTCAACTCTTTGGCCAGGCTTTCAAAGCCCCCTCAATCTGGTCCCCTCCTACCTCTCCAACTACAGGGGATCCCCAAAGCTACTCTAACTTAGAACCACACTAAGACTTTAGGGACACCCTCTCCATCTTCCTTTGTTCCCCAACATACATATCATCCAGGAAGGCCCTTCTCACTCGTATCCTGCATGTAAGCATGCTCATTCTCACTTCCAAGACACATAGCATACCGAAAGATAGTTCCTAAACTCTCTCCACCAATCCACAGTTTCCTGCCCTTCAGGGCTGTGATAGAGTCCCGCCCTGTTCCTAGAAGCCTTCCCTTTTTATCACTGCAGACTGCACTGGTCCCTCCCCGCTCCAAGTTCCTCCAAACCTTAGCATCTGTACTATTCACAGCAGCATAAGCAACAATGAACTATTGCTCACCCTTCCTGCTGACACCATGCTGGCCTCACCTGAGCCTATTATGGCAGAAGGAGCCCAGGATTTGGAGTCTGAGGTCCTGGCTTGGGATCCCAGCCCTGTTACTTACTAACCTGCATGACCTTAGGCAAGTTTCCCTAATTTCCCTGGCTTTTAGTTACATCATCTCTCAAAATGGGAGGCTTTTCCTGTTAGTCCCAACTAGACTATGATTTCCTGCAGAGTAGAGGCTTTTCTTTTGCCACCTTTACCCAGTACATTAGTGAGGGCAACACACATAAATGAATATTTGTAGGTAGACATTTTGGCATGAATAATTCCCCGGTGCCTTGTCTGTTTTCATATCTTGGGGGGGGGGGGTTACCCAGAGTCAGAACTGTTGGATTCAGAACTGGAAGAGACCGCGGAGATAATTGAGTCCAAACTCCTCATTTATAGAGGCAAAAACGGAGGGCTGATGAAGGAAGTGACTTGTTCAAGGCACACAATCACTGTTAATAGCTGAGCTGGGTCTTGATTTCAAATCTAGTGCTTGCTATACCAGTGCCTTAAATAAGACTTGCAAGGGACAAGGGGACAAGTAACAGTGAAGTATGAAACTCTGGGACAGGAAACTGTGGGATGGGATTTCTGCTGCAATCCAGTGGCTCAATGGAGAAACTGCTAGGCTTGGAATCAGACAAAATTCAAATCTAAGCTTAGACACCAGCTAGATTTGTGTAACCCTGGGCAAGCCACCTAACCAACACTTACTTCAGTTTCCTCATTGAAAAAATAGGGATAATAATAGCACCTACTTCCTAGGGTTGTTTTGAGGATCTTAAGGCACTTTGCAAACCTCAAAGTACTATATAAATGCTAGCTATTAAATATAAATGCTAGCTATACCGAGTAAGTCCCTTTCCTTCTCTCAATATTGATTTTCGGGGCAGCTAGGTGGTGCAGTGGATAGAGCACTGGCCCTGGATTCAGGAGGACCTGAGTTCAAATTCGGCCTCAGACACTTAACACTTACTACCTGTGTGACCCTGGGCAAGTCACTTAACCCCAATTGCCCGGCCCCCCCAAAAAAAATATTGATTTTCTTTCCTGGACAACAGGAGACACGACTTCTGTCTCATCTGTACCTCACAAGAGGAGGTCCCATAGTAACCCACCACCAAATAAAATGCCCCACTTACCAATGCCTGACACCTTGCCCCAGGCAATGGCCATGGCCAAGTGTGCCATCTTGGGTCCAACGCCAGGAAGTGTCACCAGCTCTGCCACAGTAGCTGGGATGTCGCCCCCCGTATCGCTGCTTCAAGATCTTGCTTGTCTGCTTTATGTACTGCACTTTGCTCTGAAACATCCAAGCTGAGATCAGCTCTCTGCTCTCTGACAACAACAAGTACCCCCAAGACCAACCCATCACAATGAAAGAATACAGGTCTTTAATGCAGGCCAAAGGGGGACTGCATCACCGATTCCTCCTACCCTGGAATGGGTCAGCAGAACCTTTTCTTTGATCTCTTGGGGATAAAGACTTAATGGTAAAAAAAAGGGGGGGGGGCAGCTAGGTGGCACAGTGGAAAGAGCACCAGCCCTGGTTTCAGGAGGACCTAAGTTCAAATTCTGCCTCAGACACTTAACACTTACTAGCTGTGTGACCCTGGGCAAGTCACTTAACCCCAACTGCCTCACCAAAAAAAAAAAAAAAAAAAAGACTTGGTGGTGGTATTTCTGGGTCAAAGGGTTTACATAGTTTTATTGCCCTGTGAACAGAGGTCCAAACAACCGTTTTCTAGAATGGTTGGATCAGTCTACAGCTCCAACAACAGGGCATTAGGGTCGTTACTTTCCTGCATCCCCTCCCGTCAGCTGTCATTTCCCTTTTCTATTAGCCAATCTAATGGGGATGAGGTGCCACCAATAGTTGTTTGTTGGGGGGCAATGAGGGTTAAGTGACTCGCCCAGGGTCACACAGCTAGTAAGTGTCAAGTGTCTGAGGCCAGATTTGAACTCAGGTCCTCCTGAATCCAGGGCTGGTGCTTTATCCACTACACCACCTAACTGCCCCCCGCCCCCACCACCCCAGTTGTTTTCATTTGCATTTCTTTAATGATTAGTGTTTTAGAGCATTTTGTAGTCTTTCTATTTATGTGATAGTGATATTCCATCTCATTCATGTAGCACCCAGCTTTAGGGAGGGTGGCTTAGGAAGCTATTTAGACAAGCCCAGTCCTTTTTGGTTAACTGGATGAGGCAAGTACCTCATGGGTCAGAGGTCTGGCTTCGAGCAAGATGCTGCCAGACGCTCTCCTACTACTTGGGTCCCCTTCTAGGATCATGATTCCTGCACATCTGGGTATGCATGGTGCCTGAATACCAGGGACGTACAGTGTAAGGAAGATTATGAAGAAACAAACCCGAGGAGGAACAACCATCAGAAGTCATCAGGAATAACAAAAGCTTACTGTTCTATGCTTTTTTTGGGGGGGAGGGGGGTTACCTTTCCTCCCAAGTGGTCCTATGAGAAAGATGGTACCTTCATTTTACAGCCAAGGGAACCAAGGCTCAGAGAGGGTCACAGGGCTTTTAAGGCTAAGAGGCAGCTAGCACTGGAACTCAGGCTTCTTTCCTGGCTTCTTTCCATTAACCTACACATTAGATTCTCCAAAAATCCCAAGAAAGGCCACAGAATTGGTGGGACAGGGTAAGGACAAAGGAAGAATCTTGTGTGGCTAGTGCCTTCACCTTTTCCCTTACGGGGAATTCCTTGCTTAGAAACATACCCGTCAGTCAGCCGACATCCCTAGCTGCAAGGGAGTTTCTATATTCATGGCCAGATTCGTGGCAGCAGGTTTGTGAGGCACCAATCTGGCCACTAAGAAATTGCTGGTGTTTATGTCTCTCTCCTGGCATTTGTCATGGGAAAGGGAGCCACGTGTACTGAAAGCTAACAGAGCCAGGGACCTTGAGGGTGAGTGGGGAACAGGACGTTTGTTTGGTTGTTTGACCAGGCATGCATTTCAGCTCAGGATGTTTAGAGCGCAAAGCCAGAGAGAAGCCAGGGTCAAGTTGAACAGGGCACGGGTAGTACATGGAAGCCAGGGACAGGGTCTTCCCCAAGCGGGACACAATAGCTGCTTCTGGCTAAGGGCCTGTGACACCTTTAGCTCATCATTGTGAACAGTATGATCTTGTCCTAACAAGTTGGAACATGAACTCCTCTGGAAAGTAACGGGAAGGAGACCTGGGGGAAGGGTTGGCCTGATTGATGTCTCACATCCCATGCAAAGTCTGGCCTTTGAAAGGCTATAAACCCAAGAGGCCACTCATGGGCCTGATGCTTCAAAACAGGCCTCCCTTCTGCCCCTCAGTGAAGATCCTGGGAAAAACTATAAAGGGGAGACTGTGAGACTTTCAGGGATTCCTTCATTCCGAAGCATCCTGAGTTTGGGGACACTGAGGACATAAAGAAAGCAAGTAGCATTTTCTCTGTGCCAAAGCAGGCTGTGTTCCTTTGCAGACCAGCTTCTAAGCCGCCTGTTTACTGCAGTCCTGATCTGCAGACACGTAGCTGAGAGACCTGGGTGAGAAATCTACCCTCCAAGGCACAGAACACAGAGGACTATTTAAAAACACATCTGACAAAATAGAGCCCACGCTTGGTGCTGCCAGGAAATGACTCCACCCTGCAGGGTACCTCCTTCAGGAACAGGCAGAAAAGCAGAATTGGGTATATTTAGCTTCTGCATTTCCAAGAGCAAGGCTCCTAGGCACAAGGGGTGGACAGCCAGAGATGGCACCAGTGATTTGGGACTGGGGAGAGGGGGGGTGGTGAGAGCTGCTGAGAATACCATATACTTGCTTCACTTGGATGAGGCGCGTGACAAATTCCATAGAGTAAACAGGGGAAATCGGGGAGGGCCAACATGTCCTACAGATCAGTGAAAGGCAGGAAGGGAAGGGCCCAGAGACAGGGATGGTGAAGAAAGCCGGAGTGGGGGTAGGGAAGGCAAGAAGAATGGAAAAGACAACTGAGAAGTAATAGATTTCCAGACCTCTGCATCCAGCAGCAGCCACTCCCCTGACCTTTGGCCTCACTTTTCTAACTGCCCACAGGACAGCTCTGCCTGAATATCTCCATGGCACTTCGCACTCAACATGCCTAAAATGAAATTCATCATTTTCTCCTGAAAAGACACATCCCTTCTCCTGACTTGCTTATTTATGCAAGAGGTACCTTCATTCTCCCAGTTACCCAGGCTTGAAACCTTTGACTCATCTTTGACTTTTCTCTTTTCCTCCCATACCCTTCAGGCCACCTGAACTGCCAATACAACCCAAGGGCCCCTGGATCTTACAGCTGCACCCTCAGGATCTACAGACCCTTTCAATGATCCTGCTGTTGAACTCTCCTATATATGGTGTTGCCTCCTATGGATGACTCTTATTTTTCTATTTTTATCAATAACCCTTGGCACATAATTAGCACTTAATAAATGCTTCTTTCTTTCCCTCCTTCCTTTTTGTTCAAAGCTATTTATTCTCCTAATTCTTTCCTCCAGAGCATTCATTTCACTTTTCATTTATTCTAGGAATATGTACATATGCATACATGTATATATATGTGCATGTGCACTTATGTGTGCATGTGAGCACACACACACAAGCAAACAAATAAATAAATGCTTTGGGCAAAGTCCATTTTTCCTTTGAGTGATGACTTGTAGTTGTTATACTTTCCTTCCAGGGGGGCAAGTAGGTGGTGAAGTGGATAGAGTACTGGGCCTGGAGTCAAGAGGACCTGAGTTCACTCTCTCTCTCTCTCTTTTTTTTTGCATGGGGCAATGAGGGTTAAGTGACTTGCCCAGGGTCACATAGCTAGTAAGTGTCAAGTGTCTGAGGTCATATTTGAACTCAGGTCTTCCTGAATCCAGGGCCTGTGCTTTATCCACCACTAGCTGCCCCAGGATCTGAGTTCAAATATGGCCTCAGACACTTACTAGCTGTGTGACCCTGGGCAGGTCATTTAACCCTGTTTGCCTCAATTTCCTCCTCTGTAATCAATGGATCTGAAAGGCCTTCTATGGTATCTCAGGACAGAGAACTAAGGGCCTGGGCCTTTGGTGTCTTGGTCTACATGCTATTGTACCTACATTTGTCACTGCCTCTCTGTCTCTTCGAAAAGGTTCCTGCTGTGGGTTTCTGACCAGCCTGAGGCTCTATGGGAAGCCCTCTGGACAGAGAGCTTGGCAGGCCATACATGTCTCTGGTGATACTGGGAAGTGGCCGCCTGATTTGCTAGATTGCAGGAGCTGATTTTTCTGATGCTCCCCAACCCTTTTCTTATTTATTGCCTATGGTCTTCTAGCTGCCTATTTGTGCAGTTCTATGGTAGATGAAGTCACTGTAGTTTTTCATTGGATTTATTGATTATTATTTGGTCTAATGTGGGTTTTTTAGGTTTGTTTTTTCTGGAGTAGGTTTTGGGGAGCTGAGCTGACTGTCTCTTTTCAGGCAGCCATCTTGGCTAGAAGTCCTTCTCATCCATTGATTCATTCATTGATTCATTCATTTGAGCAGACATCAAGTCTTGTCAATTCTTCCATTGAGAAGTGTCTTCTACCAAGGTCCATCTCTTCCTTTCTATTCCTACCCAAGTCATTACTTCTTGCCTCAACTATCACAACAGCTTCTCACTGGGTCTCCTCACCTCCTGTCTATTTACCTGTCTGCCCCAATCCATCTTGTAAATGCTACTTATCATCCTAACACAAAGTTCTGACCATGTCACTCCCCTGCTTAAAACCAACAATGGGGGACAGCTAGATGGCACAGTGGATAGAGCACCAGCCCTGGAGTCAGGAGTACCTGAGTTCAAATTCGGCCTCAGACACTTAATACTTATTAGTTGTGTGACCCTGGGCAAGTCACTTAACCCCAATTGCCTCACCAAAAAAACAAAACAAAACCCAACAATGCCCATTGTCTAGAAGATAAAAATAAACTTCTTGACTTAACATTTGAAACTTTCCACAAGTTGAAACCAATTTACCTTTTTTTCTACCTCGATGCTTTTGCTCACTCTTTTCAATAAATCAACTGGTAAGCATTTATTAAGTGCTTCCCACATGCCAAGTACTGTGCTAAGTTCTGGGGATACAAAGAAAGACAAAAACAAACCCTGTCCTCAAGGAGCTTACATTCTGATGGGGGAGGGGGAGTAAAAAACAGGAACACACAAGATATATACAAAGTAGCTAGAAGGTAACCATAGAGGGGAAGGTCCTAGAGCAGCTAGGAGGACTATAGAAGGTGGCATTTAAGCTGAATCTCAAAGGAGGCCAGGGATCCTATGAAGCACAGGTGAAGAGGGAGAGCGTTCCAGGCACGGCGAGTACGAACGCATGGAGATGCATGATGGAATGTCAAGTGGGAGGAACAGTAAACAGGCCGGCATGGCTATTCCATCAAGCGTGTGGAAGGGAATGAAGTGTAAGGAAACTGGAAAGGCAAGAAAGGGCCAGATTGTATAAATGCCAGACAGGATTTTCTACTTGATTCTGAAGCTAAGAAGTAGCCAGGGGGCAGCTAGATGGCGCAGTGATTAAAGCACCGGCCCTGGACTCAGGAGTACCTGAGTTCAAATCCGGCCTCGGACACTTGACACTTACTAGCTGTGTGACCGTGGGCAAGTCACTTAACCCCCATTGCCTAAAAAAAAAAAAAAAAAAAGAAGTAGCCAGGATAATCTGTTAAGTAGTTGGGGTGGGGGAGAGGAGGAATGTGGTCAGGCCTCTACATACCATCCACTTCAAAATGTCCAGTAGGCAGTTGATGATGCATATCTGGAACTCAAGAGAGAGGTGTATATGTGTGGCTAGAACAGGAATAGATCTATATATCTGAGAATCATCTACATAGAGATAATTGAACCCATGGGAGCTGAAAAGATCAAGTGAGAGAGCAAAGAGATGATCCCGAACAAAGCCTTGGGGGCCACCCACTGTCAGTAGGACTGACATTGATGAGGATCCAGCAAAGGAAAATGAGGTGTGTTGGCCATGTAGGAGGAGAAAACCCAGGAAGGAGAGAGCATCCAGGAGCAGAAGTTGGTTAACCGTGTCAAATGCTACAGAGAAGTCAAGAAGGAAGTGGAATGAGTTTTCCATTAATTCTAGCATCTTTTTGGTTTGTCCTTCATAATCCACTTTGACCTCAGCCACATCTTAACAGGATGATTAAGAAATAAATTATAATTTTGGCAAGAGCAGTTTCAGTTAAATGATGAAGTTGGAAGCTGCCACCTCCATCTTTGCCAATTTTTAAGACCCAGATCAAATCAGACATCCTTCCCCACCCTAAACCACACCTACCCCCATGATTGCTTTTTCATGAAGCTTCCCTTACCTGCCCTCCTGGGAGACGAACAACTTGTCCCTTCTCTGACCTCTGACATTCAGTTATTGCCTACTGCTGTCTCGTATTGTTCATTTTCTTTTGGTGTGGGTCCCTTTTCTCCCAATAGTTTGAATTCCCTGTTGTCAGGGACTACTGAGCTCCCAGTAGAGCTCAGTAATCAATTACTGATTGAAGGACCCCTTTCCTTTCATGCCAAGTTGTACCAGTCCCCGACATACACTTGATGTCAATAATTTAGTGTGTTAGTTCTGCATTGAGAATTTATCCATTACTTTTCATTTATCAGAAGGATGCTTTACATACTTATTTCTTCGAATCAGTGTGTAAACATCCAGAGGGCCGGGGGAGAATAGATGGCATCTTTGTAGAAAACATAATAAGCTCCTAGTTAAGGAGCTAGGTGGTATAGTGGATAGCTCGATGGGCCTGGAGTCAGGGAGACCTGAGGTCAAATCCAGCTTCAAATACTTGCTAGCTGTGTGACCCTGGGCAAATCACTTAACCTCTGTTTGCTTCAGTTTTCTCATCTGTAAAATGGGGATAATAATAGCACCAACTTCCCAGGGTTGTTGTGAGGATCAAATGAAATAATCATTGTAAAGTGCTTAGCATAGTGCCTGGCACTTAGTAAATGCTATATAAACGTTAGCTGTTGATGCTATTATTATTGTTATTATTGTTGTTGTTGTTATCAGTAGTGGTAGTGGTAGGTAGTGTTAGTAGACGTAGGAATAGTAAATTGCTAGGAATAGAAAGGCACCAGCCCTTCTGGGGATGGTAATGAAGGAAGAGAAAGTGCCCTTTCCAAAGCTGGCTAAACTTGATGTCACACCTTGGTCCTCTCAGCCCTGGGGATTTCTGGGGAAAAACTCCTGGACTCACCCTCCAAAAGCCAACTGGGTAGATGAGTTGACCCAGGGTATTGTCGTCCATTTGCAAAATGCTGTCTAGAGTCAGGCCTCTCTCCCTAAGCCGCTGCATAGCAGCTGCAGTGACCTGGTCTTTGGTCTGGCTGGACAGCATCAGTGACAGTAGCACTTGGTATCTCATCACCTGTTGGGCAGAAACCAGGAGAAGGAGGAAGTCATACAGAGCAGGAAGGAGGTGACACCTTGAACAATGAAATGAGCTGGAGCCCCCGAAGTAGACCCTATAAACTAGCATAGCACCCAGTTAGTTGGTAGCATTCGTTGGAACCAGAACTGAGTGGCAATCATGCTCTGCAATGTCTGAGGCTTAAATGATAGTTTCCTCCCAGGTACCAACAGTAGTTATCCTACAGGAATCTAAAAGGAGGAGGTATTTATTTTGCTAACCTTTAATGATACCAGGCACTGAGAGCATCTCATTGGTTCAACAGAATGGCCTATTTCTGGTAGAGTCAGATTGATTCTAGGTGTCCCCCTTAAGGAGAGTTTGACAAAATAAAATCCTTATTTAATAGAGGGAGAATCTGCTTTTGAAGCTAGGATTATCATAGTTGCCAGAAAGGAACCTCCCACCCCAAAAGACCAAACAGGTGTAGAGAACACTGAGAACTGATAAGCTGGAGTATATGGACTCGCCTGGCTTCTTTACCTCTGGAGGAGCATTTTGGTCATAACACTGCTCAGCTCCCATGTGATCAACAGGTGCATCTTTGGACTTCCTCATTTCTCGGATGTTCTCTAGCTGAAGTCTCCAGTTTGGGGGTTCCCATTTAGGTTTCTTGGGAGTGATACCATCACTGTCCACTTCTCCATCTTTGTCCAAAGACTCATAAACCATCTCAAGTTTCACCTTCCGTTGTCTTCTCTTGGGTTTTGGTCTTTCTCCTTTCCCTGCAAAGAATCCATTCTCTAGTTCTAGATATACTTGTTCTTTCCTCTTAAAAAAAAACATCCCAGTATTATTATTTAAAATTTTTTTAAAATTCAGTTTCAAATTTTCTCTCCCTCCAGCCCTTCATATCTTTTCTTTTGAAGTAGGGGGGCAGCCTGGTTCTCAAAGGTCAGAAATGGCTAGAATGGGTGGGAAATGAAGCTAATGAGATCACATGGGATGAGCCTTTGGGTTGTATCCTCCCTACCACAGGGTAGAAAAGCCCCCTTCCCTTGCTTTCTCTTCCCAAACCACTCAGCGAGTCTTTTCTGAGTCTCCTACTGTGCCTCAACCCATTCTAAGCAGCCTGGAGGAGACTTCTCAGTTTCTGCCTACCTTAAAATGGTAATTGACTCTTCTGTCTGTTTCAACTTTGGTGTGATCGGCATGTCTTATTCTAGGTAATATAGGAAGGGTTGGTTGTTGTTTTTTTATTTGAATAAACAAACATAAATGTCCTATTACTTCAGAAACCCACCCACTCCAGTCCTATTTCAGGGTTCCTCCTGCTCTTCTGCCTCAAAGTCTGAGGGTCTCTGTTCTGCCCCTCTTTCTCCCCTCACAGTCCCCCTTCTCAGAATCCTCCTTAATAAGTGTGTGGTGTTGTTTTTTTTTTTTGGGGGGGGGCGGCTGATGGATCCTATGAGCGGGACTTGAACCCATGTTGAGAAGCCTCCCCACCCCCGCCCAAATCAGGATCCCAACATGGGTTCAAGTCCCTCTCACAGGATCCATCAGTCCCACAAACATTTATTAATCGTCTACTCTGGGTCAGGCACTAGAGATAAAGGAGTGGACAGGATCCTGGGGGGTCAACTCGCCCAACTCCTTCATTTTACAGGGAAGGAAACTGAAACCTAAGGTTACAAAGGTAGTAGAAATCAGTCAGGATTCGAACTCAGATCCTGTGTTTCTAAGTTTAAGGGCGAAAGATAGGTGGAGGTAGGACACAGGGGTGCTACCTGCAACTGCCTCTTTGCTTAGGGGCGGTGGAAGTTTCCCCTCTGTGAACAGCTGGCCCGAACACCGGCTCATGCCGCGGGTCACCATCCTCGGTCCAGTTGCGGTGCTCATAGTTGACTACCCACCGTGGACTACAACTCCCGGAAGGCGCTGCGGCCGCGTCACGTGACAACCAGTTCCTCAGCCTTTCTAGCACTGAGTCTCTGCCCACTTAGTTTCCTTTCAGTGGAAAATTCTCAAAGACCGGAAGTGAAGGCCGGAAGGCCCCGCCACGTGACGCATCCCGCCTCCTCCCTAGGTCCTTTGAGTCTCCTCCCACCTCGCTCGGTTTCGGGGGAGAGGGAGAGGAGCTGACGGGACTACCACTCCCTGCAGGCCTTGCCCGGGGTCCGCCTAGCGGGCCACAGTTTTGCCGGAAGTGGCGGGTGCGCTTCCGGACGGCCGCTGGGAGCTCTGGGGTTGTTGCAATTCTCGTCTCCCTGGTGGGGACTCCCTCAGTCGGTGCCAAGGGTGGTTCGGGGTGAGTCCTGTCCGGACCCCCGGATCCGGGGCCCCTAGTCCACCCTCGGATCGCGGCGTCCCAAGCAACAATGCCCAGGGCCGGCTGGTGGGCTGAGGCGGGGGGGTGTTCAGGGGGCTGGACCCAGGGCCTCCCAAGGAGCGGGGAGGCCGTCGCTGCGCCGGCCCGAGAGTCTGGGGACCCTCCCGGGCTGCAGCCGCCACGCCCCCTCCCTCCCCTTGCGGGCCAGCCGTGGTTCTGGTTTCGTCGCTGCTCTCACCCCCTTTTGGTGTCTGGGTTTGGGGCGTGGATTAGGCAGCGATTTGGCGATGGCGTGCCTGCCTGGAACCCACGGGGCGTAGGCTGATGTATGGAAAGAGCCTTGCTCGAGTCCGAGCACCCTGGTTCGAGGGTCTGCCCCGAGATTTGGAATTTTACACTCATCAGTGTAGGAAGGAGAACTTAGAAATGATCCGTCAGGGTTGCCCCACCCCCAACCCGATACAAACAAACACAAAACTTCACAGTGTGACTTTGGGCATGCCGTTTAATTTCTTCGAAGCCTTGGTTTCCTTTTCTATAAAATGGGGCTAATAATTGCAGCCCCTTCCTTAGGAAGCTAAGGAATGCGCGTTATAAACCGTGAGGTAGTAGAGAAGTACATCTGGGCTCCCCATCCATTTGGGCAGTGAAATTACCCTTTCCTTCTTTTTTGTTCCCTGGCCCTGGCTCATCCTCTCCTCACCACCCCCTCTCTCCCATCCACTCAGTGTGCGCCCATTGGCTCATCTTTGTACAGTGAGGAAAGTTGTGCTCCCAGACCTAAAAAGATCCTTTCATGACAGAGTCAAGTAGGACGCTTGGTTAGCTCTGGGACCAATGAGACTCAAAAATTGTGGGGGGAAAAGGATGAGCTTCCTCCCAACTGGTATGTGGAAGTCCTTGTATTGTTTTAGATGAACATGCAAGTATGGGGCATGGTAGGCGTTGGCTAAAACAGGGCTGAGGGTATTATGTCTGTTTCAATTGGACAGAGGGGCCCTGGCACTGCCTTGCTTACCATGGCTAAGCCACCAAGCAAAGATTCTGGGCTAAAGGAGAAGTTCAGGACTCTGTTGGGGCTGGGAACATCAAGACCTTCCAGGTCCTCTGAGGGGAAACATACTGAGTTTATCATCACTGCTGAAATCCTGAAGGTGAGTGACTTCCCTGCATGATTTTTCTGCTATTTTGGAAAGATGTGCCTGGGAAAAGAGGCTCGGTTTGTTATGAAATGTCTTGGGTGCTTAGTGACCAACAACACTGCTAGAGATAACGGTCTAGGAAAAACTACCATGTCTTGACTCTTGGAGGAATCTGCTGATTGGACACAGGAAAAAGGAATTCGAATTTTCATGAGGCTATGGATCCAAATATTTGCAAGCTATGATGGGAAGTATATAGTAGCAAGGTTACACCACTGGTTTAGGGTAGCAGTGCATGACAAATCCTCATTTCAGGAAAAAAATGGCCTCAGGCCTACCATCTGAAAACAAGTACAGGAAACTTGGAAGGGACCCCTGTTGGAATGACTTTTCTGTGGCATGGCTCATGGGGTAGATGGTGGCTTGGGCCTAACAGACTTCAAAGACTCTGGAAATGACTGAATTTCTCAACTTCTCTTCTCTTCCCAGGAACTTAGTGTAGAATGTGGCTTGAACAATCGGATTCGGACAATAGGTCAAATCTGTGAAGTAGCAAAAACCAAGAAATTTGAAGAGGTATGTTTGTGCCCAGGGGGATACATGTGAAGAGGTGGAGTGCTTGTTAGAGTCTGAGAGCTTCTAAACTGTAGGAACTGAAGAGATCTGAAACTTCTCCACTTTCCATGATAGGGAGAAAAGTTATTTAAGATGTGAGTGGTATTCTGGTAGGTCTGAACAGGCTGCTGAAAGGGAAGCAGGAAGGAAAATTCTTAGAAGATACTGAGGTAGTTTTTTGGGTAGAGGACTTGTTTTAATAACCTCTAATCTGGTGATTAGACCATTCCTTTTTTTTTTTTTTTTGGTGGGGCAATGAAGGTTAAGTGACTTGCCCAGGGTCACACAGCTAGTAAGTGTCAAGTGTCTGAGGCCGGATTTGAACTCAGGTCCTCCTAAATCCAGGGCCGGCGCTCTATCCACTACACCACTTATCTGCCCCCTAGACCGTTTGTAATGGGAAGTACAGAGGGGAATTAGCCAGGGGTCTCTGGTTCCTTCAGGCCAAAAATTATAGACTTCCAGAACATCTTTAGAAGGGACTCTAGAGAGCCCATCTAGTCACATCCCCACATTCGTAGAGGGAGAAACTAAATGATTTGTGCTGGGTCACTCCATGAATCATTGGTGGAACTGTGACTAGCACCGAACTTTCTTGAAGAGACCTGTGTCTTAACTTACGGGTACCTAGGTGGTACAGTGGATAGAGTGTCAGGCTTGGAATCAGAAAGACTCATCTTCCTGAGTTCAGATCTGGTCTCAGACACATACTAATTTTGTGACCCTGGATAAAACACTTACCCCTGTTTGCCTCAGTTTCCTCATCTATAAAATGAGCTGGAGAAGGAAGTGGCCAACCATTCTAGTATCTTTTTTTTTTTTTTAGTGAGGCAATTGGGGTTAAGTGACTTGCCCAGGGTCACACAGCTAGTAAGTGTTAAGTGTCTGAGGCCAGATTTGAACTCAGGTACTCCTGAATCCAGGGCCGGTGCGCCACCTAGCTGCCCCATTCTAGTATCTTTTTCAGGAAAACCCCAAAGGGTTGGACATGACTGAAACAGCCACAGCAAACAAGTCTTAACTTACTTCGAGCCATTCTATTTGTTAACCTGGCAGTTCTAGGGGATTGTGGACAATACTCAACAAAATGTGGATTTCTAGCCATTGCAAAGGAGAAAAACTTGGTTTTGTAGTTCTGAGATGGAAAGAGACTCCAATTTAAGCCATTTTCTTTTTTCTTTCTTTTTTCCTTCTTGATTTTTTTTTTTTTTTTTGCTGAGCAGTGAGGGTTAAGTGACTTGTCCAGGGTCACAACTAGTAAGTGTCAAGTATCTGAGGCTGGATTTGAATTCAGGTCTCCCTGAATCCAGGGCCAGTGCTTTATCTACTGTGTCACCTAGCTGCCTCCTAAGCAATTTTCTTTAACTTTGGTAATGTCTTTTGGGTGTCCTTATAAGGGATGGGAGCTGAGATTGAGTCCAGAGCAGTAACCACCATTCCCTTTCTTCCCATTTGCAGCATGCAGTAGAAGCTATCTGGAGAGCTGTAGCTGACATGTTACAGCCAGAGAGGCCAGTAGAAGCCCGGCATGCTGTTTTGTATCTGCTGAAGGCCATTATTCAGGGTCAGGTAAATCACGCAAATAAGGGGCCATTGGCTTGCTGTAACAACTTGCCCCACTATTCCCTTCCTTGGGTTCCTATCCCCTAGAGCGAGCCTGTGAAGGGATTAGGAGATCTGTGTGAAGCACTTCCCATTCTAGTAAGTGTTAGTGATGGCAGGCACATGGCCTAGTTAGGTGTTGGTGGGCTTGGAGTCTGGAATCCTTTCTCAGACACTCTCTAGCCTAGTGAGGGGAAGCCATTTAACCTCAGTTTCCTCATCTGTAATATGGGGATAATAATGATATCTACCCCACAGGGTTGTTGGGAGGATCAAGTGAGATATGGAAATGACTTTGCAAACCTTAAAGTGCTATATCAATATTAACTATTATTATCATCAGAAGTGGGAGAGTTAGTATCAGCTAATTCTTCTCCTAACTCTTCTAAAGACTTTCACACCACTTGCTTCTTGGGGAAGTGTTTTTGGCATAACTATAGAAGAGGAACTCATCTCGCTGAAGAGAGTAAGGAAGGAAAGGAGGCGATGGTTGTCATTTTCTCAGCCTTAGCTTCACTCCTGTCGTATTAAGTTTATTTGCATCATCCACTTAGGAGGCTGAAGGGAGAATTCTGGGAGGATCTTAAAATGGGGCTTGGGTGGGAAATGACTCCATATCTGAAGTAGTTCTCAGCACTTAGTTGTATGTTTTGCTCACAGCCTTAATAGCACTATTTCTGATATCTCTGGCCATTATGCACACATGTATTGGCAGTGGCACAGAAGACTCAGCGGCTTTTTCAGAGGAATGAATTCTCACAGGTTCATAGATTTGAAGAAGATAGACCTTAGATGTACTTTAACCTAACCTCCCTTATTTTTTTGTACAGTGCAAGAAACTGAGGCTCACAGAAGGGAAATGACTTGCTTAAGGTTACATGGAAAGTATATGGCAGAGTGGGAATGATTTTTTTCTTTCCCCAGGGGGAACGCTTGGGTGTTCTCAGAGCACATCTCTTCAAGGTAATCAAGAATTACCCCTCCAACGAAGACCTTCATGAGAGACTAGAAGTGTTCAAGGCTCTCACTGACAACGGGAGATACATAACTTACTTGGAAGAAGAACTGGGTGAGTTCATCTTTATGTCAGCTTGTGATCTGACGTGGGGAAAGGAAGATGCTGGGCTGCCCAGGAGAGGGCAGTAAAGCCTGCGGGTGTGATCAGCTGGCCAAGGTGGCCCTGGGTCGTAAACTTGGAATTAGATTTGGAAGGGACTTTAGAAGTCACTGAGGCCAACCTATACCTGACCAGGAAACCCTTCTCCAGTACCCCAGCAACTGGTCATCGGATCTCTCCTTGAAGACCTCTAGCAAGAGAAGACTCAGTACATCCCGAGGCAACCCATTTTACTTTTGAATAGCTGGAATTATTAGGAGATTTTCCCTTATTGGGTCTAAATCTATCTCTTTGCAACTTCCAGTCACTGTTCCTAGCTTTGCCTCTGGAGCCATGCAGAACAAGGGTCATTCCTTTTCTCTGTGACAGCTCCTTTCTCCTCCCCCTCCCCCGCTTCTCTTCCTGAGTAAACATCCCTGGCTCATCTGATCTGAGATCATAGTCTGCAATTGTGCTTTTAGTAGAAGAGATATTATTTAAGGCTCATTGGTGTCCAACAGCTTCATCCCTGATGCAAACATGCTAGGACAACCTATGCCAGACGCCCCTGCTACTCATGCCGTAATATTGGGGAGAGAAATCTCTCCCATCTGTACCCTCTGAATGACTCCAGCGCCTTAGAAATGGAAGTGTCCTAGCAAAGCTCCTCCCCTCCCCCTTGTATTCCTGAGGCTACAGAGGATATTGGCATAGCACCACTGGGTCCAGGGGTCCCTGAGAGGCCCTTCTCCCAAGGTGTTTTCACGTGGCCCTACAGCTCAGGCCCCTCTTTCACAGTGATTAAGGAAGTGCTTCCTTAGCTTCCCATTGTAGAATTGTAGATGGGGGAGGGAAATGTAGGGTGCGTAGCTCCCACATGGTTGCGTTTTATCCCACAGTGTGCCAGTGGGGTTTCCAAGCACCACAGCTGAGAAAGGCTTGACTGCCCAAGTTAGAGCAAGAGAAGGAGGAGTGGGGAAGTAGAGCAAGTGAGAGTGACCCAGCTCTCTATTAACCTATATCTCAGCCTTGAAAATTTCACCTTACCACACTTCTTTGCTTTTCTACATTTTTCCATTTTGTGGGTTCCTTCTAATTTGCTTACATTTTTTTGTGTGGCAGAAGCTTATTTATTTTCTAGGAAAAAAATAGAACAAATTTCCCCTAAATAGGTTGGTGCTTTATTATACAGAATTTTGTGTGTGTGTGTGTGTGTGTGTGAGTAGTAATTTTTCAGTGTTTAATCTTTACATTTTTTTTTTTTGCTTTTTGTTCATTTTTAAGGCGTTAGCACTAAATATATCCATTTACGTATATCCACTTTTACATATGTATTTATTTGTTTGTTTTTTTGCTCAGGGCAATGAGGGTTAAGTGACTTGCCCAGGGTCACACAGCTAGTAAGTGTCAAGTGTCTGAGGCTGGATTTGAACTCAGGTCCTCCTGAATCCAGGGCCAGTGCTTTATCCACTGTGCCAACTAGCTGCCCCTACATATGTATTTATATATCTATATCTGTATCTATATATACATGCACACAGAGTACACACACATACATATAGACAGATAAATTAATTTGGTACAAGAAATTTTATTCCACTTATATTTGTACTTGTCTATCTGTTTCTAAAATTTATGCAAGTTAATTCAAGAGAGAGGAAGCATGGAGTAGTGGAAAGAGATCTAAACTTAGAGTTAGGCAGCCCCAGGTTCAAGTCCTGCCTCTGATACATACTGGTTGTGTAGCCCTGGGCAAGTCACTTAACTTCTCAATACTCTAGGAAACTTCTAAGACTATATATTGTGCTGACCTGTATTGGTAGAGGGAGTTCTCTATAGCAGTGAAATCATAGGTCTGGTCCCTATCCCCTAATTCAATAAATGGGAAGACCAGATATTTATTTATTGGCACTAGAAGGACCAAATTCATTTATAGCCTAGGAACTGGAGGGTGCTGATTAGTTCTGTTAATCTTTTTCCATTAGTGTATTAGTCCAGGTGTTCATCATTATCGATAGTTGGTACCTTTGAAAGGCTGGGAGGGCCTGCCCCTGAGTGGATGAGGTGTGGAGCAAGTGGGGAGGAGGAGGAGGAGGAGGAGGAAAAGGAAGCAAGACATCAGCAGGGCTGCTGGGGTGGCAGTTATTAGGGAGAAGGGCACCTCACTAGAGACTCTGCTTTGAGCAGTGGTGGTGGTTGTGGTGGGATGGGCTTGAGAACTCTACTTTCAGCAATTCGAGTTGTCACATATAATGATTTTGCTTGTCATTGAGATGAATCAGCACGTAGGTCAACATAGACTCTTTCATTTATTTTGTTGTATTTTCTTCAATATTTAGAATTTTATTTTCCCAAATTACATGTAAAATACAAATTTTGACATCAGTTTTTTAAAATTTTGTGTTCCAAATTCTCTCCCCGCCAAGAACTCAAGCAGTTCAATATAAGCTACACATGAGCAGTCATGCAAAATAATCTTTCATTTATTTTGGCTAGAAGAGCCCCAAATCTTTAATCTCTACACCCCATTTGTACAGCTTCTGCCTTAGGTCAGGCCCTCATTGCCTCTCACTTGCACTATTCTAATTACCTCCTAATTGTTCTCCCTGCCTGTCATCCTCTACTTCTCCAACACATCTTCCACATAGCTACCCAAATGATATTCCTAAAGCACAGATCCAACAATATCAACCCAGCCCTTCCTCTCCTTTTCAAAAATCTTTAATGGCCCCCTATTGCCTTTAGGATAACATAAATAATAAGTCTGACTTTTAAGCCTTCACAATCTGGCTTTCATGTACCTTTTCAGTTTTATCACAATCAACAAACACTTATTAATCAGCACAAAGCATTTATTAAGAGCCTGCTATGGACCCAGCACTGTGTTAGGCACTGGTGATAGAAATATGAGTGACAGGTCCTGTTCTGAAGAGCCAGCATTCTCTCATGGCTGCTGTGCTCATGGGCTAATTGATACAGGATATATTTTAAAATATACAGTGGTTTGCTGGGCAGTAGCAAATGGGGAAATTAGGAAGGGGCTCTTGAAGATGTTTTTTGAGCTGAGCCTTACAAAGGAACTTGGAGTCAAAAGAGGTGGAAGAGAGGACAGAGAGCCCCACCGGTGTGGGACAGCCTGGGCAAAGGCATAGATGTGGGAGATGGGCTCATGCAGGAGGAATAGCAAGCCGTCTAGTTTGCTAAGAGCAAACAGTGCATGAGGAGGGAAAGATGTGTACTGAAATCAGCCTGTAAAGATGACCAGAACCAGGTGGTGAAGGGCATTAAATGCCAAACATTTTGTATTTTAGCCTAAAGACAGTGGGGAGCCAATGAAGCTTCTTGAGGAAAGGAGATGTTGAGGTGGTAGAAGATGAGGACTTTTTGGATACAGGGTGAGGGATGGGTAAATAAGAATGCAGATCAGTTGAGAATGACTCTGAGTGCAAATATGGGTAATTAGAAGAATGGTTGTATCCTCAACAGAAATAGGGACATTAGGAAGAGGGGTGGTTTGAGGGAGAAAGGTAACAAATTTTGTCTTTGACATTTTGAGTTTGAACTGCCTATGGGACATCCAGGTGGAGATGTCAAGCAGGTAGTGAGAGACAGCCTACTGGAGCTTAGGAGAGAAATAAAGGTTGGCTGTGTAGATTTGGAAATCACCTGCCTAGAGATGATAGGTAAATCCATTGGAGCTGATGAGATGACCAGGAGAGAAAAGAGAAGAGGGCCTAAGACAGCCCTGGGCTACATTCACAAGTGGAGAGTTAGATGGGGATGAGGAACCTCAAAAGATTCAGAAGGATTGGTTTATTGGGTAGGAAGAGAACCACAAATGCAACAGCACAAAAACACAGGAAGGGGAAAGTATCCAGAAAAAAGGGGTGGTCTAGTTCCTTAGTGTCAGACACTGTAGAGAGGTTAAGAAAGATGAGAACTGAGAAGAAGCCATTGAATTTAGCAGTAAGGTAAGCAAGAGAGCTGTGGTGACTTTGCAGGGAGCAGCTTTTATTTAATTTGGGCAGATGGAAGCCAGATTGCAAGGGGTTGGATATCTTAGCACCTACTCTTATAGTGGTTTTGAGAAAGATGTGGAAGAGGTGCCATCTATTAGAGGAATTCCCTACCCACACTAGTGAAATCACTGGTACACCAAAGAACAAAAATTATTGTTAACATCTCCAGAACATAGCTGGTCTTTTTTTTAAGTATTTTATTATTTTCCAGTTACATGTAGAGATAGTTTTCAGCATTTGTTTATATAAGATTTCCAATTTCAAATTTTTCTCCTGCCCTCCCCCCCTCCCCTAGATAGCAGGCAATCTGATATAGGGTTTTAATATATATGTATGTATGTATGTATGTATATGTATATAACAACATTAAACATATTTCTGCTTCAGTCATGCTATAAGAGAAGAATCAGAGGAATAAGGAAAAACATCAAAATAGAAAAACAACAGCACCCAAAACAAAAGAAATAGTATGGTTCAATCAGCATCCATATTCCACAGGGTTGGTTTTTTATTTTTTTCTGGATTTGGAAAGCCTTTTCCATCATGAGTCCCCTGGAACTCTCTTGTACCATTGTATTGGTGAGAAGAATCCAATCTATCACAGTTGATCAACGTAATGTTGATGGTACTGTGAATAGTGTTATTCTGGTTCTGCTCATCTCACTCATCATCAGTTCATGCAAGTTCTTCCAGGTTTCTCTGAACTCCTCCTGCCCATCGTTTTTTACAGCACAATAGAATTCCATGTAGCTGGTCTTTTAAAACTACATCTGGAGATATCATCAACATTGAGTGTTGATCTACTGTGATGGACTATATTCTTCTCACCAATGCAATGGTACAGAAGAGTTCCAGGGAACTCATGATGGAGGAGGATCTCCAAATCCAGGAAAAAAAAAAAACTGTGGAGTATAGATGCTGAATGAACCATACTATTTCTTTTGTCTTTGGTGCTGTTGTTTTTCTATTTTGAGGTTTTTCATCATTGCTCTCATTTTTCTCTTATAACATGACTAATGCAGAAATATGATTAATGTTATTGTGTTTGTGTGTATATATATATATATATATATATATATATATATATATATATATCTATATATATATATATATATATATATATATATAACCTATATCAGATTACCTGCTGTCTAGGGGAGGGGGGAGGGAGGGGAGGGAGGGAGGGAGAAAAAAATGAAATTGGAAAGCTTGTATAAACAAAAGTTGAGAAAAACTACATCTGGAGAGAAGTTTTTGAGGATGTTAAAAGAATACCAGTCAACATGAGAAATTAAAATTGTATGGATGAGAAAGAATTCTTGATACTGCTTAGAAGCTAACCAGTTTCATTTCTGTCTCTTCTAGCTGACTTTGTTCTACAGTGGATGGATATTGGCTTATCATCAGAATTTCTTCTGGTGCTAGTGAACCTGGTCAAATTTAATAGCTGTTACCTAGATGAATATATTGCTTCAATGGTCCAGTAAGATAACAGTTTTTTAAATTTATTTTTTTTAAGATAAAAATTTAAATGTTTTTGTTGCTATGCTCTTGATGATTTGGGGGGGTGGCTTTTCCTTTTCTGTCTTTTTAGATTGAGTGGCTTCTAGCCCAGGGAGGTATATTGGTAGAGCCCCAGAGATCAGTAGGAAAGTACAGGCAGCTACTTACTATTTACCTGAGTGTTTAAAGAGTGACTGGGTATAGTAGTTGTAGTGATGGAGCTCTGGTCCCTTCTATACAGGATGAGCTACTACTGAAAGTTAGCTGAATAACATATTTTCTTCCTTCAAAGGTATTCTGGTAACAATGTGGTGTTTTCCCCCAACAGCATGATCTGTTTGCTCTGCATTCGCACAGCATCTTCTGTGGACATAGAGGTCAGTAATTCTGCCTTTTTTTTCTGATTACCTATATTGGACAGAACAGGCTTTGGGTAATTAGAACTTTTCTAGTGCTTAGCTTTTTTTTATCAGATTAGGCTACTTTAGCAGTGTGAGAAGTGAAGGGTGATAGAATAGTGCTGGAAGACTAGAAAACAGCATAAAGAATATTTGGAAATCACTACTTTAATCATATGTATTACACCACATATTTCTCATTATCCCATGAGAGAAGGTATCCAATGATTTTGTCTTCACTCATTTTCTTCCTACATCTTCCTTCTGCCACAGGTCTCCTTGCAGGTCCTAGATGCTGTGGTTTGTTATAATTGCCTTCCCTCTGAGAGCCTCCCTGTGTTTATCATCACACTGTGCCGGACCATCAATGTCAAAGAGCTCTGTGAGCCCTGCTGGAAGGTTGGGATTTTTAAAGCTGTTTTTCTGGGAAAATTTTTCCCCAGGATAAAATAGTAAGCCAGGCACGTGGATTGGAGGTGGGCTCAGGGCCATCTTGTCTTAAATGAATTCCAGTCTGGATCTTCATTTGAGCCACATAATAGCCCATTCGATGGAAATCAGATAGCATTTTGCCAGTCTGGGGAACTGAGCTTAGTGTATTATTCCCAAAATTTGAGACTCCTGCTGCCTCCGTCTATAGGATGGAAGTAAAAGCCAAAAGGATATGGTGAGTCACTGAAAACTTACATATACCAGCTAATTTTATTGCAGTGTTTTTTTGCAAGGTTATGAAAGAAGGCAGCATTTCTGAGGTCTCAGAGATAGAGACCTGTCATTTTAAAATCACCTGCATATACTAAAAAGGAATATATTTTACTCTACAGCTCATGCGCAATCTTTTGGGAACCCATTTGGGCCACAGTGCTATATACAACATGTGTCGAATCATGGAGGACAGGTATGTAAAGGCTTATCTTATGGGGTTGGTAGTAGAGAAAAATGAGAGATCAATGATCATGACATATGAATAAATGAAAGCATAATTACTAAAGTCTTTTCCCCGAAGTGTACAAAACCCACTGATGTTTTATGCTGCTTTGGTTTAATTGTTTCATAAGTTCCGTCTTCACTTATATATAGGGCCCAAGATTTTTTCTTTCTCTTATTGAGTGGCTAGCATGTTTGTTCTTTTTATTCATGATTCCCAGAGCTCTGTTATTTCCTTCTTCACCCATAATCATGTAACTGTTAGTCTTTGCTTTTGGCCTTCATTTCTGTGTCCCTTCTTCCCTACCACCAGCAGCTCCCATTCCTTTTCCTGGTCTTAGCTTCTGTTCTTAGGAGTTCCATGTGACCATTGGAGAGACTGATGAGAGTTGGGTAATGGTACTTGGGGGAAACATAACACTAATCCATCTGCTAAGTACATATGTGCTTTTTACCCCCATTATAATTATGTTCTGTGCTTGGAAAATGGTTTTAGAGCCTACATGGAAGATGCCCCTTTGCTGAGAGGAGCAGTATTCTTTGTTGGAATGGCTCTCTGGGGAGCTCACAGACTGTATTCACTCAAGAATTCACCTACATCAGTATTGCCTTCTTTTTATGAGGTAAAGTGTTTCTCATGATAGTAAGAATGAGGACTTACATTTGCTTAGTCTTTCCTGTGCACCATACCTCTCTGCTCAGAAGTGAAAAAGTGTTGTTTGGCTGTCTGAGGTGGTATCTCTAGGTGCCTGCTTTAATTAATCAACCAGTGTTTGTTGCTTTAAAATGTGATAAATCTTGTTTTGACATAGACAAATCCAAACAATTTCATAACTTTTTGCATAATTCCAGATTATTTTCTGAAACTGTAAGGCTGATTCACAACACCACCAATTCATGAGCATGCATGCCTATTTTCCTATAGCTTATTTGGGCAGCTAGGTGGTACAATGGATAGAGCACTGGACCTGGAGTCACGAATATCTGAGATCAAATCTGACCTCAGACACTTACTAGCTGTGTGTGACTCTGGACAAGTCACTTGATCCCTATTTGCCTTACTTCCTCATCTGTAAAATGGGGACACACTGGAGAAAGTAATCGAAAATCACTCCATGGGGTCACATAGAGTCAGACATGATTGAACAACAACAAATTTCCTATAGCCCCATTAACATTAAATATTTCCCTGTTTTGCCACATTTGCTAGTTTGAGGGTGAGATGGAATCTTAGGATTGTTTTAATTTTAATTTTTCTGATTCTTAGTATTTTTGAATATTTTTTTCAGATAGTTGTTGATAGTTTGTGTTTCCTCTTTTGAAACTATATACTTTTACCACTTCCTGTTGGGGAATAATGACTTTCAGATCTTTTCACTTTGTGATTTTGTGTCAATTCCCTAAAGAGTTGGATGTCAAGATTTTTATCAGAAGTGTTTAATTGGGGCAGCTAGGTGGCGCAGGACTACCTGAGTTCAAATCTGGCCTGAGATACTTGACACTTACTAGCTGTGTGACCCTGGGCAAGTCACTTAACCCCAATTGCTCCCCCCCCCCAAAAAAAAGAAGTTTTTAATTAATTTTCCCCCCAATCCATCTTTTCTTCTAGTTGCATTGATATAATTTATGTAAAACCATTTTTTATAAAATCATTGTTAGTGATAATTGTTGTTAGTTCTTTTCCTTTATCTTATCCTTTCTTGGTTTGAGTATTGGAACTTGTTTGTCTCATGATGAACACTCACTGAGACAGTGCTTTCTTTATTTTTGAAAAGACCTTATATAGCATGAGAACTATTTGTTTTTTTAAGTGCTTAGTTAACTCACTTTTTTGCAATCAATAAAAGTAAAATAAATTTTATTTAAGCTCCTCCCTTTTTTCCATAACTAATAACTTTTATTTCTGCCTTTTTAATATCAAAATCATTTCCACACATATCCCCTTACCAAATATGACCATGTAACCAAGATAAATTTAAGCAAAATACACCTATATTTCAATATTATAATCAAGATTACTCATGCATAATCATCTATCTTTTTACCAAGAGGAATGAATTGTTTTTTTCTTAGAATGCATCCTAATCTCATCTCCCAATTTTAAAATCCCTTATTTTCCTTCAAAATTTGCTTAAGAGCCACCTTCCACACTTCTGTCTATATGAATTCTTTCCTGATCCCCTTGTTGCTAGTTCTCCCCTCCACATTTATCGTGTAGTTATGTTGTATTTATTTGATATGTACTTTGCTCTTCTGTTAAGAGACCGTTTCATTTTTTGTCTTTGTATCTTTAATGCCTGCTACATAAGTAGGTGCTTAATAAATACTTGGGTTGACTGACTGACTTATCTAGGACCAAAATTGGTCTCTGAAGTTAACCTTAGTTTAGCAGCAATTTAGTCATATTTTCATGTACGTTATTGTACTCATCATTGTGTATATCATTCTCAACTCCCTTTTTTCTGAGCTCATAGAAGTCTTCATGTTTCTCTGAATTCCTCTATTAGTCATTATTTATGATATATTTCATTACATATATGTATATATACCACAGTTTGTACATCCATTTCCCAATTGATATGTATCCACTTTGTTTCCCATTTTTTTGCTATCACAAAAAGTTCTATGAATATTTTGTTACATATGGGACCTTTCTTTTTGTTATTTATCTCCTTTGGGTTATATGCCTAGTAGTGGGATGATTGAGTCTAAAGGTCTGATTTAGAAACTTTTCTTAAATAATTCTGAATTGTTTTCCAGAATAGTTGAACCAGTTCATAGAGGTAATTCATCCGTAGTAGATAATTAATTTGCCTATTTTCCTATAGTCCATCCAAAAATGATTATTGCCATTTTTATCATATTCTTTTGTTTGTCTAAAAACGTCAGTTATTTTAGTTTACATTTTTACTGTTAATGATTTGAAGCATTTGTTCATGTTGCTGATATTTTGCATTTCTTTTGAGAACTGTTTGATCATATCCTTTGACATTTATTGAAGAATTGCAGTTGGTCTTATATAGTTGCATCAATTTCCTATAGATCTTGGACTTTCATCAGAAATTTTGAAGTTTTGTTTTTTTAACCTATCAATAGTTGATCTTATTCTAATTACATTGATTTTGTGCAAAAACCTTTTTTAAAATGATTTTATGTTACCAAAATTGCCTATTCTGTTTGCTTTTTATGATCACCTTTTCCCCTCATTTGCTTATGAATTCCTTCTCACCCATCTATCTCATCTTGTCTCATCCATCATAAGAAGCAGCATGGTATAGAGGATAGAAAGCTGGCCTTGGAGCCAAAAAGAGCTGGGTTCAAGTCCCACCCTGAGGCTTATTGGCTATGTAGCCCTGCACAGGTCACTGAAGCTCTTAGTGCTTCAGGCAGCTTTGTAAAGCAGTAAGCTGCAGAGGGGATGTCAACCTGAATTGAACCTTCCATGTGTTTCCTTCTCTGTAAGCTCTTGTGCTGGGGAAATACAGGTCCCATCCTTCTCCCCTGGTAAAGAAAGAAACCTCTTTCTGCTGTGGCTTCTAATTGTTGTTGTGTTTTTAATAATATGCACTTTCATATTACTTAGGTACCAACATTTTGTGACATCATTTGTTTTGCTCCCTGATCATAGTCACAATCCTGCCTTAAAGCTTCTTTTGCTTTTTATGGCTTTCAGAGTACTTTTACTTACATCATCTTCCTTACAACAGCCTTTTGGAGGAAGTTCTAATAGGTATCACTTCCATTTTCAAATGACGATGCTGAGGTTACAAGAGGTTAAGTAATATTTCCCAAATTATGGCCCTGAAAGGAGCAGGACAGACACTGAATCCCAGTCACATTCTTTCCAATGGGCTGTGTTGTTAGGAAGGTATGTGGGGTGGTGTCGAGATTCTCTTTGCATGTAGGCTTTGGGACTCACTAGTCCCCCAGAATCCAGAGCCTTAGGATTCAGCAGAATCTATTCCTTTGTGAAGTGACTGTTACTGGTGCCAGCTGCCCTTTCCCCATTTTGGATAAGGTTTCAAAACTTGATTCTTTTCTGAAAATGAACTCATTTGCAGAATGATCACTCAACCAATGCTTCTTTTCTGTGGCATGAACTTTGACTAGGGAATTGTGCAAGTTTATGGGCTCATCTCTGGAAACACAGATACAAAGAAAGTGAAACAATCCCTAATTTCAAAGAACTTAAATTCTGTAGGGGGAGATGAGAGATGAGATGTACTTATGTAAGGATATGCAGAATAAATAAAAAAACAAACGAACAAAGCAATTGCCAAGGATGAACCCTGGCAGTAGGGTGAGGCTGGGGGATTGAAGAAAGGCATCATTTAGAAGATGGTGCTTGAGCTGGGTCTAGAAGGAAGAATGTGATTCTCTGAGCCGTAAGTGAGAAGGGATTGAGGCATAAGGGATGGCCATTTTAAGGGCATGGAGGCAGGAGATGACCTCCCATGGGTGAAGAAGAAGTAGAAGGCTTGTACGGTTAGACCATAGAGTGTGAGAAACGGAATAACACAGAATCAAAGTGGAAAGATGTGTTGAGGCCAAGTTGTAAAGGATTTTGAAAGAAAACACAGGAGTTTGTAGTTTATCCTAGAGACAATAGGGAACCACTGGAGTTTATTAAGTAGGGGATGGTGGTGGTCATATCTGTGCTTAAGGAAAATCACTTTGGATACTGTGTGGAGAATGGATTAGAGTTGGGAGAGACTTGAGGTAGGGAAATGAATTAGGAAGCCATTACAATAGTCTAGGCAAAATACGATGAAGGCCTGAACTGAGGTGATATCTATATAAGAAGAGATTGGGGGTATATGCAAGAGACTGTAGAAATGTCAAGATTTGGTAACTGATTTGGATATGTGGAATGGGGAAGAGTGAGGAGTCAAGGATTACAATGAGGTTACAGATGTGGGAGGCTGGAAGAATAGAGTTGCTGAGAGAAGTTTGGAAGAGGGTGGGTTTGAGGGGAAAGATGATGAGTTCTATTTTGGACACTTTGAATTTGATGTGTCCCTGGGAGAGTCTTTGAAATATCCAATAAGCACTTGGTATTGTGGGACTAAAGCTTAGAGAAGAGACGAGGGCTGCATATATAGGTTTGTGAGTCAACTACATTAAACCTATGGAAGCTAATGAGAGCACCAAGAAGAAAAGTATAGAGGGAAAAGGGAAGAAGGTCTAGGGGTATAGGTGATGATCCCCCCAAAGAGATTTAGAAGGCATAGTGAGACAAGTAGCAGGAGATCCAGGAGAAGAGGGTGGTCAGCAGTGCCATATGCACTGAAAGATTAGGATTGAGTAAAGACCATTCGACTTCACAATTAAGAGATTGTTGGTAATTTAGGAAAAATAATTTCACTTGAGCTAAGAGCCAGATCACAAAAGGTTGAGGAGTAAGTGGGAGGAGAAGAAGTAAAGACAGTGAGTGTAGACTGCTTTTTCTAGGAGTTTGACTGAGAAAGGGAAGAGAACTACAACTTGAGGGGGTGGTAGGGTCGAGAGGTTTTTTAAGGATTGGGAAATCAGTTATATTTAAAAGTAGTAAGTAGGGAAGAAACTAGTATTTAGGGAGAGCTTTAAGGTGTGTGTGTTCCTGTGTGTGTGTGGGGGGGTTAGTCTTGGCAAAGAGAAGGGCCACCTTGTTATTTAGGTAGATAGAGACTAGAGGAAAGGAAGAGAGAGTGGAAGATCATGTGTAGGAGTTTTTAGTTAAAGCATTTAATACATCAGAGAAGTTGTGAGTTGTCCCTTCTCAAGTATCTGGTCCCCATGGTCTTGAGGTATGATGACTACAGGGGCCTCAGGTTAGTGACCTAGAAACTGCTGGCTTTGGAACATTGCATGGGAAATTGTTTTCTAGGCCATGACTTGTCCCAATGAAGTGGTATCATATGAGATAGTCCTGTCTGTGACCAGGCTTGTGAAGAAGTACAGAAAGGAGCTACAAGCAGTCACATGGGACATTCTTCTAAAGATTATTGAGCGACTACTACAGCAGCTGCAGGTGAGTACAGAGGGAAAATTTCCACCAAGGTAATGAGTGTTCATTTGTTCTAATAGACATGCTAATTTTATCCATCCACATTAGTGAGTGTTGTCCCTTTGGGCAGCTATTATTGAGGTTGGCCTTTCTCTTCTTGTTCAGTTTTTGTAGACTCTTTAGGAATTGGTTACAGAACCTGTAGTAGACACTTTTATATGCTTTCAATGAGGGCAAATCCTCATCTTTTGAGAGTGAATTTAAATTTTGGAAATAACTAACATTTAGAGTTCAATGAAATAAGTGGGTAATTATATTGGGAAATGCCTTTTGTGACCAAAAATGAGTTGTACCAAGTAGAATGTCTAGAAAAGAGTGACCAAACTCTTGGGAATTAGGCTTGAAGCTGAATTTTGACTCAGCTTGGTTGGCATTATATAGACCAGAGGATTAGTCTAACTCCCTCATTTTACATGTAGGGAAATAGACTCTGCAAAGGTAAAGGAATTACCTGTTATCACTCAGTCAAGATCTGGAGAGCCAAGCTTTGAATGCTGATTTTTTTTTTTTTGGTGGGGCAATGAGGGTTAAGTGACTTGGCCAGGGTTACACAGCTAGTAAGTGTCAAGTGTCTGAGGTCAGATTTGAACTTAAGTCCTCCTGAATCCAGGGACGGTGCTCTATCCACTATACCACCTAGCTGCCCCTGAGTGCTGATTTTTTTAAAGTCTGAATCTAATGCTCTTTTTACAACCCTAAGGAAATAGAGTATTAAAACTGGTTTTCCTGTGGAATTCCTAAATTGTCTCTGGAAATCACTTACCAGAAAAGAGTCCAGGCCTGAGCAAAGGCAGCTTTGTTGGAATAAATGTGCAGCCTCCAAAGGGGAGTACTTTGAAGGAGACAACACTTACTTGCATATATAGAAGTCCTAATGAGTGTTTGGGGAAAAAAAGGACAAAACTAGTTACGTTAATTTATAGTCATACTTTGTAATTTATTGCTACACTTCATACTTTGGCTCAGTGCTTGCACAGGATTTAGATTTGGTGCTGCTGTTGTGTATTGCAGAGGGGTACAGACAGCAGGCCTATAGGCCTCAGTAATGAGAACCGAGTAACACTGATACTGAAGTGCTTTTAGAGTCAAGGAAAGGCTTTAGGAAACATGGCCAAGGGATCTCCACCTTGCCCACTTGCTGGCTTGGCTATTCCTTAGATGCATTAGCAGTATTTGTTTGCTGCTACTTAGTGTCAATTGGCGGCTCCCTTACTGTTCCTGTGCATGAAATCCCTGGCCCAAGTGTGGAGGAATGGCTATCGAGGAGATGCTTAAGTGGTGCAGTTCTCTTGGTAGTCAAAGCACTGGTCTCTTCTCCCTCTTTTTCCCTCATTACGTAGCTTAATCATCCCCTGTGATTGTCCTGGGCTATGTAGGGCAAACAGAAAATGCAGTGAGCTAGTGCCCCTGCTATACTCACAAGCACTGCATTAGTGCCTGGGCCAGAAGAGAAAAGGAAGAGGAGTGTGCAGAGTAGATACAGTGAATGTCATGGCTCTTTGACCTAAACTTGGTCTGCATAACACAAATCTAGCAGTCCTGGAGCAACAGAAAGAATCTTCTCATCTTGATTCCATATAAACCACTTGACAACTTTGTATTACAGAGTATAGAGAGCCAGGAACTCAAAACCATTGTTCATGATTTGTTGACCACTGTAGAAGAGCTCTGTGATCAGAATGAATTCCACGGCTCAGAGGAGAGATTCTTTGAACTTGTCGAGAGATGTGCTGATCAGAGGCCTGTAAGACCATTTTCTCCCAATCCCTTTTTTCAGGAGCCTTTTCTCTTATGATTTTTTTGCTGCAGGGAGGATGTATGCTTGGGCGGGGAGTTGGGGAGGACACCAATATGGTGGGAGCCCACATGGGTGGGCTGAAGGTAGGTAGCTGAGGGCAGTTTGAGGAGAAGTCCCATCTCTGAAGGAGCTACTGAACATGGAGGTCTGGTAGCACATTGGCTTGGCTCCCTGCCTGTTCTGCTGCGCTCAAGTTTTGTAGGATTTATGTTCTACTGGGGAATTATATCAGGATTTCTGCAAAACCTAATTATCATATGTCAGTTGAAGGGCACTGCGGTAGCCTAACCATCAATTTCCTCCCACCTGTGCGGAGGAAGTTGAAGGGGCAGGCTCTGAGATTGTGTTGCCACCCTGGAGCTGCTGCCTTTTAGTACATCTGCTTCCCACGCTGTATTCAGCACTTTGTCCTGGAAAATCTTGAGACCAAGATTTTTATATACTTTTTTCCCCTTTAATTTTCATTGCTGCCACCTTACTGCCTTTGTTCTCAGTGAGTGACAGGTGGTAGTGAATGCCAGGAGGTTAATCTAACCTGGCAAATTTGTGCAACTGCCCAGATCAAAAACAGGGGGATGTGTTTACTTGAAAGCTGCTTCTGGGGGGGGGGGCGAGATTTGATGGTTGATTTGTTAATACCAAAGTATCCTTCTTTTTGACAGGAATCCTCACTTTTAAACTTAATAACTTATAGAGCTCAGTCTATTCATCCTGCCAAGGATGGCTGGATTCATAATTTACAGTTATTAATGGAGAGATTCTTCAGGTAGGTAAAAATCTTTAAAACTATTGTTTTCAGAACTTAGCTTAAATCCGTGAATTTTAGACAATGGAAATAGGATATGACAGCATTGATTTTAAATCCCTGGGCCTCAAGATGTTGCTACTGAATATGGTTTTATGAATTTTTAATAACAGGAAAGGAAGATTTCTTTTTTATAAGAGTTGCTTTTCAATTGGTCAAATTTCATTTACAAAGCTACTGAATTAATTTTGGACATTCAGAGACAATAATTTTTTGAAAATTGCCCAGAACTCACAATCATACGCATTTCTGTACTGTTAAATTTGGATTCCCAATTCAGCAGTTGGAAATCTGTCTGCAGAATATAGTCACAATATTATGATCAGCATATAATCTGTTTCTGACGTGGACTATCTGATACTTGACTAAGTCCTTTGCTTTGCTGACTCATTTCAGTGTCTTCATATAGAGACTGCTTGGTGAATTCTTGAGGGCTAGAATGTGTCCACTGAAAGTTGCTATATATGTATTTAAGTACAAGAAAGGTGGGAACATATGCTCTGTTGTCTTCCAGTAAACGTCATTCATTTGCACTTCTTCTCCCTTCAGGAATGAGACACGCAGTGCTGTGCGAATTAAAGTACTGGATGTTTTGTCCTTTGTTCTGAGCATTAACAGCCAGTTTTATGAGGTGTGTATTTCATTAGTGTTCCTAGTGAAGCTCAGTACAGTGCAGGGAGAACAGAGGAGGTGCACGGGAATGAGAGCACACTGAGTGGAGACTGGTCATTGTTAGTCCCTTGTCTCAAAGAGGACCAACGACAGCAGGAGGGGGATGTCTTGACTTTTAAGTGAATTGGATCTAACTGAGGCAGGGTTGCACAAAGCTGTCAGCCTTGCTTTCTTCTCCAGAGTCATCCAAGTCCAGTGGCAAGACAGGTCAAGATGACTGGTGATGCCTGGGATGAAGTGGGTGACCTTAGCCTTTCTAAATTAAGGTCTTTCTCAGGCGTTAGTTGAAGTTTGGCCGAAGGAAACACATCAGGGACAGCTCAGTGGTGCAGTGGTTAGAGCGCTGGGCCTGGAGTCAGGAAGACCTGAGGTCAAAGCCTGCCTTAGACACTTGCTAGCTGTGTGACTCTGGACAAGTCACTTCCCCTCTGTCATCTGTAAAATGGGGATGATAACAATAGCACCAACTTCCCAGGGCTGTTATGAGGATCATGAGATAGGCACAGTGCCTGCCACACAGTAGGTGCTTTATAAATGTCAGCTATTGTTAGTAGTAGTAATAGTGGTAGTAGTAATTCTAACCATTGAGTGCCCACCTCTGCAGACCCTAGCTGCATTCTATGCAGGCACTTTGGGCTTTGTGTTGCTCTGGTCAGGTGCTGTCCTTTTCCTTTTCAAGTTTATAGTCCATTACTGCCAATAGTGAGGGCTCATTTCTTCACTGAAATGCCTATCTTTGTGATAGCCTAGTCCTTTTCTTTATAGGGATTTTTGACCATTTTTCATTTATCATTCATTTACATGTTTATTCAGGAAATGTCACCGGGAGTGTATTACATGTAAGGCTCTGGGAAGAACATAAAGATATTATAAAATATAGTTACTGCCCTTTAGGAGCTCACATACTGATAGGTAGTCACCTAGAATTTAGCCCTTGTAATACATTTCCTTTAAAAGTCTAACTGTTGAAAGCAGAGGAAAGAAGGATGTGGGCAGTTTGGTCATAGGCGTATTTTGTTTTTTTTGGTCTCTCCAACTTGGACATTTTGATGCTTGCCCTTCCTAATGCATCACATGTCTGTCTGGTGGTCAAGAGGTTGTCCCCCACTCCCCCGATGAATGTCTGGTAGGTGCAGCAGGGCATTTGTAAAGAGTGACTTGGGAAATAGTGATGGCACCTTTGGCTTTTCAGGCTGTGCCCTCTGTAGGCCCTTGGGTTATGTCTTTTGACATCATTCTGTTAAATCTCAATTTTCTTTGCAAAGAAAAGACTTTGGGAATGTTTTGTTTGAATCCATAAGGTGTCCGGTAAACCATATGCCATATTGGCTTTCTAAAGTCTTGAATAAATGCTGTTTCTAAGTGAGATCTGATAAGCTAATGTCATGCACATTCGCAGATTTTGCTTATAACTGTATTCCGTCTTGTCACAGGAAGAGCTGATTAACATGGTAGTCATCTCACAACTAGCCCACATTCCTGAGGACAAAGACCACCAAGTCCGGAAACTAGCTACTCAGCTGCTGGTAGACCTGGCAGAATGCTGTCATACTCATCACTTTAACAGCTTGCTGGATATCATTGAAAAGGTAGGACCTTCTCAAAATTAGGGATGTTACTTATGTCAACAAAATGTACCTGAGGTTGGGGCAGCTAGGTGGCGCAGTGGATAGAGCACCGGCCCTGGATTCAGGACTACCTGAGTTCAAATCCGGCCTCAGACACTTAACACTTACTAGCTGTGTGACCCTGGGCAAGTCACTTAACCCCAGTTGCCTCACTTAAAAAAAAAAAATGTACCTGAGGCAGACCAAGCCCTCCTGACATAGATATTATTCCAAGCCCAGGCAGTGAATGTATGTATGCCTATGGAGTCTCTGAATGCCCTTTCTTAATTTCCCCTAAGAACTGCTTTGGCTACATTCCATAAGTTTTGTTATGTTGTCTCATTATTGTCATTCTCTTGAATGAAGTTATTGATCATTTCTATGATTTGTTGTTTGACCCACTCATGCTTTAGGATGAGATTATTTAGTTTCCAATTCATATTTAATTTGTCTTCCCATGGCCCTTTATTACATATAATTTTTATTGCATTATGATCTGAAAAGGATGCATTTACTATTTCTGCCTTTCTACATGTGACTGTGAGGGTTTTATGTCCTAATACATGGTCAGTTTTTGTGTAGCTGCCTTGTACGAATGAGAAAAAGGTATATTCCTTTCTGTCCCCATTCAGTTTTCTGCAGAGGTCTATAAAATATAACTTCTAAAATTCAATTCACCTCCATAACTTCTTTCTTATTTATTTTGTGGTTAGATTTATCTAGTTCTGAGAGGGAGAGGATTGAGGTCTCCAACTAGTATAGTTTTACTATCTATTTCTTCCTGTAACCTCCTTAACTTCTCTAAGACTTTGGATACTATACCACTTGGTGCATATATGTTTAATATTGATAATACTTCATTGTCTGTGGTACCTTTTAGCAAGATGTATTTTTCTTCCTTATCTCTTTTTAATTTCTATTTCTCCTTTTGCTTTGTCTGAGATAAGAATTGCTACCCTTGCTTTTTTCACTTCAGCTGAAGCATAACATATTCTCCTCTAGCCTTTTACCTTTACTCTGTGTGTATCTCTGCTTCAAATGTGTTTCTTGTAAACAATATATGGTAGGATTCTGGTTTTTAATTCACTGTGTCATCCACTTGTGTTTTATGGGAGAGTTCATCCCATTGACATTCACAGTTATGATTACTAAGTGTTTATTTCCCTTCATCCTATTTTTCCCTGTATTTTTGCTTTTCTCTCTCCTTTTACCCTGTCCCCCCACATCAGTGTTTTACTTCTGACCACCACCTCCCTCAGTCTGACCTCCCTTCCCTTTCCCTTTTCCCCATTACCCTCCCACTTCCCTATAGGGTAAGATAAAGTTCTATACTCAACTGAATGTGTATGCTATTCTCCCTTTGAGCCAAATTCGATGAGAGTAAGGTTCAAACAATGCTCACCCCCTCCTTTCTTTTCCTCTATTGTAATAGGTCTTTTTTTGCCTCTTCATGATATAATTTATCCCATTCTGCTTCCCCTTTCCTCTTCTCCAAGTACAATCCTTTTTTTTTATCCCTTAAGGTTTTTTAAAAAATTATATCATCGCATCAAAATCAACTTTTACCCACACCCTCTGTGTATATAGACGCCTTCTATTTGTCCTAATAGAGATATAGTTCTCAAGAGTTACATGTATCATCTTCCTTTGTAGGGATGTAAACATTTTAACCTTATTGAATAACATGGTTTGTTTGTGAGTCCTCATTCTTACTATCATGAGAAACACTTTACCTCATAAAAAGAAGGCAATTGATTCATCCAGGGTTCACAGAAAAAGGGGCCCAGTTCTAGTGAACACATTTCCTTGGTCCTCCATGCTGACCTGAAGGTCTCTAGGAGTCGTTGATGTTATGGATACTGACAGCAGAGTCCTAGAAATAGGAGTGATGAAGTGTTGACTTCTTATCCCCTCCAGCTCTTTTTCTCCTTTATGTTTTTGAATTACGTGGAAATCTTGAAAATGTATTGAAGTGAGGGAGATAAACCCTTTTTTGAAGATAAGGAGGACTAGCTCCATCTGCCTGCTAACTCGGAACACAGATTTGACAGATGCTGCAGTAAGGAGTTGTGAGCTTCAATATTAAAAATAGGTGTTTTTTTCTTTCTCTTAGGTGATTGCTCGTTCACTTTCTCCTCCTCCTGAATTAGAAGACCGGGACTTAGCCTCATATTCCGCTTCATTAGAAGATGTAAAAACTGCTGTACTTGGTCTTTTGGTTATCCTTCAGGTAAGTTTTCTAGAAGGGGAGCTTTAGAAATTTCATCCGTTCTTTTCTGGAAAAAGTTTTCTAGTTATATATGATAATCTGACTGCTTTCTCAGAATTTAGTTTGGCTGGAATTTCAGGCTCTGGAATTACCTTCCCTCTGAATCCTTTAAGTCAGAGGTCTCATCACTCCAATTCAGGAGCTGTCTGTGAAGGTGAATGCATCTCAAGGATAATAGGCCTACAACTGTCCTGTTAGATTTCTTTGTTGAAATACCTTCCTAAATCAGTGCCCCCAAACATCCTGTTACTTGATAAATGGTGTGTATAACTATTATTGTCAAATCATTGCAGCCTAGGATGAAAAGATCAGTGCATGCCTTGTATCACCCATTGATAGCACAAGTACCTGCTGGTTGTATGACATGTCTGTCTCTTCTGATTCCCTTCCAGTCAGCTTTACAAACACAAGAAAGTTTTGTGGGTCTGTTTCTTGAGCAGATTCTGGGTGAGGTGCTAGCTCTACAGTACTGATTCTCTATTTGTATTCTAGTGACTGTTTAGGTTTTTCTGTAGGTGGCCCATGGTCTAGCCTCTTTAATGAATACCAAAGAATTGTTATTCAGTACCTCTAGGGAATAAGCTGTGCTGATGAATTGAGTATTCCTCTTAATACTATGTTAGTGTCCACAGATCACCAATTTTCTAGAATTAGAAAAGACCAGAATTTACCTCTTAAATATAATGTCTTCCCTTGATTCAGAGAAGACTTCAGGATCAGTGTTCTGAAGATTAGTTTTCATTACATATAACAACATTAATTAATGATAACTAATGTAGAAAGCTGTGAGGTTTACAAAAATGCTTTATGTGTACCTCATCTGAGCCTTATTATAACCTTAAGAGGTAAACACCATGTTTACCTGATGAGGATAGACTTAGAGAGTTTAAATGCTTTGCCCCTGACTACATAGCCTAGTAAATTTGGAGGAAAGGCTATGCCAGACTCCTTGTAAATGTAGATATTGGAGGAGGATATTAGGCTGAATCTTCCTAGGTATTCTACTAAATGCTACTTTGGTGAATAAATCAAAGCTGTTCCATCCTTCTAACTTACTATTACACTAGACATAAGTTTCCCAGGGATGATGTCTTACCTATCTGTAATCATTTACTCCTACCTTCAAGAAAGCAAATATTCCTGTTCTGGCTTGGGAAATGCTGCAAGATAAGGAAGTTTCTCCAGTTTCATTTGTACTATAATATTCAACATGTCCAAAATTGATCTTCATTCTCCTAACACTTCCTGCTTCTGACCTCATAATTTCTAGACACTGTCATTCACCCATGCTTCTATGTTTGAAACCCCAAACCCATGCTGTCTCCCAGAGAGACAGCACATGGTCTCATGGAGAGTACAGAAGATCTACAAAACCCATGATGTCCTAAGAGGGAGAGCCAAACCAAGAGCATGTCCAGAGAGAGAATGAGCTCCTGGCCCCTTCCAATTTTTATCCTCTTTTGATAGAGGCAGGTCATTATACATTGATCAAAGCTAATTGGTTAGCGTCATTCAATTCCATTGGTTGACACAACTAGTCCAGTATCTAGGTGTGGTTTGATTCCCTCAATCTTTCACTGTGCTAGACAAAAGAGTATGTCTCCATTTCTTTTGTTTCCTTGGGTTTGTCCCAGACTAAGAGAACGGGACTTTCTGTCATGGGGTGGGGAGAAAGGACTGATCTCTGGGTCCCCCAAGAAATCCATTATTAATAATTATTTTCTTACATTCTCTTGGGATTCCTTATGGCCTTTCTTCTGTTCTCTTATTTAATTTATTTTGTTTGGGTTCCCTATCCCCACCCTCTCTTCTTCCCACCTCTTCCTTCAATGAAAAACAAACAAACAAAAACAAAACCCTGGTAACAAATATACATAGTCAAGCAAAACATTAGCTATTTCCAAAAATGAATATATCCTTTTGCATATTGAGGTCATCACCTGTCTGTCAGGAGGTAGCTAAGTATGTTTCATCACTGATACTCTGGATTGATGGTTGGTCATTACATGGTCACAGTTCATAAGTCACTCAAAGTTGTTTTTCTTGACATTACTTACTACACCTATGTCACAGGTTGTTGTGAGGAAAGGACTATGTAAATCTTAAAATATTTTATATATATATATATATATATATACATACATACATTTATATATAATTTATTTATTATTATTTTTCTATCCCTGTTTCATACTACTCCCCTCTACATACTCTGTTCTGTCCAAATAAGACTTTTTAGCATGCCTTTGTTTATGCTGTTTCCTAAGTTTGGAATTCCCTCCTCACCATCATCGCTTCTTTTGGGGAGTCACATTTGTTAGAATGGATAAGACTTAAGGAACTTGTTTTATTCCTACCCCTCCTTTAACTTTCATTTGTTTTTTTGTTAATTATGGCAGGGTATTTTTTTTTTTTTTTGGTGTGTTTTGTTTTGTTTTGCAGGGCAATGAGGGTTAAGTGACTTGCCCAGGGTCACACAGCTAGTAAGTGTCAGGTGTTTGAGTCTGGATTTGAACTCAGGTCCTGCTGACTTCAGGGCCAGTGCTTTATCCACTGCACCACCTAGCTGCCCCCCCATCCTTTAACTTTTAACTCAACTTTAACCTGCTTCCTTCAGGAAGCTTTCTCTGATTTCCCCCCTCTCCCCCAAGACGATAATGATCTTTTGTTCCCCATACTTTTATTCAGTTTCAGGTGTTTCAGAAAACTTGTATTAAACTCCCACTATGTTTAAGGCGAAGGTGCTATGCTGGGCATATAAATGAAGAAATGCAAGGCTTTGCTTTTAGGAAGCTAACATTCTACTGAAGAAGGGCTGTACAGTACAAATGGGTGTGGGACAAGGTAAGGAGTGCTAGGAGCCAGAGAGAAAGGACAGAGTGCTCTAAGAAACTCTGACAAGGGAAGAGAGCAGGGGGTCAGTGGAGGCTTCACAAAGGAGATGGTGCCTGAGCTGAGCTTTGAAGGGAATTAAAGCTTATGAAGGGCAGAGGTGAAGAGGGAACACATTCTAGACTCCAGTAATGCTTAGAAGTGGGTGATGAAATACTAAGGTTAGGGAACAACTAGTTAGGCTTAGATTATAGAGTATTTCGAGGGAAGAAGTGTGAAATAAGGCTGAAAAAAAGAGGCTGAAGCCAAGTTTTAGAGGACTTTTAAACACTAGGTCAGAGAATTTGTATTTTATCTTAGGGGCAGTGGGGAGCCACTGAAGATTGTTTAGCAGGGAAATGGCATGTTCAGATCTGTGCCTTAGGAAGTTAATTTTGGCAGTAATGGGAAGGCCGGATTAGGATAGCAGGGACTGGGGGGAGATGAGTTGGGAGGTTATTATAATAGTCCAGAGGAGAGGTCATAAGGGCCTTAGATTATTAGTGGTGTGGGTAAGAGAGAAGCAGATGCATGCGAAAGATACCGTGAAAGTAGAATGCAGACTTGGTAATGACTCGTATGTCAGATGGGGATAGTGAAGGAAGAATGAAGGACAACTTGAGAAGTTTCAAGTCTCTTTGACTAGGAGAGTGGCAGTGTCACCAACAGAAACGGAAGTTGGGGAAAGGGCAGGCTTCTTTCAGAAGGTGTGTTTTGGATGTAGTCAAATTGAAGGCTTTGGCAGAATATTTAAGTGAAGATTTCCAGTAGGCAGTTGGAGACAGGTTGTGAGACAGAAATTCAGGAAAGAGATGAGAGCTGGAGCTGTAGATTTGAAAACCATCTGTAGAAAGAGGATAATTGAGTCCATGAGAGCAGATGAGAAAAAGTATGCAGAGAGATAGGGGAAGAGGTCTGAAGACAGGGCTTTGGGGCCGTTTAGGGGACAGGAGATGATGATGATTCAGCAAGGGAGATGGAAAATGAGCAATCAGACCAGAGGAAAGCTCTGAGAAACAGGTGCCTCAGAAATCAAGGGAGAGAAGGCTGCTTAGGAGGAGTGTTGAATGCTACACAGTCAGAGAGACTGAGGAGGATAAAAGGTGAAGGATGTAGCAATTAGGAGATCATTAATAACTTTGGAGGGAGCAGTTTCTGGAGAGTGGTGCATTTGAAACATTGCAGAGGGTTTCAGAAGTGAGTGAATGGTGAGGAAATGTAGACTATTCCTCTGAGTTGAGCCATGAAAAGAAGAGAGAGGGTAGGATAAGGGCTTGAGGGGCTGTGCACTTTTGTATCGTAGTTACAGTGGTTGTGTATGTTCGCTAGGTTTTGTCATAAACTCTATGGGGACAGGAATTGGGCCTTATCTAAATTTTTTATATTCCCTAGCAACTAGCACAGTGCTGTACATGGAGTAGGTACTTAATAACATGTTTGTGGAAATGAATAACGACATTCTTTTTGGTATGAATTAATAATTCATGAAATTTAATTAGTAGACAGTACTTTATCTCTCATCAAAAGCAGACTTATCTTTTCTCAGATTCTAGTGTAGACATTCTCAAACTTTCTTGCTTCAGTAATTTTTTTTTCTTTATAGCACCCTTAGGCCAAAAGAAATTACCTAACAGTTCTATTTATTAAGTAGTTAGGTCCAAACAACTTAATATTCATGTCCTAATAACTTAATAGCTATTTGAAAATATAAAACCCATAAATTGAAAGAGAAAATAATTGTTTTATTCCATTCTTAAACCACCACAATTATTTACTAAGGGGATATGTAGTTTTGTTGGGTACTACACAGCTTCTCAAACCTGGGAATCAGATTGGACTCTGCTCCCTTCATTTCTTGTTCCACATTGTTTTTGTGTGTGCTGTACTTGTTTTTTTTATCATAGTAACCAGCAAAAAGAAAATCCAGATTCATAAAGATGTATCACAAACAAGAAAATTTGAGGAGTTACAGGCATAGCTGAAAGTACAAGTAAATAAAAACATTTTTCAAACATTTGAGAACATCCCCTACAAGAATATGGTATGAGCTAATGTTGAAACTGCACACTCCCTCAAGCCTGGGGGTCCTACGGAGACAAATGTGGATCTGCTGTGTTTCTCTTGAAAATTTAAAATATCTTATAGTGCCCTGAGGTTCTAGTGAATGAATTTGTGGGGACAGGTTGACTAGGGCCAGGGAGGTGGTTCAAGAATCCTTGGTTCCATCAGCATAGTCCATAGACAAAAAAAAAAATGGAGAATTTCACTATTCTAAAGGGAAAATACTTTCCCATCCCTGCTCCCACAAAACAGTATGCCATATGAATATTTCGGGTTCCACTTTGGTTCCTTCTTGATGAAAACAGATGAAAGTTGTCACTGTTCTGCTAACTGTGTGCTGTTTTTCCACAGACCAAGCTCTATACCTTGCCAGCCAGTCATGCCTCCAGAGTGTATGAGATGCTGGTCAATCACATTCAACTTCATTATAAGTACATGTATAGGCTTCCAATCGCTAGCAGCATCAGGCTTAAGGTATGAACTGGCCTCTCAGAGTTAGCTGTAAGAGTCCAAATCTAAAGGTCTTAGATGAATTAGAAAACATCTGACAACCACTTTTGCTGCAGAACAAAGCAATACCCCCCAAACGGTTGAATGTTCAAGAATACAAGTCTTACTTAGCTTACAGAGATTGTACAGTAATGTAGAGTTGGGGAAATTGTTCCCAGTGGTTTTCTCCTCCATGTCCATTTCCTGCTAATTGCTGTTTGCAGCCACCAATCCCATAACTAGTACTAGGTGTAGACAGTGAATAGCGTGCCCTTCATCGGCCTGACACTCCCCTTCATGTGAGAATGTGTTTCTGGTGTGTCCATTGCACCTGGCAGCTGACTCTCCTTGTGGCAGAGAAAGTGAGGCCTGGAGGGGAGGTCTCAAGGGTACGCAATTCTCAGCTACAAATATCTCTTCACTTGCAATGGCTGGGTTTTTGGTTTTTTTCCAGTAGGTCATTACTGAGGCTTTGTTAGTTGAGGGAGGGTAGGAAAGGAAACTGTAATCAGAGGCTTCCCAGGCAATTCTGGTCATGAAGCTTCCCTCCTTTCAGTGGCTGCGGGCATGTCTTGAAGTACTGGTCAGCATGACAGAAGCTGTAATCCTACTTTAAGGAGGAACTTTGGCCTTCCCCTTGATTCCTCTGTAGTTGAGAGATGGGGGTCTGCTGACTTATGGGTAAGGAACAGTACAGTGACTTGTCCATAGGCAAATGCATTAGCAGAGCTAGTAATAGAACATAGCAGCTCTCCTTTCAGGCAGAAGTTGCCTGAAGTTCCTTCATTCCTTGAGTCAAGGACTCATGCCCCTTCCACATGTGGTCTGCCCTTTGTACTGTGTCCATTGAGCCTGGAAGTGGGCAGAATGGGACCCCTTTTGCTATTGTGTCTTTGAATATTAGTCTTATCTGAGTTGTCAGTCTGTTCTCTTCCAGGCCTTTGACTTCTTGCTGCTGCTCCGAGCTGATTCGCTCCATCGTCTTGGCCTTCCCAATAAAGATGGTGTTGTGAGATTTAGCCCCTATTGCCTCTGTGACAACATGTATGTTTCTCATTTTGTTGCCTTTCCCCTCAAATGCCACCTTTATTTGCCTTCCCAAATTGGTGACTAATTAGACTTATCATCTTCATTAATTCTGTGCTCTTTAAAGGACACATGGGTAAAGTAGATGGCCTCTGTTGAGTAATCGAATTTGAAATAATGTCCCTAGAGTTTTCTACAGTAGTAGTTATAAGGTTCAGGCTCTAAATCTTCCTGTCTTTTGTTAGAATGATGGCTAGCACTGGTGTTAATTATGCAAATCTTACACTGGAAGCCGCCACCTGAGGGGTTTGCATTTCTTCTTGTAAGATCACTGACAGGAATCCCCCAGGGTGGCTGGGCAGGAAGTGGGCAGGATCTTTGTTGATGAGTAATTGCATGTGTTTCTGTTCTCCCCACTCTTTGCTCCTGCTCCCCCTTAGAGAACCTGAGAGAGGCTCTGAGAAGAAGGCCACTGGTGGTACCCTCTCTCCACCCACAGGACCTCCCAGCATTGCTGCTCAGGGTGCATCTGTCCGTTTGGGCTATTTGCCCTATTCCCGGTTCTTTGGGGTGCTACTTCAGTGTTTGAAACAGGTAAGCAATTGTTCCTTTTACTTTATGCTCAGCTTTTCTTGGTTAAGGAAACAGTCAAGAGTAGGTATGGTCTATAATTTGAATTGTTTCAGAATAAAAATAAGACCAGTACCCCTAAGATAGCTCCCTGTGGTTGAGGGTGATCTGGATGTGTTGTCTTTAAAGTTCTTTCTTGGCTGTTAACAAAACTGTACAGAATTGACTGACTTGATGTTACTGAAGAGCATTCCAAAGACATCTGTGATAGTCTGCAGCCCAAGCATTGCAATTGGAACCTGTGATTCCTGGTGACAGATTTGCTGCTGAATTCACATGCATGGGAATGTATATTTTTGGAAATAGTGATGAAATAGGGGGAATAGCATAAATTTTTACCAGGCACAAGTTTCTAGTTACTTTGTTGTTTCTGATGGACCCACGGCAACTGAATGTGGTCTTGGTCCTACAAGGCATGTAGTAGAGGCAGCTAGGTGGTGTAGGGCAGGGCTTCTTAAACTTTTTGCACTCGTGACCCCTTTTCACCCAAGACATTTTTACATGACCCTAGATATAGAGGCATATAAAATAGGTATACATTACCTTTTACTGTTGCCAAATTTTTCACAACCCACACATTCAGTTACATGACCCCATATGGAGTTGAGCTCCACAGTTTAAGAAGCTAGGGTGTAGGGCAGCTAGGTGGTGCAGTGGATAGAGCACCAGCATTGGATTCAGGAGGACCTGAGTTCAAATCCGGCCTCAGACACTTAACACTTACTAGCTGTGTGGCCCTGGGCAAGTCACTTAACCCCAGTTGCCTCACTTAAAAAAAAAAAAGAAGAAGAAGCTAGGGGATAGGGGATAGGGCACTGGGCCTGGAATCAGGAAGACTTGAGTTCAAATCCAATATCAGACACTTACTGGTTATGTGACCTTGGGCAAGTCACATCACCTCTGCCTGCCTCAGTTTCCTCAACTGTAAAATGAGGATAATAGGAGCACCTTCTTCTCAGGGTTGTCGTGAGGATCCAAGGAGATAATAGTTGTTAAGTGCTTAGCACAAAGTCCGGCACATGGTAGACACTACATAAATGTTGTTATGAGCTTATGTACTCCTAAAGAACTAATTGTTACTTGTTCCTGATTGATACTGCTACCAAAGCAGCACCTGGAGAAAATCACGCCTGGTGCCCTGGTAGGGATCAGGGGAGGAGGGAAGGTGGTAGAGAGGGTGGTATATGTCACAGGAACAGAGGGCTCAAGGGCCTAGGGCAGGGGCCCCACTTTGTGTCACTCCTTTGCAGGTGCAGAACCAGGCAGAGTGGGGGCAAATCAGAAAAGGCTTTTCACTGATTGGATAAGGAGCTTTTAGATGATGGCCTAGTTTCTCCCACCTGATCCCATCATTTGTTCTGAGGCCTGCTTTTGACTTAGAGGCACCTTTCAGGGGACCTTTTCTTTCTTTCAGTAGTATAACCTTGCATAGGATCATGGGGACTGAGAACAGAAGTCATGATTTCAGCAGGTCTACCTCAAAGTGAGACCAGACCAGGAAAAACTGATGCAGGTGGTTTTTAAGTTAAGGGCATCAAACAAAACCTGAAATGATGATACGTGTTACAGCTTTCCAGAAATTTCATTAATCCTGTGTTGACTCTTCCTTCCCTTTCTCTTCCCCAGGAGACTGACTGGAAAGTATTGAAACTGGTTCTTAGTAAGCTGCCTGAGTCCCTCCGCTACAAAGTTCTCATTTTTACTTCTTCTTGCAATGTAGACCAGCTCTCCTCTGCTCTCTGCTCAATGGTAATGTTGACCATTTCCAACATTTGGAAGATTTTTTTAGTGTCCCTTGATGGAAAGGTCTGTGTTGGAGTGGCGCAGGTTGAGCCAGTAAATGGCTTTCCTTCTTCAGCAGGGAAAATGTGAGCTCTAGAAGGCAGGCTGCTGGGCAGGGAGCACCAGATGGTGGTTCAAAGGATCAGAACCCAAGAGCGTAATAGGCTCATGTCTGCTCTGATCACATAGAAGTTGCTGTGGGTTTATGCCATTCTTTTCAGAGGGTTTGATAAGCATGTTTATGATGTTATTCAGCCTCACCACGCTACTGTAAGGCACATCAATTGGCCTTGAACGTTTAGTGTATGAGGACCAGTGGAAAGAACAGTCATATTTAGCTTAGAGACGTGTATAGAAGTTGTTGAGGGCAAAGCAGAAACCTGGCCACTGTCTCCAAGCATCAGAAGGGCTGTGGTGTGAGAGAGGGCTCAGATTTGTTCTGCTTGGCCCCAGAGGACCCAACAAGAACTGGTGAGTGGATGTTACAGAGACAAATTTAGGCTGGATGTAGGGAAAAGCTTACTAACAATTTGAGCTGTTCAGAAATAGAACAGCTTGTCTCTGGAGTTAGTGAGTGCCCTGTTCCTAGAAATCTTTAAGGAGATGACACTTTCCAAGTTCTGTCATAGATGAGACTCCTGCTTCAGAAAAGCATTGGATTAGATGACCTTAGATGTCCCTTCCATCTCTAGGAGGATGAGTCAGAAGCCTAAGGCCGGCTTGACTTCAGATCGGCCTGCCTTACAGAGTGATTGAAGGAATTGTTTGAAAGCAAATGAGCAAGTTTCTTGTTCAAGCCCCGTGTTCTTCTAGCCCTCTTTGCTTCTGGGTTGATTTTGGCAGCCACCTTCTGGGTACAGCAAATGCTGCATCTGACACCACCTCTTACCCCTCAAAGGGAATTGATGCCCTGCTGGAGGCCAGCAACATTGGGAATGAGGCAACTCTTGGCGAGGAGAGACTTTATCATTGAGCCTTGAATCTTCCTATGCCTTAAAATACAGCTGCTCCCCCTTCCCTTGTCTGTCCACCCTTGAAATCTGTGCCGGTGATCTTTTTGGGGATGTGCACTAACAAGAACATTGCCTCTGTTAGCTTTCAGATAAAAAGACTCCTGAGAGACTCTGTGGCACGCCTGATGGCTTCTCTCGAACAGACTTACACTTGGCAGTGGTTCCAGTGCTGACAGCATTGATCTCTTACCATAACTACCTGGATAAAACTAAACAGGTACAAATTGGAAGGGAGTTTGTAGGAGAGAGATGGTTTAACATCAAGGTCCCTTGAATGACAGCTTAGATTAAATGATCTCAGACATTCTCCCCTCTGCCATCCCTCCCCGCACTTGTTCCCATAGCTGCTTTGTGTTTGAGTGGGACCTGAATCTCTTTCTCATCCTCTTGTGTGACAGGCTGACCTCTGCCTCTTGAAAAAGTTCTTTTTGGTAGATGGGTGCTACTCGATCCTTTTTTGATGAAAATCTGACTGGCAAAAAAGGGACTATAATCTCCCAGCCTTAAAGATGTTGCCTTTACCAGTGATTGGCCTTTCCATACCATCTGATTTTGGAAAATGCCTACCCTTAGCAATGAGATGCTTGCAGAGCCTGAAGCTGCTGAAACCAAGGACCTTTAGAAAGGTGAAGGGGTTGTGTCCTACCTTCTTGGTTTCCCATCAGTAACCCTTGTATCTCCTTCCAGCGGGAGATGGTGTACTGCCTAGAGCATGGCCTCATTTACCGCTGTGCTAACCAGTGTGTCGTGGCGCTGTCGGTCTGTAGTGTAGAAATGCCAGATGTCATCATCAAAGCACTGCCAGTCCTGATTGTGAAGCTCACCCACATTTCTGCCACAGCCAACATGGCGATCCCGCTCTTGGAATTCCTTTCAAGTAAGTGGCCCGAGTAACAGGATGGACTGCATGGCTTCCCGGTGCTGCCTTTAGTCTCATAATCCAAACCAGCCTTTTTGGGTGTGCCGAGGACTCGGCATCAGGTGCCCTGGTGGACCTTAGTGCTTTTGAGACTGTGCCTCCCATTCTTGCCTGTGATCCCTTGGTCCAGAACAGCCTTCCCCACTTAGACTTCATGTAAGTCTTTATACCTTTCTAACCTGTTGCTCATGGAGTATTATGCGTTGTAATTATCTGTTTGTTCATTGTCCCCTTGCTAGATTGTAAGCCTTATGAGGGCAGGGAAGTTTTCTCTACCTTGAGAGCTTTTCTAGCACAGTGCTCTACACTCTATTTGGTGCTTTTGATATGTTTGTTGAATGACTTTAGAACACTTTGAACCTCCTTGGCCTGGAATACTTTTGTTGGCTTTTGAAGATTAGCCTGAGAGTACACAAGTATGCAGGGGTGTGCACAGAATTGTGTATGTTTAGATGTGTGTCTGCTTATACTATTTGTTGGTACACCCCACACATCCTCTCATTAGCAGCAGCTTCAGGCCAGCCAGGACTTTGGAGTTGCCATTTGATAAGTGAAGGACCAGATTTCCTGACCCCCGCCTTTCTCCCTTCTCATGTTTCAGCTCTAGCCAGATTGCCTCACCTCTACAGGAACTTTGCTGCCGAGCAGTACGCGAGTGTGTTTGCCATCTCTCTGCCATACACAAACCCTTCCAAGTAAGTTCCTTGCTGTATTGGCTACAGCCTGTGAGGTGCGTCCATTATCCATTCAGCAGCCGAGCTTTTCCTCTGGAAACAGCATGTCTGAGTATCTACAGATGGAAGACCCACCTTAATGTTAGAAGAAACGATTTGCCAAAATTTGTTCCTTTCCTGCTTAGCCCTTTAGAGACTGGTGATAACTTTTGGATCTCTAGTTTGCTGTTGGAAATTCTGAGTGCTTTTTATTCTCAGTTGCTAAGACTAACCTCCAGTTCTTTCTTTCCCTTCCTCCTTTCTTAGATTCAATCAGTATATCGTATGCCTGGCTCATCACGTTATAGCCATGTGGTTCATCAGATGTCGCTTGCCCTTTCGAAAAGACTTTGTTCCTTATATCACCAAGGTATGGCTATTTTCCAGTCACCAAGTACGCACAGTGTCCTGAGGACCAGTGTACCCTACCCATACCACTGAGGGATTGCTAGAGAGGGGTGGTGGATGGGAGAGTGGTACTTAAGAAGAGTGGGCAGTCTAGGGCCCGTGGGCGTGTTTCGTGCCATAGTTCTGCCTGACTGGATTGAGGCATTTTGATGGCCCTCTCTAGTGCTTAGCCTCCTGGGGGGCCCACCTTCCCCTTCTCTGGACTTAAGAACTGAGTGGTTGGAGGGCCAGTGGGTGTGCTTAATGAACCCAGTCTGATCAGGCTGAGCTGCCTTCATTTTAGAGTCCGTGGCCCCTAAGTGTTCTCAGGAAGCTCGGTTAATGGCTAAAAATGGGGGTGTAGAGCAAGCTATAGAGCTGCTTGAGAGGAACAGCCTTGTTAATGAGCAGTCCTCGGGTGTTTCCGTGTTGGTGTTAAAGTTGCTCTCTCGTTTGGTAGGGCTTACGTTCCAATGTTCTCCTATCTTTTGATGACACCCCCGAGAAGGACAGCTTCAGAGCACGGAGCACAAGCCTTAACGAGAGGCCCAAAAGGTAAAAGAGTCTCCCTCAGGGGAACATATGTGGTTAGGAAGAGGAGGGGAGATCTTATCCTTTGTGTAGATGGAGAGGACCAGAGGGTGACTTGGCATCTCATTGTATGTGTAGTGGCCTGAAAATAGAGTCCTAATCTAAGCCGCCTGCATCATCTATAGAGATGCAGAAAGTGTTTGACTGAAAGCAATCCCTTGTACTTCTGTGTAGCTTCTGAGAAGACGGCCAGCCCAGTATTCAGGGAGGCGCCCTGGGAGGGCATGTCTTTGCAGGGCTTACGGAGCCACAGAGTTCAAAGGCCCCCAGTTTGAGCTAACAGCACATACTACCTCTGCTTCTCTAAGTTTAGATGACATTGCCTAAGGCACCTCATTCAAGGAGCCTGAGAAGGGCACTTCCTGTGACTTCTTCTCTCAGATGGGGAGGTACTCCCATCGGGCTCCCTGCCTGAGCCATGGTCTGCTACCCTGCCCTTCTTCACTCTTAGAGAAGAACAGCAGCTAGCCCAGAGCAAGGAAGAGCTATGGGCTTGCAAACTGCCTCCATTTTCCCAAGTCATGGAAGTTCCCACATTGGCCCTTTGATTTCTGTGGAGCTGTGTCTGGAAAGGGGCCAGCGGGCCAATGCCCCTGGCGCTCTCCGACCTGGCTGTCCATTCCATCTCTGACTAGGGAACATGCTCTCTGTCATCCAAGCTCTTCTCCCCCTCGCCCGCCGCCCGCCCCCGACCAGAATGGCCATGAGGCTTCAGCCTTTAGTTCGTGTTTGCATTTCATTTGACATTCCCCTCCTACTCCCTTCTGCCTCCCCTCTCTGCCCCAGGCTTTTTTTTTTTGCCCTTCTTAGGTTGGAATACTGCATTTTGAAGTATGACCAGGTTACTTTGGGATAAGCTTGGGAAGATTCTCCAAAAGCCACGAGGCTTGGAGAGGGGAATGGCCTCCGTGAGACCTGATGGGCAGCCAAGGCAGGAAGCTCATTTCGTCAGCTTGTGTCCCTGCCTAGGAACTGGCCTCTTTTTACTCTAAGTTCCCTCCGGACCTAATGAACCTTCAACTCCAGTATGTCCCTGCATTAGGGTATTAGCATTTCTCCTCTTCATGGTAAGGAGCCTGGGCCTTCAAAGCCTATCTGACTCCAAGATTCAGTCCTAAGTTTCGAAATGTTTCCCTGGTCAGTGCAGTGTCGTATTCCAGCGCTCATTCTGACCCATGCCTGTTTAATTTGTACTAACGTCATTTGTTTTTATGCCATGTGTTCAATCTTTTGTGTTTTCTTGGTCATGTTACAAAATGTATTTTATGCCTTTGTATTTTTCCCTTTTTTTGCAATAACTTTCCTTTTGGCACGTTTCTTTGTTTTGTTGGCCTCACCCTCGGGGATATCCCCATCTTGACCCTGTGAACTGTGACCTTTCAACTTCATTCCTCCAATGGTTCCTTCCCTTCCTGTGAGCTGTGCAATCATCATTCTTTGGGGCTTGGTGCTTCCTCACCTAGTAGTTTAAGGATAGCCAAACCCCCCAAGCAAGGCTTGAATAACTCTCCTCCCGTGAAGGAATTCAAAGAGAGCTCTGCAGTTGATGCCTTCCGGTCCCGCAGCATCAGTGTGTCTGAACATGTGGTTCGCAGGTAGTGGTGCTTTCATAGGGAGGGGGGCGCACATCCTGGAGCTTGGCCCTTGCAAAGTGTTGCGGCTGGGGTGGGGGCAGTGGTGCATGGGGGCTACTTGCATGTCTTCATAGAAGGTAGAGACTTGAGTTCTCCTGGGTACTAGTTCTGGAGGGTCCAGAAGGGTTGCTCACAGAGTACATGGTTGGGCATGGTCCAGGCTGTAGTCCGTTGGGGCTTTACCAGCAAGAATGCACCCCCCTCTTGCAGAGGAGAGCCTGACAGTGAAGGATAAAAAGGTTGCATTCTGTTCCAAACACTTGTAAAAGAAGCTGGGCATAAGGGCACATTGATGAATCACTGCCTTAGGGAGGCCCTGGGGAAGTGGAAGCTGATGAGCTTTCCCTTTGAGAGAGCCCAGGTCCTGGGCAGAAGCTTCTCCAAGGCCTATTTCCGTGGAGGGAGAATTAGCATTTAATATTTTCAACCAGCTGAGAGATTGTCCAATGGGGGAGGGAACCTCTTGATCCTTTGCTCTTTGACCTTTTCCCTCAATGTCAGGTCCTCTCAGTCTTGTTCAAAAAAGGTCTACATTGTGCTATAGCTTAGCCGGAAACAGCAGTGGTGTTATCTAGGTGTGTGTGTGTGTGTGTGTGTGTGTGTGTGTGTGTGTGTGTGTGTGTGTGTGTGCACGCACATACACACCCTTGGGAGAAGTCTAAATGACTAACATTTTCTGTACTTGGGCTTTATCCAGGCTTGTTCTTTGCCTGCCATTGTCTTTCTTATGTCAGAGACATGGCTAAAAACAGTCCCTCAGAGGGAGATTAGCAAGTGGGGTGTCCGGAAGATTATCTCTAAAGTATTTGCATAATAGAAAGTATCCGGATAGTAAGAGCAGAGCAGCCCCTGCTATTTCCTCTAGAAAATGCCCCCTTGGAGCTACAGGGATACCTCCTACCTTGAACAGGGATTTGAATCTCTATTGCAAATGGTTAGGACTTAGGTTTTGTATTCTCTTCCTCTTCCTTGCCTGGTGCCCCTCCTGCCCCACCCCTCCCCCAGCCCATTTCATCTGAATGAGACCTTGGTGTGGCTCTGTTATTAAGGGTGACTTCTTTCCTCCCACCTCCCTACAGGTAAAAGCAGTAATAACTCACATTTCCATAGCATCTTTTTTTTTTAGTGAGGCAATTGGGGTTAAGTGACTTGCCCAGGGTCACACAGCTAGTAAGTGTTAAGTGTCTGAGGCTGGATTTGAACCCAGGTACTCCTGACTCCAGGGCCGGTGCTCTATCCACCGCGCCACCTAGCTGCCCCTCCATAGCATCTTAAGGTTTACAAGCATTTACCTTATAAAACCCCCATGAGGTAGGTGGTACAAGTATTGTTAGTCTCAGTTTACAGAAAAGGAAGTTAAGGCTCAGAGAGATGAAGAGTCCTGTCCAGAACCACAGAACTAATCAGTGCTAGAGCTGGTACCCAAACCCACTTCTTTGAACTCCCAAGGACTAGTATTCTTTTCGCTGTGCTGCAAAAGAGCATGATGTTGTTGAGATGAAACATCTCCGGCGACCTAGTATACATTTGGATTTCTTTTCTAAGAAATTCTTATCTAAGTATGCAAAGTATCTTTTAAGGGTCTTTGGATTTTCCTTTCTAGCAGTTAAGGCAGCAAGGCTGTTTTTGGATCGTAGATATTTGAGTCAGACAAGACACTATTTCAGTTCTGAGGGAATAGGCCCCTGTGTAAGAACTGAGTCTGAATGTGGATGGGCGCTGCCTGTGACCTGACCCGTGTCAATGTCTTCAGCACTGGCATGGTGAAGGCAGGATTGCTTATGTCAATCAAACACTGGTTTTGTGTGCAGAATGCAATCTTTTGTTAATGAATGTACTCCAGAGTTCTGATTCTTGTGCATGACTAAACCTCTTTCTGCAATTAAAACAATCATCAAACTTTAACAACGTGCTTTACTGAGATTTGACACCCTGCCTCACATCTCTCCTAAAGTCTGTCATCCAGCTAGGGTCCCTGGGTCTTCCAAGATCAACCTTCTCCTTTACTCTCTGGGATAATGCAGTTGGTGCTAACTTGCAAAGATGGGGCTAGTCAGTGAATTGCCCTGTGGTTTAGCTCTTTATGGGCCTGGCCAGAGGGCCCTCCCCCAAACCCTTGCATGCCTTACAGCTTTAAGCCAGGTGGCAGGCAGCGTGTCATGGGATGTCCTTGCCCTCCTGACTTAGCTTCTGTGGTTCTTCTTTTCAGCAGGATACAGACATCCATCACTAGCTCTAGTTTGGGCTCCGCAGATGAGAATTCAATGGCTCAGGCCGATGACAACCTAAAAAACCTTCACCTGGAGCTCACAGAAACTTGCTTGGATATGATGGCCAGATATGTCTTTTCCAACTTCACCGCTGTACCCAAGAGGTAGGAAGGACCCAGCAGATGTTCTTTGGCAAAAGCCAGGATTTAAATGATGTGCCTTCAAAGTGAAAACTAAATCTAAACCATCCAACACCACTGCACCCCACCCCCCCTTCCCTTATGAGACAATCAGGAACAAGTAGGCATACAATGCCATTGTTTTTGACTAATTGGTGATAGGGACTTTCACCTCAATCCATTTTTCTTTCTTTTTTTTTTTTTGACTGGGCAATTGGGGTTGAGTGACTTGCCCAGGGTCACACAGCTAGTAAGTGTTAAGTGTCTGAGGCCGGATTTGAACTCAGGTCCTCCTGAATCCAGGGCTGGTGCTCTATCCACTGTGCCACCTAGCTGCCCCCTCGATCCATTTTTCAATAAACTTTTTTATATGCTTATAAGCATGTCCCTGTGGTATTATCTTGGTGACTTTGCCCAGGTGTCACAGAGAATTAGAGTAGTTGTAGTCACAACCCTGGCTAAAGCAAGCATTTCTGAACCTCAGAATTGGGAGGGATTTCATAGGCCCATCCCTCAGTCCTGCTTATGACATAACCAGCAAGTGGTCATCCAGCCTTCTGTTTGTGGAGTGGGCCGTGTGCTGTTAGCCCCCAAATACCGAATCTCTAGAAACTGAGCTTCTCTCTCAAAGGAAAAATTCTTCCATCCCCTCTGGCTCTTTGTCTTTTCAGATCTCCTGTGGGAGAATTTCTTCTTGCTGGAGGAAGAACCAAAACCTGGTTGGTTGGGAACAAGCTGATAACTGTAACAACAAGTGTTGGTGCTGGGACCAGGTCCCTGCTAGGCCTGGACTCTGGGGAGCTGCAGAACACTGAGTCAAGGTAACTTGAAAGAGAACATTTTCCCTTTTAGTATGTTTTTATTCAGTCATTTGAAAAGGCACCATGTTAGGCACTGGGGATAAAAAGACAAAACATGAAACAAAACCTCCATTCAACAAGTGCACATTCTACCAAAAGCGTCCAGCTTTTAGCACCCGACATCTCGTATCATCACTTAGGTGCCTCCTCCGGCCCTGCCTCACTGGGAGAGGCAGCCCTCCTTGTGGTCAAGACAAAGCACTCTCCATGCACAAGTGATCCCATTCCCATCTTACTTCTTCAGAAGATTCTCCCTTCTTCCCCATTCTTACTAGACTTCAGTCTTTCCCCGTCCACTCACTGCTTCCTTACAACCTACAGACAAGCCCGTCATGCTCCCATCCTCAACATCCCAGCATCTGATTCGTCTCTTCCTGCTGACTATCATCCTGTTTCTCCTCTCCTTTTTGTCTAATGTCTAAGGTCCTCAAGGAACCTCCGCTGCCTGTCCTCTCACCCTCTTCTTAACTCTTTGCAGCGTGGTTTCTGATCTTACCATTCAACTGAAACTGCTCTCTCCAAAGTAGCCAATGATTTCTTAATCATCAGATCTAATTAATGACCTTTTCTCAATGTTTATCCTTCTTGACCTCTTGGTAGCCTGTTGATAGTGTCAGTCCTCTTCACCTCTGTTCTCTTCTAGGTTTTTATGAAACTGCTCTGGTCTGGTTCTTCCACCTGTCTCACTGCTCCTGCTTTGCTAGATTCTCACCTAGATCCTATGTGCTAATAGCTTTTAATAGCTTTGGGTGTCTGCCAAAGCTATGTCTTAGGACCTCTACTCTTTCCCCGCTATACGCTTTTACTTGATGATCTCATCAGCTCTCTTGGGTTAAACTGTCATTTCTATGCGGAGGATTCTCAAATCTTCTTTGTCCAATCCTAACCTCTCTTTTGGCCTCCAGTCAAGCATCTCCAGCTGCCTCTTAGACATCTTGAATTAAGTGTTCTGTAGATATCCTGAACTCAGCATGTCTAAAACATCTTTCCTCCCAAACTCCTCCCTCTCACGAACTTCCCTGTTACTATCAAGGTACCATCATTCTTCCGGTCACCAGGGCTCACAACCTAGGTGTCACCCTCAACTTCTCACTCTCTGTCAATCCCCCCCCCCCCAATATCCAATCTCTTGCCAAGGACTGTCAATTTCACCTTTGCACATTTTTTGAATATGCTCCCTTCTTTCCTCTGCCACTGCCACTGCCACTGCCACTGCTGTAGTGTAGTAGGCCTTCATCACCTCATGCCTTGATTACTGCAGTAGCCAGCTGATGGGTGTGCCTGCCTCTCCCCACTCCACCAGCCCATTCTCCATTCAGCCACTAAAGTGAGTGTCCTAAAGCCCAGGTTCCTGATCTCTCTCTCTCTCTCTCTCTCTCTCTCTCTCTCTCTCTCACACACACACACACACACACACACACACACACACCCATTCAGTCACCTCCAGTGGCTTCTTATTACCTCTAGGATCCAATATAAAAATCTTTTTGACTTTTTAGGCCCCTATAACATAGCCCCTTCTACCTTTCCAATCTTCTTACACATTCCACAGATTTTGCTGTTCAGTGACACTGACCTCCTGGCTTTGTGTGGCACATGACACTCCCATCTCCTGACTCAGGGTGTTTTCACTGGCCATGTGTCACACCCACAACTCTTTCCTTCCTCATTTCAGCCTCTGAACTTTTTAGATTTTCTTCAAGTCTGACCTTTTACAAGAAGCCATCTTTCCCAGTCTTCCTTAATCTTAGTTTTTTCCCTTCAAGATTCTCCTCAGTTTACCCTGTACATATCCTTTTTGTACACAGCTTTTTGCATGTTTCTTCCCCCTTAGACTGTGAGCTCCTTAAGAGCAGGGACTATTTTTGCCCTTCTTTGTATCTCCAGTGCTTGGCACAATGCTTGGCACACAGTAGGTCCTTGTTAAATGCTTGTTGACTGACCTAGCTGCTGTCAAGCTAGTTGACACCCTCTCTTATCCTTGATGCCTGATGTGCATATGTGTTTGTGTTTTTAGCACAGATCCCAATTTGCAAGTGAGACAGACAAAGGAAGCACCAGCCAAGTTAGAATCCCAGGCTGGCCAGCAGGTTTGCCGGGGATCTCGAGACCGTGTTCGGTCTATGTCAGGTAAGCTAACTTTTTTCTTCTTCCTTCCTTTCTTGGCTTATGTGGTCACATACACCTAGTTGTTCCCTAAAGAGGGGTGCTCTGCAGTGCTGACTACAGTAAAGATCAGGAGAGATGTGTGGGATAGATATGAGGGCTGAGACCTCGCTGTGCTCTGTGTCTCACACTCCTGGAGCTTCCTGGGAAATCAAGCCTCTGCTTCCACTGTCTCTGAAATGAAGACAGGTCCCTTCGACCTTGTGTTTCATGCTTCTTAAACACGTCAGTGTATGTGGTAGCCTGTGTAGCCCATCTTGCAGCTCTCAGTCTTGCGTTCATTTTGTTATTGTGATGTTTCCCTAGAAATTCTCTGGCAGAAAGAAACTTCGATGTGCTTAGAAGCCTGTCTGTAAAGCATCTCTTTCTCTCTCTGGGAATTTGAAAAGTGAACCTTTGGGCAGGGGCTGTGGTTGTAAATGCTCCTTTTTCCTGGAAGCAGCACAGCTCTCTTCATTCTTTAGCCTCAGGTTTCCTGAGCCTGTCCTTGGGGATGATGGGCAGTAGGGATATAGACTATCATGGAGAGAGAGACCCTTCTCTTCCCCCTGTTAGAATTTGATGTCCCTTGTGTGGCAAGAGTGTGCAGCTCTCGCTAATAGATTTAAAGGTATGTGCTCTCTGATGCTGCTTGGCAAATTGATAGCACTTCGTTAGTTGGCTGCATTCATCTCTTGATACGTAACACAAGTTTTCTTTTCTTCCTGCTACCAGGGGGCCATGCTCTCCGGGTCAATGCCTTGGATTCTCCAGCCTCCCACTTCCCAAGCAGTCCTGCTTCTCCAGGGTTACAGAGTACACCCACTGCTCGGACAGAGAAGGCTTCAGCCAGTGCCCAGACACCTTTACAGAAGGGAAAGACCAACCTGGCTGCCTATGTTCCCCTCCTCACTCAGGGCTGGGCTGAGATCTTGGTCAGGAGGCCCACAGGTATTCAGTTTTCCTTGCCAAAGTCAAGCTTCCTGGCTCATCCCCACATCAGCAGGTGCCTCCTTTCTGGTTTGCTTTCTACAAAGCAGCCCAGTCCCTGACAGAGCTGGCCCATATCATATTCTGCCAGGAGTCTACACTGTTTGCTTTCTCCTGGGGAGTTAGGAGGGTCCTCTTCCAAAAGAGGATTGATATTAGAATGCCAGCTCTTGGTTTATTATGGAGCTGTGCACATAGTCACTGGGATGCTCAGGGCCACAAGACAAGGAGTGAGGAGATCCTAAGAAACCCTGGTTAGGTAGGTGGTTTAGGTGGCTGCTTCAGCAATTTCCAGGCAGTGGCCTTGGGCCTTAGCTTTTTGTTTTTTGTTGTTGTTGTTTTTGTGTGTGTGCTAGGCAATGAGGGTTTAGTGACTTGCCCAGGGTCACACAGCTAGTAAGTGTCAAGTGTCTGAGGCCAGATTTGAACTCGGGTCCTCCTGAATCCAGGGCTGGTGCTTTATCCACTGGGTCATCTAGCTGCCCCCAAGGGCCTTAGCTTTTGTATTCCCTGAAAAAGGTCTAGCAGCTGACTGACTGGAAAAAGTACTTAACATGAACCTGCCAGCCTGGTGGTCTTGTCATGTTTAGGATACCAGCAGCAAAGGACCCTAGTCCCTTAGGAGGAGTAGAACCCACCCAGAGCGTCCTTTAGAAGCAGACGGTAGGGGCAGCTAGGTGGCACAGTGGATAGAACACCGGCCCTGGAGTCAGGAGTACCTGAGTTCAAATCCAGCCTCAGACACTTAACACTTACTAGCTGTGTGACCCTGGGCAAGTCAATTAACCCCAATTGCCTCATTTAAAAAAAAAACAAAAACCAATTATTTAAAAAAAAAGAAGCAGATGGTAGCGTAGGCTCTTACTGCCTAAGACAGAATGGAATTGCTTGCATTGTGTCCCTGGGGAGATGCATCAAGAGAGCCTTTCCTACTTAGTTGGCCTCCACAAGCCAATGTGAATGTACAAATCCTCATTATGCCAATTGGTTGCTTACACTGAGCCAGGTTTAGTTTCTAAGCACTCAGTACAGAATGAAAAAGCAGTCACTTTGCTGAGGGTGAGGGGGCCTTTTGCTCAGGGCCATCTGCCTTACCCACCTTGGCCACTGCTTGGCCACTGCTTCCAAGACTCTCATTTTCTTTTCATGAAGAGGGAGCAGAAGGTCTGTAGCCTGGCCAGTAATGGTTTAGTTGTGATAGTAGCCAAATTGTTTTCTTTAATCCTTGAGTTAGAAGAGAGAGAGGAAATTGTGAATCAGTTTTGGAGTTTGCTAGTTACCGTGGGGACCACTTAAAATGAAAAATGCCCAAATGGGCCGAAGATGGCTCAGACGCCTTAACTTAGCAATAGTTGGTAGGGGCTGATATGGTGGGAGGCAGAAGACCTGGGTGCCAGTTCTGGCTTTGCCCCTAAGTTGCCATGTGACTTGGGCAAATCGCTTCACTTTGCCGAGCCTTACTTTCCCCATCTGTACATGGATTGAGTTTTCAATCCAGTTCTCTTGGGGAGATATTTGCTGACCAAACTCAGAGCTCTGGTTTAAGTAGGCATAGGGACCTCAATGACCCTTTCTGCTTTCTAAAAGACACTCTTTCTTCCTAGGGAATACCAGCTGGCTGATGAGCTTAGAAAACCCTCTCAGTCCGTTCTCATCAGATATCAACAACATGCCGCTGCAGGAGCTTTCTAACGCATTAATGGCAGCAGAACGCTTTAAGGAGCACCGAGAGACAGCCCTGTATAAGTCCTTGTCAGTGCCGTCCTCCAGCCTCACCACAGGAACAGACAAGCCTTCCCTCCTCCAGCGCTCCAATACAGGTGAGCAAGGACCTTGGCTCGGCCCAGGGTGCGGGGCAATGGCACAGGGGGAAGGAGCATGGGAATGTGTGTTGGGGCTGTAGCCAGGCAGTCTCTCTCATGGGCCCGCTATCTCTCCTTGAGATCACATGCTGCATTGACTGACTATCTTGCCTCAGCGCTTCACAGAAAAGACCACCTACTTGAACCAAGTCCCAAGGGAGAGACAAGGTGGGTGGAGGTTATTCCAAAGGTGCTTGCATCTGGCGATACAGTTTGCCTCCTTTTATTTTAAGTCTTTGGGGGAAGAAAGCATTTGGATGACGCTTGGCCCCCTTGGTTCTCAGGTTTTGTTTGGAAAGTTTTGTCGGAACCTACTGTGGCAAATTAATGTGTGGGGGGTAACCCCCTGAGGTTTGCTTTAGTTGTGTGATCTTCAAGAACAGGAGAAGGGAGGCTAGTGCTTACCTGTTCTCACAATTCAAGCTCTCAGAAATGTTCTCATTCCCAGTCTCCATTCTTCATTTCCCCACCCCCCCACGCCCACCCCCATGGAGCAGAGCCTGGTATAAAAGGGCTCGACTTCCTTAGAAGCTACACATGCCAAGACAGTATCAGATGGCTGGTCTTCTAGACTGCCCATTATCAGAGTTCCCTGTTGTGCTGAAGGCTCTGGGCTTGCGAGAAAGAAGAAGAGTAGTTGTGAGGGAGAAGTGGGTAGACATTGGTGAAGTCTCTGACTAAGCTTCAGCATGCTTTCCTTTGAGTTCATTACCTGGGAAATGGGCCTTAGCCATGTCGGCCCTAGGCATATGGTAGGAGGAGGGAGCGCTGCATGCAGTCACCTCTGGACAGGTTTGGGGCTGCTTTGGCCGGTTTCGGGTCCCAGTACGTGTGAGCTCTCTGTAAAGGTGAACCTCGGCCTTCTCTTTCTGTAGTCTTTTCTGGCAAGGCCCTCCTGAAGTTTGTCTTTGAAAATACAAATACAGGGGCAGCTAGGTGGCACAGTGGATAAAGCAGCGGCCCTGGATTCAGGAGGATCTGAATTCAAATATGACCTCAGGTGCTTGACACTTATGGGCAAGTCACTTAACCCTCATTGCTCTGCAAAAAACAACGAAAATACAAATACAGAGGGATTTTGTACTCTTGGTTATTTAGGGGAACAAAGAAGGGGTGGTCAGGGACCCAAATGCCTGGCTGAATGCTAACTAGCCCATAGAGAGTTCCTCCAGTGAGCCCACACAAGGCCCTCCATTCCCAATCAGGGTGTTGGGGTGGCTGTGGGTCCCAGCAGGTGGCTTGCCCTCGCTCACTGTGGCTGACTTTGGTTTGGACTTAAGGGCTCTTGGTCATTGTAATTTCTCTGCTATGATTTGTGTGTGCACATGCATGTGTGTGTGAGTGTGTGACTATGAGCATGCCTGTGTGTGCGTGTATGTGTGTGCGTGCATGCATGCAGGTGTGTGACTGTGAGCGTGTCTGGGGGGGTGCATGTGGAGTCTCTCCTTCCTCTTTTATGTAGCTGCTCACGTGGTTCCCTTTGCAGTGGCCTCTTTCTCTTCCATGTACCAGTCCAGTTGTCAAGGAAAGTTGCATAGGAGCGTTTCCTGGGCAGGTATATTTCTATCTCTTTAAGGAAACAAGTATTTGCCATAGAAGAACACCTGATTCATTAGACACTATTTCCCTCATATTGTCACCCTCCCTTTCATGTCTCCTGTTTGTACCTGGTCTCATGATTCTCAGTGAATGGGATCTTGACTAGCATGAAGAAGTCCATGCCAGAAACAGTATTTGCGATTGTTCTTCAGCTGGCCTCCATTCCCGAAGTGGAAAGAGACAGACCCTCTTTTTGAGGCCTGGGGACAATAGAAGCCCTTGTCAGACTCCTCTGGGCGATGGGCTGGCTTTGGGGTTAGTCGATGTGAATCACAGTTGCCAGTTACTCTTCAGCTACTCCTCTGCTGAAGGAGCAAAGGCTCATTGTCTTCTCTGCCCTTGAAGTTCAGCAGACCCTGTCTCCTCAGCCGGTGTAAGTGCCTGCCCAGGCATTGGCAGGGTAATTGGCTGTAGGGGAAAAAAAGCACTCCAAACCAAATTGGCCTTCATTTGGATTTTATCAAAATTTTGCACCATGAAGCAAAGCCCCAGAATCTTGTGATTCTGATCCTCCCATGGGTGATGAGCAGATCTCGTAGCTCCCTCTGTCGGCCTGCCTCAGTCATCCTGCGGAGAGTGCATGGGTGGTCCCCAGAGCAGAGGCCATCCCGTGGCAGCCTCTGCTCTGTGGGCCCATGCAGCTTCCTCCTGGCTCGGGGTGTTTGCTTGTCTCTACGGCACCATGACCCCATGGCTGTGTAGAAACGTCAGCTGTCCTGGAAAGATCTTGGGCCAGTTAGGAAAGCTCAATGACTGAGGCCCTGTGCAATGGGTTCTGGCTTGGACAGCTAACCAGATCAGCACGTTTCTTAGAAGGCCTGTGTGTGCAGCGCTAACTCCTTACTCGCTTCTGTTAAATAACTGCTCCCGGGAGCTGGAATCCATTCAGAAAAAGCTGCTTCAGCGACTTTCTGCTGATTTTTATTTATTTTTTTAATGTGCTCAAGTTGGTTTTACCTTTTGTTTTGGAAAGCAAATCATAGCCTTTCAGATGAGTCTTCCAATTCTTTGTTTTAAACTTCTTCCCTGTCAGCCTTTTCCTTAGGACTAAAATGATAGAGAAACCAGTGGACTCTGTGAGTTCTAGAGGATCGTGTATTGTAGACTCTGGTTCCACTTCACCTCTCTACCATACATGAGATTCCTAATGGATTCTGAAGGGCTCAGGAGGCTGGTTGAATTGACCATGACTCAGGTCTGCCTCCACGTTTTTGCCCCAGGATCACTCCCAAGAAGGGGTGGGGTGGGGGTGCCAGTCTACCGCTAACTGCATGTCATTGAGTTTGGCTAGTGTACCTGGGCCTTGTCTCCCCCTCGACCCCTGGGATGAGGCACACGTCTGTTGGTGCCCTGGTGAGGAATACAGGGTGATTCAGGGACATGGCCATAGTCCTGAGGTCTCCTTCCCCAGTTGCTTTGATGAACCTGGGCTAACCTGTCACTCCCTACCCATTACTTCAGTCACAGAAAAGATATTAGCACAGAAAGACCTTTCTCTTCCCTTGTGTTCCTCACTGGGTGATTGATTTGGGGGGGTGAGGCAATATTCATTGGGCTCATGAGTGAAGGAGAAGGGTTCAAGGACCTTCTAAGGGAAGGGAGGGTGTGCTGACCAAAGGCTGATCTGCCCTTTGAAGGTCACATCTGCTGGCTTTCTTATGACTGCCCAGCAGTTCTGTGGTAGGAAAAGGCTGACGCTTCTGCAGAGCAGAAGGGCCCCCCCTTTGGGCCGGTCCAGTCTCTGGCACTTACTTGTTTTGTTTGTTTCTTGGTAGAATCTGCAGTTGTCCTAGAAGAGGGAAGTCAAACTGAGGTGGACTTGAGAGAGACAGATTCGCCGTCCGAGTCTCAAGAGCTGGAGGACTTTGAAGCCATTGGCTGTCAGGCAACTGCAAGTGATGAGAGGTTTGGCAGACATCAGGATGTCTATAGCAGGGTGAGTTGTCAGGCTGTATTGGGTTGGGCCTTCAGGAGAATACCATACGTTCATTTCTGGGGTGTCTATAGTACTTCATCCAGCCTTGTCTTCTGCACAGCCAAAGTGAATCAGTTGTTCATTAGCAAGCCAGAGTATCACCCTTCCATCCTGTGGTGTTCAAATCCCAACTAGCTGATGATAGGGGCTGATGTGCAATCTCCCTGGCATTGTGTCAATTTGCTTATGACCACCTCCCTCAGTCCTCTCTGTAGCTGTTGTGTTAAGGCATTTGCCATCCAGAGAGGAATGCCTGTTTTGGGCAGCTGCTCCCTGCCTGGCCTTTTCATTCCCAGGTGGCAATTGATTTATTTTTAGTGAGGCAATTGGGGTTAAGTGAATTGCCCAGGGTCACACAGCTAGTAATTGTTAAGTGTCTGAGGTCGGATTTGAACTCAGGTCCTCCTGAATCCAGGGCCGGTGCTCTATCCACTGCGCAGGGCAATTAATTTTTGAGGAACACAATGTCAGCTCTCATCATTATTACATTCTCAGTGTTGTAAATGTGTCAGTAGCATGTGGGAAAGAGATGTTGGGAAAGGGTTAGGGTTTCATGATGAACTGAACCTTAGGCCAGGATGCTTGCCTCTAGGTTATTGGTTTTTCGGGACAGCTTTGGACAGTGATTTTGGAATAGGACCCTCTCCTTACAATAATTCCCCTCATTCCCAAGGGGACGGGAAATCATCTGCATCTCTGGCCCAGTCTCTTCCACAGATGGGTTTCAGTCCTAACTCCCCTTCTGCTCCTTTTCTGAAGGGTTATCTGGCACCTGGCACCTGCAGCACTGACCTTTGGTGCTTGGGCTCCAAGGCGATTTCCTGGCCCTCGTTTCATGCTGCTCTCCTAACTTGTACACCTTCAAATCCCCCACCACATGCACACACTTCAGTTGGCTCCTGCCTTTATGTTTGTCCCAGGGTGTCAGCCCAGTAGGGAAGAGTTCCCAGCCCAGACCATATGAGGGAGAGGGCCAAGGAGCTATCCTTCCCTCCTCTTTCCCCATGCCTTCAGCTTCCAGAAGGCATAAATCCCTTGGCAAAGGGGCCACCATGTTCCTTCTGAATTGAATGTAGCTAAAGCCATATTGAGGGCTTTTGAAGTAAATGTCCTTCCTAAAAATCTTCTTTTGGATGATTTCATTTAGTCCTCTTCCACTTCAAGTCAAGAAGAGAAATCCTTCCGCTCTGAAGAGCTCATGACGGGTGGGATTCCCATTGAGAGAGCTGTCTCTTCTGAAGACGGCAGGCCCATAGCGGAGCACTCCTTCCAGCCTTCTCAGCCCTTGAGCAAGTCCAGCTCTTCCCCCGAGCTACAGACCTTGCAGGATGTTCTCAAGGATGCTGAAGATAAAGGACACCTTGGGAGGCTGAGCACAGAAGTCAAAGCTAAGTCCCAGTCGGGGAATTTAGAAGGGGAAGGAGCCAACATCTGGCCAAGCCCAGGGGAGGAGAGCAGAGGCCTTAGTGCAGGCCGGCAAGAGGCTGCAGTGCCATCTTCCAGCTCACCACGTTCCCCAAGTGGCCTCCGGCCTCGGGGCTACACTATCTCTGACTCAGCCCCCTCAAGGAGGGGCAAGAAGATGGAAAAGGATGCCTTCAAGAGTCGAGCTGCCACTTCCAACACAGAGAAGGTGCCCGGGATAAACCCCAGGTGCTGTGCACATCTGACCAGTGCCCCTTCCTTTGTCTTTCTGGGCAAACCAGCTGCTCTGGTTCACTTTGTTTTAGCCTCATCTGCCATTCTGGCAGTCCACCGAGCACTGTAGGAAGCCCGGCTGCAACCTTCACGTGGCCTGGCCCTGGACTGCCCACCCCCAGCCCTGGGGAGCCCGAGCAAGCACAGTCTTAGGGGGAGAGGGCTTTCTACAGTCTGCATGTGAACATTTGGGCTTAGGGCTGTAGACCTGATACTGCTTCTTTCTATTTGAAGGGGCGAGAGGGGTGATCAGCAGCTTGGCTGTAGTGGGAGTTGGGGTGGACTAGAGGGTAGGGTTTAGAAGGGAGGTAGGCTCTCCCCTCAGTTGAGAGGCAGGTAGGGTGAGAGGCAGCCACATGCCCTCTGCCTTAGGGCTGTTGAGAGGGTTGTTCCTGAAGCCTTTGGCTAGCACAGTCTAGAAGTAGAACAGGGCCTCTGAAGGAATGGCAGGAAGAGGTCGTTAGCAGACTTTCAAAGGCTCATAGAGGATGGAGAACATTCTTTCAGGCTCCTAGAGAAAGTTGCTCCTAAGTTTCTGAAATGTGACCTCTGGTTCTCCAGTCTTTCTTGGGTCGTACCATGTCCTTTGAAGGTGGACACAATTGTGCCTTGGCCTTTCTCTAAAGGTTGCCATAGGAGATGAAAGCAGTCGCTTGGCTATTTCCTCGTGGGATGTGTGCAGAGGCTCTCCCAGCCTCCCCGCTCTATTGACGTGCCTTTCCTCCTTCTCTCTGTAGCTTTGTATTCCTGCAGCTCTACCATTCCCCTTTCTTTGGCGATGAGTCCAACAAGCCACTCCTCTTACCTCCTGAGGTAGGTGGGCATCCTTCTCTCTCCCCACAGCCCTGTCCTCCTGAAGGGAGGGGGAGGTCTAACTCTTCTACTGGTCAAACTTCCAGAGCTCCCCCTGCTCTGACTCAACTGGGGTGGGTCCCCTCAGACTCTCCTTACTTTTGGAAGTCATAGGACTTTAGCACTCGGGTTTAGCCATGGAAGGTGACAGGGTTCCCGATTTCTTGGCCCAGAGTGAAATAGGCTGGCCATCTGCACAAATGCTAGAGAGACAAGCAGAAACGCTACAGAGACCATCCTTCCTCTCCAGAAGAGGACCTTAGGGTTGTGACCAATCCCAAAGGAAGATAAACTCAGCGAACTAACTAGGCCTTGTGGCCGACCACAGTGACCCCATGACCTCTGCCTTCCAGGGTCCTAGCCAGCTAGTACTTCTTAGTCCCCACACCCATACTTGTCATCCCCCTCATTCTGCGGTCCTTGAGATGTCTGCCTGAACCTTTTTGTCCCTGCTGCCGAAGACTCAGTCTGTGGTTCCTAATGCCTCACTCCTGCCTGCTCGGTTGGGTCTGAGGGGTAGAAAGTCTAGGGAGAGATGAACTCTGTCTCCCCATTGGGCTTATTACAGACTGTCGTCTTGATTGCAGACATTTGAAAGGTCCGTACAGCTCCTAGATCAGCTTCCATCTTATGATACCCACAAGATTGCTGTCCTGTATGTGGGAGAAGGCCAGGTAAGATAGCCTGGACACCTGAAAACTGTTATGTAGGGAAGTAATAGCTACTGCCCTCTGGTGCCCCGGAGGGCACTTTGTCTGAGGACAGAAGGGCAAGCACTTCTCTCTCAGTGGGGAGGCTGGTGTCCATCCTGCCCTTGACCTGGCTGACACTCTGGTGGGAGGAGGGGATGTGAGAATACAGGTTTCTGCACACACGTGCTTTTTCATCTTAAGTATCTTCAGTTCCTTTTTATTCTTGACTGTGGGGTCCTGGTCCTGGTAGAATTCTTTGGTTAGCATTAAAATCCCTTCTTGTGACCACCCTGCCACCCTCTGTCCCCCACCCCATGTGGCCAAGATTGACAAAGAAAAATGAATTTCCTGTTAGCAGAGTGTGCAGGAGGTAGGAGGAGAGGTGGCCCCAAGGCCCAGCAAAGGCCTCAGTTCTAGGGGAGGCAGCCATGCTTGGTTTTGCTAAAAGCGCTACCACACAGCACTTCATTCCCCTGGTGTGTGGGCCAAGGTCCCCTCATCTTTATCTCCTCCAGAGCAACAGTGAGATCGCCATCTTATCCAATGAGCACGGCTCCTACAGGTACACGGAGTTCTTGACAGGCTTGGGGAAGCTCATTGAACTCAAAGACTGCCAGCCAGACAAGATCTACCTGGGAGGCCTAGATGTATGTGGTGAGGACGGACAGTTCACCTACTGCTGGCATGATGACATTATGCAAGGTAAGGAGCAGTTCTCTTCTTGGTGTCCTGCTTGGGGAGGTTGTCAGTGTCCGGCAGAGGACACTTTTTAAATAACAGCAGGATAAAACATTGGTTTCTTTCTAACCTATAACAATGGCCTTCTGTGCCCTGAGGCTGGGTTATGACAATGTCCTTGTGGGGATACACTTCTCAAGGCCTGCCCAGGCTCCTAGGTAGCTCCTGGTTGAGATGGATCAGGTGCTTAGAGGGTTGAGGGTAGGATGAGGCTGAAGGGTGCTCTGTAAGGGATGTTTTGTTGTCAAGGTCCCTGAAGGCCATGAATGCAGATTTGTTCTGCTCAGCCCCCAGGGCTGGTTTTGGGCAACATGATGGGTTTGGTACAGTGAATAGAGCCTGGGCCTGGGTTCATATCTGGCTTCAGATACTTACTCTGTGACCCTGTGCAAGTCATTTAACATCCATTTACCTCAGCTTCCTCAACTGGAAATGGAGATAATAATAGCATTCTCTCTCAAAGACGTTGTGAGATAGTATTTGTAAAGCACTTAGCACAGTACCTAGCACACAGTAGGTGCTCCATAAATGTGTATTCCCTTTCCTTCCTCTAAGGATCTCCTGGTAGGAAGGAATGCAGTCATGGTGCAGGGGAACCAGGCCACCTTATTCTCCTGTAGCCCCCATGTTGTGATGCTCCCAGTCAGGTGCCAGGCCCCTGATGTGCTTTGTCAAGGAAACAGCGTGGTATGGGACTCAGGCCTTTTGAAGTAGATGACTTGGTGATGCCACCTCCCCCAAGCATAATCTGTACCCAGCGGGGCAAATTGCCAAAGGTGGCAGCTCTGTTCAGGACTGGCACTGATCTGCAGGGGGAAGTATACAGAAAAAAGAAAATTGCCTTTCCTCCTGTTTCACCATTCCTGGAATAACAAGGTGCCCTCACTCTGCCCCCATGAGCACATCCCATTTACGTCAGGGTGAGAGGGCTGTATTCAAGTGTCAGCTGCACCAGTGAATGGTCACTGGCACCAGCATTGCTTGAAAGCAGGGAGTGGTATATATTGTGCTGGCTGAGCAGCCAGCTCATAAACCCTGCTTGCCTCCAGCCTGTCCTGCTGTCTGGTCTCAGTGTGTCCCCGGCTTCTGGTTCACAGCTATCTTTCACATCGCCACCCTGATGCCCACCAAAGACCTGGACAAATACCGCTGTGACAAGAAGAGGCATCTGGGCAATGACTTTGTCTCGATCATCTACAATGACTCTGGAGAAGACTTCAAGCTGGGCACCATCAAGGTAAAAATTCTCTTTGGAACATTGACTTTTCCCTCTTCCACATTTTCTTTCCCCCAGCTGCAGTAGACTCTTTGTTAGAGAATGGAAGCAGAAGGAATCAAGTCCCACTGGGCCATCTCCTTTTCCAAGGCCTGGCCTAGGCACAAAGTGTTTGGACTCGTTAGAGATGAGCAGTCCAGTGCCTGGGGCTGCCTGTTTGGGATGGCCGCCTCACATAGCCCCAGAAGAACCATGTTGTTTCTTCCCAGGGCCAGTTCAACTTTGTCCATGTGATCATCACTCCCCTGGATTACGAGTGCAACCTGGTCACACTGCAGTGTCGAAAAGGTAAAGGGCGCCTTCTTTGCTGGAAGGGGACTTGGGTAGCCTGACTTTTCCCATCCCATTTAGCTACAGGCTTGCTTTGGGCCTAGAACAGGTTGTTGAGAAAGACTGTGCCAGGCTTGCAGCTCTCTGTGCTATGAGACCAAAGCAATGTCTGGAAGCAGTTTAGGGGAGTTGTGTGGGAACTTCTCTGCAGACCCTAGTAAAAGGAACAACATTTAAATTGGCTTTATATGCCTGAGACCCAGGCAAGAGCTGGTAGTAGGGACCATGTGGGCTTGGCCAGATGAGCAGTGTTTGTAGTTTGTACCTGTCTTCCATCCACTTAGGGACCTCATGGAGTTCTGTGTAAGCCTTTGGATGTGAGAGCACGCTGAGACTTAAGATCTATGAAGCCTGGCTTCACAGTTACAGATCTCACACGTTTGCCTTTTCCTTTCTTAGATATGGAAGGCCTTGTGGATACCAGTGTGGCTAAAATTGTATCAGACCGAAACCTGCCCTTCGTTGCCCGCCAGATGGCACTGCACGCTAATGTGAGTGTTGCCCACTTCACCCTGGCTTCCACTTGGGGATCTGGGTACCCAGGAGCTGGTGGGTTTGAGAAAGAGGAATGAAATACAAAGACTGAACTGTGCCCAGTACCCAGATGGATCCAAATCAAGTGGTTCAGTCTTCCAGCTTAATGTTTCATCATAGTTCCCGTGCTAAGCAATTGACCATTTAACTTTCTTTCAAACCAGATGGCATCCCAAGTCCATCACAGCAGGTCAAACCCTACAGACATCTACCCTTCCAAGTGGATCGCCAGACTGCGCCACATCAAACGGCTCCGGCAGAGGGTAGGTGCGGAGCAGGGCAGAGAGAGAGACAGAGACCATGTGCTGTGAAGGGGCCCTTGTCTAGGCTAAAGGATGGAGCAGCTTAGTTCTGTGACTTGTTTTGATTTGTGAAATGATGTCTTTTGACCTGTTTGCTTTCAGGTGTGAGGTCAAAAGAGGACAAAAATTACAGACAGGGAGTAGTAACCATTAGGTCCTAAAAGCAAGTTTAAAACATGGCCTCAGCAGCTGGGTGGTGCAGTGGATAGAGCACCGGCCCTGGAGTCAGGAGGACCTGAGTTCAAATCTGGCCTCAGACACTTAACATTTACTAGCTGTGTGACCCTGGGCAAGTCACTTAACCCTAATTGCCTCACAAAAAAAACAAAAAAACATGGCCTCCATTAAAACTGGGGTGGGCAGAACATTGAGGATTTTCTTTGGGGGAAATGTCCTTCAGACTAGAGGTTTCCTTCTTGGAAGTGCCTAGGAGGGAGGGAGCCTGATATGAAACACACCTCTTTTCATTTCATTGTCATATTTTGCTAAGTACTAGCAGACCGGAGAAACATCAGATCCAGCCAGTTAATTTAGTGGCTCAGTAACAGATGTTTGAAACGCTGCTATGTAGGCCTTGTGGAACAGGGTGGAAAAGATGTGTGAAGAGGTAGGGGAATTCATGAACAGACACATCCTTTCTAGCCTGACTTGTTTCTCTTGTGTTTCTTAGATCCGAGAAGAAACCCAGTACCCCAACTCTGGCTTCCCCTTGATGCAGATGCATCCACCGGCTCACCCCAAGTCCCCGCCCCAGGCCCCAGCAGACTCCACCCCCACCTATGAGACAGGCCAGAGGAAACGGCTCATCTCTTCCGTGGATGACTTCACGGAGTTTGTGTGAGCCTTGGGGGACAAAAGCCTCTGCTCACTTCCCAAGGTAGTTCCTGAAACACTTTAGGATGGCAGTGACTTCACAGATTATGTCTCGATTGGCATTTGGGCTGTTGAGCCCCGAACTGGCTCACGTTCTCCTGGGAGATTAGTACAGACTCTCTGCCTAGAGAGCTGGCCCGGCCTGGCCCAGGACTACCAAAGCTGCTTACTTCTGACTGTATTGTTCACCAGCCCAACAACACAGTCAGAACTGTTTATAAATGTAGATGAAATAAAGTGTTTGGATGGTCTGGCCTTGGGGCCCGAGGAGGCCTGAGCTTTCCCCTTGCATGATAGCTTGTTCCGGGGTGTTGTGTGCCAGGTAGTTGAAGCAGATGGAGTCCCAGACAGTAATCACAAACAGAGGCAAGCATGTAGCAGTCCATAGTATTTATTTGACTTTGTCTTTTTTGTAATTGTGGGTTTATTAAAAAAAAAAAAAGGGAAATGTTTGTGGCTTGGTCATGGTCCCAACTAGAAAAGCAGTATATTGACTGCCCAGGCAGAGCTGGGCAGTGTTGCATCCTGGTAGGTAAGACACAACCAATAATAAATAAGAAACCATCTCTGGGGGCCTGCCTAGCTAGCCCTGGGTGGCCAGTCAGCATGAGGAGAGAATTTGACTTCTTACCTTGTTTCCCCCATAGTCCTTTCTCAGCTCCTTTCAGGCCTTTCCCTATGTGCTCCCAAGCAGCTCTGCAGCCTAAGGCTGCAGGGCACTTGTCCTATCTTTGCCACTCTGAGTGGTCTTTTGTGGTCCTCACCAGTGCTCATACCCCTCTTTCTTTCTGTCCCTCCCTCTCCCTCTCCCTCTCTCCCTCTCTCTCTCTCTCTCTCTCTCTCTCCTCCTGTCCCCCACCCCCACCCCCTTCCCCAGCCTTAGGGAGAAAGCACATGTTGTTGGCCTATGGCCCTTTTCTCTGTACAGTGCACCATGGGCATGGCTTTCTCTTAGAGGGATTTGCTTAACTGACAGCTGTTGCCTGTCTCTCTCACACTACCACACAAGCACACCATACACACCCACACACACCCCACCTAACTCCATCACACATCCTTTTGGCACTTATTGATCCTTGCCCCTCTCCCCAATCTGTGGCTAAAGCAAGGTTATGTCTGGGGGGCCTCCTACTCTAATTCCTTCCTCTCCCAATCATTTTGGGCAGGTGGGTAGGACAAATAAGCCTGTAAAAAAGGATCACCACACCCTCTTCCCTCCCTCCCAAGGCTGGACCTGGCCCCCCCAGGCCAGGTTATTGTGCAACAAGCAGAAGTTCCCTGTCCCAGCTCCTAGGCCTCTCATGAGAAACAGACCCCAGCCCTTGTTACCTGCTCCACACCCTGACCCCAGCTCACTGACCTGGGTCCTGCCCCTCTGGCCTCTGAGCTACTCCTCACCCTAGCCTGCTGGAAGCCCATGGCCCCGGCATAGGACCCCAGGAGCAGCCCAGCTCCCTAGGCCCCCAGCTCTGGGGCATCCACACACACCACTAACACTTTATATACAGCAAACTCAGTGAGGGCTATGCCCTCAGGAACATCACCTTAAATAATTGGTGGGAGGGGAGAGGCTCAACTACATGTGCTGTAGCTCTCCCCCCACCCCAGTGCTATGAAAATATAGCGACATACAAAAATATATACATTTTAACCCCGTATAAATTACTGACAATATACATATACATGGTGAGACAGTGGCTGGAATGTAAGTGTAGGGGGTGGCAATAACTTAGGGGGTGGGGAGGCAGGCTGGGGTGCCCTTAGTGTGAGAAGGTGCCTGCCACTGGGGAGGTGGGGCGGGCACAGCCCCGCTGTACCTGAGGGCCCAGGTAATAAATTAGGGTGTGAGGGGCTGAATCCTTAGCCCTCAAAGGCCCCAGCCTCCATCTGCTCTCTGCCTGCCTCCCGCTATCACTGCCATCACCACAGTGAGCCCCACTCCCCTACACGTGGCGGTCACACCTTTGGTTCTTACGTAGTTCACTTGTAGGCCTACAAAATCCAATACTGCTCTTCACCCCAGCCCTGTTCTGGAGTGTTGGGAATACTTGGGTCCCTGCCTGTTAAGACAGCCTCCATTAAAGTGCTGAGTTTTGGAGCCCCTCCACCCAGGGCTCTGATTCCTGGCCAGAGACCGTGCTAGGGATCTGGGTGTCGTCGTCTCTTCTTTCCCCATGACCCCCAGGACCAAGCACATCGCTGTCGGGGGGGTGGGGAAGGGGAAGCTAGGAGCCCTGGGTAAGAGAGCTTAATACTGAGAAGCATCCCTGCTTCAGTTCTAGGGGGCTGCAGCCAGGGACAAACCACAGCCTGCGTCCCGAGGGAAGGAACCGCTGGGCTGGAGGGGGGCCGAGGGAGGGACCCTAGGAAGTGGGGATTCCAGCTGTAGCCAGAACTGGACCAAAGGCTCCGGCTCCTCCCTGGTCAGGTCTCCCTCTAGGTGAGGCTGGGGTGGATCCTGTTCTTTGCCCTTATTGACGCCCTCACGAGAGGTGCGCCAGAGGAGGACTGGGCAGTTGCCATGCCAATCCCCCTGCTGGCCCGTGCAATCCTGGCTGGCAGAGTGGTCTGGGTCCCTAGGGGGGGGCCTGGGGAAGGCGAAGGGGTGGGAGGTCCAGGACCCCAGGGTGGGCTGGCCACATGGCCACTGGATCTCCGGCCTCGTAGCCCCTGCAGCTGCCGTTCTAACTGGTACACATCCTCTGTGGCCTGGTTAAGGCGGTCAAACTGGGCCAGCAGAGCCTCAAAGACTGAGAGGAGGCGAGAGGGCTCTGGCTCAGGGTCTCCCCTGGCCCCTGGCCGACCCATCAGCAGGCTCATCCCGTCCAGCTGACTGGAGGAGGTGGACGGGCGGGAGGTGTCTGAGCCGGCGCTTGGTGGGGACACGTCCTGAGATGATTTGGAATCACTTGATGAGCGTGACGGCAGCGGTTCCATCCCCTCAAACCGGACCTTGTGTCGAAACTAGGAATAATGCACAGGTAGGTCAGTCGGCCTAGTGCAAACAAGGGGAATCAGACCTGCTTAAAATTCTCCAAGTAAGACATAAATGACTCTTGATACGTCAGGCCTGCAGATCGGCTATCCCCTCCGAGGCCCCTGTCCTCCCCTGAGCTTCCCCTGGTCAGGGGCTCCGGCTCCTCGGCACTCACCTCCTTGACCTTGCTGAAACCCATCCAGAGGCGCAGGCGGCGCAGAAATAGCTCCACCATCTCATAGTCCTGCGGCTCCCAGGCTGGGCGGTAAAGCTCTCCCCTGAGGGCATGGTAGCGCCACCGCAGCACTATGGCCCCCAGCCGTAGAGCCCCCCACAGCTGCAACACCATGAGACTGGTGCACAGCAAGGGCGAGAGGCGCCAGGGCTCCGAGGGACACAGGTGGGGGTCCCCACCCGCCGGGCACAGCAGGAACAGGTCCCAGCCCATGCTCCGGAGGGAGTCGGAGCAGGAGGAAAAGAGCTGTGAGGAGAGAGGGGAGGTCAGTGGGGAGGGAGGCAGTGAGCCCAGGTGACAGAGGGTGAGGCCCAGTGTGGATAGGGAAAGGACAGGCCAGAAGAGGCAGAACGAGAGGCAGAGTTTTGGATACAGACAATGTGGGGATTTGTTTTGCTAAACTATTACTTGCTGGCTATAAAGTTGGAGGTGTTTTCTTCATTTGAGAGAATGGGAAAGAAACATCATGTAGTTAACTGAAGAAAGTAAAATAAAGTTTACATTTTTACAAAAGTGATGCTCAGGAAATCTTAATAATAATAGCTAACACCTAACATAGCACTTTTGTGCCAGGCACTGTACCAAGTGCTTTACAGTTATTGTCAATTGATCCTTACAACAACCCTGGGAGGTAGGGCCTATCATTATCCTCACTTTACAGTTGAGGAAACGGAGGCAAACAGGTTATATGACATGCCCAGGGTCACATAGCTAGAAGTATCCAAGATTGGATTTGAATTCAGGTCTTCCAGACTCCAGGCCCACTGTACCACCTAGGGAGTTAAGTTAATTCCCACAAACTCCCACTTTCCCATCCTGCCCCAGCTTCCAGGCACCAGGGTACAAGAACAACACCAAGGAAGCACCTGTCATCCTCAAGCCTCATCAGCTCTTTTGTTCCTACCTGGGGAGAGGTAGGTGACTCTCCTGTCTTAGGGATCCTGACTGGGAAAGGTGACTCACCATGAAGCCCAGTTGGGTGTAGGCTACAGCCAACACTAGGAGGGCCAGGCCAGCTGCCACCAGCTCTCTCACTGAGCGGTAGAGGGTTTTCCCAAACACTGACCACTGGCGGATGAAACGAAGTTGCTGGGCGGCCTGAGGACAAAGGCGAGCTGTCATCAAGTGTGAGAGAAGCCTCGGGGGGGGGGGGGGGAAGGAGACAGGGCTCATGGTGGGGACTCCCAGGGTCGTGAGGTCCGAGTGGGAACTTTTGGGGAGACACTGGCGAGGGAGATGGGGAGACCCACCTTGATCATCAGCAGGAAGAGCAGGGACGCAGCCAGACTGGCAAAGGCTGAGCTGAGCTGAGCCACTTGGTAGAAGCTGGTGAAGTGGTGGGGGCGGCGTTTCAGGTAACGGCCCCACTGCTGGTCAGCCAGGCTCAGCTGACTCAGGTGGATGAGCACGGTGGCTGTGGTCAAGAGGATCAGCAGCCACTGGCCCCAAGCCCCTGCACGAACTAGGTAGGCCTGACCCTCCTTCTGCATGGCCAGGGCCTCAGCCACCACGAAGTACACGACAAAGAGCATCAGGAAAACCTGGGGGCGGCAGGAGACAATCAGCTCACTGGAGGGGAGGCCCAGGTGAGCCAGGCAGAGCCCTGCAGGGACCAAGGGGGAGGGGAGCTGGGAGAGGATCAACACCAAGCAGACAGGAGAGGGAAGGGAAGCACCAAATGCGAGGGGGAAGGGAAGCACCGAGAGGGGCAGCTCAGGACTGACCATCATCAGCAACTGCAGGGTGACGCCTGCACTGAGCCGCTGCAGGGGGAAGGGCCGGACGCTGATGGCCGTCAGAGCGTGTCCGGACACCGGGAACTCGAGGCGCAGTGTGACTGCAGCGTGGAGCCCTACAGCCGGGCTGTACTGGGTGAGCTCAACGAACACCGCCCGGCTCCTGAGGACAGAGAAGCAGGGGCTCACCTCCCTGGCCCGGACTCTCCACCCCCACCACAATCAATGACAGAGGGAGGCCCCTAGGCTAGAGGCCAGTAAGAATGACTGGAACCTGAGCCAGTCCCTGTCCCACTGTGGGCCTCACTTCATCATCGTTAGCATTTAAAGTTCTACAAAGCTCTTCCCCTAAAACAACTCAGGGAGGTAGCAGCCAGCATTATCCTCATTTTACAATTGAGGAAACTGAGGCACACAGGGCATAAGTAGTTTGCCCAGGATCTAGCAAGTGTCTCAGGCTGGATTTCTACTCAGGGTCTTCCTGAATCCAACTCTGTGTAAAATGGGTAGGAAAACTCCCTTCTCTCCCAGGGATAGTGTGTGAATAAAAGGAGAGAAGAAATGATGAGAACTCCGAAAAGTAACCCAACACCGTTGCCCTTCCCTGGGCTCACATGTTGTCGATCCAATTATTCCGCTGTAGGAAGCCCAGCAGCTCTCGGCTCTCCTCCAGGCTGACTCCCAGTTCCTGGATGTAGCCACCACTGTCGTAGACAGAGAAGTAGCCCCAGTACCAGACCCTAGGGGATAGAGGGTGGCAATCAAGGAGTCTGCCTCCTAGGGTCAGGGTATAGCCCCAGCTGCCTCTTGAAGCCAGGGGGTGGAATGGTCCCAAGGTCTTGTCATAAATGCCATGCTATTTGTCCCTGAAAGATCCACAACCTCGAGGTGACATTTCCCAACTCAGGATAGGAGGACAGGAATTCAGGCCATCCCTCCGCAGATCTGAGCTCTCCGGGACCACAAGAGAGAAGCCAGCTCCTCGGGAGCAGGGACACAGCATAACTGAGCACTCGGTTTCGCAGCTAGCCTTGTTGTTTACGTGTGGGCGCCTGGACACGTGGGGGTCCCTCCAGCCCATCCTCCCTCCCCAGGTCTCCACAGAAAGTCATCGCCATGCCCGGCTTCTCACCCCGCCAAATCAGGCGCTGAGTAGGCCCAAGCCCTCGTCCCGTTTGGGGAGCTGTTCTCCCAGCCAACCTCATAATCCTTGGTGCTGAAGCTGCTGGATGTTGTGCACATTCTTCTTACTGTTCCCAGAGCATCTGGGCAGAGTGCTGAAATGCAGTCAGTCATTCAACAAGCATTTATTAAGTGTTTACTATGTACTAAACATGGGTGGCAAAAACAACAAACAAACCCCCAAGCCCTCTACTCTCAAGGAATTCCCATTCTGTCAGTTCCAGAAGGGATAATGGGAATGGTGAGGATGCTTTGGTGGGCAAGGGGGAGAGGGTGATGATGGTGACGCAGGGCTCTGAACAGGCGGAGGATAGGATAGGGGGAAGAAGTGAGCCAACAGGAAAGGATGGGCCAGGGAGAGAGAAGGGACCGCCATCTTCAACTCACCTTCCTGTAGCCGAACCTGCCGAAGTCGTGGGGGCCCCAGCTCCAGAGCAGATTGGTTCCCATGGACATAGGGGAGCAGGACCCGTGACATCCACCCCCAGAATTCATCTGACCTACTCCCCCCAGTCCAAAAAAATGAAAGTTACTCTTCCACCAACATCAGAGACAGTGACATCCCCTTATTCCTACCCCAAAGTCCAGGTCTAACCCCCTGGCAGTAAACCCTTTCCCAGGCCACACAGCTAGGCCTGATTTCTGATGACCCATCAAGTCATGCTCTAACCTCATGTGATGGTAGCAGTGACCAGTCCAGACACAATTCACCTTCATCCTAGTAACTGGTTCTGTGACCGAGCTTTTGGTTGGGGTCATTCATTTCCATAAGCAACACATAAATGAGAGCCAAATCCCTGGGCAGTTTGAATTTGGACTATAAAAGCTGCCTGGGACTAAAAAAATCCTAAAATGGGACTCTTGGTCTTTACAGAGATCTGACACTATATTTGGGGGATCTCAGGGGGACTGAGTTGGAATGGGGTTGGGCAGAGCTGCTTGGGTACACTCACAGACCTGAGATGTGGAAGCCTCATAGCTCATCATCAAAGAGCAACCCTGAGGTTTGGGGGAGCAGGAGGGAGATAAAAGGCAACTCACTCATGAGTAGTGATCTCTCCAAAGGTAACAGGAAAACTACACAGAATGCTAAAGTGTATAGGGATGACTTGAAGGTGGATGGGAAGAGAGATGAACACTTCCCCCTCAACCCTCACCAAAATCCTGCAACCTTTAAGATCCAGCTTGGAGTCAGGAAGATCTGAGTTCAAATGTGACCTCAGACACTTTCTAAGAGGTATGATCCTGGGAAAGTCACTTAACCCTATTTGCCTCAGTTTCTTCACCTGTAAAATTACCTGGAGAGGAAAATGGCAAACTGCTCCAGTATCTTTGCCGAGAAAACCCCAAATGGGGTCACAAAGAGTTGGATGCGGCTGAAACAACTAAACATGAAATGAGAAACTAATTTTCTTTTTTTTTTCTTTTCTTTTAAAAAAGTCTTTTTTTGTGGGGCAATGGGAGTTAAGTGACTTGCCCAGGGTCACACAACTGCTAAGTGTCAAGTGTCTGAGGCTGGATTTGAACTCAGGTCTTCCTGAATCCAAGGCTGGTGCTTTAAACACTATGCCACCTAGCTGCCCCGAGAACCTAATTTTCAAACATTACTCACTCCTTTCTTCCCTAAAAAACAAAAATCTACTGCCCACAGCTGGAAAGGGACACTAATCTCAGGAGAACCAGACAGTGGGGAAAAAATACTGAATCCTAAAGCAATTTGGGAAAGGAGACAGGTAATTGGTTAGAGACTGGGTATTCACGAGGTAAATTTCCCTTCTTTAGTAATGATAATAATAGGTAGCCCTTTAAGGTTTGCAAAGAACTTTACATATATCACAACAACCTTCTGAAGTAAGTGCCATTATTATCACCCTTTTACAGATGAGGAAACTGAAGCTCCGAGAGGTGACTTGCCCAGAGTCCCACAGTTTGTATCTAAGGCAGGATTTGAACACAGGTCTTCCTGACTCTTAAGTCAGTAACTCTATTTCACTACATTGTTCTGGTTTCTCTCAGGGCTAAGAGAAGAGCAACCACTGTGACACAGTGACTTTGAACTTGTAATAGAAAAAGTTAGACTAAAAGGTGTTTTTTTTTAAAGCCTCATCATTTTTTCTCTCCTCAAGTTCCAGAAACAACTGAGGTACAGCAATTCTCAATACTACAACTCAGAATTTCCATTGCTCAAGCAATCCATTAGCCTCGGCCTTCAGTAGCAGGGTTTACCAGCATGCACCACTATGGGCTGCTACTCTCCTCCTGTCTAAATTGCTCTCTTGCTTTCCAGATTATGGTAACAATGTCCTGCATGGTGATGTGACGTTGACTGGGCCAATCTCCAGTGACTTATGCCTGTATTATATTGGAAGGGGCCTGGCATACATTAGTCACTTAATAGATGCTTATTGATTAATTACTGCTTTCTACTCTGGTGAAAGAAACAAAAAGAAACTGCAGCTAAAGACAACTTGACATAAATCCTGGACCCTCACAATGAGGAAACAGGTACCCAAGGGGAAGGCAGGGGCTCTCCCCTAAGGGCATTCAAGGCAAGAACTCCTCCTCAGCAGATGTGTAGAGAGCACTGTGTATGGGGGAGAGTGACTCATCAGAATCCATGCTCTCAACCACAGTTCCTCCAGTGTCCTGTGGCCAGGGTGTCTGTCTCCCATCACAACTGTGCCCTTAACTGGACAGTTTTCAGCCCACTGCCACCATCTTCTCCATTTCCTCCCCACTCTCCCTACCTGACATGCGTGGAAGCAGTGATAGCTTTAACTTTTTTTTTTTCAGGGCAATGAGGGTTAAGTGACTTGCCCAGGGTCACACAGCTAGTGTCAAGTGTCTGAGGCTGGATTTGAACTCAGGATCTCCTGAGTCCAAGGCCAGTTCTTTATCCACTGCGCCACCTAGCTGCCCAGATAGCTTTAACTGTTCTTACCCCAAGTGCAAGTATTCCTAGTTATAAATCTACCCCCCTGCTTAGGATGGCTCTGCCCCCCTGCTTCAGGTTGCTTCCATGGGGTCCTGCCTAAAGGCAGACAATGGAATAGACAAGACAAGCCTGGAGATTGTTCCAGTGTTTACCTGGTGATCCCCAGGAAGGCCTTGCTGTCCAGCTCTTGCTTGATGGAGCTTTGCAGACGGTAGGCATGGGTGTGGCTTGAGGCATCTCCATAGTTAGTGAGGAGGGTCACTAGCAAGAACAGCATGTACACCAGAAAATTCTGAAAATGTGGGGAAGGCCGTGAGCAGTCACCAAAAGACTGAGAGAACCCAAAACACAACAGTGGACATGAGTTCCTGCCTCCCTCTGGAGACCACCTCACCAGAGCACTTGGTAGCCTGGAATATTCATGCATAGCCTCTGCTCAATTCTACTAGCTACCTAATGCCACCTTCCAAACCCCTATTCCAAATGGCCGAAGGAGAGACCATATTTGCTAGTTGTATGAGATATACAATTGGTTTCTCCTTTCTACCTTAGCCTGAGTTTATTTCTGAACTACTTTGTACATATGTATAATTATTTTACTTTATATTATGTGTGTCTGCATTGCGTGTGCATGTATATTCATGTGTGTGTCTGTGTGTGTATAAAGCACTGAGTTATTCAGTATGGCTAGAGTGTGTAGGGAAGGAACATGAGATAAAATTGGAAAGATAGCTGATGGAGGGGCCTTGAATGACAAGTTAAGAAATAGGAATTTTATTCTGTATGCACTGGGGAACTGTCAAAGGCTTTGAAAAATGATCCAGGAAGATTAATTTAGCAGCATGTTCAGGGTGATTTAGAGGGGAAAAGATTTTGATCCAGGAAGCTGGTTAGGAGACTACTGTAATAGCCCTGGAATGATGTAATATGGTCCCTGATCCAAGGTGGGGGATGGGACCGTGGGAATGGAAAGGAAGGGAAGGATGTGACAAATATTGCAAAGGAAGAAGGAGACTTGGCAACTGATTGGATGTGGGTGGTGAGGGAGAGGGAGGAGTTGAAGATGACACTCGTGTTTCATTTGAGCCTAGGTGATGGGGAAGATGTTGGGGCCATTAATAGAAACAGGGAAGTCTGGAGGAGGAGCGGGCTGGTAGGCAGGAGGATGGCGTTAGTTTGACATGTTGAGTTTGGGCTGGGCCGTGCGATGGAGAGGTCCCGGAGGCAGCCAGAAGTGCCAGGGTCCTATGGCTGTCTTCATAAGGAGCAGGCGCCCCCGGCCTCTCTTCTCCCTACTCTGAGGCCCAGCCCTGCCGGCAGTGGAAGATGCGGGGACAAGGATAGGTCTAATGAGATGATCTGGCCAAGCCCAAGGTCACCTTGAGCATCCTGTGCAAGAGCTTGACTTTACGAGCCTCCTCCTTGGCCTGAAAGAGGGCAAAGCCCTGGGGGGGCCGTACTCGGGGGATCCGCTCACACACGGGCTCCACAGCCGGACACTCCACTAGCGTGTCGTCCTCCTCTGGATGGAGTCGCTTTGCCACTAGAGAGAAGTAGAGGGCTTCCAGCAGGACCTGGGGGCACAAGTGAGGACCAGGTCAGGCTCCTGCTTCATCCCAGGCTCCAGCAGTAGGGGCATAGCAGGGCAGGGTAGCTGGTAGAGAAGGGTGGTCAGACACCTGACCCTCCATGTGTGAATGGGCATGTTGGATTGTGGGTGGGTGTCACTGGAGATGGACAGAAGGAAGGGGAAAGGGGTGGTTGTGAAGAGAAAGGCAGAGGTGGGAGGGAGAAGAATCGAGAAGCAGCCAGGTAAAGAGAGGCAGGAGAGAGAGAAACACAGAGAGAGAGAGAGACAGAGAGAGAGACACACACACAGAGACACAGAGACAGAGAATGGGGAAGGGAGACACGATTCACCTTGAGAGGTTCCCAGACCAGGAATGAGGACAGGAAGCTAAAGATGCCCGAGATGAGCCACATGACACCGACGCTGGAGGTGAAGTCAGTGCCAATCCAGCCCGAGATGCCCACGGCCACCAGCACGAGCAGGAGGCTGAGCCCATGGGCGAGGGGGGCACACCACGGAGGAAGCAGCCGTTTCCGCAGACCCTCAGCCAGCCCTGCAGGGGACAAGGTGGAGCCCAGTCAGAACACACAGGGCAGGGAAAGGGGAATAGGAAGAGACAACCAAAGGGAGGGTGCGCTGGGAGTCCTACCTTCTCTGGTGATCTTTGCTGACGGGACCAGTTCCTGTGTGGAGCCCACGGGGGGCAGTCCCTTCTCATTCAGCCTCTGTAGCATGAGTGTCTCTGTTTTTGCCCCCAGAGAACCAGACCTGGGGAAAGGGTTCAGGCTGTGAGCCCACCTTAGTGCAAGGAGAATGAACCACTATTGGTGGGGGAGAGGGGCAGGAAGGAGTGATGAGATCAGATGGATGGGAGAGGAAGTAACCAATTCTTTTCCTCTCTCAAAGAAATTACTTCAAGAGCAGATGTTTTCAGAGCCAGCAAGTCCCTAGACTGGAAGATGGGGGTGGGCTCTAATCCCAGTTCAGACCTTGGTTGGGTAATTAAGTCTTTTTGTGTTTTACTCTTCCCACCTGTGAAATGAGGAAATTTCCTTTTTCAGGAAAAGGTGGCACCACAGAAAGCCTCCATGATGCTGACACAGAGACCTCACTATAATGATGTTCATTACAGAAGCCTCCTAAGGACCTGAGGACCCTGCAAGAATCCTTGCTGAGGCATGGGATTCAGTACCAAGTGGCTAGGCCCATGAATTCAACTCAGAAGGCCAGTTACTGAGTTACCCAAAAGACCCTGGTATCAACAAATCCTAGAGAAGTGGTCTTGATGACAGCCTCATAACAAGGCTTGGGGATGTTACTTTCAAGCTGGGGCTCTGTGGTCTTCACTCATCTGCATGATCCAGGCCTCAGTTAGCCAGAGGACGGGCCTTTCTCCCTCGGGGACCCAATCAGTCAACCACAAGTATTTATTAAGAACCTGCACTATGTGCCAGGCACTGGGCAAGGCAGAGGGGGATGCAAGTCCAAAGAATGAAACTATCCCTGCTGGCTAGGAGCTTATGCTCTGAGCAGAGAGAGAGAGAAAATAGAAGTGAGATATATAAAATGTGACCTCTCCTGGCAAGATTGGAATGCTGGTTTGTCCTGCCAACCAAAGAATTCTCAGTCCCCTCCTCAGGCTGCTTATTCTCCCCCACCCCCAACCCTACACACACACACACACACACACACACACACACACACACACACACACACACACACACACACACACACACGATTTTTGGAGATCCAGGGTTCTTGTACTTATAAGCAATAACCTGACCAGTGAACGAGTTAGGAATCTGCTGGTGAGGTGGCAGTTCTTTGTACAAATCCTAGCCTTTGGATCATTGCCCACACATGAGTCCATTTTCTTATTAGACTAACAATGGCAAGATTGACTGCCTTCCCAAATCACTGCCTGGAGAAAGGAGCTGGGAAATGGTCAATAGAATCAGATGTAGAGCGCTTTCTCATTATGCCAGACAGATGGCCCTGCCCCGCCCCACCAAAGTTGGACCCCAGGAAGGTCGCGCTCCTCCCTGCCACAACAACATCCTGCTTCCACTTCACTCACAGGCCAGTGAGGAGATCAGTTTCCAGGTGGGCATCTCTAGCAGGGGCAATGCTGCTGGCCCTCTCGGCAAGTATCTGTCGGATCAGGTCTTCATCTAGAGGAAGCAGAATCAGCAGAAGAGTATCAGGCATGAGTCAGAATCAGTCCAACACCTATGACCCTGCCCATCACTCACACCCTCCCAGTCCTCCCCTGACCCCGCCAAAGATGAGCAATTGCTTTTCTCAAATGGCTCAGAACTGCTCAGGGACATAGCTGGAAAGACTGAAGGTTGCCCAACTTAGAAATACTCCCTTTCCAGGGAAAGCTGGAATAGGAAACACTCTCTCTCCTAAGTTTTCTGCACTGCTGCCTTGGTTTCTCATCAGAATAGAGGGGGTATTATGATCACAAAAAATTCTGTGTTTTCCTTCATCCCAAACTAAGGCATACTTACTCACCTGAGGTGGAGAAGTACTTGGTCTGGGAAGGGGGGCCTCCCAGGGAGAGACCATCTTCTTCCACGCCCTCCAGGGCCTGAATGTTCCCAGTCCGGGCCCGTACCAGCCTCTGAAGGGTGTTCCCCATAATGGAAGGGTCACTGAGAAGGTCTGGCCAGCTAAGTGTGCCATCACTGGACCGCCAGTGCATCAGGCTGCAAGAAGCAAGCACCCCCCACGCAGAGGAACATGTCAAACATGTCCTGACAAACACTCACCTGCCCGACCGTACCCAGAGAAACCCATGCAGGTGACACAAGCCATGTCCTCTGGAGCAAAGACCACGGGACCATGGTATATTGGGGAAAACATATATGAAATTCAGGCAGCCATCTATATATGACATGTAATTCCTGAACATATGTACATATCTGCCTGAATTCAATGTGATTTTGCTCTAGAGGAACCCACCTTTTAGAATCGTCCAGAAACAAATCTGTCTTAGTTTGTCCAGAAAATGTCTGTGGAGAAGAATACAGAGCATCTCAGAGATGAGATCCGGTCAGGGAGAGTCACAGTCTTTGTCAGTATCTTAGGGATCCATGAACTTTATTTTTTTAATAACTATATTTCCAGGTAATTGGTTTCCTTTGCAACCCCATGTATTTTACTTTATGCATTTAGAAACATTCATCTGAGAAGGGGGTCAATAGGCTTTACCAGACTACCTGAGGGGTCCAGGACACACAAAAGGTTAAGAGCTCCCCACCTCAGGGTCACTGGGACCAAATCAGGGAGCCTCAGCATCAAGTGCTAGTACTCACAATAATAATATATGGCAACAAAAGATTTACAAAATGCTTTCTTCATAACAACTCTGCAAGGCAGGCATGGTATGAGTATCATTCAAACAAGGGCACTGAAGCACTGAGAGGTCATAGGAGACTCATTCACTGTCACAGGACTAGAAAGTGCCCAAGGCAGATACTTGAACCAAAGTCTACAGACTTGGGGAATGGGTTGGGTTGGACAGCTCCCAACATTCCATCCAACTTGGACATTCTGTGTTTCTGTGATTTGGGGGTCTCTGAGACCACATGGCCTCTAGGCTACTAAAGAGCCATGCCAGGCTCCTTATAACAAGAGTATGCATTTTTTTTTGATGAGGCAGTTGGGGTTAAGTGACTTGCCCAGGGTCACACAGCTAGTAAGTGTTAAGTGTCTGAGTCCGGATTTGAACTCAGGTACTCCTGAATCCAGGGCTGGTGCTCTATCTACTGCACCACCTAGCTGCCCAAGAGTATGCATATTTTTATAGCCCCTTGGCCATAGTTCCAAATTGCTCTACAGAATGTTTGAATCAGTTTACAACTTCACCAAGAGTGTATTAATGTCTCATTTTCCCCATATCCCCCACAACATTTGTCATTTTCCTCCATTGTCCTATTATCTAATCCAATAGGTATGAATGAGGTAGTACCCAGAATTGTTTTGACCTGAATCTCTCCAATCAATAGTGAGATAGAGCTTTTTCTTTTTGTGATTTTTTTTGGTTGTTTTGTTTTGTTTTTGTGGGGCAAATGAGGGCTAAGTGACTTGCCCAAGGTCACACAACTAGTAAGTGTCAAGTGTCTGAGGCCAGATTTGAACTCAGGTCCTCCTGAATCCAAGGCTGGTGCTTTATGCACTGCAACACCTAGCTGCCTCCAGGCTCCATATAACAAGGAGGCAGGTCACAAGCAAAGTCTATACCCAGTCCCCATCACCTCAGCACGGAGCCCAGACAAAGTGAGGAAGGAGCTGTCCAGAACTGATGTCTCCAAGTAGTTATCAATGTCCAGCACCTGCTGCCCCCCAGGGCTTCGGTCAGGGCTTACTGATACCTGTAGGAAGAATGGCACTCAGCCTGATGCACTTTGCAAAGAGCCTGGCACATAGTAGGTGTTTAATAAATGTTTACTAACTGACTGACTGACTGGTGCAGCTGCTTTTTTCCTTTCCCTGGAGATCACCTGGAGGTCAGAGCAGGACTAATCTATAACCTCGTGAGTTGGAGTGGGGCAGAGGACTGAATGAACTTTGGAAGCAAACCCCAGAGACAATACAAGATTGACCCCCAAATCTACTCCCTACCCACAAAAGGATGTTTAAATAACCACCACTCCCTCCTGTTGCTGTAGGTCCTGGTCCCTATGTCCCATGTCCACCATGCCACTGGTTCCATCCTTACCTTGCTCCGGGACATTCGGAAGAGAAACAGGATAACAAGGTAAAGGGGGTAGACAATCACACTGGATACCAGGCCAACAGCCACTGTGTCCACACTTAATGGGATGAGGCTGGACATGGGTACATTGCTGCAGGGAAGTAAGGAAACAAGTATTTATTAAGGGCCTGCTATGTACTGGGTACTATTTTAAGGTTTTTATACATGTTATTTCACAACAACTCTAGGGGTGTTATTTTTATTCTCCTTTTACCGTTGAAGAAACTGAGGCAGATAGAGATTAAATGACTTGCCCAAGGTCATACAGCCAGTAAGTAAGTGTCTGAGGCCAAAATTTGAACTCGGGTCTTCTTGACTCCAGGCCCCATTCTGAGGGGACTTAGATCACTTTGTCATAGAGAAAAAGGTAATAGCTAAAACACTCTTTATACGAATAGGGTCAGATTTAAATAATTGGAGAAATATTCATTGCTCATGGGTAGGTAGAGCCAATATAATAAAAAAATGACAATTTTACTTAACTAATCTAATTATTCAATGCCACCCTAATTAAATTACTAAAAACTATTTTACTGAGTTAGAAAAAATAATAAAAACTTATTTGGAAGAACAAAAGGTCATGAATTTGGGGCAGCTAGATGGCGCAGTGGATAGAGCACCGGCCCTGGATTCAGGAGTACCTGAGTTCAAATCCGGCCTCAGACATCAGACACTTACTAGCTGTGTGACCCTGGGCAAGTCACTTAACCCCAACTGCCATACTAAAAAAAAAAAAAGGGTCATGAATTTCAAAGAAATTAAGGGAAAAAATATAAAGGAAAGAGATTCAGTAGTACCAGACCTTAAACTATATTATAAGGCAAGGGCAATATTGAAGTATGAAAGAGATAATTTCAATTATTTAAAGTTTAAATTTTCTTGTAAAAATAAAACCAAGGTAGCTGGGATTAGAAGGAAAGCAGAAAATTGGAAGAAATTTTCACAGACAATGTCTCAGATAGAATATGACTATGATGGAATACTATGGATGCAATTTAGGAAATAATGAGCTGGTTGACTTAGAAAAACATGGAAAGACTCGGACCTATGAAGGAAGATACTATCCACTTCCTGAGAAAGAGATGAGAAATGGAAATATGTATAATATGGTCTTACATAGATGTATATGTATATATGTATATATTTGTAAATGTTTATAGCTATGTATATATATATATTTGCATTTAGTTGTAGCCTTCTCTAGGGCAAGGGAGTAAGGAGGGAGGGAGAAATGAAATAAAATAAAATAAAAGCACACAGCAGAGAACAAAAGAAGACCTTAAAGGATGCACAGAAAAACTGGGTTGCTTCGAAAACAATGTTTAGGATTTAGTACATAAGTTTTTGTGAAATGGAAATTTATTGTTTTATATTGAATCCTCTCATGATCTACAATGCAAATGGAAATGTTCTTTTTTTTCTTTTCTCATTTTACATTTAAATTTAAAATAAATAAAAAATTAAAAGAGAAAGTTAACAGAAAAATATGGCAGGAGCCAGAGAGGTTTAGAGCCAACTGAAAGAAAAGAAATCTGATAGTGAGGGGGGCCAGGTACTACCACAAGAGACCCCCTGAAGGGGTGTGTGTTTGGTAGATGAATGGACCTGATGCCATGAACCTTGGCCACTTCACTTTAGAGGATATCATTGGGATGAGGTAGGAGATCAGATATTACTATATAGGATGGCTGGGGGCGGGGGTAGGGAGAAGCACCCACCTATGATTGACATCTCCCACAACTCCATACCACACAGCATTGGCTCCCAGGAAGAGGCAGATGAGGAGGGCACAGCAAGTGGCGCGCTGGACCCGAGTGAAGCGGCTTCGTGGGGGGCGGTCCCACAATGAGAGCCAGATGTGCTTCTCAAAGAAGCCTCTCTGTAGTTCTGCTGTCAGCAGCCGTGGGAACCTGCGCAGGGTGGCATCGCCTTGGGGAGCACAGAGAGAAGGGGAAAGGAAAGGCACCAAGGTCAGAAGGGAGATGAACACATTCATTCCCATACACACTTAGTTGTCCCTTCACATATAACATACACTGTGGAACAGTGGATAGGGTGCTGAACATGGAGTTGAACAGGAAGATCCAGGTTCAAAATCCAATTCAGGCACTTATTTGCTGTGTGACCCTGGGCAAGTCACTTAACCCTTGTGTCTCAGTTTTCTCATTTATAAAATGAGGGGACTGGGCTCAGTGCTGCCCTCTAAAGTTCCTTCCAGCTTTAAATCTATGCTCCTCAGTCTCACATACCTACAAACATGATTACCCCCCATGCTTACTGTCACATGGACAGACAGAGACATATACAAGCACGGGAATTCCTTTCTTGGATGGAACCAAGAATATGAAAAGTGAAAAATCGTGGAAGGCATGGGGCTAAAATCAAGGGAAGGGGAGTTGGGGAAAAGGTTTAAAGAAAGGATCTAGAGGCTGATGAAGGCTTACTTGCTGCTAGGACCTCTTTCTCTACCAGGCCCCCATTGTCCTCAGTCTCCACTGACAACCAATCATTCACCAAGAAGAAGGCACTTCGGCCAGTCTGGAGATCCCGGACAATAATGTGCTGCAGGAACCAGGCTGGGCTGAGCCCTAGGGAGAGAAGACAGGAAGCTGGAGAGGTTTGGGCCATGGCTTAGAGGAAGAAACAGGCTCACAGTAGGCAGAGGAAGGGAGGTCTCGACTGCCCAAGCCCTCTCTCTGCACCTTTGTTGTCATGCCACACTCGGATCTTCCACACACTTCCAAGGCTGCGCTGTGTGGCAATCTGGAAGATGTCCAGACTGTTTCGATGGAAAGCACTCTCTCCATCCAGGTGCCGGTGTCCACTTCGGCCATCTGCCCCATAGAGGGTGATACCCACATGGGCTGTTGTGCCTAGAGAGGGAGGGAGGGAAGGTAGAGAGACTTTAGCATAGAGAGGCTAGGGAGAGGGTTTTTGCCAAGGCACAGTGAAAGCCATCAGTCTGGGGAATAGGAGGAGCTTTGGAACTGTCCGGTAGGAGACAGGAAACAGGTGGAGGGGCAGGAATAGTATTTATGAGCTTCGATTTCTATACACCAAAGCCCAGAATATGGTTAACAAAGCAAACGAGATCTTTGTGGAAAAAAATGAATTATAATATCACAGGTATCATTGAGATTTGGAGATGATGTTATTATTATTTTATTATTTTTAATGTTCCTTTCAAATGAGATATTCCCTTCTATATCTCATTTGAAAGGAACATTAAAAATAATAAAATAGGGGCAGCTAGATGGCGCAGTGGATAGAGTACCGGCCCTGGAGTCAGGAGTACCTGAGTTCAAATCCGGCCCCAGACACTTAACACTCACTAGCTGTGTGACCCTGGGCAAGTCACTTAACCCCAATTGCCTCACAAAAAAAAAAAAAAGAAAAATAATAAAATAATAATAACAATAACATTTATGTAGTACTTTGAGGTTTACAAAGTGCTTTACATACATAATCTCATTTGATCCTCACAACACCCCTGTGAAGTAAATGCTATTATCACTCCCATTTTCCAGATGATGTTTGGCACATAGTAGACACTTGATAAATGCTAGTTAACTCCATTGGATAAAGCCAAGGCTCTGAGGTTAAAGTTGGCCAGGGCCACACAGCTAGTAAGGGTCTGAACCAGGATTCAAATTTATGTTTTCCATATTCCCAGTCCAACATTCCTATGCCATGATAGGCAATAGTAGGTACTATTCCCACAATGCCACCTACATGATCAGATAAAAAGGGTGGGGCAGGATAGCCAAATGGTAATAAAAAGGTGTTTTAAGGTCTCTGAGGAACAAGAGGGAGGGTTTTGATGGATGCTTGGGGCGAATGAGACAAGAAAGAATGATGGAGTGGAGCCAGAACTATGTTACTCCTATTTTGCTTCTGATCCTCAGACTGGAAAGGATAGAGGGGTAACAAAGAAGTAAAGTTCAAGAAAGGTAAAGTGATGGTAAGAGAGTAACAGGAGATGAAGTCATCTCAGGGCACTGGAAGAACAAGGTAATGTGACTGCTGCCTGTGATCCTGGAGAAACTGTGGAGAATGCGTGGGGCGCTATGGGACAAGAGACAAGCAATCTTTATGCCTCTTTTCTTTTTTTTTCCTTTTTCTTCTTTTTCTTTCCTTTTTGTGGGGCAATGAAGGTTAAGTGACTCGTCCAGAGTCACATAGCTAGTAAGTGTTAAGTGTCTGAGGTCAGATTTGAACTCAGGTCCTCCTGAATCCAGGGCCAGTGCTTTATCCACTGTGCCACCTAGCTGCCCCTATACCTCTTTTCAAAAGGAAGATTATGGGTTCTTTAAATTCTAGTATTGTAAACTTGATGTCAATTCCCAGGAAAATTCTTGAATGTACTATTAAAGGCATGGTTTATGGGCACTACGAAATGGGAGGAGTGACCACTATGAGGCAACATGATGTTATTTTTTCTCTGTTAATTTCCACTTCCTAATGGAACTTTTGCTAGTTACAAATATGTACAGTCAAGAAAAGAAAAGAAGCAATCCAGTAACCATGTCTGAAAATCTATGCATCATTCGACACCTATGGTCCAGAGGAAGATGATGGCAGAACCTTCAAGGACAAGTTACACAGAGGTCAAAAACAGAGCAAAAGTCCCACATATGCCTAAATATTGAAAACAGCATTTTTGGTAGCAGCTAAGAACGGGAAGGAAAGGGGCTCATCACATGGGGAATAGCTGAACAACATGTATATTTATGTAATGGATATAATTTTGCCATGAGAAATAATAAATATGAAGAATTCAAACTTGTATGAACTGATGCAGAGCGAAGAGAAGAGGATGGGGAGAATGTCATACAAATGCAACATTAAATAAACATCAATGAAAAATCTCTGATCAATGCACTGGCTCACTGGACCATCAATGATGAGCTGGAAAGGACCTTCCAGGTCACCTATCCAACCCCACTTTTATAGATGAGGAAACTGAAGCATCAGGATTGAGATTTGAATCATGGTCATTTGACCCGAAACCCAGCATCCCATCTACTGCCATCAGGCTGCCTCTCGATGCAGCAGTGGTGAAGCATATCTCCCTTGCCAGAGAAAGCTTGTGGTCCCTGGGGTCTCTGACCTCGTGCCAGGGTTACTAAATTGGTGCATCAGGGGAAGGTCACAGATATTAGTATTGTTTACCTGGATTTATTCCAGTAAGGAGTCTTTTTTGTTTGTTTGTTTGGTTTTTTTTTTGGCCAGGCAATGAGGGTTAAGTGACTTGCCCAGGGTCACATAGCTAGTAAGTGTCAAGTGTCTGAGGCCGGATTTGAACTCAGGTCCTCCTGAATCCAGGGCTGGTGTTTCATCCACTGTGCCACCTAGCTGCCCCCAGTAAAGAGTCTTGTTATCTTAAATATCCTTGTGGAGAAGGCAGGAAGATGTGGGCAAGAAGATGCAGCTGAGTTATATAAACCCCTGAACAACTTGACCCAAATTGCAGGAATTGGGGAACTACTTTTATCCTGAACAAAGATCTCTCATGAAGTGCCATAAGTGTGGCCTGTCAACATTTTTATCAGTGACTTGTATGAAGATAATGTGCTTATTGAACTGATGGATGACACAAAGTCTATGAGGCTGCTGAGATCTAGAGGAAAGGCAACTAAACTGAGAATTGGATAAAGACCTGGGTTTGAATCCTGGCTCCACTACTTATTCCCTGTGTCACCCAAGCAAGTCACCTCCTCTCTCTGGGCCTCAGTTTCTCCCTCTGTAAAAATGAAGGGATTGGACTAGATGGTTTCCTAAGGTCCAGAACCTATGATCCTAGCTATCAGATTGAATGATGGAATCAAGATCGAAAATGATCTCAACAGGCTAAAACTAAGTTTGGAATTGTGGGCTAAAACAAATAAGATGCAGTGTAAGAGGAACATCTTACACATGGCATAAAAAAATTCAGTCACGCAAACTCAAAATAAGGAAGGCAGACCTAAGCAATCAGGTCATTCAAAAAAGACCTCAGGACTTCAGCAGACTGCAAATTCAATGAATTGAATATCAGTAAAAAAAAAAAATGAATTCAATCTCAGGCAGGCTTAATAGAAATTTAGCATTGCAAGAAGGGCAGGGAGAGTCCCACAGTATTTGACTCTGCTTTGGTCACCTTGGAAACCCTAGAAGCCACATTCTAAGATGGATCTTGACAAACTGGATTATGTTCAGATGGGCAAACAGAAGGGGGAGGGGACTCAGGGTCTTGCCCTATATGGATCAGTTGGGGGGAATTAGAGTTGTTTTGCCTAGAGAGGACTTAGGGGGCCCAGGATTGCTATCTTCAAATATCTAAAGAGCTGTCATTTGTGGGATGAGGGACTCGTCTGATTCTACTTGGCCCCAGAGGACAGAACTAGAACCAATGGGTAGAAGTTACTTAGAGGTAGATTTCAGCTTAAAATAAGGAGAGATTGTCTAACAATTAGGGCTGTCTGAAAGTAGGATGGGCCACCTGAGGGGAGTCTGAATTGTTTATTAATAGAGGTCTTTAATCAAAAGTTGGAAGACCATCTGTCAGGGATTCCTGTTCAAGTGGGAGGACAATGGGATGGATGGCCGTCAAGTCTCCTCCAACTCTCAGATTCTGATCTTGTCTTCAAGATCTCAGCTCCTGGGGAGTGGTAAGGCCAAGGTGGTCTAATAAAGGTGAGAAGGTGGTCAGCAGGCATGGTAAATTGCTGTTTGTCCTTCATTCTCAAAGAGGACTATGGCATCAGGGTCATATCATGACTTGCAGTGAATTGGATTTAAGTGAGGGAAGGATGTGCAAGGTCAGCAACCTCACTCTCTCCTCCAGAGCCATCCTGGGTCCAGTGGCAAAATAGATATCAGGACGACTGGCGATGGCTCCGGAAGTTTAAGGCAATTGGGATTAAGTGACTTGCCCATGGTCACACAGCTAGTAAGTATCTGAGGCCACATTTGAACTCAGGTCTTTCTGACTCCAGGCCCAGCACTCTGTGCACCCCGCCCCTGCCAATTTCTGCTCTTCTCCAGGATTTAAGCTAGGCTCCAAGGCCAGGCTAACCCTGCCCATAGCACCTCCCTCCCACACACACACATTTGCCCTGCCCGCCCCCTCCCGGCCCCTTGCCACCAGTACAGCTGTCTCTGCCTGCTTTCACCTGAGCCCTGGCCCCAGCCAGTCTTCACAAGTATCTCATACTTGAAGCGACCGTTCTTCCCACAGAAGGGGATGATGCTCACTCGGCTGACGTCCATCAGGTCCAGCTTGTGGACAATCAAAGCTGTCACTGCATAGGTGGCCAGGCACACAGCGCAAGTCAGGAGCACAATATAGTTGATGCCTGGAGCTGGTTTCTGTGCCGAGAGAAAGATTGTCAGGCCCAAGGCTGTCACTGGCTCCCTCATGCCTACCATACCTGCTCAGGACCCTCATCCCCCAAGCAGTCTCCACCCCTCTTAATTACTTTCCAGCCACACTAGTTTCTTTGCCTCTTCTTATAGCCCCCCTTCCCCTTAAAAAATAAAGGGGTTTTGGGGCAGCTAGGTGGCCCAGTGGATAAGCACCGGCCCTAGATTCAGGAGGACATGAGTTCAAATCTGACCTCAGACACTTGACACTTACTAGCTGTGTGACCCTGGGCAAGTCATGTAACCCCTATTGCCCCACAAAAACAAAAACAAAAAAAAAAAAGGGGGTTTCTATTTTACTTTATTTTGGAGGCAATCAGGGTTAAGTATCTTGCCCAGGGTCACATAGCTAGTAAGTGTCTGAAGTCAGATTTGATTGAGCTCAGGTCCTCCTGAGTTCAGGGCCATTCACTGTGCCACCTAGCCGCCCCAAAGACTCCCATTTTAAATGGACTTAGAGATAGGTTTTTTGGGTTTTTTTGTTTTTTTAGTGAGGCAATTGGGGTTAAGTGACTTGCCCAGGGTCACACAGCTAGTAAGTGTTAAGTGTCTGAGGCCGGACCTGAACTCAGGTACTCCTGACTCCAGGGCCAGTGCTCCATCCACTGCACCACCCAGCTGCCCCTAGAGATAGTTTTTAAAAGACACCTTGCAGTGAATCCCTTTGTCAGGCAGAGAACATTTTTCAAAAAGTAGTAATCCTCTTGTTAAGCCTTTCTTATGGGAATTTCTTTAAGCAAGGATCCCCTAAATCTCTGGGCTGCTTGGTCATCATTGAGTTTTGTTTTTGCTTTTTTAAAATTTAAAAAAAAATTTTTTTGCAGGGCAATGGGGGTTAAGTGACTTGCCCAGGGTCACACAGCTGGTAAGTGTTTGAGGCCAGATTTGAATTTAGGTACTCCTGAATCCAGGGCCGGTGCTTTATCCACTGCGCCACCTAGCTGCCCCCAGTCATTGAGTTTTATAGGGCAGGGATTATTTTTCCTGATTCCAGCGTCAAGCACCAGAGCCTGGCACATAAATGCAGAAAAAAGGCTTTTTAACTCCCTTACTCATTGATTCATTGCTTCCTTCTGCTTCCCAGTGGTGAGTGCTCTTTTCTCCTTGAAAATACTTTGTATCTACTTTATATTGACTTTGGGGGGTAATATTGTATCTACTTATTTTCCCTCAACTATGAAAGGGGGATGACAACATTACCTATCTGCAAGGGTTGTTGTAAGGATCCAATGAGATAATATTTGCAAAGATGGCTGCTCACAAATGCTTGGCACATATGCTTATGCAAATTGTATTCTCTTCCCTTTCCCCTCCCCCATATAGTGATCATAACTCCCCCAGCAGAATGGAAGCCCCTTGAGGGCAGAGACTGTTTTGATTTTGTCCTTGCATCCCCAGCCCCTAGCACAATTACTTGTACGTAGTATAGGTAACCAATGTTTTTAGAAGTGAATCAAATCCAAGTCCCCAGTCTCTTCCCAACCCTATCCTCCCACTTGCCATTTCTTATCCACTGTTGACATCCCAGCTTGGGGTTGACCAAAGGGAGTTCATTTCCACAAAGCCCATACTCCCACCCCACTCCAACTCCCTTTATTTGCCCCAAGTACAAAAGACCCCAAAGGAGTGGAAATAACTCACGGGGAAGATGAATTTGATAGAGCTGGATGGTACAAAGAGGCTGGCGCCAAAGGCTGTGAGGTGGCGTGTGAGACAGACAGCCTGGTTGGGGGAGGTCTCTTCCAGGGGCACAATGCCCTCTGTCTTCCAAATCATCTCCTTCTCACTGAAGTACTGGCAAAGTGACGTGTAAAGACCCACCGTCACTTCCACCTCGGACCAACGAAAATGGCTGGTCATATTCAGGTAGTAACTTGTTGTGTTGTCCGTCCTAGAGGGCAGAAACAGGAAAAGGGTCACAGCTCAAGGGCCCTGGGAAAGGTGTCCTGGATCAGAGCTCACATACCTCTTCTACTGCCACCTCTAGCCCTAGAATTTCATTACTTCTGATATGATTAGAGCATGGGGACCTTAACTTTTTTGTGTGTCATGGTCCCCTCTGGGGACCTGGTGAAGCCTATGGACTCCTCAGAAAGTGTCATTCTCAGAAGTGCACAAAACTTTGCAGAATAATTTGTCTAAGGATATTATTTTTAAATGCATATAATAAAATAAACATATAGGATTCCAAAGGAAACCAATTATGTTGAAATAGTTATAAAATATTTTTAAAAACAAGTTTTCAAACTTGTTTTGTAAAACAATCAGTCTAGGATGGAAATCCATCGACTAGAGGAAGTCACTTGGACTCTGCTTTGGGGGTCGGGAGGACAAAAGAACTTGACCAGGAATCAGGAAACTGAATTCTAGCCCCAAACTATCTCTGTTAGGGCTGAGTCCCTTCTTCACTTTCTCTTCTGTCAAAAGGGGATGACATTTTTTCTCAGCCTTGGAAAATGTAGGCCAGTGTACTGAACATGAAAGTGTTATGATTTCTTTTCCTCTTCCTCCCCATTTTCCTCCATACCACATTTCCCACCCACCCCTCCCCCTTGCAGAAAGCAAGTACTTACCCTGGAGAGATGAAGAAGGTGTAAGGTCTGTGGTCATCTCCAGTCAATGCCTTCAATCCAATCTTCTTACTGGCAGAGCAGTTATACTCATTGGGCTGTGGGGCGGAGTGTAGATAGACAGCCAGGAAGGGCTCGGGCTCCTCCGACAGGTATCGCTCTGGGACATGGCACAGGGACAAAAGTTAACTTTGCATTGGCTGAGCCACCCTAGCAAAGCTCTGGCCTGTGGGAGGCATGGCTCTGGCAGATCCTGGTACCTCCAGTACACGGGGCCAAGAACATCGCATGAGCCAGTATGATCTGCAGCTGGGGTGACTTCTTTGCACTAAGGCTATGGTGTTTTTGTTTTTTGTTTTGTTTTGTTTTGTTTTTTTGCAGGGCAATGGGGGTTAAGTGACTTGCCCAGGGTCACACTGCTAGTAAGTGTCAAGTGTCTGAGGCCGGATTTGAACTCAGGTACTCCTGAATCCAGGGCCGGTGCTTTATCCATTGCGCCACCTAGCTGCCCCCTAAGCCTACATTTGAGAGAGTGAGCGTGGGCATGTGTTTATAGAGAAGGTGGAAGGTATATGGAATTCAGACAGTGGGCCTTTCATAGGAAACACTGTGAATGATCTAAAGTATCCTCCCCCCAACACCTGCTTTAAAAAAATCCCAACACAACAAGCATTTATTAAACCCCTACTGTGTACCAGGCATTATGCTAAGTGATTTACATATATGATCTCATTTCATTCTCACAACAAGCCTGAGAAGTAGGTGCTATTATCATTCCAATTTTGCAGCTGAAGGAATTGAGGTACATAGAGGTTATGTGACTTTCCCAGGGTCACAGAGCTGATTAAGTGTCTGAGGCAGGATCCAAATTAAGGTCTTCCTGACTCCAGGCCCAGGGCTGTATCTACTGTACCACCTAGCTGCCTTTTTTTTTCCTTTTGCTTTCCTGATGATTCCTGGTGTGATGAAATAATGGGATTTAGCAGATACTCAAAGACCCACCTGGAGATTAATCTAGACTGATTGAATCAAGTGAGAGTGATTGACTGCTGATTAGCCTACTTCAAGTTAACTGGATTGTAATCACACCTGGCTATCCCTTAAGAAGGCACTGTTCTCAGAAGCTAGACTGTGAACTCAACTTGAGAACACCTTCAGAACCATGGATTTGGATGATGCCAACCAATCAGCTTGAAGCAGGGTGTAAGGACCGCCTCTGTTCCAGACCTATAAAAAGCTTCCACAATCAGCTTGCTGGAGAGTTCCTGATTAAAGTAGGCTCATGGAGGAGGACTTGAGGAAGAACCCAACCAGGCTGGAACTCTAGGCTAGATAGACCTTTTCTTAACTTTCTGAACTCCATGTTAATACTTGTATGCTTTAATAAATGTTTAATGCCCAAAGACTGGTATTGAAGCTTCTAATTTAAGGCGACCACAATTTAGATTTTAAACATCACACTGGGATACCTGGACCAAGCTAGGAAAAAACTGGGACCAGGCTCAGAGGGATAAAAGGAGTATGTAGGTCTCTTTCCTTTTCAAAGTTGAAGAAACATTATTTTTAAAAATTTCTAATGGATATACATATTACTTTATATTAAAGAGAATCAATTGTTCTATTAATCACATTTCATAATTGTATAGAATTTTTTTTTCCTTCAGGGCAATGAGGTTTAAGTAATTTGCCCAGGGTCACACAGCTAGTAAATATCAAGGGTCTCAGGCTACATTTGAACTCAGGTCCTCCTGAATCCAGGGCTGGTGCTTCATCTACTGTACCACCTAGCTGCCCCTCAATTGTATAGAATTTTAAGAAACATTTTATGTACATTATCTCATTTGATCCTTACAACAACTCTATGTGGTAGGGTGTGGTTATTATCTTCATTTCAGAGATAAGAAAACGTAACTTGCTCATACAGCCCCTGAGCCCAGGTCTGTCCAATTTCTGAGTCTAGTGCATGATCTACTGTGCCATGCTGCCTATTTCAGGGACGAAAGAAATATACCTCTTTGCCACATTCCAGAAACATAGTGGGTTTTGTTGTGTTTTGGGTTTTTTTATGGTGGTGTTAAAAACAACAGCAACAACAAACCAGTGAACTACTAGACTGAATTAGGAGAGCTTAGATCTGTAATCTTGATCTAGGCCAAGTGGTTGTAATAAATGAATTTGTGAATCAATGACTCAGTCTTGGATGGGTCATCTGACCTCTCTGCACTTCCATGTGCACCTGTGTAAAATGGAGATTTCACCTATCAGAGGTAGCAGCCATGGTTTTCTTTCAGCATAGTTCTGACCGTGTCAATCCCCTACTTAATAAACTCCAGCAACTCCCTCTAGGATATCACCTCTTCTGTATGGCTTTTCAAGCCCCACCCTCTCTATGCCCCACTGGACATCTCTCTTCTTTCCTCACTCTACACTTTAGCCCAACTAGGTTTCGTCATTCATGGAAATCCAGCTCTGGGATCTATTCCTTTCATTGGCTGTTGCTTGTGCCTGGAAATTCTTCCTCACCTCTGCCTCATAGAATACCTCTTCTCTTTCAAGATGGCTCTGGAATGGCTTTCTGCATGAAACTGTTTCTGATCACCATCGAGTGGTAAGTTCCGCTCTCCCTAACCACCTTGTATCTGACCACTTCAGATGTTTTCTTTTAATATTTATTCAATATATAGGGGCAACTAGGTGGCACAGTAGATAAAGTACCAGCCCTGGATTCAGGAGGACTTGAATTCAAATCCTGCCTGAGATACTTGGCACTTACTAGCTATGTGACCTTGGGCAAGTCACTTTACCCCAATTGCCTCACCAAAAAAAAAAAATTATTCAATATATCCTTCAGTATGTTGTAGTTTCCCATTAGGACATATGTTCCTGGCAAGAAGGAATGATTGTTTCATTCTTTGTATCTATATTCTTAGTGGTGCCTGGCACAGAGTAGGTGTTTAATAAATCTTGTTGATTGACTGATTTATAAAGTTTACACTGTCTCATTTGATAACTATTCTAGAGCTGCTGAAAGGAGGAAACAATGCAAGGGATGTAAAATCAGTCATAAAGGACAACAAAAGCTAAAACCACAAGAGAAACGCACCACTGCCCTGAGGACCTGCCTTCCCCTCCCCTCTACAGGCAGGGGCCCTTACTTTCTCTGAATGGGAGCACGGGGCCCCTGAGGATGCTGAGCTCACTATACCCACCATTGAGTACAGTGTAGGTAAGCTGGAAGTGCAGGCCGGCCTCAGGGTTGTGGTTTTCTGGGGCAATGATGACACTGACAGACGTTCGAGGCTGGACGATGGCGGTGCTGGAGGAGAGGACTCGGTCCCCACCGCCTCCACTGGTGTTGTTAGATACCTTGACGGTAATGGCCTTCTCGGAGCCCAGCTGCTCTATGGGGATTTGGGCCCCAGCCTGCGTCTGGAAGGCCATGGAAGCCACCTTAGTGGAAACTGTATAGTTATTGATGTAGCCAAAGGGGAAGGGGTTGGAGTCGACAAGGAAGATGAGCTGGATGACATCAGTGAGGTCAGAGAAGGTGCTGTTGAAAGCAGGCGGGATGGAAAATTGGCAATCGGAGGCATTCTCATAACATAGCAGGCTGAAGGGGTCTGAGCGTTTGCCCCGAGCCACAATCTCTTCCCCTGCCAAGGTCAGCGGTTCCTCATTCAGCACTCGTGACTTCATGAGGATTCGCATCAGGTCAGATGAAAGGTTATAAGCCTGGGAGGCCACTAGAAGAGTGAGGGGTTTGCTGCAGAGCTCTGTAGGCTCTAGGACCTGGCTATCTGAGTTCACCAGGTGAATGAGGTCACCTGAAGAAGATAAAAAAAGTGAGGCAGTTAGTGCCAGCCCCATAGCATGAGCCCCAGCATGCAAAGCACTCAGCTGGACCTTCAGCAGGACACATAGCAAGTGGGAGACATGGCCACTGACTATGGAAGCCCTTCATCTTTTTTGGGGGGGTGGCACTGAGGGTTAAGTGACTTGCCCAGGGTCACACAGCTAGTAAGTGTCAAGTGTCTGAGGTCAAATTTGAACTCAGGTCCTCCTGAATCCAGGGCCAGTGCTTTATCCACTGCACCACCTAGCTGCCCCCAGGAAGCCCTTCATCTGATAGGGGAGCCCCTGACTAGAAAAAAGGGCCACTCTCTCATCCCCGTTTCCTTTTCCAGCCCTCTCCCTGGACTTCGCCACCACCCATTCCCTCTGCTAGATTCCTGGGCTTCCCTCCTGGCTGACCAGTGATGTTGAGGATGTTGTCGGCAATGGCCGTCGGGGTCACTGTGCCTTGCGTGGTCTCGTTCTGCAGGATGGCCATCATGTTCTCCAGCTTGCTCAGAGTTTTTTTCAGGCAGGAATAGCATACAAACTCCTTACTTGCCACCTGAAGGGAGAGAGCCTAGTGCCATCGGCTTCCCCTCCTCTCGTTCTCCCACCCACGAGCAGACAGGGGCCGTTGTTTTCTTCCCCAAAGAGGACATCTGAGGGTCTATGCCCCTCCCTGCTTCACCATCAGTCCCAACCCTTCACATTTATTCATCTCCCTCACTCTGCACATCCCTCACTCTTGGCTTCCTAACATTGTGAACCACTGTCTCTTCATTGTTCCCCACCTCCTATCCCTTTCTCACCTTTGCCTTCCCTCCTCTCCTATGGCGGGGCTCATCTGCTCATCACCATTTCCCTTGTTTTGTTTTGTTTTGTTTTTTTGGTGAGGCAATGAGGGTTAAGTGACTTGCCCAGGGTCACACAGCTAGTAAGTGTCAAGTGTCTGAGGCCAGATTTGAACTCAGGTCCTCTTGAATCCAGGACTGGTGCTTTATCCACTCTGCCACCTAACTGCCCCCATTTCCCTTGTTCTTTCTGACAACCTGCATAACCCCAACATTCAGGTAAGGTACCCTGACACTCAGGTAAGTTAAAATAACCAGAGAACCAAGAGGCAGTGATTTAATTTGATGAAAGAAAACACTAATGAAAAGCACCATCAGCTCTCTCTCAGCCACCCAACCTGTAGGAGAAACATACGTAGCCCCCGATCACTTTCCCTAGGGCATCCTGCAGGATGGGTCTGAGCTGCTATGGAGGAAACAGGGATGTATGGAGAGGGAGTAGGGTGCCTCAGTTTACCGTGCACTGGGCCAGGGCGGCTGAAATCTGCTGAATATCATCCACAGTGTTGACACGAAGGGAGACGAGGATCTCGGTAATGTTTTTGCGCATCAGCACACGCAGGTTCCTCTCGTAGCTAGCCTCTTCCTCTGAAGATGTCACCTGTTCATACTGATGGGAATGGAGGAAATGGGTGCTTCATAACAGCACGGAGAAACCTTGGGGTCTGTACACATCTCACATACATCTCCAATTCCCTTGAGTAACTAATGGTCTTTAAAAACAACAGCCTCTGATCCACTGACAGAGGGCTGGGGCTTTTTCATTTCCAACTTTGCATGCCCAGCACCTAGCACAGGGACTAATAAATGTTTGTTGATCGACTGATCTTCAGTGGTTGGTGGTCAGGGAATAGAGAAGGCCACTGAGAGGCGTCCTTTATGAAATCAGTCTAAGTACCTCAGCACTGATGTCTTAAACTTCAACCACAATGCTGATCAACTGCCATGGGGCTGCCCAGTCTCTCACCTCCTCCCTTGGTTTCCCCATCTGGGCTAGGGGCAGAGATGGCACTGACCTCATTGAGGACGGTGATGAGGGCCAAGGAGTACTCGATGACGTGCTGGGGGTCGGCCTGTTTCACCAACCCCGGAAGGACTGTCTCCGTCAAGCTGTACAGCCAGTGGGTAAGACAGTGGAAGCCAGCAGGAGGCTCAGGCAAGGTAATAGGCAGTGACCTGGAAGGGGAGAACCAGGTGAGGATGAGGGTGAGGGTAAGGCCTTGGTGGCAGTGACTGCCCAAGAGCAGATGCTGGGCTCAGAAATGAACACCCCCAGCAGAGCCTTTGGACCCTCCCCATTCTCAACTCTTTCATTTTAAAGATCATGAAACTGGGGGCAGCTAGGTGGCGCAGTGGATAAAGCACTGTCCTTGGATTCAGGAGGACCTGAGTTCAAATCCAGCCTCAGACACTTGACACTTAACTAGCTGTGTGACCCTGGGTAAGTCACTTAACCCTCATCGCCCAGCAAAAAACAAAAAAAAACACCAACAAACAAATAAAGATCATGAAACCAAGGTCAAGAGGAGGTAAGTAGTTAAGTTCACACAAGTAGGAAGGGGCAGAGCCAGGATTCAAATACAGATGCTCTGGTGTCAAATCCAGCAACCTTCCACTGAATCAAACTGCTGCCCAAGAATGATCAAGTTTTCCCCGGTGATCCTTTCTGTCATCTATCCCAACCCTTCCTATAACCCTGCCAACTCCCTGGGGGCCTAGCCCAGGGCTTGGCCGACCAGGGGCCCTCAGATTACCTAGCACAGTGGCTGGCATATAGTAGGTGCTTAATAAATGGATAATGACTGACTGACTGACTGGATGACAAGACAATCTTGGGTAGGCTGGTGCCCCAAGGTTCAGAACGCCCCTTCGCCCCCTTACCTGTTCAGGGCTACCACGGCAGCACCTAACTGGTCCTGCACCACTATAGAGAGGTCCACAGTGAAGTGGGTCTTAAAGCCAGGGGGCAACACAGCTCCATAGGCAGAGAGACTGCCTTTGTAGATGCAGAATTCTTCACAGTAGCCTTGATGGCAGCGCCGAAGAAGCAAGGAATACACCAATGGGGCATCCTCATCCTCTGTGTCCCGCCAGCCTGCAAGAACCACAGCTCAGCACTGTCCCCCCAGAACCAGCAACTTCTGACCATCCTACCTTGTTCTCCCTCACCCTGGCCCACCCTCCTCCACACCCTTCCACGGACACACCATGACAAGAATCAGCACCCTAGGGGCAGCTAGGTGGCGCAGTGGATAGAGCACCAGCCCTGGATTCAGGAGGACCTGAGTTCAAATCCGGCCTCAGACACTTTACACACTTACTAGCTGTGTGACCCTGGGCAAGTCACTTAACCCCAACTGCCTCACCAAAAAAAAAAAAAAAAAAAAAAAGAATCAGCACCCTAGGTGAAGAGCAGTGATGGGAGCCAGGTGGAAGGAAGGAAAATAAGGCAGGGATAAATGCTTCTTAAGGATCTACTGTGTGCTAGGCACTGCGCTAAGCACTTTACAAATACTATCTCATTTGATCCTCCCGACAACCCTGGGAAGTTGATGGAGTGGGAAGGGGACAGGTAGAAATGGATCAAAGCCATAAGCAGGAATTTGGGAACCTCTCTATTGAAACTGATCTCAAAAGTCACCAGTGACCTCCTAGTTACCAACTCCAATGTTTGGGGATTTTTTGGCTTTAACCTCCGGGATCTTTAATTTTGTGGCAAATTCAGCTGAAGGGGAGGAGACAGAAGATAGTTCACTCTTTGTGGGGAATCATGACAGTGGCAGGTGGGCCCTGGGGGATGATGAGGCCCCTCTGGGCTGGGGTTGTAGGACGGCTTCAAGGAGGAAGTATAACCCCTGGGGGGGGTCAACATCTTGGAGCAAAACCCCAGTGGTCCTGCTGTAGTTATGGCTCTGAGATGGCTCCACTATGAGACAGAAAGGCTGCTCCTCCTGTTCCCTGCCTTTAAATCTCGACTCCTCTCTCTCTCATGTGAGGCAATTGGGGTTAAGTGACTTGCCCAGGGTCACACAGCTAGTAAGTGTCAAGTGTCTGAGGCCGGATTTGAACTCAGGTCCTCCTGAATCCAGGGCCAGTGCTTTATCTACTGTGCCATCTATCTGCCCCCTCTTCTCTCTTTCAGTATCAACCTTGTCCCTAAAAGTTTACTGTGCTTATAGAGGTCTAACGTACTTATTGGGATCACAGAAACTGGTGTTTGTAGTGTGTCCTCACCCACCTCCCCCTTTCAACAATACAGTCCACCTAGGGCAGGGGCCTCACCTTACTTGAGCTTTGCATTGACAATGCCCCTCCCCCACACCCCCAAGATCTGGTAGTGTTCTCTTTGTGGTAGATACTTCATGTTTGCTGAATGAATGAATCAGAGGTGGTCCTTTGTGACTTGAGAATCAATTCCTGGGCTCTCTCCCCAGCCTTTCTCCTTTACCCACTGCCCTGATTCAGTGTGTGATCTTGGACAAATTGCTTGACCTCTCTGGGCCTCAGTATATCCCTTTGGAAAACAGGCCTGTTGTCCTGACTACATGAGTTCAACAAATGAAAAGGTGTGATGTTCTGTGGAGTGGACACTTTTGAGGAGCCTGAGTGTGATTATTGCTGGTGGCTCAGGGGACAAGGAATGCTCTCACCTGTGCACTCAAAGTGAACCTTGGTGGTGAGAGCCCTGATGGCCTCATGGGGGAAGAGGCGGCAAGAGCCCCCAATAGGAGGGCGATTGGGGAACAGGTCAATGGAAGCAAAACCTTCCTCCTCCCCGGAGCAGCCCAACACAGTCAGGGTGAAGGTGTAGCCCTCTCCATCGCGGAGCACGCCTCGCCTCAGTACCAGCCGCATGCCTGAGCTGCCTGTCGATGTTGTCGACTCATCCAGTACTAGGGATTTGTTGCTGAATGTCTGGGCTGCCCATCGCTGCCAGGTGAGACAAAAAATCATGTGTATATATGTATGTGTGTATGTGTGTGTGTGTATATATATGTATGTATATGTATATATATGTATATATAGACATATATATGTACATATAGACATATATATGTATATGTATATATAGACAGACAGACAGACAGGGAGAGACAGAGAGACTAAGACAGTTATACACACAAGAGACAGTTACGTATACACAGTCACAAAGAAACATGTAGATTCAGACTCCTGTAGGTGGGAAGAAACCTTAACCAATGGTCTCATGTCCTGCCCTTGTGTGGCCCCGTTCTCATCCCAGGTGTGTCCCTGGCTCCTTACCCCTCGCTTAGAGCCACTACTGCAGTTGTGGCAGGTCCCCTCCAGGTAGACATAGGAACTCTTGCTCACTTCATACACTGACTGTGCTTTGCAGGAAACACATTCCAGCGACACAATGGGCACCAAACCATTCCTGATCAGCACCTGGAGAAAGGAGATATCAACAGAGTGGGACAGCTGCCTTGGCCTGAAAGTCCTTCTGCCTCCATTCTCTCTCCCCTTTGATCCGTCCTTTATTTGATGCTAATATCATCCATGGCAAACCATAACAGGACCTCTGCCTAGCTCCCAGGGGCAGGTGAATGGGAGTGCCATTAACTTCCCACCATCCATGCCAACAGAGGGCAAAGCAGCCAGACACCACAGGAGCAGCGGGTATGACATACCTCAATGGATATGTGATCTTGACATTGTGGGTATTCCTTCCAATCATGTAAACCAGAACCCATCCATGCCTGCCCCTCATGAATAACTCTTGCCCATTTCCTGTTCTACCATAAACCCCCCAAAGGGGTGAGTAGCTATAGAGGGGCCCAGTTATTCACAGGCCACAGTATCCAGGAAGATAATCAGTAACAATATTCCTGGTCTCTGATATCTATGTAGGGATGTGCAGAGTAGAGGTAATACATAAAATAAACTACAAGCTTAGAGGAAAATGAAACCTCACAGTATCTCTCAGACTTAGCAGGGTGTGACTCCTGACTGGAATACAGCAGTGGATGAAGAGACCTTATTTAAAAACAAGTGATTGGGGCAGCTAGGTGGCGCAGTGGATAGAGCACCAGCCCTGGATTCAGGAGGACCTGAGTTCAAATCCGGCCTCAGACACTTGACACTTACTAGCTGTGTGATCCTGGGCAAGTCACTTAACCCCAATTGCCTCACCAAAATAAATAAATAAATAAATAAATGGAAATTACTTTAAAAAACAACAAGTGATTGTATATGAAATGGTAGAGCATTCTAGAACAAGAAGCTGCACTTCTACTTCTAGCTGGTAGGAAGGAAAATGAGGGAGAACATTCTGGTGAAGTTCAATGCAGCAAGAGGCATACATAATCTTGTAGAATGTTGACGATGGCCTCCATTGATGCTTTTTACCCAAAGCCCCATTATGTCACAGAAATAACCCTATGTTTACTTTTTAAAAATCATATGGGGGGGCAGCTAGGTAGCTCAGTGGATAAAGCACCAGCCCTGGATTCAGGAGGACCTGAGTTCAAATCTGGCCTCAGACACTTGACACTTACTAGCTGTGTGACCCTGGGGAAGTCATTTGACCCTCATTGCCCCACAAAAAACCAAAAACTAAAATAAAAAAAACAACAAATAAAAAGTCAAATAGATATTCTTTTGATATTGATATTAAGTTTTTGATATTGATATAATTTTGTTGATATCACTTACATTTCTCATTGCATTCTACCCTGAATACTCTTGCTTTTGAACAGAGCCATCTCATATAATGAAAAAAAAAAAGAGGAAGTTTTTTTGTTTGTTTTTTAAAGGGGAGTGGAGAGGCCCTGTGTTTGTTGAAGGGCCTATTGTGCCAGCAGAGGGCAAACTCGGACAAGTCTTAGTGAGCTGGAAAGCTTTAGAGTGCTGTCCTCAGCCAGAGGGAGTCACCAGCTGCCTTCAATATGCTGAAGTCATCAGGCCCAGACCGCAGCCTAGGTATAAGGGAAAGAAGGCAGGCTCTGGATTCAGCCCCGATCCTGACTACCTGTTTGACCTTGAGTAAGGGGTTATACTAGAAGGCAACTGAAGTCCCTTCTAGTCCCCAATCCATAATTCTGTGATACTAGGGTACAGAAAGAACTGTCAGACATCATCACTGAACCCTTAAGGGACCTTTGAAGGATTATAGAGCATGGGAGATGGGCAAATATTCTCATTTTCCAAAGGGATGAAGGGAAATCTTTTCAACTATATGCTAGAGGAGCTTGACTTCAATTCCTGGAAAAACTATAGAATGCCTTATTATAGGGATGTTTTTGGAGCACCCAGAAAAGGGAGTAGTGATCACTAAGAACTAATGCAGCTTCATGGTGGTTACTAAGTAGGTAAATCAGGATAATGCTGTCAAAATGGTAATGTGCATGACACAGGCTCTCATGATATCCTTGTGAACAGCTAGGTGTCACAGTGGAATGAGCACCAGGCCTGGGGTTGGGAAGAACTGAGTTCAAATCTAGCCTCAGATACTTCTTAGCCATGTGAACATGGGCAAGTCACTTAACCCTGTTTGCCTCAGTTTTCTCATCTGTAAAATGAGCTGGAGAAGGAAATGGCAAACCACTCCAATATCTTTGCCAAGAAAACCCCAAAAGGGGTCATGAAGAGTCAGACATGCTGAGCATTTTACAAATATTATCTCTTTTGATCCTTAGAACAACACTGGGAGCTAGGTGTTATTATTATCCTCATCCTATTCAACACTTTTATTTTATTTTATTTTTTTTTTTGCAGAGCAATGAGGGTTAAGTGACTTGCCCAGGGACACACAACTAGTAAGTGTCAAGCGTCTGAGGCTATTCAACACTTTTATTAATGACTTGGATGAAGACATTGATGGCAGGCTGATCAAATTCACAAATGACATGCAGCTAGCTCGTATCAATCATTCACATTTATGTTTATATTTATATAGCACTTTAAGGTCTACAAAGTGCTCTTTTAACAACAACCTTGTGAAATAAGTGGTATAAATAGTTACTATTTCTATTTTCAAAGATGAAGAAACTGAGGCTCATAGCTAGTAAGAGGTCCAGGATTTGAACCCAAGTCTTCTAACCCTAAATCCAGTATCCTTCCCACTGCCTCGCACAACTTCACACATTGGATGACAGCCAGGATCCCCAAAAAGTCTCAGCAGTCCACAACAATGGGAACCGTCTAAGATGAAATTAAATATTGTGGGATAAATGCAACGATGTATACTTGAGTCAAAAAAAATCAATGGTACGGAATGGGGGGGGCACTGCTATATAATAGTTCATATGAAAAAATTGGGGGGGGGCAGTTTACTGGACTGTTGGAGGTCCCAGGAAATTCCTGTTCAAACATGCAACCAGGGGGCGGCTAGGTGGTGCAGTGGATGAAGCCCCGGCCCTGGATTCAGGAGTGCCTGAGTTCAAATCCGGCCTCAGACACTTGACACTTACTAGCTATGTGACCCTCGGGCAAGTCACTTAACCCCCATTGTCTCGCAAAAAAACCCAAAACAAAACAAAAATGCAACCAGCTGAACCAGATGCCCTCTGAGTTCTTTTCTAGGTGGAGCAGTGAAAAGAGAGCCAGGTCTGAACTCACACTCTGGCTTCAGACACTTACTAGCTGTGTGACCCTGAGCAAACCATTTCACCAGCCTCAGTTTCCTCAACTGTAAAATGGGGATAATAACACCACCTATGTCCCAGGACTTCTGTAATGATTAAATGAGAACATAATTGTAAAGTTCTTAGCACAGTGCCTGGAATAGAGTAAGCACTGGAGAAATGTTAGCCAAGCCTAATGAGCCCACCCCCTTGAAGGAAGCAACACCAGCCCTGACCCCAAATGAAAAAGTCATTGCTTAATTATCTCTCCCTTGCAGGTCAGCAGTCCTTTCCTTCTTTGTCACCCAGCTGGGTCCTTTACTAATACTGAGAAAGAAGTAGAATCTGTCCCGGAGAAAGTGCAAGGGAGACAGCAGGGATGTGTTTGTTTGCATATAACTTTGTATCTGAATATCCATTTCTGCACCATGGAGAAACAAGGAATTTGGATTGTCCAATATTTGAGCTGATCCACATTTCTCTTTTCCTTTTCTTCTGCATGATCTGGCTATATCACTTCCTCCCCAGGCTATATAACTGAAAGCCCCCAAGACCTGCTTCCCTTCTTTCACCTTGTAAGAGAGGTCACCACGCTGGAAGGGGTACATAAACTTCTAATTCCTGGACTTGGATACCTTTTTTTTTTTTTTTTTTAGGTAAGCTCACCCATCACTTGGGTAGGATATCCAAGGAGTATTGCCTCCCTAGAGAGGGGTCCAGAGCAGTGATACTCACCGTCTGATTGGTCACTTCTTCCTTTCTTCCTGCCTTCCAGACAGTCAGGTTGAATGTATATTCGACGCCAGCCTCAAGCCGCTCCTTGGGAATGGTGATCATGCTGCTCCCCCGGGGGCCAAAGTTTAAGGGACACCCTCCAGGATGACTCTGTATACCACCAGGTGGGATGGAAAGGGAAAGAGAGAAGCCGTCAGACAGACAACCATGGCCAGGAAGGGGAGGAGAAGGCCTTCCACAGAGCTCTCCCATTAGGGAGGGAGCTCTCCCAAGTAGGAATAGTTAGTGTCTGCCCCATGAGGTACTCACTCAACAGATCCCCTTTCTCATTTTGACTCTATGTGCAGGGGGATGATTATTACACAGAGTGTCCTAGCATAAATGATGCAAAGACTATCCTGTAGAAGGATTAACCAGGGGCCCACAATTTTTTTTTCAAGGGTCTCTGGTGGGGAGTAGTCGCTAAATTAGTTTCCCATTGGTTATCCCTCACTCCTCCTATTAGTCCCCTTAGGTACAGAGGGATATGTGTGTCACTGATAATGCCCCTGCCTGTCCCAATCCCCACTGTTCTGTGGTCCCTATTGACTGTCCCCATCCCCAACCATGCCCAACAGAAATGCCATGGAAGCTCAACTGACCTTGGAGGAGGAGACACAGGCCCAGTGGAAGCTGAGGAGGGTCTGGTCGCCATCCTCCAGATTGGGATCATAAGACTTGCTGCCATCAAGCACTAGATCCCGTGTGTTGGACCACACTCTATAGGAGCCCCCATCAATGATGGGGACGAGCCGGCCAGGTGTCACAGTCACATTGGCCTGAATGCTGCGCGATAAGGGTGTATCCCCAAAAGACACCACAAACACAAAGCAGTAGTCACCCACAGCCAGGGCCAGCCGTGGCACAACCAACTGAGGCCGGCTCACGTCCACTCCGGGCAGTGGAACGTGGGCAGAGTGCCGATAATGTAAGCAGCTGGCTGCCCGGTACACCTGCCAGTGGTATTCAGTTTGGTAGGTGACACAGCCCCGTAAGTTGATGTGTGCCTCCAGGTAGCTGCGCTGAGACCGACGCATCACCACCTGGGTAGGCAGGGCCACCTCTACCTCTGGCTCCTCACACTCCAGCACTCGTACCGTCACGGTGGCCTTGGCCACCAAGAAACTAACCAGGTTGGAGGCATTGACCTTTATGCTGTAGTCCCCAGGGAGCAGGTAAGTGTGGTTAGACAAGGGTGTGGAAGTCATTTGGGTCTGGGACCCATCTCCAAAATCCCAGTGATAGAACACACGCCGAGGGCTGGGTGTTGTGACTGCCTCAAATTGTGCTGATCGGTTTGTGAAGCAGCTTCCAGGGTGGAGATCCACAGCCTGGATGAGGTCCTGAACCTCTATGGTCCTGGTGAGGTTGACGCTGCCCAGGTCATTGAAGGCACGGACATGAATCTCAAGGTGGCCAGCCGCCACAGGGGTGTAAGCCACCTCTCGGCCAGAGAGGATGACCAGAGAGTCACCCTGAACCTTCTGCAAGGAGAAATACCAGGCGTACGAGACTCGTGACCCCCTCTGTACCCGGGCTGTGAAATTCCTCTCCCCACCCGTAGGTATGCCAAGCTCACAGCAGCCCACAATCTGTAGCCCACCGATGGCTTCCAGGACAGATATCCGCACCTGGACCTGCTCCCAGCTCACATGATTCTCTGCCTGCACAGTCACCATGTAGTCGCCCACTCTAGGGAAACTGTGGGAGAAGCTGGGCCCGCCCAAAGCTGTGGCGACTCCCCCGCTGATCAGGAGCCGGTAATTGACATCAGAGCCCAAGGTCAGGCGGATGCTGAAATGGACGATTTCCCCTGGTTCTACCACTCTGCTGCTTGCCCAGAGCTCTAGACCCTGGATGGGATCCTCCACAGTGATGTTACAGCTGGCTGTGGTCCAGCTGACAGCATTGGAGGCATTAAGCCTGATGGAGAAGGTACCAGCATTGGGAAAGACCATAGCCATTCTTTGTCCACTCCTAGTGCTGTCTAGCAATTCCCAGGACCAGCTTATGTTGCTCCCATGCTCCAGGTCCCCCCAGAAGCGAACAACAGAGCCCGAGACCACAAAACTGCTGCCTGACTCCCCACACCCAACGGTGAGGCCGGCCACAGGCTCCTGGACATCCACGGAGACTGTGGTATTGACTGAGCCGAGTTGGTTCCTGGCGATGACAGAGACTGCCCACAGCCCAGGGCTGGAAAATGAATGGACAACAAATGGCTGTGTGGATTCCACAGATACTCCTTCTTGCATGAGCCAGGCAAAGGTGATGCTGGTGCCACTGGATATCACAGCACTGATGTTGACAGATGTATTAACAGCAACAGGGTTGGGGGAGGCAGACACTGTCAACTGCCCCACATTCTCCACAAACTCAAATGTCCTGTTGACTGTCGCACTTCCCAGCATGTTGATGGCCTTTAGCTGGACATGGTAAGTGCCAGCCTCCAGGACAGTCAGTGGGAAAACCTTGCCTTGGGCAGTGAGCATGGGAATGCTCTCCTGCTGCACTGTCCAAGTGTAGGAGATGTTGGTGCCATCCTTCACTGCTGCCTGAAGCTGGAGGGTGCAGTTGGTAGGGAAGTAGCTCCCATCACCCCCACCCAGCATCTGTAGCCCCTCAATCTGCTCCAGTACATAAATGAAGATGCTGTCCTGCAGGGAACTGACCTCATTCTCAGCAGTGACAATGATATTGAAGGTTCCTACAGAACGGAAAGTATAAGATATGGTGGAGGAGCCCGGGATGGGGGTGCAGCGATCACACAGGACCCAGGAATAGTGCACATCACTCCCTGCCTGCAATGTGGTACTGAAACTCACAGAGCCATTCAGGGGTACCACCGTCCGGCTGGCGTTGATGTTCAGACCCTGGACCCGCCTCTTGACTGTGATGTTGAGCTGGGCTTCACTGCGACTCACCTCATTCCAGCCCACCACACTGACCGTGTAGCTGCCTGTGTGGTTGTAGGCGTGGACGACCTGCAGGCCCTCTTGCCTCTGGCCATCCCCCAGGTCCCAGCTGTAGCTAGCTGGGCTCCCATTGCCCATAACTGAGAACAGGTAGGGCTGGTTTAGCTCGAGTACATGAGAGCTGTTGACCTCGATGCTGGTGATGCCCATGGGTTCCTGCACCTCTACGAATGCCGTATCATTGTCTGAGGAGACATTGTTGGACACCGTCACTGTAACCAGGTAGATTCCGGGGACCTTATAAGTATAGCTCACCTCAGTGCCTCCTGAGCGGGCAGAGTCATCAGCCCCAAAATCCCAAGAATAGCGGTAGAAAAATGGTGGGAAAGCCTGGACTTCAAGCCTGGCTTCCTGTCCAAGGCGCACAAACTGTCTTTCAGGTCTAAGGGTGATGTTGCTGACCTCAGGTTCCACACACACACTGGTGAAGTAATGGGCCTTGTTGACAAGGCTGGACAGGACCAGCGACAGAGGGAAAACCCCGCTGCGGGTAAAGTTGTGAGTCACTGTGGGATGGCCATGAACGGTGGCCTTGGATGAGCCGTCCCCAAAAGTCCAGTCAAAGACATAGTGTGTATAGTCTCCAGTCACACAGGCAGTCAAACGGACTTCGGGCTGCTCGGGGATGCAGGATGAAGGCTCAATCTTCAGTACTTCTAGGACAAAAATGTGGATGGGAAGGACCTGGGAGATGTTGCTGACAGGGTTGGCTGCGGTCACCTTGATGGTGCAGTTCTCATCCTGTAAGTAGACATGCTGGGCAGAGGCCTCCGGGCCAGTCAGAACTGTGCCATCTCCCATATCAAAGGTCCACGTAATATTGTCCCCAGCTTCCACCGAAGCGTTGACAGTGACAGTCATGCCCTTTTCTGTGGCTGCAATTGGATTCACTCGCAGTCCCCGAATCTCCTCAAATACTCGGACAGAGAGGTGTGTCCTCACACTGCTCACAGTGTTGTTGACCATCAGGCTGATGTTATACACCCCTCGGCTCATGTAGGTATGGTTAACTACTGCCTCACTCTTCAGCACGATTGGGGAGCCGTCCCCAAAATCCCATGTGTATAGGACACCAGTTGGAGAGGGCAGAGGGCATGGGGTAAAGGTGATGGGGTAGCCCACCACCAGGGCTCCACTGTCTGTCTCCACAGTGACATGGGGCAGGGAAGCCCGGACACTCAGAGGTACCTGTTGGGTCAGATTCTCAAAGGTATTGAACACAAACACTGTGAGGTTATAGTCACCTGAAAGAGAGAGATATGGGAAAGAGAAGAGTCAGTCAACCAATCAATAAGCATTTTTTAAGAACCTACTAGGTGCCAGGGATACAGAGACAAAAATGAGAACAGTTCCTGTCCTCAAGAAGCTCACATTCTGAAGCAGCTAAGTTGCAAAGTAGATAGAGCACTGGCCCTGGAGTCAGGAGGACCTGAGTTCGAAACCTGCCTCAGACATTTAATAACTGTGATCCTGGGCAAGTCACTTAACTCTGATTTCCTCCAAAAAAAAAAAAGCTCAGATTCTACTGGAGGAGGCAACATAGTACAGTAGAAAGAACACTGGCTCTGGGGGCAAAATACTTGAATTCCAATCCCACCTCTAACACTTATAACCTGGGTGACCTTGGACAAGTCCCTTAACTTCCCATGGCCTCTGAGGTCCTTCCAAGCTCTAGTTCTATAGTCCGCTATACAAATATAAATATATTAAAATGTGTGCAAAATAAATACAAGATGATTCTGAAGGTAGCCGCTAGCTGGGGCTGTTGGGAAAGACTGTTTTTGTAGGAAATGGCATTTGAGGTAAGTTTTGAAGGAAACCAGGGATTCCACGAGGCAGAAGTGAGGAGACAGGACATTCCAGGCAGGGGAAGAGACTATGCAAAAACACAGAGATGGGAGAGAGATGGAATATCATGTGCGAGGAGGAGGAACCAGTAACCAGTTATTACGCGGACCATTTCAGTAGGAGCCCCACATCCTGGAAGTCACACCTGTGCCTCATTGCTCATGCTGCTGGGACAACACTATAAACTCAGAAAGGGCCATAGGCAGGGGACCAGATGAGAGAAACAGATTTGTTCCATGTCAATGAGCCTGGACAACCTGCTGTCCTGAAGGAGGAAACAAGGGCGAGAGAATTGCTGATTTTGACTCTGATTTGGGGTATGTCTATAGGGAATATCATGGGAAAACTGGGAAGAGCAGGAAAACCCTTACCCTTGACTCTAGCACTCACCTGGGACATGGTAGGTATGCGTGACATTGTGTTCAATTAGCACTTGATGGACACCAGGCTCAGGAACCAGAAAGGACTCGTTGTATGGGGGCTTGAACTGACCACTCTCCTGCTCCCCATCCCCAAATGTCCAACTGGAGAAGGGGGAAGAGAAGGGGTCAGGGAGTGAGCAAGCAGCTGGCAGCAAGAGAAGGGAGGTCAAGAGTATCAGCCAGGCCCAGCACATGACTAATTTAGGGTGTGAAAGGTGACACCCACCACCTCCTGTCCCAGCAGCCCAAGGGGCAATAACTGGAACTGCCACCCGGCACTTTGGAGAGGGGTACCACCTCCTCTGGGTCAGAGGGTCACCTCCATCCCAGGGCAGAAGAAGATGAAGAGGTATAAAAATGCTCATCTGGCTCTGTGGAATTTGTTCAGGCTGAACACATTTCCTTGCTCCTGCCCCACCCCCTCCATACCCACCCCCGCAGTAGCCTAAAGTGTAACTGACTACACCCAGATTCCTAACTCTGGTTGAGAAGCTCCCCAACAAAGCAGCATGTTCTCTGACCAATGCAGACCATCCTGAATGTCCCCAGCCACAACTTCAGCAACAACAGCTCCAAACAGAAGGCACTGTGCCCATTTGACCAGCAAGAAAACTGAGGCTGAAGGTCACACAGGGGCTGAGCTGGAATATGGACCTAAGTGTCCTTGTTGCCAGTCCTCATTTTCCATGCCAGGCAGACCGCCTGTGGGGGAAGACTCACAGGAAAGTTACTTCCACGGCCGAGTCCACTTGGACACTGGCACCAAGCTGCAGTGTGGTGTTCTGGGGAATGATGGCTGGAACCTCTGACACCACCAGGTCTCTCATCTTATTCATCTTCTCCACTGTGACGTTGTAGTTCACGGTGACGTTGCTCACGTGGTTGGAGGCTGTCAGCTGTAGGACACAGGCAGGGCTGGGACCAGAGACCTTGAACCAGGTCCCCAGAGGGGAGGAGGCAGGGGAGAGTAATAGGAAAGGAAGCCAGACAGGATTTCAAAGACAGAGCAGCACACACAAAGGAACAGAAGGTTAGAGAAAGACCCACAGAGTCCCTCTCCTCCTCCCCCTTCCCTCCCCCAAGACCCCCAACCAACTCACTCACCCTTAGGTTTTTCAGGACCCTTCAGGAACAGAAGCAAAGCAGAAAAAAAAGGCAGAGGTGAGATCACAGGAAGCAGTTGCTGCATCAGCCTGTCCTGCTTAGGAAGCAGGGATGCCCAGGCCCAGAGCAGCCAGCCGGCCTCTCTCTAAAGCCCAGGGAATGGACAAGGGGCCAGGACCCTGTTTCTATTTACCGAGAGTTTAAAGACAGCGGCATTCTGGTAGATGACATTGAAGACAACGTTGTAGAAGGTGAAAGACTGCTTGTCATCAATGGTCCACTTAAAGACGACATCTGAGCCAGCTTCCACTACAGGGCTGTATCTCTGGAATGAAGGATACACATTCCCCATGTCCTCAAGTTGAGGAGCAACCAACCAAGACCCCTCCTACCAAAATGGGCCAGGATGGGTATTAGGGAATCCCAAACTATACCGAACTATGGCTCCCTTACCTAACCCTTACTATTCATAATTCTTCCTGGCTCCAGTGAGGGCTGTGAGGTCTTTCGTTCATTCATTCAACAAGCATTTATTAAACACTTATTGTATGCTGAACAAAATCAAAAATGAAACCAAAGTTGCAGAGAGATCGCATTTCACCATAGGTTTCTGATACCGGCACATGGGGTCATTTCTATAAACTGCAGTTAGGAAGAAATGCCCCTCACTTAGGGCCAGCTAAACCTATTGCCCAAGATTCTAGATCCCAAGTCAGGGTAGTCCAGGACTAAGGCTCCTGTTATTCTCAATCCCCTGCGAAGGGTCAAAAGAAGAATTCCTTGAAATACATGCTATTTACATCTAAGGGAAGTTCTCTGACCTTCTGTTCCCTGATTCCTACTCACCACCAGGATGCTCTGCAAGACCCGAGTCTGGGGGTTTGGGGAGGCACTGAGTCCCCGGATGGGTTCCTCAGCCTTCACCCGGATGCTGATGTTCTCACGGCTCACGCGGTTCTCAGCTACAATCTCCACCAGGCTTTCCTCCTCTCCAAGTCCATCAAGTTCAAGTAATGCAAACCAGGTGTCATTGTTTTCCCGGGTACAGTCTGCTGTCAGCTGGGCCACCCCCGGAGGACAGGAGGCTTCAAAGGGCACACTCTGGTTGCTGCCCAGTTGACTGGCTGTGGAGTTGACCCCCGAGCTGATCTTCAACAGTAGGTAAGTCCAGTTGGTAGATACGTAGAATTGACCACTCTGGGGGATAGGATGAATGACTCTGAGTCCCACCACAGGCGAGAGCACATCAAAGCTACAGGACAGGTTGTGGCTGGACACGCCGTTGTCCACGGAGGCTCGAACCACATAGTGTCCAAGGTGCTGTAGTCCAGGGTTAGAGGGCTGGCCGAGGAGACGGGTCACCTGCTCTGTAGCAAAGAGGAGACGCAGGGCACAGGTGGTGCTATTGGAGGTAGGCACCCCAGAGAGGTGAGCAGGCAGGCTGGCCAGCCAAGTTGAGATACTGGCACTGAAACACTCAGGCTGGAGGTATTGGTGGGAAAGTGCTTCATGATTGGGCAGATAGCGTAGAAGAGCTCCTGGCCCTGCATCATGTTGGATACTGAAGAGGTCCCCAGGAAGCAAGGAGATGTTCTTGCTCCTGAAGCTCACCTGGAGTGGAAAGCAGCACCATTAGACAAGCCAACCAGCCCAAGTGGCCCCACTGTTGATTTCTGGTAAGCATTAAGCAGGATGTGATGGGGGGTCAGGCAGAACCTTCCTTGAAACAAAAGGATGTATAACATGACCAGGAGAAACTTTTGCCCCAAAGGTGAGGACAGACACCGTCCCTCCATCCCCCACAATGCATGTCTTCACTGCTATCCCAGGCAAGGCTCTGTCCCTGGGTATGTGGCATAAGAGCAGTCTGTTCCCTCTAATATAGGAGCTCTTTAAACATTTTTTGTGTCTGGGACACCTTTGATAGCTTGGTGAAACCTAGAGACCCCTTCTTGGAGTAATACATAAAATACATAGGGATACAAAGGAAAATAATCATACTGACATACAGCTGTCCAAATGCACACACACACACACACACACACACACACATACACTTAACATGAAACTTAGTTTATTTTTTAAGTGTTGACTTTAACCAAATAGCACCAGAAATGTCCTCTTTGCTCATGCAGATTTGTCTGGGTTATTCTGATATTATTTACATGGTCGTTGTCCGTGCGTATGTTGCTATTTGGATTGTGTTTCTTATCCTCTGCCTCCCTTCATGTAAGGCTTTCCACAAAACTCCATGTTCTTCATAGTATCCCTGTCACATAGCCGTGTACCACTTTACCCAGCTGATTCCCTAATCCTCAGACACATGGATTGTTTCCAAGGATTTTGTTTGGGGAATTGTGTTTCAAAGAACCATTTTACAGAAGCAGGTGTCCTCCAGACTCACCACCACTCCCTTCCATCACAAATACTGTCAGGGCTCAATATATATATATATATATATATATATATATATATATATATATATATATTTTAGTGAGGCAGTTGGGGTTAAGTGACTTGCCCAGGGTCACACAGCTAGTAAGTGTTAAGTGTCTGAGGCCGGATTTGAACTCAGGTACTCCTGACTCCAGGGCCGGTGCTCTATCCACTGCGCCACCTAGCCGCCCAAAATATTTTTTTTAAAAAACCAAGTTCACAGACCCCAGGTTTAGAGCCCTTGCTCTGATGAGAACAGTCCCCCGGGGATAGCTCTGAGAGGGGAGAACATCACATTCCTCTTCTCTCCCCACCCCCAGGGGCCCAGGTCCAGAGCTGGGGGATACATACTGAGTACTGTGAAGAAGGGCCCGCTGGGATGGAGAACAGGAACTCCCTCCAAAGTGAGTAGTAGCTGGACCAATGGCTGTCTTGTTCAGAAGAGGAATCATTAGCACAGGGTGACACGCTGCAAGGACTGTCCAGGGGCAAGCACATATTTGCCAAGGGACACCAGTGCTCCCCAGCCAAGCACTCAAGGGGCACCCAGGTTTGGTTGTCTAAGGGTGGGCATAAAGGTTGGCTGGTGTTCTCTGGGATACCTGGAAGGAGAGCAAGAAGGTGGTATGAAACTGAGGACCCATTTACCCTGACGGAAGATCCCAGTCACACCCAACTAGCCCTTCAACCTTACTCCCAGGAAGAAAAACTGTTTAGTATCTTTCTCTAGCAATAAACAGAGAAGACCCAGTCTTAGCACAGACCAAGTTTGTTTGGCCAAGGGGACAAAAAACATGAGCTTGAATCCTAACCCAAATATATTCTTTCTGGAGCATGTGAGACTGTTCTCATCCCTTCTCTGTTTCTGGGTAGACAAACACAAATATTATCCGCCAACTGTGTCTAACTCATGGGCTCTGAGAGGTGCTAGGCCAGGCATCTACATTCCTTCCCTATATAGCCATACTCTCCTCCCTTGGGACCAAACCATGACAACATGACTGCATCTTACCTCCTGCCACGGGACGATACACCTGAAGCCTTATTTGTGCAGGGTGAGTCAGGTCCTGAGTCCCAAACTCAGCAGCAGTGAGAAAACCCTGATGCTGCAGCACCAGGCCAGGAAAGAGCATCAGCTATATATAGAGAGAAGCAGATCTCAGCACCTAGGTGAAACCTGCATGTTGCCAACATGGAGCAAATGGTGGGTCCTGTGTGTTGAGGACTCTGCTCAGAGCTGGCAGGAGAGGGGAAAGAGAGAGAATCTTTTCTCTTAGAGAGACCCTTCTATGAGAAGGGGAGAGGGAGAATTCCTGACCTCAGGTAACTAAGAAGACACACTGCCCTCATCCTGAGGGAGCTCTCAATAATGGGCTATACATCGTCCTTGTCACTGTGGGGAGAGAAGAGCTCCTAATCTGACAGGATAGAGGCCATCCTTGTCTTTGGGGAGCCCCCAGTCTGACAAGCACCAAATATGATGGGGGAGCCATGGTTTCTGTTGTTTGGTAGTTCCCAGTTTCACTGGGAGATTAGGGAGGTCTCAGGAATCTTCCCATCTGATAGAAGAGGAAGAGTTCCCAGCCCTCTAGGGAGGGATTCTTAACATAGTTAGAAAGACAAGGGGCAAACTCATTAAAACTCAAGAAGGCAACCAATGAATGCCAAGAGATGGGGGTAGAGGATGAAAAGCTCATGAATAATCAGAACCAGGTGGGGTGAATCAGAGGAGGCTTCCTGGAGGAGGTAAGTTTTCAACAGGACTCAGGAAAGATTTAAGGGGCAGAAGCTCTAGATTACCTCGACAGTCTCATGACCTGGGGCAGAGAGGACGTCCTGCTCCTCCAAGGGGACCATGGGCCCTGGTAGACCCAAGCTGGCATCACCAACAAAGAAATTCTCCGCATTAGAGACAGCCCCTAGGAAGGAAAAGAGACTGATGACTTTGATGTTCTTGAGGGTCTGAAGGTCAGAAGGAAGTCTCTGGTCTTGGAGCAGAGGAAGCAATGGCTTGAATGGCTAAGAGAAGCTGGGGCCTCTGTTTTTTTGTTTTTCTTTCTTTCTTTGTGTGTGTGTGTGGGGGGTGGGGGGTGGTGGGTGGGGAGGATGACGGTAGCAGTAATGGTGGCTAGAACTGGACAGGTACACTTGCTGTTCAACCGCCTCAGGTCTCTCCAAGCCCCCTATCACCATAACTTGGCTTTAAGTCAGCCACTCACCCATGGATAACAATTTGGGGCAAGTGAGTGGTCCCAGCACCCAGAGTGGAATTTGAGAGCTATGTAGCTCCCTCTGTGTGGGGCCTGGGGAGGCGAGGATGAGCCTCAGAAAGGCTCTATGCTGTCACACTGCCTTGGGCTTGGACATTAGGGTGCTCTTGGCTGCCAGAGAGCTCATCTCTTGGTGGAGTATGTGTGTGAGTGTGTGAGTGTGTGTGTGTGTGTGTGTGTGTGTGTGTGCGTGCGTGTGCGCACATGCGCTCGGCTGAACACTTTCATTTGCTCTCTCCCCACCTCCCAAGACTGAATACCTGTGGGCTGGAACTCGCACACATAGCTGTGGGTGGCCGTACAGAGGTCAGTATTGCACTGGCCAGCAGGGCCCAGGCGCACACAGTGCTCAGCGTTGGCAGGGTGTGGCTCTCCAGGCAGCCAGTTCTGACAGCTCTCCAGGCTGAAGGCCTCTCCATGGGGTGGCACCCCAGGACCCGTCAAGGCCGTGAAGCCAATCCACACATCGAGGCTCCTGTTAACAGTCAGGGTCCACTTAGCTATAGCTCCAATGACATTTGAGACAGGGGAAGGGTGAGAAGTTGCTAGCCCCAAGAAATCGAGAGTTCTCCTGTCTTCCAAGACCAGGAAAACAACTCCCTCCACCTAGGGCAGAGCAGAGCATAATGGTGGGGGGTAGAGGGAAGCAGCTTGTCTTTGGTGCCCATTCATGTCCAAGAATAGATGCTGTGTGTCTTTGTTCCTCCTAAACCTCAGACTTATAGCCTGGGTAGGAAGCTTATTCTGTAAAAATGGAGTCACTAGTCTAAGGACAAAGTCCTGGAGGAATGTAGTCGATATAGCATGGTGCATAGCTCCATGTCCCCAGAATCCTAGTCACAGCCAGGCCTCTTCTTTCATCCTTTTTCCAGCAGTTTCTCAATTATCCATGCAATGAACAGATGTGTTTTGGATAATCCAAGGAACATGTCTACAGGTTTTGGGGTAGTGAGTTCTCTTGTTTTAAATTTTATTTTATTTTCAGATCCACATTTTCTCCCTCCCCTGTTCCCTAGCTGCCAAGGAAGGCCTTATCGCTCCTCCAGCAAGCACTCCCAGCCACACCACTTCAGGATAGGCGTGTGCATGAATCACGAGGGAGGAAGATTCCTCTCTCTCCTAAAGTGGAAGCTCCTCTTCCCACCCCTCCCCCATCCGGACCCATAACTGAAGAATTGTAGTAATGGACTGGGAATGGGGCAGCTCAGCTCTGGACTGAGCTGTGACCTTAGAGGTGGGCCCCAACCTCCCATGAAGTTGCTCTTGCAAGGTCCCTTTCTGTCTACTGATCTTTGGGGTTTGAAAGCCTCTCTGTGTCCTGGTGGGAGGGAGAGGGAGGAGCATCACCAGGGAAAAAATGGACACACACATGCCCACATGTATTTATACGGACAAGTGGCTTTTAGAAAATAACTTTGCTATGTTTGTTGGTCTCTCTCGAGATGGGGAGTGGGGCGGGGAAGGGAGAGGGAGAGAAAGAGAGGGAGAGAGAAAGAGAGAGAGAGAGAGAGAGAGAGAGAGAGAGAGAGAGAGAGAGAGAGAGAGAGAGAGAGAGAGAGAGAGAGAAAGGAAAAACAGAATCAGAAAGAAACCAAGCAGACAAGCTCTTGCTAATGGGAACCACATTTCTGCTTCATTTCCCTGCAAGGCCAAAAAAATCTGAAGCCTTCAGAAGGGGTGACTGTGCATATGTCTTTTCAGATAGGGTTGGTCACACCTGCTTTCACCAAGACTCGTCTAAGAGGGTCTGAATATTGAAGAGTACAGGGCCCAAGGTGGGAGAAATCAGGAAGCGACAGATGCGCTCAATATGAGAAGTTGGTATCAAGGAACATTGTAGGTGAGAAAAGAGTTTCTCCCCTTCAAGGACATGAGCACTCAGGAGACACTTGAGATTAGAGGGTTGGGATATAAATTAACTGAGAATATTGAGCGTGAGGTTAGGATGGGCCCAGAGCATCAGAGAATTCTGGGGACCGTTCCATTTTGCCCTGTACATCTGGGAACCAGATTCCCTTACTGGGTGGTGTTGGGGGAGGGCCATGCAGTCCAGGGAGGGGCCACTGGGAAACACCCCTCCACCCCCACATCTGGGCCATTCCGTGTGCTTTCCTAGACATGTTTATAAAAGCCGCCCCTGGCCAACATCTGCATCTGGTAGTGTTGACAAGAGCAAGCCATCAGGCCGGAAGAGTTCTTCTCCTCCCCAGGGCCAGAGCAATAATAGCCCTGCCATGGCATCCAGCCAACTGGACAGAACCACCTCCGGACCAAGCTGCCCAGTCCAGCTGCCCCCTCCTATTCTCCCTCCCCTCTTCCACCTCAACTCTCATTCACACCCTTTTTCACTCTCTAACTTCTCCAGTGGGTATTTGTAAAAGCTGACCACATCCAGGGAGCAAAGTCCCCAGACCCTGATTATACCTATCTTATGTCCTGCTTCCTGGCCCCCTGGGGCTTTGGGGAAATCCCCACCAGCAATTCCCTACCACCCTTTTTCCAGCAGTCTCTCAATTATCCATGCTAAGTGAATAGATGTGTTTTGGATACTCCAAGGAACACATCTACAGGTTTTGGGGTAGTGATTTCTCTTGTTTTAAATTTTATTTTATTTTCAGGTCCACATTCTCTCCTTCCTCCTTCACTGCCCTCCCCCCAGGAGAAATTAAGAAAAACAAAGCTCATTACAAATATGTATAGTCAAACAAGATAGATTTTAGCCTTGGCCATCTCTCTCCATCTCTCTCCCTCCCCCCTCTCTTTCTCTGTATGCATGTATATACATACACATATATATTTGGACATAGCCTCTATGCATATGTGTGTATATGTACACACATATATACACAGAATAATAGAATATATATGTATGTATATATATGCATGTATGTATATGTGTATGTATATATGTGTGTATATATATATATATGTATATATATATATGTATATGCATGCCTCATCCCCTCACTATTCAGAGAAAGGTAACAAACACATTTCACCATGAGTCCTCTGTAGTTGGTCATTGCGTTGATCAGGTTTTCTAAGTCTTTCCAATGATCCAAGACAACTCCAAAGGACGAATGGTGAGAAATGCTATCCACTTCCAGAGAGAAAACTGATTAATTCTAAGAGCAGATTGAAGCATACTTTTTTTAAACTTTATTTTTCTTGGGGTTTGTGTGGTATTCTCTCTTGCAACATGGCTAACATGGAAATATGTTTTGCATGAGTTCACAAGTATGATCAATATCATACCACTTGCCTTCTCTGGGGGTGGGAGTGGGGTGGGAGGGAGAAAATTTGGAACTCAACATTTTAAAAAATGAATGTTAAAAAAACCTTTTACATGTAATTGGGAAATACTTAACAAACTAAAATCTTTAAAAATTTTTAAAGAATTCCTAAGTCTTTTAAAGTTGTGCTATTGTTATCTTAGACGAGCATTCTCATCCTAATTCTGCCTAGTTCAGGTGTATGATGCTCATAACTGAGCAGTAGCTAAGCACACACTGCCTGCATCATGTAGAAAAGAGATGGGAAGATGATAAAGGTAATCCAAAGGAGATTTGTCAATATTTATACACCAAAATCCTCCCTTGATGCTAATCATGGTATGGCACTGACTTTAGGTTCTCAGATGTTATGCCAGTGGGGCACAGGCTCTCCCAAGTTAGTAAAACTGCAAATAATGGGCCCACTGACTATCTACTGTTTGAAGATAAGGTCAGCTAAGTTCAAAAAGGATCATGACCCAGTTGACAACAGGGTGATAAATTGTTTTGTTTTAGCAACTCTCATGGAAGCTCATGAAAAGAAAAATGAAAAAAAAAAATGAAAAGCTCATGGAAGAGCTGCAATCTACCTTACTGGAGGGAATACCTGCACTGATGAACCATTGGCTTCCATCTGTTTATCCATGGATAGTCAAGTGAAGAGCCCACACCCGAGGACTGCAATGGATCCAGGCCCCTACCTCTAGGGCTCCCTCTTTGCTCTTTAGCTCTGGGTGGGGGTGGGGAAGCTGACAGTTGGATGCCAGTGTCTACAGAGCTCCTGCCAGACTTGAGACCTGGAGTTGGAGGAGCTAGGGATTTTTAGACCCACTTTAACCCATTCTTTAGGCTCTGAGGTAATAGAGATCCCATCCCTGTCCAGGAAGCCAGTTCAAGTGGATTCCTTGTATCCCGTCTCTACCAGCCAGAGAGAATGCTGTGCTTACCTGGTGACCTGGGAGACCAGGAAGTGTTGGATCTCAGGGCTGCCCACAATGGCCAGATCTCCCCTACCCCAGGCTTGACAGTGCCTCTGCGCCTGGAGCCACGCGGCCTTCTCCACTACCAAGCGGTAGCAGTGACCATTACCAGGGAAGATCTCGGTGTTTGAGGGGCACAGGGGGTGGACTGCTGTAAAAGAGAGGAGGGAAAGAGTAAATGCTACTTTTGAGGGAAACCTGGGAAGACCCCACTGTATCAGTGACCCAAACTCCTGGGCATGCTGCCTTATGACCTAGCCTCCTCTAGGGAGTTGGACTCAGAGGAGTAGGGGAAGGGTGCGGGGGCATGAAGGTCCTTCCTGGCTGTTCCATCACACTTTGCACTGGTAGGAACACAGTGGGGAAGGAACTAGGCCAAGAAATTAGGAGGTAGGAAAACTAGCGGGATTTGTGGCTTCGTTTCTCTCAGATCCTCCCCCAGGACCCTGGGAGGAGTCAATCTGAGCAGGAAAAAGAAAAGGGAGCATATTCCCATGGACTGACCTCGGGCAGGCTGCTCACTCTCTGCCATGATGCTGTAGATGGCACTGAGCCCTGTGCCCCCTCGGTTCCGGATACTAAATTCCAGGCTTTCATTACTTTGTACCCAGGCTGGGCACAGGAGTTCTAGTTCTGTGGGCACAGCCTCTACCTGCACCTCTGTCCACAGCAAGGCTGGTCTTGCTTCCAAGGTCAAAACAGCAGTCACATTGTAGTGACCAGGGAGAAGAAACCGGTGAGAGGCGGCAGGGCCAGTGATCAATGCTGGGGACCCGTCCCCAAAGTCCCAGCGCAAACTGTCAATAGGCAGCAGGGTGCTTATATTGAAGGCCACAGGGTGGCCAGCAGCCTGGGGGATCCCAGGCCCCCAGAGTGAGGCTCTGAGGGAGGCAGGGAAGACATCGTGGAGAACAACAGGTACCCGGCATGCAGCAGGAGATGCTGTGAGCCCGGGGCAGAAGAGGAGGCAGCTGGAGGAGACATTAGGGGAGTGTGCCATACCGCAGAAGCAGCGGTCCTCCTCTGAGAGACCCCCATACTCTTGACCGAGGGAGAAACAGAAGGCACTGCAGCTGTTGCGGGCCAGGACCCCGTCATGGGCAGCAGAGAAGATAACCACAGCTGTAGTGCTCGAGCTGTTGTCTTGGAGGCAGGCAATGTACTCCTCATCTGACAAGGACAGAGGAACACACGGTGGGAGGGGCTGGTGTTCTCTTTCTTCAGGAAGCCTTCCTTGATTTCCCTTCCCCCATCCACATGCCTCCCTTATCTGGACCTCTCCTGGACTCAGTTTGTCTTGTCTTGATTTGCACTTGTTTCTATGTGGCTTCTCCAGCCTTCATTTTCCTGCCTCTGCCTTGTTTTCCCACATCAAAAACTCCCCAAATTAGGGACTAGCTCTCCTCCTTCCTCTGTCTTTCCACCACAGGTCCTAGAAAAGAACTCTAGCAGAAGGGAAACAGCGAGCCATACCAACTGACCCATCCAGGAAGCTTGGCCCTCCCCCGGGAGCCCCACTCACCACAGGTGTCGTCAGAGAAGGAGACACTGAGGAGAGGGACATCTGCCAGGTGTGGGGGCTCAGCACAGCGAGCCTCCCTCAGGTGAACCACACTGACCTTCTGCTCATCCACCCAGCTGGGTAACCAGGACAGGTTGCAGTCACAGACAAATGGGTTCAGACTCAAGTTTCTGCCGCAAGAGAATGGGTGGGGATCAGGAGAGCCTCAGACAGAGGAAATGGGGCACTTAGCTCAACTTTTGCCTATGAGGCAATGCCCCACGCTTGAGGGAAAATGAAAATAGGGCTTATTTTGAAGGTCCTTAGGAATCATTTCACTGCTTCCCTTGGGCCCCCTCCCAGGCAGCACTACCTAATCCTGACAATGGGGAGTAAATGTCTAATCTAAATGCCTCTGAGAATATTACTAACAACTCTCTTTTGTTTTCTATTTAGAGCTGGGAATTCCTGGAGGACCCCGAACCCTACTGGGAAAGGTGATGTAGAGAGAGTTAATCCTACATTGAACTCAGGCCCTGTGACTGAGAGCCCTAGGAAATCCCCAAATGTAGCAGAAAGCCCCAGGGATGCCGAAGTTGGTTCCTCAGACCACTCAGGAAGTAGATATCCAGATAAACCTCTCTGTCCCCCAGGAGCTGCACTGAGGGTCAGTCTATTGGGAAATGTGTGTGTGTGTGTGTGTGTGCTCGCGTTCGTGCACGTGCACTCACGCGTGTGTGTTGTGGGTGGAGGGGTGGGATTCTTGAATTTATCAGACCAGTCATTATTGAATGAAAATCATCCCAGCTTACATTTCACTTAAATTAAATAAATTAGCAAATATTCCTTCTTCTAGTGTCGAAATCTTGTTGTTGCTGATGTCTCTGGAAGACAGGAAAGGAAAGAGAAAGGCCATTTGGTTATAATGATATGTCTCCCCCCCCTTTCCAGAACTCAGGACTGACCTGGGCCCCACCCTGTGCCTAACATTTAGCTAGCTTGGACCAGGTCAGCTGGTCCCTTCCTAGAATGCCTGACTGCTTCCTTGGGCAAGTCAAAGATCTTTCTGCCTTGTTAATAATGAATACCACTGACTTACGAATTCCTAAAGCACTTATTTGTTTTCTTCAGTATAACACTTGGGCATCCTCGGTTCTACACTGTTTTCTAATTGTTTCAAGCCTATAGGTTTGGTCTCCCCCACTAGACTAAGGAACTCCCTAAGGGAAGGGGATGTGTGTTCTTCCCAGATCACCTCTCCCTGAGACAGGCTCACGATATTTCAGGGATCTCCGGTTTCAGTGGGGTGAGCACTGCTTCCATGTGGACAGATGACAGTTTCTCTCTGGCTTAGCAGATGATCACAGAGTTACTGTGACCTAAAAAATGCATCACTTAGTAGCCCACCGATGATGAACCTCTGCCAAGTGACCTAGGTTCATGTCCAAAGCCCTGGTGTCTTAGTAGGTGAGACTTGCAAGGGCTTGTGCTCCACTGTCATTCACGTCGAGAACCAGGATCAGTAATCCATCAAATACCAAACATTTCCTAGGCCTTTACTATGTGCCAGACACTGGGCTAAGAGCACTGAGGGGACAAAGAAAAACGAAAAGTCCCAGCCCTTGAGGAATTGAAAAGGGGAGACCACACCATGTAGAGGCAAAGGAGGAAGATGTGAGTGGAAGTCACTTAAGAACAATTAAATTAACTTTTTAAAAGAATGCCCTGAACTCAAAACAATAAGATTAATTATAAAATGGGTTAAACTTGCAATTAGTAAACAAAAAAAATCACTGAATGTATTTATTAACTTAATTTTCTTTGACTCCAATAAAAATATTTTTAAAATTAAGTTCCTCTTTTTTGTTTTGTTAAGCCCTAAATCTAGCTCTTCTCTGAATGGATCCCATGTGAGTTGGTTTCAACATTTGGGCTGTCAAGTATTTATGAATGGGTTGGATCTCACTGCCTGGTGTCACCTGACCTGTAGCACCCCTAAGGAATGGTCCTGAGGAACTTGGGGGTTGGGGAGGCAATGTGCGGGCATGTTTGTGTGGGGATTGATGCCAACACAGGTTTTAGAAGCATGATGGGAAGAGTATGAGGGTGGTCACAAAATGTAGCCAGAGCAGGTCACATACAGTTGTACCAAGGCAGAGAGGTTTTCAAAGAACTCAGTCTCTAACGCGCTGATGAAGTTGTCTGAGATGTCCCTGGAGAAACAAAAAGAATAATAGGTAAGGCACTGGGTCACTTCCACTGGTTAGGTGCACAGCTGCTTCACTAAAGGACAGGTTTCTGCTAGCATGCCTCCTGAATGCTGGAGACAGGCAAAGCGTTTCCTGTTCTAGTCTCATTCCCATCCTTCTCTGTAAGTGGGTTTTCTGGGCACAAAGGAAGGGAGGGGAAGAAAGAGAATGAAACCCAAAGAACCCCCTGCAGGCCCCTAGGCTGTAGAAATTATCCCAGGTGAAAGCAGAATTACTGTCCAGAGCCCAGGGCAGCTGAGGTGATCAGAGAAGAGCAAATTTTGGTCTAGGGCTATGAAGCAGGTCAAAAGGAGCAAGCTCTGGCCCCAAGCAAAAGAGGGCTAGAGCTACAAGAACAGAGCAGAGCAGAGAAAGGCACGGTGCCCTCGGCACCTTTGGCCACTTTAGTTTTCATCCTCAGAATGAAGGCTCACACTCATGATCAAAGCTCTTTCTTCACAACAGCATCTCACAGTAGATTAAGTATAATCTCTAGATCAGAGGAGGCCTGGTATACTGGATAGGGCTTGACCTCAGAGTTAGGAAGACCAGGGTTCAAATCTCACAACGGACATCCTGCCTGTGTGGTCCTGGATAAATAGCTTAACCTCTCAGTGTCCCCAGACACTTCCCTGCTGCACCTTACAAGGAATCCCTGGCACTCTTGGTTAATACAGATGACCAGGACTGATTCAAGGGCCTGCACACCCCTTCTCTGGGGTTCATTGCTTCCTCTTTAAAGGTAAACACCTCCATTCCTATTGCTAAGTAATTAGTCCCAGTAGAGAGACTCCGATGCCTCAGTACACAGTCAGCTCAGCCTGTCCCCAAGAGAATGCCAACTACAGGGAAGCAGGAAGGGGCCAGGCTTTGATGCAGAGGCATCTGTGTGGGGACCTCAGTGAGACTTGTCTCCTAAGCTTTGCAGAGATGGATTCTGTCTTTCCTTTTCCCGCCCCATTCCTTCCCTGGTCTTTATAGACTTTGTGACTGCATTGATCCTCACCAGAAAAGGATTTTTCATAACAAGGGTGACAACTGGCCTGAGGATGTTGCTTTGCCTGACTCACTCCAGGGGGAGGATGAGAAGGACCACTGTGCAAGGCTATTGCTATAGACAATAGACCTCAGGTGGTAGCAACAAAACCACGGAATGAGACACTTTGCTCCCAGTGAAGTCCTGATTCTCCCCCCCCCACCCCAAACACACACACACACTTTGATGTCCTCTTCTCTGCCCCAGGAACACTGACATACCCCTCAGAGGGAGGAGGCATCCATGCCTAGCAGACTCATCTGGGACCATTTGTACACTCAAAAACTGAAAACTGCACCCTTTAAAAATTATCCACTGCAGGGTTTGAGAGCTCACTGTACTTAGGACAGAATATACAACTAGCACATAATAAACACGAATACCATTTCCATTTTTGGCCTTAAAATGTGCATTTATAAAAAGTAAAAATAGAAAGTGCCCCCTGAATGCTGCAGTTGCCTACACTGTCTAACCCAGTCCCATTTCTTTTGCTTCACTGACAACTCTCATTTCCCTCAGAGAAGAGATGTCTTCCCTGGGTCAAGAGTTGGGGGCTCCTCCCCTAGAGACACAGCTGTCTTGGGTCTCCATGGAAACAAAGAGCTCAAATATTTACTTTCTCTCCCCAGTGACCAGGGCCAACCTGCCATTGGAGAGAGGGAAGTGTGTGTGTGTGTGTGTGTGTGTGTGTGTGTGTGTGTGTATGTATGCGCGTGCACGCACGATCGCTAGTGCACTGGCTGTGGGAGGGTGGTCTCTGGCTATCTGCTTTCTTTTTTCCTTCCACTTTAACTAATCCTATCACCCAAAAAGAAGCAAGCTGAAAAAACTGATTATCCCAGGGGTGGCATAAACTGATTCCCAAAAGGATTAGATAAAATCCCAGGTGACAGACAGATTCAAAAGGGTAAACTAAAGGTAACTTGGAAAAGGCTGGGACATTTCCTCAAGAAGGGCCCACAGGAACATCCCACTCCCCCAAATCTTCCTTTAGTGACTGACAGAACAGATTCCTGTGGGGGCACAGGAGGTATGACACACCTAATGACAAATGCCCACCTTATGTACAAAGCACTACAAGGTAGATGTAAAAATAACCTCTAGCTGAAAGGAGGTCGAGGCATAGAGGATAGAGGGCTGGTCTCAGGTCCAGGAGGACCTCTGACACATGCTGGTTGTGTGGTCCTGGGCGCCATCACTTAACCTTTCAGTTCCCCAGGAACTTTTCTATCATACTGATGAAATCATAGATGCAGTCCAAAAAACCCAACCAACCAAACACAACACTAGATATTATAAGCATCGGAACAATTAAGTGATTTGCACATAGCAGGTATCTCTGCTGAGATTCGGATCCATATCTCGTGATGCCAAAACTCTTTCCAATAAACTATATTGCCTCCTAGAGGGCCCAGCCCAATTTGAGGATTAGGTAGAAGGAACTTCTTCCCTACAGCCAACAGGGATCATAGGTTCACAGATTTAGACCTATAAGGGACTTTAAAGATCACATAGTTCATTTGACAGATGAGGAAATGAGAACTAGAAAGGCCGAACAACTTGTCCAAAGTCATGTAGGCACTAAGTGGCAGAGCTGGGATTTGGAATCCTCGGGAGATTGCAAGTTTAATGCTTTTTTCCATTGTAATACAATGCATCCCTGGGGCCCATCCCCAGGAGACCAGCACCTCACACGATGCCTGGTAGCTGTTGTTCAGTCATTTTCCAGTCACGTCTGACTCTTTATGACCCCATTTGGGGTTTTCTTGGAAGAGATACTGGAATGGTTTGCTATTTCCTTCTCCAACTCATTTTCCAGATAAGGAAACTGAGGCAAACAGGGTTAAGTGACTTGCTCAGGGTCACACAGCTAGTGTCTGAGGCCAGATTTGAACTCAAGGAGATTACTCTTCCTGACTCTTGGCACTCTATCTACCTATCTTTCCTCCCCTCACTCCTTCAGTTCCCTCATCTGCTCCCATTGCAGAAGTGAAGGACTTAACATTGCATATACTGACCAATAGGTCATTGACCTAGCATTGGAAGGGACCTTAAAGGGTATTTAGTTCAAAGGGGTGTTGGACTCAAGCTGCATGTTGAGTTAGAAAACCACAAGCATTATCTATGTTGTATTCTATTTCTATTTATTTTGTTAAACATTTCCCAACCGCACTGGCAAGAGTTTTGCAGGCCATGAGAATGACACCTTTGATAGCAGTAGTTCAATCCCCTCACTGGACAGATAAGGCAACTGAGACCCAGGGAGCTTCAGTAATGTGTCCAAGGTCACATGGGTGCTAAGGAAGCATCACAGGTAGGATCTGAAGTCTGGTCTTTTTGTTCTGTATTGGTAAAATCAGTCAAAATGCTTTTTTCCTCTTCTCTAATTTTTTATTCTTTGTTGTTTTTGTTTGTTTGTTTGTTTTGGCTTGTTTTTTATGCAGGGCAATGGGGGTTAAGTAACTTGCCCAGGGTCACACAGCTAGTAAGTGTCAAGTGTCTGAGGCCAGATTTGAACTCAGGTACTCCTGAATCCAGGACCGGTGCTTTATCCACTGTGCCACCTAGCTGCCCCTTATTCTTTGTTACAGATTCGAGGATGCAGGCTTTCTTAGCAAGTCTTTGGGAGCTGGGCCAGTTTTCAGAGAGAGCAAGTTCTAGTCTAGGAGACACAATAACCTCCCTAAGTACCCTAACATCCCCAGAGAAGTCACTCCTGAATAAGACAGACATCTTAGATGCTTCTGTCTTCCCCGGCTCTGCTATATTCAGGAAGGAACAGGCTATGTCTTCCCCACACACAAACCAAAGGGCCCCTCTCGCCCACCCTGGATGTTAAATTAAATTCCATCCACTCATGGAAAGCCCATCATAGCCCTGTCCAGAAGTCAGATTGTTCCTCCAACCCAGCTGTCAGGCCAGCTGCCCCTAACCTAGAGCTAGCCATTTGTGTCTGCAGAGTCATCGTCGTCGTCAAGGTGAAGCTGGGGTACGGCCAGCTGGGAGTCAGGCTCTGGGGCTTGGAAAAGGCATTCAGATGATACCTGGCAGACAGAAGGGAAGGTGGGAGGATTTTTTGCCCTTGGTTTCCTACCTGTCAGCCAAGTAGACAGAACAGGAAGCCACAAATGGAGGAAATGGGTTTACCTTGTGGCAAGATGAGGAATTTAGGTTGGACATAAGGAAGAACTTTCCAAGTCACTGGCAGGATTGAGAGAGTAGAATCTGATTCTTTGGAAACCTTTTGTTCTATGGCAGAGCCTTATCTGCCTAGCCCAGAGAAGAGTCGGGCCTGGATGGACCAACCAAGTGATCTCTGGAAAGACTTTCCCACCTGATGATTCTGTGATCGTAGGACAGAGTTTGCATCAGAAACAACCACAAAGAACCAAATCACCAAACAAATAGTGATTGTCACATGGAACTTTGGAAAGAGGGCCAGACTTGGAGTCAGAGGACCAAAGTTCAAATCTTGGTCACCCGTGTGACCTTAGGCAAGTCACTGAACTTTTCTAGGTCTGTTTCCACATCTGTAAAAAATGAGAATTGGTGGGAGGATAGATGGCCTCTAAGATCCCTCTCATCTCTAAATCTGTGATTCTGTGACCTATCAGGTAGAAGACGGCAGATAAGGAACTGGAGAGTAAGGAGATGGATTTTCAGATATCTGACACAGGAACAGAGAGTCAGAGGGGCTTGCTTTTGGAAGCCTGAGATGAAAGCTAAAGAAAAACAACCTTGATGGGAATTGGAAGATGGGAGTGGGTCCCAATTTCAAATGCAATTATGGGCTTTTCCCTACTGGGTAAGGTTGCTTCTCAATTTCTTTGTATTTATTCGCTTTATGTTTCTTAGGTTGATATGTAGGCATTTGTAATTTTCCTCATTAGACTAGAAGAGTAGGGATTGTTTCTTTCTTTGTTTATGTATCCCCTGGTGCCAATACGATGTCTGGCACATGGAGACTTAATAAATGCTTGTGAATGATTCTTTCCTCCCCTCCACCCACTTCCTAACCTTCATAAGGTTAGGAAAAGAGTCATTAGGGACCTCCATCCCAAGATGTACCAGCCTCCATGGCACGAGGTGAGAGGGGCACTTTCATCCTTTTCTCAGGAGCTGGTACACCTCCTCAAGTCCTTTTCATGGGTGTCCCCAAATCTTTCTAGATCAGTATTTCCCATGGGCCTCACCCCAGGCAGACCAAACAGGAAGGGGGATTTCTGGCTCCCCACATGGTGTGACTGCCAGATGCCCAGGACAGCCTCCCCATACGATTTGGGGAGACCAGAGAAATGTACCATATTCAGCAAAAATGAGTTTTCCTGGTTTAGGCCTCCCAAAAATACCTTTAAAAATAATATTTTTGAAAAATAAAAAAAAATTCTATTTTCTGGAAAAACTATTATGGATGCCAGAAGCTGGACACTACATCATAGTAACTCCAATGCTCAGTCTGCTCCTCCTACAAGTACTGGTGCCCACCACCACTCAAGTCAAGATAGCAAATGAAATCCCATGCCCTTTTCCTCACTGGGTACTGCCCAATTTCTGTAAAAATGCTCTGTGATGTCAAAGAAGTAGAATCCAGGCATAGATGACATCACGGCCACCCCTACTTTCTATTTTAGGGGAGCTCTAGTTTGAGAGCCTCACAGTCTCCAGACCTCAGTTTCCCCATCAGTTTGGTGGACTAAACACTGAAAGACAACCCAGGGAGAAGCCCACAACATCAACTGCAGGGTTAGGTAAGGCAAAGGAGACCCAGCTATCTGGGGAGTATTTCAACAGCCTGTCACCCGTTACTTAGTCTCTGTTTATCTTGCTGCTAAAGGGCCAGAGCCTTCACTGGCCTCTTAGCCAAATACTGAAGCCAGCTCCCTGCTGAGCAGAACCAAATCCCCCTATTTGCCTGCTCCCTAGCCAAACAGTCAGCAAGTCCAAACAGAGAGCACAGGATGCAGGAGCCCAGAAATCTGTCACTGATAACCTAAATATATCGCTAAACCTCTCTGGCATTCAACTTTCCTTTCTGCCAGCCCTACTGTGCTCATCCCCTCCCACCCTGACCCCAAGCACTCCCCTCTGGGGAGGTTCAACAGTCATCTAGTCAGGCTCTTTCAGCCCTTACCACATACCCAGAAGAGGCAGAAGATAGCTAGAAGCCAAGGGACCAAAACCAGAACCTGAAGCTCCAACTGACTTTTCTCCAAGGACAGATTCAAGGTCTACACAAGAACAACAACTCAAGCTGGGGTCTCTGATGACACCGGCTTGGCTCTACCATTTATTTATGCGTGGTGTACTGGAAAGAGCCTACATGTGGGAACTTGTTTGGCTTGAGAAGGCATATTTGTTACAAGGGTTTTGTTTTTCTTTTCTTTTGGGGGGAAGTGGCGGGGGGAGAAGGGTGGAACTTGGGAGAGAGAGAAAATGAATGCTTATTAATTAAAAAAATAAAATTTGGGGAAATAAAAAGAGCATTGAATTTAGAAGCATAGAAATTCCGAGCTGGAAGGGACCCTAGGGATCCTGAGATTCAGAATTGCAAAAGAACTAAAGAGAACTGGGAAAGATCCTTAGACCAACCACTCATTTCATAGATAAGGGAACTGAGAGGCAGAGGGATGAGTAAATGATCCTGTATTTGACAACCCATATGGCAATAGTCAGGATTTGAACTCAGGTTATCCGACTCCAGATACTGTGTTCTTGCCAATACATCACACTGCTTCATCTATTGTTTTGTTTTGTTTTTGTTTTTGGGGGTTGGGGCAATGAGGGTTAAGTGACTTGCCCAGGGTCACACAGCTAGTAAATGTCAAGTGTCTGAGGCTGGATTTGAACTCAGGTCCTCCTGAATCCAGGGCCAGTGCTTTATCCACTGAACCACCTAGCTGCCCTGTGCCACCTAGCTGCCCATGCTACTACATGTAATCTAAGCCTTTCAGTTTTACAGTAGAGAAAACTGAGGCCTGGAAAAGGCAAGATGTCTTGCTCAGGGTCACACAATTTAGTATCAGAACCAGGACCAGAATCCAGTTCTCCTGACTTTTTTTTTTTTTTAGGGCAATGAGGGTTAAGCGACTTGCCCAGGGTCACACAGCTAGTAAGTGTCAAGTGTCTGAGGCCGGATTTGAACTCAAGTCCTCCTGAATCCAGGGCTGATGCTCTATCCACTGTACCACCTAGCTGCACCTCTCCTAACCCTTAAGGGTCAAATGAGATATCTATAAAAGCTCTCTGAAGTACTACATATCCATGCTAGAGATGGCTGATTATTTCTATGCGGATGCATTTGGTGGCTGTCTACCTTCCTGAGATAGCCACCTTTCACTAAGAATTTTTCTCATTTCTTACCCTCCTTCTGACCCTGTAGACCATCCCCTTCTCCTGAACACTGCTCTTTTCTGGTTCTCCTCTTCACTGCCAGGATGTTTCTTCTTAGTATCCCTAGCATGGGTGTACCTCTGAAACAGTCCTGGTCCCTCTTCTTCCTCTCTCCTCTCCTCTCCTCCTCCTTCTTCCTTTCCCTCCTCTCCTCTCCCCTCCTCCCTCTCCTCTCCTCACCTCTTCCTGATCCTATTGGTTCCCATAGATTCAATTATCATCTCCATGCAGATGATTCCACCTCCAGCCCTCATCCCTCTCCTGAGTTCCTGTCCTTACATCATTTTGCATGCTGGACATGTCATTTCCCTATAACCCCCCCCCTCCTCTTCACTTCCCTGTTTCTGTCAAGAACGTGAACATCTTTCCAATCACCCAGGTTTATAACCTTGGAGTCATCCTTGACTCTTCCTTCTCCCACCCATATTCATTCAATCATTTGCCAAATCTTGTTGATTCTAGCTCTACAGCACCTCTCACATATGTTCCCTTCTAGTTCAAGTCCTCATTCCCTCCCCCTTAGACTCCTGCAAAAGTCTCTTAACTAGGTCTTTTGTTTTCAATCCATCCCCTTTTTGAACCATCCTCCACACAACTGCTAAAATAATCCTCCTTAAACTCCTAAAACTATGTCACTCCCATGCTCATGAATCTTCCATGGCTCCACATTACCTTTAGGATAAAATTTAAATTCCTCTGTTTGGTATTTCAAGACCTATTCCATCTGGCTCCATCCTACCTTTCCAGATATATTTCACATTATTCCCTCTCCATCATGCACACTGAATTCCAGTCAAACTGGCCTGCTTGCTACAGGGCATGAATCTTCTATTTCCAACCTCTGTGACTTTGGATAGCTTTTTTTAATGCAATTGAGAAAATTATTTAACAAAATAAATAAAAAGAGAATAGAATATAATGTATGGGCAGCTAGGTGGCACAGTGGATAGAGAGCCTCGCCTGTAGTCAGGAAGACTCATCTTCCTGAGTTCAAATTTGGCCTCAGACACTTTGTAGCTAGCTGTGTAATGCTGGGCAAATCACTTAACCAGGTTTGCCTCAGTTTTCTCATCTGTAAAAATGAGCTGGAGAGTGAAATGATAAACCACTCTAGTATCTTTGCCAAGAAAACTCCAAATGTAATCAGGAAGAGAAGAACGGGACTGAAACAACTGAACAACAATGTTAACTTGTGGTTTACCAAGTGGATATGCGGCCAGCAGAGATACTTACTAGGGCTTAGTGGCTGGCCCCTGTTTCTATTTTAGTCTCCTAACATCATTCTAGATAAGAAGCATTTACTAAACACCTACTATGTGCCAGGAACTGCGCTAGGCACTTTACAAACGTTATCTCAGACGGGTACTAGTGGAGAGAGTTCCTTGGACTAATGAAGTTACAGGTGTGGTCTCTATTTGCCATGTCTCTATTTGCAGGACTATCCCAGCTCGCTGGTAAGAGGCACTGTCTCCAAACAGCCAGCCGGCAGCAGGCTTTGCTCATCCCCCGAGCTGGCCTCTCCCAGTGTGTTTTGTGTGGACCACAAACTCAAACGAATGAGGGAGGGGCCCAATGAGGCAGGGGTCTGGCAGACGGTGTGGAGATGGGGAGCGCAGTGGGGAAGAGAGAGAGACAGAAGGGGGATCCTAGGCTTCCTTCCAGGTCCCTGGGGAAAGGCTGAGTTACTGGGGACGCCCGACTACGAGGACCCTGCCCATGGATCTCCAGCTACAGTTGGCCTGGGACCGAAAGAAGGGGAAAGGACGCGGGGTGCGGACCCTGAGACTCCCCCTCCCACCCTGCACACACACACACACCCCTGCCCCCGCCCCGGTCTGCTCCTCGGCCCCCTCCCCGAAGTCCCCCCTCCCTGGGCTCCTTTTCTCGGTGGCACTTTGGGAGCCAGTCTGCACCCAGAACTAATCCCAAACTCAGCCAGACGCCTCTGCTGTGCATGGACAATTTTCCATGTCTCAAGCTGCTTTTCCCATCACTGTTCTGGGGGAACGCCAAGGTCCCGAAGGGCCAGGCAACAGGCAGCCAGTCCTCGTCTCTCCGCAGCCCTCCCTCCACTCCACTCTCTCCCGCCTCCACAAAGCGCAGCCCAATCGGCCCCAAGGTAACGTCATGGGAACATGACATCAGCCTTGGCAGCACACTGGCCACCCCTCCCTCTCCCTGCTCCCTCCGCCCCCCTCCCCCATATTCTGGTTAACATTATATGTTCTTTGGAATCGCAGAGACAGGAAAAGGCGGGGGGGGGGGGGGGAGAGCCTTATACTACGATGCTACAAAAATAAAATCAGCAAAGTCTCCAAACTGACTGCATCCCATGAAAACGAAGCCGACTTAGCAGTTAGCGCAGCAGCAGCCCCAGCACTCCTGGCCCCTACAGCAACTCCCAGGGACACTGGGACCCCACTCCAGTCTGTCCAGGTTCTAAAAGCAACCCGAATGGCTCTGAAGGGTCTTCCCTCCAGCAGTCTTCACACTTATAAGGATAACCCAGTCTGTGGTAATCCTACATACCTCCCCCAATGAGCGCCTTACCCCTCCTCAAAACCTCATTCCGCTCAACCCCTAGCCTACACTTCCCCTCTCCCTTCCTCCTCGACCTGGGCCAGGCCCTGCTAGGAAATCAGAAGTAGGACCACCCTCAGCCTCCTGTGGCCAAGCCAGAGCCTGGTGGGGATGAACCAAGGACCCAAATGCCCCACCCACTAACAGGCAGGTTAACCAGTTAATCACCCAGACCTTGAGTGTGGGAATCAATCAGTCAAGTAATCACCAAGTATTTATTAAGTGTTTACTATGAGTGAAGCACTGCGGTGGGCATTGGGGATATGAGTATCCCCAAAATGATGAGCTCTCTGCTTGAAATGAGCTCCTGGTGGGTTTTATATAGGAAGCAAGGGAAAGAGTAGAGAGGGATGGCCTGGAATGAGGGGAGGACAGACCTCCCTCTCTGGTCATGTTTGGCCATCATCTTCTGCTATCCGACTCCTTCCAATAATGACAGGTCATGGAGGAATAGCTGGGAATGATATGTGTTGCCCCAGTGGCAGCCTCACCGTCCCCCTTTCATACACTCCTCTTCTCTAGGGAAAAGGCAGGTGCTTTGGTCAGAACAGTGTTATCCTCTAAGGAAAGAGCCCACTTTCTCCCTGCTCAAGGTTTAATTATGAATTTCCAGAGCACTGACCAGAGGTCAGAACACATGGCACTGCCAGCCCATCCCTGGCAGAGAATTTTCAGCTTCAGTTCTAGATGGGTTATAGGTAGGAGTGTGCTGGAGCCAGCTCAAACCAGCTCCCAAGAAAACTTTCACAAATGCTACAAATCAGGGCTTGATTTATTGTTTTGCAAATTGTCTAGACTTAGGAAAGTGATGGAGAAAATGTTAATAATTCAGATTAAACTTCAAAATGTGTTTTACAGACTTACTCCCCCCACCCTGGAGAACTGGTTGTTAAATGTTTACCAGCACACTCCTAGTTATAGGTTCCTGGACATTCTCTCTTCATGTTTCTGATATCTGAGCCTGGCTTGGTGAGGGCAGTGGGGCCCATGTCCTGTCCCATAAAAGGTTGAGGAGATTGATTTTTCATCAATCCACATTCTTCCTTGCCTTTAAAGTCTTCCTCCAAGGGGCAGCTAGGTGGCTCAGTGAATAAAGCACCAGCCCTGGATTCAGGAGGACCTGAGTTCAAATCCGGCCTCAGACACTTTACACTTACTAGCTGTGTGACCCTGGGCAAGTCACTTAGCCCTCATTGCCCCCCCCCAAAAAAAACCACACAAAACAAATAAAGTCTTCCTCCAGGAAGCCTTCTTTGATTACCCATTCCCGTCATATCCTTCACACTCTTTGATTATAATTATGGCTTTACAGAATCACAGACTGTTTCTGCTGTCATGCACCAACACTCTCATTTCACAGATGAGGAAACAGAAGTACTGGTTTACTGAAAGTCACACACAGCCTGCTTAAAAATGGTAGAGTTGCATTTGGAACCCAGAACTTAGTTTGCACTCATTCATAACAATTACTTTGTTTTTTGTTTTGCTTTGTTTTGAACAGAATCTGTGATTTCATTGAGTAGGGAATTCCTGGTGAAGAAATAAATGCCCTTTACATTGCAATTATCATCTATGACTGCTCTGCAACTTAGAGAGTTACCTGAGACACTGAGAGACCAAGTCACTTGCTCAGGATCAAAGTGTGTCATGGGAGGGACTGGAACACAGGTCTTCCTGACTTACAGATTCAGAGATTTAGAGATAAAAGGGACCTTAGACACCATTTAGTCCAGAGTTATCAACTTCACAGTCCAATACTCTCAAGAGTACCTTGTGTTTGGTAAGGGGTTCCTTGAGCCATGCTGCTGCAGAACCAACCATCAGAAACAATCCCTGAGGGAACACTCAGTCGGGAACAGAATTCGTGTCCACCTAGTTCCCTTCCAGTCCGGCACTTTATAGATTTACTCCTGGAAAAATTCTTTTGCCAAGTGGGGCTTTTCATTACTGACAACCATGGTGGTGGTGGTGGTGGGGGTGGAGGGGCAGGGAGCAACATCTCCATAAACCCATTTTAAAGACAAGTATGGTAAGGTCCCTGAGGTTCCAACAAATCCATTTCCCACACTCAGCCTCAGTTTCCGCATTGGTTAAATGAGGAGATAAGACCTCCTAAGAGGATATAAGAATTTCAGAGCTTCTCTAGTCAAGGATTGAGGTATCCCCCCTCCCCTTCCAAGAGCTGGCCTCAGGCATACCTGTTTGCTCCCCAGAGAGGCCCCAATAAAATTGCAATTTTGTCAGTCCACATCATAAGCAGGAAGGGTTGGTCTTCTCTGGGGAAAATTAACACAAGACTTGGGCTCTTTTCTATAATCTCAAAATACTTGAGTCCTACATTCAATGCAGCGGAGCCAATGGAGAAGCCCAGTATTCCAATGGAACCTTAAAGTTTTCATCATTATTCCTAAGGTCCCTCTCTCATCCTAGCAGGATGACTTCCCTCCTCCCAGAATGCCCAGAATGTACCAGACCCACAGATGCTCTCTGGTTGGAACCTACTTAGCAGTTTAAAAATTCCCACTGGGGGCAGCTAGGTGGCTAAGCACTGGCCCTGGATTCAGGAGGACCTGAGTTCGGATCCGGCCTCAGACACTTGACATTTACTAGCTGTGTGACCCGGGGCAAGTCACTTAACCCCCATTGCCCTGCAAAACAAAAAAACAAACAAGAAATTCCCACTAAGCTTCTACTAATCAGGAAGGGGTGGGCAAAACTGCCCAACTGAAGCCTGGACTCTGCAAGTATGGTCCCCTTCAAGGGGCCACTAGCTAAGTGGTCACAGGACCATGGGATCTGAGCCAGAAGGGACCATTTTACAGATGAGGAAAGTGAGACCCAGACAGGGTAAGCCATTTGCCCAAGCTCACACAAGAAGTTAGAAGCTATGGGATCTGAACAAGTGTACTTTCTAGTGTACCATCTTGTCTCTCTCTCAAACCATGGAGGAGAGGGAATTATGATCCCAAGAAAAGACGACTGGGTTTTCCCCTCAACCTAACAGCTCACAAGGGCCTCGAATTTCTTTATTGCATCTCGGTATCGCCAGGCTTAGGCTGTGGGGCCCTCAAGATCTGGGCCAGAGGTGACCAAACTGGGAAATGTGGAACAGCAGAGGTGGGGGCCTGGCAGGGGAGTTGTTTGGGGCTTGGCTCTGGTTTGGGGTGTGGCTTCCTGCTGGAGTTAGCCTGGACAGGCAGGCGCCCCAACTCCGGCTGGCAGCAGGAACAAGGGAAGAAGAAGGCACAGAGCCCTCGGCTCTCAACCATGGTCAGTGACCGGAGAAAGGGCCACAGCCTGACGTCGAAAAAGCTAGCCGCTACTTCTAGGCAATTTCTTCAGGTTTCCCCAAGCCCGTTGGGTGAGGTGGGGAAGGGAGCCCATGTCATCCAGTGTGGAACCAAGGTACCAACATATCATGAGTTGTCTGTGGGTGGGAGATTCAAGACCATGTAACTCTGCCTACTGAACTGTTTCTTTCTCTCACAACACCTGGGGCTATGATGAGAGCCAAAGGGGCAATGTGACTGGGCAGAGGGGCTGCCAGAACCTCAGAGGACTTCATATCCCTAACTTCACTCAAAGGCCAACTCTGAAGAGTCAGGACCTCGGGGTCCCTCTGATTTGGGAGAAGGCTCCTGGCATCCTTTAAAATTGCCCTCCTCCATAAGAAGCAGAGAGAGAGAGAGAGATCACTGCATCAAGGACTGGGAGCTAGAAGGGACTTTGGATTAGGTAGCCCCGATGTCTGCCTATTAGTCTCTCACCTATCCTTCAGACCCACCTAAAATGATAACACCTTCAGGGGACCAGATTACATTCTGTTCTGCATCATAATCACTGGTGTGCATGCCTAATCTGTTTTACTAGACTATAGACTCCTGGAGGGCAAGAGTCTCTCATTTATGATCCTACATAACATTCTACAGCATGCTCCAAATAATAGATATGATTAAGAAGACACCCCCCCCCCAGGGCAGCTAGGTGGTGCAGTGGTTAAAGCACCGGCCCTGGATTCAGGAGTACCTGAGTTCAAATCCGGCCTCAGATACTTGACACTTACTAGCTGTGTGACCCTGGGTAAGTCACTTAACCCTCATTGCCCCACCAAAACAAACAAACAAAAAAACAAAGAAGACACCCCCCCCCATCCCAATGTATTCCTTACTGCCCCACCCCCCCACTTCCTCTGGAGTTAATGACTCCCAGAATCTTTAAGCTGAAGGTAACCTAAGAGGACATCTAGCCCAACCTATCCCTGACCCAAAACTGCCTCTATAACATCACCGATAACTGGTCTTCCAACTGTTTCTTGGTGAGTTCCAGCAAAGGAGAACCCAATACCTCCTGAGGCAGCCCTAAATAAGTAAATTTAGGCAGCTCCATAATAATAATAATAATCATAGCTAACGTATATAATAATGCCCAAATGCTTATGTAGTGCTTTAAGTTTTGGAAAGCACTTTACACACATGATCTCAGGTGATTCTCATAACAACCCTGGGAGGAAGGTTTTATTTATTATCCCTTTTTTGCAGATAAAGAAACTGAGCCTTTGAGAGATTAAGTAACTTCCTCAGGGTCACACTGCCAGTAAGTATCTGAGGAAGGAAAGAAACAAACATGAGACAAAATCTGAACTAGGGTCTCCCTCAGTCTTTTTTTTTTTTTTTACATCATAAAAGTATTTTATTTTCCAGTTACATGTAAAGATAGTTTTTGACATTTGTTTTCATAAGCTTTTTAGTTCCAAATTTTTTCCTTCCCCTTCCCTCCCTTCCCTCCCCCCTCCCCAATTACAGAAAGCAATCTGATAGAAGTTTTCTATGTACAATTACATTAAACATAGTTCCGTATTAGTCATGTTGTGAAAGAAGAAACAGAACAAAAGTCTTCCTCACTCTTAAGTCCAGTCTTCTTCCTACTGTACTAACTAGCTACCTCTCTACAGGACTTTAGGGTTTGCAAAGTACATATATCATTTTATACAGCTCTAATTGGTAGGAAGTTTCATTTTATAGGCTCTAATTGGTAGGAAGGTTTTCCTTACAGGAAGGGAAACTTGCCACTTTTCAGCTTTCACTCATTGTTTCTAATTTCCCTTGGGGCCAAACAGAACAAATCTAATCTTCTATGTGACAGCTTCTCAATTCTCATCTCACCAAGCCCTCTCTTCCCCGGGCTAAATATCTCTAATTTCTTTACTTGACTCACCATGACTCAGTCTCTCCTCACAATCTCAGCCCCTTCCTTGAGGAAAACATAGGTACCCTAGGTGCCTCCTTTCCCCTCACTCTCTTCTTAACTCTACATATAAAATGGGGATAATCATAGCACCAAGTTGTAAAGGTCCAATGAGATAATTGCTTTCAACCTTACCATTCCTTGGAACTGCTCTCTTCAAAGTTACTTGTTTTTCAGTTATGTCTTACTTTTTGTGACCCATGTCCATGGGAGTTTCTTGGCAAAGATACTGGAGTGGTCTGCCATTTTCTTCTCCAGTGGATTAAGGCAAACAGGGTTAAGTGACTTGCCCAGGGTCATATGGCTAGTAAGTATCTGAGATTGGGTTTGAACTTGGGTCTTCCTGACTCCAGGTGAGGTGCTCTATCCACTAAGCCACCCAAATTACTAGCGATTTCTTAACTGCCGAATCTAATCGTCTCTTCTCAATCTCTATCCATTTTGACCTCTCTTGGCCTTCAACCCTTTAGAACACCCACTTCTCCTTGACATATTCTTCTCTCTAAGTTTCTATTACTTTCTCCTCCTACCTATCTGGCTGCTCCTTTTCAGTCTCTACTGCTGCATCTTCATCTAGGTCATGCCTACTGACTGTTGGGTATCCCACATAGCTCTGTCCTGGGCCACCTTCTCTTCTCCCTCTCTACTATTTTTCACTCCAAGATCTCATCAGCTCTCATGGATTTAATGACCATCCTATGCTGATAATTCTCACATCTATTTATCTATCCCTAATCTCCAGTCTCACTTCTCCCACTGCTTATTGGACATCTTGAACTGGATGTCCCATAGCTATTTTAAACCCAACATGTCCAAATGAGAACTCATTATATTTCCCCCCAAATCCTTCCCTCTTCCTAACTTCTCTGTTACTGTTGAGTCACCCAGGCTAACAACCTAGGTGTCATCCTTGATTCTTGAAGCTGTCTCACCCCTTCTATCCAATTTGTTGCCCATGCTGGTCAGTTTTAGCTTCATAACATCTTTTGAATATGTCTCCTTCTCTCCCCTATGACACTACCACCAACCTGGCCTTTATCACTTCACACACCGGGGCTACTGCAAAAGCCTGCTGGTTTGGATCTCTCTGCCACAAATCTCTCCCCATTCCAGTCCATCCCCCACTCAGCTGCCAAAGTGATCTTCCTATACTGATATAGGTCTGACCATGTCACCCCCTTTCCTCCAGTGGCTCCCTATCACTTCTGGGAGCAAACATAATATCCTCTGTTTGAAGTTTAAAGTCTTTCTCATAATCTGATCTCCCCTGTCCTGTCTTTCCAGGCTTCTTACCCCCTGGGTCCTCCTCATCCACCTCCTCTGTGATCCAGTCACACTGGCCTTATTACAGCCAACGTGTCAAACAAGACACTCTATCTCCCAAATTCAGGCATTTCCCCTGGCTTTCCCTCATGCATGAATTTCTCTCCCTCTTTCCCCATCTCTTCCTCTTGGCTTTTTTCAAGTCCTGGCTAAAATCTCACTTTCTACAGAAAACCCTTCCTGACTCCCCCTTAATTTTAGTGCCCTTTCTCTACTGATTAACTCTAATTTATCCTTTATGTTGTATTTGTACATCATTACTTGCATGTTATCTCCCCCATTAGACTGTGAGCTCCTTGAAGGCAGAGACTGTCTATTGGCTTTCTTTGTATGACCAGGCCTTAGCAGAGAACCTTGGCATGTGGTAGAACCTTAATAAATATTCATGACTAACATTAGATGCTCCCTACTTTGACAACATCCTTCCCAAAATATGGTGATAATTATAATAGCAACAGCAACAACCATCATGTAGTGGACAGAAAGCTGGCCTCAGAGCTAGAAAGGCCTGAGTTCAGGTCTCACCTTTGATGCAAACTAGATGGGAGACTGGCAAATCACCTAACCTTTCAGTTAACACCGCTGTAGGCAATTCTCCAAAACCAGAAGGCTCAAACACTGGGCCAGCCACACTCCAACTGACACCTGAACCAGATTAAAATGTAATCGAGGGGTAGCTAGGTGGTGCAGTGGATAAAGCACTGGCCCTGGATTCAGGATGGACCTGAATTCAAATCTGATCTCAGACACTTGATACTAGCTGTGTGACCCTGGGCAAGTCACATAACATTCACTTCCCCCCCCCAAATTGAGAAATATTTAGCAAAACAAATAAAAATACAATAAAATAAAGATAATATATTTTAAAATTAAGTCAATATAGGCTGCAGGGATCTTTATATATAGATTAGTGAGTGTGAGTGCTCTAAACTCTTAAATATTAGGGAAGGTGCTGACCTGCATAGGTAGAAAGTTTCCTCATCTGAAAATTCCCTTTACCAATAAAATCACAAATCCTGTTCCTTTCCCTAATAACAATATTTTTTGGAGGTAGAGAAGGGCATAAAATCAGAATAGGATTTGCCTTCCCCTTTTCATTTTCCACAATCTTTCCAAGATCAACAATCACATCTGCCTGTTTTATTCAGTATTCTGGAATTTGGTCTATTCAAGATTGTTGACTTGAACTCATCAGGGGAAACTGACTTCACTTCCCAATATTAGCCATTTTTATTCTGCCCTTTTTCATCCAAGGATCATTCTCCTTGACAGAGGAAACAAGGGAAATAGGAGTTCAGGCTTCTCACCAGCCTTCTGTGTAAGAAGCAATAATACTATGCTTTCTTTGATCTATACTTTTCCTCAACATACCTAAAAATAACCTTGCCCTTTTTGTTCCCTTTAGCATTCATCATAAGCCTCAGATCATTCCAAGTTTTACCATTCCTGACACTATAATTAAAAGACCATGTCCTGATTTTGTATTCTATCTCTGTTACCTGACTCTGCTTCTGTCTTCTACACGTCTTTTTAAAGATCTGAGTTGGTCCACGAATTTCTATTTCATTCACATCCATCTGATCTTTAGGCAGCTCCTTCTTTTCTCCTCAATGGTCTTTCTTTTGTTTGTTTGTTTGTTTGAGTCTTCAGAATTTCATTCCTGAGAGATTCTCAGCCTTCCTAGTCTGACTTAACCTCCCGAATTTGAAGCCATGGGATCCTACCTAATCTTCCTTGGAAACCCTTTGAAATCCTCACTCCCCAAACCTAGTTTGGCAGACTATCCTCAGCTTTTGTCTTCTCTATCAAGAATTCCTAAATAGAAATGGTAACTTTCCTCTTCCCTCCCCTGTGCTACAGAAAGGTTACTATCGTTTCTACTTCAGCCCAGGTTTCTCCTTGTTGGTGAGAATTAGGTCCAGAATAGTAGTTCCTCTCATTGCATCCTCCACCTTTGGAAGGATAAAATTATCATTAAGGCAAGCCAAGAATATATAAACTACTCTGTTTCTGGCAGAGAGAGCCTTCCAACAGATGCCCACATAACTGAAATCCCCCCCACCCCTACTCTGTCGTGTCTCTGTGCCAGTCTTGTGATGTTTCCCAAATTTTGTCTAGTTCCTCCAAACTTCATTTATTCCATTTTGTCTCTATACCCATAGCACCTAGCCTAGTACCTTGCACATAGCAGGCACTTAATCTATGCTCATTGAGGTGGATTAGACTGGATACCTCCTTCTGCTCAGGTGGTCTGTAGTATATACTCATAGGACAATATCAATTCTATTTCTCCTTGGTTACTTTTCACCCTGAGGATCCTGCTGTAGCTGCAGGCCATTCTTGGTGGAAGCTAAACCACTTTGGGCTTCACATGCCCTGGGATCATACATCTTTTCCTTCACTCCTAGAAGTTTGGAGTCATGGGTTTTACTGTGGATTTTGCCTCAGTCTCAGTTTCTTAATCTGTAAAATGGATATAATAATAGAACCTAGCTCACAGAGTTGTGAGGAATGAATGAAATATCCTTTATATAGTACCTTGAAAACCTTAAAGTGCTATATTTGTTTCAGTCGTGTCCAACTCTTGGTGACCCCATTTGGGGTTTTCTTGGCAAAGATACTGGAGTGGTTTACCATTTCCTTCTTCTGCTCATTTTTACAGATGAGGAAACTGAGGCAAACAGGGTTAAGTGACAAGCCCAGGATCACACAGCTAGTAAGTGTCTAAGGCCAGATTTAAACTCAGGTCTTCCTGACTCCAGGCCAAGCTATTATTATTATAATTTATCGGATGATTCTATGGTCATCTTATGTTGTCTGCTCCCCTTTGTGGTTTTTAGCTTTCCCTCTCTCGTTAGTGCAAAACTCTTGATTAGATTTACAAGAATCAAAGCATACCCCTTATACATGTAGGAGTGGCAAATATAACAAAAACAGAAAATATTGGATGTTGGAGGGGGATGTGGGAAAGCTGGGATACCAGTGTTGGTGGAGTTGTGGAAAGAGCCAACCATTCCGGAGAGCAATTTGGAACTATGCCCAAAGGGCTATAGAATTGTGCATACCCTTTGATCCAGCAATACCACTGCTAGGTTTATATCCCGAAGACATCCCCCAAAAGAGAAAAAGACCTATTTGTACAAAAATATTTATAGCAGTTCTTTTTGTGGTGGCTAAGAACTGGAAATCAAAGGAATGCTCATCAATTGGGGAATGGCTAAACAAACTGTGGTATATGATGGTGATGGAATATTATTGTGTTATAAGAAATGACAAGCAGGATGACTTCAGAAAGGCCTGGAAAGACTTGTATGAATTGATGTATAATGAAATGAGCAGAAGCAAGAGAACATTGTACACAGAGACAGCAATAATGTTTGATGAAGAATTGTGAATGACAACTATTCTCAACAAACAATGATCCAAGACAATCCCAAAGGACTATTGATAAAACATACTATCCACCTCCAAAGAAAGAACTGATATTGATGGAACACAGACTGAAACATGATGGTTTTCACTTTCGTTTTTTTCTCTTATTCAAGTTTTCTTGAATAAAATTACTAATTTGGTAATGTTTTACATAATTGTACATATATAACCCATATCTGATTGCTTACCTCACCCATAGGGGTGAGGGGAGGGAGGGAGGGATAAAAATTGGAACCCAAAACTATAAATAAAAATGTTTATTACTTAAAAAAAAAACATGAATCAAAGCATACCCACTCTTCCCAGTGTCTGAGAGAACAAAATGGCCTCCACTCACCATTGTACCTATTTCCCATGTGGGTGGCAGTAGGCCCTTTTCTGCTCAATGTCCACTAGCATCTACTTCTCCCTTTGCCATCCCTGGAACTGAGATTCCCTATTATTTTGTAAGTTCCCTGAGGACAAGAACTGTTTCTGACTGTTTCTGCCTTTCTTTGTATCCTCAGAGCTTGGAGCAGTGTCTGGCACATAGAAGGCACTTAATAAATGTTTGTTGACTCAATTTGACTGGGGAGAATGGAGTCCCAGGCCCAACTCTCTGTAGGGACAGGTTTAGAAGTCTCCCTGCCCTGGAACCTACTGGCACCTATAAAGACCGTACCTATTTTGTGTCAGTGAATCCTCTGAGTAAACAACAGTGATGCCGTACTCTCTAAACAGGGGGATTGGCCAATGAGGGCCCAGGAGCATACAAACATGGATGTCTGGGGAGTCCAATGCTAAGTATGGATCATGAAGGACTCTTCCTTCTATTTCAGAATATGTGCAGGTATATACTAAGGTATACTAAGCCTATTTCCTGTCCACTTACAGCAACACCAAGAAAAATCTTTTGATTGGCAGCTGGACCAAAACTTGTACATACGAAAGGCACTAAGAAAAGGTAGAATCAGGGCCTTTTTGCTTCTGGGTTGCTCCTGTGAAGAGGATGACAAACGATAAGCCTTTAGGTGGGGAGAGACCCCAGACCTTTACCCGCCCCACCCAGGCTGCTGCCAAATGATCCAAGAGCTCACAGTCCTGATGCTGCTTCTGACTCTGTTGTGTCTGTTTTTCCTACTCTTAAGTGAAGGGATATAGAGATGGAACGACTATGTAATGACCTAGTGAGCTTCGAAAGGTCAGGGGAGCCACCAGGGCTCCAAGGACGGGAGCCCACAGCAGAGTTGGCAAAGGGGCAGGGGAACAGGCACCTTAGGTGCCTCACCCTGTTCTTCTCCCTGCTCCAGAGTTTGGGTGGCTTCTTCAGTGTCTGTATTTATGTATGAGTGTGAGTGAATGGGTGATGATGAGCATATGTGACTAGAGACAGTTCTTTAGGGAGAGAATACTGGATAGGCAGTGAGGAGGACAGGTTTCAGATCCTTTCTCTCCCACTCATTATTTGTGTGCTGCTGTTCAGTCGTGTCCTACTCCCTTTGTGATCCCATTTGGGGTTTGCATGACAAAGATACTGAAAAGGTTTGCCATTTCTTTCTCTACCTCATTTTACAGATGAAGAAACTGAGGCAAAGAGGGTTAAGTGACTTGTCCAGGCTCACACAGCTTGTAAGTGTCTGAAGCTGGCTTTGAACTCATGGAAATGAGTCTTCCTGACTCCAGGTCCAGTACTCTATCCACTGCACCATCCAGCAGCCCTTATCTGTGTGACTCTAAGCAAATCACTTTCTCTCACTCCCGCCTCAGTTTCCCCATCTATGAAATGAGAGAAACGATGATCTCCAAGGTTCCTCCCAGCCCCACCTTTCTATGGATCTCTGATGTATGTGAGTACATGCGTGTGTGTTTGGGTTTTTGTGAATCAAGTCCTATAGTGGAGGGAGCCATCCCCTCCTTGGTGGGGGGCTGGGGGTGGCCTGGAGCTGATTGGCCACTGAATCCCCCAAAGGAAACATCTGCACATTCCAGACACATGTGGTAACTGGAGAGCAAACCATCCTGGACGTGAGAGTTTACAGCCACCAGGGGCCGACGCCTCATGCTGGCAGCCGGTTGTGGAAAAGTCATGTTTAAAATATTATTACAGGGGAAGGGCCGCCAGAGCCTCAAATTAATCATGAAAATGTCTTCAGAGAGAGCCAGCCCATCCGGGCGTTATGTAACCTCTCCACCTCCGGGCGAGGAGACAAGGAACTGAGCTAGCAGGGCCCTGGGACCCAGCCTGGGCCCAGGCACTGCTCTGCCCTCAAGCAGGAGCAAGCCTCCTTGTCCTGGGTAACCGAGGGGAAATGATTCTGTTTGAGAAGAGAAATTCCTCTCTGAGAAATGAGTCTGGACAACCTCCCTATGTCCTGTAGCACTCAGCATCGGGAATTTTTTCTTGGTTGTCTAACTTCAATCCTTCCCACTACTACTAGGCCCACCCCTCTGGAAGAAGAAGGATACTCAATGTCTCCACTGCAGTCGGATCCATTTAGCACTACAGCCCTTGGTCCCCCTGGGCTCCTCTCTAGAGAGTATTATGTCTTATTTCTGTAATGTGGATTGTACCAAACTGAGCAGATTGTGTGGAGGGGAGGGGGGTGGTCCCAGGACAGGGCCCATACTGGCCAGTCTGGTCCTCCCCCAAACACACACACACACACACACACACACATACCCCTCTTTAACTTTAACAAATGACCTGGAAAGTGGTCCAAGAGACAAGGCCACTGTACATCTCACCATTAGAATTGATCATATGGAACTTAGAAAGGACTTCAAGAGATCATAAAATCCATTCTCCGAGGAGCTGAATGAGCTGGAGTAGCTTCAAAGACCTAGGGGGAGGGGGTTCATTTGAACTTCTTCTAGGCCTCAGTTTCCTTATCTGTAAAATGAGGGGGTTGTGGGAAAAGATCTATAAATACCCTTTCAACTCTAAAAATCCTACAGCCCTATGAAGTAGCTTTCTTGTCTGTTTCATCATCCCATTCCCACTGCCACATCTCTCACCTTGGTGATTATACCAGCTTCTGAACTGACCTGCTTCCACCTTGTCAGCCTCTCCCCCATCCATCCTTTTGACCCATATTCCAGTGCCAGAATAACTTCTATAAAACACATGTAGGACGTGTTGTTTGTTGGTTAATTGTTTGGCGAGAGAAAAGGAATTGTTTTTCAATATTTCTCAACAGCAGGATCTTGGACTTAAGGATGGGGTAGGGAGAAGCTATGCCTTAACTTTTTTTTTTTAATTTTTAAAAAATTATTCATTTTTTTAAAGTGAGGCAGTTGGGGTTAAGTGACTTGCCCAGGGACACACAGCTAATAAATGTTAAGTGTCTGAGGCCGGATTTGAACTCAGGTACTCCTGACTCCAGGGCCAGGGTTCTCTATCCACTGCACCACCTAGCTGCTCCATGCCTTAACTCTTACCAGAAACTAACTTATGGTATCTCAATATCTACCTTTTTGGGGATATAATGAAGGGAGATACCTAAAAGCCCTCAGAAAGACCTTAATAAACGAAGTTCCTTCAAACTTACCAGAGAGTTGGGTGGCTACCTACTACATCAACACATACAGTACTCTTTCTACTACATCACATTTAAAGTGACCATCAAAACACTAGGACATGAGGATACCCCCTCCTTTAGCCTCATTCCGTCAGGACAGCGTACTGAAAAGAGTGATGAGTTTGGATTCAGAATACCTGGGTTTGGATCCTAGATTGGCCACTTAATGTGACCTTGAATAAGTCACTTAACTTTTTTGTACCTCAGTTTTCCCATCTGTCAAATGAGGGGGTTGTACTAGATGATCTCTAAGGGTCCCTTCCAATTCTTTATCAATGATCCAAAGACAAAGCTATTCTAGGATCTCCTCCCAATATAAACATCCAGTTTTTTCATGAACAAAGACATAATCCTCTAGATGAGAAGTGGGAGGAGGAGGAAGAGAGAAGGGAGAAGAGGTGAGAGTTGTCTCCCTTCACATACTCCTATAAACTTTCACCTAGATAGACCAGGATATCGAGTAACACCAACTCTTTCCCATCTTTGGCATAAACCTATAGACAAATCTATTTCCAGGAACCCTTCTTCCTTCCAAGTGGCTGGCAGGCTGCATTTCCTCCTGTTACAAGGATCCGTCTCCACTAGCCAGCCCCCTAACTACCCTTCCCAAAGTTACAATCCACTCATTTACGGCTGGAGCAACCACAATGAAACTACTTTTTCTCAGAGTTCTCCAGGGCAGAACTAGGGTCCCTGGCTCTCCTTCTCTCCCTCTCCCCTTCCCAAAAACTGCCTGGAAATCTCCTTAAAGTCTACTGACTTAAAGCTTCTTCCATCTCCACAATTCTGGGAGGTCGGTTACATAATCACCCAAGGTACTAGCCTACAGGGACAATTCTGAATACTCATCTCCTTGTCAGTAAGATAGCTGCTTTTCTGGGGAGATGTTAGCATATCTCTGCCAACTGTTGCAGGTCCTTCCTTCCTCCCCAGTAGCAAAACTTAAAACAGGTCCTTTCTAATATCGCACTTTCCTGTCTCATTCTCAAGTGAAACTGGGGGAAAAAAAACACAAAACACCTAGAAAAGTTCCTCTGGCTGCCCCTGACTAATTAGGTCACTTCTCTACTCAAAAAACTCACTGCACCCTGTCATCTCTACCTTCTAAATCTCTCCCATACTCATCGTTTTTCTTTCTCATTCGTGCCTTATGGAGACTCATACCACCTCACTAACTGGTACCTCTGCCTCCAGTTTGATTCCCCAACCCCAACAATATAATGATTCATTCACAGTTATTTAACACTTCCTATGTGTGAGATCTCTTTCTCAGTAATGTGCAGGTTTTAAGACATAACACCTGTCCACAATCATGTTGGCAAATGGCTTAACCTCTCTGAACCTCAATTTCCTCACTAGGAAAATAAGGGATGATAATGGAGATCTTCAGTCTAGTAAAGGAAGGGGTGAAATGTGTACAAATGACCATAGTACACAAATCAGCCAAAGGCACCTAGGCAGGAAAGCACGGGGCATATTTAGAGACACTAAGTAGTCCATTTGGCTAGAACATAAAATACAAGAAGGGGGTGGGGGTGGGAAATGTGAGATAAGGCTGGAAAGGGGTCTGACATAGAGAGCTCTATACTATGACAACCCGAGGAACTGGCCTTTGCTCAGTAGGCAATGAAGGATTCTGAGCAGGGCATTGTGCTCTGAGCAGAACTGTGTGAAAATTAATCTGGAAGCCTACATGGGCTGGACAGGATGGAAAGAGACTCACAGCAGGGAGCTGTACTGGAAGACCAAAGCAGAGGTAATGAGGAAGTGAGATTGGGAGTTAGAAATAGTAATGGAAAAGAGAAGATGGATGTGAGAGACCCTGCAGAGGAAGACTCATTGGATGGAAGAGTTGGAATTGGGAAGGACTCCAGCAGTCATCTAATATAATGCCTCTCATTTCACAGGTCAGGAATTGACCCGACTTGTCAACTAATTGGGTGGGAGAGATGAGAGATGAGAGTCCACAATTAGTTAATTAATTCAACAAATATTTATTAAGGGCCTACTATGTGAGTGGTACAACACGAGGAGTTAGGGATGCAACCACCCAAAAATAGCAACAGTCCTTGTTCTAAAGGAAATTACAATCTACTGTTGGGGGAGCAGACATTAAACATAGATAGGGAGGACCAAGTAAGGAGTGATGGAGGCCTGGGCAGGGAGAGAACTCTTTAGGTTTGATGAGCATATGTCAGATATGCTGTCGAGGGGATTTTTGATCTGGTATGAATTAGACTAAATGGGCTCTGAGATCCTCCCTGCCCCAACCCCATCCAGATTCAGTAGAGATAAAGTACTCTAGGCAAATGAGGGCTGTGAACAAACAGTACAAGATATTTGTAATGCATGGATCCTTTTTAGAGGCTCTTTGACAGAAAGTCACACTGAAGCACTGCTTAAATCCTTGAGATATAAGGCATGGCTGGACAGCACTAATTGTTAGAAAGTACTCCCTTACACAGGAAGTAAAACCATCTTCTCTGCAGCCTCACCCAATGATCCTAATTCTGTACTCCGAACAGTAGAGACCTATTCCCTCTTCCTCACAACAGCCCATCTCTGATGACAGCCATCATTAGTTTACTCTTCTCTGTGCTAAATATTCCTTGTTCCTTCGAACCAATATTTCCTAATGTGACTGTAGTTTTCATTGTGTGGGAGGCTTTGAGTCAAAAAAGATCTAGGTTCAAATCCCACCTATTAGCTGTGCAATCATGTTGGTGAGTCATTTAACCTCTCTGAGCCTGTTTCCTTACCAGTAAAGTGGGGGCACAATACTTTCTATGGTGTGTACTTCATGGGGCTTTTGCGAGGATCAAATAAGGCAATGTATGTAGAATACAGTTGGTATTATTTTGGCTGCCCTGTCTTGGATGCTTATCAGTATTCCTTATGAAAATATGGAACCCAGAACTGAACACACTACACTCGATGTGGTCTGACCAGAGCAGAGTATAGGGAGCCTATCATTTGGGGGATCTTGGATGCCTATTTCCACTAATTCTGCCTAAGATTGTGTTAGCTCTGTTAGCAGCCACATCACACTGTTGCTGGCTCACAGTGAATCTGCGGTCAACTAAAACCTTCAGGTCTTTTTGCACAAGAGCCGCTGCCAAGCCAGATTGCTCTCTATCCTGTGCTTATGAAATGGATTAAAAACAAAACTAAAGGAAACTTAAATGCAGGACTTTACATTTAATCCTGTTAAACCACTTTGAAAGACTTAGGAACTCTGATCAACACAATGACCAGCAGAGATTCTAGAGGACTCATAATGCAACATGCTGCTTACCTCCTGAAAGAGAAAGGTAATGGACTCAAGAGTGCAGATTGAGATTTTTTTTTTTTGGACATGACCAATGAGGAAACTTGTTTTGCTTGACTGTCCATATTTGTAACAGGGTTTTTTCTTGCTTTCTCAATGGGAATGGGGGAGGGAGATGGAAGAAGGGAATATAGACCTGAAAATAAGATAAAACTGAATTTTTCTAATTTTTCTTTCTAAAAGTTAAACTCAATGGTTCTAACCCAGTGCTCTGACTTGTCTCCCGAGATCTTTTTGAAGCTTCATTTTGTCACCCATTGTTTTAACTATCCCTCTCAGCTTTGATCATCTAAAATGATAGGAAAACATTTTATGTCTTCATTTAAGTCATGGATTAAATGTTAACTGCAACAGAGTTGAAAATAGATTATTAAGGATCTTCTGCCAGGGCAGCTAGGTGGTTCGATAGATAAAGCAGTAGATTTCAAGTCTGGAAGACCTGAATTCAAATCTAACTCAGAAACTTACTAGCTGTATAACCTCTGAGCAAGTCCCTTAACCTCTGTCTGACTCAGTTTCTTCATCTGTAAAATGGGAATAATAATAGCATCTATTTTCCCCAGGGTTGTTGTGAGGATAAAATGACATAATATATATATAAACACTCTGCCAACCTTAAAGAACTATATAAATTTAGGCTATTGATGTTAGTGATCTACAGTTTTTACCTCCCTCCTCTTTTTGAAAATGGGGCATCTGCCCAGCTCAAATCTTTTGTCATTTTTTCTGCTCCATAAGAGTTCTCAAAGATCAGTGACAACAGTGGCCCAAGCTCTTTCCAGGATGCAGGCCAAGGGGATATGAACTCCTTCCATACATCTTGAAAGTTTCTTGCCTCCTCCTCATCTATCAGGGACTTTAACTCTCTCTATAATATTTAGAAGATCATAGAATTTTGATCTAGAAGGGAACTCAAAGGTCAATTCCCTGGCCCACTCCCCTCTAATTTTACAGATAAGGAAACCGAGGCCTAGGGAGATTAAGCATCAGGGGGCAGCTAGGTGGTGCAGTGGGTAGAGCACCGGTCCAGGAGTCAGGAGGACCTGAGTTCAAATCTGGCCTCAGACACTTGGCACTTACTAGCTGTGTGACCCTGGGCAAGTCACTTAACCCCAATTGCCTTACCCCCCCCCAAAAAAAAAGGAAGATTAAGTGTCTTGCCCAAAGTCACACAGAGAATAAAGAAACAGTGAAGATTAAAACCCAGGTTGGCTGGCTCAAAATCTAACTCTTGACCTTTGTTCTACCTGTTTTGAAGAACACTTAAGAACAGTTCCTAGCTGAGGAAGACTGAAGGAAGATGGGAGATAAGTGGTTTTGTGTTCTGTCCTCTCTTACACCTTCCCCAAATGAGGGGCATTGTTTGTCTTTTGTTGTTGTTATTTTTCTGAGCAAAGCCCTTTGCATTGCCTTGCTCATTTCACCCTGTTATCTTGGCCAGTTAGCTCTCTTGACACTCTTCTTACATGTTCCCATCTCTTTTTTTTTTTTAGTGAGGCAATTGGGGTTAAGTGACTTGCCCAGGGTCACACAGCTAGTAAGTGTTAAGTGTCTAAGGCGGAATTTGAACTCAGGTACTCCTGACTCCAGGGCCGGTGCTCTATCCACTGGGCCACCTAGTTGCCCCCCATCTCTCTTTTAGTGACAAATCTATCCTTGGTCCTTTGCTCCTCATGACATCTTTTGTGTATGTCCTTTTAAAAGCTGAGCTGATTAGAGCACAACCCAAGTAATCACATAGTTGTTACTGACATCTTTTGATGCCTCCCCCTTTTCCCTCTCCGGAACTATTGTTTAGTCAGTTTTATCCCTCATGAGCCCTATTCCATTTTTTTTTTTTTTTTTTTTTGAGATATTTTATTTTTTCCGTTACATGTAAAGATAGTTCTCAACTTTTGTTTATACATGCTTTACAATTTCAGATTTTTCTCCCTCCCTCCCTCCCCTCCCTCCCCCCTCCCCTAGACAGCAGGTAATCTGATATAGGTTATATCTATATATATCTATACATATACATATAGATATATATATACACACACATATATATACACATAATAACATTAATCCTATTTCTGCATTAATCCTGTTACAAGAGAAAGAATCAGAGCAGTGATGCAAAACCTCAAAATAGAAAAAAAAAACAACAGCACCCAAAACAAAAGAAATAATATGGTTCAATCAGCATCTATACTCCACAGTTCTTTCTTTCTTTTTTTTTCTTGGATTTGGAGATCCTCTTCTATCATGAGTTCCCTGGAACTCTTCTGTACCATTGCATTGGTGAGAAGAATATAGTCCATCACAGTAGGTCAACACTCAATGTTGATGATACTGTGTACAATGTTCTTCTGGTTCTGCTCATCTCACTCATCATCAGCTCACGTAAGACCCTCCAGGTTTCTCTGAACTCTTCCTGCTCATCATTTCTTACAGCACAATAGTATTCCATTGTATTCATATACCACAACTTGTCCAGCCATTCCCCAATTGATGGGCACCCCCTCAACTTCCAATTCCTTGCTACCACGTAAAGAGCAGCTATAAATATTTTTGTACATGTGGGTCCCTTTCCCCCTTCCATGATTTCTTTGGGCAAAAGACCTAAAAGTGGGAGCCCTATTCCATTTTAGCAGTGTGTGTGTGTGTGTGTGTGTGTGTGTGTGAAGGCTGCATAGAGGAGGTGGCATCTGTGCTGAACCTTAATGGATGGGTAGGATTTTGACAGACAATTGGGGTGTGAGGGCTTTCTGGACTGAGAAAGAGAGCAAAAGCAAGGAAGTGAGAAAATTACAAGAGGTGTCTAGGGAAACAGAAAACACACCAGGTGGGTTGATGCAGAGACTTAGATAGAAATGCTGCTGGGATTAGTCACCGAGTCCTGTCAATGCCACCTCCACAATATTTCTTTAATCCATCCTCTCCTTCTCATTCCTATTGTCCTTATTCTAGTCTGTCCTCACTTAATTACCTCTCACTTGTACTACTGAAATAGCCTCCTAGCAGGTCTCCTGTCTTCTAGTCTACTCCAGCTCTCCAAATAAAAATGGAAGGGGCATCTTATCCAATTCATCTCTGAAAATGTATTCCTAACAAACAGTGATCCAGATTTGACTTAAAGACCACCTAAGAGAGAGAATCCACCACTTCTTCTTCCCTACACCAAGCCTAGATTTGTTTTTGCTATTCGGTTGTTTAAGTTGTGATCCTTTTGGGGTTTTCTTGGCAAAGATACTGGTGTGGTTTGCCATTTCCTTCTCTAGCTCATTTTACAGATGAGGAATGGAGGCAAACAGGGTTAAGTGACTTGCCCAGGGTCACACAGCTAGTAAGTGTCTGAGGACAGATTTGAACTCAGGGAGAAGAGTCTTCCAGACTCCAGGCCTAGCACTTTATCCACTTCACCACCTAGCTGCCCAAAGCATAGATTTGCTTCCTTGCAGTTACCATCCATTGTTTGTGGTTCTATCCACTAGGGCAAAACAGAGCCAAATCTAAAGAAATCTGAAGACAGCTCTTATGAGCCCCCAAGTCTTCTTCTCTATCTAAATATATCACTGGTTCCTTCATCTGATTCTCCCAGAGGCAGGGTGCTGAGGCCTAGTGCTTTGCACAGTGCCTGGCACATAATGGGTTTTTAATTGATGCTTGTTGACTTGATTGGATCCCCAATGTGTAATATCCTGCTTCAGGAAAGGCAAGATGACATTTAGTGGAAGTGCCCTGGGGAGATGAGTTTCAGTTCAGTCTTTTTTACCTCCTTACTCTTTTGGGAATCAGATGTGAATGCAGCCGATGCCCTGGCTTAGGGCTCTAGCAGAGGCAAATTCAAGATTTAGCTGGCCTCCTCACAAATGATTAAGGCATTCATTTTCCCCACCCTTTCTTGGATGGAAATTCAGATTTAGTATCTAAAGACTTTCCCCTTTTACCTTTCACAGTCTTTTAGCCCCTCCAGACCTGGCACCCCCCTTAGACCCATATGACCTGAACTGGAGGACTTTCACCAGCCCAGCTGTCTTCCTCTGAGTACTCTAGATTATTGGCTTTTTCTTAAAATGTGACTCCCAAAAGAGAACACAACATCGCAGATGTGCTTTGACTAGGTCCTACTGTATCATGGAACAATCTCCTCCCTAATCCCAGAAGCTGAGATTCTCTTAATGCTTTCCACGTTCAAAGGAGGTTTTTAGGCTGCCAAGTCACGCCACTGACATATTGAGGCTATAGTACACTAAACCCCTTGATCTTTTTCAGACAAACCAATGTCTAAGCAGCCTCCTCAAGTGTAAAACTTTACATTTATCTCTACTGAATTTTCCCTAGCTTTGCCATTTGTGACCTATGGGATTGGGCAGGTTACTTAGAGTTTCTGACCCTCAGCTTTGTCATCCGTCCAATCAGGGGGTGAGACTGGTAGAACTGGGTATTTTCCATCTCTCAAACTATGCTACTCAAGAGAAAGAAGAACAAATCAAGGAGCATGCATTTATTAAGTGCCTACTGTGTACCAGGTACAACACAGTCTTGGGAAATACACATGCTGCCAAATTAATTTCCTCATAGAATCATTTTTTCTCTTTCTTTCTTTCTCTTTCTTTCTTTCTTTCTTTCTTTCTTTCTTTCTTTCTTCCTTCCTTCCTTCCTTCCTTCCTTCCTTTTTTTTTTTTTTTGCAGGGCAATGAGGTTAAGTGACTTGCCCAGGGTCATACAGCTAGTAAGTGTCAAGTGGCTGAGGATGGATTTGAACTCAGGTCCCCCTAATCCAGGGCCAGTGCTTTATCTACTGTGCCACCTAGTTTCCCTGATAGAATCACTTTCTTTTTTCTTTCTTTCTTTCTTTTTTTTTAGCGAGGCAATTGGAGTTAAGTGACTTGCCCAGGGTCACACAGCTAGTAAGCGTTAAGTGTCTGAGGCTGGATTTGAACTCTGGTCCTTCTGAATCCAGGACTGGTGCTTTATCCACTGTGCCACCTAGCTGCCCCAGTATCACTTTCTTAATGTCATTACCCTGACTCAAAAATATTTAGTGGGGGGCAGCTAGATGTCGCAGTGGATAGAGCACCTGCCCTGGAGTCAGAAGGACCTGAGTTCAAATCCGGCCTCAGACACTTAACACTTACTAGCTGTGTGACCCTGGGCAAGTCACTTAACCCCAACTGCCTCGCTAAAAAAAAAAAAAAAATTAGTGACTTTTCAGTGCCCTCAGGATAAAGTATATTCTGTCTGCTCTTCAAGGCTGCCCATAATCTGATCTACACCCTTCATATCCAACAAATCAGTTCAGTTAAGCAATTATTAAGTTTCCAGTCACATGTGAGGCACTATCATTCCCTCCTCCTCAGTTTGAATGAATCCTCTTGCTCAGTCATGGCACTGATTTCATCACTGACCCACGAACAGATTTATATTTTTTGTGCCTTTTTCTCATCTTCTTTTCCTTCACCTGGGGTGCCTTTTCTCTCTTTCTTCTATTGAAATTCCTACTTTTATGACCGAACACAAGCCCCACTCCTGCCACAGTCTTCCCTGATCTATCCAGCAGCTGACACTGGTCTCTCCCTCCTCAGGTCAGAGCTGAAAGTGGTAGTAAGCCTCTTCCTTCTTTGTTCCCATTCTCTTGAAACCTGAGACAGCCGAGCTGCTCCTGCTGGCTTCCTGACCTCCTCTGTGGGTCCTTCTCTCTCTCTCTCTCTCTCTCTCTAGTGTCAGAATCACATCCTCACACATTTATTCCATTGATGATCCCATCCTCACAACTTCTTCAGTTCCAATTCAATAAGCCTTCTTTTTATGAAGTAGCTACTGTTCCCCAGGGCACTGTGCTGGGAGTTTGAGTAATGCCTTTGAGCTGGTAGCTAGGAAATGATTCGGAGTTGGCTGCCTGGGTTCAAATCTCAGCTTTTGCTGCTTCCTATTAGTGTGACCTTGGCCAATTCACTCCACCTCGATGGGCCACAGTTTCCTCACAGTTCATAAAATTCCATGAACTATGAAAAAAAACATTAGAAAGGGTCCCTGTCCTCATGGAGCTTACCATCCATCTAGCAGAAGGCTAAGACACAACTACCATGCAAAACAATATATGCTAAGTGCATGAGAAATGCAAGAAAAGTGTTCTGGGTAGTCCAAGGGAAAAAATGACATTGTTGAGGGGAGGGAGGGAAGAGGGGGAAGCTTTCTAAAGGGAATTGGTCTTTAACGGATCATAGCATGATCAGTCCAAAGCTGGAAAAGACCTTAAAGGGCCATCAAGTCCAACCATCTCATTTTACAGATGAGGAGACTGAGACCCCAGGAGGTAATAGGAACTTGAGGCAGTTAAGTGGCCCAGTGGATGGACCTGGAGTTAGGGAAGCCTTGTGATAGAATCCTGTCTGAGACACTTATATGTGACCCTAGTCAAATCACTTAACTGTTGTCTACGCTGTTTCTTTATCTGTAAAAGAGGTTTATATGTGTGGGGGGGAAGGGGAGGGGAGAATAGCACCTACCTCCCAAAGTTGTTCTGAGGACAAAATAAGATAGTATATGTAAAGCACTTTCCAAACCTTAAAGCACTATGCAAATGCCAACTATTATTATTGCTCAAAGTGGTCTGGGCAGTGTCAGAGGCAGGATTTCAACCCTACCACATCTTCTTATTTCAGAGCTAATGATCTTCCCCCTATACTGCCTTGGATAGAAAGGATGAAAGTAGTGCCACTTACATGGGACTAACAGTTTAGTCATGCGTCATGTGCTTCTTCCCCAACTAGACCTCTGACCTGTGCCATGGCAGGCACCATCTTACACTTCACTTGTATTCTCCAATGCTCCTGGCCCAGAGTGGACCACAAGCACATGCTCAGCATATGCTTAATGAACTGGGTAACTAGCCATAGTGCCTCCCTTATGCACCAGACCTGACACTTTCACCAGGCGACCATCATGGATTGGATCCAGTGCCTCACCTGGGTTGGCTGGGGGAGGGAACAAGCATTTTTTTTTTTTTTTTTTGCAGGCAATGGGGGCTAAGCGACTTGCCCAGAGTCACACAGCCAGCAAGTGTCAAGTGTCTGAGGCCGGACCTGAACCCGGGTACTCCTGAATTCAGGGCCGGCGCCCCAACCACTGCGCCATCTAGCTGCCCCCAGGAACAAGCATTTATTAAGTACTGACTGTATTCAGGCAATGTGCTACATCTTTTCCAAATATTCTCATTCTCATTCTCTCTCTCTCTCTCTCTCCCTCCCTCCCTCCCTCCTTCTCTCTCCCTCTCTCCCCCCTGCCTCTCTCTCCCTCTTCCCTCCCCTCTCTCTTGGAGAGACTTGCCCAAGATCACACTAGTAAGCTAATAAGTGTCTGAGGCTGGATTTAAACTCAGGTACTCCTGACTGCAGGGCCAGTGCAATATTACCTCATTTGATAAAATAAAGTTTTCCTTTGTTTTGCAACTGATTTAAGGCCTTTGTTTGATTCTAATTTATATGCATTAAACACCTATTATTTGACAGGTTTGAAAGGACAGGGAGAGGGAGAGAGGGAGGGAGATAGGCAAGGAGGGGGAGAGAGAATCCTTCTCTTCAAGAATCTTAAATTCTCTTGGAAAAATACAACACATTGTGGAGTTAAGTAAATTCAAGGATATTTGAGGAAGGAGATCATCCTAACAGCTGGGAGGACCAAGGAAAACTTCATAAAGGAGGTGATACCTGCACTAAGCTGAGGAACCCAAGAGTAGCAGTGAGATGAAGTGCCTTCCAGACAAAGCAGGCAGCCTGTAGAAAGGCACAGAAACAGGAGACAAGATGTCAAATGTAGCTAAAATGCAGAGTATGCAAAGTACACCAAGTATGAAACAAGACTGGAAAGGTAAATTGGAACCAGAGGGCCTTAATTGTCAAGCTGGGGGCTCTGCATTTTATCCTAGAGGCAACAGAGAGCCATGGAGGGCTTTCTAGCAGGAGACTGGCCTGGTCAGACATGAACTTCAGAAAGATTTTTCTGTCAGCTATGTTTGTGGGGGATGGACCAGAGCAAATGGGACTGGAAGCAGGGAGACTACTTAAGAGGCTACTTCAATAGTCCAAGTAAGGTGGGTTGTACTTAGGTGATGGCTATGTGAGAATAAAGAAGGGGATAAATTTGAGAGATGTTGTGGATGTAGAAATGACAAGACTGTGCAATTGATTGGCTATAGGAAATTATGGAAAGGGAAGATTCAAAGATAACTCTGAAGTTAAGAGCCCAGGTGACTAGAAGAATGGTGTGACCCTCAACTGAAATAGATAAATCTGGAAGGGGGTCAGGCCCTAAGCCTAAGGGAGAAGATCATGAGTTCCATTTTGGCCATGCTAAATTTGAGATGCCAACAGTATGTCATCTACTGATCCAGGGACACCTAGATATCTTTTCTCAAGCTCAGAAATACCCATATTCATAGATAAGCTTTCAACAATTCAATTCAACAACAAAAGTTCAACAAAGTCTCTCCCCTAAAAGATTTTATAATCCCACTGGGGAGACAATACACATGTAAAAAATTAGCTTAAAGTAATATAAAGCAGGACAGATATATCCCATCCAACATCACTGAACATTTTTATGAGAACACAATTTAGAGGAAATAACCTTATGAATGAACCAGCCATAGGCCAAACGTTATCTTGCAATCTTGTGACTTGAAAGTTGGGTTTGTTGTACTGCATTAAGGATGGCATGGCAATTGACCTTAGACTGTGTATGCCCACAGAGGGGTGCAAACAATCATTGTGTACCTCTTTAATTTCCTTACCCACCCCTTTTGTTCTTAATTTGCACTAATGGTCCCCTATATCTACAATGCGCTCCCTCCATCTCTTATACTCTAGTTTCCTTCAGGACTCAATTCAAACACCATCTCCTACATGAAGCCTCTCTTAATCTCCCCAACTGTTTGTAACTCTCCCTCCAAGCCCACCTTGTATTTATTTTGTATATACTTCTATATGGACATATTAGCTCCCCCATAGAATGCAACTCCTCAAGAGTAGGAAGTGTTTCAGTGTAAGCTCCTTGAGCACAGGGACAGAGACTTAATGAACTCTGTAACTCCTTCAGTACCCAGCACCTCAGATTTGGAAACCAATGGCTGCTCAATGACCATCTCTTGGATTAATCTGTTGCACAGGGCCATTATGAGACCAAATGATGGAGGGCCTTGAAGGTCAGAAAGAGTGGAAAGTGAAGAGTCACTAAAGATTTTAGGATAAAAGATAAAAATGAAACTTTAGAAAGGTTCATTTGGCACCGTGTATGAGGGGATGCTTCCCAAGCCTCTACAGTATCCAGTGAAGTGGAAAGAGCAATGGATTCCAAGTCAAGGGAGCTGGGTTCAGATCTCTGCTTCTACCTGCATGACCTTGGGCAAGTCACTATGAAGTTTCTTCATATGTAAAGTGAGAGGGTTGGATTAAATTACTCGTGAGGTCCTTTCTAGCTTTAAACCTATGATTTTGTGTTAACAAATTCTATAGGAGTTCAGAGAAGAGAGGGAGAGAATCTTTAGGAGCCGTCAGACTTGTAAGGCTTCCTGGAGAAAGAAGGCTCTCAGCTAAGCCTCCTACAAATATATATATATATTTTTTTTTTTTTGGTGAGGCAATTGGGGTTAAATGACTTGCACAGGGTCACACAGCTAGTAAGTATCAAGGGTCTGAGGCCGGATTTGAACCCAGGTCCTCCTGAATCCAGGGCCAGTGCTCTAGCCACTGTGCCAGCTCCTACAAATATTTATTAGGCACTATGTCCTCAGTAGGAGGTATATGTGTTGTGGGGGATGGGAAGAACTCTCTCCTCCCTCTTCTTCTCCTTCTCCTTCTCCTCCTCCTCCTCCTCCTCCTTCTCCTTCTCCTTCTCCTCCTCCTCCTCCTTCTCCTCCTCCTTCTCCTCCTCCTCCTCCTCCTCCTCCTCCTCCTCCTCCTCCTCCTCTTCCTCCTCCTCCTCCTCCTCTTCCTCCTCCTCCTCCTCCTCTTCCTCCTCCTCCTCCTCCTCTTCCTCCTCCTCCTCCTTCTTCTTCTTCTTCTTCCTCTCTCTCTCTCTCTCTCTCTCTCTCTCTCTCTCTCTCTCTCTCTCTCTCCCCCCCCCACTCCTTTTCTCCAAGTTTAAAGTACCCCCAGGGATCTGATAGCTCCTTTGGTTCTAGGATGACCTTATAAATATCCATTAAATAGATTATAACAGGAGCTGGCAAAGCCTTTCCCCCCCTACCTTATCCCCATTCCCCCAGTAGCAAAACCAAACAGGGTCCCTGGGTTACTGTCAGCCCATATGTTATTGTAGCCACTGCTGCCTGCCAGCACAAACACCCAGACTTGACAGTCCAACCTTGACAGCGGGGAGCCCAGGCCTAGGAGGCTTCCCTGTCCTTCATTGGACACTTGGTTAGAAAAACCCACCTCTATGAAGGGGAACTCTTGATTCCCTTGCATCCTGACCCCACCCCGACCAAGGAAGAAATTCCTGGGAGTGCCATTACTGGTGTAGGGAATTTTAAGAAGAGACAGACGTCAGGAAAATTGAAGTCAGAAAACATTGTCTTTGAGGAACTCCCTATATAAACAGTAGCCATGTGCCTGTGGAGCTGCAGAAGCGCTAGCCTGGGAGAGGGAGGCCCATGTCTTCTTTCTGTAGCCCCTTCTGAAGGAGGACAAACATACACCCAGACATAAGCACACAAAATCACTGTCACAAAGCTTCAGCCACATTCTTATACTCTCAGTTCTCCCCCACCCCCACCCCATTCTCTCCACCACCATATTCACTGTTGTAGCGGCTGAGAATCTGCTGCTCCTTCTTTTATTTGGGGGCCCTGGAGAAGGGAGGAAACCCACCCAGGGGGATGGAGAAGGTTAAGATCATGATGCTTTGCAGCCAGACTATAATTCTCTCTCCCCATTTAAACACAGATCGCTGGAAGCCTGATCCCAGGCAGCAAAGAAAAGGGGGTGATTCTTGTGAACTTTTGGGAAAAGCTTTAGAGCATGGGTTCTTACCTCAGAGCCATGAAATGGCTTTTAAAAAATATTTTGATAACTGTACTTTAAAATAATTAATTTCCTCTGAAATTCTATGTATTTTATTTTATGCACTTAAAAAATGTTATTCTGAGAAGAAGTTGATAGGCTTCCCCAGGCTGCCAAGAGTCCAAGACACACACACACAAAGTTAAGAACCCCTGCTTTGGATTGGAAGAAGTTTTTCCCATCACAATAATTCAACATGACCCACAGATCTTGGTCATCCCCAAAGTTCACAACAGATAACCAACTCTTTCTATAGCAACACTTTCCCATCCCCCCAGAAAAATAATTCTACCCTCCCCATCAAATATCCTACCTCCGCCCAAGTGTTCATGGCCACAGCCACCCAGAAAAACTCACATCTTCAGCCAAACAAAAGTAAAAATAGGCTGCGGACTGAAAAAGGAGGGGGCCCTGCGCCAAAGCAAACAGCCTAGCCCAGATACCCAACTTAGGACAGCCCTGTGAACAGCCTGGCTGGCACAGAAAACTGCCCCAGAAACATTTACTACAGGTACCTGGGATAGTCCCAGGAACCAGGTAACTTCTGAGGCATTGCCCATTTTAATATCCTGGACCGATTTCCAAGAAGTAGCAAAGGAAAGAGGAAAGAGACACAAGGACCTACAGGGAAGAACAGAAACACACAAAGCCAGAGGAAAAGAAAAAGGCACATGACAGAGGGAAGGTGAGAAACAGGAGGGAAAGAGATGGCTGAGACTAAGCAGGCCTACACTGCAGGGCATAGCTTTAGAGTCAGAAAGACCCCAGGGCAGGGGCTTTTAACCTAAGGTCTGTGAACATGTTGTTTGTTTTAATTTTGATAACTACTTCGGTAGAATTGATTTCCTTTGTAACCCTGTGTATTTTATTTTATGCAATTAAAAATATTATTCTGAGAAGGGATCCATGGGTTTCACCAGACCGCAGAAGGGAGGACCATGTGCCAGGCACTGTGCTAAGCACTTTACAAGTATGATCTCATTTGTGCCAAAAACACACAAAACGGTTAAGAATCCCTGCTCTGGGGTTTCTTCTCAAAAAAGCAGCTTCTCTGGGATTTAAATTTCCTGCCTTGTCTCTTCCTCCTTGCTAGACTGAAGGAGAGCTATGGTGGCTCTGGAGTCAGAGCCTAGAGTTCAGAGTTTTTGTATATCTTGCCTAACAACATTTTCACTGGAGACCCAGGAGTCCCTTCTGTTCTCTCTGACAATGGAAAAGATCCTAGAATCCCTTCTGTGGAGTTACCCATTTTTGATAGGGGTTGGCCTCACTAGCCCACATAGCCAACCAAAAGGCAAAGTGTGATCTCAAAGGCTTAAGAAAATAGGCTTCTGCCAGGCTCCTGCTTAATCCACCAAGAAAGGATTATTCCTGTCCCAACCTGTGGGTTCTAGGGGACCAGTCAATCAATCAGCAGTCAGATTCCAGAAAAGTAAAAATAAATACAAAGATGAAGGAGAGAGCTTCTTCTAACCCAAGGAAATTTGCTCAGGTACCTTTTCACTTGACCCTTTCCACTCCCCAATCCCCAAAAATTCCCTCCAGCAACAAAAGAAGGAAACCAAGAAGCTTACACTCAGATCCAAGGATGGGAAATGAGTGAAGAGAAATTAACTACCCAAGGTGGTGCCTGGGAAGGATATGCAACTACTACTACAAAAGTCTTTCATGTTGTCTTCACATAGTCAAGGGGAGAAATCAGTAGAAAGTCCCAGCCCATACTCCTCTTCCCCCTCCTCATACAGAGAACAGATAGTAGGGGAACAATCAGTGGCTTCATCTTTTCTTATTCGGATTGTGATAATTGCTGTCAAACTGGTCTTCTTGCCTCTAGTCTTTCTCTTTTCTAAGCCATCCTTTACTGTGCTACCTGTACTACCTTTTTTTTTTTTTTTTTTGCGGGGCAATGAGGGTCAAGTGACTTGCCCAGGGTCACACAGCTAGTGTCAGGGGTCTGAGGCTGGATTTGAACTCAGATCCTCCTGAATCCAGGGCCAGTGCTTTATCCATTGCTCCACCTAGCTGCCCCCCTGCACTACCTTTCTAAAATACGTCTTTGATCACGGCATTCCTCTACTCAAAAACCTGCTGTGTGTCCCTATTGCCTATGATGCATAAACGATTCTGACATTCAAGGCTCTTTACATTCTGGCCCTTCACATGTGCTATACTTTCTAGCCCAACATTTTCAACTTACCCTCTCTCATCTCTATACCTTTCCGACACCATTCCTCAATATCTGGAATTGACTTTTCCTCCCTTCTTTACCTTTTCAAGTCCCTATCTCATTCCCCTTCCCTCTTCAAATCCCAATCACATTTCCATATCCCTAAGTAAATAATGACACTCCCCACCCCCATCTCACTTCAGTAAGAAGACTGAGAACCATCCACTAGAGACTTACTCAGCTTCCCTCTTCAGACTTCCCAGAATCATTACCATCTCTCCCATATCAAAGAAATAAGAATGCCTACTCCCTAGTACCTGTGTTCTTAAGCCCATCACTTCTGTCTCATGAATCTTCCATTTCTCCCTCTCCACTGTTTACTATCTCCCTACAAACACACCAAGGTCTCCTTAATCCTAAAATTGTTTTCCCCAGATCCTTCTGTGCCATTCATTTTTCCAATCTCTTTTCCCCTTCACTGACAAACTTCTTGAAAAAAGAAGCCTACAAAAAGTTCTCTACTTCCTTAAGGTCCACTCTCTGCTCAACCTCTACAATCTCCTTTTAAGTCCCTCATCTTCACTGAAGCCTCCCTCTCCGAGGTCACCAGTGGCATCCCCCACACCAGATCCAGAAGCATTATTTCAGTCCTCATGCTCTCTACAAAGCAACTTACCTCGTCCTTCTTGCTCATGCTCCTCTTGACTTCAAGGGAACCACGCTTTCCTTGTTCTCCCTTCTCTTTCTTGATGAGAGATTCATTCCCTCTATTCTTCCTTCTCTTTCATTGGTTCCTTATCCCCCTTTCCTGATCCTTTAAGATGACTGTTCCCAAATTTTCTTTTTGCCCGCCCGCCCTTCTTTATCTGTGACCAGCTTAGGTGGCACAGTGGATAGAGTGCTGGGCCTGGAGTCAGGAAGACTCACCTTCTTTTTTTCTTTTTTTCGCGGGGCAATTGGGGTTAAGTGATTTGCCCAGGGTCACACAGCTAGTGTTAAGTGTCTGAGGCCAGATTTGAACTCAGTTCCTCCTGAATCCAGGGCCGTTGCTCTCTCCACCGCACCATCTAGCTGCCCCAAGACTCACCTTCTTGAGTTCAAATCTGGTTTTAGACACTTACTAGCTGTGTGAACCTGAGCAAGTCACTTAACCTTGTTTGTCTCAGTTTCCTCATCTGTCAAATCAGCTAGGAAATGGCAAACCACTCCAGTATCTCTGCCAAGAAAACCCCAGATGGGGTTGTGAAGAGTCTGATACCACTGAAAAGACTTAACGTCTTTGTCTATCCCCCTGATCTCATTCACAATCACCATTTTAACTATCATCTCCCAGATCTTTATTTCAACCTTGATACACATCTCTCAGTTGCCCTTCTCTGAATGCCTTTTTAAAATCAACATCCTTTTATAAAGTCAGAAATGAAAGTAAAACTTCACAAAATGGTGGTTTTGTCCTGATTTTTCTTTTGCAACATGACTGATGTGGGAATATGTTTAATATGCTTGTACTGTATAACCTGTATCAGATTGCTTGCTTGTCTTGGGGAGGAAAGAGGAGGGAGAAAAAATTTGGAACTCGAAATTTTACAAAAATGAATGTTGAAAATGATCTTTACGTGTAATTGGGAAAAAATAAAATAATATAAATTTTTCTTCAAAGATTTCCACCATTTCTACTTCAGCAAACAGTTCCCCCTTGTTGGTGAGAATCAGGACCAGAAGAGTAGCTTCCCTCTTCCTTCCTTCACATTTCAAAAGATGAAATTATGATTAAGGTAAGTCAAGAAATTATGAGCTGCTCTGTTTTTGGCAAAAAGACAGCTTCAACAGATGTTTGGAAGTACCCCCTATCACTATTAGATATATTAGCTGCCCCCAGTTTCCCTATCTTTAAAATGATGAAAATAGACTAGATGACCTCTGAGATACCTTCTGAATCTAAATCTATGATCAGAGTTCGTGGAATGGCATGGAGGACCCCAAAATAATGCCCCATCATCTGAAAATATCTCCCCCACTGATGCCTGAAATTTTAACAGTAGTGATTCATTCCTTTGAGTATTCACTCTAGTTATCTTTTAAAATGTACATCTTCCTGGGAAGTCAGTTATATCTCAGCATAAACCAGGTGAGGATAAGTTTTCCTAAAGCCAGGTTAGCACTGGAGCACTGGGTGCTTTAAGTTGAGAGAGAAAGAGAGGGGGAAGGGGAGGGGAGGGGAGGGGAGGGGAGGGGAGGGGAGGGGAGGAGAGGGGAGGGGAGGGGAGGGGAGGAGAGGGGAGGGGAGGGGAGGAAGAGGAAGAGGAAGAGGAAGAGGAAGAGGAAGAGGAAGAGGAAGAGGAAGAGGAAGAGGAAGAGGAAGAGGAAGAGGAAGAGGGAGAGGAGAGGAGAGGAGAGGAGAGGAGAGGAGAGGAGAGGAGAGGAGAGGAGAGGAGAGGAGAGGAGAGGAGAGGAGAGGAGAGGAGAGGAGAGGAGAGGAGAGGAGAGGAGAGGAGAGGAGAGGAGAAAGAGTTCAAAAACTTGCCAACTTTGGGGTTTTGACTAGAGGAGGTTCCTGCAGAAATCCTCCCAGAAAAGCTAAGGCCCCTCCTTTGCAGGGTGGTGGCCAGAGATCAGATAGGGGCCCTGTGCTCAGTTCAGTGGATCTCAACCCCTCACACTTTACTCTAGAGCCTTATCCCCCTGACTCCTCTGGCTCTGGGATCCTTAATTGACACCCACTTCCCACACACACACCCCCCAACTCTTCTTGGCAGAGGAAAGGTAATGGGAAACAAGAAGTGTCTGCAATGCTAGGAGGGAGAGAGGACTGGGAAGGGGTCCAGGAATTGCCAAATGGAAACTAATCTCAGCAGGAAATCATTGCATCACACTTCAGACATATTCCCCCAACCCCCTTCCACCCTTCTGTGAAAAAATCTCCCCAATTCCTTAGTGTGGTACAATCCTGAACACACACACACACACACACACACACACACACACACACAAACACACACACACAAACACACACACACACACACCCTTCTCTCCCCTCTCCCATCTAAGAACATGGGAAACCTTAGCAGCAGCATCAAGGATCTGAACCCAGGAGCACATGTTTGGGGGGAGTAGAAGAGGGATTGAAGACCTACTCAGGCCCATCTCTCCCAGGACAAACTGCCTCTTCTACCTTCCTTCTCACAGCCTCACATAAGGTGCCTCCAGGGATGGCAGCTCAGAAAAGACATAAGAGAAAGAAGGGAGAGCCCCTTCCCCAATGCTCCAATCTTCTTGGGTGCCTGGGCTGGGGGCAAATCCACGCTGTCAGTTCCAGATGTGGGGGGAAGATGACCTCATTCTTCTCCACAAGAAGCAAAGTCTAAAGCTAGAACATACCATATGGAGAAGGAAAAGGAATGGGGTGGGGTGGGGGGGAAGATGCAAGAAAGAGCTTACATTTCTATTGGCTGAGACAGTAGAGAACACTCCTAAGAAGCCAGGTCAAGAAGTGGTGTCCAGGGTTCAGGCCCCTAGTGAACCTTCTGGTCCTGAGAAAGTCCCAAATAGTCAGTGTGACCCTCTCTCAAGGGCATCCAGTATGCACAAAGCCAATTCTCCCAAAATAGCAATAAACAAAATGAATGCTGGATAGCACCCCAAAATAGAATTTGAACAGAAAAAAAGCTAAAAAAGAATTGAGGATATGTGTTCTAAAGAAAATATAGCAAAGCTCTTCTCAGCAATACAATGATCCAGGACAATTCCAAAAGACTCATGGTGGAAAATGCTCTCCACATCCAGAAAAAGAACTGTGGAGTCTGAATGCAGATTGAAATATACTATTTTCACTTTTGGGGGTTTTTTCTTCTTCTTTCTTGTGGTTTTCCCCTTTTGTTCTGATTCTTCTCTCGCAACATGACTAATGTGGAAATATGTTTAATGTGACTGTACATATATAACCTATATCAGATTGCTTGCTTTCTTGGGGAGGGGGGAAGGAAGGGAGGGAGGAAGAAAAATTTGGAACTCAAAGCCTTACAAAAATAAATGTTGGGGGCAGCTAGGTGGTACAGTAGATAGAGCGCCAGCCCTGAAGTCAGGAGTACCTGAGTTCAAATCCGGCCTCAGACACTTAACACTTACTAGCTGTGTGACCCTGGGCAAGTCACTTAACCTCAATTGCCTCACTTAAAAAAAAAATTAAAAATAAATGTTGAAAAGTATCTTTACATGCAATTAGAAAAAAAATTAAGTACTATTAAGAAAAAAATAGAAAAGAAAGCAGCAGTCACTATCTTGACATCTATGAAGGTTATAAAATGAAAAAACAGTGCCCTTCCATTTCCTGTGTTCACGGCAGTACAAAATTCAAAGAGCAATAAGAGCCTGGGAGTTAAGTATGAACAAGAACTTGACCAAAGTGAAGCAGGTTCCTGAACCCCTTTCCTAGAATGCCTTTAAGAACAGGTAAGCTGGGGCAGCTAGGTGGCATGGGACAGCTAGGTGTCACAGTGGATAAAGCACTGGCCCTGGATTCAGGAAGACCTGACTTCAAAGCCAGCCTCAGACACTTGACACTTACTAGCTGTGTGACCCTAGGCAAGTCACTTAACCCTCATTGCCCTGGGGGAAAAAAAAAAGAACAGGTAAGCCGCCCATCTGTCTTGGATGGTTGGCGAATTGAGACTAATCAGAATAGCAAATGGAAGGATAACTGGAGGTGACTGACCCTTTTGGAGACTTTTCCTGCTACAGTGGGAGCCGGAATCTGAAGTCAGAGGGCCTAGGTTCAGATGCCAGCTCCTTCCCTTCCTAACTCTGTCACTGTGGGCAAATGACTTAGCCTCTCTGGGCCTTGGCTTCTTCCTCTGTGAAAATGAGTGAGGGATTAGGTGGTCTTTAAGGACTCTTCCAGACCTAAATGGATGGTCCAGAAAGATTTTAAGAAGCAGAAAAGACAATCTGAAATCCTAGATCCTTGCCATTAAAAATAATACCACTTATATATATAACCTATGTCAGATTACCTGCTGTCTAGGGGAGGGGGGAGGGAGGGAGAAAAATCTGAAATTGGAAAGCTTGTATAAACAAAAGTTGAGAACTATCTTTACATGTAACGGGAGAAAAATATAATACTTTATTAATTAAAATTTTTTTAAAAGATGGTGATTTCTAAATAAAATAAAAACAAATGAAAAAAAAATACCACTTGAGCACCAAAATGGGCTGAGCTGTATCATTAGGCCCCATATCCAGCCTAAGGCATTCAGAGTCCCTCTCTCCCCTTGGCATTCTCAAGCCTTGGGCCCCCATCCTTTAGAAGCTGCCAAACAGCACGAACCTGGTGTTCAAGGAATAAATGACATGACCCTTGTTTTCCAAGAGCTCATTTTGGCATGGAAACCTAGACACATCCTCAAGTCTGCCCCTACTTCCAAAAAAAGAAAAAAATATACACAAATAAGTACACACACATAAACCTACATCCTCCAGCACAGCGACAAGAACACATACACATGTGCACACAGAGACACGTGTCTGTGCACACTCAGATACACATCTCTTGTGTCCAAACAGGAAGAAATATGTTTTCATTTCAAAGTGAGGGGTGTGTATGTCTGTACTCACACTGCAACTACTGGACAGCTATAAACTGTATTGCAAAAAGGAAAATATTTATTCCTACCCAAAATGACTTCTCAAGTGTATAACTAAAACCCAGCCACTTGTACCCCTGGTTGTTGGATTCTATGATGTCCAAACACTTTCCAGAAAGGACCCAATTATTTTGCATGGCACCTCATGCAATAGGCTGATTAACCCATTTTTTTCTTTTTCTTTTTTTTTTTCCGGGGCAATGAAGGTTAAATGACTTGCCCAGGGTCACACAGCTAGTGAATGTCAAGTGTCTGAGGCTGGATTTGAACTCAGGTCCTCCTGAATTCAGGGCTGGTGCTTTATCCACTGCGCCACCTAGCTGCCCCCATTAACCCATTTTTAAAGGTTTTAGCCCAGAGATGTGACAGAATGTTGATTTGGGAGGGTACTCAAATTCTGTCCTATAACTCAAACAGGCAGTAGCTGCCTCAAAACAAGTCTGGGGTGCGGGGATGGAAACACTAATATTTGTCTACTCGGTCTGAGATTTTTGAGGACAAAGAACTATATACAAGTGAGGAAAACATGACCCTTAAGGAAATGCAAATAAGCAAGTCCTGCTTCTAAGAACCAAGACTGGAATCTTTTTTATAAAAATGCGTCAGTTCATAATTCAAATTGCATTCATTCTTTCATTCGACAAATATTTATTCTGATGCCTAGCCTTAGCAAAACACTGGGGGTAAAATAGCAAAAATGAAGTCCCTGTCCTCCAATGACTTTACATTCTACTGGAAGAAATCACATGTACATAAATGTCATTAGAAATATACTCAAAGTATTGGTCCAGTATACTCAAAAGCTAGGGGAAATCAGGAAATAGCTCAGCTGCATAAAAATACTACCCATCTCCTACCCTCAATGTTCATTCACTTTCTTCACCACTACCAACACCTTAAGTGCTAACCACTGCCACCAACTGGCAGGTAAACCCATGAGCCTTAGGAGTGTCAGCACTCACCGCCCTGCCCAGACCACTGATCCTGCTTCCAGCCCAGCCCTGAAAGCCAGCATCCCAGGAAACAACGACCCCTATGGAGATTCAGCTTGGTAACTGCTCCTGCAGGTACTGCAGCCACCTCCACTGAAGACCCAGAAAAAGAAATTCTCATCACCAAGCGCCCAAGTCCTGCTAAATGGTTCAATATCAAGAACAGATATTAGTGGATGTGACATTAAAGAAGAATTAACAAGCAGCTTTGCTGCTGCATCCTAAGGAACAAGGACTCTTCTGTGCAGCTGAAACCTTCCATATTTGTTGTCTTCCACATTAGAATGTGATCTTCTGTCTTATTTCTCATTTGTATCCTCCCATATGTGTAGCCCTCCCATACCTCCCCAACTCAGTTCCTTCTATTGGCTTGGCTAACTTGGCTGTTCCTCTTCCTAGCATCCATGAGTGGCTCTGTGCTTTTTACCAGTCTCATTGGTTTTACCTTCTTTTCATCTAGTTAAGGAAGGAAGCCCTGGTTTTGTGTTCTAGTTATAGGACTCACAGGAGATTGTCTGTGGACAGGGCTGATTGGGTTTCCCCGATTATCTCTGCTGTTCTCCTCACTTTTCTTGGTCACCAAGCTTTCTGTGATATGGGATGTAATGTGTTAAGTGCATATGAGAGACACTGGAAGGTGTGAGGGCCCAGAAGGGAGAACATGATTAGTAAACTGCACATTGTAAGTATTTAAGAAATGTTTTTTATTCATTCATTCAAGGCTCAACTCAGGATGTCACTTCCTCCATAAAACCTGTCCTCTTCACGTTTCTCAAATACCTCACCTGGACTTCTTGGCACTTATTTCACTCTTCTTTATATCAGTTACTTGCATACTTGTATCCTTCCCCCCAGTTCTTTCTTCCAATCCTTCTTGAGATCCAAGTTTGCACTGGATCTATCTTTGCATCCCCAATACCTGACACAGTGTCTTACATGTTGTGGGTACTTGATGAATGTTTGTTAAGTTGAATGACTCCCAGATGGAAGGTACCTTAGAGATCCATCAAGGCACATGAGCTATGGGACCCACTTTCAAAAGCGACCTAGGGGCAGCTAGATGGCACAGTGGTTAAAGCACCGGCCCTGGATTCAGAAGTACCTGAGTTCAAATCTGACCTCAGATATTTGACACTTACTAGCTGTGTGACCCTGGGCAAGTCACTTAACCCCAATTGCCTGCAAAAAAAAAAAAAGCAACCTAAAGCAATAGAGAGAGGGAGCCATTGCCACCAGGGTGCTTCACCAACATTCAGTTTTCTCATCTGTAAAATAAAGCAGCTGGGAGGCAGCTAGGTGGTGCAGTGGATAAAGCACCAGCCCTGGATTCAGGAGGACCTGAGTTCAAATCTGACCTCAGGCACTTGACATTTACTAGCTGTGTGACCCTGGGTGAGTAACTTAACCCCCATTGCCCTGCAAAAAAAAAATGGGGGGCAGCTAGGTGGCACAGTGGATAGAGCACCAGCCCTGGTTTCAGGAGGACCTGAGTTCAAATCTGGCCTCAGACGCTTAACAATTACTAGCTGTGTGACCCTAGGCAAGTCACTTAACCCCAATTGCCTCACCAAAAAAAAAATAAATAAAATAAAGCAGCTGGACAAGATCAAGGAATATTAACCTTTTTTTGTCGTTGGGGGCAGGGGGTGGGGGTGGGGGAGAGCCCTGGACCCCTTTGGTGGTCTGGTGAAATCTATGGACCTGTAGGCAACTAGGTGATACAGTAGATAGAACACTGGACCTGGAGTCAGGAAGACCTGATTTCAAATCCAGCCTCAGATACTTACCAACCAGGTGACCCTGGGCAAGTCATTTAACTTCTGTGTCAGTTTATTCAACTATAAAAGGAGACAATAATAAGCACATACCTCCCAGGGTTGTTGTGAGGGTCAAATGAGATAATATCTGTAAAACATCTGGCATATGATAGGTATTTACTCCTCCCCTCCCTTCTCAAATTTTTATATACATAAAATAAGCTAACTGAGCATATTGAAATACAGTTTAAAAAAAAAGTTCACAAATCCCAGGCTAAAAAGCTGTCTACTGGATTTAGCCCTAGATTTCACCCCATGATCCCATGAACAGCAGTTGGAGAAAACCTGGAAAGCCTAGGACAGCATTATCCTTCAGAAAGCAGTGGGGGGTGTGGCCAGAGACTCAGAGAAGGTGTGGGTGGAAAAGGGACCCACCCTGCCCTACTCCCCATTTCCCAAGTAGGAGAGGTAGTGATGGCGGCTAGAGCCCTGGGCCACTATCTTACCAGTTTGACTTTCTGGGTTTATGGACACTGGCTCTTTGGAGAGGCTGAGCCCACCCACTGCACGTTCTCCCTTCTGGGCCCTCACACCACTCTTTTGATGTCTCTCAAATGCACTTAACACACTGGATGCTAGGAAGAGGAACAGACAAGTTAGCCAAGCCAATAGAAGGAACTGAGGTGGGGAGGTATGGGAGGGCTAAAAAGTCAGATTCCCAAAGTCTATCTTTTTCAGCCTTCTCTCTACTCTTTTTAAAAACTTCTTGGGTAGGAGGGCAGCTAGGTGGCGCAGTGGATAAAGCATTTGCCTTGGGTACAGGAGGACCTGAGTTCAAATCCAACCTCAGACACTTGACACTTAACTAGCTGTGTGACCCTGCACAAGTCACTTAACCCTCACTGCCCTGCAAAAATCTTGGGTAGTCACATTGGTCTCCCTCAATTATACCTTTGACCTTCCTGATTTTTCCTCGTTTTCTTCCTCGCTCTTTCAGTTCCTCCTCTAAGTCAATCTTTCCAAACCCTACCCGTCTTCTAAGAGTAGCTGCAGCCCCAGAGCACTGTGCCCCAAGAGGATCACGCCCTAACCCCTACAGCACTAATTACTATAGCCTGTGCCATTCATTTGGCAATAACTCACCTGTAGCTTTATGACACCTCCTATTCTGATTTGCCTTTTCTGACCCGTACTATTGTTTAGCTTTCCATGGGTTTGTATCTTGTTTCCTCCACTACACTGTGAGCTCCCAGAAGGCAAAGGCAGCACTCAGCAGCTGAACACAGAGAAGATACCCAATGCCAACAATTTTGTTGATGAGAACAATGAAGAAACTCAAGCACCCATGAACTGGTCCCAGAGCCTCCCTCACTTTTTCTGTATAGCCAGACTATCACCAAGAACAGGAAAGACAGAGTGTTCCTAGATCCCAGGGGGAGGATCAACACCAGGGGGGAAAAAAGAAAAAGACAGATTTAGCCTTGACTGAAAAGGGTAAATAGAGAAGAAAAAGTCTTTTTAAAATGATTTTTTTCTTTTCTTTTTTTTTTTTTTTCAGGGCAGTGGGGGTTAAGTGACTTACCCGGGGTCACACAGCTAGTAAGTGTTAAGTGTCTGAGGCTGGATTTGAACTCAGGTTCTCCTGAATCCAGGGCTGGTGCTTTATCCACTGTGCCATAAAATGATTTTTTTTAATTGTTTGGTTTTTTTGGATTTAAAAAAATCCCAGTCAAGATTTAACATCTTAGGGGCAGCTAGGTTGCTCAGTGCCTAAAGTTCAGTCCTTGGTCCCTTGCTCTTTCCCCTATAGTCGATGACTCTGAGAACTCATCATGCCTCTTGGTTTCAACTATTGCCTTAATGTTGATGACTCTCCAAAGCATCTTTCTACTCCAGAGCTAAGCTCCAATCCCTCATATCCCACAGTTTAAGGATAGCCGATAATTGTTTTTTTATTTTTTTGGCAAGGCAATGAGGGTTAAGTGACTTGCCCAAGGTCACACAGCTAGTAAGTGTCAGGTATCTGAGGCTGAATTTGAACTCAGGTCCTCCGAAATCCAGGGCCAGTACTTTATACACTGTCCCCGGCTTTTTTTTTTTTTAAAGAGACATCCCTAGGAGAAGGATTAGACTTCCTGCTTGGCCCTAAGGGGCAAAATGAGAAGCAATGGGCAGATCTTCCAAAGAGACATCATTAAACTAGGCATTAGAACAAATTTGGCGGTTACAGCTGCAGCAAAATGGAATGGGCTACCTTCAAAAAGCAGGCATTCTTTTTTTTTTTAATTTTTTTTTTTTTTAGTGAGGCAATTGGGGTTAAATGACTTGCCCAGGGTCACACAGCTAGTAAATGTTAAGTGTCTGAGGCCGGATTTGAACTCAGGTACTCCTGACTCCAGGGCCGGTGCTCTATCCACAAAAAGCAGGCATTCTTGATGCCTTCAAGAAGAGGTCAGGGATGTTAGAGAACTCTTTTTCAGGCAAGGGATGGCCTACATGATCACTGAAATTACCTTCAACTTAAATTCTGTCATTTCCACTTGAATATCTCAACTCGAGACGTGAGCTCAGCCTCTTAACTCTAGAGTCTCTTCCCAACTGTGACATTCTAGTCAGTGGCACCTACTATTCTACCAACCTGCAAACCTTGCCATAGGCTCTAACTTTTCCTTCTCTTTAATATCCCACATTGGATCAGTCACAAAGTCCTGTTTATTCTCCTTCAATATGCTTCCCCTCCATCATTTTCTCTCCATCCCCGTTGACACCAAGCTGATCTTGTCCTTTATAAATACCTGGCTGTTACTCGAAATACTTCCTGGGTGATTTTTCTGAATCCAATTCTTACTATCTCCAGTCCATATGACATTCTATTCCAGATCAATTTTCTTAAAACACTGTTTACGCAGCAAACCATTCTCTTACTCAAAAAAAAATCACAATAGTGTAGTTTCCTATTAGATCAAGTCCAAACTCCTCAGTTTGGCATTCAAGGTCTTCATCAATTGGCCTCAACTTAATTTTATATACATATATGTGTGTGTTTTTGGCAGAGCAATGAGGGTTAAGTGACTTGCCCAGGGTCATACAGCTAGTGTCAAGTGTCTGAGGCTGGATTTGAACTCAGGTTCTCCTGAATCTAGGGCCAGTGCTTTATCCATTGTACTACCTGGCTGTCCCCTCAACTTACTAGACAGGTAGAAAGGAGGATAGCATGCTGTACTTGGAGTCAGGAAGACGTGAGTCCAAATTTGCCTTAGACATTAACTAGGTATGTGACCCTGGACAAGTCATTTAATGTCTCTGGGCCTCAGTTTCCTCATTTGTAAAATGGGGATAATGATAGCACCTACCTCCAAGGTTATTGTGAGGATCAAATGAGATAAGATTTGCACAGTGCTATATGCATGCTAATTATTATAACTAATCAGCCTTCTCTCTCACTTCTTACCAACAAAGATCCTCCCTTCCTGCCAAGACAAGCTCTTCTCAGGCAGCATGCATGCCAGCCTAGTTTTTACCTTCATGTTTTTTATCATCCATCCCTTCTGCAAGGGAATGTATTCTTACCCCCTTCCTCTTTCCTATCCCAAGTGCTGCCAATCTTCCAGGCTGCCTCTTGGTGCCGTGGCACCAAGGAGGACTTCACTGAATACTTGGTGACTTGAGCCAGATTCCTCAAACTAGTCTTGAGGGGGCCTGCCAAATAGATGTAGTCTGGCTAGTAAAGACTTATGACACATAAAGAGGACACACCTGGCATTTCATTAAGACAAAGCTAAGTTAATATAAGCACATAATCAGGGAAACAGGCTCTTAATTGAACACGCTGTTATTCTTCACAACAGAATTAGAAACCAAACAAAAAAATGATAAATCTGTTAATGTTTCTTCCTTCCTTCCCACAGCTCACACATATATTGATTGATTGATATGCTGTACTCACATTCTCAAAGCCAGGCTTATATAGACAAAATGGGGCACATACATTCTTTTTTTTTTTTTTTTTTGAGGCAATTGGGGTTAAGTGACTTGCCCAGGGTCGCACAGCTAGGAAGTATTAAGTGTCTGAGGTCGGATTTGAACTCAGGTACTCCTGAATCCAGGGCCGGTGCTCTATCCACTGCGCCATCTAGCTGCCCCCGGGCACATACATTCTTACATATACCCTGGCTCTCTCCTATAGTTTTCAGTGTTTTGCTACATCTAAGAGCAGGATAAATATCCAATCCCATCCAACTGTTGTTGTTCAATTGTTTTTCAGTTGTGTCTGACTCTTCATAACCTCATTTGGGGTTTTCTTGGCAAAGACACTGGAATGCTTTGTCATTTCCTTCTCCAGCTCATTTTACAGAGGAGGAAACTGAGGCAAACAGGATTAAGTGACTTGCCCAGCATCACTGAGCTAGTAAATGACTGAGGTCTGATTTGAACTCATGAGGTTGAGTCTTCCTGATTCTAAGCCTGGCACTCTACTGTACCACCTAGCTGCCCCAATCCAACTAGCATTGATTAAACACCTATTACATGCAGGGCACTAGGCTATTTGCCAGAAATAAAGTCAAAACAAAAAAAATATTTAAAAAAATTTAAACCCCACAAAATTCTAAAGCTTTTAAATTCTTTCCCTATTCAGCAAAAGAAATGTTGTGAACTTGTCTTTTTTTTCCCCCACACTCCCTTTTCTTCCTTGGTTTTTCTTCCTCATTTAAACCTACCCCACCAAATCTAACCAAAGATACTAAACTCTCTTGTATGAAACAGTCTTCATCAGTCCCAAGTACTCCCAGATGCTGACATGACATGCTGTTGAATAAGTTGGATCTAAGTAGATCAGGGAAGGATAACTGGAGAGAGTCACCCTCATCTACTGCCTGTATCTACAAGCATGGAAGCTGAAAAACACTAGACATAAAGGAGAGGTAGGAAGATACATGAAGGAGAGGCCAACCAGAAGCTGGCAACAGACAAGGACAAGCTATGTCTTCTACTAGGAATCTGTGGGCAAGAGAAATCATACCAAGTAGGATCTCGAATTTTTTTTAAGGAATGTCTGAAAAGATGTGTTTCTCAACTCAGTGCCAGAGTATATCATGTGTAACAGAAGAAAAAATCCCAAACATGTGTGTACATGCACGTGCACTTACAACTGAAGTCATAACTAGGGAGGGGAGGCCAGGGCTTTGTCCCAAGTGCCAACTCAGGAGGGGCAGATTCCATCCCCTTGCTATATGCCTCATGACTCAAAGTCTATCCACCATCCTCCCCACAAGGGTGGGAAGGAAGGTGGGCCACAGGAGAGGGAAAGGAAGAAGAGCCGAGGAAAAGGGAGCAGCACTATGCACCAGCTGAGGAATGAGGAAGGGGACGACAGGTCACCCCTCTCCTGGCAAGACTACATCTTCAATCAGTGTCCTCTGTGCACTGATGCTCCCTACCCTGTCCTCTGAGCAAGTCTCAGTTTCTCACCTCTCCCAACCGCACTTGGTGCACCACCAGCATCTCCCAAATTGTTTTGGTCCGGAAGAAAAAAGTTTCTACTTGTGTATATGTTGCACATATATAGAAAGGTATAATTTAAGCACATCCATTAATATTCTCCCCCAGGTATTTTTAGTTCTAATGCAGTACACAGGTTTGATGGATACCAAATAAAACTCTCCTCTCCTTAATTTTATTTTCTTAGACAAAGTATTCTTAAGGCAACTAATATAATACCTCAGGTATCTGCAATAATGGAAAGGAGCAGGGAACTAAATAGTCTAAAATAAAAAATGACCAATTACTATTTGCTTTAAATCAATGAATGAATCAATGAAATATTTGAGAATCCCAGTCCTAAGCAGAAAACAATTAGCAAGTAGTCATTGAAAAGGTGGAGAGCAGACTTGTCTTTTTTGGAAAATTTTGAATTCCTTTTAACGACCCAAAGCTTCTCTCCCAAACAAAGGTTCATCTTTGTAATAGCAATAGTCTTTTGCTGTTGAAGTATGGCTGTGAGTCATGGAATACCACAGTCTCTGAAGAACTTAATTTGGGGATCACCCAAGGGCAAGAAGAGGCACATGGTGGGTAAAATCAAGCTGTGACAAATTAGGAAAGAGGGATTCTGCAGGGGAATGGGCATCTAAGAAGCAAAGAATTTGGGGGGCCAGTCATACAGTAAGAGCAAAGGACAGGATACAGACAGATCAAGTGGTACCCCTACAGTGTCAAGAGAATTAGTTTCTAGCATGTTAGATGGACCCTTTGTGGTCAGTTTATGAAAGGTCATGGACAAGAGTGACACAGGAGAGGCAGGCATGAATGTAATAGGTTGTGATCTTGGGAAAGAATACCTACATTGATGAGATCACTGATGCAGTGACATACAAAATGATAGATAATTAAGAAATAAATTGTGTGTAGTATAGAATATAAGTGCCTTAAGTAAGAGTTCCAAAGAAGAAAATGTTAGTGTATGTTGGAGTAGGTCCAGAGGGTATCATGAAGGATGTGGGTCTAGAACCAGACCTTAAAGGATGGGTAGAACCTCAACAGATAGAGGAAAGAGCTTAAGGAGAACAATGGGGAGCAAAGAGAAGAAAGGCAAATTTAGTAAGAGCACTATGGCTCTTTTTAGAAACTACTGATCCTTCTATTCTTGCTTAGCTCAAGCCAATATTAAAATTAATCAGTTGGAGGGGGCAGCTAGGTGGTGCAGTGGATAGAGCACTGGCCCTGGATTCAGGAGGACCTGAGTTCAAATCTGAACTCAGACACTTAACACTTACTAGCTGTGTGACCCTGGGCAAGTCACTTAACCCCAACTGCCTCACTAAAAAAAAAAATTAATCAGCTGAGGAAACTGCAGCAGGAAAGAGATTAACCCAACTGTGATGTATGAATGAGATAGGATATGATGGCATCCTAAAAAATGAGAAATTCAGGAAAACATGGGAAGATTTATATGAACTGCTGCAGAGTGAAGAAAACAGAACCAGGAGTACCATGTGCACAATGAATACAATGAAAACAACGCTAAAATTCAACAAAATACAAATCAAATACAATGATCAACATTGGTGCCATTCAACTAATGTTGGAACATAACTACTTCTTCTCAGTAGAGAGGTGGTGGATCACAGGTAGAAAATGTTAGGTACTCTCTCAATATTGGCCAGTTTTGCTTAACTGTTTTGTTTTTCTTTTATGAGAGAGAGTACCATGGGGAAGCAATATAAGGACATTGCAGGAAAGTAAAATGTAATCACAAAACATTTTTAATCAAATGAATTGGCAATCCTCAGGCAATTAGGCACTAAGCAGAGAGAAACTATTTAGGATTAAAAAATGTATCAATAACACACAAAATGGAGAGACCCTGAAGCACAGTTAATTGAGGGCTATCTGTATTCATATTAAAACATTAAGTTAGTACTGACTGGCACTGGCCAGAACTCCTATTTAGGAGAGGAGAGGAGAGGAGAGGAGAGGAGAGGAGAGGAGAGGAGAGGAGAGGAGAGGAGAGGAGAGGAGAGGAGAGGAGAGGAGAGGAGAGGAGAGGAGAGGAGAGGAGAGGAGAGGAGAGGAGAGGAGAGGAGAGGAGAGGAGAGGAGAGGAGAGGAGAGGAGAGGAGAGGAGAGGAGAGGAGAGGAGAGGAGAGGAGAGGAGAGGAGAGGAGAGGAGAGGAGAGGAGAGGAGAGGAGAGGAGAGGAGAGGAGAGGAGAGGAGAGGAGAGGAGAGGAGAGGAGAGGAGAGGAGAGGAGAGGAGAGGAGAGGAGAGGAGAGGAGAGGAGAGGAGAGGAGAGGAGAGGAGAGGAGAGGAGAGGAGAGGAGAGGAGAGGAGAGGAGAGGAGAGGAGAGGAGAGGAGAGGAGAGGAGAGGAGAGGAGAGGAGAGGAGAGGAGAGGAGAGGAGAGGAGAGGAGAGGAGAGGAGAGGAGAGGAGAGGAGAGGAGAGGAGAGGAGAGGAGAGGAGAGGAGAGGAGAGGAGAGGAGAGGAGAGGAGAGGAGAGGAGAATGATTTTGACAGGCTCAATCTGTTTAAGCTGGGAATCCCATACCTACAGTCAGAGAAATGTGGTCCACTCCATCTCCCTAACTCTGGTACAGTATAAACTTTCTTGTGGTTACCTCTGATAGGCCAGAAGTGGAAATGCACTAACAGCTGCAATAAATATTTTTTATATTCATGAGACCTTTCTATCTTTGGCTTCCATGGGGCATAGGGCAACAGTAGAATCTGGGTCAAAGGGCATGGATATCTCAGTCCCTTTTGTTTTGTTTTTTTGGTTTTTTGTGGGGCAATGAGGGTCAAGTGACTTGCCCAAAGTCACACAGCTAGTAAGTGTCAATTGTCTGAGGCTGGATTTGAACTCAGGTCCTCCTGAATCCAGGGCCAGTGCTTTATCCACTGCACCACCTAGCTGCCCTCAGTCCCTTTTTTAAAAGCATTATTCTAAATTGCTTTTCAAAGTGATTGGATCAATGGACAGTTCCACCAGCAGTGTATCAGTGTGTGTGCCACCTCACATCACCCCACCCCCACCCCCACCCCGTGATTTCTATCCTTTATCATCTTTGCCAATTTGTATCAACCCCTTCCATTTCTGGATGAGGAAATGGCTGGTCATCGGTGTTCAGTGATTTGTCCAAGTTCACGTAGGTATTATGCGGCAGAGGTTCTCAGACACCAAGTCCAGAGTTCTTGCCACCCATACCATGCTGCCTCATCATTAGGTTTAACTCTAAAGGTGATTCCATCTTTTTATGGATCAGCTTCAGGCCCTACAGAATATTTAGTCTTGGATCTCAACAGAGGAAGGTAGAGAGGGCCTGAAGTATGACTAGCAATTTGACAGCTGGGGATCCCCTGATCCACTCACTCACCCACTTAAATCATGTTGGACAGCTTGTTTGACTTCTCCATTGTACATTTTCCTTTCCTTAGGGAATGGAAATACTTCCTACTATCCTCATGATGGATACCACAGCTGTCTACAGAGTCCCTACACAAGAATGATTCCAGATGTAAAGACTCAAAGCATGAAACCACCTTGGGACAAGTGGGTAGGGAAGTCAACCCAGAATTCTAGAATCCAGTGTTGTGGAAAACACCTCTGAGGTCATCTGAGGTCATTCTGCACCTGAAGAGGGACCCCATGATCATCCAACTGCTTCACCTGAAGACTTCCAATAATGAGGATCCTTGTACCTTCTAATTTTCAATTTTTGACAAGGCACTCAGTCTCATGAGGGCATCTCAAGACTATAAGGAAGGGGGGTGGGGTGGGAAGCTAGGTGGCACAGTGGATAGAGCACTGGCCCTGGATTCAGGAGTACCTGAGTTCAAATCCAATCTCAGACACTTGACACTTGACACTTGACACTTGACACTTACTAGCTGTATGACCCGGGGCAACTCACTTAATCCTCATTGCCCTGCAAAAAACAAACAAACAAAAAACCCTCAAGCCTTGATGCATTCCACCTCCCCCTGATTGGAGGGCTGGAGGGAAGAGTACTACACTCCTCCCAATGTCTTCCTTTATAGAGGGCAGAAACTGGATTCTCAGCTCCTAACTCCACTTTGCGTCTGCTGTGTTGCCTGTTTTCAACTCCACAGAACAATATGACCTCAGACTGGGCACCCCCTTTTCCTGCCTCCTTTTTTTTTTTTTTTGGTGAAGCAATTGGGGTTAAGTGACTTGCCCAGGGTCACACAGCTAATACTTGTCAAGGGTCTGAGGGTGGATTTGAACTCAGGTCCTCCTGAATCCAGGGCCGGTGCTCTATCCACTGCACCACCTAGCTGCCCCCTTCCTGCCTCCTTTTGTGTGTTGTCTTCCCCTTTTAGAGTTTAAGTTCCTTGAGAGCTGAGATGGTCTTTATTTTTATTGATTGTATCCTCAGTGTTTAGAATCATACCTGGCACATAGTAGGTGCTTAATAACTATTGACTGGATTGGAAATTAAAGCTTCTTCCCTTTACTCTTAGCCTCCAAAAAACACCACTTCTGCCCCCAGAGCTTCCGTATTTTAAAATATTATTTAAAAGTTCAAAATTGCTAGCACTTTAAGTTTTGCAAAGTGCTTTTTCTCACAACTCTGTGAGTTAGGGGCTGTATTATTTACCCAGTTTTACAGATGAGGGAACCGAGGATCATAAAAGCTAATATTTGTAATAAGTAAATGCTCACTGATTATCAACTTAGTTCAACTCAATAAAGATGTATTAAGTACCTACTATGTGAAAGGAAGGCACTGTGTTGGGGATACAGTGACAACAATGGAATGGCTCCTACACTTGAAGAACTGATAGTCTACTAGGGAGATGCAACAAGAACGTAAGCAAATAAATTAAAACTATACAAAAAGTAATTTCTTTTTTTTCCCAAAAAGTAATTTCAAGAGGGAAAGTGCTAATTATTTAGGGGGAAGCAGGAACAACCTCAGGCATGAGGTGATGCTTGAGCTGTGCCTTGAAAAGCTGAGGCACAACTAGCAACTAAGGGGGTGCCCATCATTTGGGACATGACTAAACAAGTTACAGTATATGAATATTCTGGAACACTATTGTGTCATATGATAAAAAGAACATTTTCAAAAAAGCTGAGAAGACTTATATGAACTGATGCAGAGTGAAGTGAGAAGAACTAGGAGAACCATTTATAAAATAACAACATTGTAAAGATAATTTTGAAAGATTTAAGAACTGTGGTGATTGCAATGACCCACCATGATTCCAGGGGACTGGTGATGATATATGCCACTAACTTCCTGATAGACTGTTAGTGGACTCCAGATACAGAATGGAACTTACATTTTGGTACACAGTCATTGTGTGGATTTGTTTTGCTTACATGAATTTGTTTTGTTTTCCTTTTTTTCCCCCAATGAAAGGAGAGAAAATAAATGTAAACCGAAAAAAATAAAGAACTGAGACACAGAGCAGAGGAGACGAGTTTCTTTCAATCATGTAGTGTCAGAAGTGAAAATTATATCTACATAAAGAAACATATCTAAAGGAATCAAATAGAAATTCCCTGTCTGGATTTCCAAGGTTCAACAGAGGGTGGTTATTCTCCTTCCCCTCCACACCCCCCCCCAAAGTAATATTTACTCATTCCCATTATGTGTAAACTTTCTCCCCTCACAGTCTTCATTTTAATTCTATGGGTGATACAATGAAAAACAAGAGATATTATCTTCCCTCAATGAGTTTCCAATCTAATTGGAAAGAAAAGATATAAATATGTAAAAAGGTAAATGAGGGTAGTATGAATTTAAAGCAACAATGTTTTTGATGCAAGTAATATCACTAAGGAGTCTATGCCTAATAGTGGTCTAGAACAAAGCTTCTTAAACTGTGGGTTGTGTCCCCATGTGGGACTGCTTAACGGAATGTGAGAGTTGCAAAAAAACTGGCAACAGTAAAAGGTTATGTCTACCTAGTTTATATACCTATATACCCGAGGTCATGTAAAAATTTCTCAGGTGAAAAAGGGTAATGAGTAGAAAAAGTTTAAGAAGCCCTGGTCTAGAAAGGAAGAACTATTTCCTCTAAGTCTTGAAAAACAGAATTTGGCTCCTACTTTCTTTCCCACTGTCCACAAAGTGAAAGTATTTTTCTTGAAGCAAACAACTTGTGGTTATTCACATGTAGCTTGTCCACAACAAACGTGGAGTCCCAGGTCACCTTCCATTACTCAGCACACTCCTAGGTCACCTGACACCAGGATCATTTGTGCTCGAAACACTTAAGCTCATTTTAAACACTGCACTACAATATTTCCATAATGTACATCTGCTCCAAAATACCACGGTCTATTCCAAATCCAAAAATGATTTTTCTAGATTATCTTTCTCAGTGGTCTCCATCATTATCTGGCTTTTGAACCAGTAGTACTGGATTCAAATGATAGCTCTGCCATTTATGATTACATTTGTGACTCTCTGCTAGTTAACATCTCTGTGCCTCAGTTCCCTCATTTCTGAAATGAAGGGATTAGCCTAAAGCAGTATCAAGCTCAAATATAGTAGAGACAAATCCCTACAGGCAACATATTATAAATTCACTTTATCTGTATTGTACTTTTGTCTATTTTGTTCAACATTGCCTAGTTATATTTTAATCTGGTTCAGGCCACATTGCAGAGTTTGGAAGGCCAGGTACATATGCAGCCTGCAGCTTAATAGTTATTATTAGGCATAGAGGAGCTCTCAAGTCCTTTTCAGTTCCAAATATAAGATTCTATAGCCAATTATGGAGAGGTGAGGTATGCTGATTTTTTTTTTCCCCTCCCAGCCTCCTTTTCAGGTAGATGTCCAACTGCTTCCTCCTAAGCACTGTCACAGTGGTCTGACTTTTTATTTTTTTAACTGTATGTAGCCATTTTACTTGGCATAGTAATTGATAAGCAAACAACTCAATCTGATAAGCAAATAATCAGTACATAATAACTATTACACAATGTATAATAAAATAATGAAAAGCATACCAAATGGCGATAAGCCTGTCACTCTCCAAGACCCCAGTGTTCACTAAATATAAACTTGATCTTGACCCAGGAATCCTCAGAAGTATTCAGTTTGAGTTATCCCTCAAGCAGGCAAAGCAGTAAAACCGATGGTTCTCAAGGAAATTGGACTCATACCTCTGGAGGACTTGTCATTAGACACAAGTGATGCATCCTGGGGGCATGTTAGACCTGGAAATTCACTAGGGATTTGAGTGCACAGTTTACATTCCTAAGTGACTGTACATGAACAACAAAACAAACATCCTAACCTTGAAAACAGGGGAGGTGTTAGGAACTAGACACTTGTTCAAGAGAAGCAACTCAATGAAGATTAAACTGAACCCTTCAAAACATCTCCTAATACATGAAAAGTCAGTTCTGAGCAATCCTATACCAAATACCAGATTGGCCTGCTTGGAATTCTCTCTCCTCCAATTCCACCCAGGAGGACTTATGAGTTTCCTTCTTTACCACAATGAAGTTCTAATTCTAATTGAAACATGGTTCTAGGTTTTCCTTGCTTCACCCATAACACCTATCATTTTTGTGGACAGCAAAGCTCAGTTCCACATTTGGCCTGCCCTTACTCCCCATCGAGGAGAGAAATAACAATTTCACATTTGGAGGGTAAACTACAGAAGAAGGCTGGGACAAAGAGTCCCAAAGGATTTTTGTGGGGCTCTGACCCCCTTGGCTTCAAGGCAAGCCCAAATACATTTCAGATTAGTGATAATGTCTTTGCCATCCGGTGCCCCAAACATACAGGTTCCCCTTCTTCCAAGACCCTTGCAGAATTCCACACAGAAAAACCGTGCTAAATCCCACACATCCATCACCAAGTCAAGTGAGAAAGGGAGATAGATATGTGGTTTCCGTTGTCAAAGTGTGTATATTTCTGTTTGGGGTTGTGTCTGGGTCTCTGGGAGAGTTGGGAGGACAGCGTGAGTGTACATGAAGACCAAACATTCTCTTGGCCTCCATGGACCAAGCACAGAACCAGAGTTCAGCCCTGCTGCTTAGAGATGATGAAGCCTTACCCACAACTTTTTCTGTCCCTCCCCCACCTCCTCCTCCACCCCCTTGCCTTCTTCCAGGCCCAAAGCCATGGCAACAGCACTGCCAGCGTCTCCAGCCAAAGACCAGTTGGCAAAGAACAGGGAAAAGTGCTGTGAAGGAAGGGGAGAGAAGGCCCCCTTGCCCTGGGCCAAGCGGTGCAGAGACGGTCCCTAGTTCCCAGATCCCCAATCTGTTTGCTTTTCCAAGATTGTTCACAGCTTCCCTATGAGTTTGTGCCCCAGAAGAGAAGGGAGGAGGGGTGGCAATAGCCAGACCCTCCTATCTCCAAGTCGACTGTCTCTTTCAGCAGAAACACTGTAAACCTCCCGTTGAAACATTATAACCTGTCCCGAGACAGCCACTTAATGTGTCACCCAGGAAGGGTGCCCCACCTCCACGTGAACCCAGAGATCCGGGACGTACCATTTCCCTCCTGGGCACCCACGATACGGACAGCTGGGGTGGGGGGAGGTTGTGTGTGGAAAGGGGGGTCCGCAGGAGCTGGGGGTCTGAAGGGAGGTGGAGGAGAGGGCGGGCAAAGGGCTGAGGAGTGTGCGGGAGGGAGCAGGAGCAGAAGCCGCAGCGAGCGGGGAGCGGTTACTCACAGCGAAGTCACGTCGGGCGGAATGGGCAGCTCGGGCCCAAGCCCTCGCAAGCCGCGGCCGGAGCAGTTGACGCTGCAGGCACCGCCGGGCCCCGGGGTGCAGTCGCAGTCAAGGCCGCAGGGTTGGCAGCCCGGGTCTGGGGCTGCGGAGAGGCCCCCGATGCAGAGACCCAGGCAAAGGCAGAAAGCGAGTCGGGCGGGGGCGGGGGCGGGAGCAGGGGGCGGCCGGGGGCCGCCATGACCGTGCGGGGAGGGGGCTGCGAGCTGCGGCCCCTGTCCCCGCGGCATCGCTCAGTGCACCCTGCGCATGGCCCCGGCCTGGCCCGGCCCGGCCCGGCCCGGCGGCCGCCGCCCCGCAGCCGCAACCACAGCAGCAGCCGCGGCCGGAGCCAGCGCCGGAGCCGGAGCCAGGCCCGGCCGGAGCGCTCACGCCGGGCTCCCGGGCTGCATGGGCGCGCGAAGGCCAGGGGCCGGGCGGCTGGGAGAGCGGTGGAGTGCACGGGCGGCGGCGGGCTCGCGACCTTTCCCTTCCCGGCTCGGCTGCCGCCGTCGCCTGGGCCAGGCCGCGCTCGCTGTCCGTCCCCGGCCGCTCGCTGTGCAGTGCCGGGCCGGGGTCGCTAGGGCTCCTCCCTGAGCCGGGCCCGGAGGAGGGGACCTAACCAAGCCTCCGCCTCCTGCCGCCGCCGCCGCCTTCGCCTCCGCCTCTCGGGCCGGCGTCGGCTCCGCGCCCAGCCGGGCCCACCCTCGCCGCCCAAGTCGACCTCGCAGTGCAGTTCGGGGACCCGGCCCCGGGGCCTCCCTGCTTCCCGGGATCCCACTGGGGGAAGAAAGGAACTTGTGGCCTTATCGCCCCTTTTCTTCCAGGGGCCTGTGCTCAGGAACCTTCCCAAGCTACCCCAGTCCCCGAGAAAGGGACGTCTAGGGTGACTGCGCCCTCCTTTCTGGGCCACAGGGATGCAGCCCTACCTGAGATGAGGACCTAAGGCTCCAAGGGCAGGGATTGGCCAGAGGGCCCTCCTCCTACCCTGACCAAGAGGAGGGATCTCTAAGCACCACTGTCTCTGGGAGAGAGGTCCTCAGGCACCTCCACACCCTCTCCTGATTTCACCCGGACCCCAAATAAAATCCAGACCTCCTCTCCGAGAGCCTCAAAAACCTTTCTTCCCCTTTGTTTGCACAGAGTTCACATCCTCCTCAAATATTCCTTCATTCAACCAACGTTTTTAAATGCCTATGGCGCACTGTACCAGGCACCCAGAATAGAAAGACAAAAACCAAAATATCCCCTGCCCTCGAGGAGCTAAAGTTCTGGCTCCAGCAAACATTTACAAGAGCGTGTTTATTGTGCTTAGCCCTCCAACAAGTAATGTCTTGGAGTAACTTGGTCCTGAAACTCTAGCTTCAGAAGAGATGGGTTCAAATCCTCCCTTTCCCACTTACTACTTGGGTAACCTTAAGCAAGTCATGGAACGCCAATAAATTTCAGTTACCTCATCTATAAAAATAAGGGTTGGACTAAATAGCTTCTGAGACCCCTCCCAGCTCTGGATGTACACAAAGCACAGTTCCTATTGAATTTGCAGTGTTATTGGAGAATCAGAAACAAACCTATGAAACAAATAAATAGCAGTACCGTAATAACAATAATAACTGGCAGTTTTATATGGTTTTTAAAGCTTGCCAAGGGCTTACTATATATTCTCATTTGAGCTGTGTGAGTTAGGTCCTGATTAATTGCCAAATCGTGCTAGGAGGGTTCAAAAAAGGGAGAGGTCAATAAAAGCTCCCAGAGGGGAGGTACAGATTAGGGGTTTTTTTTTGTTTTGTTTTGTTGTTGTTGTTGTTTTTGAGGGGTAATGAGGGTTAAGTGACTTGCCCAGGGTCTCACAGCTCCTAAGTGTCAAGTGTTTTGAGGCCAGATTTGAACTCAGGTGCTCCTGAGGGCCGGTGCTTTATCCATTGCACCACCTAGCTGCCCCCCAGATTAGTTTTTAATCCTTGTATCATTCCTAATTCATTCGTTAGACACAATAAATGGGAATGGAAACGAAGAACTAGATATGACAAATATTTCAAAGGTAGAATCATTAGTACTACGTGACAATGTGGGGAGGAGCTGAAGATGACACACTTAACTACTTAATCTGTGTGGTGCTGTTCCCTGTTTTAAAAAGGGAAGAAGAGAGAATCATGGAACTTTGGAGCTAGAAGGAACCTTCTAGAGATCAACTAATTCAACACCATTCTGCAAATGATAAAACTGAATCTCAGAGAGGGTAAGTGACTTACTTAAGGACACCCAACTAAACAATTTATACAAATTGACATTTTACACTGCCAAAGCAAGGATATCTGGGATCAATGTGTTAGACTGGGAAGGATGAACTCAGTGGCTCAGGGAGCTGCCTTAGGGTAGAATGAGCCCAGAGCAGGAAGAAACAAGAGAGTAATCTAGTACAAGATTCAGAAGAGACTTGCCTAAGGGAACACAGGTAGTAAGCAGAGGTGGGATTCAAATTCAGGTTCTTTGACTCCCAACGGGATGTCCTCTTTACTTCACCATGCTCCTTCCCAAGATACATTTGGAACAGGACCTATTCACAAGAGGAAGCCCAGATGGTCATTTCCCAGGGGCTAATCTTTATGTGGAGGTGGAATAATAGGCATAATGTAAAGGAAAGCTTCCACTGCATTTGCTGAAATGCCAACCATGAAATAAACTTGAAAGACTGTTTCCTCTTAACATCTAAATGAGGTTCTGCCCAGGCAAAAGGAGTTGGTTGAGGATCAGAGGAATGGACACAGCCATCCCTAGAGAACTTTGGAGCCTTGGGTAAGTCACACTCTATACTTTCTTCATGCATGTGTGTGTGTGTGTGTGAATCCAATTAGAATAAATAGCAAAACATCTATAACCTATATTCAACTGCTTACTATCTGGAGGGGGAAGGGGAGGGAGGGAGAGTATTTAGAAATCAAATTTTTTTAATTACTGTAAAAATGGTTTTTATATGTAGTTGAAAAAAAATTAAAATATTTTTTAAAAGAATGAATAGTGGGGCAGCTAGGTGGCGCAGTGGATAAGGCACCAGCCCTGGATTCAGGAGGACCTGAGTTCAATCTGGCCTCAGACACTTGACACTTACTAGCTGTGTGACCCTGGACAAGTCACTTAACCCTCATTGCCCTGCAAAAAGAAAAGAATGAATAGCAAAGGCAGCCTTGAAAGAAAAAGGGTTACTATAGCTGAGTGTATATATGTATGTGTGTATGTATATATATATATTTATATATATGTATATGTATATATACACACACATAGCTTATACATACATACATACATATACTGCACTAAGCTGCACTAAGGGTTTTAGAATACTCTGTGTATGCCACAAGCCTTTTTCTTTCTTTCTTCTTCCTCTCCTTCCTCTCCTCTCCTTCTTCTCCTTTCTCTCCTCCTCCTCCTTCCTTCTCCTCCTCCTCTTCCTCCTCTTCCTCCTCCTCCTTCCTCTTCAACACCTCCTTTCTGAACATCAGTTACCTCATTCAGTCATTGCTCAGTACCACAGCTCAGACCCGCTCTCAATCCCATCACCAAGCACACTTCCTTGACTCTGGTTAGGAAGGGCAGGAAATAGTAAAAAAAAAAAAAAAAACAAAACAGTTGGAGCATGAGATACCTTACATAGGATAGGTCTGGTATGGAGCTTTGGCAGCATGAGGGGCCTCAGCTGGGAGGGTTGGAATAAAGGTAGGCAGCAGGGGCACTGAGAAATAGATGGGGACTCAGCTATATTAAGCTAGTCCTGCCCTCCTCAAAAAGACCAAGAAAAAGTGCCACTTAACCCTTGAGTCCACTCCATCCAACTGTGTTTTGTTGCTCCAAGCAGACAAAATAGGAGAAGTCTGAGTGGTTTACAATAAACCAGCTCAGTGACGGTGCTGAGGGATGCCTCATTCCTCATTCCCACCGATATTCCTATCCATCCAGCCCAAATGCTACCTCTTCTAGGAAGTCATCCTTGATCTTGCCAATCAGTAATTATCTCTCCTTCACCTCAGCCCTACATGTATAATGCTTTGATTGTACCTGTCATATGTTCCTATGTGTTTTGTATTACAGTTATATATGTGCTATGCCTCTCAAATAAGCTATGAGCTCCATTTAAACTGTTTGTCTTACCCAAAACTGGAACTAAGATGGAGTTACTGGGGTGTTGTTCCAGGGTGAAAAATTTAGCAGGTATTGACAGCTTCCTCTCCACTCCCCCCACTCAGGGAGACGCCTCATCCCAAAATAAGTTTCCTCCTGAGTGACTTCATGCCCCCTTGGCAGTAGCTTGCGGCCTCATCCCAGAACATATTTCTTTCTCCTTCAACAACCTAGAAACCCCAGGGGGTGCTTCCACCAATGCCCCACCTCCAGCAATAGCATCAGAAGCCTTCTCCCTAGCAGTACCCAGCCCTTTGGCAGTATAGAAACCTCTTAGGTTCCTTCCCCTGCCACACCCCAAGTGAGCCTCCCACTAGTCACACTTATCCCAAGTGGGAAAATGTCTAGTTAGGGCTTTGATCTCACCCAGTGTCTCTCTTTCTGGAGTGTCTTAGAATTCTTCAAGACCCTAAGGCTTGGAAGGAATACTCCTGCTTATTGGAATCTAATCAATGGGAACGTTAGGGTTAAATACAACTTTTCGCAAACATAAAAGGAATCTCTCTCATTCAATTGGAGAGATGGGAAACTATGGGTATAGAATGTTACAGATGTCAAATAGTTGGCTTTCAGTTAATTTTGCTTAACTTAAAAATGTTAGTACAAGGCATAGGTAAGGGAGTGGAGGGGGGAAGAATGTATTAATAATGACAAGTATTTATAAAGTGCTTCAAGGTTTACAAAGTGATTTGTATATATTATCTCATTTGAGCCTCATAATCAGTCTTACAGAGTAGGTGCTATTATCATTCCCATTTTATAGATGAAGAAACTTCGACTGAGGAACAGGCTGAGTGACTTGCCATGGCAACACAGCTAGTATCTGAGACAGGATTTGAACTCAGGTCTTCCTGACTCTAAGTCCAACACTCTAGCCACTGCACACCTAACTCCCTCAGAAATAAATGCAAGTCGGGGAAGCTAGGTGGCGAAGTCAATAAAGCACCGCCCCTGGATTCAGGAAGACCTGAGTTCAAATCCGGCTTCAGACACTTGACATGTACTAGCTCTGTGACCCTGGGCAAGTCACTTAACCCCCATTGCCCCGAAAAAAAGAAAAAAAAAGAAAGAAATGCAAGTCTTTCTAACTCTGAGACTGGCATCTACTACTCCAAGCTGTCTCTCAATTAATTCAATTAAATATATATGTTTACTCAGCACCTACTACTACATGCAACACATCATGCTGATGTCTCTGTGTTAGCCTGAGTTGTTCTTAGTGAACTCTTGTTGGGATCATTGTTTCCTTTTCTAATTACCCAGACATTTTTGATAGTTCATTTAATAGTTCAGCTCCTCCCACAGTTCCTTGAATGTAGTAGGGTAATACATGTTTATAGGATTGAATTTTAGGATTTTGCCAAGTATGGGCAGGAATAAATGAGTGAATGATTAGATGAATGAATGAAAAAGTGTTTTTGTGCAATTATGTAAAACATTTCCATATTAGTCATTTTGTACAAGAAGACTCAAAGAGAAAAAAATGAAAGAAAGTGAAAAATAGCATGCCTCAGTCTGTATTCATACAATATCAGTTCCTTCTCTGGAGGTGAATAGTATTCTCCATCATTAGTCCTTTGGGACCTTCTTGGATCATTGTATTGCCAAAAATAGGTAAGCCGTTCACAGTTCTTCATCAAACAATATTGCTGTTACTGTGTACAGTGTTTTCCTGGTTCTGTTCACTTCACTATGCATCTATTCATGTAAGTCTTCCCAGGTTTTTCCGAAATCATTCTGTTTGTCATTTCTTATAGCACAATAATATTCCATTACAATCATATACCACAGCTTGTTTCAATTCTTTGTGGTAGCTAAGAATTGAGAATCAAGGGGATGTCCATCAATTGAAGAATGACAGAAGAAGCTGTGGTATATGATTGTGGTGGAATGGTCTTGTGCTATAGGAAATGACAAACAGGATGATCTCGGAAAAACCTGGAAAGACTCATGAACTGATGTATAGTGAAGTGAGCAGAGCTGGGAGGACATTGTGCATGGTGCTGTTCAGTGAGCAATTGTAAATGACTTAACTACTCTCAGCAGTGCAATGATCCAAGACAATCCCAAGAGACTAATGACAAAGCTTACTATCCACCCCCATAGAAAGAACTGATAAAAAGAGCACTTGTGGATTGTACATGTATAACCTGGTTGTGGTCTTGTGGAGGGGGAAGGAATGGGAGGAAGGGAGGGAGAAAAATTTGGAACTCTAAATCTTATGAAAATGAATGTTGAAAACTCCCCTTATATGTAACTGGAAAAAAATAAAATAAATGTTTGTTGAAAAACAAACAAACAAACAAAACAAAAAAACCAATCATATACCACAGCTTGTTTAGCCATTCCCCAACTGATGAGCATCCCTTCGATTTCCAATTCTTAGCCACCACAAAAAGAGCTGTTATAAATATTTGAAAAAGTATTTATTAATTGCTTACTAAGAACACTGAAATATGAGCTAGGATACAAATACAGAAGAGACAGTCACTGCCTTTGAAGTTTGACTCTTCATGGAGACAACACATATAGGGGAAGAGTGGCTGGGAAAAGGTATTTTGGTATGGGAACAATTAGAAATCAAGCTGGGGGGTGGGAAGGTAGCTAGGTGGCACAGTGGATAAAGCATGGGCCCTAGATTCAGAAGGACCTGAGTTCAAATCTGACCTCAGACACTTGACACTTATTATCTGTGTGACCCTGGGCAAGTCATTTAACCCTCATTGCCCCACCAAAAAAAAAAATCAAGCTTATTGTTCTGTAGTATCCAGAAACTGGGGCAGCTAGGTGGTGCAGTGGATAGAGCACTGGCCTTAAAGTTAGGAGGAACCTGAGATCAAATTTCACTTACTAACTGTATGACCCTGGGCAAGTCACTTAACACCAATTGCCTTAAACATCCAGGGCCAATCTTGCCACTGGACCCAGATGGCTCTGGAGGAGAAAGTGAGGTTGATGACTTTGGACAGCCCTGCCTCACTTAAATCCAATTCAGTGATGTCATGACATCACCCCAATGTCATAGGGTTCCTTTGTTCCTTTGGGAACAAAGGACCAGCAACAACAATCCAGAAACTACTCCCCTGCAGATACTTTTTTGAAATTCAACACATTTGTTCACCTTCAGTCTTTTGGCCCCTCTCCCATTCTCCTGGAATCCCTCAAATTCATGTTGTTCTGGGATCACATCTGTGAATTCTTTCAGATTGCTCTGGGCATAATGATCTGAACTCACTTAAAGCAAGTGCTCTCTTGCTCTCTCCTCACTTAGGGTTCCAAAACCTTCTTAACCATGTTTATTTTACCCTTTCTACTTGTTAGGTCATTTTCCTTGATAGAGAAGAGGAAAGCAAACTAAGAGTTGAGTTAATTCACTTTTTTCTCTGTCATCTGTTAACATTACACCAGCTACCTCAAGCACTGGGTCTAACCCTTCTCAGCTTAGGACAATTGACCCTTTTTGTTTGTTTGTTTACCTTAACATTCTTCACAAGTTTCCACTCATTCTGGGCTTTAGCTTTCCTGACATTACCCTTAGAGCTATTCACTCATATTTATCCTTTTATCTTTTGTACATGTCCTTTCAAAATTTGAGCTCATCAAATACATTTAAGGTGAAATTTGTCCATCTAGGAAGAGCTCAGCTTAACTCATGCTCCGTGGGTTATCTCTAGCCAGAACACATGGTGGGGAGAGGAAGGATGGTTTCATAATATACTCTCCCCCAGTTAAATATTTGCCACCCTCAGCAAGTCAATTAGGGTTCATTTGGTACACTTGTCCATATTCCCAATTGTGGAAAAAAAATTTGGGGAAGTAGGGAGGCTCAAGCATTGTCCTTTTAAGAGTCTTCTAAATGTCTTGTTGTCAAGAGTTTCAGTAAAGTTCACATGGCACAGCTATGAATGGCCTCCTATATGCCATACAAAGCAGGACATTCAACAAGTTCTTAGGTAACCCCAAACTTAATAGTGTCTTGTGAGGGCCTAGAGATTACAATCATCACCAAATAAAGAGTTATGTAAACTGAACAAACGACATTTTACAAATTTTATCATGCTTAATATTTGTCATATTGTCCCAATCCAAGCAAATGGAAGGAAAAATAAAATTTGTGGTTACAATTTTTTCTTTTTTTTCTTTTTCAAAGTATTTTATTATTTTCAAGTTACATGTAAAGATAGTTTTCAATATTTGTTTTCATAGGATTTTTAGTTCCAAATTTTTCTCCCACCCTCCCTTCTTTCCCCTCTCCCCCCCTCCCCAAGATGAAAAGCAATCTGATACAGGTTATATATGTACAATCACATTAAATATATTTCTGCATTAGTCATATTGTGAAAGAAGAATCAGAACACAAGGGAAAAAACTCAAGTGGTTACAATTTTTTTAAAAGACTAACAAAAGGAAAAAATAGAGAAAAGGAAAAGGGAAAAGTCCCAAGTGAGCTCCCAGAATGCACTGGGGTGAGGGTAGGGTCTCCCAATAGAGATTAGGCACCTGGGATAGCCTGAAAATCACAACACCCTCAGTTGGGAAACTAAACTTTTTGGGTGAAGATTCCTCCATGGATCCCTGGAGTATATAGGGCAACCCATACATTTTCCCAACAGATTGTCTGCCAACACATAGAACATTGCTTACTGAGATGGAGGTCCAGATTGTTCCGAATTTCTCTAGGTGTTCCTACAATACATAGAGCACACCAAACACAGGATCAGGATCAAAATCGCCTGATGATGGGATAAGGGGGAGGGGGGGTGTTAACTCTAAAAGAAAGCAAATTCACCTGATCCCTGAACACAAATAGAATTCCCCTAAGCAGAGTAATTCCTCAAAGGTTTATTGAAGTCAGCTTCTCAAACCCCAGACAAATCCCAGAGTGTAACAAAATAGTGGTACTGGAGCCAGAGGGCTGGGGAAACCTTTTCCCACTAAGGGACTGCAACTCTGGGTTCACATGTGGACCTTGTTCAGGCCCAGAGCATCCTAACCTCTAAAGAGAAAGGTCAGGATTTTTTTTTTGGTCATTCCTGGCTCTTTATTCCCCCACTTCAGAGCCCTGGGAAAAATCCCCTATGAATCTAGATTCTCTTCAAAAAGGAATAAAACAATAGGAAACAGATCACATATATGACAGCTATTTATTTCCTCCAAGCAAAAGAAATTCTTAAACCACAAAGATTTCACAACAAAGACTTAAAATATGAAACAATAACCCACAACTCCTATTATACTCTCCTGGGAGGTCAATACTTCAAATATGAAAACACAATACATTTACTAGGTTTGCTGAACAGCTATTTCACCTTAACTTTGGCTTTGTAGTATCCAGAAAGCTCTCTCAAGGTCCATGTGTTCTGGCCAGTCGAGCCAGGGCTTGGACTCCTTCTCCTTCTGCCAGAGCTTCCAAACTCTCAAACTGATAAAATTTCCTCCAAAGCTAGAAACGTCTATCTCAGGATCACTGTTTGGTCACCTATAATCAAAGAATTCAAGACATCCAGGGCTTTGAGATCCTTACTGAAACTCAACCAGATGAGCAGATCTAGGCAACTAGATGATACAGCAGAAAGAGTCCTGAGCCTGAAATCAACAAGAACTGAGCTCAAATCAGTCCTCAAATACTTCCTGGGTAATTCACTTAACCTCTCTCTGCCTCAAGTGCCTCAACTGTAAAATGGAGATAATAATATCTACTACTTCATAGGGTTGTTGTGAGGATCAAATCAGATAATGTTTGTAGAGTACTTAGCACAGTGACTAGCACATAGTAGGCATTTAATAAATACTTATTCCCTCCCTTTCCTCTAGCTGTCATGATTATAAATATATAACCTATATCTGATTGCTTGCTATTTTGGGGAGGGAAGAAAGAAGGGAGGGAGGGAGAAAATTTGGAATTCAAAATCTTACAAAAATGAATGTTGAAAACAATCTTTACATGTAATTGGAAAATAAAATAAAATACTACCATAAGAGAAACAGAAAAATATAATTGGTAAATATTTAGAAAAATAAACAAAAATACAATACTACATTAAAAAGGTAATGTTTGAGCTTTGTCTTATAGGAAAAGATGGACTCTGAGGCAAAGGTAAGGAGTAAAGGCATTCCATACATGAGAGACAATCAGTGCAAAGGCATGAAGATGGGAGATATAGTGTCATGTGTTAGGAATAGAAAGAAGCACAATTTGGCTAAACTGCAGACTGTGGGAATGAGATTGATGTATGATGAGGCTGGAGAGATAGCTTGATGCTAAAATGGAAAGGACTATAAAAGTCAGAGTTTTTATTTTATCCTGGAGGCAATAGGGAGTTACTGGAATTGTTTGAGTAGGGGAATTACATGGTCTGATCTGCACTTAAGGATCACTCTGACTGCTGTGTGAAGGATGGATTGGAGTGGGGAGAAACTTGAGGCAGAGAAACCATTTAGGATGCCATTGCAAAAGTCTAGGCAAGATATGATGAGGGCCTGAATTAAGGTGGTAGTTGTGTGAGTATGGAGAGGGGGGTCATATTGAAAGATTTTATGGAGGTAGAAATAAAAAAGATTTGGCAATTAAAGGGATGTGTGGAGTAAGGGAAAGTGAGGAGTGCAGTATCCAGAGTTATGAACCTGAGAGACTAGAAGGATTACGGTGCCTTTAATTATGTTATTAATTAATCTATTTATTTATTTATTTTTGGTGAGGCAATTGGGGTTAAGTGACTTGCCCAGGGTCACACAGCTAGTAAGTGTTAAGTGTCTGAAGTTGGATTTGAACTCAGCTCCTCCTGAATCCAGGGCTGGTGCTCTATCCACTGCTCCACTTAGCTGCCCCTATGGTGCCTTTAACAGACACAGGAAATTTGGGAGAGGGAAGGCTTTTGAAGAAAGGTAAAAATTCTGTCTTGGATACATGGAGTTTGAGGAATCTCTGGGATTTCCCGTTTGAATGTCTAATAATCAGTGTCCAAGAGCCAGTGAATGTGGACTACTTTTCCTAGGTAATATGGGACTGGAACTCAAGGAAGAAACCGAGACTGGGTCTATAAATCTGAGCCATTTGCTTGGAGGTGCTAGAAAAATCCAGGGGACACGGTAAGATTGTCAAAGGAGAGTACAGAGAAGAAAAGAGTGTCTAGGATACCTCCTAGGGAAACGCCTGTAATTAAGGAGCGAGCATGAGATGGAGGAGGAGCCCACAAAGGAGACATAGGAAGTCGGACAGGTAGGAAAAACCAGAGAACAAAAGATTAGCCAGGTTAAGAGAATTGTCAACAGTGTCAACAGTATTAGGTCAAGAAAGATGAGGACTGGAAAGGCCGTCATACTAGCAATTGTTGGTAACTTTGAAGAGAACACTTTCCGCTGAGTGAAGAGGACCGAGGCCAGGTTGCGAAGGATTGATGCATGAGAGGAGAGGATATAGAGGTAGCAAATATAGCTGGCTTTTCTGGAAAGCTGAAAGCTTAGGAGAAGAAAAGAGATCAAGGCTTTAGAGAGGCTTATCAAAAGCTTAATAGGTAAAGAGGAATTATCTAATAAATGCTGTCTACTGTGCTATACCAGTAAACTAATTCAATACTTGCTAATACTGACATAGAAAAGAGAATAGTTAACCAACAACATACTGATTTATAGAAATAGCTTGATATATCTTTCAATAATAATAACAATAATAAATGTTGAAACTTATTGAGTAGGGGAGCACTCATTTGGATAAAGGCTGAATTTTACCCAGTTGCACGTTACCCTATTTTGATCTCAGTTTAATGCATTGGATCGAACACTTCTCTTTTGTTTGATTCACTAAATTAGATGATTAAATTGGTGCTAGAAATTGATATGGTAGGCACACTTATGATTAGCAATCAACAAATGGGGGAAATTGCCAGCAGACTGCTTACTCATAAAAGCACGAGACATATTTATGAAACACATCCCGAAGTCATAATAATGGGTCTGTTTGGCATATATAAGTGCTGAATCAATTTCAGGTTGGTTATACACACACACATACACATATGTGGAAAGGATGGGAAAGACCTATAGAATGGTCTCTAACACTTTGGGTAGACTTCCATGAAGGCTTAATGGAAAGACACGGACAAGAGTTACATAGGATGGGAGAAGGCAGATAGATTGCGATCTGTACCAGTGGAGGGAGTACTCATACTAATGGACTTGTGGCTCCATTCTATTTCGATTGTTTATTTTTATCTCTTATATGACACTGTCTTATAATAGCAATCACTCAATAATTGATTCGAATTGAATTGGGGGAAAAAACTAGGGAAGGAAGTGAGAGAGAATGACATATACAGGGAATAACAAGTAGGTTACATGATGGAAAATATTTTCCACATCCAGAAAAAAGAACTGTGGATTCTGAATGCAGATTGAACCATACTGTTTCTACTTTTGGGCTGGTTTTTTTTTTCCTTTTTTGAGGTTTTCCCCTCGTGTTCTCATTCTTCTTTCACAATATGACTAACGCAGAAATATATTTAATGTGATTGTACATATATAACCCATATCAGATTGCTTTCTGTCTTGGGGAGAGAAGGAGAAAAAATTTGGAACTAAAAATTTTGTGAAAACAAATGTTGAAAACTATCTCTACATGTAACTGGAAAATAATAAAATACTTTTATGATAAAAAATAACAAGTAGGTTCGCTTCCAGCAGGTTTGCTGGTAAGTTACAGTGCATAAGGGAGTATAATATAAAATCAGTTGAGAAAGATAGGTAAAAGCTAGATCATAGAGGGCTCTAAATGCCAAATATAGGAGTTTGTATTTTTGTTCTAGCAGCAATAGGGAACCACTGAAATTTCTTGAGCAGGGGAGCGACATGGTCAGTTTTATTCTCTCTCTTTTAAAAAAATTCTGAACTTTAGACACCAAAACAAATGAGCATCACCATATACAAAATAGAACCAAAAAAGATGATTTACCATAAAATTGTGAGTCTTTATTATATATGGCTAGTTTTTCTTTTTATCATTTTAATTGAGTTTTAATTTAACTTAATTTTTCCTTATTATTTTAAAAGTAAATCATAAATGGAACATGCAGTTTTCCAAGTTATTCTGCCTATCTGTGTTATTTTCCTGCATTTCCTTCTGATCTCTTCTGTGCTTAAAAAAAACATTCAATGACCCTCTTTTTTTTTTGCCACCCCACCCCATCCACCCCCAACCCAATTCACAAATCTTGGCAGTTGACTGGATTATGTACAAATGAGAGATAATGAAGAGTCCATGCTGGGAATATGGGTGAAAGGGAGTAATGATAGGGCCCTAAACAAAACTAGAGACTGTTAGAAAGAGAAGTGGGGTTAGGAAGAAGATGCTAAGTTCTGTTTTGGAGTACTGAGCTTAGAGATGCCAGTGGGACATCTAGGTAGAGATGGCCAGCAAGCTACAGAGCTTGGGGTAGCAGGGAAATGAGGGCTGGATTTGCTGATTTGAGAATCATCAGCATAGAAATGATAATTAATCCCATGGGAGCTGATAAAATCACCCAGAGAGAGAGGAGAGAGAAAGGAAAGGAGGACCTAGGACAGAGCCCTGGGGCACACCCACACACTGGAGCCAGGACGTGATGAGGATCCAACAAGGGAGACTGACAAGGAGCCATGAGACAGATACCCATGCCCAGGCATAGCTACTTTTCTCTTCTTCCTATATTTAAGATCCTGTCTGATTCACCACCAGACTGCTGCTCAGTCAGCCCATAAACTGCACATGTCCCTTGAGGCGCTGGTTAATTGACTTGTGATTAGGAAGCTGCCGGAGGGTGAAACAAGAACTGAGGATTCTCAGACCTCCAGTAGGGACAAGTGTGCGGAATAATAGAATAATATCGAGAGGACTGGAGGGCAGTCTTAGCTCTGCTAGGGAAGGGTTGATGGACAGGTCAAGGAGGTGGATAAAGCAGCCAGACCCTAGCAAGGGTAAGAGCAGGAACCTTAGACCCACCACCCACAGTCAATAAGCCTCTTGCGATCTCCTAAATTTTAGTTTGTGGTTCTTTGTGGTCCCCAATCCCCCCAAAATAAATATTTGTGAAGAATAAGATCCAGGTGGTGGTAGAAAATAACTTCCAATAAAGTCCTGCTCTGCTGCCTCCTGGTGGCCAAGGTGACCCTGACTCGGAGGCTCTCTGAAGTCCAACGTCCTACCATTGGCAGGTCTTACCAACCTAGAAAGGTTCCCAGTATGGATCCAGTAACAAATGGACAAATTTAGCTCAATTCAGAGAGGTTCATCAGCAGAAGGTTGGCCACTAGGTGAGAAACATTTGGGAGTACAGCAAATCATTAGTGTCAAAGGAAAGAGTACCCATGTCAGACAAAAAAAAAAAAATCAGACCTTTTGAAATACTTAAATGCAAGAGAAGCAGCCTGGGCAAATGAACAAAGGGCTGGTCTTAAAGTCAGCAAGGTCTGGGTTCAAGTCCTGTCTCTAACACTTATTAGATATGTGATCCTGAGCAAGTTGCCAACCCTCTTCCTTCTCCAAACTTACTTTCTGAGCCCACGGTTCTTAACCTGGAGTCTATGAAATCGCATGGTGTCTATGAATAGATTTCATTGGGTCCATGAATCTGGGTAGGAAAAAAGACATCTTTATTTTCAACAATCTCCAACTGAAGTTTGATATTCCCTTCGATTATTTAAAAAACATTTTTCTGCAAAGGGGCCACAATTTTTGCCAGAGTGCCAATAGAGTCTGTGATACCAAAAATGTTAAAAACCCCAACTGTAATAAATTACACAGCTAGGGGCAGCTAGGTGGCACAGTGGATAAAGCACCAGCCTTGGATTCAGGAGGACCTGAGTTCAAATTCGACCTCAGACACTTGAAGCTTACTAGCTGTGTGACCCTGGGCAAGTCACTTAACCCTCATTGCCCCACCAAAGAAAAAAAAATTTAATAAATTACACAACTGTCCAATTTCCATGGGAGAAAGTTTATAGTGGGGGAGGGAAGTCTCCAACAGTAATAAATTCATAGACTCATGGAATTTCAAAGTTAGAAGATACCTTGGTGAACTTCTATCTCAAGCCAGACCTGGAAAAAAAAAATCCCTTCTAGAGTATAACAAACATCCATCCTTCATCCAAGATCTCCTTTGATCGGTAAGGCACTACCTCCCCATAAGACTGATATTCTAGTACTATTTCCTAATTAACATTGGGGGAGGGGTTGGGAAGGGGGGGGGGGTCTTAATAATAAGCCTTCTGGGGCAGCTAGGTGGCGCAGTGGATAAAGCATCGGCCCTGGATTCAGGAAGACCTGAGTTCAAATTCAGCTTTAGACACTTGACACTTACTAGCTGTGTGAACTTGGGCAAGTCACTTAACCATCACTGACCCGCGGAGGGGGGGGGGGAACCCAAACCAAAAATAATAATAATAAGCCTTCAATCATAGGCTTGACCAAAAAAAACCAAACAAAACCCCAAACAAACAAACAACTAGGTGTGAATGGATTAGTGCTTTATCCTTAAAACAAATATGCAAAATGAGTTTAAGGTCATTGGCCAAAAGGAAACTGCTGGCAGAACTCAGTATTTCAGACTCATTCCTGTTTACAGTGGTTACAGATTCAACTGGAGTCATGGCAGCTCCTTCTTACCTGGGGTCTCTACTTCTCTCCTCCAATCCATTTTCTGTGCTTTAAGGGATTACTAAAGAAAGGGTTCATCAGGCTTCAGCAGGATACCAAAACCATGTCATTTCTATCCCAGCAAGCTCTAAAGGTTGATTAGTCACCCACTAATTACAGTGACTCAGATCTGCCTCCTCAATAGGCCCCACAGGTACTGCTTCCTGATTTTGAATTGCAAGGCTGAGTAAGGGGCTTATCTAGAAATGAAGGAGAAGCAGCCCTTAGGAAATGATCAAGGTCCAGTTTGTGCCCCGGGGGTTCATTAGAGATTGACTTGAAAACGAGTTTCCTTCTATTGAGTCAAACTAAAGAACCCCCTATGTACAATATAGGCTACTGGGGAAGATAGTAAACTAAACTGGACAAGGTTCCTGACCTTAAGGAGTTTACCATTTTAAGGAGTGACAAGTACATAGCGGAGATGACAAGTCCACAAGTAAATATCATATAATTTATTGACTTAACTGTATGCAGAACAGTTGGGAATGTTGGGGAAGATAAGGTTAGATAAGACATAGTCCTTTTTCTCATGGACTTTATAGTCTAGAGCAGGGCTTCTTAAACCTTTTCCACTCCCAATCCCTTTTCACCTGAGAAATTTTTATGCAACCCTGGGTATAAAATTTTTCACAGACCCCACATTCAGTTACGTGACTCCATGTGGGGTTGAGACCCACAGTTTAAGAAGCTAAGGTCTAGAGCAGGGCTTCTTAAACTTTTTCCACTCAGACCCCTTTTTGTCAGAGAAATTTTTACACAATCCCATAACGGCATGTGCAGTGCAAAGGGCATATGTTGTGTACTCAGAACCAAGGCTGAAGGGACCCTCCCCCCACCACAAGATGGTGACTCACAGTTTAAGTAGTCCTGGTCTAGAGGGGGAGAAATGAGGGTGTCTTCACCATTTTATGGGACAGAGGTGATAAAGGCAGTCCAGAAGCATCAAAAGCCCATTTCACAAACCTGGCTAATGTGGAAATGTTTTGTATGACTGCTCATGTATAGCTTATATTGAATTGCTTGAGTTCTTGGTGGGGGATGGGAGATGGAGGAAGAGAATTTAGAACACCAAGTTTTTAAAAAATTTAATGTCAAAATTTGTATTTACATGTAATTTGGGAAAGATAAAATTCTAAATAAACAAATAAAAGCCCATTCCATGGAAATAGTCAATGTTGGAGGGGTTGTGGGAAGATAGGTACATGCTCCAGTACTGGTAGAAGAGTGAACTGATTCAGTCATTCTGGAAAACAATTTGTAATTATTTGAAAATGTTTTTACCATTCATACCTTTTGATCCGTGCCAATGTCAGAAAGGTCCTATATATGCCAAAATATTCATAGCAGCAATTTTTTCATAGTAGCAAATAACTGGAAACAATGAGTGGGAAAGAGCCAAATAAATTGTGGTACATGGATGTTTTGGAATGTTATCTCATCATTATGTGGAGACAATGAGGTGTAGTGGTTAGAAGACTGTCCTTAGGGGCAGCTAGGTGGCACAGCGGATAGAGCACGGGCCCTGGAGTCAGGAGGACCTGAGTTCAAATTCGGCCTCAGACACTTGACACTAGCTGTGTGACCCTGGGCAAGTCACTTAACCCCAATTGCCTCACAAAAAAAAAAGACTGTCCTTAAAGTCAGGAAAAACTGAGTTAAAGTCTTGTCTCTGACACGTACTAGCTGTGTGACTGTGGATAAGTCAACATACCTCTAAGTTCACCAGGCACCTCTCTAAGAGGATCAATTACAGATAAGGTGCTGATCTGCAGTGATGGAGGGAGTTTCCACACCTGGAGTTCTTTAAACCAATGAAATCACAGGTTTGACTACCACCCCATCCAAACTCCCCAAAATAACTAGATATGAGAAATTCAGGGAAACATGGGAGACTTGGTTGGTTGGTTGTTGTCCTTCATTCTTGAGGAAGACCAAAATGACATCACTATGTTAAAGTCAAGTTACAGTGCATCCAACTGTGGCAGATCAGACCAATATAAGCTCAGATAATCCATGTGAACGTTTGGGTTGGATTCTCTAACTTTGCATATTTCATGTTTCTTTTGAACTATTTTAATTCTGCTTTGCTCATAGAGTCCAGCACCTTCTCTGATGAGGGCACGACATATGTATACAGAGTAAATAAAGCAGAACCAGGAGAACAATATACACAATTCTGTCAACAAAGTAAAGGCAAGATCCTTTACTGAAAGGAGGGGTGGAGGGGTAGTTTAGAAAGCATGAGGGGCAGCTAGGTGGTGCAGTGGATAGAGCACTGGCCCTGGATTCAGGAGTACCTGAGTTCAAATCCGGCCTCAGACCTTAACACTTACTAGCTGTGTGGACCCTGGGCAAGGTCACTTAACCCCCAATTGCCTCCACTAAAAAAATATAAAATAAAAAATAAAAATAATAGAAAGCATGAGGAAGGAAGGAAAGACTTTGGAGTAGACCTGGTAAAGAATGTGATTAAAAAGTTAACAGAAGAAAATGAAAAAGATGGTCAAGTAGCAGTGATGGCCTAATTGAGATTAGACAGTGGAGAGTGGAGTGGAGTGGAGTGGAGTGGTTAGAGCACTGGCCTCATCAGGATTGCATGACCATCTCCAGCAGCATTCAACATTTTGAGAGTAGTAGCAGAGAAGGCAGATAGTGGGAATAGGACTCAGGGTTTGGACTTGGCAAGAATAATGGGAAAACAAGTGGGATAAGGTCTTCAGGGGTAGAGAACAGAGGCTCAAAGATAATAAAAATAGTTGAACTAGTCAACCAGAAGTCCAAGACTATGAAGGAAGGAAAGAAAAGCCATATCAGGAAGGATAGGCCAGGAGAACAGGTGGGGTTGTAGAATTTAAAGGTTGAAGTGAGGAAGAATACATTTAAGAGCAATAAGAGAGAAATAGAAATAGTTATGATCAGAGAGGATTTTGAGTTCAAGATCATATGGGACAGCATAGTCATGAGGCAAGATGGTAAGAATTAAGATGTGTAAAGCACTGGACTTGGATTCAGGAGGACCTGAGTTCAAATCCAGCCTCATACACTCGACACAACTAGCTGTGTGACCCTGAGAAAGTCACTTAACCCTCATTGCCCTGCAAAAAAAAAAAAAAAGAATTAAGATGTGATCATCCCTGCACTTGTTTTAGGTTGAGGAAAGAGGTTACAATAATTGAAGAGGTTAATCAACTGGGTGGCCAGGGTTTCAAATAAACATCAGAATATTAAGTGAAGTCCCAAGTATGAGTGTAATGGTTGTGGCAGAGAAGACGAATGTGAGGTAATAATAAAACTTGTCAAAGGAGGAAGAATGACCTTGAGTTTGGCAGGTGACTGTGACAAGGATCTAGGTGAGGTGATAAAGAGGGATGAAGTGAACTTCAAAGGAGAGGAAATTTCTGAGTGATGATGACAAAGGAATATTCTGGAAGTATAAATGAGAAGCCAAGAATATACCTTCCCTTCCTTCTGACCCAGAATTGCAGAAATGCAGGGGGAATTGAAAGAAGGAGCACTCAGAGAAACAGCATTTTCTGGAATGATTTAGGTTTCTGTTCATACCAAAATATGAACAAGTGTGAGGAAAATAGGAATTTGTTGACAAGAGTGTGGGTGTTCTAGAATGGAATAAAAAGGCAGGGAACGACATGAACTGTGCATTTTTTCACCATTTTTTGTGCTTCTTTTCCTAGGCTGTTGACTCTTTTTTCATGATTCCCTTGTATCATTTTCAGGGGTTTTTTCCCACAATTTTTCCTCTACCTCTCTTATTTGATTTGATTTTTAAAAATCTTTTTTGAGCTCTTCCAGGAGTTCTTTTTGGGCCTAATACCAATTCACATTTTTCTCTGAGGCTTCACATGTAGGCGGTTTGACATTGTTGTCCTCTTCTGAGTTTATGTTTTTGTTGTTGTTGTGGTGTTTTGTTTTTTTTTTAGTTTATGTTTTGATCCTCCCTGTTACTATAATAACATTCTAAGGTCAGGTTCTTTTTTACTCTCTCATTTTTCCAGTCCATTTCATAACTTTTGACTTTATGTTAAAGTTGGGCTCAGTTCCTGTGGTAGAGGAGGCACTATCCCAAGCTTCTTGAATGGGACTGTAAGGCCTCACTGTGGGGCCAGGCTTCTGGGGTGCAGCCTACTGCTGGTTTGCCTGAATGCTGCCTGTTTGACGACCTTCTAAGTTGTCTTGGGCAAGAGAATTGTTTCACCCCATCCTTTTGTTGGTTCTGTTGCTCAAGAATTCATTTAGAAGTGTTATTTTATAGTTGTTTGTAGGCAAATTCGGGAGAGAGTTCAGGAAAGTTCCTGTCTTACTCCACCATTTTGGTTCCCCCTCCCAAACATGGAGTATGGAGGAAGAGATAGAAAGGAGATGGAGATTCATATGGATAGGATTTTTACTTTAAGAGATGGTGATTAAATCATAGGGCAAAGGTGAATAGGAGTTGAGAGTTTGTTTGCCATAGGATGAGGGACCACTCTAGTGTACCGGGATGACTGAATGAAGCCTCCATGCAGGGGTAGTGGCATCAGCTTCCATAGTAACTTGCTAGAAATATAAGTAGGCTGGGAATGGAGACAGTGGGTGGAGATGGTGAGAAGTTCTGAGTGTCTGGGTCAGCAAATAGCTGGTGTTTCCTAAGGCTCAGAGAGTTTGCCTTTCAATTTCCAGACCCATATAAGCACAGGGCTTTATTGTCTTAAAGGTTTTTTTTAATGTTAATGTTCAAATTATTTTAAAACACTTGAGCAAAAAATGAAAGAAGAGAGGAGTGTAGTATTTCTTGCCTTCTCAATGGGTGGGGGAGGGAGAGAATTTGGAACTGAAAATAAAATCTTTTTTTAATTAAAAAAGAAAAAGAAGAGGATGAGAGGAAAGGGGGATGGATGTTTAATTGCAATGCATTATAACTTTTCTCTAGACTCAATTTCCTTAATTGTAGAAAGAAAGGCTCAATCTTCTCTATCTCCAGTGAGTGCCCAGAATATAGGGCTTCACACCTAGCAGGTATTCAATAAATCTATTGAATGAAAATGGGATTTTTGGTAAAAGGAAAATTACCATCTCGTTAAGTTCACTAACATTTATTTTCTCTGATTCTTGGCTAGTGGTGAGAGTCCCTTCCAGACAACAGAAGGGCAGAATTAAAGAGGCATTTATTAAGCACAGTATGCATTTATTAAGCATAATGTGAATAATAGCAATGCCTTACAGTTCTATCATGCTTCAAGCTTTTTGATCACAAATGCATGAAAAAAACATCATAAATCTTACTATCCTGATTCTAGAAAAAAAGGTTGCTAAGCCTCAGATAGGTAGTGGTTTATCCATGGTCACACAGCTATTAAGTGTCAGGGTTGTCTTTTGACTCCAACTCTGATGCTTTTTCTACCATACTGCACTAGCCCACTTTGCCCCTGGACCTGCACTAGGGTTTGTGTTCAGACAGTTGTTACTTTTCCCTCTAAGGGAACATAAATATTGTTATTGTTTGTCCTTCATTATCAAAGAGGAGCATGACATTGGGAGGCGATGTCATGACTTGCAGTGAATTGGATTTAAGTGAGAGAGGGCTGTGCAAAGTCACCAGTTTCATTCTCTTCTCCAGAACCATCTGGGTCCAGTGGCAAGATATACATCAGGATGACTGGAGATGGCCCTGGATGTTTAAGGCAATTGGGGCTAAGTGACTTACCCAGGGTCACACAGCTAGTAAGTGTCTGAGGTGAGATTTGAAATCAGGTCCTCCCAACTTCGGGACCAGTGCTCTATCCACTGCACCACCCAGCTGCATAAATATATCGGTAGGTCAAGGGGAAGAGCCCTGGTCTCAGAGACAAGAGACAGGAATTCTAATCTAGGTCCAGACTACTCTGTGGGCTACCTTTTCCTCATCACTAAGATTTCTTGCTTAGTTGGTCTTTAGAGTTCTTCTAGCTCTTTTGTATTTATAACAATTGACTCTAGGATACCTGTTCAGACTGGCTGGCACACCCCTGCAAGAGTTCCAGGGCCCCCAAATGGTGAAGAATGACCAGACTAGATGATCTCCAAGATTCCTTCAGTTCGTAACTTCGGTCCTATCATCTGAATTAACAATTCCTTTTGCTGAGATTCCAATTTGCATTCTACCTGTTGGTTCTACCAGAATACCCTGGTCTTGACCCTTTGGGAGACCGTCCTGTTAAGGTAGATCCCACCTGTGATATATACCCCTTCATGGTGAAAGTCACATCTTCACCTTCACAGTGAATAAGGCCTTTGTCATATTCCCCTTCTCCCACCTCCTACCCTACCCATGGAGAAGGCAAGAAAAAGAAAAACCATTACAAATACACAGACATGCAAAACAAATTTCAGCATTTGCCATGTTTTTCAATTTAATTAAAAAATACTTATTAGGGGCAGCTAGGTGGCGCAGTGGATAAAGCACTGGCCCTGGATTCAGGAGGACCAGAGTTCAAATTTGACCTCAGACACTTGACACATACTAGCTGTGTGACCCTGGGCAAGTCACTTAACCCCCATTGCCCCGCAAAACAAAAACAAAAACAAAACAACTTATTAAGTTCCTATTGTGTACAGAGCGCTGTGCTAGGAGCTGGGAAAGATATAAGATTCAGAAAAAACCAATCCTTGCCCACAGAGAGTTTCTGGTTTTGTTTTTGTTTTTGCAGGACAATGAGGGTTAAGTGACTTGCCCAGGGTCACACAGCTAGTAAGTGTCAGGTGTCTGAGGCTGGATTTGAACTCAGGTCTTGCTGAATCCAGGGCTGATGCTTTATCCACTGCACCACTTAGCTACCCCTTTTTTGTTGCTTTTTTCCAGAGAGTTTCATAAACAAGGATTTCTATAGGTATGGCAATAAATAAGTAAGTATAATACAAATAGAACTTAGGAAAATAATGTAGTGCTAGGTAAGGAACAGTGAGGGGAAGATCATTGCCAACTGGAGAGAGGAGGAGATAAAGGAAGGCTTCATTGAAGAAAGGGGTATCTGACCTTGGTCTTGAAGAATGGAAAGAATTTTGACAGTTGACAATGGAAAGAGGCAGAGCATTCCAGTCCTAGAAAATGGCAAATGCAAAGATAGAGAGATATGAGACTGTTTGGGATATGTGTGGGATAACAGGGAATCCAGTTTGGTCAAAACAAAGAATATGTGTATTCCTTGGGAAGTAGGAGATAAAGCTGGAAAGGTAGACTCAGATTGTGACCTACTTTTGGGGGGGGCTGTGGGGGGGTGGGGGGCTTGAATGCCAGGCAACAGAGTTTGGATTTTTTTTTACCCAGTAAATAATAGGGAGCCATTGGAGGATTTTTAGCATGGAAAGGAGCAGGTTTATACATAAGAAAGATTAATCTAGTGCCCTAATCTGGGCAGGATAATATCAAAGAAGAGACTGGAGGCAAGGACACCTATTTCAATAGCCTAGAAAAGTGAAAATGAAGACTCAGGCTAGGGTGGCAGCAGTGGGAATGGAAAAGAGAATGGATTCAAGAGATATTGGCACGGCATTGTTGACACGACTTGACAACATATTGTTTACAGGACAAGCTGGATGTGGGAGGAGATAGAGGAGAGTCAATGATTACACCAGTGTTTTTAACCTTTCCAAGTTAAATGTTATCTGCTTCAATTGATTCTTGTTTGAAAGGGCTTGGGGTACCCTTGTTCCCCTGGTTGCCCTCCTGATACCTATCAGATTCCCTCCTAAAATGGAGAACCTAGGCTGCACAATGTTCCAGCTGTGGTCCAATCAGGGCAGAGGACCTAGGGGCCTTTGACCTCCCTCATTCTAAATTCTACATCCTTGATGTGGGAGAAGTGGCTAACAAGGCTGGGGACCAATGGTTAGATCTATGTCAATCAGCTGAGACTCCCTTTCTGTCCTATCCAAAAACCTCCAGTTCAATTCAACACTTTTCTTAAGTATCTTCTACATGCAAGGCCATTCTGATGTCCTCTGTAAGAGGACACAGACAGAAATCGATAAACTGGTGGAAGATGGGTTATGATTTACACCTGGAAGAAGCACACGCATTAATAAGATCTCGGATCTGTTGAAATATTGTATCATGCTACCTTAATAGCAAGACTTCTGACACTGTCCCCCCAAGGAAGTAAAGACCCTTTTCCAGGTCCTGGGTGAGGGTGTCTTCAGTGTGATAACAGGAACATCACGCTCTCCGGAATTGGGAGAGGAAAGTAGGTGCTTGCCTGCCAGCAGAGAGAGAGAGAGAGATTTGGCACCATCTTTGCTTGGCAATTGAGGCCCCTGGTCCCTTCTGGAAGCCAACACATGCCATCTGGAAACACTGGAGGGGAGGGAAGGGGTCCAGGATGCAGCCCATGGTGGGGGAAGGGAGAGGGCACCAAGGAACCTTAGTGGGTCAGGGGTAGGCTTAGCAGGACCAACAGCAATACCTGGGCACCTGGGCCCTGTTTCCCAGATCTGGAACTTCCCAAGCACCCATCCCATATGGGGCTTACTCATGTGTCATGTACATGAGACAGCAACACCCCTCCCCCAAGAACCCCCAACCAGCACCTCTGCTTGACTTGCTTCCTTCCTCTACCTCTTCTCTCCTTGCCTTCCCTCGGTCCAGCTTCCCTCCCTCCTCCCCAGCCAAACCTCCCAGTTTCTCTTCTCTTTTCACTTGGCTCTCTTTCCTGCACCGCCCCCTCAGCCCTCCCCCTCCTCCCCAGCAGCAGCCTGGAGCAACCCTTGTGCTGCTGCCCTCAGTGCCTGCCCAGACGTGACTGTGGCTGCTCCCACAGGGAGCTCTGGAGCTAAGAGTGTCAGGAGCTAATGGGAAGCCCAGAGAGCCGGGGCCAAGGTGGCCGGAGACTGTCCAGTGGGGAGCATAGTCCAGATTCCACGATGGACACTCTAAAGGTAGGTGGATGCCAGGCAGGGGCACTGGGGTGGGGGTAAGTTCTGAGCCCTGAGGCCCCTATCAGATATCCATCATCACTCCCTTGTCCTTTCTTCTCCCTCCAATTTGCTCAGGACAGGAAGACTGAACCTATGGGACTAGGGAGATAGTAATCTCCTGAGCCCTCGATGAGATTCATTCTCAAGTGGGGAAGTAAGAAAAGTGACAGGTGTGGGAAGCATCTTCTGGAAGTGGGGGCTGGGGAGCCAGACTGAAATCCAATAACCTCAGAGGTTCCCAGGCAAGGGAGTAAGGAGAGGCCTGAGGGAGATTCAGAGGCCCCATTCTGCCCCCCTGCCCTGGCCAGGAGAAGCAAAATTCAGTGACTTCAGGTTTCCCAGAACCCACTAGCACTCTGTATGACCCTTTATCTGAACCCTCTTCAGTGGTCATTGTCTAGTCCTTCTGTGCTAATCACTCTATATGGCCTTTCTTCACTTTTGGAAGAAATAAAGGTGGAGAAGTAGTTAGTGTTAGCTGAGGTCTAAGGGAAGGGATTGCTTAGCTCTTCTACCACCCACTGCCCTATCAGTATTACCATAGGGTTAGGGACTGTCAGTCCTACATTGAGAACAAGTGAATTCCAAATGTGCTCCATGATCTCATAGGCATCGATTTAATAATTTAAATTAACATTTATCGAGAGTATACTATTTATGAAGCACAGTGCTATGGCCCAAGGATACAAAGGTAAAACGAAACAAAACAAAAAACCAAGAAATTGTCTGTTCCCTCAAGGAGCTCAATGGGGGAAAAAGAAAGAAAACAAGCATTTATTAAGCACCTACTATATACTAAATGTACATAGCACTGCACTAAGTGCTTTGCAAATATGAATTCATTTGGTCTTCACAGAAACCCTGTGAGGTAGGTACTATTATTATCCCCATTTTGTAGTTGAGAAAATTGAGAGAGGCAGAAGTTAAATGATTTGCCCAGGGTCACACAGCTAATAAGTGTTTGAGGCTGGATTTGAACTCAGGTCTTCCTGACTCTAGGCCCAGAACTCCCTAGGTGTGTCTAAGGGATGAAGTCTATACAGAGAGTAAGTAAATAAATAGTAATTTGAAGAGAAAACCAGCACTAACACCTAGGGGGGAATAAGAAAAATAAATAAGATGAAGATGAGAAGGGCATGTGGGGCTTGGCCTGTGCAAAAGTATGAAAGCGGTAGATGGAATGTTGAATCCAGGGAACAGCCAATAGGTCAGTTTGGCAGGAACATAGAATACATAAAGGGGAGTAATAAAAAGTGACTGGAAAGGGAGGGGGTAGCCACACTGTGGAAGGCTTTAAATGCCAGGTCAAAGTATTTGTCTTTTATTCTAGAAGCAATAGGGAGCCACTGAATATTTTTCAGTTGGAGGCTGACATGGTCAGAACTGTGTTTCAGAAATATTAATTTGATAGCAGTGTGGGAGATGAATTGGAGAGGAGATACTGGAATCAGAGCAAACAATGAGGCAGTTATTACAGTAGCCTAGCTAAGATGTGATGAAAGACAGAAATAGAGAAAGGGGGACAGATCCAACAGCTGTTGTAGAGGTAGAAATGAAATTACTTTTCAGATGGTTGAATGTGTCAAGACGGGAAAAGGACAGGGGTATGCTACAGCTAACTCCAATTTGTAAGAGCTGATTGTTAAATTTTCAGTGTGAGCATTTATATCTTGGAAATTGTAAAATGTTATAAATCAGGACTTGATTTATTGTTTTGTTGTTGAAAAATGAAGGAAAAAACAATAACTAAGATTGAGCTTAAAAATGTATCCTGTGTACTTTTTTCAGAGGAGAGCTGGTTGTTAAACATTTACCAGTACACTACTATGTGAGGGAAAAGGAAGAGTTAAGGATGGCTTTGAGGTTATGACCAGATGATTAGATAGCTGATGGTGCCCTGAACAGAAATAGGGAAATTTAGAAGAAGGGTGGGTTAAGGGAGAAGATAATAAATTCCATTTTAGATATGTTGGTTTAGATATGTGGTATTGCAATTTAGGAGTTTGATTAGGGCTGGATATATGTGTGTGTGTGTGTGTGTGTGTGTGTGTGCGTGTATGGAGGGTGTCTAATGAATGGAGATGTTAATCGAAATCCTAGGAGTTGATGAAATCACTGAGAGTCTAAAAAGGGTACAGGGTCCAGGACAAAGCCTTGGAAAACCACCATGCTTAGTGGCCAGAGATCATCCAGCAAAATAGACTGAGAAGGAGCAGTCAGACAAGGAAAGAGAGAACCAAGAGAGATCACTGTGACAGAAGTCAAGGGGAGAGAAAGAGAAAGGGAGGGAGGGGAAGGGGAGGGAGCGAGAGGGAGGGGAGGGAGAGAAGGAGAAAGGGAGGGAGGGGGGAGAGGGAGGGGAAGGAGAAAGAGGGAGAGGAGGGAGAGAAGGAGAAAGGGAGGGAGGGGTAGAGGGGGGGAAGGAGAAAGAGGGGATGAGTGTGGAGGGAGGGAGGGAGAGGGAGAGGGAGAGAGGGAGAGAGGGAGAGAAGGGAGAGAGGGAGAGAGGGAGAGAGGGAGAGAGGAGAGAGGGAGAGAGGGAGAGAGAGAGAGGGAGAGAGATGAGAGAGAGAGAGAGGAGAGAGAGAGAGAGAGATCTAGAAGGGAAGGGGGAGGGGGTAATTAGAGGAAGGGGTGTTTAAACAGTGGAAACTGTTGCAGAGAGGTCAAAAAGACTGAGAAAAGACCCACTGGCTTTCACTCATTGGTAACACTGGAAAGAGCAGTCTCAGTAAAGTGGCAGGGTTGGAAGCCAGATTGCAAGAGATTGAAAAGTGAGTAGGAAGTGAGGAAATGGAGGCAACAAGGGCAGACAGAGCATGGGCTCCTTCTAGGAATTTTGCTGTGCAAGGGAGAGGAGATGTGGGATGATGGCTTCAGGGTTGGCAGGGTCTGTTGGATGTGCTCTAAGGACAGGGAGAGCTGGACTCGTTTGTAGGCAGTATAGAATGAGCCAGCGGATGAGAGAAGAGTGTGGAAACGAGCTACTGAGGGGGAGGGTGAAGAGGTGGGAGAGCTGTCCCTGGCCACACCTAAAGAGTTCTCACTGGTTTTGATGAGGGAAAACTATGGCCACACCTGGGGGTAGTTTCTCCTCAAGAACCAGAAGATAGGAATCATGTGAGATGAGGAAATATGAGGGGGTCCACCGTTAAGCCAGATAGATAAGAATTCTGACTGTGATCAGGGATCCTGTGGTGAGATCTGGAGCCTGTGACATATTAGCTACTTGGTGCCACCGTGTGGCTGTGGGCTTCAGTGTGCCCCAGGCTCCCAAAGAGTTTGGGGAAGTCAAACGGCCCAGCCTGACTGGCATCTCTCCTTCCATGGAGATGTCAGAGAGACTGGTTACACCCAGTGGAGGATAGTGAGGGAGAGCTGCAAAATACAATCAGTTGTTCCTATCCCAGAGCAAAAGAAAAGGGATGGGTAGGACTTAGGGCATCAGCAAGAACTTTTCTCAAGTGGCTGAGCCATTATGGAGTGAACCATTGGTCTCATTTAGAGCCATCTCATCCCTGAGAGCTAGATTCTGGCCTCCCAGAGATTCTTGCCTTCACCTCTCAGAGGGAAGGCTGGATGAGGTACAGTCTTCAGAATGGAATGCCATAGGCATTCCAGAAAAATGCCCATTCTGGAATATCCATCAGAGTAGATACTTTTTTCTTTCTCTACTACCTGGCTTCTCCAAGGCCGGCCCTGGAAACAGAGCATATCTGGTAGGGGTTCCTGCCTCATGCTTACCTGGGGCACCTCCTGCTCCAAGAAGGCCAGATTTCTTCTATGAGAGTGGCAAACATCTCTTTCTCTGCATACATCCTGCAGGAAGCTGCCTAGGCAAAAATGTCTGCCCTGCACCTCAGTATCTGTTGCCAGTTCCACTCTCTGTTGGCCTGTGTGGTGACTGTATGTCTATGAGTGTGTGTGTTTGTGAGACCGTATATGGTTGTGTGTGTGTGTTTCCATGTTGTATGAGGACATATGCTAGTGTTTGTAACAGCACACAAGTGTGTATTTTTAGGAAATAACTATGAATTTATTATAAGATTATACCTAGAAGAGATTTTTTTGTGGGGGGGCCAATGGGGGTTAAGTGACTTGCCCAGGGTCACACAGCTAGATTTGAGGCTAGATTTGAACTCAGGTACTCCTGAATCCAAGGCTGATGCTTTATCCATTGCCCCACCTAGTTGCCCCAAGAAATAGATTTTTGAGTTGAATTATTTTTTTTAATGTAATAAACATTTTTACTTCTATTTTTGGGTTCCAATTTTTATCCTTCCTTCCCTCCCTCCCCTCCCCTCCTTGAGGCAGTAAGCAATCAGATATGGGTTATGCATGTATGATTATGCGAAGTATTAACAAATTTGTCATTTCGTATAAGAAAACTTGATTAAAAGAAAAAAATGAAAGAAAGTGAAAAATAGCATGTTTCGGTCTGTGTTCTATCAATATCAGTTCTTTCTTTGGAAGTGGACAGTATGTTTCATCAATAGTCCTTTGGGATTGGCTTGGATCATTATATTGTTGAGAAAAGTCAAGTCATTCACAGTTCATCAAACAATATTGCTGTCTCTGCACAATGTTCTCTTGCTTCTGCTCACTTCACTATACATCATTTCATACATATCTTTTCAGGCCTTTCTGAAGTCATCCTGCTTGTCATTTCTTATAGCACAATAATATTCCATCACCATCCTATGTTTAGCCATTCCCCAATTGATGGACAATCCTTTGATTTACAATTCTCAGCCACACAATTGTGTATTTTGATGACGGAAGACCATGGCCACACCTCGGAGTAGTCTCTTAGTAAGAACCAGAAGATGAACATCATGTCAGATGAAGAAATGGGAGGGGGTCCGTTGTTAAGCTGGACAGCTATGAATTCAGACTCTAACATGCATGCTTTATGAAACTACACATCCATGTTGATGTGTGTTACTATACGTATACATAGGCATATGATCATGTGCATGTATGGCACATGTGTGTAAATATTTGACCATGTGTATATGTATGTGACTACATAGGCTAATGGGATCTTAGGGTTAGAGATGGAAAGGACCCCAGTGGTGAAGGAGAAGCCAGTCAGGGATGGAGGAGCACAGACTAACAGTCTAACTCCAGGGGGCAGCCTTTTCCTATAGGAGGAGCTCAAAGACTATAGGACTCTTCCTGCCCCATAGTCATGCCTCCCTCCATCACTTCCCCCCTGAAAATAATGAGAGTGATGATCTCAATAAAACTATAACACAGATAGACCAGCATATAAGCCAGGCCCAGAGGCGTAAAGAGAAATCTTTCCCCTCATTTTTTTTTTTTTGTGTGTGTGAGGCAATTGGGGTTAAGTGACTTGCCCAGGGTCACACAGCTAGCAAGTGTTAAATGTCTGAGGCCGGATTTGAACTCAGGTACTCCTGACTCCAGGGCCGGTGCTCTATCCACTGTGCCATCTAGCTGCCCCTTCCCTCATTTTCAAAGTCCTCCTTTTTACATTTTTACTAGCCACAGACTCCCTGAAGGATCCTCATTGAAGAGCCCTTGTAGAGTGGGACTGCAGGAAACACAGAGAAATAGAGATAGCTGGGGATATGACCAACTGCAGGAGTTCCTCCTCTTAGTAAAGAAGTGGGGGTCTACAGATGTGACATATGGTATAACCAGTGAAACTAGGTCATTATGTCTGCTGGTTCTGTTCAAATGTTTCTCTTTTTTTATAAGCAAGGGTTCAGTTTCTTGGGGGGTGAAGTTTAAGGGGAAATGACTATTGATATAACAATTAAAAGCATCAATAAAAATTTTAAGTTAAAAATAAATAAAATAAGGAAGTTAGAATAGATGATATCTAAGATTGTTTCCAGCTATGTGATTCCATAAATCTAGGATTTATAAAGCTAGAAATATTAATAAAAATTAAAATTCCAAGTATGTGATATGCACACATATATGTATGTACAACATATGTGTGTAGTTATGTGCATATAATATAGACACACAATACATATGGATGCATTGTGTATGTATACATTATATGTCTACATGCACATACACACATATACATATACATACACACACATATACACCTATACATATACATACATACATACACACACATATATATATGCTATTCCGAAAGTCTTAAGCCTTAAAGCTTAAAACTCTATTAAGACTTTTTGGATATCTTGTATATAGAGAATAGAAGGGAACTGAAGGAATGATAATGAGGAGGAGGAAAGCCTTTTTTCATGGATAAAGCTTGCCCTAGCTGGGGGTGGGGAACAAGGAAAGCTAATGCCCATGCAAACATCCCCTTCCTTCATGTCAGGACTCACAATCCAACTTTGAGGGCTTGTCCCTCCCCCAAATGAGCATGGATGAGGGCTCTGTCCAATCAGCTCCACTCTCTATCCGTTCCTTCCCTCCACGTGTCTCTGGCCATTGAGTTAGTTGCCCCTGCTATGCTCAGAGATACTAGTGGAGAGATCCGTTTCCTAAGCAAGAGACTGAGCTTAGGGGTAGAGGTAGGAAGGGGCTAGTTTCCCTGGCTTAGTCTAAAATAGGAAAAAGGATAAGTAGAAAACATTAGGGCCTAGAGACAATGAACTCTACAACAAGGGCAGAATTTGGTCACTTTGAGTAGTGACTGGTAGGTCTTTGCCATGGAGTCCCCAGCCTTCTTCTCCCTTGGTGCCTCTTCTCCAATAACCATGAAAGTACGTTCAATCTTTCCCCCTCTATTGCCTTCTTCTCCAGAAACCTTTTTGATTTCCATTAGTCCAATAACCCTGAGATCTCCCCTTGACCCTGATGCCCCTTTGATGACAGGATGGTATCCTATTTCTCTCCTTTCCCTTGCTATCAGATTTCTTGAAGGAGTAGTCTGCACCTGCCTCCACTTTCTCATTACCCCCTCACTCCTCAACCCCTTGTAGTCTAGCCTTGGTCCCAATCACTCTAATAGCTCTGTTATTAGGTCACTAATGACTACCTAATTGCCAATTCAATGGCCTTTCTTCTAATTTTACTGTGTAGCAGAAAGAATACTGGATCTGGACTCGTGTGTTCAATTTCCTCATCTGTGAAATGAGAACTTTGGACCATATTATTTTTTATGGTTCCTTCATACTCTCAAATTCTTTGATATTGCTTGCTCCTTCTATAGCATTGACATTCTAACTCCTAGTAGCAGATCTGAAATCGGACCACCTGGATTCAAATCCAACCTCAACTTGTATGATCCTGGGTACTTAATCTTCCTGGACCTAAAATGTAAAACTGTTTGAAGTCCCTGAATCTATGGTGCTCTCATTCTTTCCTCTTCCTTGGCATCTATGACACTGTTCTCTTTTAAATACTCTCTTGTTCCTGCTTACTCTCCTTAGTGCTTTTTCATCATTCTTCTGCCTTCCCTCTACAGCAGTTCTCTTATTGAAGTCACCAGCTCCCATTTCAATTAACACCTCTATATAAATGTGAAAATCTGTATTTCCAGTCTTCACCCCAGAGCTCCAGGACTGCTTTTTCCAATTGCTCACTGTACATCTCCACCTGTATATCCCTTTGCATTGACATACAAAACCAAACTTGTCATTTTCCCCTAAAACCTGCCCCCTTGCCCAACTTTTATTTTTTTATAGTAGGTACCACCCTCCATCCAGTCAACAGCCAAGTCTCAAAATCTTTGTCAAGCTTGACTCCTCCTTTTTCTCCTTCCCTCAAATGTTTCAACCAGTTTCTGAGTCCTGTAAATTCTACCTGTACAGTACCTAGTGAGTCTTTCATCTCCTTTCCATTCAAATAGCCACCACACTAGTTCTGGCCCGTATCATCTCTTGACTCTTGTAATAGCCTCCTGATTGACCTCCCTGCATCCAGTTTCCTCCAATCCATCCATCCTTCACAGAGTGGCCAGATTAATCTTCCCAATGCCCGATGTTGATCATGCCATTCCCCTTCTCAAGTGGTCTCCATTGCCGGAGGAATACAGACTCATCCTGACATACAGGGCCTTCCACAGTTTAACTCCAGCTTCCCTTTCCAAGCAGTATTCACGCAATTTTCTTACACAAATTCTACTTTCCAGCAAAACTCCATTATTTGCCCTATCCCTCTCTTGTTCTAAACCTTTCTCAGTCCTCTACCTGCAATGGTTCCTGCCTTCCACCTGTTGAAATTTTTCTATTAATTTAAGACCCATCTCAGGTGCTATTTCCTTAGTCAAGCTTCCCCTGAAGTCATAAGTGAATTGTCTCTTTTCTAATCTCTCATAATATCCTGTTTAGGCTTTTCCTATAAACTATCATTTGCGTTATAATGTCTTACGTCTTCTACTAAACCAGAAGCTCCATACGGTCAGGAACTAAGTTCCTCACAATGGAATATAAACTCCTTTGTCTTGGTATCCCCAGCACCTAGGTGATGGGTGCCTTGCATATAGTAGGTGCTTAATAGATGCTGGCTGAATTGAATTGTTTCAAATTTCTCACCTAGCAAAATGGCTTCCACATTGGGGGTGTTTAATATTTGTTCTACCGAATCAAATGTGTTTATGTGTGCCTGTCTGTACGTGTGTCTGTGGGCAAAGCTGTGTGCTCCCTTTTCTTGGTCTATGTGTATCTCCATATGTGTGCGCTCCCTCCCTCTCCCCCCAAAAGGTCAGGCCGGGATGGAGGGGGAGGCAGGTCTAGACGCTGAGTGGAGAGCGTGAGGGACTCCCCTTTCCCCAACCTTCCTCCAACTCCCCCAACTCCCCGATCCTTCCCCGCCTGGGCATCTCCCAGGGACCGGCCCGTTGTTATTTGCATGGGCTCAGCCCTCTATCTACTGCCACTGGTAGAGGTGGCGAAAACTAGAGGTTGAGTAGCTGCCAGATCTGTCGATCAGAGGCAGGGTGGGCCAGGGGGCGTGCCGGGAGAGGGGCTTTGGCTGGGTTGGGCCGGGCTGGGCTAGGCTCGGCTGGGCTCTGGGCGGGGCCGGGCTGGGGATGCGCTGTGCTGCGCTGGGCACTGCGCCGCCGCCGGGCTGAGGATGCTGGCGCTGCCGCGGAGCGCTCGCCGCCGTCTGGGGAACAGAGCAGCCCGAGCCCAAGTCCGAGCGCAGTGAACATCGTGCCTCGGGACCCCTAGGACCCCAGGCCCCCTGACCCACGATGTCCAGGAAAAAGACCCCTAAGAGTAAGGCGGGGAGTACGCCCGCCTCTTCTCTGCCCACAGCCAAGGAGAACGGGCCGGTGGGCTCTGGAGGGGGCGGCCCTAGCCCGGGCCCTGGCCCTGCCCCCGAGGCACCAAGGAACGGGCTTCTGCTGCCAGGCCGCCCGTCCCTTAGCAGCAGCGGTGATTTCTACGACGTTGCCTTCAAGGTAAGAGCTGGGATGGTAAGGGAAACAGCGGGGGAGGGGGAGGGGGTTAAGAACAGATCCTGAGGGGTGGTGGACAGACCGTGACTGATGGTGGTAGGCACAGATCATAGGCTAGGAGTGGTTGGCAGAGAGGTGCAGACCTTGGACTGGAGGGTTGGCACAGAAGCGCAGATCGTGGGCTGGTGGTGGTTGGCACAGGGACACAAACCCTAAAGGACTGAGGGCAGTTGGCCCAGAGGCAGAGACCATAAAGAGCTCGAGGACGGGTGAGGAGCCGGGAACATGGACAAAGGGTACAGCAGCAGGTGGCCTAGGGCATGACTCTGCTGGTGGGGGCCCTGGGTAGTGTGGGACCTGGAAGCTGGGCTGGCCTGGTGTGACCTTTCCTAAGCAAACAATGCAGCTCCTTCCTAAGCTCAAGCTTTGCTTCAAGCCCTTCAGTTTGGAGTAAGAGATCTAGAAGACTAGAAAGGGACTTGTAGCCAGGTGCCCTGCTCTCTTTCTACTGATATCACCCTCCGGTTTTGACCACTGGGGCTGGGTGCAGACAAAAGACACCCTGTGTGTTCCCTAACTCTTCAGATTCTCTTTGATGGCTCTGGAGATGAACCCAGTAGACTCTCCTCATAGGGCTGGTAGACAAGTCGCCCAAGGCTCTCTCCATTTCCTTTCCAGCAAGTCTGGCAGTGACCTCTCCTGGAAGTTAGCTCCAAAAGATTTTACTGTTCTCAAAGTTACCTCTTTCAAGCTTTGCTGGGATCCAGGGTCTGGGGTCCCCTCTTTTGACATTTCCTTAAAGGACATTTTTCAGTAGCTTTCTATCTTTAATATAATCTATAAACTCCTGAGCTTGGTGTTTAAAGTCTGACTCCAGCCTACCTCTCCAATTTATTTCACACAATCCCCTTCTTTCATTGTAGTTCAGCCAGACTGACCTACTAGCTGTTCCCCTAACTCCAAGTCCCATCTCCTGCCTGCATTTGGGAAAGCACAGGCTGTCTGTCTGCCATGTCAGGCATGTACTTCTTCCTCACCTTTCTGCCTCTTAGAATCCTTAACTTCCTTTGTAACTCAACTCAGATGCCATCTCCTACAAGAAGCCCTTCCTGATTATTAGTACTCTTGTCTTGATTATTAGCCTAGGTTATTACTACTCTCTCCCTCCTCCAATTATCCTGTAGTTAGTTACTTATTGGTATGAATGTTGTATTCCCCTTGTTGCCTACAGTGACACCTTGCACATAGTAAGCAATAAATGCTTGCTGAGTTGCTACATTGAGTTGAAATTGGGGAGTTGTGTTATAACTCCTCTAGTATGTTCTTAGTTTCCCTATATCACCTATTCCTAGGGACTTGCCCATTTCTCTGGGAAGTCTGGAGCAGCCTCTGGGCAAAGTGTTGGTCCCAGTTACTGAGCGCTAGAGATAGAGACCTTTGCCAGCAATTAAAGGCCCTTGCCCATCTGCAAGTAGTCAAGAATTCATGGGTACAAGTTGGGGCTCTTAGTCCTGAAGCTTCCCAAGGAGTTCAGGCTGCTGCAGCCTCTCCATGAAGCCCCCCCAGGTAGACCTGTCAATGAGTTGGAGAGTGGGTGGTGATAGCAGAACTGAGCTAGTAATCATGACCCTGGGGCCCGCCAGTCCATCTAGAATCTAAGAAGCTGGCATTAATTTGAGTAAGGAGAGATCAGCACCCTACCAAGTCCTTCTGCCCTTACTGGCTAAAGGCCAGGGAAAGTGGAGGGGAAATGGGGGCTTCTGAACGGACACTTGGTCAGCATTGCTGTGGAGATCTCCACAGTCTAGGGCCAAGGAAGAGGATTCTTTAGTTCAGGGGACCGCTTGGCACTGGCAAAGACATCAGCTGAACCCAGGGCAAAAGCCCTGACTTGTCCTACATGGAGTTAGCCCCATCATATATAGGAACATATGTAGTCATTCCCTCTCTTCAATTCTTCAACCTCCCAGGGGGAAAAGATAAACCCAAGAGAGAGATTCTCTCTAGCCATATTCCACATTCAATATTTTCATTAGCTCCTCAAGGCTCATAGTGGGGCATCAGTTTACATCCGAGAGTGTCAGTGGAGGGGAGAAGGGTATTCTCAGATCTTGCTTCTTTGTTGGGGAATCAGATTATAGCTGGTGAGGGTGGGGTGGGGTTGGGTTCAATTCACACCTAATAGGAGTAGGGGGTGCCACTCAAATCTCACCTCCTTAAAGTGGAGGTGTTAGGTTGGCAGAGGGCAATCAGATCATGCCTCCTGATGGCAAAGGTGTTAGGTTGGGGTTGGGGGGTATCCTCCTGAAGATAGGAAATAAACTAACACCTCTTGAAGGTTGGGAGTGTCAGTTTGGGGAGAGGGGATTCTGCTTATATAAACACCTAGAAGAACCTATGATATATAGGAAAGACTCCTAGATTGGGGCTCAAAAGACCTGGGTTCCAATTCTAGCTCTGCCACTTATTTCGCTGGGTAACCTTGGGTAAGCGTTTGACTTCTTTGGGCTTTGGTTTTCCCTTTTGTAAAAGGGAGAACACGTTTCCTACCATAGGGTGGTTGTGAGGATGAAGTTTTTTTTTTTAAAGGACGTAAAGCCTTTGTGATCTATAAAGCACAACATATATTAGCAATTATTATCATCACACCTTGGAGGGAGGCCTGAATAGGGAGTCAGGTAGTTGACTTGCATTTTTTCTTCATGGCTCTGACAAAAGGCATGTCAACCCAGGCAGGTCGCTTACCTTCCTTGAGCCTCAGTTTCTTCTTCTATAAAATGGAAATAGAAATATTTGTGTTGCCTACATCATGGGACTCTTGGGAAGAAAGTGTTTTGTAAACCTTAAGTCACTATAGGAATGTGAATTTTATTATTACTGCTGTTATTTTTGAGAGATAGCAAGGTATGTTTTATATTGAGAGGTAGCTTTGGAGTCAGGAAGACCTAGTTTCAGATCTGGAAATGGACAACCACTGACCTATGTGACCTTGGTCAAGTCACTTAATCTGTACAGGCAACTCTACATCAACATATTAAGCACTTGGTTTGCGGCAGTCACCGTGCTGACTCATAGATAAGTCAACAGTCTGCATTAGTGAACGGCATTCCCACACTGGGAGTTTTCCTATGCTAATGACCCACCCCTAGCCTCCCCCTTCCCTCATATAGTGTTATATCCCATGGGAAGTGGGGACAGGTTATAGGACTTCCTAGGGAAGGACAGAGGATAGCCATTCAGGGACAGTTCATAACAAGACGAGCCTTGAGACTTTCTATGCCTCCATCATGCCAGGATACTCCCTCACCTGGGATCCTGGGGGGTAGAGGACTGTGGGACAATCAAGGACAAGAATCATCACTATGCTCTTTATTAGCCCTTTCTCTTTTCCTGCTCCCTGCTCAGTGTTTGGGGATGTTATAGGGGAGATGGGAGGAGAAACTGAGGAGCCTGAAAGTATGTGGCAGCTCAGGAAAGGTGGGTGAGCCTCATTATACCCACTGTAACCTGCTAAGGATGAAGAACCTTTGCTCATCCAGGCTGTGGACCAGGCATTCCAAGCCTGGGTCTACAGCTGCCATAGACAGCCCCTCCAGGGCTTACCCAGTGCTGCTTTAAGGTCCTTTTTCCTAGAGGGCTCCTCTTTCCTCATGAGCCCCCAGGCCTCCAAAGCTAGGGAAATTCTTGCCTTCTGAGGCCTGACTACCTGCCCTACCCTCTCTCTCCTCAGGTGATGCTGGTAGGAGACTCAGGCGTGGGGAAAACCTGTCTGCTGGTTCGATTCAAGGATGGTGCCTTCCTGGCTGGGACTTTCATTTCCACCGTGGGCATAGACTTCAGGGTAAGAGCTCCGAGCACCTTTCTAACCCTTTCGTCAATGTCCTGCTGGTAAGGAAAGAGATTGCCAGGGTTAGAAATTGAAGGGAAGGAGGCTGACAGGCTCAAAGAGTAGGGAATGGTGTTGTATGGGAAATGTCGTGGGTGAAAACCCTCCTGTGTCTCTGTCTTTGTCTCCGTCTCTCTCTCTGTTTCTCTCTCTGTCTCTTTGTCTCTGTCTCTGTGTGTGTGTGTGTGTGTGTCATCTCTCCCGGTTTTTATGTATGTGGGTGTATGTGTCTTTCTGTATGGGGGTGGGGTGGGAATCTGTCTCCTCCTATCACCATGTGAGTGGATCTCTAGTACCCTGCATGCCGCCCCCCCCTCTCTGTGTTTGCTTTTCACCATGTGTCCGTTTGTGTATGTTGTCTATGTGTCTATGCATGTGTCTGCTCTTTTCTTTAGAGAAGCCTGAGTTTAGTCCTTAACTGTGTGCATGGTGTATGTCTCTAGATGTGACTTGTGTGTGTGTCTGTCTCTATATCTCACATCTCTTTTTCCACCTCTCAGTCTCATAGAATGTGTGTGTCACTGTCTACATCTGTTTCTCTGCTTACTGAGAACAAGGAGCTTGTCTCCATATTCCTGGGGAAGGCTTGGGTTCTGAAGTATTAGGTCCCAATGCGAAGTGAAAAAACTCCTTTCCTCTAGTCCCAAATCCCCTCAACTTGCTTGCTCTGAAATTCCAGGATCCCGAATTTGGTTCTAATTTCCTGGTGAAGATTAAATGACATGTGGACTGGCTTTCTACAACCTAATTACTGACATGTCTTATCACAAGCTGTCGCCATGTGTTCCATGTAGGCAGACTTGAGCTTCTTTTACCCTGGGGGAGATGGGATTTGTCTGACCCTACCCAGGGCCCCTGACACTCCTTGCCCCTAAGACCAGACAGATTCCCAGAGACCGGCCTGAGTATCATTGGATTCCACCCTTGCTCAGAGAAGCATGAGCCCCTACAATTAGAGGAAGATACTTGACTTCCTGATGTCTGGGCCAAAGTAGCTAAATTCAATTCAACTTAATTATTTACTGTTAATTCAAAAGTTGTATCTTCAGGGCCTCTAATTAGAGGGAGGGAGACCTGTGGGAAGACTAAAAGGCTCTCTGGGGACTCAGGGGCATAAAGCCACTTGGCAAACCCCTCTACCAGTATAGGGAAATTGTATAGACTCCTAGACATGGACCCTGCTCCCTTTCATTGCTCTTCGTGCCCCCTCCTGCCTATTTCTCATAGGATAGATAGGGTAGTGTTGAAGGAGTTGGGGATAATTCAGACTCGGATACTAGAAAGGGTAGCGGATCTGGAAGAGTAATGGAAAGGGAGAAGAAAAAGGAGAGGGGTACAAAAGGAAGGAGAAAAGAGAAAATCTCCCTAGAATCATGTATCACTTGGCTATATCCCCAAGCCAGTCTGTGAGCCCAAGAGGGAATGAGTGGGCAGTTGAATGGAACTCCAGGCCCATTCTCTCTGAGACAGAGCCATACTGGGGGGGGGGAGGCAGAGACTGTAGGTTACCGTGGGGTGCCCCAAATGTCCCCTGGGGATCAGGAGAGCTAAAGGCAGAACATCTGCTCTTTGGTCCAGACTCACAGCAGGTGCTACTTGAATCCTCCCCATTCTATCCTCTACAGATGGCTGGCCTTGGCAGGGTCCCCTGGGGTATCAGGATGGTGCTAGACTGGAGGAGCAGCACAACAGGGGCTTGGGTTGGTGTGAATTGGCTGCCATTTCAAGGGCTTCTCTTCCTCTGCTTCCCTTCCCCTCCAAGGCAGATGAGAGCCAAGCTTGATCACCCCCTCTCCCAGTCTATGATGCTCCTTCCCCAGCTTGAGACATACACCTGAAGAGGGACCAACCAAGGGCAAGGACTGCATGGTTGCCTGAGGCTATGTAAGGGCAGAGGTCATGCCCTCTCTTGGCCACCAAATCAGATTCCTTGTCCAATAAAATCCAAGCTCTTCCTGGGCTCTGCCAACTCTGCACCTCTATGTATATGGACTTTAAGTGGGGCTGGTTCTTGAGTGGGGGATCAACTGGCCTGGGATATCAGTCTGTGTGTGCACTCATGTGACTCTAACCAGCAGAGTACAAGCTGTTGCTCTGGCAACACCCCTCCCCACCCCCCCACCCAGTCCCACCTCCTCTCCCAGGTCTGGGCCTCTTGTGAAAAAAATGACTCACTGGAAGCACAGGTGCCGTGTACGCCCTCCCCCAAAGTCCACACCTTCCTTCCTTCGCCCGCTGATTGGGAGATGGAAGGTGCCAAGGCGCACACCTGACGGATGTGTTCAGTGCTCTCAAGGTCACTTGGCTGGGCCTCGTGAGCCATTTCAGCAGGGTGCTCCGTGGCACCCTGATTGGGCATCTGTGACTGGGCAGCCTTACGGTGGCAGCAGGGGGCTGGGCGTGGTGCTGCCACTACCGCCTGCTCCCTGAACACTCTGTTCCCTCCGCTGCGCACATTAATATTCAAACCATAATGGCATTAATCTCACTTGGCTCGTCCTTAGTCCCATAAGGTGCTGACGTGATCGACCATAATAGCCTGGGATGAACCCAGGCGCTTCTCAAATGAAGAGTATTAACGGACTAAATAAATAGTGTTATTTGTAATAAACAAAACAAGATCCAATTTGTCAACAGAGCAGAGTAGGGCATGGCCACTTGTCCTATGTTTCCATCTGCAGGATGGAAACAGTGAGAAGAGTACTCGATTTAGAGTCAGAAGACGTGGGTTCGAATTCTGGCTCTCAGATTCATTGCCTGTGCAACTTTGGGCACAGAAATTCACTTCTCTGACTGAGTGTATTTCATAGGTTCATAAATCTGGAGCTGGAAGGACCTCAGAAGCCATCTAGTCCAATCCTCTTATTTTACAAATTAGCAAATGGAGGCTCAGGGCACTTAAGTGATTTGTCATATAGATTATTTAAAGGTTAGGGGTAGGATTTGGTTTTTTTTTTTTTTTAGTAAGGCAATTGGGGTTAAATGACTTGCCCAGGGTCACACAGCTAGTAAGTGTTAAATGTCTGAGGCCGGATTTGAACTCAGGTACTCCTGACTCCAGGGCCGGTGCTCTATCCACTGTGCCACCTAGCTGCCCCTAGGGGTAGGATTTGAACCTGTGTCTGTTCAGCTCAGGAACCAGGATTTGCATTGTACCATGCCATTTCTTCCTCTGTAAATTAAAGATGTTGGACTGGATGGTCTCTAAAATCCCTCCCTCCTCTAAACTGTGATCCTACAATCTTTTATTTTCCTGGGAGTTCTAGGAATTCGTGTTTGGGTTGATGCTCCCCAGGCATTCAAGAGGACTTAGCTTCTGATACCTGGAAAGTCCTAGAGCTTTGTCAGTTATTGTGTCACCCTTCTAAATAAAGAGGTAGGAGAGTCCAATGGATAGAGGGCTAGACTTGACATTAAGAAGCCTTGGGTTTGAATCCTACCTCAGACACTTCCTAATTTGCGAAATGTAGATAATAACAGAACCTGCTTCACAGAGTTGTTATGAGACCAAGTGAGATACTACACATGAAAGGAAAAGGAAGCAGACCTATGATTTCATTGGCATAAGAAACTCCTAGATAAAGGAAACTCCCTCTACCAGTGCAAGTGGGCAGCTGATCTGCAGCTTAGGGTGTGACCTAGAGCACTGAGGGGTTAAGTGACTTGTCTACAGTCACACAGCTAGTATGTGTCAGAGATGGAACTTGAACCCAGATCTTCCTGAAGCAGCAGGGTGATGTAGTGGGTAGATCATTGAACTTGGAGTCAGGAAGACCTGAGTTCAAATCCTGCTTCAGATGTGTACAAGTTGTGTGACCTTGGCCAAGTCATTTAACTTATCTAAGCTTCAGTTTCCCCATCAGTAAATTGGAGTTTGATAACAGCCACCTACCTTGAAGTGTCTTCCTGACTGACTGACTATATATATATACATACACCCATTGTTTGTTTGCTTGTTTGTATATTTGTTCAGTTGTTTATTTATGCTTGGAGTGGCCAGTATATACACAAATATATATGTGATTTCTCCTCCTCCACTTTCTCTTTCCACTGTACCACCCTGTCTCTCATGTAAAGCACGTTGCAATTTTTAAAGCATTCTATCAATATCAGTTATTATTTACTTGGCTGGTAGTTATTTCCTGGACTGTCGTTCTGGGCTTGCTCTGAGTCTTTGTGGAGGACTGTGCCTGGCTTGATAGCTTTTCCCAGGGCAAGATCCCCTTGATCGGCAGTCAGGTTTTCTGCCTTTTCTGAGGCACTGCCAGGAGGTGCTTTGGTGCAGCATGAAGCTTTTGCTGGGAAGCCAGATCTGAGACACCACATCCTCTCTGACTCTGAATGCAAAGAACTCTTCCTGCTGCTGGCCAGAGCGGGCCTGCTTCCATTCTAAGCTCTTTCTCAGCCTTGCCTGGCAGCGGCCGTCAGAATCCCAGTGACATAAATGTGCCAAGTCTGTTTTTTGGCTACAACCTGTAGGATCAGGTGGTGGAGAGCATCAGAAACAGGGCTCCTTGTTTACCTCAGCCCCAGGACTAGCCTGAGGAAGGGACAGAAGGGATGTCACCCCCATCTTTCACCAAACGGTGGGTATCCCATAAGGGAGAGCAGTGCCCTCACTTGAAGCTAAAACTCTCCATAACTTGGATCACTAAGCTCTCACAGATGTTGCAGCACCTGAATTATTGATGCTCAGCCTTTGCTGCTATCGGGAGCATGCTGTGGTGATATTTAGAGAGAGATTGGAAGTCTGTGGCAACCAAGGCGACAGATGATGGATAGATACCAGGTGGCCCCTTAGCCCATGGGTAGTTCTGAGCTCCATCCCGCTACCCTCCCCCTCCCCCTCCACACACACCATGTTCTGGCTGCTCTCCACCAATCAGTCCTTGGCACAGCCTGCAGAATCGGCAGATGGGTTGTCACCCAAGCCCTTAGCATGGGGTGAGGTTGGTGGTTTGCTTTCTAGAGATCTGTCATTGTGGCCAGAGTGCTGTCCTGTGTATGTGTGGGAGCATAGAATGACACGAGTCAGTAGGCCACTCTTTTTTTTTTTTTTTTTTTTTTTGCGGGACAGTGGGGATTAAGTGACTTGCCCAGGGTCACACAGCTAGTAAGTGTCAAGTGTCTGAGGCCGGACTTGAACTCAGGTACTCCTGAATCCAGGGCCAGTGCTTTAGCCACCCAGCCGCCCCCCAAGCAGGCCACTCTTAATTATCTGTGGCCCAGGAAAGGAGGAGAGGGGCTGTAGAGTTATAATCTCACACTTTTAGAGATTTAGAAATTAACTGGAGGCCCAGAAAGGGGGAGAGGACTTAGCTGACTTCAGTGGCAGATTTAAAAACAGGTGATCAGTCTTGAGGGAGTTAATCAGATAAGGCTCCCTAGAAGAGGTAAGCTTTGAATCGGCTCTTGGAACAGGGAAGACAAACAGCAAGAACAGAGAGGTGGAGGTGGACCGGGGAAGGGGACCCAACAGTGAAGTTTTAGATTTATGCCAACCTTGGGGGTGGAGTAGGGGTGGGGAGGAAGGTAGAGTGGAACGTCGTTTCAAGGATGTTTGAGGAATTCTTTTTGAGTTCTACCCAGGAAAGGCACAGCCTGATCAAGTGACATCAACAAGCATTTATTGAGTGTTTACTGGATGCATGTTACTGTGCTATGTACTAGAAATACAAGTGGGAGGGGGGGAGATAATTCCTGACTTCAAGGAGCTTACATTGTGGCATGAAAGAAAGCTAAAAACTGGGATAATGGAAGAGGAAAAGAGAGAGATGAAGGTACCTGGTGGGTGGGAGTGGGGGTGGGGTGTTAGACCAGAGAGTCAGAAGTGCAACTTTTTTTTGGGGGGGGGGAGGGGAGGCAATGAGGGTTAAGTAACTTGCCCAGGGTCATACAGCTAGTAAGTGTCAAGTGTCTGAGGCCACATTCGAACTCAGGTCCTCCTGAATCCAGGGCTGGTGCTCTATCCACTGCACCATCTAGCTGCCCCCAGAAGTGCAGCTTTTGTTTGTTTGTTTGTTTTGCAGGGCAATGGGGGTTAAGTGACTTGCCCAGGGTCACACAGCTAGTTAAGTGTCAAGTGTCCGAGGCCGGATTTGAACTCAGGTACTCCTGAATCCAGGGCTGGTGCTTTATCCACTGTGCCACCTAGCTGCCCCTGCGCCACCTAGCTGCCCCAGGAGTGCAGCTTTTAAAGGAATTAAGACATAGTTGGCCAGAGTGTCCTTAAAACAAAGGCCCTGGGAGCCAGCCAGTGAGAGACAGAGAGAGACAGAGAGATGGAAACACAGAGAGGGATGGGGAGAGACACCGAGACAGAGACATGAATGTTGAAAACTATCTTTACATGTAACTGGAAAAAAATACTATTAAGGGAGCAGCTAGGTAGCATAGTAGATGAAGCATGGGCCCTGGATTCAGGAGGACCTGAGTTCAAATCCAGCCTCAGACACTTGACACTTACTAGCTGTGTGACCCTGGGCAAGTCACTTAACCCTCATTGCCCCACAAAAAAAAATTAAAAAATTAAAAAATATTATTAAGATTGAGAAAAAAAAGAGACAGACAGATGGAGAGAGACAGGGAGGGAAACACAGTGACAGAGACAGACAGAGACACAGAGACAGACTCAGGCTACAGGGACAGAGGGTGCTTCCAGAGTGAGAGGTAGTCTAGCCTTGGAGGGAGCTTCCTGGGTGAAGGGGTTTCTATGGCATGGTAGAGTGAAGTGTCAGGAATGAAGCCTGTTCCCAGAATAACAGGAATTTCTGAAGTGGAAGAGGTTCCGCAAGCCATCTAGTCCCAGCATTCCCTCGCCAGAACACTGCACAAGTGGTTATCCACTTGTAGATCTTGCCTGAAAACCTCCAGTGAGGAGCTCACCACCCTTCTTTGCTCCAGTTGCCAGGAAGTTCATCATATGCCTCTTTGCAGCTTCCTCCCTTCCTAGTTCTGTCCTTTGAACAAGTCTAGTCCCTTGTGCAGGTGACAGTCCTTCAAATACTTGAAGACGGCTAGCAGTTCCCCCACCCCATGTCTTCTCTTCTCCATTCATCCTTTAACAGCTTCTGATGTGATAGAGACTCAAGACCCTTCCCCCACCTGGGGACTCCTGTAGGTCTTAACTGGCGACTCTTAACCAAGTAGCAGGGTGTGTACATCCCTGGGTCTAGCCAAGTTTCAGGAGAGGGGGAAACCCAGTCCTGGGCCTTGGAGGGGCTCCAGTGTGGCTGGAGGATGAGACTCACCCACAGGAAGCAATTAGAGAAGAATTAAAGGCCAGATTCCAAGTGTCCCGAGACTTCAGAGAAGAAGGAGAAGCTCCAAGGGAGCTGGAGCAGACAGGTAAAGCTCCTTGGGCTGAGCTTTGAAGGATGGTACTAAAAACTTTGAGACTGGGTGCTGAGATCGAGCAAACAGCGGTCAGGGCCCAGGGCAGAACAAGGTTGTCCAGGTCTCAGAAGCTGGCAGGGGTCTCCAGGATGGATTGGTTTTCACCAATTTAGTTACGAAGGTCTATATTCTGTGTTCATTTTGGTGCGTCTCCTTCTTCAGGAGTGGGCAAGGGCTTGCAGACTGTTGTGATTCAGTTGTTTCACTTATGCCTGACTCTTTCTGACTCCATTTAGGTTTTGTTGGCAAAGATACTGGAGTGGTTTGCCATTTCCTTCTCCAGCTCATTTTACAAATGAGGAAACTGAAGCAAATAGGGTTAAGGGACTTGCCCAGGGTCAGTAGCTAGTAAGCATCTGAGGTCAGATTCAAACTCATGACTCTAATCTCAGCACTCTATCCACTGAGCCACCTAGCTGCCTTGGCTTGCAGACAGAAGGTGTCCAATCAATGTCTTTTGAGTTAAGGGGCTACACTGAACCATCTGTGTCCACTCAATCTCCTCCCAACTGGCCTTTTGATCAATATTGATCAGGTTGCTAAGGTAGCTTAGATATGGGTCAGAGTTCATCCTAGGGCTAGGATACCAAACAAAAAAAGGCTGTACCAGGATGGAACTCATGGTCTTGCCCTCTCATTAGTTGGTTCTGTCATATGTTCTAACTAGTGAGCTCACCAAGCATGAACTCCTAACCCCATTGGGATAAACTTCTCTCATGTCCCAAGCCCACCACAGCCTCCTCTTTCATGTGTCTCAACCCACCTCATCAATTCCCTCTATACTCAATAGTCAGTCAATAAAACATTTATTAAGTGCCTGTTATGTGTCAGGCACTGTACTAAGCATTGGGGATAAAAAGAAAGACAAAAAACAGCCCCTGTCCTCAAGGAGCTCACAATAAAACTTTTAAATAATTATTTTTTTAAAATAATATTTTATTTCTCCCCAATTACACATAAAAACAATTTTCAACATTCACTTTTGGTTTTTTTGGTGGGGCAATGAGGGTTAAGTGACTTGCCCAGGGTCACACAGCTAGTAAGTGTCAAATGTCTGAGGCTGGATTTGAACTCAGTTCTTCCTGAATCCAGGGTCAGTGCTTTATCCACTGCACCACCTAGCTGCCCCTCAACATTAATTTTTAAAAACAATTTTGAGTTTCAAATTCCCTCCTTTCCTCCCTCCCCTTCCTCCTCTAAGGTGGTAAGCAACCTGATAGAGGTTATACGTGTGCAATCGTGTAAAACCTATTTCCATATTAGTAATTTCTCAGAATCTATTCTTAATCAACATTAATTAAGCAATTAATGAATTAAGCGCTGTGTTACAAAGACCAAACCTAAACAGACCCTGCCGTTGAGGAACTTAACATTTTTCTGAGGAATATGATACATATACAATTAAGTCAATATAAAGTGATTTCAAGAGGGAGAGAAGGCCAATAACTAGGAGAGTGGGGAGAGGCCTTGTGTAGGGCATAACACTCAAGCTGTGCTTTGAAGAAAGTTAAGGAAACATTCAGTGTAAGGCAGAGAAGAGGAGGGGAATGTGTTACTGATGTGGGGAGCTGCTCGGACAGACGTGGAAGCTGGAGATGAAATAGCATGTGCGAACAGGAGCTATTAGGCTGGTTTGTCTGAAACAAAGAACAATGTGACATATGGGGGGGGGGGAAAGGAAGGTGAGAGCTGGACTGTGGAGAGCATTAAATGACAGGCTGAGGAATGTGGATTTTATTCAGGAGGCAGTAGGGATCCATTGATGATTTTTGAGTAGGGGAGTGACCGTGATCAGATATTTTTAGGGATGTATTTGGCAGCTGTGTGGGGGATGGGTGAGAGAGAGGTTAATAACAGTGGCAGAGAGACCAGTTATGAGTTTATTGCAAAATAGTCCAGGCTAAAGGTGATGACAGCCTTCTGGGGTATTTCCACTGGGAAAACTAAAGCCCAAGGAAGGGAGGAAGGTGTGTGTCATCCTCAGGCCTTGTGCAGGATACTCTTCTTCCCTGCCCTGAGGAGAGAACCGAGCTGGTAGGAGTTCTCTGATTCTACAAATCCCCTGCTCTCTTAAACAAACATTTATTGAGCACCAGTGCTAAGCACTTTACAGATATAATATCTCATTGGATGCTCATTTGATGGAAGGAGAATGCCCCAGAATTGTGGGCAGCCCTAGGGAAATCTAGAGGAGAGGAGGGACAAATCAGAAGGCGAGGACGGGGCTCAGCAGCTTCCCTGAAAGGGAGGAAGCCACAGTCAGGAGTTCTTTTAAAAGGTGTTTCATTTCTGTTAATTGACCCTCAGTTATCCTGGGACCAATGATGGATTACGGGATTGTTCAGTCCAGTATTTGCTCCTCCTATGCCTTACTCTGGCATGTTAGCTTGGCAGCAGAGAGGGCCCAAGGCCCAGCGTCCTTGTGTGTTGCTGGAGGTGGGAGTGGGAGTGGGAAGGGTGGCTCTATATATAGAGAGCCCTGTCTGACCACGTGTCAGCTGCTAGGTTTTGTGGGAGGATGGGGCTCCTTTGTTAGAGATTGAGATGCATTATAACAGGTCTGTGGAGGGGAAGGGTTAGAACCAGGGAAGCTAGGTGGAATGTTTAGGGAGCCCCCAGCTCAGACGCAGGCAGAAGTGATGGGCATGCAGTATCATTTCCAAAGCCCCAAAATGTGCCCCCCCACCCCAATACCATGGGTAGCCTAGGCTGAGGCAGGGAACCGTGTCTGTGTCTCTCAGTGGGTTTTGTAATTAGCAAGTAAAGTTCCCTTAAAATCTCTAAGCTTGGGGGCAGCTAGGTGGTGCAATGGATAGAGCACCGGCCCTGGAGTCAGGAGTACCTGAGTTCAAATCCGGCCTCAGACACTTAACACTTACTAGCTGTGTGACCCTGGGCAAGTCACTTAAGCCCAGTTGCCTCACCAAAAAAAAAAAAAAAAAAAAAAAAAAGAGCCACTGGCTTTTTTTCTCTAGCCTTAGGTTCTATCCTTTGGGAAAATTGGAAAATGTTAGTGCCTGAAGTTTCAATCAGTTCTTCACCCACTAATTACCCATAATGAAGTCAAATCAATTAGGTTATCTCTGGGTTTGTAATTCTCTTTCCTGCCTCTGATTCCATGACTTCTGAGGATAGATTTTTGATGCAGGAGAAGAACAAGATAACCTTGACCACCCCTTCTAGAGGAGGGGTGGGATTCAGAACTGGTCAGTGACAATGCCCTTCCACCCTCCCAAACCCCAATTCCAGACACAGGGCTTTCCAGGCCCTTCGGCCATGTCCATGGTGAGAGAGTCCACAGTGACAATGGTGTCTTCAATATCCACAGGGACTTCAGTGCCCCAGGACCTTTAATAGGCAAGATCTGTTGGTGCCGCCTAGCAGATTCCCGCCCACCCCCAACCCTCATATAACATACCTCCAGTTTCCTATGCCCTGGACACCCATTGTCCTGCAATGAGGCCATTCAGGTAGGAGGTCACCCCCTGAACACAATTACCTCTCAATTAATGTTGATTCGGTTCAATTTTTAATTAACTCGAATGGATTAACAACAGTGTTCTTCCGTTGATTATGTATGGCTTCAAATCATGAAATGCCACGATCTCCAAGCAATCAAAATTGTCCATTAACCGAAGCAATAGAGAGCTAGGCTGTGGGCAGAAATAGTGTTAGAGACCGTTTAGAGTATTTAGACCAATTTAGGGGTGAGAAGTATCACTCACCAAACATTGGTTCAAACTCAAATAGAGACATATGCCTGCACATATTGATTTAGAAAATCACAGATTAACATTATCTAATTGTTAAACCTTTCTCAATTACATTTCTATCTGGTTTGGGGCCAGACTCAAGTTGGGCTGATCGTGTTGCTAAAGTGAGAGATGGGCAACCCATTACTGGTGACCTCCTAATAAAATACCTCCACTCCCGAGCATGCTGGGCAGACCTCTTGTGGAAGACTTATGGGGGAGGGGATGTGGTCTGGTTGCAATCTGAATGACTATGAGATTGCAGATCCATTGAAGAAGACTAGAATAGCTACCATATCTTAAGAGCAGCAAAATGTTAAAAAGGAGAAGGGACCTCAGAAATTTCATTGCATATACAGGCCCATGGTGGTAAGTGACTAGCTCAAGGTCACAGTGTGAGTTGAGGAGTAGAACAGGGATTATCACTCAGGTTTCTTGACTTGTAGGGGGAAGGGAAGGGAATAAGTATTTTTATATACCCATTATTTGTCAGGCACTGTGCTAAGGGCTTTACAAATATCTCATTTGATCATTAAGTCTGGAGTTCTTCGATATCACCACACTCCTATTGGGTTGTTTTTTCCCTGTAATATACGTAACCATCTCACACAGAACATCTGACCTCAGATATCTGGGATCTGGACCATTCTGGCTTCAGAGAGACTGGGATTTCCATCATTTGTGGAGAGTAGGACTGTCTATCTGTGGCTACACTGACAGTGACCTGGGCCGAAGGGGAGAGGGCTGGGGAGGTCAGACCTTTAGGCAGTGATTCACGCGTATGCTACAAGAGCCAAATTGGCTTAGAATCATACCTACTGATTATACTTCAGGTGTTTGTTGTAGAGAAGTATGGGGTGCTTTCAAGAGTTCAAAATTTAAAACAAAACAAAATGCCTTCCCTGGTTGTTCCTAAGAGGAAGGTAATAGCTTACTTTTTGCCAGCTTAACTCCCTCCTACCCAACACTAGTCACACCAAAGATAGTTTTTGATAGCAAGCAAACACATTTATCGAAGCAAATAGTGAGCAGAAATCAGGGAAGTCATACAAATTAGAGCAGAGAATGGAATACACAAAAGTAAATGAGTTCTTCCACTCAAAATGAGATTAAAAGGGAGCAGCTAAGCAGCACAGTGGATAAAGCACTGGCCCTGGATTCAGAAGGACCTGAGTTCAAATCTGGCCTCAGACACTTAACACTTACTAGTTGTGTGACCTTGGGCAAGTCACTTAACCCCCCATTGTCCCGTCAAAAAAAAAAAAAAGAAAGAAAGAAAAGGGAAAAAAAGAGATTAAAGCCTCAGCTCAATGGGGGCAGCTAGGTATCGCAGTAGATAAAGCACTGGCCCTGGATTCAGGAGTACCTGAGTTCAAATCCGGCCTCAGACACTTGACACTTACTAGCTGTGTGACCCTGGGCAAGTCACTTAACCCTCATTGCCCACCTCCCCCCCCAAAATAAGGTGAGATTTTAGCCAGGCCTTGAAGGATGGATAGAATAGAGGGAAGAGAGGAGGAGGAAGGAAGAAGGGAAGGAGAGGAGAAGCAAGAATTTAATTTGGCTTCTCTCCCAGCACCTTTCCTGTGTGAGGTCTCAGTTTAGACACCTCTGGGAAACAAGGGTGAGTGTGAACTTGCGTGGGTGTGAACAGAAAGCCTATCTGTATATCCCTATATCTCCCCGCCCCCGCTGCCTTCCACAGGAAGAGAAAAGGGAGAAGAGCTCTTCAGAACTCTGAGCCTGATGGTTTTCTTTAGGAGGCGCTTTCTCTTGCCCAATACCCTGAGGGGATCCTCCTTCTTGCTCAGAGGGAGCCTCCTCCATCCCTGTGGGACCATAGAGAGACTTGTAGCTGAGAGTGAAGACATCTGAGATTGGCCCATGTTCCTAGGCTGAGTTGGGTTGAGGGAATTCTCCTCCTGGAGGCAAGTGGACAAGCAGGACTGCAGACTCCTTTTATTGGGGGTGGGGGTGGGCAGGGGGCAGGCTAGAACCTCTTCAGATTGTGTTGGCTTTACCTCTAGGCCTGGGCCCAGTATCTCCCCTTGGGGCACAGTGACAGGGCTTCTTCCCTTTTTTCTAATCTTTCAGAATAAAGTCTTGAACGTGGATGGTGTGAAAGTAAAGCTGCAGGTGAGTGAGCCGAGGAGCTGGGGCTGGGAGGGGGTGGGGTGGATGGGTATCCCTAGGGCTCTGCGAGTGGATGGGGAGGTGGGATAGTGTCTATGACTTGATGGCCTCTCTGGGTTTCAGATCTGGGACACCGCTGGACAGGAGCGGTTCAGAAGTGTGACCCACGCCTATTACCGGGATGCACACGGTGAGCTCTGGGCCCAGGGAACCTCTGAGTCCATTCTCAAAACTTTTTTTTTTTTTTTTTTTTTTGGCGGGGCAATGGGGGTTAAGTGACTTGCCCAGGGTCACACAGCTAGTAAGTGTCAAGCGTCCGAGGCCAGATTTGAACTCAGGTACTCCTGAATCCAGGGCCGATGCTTTATCCACTGCGCCACCTAGCTGCCCCCATTCTCAGAGGATAGATGTGTCCAAGCAGGAGAGCAGAGCGAGAGGGCTGGTTTGGATACCCATATACAGTTGTATACAGCAGCTCTTATTCTGACAGAGAAAGGATGGAGGGAGCCTTAGAGCCCCTAGAGGTGGGTGGGGGTCTTCAGGCACTTGGGGAAAGGGGAAGGGTTCATACTGGACTCCCACCTGAGTCTTGACAGTCAGGTCACTGCTGCTGCTGCTGAGGTGTGTGAATGGCTTCGATGAGGTAGGTGTCATGTGAGAGAAGTGTGATGGATGACTGACTGACTGTGAGAATCCTTCACATCTCCCTTCTTCTCTTTCTGCCCACAGCTCTCCTGTTGCTTTATGATGTCACCAACAGAGCATCCTTTGACAACATCCAAGTAAGTGATATGGGACTGTGTTGTGTGCCAGAAGCTCTCAGCCTAAGGCAGGGGGAGGGACAATATGACCTCTCGGTGCCCTCATCCTAACTGATAGTGGCGTGGCTTGGGCCACTGTGTTTGCAGTGAAATGAATCTCCCCTTCCCTTCCCTTCCCACCCAGACGTGGCCTGCACACAGCTCTGAGCAGAAGCTGTAATGGGCTTGGACTCTGCCCCCTTCCTTGCCACACCCAGGCATCCCACCAAGGGCCAGTCGAGCAAATAGTACGCCAATGTTTGCCAGGAAAGCATATGAACATATGGAGAGCGGAGTCTCGGAAACAGGGATGTTGGCAATAGGAAACAAAGCTCCTAGGCAGCAGATGGAGGAGGGCTGATGGGGTCAGCCCTTGACTCCTCTCACGGAGGCCCAGCACCAGGGTTTCTGAAGCCCTCAGGACAGGTTGGGAATCAAACCTCTTCCTCAATCCCTGTGCCCCACAGACTCCTCATTCTAAGTTCTGTGTCCCCGCCCTGACCCCAACTGTGGTGACCTTCCCTTCCCATTAATGCCGTGTCCCCCAATCCCCATGCCTTCCTCTTCCCTCATATTCTGTGTCCCCCTAACCCTCACACCAGGTCCTCTGTCTCTCAAACCTCACCCTAGGCCCCATGACCTTCTTCCAACCCCTCTCCAGATAACTTGAGGTCCTCACCCAACTTTGGCTCTCACAGAGAGGGAAGATTGTTAAGCCTCCAATTACCCAGCTCAGACATCTCTCCCCTCATTATCGAATAGGGGAGAGGAACTGGACAGGTTCAACACTGAGGACTAGGTACCTGGGCTCAGTTAGAGTTGTGAGTGGGAGGAGATGGAGTCTGAAGGCTTCCTTTTGGCTCATGGGACAGTGTTCCTGATCCATGCCTTGCTTGTCTAGGGACATGATCTGATAGATGGGGTTGGATGGGGACATCGAGGATCTGAGGACAAGCTGCTGCAGTGAGTCTGACAAGAAGGTGGGGATGTGCTGGATCTGATTGGCTAGTCTGGAATAGTTAGCTCCTGACTTCCCATTTTTGGGAAGGCTAGAGAGTGTCTCAATGAGGTTTACCAGGATGGCCAGCATACTCGAAACCATGCCAGATATGAAATCCTTGGAGGAACTAGGGATGTTTCAATTGTGGGAAAAGTGGGAGAGGGGAAGAAAGGAGGAAGGGATCCATGATTGCAAGCTCCTGAGAGGCAGTTGGGTGAAAGAGAGACTGATTAGACTTATTTTTACTTGACCGTACAGGGCAGAACCAGGAATAATGGGTGGAAGATGCACAGAGGCAGGCAGATTTTGGTTCTATAAGTTTCCTAACCATCAGATCTGTTAGAAGTGACGCTGGCTGGCTGGCTCAGGGAGTAATGAGTTCTTCGTCCCTGGAGGTCTTCAAGGAGAGACTGGTGGGCAACTCATCAGGGATGTTGTTGAGGAGATTCCTGTTCACAGAGGTTGGGCTAAATGACCTCTGAGGTTCCTTTAAGTGGCCCTATCTGTGGGGAAAGAGGCCACCCCAGCATCTGTCCATCTCTCTTCTTCTAATGCTTAGTGGGGAACAAATTCATTTCAACATTGATCAAGGTCTCAGTGTATGCCTTGAGCATGGCCCTAGAGACTGGGGGAGATGATAGAAACTCTAGATAAGACATAGATCTTATTTTCATCCTAGGAAGGGAATAAAGAGACACACAGAGCAATTGATTTGGAGTCAGAGGACCTCTGTTCCAACTCAAGGACTTTCTTCCTGTGTGTGACCTTGGGCAAAGCACTCTAAGCCTCAGTTACCTTAACTGTAAGATAAAGGGCTTCGATTTGATCAAGGGTTCTTATTGTATATATATATTTTTTTAATTTTTTTTTAATTATTATTATTTTTTTTTGGTGAGGCAATTGGGGTTAAGTAACTTGCCCAGGGTCACACAGCTAGTAAGTGTCAAGTGTCTGAGGCCGAATTTGAACTCAAGTCCTCCTGAATCCAGGGCCGGTGCTCTATCCACTGTGCCACCTAGCTTCCCCTTCAACGGTTCTTAACATTTTTTGTGTCCTAGACCCCTTTGGCAGTCTGGTAAAGCCTATGGACCCCTTCTCAGGATGTTTTTAAATGCACAAAATAGGAGCAGCTAGGTGGCGCAGTGGATAAAGCACCAGCCCTGGATTCAGGAGCACCTGAGTTCAAATCAGGCCTCAGACACTTGACACTAGCTAGCTATGTGACCCTGGGCAAATCACTTAACCCTCGTTGCCCCAGGGGAAAAAAGACAAAAAAATGCATAAAATAAAATATAGATTTACAAGGGAAATCAATTCTATGTAGATAAGTCAAGTGGACAGATCCCAGGTTACTAGACAATCTCTAAAGTGCCTTATAAGGTTCCCTACAATCCTATGCAGCTAGCTATAATGTAGCTAAATATGCTATGGTGGGTTTTGGACCTCCAGTGAGGAACTTCTCCTACATAAGATGAGTGGTCTCTGGGGAATGTATAACTTAGAGAGTTTTCCGGGGCATTGAGAAGTTACCTCGATTTGCCCAGGGTCACACATCTAGTAGGTACCAAGGCAACGTTTGAATCCAGGTTTTCAGGGCAGCTAGGTGGCGCAGTGGATAAAGCACTGGCCCTGGATTCAAGAGGACCTGAGTTCAAATCCAGCCTCAGACACTTGACATTTACTAGCTGTGTGACCCTGGGCAAGTCACTTAACCCCAATTGCCTCACCAAAAAAAAAAAAAAGAATCCAGGTTTTCCAGCCTACTGTCCTCTGCCTCTCAAGGAAAATCAAGGGTTGGCTAGATGTTCTCTTTAATGTGCCTTCCAGTTCTAAAATTCTACATTCTAGCCTACTAGAATTATAGGGTATCTTCTATAACAGTATAAACTTCTGTAACAGTTGAGCTGAGCCCGAGCATAGTCTGTGCGGACAGATGTCTGCTGCTTTCCATGCTCAGCTTTGGAGGAGCTCTCTATCCTTCTCCCATGGTGGTGGTTGGGGGTAAGGTAGCTCAGCCTGAGCCCAACCCAAGGCCTGAAGGGTGGGTAGGACTCGGCTTCCTTCCTGCCCTCCCTGTAGCTTATAGCACAGAACTGATCTGAAGAGATGGAAGCCAGACCAGACCTACAGTGGGCAGGGCGGGGAGGGGGGAGAGGAGGAGGAGGAGGAGGGGGAATGGCAGTGACATCTGGACACAGTAACTCAGGAAGTGTACAAATAAATTCTCTCTTCCCCAACTCCTTCATTGAGGAGTGGGGGCCATTGGTAGCGTTGTGCCAATGTCTCTTTACCTCCATCTAGTGGTGACTTCAAATCTAGGCTTTTGCTTGTAACCAACAGTAAAGGTTGTTGAGGTGGAATAATAATAATAATATCAACAATAACCATAATAGCAAACATTTGTATAGCACTTACTGTGTGCCAGGGACTGTTTTAAGCGCTTTACAATTATTACCTCACATGATCCTCACAACAGTCAAGGGAGGAAAGGTGCTATTATTATCCCTGTTTTTATAGATAAGGAACCTGACACAGGGGTTAAATGACTTGCCCAGGGTCACACAGCTAAATGTCTGAAGCTGGAGTAGAACTCAGGTTTTCCTGATTCCAGGCCCAGTGCTCTAGCCACCACACCACCTAGCTGCCCTTACAAGTCTTCCCTATTAAGTCCCGGATTCCCCCTGACCCATTTCAGAATTCCCACCTACTCCCTAGCCCTCAGTTTCACAGGGGCCACCTTTTCATCATTTGAGCAGGATATGTAACTCTCTCACTCTCTCAGGGCATAAAAGGCTAAAGGGAGGCACTTAAGGGGATGTTGTGGTCCCCCACAAATGCCCCAGTAGAGCAGAAGGGTGTGATCAGAACCCTGTCTCCTGAGGTATAGTAAAAGGGGAACTGACTTCAGTCAGAGTATCTGGGTAGGTTTGAGTCCTAGCACTGTCACTAGCTAGGAAAGCCATTTATCCCCGAGCCTCAGTTCTCCCATCTGTCAAATGGGAACAATAATTGTGGCACTGCCAATAGGCACCACCACTGAGGGATTTCGAGAACTGAATGGGATACCTCTAAAATGCTTTATAAATCCTAAAAGTGCTATATGAGGGTGTGCTAGCAAACAATTTAACTAAGCACCTACTTTGTATAGAGCACTATACTCAGCACTGAAGGAGATATTGGGGATTTTTTTAGTCTTTAATTTTTCAATTCAATTTTATTTTCTGTTCTGAATTCTCTCACCCCTCACCCACTGAGAAGGTAGGAAAACCAAAATTGTTAGAGTTTGGGACTGCATATGGAGATCGAATTTAGACACAATAGCTGCTCTTGTAGGGCTTTCTGGCTAGTAGTATTAGAGAAATACAAAATAAAGTCATTGAGGTCTGAGGGGAGGTTGTTATTGCAAGGTGTGGGGGAGATTAGACACATGGTACATTTGGGGTTTTTTTGGGGGGAGGTGTATGGATATGTGATAGTAGGCACTTAACCATTTGTTGAATGAAAGATGAGACAATCTGGGAAAGTAGTTACAGTTGACCAGGGAGGCAAGGAGACGGGCTCTGGGTCCAGGGTCCAGACTCTTGGACTATAAGGGGAAGAGGCCCTTTCTGGTCAAGGTTCTAGGATAAGCAGGCTGTAGTTTTCCTTCTTCTTTCCCCATAGGCCTGGCTGACTGAGATCCATGAATATGCACAAAAAGATGTGGTGCTCATGCTGTTGGGAAACAAGGTAGGTAGTGATACATAGCAGCCTCTCAGCCTGACCTCACCCAGGGCAGAAGCAAAGCTGGGCTGCTGGGGGAGAGCCCTGGGCACTAATGTCCCTGATCATCACTCCTTAGTGAGTATCTATCAGCAGGTGGTTGCGATTCAGACTCAGCTTAAGCCAGACCCCAGACCTTCTTGGTGGCTACAAGGCCTCAAGAAGCCCAGAAGGCCTCACTGTGCTCCCATTCCTTGCACCCCATCTTAGGTGGACTCTACCCAGGAGCGAATGGTAAAAAGGGAAGATGGGGAGAAGCTGGCCAAGGTGAGTGCATCTCTTAAGAGTGCATGTGTTGGGGGGCAGCTAGATGGCGCAGTGGTTTAAGCACCGGCCCTGGATTCAGGAGTATCTGAGTTCAAATCCGGCCTCAGACACTTGACACTTACTAGCTGTGTGACCCTGGGCAAGTCACTTAACCCCAATTGCCTCACTTAAAAAAAAAAAAAGAAAGAAGGAAGAGTGCATGTGTTTGATTAGGGATGAAGGGATGGGAATAGGTCAGTTAGTAGAAGCGCTCAAGGGCAGCAGCAGGGAAGATCTGGTTTATGTCCAGTCTTGTGATTTGGTCCTCTGTAGGAAGTGGGACTCACTATCAGAAGCACATACACAAGCGCCAAGTGGGCTGGCGGCCAGGCTCTAATTGCAGTGACCTGTCTTGGTCCCAGATGATGAAACATACTTCCCTCCTCTTGTGAAAGAGGTGGGGCACTGTGGGGATTGAATGTTGATGATGTGCTCAATTTGTTGGTAGGTTTTTACTTAACTGTCTTTCTTTGTTACAGGTGAGCTCTATCCAGGGTTGGGGTGGGCATGTAGGGAAATAACAGTGTGGTAAAAAAAGAAAAAGCCACTAACGAAACCTATTTTTAAAATGGGACATCTGAAGCCTGCTGTAATATCTCAATGCTTGTTGCCAAGCCCCCTAAGGCCCCTTTTCTCTTGCCTCAGCCTATGGCTGAGGGGATTATGAGCTGACAGAAGCACACTCCTTAGACCCTTGCTGCAAGATCCCAATACTTACTTGAGGACTGGGTAGGGACTTACTAGCTATGTGACCCATGGAAAGTCACTTAACCCTTATTGCCCCACAGCAAATAACTGAGTAGAGAGATAGCTGGTCAGCAGATTCCCTTCTCCCAACTTATGCTGAGGGGAATTCATTGTCAGATGTCCCTGGGACAGACCTCTAGTCCACAAACTCTTAACACCCCAGAGGAAGGCAGTTGTTGGGGGTGAGAACTGATCTTGGAGACCCCAGGGCTTTTGGTGGTGAACCTTCCCCCTACCCTAAAGGCCCCCAGGATTATGCAGGAGGGCCTGCTCGATGCTCAGCTCCCCTCCAGCTGGAAAGCATGTTTTACAGGAGTATGGGGTGCCCTTCATGGAGACCAGCGCCAAGACAGGCCTGAATGTGGATTTGGCCTTTAAGGCCATTGCAAAGTAAGTCCCCTCTTCCTCTTCCCCCTCTGTTTTTCAAGATCTTCTGGGATTGGGTAGCTGGGTTTCTATTTTGGGCTTGGACATGTGCATGGGAATGTTTGTGGGGGCATGCACTGGATTTCTATATGGTTGACCTTCCTGCTCATTGAAAGCTCAGAGGCTCCCCGTCCTTGGTGGCCTGGACCCATTGCTCATTCATTCAAATAGGCGTCCAAGCTTTGGCTTCCTTCATGGTGCTGAGGGAGTTTGGGCTGTCTCTCCTCCTCTCCCTGGCCCACTGCCCAGCTGGGCTTTCTCCATACACACACATCATTTGCATTTTGGGAGAGAGGTCAGCACATACCTGCCAAGTATCTTGTGACAGTTTCTAGCCTGACCTCCGTATGTGCTCAAGCAACCTTGTCCTTGAGTCCAAAGATGAATAACCGGGTGCTGGCTTCCCTATCTCTGTCCTTGCAGGGAGCTGAAGCATAGGTCCATGAAGTTGCCGAGTGAACCCAAATTCAAGCTGCATGACTATGTGAAGAGAGAAGTCCGAGGCTCAGGCTGTTGCCGCCCCTGACCTAGAGTTCCCAGAGCCTGCTAGCCCTGCCTAGGGACAGGTGACTGTGCTCCAATGCATTTTGTGAGCCACTTTTCTTGTGGACAGTATGTGCATGTCTGTTGTGTGTCACTCTTTGTAAAGGTGAAAGAAGGGAGGTGCAGAGAGGACAGCAAATGGGGTGGGAGAAACAATTCTCCTAGGGGGAAGTGAATGGTGATGGGCATTTACTTTGAAGCAGCAAGGTTCTAGACCTCTCTGGAAGCATGGAGCTGGGATAGCCAGCTCCACACTCAGTTCCTGGAATCAAGGTTCAGTAACTTCTCTTTTTGACTGGTCAGGACACTCATTCCCTGGCTCTGTAAGGTAATGATGACAAGGGCACTGAACCTCGTCAGTCTTGGATGTTCAATGTGGCATGTTCCCTTCACAAAGCATCTCACTTGACTAAACAAGTTTTGCCAAAGTTGTTTACAGACAGGAAGAAGAGAAGGGTCAGACCCTTCAAAAGGACATGCCTTTGTCCTTGTTTGGCTGCTCACTGTAGGTGACCTGCCTTTCCAGGAAGAAAATGCTGGATTTTATTGTAATCTTAACCAATCTGTTGGTTTTCCCACATGCTAACTCACTGGCTTTAGGTGAACTTCAGTTTCACCCAACCTGCATGCAGAAAACCAACTTGAAGGACCATTTCCATAGTAACAGGGCCTCGCCTCCACGCGTTTTTGCTGCTTCTCTTCCTTATTGCCCTTAAGTGTATGGTTGATATCCTGTCCGTTTGATTTCTCAAGGTTTCTTTAGATATCCCTCCTTTACATAAAGCCATCTATTCCTGAAGCTAGAGTATAAAGAGAAAGGTTGTGGTTTCCCCAAATTTCAGTTGGAATGGGCAATCATGGAAGAGTCTTAAGGGTTGCTCTCGTTATCAGAAAACAAAAAGCCGAAGATGAGTTTCACACTCATCTACTGCTGAACTAGTTCACAAGGCAAGGTTATATTTCCGCACTACCAAGGTACCTAGGATTAAAACTCAAGCGGAACTTTCAAGAAGACAGGTTACACATAAGGTAGGCCTTTAGTATTTTGATGGCAAAAGCCAATCAAAAGATAGGGACCACAGAAACTATTCCAAGGACTGTTTTTTAACCTGCCGGGGGTGGGGAGGAAGAAGGCTAATAGTTTCTCAGTCTCATCAAGATAAACAGTTTAATAATTCTGTCCCAAGAGGAATTAGCAACACTAGTATTTCAGTGTTATTTCCCTCCCTCCTTGTAGCTGGTGTCACTTTAGAGCCCTACTCTGCCGACCAAATGGGATTCTAGCTTTGTATTTAGAGGGCCTATTGTGTTCCTGGACCTGCATCCTTTGGACCCATTAGATTGTGAGCTCATTGAGGGTAGGGACCATCTTTTGCCTTTTTGTATCCAGTGCTTAGCACAGTGCCTGGCACATCGTGGGCAATTAACAATTTTTGACTGACAATAACCTGTACTGCCCTGGATGCTGCTGTCTGGCTGAAAGCTGGAATAGAGGGTCAAAGTCCAGTCTGAGTACGCCAACCTCCAGTCTTGCTTCCTAAGAGCATTAAGTGCACACAAGATTTGCTTTTATCCTCTTTACTCCTTGGGAGGGTGATAACCTCTTAAAAATAATTTAAAACCCAGGTACACATTATGAAGATAATCCACATGGTAGTACTTTAAGGTCTTTTCCTATTACAAACTGGAAAATGGCCTCTTTTTTGTGTTCTTCTCATATAGGATAGTCATGGATAAAACCGATCCCTTACAAACATATAGCTTTTAACAGTTTCCAAGTGCATTCCTGTCATCTGTCAAGTCTTTCAATAACCCTGAAGTAGGCAGGGTTCCCCATTTTATGGGTGATAAAACATTCCTATTACCCCAAATGGTTACACAGCTGGCCCTCAAACCAAGCCTCCCAATACCCCCTCTAACACGAAACCTGTTTTAACTGGGCTCGGCCACAAGGCTATTTTCCCCCCTTAAAAAATAGTCCTTCAGCGTGCATCCCAGTTGAGATAAGCTGAAAAACAAAACCCCATTTCCATTGTCTTAAACCAAACCACTGGTGGGGCTTGGAAATAAATGATAGTGGAGTGGGGCAGGGCGGTATAGAGAATGCTATCAAAGCACATCTAGAGGGCCCCTATACACCAGCAAACTCCCCATGTGGAGACCAAGTAAAATATTTTACAGGGAATTATGAAACACTTCTCAAAATTTACCAAGTCTTATTTGACAAACTGGCTGAAAATGTGGGCTCTGATCAACAAGTTTCAGGGGCTCACCAAAAAAAGGTCCAGAACAGTAATTGTAACAAGGTCTTGAATCATTAAATCAAGTCATCTTGATGGCAGCAGTATAACTACTGAATTCTGCAATGGAGCGTACACAGTATATAAAATACTGCATCCCAATCAGGAAAGTAGACTTAAGGAGGTCCAGTGTCTATAGCCCTGAATTCAGTGGTTATACTGTATTAAGTCTGATAAGCTTTTTATATCACAAAGTGCTGCTGAAACAAGACTAAGTTACTCTGACCTTGTACAAACATCTTTCTCGTTGGCCCTTCTATTCGTGGCTGTTATGTTCTACAATGCTGTCAATAAAGTCTGTTGGTTTTTTAAAGTAGTGTTGTTTTTTTGTGCTTGGCCACTCAAAGTCACTGGGAAGAAATTTTTTTAATTACCCAACTATATCAAATCAAGATAATCACTTGTACCAGCGTGAGACTCTACCAAGATCACACTTTCAGCCAAGGGCATGCAGTAGAAAAACATGTCCACTCAAAACCTTCTTCCAACCTAACTTGTACACTGCTTTGCCCTTTTGCTTCCTACAACAATCTAACTGGCAAACTCCCAAAGAGATTGCCCAGCTCACACTTCTTTCCAAAAACAATTCAGTTAAGGGGATGACCATAAATTTGGCTCTGTTTGCTGTTTCAAATTGGCACTCAACTTGGGAAGATCTGTAGGGCCCAACTCATAAGGGACTGCTGTAAAAAAATTGACGATCTCTTTCCAGGCCTAGTCAGGAAACAAGGATATCAAAAGAATGGCATTACTGTGTTTTAAAGCAGATACTGGTTCTACTAGATATAACCTTCAGCAAACCAGGAGTGGATATATAAAGTCTTTCAATTCCTTTTTAAAAATGTGATTATAGGAGGGGCAGCTAGATGGCGCAGTGGATAGAGCACTGGCCCTGAATTCAGGAGGACCTGAGTTCAAATCCGGCCTCAGACACTTGACACTAGCTGTGTGACCCTGGACAAGTCATTTAACCCTCATAGCCCCGCCAAAAAAAAAAAGGGGGGGGGGGGAGAAGAGATATTTTGAAGTTGGCAATGTCCATTTCTCAGTCTTGTCTGCTATACTACAGAGGGGACTCTTATTCAAGTTTAATCACTGAGGTCCCTTAGATGGTCTAAGGGTCCTTTCCAATTCTAAATCCTTTGAGAACATTGGTACCAATGGCCCACCCAGTGACAGATTTAAGAAAATTAAGTGGTAATTTACCAATTTTCAGTTTATTCAGAAGAACTTCAATTACAATTAATGACATAATATAAAGGGCGAACGAAAAGTCAAAGGGGTTTCAATTTTTAATAACTCCTTTGTTTTTAATTCGCAATACCAGAATTTATATCATGTGTGAAAAATCAAATCTTATAAATGTCCATTTTCTGCTCCACACAAACGTGGCCTTCCTAAACCTCTTCCATGACACCTCTTAGTGTTTCAGGTTCCAGGACTGATTTTGGCCCGAATACCATTCTTCAGCTCTTGGAGTGTCTGAGTCTTGCTAACAAACTTTTTCTTTGAGATAGCCCCACGGGAAGAAATCAGGAGCCCTAAGATCTGGAGAATGCAATGGCCAGGTTATGTTGCAACCAGAGAAATTATTCAGCCCTCTGGTGTGTGAGCTGTCACTCCATCCCACTGGAACCACATGTCATGTTTATCTTGAATTGCTGGGACTAAGAAATTTTCAATCACCATCTCCTGTAACACTGACAGGGTTCCCAACATGGTCTTCAAAAAAATAAGGGCTCACTTCTTCTGACGTCACCCACACCAGACTACACTCAAGTGGGTGCAATTCCCATTGGTGAACTGTCCTAGGATTTTTCCAAAACCCAAATCCTGCAGTTTTGTTTGGTAATGAAGCCATTCAAATGGAAATGTACTTCATTTGACATTATCAGCTGGTGGATAAATGCAGGATCTCCCCATGCTAATTCCTGAAATCTGACTGCATATTGCAATCTGTGGGCATAACCTAGAGGCTTCAGCTGTTTGAGAATTTTATACAGTAAATGGCTATTTACCTGTTGTCAGCTACTGTTCAGATCCACCACCAAACTGCCCTTTTACCATGGGCAGACTGGATTTATCTTCAAGGGTTTTTGTCCACTGTGTCCATGTCTGTCCCTCCCCCCCACTGCTCTAAAACTTTAACTTACCCACAACACAAACAGAAATGTATGCAGGAGAAATTGTTGTAGCTTGATATCATCCCAGAATCTATTAAAAACAAAAAACACCCACATATTTAGAAAGAACAATTCTCAAGGGGCTGGTGACTTCCTGCCACTTATTTTTCAATTCATGTCCAATTAATTATAATCTTTATTGAGCCTCAGTCTTGCTATATAATCAAACTGCATAATGCAGGTTTCATACGAGGTGTCAGAAATGGAATGTCTCATCACAGGCTCAGACTATCTTAAAAACAAAAACATGTACAAATCTCACCTGTTTGGTGGTTAAGTTCATCCACAGCACTTGGGTCTTCAGCAACACTTCCTTACACACTCAACTGTGGCCTCATTACTAACTGAACAGGGTCTGCCTGTTCATGAAAGGTCACTTACTGAACCCTGTTCCTCAAAGCAACCAAATGTTGATTCAAATAATCAATATGCTTGGAGAATCTTTTATGTCACAATGGCTACAATATGCTTGTTGGGTCAGATTGATCCTTGTTTTTGGTTTTTTTCCCCTTTTGGGGGTGGGGGGGCCCCCTGCAGTGGGGGTTAAGTGACTTGCCCAAGGTCACACAGCTAGTTAAGTGTCAAGTGTCTGAGGCCAGATTTGAACTCAGGTCCTCCTGAATCCAGGGGCGGTGCTTCATCCACTGTGCCAACTAGCCGCCCCTGATCCTTGGTTTTAATAGTAAAATTTCACAATTTGTGTTCACTGTTTGATTGTGAATTTTTGCATGGCTAATCTCCAGGGTCTTCTTTTTAAAATCTATAAAGAAAAATAAATAAAACAATTTTCAAAGTTATTAAAACATCAGACCCCTTTTCTTGATTTTTGGCTCAACCTGTATAACAAGATACCAACCAAGCAATGCCAATGCAAACTAAGGGTGCCATTTGCCTAATCTTGAGCTCAGACACCAGCTCCCTGCAAACTCAAGCAAGCCCAGACACCTGCACTAGGGCACAGAATAGCTGGAGGTGGTCAATGGAAAGGTGTGAGTGATACTGCACTCATACTCTCCTAAGATTGGGAAGGAAAACAAGCATTATGTATAAATCTATTACATAATATAAAGGATGCATTTATTAAGCACATACTATGTCCCATACAAATACTCTCTCATTTGTTCCTCACAACAACCCTGGGAGGTAGGCGCTACTATCTCCAGTTTGTAACTGAGGCAGAGGCAGCATCTTAAAACAGGCTGGGGAACCTAGGTTTGGCGTCAGTGGCTTTTGTTGTACAGGTCCTGAGATATCTGCTAGCAAGTCCTTGGGTTCTGGGCTGCATTCCTGAGGTGAGGCATCTAGATGAGGCTCCAATCTGGCAAACAGGGCTTTGGCCTGATATGTGCTATGTGTAATTCATTTAGAGGATATCCAGGAGAGGGATGAAGCATAAACTCTGGGAAGTAGAAGGTTGCTTCAGCATGGAGCTATGCCAGGCTTTTCATTTTAGATATAAAGGTTTGAGAATTTTATACAGTGAATGGCTATTTACCTGTTGTCAGCTACTAGTTAGACCCACCACCAAATTCCCTTTTCACCATGGGCAGACTGGATTTATCTTCAAAGGTTTTGGTCCCACCCCCAGCTCTAAAACTTTAACCCACAACACAAACAGAAATGCATGTAGGAGAAATTGTAGCTTGATATCATCCTAGAATCTATTAAAAACAACAACATATATTTAGAAGGAACAATTCTCAAGAGGCTGTTGACTTCCTGCCACTCATTTTTCAATTCATGTCCAATTAATTATAATCTTTATTGAGCCTCAGCCTTGCTATATAATCAAACTGCATAATGCAGGTTTCATACGAGGTGTCAGAAATGGGAATGTCTCATCACAGGCTCAGACTATCTTAAAAACAAAAACATGTACAAATCTCACCTGTTTGGTAGTTCATCCACAGCACAGGGTACACCTAAAAGTTTAAACAACACAGTTATTGGGGGTAGCTAGGTAGCGCAGTGGATAAAGCATCAGCCCTAGAGTCAGGAGGACCCAAGTTCAAATTCAAGTTTAAGCTGGCTTCAGACACCTGACCCTTACTAGCTGTGTGACCTTGGGCAAGTCACTTAACCCTCATTGACAAACCAAACCAAACCCCAGTTATTTTCTACAATTCACCTGAATAAAACTCTGAACAAATTGCAGTTCCTGAGTAGAAGACGACAGATAAAATTGCAGCCTCAGATCTTAAGTATAATCAGGTATTGACATTGGCAATACTCATACGAGGTGTCAGAAATGTGTATTTCATCACTGGCTACAGAGAAGTTGTGGCAAATGACCTATGTTAATTCAAAGTCAGGTTTACTATATGCCGGGTGCTCATTTCAGAGAAGAAGAATACTTTTACAAGCAACTGTAGAATTACCAGGACCTACCTGAGATCAGGTTAGCTGATAACTCTGAACAGGAAAAATGATATTCCCTAAGCTTTAAAAAAAAAAAAATCCTCCTGTGCTCTCCCACTAGGTGGCAGCAAATAAGCTGCACTCGAACTGCTTTCTAAGCGTCCCAGGCTCAGGCTTACTGCCCCAGACTTTCCCCAACCAAACTCTCATTACCTGGATTGATTACTCCGTGACTCATGGAGTCACCTGGGCACCAAGAGTCAGGGCAGTCAACACACATTTACTAAAGCCCCTACTATGCGCCAGGGCCTGTGCTAAAGCACTAGGGCTACAAAGAAGGGCCAAAGTCAGTGTGCACAGCGGATCCAGTTCTCCTAGGCTAGAGCAAGGGGATTTTACCTCGGGGCCCGTGGCCATGAACTTTCTCGCGAGCAGCCCGAGCTTATTCATGCCCATAGCCGGAGGTGAGATAGAGAGGGTCTCTCGTCTCCCCCTTATAAAGAGGATCCCTAGGATGAGAAACTTGCTCCTGAATCCCCAATCAGTAGCCCACCTTAATCACCAAGTTACCAGACCAGGCCTCCCGGAAAGCAGACAAATAAAAATGAAAATGCCTTTGGCAAGGAGCACGTGGTGGCGGAGGGGCAAATTTTAATCCTCTTCCCCCACCCCCAATTTCATAAGCGGCCTGACAGCAAAGCTGGTGCTGCCTAACTTTGACCCCGGACAGATGTCGTGCCCTTCTCCAGACCTCAACTTCCCCATCTATAAAAGGAGCAGAGTGGACGACAATCTCGTTTTCGCTCCACGTGGCGGGCATAGGTAATAAGGGAAAGCCCGCCCAGCCAGAGGCCCCGCTCACCTCGACCGTCCGGCGGCGCCGCAGGAGAGCTCCACTTGCAGGAGGATGGGCCGAAAGGGTGAGAGAGGAAGGGTGAGGCCAGCAGGCACCGCCAATCCCTGCCTCAAACTCGGAAGCAGCGGGGCCCTACTGAGCTGAGGTTCGCAACAGGACTTCACGAGCTCCATCTCCACTCCAAAAAGGCGCAAGAACACGGAAAGAATGAGGAGCCCGCCTCTTCTGGTTTTTATAGGGGACTGGCTCTTTGGCTCCATGATTGGACTATGTCCGCCGGAAGTAACCGCCCACCAATGCCCCTTGGCCCTCTGCCCCGTGATTACCGCAGCTCGCAGTCGCACGGGCTGTCGTTTCGACTCTAGTTCACCAATCTGACGATAGCTAGCGTGCCTTCTCAGCGGGGCCACTTCCAGCCACGAGAACCGAAACTTCGCCTTACTATTGGGTCTGATCGGGATGGCTGGTGAACCAAAGCCAATAACAAGCCAAATTGTAACATAGAGTGATTTTGCTGTCTCCAATCAGGACTGGCTACGCGCGAGCCGCCGGGAATTGTAGTTTTCTTCAAGTAATCCCTTCCAGTGGCTGCTGAGATCGATGAGGCGGAAGGACTACAAGGTCCAGACAACACGGTTTCCGCGCGGTTCCGGCTTCGCGCACCCCGCCCCCTTCCCGGCAAGAGGAGGAGGAGGACTAAGGGGGTCACTATGTGCCCGGAGGAAGGGGCTTATTCCGCCGCCTCCGCTTTCGGGCAGCAGCTGAAGGGTGAGTCCCCGCGAGGCAGCACACGCAAGGCCGGGGAGCTTTGGCGTTTAATGGGCTGCATGATCCCCGAGGACCCGGCGTCCGCCCTTAACTGTCAGATTTTGAGAAAGGGACTTGGGGGTGGTCGGGGTCGCCCCGGGACGGGGAAGGGGGAGTCTGGCAGTCTTCACCTTGGTGGGTAGGGCCCAGCCGTCCCAGATTGGGGGGAAGGTGGGAGTTGTCACATCCATCGAGACTGGAGATGGGGTGGTCAGGGTCCCTTGGACCATCACTCACTCAAAAGAGGGAACTGAGCTGTATGGGCTGGAATCTGGGGGGTCAGCCCTGCCTCTGGGGTGTCAGGGTCATCACAGACTTGGGGAAGGACCAAGGCTGGCAGGACCCTCGAAGGCTGAGGAGTAGGTTAGAGTTGTCTCATATTTGGTGAGGTGGGTCAGGCAATGGGGTCAAGACCATTCAAGGCTGGGAATGGGATACTGTTGTAGTCACAGGATGGAAGGGAGAGGTTCGGTGACATTTCGAGCTGGGGTGGGGCGGGGGGCGGGGATATTCCTGGATAAAGAAAGGGGGTGGTCCTTGTCTTCACTTTTTGGGAAGAATGGGGCTTGGGGGCAGCTAGGTGCCCCCCCCACCCCGGGAATTTAATCTAAGGAGAGGAGATGATTGTCCACTCCGTTGGGTTGGCAATATGAATTCTTTGAATAGATTGACCAAGGCTGGGCCCTTACTGAAATGGGTCCACCTCTCATAGTAATATTTATATTCTCACTCTCTCTTTACTTGTTTATTAGAGTTGAACACCCACTCTCCAAAAGCATATATACAGGGAGCCCTCCACCATGAGGGGCCTGGCATTTGAGAGTGTCACTGACCCTTTTATTAATAAAATGCTAGTGGGGGCAACTGGGTGACGCAATGGATAGACCACCACTCCTGGATTCAGGAGGACCTGAGTTCAAATCCGGCCTCAGACACTTGATAGATACTTACTAGCTGTGTGACCCTGGGCAAGTCACTTAACCCCCATTGCCTCACCAAAAAAAAGAAAAAAGAAAAAAAAAAGAATGGGGCTGGAACTGGAAAGGGGAGGGTAGATGCTTCAGCGTTGTTACTGGGTGGGTGGGTAAGGAGGAAGCTGGCCATCATAGATTTGGCTGGGAGGGTTGATGGTTAGAGCTATTCTTGTATTAGAAGGTAAATAGGTAAAGGTCCTAACAGACTAGAGGCTGAGCTGCCAGGGCAGTGACAAGATGGAAGTTAGGAGAGTCACTCCCCTACCTGGGAATGGGGAGAAAAAAATCTTTTCTATCCTAGCTTCAGGTTATGTGGTGTTTGTGAGGAATGTTATGATCTGGCCTGTCTCTGCATGAAGACTCAGAGCCCTTAAGCTATGGACTGTATCTGGGCTGTTCAACTGACTGTGGTCCAAGCCATTGCCAAAGTACGTGTGAATTGGTGGCTGTGGGGAGCATGCCTGGCACATGGCACCGTGGGAAGAATAAAGTGACAAGCTGGGGCTACCCCCCCCCCCCAGACCTGACCTTGATTGGTTTCCAAAGGTGTAGATGATATCAATCAGCCTTCTGACTTTCAGACTTGAGTGCTGCCTTTTTTGCTGTGCGTTGGGGAATGTTTCTCCATTTCCAATTTCTGAGTTTGCATTCAGGACTCTGTACCCTCACTTCAGTGTACTGTAGTAATTGTGTTGGGAATTAGTGGTCTGTGATTCTCTTTCTCCATTGGTATGCTGAAGCTTCTGTGAATGGTCACTTCCTTTCTCATTTGTACAGATCCTGTAGGCTGTGATGATACTTTCCTGCAAGCCTTTTAGCAAATGTTTCTAGGGTACCAGGCCAGTCAGTGTTCCTTCTCGGACTTTTTCCTTCCTTTTTCTGGCTGTGTGGCACTCATCCTTCTGACTTCTTTCTTCCTATCCTCCTCCATAGGGAATCTCTGTTGCCTGTCCTTGTTCCTTCCTAGCTTGGATAGAATATGACTCTTCTACTAGCTGTGTGACCCTGGGCAAGTCACTTAACCCTCATTGCCCTGCCCCCTCTCCCCGAAATTATTAGTTAACAAAAATAATTACTGGAGGCAGCTAGGTGGCACAGTGGATAAAGCACTGGCCCTGGATTCAGGAGGACCTGAGTTCAAATCCAGCCTCAGACACTTGACACTAGCTGTGTGACCCTGGGCAAGTCACTTAACCCTCATTGCCCCACCCCCCCAAAAAAAGAAAAAAAAAAGATGACTCTTCAATGAACATTTCAGCTTCTCAAATGCTCTGTAATTTGGTCCTGACATCCATTTGTCTTTCTGCTCCTGAGCATCTGTCCAATACAGTCTTCTTTTCCATCAAGGAGAAGGCTTCCTACTTCCTACTCTTCCCTTTGAATACCTTTCTGCCAAAAAGGACTGACTCTTAATTAAACATTGCCCCTGAAATTCCAGTCTACCTTTCTTCCAACTTCTAAGGAGTTAGAAGTTAGTGGCTGAAAATTGTATCAAATAAGTATGCAAATGTAACTTTTCTAGAAGAGACAGCTCACCTTACAATGTAAAAAAGGCTGGTGAAGTACATTAGTTACTTCCCAGCACCAATAAGAAGGCATTAGAGCTCAGAAGAGTGCCTGGAAACTTGAAGGGAGTCCTTAGTGTTACAGTTATCCAGGATAACCCTCTCCTATTTTTGCTGCATTTTGCAAGACATTTTGCAGGACCAGTGCTGAGGATGTGACTAAGTGGGACTTACTTCACTTAAAAAGAGCCCCCTATTTGGAGCTGTCCTTAGGTTAGTGATTTTTCTGTAGTCAGGGATGAATTTATCTCCTCCTTTCCCCAGATTCCCTCACTATCTTTATTTCAGAACCAGATGTTTATAGAATCAGTTAAATAATTTCCTTCTCAAATATGCAGAGGGTTTGGGAACTGCGGCTGTGACCGCCAGTCACCGGCTGTAATGTCTTAGGATGTGAGTTCCTTTTGAACAAGAGCCATGTTTTTGCCTTTCTTTGTATCCCTAGTGCTTACCACAGTGCTGGGCATAGAATAAATGCTTAATAAATGTTTGTCAACTGACATCTTCTCTTCCTATTACCATTATGACTCAGGGTTACAAAAGCTGACAACTGAGCTGGTCTATAAGCTTCTCCCCATTTGGTCTTCTCCTGCCTTGTAGCTAGCAAGTCCTTCCTGATGCTTTCCCCATATACAGTTCCCCATATGCTTTATTGCTTAAAACCCTTTTCCCCAGCTACTTTGCCCCTTGCTTTTGTAATAATAACAACTCATGTTTGTATAGGGCTTTAAGATCTACAAAATGCTTCCCTCCCAACAGCCTGGTGAGGTAGGTAGCACAAATATTGAGTATTATCTCTATCTTTCCCCAAGTATTATTACCCCAGTTTTTCAGATGAAGAAACTAAGACTCGAAGATATAAGATGACCTGCCCAGATCACCCAGCTAATGAGTGTCAGAGCTGTGATTCCGACCCAGGCCTCACCTGTCTATAAGTCTAGCATTCTTTCTCTTGCCCCATGATGCCTCTGATTCCTATATAACTCAGCCATAATTCTCCTCAGTTTCATGCTTCTCCACTAGCCTCTTTTACCACATCTTTGGAACATCCTTTTTTGGTAAACAAACTCTATTTTATCCTCTCACAGACACCTCAAATTAAAGGAAACCTGGTTTTCCCCTGAGGTCATGTCACTTGCATCTCAAGTGCTGGTCGCATCTCATGGTCTTAGACTCAGAACCATGGGGAACAGTTGGCATACTCCTCGTTTCCTGCTGAAACCTTTGACCTTTGTTTTCTTGACAGTCATGTAACAGTTTCTTCCTTTTTGAACTTCATACCTTCTGTGCCCTTGGATTTAAGTGTTTACTCTATTATTTACCACCTATGGGACCTTTACTTCTCCTCTCTGTACCTCAGACGCTCTCCTGTCAAATGATCTCAGAGGTCCTTTTGAGCTATGTCTCATCATTTCTCCTCATCTCTGGGGAGACTTTCCCACCTTCCTCTTATGATCCCTGTACCCAGTTTAGTCCTTCTCTTCCTTCTGTATCTGCTGGCATCCTTAATGACAATGGGACTTGAAGGAAGCCAGGGGAGCTAGTAGGGGGAGATGAGGAGGGAGAGCATTCCAGGCATGGAGACAGCCAGAGAAAATGCCTCCAGTGGGGAGATGGAGCAGCCAGGAGGCCAGCATCACTGGGGCTGGAGAGGTGGCAGGGGCTTTGAATGCCAGAGGACTTTGTAGTGGACCCTGAAGGTAACAGGGAGCCACTAGATTTTATGGAGTAGGAGAGTTTTGAGTCGAGATCTCCTAGGACCATAGGCCCCTCCTAGATCTAAATCAATGATCTAAATCAGTGTTGTTAGAGTTAACGCACGGAAAGTGCTTTGCAAACTTTAAAATCTATATCGATGTTAATTATTGTGACTGTTACTTCAGTATTTAAAATCCTTCTCCAACTGGCTCCCACCTACCTTACTAGCCTTATTTTACACTGATTATATTAGACAAACTATACTACTGTGATGTTTAAAAAGCTTGAGAGACAGTTTCTGGGCAATTAATTATTTTAGGAGTGATGCTAGCATTTAATTTAATTAATTTATTTTGGTGAGGCAATGGGGGTTAAGTGACTTTCCCAGGGTCACACAGCTAGTAAGTATCAAGTGTCTGAGGTCGGATTTGAACTCAGGTCCTCCTGAATCCAAGAGTGGTGGTCTATGCATTGCGCAACCCAGTTGCCCCCACTAGCATTTTATTAATAAAAGGGTCAGTGACACTCTCAAATGCCAGGCCCCTCATGGTGGAGGGCTCCCTGTATATATGCTTTTGGAGAGTGGGTGTTCAACTCTGATAAACAAGTAAAGAGAGAGTGAGAATATAAATATTACTATGAGAGGTGGACCCATTTCAGTAAGGGCCCAGCCTTGGTCAATCTATTCAAAGAATTCATATTGCCAACCCAACGGAGTGGACAATCATCTCCTCTCCTTAGATTAAATTCCCGGGGGGGGGGGGTGCAGCTAGGTGGCCCAGTGGATAAAGCACCAGCCCTGGATTCAGGAGGACCTGAATTCAAATCTGGCCTGAGACACTTGACACTAGTTGTGCGACCCTGGGCAAGTCCCTTAACCCTCATTGCCCCACAAAAAAAAAATTTTTTTTAATAAAAAAACTTAAATTCCCTGTAAGGCTGGGTGGGGTCTGAACAAGATTGGGGAGAGAGTTCATTCAATCTCTTTATCAGCAATGTCCTTCAGAGACTGAGGACTTTAGAAAAAGGGGGAACTCTGGATCGCTCCACATCATTGGTTGTTAATAATCATTTTCCTCACTACCTAGCTTTTCCTTGACCTCATGCTGCCCTATCCTTACTCTGTGCATTTGTGTATGTCATCCTATGTCATCCCCATGCCTGGAATAGCTAAAATCCTTCTTTTCTTTCAGGACCCAGATTATGTTTCACTTCCTCCATGAAGCCTTCCTTCTTTCCCTCAGCTACTAATGATTCCTTCCTCCCTCCCTCCCTCCCTCCAAACCATCTCCCCTTTTTGACCTTGTCTGAGCAACTAGTACTTTCTAACTCACAATTATTCGCACACAGGTCTTATACCCTTACTCCATAATGAATTCTTTGGGGGTTATGTTGTTTTTCACTTTGGTATAACCAGACATAAGCACAGAGCACTGCACACAGTAGTCACTCAATATTTATTAAATCAATCAGTAGATTGACATATCAGCCTCATGGCTCAGAGATTGAAGCCTTGCAGATAAGTGGGGAAGGTAAATGAAAGCTGTTAGGTTTCTTTCTTTGGGGCTCAGGGGACCCCTTTGTAGTAGTTGCTAACATGCCACTCTCCTTGAACAATGAATAGAACCTGAAGTGACATTAACTGCTAAAGAATGAGAAACGGCTGTCCCATTTTGATGCTGAATGAGACTCTGGGCCTTTCGCTGCCTTTGTGGTACCTTCGCCTGCCCTAGAGAAAATCTTTAGAAGCCACTGAAGGAGGCCAGCAGGCTCTTTTGGCCAGCTTGGCCTCATCCTAACAGGCCCGCCCCCTGAATTCCATCCCTCCCAAGGATGGCTGTCCCTCAAGGGGAGCCAGACGAGCCAAGCCAAGCCGTTCTCCTGTGCTCTTGAGGGCAAAGTGTGCTTTATTTGGAAGGAACAAAGCGAAGGTTCAGCTGATGGGGGCTGAGTGTGACAAGGGCTTATTTGGAGGCAGGAGAAACAGCCAGGGAGCAAGCCCATCACTCATCTCTGGGGGCATCGCAGCCCAGCACAATAATACATAACACAGCAGCTCAGAGTTATGTAGTCATTGAAAGTGCTCTGCTCACAACAACCCTGTGGGGTCGGGAGTAACAATGAGCCTGCATCAAGGCAAGAGGAACTTATGCTCAACATTCTTTTTTTTAAAGAAGAATAATAGTGTGTTAATAGCTAACATTTACATAGGGTTTATTTGATCCTCAAAAAAAGTTTGGGAAGTAGGTGCCATTGTTATCCCCATTTTACAGATGAGGAAACTAAGGCAAATGGAGGTTAAGTGACTTGCCCAGGGTCACACAGCTAGCAAGTGTCTGAGGCTGGATTTGAACACGGGTCTTCCTGACTCAGCACTTTATCTACTGTGCTACCTAGCTTTCCCAGTGGCATGTATTTCCCAAAAAGATTTCCATTCAGAGAGGTGAAAATTAAAGGAAGCTTTGGCATTTAAAGTGGTAAGCTTTATCTGGAGAATTTGTTGTTTGATCACCTTCCCCAATGAGGATGAATAGGTGAAATGCTACTTCAATAAACTGAATTTAATAAACCAGGGCCAGGGGGTACAATACAGACCATAAATTCAGAGACTGGGTAGAGAGAGGAGAAATCCCACTAGCCCAGAGAAGGAAGGACTTAGTGGACCTTGAACCATGGGGAGTATTTGAAATGATAAAACGTGTTCTTTTGCCCATTTGTGAGCAAAGGGAGCAAGGAAAAGAGAAAAGAGCATGTCCCATGAAGTTCATCTGGCTAAACTTGAAGCTTCATGGTATAGAAATGGGACAAAGGGTGGATAAAGTTGAATAGATAGGGAATGGCCAGACTGGGCTGGACCTTGAATGTCTGGCTATGTCTATGTAGTTAGGGTTTTGCCTGGAGAATGACAGGATTAAAATTGGGCAGACTGAAGCGGGGAGGCTGGATTCAGTCAGTAGACTTTTTTTTTTTTTTAGTGAGGCAATTGGAGTTAAGTGACTTGTCCAGGGTCACACAGCTAGTAAGTGTTAAGTATCTGAGGTTGGATTTGAACTCAGGTACTCCTGACTCCAGGGCCAGTACTCTATCCACTGTGCCACCTAGCTGCCCCAAGTAGCCTTTTTTTGAAGGGCTTACTATGAGCTCTCTATACACCAAGCTTTGTGTTAAGCCCTGGGGATACAAATCCAAGCAGAAAGAAAGATAATTCCTGTCCTCAAGGAGCTTTCATTCTAATGGGGGAAGGGGAGGCTTGACATGAATAGGAATTGAAATGCAGAAGGGATGAGCAGGGAAGGGACTGTAGTAAGGTGGTGCAGTCTGAAGAGTGAGCAGCTGCCTTGGAGGGGAATGAAGGAAGGCCCACCTGGGACATTCTCCAAAATGGAGGTTCTCAGAGGAACTCACCAGTGGGAGGAGGGGGCCAGGTTTGGGGGTGATAGGAATAGAGAAGGAACTAGTATGAAGTTGTGTGCATGGAATAATCCATGGGATTTGATGCAGGAAAGGGAGAGGGAGCAGTTGGAGGGTGAGGTTGAAAGGAGGGTGACAAATGGTGTCACTGACAAAATCTAGAGTTGAGGAGATAGCCCTAAAGCACCTGCCTCCTCCAGGCCTTTCCTGGGTAAACTGGGCCTCATGCTATTCCAGTAAAGAAGAGATGACTCACTGGAGACCAGAGCCGCACTGTGAATGGAAGTCAGAGGTTCCTGTTGCCATTCAGTTGAGTTGCCTTCAGGGTACTTGGGCAGTGGCCAGAGCAGTGCTTAGATACAGCTGCCCAGACACACACTGTGTGTTCCAGGGAGGAATGTCGGTGTAAGAGGAATCTATAGGCACATCTGGGAGAAGCCCATGTTTACGTTGCTGTGGGAACCTTTGCTTGTAGGCCCCATTGACATACAGCTGCGTCTGGGGCACGGGGTGGCAGCTGGCAGCATGCTGCCTCGCGGAGGCTGAGGAACATCCTAGCCAGCATACTAGGTCAGACTGTTCATTCCCATGGAAAGGACCCTCTGGGATCGTGGTCAAGTCCCACGTGCAGCTCTTGGGGCCTCTGGAAGGAAGCCAGCAAGCCCAGCCTCCCACCTGGAGCTCTGTTTCACTGTCTCTGAAGTCAGACCGGAGTCCACCCAGCTGGGAGCTGATGTTTTCACCAGTCCAGCTCTCCACCCTTCAGGCTTATTGCTGCCGAACGTGCAGCTTAATGATGGTTCCAGATCTCAGCGTGTGCTGTTCTCTGGAAATGTCAAACCCCCAGGACCCTCCTGCATGCAAGCCGGACTCATGGAGGCTCGGGGCCAAGAAGCACATGTTACAGAGTCCCTTCTCTTTCTCTTACTCTGTCAGAGCAGGCCCTAACAACAGGCGGCTCTGTTCCAAATACCCAGCCTCAGAAAGATGGTTGAGAGTCTTCCCTTCATGAGTCACTTGATCCCCGAGGCCCAAGCCTGAAAGTACAAATTCCAGCCAAGGTGGACCAGGAACTGTTGGCCTCCTCTGAGAGCTGGCAAACGATCTCAGGCCCCGCGTGGTTCTGATGATCCAGGACTAAAAGATATCCCAAAGCAAACCCAGATCCTCAGATTCTAGTAAGGACAGTCAGTCAGTCAGCCAGCAAGCATTTATTAAATGCCTACTATATGCCAGGCACCGTGTTGAGCACTTGGAGTTACAAAAAGAGGCAAAAGACAATCAGCCCTTAAGGAGCTCACATTCTAATGATAGGGACTATATCCGTGACTTCATTGGTATAGGAAATTGCCAGATAAGAAAACTCCCCAGGGGGCAGCTAGGCAGTGTAGTAGATAAAGCACCAGCCCTGGATTCAGGAGGACCTGAGTTCAAATCCTGGCCTCAGACACTTGACACTAGCTGTGTGACCCTGGGCAAGTCACTTAACCCTCATTGCCCGCAAAAAACAGACAAAAAAACCAAATCTCCTATCTAACACCTTTTCTGTCATCTCTGAGCCTAGAGTCCTGAGAGAGTAAGTGGTTTGCCCAGGGTCACACAGGCCTGCTCTCCATCCCTTACATCCCACTGCCTTGTAAGACACACAATAAATGCAAAAGAAGAAGTGCATGAAGTGGTAAACCTGGGGTTCTATCCTCACTCTGCTACTAATTTACAAGCAAATACTTGGACTTTTCTGACTCTCAGTTTCCTGCCCTGTAAAATGCTTGGTCTCTAAGCCCCGCCTCCAATTCTGACATTCCATGACTTAGAGCAGGATTTGATTGGTGGGTTAGAGTGGCCATGAAAGTCCTTATGGAAGGTGTGAGCCTTGGAGAATGGGTTGAATATGAAAGGATGGAGGGGGGCAGGTTGGAGGGCCAGCTTTCTAGGTCATCAGAATGGTTTTCTTGGACGACCTAAACAAGACAATGGAATTCTCCAGGAAAGAAAGAAAGAAAGAAAGAAAGAAAGAAAGAAAGAAAGAAAGAAAGAAAGAAAGAAAGAAAGAAAGAAAGAAAGAAAGAAAGAAGGAAGGAAGGAAGGAAGGAAGGAAGGAAGGAAGGAAGGAAGGAAGGAAGGAAAGAAAGAAAGAAAGAAAGAAAGAAAGAAAGAAAGAAAGAAAGAAAGAAAGAAAGAAAGAAAGAAAGAAAGAAAGAAAGAGAAAATAAAAAATAATTTTAAAAAAGGCCTCTCCCATGGCTGAAATCTGTTCCCTTCTCTTTTTTTTTTTTTTCCGGGGCAATGGGGGTTAAGTGACTTGCCCAGGGTCACACAGCTAGTGTCAAGTGTCTGAGGCCGGATTTGAACTCAGGTCCTCCTGAATTCAGGGCTGGTGCTTTATCCACTGCGCCACCTAGCCGCCCCCCTGTTCCCTTCTCTTTGCCTGTCATAATCTTTATCTTTCTTCAAGGCTCAGTTTATATGCTGCCTTCTTGTGAAACCTTCCATGATCTCCCTCCTCCTCCTCTCCCCTCTCTCTCCCTGCACTCCTATTCCCTGTACCTCTGATTGTCTGTCTCTTTGTCTCTGACTCTCTGTCTCTCTGTGTGTGTGTGTGTCTCTCTCTCTCTCTCTCACACACACACACACACTCACACACACTGCTAGTGCTCTCCTTTCTCAAGTTCTCTTGTATTATTGTTATGTTCATGTTGTATCCCTTCAATAGAATGTAAGCTTCTTGAAGGCAAGTGCTATTTTATTTTCCCTTTAGTCATTTTATCCTTGAACCTTTCATCCCTTTGGCACGTTGTACACAGCAGACACATAATAAATGTGGGGTTGAATTGAATCAAAAGATGGGTGGGCCAATGTGAAAGGAATTCCAGAGAATCAAAGGTATTTTCTGGGAGAGGAAGGAAAAAAGAAGTCAGGAGAGGGAAACTGTGATGGAGGGATGAGGAATAATAGTGGTAATTGAGAGAATCAGACTGCTATGGAATGATCGTAGCAACTGTCTGTAAGCATCATTATCTAGGGGTAGCTCTTAATCTTGTTTGAAGGGCAAGAAACCTTTTTTTAGCTAACAACACACAAGCCAGGTTGGAAGGACACTTGGGCATGCATGAGTGAGTCAGAAATGAAACATTCTTTTCAGGAGATGCCTTGGGGAAAGTCAATGGAGTTTAAGTAGCATGAATAAGATGGGACTCCTGCCTGCATCAGAAGAGGGATGGGGATGGAGATGGGGAGGGAAGGGAAAGGTTTTGTTGTAACTAAAGGTGATGTGGAAGAGATATCAGTAAAAAGAAAATAAGGGTAAAGTAGTGTCCCTCCCAACCAGGAAGAACAACATCTTCATCCTCTTGCCTTTGGGACTGAACTGTGGCCACTGTGGGGAAGGAGGCTGGATTTGGATGTGGCAGAAGAGGAATTCTCTTGAGTTTCCTTCGTCTGCACCAAATCCCACTTCATACACAGACAAATGTTATGGGGGAAATGGGGTATGGGGTTTGGGGTTCTTAGGAATTCCTCTTTAAAGAATTACACCCTCTTGCACATAAAAGCAGTTAAAATAAGATGGTAGTTTATTTAGGGGCAAGGGAAGGAAGGTGGCGGGGAGGGAAACCATGAAAGAAATCCTTGGACTTCTCATGAGGAGATAGGTATGGAACAAAGCACATGGCTCTGAAGTACCAATCTCCTCCAGCAGGAGACCCGGCAGGTACTTTTATAGGGGACTGATGGGGGTGTGACCATCTGCCTGTGGAGAGTTCCTTTAGTGAGGGAGGACCATCCCTCACTGGTGGTGGCTAGAGGAGTTGGGTGAGGGGTGGCTACGGATCTCTCAAGCTATCTCTCATCTCTCTCTTCCGGACACAAAGGCTGCAGCCACACCCAAAGTTATCTCCCCAGGGGTGAGGGTGATCAGAATGAAGGGTGGAGGTCCCGAAGCTAGCTCAGTCGGATCTGGTTCTGCTTATCTCTCTGCTTATCTATCTGTCCTCTGGTTTAGTTTCTCAAAGAGAAGATTACTTGGTGTGCCTCAGAGAACTTCTGGGGTGCTCTGCACCCTCAACACTATCCTTGTGACCTAGGGCAAGTCATTTCCCCTCCTTGGGCCTCAGTTTTCTTGTCTGTAAAATGTGGAGGTTGAACTAAATGGCCCCTGAGGTTCCTTCCAGTTCTCTCAGAATCAAAACCTCAGAATGTTGTTGCTGCATCGTCCTCCTGACGTCTGGCCAGAACATATGCTGTGGCCTAGGGAGCTCTTCTGCGCTCCAAGAAGCCCTTGGGAATGCATCATCTTTTATTGTTTGACCTTTGGTTTCAAAATTAGAGATATACAAAGCATAGAAAACTGGGCTCCAAATCAAAATGCAGTGAGTGATATTTCGATGATGGGGACAGGACACCCCCCTTCCCCCTCCCCCCGACCACAGGGACCCTCTTCAGAGGTACAAAGTTTCCGGTAAGGAAAATATTCAGATCCAAATGTTTCCAGTACATTATTACTGTCAGATTTGGGTTACTTATAAATTTTTGAACAGGGACAATCAATTCAGGTTAGGGCAGTAGTCACTTTGTAATTTTATACAATATTCCCTACTTGTATCCCTCCAATGATACACACATTCACTCAGGATACCTTGGGGTTTTAAGTGGAGTTTCTCTTTGGGACTAAAATGTTCCCTTTGATGTTTGGTTTCTCTCTCTCCCTCCCCCTCCCCCACCCCCTCTCCCTCACCCCTCCTTTCTTTCTCTTCTCCATCGTCCCTCCTTCCTTTCCCCTCTCTCCTCCTCCTCCTTCTTTCCCCCATTCTTCTCCCTTTCCCTCTTCCTCCCTGTCCCTTTCTCCCTCTCCATGTGGCATCCATATCTGAGTTTCACAGTAGATGCCCTGTCTGCCCTTTTGCCTTAACCAAGCTTTGAAAGAGTGATTTGTGAGCATTGATCTCCCGAGACATCTCAGCACTAGTTGGTGTGAAGTTGTTCTGCGTGCCCTCTGCCAAAAAGCCAGGGCTGATTCCGGGGAAGAAAACACAGCAAGACAAAGAAGTTTTGGAGTCTCCTCCTCTCCGTTTCCTGTTCTTCGAGGAGCCTCTAGGATGACTGGACAACTTCCTAGTCTGGAGAAGAATTGCTTCTAGAGGCTGTTTGGCCCAGATAGTGCCATAGGACATTTTCGGAATGGCCAGGCAGGTTTTCTGGTGTGAATATGAGACTTTTTTTTTCCTCATGGAGAGCTAGTCAGTGTCATTTTGACCTTCATTGCAAGCCAGGCACACAAGATTTCTGATGGGGATAGTCCAAGTCAAGTGAGGTAGGAGCCCAGACAGACCCCTTTTAGATGACACTTTCCTTTTCCTGAAGGTCAGATGAGTAAGCTCTGAGCAGTTGGAGGTGAGTGGCACTGGGGAGCCCTGCCTGCTGCTGCTGTTTCCTGATTTTGCATTTCAGGCTGGAAACTTTGTTGTTAATGGAAAACTTGACTTCTTCCTGGGTTCTGTGAATTTATCTAAGTGGTTCCCAGGCCTGGGCCCCTTGGACAAGGCTTTCTTAAAGTGAAAGAGGCACAGCTAACAATATGATCCCACAATAATCATCAGGTTGACTGAGACTCTGACGGATTCTTTCAGGACTTAGCAACTTCTGTCCAGCCTTTTACTGTGTTCATTCAGGCAGCAAGTATTAAGTGCCTACTATGTGCTAGGCATAGTGCTCAGCCTGGGGAGAGAAAGGCAAAAGCAAATAGGCCCTGACTCTCTAGGGGTTTGAATTCTGTCCGGGCTATCACATACACATATATTAATGTACAAAATTTATACTGAATGTATGTGTATATGTATATACAGGATAATGAGGGAGAGGGGGAGGCCAGTGGCTGGGAAGACCAGGAAAGACTTCATATAGGAGATAGTTCTTGAGCTGAGCTTTAAAGGAAGTTAGGGCTGCTGAGAGTTAGAGGTGAGGAGAGAAGACATTTCTGGCACAGGGGCCCCCAGCAAAAAAAGGCATGCAGATGGGAGATAGAATGTCATGTCTGAGGAGCAGCAAGAAAGACAGTTTTAAAAAAAAAAAGAACAAACAAATAAATTAATGAATAAATAAACAAATATATAAGTAAATGGATGGATGAAAAATAAATGAATTAAATAATTAATGAACAAATGGATATAAATGAATGAAGGAATAAAGGCAGGTTAGGTGAATAGGGGAGTACATGAAGGGAAGTAATGTAAAGTTAGAAATGGTCATGTAATAATCATATCAAGTCAGAAAGGTTGTGAAGGGCTTGATATGGCTAAGAGAGGAGTTCACATTTGATCCTAGAGATATTGGGGAGCCCCCAGAGTTTGAGGAGGAAAGTGACTGGGGAGGCCTGTGCTCACAGCTGCCATGCCAAGGACAGATCGGAGAGGGGAGAGAGTCTGCTCTGGGGCACAGACTGTCCAGCACAGGCAGGGTCTGATCAGAGGCAGCATTGTTTAGGCATAATTTTGCAGCAGAAGGTTAGCAGGCAGGCAGGCATTTATTAAACACTTCCTATGTTCCAGACACTGTGCCAAACACACATTGGGGACACAAAGAAAGGCACAAGTTGTCCCTGCCTTCCAGGAGCTCACATTCTCATGTACATTCTAACATACAAGACGGTGGGGAAGATTGGAAGGTAATCTTAGAATGGAAAGCACCAATAGTAGGGAACTGGGAAAGGCCTCCTGCAGAGGGTGGGTTGTGAGCTAAGTCTTGGAGGAAGCTACGGAAACTGGGAGGCCGAGGTAAGGAGGAGGGAAAGTATTTTAGTCATGGGTGACAGGCAGTTAGTACAGAAGGCATGGAGTCTGGGGGAGCGCTGTGGGCAAGGAACAGCAAGGACGCCAGCGTCTATGTATGGGAGGGGGGTTAAGTAGAAAAAGACTAGAGGGGGCCAGTGGCAGATGCTGCAGCAAAGAGGTCAGCAAGGATGAGGATTGGAAAAAGGCCTGTACATGTAGAGTAATTGATAACTTTGGTGAGAACAGAGGCCAGACTGCTGAGGGCTTAGAAGAAAATGAGAGAAGAGGAAGTGAAGGTGCCCTGGGTTCTAGTCCTGGCTCTGCCTAGTTGTGTAACCTTAGGTAAATTCCTTCAGTTCTCTGAGCCTTAGAGAGTCTCATCTGTAAATTGGGGATTATCCCAGTCCTCTCTACGTCAGAGGGCTATTGTGGGGATCAGATGAAACAATATATGTCAAAGCGAATTGCAACTTTTGAGTATTGCACAAATCATGGAATTATAGATCAATAATGATAGTGTCATGGGGTGCAGAGCACCCCAGAATTTCTCTGGGGCACACCGAGGAATCTTCTCCTTGAGAAACTAAACCAGAGGACAGATAATGCCTAGAGGAACCAAATCGGACTGAGCTAGTTTGGGATTCCTCCCCTTCATTCTGGTCTCCCTCACCCCTCACCCAATTCCTCTAGTCACTACTAGTGGGGGATGGTCCTCCACTCCTCACCCAATTCCCCCAGCTACCACCAGTGGGGGATGGTCCTCTCTCACTAAAGGAACTTTTCACGGGCAGATGGGCCACCCCCATCAGTCCCCTATAAAAGTACCTTCCAGTCTCCTGTTCGAGGAGATTTGGTACCTCTGAGCCATGTGGTTTATGCCAAATCTCCCCATGAAAAGTCTAAGGATTTCTTTCATGGTTTCCCTCCCCCCCACCCTTCCCTTCCCTTGCTCCTAAATAAACTATCACCTTGTTCTAACTACATTTTGTGTGCAAGAGGGTGTAATTCTTTAAAGAGGAATTCCTAAGAACCCCAACCCGTACCCCATTTTCCCACCATATCAATAGTAATAATAATAGCAGCTAGCATTTCTATAGTGCCAAGCACGGGGCTAAACACTTTACAGATGTTATCTCACCTGATCTTCACAACAACCCAGCATGGCAGGTGCTATTATTATCCTTCTTTTACAGTTGAAGAAACTGAGGCAAACAGAGGTTAAGTGACTTGCCCGAGACCGGTATCTGAGGCTACATTTGAACTCAGATCATCCTGACTTTGGGCCCCTTCTCCACTCTAGACTTTATCTAATTTACGGTCTAGCTACTTCCATTAGATCAGATTACATTAGATTAGAGCTACAAGGGGCATTCAAGACCATGCAGTGTAGGGGTTCTTAGGGTCTGTGGATAGATTTTTAGAGAGTCTGTCAACTTGGCTAGGGGGAAAAAAATGCATCTTTATTTCAATTTAATTGGTTCCCTTTGTCATCCAATATATTTTGTTTTATGCATTTAAAACCCTTCTGAGCCCTGCCAAAGGGGTCCAGGACACAGAAAAGTGAAGAACCCTGATCTAGTACAACCACTTCGTTGTGGGGATGAGGAAGTAAGGTTGTTATTATTGAGAGTCACCAAGAGCCTCTTACACCCTCCCCTTCTCTTGTCCCCTCATCTCCCCCATGCTTGGTGCAGAGTAGCCCTAAGCTGTGTCACGCTGTGCTCTATGGTCTCTTCACATAATACATTTGCATTCGGCCATAAGAGCTTGGGATTGCTGTGATCTAAACCCTTTGGACTGTGTCCTGTTGATCAGACCCAGTGGAGAGCTTTTGGAATCGGAAGCTTCCAGGCCCAGACAGACTCTGCCACTTACTGGTTCTGGGATCCTAGGCAAGTTACTGCTTCTCTCTGGGTCTCAGCTTTCTCATCTTTAATGTGACAGAGATCGAATTAGATCCAAGGTGTCTAATAGAAACATCCCTGCCAGGACATAGTGACTTAGAAACCACAAGTTAACATTATCTAGGGTGTACTGTATTTTTGTTTCTTTTGTTAAACAGTTACTGGAATAACTTTGCAATCCAGTTCACGAGATTGACCCCTCTGAAGAAGGTGATTTCTTCTAGGGTCCCTCCCAGTTTTAAATCTGATCAAGACTTGAGGCCCTGTTAAGAGGGAACATCTGGATAACTGGAGGAGGAGAGGAGAAATCACGGATTGCCAAATCAAATCCCATTTGGGTTCAGCTTTCTAAAAGCTTGAAATATCTTAGTATTGTAACTCAAAATCCTCAAAGAGCCAGCCTGCTCAGTCAGGAAAGCTGCTTCTCATTTCCCAAGTGACTCGAATCTAGCCGGCACCTTTCCATCTAGGATTCTTTCTCTGCAACTGAACATGTGAATAGAAACCTTTTCCCACCTTTCCCCCATCCTCTCACCTCCCCCAGAAAGCCCAGGGCCTTTAAGATGAATCTGTTCCTGCTAATGAAGATGGGGGGGAGACAGTATGCCTTCTTAAAATCACTCAGTTTAGGACAAACTCAACCCAGCTGCAGCAGGAGTTGTGATTGGCCGAGGCCTGGGGTTTTCCAGGGTGATTTGCATATTGTCCAGTTCTCTGCATGCCTTTCTGTTTACATCACTTCAGAGAGACACATAGAGGCACCCACGCAGATTGAGCAAGAGACATTTTGAAAGAGGATGAGTGTGCAGGACCAGCAAGGATTTCCTAGGAGGTAAAGTGTTCGTCTGTTCTTCTAGGCTTGGGGATAACAGCTGGGTAAATTTCAGCAGTCGCTGATGCTGCCGCCACCCTCCCCATCACTACGGGTTGGATTTGTTGCTCATGAAACCGGCATTTTGTGCTTTTCCTGTGGTTCCTGGTAGCATATGGATATGAAAATTCAGGTTGGTTTATAATCAGTAAACTCATACTGACCCAGAAACCTAAGTGGTTTCTGTTCTGTGGCCCTCCGCCCAGGCTGAGGGGGATTTTGAAATGAATTTCCAGTCTCTAACCCTGCATCTTTCAGTGAACACTTCATGTTTTTGTAATGTGACGGCTGTTTTGCCAAGTAACATTGGCTGATTTACTGCTAACTTGTTTTTCCCAGCGAAATCTTGCTTTAGACATCTCTCTATTGCCTCAGTTTCTTTGCTCTGCACTTTGGACCCCTGGCCAAGCAGCTATCAAGATGGTACCTTAGCCCAAACCTGCTCGAGGTTCTGCTCTTTGTCTTAACTTCCCAGGATATAAAATAGTAGTTGCAAGTTGTCATGTCCTCTTTGAAATTCTTGTCAAAAGCTTGCTTGTGAGAGCCTTTGGGGTTTGGTTTTTCTTTTGTGTGGAGGAGGTAAATACCTGTTTCTTACCTGGGGAAAAAAAAAAAGACAGCACCTTAAAACTGGCAATCTTCCCCACGTAAAGAGCTTCTCTATGTGCCCTAGAAGCAAAGCTGTAGTTTCCATGTTTGTGCCAGCTGAGGTGTCCTAGTTAGAGCCATGCGGGCCAGGGTTTCTAGGCACAGCTAGTGGAGAACAGAAGGGAGACCCTGAGGGCTGCCCTAGTTTTGTTTTGTGTGTGAACCAGACAGCACGCAGGCGAGGAATTGAAGTCACATGTTTTCCTGAACAGAGACTGCTAGTGATTGTCCCAGGTTGTAGAAGCTGGCCGACCTTTTGAACCTTGGGATCTCACCTTTTGTAGCACCTTTTCCTTCTCCTAATAGATTTCTGGAGACTCCACAGGCTGCCAGGCACATACCCCTTAATGCTTTATCTACCAGGGCCAATAGCCCTGTAGAATTTTGCAGTGCTACCAAGAGCCTCCATCTTCCCTTGAGCTAGTGCGGTACAGTTTTAGGTTCAGCCTGAAGAGTAGAATCAGAATTCCTAGAACTGGAAGGGGCCCTTAAAAATCATCCAGTCTAACCTTTCTGTTTTGTAGGGAAAGAAACTAAGATCCAGAGAGTCAATGACCTGGATCCCAGTTATGTAGAGAGCTGGGACCCAGGACTGCATTTCTTCTATTCCACCAACCTGGGGGTGAAGTAATGCTTTGGGCTGGAGTGGGTCACAAGCATGTAGCCATCCTAGTTGGAAGTGAAGGTTCTCATCTTTCCTACTAGCCCTAGGAATGAACAGTGTGTGTGTGTTTCGGGGGAGGGGTAACATAGGAGCCCCGGCTCAGGTTTCTTCTCATGCCAGAATATTTGAAAAGCCTGCAGGCAAGCCACATGGGCTTCTCTTCTGGGTATCGCTTCCCCCTGGCGCTCACTCACTCTCCTGCGAGCTCCTCTGCCCATACGGTGCTATACTGTTTCTGCTATCTGTGAGGACCTATAACATTTAATGCTCATCCCATAGGACCATCACTTCCCCTGTCCCCTTTGAGACTATGGATGGTTTGTGTTTATAGGCCTGTTTGGGGCTGTTTGAACCAATCACTCAGTCATTATTTCCTGGATGCAGGGTATTAACCTGTCTGCTTGTGTGATCTCTGGTACAGTGGAAAGAACTCTGGCTTTAGAGTTAGAGGATCTAGGTTTGAATTCTTGCTCTGACACTCTCCGACCTTGGCGAGTCACTTAACTGCCCAGGGTCTTATCTATAAATGGAGGGGACTGGACTATATGACCTTTGAGGTCCCTTCCAACTCTCTATCTGTGATCTATGACCATGTGGAAAAGCAGACGCTTGGACCCTGCCTTCCCAGAGCTGCTAAATTAATTGGGGAAAGGCCAGCTCATATGATCTGGCTAGATATGGCAAGTGCCAAATGAATAGAAGAGACTCCAAACCAGTTGTTCAAAGGAGGGAGAGGAGGCTTCCTGGAGGAGGTGAGGCTTGAGTGAAAAAGGGGATTGATTGGGAAGAGGAGGGAGAGAAAGCATTCCAAAGGGAGTTCTGTGAGCACAGGTGCAGGGACAGGAATACACTAGGAGTATGCAGGGACCAGTCAAGAGACCAGCCTGAATGGAGCGAGGTTTTATGTAGGCAGATGGGTGTGTGCTTCCAATTCTCTCTGTAGCCATGTTCATGCTAGCACCATCTATTTGGTCCCATTCATCTCTAGACTAGGATTCAGAGATGTGGGTCTGAGTTCTGACTATATTATATTACTTTGGACCAGTCACTTTCAGAGGCTCTGTTTCTTCCCCTATAAAATGAAAATTATAGTGCTGCCCTGCCCTGCCCTGCCCTGCCTACTTCGCACAAGTATTGTGAACATCAAATAAGATAACAGGAAAGCACCTTCTAAGCTGTTAAAGTGGGGGGGGCGGGGGGGGGGGGAGCAGTTCTTACATAGGTCTTTATGATGAAGATCATAGGCACCTAATGTTGTCTTCTTCACCTTCATACCTTCAAATCAAGGCCCAGAGCCTAAGGAACTTTGGATAATTACCTTATGATCTTGGCAAATGTCAACTGGCTCATTTTGTTTTTCCTATTGAGTGAAAGATTTGGGTTGTAATGTGGTCACCTGTCAGCCTCTGTTATAAGCCCTCTTCCCCACACTGACTTAGTCAGCTCCATTTGTAGTCCCTGCCCTCGAGGAACTCCTGTCACATGAAAAGCGCACGCGCGCGCGCGCGCACACACACACACACACACACACATATTCACAAAAGGACTTGGCTGAATAAAACAGTAACATCCAACTTAAGACACAAAACTGTGTTATGTATTAGAGCCCGTTCTGCTAGTATGTAGCACTAGGAACCAAAATGGGAAGTAAGTTGGGGATCCTGTGATCTGACCCCCTCTTTTTACTGATGAGGAAACAGAAGCCCAGATGGATACAGGGACTTGCCCAGGTTTATGCCATGAGTTAGTGAAAAGACCATTAGATATTATATATTATATGACCAGAAGGCCTCACTCTGACTCCCAGCACTCCTTCATCAGTAAATGTTTCTCAGTTAACTATGTACGAGGCACTTGAGAAACAGACAAATATTAAAGTTTCCCTTCGAGATGTTTCTTTTCCATGTTGGTGTGACCAATCAGCTTGGGTTTTGCAGTGCCCAGGAAGAGCCAGATGGTTGTGGCTGGGCTCTGGGACAAGGGCTCTGCACCTGGAAAGGGTCCCATTTGAGAAGGAAGCAGTGTTTGAAGGCTCAGACAGAATCTGCTACAAAGGCATTCTTATCCCTTGAGAGTTTATGTCCAAAGGAAACAATACTTTTCAGTCCTATTGGTTTATGGGATCGCCAGGCTTTTCCCTCTCCAATCCCAGGTAGGAATTCCTGCTGCTTTCCTTGCCAGGCTAATGGCCCCCACCCCCGACCCTCACCCACCAGCTTGAGAAAAATTCCAGCACCCAGGGATCTTCCACTTCTAGATTTAATTCTCTGGTTCTAGTATAACACCCCCCACCCCCACCTCCATCCCCTGTCCCATTAGCTTCTTTTCTCCCATGGCCTTAGAAGCCAAGCCACTTCTGTTCCTGAAGGGACCAAGGCAACCTAGCCCAGACACAAGATGGGCTGAACTACTAATGGTCGTCATATATGTTGGCATCAAAAAGCTTCCCTGAGTCTGATGGCCTCCGGGTCTCTGCTGCTCAGACAAAATATGAAGGTGGGCGAGAGAAGTCTCTAAGCCAGGTGGGTGGCCCTGGCTACAGACTGGGCAGTGGCGCTCAGTGCATGAGCGTATTGGGTGCTCTGAGGAGCCTGTTAATAATAATGAGGCTGAGGGACAGCTAGGTGGCACAGTGGATAGAGCATCAGCCCTGGAGTCAGGAGGACCTGAGTTCAAATCCGGCCTCAAACACTTAACACTTACTAGCTGTGTGACCCTGGGCAAGTCACTTAACCCCAATTGCCTCACAAAAACAAGCAAAACAAACAAAAAACAAAAACAAAAAAATAATAAGAATATGTGGAATGCTATAAGGCTTTACATAGATTATTTTGTCTTCTCAGCTCTCTGAAGGGGGAACTATTATCTCCATTTCACAGCTGAGGAAACTGAGGCTGAAAAGCAGTTAAAGTGCTTTGCCCAGGGGTCACCTAACTACACATAATTAAGTATCTGAGATGGTATTTGAAGTCACCCAGGTTTTCTGACTCCCAGGTTCTCTCTCCACGATACCTGGTTCTTAAGAGCTCCTTGGTCATCCCAGCTTGGCTGAATGCCTCAAAGCTCTTCTAGGGAGGCCCTCCATACAGGCTTGCCCTCCCTACTGCTTCCCTTTTCTCTTTTTTGGCAGAATCTGGGAAGTCATGTTGAAAGTCAGCTGAGAAGCCGTGGGGCCTGGACCATGGACTGAAGAGTCTCATGCTTGTTTTCAAGTATAATTCTTACTCTTAGGAAAAGCTATTGACGGTGACAAGACTAACCCACTTAGCCCTCTTGTGCTGTTGTAGACCATCCAAAAGTAAATCTGGCATGGTGTCGTGGAAAGATCACTGGATTTGAAATCAAGACCTAGATTCAAGTCCCAATTCTGCCACTTACCACTTGTGTGACCTTACCTCTTTAGGTTTCAGTTTCTTCATCTGTGCAATGAGAAAGCCACTCTGAAATCCTGTGATACTAGACTTGGGGGAGCTGGCTGGGCATAACAGCACGGTACCATTTTCTTTACCAAGAGATGACAAGGTGGGTTGCTTTTTGTAACAGAATTTCAATGATTCAGATTCTAGTACAACCCACAAACAGTCCTTTGGTGACAGAGCCATGGGGAGCCATGTCTCCCTGGCTCACAGAGTCCCTGATGCTGCCCATGGGACAAGCAAAATTGGTTAGAAACCACTTAACTCCAATTGCCTCACCAAAACAACACAAAACAAAAACAACCAAAAAAATTGGTTAGAAACCTGCCATGATTGGCCTACCTGAGCCCTACCCACGCTTTCTGTGTGACTCAGTAGAGCTGCCACTGGAGTTCACCAGCTGCCTGGGCATGGGGACACAAGGGACACCTTTTATTATTATTATTATTATTATTTTTATTTTTTGTGGGGCAGTGTTAAGTGACTTGCCAAGGGTCACACAGCTAGTAAGTGTCAAGTGTCTGAGGCCTGATTTGAACTTAAGTCCTCCTGAATCCAGGGCCAGTGCTTTATCTACCATGCCACCTAGCTGCCCCTCGGACACCTTTTAACAGCACTTTTCATTAATGCATCTGGTGCCACGAGGACATGGAGCCTTAACTTCTCTCAATACTTCCACTAGCAAATCCAAGTCCTCACTAACTGGAGCTCCTCAAATCCCAGCTCACCTGGTGGGAGGAAGCCACATAATCCACATGATTTTCTCTGCCTCTGCTTTTTCCCTTATTCCCCAAGATGGATAAGCGGTGGTCCTGTGATTTCAAGTACAGAGAACTTCCATAGGAAGAAATCCCTTCTACAGATGCAGGCCAGCACCTTCTCTGTTATTTATGGCCTTAGAGACTTGCCTTATTCTCTACGGTGGATAGAAACTGCTCCCTACAGGCTACAGAATCAACACGGTCTGTCTTCTATTTTTATTTATTTTAGTAAACATTCCCCCATTGCATTTTCATCTGACTGGGACCTCAAGCACGGAGAGGTTTAGTGATTTGCCTAGAGTCACACAGCAAGTCTGTGTCAGAAGTAGGACTGGAACTCAGATCTTCCTGGCTTCAAGGCTAGCTAGCTATACCACACTGCCTTTGTATTCCCCAGTAAAAACACAAATAAATAGCCTGTGCTATTTAAAGGAGATTTACCATAAGATGCCACATGGGGTGTGTGGTGGGGGGAGGCGCAACAACAGATGGAAAGGGCACTCCTTTTACAATTTACAAAATTTCTCACGGTTAATTCTGACCCTTAGCACCAATTACAGAACATGTGTTCTATTCTCCTTAGCTCCTTCCTGCCTTTCTCCTTGGCCTGGGCCTGGATAGTAACTCATTTCTAGTTCTACCCTGTGGCTTTGGCCGGGCAAGGGAAACCCTCTGGACTCTGCTTCTCCAACCCTTACTGTGGCATGGGAACCTAGGACCTAGAAGAGACTTCCCTTCTACAACTTCCTCTCACCATTAGCTCTCAGATTGTGCAACCCGTTGCTTATCTGCAAAACAAGGGGTTTGAATCAGATGATAAGGTCCATTACAACGCTATGATCTGTCAGTATTTTGACAGGGAAGAACCATACAAAAGATCCAGTTTGTAAAACTGGCCTAGTGGATAGAGTGCCAGATCTGAAGTCAGGAAGACATTTTCCTGAATTCAAGTCTGGCCCCAGGCACTTATTAGCTGAGTGACCTTGGGCAAGTCCTGTAACCCCATTTGCCTCAGTTCCTCATCTGTAAATTGAGCTGGAGAAAGAAATGGTAAAACACCCCAGTATCTTTGCCAAGACAACCCCAAATGGGATCACTGAAGAGTCAGACACAACTCAAACAACTGAACAACAATAACACCAGTGAGAACAGAGTTGAGGCAAGGGGAAAAGAAGTTTAACCCATTGGCCATGGTCTGGGGAGGCCTATTCTGCTCATCCAGTACTCCCAGTCGGGGGGCGGGGGGGGGGGGAATTCCCCATGGATCTCAGTCAAGTGTCACCTCTTCCTCCCCTGGTGGCATCTCCATGCTCTGGCCCTATCAAAAACTACTCTTGGAGGTGGCTAGGTGGCGAAGTGGATAGAGAACCAGCCCTGGATTCAGGAGTACCTGAGTTCAAATCCGGCCTCAGACACTTAACACTTACTAGCTGTGTGACCCTGGGCAAGTCACTTAACCCCAATTGCCTCACTAAAAAAAAAAAAAAAGAAACTACTCTTCCCCTTACCTCAACTCAATTCTTTCTGAAGAAGATTCTCTAAGCTGGATCGTCTGTTGGTTCTTCCCTTTGACAAACTTAAGAGAATGCAGAGCTCTAAAGGGACTTTATCATCTGGTTCAAAACCTTCATTTTCCAGAGAAGTAGAATCTCTTACCCAAGCTAGCAAGTAGTGGGGCCAGGACCTGAACCCAGGCCTTCAGACACTAAGTCCAAAATTTGCCACTACACCATAAATGACCTCTTTCATCTATTCCCTGTGGCTTTAGCCCTCTGGCCTAGGCCCATGTCTGATTCCTCTAATCCTAATCATCTATGCCTTTACTATGTGTCTGCTCATCCCAAATTAACTTGTTTTCTGGCTCTCAGCCTATATAAATTCCTAAATAATTTCCTAATTAAAAAAAAAACCTAATAAATTCCCAATTCCTCAGTATTGGCCAAACTAAGTTCATGGGCATACCCACAGTCCAGTAGAGATTTTTCCCTTTTCCAGCTCAAGACCCAGCTCCTTCCTCATCTCAGAGGCATAAGACTCTCCTGTGGGCCTATGCATCCGGAAGGCTACATGTCATTGTAATACAGAACTACGTGACATTTTACAGAACCATCAGCCTACACAGTCATGTCACCACAGGGTGCCAAAAAATTCAGATTTCTCTGGAATAGAGATTTATTTTGTAATCAAATGACCTATTTAAAAGTGAAAGTTTGAGTGGCTGTTAATGTAGAGGGCACAATTTTCAAGTGCAGAAGGTGTAAGATGAAGTTTTCAACCCTGGCTTGGGACACACAAATGCCTCTGGCCCAGGTCGGGGGTTTTAGCCACTGTGCATGGAAATAAGGCAAGAAGACCCACATGTCCTCAGAAGCAGCAGTGCCCTGGGTTGTGTCAAGTTGTTTATTTAAAGCTTTTACTAGCCCTCAGCCAGGCTTTTTTTTAAATCTAAATTAATTTTTCTCAGGCTCCTATGTCCTGGTGACTTGGGTTGGTTATATAATAATGAGAGCTCACATTTATAAAGGTTTGCAAAGTAGTTTAGACGCACTGTCCTATTTGATCCTAGTAGCAGCCCTGTGAAGTAGATACTGTAGGTATGATTAGCCCTATTTTACAAATGAGAAAACTGAGGCTCAGAGAGAGGAAGTGGCTTGCCCAGGGTCACAGAAGCTCCTAAGTATCAGACAGAGTCAGGATTCAAACCCAGGGCAGCTGTCATTTCCATGTCCACTGCTCTTCCTATTACACCAAACATGGCTCACACATGTTGAACTAAGAAGCAGCAGGGTCTTTCAGAAAAGAAGCCAAGTTCCCTAGCAGAGTCAGAAGAATGAAAGGGCAGCATCCTGCAGTGTGGGGTGCATGAGTTGCTGACCCTACCTAGATTTGTTGGCCAGGGTGGGACCAAACCTGGGTATTTGATCTTGAACCAAGAACCCTAGGCAATTAATGAAATAAATGTCCAGTTTAATTCAACACACCCTTATTAAGCACCTACTATAGATACAGGCCCTGTGCTGGTTCTTGGGGGATTTAAGGTGAATGAATTGAAAAAGCATTCATTAAACATTTACTATATGCTAGGCAGGTGTTGAGGATACATTTTTTTTTTTTTAACATGAGGGTTAAGTGACTTGCCCAGGTAGTTAGTGTCAAGTGTCTGAGGCCAGATTTGAACTCAGGTTCTCCTGAATTCAGAGTCAGTGCTGTATCCACTGCGCCACCTAGCTGCCCCATACAAATATTTTTTAAAAGAGATAGGGTGGTGGGGCAGCTAGGTGGCGCAGTGGATAAAGCACTGGCCTTGGATTCAGGAGTACCTGAGTTCAAATCCAGCCTCAGACACTTGACACTTAACTAGCTATGTGACCCTGGGCAAGTCACTTAACCCCCATTGCCCTGCAAAAATTAAAACAAACAAACAAACAAACAAACAAAAAAGAGATAGGGTGGGAGATTAATTAGACATGGTCCCTGCACTCACAGAGCTTCTACTAGCTTCAGAAAAGATTTCCTAACTATTAGACCTCTGCAAAAGTGGACTGGTGGGGCAGCTAGGTGGCACAGTGGATAGAGCACCAGCCCTGGAGTCAGGAGTACCTGAGTTCAAATTCGACCTCAGACACTTAACACTTAACTAGCTGTGTGACCCTGGGCAAGTCACTTAACCCCAAATGTCTCACTAAAAAAAAAAAAAAGTGGACTGGCCCCTGGAGGGAGCAGGTCTCTTTTTCTAGAGGTCTTCAAACAAAGCCCAGATGATGTTGATTACATTGTAGTCAAGCATGGGACTAGATGACCTTGGAAGTTCCTTCCACTTGTCAGGATCTATGATCAACAGATGTAAGCAACTGTGTGTTAGAGTGACAGCCGTGTGGGAGAATCCAAAAAGACACAAGAGAACAGGACTAGGGAACAGAACGATGGAGCACAAAGCCTTCGGGATCTTGAACTCCCAAGACCTGAGTTCCAGTTCACACCCAGCCACTGATAATTGGCTCTGTGACTTTGGGCAAATCATTTCATGTCCCTGAATCTGTTTCTTCATGTATCAAATGGGGATATGCAAGAAATTCCAAAGAACTCATGATGGAAAATGTTCTCCACATCCAAAAAAATAAAATAAAAGAACTATGGATTCTGAATGCAGATTAAATCATACAGTTTCTGCTTTTTGGTTGTTTTTTTTTTCTTTTTTGAGACTTTTCCCTTGTGGTCTGATTCTTCTTTCACAACGACTAATGCAGAAATATGTTTAATGTGATTGTACATATATAACCTATAACAGATTGTTTTCTGTCTTGGGGAGAAGGGAGGGGAGTGGGTAGGGAGAAGTTTGAAACGAAAAATCTTATAAAAACAAATGTTGAAGACAATCTTTACATGTAATTGGAAAAATAATAAAATACTTTTATGATTTAAAAAATGAGGATATGAATGCTACCTGTAATTGCCCCGAAGGGCTGTGAAGAAAATGCTCTGTAAACATTCCACCCAGGAATGTTCCATTATTGCTAATTATTGTCATTATCAAAGGAGGGAGATCCCATCGAATGTTGATTATACCTATTGGCATCATCCTTCACCAGAGATGTTTAGTTGTTATTTTAGAATTAACAACAATACCCTTAATGTGTTGTTTTTTAAGGAACTGGTCCACATTGGGCAATATTCTTCTCTTCTCTTTGCCGCCTCTGTTCTTGGATAGGTCCCAAACAAAGGAGCAACAACATTCATCCTTGGCTTCTGAGCCTAGGCCTCACACATGGCCCCGAGAGAGAGGGAGAGAGAGAGAGAGAGAGAGAGAGAGAGAGAGAGAGAGAGAGAGAGAGAGAGAGAGAGAGAGAGAGAGAGAGAGAGAGAGAGAGAGAGAGAAAGAGAAAGAGAGAGAAAACAGTGCCTTGCCCAAACAGTTCAGCCAGGCCCGGAGAGCACAGCCCCCTTTCCATCTCCAGGGCTTTCTAAACCAAAACTCCTGTGGAATCTCACCCTCTCATCTGTGTGGTCCCAAATCTGATTTTTTTCCCAGCCTAAAAAACCCAGCCACATAGTCACTTCATCCAGCAATCCAGGCAACGGAGGCCTTAGGTAGGCTGGGTGGGGAGAAGGTGAAGTTTGCTGCCTCAGTGGTCGCCAGAACCAGCATTTGCCCTGAATGGGACTTCTCTCTATACTAGGAGGGATTCAGGTACTGAATCACCTCCAGTCCACAGCTCGTGAGTGGCTACTCCTGCCCCTGCTGGCTTCTCATTGTAACAACCTGGACAAATGAGGATTGACAGAGCAGGTGAGGTAGGGGCTAATGTAGCTGTTCTGCCTCTCCCCATCAGACTTGAATCACTACTCAGAGCAGAGACGGACAAGGAGATTTGAGGTATGGTAAGGCACAGCGACAGTGAAGGTAGAGGAGGGAAAACTGGGCAGCACAGTCGAGTCTGTCTCTACCTCTGCCTGTATCTGGGACTTCTCTTGTTTTCTTTTGGTTCTCTGCTCTGAGGTAGGCAGGGCTCCCTGCCCTCCCCTGCTTTCTCCCTCTTTGTCTTCTTCCTGAGACCCCACTATCTGTGGGGACAACTAGATTGTCTCTCTTCTGCCCCCTTATATCCCTCCTCTGGGCTGACTTCTCACACTCAGGGGGACCAGGCCTCTGGGGCAGACATGAGCCCAGTCTGCCCTTTGGGAAGGAGGAGGTGTGTTCCCAAAGCAAAGTCCAAAGCTGGGCAGATGGAGGGAGTGGCGCTAGCTCTGCCTCCTCATTAGTTTCTCTTTCACATGTCCTCAGCCTCCTTGCACACACCCTGCCTCCTGCAGACCCGAGGCTGTTTGACCATTAGCATCTGTTTCTGTTTTCCATGCAGGCAGCAGTGTTAATAATCATAATATTCTCATAGTTTTACAAGCACAGTGGCCAGGATGCAGCGGCTTGGAAATCAGGAGCCCTGGGTTCTTGTCTTGTCTCTGCCTTAGCTAGGTTCAATTTCTCTACTAACCTGGGCACATCCCAGGGGAATGGGGGCAGTAATCCCTGACCTACATACTTCACAGGGGTGTTATGAGGATCAGATGAGACAGTGTACTGGAGAAGTGTTCATGACCCGGAAAGCCTGTCCACAAAGGAGCGCCGGTTAATGGCCATGGACCAGGCCTTGTGCTGGGTGTTGGGATACAAGGAGAAGCCAGAGCAGCCTCTGGCCTCTGGGAGCCCACATTCTAATAGGGAAGCCATGAGGTAAATAACTAGGGACATGCCAGCTAGAAACACTCAGGGCACTATCTGAGATCACACAGCTACTTGTGTGACCTTAGGAAAGTCATCCAAACCTCTCTGAGCCTCAGCATGAGCCTGGAATCCATGTCTCTGGAATCCAAATGTAGGGGGCTTTGGGGGCTACACCATCCTTCCTGTGTGGTTCCAGAGCATCCGCCTTTCTTCAAGGCTTCCTCTAGAGGCTGAGGCCTCCAACCTTTTAAAGCCAGTGACCAGAGGATTGTCCTTGGGCTTAGCTTGGAGAGAAGTGCCATCCGCAGAATGTGGAATTGCTGCTGTGGGCATCAAGAGGGAAGTCTCCCTGCCCACCCTGAGCATAGGCTGATGCTTCTCCCCTCCTCCTCCTCCTCCCAACCCCCATTGCTTCCTCTGCACGGCTGTGCTGAGAGGCTGTGTTCAGGGAAGAGGGAAGGAAGTGGCTCAATCCTGCGTCTCAGCCACCCGAACGAGAGGCAGGAAGCGTGAGGCCTTTGGAATGAGATTGGCTGGCTGTGGGGGATGGCAAAGGCAGGCCTTAAGCCAGACTGATCCCACCTGGCCTCACTCAGGTGTTCACACGCACTCAGCACTCTAACTTCTTAGTCTCATACTCAAGGGGAGCAGTGGGGAGGTGGCGTGCTGAGTGGAACTTGGGAATCTACTTGTGTTCTTTAAAGAAACTCTGCTTTTTCTCCCCTCCCCACAGAGAAAGCTGCCCGTGGATACTAAATGCTGCTCTAGATTATGAGCTCAAGCAAGAGTGCACGCTATAATCGTTTCTCTGGCGGCCCAGCAAACCTCCCTTCCTCGGACAGCACAAACGGGGTAAGGGGCAGAGCAGGCACTCCTCTGAGCTGCTCCCAAAGCCTGATCAGGGACTAGCCTAAGACCCCATCCCATCCTGTCTTGCCTGTCAATGGCTCCGAGAGAAGCATCCCTTCCAGACGGGAGGGAGGACCACTGTACTCTCAACGCTGTCACTGAAGAGCCAACTTCTTTGTCCCTGTACATGCATCCAGACCTTACCACCATGGCCTGTCATAGGCAAGGGGCCTTTCGAGGAACAAACAGCCTGTTCTGGAGCCAAGATCCTGAGCTAGCGCAGATGACCGACTAGATATGAAGGGAAAAGCCAGTGAGGGAGAGAACTGCCTGGGCAGCATTCAGTATTTACAGGGAGCTTTCCAGACACTTTGGTGAGAATAGCTGCCCTTTCTGGCTGCTCCTGTTGTTCCCTGCTGCTGAACACAGGTGTAGACAGCGTAGAACACAGTGTTCCCAAACTAACCTGACCATGGAGCACTTTACGGCTTGAGATACATTCACAGAACCCATAAATCCTCTTGGGAGACCTGGGGTTATGCAATACTGTTGGGATGAATAGGGATCAGGGAATTTTGAAGCAAAACAAAGGCCATTCAATCTACTTTCCTACCCCCAAAATTGACATGCTTAAGTTGTTTGATACATTTGCAATTTGATAATCTATTAGAGCATAAAATGACACTAGCCTGAAATTTTAATGGAATCCCCCAGTTTGTGTTGGTAGAACAAGTAACCTAACCAGGCTTTTATGAAACCCTGTTTAGAAGATACTAATGCAGAGGACAACTACTCGTTTTTACACACTCTGGCCAGCCTCTCCCTGGTCCTGAGTTCTGAGTACTGGTAGCAGACCTCTAATTCTGAAGCCACTGAACCCATCATCATCTACCCCCCACCATGGGGGCCCAGCTCAAGAGCTATTGACCATCCCATTGGCTTAGGGACCCTCATCTCTGTAGAATTTGACAGAACCTGTCTGTCTGCCAGCTTAGTCCTGGCTGGGGCCAATGGCCTGGCTCCCATTACTGAGATCATTACTGTATTGAGAAAACAAGGGTCCCTGCCTGTCCTCAGCCTATGACCACCTGCCTATTCTACAGGATTGTGTGGAAAGAAAGACAGCTTTGGACACAGTAGAGAGGGGACTTGAGCAGAAAGACACCTTGGGGGAGCTCTCCCCCAAATCCCTTCAATAATGCCATAAGACAATACCTGGAGCAGCAGAACCCACAAAAGGACTGGTTGAGATTATTTTTCAGCCAAAGACAGGTTAGAAGGTCAGCAGAAGGGGTTAAAAAAAAAAAGACCCCTGGGGCCTTTTTTTAGAAGGCAGCTGCACAAGCATTTGGGGGCTTCCCTGTAGCAGAAGTGTGGAATCCAAGGCCCTCCACACTAGATCTTCCCGTGTGGCTCCATTTCTTACAAAGGTTCCTTACGGTGAGGGGTTTCTGAGGCTGGTCCTGCTCTGTGCCCTAAGGGTCTTATGTCTGATTCTGGCCCTTCCCTGTGTTGTAAAATAAGAAGTGGGCTGACTATACCCAAGGCTGGGGGTGGGGGGTGGGGAGGTTCTGTTGATTAGGTCATTGATTTGTTGTCTCTGAGTTTTACAAATGAATCCTATTTAGGTGTACCTTCTCTACTTAGTGGTCAAAGAAATGTTCATTAAAGTACTGGATACACAGTGCCTAGCCCCATAAGAAGTACTTAGAAGTTTGTATAATGGGTAGAGCACTGGGCCTGGAGTCATGAAAATCTCAGTTCAAATCAGGCCTCAGACACTTACTAGCTGGGTGACCCTGGGCAAGTCACTTGTTGCCTGCCTCAATTTCCTCACCTGTGGAATGGGGATAATAAAGCACCTGCCAGGATTGTTATGAGAATCAAATGAGGTAATATTTGTCAAGTGCTTTGCAAAGTACCATATAAATTTTATTATTATTATTATTATTATTATTATTATTAGACCCCTTTTTAAAAGGCCCTCTGTTAGGCATTAGGAATCCCCCTCCTTAGCCACTGGCAGTGCATCTGCTCAAGGGAGGGAATGTGATTATGTCATCTCTGTTCTCTCTTTAGACCAGAATGGAAACCACCTTTGGTCCTGCATTTTCAGCTGTTACCACCATTACTAAAGGTGAGTTCCTGCCAGGATCCAGGTGTTACTCTGAACCTGCCCCACAGACTTTGGTCCTTTGCGGGGAAGACGGGTGAGAGAGAGATCAGGGAGGAGGAATCCCATTTACCAAAGCCAGGAGGACGTCATCACTGGAGAAAAGCTGGAAAAGGCCTTGGAGGCCACCTTCTCCATCCCCTTATTTTGGGGAGAGGAAATTGAGTCCCAGGGAGATGTGGTGACTCACCCAAGGTGATGCTGGAAAGCCGCAGCAAGCTTATGGGCTCCTCTCCCTTGTCCACAGTATATGGCCTTGCCCCATGGACTCTGTTGGACACTTCCTCCCTTCTACTGCTGGGTGAGTGGGTGGATCAAGTGGGTCAGCCCGCTCCCTTCCCTTTCTGGTTGGTGTCTGAAGATCCAAAAGCAAATACGCCTTTACTTACTTACTTTACTTTGGGGGGGGGCAGGGCAATGAGGGTTAAGTGACTTGCCCAGGGTGACACAGCTAGTAAGTGTCAAGTGTCTGAGATCGGATTTGAACTCAGGTCTTCCTGAATCCAGGGCTGGTGCTTTATCCATTGCACTATCTGGCTGCCCCTACTTACTTATTTTGGCTCGGCTCGGCTTAATTATCCTTTGGATCATCTCAGTTTCATGACGACGGTGGTCACGTGCTCACACAAAGTCCTTTGTGCACATGGATCACCCTTCGGTGGTTCTTGTAAGCATTGTGTATTCAGGACCCGCTCCTTAAAGAAATGATTGAGGGCCATCAAGTTGGCTCCTTTGGTGGACCTGCTTCCCTCCCCCATCCCAAGCACATACAAGTGTCACTGAGCTTTCTGTGGAACCGTAGCAGGCACTCCTGAGCAGAGTTAAAGGCTGGCAGTCCTCATCCTGCTAACTACCCAAACACGCACACACTGCTTTCCCTCTCTGCAGATTCGGGTAATGCTGAAATGTACCATCTTAAGATCTGGAGGGAACTGTGCTTAACCAGCAGTCATGCTAGCAGCTAGCTCCCTGGACCAGCTCCTCCTCTTTCTTCCTCAGCTGGAGCCTCCTTTAGACCCAGGGAATCTTGGCATCGGCCCCTTATGCCCATGGGGCTCCTAGAGGCAAATATTTTTCCTTTGGCCCACCTGCAGAGTAAGCATCCATGCTCCAATAGGACTCTGCAAATCTCCAGCCAAAACCAACCCTAATTTATTTACTTGGCACTGTGCAGAAAATGAATGCTACAAGCCATACTTTCCACTCTAAAGGACTGGCTCTGGAACACATCAGACGAAAGCACAGCTGCTCTCCAGCCCCGTGGCATGGCAGGGGGTTGGGCAGCCTCTGCTTCTAGCAAGCTCTGGTCCCGTCCGGTTCTACCATTCTCTGGTTTAGCTGCAGGGTTCTTACTGTGAGTCCTTTATAGCTGCACAGGATCTCAGAGTTCAGAGATCTCTGGGCCTCCTGACTGGGGTTCTCCACAACATGCGGCCATCTTGCCTTTGCTCAAACACCTTCAGTCAGGGGTCAGTCATCCGCTGCCTCCTGAAGCAGCCCACTCCATTTTGGGGCATCTGGGGGATTGACATCATTGTTAGCTGGTTTTTCCTTCTATCCAGCCTAAAGTGGTCCCATTGTAATTTCCACCTGTTGCTCTTGGCTCTGCCCTCTGGGACCAGAATCAACAAGCCTGACCCCTCTCTCATGTGGCCGCCCCTCAAATCCTGACTATGATTTCCACCCTTCTCCCAGTCTTCTCTTCTGCAGATCTTCCTTCCTTCAGCTGATCCTTACATGGCACTATCTTGAGGCCCTTCAGCATTCTGGTTGTCCTTTGGAGGGGGGGGGGCAGTGGGGGTTAGGTGACTTGTCCAAGGTCACACAACCGGTAAGTGTCAAGTGTCTGAGGTCGGATTTGAACTCAGGTCCTCCTGAATCCAGGGCAGGTGCTTTATCTACAGTGCCACCTAGCTGCCCCTGCCTGGTTGCCTTTGTTTGTTTTTTTGTTGTATGTTTGTTTGTTTGTTTAGTGAGGCACTTGGGGTTAAGTGACTTGCCCAGGGTCACACAGCTAGTAAGTGTTGAGTGTCTGAGGCCAGATTTGAACTCAGGTACTCCTGACTCCAGGGCCGGTGCTCTATCTATCCACTGCACCATCTAGCTGTGCCTGGTTGCCTTTTGCTGGCTGTTTTCTAGTTTATCAATGTCCTTCCGAAAATACAGCCACCCAGAAGTAAGCACAGAACTCCAGCTGTAGTCTGACCAGGATTTCACCCCGTATTCCTGGGTACTGTGCCTTCCTTTGTACTCCAAGGAGCCCCATCACTGCCTTGGCTGCTGGCGGGTGCTACCAGTCAGGAAGCTCTGAGTCAGTCCATAGTTGGTCTACACTGTCCTGATGAACTAGGCTGGGACAAGTTCTCATGTCTCTGGCTTTGGGATGCAGTCAGAAGCCGTGTAGATACTCCCCTCCCCTCTACGCTCTCTGTCCCCAGACTGGCCTATAGGGAGAGTGGTGAAGAAGGACAATTGGTAGGTTAGACAAGGTGACGGCGATTCAGCCGCACCTTCTGCCTAATAGGATTTCTGGGCCCAGTGGTCTCATTTTCTCCCAAAGGTAAAGGCTTCCCCTCCCACTCCCCCAGCTGCTTCCTATGAATGGTTGGCATTTCTCTTCACACTCTGTCCATTGGTTTTCCCTACCAAGGCAAAGGGCATGATTTCTTTGTTTTCCCTGCCCCCTCCTGAGGGCACTTACTTAAGTTGACAAGGATGCTTCCGGTTTTACTGAAGCCATGGTGAAAATGGTGTGTAGCACCTATTGCTTATTTCATCTCCAACAGCACATGCAGAGCCATGGGTCTGAGCCTACTCTGAGGCACTAGGAAAAGAACCCACATTTTGTTTCTTCCCCCTCTTGTTTTTGTCTCAAGCTCCTCTCCACGAACAGTTGCCTTTTTGAAACTCAGAAGTCACCCATAAAACACTCTGAGCCTTTTCCATCTGTAAAAACCATTTTTTGTTTCAGTAGCTGATGGGACCAGCACGTACAAACAGCACCGTAGGACTCCCTCCTCCTCCAGCACACTCACCTACTCCCAGAGGGATGAAGAAGATGGCATGGTAGGTTTACTGTCGAGTTTTCTTTCCAGCAGACTAGTTACTACAGTCAGACAGTAAGCCCAGGAGGCACGACCAGAGGATGCAGCTGGGGCCTATCCTGACTTCTAATGGTATGGGAAGGGGACTCTCCTGCAAGAACTCTGTTTCAAGAAAGGTGGGAAGTTGAGGCCATGTGTGGATGAGGTAACTCAGCACATGTGTATACTGAATTCAAGAGCTCATTAAGGTGAACTTATTTGTGGCTTTTTTTGGGGGGGGGGGTGGGGATTGAAAGCTGTGTCCTGAACCAGACAGAAGCCTGTAGAACCTTCTACTCTTCTCTTTGGCCTGGGCTCTGGGACACAGGGGGAGCAGGCAGGGTGTGGTGCGAAATAGGAGAGGCCCATGGCCTTAGCCAGTGCCAGGGGATTTGAAGGAAAAACTTCTGATGGCTTTGAAAGTTCTCAGCCTTGGGGGAAGTTAGGTGGTGCAGTGGATAAAGCACGGCCCTGGATTCAGGAGGACCTGAGTTCAAAGCTGCCCTCAGATGTTTGACACTTAGTAGCTATATGACCCTGGGTAAGTCACTTAACCCTCATTGCCCCACCGAAAGAAAGAAAGGAAGGAAGGAAGGAAGGAAGGAAGGAAGGAAGGAAGGAAGGAAGGAAGGAAGGAAGGAAGGAAGGAAGGAAGGAAGGAAGGAAGGAAGAAAGAGCTCAGCCTTGAGAAAGGCAGTAATTATCACAGGGGCAGGCCCCTGATCAGTTAGTGCTCCAGCCTCCGCTCTCTTGGGTGGTCGAGTTCAAGAGGTAGAGAGGCAAGAGCACTGACCCTCAAGTCAGAGGGCCTTGGCTCAAATCCTATCCATATCACTTTGTTGGGGTTTTTTTGCTTGTGAGGCAATTGTGCTTAAGTGACTTGCCCAGGGTCACACAGCTAGTGAGTGTTAAGTATCTGAGGCCGGATTTGAACTCAGGCACTCCTGAAGCCAGGGCTGGTGCTCTATCCACTGCGCCACCAAGCCGCCCCACCCATATTACTTTGTACCTGAGTGACTGAGGGAAAGTCTTTCATGCTTCTGGAGCCTTGGTTTCCTCATCATTAAAATGGGAACTGCACCAGACGGTTTCTAAGCTTCTTCCCAGCTCTTTATCCACGATCCCCCATGTATGTGCACGGGCAGATGAAATACTAAAGGGATCCACACTAGGCACAGTATGTCTAGGAAGCTTTTGTAAAGCCCTCATGGTTGCTTGCAGGCACTTAATCCTGAGTTGGTTTTGGGGCTGGTTTTGAACTTTCCATTCTGGTTCCTAGTTTCCATTCTCTCCATTTGAGGACAGAGTTAGCAGATCGAAGGCTCTCCTCACCTCTGCCTGTTCTGAACTCTCTGGGAGTGCCGGGGTCCTGCTGTTAAGCTGAGTGGGATGTGAGGTTCTCAGTTACTCTTTCCCAGCCCAGCAGTGCTAGAACAAATGCCTCAGCCAGCCAAACGGCTGCAAATGTGAAGAGATGGAAGACAGAGGGAGGGAGGGGGGAGGGCTAAACCAATACAACAAAATTAGGAAATCTGGCACATGCCGTGTAAGTTCTTTGAGGAATTGTGGCTGGTTTTGGTTTTGCCTCTTATGTCCAGTACCCATCGCATTGCCTTGCACACAGTAGGTGCTTAATAAATATTTGCTTGGATTGTTTTTTTAAAAGGAAGAAAAAACACAGGAACAGGCTAAGGGGACAGCCCCAAAGCCTGACGATAGGTGTCCCTAGTATCCAGGGAATGTACCAGAGGGGATCTCCCCCTCCTGGGCCTCAGAGGCCCGTGAGTCTAACCTTCTGTTCTTAGGGCAAGGCAAAGTTTTCCTTTCAAACCCAGGCTCTCTCCTTCTGAATCCTAAGTTTTTCTGTTTGGGGATATTTGTAGCTACCTCTGTGTTTTGCTGCAAGTCTGTCTTTGGTTTTGCCTTTGTCTTGTTTTGTATCCTCAGCATGTAGCGTAGCAGAGTGCCTGCCTCACGGAAGGCACTTCATGCTTGTTGACTGACTGACCAACTATCGGGCTGGCACCTCTCCTCCTCAAACGTTTCTGGTTTCTGTTTTGCATCTTGTCCATGCTCCCCAAGCTGTGTCATTAGGATAGCTCATTCAGCAAGGGCCAAGGGCCCCACTAGCAGCTTACCATTTGTCTTTCTGACTCCCCAGGCATGAAGCAGGAGCCTTTATCCCACTGCCTCCCTCATGTGGCCACCCTGGCTCCCAGGCCTCTGCTTTGCTCCCAGTCTCCTTCACTCAGGAAGCTCCAGGCACCCCATTTCACCATGGATAGACTTTAGTCAGCCCCTGCTCTGTGTTCAGTGCTGTGCTCGGCACCTGAGAGGCAGAGACAGATTTCCCAGGCCACTCCCTCCCCACCTCCTTACACCCCCGTTTCCCATGGCTCAGGCACACAAGCAGTGGTGACAGAGCTCTCGGCCAGCTAGCTAGGCCCCTCTCTCCCCTTTTGGAAGTGTGTATTTGGCCTCTTGCTATGGTCTGGATCTGTTCTCTGTGTCTTTCCTGGTTTTCCATTGCCTGTTAGGATGTTTTGACTCATTTCCTTAAATTTTCCACTCTTGTTCCTGTTGCGGTGTTTCCATGCAAAGCTATTTGGAGCATTTCTGAGTGGTGGGAGGGTCTTGGCGGGATCTGGCGGCCCTGTGGAGCACACGGGGTACAGAGTGAACGTGACTGCCCTCCCCGTGAGGACCAGGCTGGGGGCACCCTGCCCTGCTCAGGACTGTTGAAGCAGTGTTAGAGGGCTCACGTTTCAGCCCAGACCCAGTTCCCTCTCCTGCCCTCTCACTGGTTTGGTTGGGCTTTCTTTAATGATTAGCGTGCAGGGCAGCAGGGAGCTCACCAAGCCCGAGCAGTGTGCACTGACGCCAACCCGGGCAGAGGGGATTGTGAGTTCAGCTTCTCTTCTTCTGGGGCTTTGAGCTCCCGCCAGGGGCTCTTCCAGTAGGGGAGAAAGGGACGTGGTTGGGGCAAGCTGGCATTCTAAGGCCTGAGCCCTGTGATGTCCAGGTCCCCAAACCCTCCTGATGCTTAACGGTCCTTTCTGGGCTCAGTGGGGAAGCTGATGGAATTGGAAGTGGAATCTGTGTCCCTCTCTGTTAGGAAAAATAACCACCACGTTCACCCAAGGGGAGGACGTGTGTGTGGTGATCCTGAGAACGGTGAGCAGAATTTCCACCTCCTCCATGGAGAAACGAGAAAGGATGGGTCTGTACCGAAGCAGGGGCCAGGGGGTGGGGATTTCAGCTCTGCACAGGAGAGGTTGGGGTTTTTGTTGAGTGGTTTAGTTTTTTCTTATACTCCGAGTCAGAGAAATTGGCGCCTGTGAACACGGGAGGTTCTTCTTCAGGCGTTTGTGTTTCTGGAGACATTGACTAGCCATCCAGGCTCCCCCCGGGTCAGGTCTGAAGAGGGGGCGGCCACTAGAGGTCCCTTCAGCCTTGGAAGAAAGCCTGTCTTTGATGGGATCTTTAGAAACTCCTTGACCAGAACAATCCAAGGCAGCCTCAGGAGCTTTCCAGAAGAAGCAGAGAGGTGTTTGTAGCCTGAGCAGCCCCTCCCTTTCCCCGCAGGAGGCCTGCATGCACAGGGGCCCTTCTGGGCTGCAGGGAAGAAAGGGATCACTCTGCTTTCCAGAAAGAACAGCTTTGTCTTGGTGGATTTAGTCCCTTGCTGTTTCAGCTGTCTTGCTCCTTCCCTAAATGCCTGCCCACTAGGTCAAACTGTCTGATTTTCATGGCCTGGCCTGACCTCCTGGAGAATATGGAGATCTCAGGTTCAGGTTTGCAGCAAAACCCTTTCTAGGGAGCTCTGAGAACCATGCTAGCACCTCCCTCCCTATCTAACGGTTGGCTGGGTGGTAGTGAACAGCGAGGGCTCCATTGCCTCGTGCCATGCCCTCCCCAGCCCCACAGCCTGGCGGGAGCAGGATTCTGCATTGGCTTTTGGGCTGCCCCACTAACTACAGGAAGCAGGAAACAGCCCAAGAGTGTCCTCGTTGAATTGAATAGGAGGAAGTCACTCCATTGACACAAAAAAAGTTGGCAGATATTAGATAGGGAGTAAAACAACAAGTTCTTGGGCTGAGGCTTCTGGACCAGTCGGCCCCGGGAAACTGCAGGGAAGGCCCCCAGTGCTTTCTCTTTCTTCGGGGAAGGATTCTGTTCTAAGGGAGTCTGCTTGTTCAGTGCTTCCACGAGTAGGCCCTCGTGGGATGGGTGGAGTGGCTCCTGGTGCATTGACATGAGTGTGTGACTGGTGGCCTTGCTTGAGAGACTGCGTCTGACTTCATCCTCATGTCCCCTACTCGATGGGGCTCACCACAGGCAGGAATGCAGCAGGGCTCAGGAGCCAAATCTGAGCTAAGCCCTGGCTTACTATTGCCTGGCTTGAGGGAGCCCCACCACAGCCTTGGAGGGTACAGAGGTCTCTGCCGAGTTGCCCGGTGAGCCAGAATGCCGGATCTGATGGGCAGTGGCCTCAGAGGCCACGGGTGATGTTTCTGGAGGTAGGGCCTGAGGCTAATTCTTGTCTTTCTGTCTCTTTTCCATTCGCAGCCCCCGATCAACACTCCCCGACGCTCTGATTCGGCCATATCTGTCCGCTCCTTGCATTCTGAATCCAGCATGTCTTTACGGTCCACGTTCTCCCTGCACGAGGAGGAGGAAGAGCCAGTATGTATCTGGGTTGGGTGAGGGGGTCAGGAAGAGCACATGCAGCAGCGTGGAGGCCCAAGGGTGTGAGCGGTCTTCTAGCTGGTCATAGACTTTAGAGCTGGAAGGCTCCTTAGAGGTCATGTAGTTCAGCTTCCCCATTTTACAGATAGAAGAGTGAAGCCCAGAGAAGTGGCTTGCGGTCTTTTTGGTTCCTGACTTGGTGGTGATGGCAGGAAAAGACAGAGAGGAGCTGAGGAAAGATAGGATTGCGAGGGTGTAAGAATTCTGTTCTCAATCTTTCTCTTTCTATATTTCAATAAACATTTAAAAATCTTAAAAAAAAAAAAAAGTGACTTGCTCAGGGTCACACAGGCATCAGTAGCAAGCCTAAGATTGGAAGCCAGCTTCTCTGATGCCACGTGTGCTGCCCTTTCTGCCCCCCAGGGATGACCCTGATCAGTGTAATGGAGCAGGTGCTCAGCCACAAGACGTCGGCTCGAGACAGCACTGGCCCCTGTGTGCTGGTGAGGATGTACACAGCACCCTCCCTGCTCAGCTTGGTCAATTGTTTCACTGACCTTTGAAGAAATATCCCAGCCAACCTTGGGAATGAGCTGATATGAAGCAAAGAAATCAATAGCATTGTTTTCTGAGCATTCCCACATCTCTGGCAGATGACACTGCAGAGACCTGCATGCACCAGAGTGCTTTCTCTTCAACTTTGGCATTTTCCCATCCTCGTCTGGGTGGACTCAGGGGGTCTGTGATTTGCGGTAACTTTGCTCATGTCCCTGAATACATGAGGTTCCCAGAATTCAAAGTAGTTTCGGACTCAGTCTGTCCCCTACTTCACTGTAGATAGAGGAGTTCTGTCCCTGAACTTGCTTGAGACAGGTGTTCTTTCTACTGCTTGGAGCCTGTGTCAGAGAGGCTGGCTGCAGGAGCAGCTTCAGATAATCATAGATTTAGGGCCAAAAGGCACCTCAGAAGTCAGATGGGGAAACTGAGGCCCTGAGCACTTAAATTACTTGTCCTGAGTCATACAGGTAATAAGTAGCAGAGACAAGATTCAAACACAGGTCCTTGTGACTTCGGGGCTAACGCCCTTTCTGCTGCATCATGCCAAGGACAGGAGAGGCATGAGAAACTGCAGAAAAGTGATTACAGAATTTGTATAAAATGCAGATGGGGAGTGGGCAGCTAGGTGGCGTAGTGGATAAAGCACTGGTCCTGGATTCAGGAAGACCTGAGTTCGAATCCTGCCTCAGACACTTGACACTTACTGTGTGACCCTGGGCAAGTCACTTAACCTTCATTGCCCCGCAAAAACAAAAAATGAAGATGGGGTGCCATCCCCCTTCCTCAGCCCTTCTAATCATAAGTCAGCAGTCTTCACCCCTCTGTGGCTCTGGAGCCACATTTGCAAGACTGAGGACTTCTTTTTACAGAGACTAGGCTGACATTTTCTCCTGTGGAGAAAGAGGGCATGGACAAGCACCTGCAGCCCAAGAGCTGTGGGCTCAGGATCCTATCCAGTGATCCTGGTGCTGGTCTCTCCTTTGCTCAGTACTGAAAGGAATTGGTGCCTTGGCTGTTTCTCCTGTGTTCTTTTTTTTTTTTTTTTTTTGCAGGGCAATTGGGGTTAAGTGACTTGCCCGGGGTCACACAGCTAGTAAGTGTCAAGTGTCTGAGGCTGGATTTGAACTCAGGTACTCCTGAATCCAGGGCTGGTGCTTTATCCACTGCGCCACCTAGCTGCCCCCTCTCCTGTGTTCTTAATGCAGATTTACTTTCATTCAACAAACGTTCTTTAACATTCTCAATTCTTAATTTTTATTGTCATCTTTCGTTTTCACATCACCTTAATTTCTGGATATGTCATTCTGTCCTTCTCTCTCCAGTAAGCCATCCCTTGTAACACAAAGGAAAAAAAAAATTAAGCAGTTGAGCAAAAACAAGCAAGACACCAACCAAGGCCAACAGCAGATGCACTGTATTACGTCTTCCCTCTGCAGGGAAGGAACAGAGGTGCATATTCTTGGCTGTTCGGCAAGGCCAGGCTTGTTCATTATAATCACACGGCATTCTGTTTTGGCCTTTTGGTCTTTGCTGTTGTCTTTGTACGCGTTGTTTTCCTTGTTTTGTTTACTTTATTCTGCAAGAGTTCATCCAGCCTTCCCACGCTTCTCTCAATTTTCCATAGTCTTCATTTCCAATGCCATGGCAATGTTCCAGGACAGTCAGAGACCACAGTTAGTTTAGCTGATCCCCAGTTGTCAGCCGGTGGCTGCAGACATTTGTTAAAACTCCCACTTGGTGCAGGGTGCATCACTGAGCTCTGGGATACACAGGTAGAAAGCACCCAGCCCCATGGTTTCAGAGGCCTTACCAGCCACTTAAAGAGGGCCCTAGGCTGGACTGGGGAAGAATGGGTCACAATCATTGGATTTGGAGCTAGGTGTGACCTTCTAAGGAGTTTCCTTTAAAACGCAACTCGGGCACAGTTAGGTGGCGCAGTGGATAAAGCATCAGCCCTGGATTCAGGAGGACTTGAGTTCAAATCTGGCCTCAGACATTTGACATTTACCAGCTGCGTGACCCTGGCCAAGTCACTTAACCCTCTTTGCCCCGCAAAAAACCAAAACAAAACAAAATGCATTTCAGTGCCCACATCTCCTCACAGGAGAGTGGGAAGTATGGAGGAGAAAGCCAAGCAAAATCAGAATGCCCTGAGGAATGGAATAGGAAAGAGGATGAGGAGAAGGTTTGTGAAGGGCTGGCCTTCACCTTAAAGGAGATGGGGGAAGGAAGAAAGGAGCTGTGTCTGGGTTCGGGGCAGTGTTCACTGTCTAGCTAGAAACTGCCTTTGAGTCATGCTCATTCCTTGAGGAAGTTGCCTGGGCAGAGGGCCTGCCATCTTGAGGGGAAGCAGCTGCCTCCCTCCCCAGAGCAAGATGCTTTCCCCTGGACTTATGGGCCGCCTCTTTCCATGTGGCATGCATCCCGATGTGGGGGCTTCAGGGGTCTTTCCAGAGGGAGGCTGGTGACTGGAGATGGGGATGGTTGTGACTGGACTGGCAGTGGTGAAGGGGCTACCCGTACTAGGATGGAAACTCCTCGAGGCCAGGAAGCGCATCCTCTCTATATGTATGCCCACGTGGCCCAGCACCGTGCCTGACACACAGTAAACACTTGGTAACAGTTCGTCAGGTTGGATCTGCGTCCCAAGGTGGCATTTGGCACAAGGCCTGCCCATGCAATCAGGTCCTTGCCCTTTGGGGTGGTCACCTGGCCACGTCTTGTCCTTCCTTCCCATGACCTCTGAGGGAAATGGTCGTTCGACAGGATTTCAGATGCATCTAGCTGAGCAGGCCTGGCTTGGGGCATGTGGAGCGAGCTGCCCACTTTGGCCCACTGACTTCAAAACCTGTCAGTGTGGCTGGAATGTCTCCCTGGATGATCTCTACTAGCTTAGTTAGCAAGAGCACAGGTATCACCTTTGTCCCCAGCCTTGGTGCCCAGCAGGCTGGTCTCTTTGGGGCTTTCCTTGAATGAGCGCCTCATTCTGGATTCTCCATGAGAGCCTCAGAGGGAGGCAGGGAGGCTGGCTTGGCTACAGTGGACCTTTCCATCCCCCTCTAGCATGTCTGCCGGGGGGCTGGCCTGACCTGGATGCTGATCCCAGCCTATGGACGAGGTTCCCCCCACCACCCCCAGCCCGACAGCTTCACCCTGGGCCACAGGTAGCTTTTTGGCTTTCCTTCCAGTGCTCTCAGTCTCCCTTTTTCTCTTGGTTCCAGGAGCCTCTGGTGTTTGCGGAGCAGCCGTCAGTGAAGCTGTGCTGTCAGCTCTGCTGCAGTGTGTTCAAGGACCCAGTGATCACAACCTGTGGGGTAAGGAGCCTTCCCCCTCTGCCTCAGAGCACTGGTCCTGTGGGTCTGTGCTGTGCTCTCTCTGCACAGTGTGCAGCCCCCGAATCCTCAGTGGCAGGGGCAGCGTGGTGTCATAGATTTAGGTTCAAATCCCACCTCAGACACTTATGAGCTATGTGCCTCTGGGCAAGTCACTGAACTGAGATTTGCTCGATAATTTGGGAAGCCTGCTCCCCACCAAGGACTGGCTTTGTTAGCTGCATTGAGGGCTCCAGAGCCCATCTGCTGTAGGCTGCAGTGGGGGCGGGGGCAGGGGCGGGGGCGGGGGTGGGGTGGGGGTAGGTCACAATCATTGAATTTGGAGCTAGAAGTGACCTTTGAGCCATTTTGGCTCATGCTTTCCATTTCCAGCTGAGGAACTGAGGCCTAGGGAGGGCATATGACCTGCTCACAGTTAGTCGGCAAGTTAGTGGTCAGAGCCAGCATGAAATCCCAGGTCTCCCCAAACCAGTTCAGCCATCTCTGCTGTACCTCACTGTTGTGTCTAAAATGAAGCATCAGGGCAGCTAGGTGGCGCAGTGGATAAGCACCAGCCCTGGATTCAGGAGTACCTGAGTTCAAATCCAGCCTCAGACACTTACTAGCTGTGTGACCCTGGGCAAGTCACTTAACCCCAATTGCCTCACCAAAAAAAAATAAAATAAAGTGAAGCATCACTGTAGTAATGACATGCAACCTTCTGGACCCAGACCAGAATCACCATCCAGCGCTGACACCTGGGGAGTGGGTCTGGGGGCAGCTTCACCTCTGTTGTTAGGATAGCTTCCCCCATGGCAGAGTTTGGGTTTTCTATAAGTCATCCCTAAATGTTCTCTGGTAGGCGCCTTGTTCTAGTAGCAAAGGCAGACAAGGACCACTTGTCACTCTAAAGCCAAGAGCTAAAAGGAAGGATCTTCTTGAGCAGGGGAGTCAGGCCAGGCCACTGAGCTGAGAGCAACAGTGATGGGCCAGGCCCTGGCCTCCAGACTGCCCAAGGGCCTCTTGTTCCTTGTCCTTAGTGATTCAGGGGCCACGTGGGCAGAGGCAGACCCGTGTAGGCCTTGAGGAGTAACCATGGGATCCCAGGGCTTAGGGCATGAGATCTCCCTAATCCAACTCCTGTAGTTTGCAGAAGAGGAAAGTGAGACCAAGAGAAATTAAGTAACTCGCCCAGAGCCACCCAGCAGTCACACCCTGGGATGCCGGCTCAGGTCTTCCAACTCCAAATCCAATGTGCTTTCCCACAAGGAGGCTTTGGGCTCTGGTTCCCAGAGCATGAGTCTGGGTATGATCCAGGCTCATTCTCAAGTCCCCTGGCCTGGGCTCCCCCACGTAGTGGGTCCCAGTGCAGGGCAGCAGAGTGGGGGCCAGGCACAAACAGACTCAGCCACGGACAGCATTTGATGACTCTCCAAATGAGAGTCCTGTTGTGAGCCCGCTTTCTCATTGTCTCATATCTCGTTGTCTCCACAGCACACATTCTGTAGAAGATGTGCCTTAAAGTCTGGTAGGTACCCGTTCCTCTGCGCCACACTCTGCAAGATGGCCTTGTATCTCTGCCAGCTTGTTAACTTTCCTCTGTACAAAAATGCAGCCAACTTCACAGCCTGGAGAAGGGCTTTTTAAGGGCATCCCAGGGTGCCGCCTCTCTAAGCTGCCTGGCATTATTGACGGATGCTGCTGCTCCGGCCTAATTGTCACCATTAGCAGCGAAGTGCTTTGGGGATTTGCTGTGATTAAAATTCCAAAGAGCAAATTGGAGATGCCTGAGAGCTTCCAAATGGGGGTGGGGGCTAGAGAGGAAGAGAGACGCTGAGGGTCAAGAATGGTCTAGAACATGCTCTGCAACCTCTCTGGCTGGGCTGTTCACCTCTGGGGGGTGTGGGGCAGGGCAGGAGGCCGTCGTCTGTCTCGCCATGGCCCTCTTTCAGACAGTCACTTGAGGGGACACAGTTAAAATAGCTGGATGTTTGAATGAGAGAATGAAAAATGACCAAGTGCTGCCACTAGCATCTAAGCTCTAATTCCATTTGGCTGAAAGTGACTAGAGCTGTGAGCCTGAGTGCTCACCTGAAAGTCCCCTCTACCTGGCATCCTGTTAGGAGTGATCGGTTATGATCTGGGTCAGGTGAAGGGATGTCAGCACACGGTCAGTCTGGGATGCAGCTTAGTGCTCAGTAACTTTGACCCAGATGCCAAAGATCCTGCCAACCCCAACTCCTTGGTTACCGCCTGCCTGACAGTCCGTGGTCCTGTCCTTGAGGGCTGCCCATCATCTCCCCATCCCACCTGCACAAGGAGCACCTTCTGTCCTCCGAGACGTCAGCCAATTTCCAAGTCACTTCCTCGTTCCCTCCTCTTACTGTGTCTGAGTGAGGCTTACGGCAGACTTTTGGAAAGTCAGACCTTGGCATGGGTGTTCTAGGTTCCTAACGCACCAGTCTGGTGACAGCATTCTCTTGGACGGCAAGCCAGGCCCCTTGGAAAGGGGAGAGGGAGAGTTTCCTCTCGGGGTCTTTGTATCACTCCCTGCTAGGCGGACAGGGGCTGCTAGTGCTATCCTTTCCCAGGAACACCCTGACCCAGCTCTGTACTGACACAGTAGTTGATATAAGCCCCTTTTTCTGGGCCTCAGTTTCCCCATTTATAACCTGGGGAGAGGAGGCGACGGAGGAGGAGTAGTTATATAGCACTTTCAGGTATGGCAAGCACTTTACATATATTATCTCATTTAATCATCATAGCAGTCCTGTAAGGTAGGTGCCAATGTCCTCATGTTACACGAGGCTGGAAGCAATTAAGTGACTTGCTCATGATCACAGAGCTAGTAAGTATCTGGGGCAAGATTTGAACTCAGGTCTTCCTGAATCCAAGTCCAGGACTCTGTTTACTGTAACACCAGCCTGTTCACCTATATTCTCCTTCAGATAAGGAGACTGAAAGTTCTCAGATGAGTCTCCCCTGCAGCCACTACACCCCTGCTTCTCTGAAGCACATTAATGTCGGGGGCAGGGAGAGAAGTGGGCAAACAGAGCCTCCCCAGGAAAGGAAGGCCCAAACCCAGCAAGGAGACTGTTTCCCTCGCTCCAGTCCCCAGTCCCTGACTAGCTTCCCTACCAGCTCCTGCCAGGGAGGCACAGGTCTTCACTTCCTGGAAACCTCAAAGCCCTCACAGTGATGGGGGAGGAATAATGATGAGGACGCCAGCAGTCCACACTAATACTATCCTCACTGGCTCCCCTTTGTGTAGCCCTGCTCAGTGTACAGAGCCCTCTCCTCACCTGTCACATCCCCCATCTCCTTCAGAGAAGTGCCCGGTGGACAATGCCAAACTGACTGTGGTGGTGAACAATATCGCCGTGGCCGAGCAGATCGGCGAGCTCTTCATTCACTGCAAGCATGGCTGCCGCACTGTGGGCAGCGGGAAGCCCGCCACCTTCGAGGTAGACCCCCGTGGCTGCCCCTTCACCATCAAACTCAGCTCCAGGAAGTAAGTGAACATTCCTGGAGCCGCTCTTCCCTGTGGGCATGCTCTGAGACCCATGACAGCTCCAGCCTCTCCTTTTGGGGCACTTCCCCATGAGGGGCCTAGGTAGGCCTTCAAGCACTTCCCAGCCAGCATACCCCTGTTTATGCCATCCTTGCACCTCTCTCTACTTCCGGCTGTCAACCCAGTTTTAGGAGGGGTTTCTAATTCATGTATTGGGTCTGAGACTGAGGGGAGTGAGGCTTTCCCTGGGTGAAGTCCCTGGGCTCAAATTCCTGCCATGTCCTCGAGCAGAGACCACGAAGGCAGCTGTGACTACCGGCCTGTGAGATGCCCCAACAACCCCAGCTGCCCCCCTCTGCTGAAGATGAACCTGGAGGCACATCTCAAGGAATGCGAGCACATCAAGTGTCCTCACTCCAAATATGGGTGAGTGGCTTCAGCCAGGCCCCAGCAGGGCTGGGCTGAAGAGTGGGTCTGAGCAGGCCTGCTGGACAGGTGGGGGGAGTGCCACCAAGCAGGGGCCTGTGTAAGTGATGGGGGACTGGGCTTCCTGGAGAGCCTGGTAGGGGCCTGGAAGAGGCTGCTGCTTATTAAGATGACCTTAAAAAATACCAAAACCCATTCTCTGGCAAGTGCAAAGAAGAGAAGCCTGTTCCTCCAGGGGCATCTAGAGTCATGGGTCTTAATAATAGTAACAGTCGGGGCAGCTGGGTGGTGCAGTGGATAGAGCACTGGCCCTGGAGTCAGGAGGACCTGAGTTCGGATCCGGCCTCAGACACTTGACACTAACTGTGTGACCCTGGGCAAGTCACTTAACCCCAATTGCCTCACCACCACCCCCCCAAAAATAGTAACGGTCATAATGGCTGGCATTCTCATTCTGATGTGATATTCACAAAGCACTTCACCTAGGCTGTCTCATTTGATCCTTACAACAACCCCTTGTAAAGTGTATACCATTATTATCCCCATTTTACAGATGAGGAAACTCAGGCTGAGAGTTAAGTGACTTGCCCAGGCTCACATAGCTAGTGAGGGACTTTGGTGGGGTCTGGCCCTCTGTCCACTACAATACCCAGCTACAGGGCTTGCCCCCCAGCCTGAGAGCAAGCATGAGGCTATTTTTAGGAGGAACACTGGAAGCCTAAACAGGGCAGGAGCCACTTAGAGGATGTCCTTCACTCTCGATCCTAGCACTGCCAGTGTCTAGCGGGCCAACACAGGCCTCCTCTGTGCCCTTAGGGAAGGAAGCTAAAGAGGGGATTCCTAGAGCTAATAGGAGATGGGGGTGGGGGGGTTAGAGGCTAACACAGACCCCTGGCTACCAACTGGAGCCCTTGGTGGGGTGGGGTGTGGGGAACTGTCTGCATCTTGCTAATATTCATCTGCAGACAACATTGGGCCTGGGCCCAGCTGCTCCTTCTTCTGTTCCCAGCTGTACGTTCATAGGAAATCAGGACACCTATGAAACTCACCTGGAGACCTGTAAGTTCGAAGGCCTGAAGGAGTTCTTGCAACAGACAGATGACCGTTTCCATGAAATGCATGTGGCCCTGGCACAGAAAGACCAAGAAATTGCCTTCCTGCGGTCAATGCTAGGGAAACTGTCAGAGAAGATCGACCAGCTGGAGAAGAACCTGGAACTCAAGTTTGGTATGGGAGTGAAGTCTGGTCATTACCAGACCCCTTCCCTTTGCCTTCTTCCCAGGGCCCCACAGAGGAAAGGGGAGTGGATCCTGGCCAGAACTGGGCCTTCTCTCCTGCAGAAGGCAGTTCCCCATGGAGTATTTCCTGAGAAATGCTCCTCCTGAGGCAGCAGAGAGGCTCTGGGGAATGATGGAGGCCTCTTGTCTCCTCATCCCCAGGGCCAAACTCAGGCTTAGAGTGTCCTTGGTGGTGAAATAGAATGAGTAAAGAACCCCAGCAGTGCACCCAAGGTGGCTCTGACTCACACTATGCCCCCTGGCCCAAGCAATGGCCTCCCTGTGAGATGGGCACCAGCTTCCTCCTGCCTTAAGCAGTGACCACCTTTGCTCTAATCCCGGCCTTGCCTTCTGACTCCTTCCTTCTAGATGTGCTGGATGAGAATCAAAGCAAACTCAGCGAAGACCTCATGGAGTTCCGACGGGACGCATCCATGTTGAATGTAAGCCTCTGGTCTCGAATGTCGCTCTTAGAAGCCTGGGCATAAATCCCAGGGGGACTCGGACTTGGCACAGGGCTTGAACTTCACCTTCTTTGGGGCTGAACCTCTAGAAATAGGGCAGGGGGTCAGCTGCAGCACCTCCACTGCCCCCCAATGCAAACACACACACACACATTCATATGCAGGCACATGCACGCAATGGCTATACTTAGCAGGTTCCAAGTAATACGGGACATTGGTTGGCCAGAACCTCTCCTTCATGAAGTAAATTGATGTTAGTCCTAAACCCAGCCTTTGTCTAAATCTAACCTTCAGGGGCAGCTAGATGGCGCAGTGGATAGAGCACCGGCCCTGGATTCAGGAATACCTGAGTTCAAATCCAACCTCAGACACTTAACACTTACTAGCTGTGTGACCCTGGGCAAGTCACTTAACCCCAATTGCCTCACTTAAAAAAAAAAATCATCTAAATCTCTAACCTTCAGATTCTGGCATCATGCCAGGGAGGGGGGAGGAGCAGAAATTGTGACGCTGGCCCTCTCTGCCTATATTTTTCAGGATGAGCTGTCTCATATCAATGCCCGCTTAAATATGGGAATCCTAGGATGTAAGTATTCCATTCACCCTCCATCTGTCTTTTCTATTTAAGATTTTTGCATCAATAGTCATTAGGGAAATTGGTCTATAATTTTCTTTCTCTGTTTTGGCTCTGCCTGGTTTTGGTATCAACACCATATTTGTGTCATAAAAGGAATTTGGTAGAACTCCTTCTTCACCCGTTTTTCCAAATAGTTTGTATAGTATTGGAATTAATTGTTCTTTAAATGTTTGGTAGAATTCACTTGTAAACCCATCTGGCCCTGGAGATTTTTTTCTTAGGGACTTCATTGATGGCTTGTTCAATTTCTTTTTCTAAAATGCACTTATTTAAGGATTTTATTTCCTCTTCAGTTAACCTGGGCAATTTGTATTTTTGTAAATATTCATTTCATTTAGATTGTCAAATTTATTGGCATACAGTTGGGCAAAATAGCTCCTAATTATTGCTTTAATTTCCACTTCATTGGTGGTGAATTCACCCCTTTCATTCCATCTGTCTTTTCTACAAAAGGGTCCAGAGCTTTCTGATGTTCCTTTTACTTACTTCCCAAGGGTCCCTGTCAGTTGAGGCCTGGGGTGGGGTTAGGGGGGAGCTGAGCAGAGCTCAGCGCTGGCATGAACCTGCCCCTGGGGCAGGGCCCAGCCACTGCCCCTCAGCCTCACATCTCTTGTTTGTTTCTCAGCCTATGACCCCCAGCAGATCTTCAAGTGCAAAGGGACCTTTGTGGGCCACCAGGGCCCTGTGTGGTGTCTCTGTGTCTACTCCATGGGGGACCTGCTTTTCAGTGGTTCGTCAGACAAGACCATTAAGGTAGGGCGGGTCCCCAAGGAACATAAGCATGTGGCCCCAGGGCACTTATTCAGGCTGGCCTATAGGATTGTATTGTCTGTTGTCCCCTGCCACTCTGGGCTTTAACAACTCTGTGCTCTGGTCATGTTGGCAGGCAGACTCCCCATTGTTCCCTGTGCCTCAGGGGTGATGGGGAACAGAGTATCATTATTTCCTCCTCTGGCCTCCAAGCGCTGCCTTTTCCGGAGTCTGCACACATGCACAAGTTGATCAGCCTCTGGCAGCCTTGAAGGTGACCCATCAGGGGTCAGGGAGCTTTGGGAACAGGACCTGACCAAGCCATCGGTGAAAGGGTTTTGTTTGCAGCCCCTCCTTCAACTATGCCCGTGCTGGCCTCAGTCTAGTGTTTCCCCACTGGTTTGGGAGACCATGAGCATATCCTGTCCAGGATTTAGGAGGGAGGACACCCGCACTCCCAGGGTCCGCTAGAAGCCTTCAGGTGGCACAGACCCCTGGAGGAAGCAGGAGATAGTAGCTGCTCATCAGCCACAGCTTGTTGTCTCTGAAACAGATAAGAAAATAGAAACGTCTCTGGACCATTCTGCTCTAGTGAGGGCCTCCCACGCCAGCGTCTCCTGCTCTACTGGTTAGCCCTTGTGGCTGAGCCCAGAGCTGTATATCTGAAATGAGGGGAAAGCAGTTGGAATTTCCTGGCCTGTTCATCTGAGACTCCAGGACCAAGAGGTCAGGCCTTCCTCCCTCCTTCCCTCAGGAGAGCCTTCCTGCTCCCTGAGGGTAGAACTGAGAAGCCTTAGACAGGACCCGGGCACGTTGCATTCTCCATACTCCCTGCCCCTGCCTCCTCAAGGACTGTGCCCATGCCCCTTTCCATCACCCCTGATTGCAGAGGCCTTCAAACTCTGCTCCAGCTCCGAAGTATCAGCTGGCATCTGCATTTCCAGTCAGTGCCAGCCTAGACTCTGGACTTAGAAAACGTCATAAGGTGCTCTTCCAGGAGCCCTTGGATTCTGGGGATCATAGATCCAGGTTTGGAAGAGACTTCCAAGACCAGCTGGCCCAACTCCTTCATTTTGTAGACAGAGAGATCCAGAGACTTGGCTAAAGTCTTGTAACCTGTAAATTACCCAGCTAGAATTTGAACCCAGGTCCCCTGACTCTTGGGACAGCTAGGTGGCACAGTGGATATAGAGCACCAGCCCTGGAGTCAGGAAGATTCATCTTTCTAAGTTCAAATCTGGCCTCAGACCCTTACTAGTTGTGTGACCCTGGGCAAGTCACTTCATCCTAGTTGCCTCAGTTTCCTCATCTGTAAATTGAGTTGGAGAAGGAAATGGCAAACCACTCCAGTATCTTTGCCAAAAAAGCTCCAAATGGGGTCACAGAGAGTCAGACACGACTGAAACGACTCAACAACAACAACCCCTGGCTCTTACATTCAGTCAGCTTTTCCACGCTATGATGCTCATATCTCCAAAGGGCAATTGCTTTCTTTGCTGGGTGGAGGACCCCAGGGCCTCATTGCTTGTTGTCAAGAGTCAGAGGAAACAGCTGCAAATGGACAGGACCTCCTTTGATTCCCACTTGCCAGTGTCAGCTGACTCTACACCCTGGTAGCCGAGGTCAGGTCTGTTGTCTGAGCCCTGTCTTTCCTGTTAGGTGTGGGACACCTGCACCACCTACAAATGCCAGAAGACCCTGGAAGGTCACGACGGCATCGTGCTCGCGCTCTGTATCCAAGGGTGAGTGTGGAGGAGGGGGCCACTCACACAGGATCTCTTTACTCAGAGGGCGTGCACACCCAGATCTTGCATATGTGCGACCCGTGTGTAGTGGGTGAGGGGCGAGGGATCGGCAGGCGGCAGCAGGAGCGTTCAGAGGAGGGAGGCACAGTAAGCCTTTGGTAGCTCTCCCAGGAAGTTCCTGGGTCAGCAAGGCTACTGGAACAGGGACAGCCTTCAGGCAGGTGGAAGTGGGCTGGTGAGTGAGGGGCCTTGGGTGTGTTTTGTTGAGGGGCTCAGCAAGCCACTTACGGCCAGATGCTGCCAAGCTAGCAGCTTTGCTGTGCGTAGACTGCAGATTTATTCAGTGCTAATGTGCACAGTAATTACTTCACAGCTCATATTTGCACAACGCTTTCCAGACATTCATCAGTACACAGCACCGGGGACAAGGACAGGGATGACAGGCAGGGGCACTCCCGTTGTTCCGCTCAGGGAAGTTGCTTTGGGTCCTGTGTAGAGATGAGCCTTTGCGGCCACAGACAAGAGCAGCAGTTGAGGGCTGTGTACCAGCCAGAGGTCTCTCCCATGTCACTGCAACTGTTCCCTTTGATTCTCCAGGTGCAAGCTGTACAGTGGATCTGCAGATTGTACCATCATTGTGAGTGGGGCAGAAGAGAAGTCTTGGGCAGGCTGGAGGAGCATGGGGAAAGGGCTGGGCTCCCAGACATGGCGATGCTATCCCACATTCCCAGCTCACTAGGCTTCAGGGCAGATGTAGGAGGGAGACTTAGATCCAGAAAGAGTTGAGAACCCTTGCCACAGCCTGAGCTGCAGGGACCTTCAAGGAGGGTATCTGCATCTCTGCCGCTACGGGTATTCTTCAAGGCCTACTCACCTCAGGGGGCTGGTTAAGTAAGGCATCAGGTCATCTTTCCCTGCCTTTGTTGGTCTTATTAACCTAAGGGTCCGGGCTCACTCCACTCCCCAAGAGAGATAGCGGCAGCACATGCTGCCTTCTCCTCTTTTCCAACATTGATTGCAGCTTCAGTCAAGACCCAGCATCATAAGTCCTTGCTCATTTCCTAGCATGGAGAACCAGTTCACCCTGGGCAGACCAGGGCCTCACTGATGTGCTGGAAACAAGCTAGGTGTGGGACAACCTGTCCTCAGCCTCCATCCCTAGCCACAGGGCTCCAGAGTCTCTAGAGAAGAACATGAGGGAGCAGGTCTCCTGCATCTGGGCTCTTGCCCTTGGGAACCCGAGATTGGAGATGGGGTTTTTTCTGGGCCCCAGCTCTCAGATTCACTGAGGCTGAAGGGGCCAGGGCCTGGCTGACCCTTACTCCCCACACATTTGCCACCCAGGGAATACAGGAAGCTAGAAGCCCAGTCCTGAGACACCCCTCCAGAGCACTGAACCAATTAGCTCCTGTCTCTTCCTTCTCTAGGTCTGGGACATTCAGAACCTGCAGAAGGTCAACACCATCCGAGCTCATGACAATCCTGTTTGCACTTTGGTTTCCTCACATAACATGCTTTTCAGTGGTTCCCTCAAAGCCATCAAGGTACGGAGTAAGGTGGAAATGAGTGTCCCTTAGGGCCTGCCCAGCCATGTGAACATGAACCTTCACCACCCCCAGACAGACAGCACCCGCCCACGCACACGGATTATCCTTGGTTTTAGGTGTATATAACTTAAGAGGTTGGGGGAAGGAGAGTGTCATAAAGTAGAAGTACCTGGTGAATATTTCTCTAAGAAAGGGAATTAGAGGCTGACCATAACTCATAGAAGACAGGGGTAGAGAGAGTCAAAGGGGCCTCTGGAGAGTGGTGGGAGGGAGCAGTATGGGGAGGTGCAAATAGAATCAGAGAGAGGAGTCTGGGTGTTGGGAGGAGGATATGCAGGGCTTTGGGCAGCTGACCACAGATGGAGGGAGAGCCTGCGGAAAATGCTAGGTAGACAATAGCACAGTTAGTCCAGGAAATCACGCAGCCTCCATGGCTCAGTTAGACTTGCATTCGGCTAAGTATCCCTGTGCTCCATAGCTCAGTAATTCTGTGCTCTGCGTACTCATTTTATTTTATTGTATGTCCCTTAAGTGCTAGGAAAGTCCTTTGGAAAAAAAGCAGCTTCTGTTGGAAGTGAGCTGAAGGGGGAAACAAGGACTGAGAGTGGTGGAGAGATACAGAAGGGGCTGTGTTTCCTTCCTGAAAGGAAGGGAACCCTCGCTGGGATTGGGTTTGGCCAGTCATCTTCATGCTTTGGGTCTAGTGTGTGCGTGTGCATGTACATGTGTGTGTGCACATGTATGTACACACATGGTACCCGGTGTGTACTCCATACTGTGCGGCTCTGACACAAGTAGCCATTATATGCACGTCTAGGCCTCCCAGATGACCTCCCACGGTATGTTAATGCCCATTATGCCCAGGCTCTTAGGGCACACATGCCTTGTCCACTAGAGCTATACATTCTCCCTCAGTCTCGGCCCACTTGGCTCTCCTATGGAGGCCAAGGCAGGGTGACCAGTTGTTTGCTCTGCCTTAGAGAACTTTGTAACTGCCCTTCAAGCTTTGGCCACTTGTGGGGCCCCTGGAGAGGACGGTCTTATAAGCCTGGGTCTTTAAATTTGATGCTCTGGGTCAGCCTAGTCTTTTTTTTGGGGGGGGGAGCGGGGCGGAGCAATAGGGGTTAAGTGACTTGCCCAGGGTCACACAGCTAGTGTCAAGTGTCTGAGACCGGATTTGAACTCAGGTCCTCCTGAATCCAGGGCCAGTGCTTTATCCACTGCGCCACCTAGCTGCCCAGCCTAGTCTTACCAATGCAAAGACTGGATCACTTTTCTCCCCCTTACCCAGCCTGTGGACCTCCACATGCTCTGAAGCATTCCTGATGGGGCACTTATATTTATAATACATATAAATATGCATGTGTGGATATACATCTTCTAACAAGACTTTATTAAGTACCTACTAAATGCCAAGTACATGGGGCAGCTAGATGGTGCAGTGGATAGAGCATCAGGCCTGAAGTCAGGAAAACTCATCTTCCTGAGTTCAAATCTGACCCCAGACACTTACTAGCTGTGTGACCCTGGGCAAATCACTTCACCCGGTTTGCCTCAGTTTCCTCATCTGTAAAATGAGCTGGAGGAAGGGAATGGCAAAGCGCTGCAGTGTCTCTGCCAAGAAAACCCCACATGAGATCATGAAGAGTTGGACACCACTGTACATCAGTGTGCTGGGCAGTTGGTGCTAAGCACTAGGGATAGAAAGATGAAAGTGAAAGAATCCCTGCCTTCAAGAAGGTTATATTCTTTTTTTTTTTTTTTTTTTTTTTTTTTTTGCGGGGCAATGGGGGTTAAGTGACTTGCCCAGGGTCACACAGCCAGTAAGTGTCAAGTGTCTGAGGCCGGATCTGAACTCAGGTACTCCTGAATCCAGGGCCGGTGCTCTATCCACTGTGCTATCCAGCTGCCCCAAGAAGGTTATATTCTAACCAGGGAGATAACATGTACATTTATCAATTCAGACTGAATCAATACAGGGAGTTTTGAAAGGGAGGACACTAATAGGTGGGGGGTGGGGGAGAGGTGATGAGAAAAAACATTGCAAAGAACAAAGGGCGACCAGGGAAAAGGCCCATAGATGAGGGGGGGGGAAGGGATGTGTGAGAAGAATGGAGAGAGAGACAAAGGGATCGAGTTATAAAGAGCTTTAAATGCCAAGCGGAGGGGCTTGTATTTGATCCTTGGGGTAATAAGGAATAGAAGGGGGTGACGTGGTCAGACCTGCTCTTAATGGTGATGTGGAGGATGGTTTGGGGAGACTCTTGAGGCAGGAAGACCAAAAGGAGGCTCTGACAGTAGGCCAGGTGAAAGGTAATAGGGACCCAAACCAAGGAGGTAGTTACATAAGTAAAGAGAAGGAGATACCCACAAGAGAGGGAAATAACAAGATTTGGCAGTGGATTGGCTGTGTGAGGTGAGTTTGAGGTGCCCATTGGAACATACAGTTCGAAATATCCAGTGGGACAAGTTTATAACAAAGCTTGTATTTTTCTTGCATTTTCTTTCTTTCTTTTTTTTTGGGGGGGGCAGGGCAATGAGGGTTAAGTGACTTGCCCAGGGTCACACAGGGTCATGCGTCTGAGGCCGGATTTGAACTCAGGTCCTCCTGAATCCAGGGCCGGCAGCCTATCCACTACGCCACCCAACTGCCCCTTTTTCTTGTATTTTCACTTGGGGGGAGTGTGGGAGGGGGTCCAGGGAGAGGGGGACACAGGTAGGTATCCAGGAAAGAATGCAGAATGTCATTTGAAATAATTAACAGAATTTTTTTAAATGTCCAAAAGGCAGTTGGTGACACAGTATTGGAACTCAGGGGAGAGACTGAGGCTGAACAGTTAGATGTAGGAGTCGTGCACACTGAGCCCATGGAAACTTATGAATTCATTAAGGGAGAGTGTAGAGAGAAGGCCCAGGACAGAGCCTTGGGAGTAGATCCAGTTAGAGGATAGAAGGATGATGATTCAGCAAAAGAAACCGAGGGAAAACTGGTCAGACGTGGAGAAGGAGAAGCAAGAGATCTTAAGCAAGTCACTCGAAACTAGAGAGGAGGAGAAGGTGGGCAGGGCAGCAGAGGTCAAGAAGGGGTGGTGGGGAGGGGAGGGAGCCCATCAGACTGGGCATGTCCAAGCTGATAGTGCCCTTTGGAGATGACACTTGGAGTTGAGCGATGAGATTGGGGACTGGACTGTACGGGGTCTAGAAGAGACTAAGAGAAGGCGTGGAAGCAACAAATAGGGTTCTTTTCAACAAGTTAGACTGAAAAAGGAAAGAGGTGGCGGACCAGAGCCAGCGGGAAAGGAGGCGGATATGTTTGCGGGCAGCAGGGAAGGAACAGGAAGGTGGGAAAGGTCAGAGACTAGAGGGTGGGTTGGTAGAGGAGGAACTCTGGAGAAGACAGGCTGGGAGGGGATCAGGGCGCATTCAGAGGTCACCCGCTGCTCTGCTTACTTGCAGGTCTGGGACATTGTGGGCACAGAGCTGAAGCTTAAGAAGGAGCTCACCGGCCTCAATCACTGGGTACGGGCCCTGGTGGCCTCTCAGAACTACCTGTACAGTGGCTCCTACCAGACAATCAAGGTACCAGTGCTAGGGTGGGGGTGGGGGGGCCTAGCATCCTTCCCTCCCACCCCAGCTCTGAGAGATGCTCCAGAGGCAGCCGTTTGTGAGACTGGGGGGAGGGAGCAGGGCTCGTCTCCATAGCAACACTCAGATACCACCTCCTGTGCCCAACCACAGCTTTCAGCCCCCAGCAGAGGGGGTCAGACAGGCTGGGGGCTGGGGCATCTGTCTAGTCCCTGGGACACTGGACAGGACGTTGTCCTAGAGGGAAAACCCCAGCAACCGAAGAAGGCACGGTGCTAGGCACATTGGGCGTTTGGAGGCAGAAATCAAATGGCTGTGTGTGCCCCATATCTTAGGATGGTCCCCATCTGAGGATATTGCTAGCTCCAGCAGGCAGACTGAAGCCTACCCCCAAGGGCACCCCTAGAAACCCCCATAGGGGAACTACGAGGCAACTGCTGCTGCCCTAATCACACTCCTAGCAACGTCTGGCCCTGTACTGCACCAGAAAGGGTTGCCTTCCCCTGGAGAAGAAGAGGCAGAGGCAGAGCTGAAAAGATCTCTGCAGCCTCCTTACCCCACAGCCGGCTGGCCCTCCTCACTGGGCATCCCTATGGCCCAGGATTGTCTGTGTGGAGAGAGACTACAAGTCCTCCCTGATGAGCAGGACAGGGCTTTTTCCCAGACAGGTTCAGTGTCTAGTGAGTAGCTAAGGAAAGAGAGCGAGCAGGGAAAGAACCACACCCCCACACCCCAAATGGTGGCCTGACCTCTTTCACTCGGCCACAGATCTGGGACATCCGAAACCTCGAGTGCATCCATGTGCTACAGACGTCGGGGGGCAGTGTCTACTCCATCGCGGTGACGAATCACCACATTGTCTGCGGAACCTATGAGAACCTCATTCATGTAAGGGAGAGGGATCCCCCTGCCATCCCTGGCCTGGTCTGCCTCTCTGACCTTGGGGTCAGTCTGCGCAATGCCTGGGCAGAAAATGCTGTTTCTGCCTGCTCTGCCTCTTTACCTGCACCCCTCTGTGTGTTTGCCTGTCCTTGCTTGTGGTCACCCACCCGCGTCATTTGTCTTCCTGTCTGTCACACGCTGTGTCTACTTCTCATCCCGTCTGGCAGCCCCTTGGGGATGCTCCTTGCTCTGACTCTAACCATCCTCATGCCTCATTTTCTTCCCCAGGTCTGGGATATTGAATCTAAGGAGCAGGTGCGGACATTAACAGGTCACGTGGGGACGGTCTATGCCTTGGCAGTCATCTCAACCCCAGACCAGACCAAAGTTTTCAGCGCCTCCTACGATCGGTCACTCAGGGTACATGTCCTGGGCTTGGTAGCCCAGAGCCTCTAAGAGCGCCTCCCATGGGAGGGGCCTTGGTTGTGGTGGTTAAGCCACACCCCTGGCACCAGGCTTGGCTCTGTGCCTGGTGGGGGCTTGGGACCCATTCCTCTCCCTCTCCATCTCCTCACTCTCCTTCCCATCCTTCCTCAGGTCTGGAGCATGGACAACATGATCTGCACACAGACTCTCCTCCGACACCAGGGCAGCGTCACTGCCCTGGCCGTCTCCCGGGGTCGACTTTTCTCTGGAGCCGTCGATAGCACTGTCAAGGTGAGTAACCAGAACCACATCCTGGTTGGTCCCTACAAGGTCCTGAGCCTTAGTGCTGGTCCAGCAAGAGCAGAAATGGGTTCCCCTTTTGGTCAGGAGGGCCTCTCCAACCCCAGTCTGACTCAGAAGGGCCTGGAGCAGAGTGAGAGGGATGCAGTCTCCACTCAGGGCCATAAGCATTTGTCAGGGCAACACATCTCATGCCTGCCCATTGACTGGGATATTACTAGCCTCTCTCACTATGAAGTCTGTGATACTTGGTGGGTAGGCTTCCCTACCAGTAGGAAGGTTGGATCATCCACCAAAGATGTCTGCAGTGGGGGCCGGGGCTAAGAGCTGGTCTGGGTCATTCTAAAACCTTTTCTTTCACAGGTTTGGACATGTTAATGGGAGAATCCAGGCCAGCACTCCCCCTGGGAATCACCAGATCCTCGTCCTGTGAGGTGCCATCCCATGGCCAGAGCCTTGGAGGGAATCCCCAGGAATGGTTGCCACACAAGTCAGCCAAGCAGCTGCTCCTGAACTTTTGCCCCAAAGCTGCTGCCCCAGGTAGTGGGCATCCTCCAGGGCAGTGCAGGTACCTCAGCCCTCCTGCTCTGCCCACCCCACCCTCGCCACAGGATGGCCTCCTCCACAAACGTACACATGCGCACACTCCAGCCAGCTCCTCAGAGCCCCCGCCCAGAGGCCCAATCACTGCTGGAGGAGAGGGGCCCACTCCCTTCCCTTGGTAGACGGTAATCGATGCTCCCATGGCACTTGGGGCCTGCTGGTTGGGCCACACACACACACACACACACACACACACACACTCCTTTCCTCCTGCCCATCGCTGCTCGTTGTGCTGCCAAGACACTCAAGCTCCTATCAGATGGTGGGCTGTTGGGGACGTTTACCCAGGGGCACCAGGTACGATGCTCAAGCCCACACCAGTCCTCTGTTCACACTCCCCACATCATGGAAACCCTTCACCAGGCAAGGGACCGGCCTTGGCTACATTTTTACTCAACATTTTTTACGGTTTTTAGACTGTATATAGATTTGATTATTTCCTCATTGACAATAAAATCTAAATGGAGCGTGGAGGTGAGTCTGAGTTCTTGCAGCCTGGGCGTGGCTGGACCAGGGTCTCTACGGGGACATGGGTGTGGGGAGGAGAGGTCTGTATGCAGATGTTATACTCACACAAGCACATGTGTCCATATGTTTGAACATGAAACATCAGCTTCCTAAGTCTTTTTTTGGACCTATGGAAGGCTGAGGGTGGGGGGTGAGATGATGTGAGTGTAGAGATGCCCAGAGAACAGCTGGCCCTAAGTCCATTGAAAGCAGGGTGCAAGAGGAGGCCTGACTGCACCAGTCCAGCCACCCATCTGCTGGCTCCAGAGCCCCGGCCTGTGTTCTCTCCAGCACCTCCTGTCAGGCTCCCCCTCTGCCCTCCCTCCCCCAGCAGCTGGTGCCATATTAGATTCTCTGGCCTTGCCCGAGGCTGCGTAGAGAACCCCAAATGACCTCTCCCACGAAAGTGAAGTGGAGTGTGCCTCAGTATCTCAAACGTGACTCGTCACTGGGATGGTAGCATCACTTTCCCATGTAGACCCAGTTTCTGATAACCAGATACCATAAGCTCCCCACCTTCCCAAAAAAACTGGCCGGCACTTCCATTTTCTGACATTTATTGAGAGCCGATGGCAGGAAGCGCAGACGGCTGCATAGACCACTCACCATCCCACAGGGCCGGGCACACAGATCCTAGAAAGTCCAGTCCGGTCCAGGGCCCGGATCCCTCAGACACACTGATCAGATGCACAGATGGATGGCCTGGGTGCTGTGAATCTCATCCACTGTGGCAATGACAAGGCTGTGATGTCCTCTTGGCTGTGTCGGGGGACCTTGGTCCGGGTGCTTTGGATGTTTGCTGCCCAGCCTCAGCCCCATGGGAAGGGGGCATCACCAGTCATCAGGGAGATGGCAGCGCGCACACATACACGCACACACACACACACATACAGCGTGGGGAGCACCAAGGGAGATGGACAGCCGGAACAATGGAGCACAATACAGAATCTGGACCAAACGACCAGCACAGAGCACACTATGTCCGTCCACCTGTCTCCCCAGCCCAGAGGCCTTTGGGGTATACACACACATAGTCGTCTTCACAACAGCTAGTTTCAGGCTTTTAAAAAATTAGTGTTTAAGAAATGTCAAAAGTTGTGCCCAACACATCTGGATCAGCAAACACAACAATAGAGACCAGCCAGTACTTTTTGAGGATGCAGGAAAGGGGGTCTCAGGGAGGGTGGAGGGGAAAGGAGGAGAAAAGGAATGACCACACAACACTTTTCAGACCACGAGCAAAGGTGTTCATTGGAACTTGGAGTGGGGTCTGCACTGGCCACTTGGTGCAGGAATAATAGCCACTGATGCATTCTAGAGGGTCACTCATGCCCTCACAGGCACGCGCGCGCGCACACACACACACACACACACACACACACACACCATATAGATGTGCCAAAACACATGGAATTATACACCAACACACTCCATTCGCCCTACACAGACACACCCACGTGTGCTAACATAGAAGGATACACCAACACACATACACGGCCCCACTCTGTGTGACATATCCACACCTCACTGTGCCCTCATCCACACCCACAGCTACCCTCAAAGCAGACAGGCAGACACCACACAAACAGCCTGACTCTGACTCGGTGTGTGTTTCCTCCACACACACTCACTCACTCACACTCCCCAGGGCCGCAGCCACACCCAAGAGGAGGAGGAGGAGAAGGGAAGCCCCTAGTGCCCGAAGGTCTCTGTGGTGTGGTGCCCGGGGACGCAGCCCGTCAGCAAACAAGGCACATCCTTCGAGTTCTTCAAACGCAGAGAAAGAGATGAAGAAAGAAGAGCAGCGGGGATGGGATGGAGACTTGGCGGAGCCCCCAGGGACACTGGTCCCACCTCTGGAGGATGGGAAGCCTCCTGTTTGTGCTACTGGGAAAGTGGTCTGACCACTGAGGGACAGACAGACAGTCAGACAGTCAGACAGACAGACAAGACAGGTGGCCTGGGCCTCCGACAGCTTTTGTCTCAAACGAAAATCCAGTTTTCTCTTGGTTGGTAAATGGTTTTCTATAGAATCAATAATATTTCTTTCTTTAAATATATATTTGTTAAAGTTAAAGTTTTTACCCTTTTGGATATCTGGGAAAATCTGCCTCAGCTCATTTCCAATAAATTAATACTCTTCTATAGCTTATTATCTGGTCTATGCCTCTCCCTCTGGGGCTAGGGGCAGGGTGCGGTCATTAGGAGCACACTGACCTGGGTCAGTCTGAGGGCAGGAGCCTTGGGAGGAGCTGTCCCCGCAGACTCACCCCAGGACCAGTCTCTCTGTGCTGTGATGGGGCCAGTTGGTGGGGGAGGCTGGGGCAGAGGCACCACCACCCCCAGCCCCAGAAGTTAAGCAAGGGGAGGCAGTTGCCGCCCCCCCCACCAAGAATCCCCAATCGAAATCAGTTCCTGTGCAGTACCTCTGGTCGTCAGGCCTGTGCTCTGCGGCTGATTGGGAGGAAGGGGAAGGTAGCGGGGCTGGGCCTGCCTCTGGGGGGTACTCCCCCACCCTCCAGTGGTCCAGGGAGCCCAGGGCCAGCCCAGCCCACAAGCCTTCTTGTCTTCTACTGTCTCCACCTCCAGCCAGCCCCACTTAGACTTGCTGTCCTTTGGGCACAGGGAACCCTGGAAAGCCAGGCCTTGACCCTACCCTCGACACCTCGTCACCCTTAGGGGCCTGACATAAGACCAAGGGCCCCCAGATGAGGCCTGGGGGCTTGTGCCCAGGAACTGAACCCCTCCCCTTCTCCCTGTAGTAGTGGAGATGGATAGAGAAGGGTGCATACCAGATAGATTGCTGGGGACTAAAGGAGGGGGAGGAGGAGGGAGGAAGAGCTAACCCAGCTGTTATTATTGCATCATGGGGCAGGGGGTAGGGGTGGGGAGCATGAAGCAAGAGGAATGCAGCCCAGGGCCGCTGTGAGGTGATCACTGGCAGCATCACCAGGGACCAGAAAGCCCTTGGACAAGGTAGGCCAACCTCTGACCCCAGCTTCCTGCTCTGCTCATGGCCCCCCGAAAGGTTGTGCTTGTGATCAGGGGGGGCATGGAAGGGCAAGGGGTGGGGACCCCTTTCAAGGGCACTGCTCTCAGTTCCAGTCCCCCACCCCACCCCAACATCCCAACCACCAACTACCAGGGCTTGACCGCCAACTACCATCTGATCAGCCAGGCCCTAGGGCAGGGGGGGTGACCCCCTCAGTCTCCTCCCACCTACCCCCAGGAATACTCCAGCCCCCAAGGACTCTGAGTCCTTGCCCCCCCAACCTCTCCACCTGCTCCACACCCTCATCCAGCCCAAGTCCCTGCCTGGAGGCTGGGTCAGTGCCAGGCAGAGGTCAAGGATGGGGCAAGGAGACAGCAGCAGCAAGGGGCCAGATGGGGAGGGGGTTCCATGAAGGAGGCCAACCCCCCAGAGAGCACACCCCCCCCAGCCTGCAGCACAAAGAAGGCGGCCAAGTGGATGGCCGGCTTGGAGCCCAATCCTGAGGTAAAGTTCTGTGTGTGGAGCCCGGGGTGGGGCAAGGGGGGGAGTCCTGAGGTTGGCTGGGCACCTGACGGGCTCACTCCAACATGGCATCCAGCTGGTCAGCCAGGTCGTCAAACATGCTGCCAATGTCATCCAGGATGCTGACCGTGCTCTTGGACTCAGTGGCCGAACTGAAACGGAGAGACAGAAATCGGGGGTGGTGACGGGGGAGATAGTGACCAGCGGGGAGAATGGATGGCGGATCACAGATTTAGAACCAGAAGGGACCCTGAGGTCATCTAGTCCATGAAGATGAGTTCCAGAAAGGCTGATGACTTACACAAGGTCGCATGGGCAAAAAGCAGAGCTGGAATCAGAATTCAGGCCCAATCACTGGCAGTGACTGGCTAGGGGCGCATAAGGGGATAGTGAGCCTAAGGGGGTGATGGGGAGAAGGGCAGGGGGCAGTGACCGAGGGGATGGTGACGATAGTGACCAGGGGAAAAAACAAAGGAGGATAAACAGGGAGACAGTGGCCTTGGGGGTTCAACACATACTCAGCTGCCTGCCCATTATCTTGCTTAATCTTCTCTTCCACAGCCTGCAGGGCGGCGGCCAGGGAGGCGCTGGTCTCCTCCAGCTTCTGGTGAGCACTCTCGCTGGCGCTGGCGTCTCCGGGGGGCATGGCCACAGCAGCTCGGGGCGGCTTGATGGGCACCTGCTGGGGGGGCACACCCGGCGATGGGGGCTTGGCAGGGCTGGCACAGAGTGAGGGCGGCGTGCTGGCTGGCTTACTGGTAGCGGCAGCAGCAGGTGCCTGGCGGGCAGGGGAGGGTGTGGGTGTGGGGCTGGCACTCACAGACTGCAGTCCCAAAGGGGCCTTGACTGGTTTGGGTGCTGTGGGCGGGGGTGGTGGCTTGGGAGACACCGGAGGGGGCGTTCCGTGGGCCCGCTTCACCTCTGTTGGGGGGAGAGAGAGAGAGCGTTTTACCAGCCACGCCAATCCTCAGACCTTCTCGATCCTGCTTTGGTGGACACACAACTCCGTTTCCTCACTGGGACCCACCCTGAGTCAGGGACCCTGGAGGAACAGGGTCCCACTAAACAAAAAGAATTCTGGGTGTCTTAACCTAAAGAAGCAGGCTGAACCCTCCCGGTGATGACCTCCTGGGGCGAGCTAAGGCGGCAATGTGTTCGAGGCAATGTGTTCTAGGCCCGTGATGGGTGCTGGGGAGCACTGCAGTGTCTAGCTCAGTGACTCTAGCTTCCGAGTGGTGGACACACTATATGCAGAGGAAGACAGCCGGTGGGGGGGGGGGGGGGCGGGGCGGTGCTCCTGACCCTGTGGCCACAGAGTTTAAAAAGGGAAGTTGGGAAGCAGGAGCCAGCCCCTGGCATCACGATTTGTGTATGTGTGTGTCTACAAAGAGGTGGCTGCCCATGTGTGGGCCCTGGTGTAGCAGGAGCCCGTGGGAATGGCATGATGTCTATCAGCATCCCAGAAAACACTGCCTCATCCCACCTCGGGTGAACAGAAGGGAGGACTAGGAAGAGGCGGGAGGCCTGGGTTGGTCCTTGTGCAGCACGCAGATTTCAGGCATTTGGAGTCCAAAGTCTGGGTTTCTGCCCTTTACTCCCTGCGTGACCTTAGACTTAGCCCCTCTGGGCCTCACTGTCCTCATCTAGAAAATGAAGAGATTGAACTAGGTGGTCTCTAAATCTTATGATCCTAAGAAAAGTGTAGATTCTCTCCTCATGAGGTCCTGTATACCGTGTCTGCCCTACCTCTTCTCCCTCCAACAGATGCTCAGGGGAAAGAGGGGTATACGTACCTGGGCTGCCAGGGCTGGGAAGTGGTGCCTTCTTGGAGGTGGTCGGAGGTGAGCCCTGGATCTTGGGGACCGGTTGGGCCAGGACGGGTTTGGGGGACACCGGGGGCTTAGCAGGCTTTTTGGCCTCTCCGTCAGGTGGGGGTGGAGGCGGCAGATGGGCGAGGTCGGCAGGAGGGGGCGCAGCAGGTGGAGGCAGCAGGGGCACCTCTGCAGGCCCACCGCTCTGCTCAGAGGCCGGCCGCCGGCGGACAGTGCCCGTGCCGTTCTGATACACAGACAGTGGGGGTGGCTCCATCCCAGGCTCCCCCCGCTCCTTGGTCTTGGGTCTCCGTTTCACTGTATCAGACTCGGTTAAGATGAACTTGATGTTCTCCTGCTGACTCTGCTTGGCCCGGATGCGCCGCTTTAGCGTGGCACTGGCCTCCACCTTGGCCAGCGGAGGGCCCTCGCTCCCCTCCCCCTTGGCTGGGCCCCGTGGCCGCTGCCTAATAGTGAGGCTGCCCTCCTCCGCGAAGGGGATGTGCTCTGGGGGGGCCTGCTCCCCACGGCGCGCAGCAGCCAGAAGCCCAGTGACAGGGCCACTGAGGGTGCGCCGACGGTTGACGACCTCCCCATCCAATCCAATAACATCCTTGTGCTTCACTGAGGCCAGTACTGTGGCCACACGTCCAGGCTCGGGGCTAGCAGGATGCCCGGCCGGCCCCGGGTGCATGGGATGGCCTTCCGGGGGCCTACGGGCAGCCCGGGCCCCACCCCCAATGGATGACAGCTCCAGCATGGCTGCGATGCTCTTGACACTGCCTGCACTTCCTGTGTCCACGCTGCCAGCCAAGTCGCTGGCCCTCCGTCGCTGGGCCCGCCCACCTGATGGGCCCTCCTCGGGCCTGACGTCCTCACCCTCTCCATCCTGAACCGGCTCGTCTGCCAGATTGGCACTGGACATGGCAGAGCTGGAGCGCTTGGGTGGGGGAGGAGGGGGCCCCTTCTTCTTGGGCCGCACTGCAAAGGACTGGCTGCGGTTGACATTCTTATCGCTGCCCGCAGGGGTCCTTACCGAGTGGCTCCGTCCCACCCGCCTCTGCACCGTGGCATAGGGCCCGGCTGCGGGCACCATCAACTCATCTCGGTCAGGCTCGCTATCAGAGGCTGCATACCGATTCAGGCTGTGTGCCCGCTTCTTGGGCCGCCCTGGCTCCTCCTCCACCTCCCCCACAGCCCCGGGGGGCAGACACAACACAGGTACGGGCATAGGGGCAGGAGCTGTCGGCGGGGGTGGCCCACTGTCACCTTCTACAGGCTGGGGTAGCACATAAGCAAAGCCCCGGTGGGTGGGGGACTGAGGCAGCGAACGGGGAGACATGGGCCTCTCGGCAGGAGGCAGCAGCTGCGGGGTAGGCTTCACCTTGGCAGTGGCCGGGGCTGGGCTGTGTGGAGCACCCAGGGTCTGTGGTGAAGCAGGACGAGGCTTGGTGGGTGTCTGAGGGGGCGTGAAGTGGCCCCCCGCAGCACCGGAGGGGAAGGACTGTCGGGGCTTGCCAGGTACTGGGGGTACGCTGGCTCTCTTGACACCATGACCGTGACGAGTGGGCCGGGCCTCCTTGGGGCTAGGAGTGGAGGCGCCCTCGTCAGCCAGGTACTCTTGGCTACGGGACATGGGTCCACTGGGTCCGGGAGGCCCATCTCCTAGCAACTCTTGGGAGCTGCTCATGTGTCGTGCCCTCCCGCTCAGGCTGGGCTCATGACGCAGGGCACTGGCCCGAGGTGTGGGGGGCAGACTGTTGGTGGGCTTCTCGGCCCCACCCTCAGGACCCGGGGGTGGGCCCGTCATGGCGGCCTGCAGTTCATCACTTAGCTCGCTGTCTTGGAATGTGATCATCTTGGGTGACTGGCATTCAGCAGGGGTGGGCTCCGGGGGTGGGGGAGACTCAATGGCCACCACCTCCAGTGACTGCGGGGCCTTCCTGCGCAGGGCCCCTGCTTCATACTTTCCATACTCAGCTTTCTGCAGCTCTGCCAACTTCCTGACTGCCAACATGAGTTTCTTCTGGTGCCCTGGACAGGAGGCACATGGCAGATTAGATTGACCGTGCCATGGAGACAATTAAAGGACTGCCCAATCACAAAGGCCCTAACACAGGTATTCCCTGGGTCACCCAGAGGAAAAGGCAAGGGTGGGCAGGGTAGAGGAAGAAAGGCACCTTACCTAGCTTGGTGATGCCAATCTCCTGCAGGTCCTCCCAGGTGATGTCAGTGATAAAGTCGATGTTCTCATAGCCGTTTTCCACAAGCACTTTGTAGTACTGGGCAAGGCCAATCATGGAAAGCCACACAGCCAGGTTAGCCTGAGGAAGAAGACAGCAAAGGCCCATCTAGGTCTCAGAACAAGCCAAGCCTGAACAGGTAGGTCCAGGCTTCCCCCGAGGCCCTCCCTGGCCTATCTCCCCCTACCTCCCCCCTCCCAGTCACTCAGGGTCTCTAACTTGTGCCTGGGGTCAGGAAAGACTGGGAAAGAATAGACAGACAGACAGACAGACGGTCAACAGGTGCCTCAGAAATCAGATCCTGAGAATATCAGACAGTAGACATTGACCTGAGTCTTGCTCTAGGCCTAAGACCTTGGAGAGGCCAGTACTGAGGGGTTGGGGGGAAGGCCTCCTAGTCTGAGCCAGCCCAGCCTGGCCTGCCCAGGCACTGGCATTCACCACACGCCACCATAGACATCAAAGCATCCAACCTTTTGTGTCTGTAACACACCTGTGGCCTTGCCCAGATATATGGAGCGGGGAGGGCTATGTGACTATTTCACCACCTCCTCCCCCAGCCAGCCAGCCAGCCAGCCGTTGGTCCAACCATCTGTCCACCCCCCCCACTACATTACACAAACACACATGGACACACATCCAACCAGATCCTACATACATGTACCTCCCCAGACATACACACACACACACACACACACACACACACACACACACCAGCTTCATCTCTTTCACACTCACCATCCTCTCTCCTCTCCCCACCACAATCATGGCTACCTTCACTTTCTCCTTCCCTGAGCAAAGCAGAGGCAAAGAGGAAGAAAGAACTCTGGGACATGATTGTGTTGAGCCCCAGTATAGGCATGTGCTTGTTGGGATGTTGCGACCTCCCCCTACTGACCCCACTAGTCATGCGTGTGCCTGGGCGATCCCCACAAGAAGAGAAGGAACTATGTGGGCCTTGGACAAAGAGTAATCCTGGGCGTGGAATAGAACTGACAGAGCCTTTCATTTTTCCTGGCCCATCTTTCTCCCCCACCCCTGTTTAGTAGATGAAAAAAATAAGGCCAACAAAGGGCTAATTGGCACGTTGGAGGTCACCCCATGAGTGGGAGTGACCGACCTGGGACAAACCACTTGTTTTCCAGGGTGCTCTTCACTGGTGTATGTGTGCATGGGTTCAGTGGGCTTGTGATGATTGTGTGGGCCTGAGCCGGTGGTGTGTGAGAGGTAAGCTATGTGTGTGCATACGATGCTGAGCTATGTGGACTTCACACCGTGGGTGATTAATAAATGCTTAATAAATAACTGCTCTCAGCCCTGGCCCTTGCTTAACAGAATAAAAGCTATTCAGCATCTTCTTCTCTTTTTTGTTCTCTCTTAGCCCAGACCCCAGCCATGCCCCACTGCCCTAGGACCTGCCCCGCTGGGGAGGCCAGCTCTGATGCCCATGATGGACAGATGGCTGGACAGGTGGCTCACTGCCGGCAGGGCCCACGCCGCTCCCAAGGTGCCATCCTCAGTGTCTGACCGAAACATCGCCTCACTCGTCTCCCCAGGGCCAGGTTGGGGGAAGCGGCTCCGTCCAGGCCAGCGGGCTCTGATGGGGCCCGTGAAGTTGCAGGTATATGCCCCATGCTGGGCAGCCACTGGGCTCCAGTGCTGAGGGCGACTGTCTGTCTGTCCTGGGGCTCCAGAGTGGGGCAGCACCCTCTGCCCTCCCCATACCCGCCACGGCTCTGCCACAGCCGAGGCGGGAAGGGTCTTACGGGTTTGTGTTCAGGTAGCCAGTCGGGGAGGGTCAGGCTGTTGATCTCTGTGGTTATCTTCTTCCGGTGGCCAGGTTTGGTGACACCAATGGCCGTGAGATCCTAGGGCAGAGAAAAGGCCCCATTACCGAGGTGGCGGGGTTCCCGGGGCCCATCTTCTGGGCCCAGCCAGTGGCCAGCTCACCTCGGGGGTCATGCGACTGATAGTGGGGAGATCATAGCCAGAGGTGATGAAGTTGGAGGCATAATGCTGCAGCTGGAAGGTGGCGAGCCACTGGGTCACAGCCTCCGCACTCTGGAAGACACAAGGAGGCACCTGCTGCAGGCCGGCCGCTGGTGGACAAGCCTTCGCTGCCCCGTGGGGTGGGGTGGAGTAGGGTGGGGTGGGGTAGGGCACTTCCGGCTTCTCCTGGGACCGCTCAGCCCAATTCTGCTGCTTCTTTCTCCAGCCTGGCCTCGGTCATCTGTAGGGCTGCAGCTGTCATCCAGGCCCCTCCCCAGTGCCGGCTTCTGCTCCTCCTCTCCCTGGCCTTGCTCCTCCAGCGTTGCTCAGCCCTCTGGCCCTCCATCGGGCCCCTCCAGCAGAGTCCAGCCACTGTCCAGGGGCCTGGCACCTCCTTCCCTTAGCCCTCCTCCATCTTTGTATCCATAGCTCCAGGACCGCTCCCCCAGGGTCCAAACAGCCCTCTGGCAAGCCTAATTGTGTGTGTGTGTGTGTGTGTGTGTGTGTGTGTAATAGTTGTGTTTGTGTCTTAGTGTTAGCCCAAGATCCACGTGCCTGGTCTCTTCTAACCCTAAAGGCTCCTTGGGGCAGGTTTATAGCCTCATAATGGTGCGTGGGCACAGAGGGAAGAGAAAACTTGTCCATAAGATCAGAACTAGGCCTGATCATCTCTGCCCAGAGCGGCTCTTGCCCCCACACCCTCACCTGGTCCCCCAGTGCCCTAGGGACGAGAGCCCAGGAGCAAGGAGCCCAGTGACATGCTGGCCTCCCAAGAGAATTTAGCCCCACATCCCCCCATGCCCCACCCCTACACCTCACACACACTCAACATCTTCTACACATGATACTCCTCTACTAAAACTCACACACCTCATCTTCTACACATCCACGTGCTTTCCCACGCACCCTGCATACACACCACACCGCCCCATCACGACAGAAACATACACATATCCACACTGGTGACAGCCTGGTCCGACAGACAGACAGGCAGACAGACGGGCAGACAGACAGGGGTTAAGCTTGACCTGGGCCTCCTCCGTGACCTCTCAGGGGACAATCCCCCTCTCTTACCCCATCTAGGGGGTCTGGTTGGGACAAGAAAGACATTGGCAGGTTCTTGTTGAACCCCTCAGAGATGCCTCCTGTCCTCAAGCCCTTCATTAACCCTCCCTCCCCCAAGTCAATAGGGTCCCTGTAAAAGAAGCGGTTCCACAACCTGAGAAGAGCCCCACGTTGTCCCCTCACCTTTCCCTCAGACGCCGGCTCCATTTTTTTGGGTGGCTGCTCGCCATAGGCCTGGCCTGTGTGTGTCACAGGCTGGGCACGAGAGGGACCTGGGCAATAAGAGGGAGAGGGGGAGACGTTCGTCAGAGGCTGAGGGCCTCAGATCCAAGGAGGCAAACCCAGAGAGAGGAGGTAGATTTGGGCCTCTTGGGGGCCGGGTCAGTGACCAGAGTCTCACCTGCAGGCCCCTCGAGGGGCTTAGTTGGACTGTCCCCTGGACCTGACTCCTGGATAGATTTCTGGGAGAGCACAGTCGCTAAGAGCTGGGAAGGCAAAGGGACAGACCTGGCCACGGTCACCAAAGAGCCGGCTTTTGATCAGGATGGCCCCCACCCACCCGTTTTCCCATCTGTCCAGTCATACCTTGACCCCTTCAGAGCCGGCGTGCAGAGCATGGCTCCCGCTGCCCCCGCTTCTCCCACTGGCTACTCCGCCCAGGCTGCCGCTGCGGTCCGCACCTTCCAACACCAGAGAAGCTTCAGGAGCGATGCCCACTCCCTCGACCCCTCCTCCAGGCGCTGCTTGCTGGCTATAGTTGATGATGCCCATGAGGGAGAGGGGCCCCTGCCCTGCCCTGCCCTGGTTTCCCTACCAGTGAAGGGCTTCCTCAGGACCCAGATTTCCTCTGGAGGGGCCGCAGAACTGCCCTGGGAAGGGGACAGGTGGGATGGGCTCATGTCAGCTCCTCGGGACCCTTCGAATACAACACAGATATGCTCTGAGTCTTGACCCCTTACCTCTAGAAAGACACTAACGCCCCTACTTTAGAGAGTGGGGCCCTGGCTGGGCCCCTCTGGACTCCCCAGGGTGAGCACAGCAGCCAAACAGCAACCCCCCCCCCTCCAGAGCATCCCAGGACCCTGAAAGCCCAAATACCCTTCCTCTCTCTTAGTGGGCTAGGGCCTCTGACAGAAGCAGCCAAGCCGGCCATAGCCAGGGGTTAGGCCGGTTAACCCTTCCCTCTCCCCCCTTTCACCCCTCCCCCTTGTACCACAGCCCCAAACCCCGACGTTCTTCAGAGCAGGGGGATCAAACAGGGGCCTTGCATCTTGACTGCTCAGCTTTTTGTGGGCTGAGGACAGACAGAAAAGGGATAGGGACAGAAAGCAAATGGAGAGGAAATTGAACAGGCAGATAGAATTCCTAACCCTTCCCCATTCCCTCCAACATCACCTCCATTTCCCCGAAGGTGAGCTCCTCAAACTGTCCTTCCCTCTCTGAGCTCTTACAGAAGGGCAGGAGAGAGAAAGACACAGAGATACCCACAGAGATCAGAGACAGGGACAAGGAGAGACTCAGAAAATGGGAGAGAAATGCAGAGACAGACAAAGTGGCAAGTGAGGGGCCTGAGTCACTGGCTGCCACTGACCAAGGGAGGGAAACACTCAAATTCAAAGGAGACCAGTTTGCAGTCAGCCTGTCTGGGGCTCCGCTGGACCGCTGCCAACAACGGCATTCTGGGGAACAGCTGGAGGGAGGAGGGATGTTGATGGGGAGAAGGGGTGGAGGAAGATGGAGGGAGGAAATAGCAGCATTGACAGCAGAATTGGAGTCAAGCGAACATCCCTCCACCCTGCCCCCCAACCTCAGCTCCAGGGGAGACTGGGTTCATCTGGGTATTTTTAGGGGGTGATGCAAGAAGTGGGCTAAGGGGATAGGAAGGCCCTAGGCTCCAGATTCTAAACGCCGACCTCTGGGTCACCTCCCCCAGAATAGCTATGATTCTACAGGAGCCTAGACCGCTAGGTCTGGGTGCTTGTCCTCTGCCTAGTTCCTGTCTGGACCTGGGTTCTCTGGGAGTGTCAGAGGAGCCCGTTCTCATTTCCACGGCCAAGGGGTGCTCACACTCATGCACATGTGCATCCATGTTCAGGTCTCTGAATACCCAGCATGAACATAAGATACCACATGCCAAGGTTGAGCCACGCGGATATGGTGGGGAGGGAGGGAGGATCAAGAAGGGAGCACTACCTTGTATGTTAGAAGGGAAGGGATGGGAAGGGAGGGGAAGGAAGGGGAAGGAAAGGGAGCCACTCCTGCCCCCTACTGCCAGGCAGAAGGATGCAGTTCTCTCTTCCCAGAGAGGGCCTGTCTTGTTCTCAAGCCCCAGGGACAAGAGTCAGTAACTGTCCCTGGAACCGTCCAGGGCTAGGAAACTTGAGTTTGATCAGGGCTCAGGGTGAGAGGGTTTAGGGTTGGGGATACAGCAAGGTTTAGGAGTGAAGATGAGAAGTGGGGGGTGAAGGGCAAAGCTGAGGGTAGAAGCCCGGATGAGGCTCAAGGTAGACTAGTTGCCTGCTCGTTTGGTGATGGCCTCGCCTAGGCTAGACGGGAAATAGCCAACACGATCATTGCCAGTCCGGTTGTCATGGATACAGCCTTTCCACCTGCCATCGGGATGCTGTTCAAGGACCTGTACCAAGTAGGGGGCAGGGTTGAGGACCTACGGGAGGCTCTGAGGGGTCTTGGGGCCCAGGACAGCATGATCCAGGGAAGATCCATCCCCCAACATGAACACACTGGGGTTGTACGAGCAAAATAGCAGAGACAGCAGGGGGAGGGGTTCAGCAGGCCCCATCCCCCACCCTTTGCCATCAAGTTAAGCAGGAAATGAAGCTTTGCCTCAACATGGGTGACCGAGGGCCTCTTGGTGTCACTAGTGACTCCCAACCTACCAGGAATTCTCCTAAATCATTAACTAGAGGACAGGCACAGCTCTGCCTCCTGTCCTGGAGCCAACCCTCCTTTGGAAGCTGAATAATCCCCCACCGCCCGGACTCCCCTGCCACGTCCACGTCTTCTCACAGGCTGTGGCTCCCCATGATCATTTCCCTAAGTGGCCACGTTTCCCCACCGCCTCATCCAGAATGACCACAATGGCGATGGGGTAGAGACCGAGGACCCAGGAAGTCTCTGACCTTGGTCTGCCCCACCCACTGACCACCTCCTCCCCGGACCAATTCTCCCACAGGAAAGCTCCTTGCTCTCCCACTTACAGTGATCACATCTCCTGCCTTCACATTCAAGCTTGTCAGGTCATAGTTGTTGCAATAATCCTTCGTTGCCCGCACCTGCAGGGCCGCTGAAGCCTCTGGAGGCACGAGAGAACAAACCCACCCCGTCCCTGGAAGTGAAGCCGGCCATCATGCCATCCAAGGCTGCCTAGGCCCGAGCTTCCTCAGGTCCCCCCTTCCCTCATTACCCCACATCTTCCCACCTCTCAGCAGCTGCTTGATCTCCTTGCTGGCCTGGGAAGTCGTGAATTGGTGGACAATGTCCAGCGCGGTCTGGCTGTAGGTGTTCCTTACATGGGCATTGATTCCACTCTGGTTGGAAGGGGAAGGCACATTTAGATGGGGAGCCTTGGGGCCCTGGCGGGGGGGGACTGGAAGAGCTTGGGACAAAAGCAGAAAATGGGCACCAAACCCACTGCCTCATCCGGAGCAACCGTGAGGGAGCTGTGGGGGGCGGGGGTAACCAAGGACCCCGGAGGTCTCTGACCTCTGTCTAACTCCTGATCTTGGTGCCCCCAGCCCTTCTCTCCCGGACTCTGACCCCACCAAGCCTGTCTCCCCCTCCCTGAGCTTACATCCAGCAGGAGCCGAACCACATCCGTCTTCCCACAGAGTGCGGCCTCATGCAGGGCAGTGCCTGATTTGGTCTGACGGTTAATGTCAATGCCAGCTTGGAGGAGGAGTCTGGGCATGGGGGAAGGCAAAAGGGCCAAAGGTGAACCAGGACACCAAGGCCAGGCCTCATTGCAACCTCCTATCTCTGGCAATGAGTCCTCCCCCCACCCCCATCACACATCCCTCAGGTCAAAGACTCAGAAAAATCTGACTCTTCCTGTTCTCTCCTTCTCCCTTCTCAAATGACCCTATCAGGAGCTATATCTTCTTGGATCTATGGTCCTCTCTTTTCCACTCCTATACCCACGATCTGGGATGGGTATAGAATTATTACTACAGCCTCCAAACTGGCCTCCTTGCCTCTATTTTTCCCCCTGTCAAATTCATCCTTTACTGCCAAAGTAATCTTTCTGGTTTTTGGTTTGGTTTCCCCCCCACCCCGGGCAGAGGGTTAAGTGACTTGCCCAGGGTCACACAGCTAGTGTCAAGTGTCTGAGGCCAAATTTGAACTCAGGTCCTTCTGAATCCAGGGCTGGTGCTTTATCCACTGCGCCACCTAGCTGCCCCCCAAAGTAATCTTTATAAGGCCCTACTCTGATGACATTACTTCCCCATTCAAAAACCTTCAATAGTTCCCCATTACCCACCAGATAAAAACCACATTTCTTTGATTGCATTCAATGCCCTCTGCACCTTAAGCCTACCCAATTAGATTTCTCTCTCTGCTCTCACTAGCGTCTGTTTCCTTACTGTCCTCTCCTCCTCTCCTGAATATACAAGGCTCATTCCCACCACTCACACTGTCTTCCTCGCCAGGAATCCTATTCACCACCCCTACCTCCTACCCCATCCAAATGACACCACCTCTGTGAAACTATATTTGATCTTTCCAGCTCAGACTACCATCTCTCCCCTGAGTGCCCATCGCTGAAGCCCAGAATCCAGAACTCCTTCCCACATAGCCTTATCCAGCTTTCTCCCCTTTTTTCTGTGTAAATCTAGCCCTCTTCACTGACTGGGAGCATCTTCCCCAATGACAATATCCTGGTTTGTTCCTTCTCTGTTTCCCTCCCAGATCTTGAACTTCCTAAGGGCAGGGCCAAGGTCTGCTCCTTCTCTGTCTTCCTCTTTGGGATGGCAAAGGAATAAACCTTCATGAAGCCCCTACTACGTGGCAGGTATTTGAATGAAAACCAACCAGTATTATCTCATATGATCCTCACAACCCTGGTGGTAGGTGCTATTATTATCCCAGCTAGTGACTATCTGAGGCTGGATCTGAACTCAGGTCATTCTGACTCCACCTCCAGATCTCTATATACCAAGCCACCTAGAGGCATGAGACCGGGAACCGGGACAAGGGAATATTCAGGAAAGACAGGTCAATTAACCAATAGAGAAAAAGAAAAAAAAAATCCAAGGGCCTCCCCTCCCTCCCTCTAGTCTATCCCTCACCAAGAGCACACCTGATGATGTCAATGTGGCCATTCTTGGCTGCCAGGTGCAAGGGGCTGGTGCCATTTGGGTCAGTGGCATCTCCTGGCCGAGGCTCTAGTAGGGCCGCACACATGTTACTACTCAGGAGCAGCTGCACCACCTTTAGGGGGATGGAATGGGGAAAGGGAGGAGAATCAGGACAGCTCCTAGCATGGGTGTTGCTGCTGTGCCAGAGAAGCTGGGAGGGAGGGACAGGATCAGGCTTTATCAATCTGCTCTCCCCACGTGCAGCCCCCAGGCTCCAGAGACAGAAGCGCCTGGACTCCCCCCGTCCCCAACCAAAGGGCCCCATGGAAACTTACCCCGACGCGTCCAAACTCACAGGCCAGGTCCAAAGGCGTCTTCCCCGAATTGTCCACGATGCAGGGGTTGGACTGATGCTGAAGGAGCATCTCGGACTGCAGGTCCCACAGGGAAGGGAAAGGGGGAGAAGGAAATCAGTGAGAGCCGGTACAGGTCCGGTACCCCATTCCACCCTGGTCCTCCCTTTGCGTCGGCCCGGAGGCCTCACCACATCGTAGTGCCCATGCTGGGCGGCCAGGTGCAGTGGGATGTGGCCCTCATCTGACGGGATGTTCACAGCGGAACCTGCCTTCAGCACCAACTTCATAGGCTCCTTCCTGCCTTGCCAGGCTGCATAGTGCAGAGGCCGCATCCCTGGGGTAGGATGGTGACGGTCAACTAGACCCTGACCCCTGTCTTGGCCTAGGGCCTCCCTCCAGAGTGGGGAGGAGTGAGCAGCAGAAATGGGGGGAACTTGCCTTTATTGTCTTTGATGTCCACAGCGGCCTGGGCCTCCAATAGCAAGGCAATGAGCTCGGTGTTGCCATTGAGGGCAGCGTGGTGAAGGGCTGAGAAGCTAAGGGGAATGGGATGGGAAGGTCACATTAGGGTGATATCCAGCCTCGTCTCAAACCCCCTCCAATCCACAGGCCAGAGGAAGAGTCCCCCAATGACTCCCCAACTCACCCATCAGGGTCCTGGAAGTTGACATTGACCTTCTTGGCCGAGCCCAGAAGTTCTAGGAGGGAAGAGAGAAGGAGTGAAGAGGATGAATGGGAAAGTATTGCTCTCCCTGACTCAGGCCATATTAAGGAGGTCAAAGACCCCCTTCTTCCTCTCCAAAAAAACCCCAAAAAACAAAAAAAACAACCCAAGAACATGTATATTCACAGAGGCCTAAAGTCAATAGCCTGGCTCTAGAGGAGTCAGAGCCCAAATCCAAGTCCAACACTGAAATTCACCATGTTAATAGTAATTAATTATAATAACTATGTGCCAGGCTCATTCTACTGTGGGAGGATAGATGCTTTTTTTTTTTTTTAATAATCCCCATTTTACTGAGGCAGATGGAGGTGAAGTGACTTGCCCAAGGCCACACAGCTAGTAAGTATCTGAGGCCAAATTCTCAGGTCTTCCTGAATCCAAGACCAGCCTCCAATATATCCCTGAGCTGCCTAGCTGATATTTCCATGGTGTTTTGTGATTTACAAAGTCCACCACCTCTTCTAATTCTTACAACAACCACCATGCTGCCAGGTAGGTAATATAGTTATTCCTGTTCCCATTTTACAGATGAGAAAACAAACAGAGGAGCAAAAATCACGCTGCCGGAAGAAGTAGGTGCCACCTGTAATCACTGACAGGAGAAAAGATGGCTGCAGTTGGGTAGTGACTTGGAGAGTCAGAGTGATGGGAGGTGGGGGCACAGATGGGGAAGAAGCAGCTAGACACTCCCTAGGTTTAAATATACAGATTCCACCCATTAATTCGACCTTCTTCCCTACACATAGAGAAACCAAGGCCTGGGGCTGGACCCTCCTCCTCCTTTGACTGCCTATAACTAGATTTCATTGTGGGTTTTTGTTGTTGTTGTCTTTTTTTTGCAGGGCAATGAGGGTTAAGTGATTTGCCCAGGGTCACACAGCTAGTAAGTGTCATGTGTCTGAAGCTGGATTTGAACTCAGGTCCTCCTGAATCCAGGGCTGGTGCTCTATCCACTGCGCCACCCTATAACTAGATTTCACAGAAGTGGGAACAGATAATATTGGCCATCTGTGCCTCAGTTTCCCCAGTGGCCCTTCCCTAATGCCAGACTATCATAAGATCTGGTGCCACAGGCTCCAGAGCCTTTTTCACTACTACAAGAAACCCCATGCAGTAGCCTACAGAACTGGGCTGTGGACCCTGAGATGCATCTCCCCCTTAACCCTCTTCCCACCCCCACCCCACACACACTGCCACCCTTCCCTGGGCTCCTGGCCCACCAGGGCACTGATCCAGCTTCTGCTGCTGCTACTGCTTCTCTTCTACTAAATATAGCATGGGGGGGGTGGGGAAGACAGGGAGAATACACAACAGACTCTCATACACAAACACACACACACACACACTTCCAGGACAGGCTGAGGACTCTGTATGGGAACTAATTGAATAACTCCCCCAGTGAGTGATCCATCTTTTTGACGTCTGCAGACAGGGTGGGGCAGGTTGGGCTGGCTTGGGAAAGCTGGTAGATCCAGGACAGGGGTGTCTCTTGGGGAGAGATGGAGGCCCCCAAGGCCTTAACATTAAACTACTGGCTCAGTGAAGCCCTCACCCACTTTTCTGTACACTCAGCAATAGGGCTGTTGCTTTCCCTTCTCCACCCCACCCCCTCCCCTACTTTCCCCTGGTTCCTCAGCATCTCCAGCATAAATTGGGAGAAGCTGGGACCTGACTCTAAGGTCCTGGTCCAGCAGCATAAAGCAGAACTACCCCTGCTAAATGCTGAAGCCAATGTACATGCATGTGTATTTATCTGTCTCTCCATCTCTTTTCCCTAGATATCTGAAGCATTCCTAACAAGACTGAGATCCTGATTGATAATGAACCTCAGACTGAGCCAAAAATCCCGTTCTGCCCTTCTGCCAACTGTACCTGCCACTGACACCCCTGCCCCCCAGGATTCAGGCCCAGAACAACCTGGACAGCCCTCCGCAGAATAGAACCTGCTTTCTGTACCCAAATGTCCAGCCATTCTCTCGACTCACATCATCCTCTTTGAATCCCCTCCTTCAGCTCTGATCCCTGAAGCCCCCAGGATCTGCCAGTGCATGCTGTCAGCGGGACTGCCCCCTCCTGTCCCTTTCTATGGTTACTCCCCCAGAACCGGGACCCAAGCCACCAAGGCCAAACTCTTGCTAGAGAAGGAAGAGGAAGTCGGGTAGAGAGCCGGGTAGATGGACAAAACATACAGGAAAATGGGCAGCCAGAGGGATGAATGGGTATCGGATGGGCACGGACAGACAGATGAAAGACAATCCCCTCAGAGCTGGCTCTCTTGGCCCCTGCCCTGGGCTCAGGCCCTTCGCCGGATCTGAGTCAGTCCTGGCCAGACTCTAGTGGCCCCCCACCACCACTGGGCCTGCCAGGACATTGGTTACATAACCTGTTTGTGGGTCAATCAACTCCAAGGGGGAGGGGACCTCCAGACTGGACAGAAGCCCCTTTGTCCACGATTAGGATGAGGGGGGGTGGGGACTTAAGGCCAGGCCTAGGGGGTGTGGTCTGGTGGAAATTCGATAGGATCAAAGGAAAATGGGGAGAAGGGTGTGATAAGATTTCTGGGCTGGGAGTTGAGTTCTGTGTTCTAGTCCTAATTCTGTCACGGACTATGTGACTTCATCCTCCTGAGACTTAGTTTCTCCCATATGTAAAATCAGGGGTTTGGATTAAATCATCTGTAAGGTTCTCCTGTTCCTAGGATTTCTCTTACAGCTCTAACTTTCTATGTCTTAAGGTCCCTTCCCTTACCTAAGGAGGCAGGCTAGGTAGTATAGTGGATAGGAGTGTGGGGGCAGGAAGACCTGAATTCAAATACTGCCTCTGAAATTTATTAGCTGTGTGACCCTGAGCAAGTCCCTTAACCCCCTCAGTTTCCTCAAGTTTAAAATGAGCATCCACTTTACAAGGTTGTTTTGAGGTTCAAATGAGATCATATTTGTAAAAACAAACAAACAAACAAAAACCTCTTAGCACAGTGCCTGGAACATAGTAGATGCTTTAACAAATGTTTATTTACTGGGGGCAGCTAGGTGGCTCAGAGGATAAAGCACTGGCCCTGGATTGGGGAAGACCTGAGTTCAAATGCAGCCTCAAACACTTGACACTAGCTGTGTGACCCTGGGCAAATCACTTAACCTTCATTGCCCTGCCAAAAAAAAAAAAAGAAGAAGAAAGAAAGAAAAAAAATGTTTATTTACTTCCTATCCCTCCTTCCCTCCTTCCCTCTTTCTTTTCTTCCTTCTTCCTCCCTTCCTCCTTCCCTTCCTCCCTCCCAGCTAACATTCTGGGCATCAAAGTCTCTTCCGGCCCTAACATTCTGGGCACTAAATGCCTTAAAGCACAAATATTCTGGGTTGTTAAGTTCTCTTCTAGCCCAAGCCTTCTATGGTTTTGTGATTCTCTCCAGTGAGACCCACACATACATCTGCTCAGTCACACCAGAGCATAGCAGATCTACCTCATTAGCACATAATAGGTGCCCAACAAATATTTTTTGAATGAATGAAGTCACACATCCACACAGTCACAGATCCACATGCTGTCACATACACAGTCACCCACGCTTGCCTCCCTGGCCAGGGGGTGACATTTTAGAGCAAAGGAGGCTGATTTCCAGGGACGGAATTGAAACTAACACCAGGAGGATGGGAGGGGCCTTGCCAAGAAAGGAATCCCCTACCCCCATCAGACAGACAGACAGACAGACAGAGACAGACAGACAGACAGACACACACACACACACACACACACACACACACACACGCACACACGCACACAGGAGTCACACAGACCCAAAAACACCAAGAGAGAAAAGGCATAGCCTAGCTGTCCTGATGATACCCAGGGCTGGGGAGAATCTGTCTCCTCCATTAGACAGATTAGGAAATTGATCCAAGAAGCAGGACACTTACCCTCTTGTCCTCCTTTTAGCTCTAGTCCAGCTCTGTGTTAGAAATCTGCTAGTATTTAGTGAAGGGAGGGCAAAGATATAGACTCCAATTTCTCCCATCCCCCTCTTTCCCTCAGAAAATCCACACAAAATGTCACAAATAGCCTCAGGTCTTCCCAGGCTTTTTTGAGGTCATCGGATCTTTCTCTCTTCCTTTAGGGAAAACAGCTAGTCCTTCAGCCCAGGAGTTTCCTCAGCAGACATAATAAATGACCACACAGAGACTTTAAGAGCTTCCCGCTGGATTATCACCATATCAGCTCTGACTCCAGTTCTTCACTACCCTGATCCCAATGTCACTGAATGAATAACCCTAATACAACTCTACCGACCTCCAAGCGTCACCTCAGTAAAATAGCCCTAGATATGAAGCACCCGATGCTACGATAGCAGCATGCTGAGCCCGTATCCACCACACTGACTCTGAGATCTCACCATAGCGACCTCACAATATCAGCACCAACCCTGTGATCTCGCCACCTTCACCCTGAGATATAATCTTACTGATCCCATAATATCACTCTACTGACCCTGGGGTATCACCATGGCAATTCCAAGATATTACACTAACCCCATGATACCACCCTGACTCACTGTCCTAATCCCAAGATATCATTTTTCTGAGCCCTTAATATCACGTGGTACCCTGTGGACACTGACAAGTGTGTCCTGTGTCCCTCTATAAGGGGTGGGGCTTCTCTCTACAGACTAAGAGACTCCCCAAGGACAGAAGTCACACACACTTGACCCCTAGAGCTCAGACAAACTCTGACAAAGTTAAGGTTTTAGCATAGGATAGGGGCAATAGTTTTATGACTCGAAGAGGCTGGGGTGGGGTGGGGGAATAGAGGGAGAACTCCAAATATAGTGTAGTAAGTTTAAGGGAGTGGGGGAAAAATAATATTTCTGGATTCTCTCAGCCATAGCCCTTGCTCTTGGGCAGCCCAGAATCTAAGGGGAGAGTAGACACACCCATAATTGTGGTGATATTGTGGCAGATTCCTTGTGGGTTGATTGGTGGAAGGTTGGAGTGCCTGGATCCTCCTGGTTGCCCCATCACCCACTCTGGTCCCAAAAAGGTGGGCAAGGCATTAAGTTGAACCGTACCCTTGGCTTCTCAGGATCCTTGCATTATATGGTAGCAGAATGATTATAGGTCACTGGCAAATGGTTCTCCTGGCTTACATCCAAAAACACACACACACAGAGGAAGACAGAGATACATGGATATAGATTGTAGGAGATTATTCCTCAACTATGGATCTGGGCGATGCACTTCTTCAAATCCCAACATCCACCAGTAACTAAGTTTTGCCAAGTTACCTGAGTAATATATATATATATATATATATATATATATATATATATATATATATATATATATATATATATATATATATATTTGGTTTTGGTGGGGCAATGAAGGTTAAGTGACTTGCCCAGGGTCACACAGCACACCGAGCTGTGTGTCATGTATCTGACTCCAAATTTGAACTCAGGCCCTCCTAAATCCAGGGCCAGTGCTTTATCCACTGAGCCACCTAGCTGCCCCCAACCTGAGTAATGTTTTTGGCATTCATTCCCACTTCTCTGAGACTCACCGTGCCATCACCCTAGAACAGGTCTTCATTACCACTTTCCTGGATGAGCATAATAACCTCCTAACAACCTTTGCTTCTCCCCTTCCCACTTCATCATGCACAAGCTGCCAAGCCAATCCTCCCAAGGTACCTCTCTGATTCCATCACTCCCTTTTTTTTTTTTTTGGTGAGGCAATTGGGGTTAAATGACTTGCCCAGGGTCACACAGCTAGTAAGTGTTAAGTGTCTGAGGCCGGATTTGAACTCAGGTCCTCCTGAATCCAGGGCCGGTGCTCTATCCACTGCACCACTTAGCTGCCCCGATCCCATCACTCACTCCTAAGCTCAAAAGAATGTCCAGTAGCTCCCTATTGCCTACTAAATAAAGCCCAAACTCCTTAACTTGGTATTCAAGGCCCTTTACAACATGGCCCCAGCCTACTTCCCAATCACAAAAACACCCACATAATAACTCCCTTTTCCATAGCTCTCTACATTTTAGGGAGTTCTCTCCCTCAGTGGCACAGTATCTCCTTGAGGACAGGGGTAAATTTGTGTTTTGCCTTTTTATCCAAAAAGTTTTCTTTGCACACAGTAGGGACAGAAAGAGAATTTTTTGTTGAATTAAATTGAACAAGATCATAGGGATAAGGATCCTGGACCTGTAATTCCATTGACACAGGAGGAACATCGAGGAACATTGACATAGAGGAACTTCCTCTACAAATGCAATGTGATACATGCTATTTACAGTTTTAGCAATGTTGCCTGTGCCTGGAGCATTGAAAGGCTAAGTGATTTGACCAGTATCACAAAGCCTTCATGTGCCAGAGGGGAGACTTGAACCCAGGTCTTCCTAGCTCTGAGGCCAACTCTATAGCCACCATTCTATCCTGATTCTCTATGGAGTAGATAGTGCAAATATTACTGCTCCCATTTTACTGATGAGAAAATCGAAGTTTAGAAGAGTCTAGGATCTAACCTAAGAACCCCCGGTCTCTATACAGCTATTTTATTGCATTCTGTTGCAGTTACTTAAATGGTATAGTATAAAGAGACTTGGTCTCTGAACTCTAGGGACATGAGATGAATCCCAGCCTGAATACTTACTTGCTATATATGTAACCTTGGGCAAATATAAAGACACTTGCACTCCCTACCTCAATTCAATACAGTTCAAAATTTATGTATTTGGGGTGGGGTAGGCAATGAGGGTTAAGTGACTTGCCCAGGGTCACACGCTAGTAAGTGTCAAGTGTCTGAGGCCAGATTTGAACTCAGGTCCTCCTGATTCCAAGACTGATGCTCTATCCACTGCTCTACCTACCTGCCCCAATATTTATGTTGAATGTCTGCTATCTGCCAGGAACTGTGTAGGGCATCAGGAATACTAATACGTACAAAAATTACCTCTGAACTTTTGTTCCCTCTGCCCAGAATTCCTTCCCCCTCCATCTCCTCTCATCTAAGTCCAACTCATACTTCAAGGTCCGGTTTAAACCTCACTTCCTCCAGGAAGGCTGTAGAAACTCAAAGATGAGGAAGTTCAGTCTGACCAGTCCAGTTCACTTAGAACTTCTTCCTCTCTGAGTTTCTACAACCTTCCAGGTGAGCCCCCCAAACAGCCTAGCCCCTGATTATACCACTCCTGTCCTCTTCTTTCTTCTGCCAAACTGATAAGGCCTAAAGCCAGGGTTTATTCCCCCAGCCCCACCTCCACACACCAAACAAGAAGTGGGTACAAGGGGCACTCAGCTCAATCAGGCTAGCCAAGCTGGGACAGTGTGATGAGAGAAAGAAGAAGGGACTGTGAAAGAGGATGATAGGAACAGGAGGGATGATGAAATGAATGGTGGATGATAATGGAGGAAGCAGACAGGGGCATGAGGAAGATGATGGGAGGATGGTCTCCCATCCCAGATTTCTACCTCTGCATGGGAAGCTGGTTAAAAGGATGATGGAGAACAAGACAGCCTTCTGATTACAGTGAGGAAAATTTCTATTTCCTCTGAGCACCAGAGCTGCCCACTGAACATCACTCCCTGCCCTGGCCCCACCCTCTCACTCCCTGGGCCCAAATTCCAGCTGCACTTTGCTGAATCAAAATATATCTTACTCCAAAGCAGGCCAGTGTCACCATGGCAACCGTGCTAATTCATGAAGGGGTTTCTCCTCTCTGATTTATGAAGCCCGCCCCCTTGGAGTCAGAGCACCCAGTTGGGGTTTCTGCCCCTCTATGTCCCTGTGTCTCTCTCTTTCTCTCTCTTTCCCTGTCACTGTCTCTCCTTATCCCTAGCATCATCTCTGTCTCTCCCAGTTCCTATCTCTCCATCTCCCTGTCTATGTACCTAACTTTGAGCTCTTCCAGAGCCCAGAAACAGATTATTCTCACTCTGAACCTCAATGTTCCTGGTTCAGGACTTTCCAGGTGGACTATTGACTTCTGACCCTTGCGGGGGGGGGGGGGGGGGGGCGTTAAACCAGGTGAGCTTCCGAGAGAACCTATGTGTGATTAATGGGTATGATCTTTGCCTTGAGGGGAGGGGGATCAGAGAGATTAGAAATGAGTGTTGAGGGAAAGGGAGTGGTCCCCTAGTCTAACTAGCTCCCACCTCCTTGTGTCTATGTATGTTTATCTGTGTCTATGTCGATGTATATAACTGCTAGTCTGGAGGGAACTGTATATATCTTTCCGTGTATGTCGGTCTATACCTGTATATGTGTGTGTGTGTGTGTGTGTGTGTGTAGTGCATACTATATTCTGGTCTCCCATCTGATTCTAAGGAAGCCTGAAGAAAAACAGACCTGGAATCACTGTTCCCCTAGTGGGTCCCTATCCCACCCTCTGACAAGGCAAGGGTTAGACTAGAGGCTGGTTACCTTAGAGGTTTAATGACTGCCTCCCTTCCCCCACCATGCCCCCCAGAATTGAGAGTACTTCAAGCCCCTGACTTTCCCTGGGGAGGGGGGGAAGCTCCTCTGATTTCCCAAGAAGCCCCTTCCCCCACATTGGTCCTAAGTGTTGGGAATAGGTGGGGCAAGGGACAGATTCACACAAACAACTTGTAATTGTTCACTAACACTCAGTGACACACTTGTACACAGACTGCCAACTACTGCTCACACAGATGCACTTTGATATACACGCCATAGCCCCACACACACACAGTCAGTCACATGCAGAGGGAGGCATAATCTCGAACACTCTAGGAATTGGCTTCTACCTCCATCTCTTCCCCCTTCCGTCCTTCCCCCGCCCTCCCCCAGCCCCTCCATCCATCTCCTGCTCCTGGGGGAGGCTCTGGCTGAGCCAGGATCAGCGTTAGGATCAGAAGGCTGAGCAGAGGCTCCTGGGCCCTCCCAGGGGGAGCTTACTGCAGCCAAGGGTTCTAACCTTACTACTCTGCTAGCTTCCTCACTCCCATATCAGCAGAAGGAGACTGAGGGGCACTGGGTGCTTTGAGATCCTTTCCCCCCAGCTTCTCTAGACTGTTTGATAAGAGCTCCCACTAGGCTAGAGGAATAGGCTCCAAGAATAGACCAGTAGCTCAGACACCTGAGTTCTTATCCTCATTCTGCCCCAAGTTGGGCGACCTTGGACAGGTCACTCAGCCACTTCGTGCCTCAGTTTCCCTATCAGTAAAATACTGTCTAAACCTTCTCCTCAGGGGCCATGGAATGGGATTATGTCTCCCCACAGAGCCCATGCCCTCTGTCCCTTGCCCTTAGCCCCCTCCCCCCACATATATACATGCATCCATACATATTCACATATACACATGGTCACATCAGCCACACCCTCAGGGTGGCCCCTGCCCAGTTTTCTCCAACCTTTGTTATTAAGCATGATGCAAAAGTGTAAAAGACCTATCCCCGTCCCCCTGGGGAGCTACAGGGATGGACAGCCCCTCATCCCCAATTGGAGAGCAAGAGAATCAAAGACCTAGGACCCTGTTCCTCACTGTCCCCATCCGCACACCTAGGGAGAGGCAGCATGTGAAGCTATGAGAAAGAACACACATGGGACCGTTTAGGTGGCCCAGTTGCTTATGCGTCCACCTGTGTGTCTCAGAGTCCCTGTGACCCTGTATCTGACTGTCCTAGCCCTCTCTGTGCCCATCCATCTCTGTATCCATATATCTTTCTGTAAACCTCTTGAGTATATGTGCTGAGGTGTGGGGGGGTGCTGGGAGGGACGACATGGAAGGGCAGGGGGAGGTGCGGGTTTGGGCTGTTGGATAAAATGCGCCTCCGGAGCCTGGTGAGGGCGAGTCATCGCCTGCCCCCCCCCCCCTTCTCTCGGCCCCAGGCCAGCCTCTCTGCAGCCTCTGGCTAAAGGGGGGGGGGGGAGGGGGGAGGAGGCGGGCTACCGGGGGCGGGGCCACAGACACCGCCCCCCTCAGCCCGTATCCCCCCACCTCCCGGAACCCCCAGACACTGCAAACCCCCAGTGTCTCCCCACCCCCTAGGTCCCCTGGGGATCCCCTCAGACCCTGCATTCCTAATCCCCAGCATCTCTTCGTTCCGTGTATCCCCCACCTGCACCCCCTCCCAGACCTTGCACACTCCCCTGGCATCTGGCCGCCCTCACGGATCCCCAGGGCCTCCCCGACGCCCCCAATTCTCCCAATGCGTGCCCCCAGACTCACCATCGCCTCTGGACCCCGCATCCCCTAGGCAAGCATCTCACCGCCCCGGGGGCCCTCTTGCCCCAAGCCCCCCCACCCTCTTCCCAGCCCCCCCCCGATTTCTCCGCCCCCAGCCCAAAGCAAACCACCCCCCCGCCCCCGCCCCCGCCCCCGCTCACTGGCTTTCCCGGGCCGCGGCCTCTGCAGCAGCCTCTGCACGGCGCCCACGTCCTCCGTCTTTACCGCCTGCACCAGCTCCTGGTCCTTGCCCATGACGGGGTAGCCCGCCCGGCCCTGCCCGGCCCTGTCCGGCCCTGGTCCCGCTCCGCCCAGGCTCCAACCCCGGCTCCCGGCCCGAGTCTCCCGACCCCAGCCCCAGCCCCAGCCCCGGCCCCGGCCCCGGCCCCGGCTCCGCGCTCGGGCTCGGGCTCAGCGGCGCCGGAGCATCCTCGCCGCGGCTCGCGGGCGGGAGGGGGGAGCGCGTCACGGGCGGGGGGCGGCCCGGGGGCGGGGGGATGGCGGGGATGGGCGGGGGCGGGGCCGGGGGGAGGGGCTGCTGCGGCCCCGGGCGGAGGGGGTGTGTGTGGGGGGGTTAGTGGGGTTGGGGGAGCCTGGTTACCTGGCGCCGCCTCCAGGACGCCTGGATCCCAAGCATCTCCTTACACCTCTTCCCCCCTCCCCCCTTCCCTAGTCACGGTGGGTTCCCTCTTCCCCAGCGTGTCTATGAGTCTATCTGTGTGTCTGTGTCTGTGTCTGGGCTGTGCTGGGGAAGATGGATGGAGACGCATAACCTCCACCCCTGGGCAGGGTGATGAGTGCCGGGGAGGACTTTTTTTTGACCCAGTCCTGCAGCATCTCCTGGGGTTTTTCCATCTTGAGATAGGGCTCAGGCCCCCACTCGAGTCATCGTGAGGGGGGCGGGGGTAGGGGAAAACATTCCCATGGTGCTCAGAGAAACCCTAACCTGCCTATTGGGAAGGGGACGGTGCTGAGGACTTTGACGGGAGGCGGGGGGGGGGGGATCAGGGAAGGGCTCAAACACCTTCTCAGAGTCTCAGAGAATATAGGGGCCTCAGAGGAGTCAGAGATGCAGAGATGGGTATCAGGAGCTCAGAGATGATGTCAAGGGACTCTGAGACATTGTCAGAGACTCTGAGACATTGTCAGAGACTCAGAGTCGTGTCAGAGGCTCAGAGACGTGTCAGAGACTCAGAGACGTGTCAGAGGCTCAGAGACGTGTCAGAGACTCAGAGACATTGTCAGAGACTCAGAGACGTGTCAGAGACTCAGAGACGTGTCAGGGGCTCAGAGACGTGTCAGGGGCTCAGAGACGTGTCAGAGACTCAGAGACGTGTCAGAGGCTCAGAGACGTGTCAGAAAAGGTGTCAGAGATAGTGTTGAAGAGGAATCTCCTGCTAATGAATTCAGCGTCAGTGAACCTGCTGAGAACCTCCGTTCCCTACCCCCACCCCCACCCCCAGTGGCACCTCCACAGCCTGAAGCCTTTTACACATTCACACTTCCTGGAAAACACAAAACACCCCCACCCCCCTCCTTCCAGTCCCTTCTCCCTAATGGGGATGAGCAGTCTTGGCCTAAAATGCTTTTGGGGTTCTGTCAGTTAAACCCTTAGTCTCCTTTGAGCCTAGATCCAGTTGCCGACAACAGTCCTGCAGGACTCTAGATTTCAAGAGTTCTCCCCAGCCATGTATCTATCTGCCCTGGGATGCTGGGGTCAGAGTGTAGACCATCAGTTAATCCCAGATCAGACATATGTATACACCCACAAATTCTCCTATCCCCACCCAGCTAAGTCTCTCTGCTAAAAACACTTTAAACATTAGCATAGCATTCACAGCTCCCCACAATCTGCTGTCACCCTACCTTTAGAATTTCGCCCCACTCTTCTCCCCTTCCCATAGTGAATGCTCCCGCCAAACTGGGGCTGGCTCTCCTCATTCTCATCCTCATCTTTTCCATTCTCAAGGCTTTCTTCACATCATTTCCTGCTGCTGGACTGCCCCTTTCCCCTACCCCGATATTCAGCTGCTGAAACCCTACTCATCCTTCAAGGCCCACTTCAGGTGTTACTTCCTCCAGGAAGGCTACTCTAATAACAGACTCTCCCCATTACCCCCCAGCCAAAATGATCCCTCCCTCATCTGAACCTCCCCCTCACTCCTCAGAACACATATGGTATTTGTGTCCCATTCTTCTGGCCAGAATGGTCCAAAGTGTCCCCATTTCATCACTGGTATTAAATTGTTTAGTTCCCTCAGGGGGCAGACCTGGGTCTTCTTCATCTCTGTCTCCTGCCACCTCTAGCTCTTCCCCCTTCCCCAGAAGATCACACAGGTTTCAGAAATGAATGTTTATCCCCAGATGAGGACATATAAATTTAGCCCTTGACGCAAGGATCATCGGGAAGGGCAGATAGCAAAGGGATAACCCCATCACCACCACCACCATCACTTACACACAGGTCTTCCATAGGCAGAACTGGTCAGCCTTGGGGCCCCATTACCTGCTGATGTCAGAGGCAGAGAAGCTAGTTATCCCCTGTCTAAATGCCCCTGAGACTCACACACTCAGCTCACATATACCCTCATCCCATCATTTCCCAGGCCTAAGGATGCCTTCATCATCCCACATGCTGTAACCAGATTTCTGAGAGAAGAAGTACATGATGTGCAATATGATTTGCAGAGGCATTTCCCTCCCTCCCCCTCATCTTGGGATTCTCCCACCCTGGGGAGAATAGCTCAGTCCTCTAGGGATGCTACTGAGACCTGTACACCGAGAAGGCCTTGGCTTTGTTCTACAATCTTCCCTCCCAAGATACCAGCCCTACTCTGAGACACCTGAGACACATGTGCCCCAGCCCACCTCTCCATCCAAGGCCATTCTGAAATCTCAGGGCCCCAGCTGTGACTCTGCACCCCTGGGAGAGGCTGCGGCTCTCTTCTGGACACACCCCTCCCTGAATCCACTCTGTACCCCTAGCAGTAGCCCTGACCTCACTTTCCATACTTTTCAAGGCTTGCTCCAATGAAAAAGTTTCTCTAGGGGTCAAGGGACTGTACTAACAGTTCTCACCAGTACTAGGAGAAGGACCTCAGGTGGAAAGTTCAACAAGACAAAGTGTTCTCCCCCACCCCCTGGCCCCCTCCTCAATGTGTACCTTTGAACCTAAAAGAAGAGCTCAGTCATACAGAGTACGTATATGCATTTGGACCAAGAATCATGGTGTGGTGAAAAATACACCAGATTTGATGTCAGAGGTCCCGGGTTCAAATCCCTCTGCTACCTGAATGATCCGTGGCAAGTCTCTTCCTCTCTATGGGCTTCAATTACTTGCTAAAGTGATAGGATTAGAGTAAATGATCTATGTTTCTTGCAGTTCTAAGTTGACCTAGGTGGTGACCAGCTGACTGATAAGAACCATAGCCTGTACAGGTCCGTTCAGGGGTCTACTGGTTAATGTTCAACAACCAGCTCTACAAAAAAAAGTATTATGATACATTTTTATGTTTAATTTGCGTTATTAACATCTTCCCCATCCCATTATTAAATCTAAAATCAACAAAACAATCAATCAAGCCCTGATTTGCTGTGTTTGTGGATTTTGGAGGTATAAATGCTCACAATGAAAATTTAAGAGCTGGCATCCAGCATACCACTGCCATGCTACTGACCTTCCCCAACTGTTTCTTCTCCTAAGTGACAAATACCTACAGTCCCAACATAACCTGTGTCTTACAAAAAGGCTAAGCAGGAGATCCTATAACAGTGGGAAATTGCCTGAAAGATGAAGACTCACTCTGCTCTGTTCTCTTTAAAAGATCAAGCCCCCAGAGAATGGATTTAGCAGGCAAAGAAGCTGGCCTTTAATCATCTACTGGTTATAAGGAGCAGTGGGAAGAAAGTGAAATCTTTTTTTTTTTTAATTGAGGGAGGGGGGCAGCTAGGTTGTACAGTAGATCAAGCACTCAGGAGTACCTGAGTTCAAATCCAGCCTCAAACACTTACCAGCTGTGTGACCCTGGGCAAGTCACTTAACTCTGATTGCCTCCCCCCAAAATGGGGGGAGAACTGGTTGTTAGGAAGCCCCTGAGGTGGTGAGATGCTCACTCGGGGGATGCTCATCCAATCTACAGATAATGTAAAACAAAGAGTGTTTGTAAGGGTCACCAGAAAGAAAGAAAAGAAGGGTGCTGGGGCCAGAGCTCCCAAGGACAGTGGCCGCAGAGAGGGACAGGTTTCTATGGCCAGATAACAATTCATGTAAGAAAGACTGAGGGATTTTCATGTACCTGAAGCTCAGTGGTCAAAAGTGTGACATAGAAAGGAAAAAATGCCATTTTATTAATTTCATTATTTAAGAATGTTATTGCATAGTGGGTATGTAAACTCCCTCTACCAAGGCAGAATGCAATTCCTTTAATGCCTTTGTAGATGGTTTTGATGAGTTGCTATGGGGGCAGCCAGGTGGCACAGTGGATAAAGCACTGGCCCTGGATTCAGGAGGACCTCATTTCAAATCTGGCCTCAGACACTTGACACTTACTAGCTGTATGACCCTGGGCGAGTCACTTAACCCTCATTGCCCCGCAAAAATAAATAAATAACTAAAAATAAAGAAGTGTTAGGAGAGACATGAGAGAAATCTCTTAATACACAAAGAACTGTCATGTGGAAGAGAGATTAGGTCTCTCTTGCTTGGTTCCAGACAGCAGAATTAGAGGCAATGGGTAAGAGGGTCCAGAGGGGTACAACTGGCTTTATAGAAAAAGAAGTTTTATAACAGAATTGTCCAAAAGTAGATTGAGATGCCTTAGAAGAAAGGATTGCATTTCCTATTGCTTAAGGGGTATAGGTGGAGATTAACTCTTGTTGGGAATGTTGCTGTGTAGTCTTTTTTATAATATGTCATGGCTGCTTATGAATTTATCAATCAATCACCATTTATTGAGTGACTACTCTTTGCCAGGCACTACGCTAAATGCTGGAGATACAAAAAGAAGCAAAAGATAGTCCCTGTTCTTAAGGAGCTTACAAGCTAATGGGCAAGACAACATATAAGCAAATATATACAAAGCAAGCTACCATTCAGAGGAATTGAGGGGTTGGGAAAGGCTTACTGTAGAAGGTAGGATTTTAATTGGGACTTCAAAGATGCCTGGGAGTCAGCAGGTGGAGATGAGGAAGGAAAGTGTTCCAGGCATGAGGAACAACCAGAGAAGATGCCTATACCTGAGAGATAGAGTGTCTTGTTTGTAAAACAGTCAGGAGGCCAATGTCACTGGATAGAGGAGCAAGAAGACTGGGAAGTGGGGCAGCTAGGTGGAGCAGTGGCTAAAGCTCTGGCCCTAGATTCACAAGGACCTGAGTTCAAATGAGGCCTCAGACACTTGACAATTACTAGCTGTGTGACCCTGGGCAAGTCACTTAACCTCATTGCCCCACAAAAAGAAGAAGACTGGAAGGGTAGGAGGTTATGAAAGGTTTTGAATGCCAAATAGAGGGTTTTATATTTGATCCTGAAGATGATGGAGAGCCACTGGAGTTTATTAAGTAGGGTGGGGATTGACATGGTCAGACCAAGGCTTTAGGGAAATCATTTTGGTGGCCAAATGGAGGATGGATTGGAGTGAGGAGAGATCTGAAGCAGACACACCCACCAGCAGGCTACTGCAATGATCCAGGCATGAGGTGATTAGGGGCTACACCAAAGTGGGGGCCGTGTCAGAGAAACAGCAGAATATTTGAAAAATGTTGCAAAAGTGAAATCAACAGGCATTGGCAACAGCTTAGAAGTGGATGAGTGGGGGGGAAGATAATGAGGAGTTAAGGATAACTTCTAAGGTTTTGAGACTGAAGGATTGTGGGGAAAGATGTTGCCCTCTACAGTAATAGGGAAGGTAGAAGTTGAAAGGATTTGAGGGAAAATATAATGATTTCTAATTTGGATATGGTTAGCTTAAGATGTCTACTGGACATTCAGTTTCAGAAATCTGAAAAGCAGGTGGAGACTTGAGATTAGAAGGCAGCAAAGAGGTTAAAGCAAGATAGGTAGGTTTGAAAATCATCAGCATAGAGATAGTGATTAAATCCATGGGAGCTGATGAGATCACCAGATGAAGTAGTTTTAGAGGGAGAAAAGAAGAGGATGGAACTCTGAGGGACATCTACAGTTACAGGTGTGATCTGGAGGAGGATCCAGCAAAGGAGATTAAGGAGTAATGGTCAGATAGGACAAGAACCAGGAGTGAGTGATGTCCTGAAAACCTAGAAGACAGAAGAATATCAATGAGTAGGTGATCAACAGTGTCAAAAGCTGCCGAGACATGAAAGAAAAGAATGGGGATTGAGAAAAGGTTGTTGGATTTGGCAGTCACTTTGAAAAGATCAATTTCTGTGAAATGACAAGGTCAGAAGCCAGTTTGTAAGGGGTTAAGAAGAGAGTAAGAGGGGCCAGCTAGGTGGTACAGTGGATAGAGCACTGGCCCTGGAGTCAGGAGTACCTGAGTTCAAATGCAGCCTCAGACACAACACTTACTAGCTGTGTGACCCTAGGCAAGTCACTTAACCCTCATTGCCTCACTAAAAAAAAAAAAAAAGGAGAGAAAGTAGAGGCACCTAGTGTAGATGGCCTTTTTTAACTTCAAAGATATAAAGAGATCTAGGATGATAGAGGATAAAAGTCAAGTGAGAGTTTTTTCAGGATGGGGGAGACATGGGCATGTTTGTGGGTAGTAGAGAATGAGCCAGGAGAGAGGGAGAGTTTGAAAATAAATGAAAGTGGGGCAGCTAGGTGGTACAGTGGATAAAGCAGCAGCCCTGGATTCAGGAGAACCTGAGTTCAAATCCTGGTCTCAGACACTTGACACTTACTAGCTGTGTGACCCTGGGCAAGTCACTTAACCCTCATTGCCCCACAAAAAAAAAAGAAAGGAAGAAAGAAAATAAATGAAATAAAGTATAGGGATGACAGAGGGAGAGATTGAAGATAAGTGAAAGTGTAGAGGTGACACAGGGAACAATCTGTTGGAAGAGATGGGATGGAATGGGATCATTTGAACAGGTAGAAGAATTAACTTTGGTAAGGAGTAAGGCCACTTCATCAAGTAAGAGGGGTGAAGGAAGGGGTATGGCAGAAGGCATCTGAGTAATAAGAGATAGGGAAGAGGGGAGAAGAGGGAGCTCATAGCAAATAGCCTCAATTTTTTCTGTAAAATATGAAGTGAGGATCTCAGCTGAGAGAGTTGGGGAAGGGGGAGCCATGGGAGGTTTGAAGAGGGATAAAAAGGTTTGGAAGAGCCACTGTGGAAAGTAGAATAGTGAATTGATAAAGGAAGTATAGTAGGATTGCCTCACAGCAGTGAGGGACCAGTTGAGATGGTGTGACATGAATTTGTAGTGGACCCAGTCAGAACAGCTGAGTTGCATGATTTTCTCCACCCTCATATTTGAGGGAGCAAAGGCAAAAATGATGGGAGTGAGCCAAGGCTGAGGTTTGGTAGGGCATAGCTAGCACTATGTTAAGAGGATGAGATATTCAAAGGAGAAGTACAGTATAGAGTTGAATTGGCTAACAGAGTTCAAGATGGGGGCATTGAGAAGGCTCACTGGTCCTGGAATAAGGAGGATCTGAGTTCAAATCCAGCCTCAGACACTTACTAGCTATGTGATCTTGGGCAAATCACTTAACCTCCATTGCCTCAAAAAATGGGGGGGAAAGGAGAGAATGACTATTGCAGGGGAGATTGTCATGCAGAGAACTGGGGGATCAAGAAACTGGAGGCCATAATATAGATAAAAAGTAGGATTTTGTAAGGGAAAGATGTGAAAAGCCAATAGATTATGATCAGATGGGGAATTTTGGAATTCATGAACATGAAGGTGGTGCATTTGTGGGCAATGGCAAAATCAAAAATATGAGTATCTCCTAAACCCAATTGGGAAAGACATAACATTCCATTTTCTTTTTTAAGTTGCTCCCAATTATCTATAGAATAAAGTACAAAAAACAAATTTGTATGGTCTAAATCCCCTTTAATGTCCTCCACAGCCTTGGATCACCCCCACCATTGGCTTCCTTAGCTCCTACATGCATGCTGGAGAAAATCATGAAAATTGTTCTGACTGAGTGCAGAAGCTAAGATGGTGAAAAAGCAGGAAGAAGTAACAGTGAGATCTATCCCTAAACTCCTCCAAACAGACCTAGAAAGTATGTTAGAGGTGGCAGGTAGGTGGCGCAGTAGATAAAGCACCCGCCCTGGATTCAGGAGGACCTAAATTCAAATCCAGCCTCAGATACTTGACACTTACTAGCTGTGTGACCCTGGGCAAGTCACTTAACCCTCATTCCACCCCCCCCCCCAAAAAAAAAGTATACCAGACTGAATCCTGGCAGGGAAATCCAAGAAAAAGTCATTTTTCCAACCCAGATTCACAGAGACAGACAAAGAGGTCTGTAGACACTGGGAATGTGGTCTGGCCAGGAGCCTGTCATGTGCAGAACATTCCAGCACAGGGAGAGGCTGGACACCAGAGCAAGAGGAGGTGCCAGACCCACACTCAGACACCATGACCTCATGTGGAGTGTAGGAACAGGTGCCATCTGGCATCTTTGTCACTCAATGCTCACTACCCAGATCCAGGTCATAAATACATGGCAGAATGAGGAAGGGACCAGCAAGCAGGGGTAGCAGTATAGTTCAGAAGTCAGCAGCATGGGGCAGCTAGGTGGCGCAGTGGATAAAACACCAGCCCTGGATTCAAGAGCACCTGAGTCCAAATCCAGCCTCAGACACTTGACACTTACTAGCTGTGTGCCCCTGGGCAAGTCACTTAACCCCAATCGCCTCACCAAAAAAAAAAAAAAAAAGTCAGCAGCAGTAGTATGATTCTGGTCCCAGAGGCAGAGCAGGGTCTCAGTTCCAGCTTCTGGCCCAGTTTGAAGTCTGCAGAAGAATAATCAGGGCAGGAATCCCAAAACAAAGGGGAGCTTGCAGTTCTGTCACTCTGAACCAGAAGAACTTCCTAGCTGACTGATAAAAAATGAGTCCAGGGGCAGCCAGATGGCGTAGTAGATAGAGCACCGGCTCTGGATTCAGGAGTACCTGAGTTCAAATTGGGCCTCAGACACTTGACACTTATTGGCTGTGTGACCCTGGGCAAGTCACTTAACCCCAATTGCCCCTCAAAAAAAAAAAAAAGAATGAGTCCAGAAGCAGTCTACTGTTGCAAAGACGTAAACCCAGGTCAGAAGCTTGCGGAGCACAGACGAGGAAGACAAAAAACATACTTTTCACTGGATTGTACCATTTGGGGAGCACTGCTTGTAGGTCCCAATCCTGAGCTGTCCCTGAAATCTTGGAATAGCACAACACTCAATACCCTGAGAAAGTAACTTCAGAACTAGCCCAGACCTTCCCTCCAGAAGTACAAAGAGCCTGGCCCTAATATTAAGTCTGAAATCAGGAAGTAGGCTAGAAGAATGAGCCAAAGAATCCCACCATAAAAAAACTACTATGGTGACAAGATACAAATCCAGAAGGAGAGAAAGACCCCAAAACATCTACAAACAAAACCACAAAGAGACACATAGCTTGGGTACAAATTCCTGGAAGAGATGAAGCAAGAGTTCTAAAGAAGAGTCAAATATGATTTTATAAACGAAATGAGAGTGACAGAGGAAACAATTAGAAAATACATGAGAGCTATGGAAGAAAGAATTAGGAAGAGAATTAATAGTGTGGCACAAGAGTTATAAAACCTTGCCCAAGTAACAAATTCCTTGAAAAATTAGAATGGACCAAATAGAAGCCAATGACTCCAAGAAGCAAGAAGAAATATTAAAACAAAGTCAAAAGACTGAAAAAATAGGAGAAAATGTATCTATCATAGCAAAAATATCTGACCTAGATAACAGATCAAGGAGAAAAAAACAATTTAAGAATTAATTAGTTAATTAGATGAGTCAGTAATTTATGATTAATTTCTATGAGAGAGAAAATATTAATAGGAGAAAAAAGAAAAGAAACAAGTACAGAACTAAACCATAAAATTTAAAAATTATTTCAAGAGGAAAAAAAGCACTTGACAAAATACAATACCCATTTCTTTTTTTTTTTTTGTAAGGCAATGGGGGTTAAGTGACTTGTCCACGGTCACACAGCTAGTAAGTGTTAAGTGTCTGAGGCTGGATTTGAACTCAGGTACTCCTGAATCCAGGGCCGGTGCTTTATCCACTATACCACCTAGCTGCCCCCTCCCATTTCTTTTTTAAAACACACACACACACACACACACACACACACACACACAAGCATAGGAATAAATGGAGCTTTCCTTAAAATGTTAAGTGGTATCTATCTAAAACCAAGAGTAAGCATTATCTGTAATGTATGTAAGCTAGAAGCCTTTCCACTGAGACCAGGGATGAAACAAGGATGTGTATTATCACCATTATTATTCAGTATTGTACTAGAAATGCTAGATATAGCACTAAGACAAGAAAAAGAAATTGAATGAATAAGCACAGGCAATGAGAAAAAAAAACTATTTCTTTCTCTAGATGATATGATGGTTTACTTAGAGACCCCTAGAGAGTCAAGTAAAAAAACAATTGAAGCAATTAACAACTTCAGCAAAGTTGCAAGATATAAGATAAACCCACACAAATTTTCTGAATTTCTGTATGTTACCTACAAAATCCAGCAGAAAGAGATAGAAAGAAAAATTCCAGGGACAGCTAGGTGGCACAGTGGATAAAGCACCAGCCCTGGATTCAGGAGGACGTAAATTCAAATCCGGCCTCAGACACTTGACACTTACTAGCTGTGTGACCCTGGGCAAGTCACTTAACCCCAATTGCCTCAAAAAAAAAAAAAAAAGAAAGAAAGAAAGAAAGAAAAATTCCATTTAAAATAACTACAGAGGGGGCAGTTAGGTGGCACAGTGGATAAAGCACCGGCCCTGGATTGAGGAGGACCTGAGTTCAAATCCAGCCTCAGACACTTGACACTTACTAGCTGTGTGACCCTGGACAAGTCACTTAACCCTCATTGCCCTGCCAAAACAACAACTACAGAAAGTACAAGATACTTTGAATCTATCTGCCAAGACACACACGGGAATTATATAAACATAACAATAAAACATTCTTCACAAAAATATGAATATAAAAACCTGGAGAAATATTAATTGTTCAAGGGTAAGCCAAGTCAGTATAATAAAAATGACAATACTACTTAAGTTAATTTACTTATTCTGTATCATATCAATCAAACTACCAAAGAATTACTTTACAGAGCTAAAAAATAATAACAAAATTCATGTGAAAACAAAAGGTCAAGAATATCAAGGGAATCAATGGTGGAGGGGCAGGGGGGAGGAGAGGAAGGAGGACTAGCTGTACCAGATCTTAAACTATGATACAAAGCTATAATTGTCAAACCAATTTGTCCTGGATAAGAAACAGAGTGGTTGATCAGTGGAACATATCAGGTACATAATATACAGAAGCAAATCTGTAACATAATATAGAGTTTGATAACTCCAAAGATCACCACTATTAAAGCAAGAACCCAGTATTTGACAGAAACTATTGGGAAAACTGAAAAGTAATCTGACACTCAGCAAAGATCAGCATCTCACACCATAGGTACAAATAGGTACATGATTTAAACATAAAGTACATAGGTACAAATAGGTACAAATAGGTACATGATTTAAACATAAAGTATGATATCACAAGTAAATTAATGAACCATGGAAGGGATTACCTGTCAAATCTATGGACAGGGAAAGAGTTCATGGCCAAACTAGAGACAGATTCATAGGAGATTTAATAATAATAATAACAGTAATAATAATAATAATTTTGATTATATAAAATTTTAAAGGTTTTACACAAAATAATGTAGTTAAAATTAGGAAAAATGCAAGAAACTAAAGGGAAAAATCTTTGCAGCAAGCATCTCTGATAAAGGCTTCATTTCTAAAATGTATAGAGTTGGGGGCAGCTAGGTGGCACTGTAGATAAAGCACTGGCCCTGGATTCAGGAGGACCTGAGTTCAAATCTGGCTTCAGACACTTGACACTTATTAGCTGTGTGACCCTGGGCAAGTCACAACCCTCATTGCCCCACAAAAATAACAATAAAATAAAATATATAGAGTACTGAGCCAAATTTATAAGAACAAAAGCTAGTGCTCAATTAATAAAGAGTTAAAGGGTATGAACAGGAAGTTCTCAGATGAAAAAATCTAAGCTATCAATAATCATCCCAAAAAATGCTTGCAATCACTAATAGAGAAATGCACATTAAAACAACTATGAGATACCACCTCACACCTATCAATTTGACTAAGATTACAGAAAAGGGAAATGACAAATGATGGAGGGGATGTGGGAAAATAGTTGTACTAATGCACTTTTGATGGAGCTGTGAACTAGTCCAACCATTCTGGAGAACAGTTTGGAGATATGCCCAAAAGGATATAAAACTGCATACCCTTTGACCCAGAAATATCACTAGTAGGTCTATATTCCAAAGAGATAAAAGGAAAAGGAAAAGGTACCTATGTGTACAAAAATATAGCAACTCTTTTTGTGGTAGCAATGAATTGAAAATTGAAGGGTTGCCCATCAATTGGGAGATGGCTGAATAAGTTGTAGTATATGATTGTGATAGAGTACTATGGTGCTATAAGAAATGAGGAGCAAAAAAAAAAAGAAAAAAGAAAAAAGGAAAAAAAAGAAATGAGGAGCAGAATGGTTTCAAAAACACTTAGGAAGACTTATATGAACAGATACAAAGTGAAGCGAGCAGAATCAGGAGAACATTGTACATGGTAACAGCAATTTTGTAACAATAATCAACTGTGAAAGACTTAGCTTCTCTGATCTATACAATGATCCAAAACAATTCCAAAGGACCCATGACGAAGAAAGCTATCCACTTCCAGAGAAAAAACACTGATTAATTCTGAATGTAAATTGAAGCATATTTTTTCACTTTCTTTATTTTTCTTGCTTTAAAAATATTTTTTACAATATGCTTTGAATGACTTCACATGTATAATTGATACCATATTGCTTGCTTTCTTGATGGGTGGGGGAGGGGTAGGTGGGAGGAAGAGGATTTGGCACTCAAAAATTTTATAAATAAATGTTAAAAAGAAAAATCTGGGGAAATTTATATAAATGGACACAAAGTGATGTGAGCAGAATCAGGAAAACAATTTACACAGTAAAACCAATAAGGTAAAGATAATCAACTATGAAAGACTTAATAACTCTTAACACAGTGACCTACCTACCACAATTCCAAAGGACTCATAATGAAAAATATCCACCTCCAGAGAGAGAACTGATGGACTCAGAGTGCAGATGAAAACATACTTTTTTTCCTCTTTCTTTCTTTTTCTTCCTTTTTTTCTGCCCAAAACCCAGCTAACACAGAAATATGTTTTGTGTGACTTCATATTTGTAATGGGTTTTATTTATTTTTTTTTTGCTTTCTCAACGGGTGGGAGAGAATCTGTAACTAAAAATAAAATAAAAATGAATTTTAAAACAAGAATAGAGGAAGTACACAATGTCAGGATATCCCAAAATAAATGACCTTAGTTATCTAAGACCTGGATTCAAATTCAGCCTTGGATTTATATTAACTGTGTAACCTGTGATAAGTCATTTTCTCTTTCAGGCCTCACTTTCTCCATCTATAAGTAGAGGGTGTTTGTCTAGTTGACCTCTAAGGTCAAGTAGCTATAAAATATAATACTAAATGGAGAATTTATTATGCTATTATCATAATCACCCTGGATCCCAGCACTGGCCATTTTTAGGGATAGAAATAAGGACTGGACTTGTGAGAAACTTTTTCTCATAGTTCAGGAGGTCTGGACTTTCTAGGCAATTTATAATCTGAAAAGGTTGGGGGCATCTAGGTGGCGCAGTAGATAAAACACTGGCCCTGGATTCAGGAGAACCTGAGTTCAAATCTGGCCTCTGATACTTGACACTTACTAGCTGTGTGACCCTGGGCAAGTCACTTAACCCCCATTGCCCTGCCCCCCAAAAAAGAAAAGTTACATGAAAAGGTTGGGTGGGAATGTGAGAGGTCAGATAACTTGTGCAGGGTCACACTGCTGGTATATGTTAGTCACCTGAACCTAGGTAGTCCTGATTTCAAGGCTAGTTCTCTATCCACTGTCACCCCATTTATATTTACCAGATAAAGGATAGGAATAAAAAAATTTAAATTTAACTGGAAATTTACCACGGTAGATATTGCAAAGATAAAATAATTTCAGGAAATTTCTAAATTACATGCAGGTGATAGAGTCACAGCATGTGAACCTATCACCCAAATGTAACTTAAAGGGAGTCTTCAGAGGCTCTCTATTCCAATATACAAATGAAAACTGAGGCCTATGGAACTTGTGACTTACACAAGGTCACAGAGGTAATAAGTGTCAGAAACAGTATTTGAACACAGAATTTGACTCCAAAGTCAGTATACTTTTTGAAATAATTACCATTTCCTATAAAAAATATATTTTATGACAAATTTTTATTTGAGAGGGCAGCTAGGTGGTGCAATGGATAAAGCACCAGTCCTAGATTCAGTAAGACCTGAGTTCAAATGCAGCCTCATTCATTTGACACTTACTAGCTGTGTGACCCTGGACAAGTCACTTAACCCTCATTGCCTCTCCCCGCCCAAAAAACCCACAAATTTTTATTTGATAACATTTGGAATTTATTTAGGGATGTGTATCTATGTGTTTGTGTATATATCATATAAATATATAATGATTTGTAATAAAATGTCATTTTCATTTTTAAAAATTATTAGATTGCATAAAAACCATGACCAAAAAGAGAGCCTAAACCATCATATTTCAAGAAATCTCAAAAGAGAACCTCCCAGATCTATTAGAACCAGAGGGCAAAGTAGAACTAGAAAGAATATACTGGTCCCCTCCCAAAAGAAACCCCAAAGTGAAAATTCCCAGGAACATTATAGCTAAAATCTAGAGCTTCTAGATCAAAGAAAAAAATACTGCAAGGAGTCAGAAAGAAATTTATTTTACATAACCTCAACCAGGTGTTCACTGATACAAAGCAATCCTTTTACATCTCCCTAATTAATCCACTATCTTACTTACCAAACCTTTTCATCCCTCCTCAAACTTCCCATGGCTCCCCAGCCCCCTACTCTCTCATTTGAGAACCTTGATTCATACTTTACTGAAAAAATTCTGTTCACTAAGGGCTTCCTCTTCTCCCTTCTTTCTCATTTCACATCATCCAGATGATTTTTTTTTCACTATCTCTTCCTTTACCCAGATTCACATAAGGAAAAGGTGGTCCTTCTCCTTGCCAAGAGATACCCCTCTTCACGAACAAATTATTCCATTCCATCCAGTTTTCTCTAACAGATTGCCCCTCCACTCCCATCATTCCCACTCTACTACTTATATTCAATTTCTCCCCGTTTACTAGTTGCTTTCCTCCTACAAAAATGTTCATGTCCACCCAACCCAAACAAACAAAAAAACCCAAATCCTCACTTGATCCATCCATCTCAACTCCACTAGCTATCATTCGTTATCTCTCTCTGCTCCCTTTTAGAGCTAAACCCCTTGAGAAGGTAATCTACAATAGGTGCCTTGATGGTCTTTCCTCCCTCTCTCTTCTTAATTCTCTACAGTCTGACTTCCAACCTCATCATCCAACCCAAACCGTTCTCCAAAGGTATTAGTGATCAAGTAATTGGTAGAGCTGATGGCCTTTTCTTACCTCCTTCTCCCTAGCTGAATGTTTCTCCTCAGTCTCCTTTTTGGGATCTTCTTCTAGGTTACAGATAGATGTTAACTGTAGATGTCCCACATGCTCTCTCCTGGACCCTCTTCTCTCTTACCTTTACACTGTTTCACTTGGTGATCTAATCAGCTACCAGGAATTCATTACATCTTTTTATCCAGCCCTAACTTTTCTTTTGACCTTCAGTTGCTCATCTCCAACTACACATTGAGCACCGTGAACTGGATGTCCCATAGACATATCAAACTCAACATGTCCAAAATGGAATTCATTATTTCTCCTGCCTCCCCCCCAAAAAAACAAAAACAAAAAACTTTCCCTTCTTCCTAAATTACCTATTACTGTTAAGGGCACCATCATGCTCCCAGTCAGCTATGCTGGAAACCTAGGTATCATCTTTGATTCCTCATTCTTTTTCACCCCCCCCCATATTGAATCTGTTGACAAGACCTGTCAATTTTGCCTTCATGCCATCTCTTAAATATATTCCCATTTCTCCTGTGGCATGGTGACCACCCCGATGCAGGTCTTCATCATCTCATGCCTAGACTATTGCAATAGATGGTTTATTGATTTCCCTTACAAGAGTCTCTCCCCAGGGCAGCTAGGTGGCACAGTGGATAAAGCACCAGCCCTGGATTCAGGAGTACCTGAGTTCAAATCCGGCTTCAGACACTTGACACTTACTAGCTGTGTGACCCTGGGCAAGTCACTTAACTCCCATTGCCCCCCCAAAACAAACAAACAAACAAACAAAAAAAGAGTCTCTCCCCTATACTGGTCAATCCTCCATTCAGTTGTCAAAGTGTTGTGGGCCCAAAGTTCCCCAGAAGTTCTCTGGGGCACATTGAGGAATCTTCTCCTTGAGAAACTAGACCAGAGGACAGATACGCCTAGAGAGATAAGCAGAACCAGTTTGGACTGAGCTAGCTTTGGGACCTCCACCCTTCATTCTGGTCTCCCTTACCCCTGGGGAGATAACTTTGGGTGTGGCTGTGGCCTTTGTGTCCTGAAGAGAGATCTGTAGCCACCCCTCACCCAACTCCCCCAGCTACCACCAGTGGGGGATGGTCCTCCTTCACTAGAGGAACTTTCCACAGTCAAATGGTCACCCCCTCCCCCCATCAGTCCTCTATAAAAATACCTGCCAGTCTCCTGCTCGAGGAGATTGGTACCTCAGAGTCACGTGCTTTGTGCCTATCTCCCCATGAGAAGTCCAAGGATTTTTTTCTTTCATGGTTTCCCTTCCCCCACCCTTCCCTTCCCTTGCCCCTAAATAAACTACCATCTTATTTTAACTGCTTTTGTGTGCAAGAGGGTATAATTCTTTTTTTTTTTTTTTTTTAGTGAGGCAATTGGAGTTAAGTGACTTGCCCAGGGTCACACAGCTAGTAAGTGTCAAGTGTCTGAGGCCAGATTTGAACTCAGGTACTCCTGACTCCAGGGCCAGTGCTCTATCCACTATGATACCTAGCAGCCCCATGGGTGTAATTCTTTAAAGAGGAATTCCTAAGAACCCCAAACACCTAACCCAAACCCGTACCCCATTTTTCCCCATAACAAAAGTCATCTTCCTAAAGCACAGATCTGACCATGTCACACACACACACACACACCTCCCCCAACTCAAAAAACTCTAATGTCTCCCAATCACCTTCAGGATCAAGCATATGACAACAACAACAAACAATAACAACTAACATTCATATAGTGCTTACTATGTGCCAGGTACTGTGCTAAGTACTTTATAATGATCTCATTTTATTCTCACCACAAGGAGGTAGGAGCTATTATTTCCCCCATTTTATAGATGAGGAAACTGAGGCAAACAGAGGTTAAGTGACTTGTCTAGGGTCACATAACTAGTAAGTGTCCGAGGCCTCATTTGAACTCAGGTCTTCCTGATTCCAGCCTTGGTGTTCTATCCATTCCTCCTTCTAGCTGCTTCCATTTAGCTTTTAAAACCTTTCATAGAATTTATATGAAATTCACCTGAATAATTTGTAGAAATTCACCTGAATAAACTTAATAATCTTTCCTATGACAACCCTTCAAATGTTTGAAAACAACAATAAAGTCTTTCCTTTAAATACAAAATTTTTTTTAATTTTAAAAAGTTAAAAAAAAAACCCAACCCTTCATAATCTAGTTCTCCAACCCCTTTCCAGTCTTTTTACACTTTACTCCACCCCACCCCCTCCCCATGTACTCTTTTTTTGGGGGTGGGGTGGGGCAATGAGGGTTAAGTGACTTGCCCAGGGTCACACAGCTAGTAAGTGTCAAGTGTCTGAGGTCCAGATTTGAACTCAGGTCCTCCTGAAACCAGAGCCGGTGCCTTATCTACTGCACCACTTAACTGCCCCCCCCCTTGTACTCTTTCATCCAATGACACTGGCTTCCTTGCTGTTCCTCGAACAAAACACTAGCTCTCCCAATTCCAACTCCAGGCATTTTCCCTGGCTGTCTCCCATTCCTGGAATGCTCTTCCTTCTCATCTCTGCTTCATGGATTCCCTAGTTTCCTTCTAATCGCAGCCAAAATCCTACCTTCTCCAAGAAGCTTTTCTCATTCCACTTAATTCTAGTGCCCTCCCTCTGTTGATTATCTCACCTCAAACACTTACTAGCTGTGTGACCGTGGGCAAGTCACTTAATCCCAATTGCCTTAAACATCTGGAGCCATCACCAGTCATCCTGATGAATATTTTGCCACTAGACCCAGATGGCTCTAGAGGAGAGAGTGAGGTTGGTGACCTTGCACAGCCCTCCCTCACTTAGATCCAATTCAGTGCAAGTCATGACATCGCCCCGATGTCACGGTCCTCTGGGAGAACAAAGAACAAACAACAACCATTTCCAATGTATCTGATATATAGCTTGTTTGTCCATAGTTGTTTGCAGGTTGTTTCCCTCATTAGACTGTGAGCTTCTTGAAAACAGATTGTTGTTTGCCTTTCTTTGTATTCCTAGCACTAAGTATAGTACCATAGGTGCTTAGCAAATGTTTATTGACTGACTGATGATGGATTTCCAGTGTTTCTGCTCTTTTCCCTTGGGAAAAAGCTTTAGAAAGTGAACTCATGATCTTGACACTCAAGGGATAGTAGAAGTATTAGTGGCATTTGTTAGTTCAGTGACCAGAGGCTCTGATGGAGGGCTCAGTACCTGGGGCCAAATATTTAGAGAATAGTTAGTTTGCTTGCAATACAAAGTGATTTCAAGGTCAGTGGGGCATCATTCTCTGAGGCAGACCTGAATAGACACTTGATCCCTGGGGAAACTGGGTGTCCCCATGGATCCTCTGTCAGGATAGATTTTATATAGCCTCATCAAAACTCTCTCCTTCTTGGTACAGCCTCCCTGCCAACTCTTAGCCACCAATGTCACTGGATCTCACACCTTCCCAGTTTCAACCACAGGGGTATCTCATGACGGAAGGCTGAATGCATGTAGACAGGTACTGATACCCCCTTAGTTCTCATGGATGTGGTAGCCTATGCTCAGATACTGGGTTTCAGACTCCACCCAATGCAGACTCTCAGTTGCCCCCAGGCGCCCCCTGGTGGGCACAGGGAGTGGCAGCCAAAGCCTCTGTCCCTCAAAGGCTTTGACCACCTCCCCCTGGTCATCTTGGAGCTGTGTATATAAAGATACTAAACTGGACCCCTCCCACAAAGGACTCTATTCCCTCCAGGCTCCTCTGTGGCCTCACTCTATCAATCATCTCTTCTCCTGCATCTTCAATCTTTTCCTCTCTACTGGCTTCTTTCCCTCTGCCTAAAATTGTCATCCTAAAAATCCCCAAATGCCTTCTTCCCTCCACCAGACTAGGTGCTCAACAAAGGGTTTAGAGTTGGAAGAAACCTTAGAGATCATTAGATTATTACAGCAATCCTCTAACTGATTTCCTTTCCTTGAGTCTCTCCCCATTTCAATCTGTTCTATATACTGCTGCCAAAGTAATTTTCCTCAGTGTAGATCTGATCAAGATTCCCTATTCAACCAATTCCTTGCCTGGATAGATTTCATGTGAGGGTCCAAAAATTTAGGTGGGAAAAATACATCTTGATTTCAATAGAATTGATTTCCTTTATAATCCTATATGTTTTGTTTTATGCATTTAAAAACATTATTCTGAGAATGGATCCATAGGTTTCACCAGACTGCCAAAAGGGGTCCCAGACACAAAAAGGGCCAAGAATCCCCATTCTAGAATAAAGTATAACCTCCTCTGTTTAGCATTTAAAGCCCTTTCTTTCCAACCTCATTTGACATCATTCCCTCTCCTTTCCCACCCCATAAAACTTTGTGATCCAGCCAAACTGGCTTTTTGGGGGGGAGGAGCAATGAGGATTAAATGACTTGCCCAGGGTCACACAGCTAGTAAGTGTCAAGTGTCTGAGGCCGGATTTGAATTCAGGTCCTCCTGAATCCAGGGCAGGTGCTTTATCCACTGTGCAACCTAATTGCCCCCTGGCTTTTTCTTTGTAAGGGACTGAGGTTCTACACACGTTACGCCATCTCTTCACAAAAATAAGATACACCATCTCCCATGCCTTCACAAGAGCAACCCCATAAGCCTAGAATGCACTTCCTCCATCTCAGGGAGTCCCTCTCTTCCTTTAACACTCAGTTTAAGAACCATCTTCGGGCCAGCTAGGTGGCACAGTGGATAGAGCACTGGCCCTGGAGTCAGGAGTACCTGAGTTCAAATCCAGCCTCAGACACTTGACACTTACTAATTGTGTGACCCTGGCCAAGTCACTTAACCCCAATTGCCTCACTACCAAAAAAAAAAAAAAAGAACCATCTTCTACATAAAACCTTTCTCCAACTGCTAGTGCCTTCCCTCCCAAACTACCTTGTCTTTGTAGGTGTGTATATGTATATATACACACATGTATATGCATGTGTGTTTACATATTTAATTTTCTAGTTCATTAATTATGTTTATATGTATTTATGTTTGTATATTAGCATGTTATATGTATCACATATATATAATTATATATGTATGAATGTAACCCTGTCCCAAAGTCCAATGGTATGGGATTTTCTCCTTATTGGTAGAGACAAAGGTCATGCTAAGCATGAGGGGCAGGGCAGAGTTAGTGAGAGGCAAGAAAACTCAAACTTGCAGCTTCAAAAGAGATGAAAGAGGCCAATCTCACTTCAGACTGCTAAAGGAAAAGACTTTGGGAAGATAAGACATGAGAAGATTGGACAGTCTCTATCATATCCCTATCTCCAGTTTACCACTCTGGAGACTACAGGGGATTTCCCCCTGGGTGAGATACAGGACTCAGGTGAGCTGAGTTGTCTCCCTCCCAATGGGAGAGTTCTCTTACTTTATATTGTCTGGTGTGTGTGTGTGTATGTATATACATGTGTGTATACACGTATACACACATGTATATATCGTATGTATATGATATGTATATGTATCTTTCTCTGATTTCTGTTGTCTATTTGGATAAATGAGCTTCTTTGCTATTCTCCATGTTTCTTCATTGTGGAACTGGTACAAGGTTGGGAAGGGGTGAAGCCTTGGATATAAAGCTTGGGGTCCCTCTTTCCCCTCCCTCAAAATGACAAAACAGACAAAAGTTAGCTCAAACTTGATCATATACCCTAGACTAAAAATATTTAAGGTAGCAGATTGATAGAATTCTAGCCTGGTACCCCACCTCTCTCTCTGAGGAGAGAACAGTCTCAGCCCCAAATTCCTGCCTTCCTGTCCTGGCAGGAATGAAAGTCTTCTTTGGAGAATGGTAGGAAGAGAAGGGGGTCAGCTAGATAGCACAGTGGATAAAGCACTGGTCCTGGATTCAGGAGGACCTGAGTTCAAATCCGGCCTCGGAAACTTGACACTTACTAGCTATGTGACCCTGGGCAAGTCACTTAACCCTCATTGCCCCTCAAAAAAAAAAAAGGAAGAGAAGGAACTAGAGAGAGGGGTCTAGTCTGCCTCCTGTTGAGCCACACACAATGTGCCACTGCATGTAGACCCTCATTACACCAACACCTAGCACTATGCCTGACACACAGTAGGAGCTTCATAAATATTTGTCAATTGATTAATGGTATTCATTCCCCTCATTTTTCTCGATGGGGAATACTGTTGTATCCTCCGCCTTCTCAAGGTCACATCCACTGTAGTCAACTATACTTGTTTCCTCCACTTCCTTAGCACCCACATGTTTCTCAGATTTCAAACTAGCTTCAAGACCAACCACATTGACCAAAAATGCTCCCTTCAGGGTCCTTTATAACTTCATTAGAGCTAAATTCCACGGCTATAATTTCTCTTTTCTAGTCCTTCTTGATCTTTCTGCAGCATTCCACATAGCTGACCAACTTCTTTCTCCTAGGTATGATTTCCTCCCTTGCCTTCCCAGACACTTCTCTCTCTTGATTCTCCTAGTTCTCTATTCATTCTTTCTCTGTTTCCATTTATCCCCTCAATATGAGCATTCTCCAAGTCTTAGTCCTTGATTTCCTCCCCTTCCCTATCTTCACTCTTTCTTGGTGAGCTCATGCATTCCCATGGCCATTTTTATGCAGATGGATCCCTAATCTAATCTCCAGCCCCTAGCCTTCAACTGAGTTTCCAGTTCCGGCTTTCATCTTCTCAAAGTCCAGCCTCAAATTCCACATATTATTAGAAGGTAAGCTCTTCAATTTGGAACTCTGCCCAAAGGGCCATAAAGCTGTGCATACTCTTTGATTCAGCAATGCTAGGTCTGTATCCCAAAGAGATTTACTAAAGGGAAAAGGATCTATTTGCACAAAAATATTTATAGCAGCTCTTTTTGTGGTGGCTAAGAATGGGATATTGAGAAGATGCCCATCAATTGGGGAGTGGCTGAACAAGTTGTGGTATATGATTGAATATTATTGTGCTATAAGACATGACAAACAGGGTGATTTCAGAAAAAAAACTGAAAAGACTTACATGAACTGATACAAAGTGAAGTGAAAAGAACAAAGAGAACACTGTACATAGTAATAGCAATATTGTGTGGTGAAGAGCTGTGAATGACTTGGCAGTTCTCAGCAATACAGTGATCCAAGATAATCCTAAAGGACTCATGTTGAAAAATGCTATCTGCCTCCAGAGAAAGAACTGATGTTGTCTGAATACAGGCAGAATACAATTTTTTTCTCTTTCTCTTTCTTTTTTTGTTTGAATTTTCTGGTACAAAATGACTAATATGAAAATGTTTTACATGTATAACCTATATCAAATTACTTATCATCTCAGGGAGGGGGAGAGAGGGGGGGTAGAATTTGGAACTCAAATTGTTTTTTGAATATTAAAAATTGTTTTTTCCTATAATTGGGAGAAAATACTATTTAAAGCAAAAAAAGAAGGTAATCTCTGTGAGGGCAGGGGCTGTCTCTCTTTATGCTTGTGTTTGGTTTTTTTTGTTCCCAGGATGTAGCACAGTACCTAACACTTAGTAAATGTTTAATAAATTCCTATCGACAAATCCAGGACCAAGCTAATCTTTCCTCCCCCAATCTCTTCTTTTTCCTCCCAATTTCCCTGTTTCAATGGGATCACCATCCTTTTACTTATTCGCATTGGAAACCTAGATATTACTTATGATTCCTTCCTCTCCCTCACCTTTTACAACCAATCAGTTGTTAAGGCCCATGGATTTTACTTCCATTATATCTCTCCCCTCTGTTCTCCCCTTACTCTCTCTCCTCTAGTTCAAGGCCATTTCATGTCTCCTTTTAATTATTACAATAGCTTTAAAAACAAAACAAAACAAAACAAAACAAAACAATAGCTTTCTGACTCATCTTTCTGACTTCAGTCTCTTCCCTCAGATCCATTCTCCACCTAGGGATAAGGATAGGAATAGGGAAAGGGATAGGGATAGGGATAGGGATAGGAACCTTTGAGGTCCCTTCCAGCTCTGCATGTTGTTTGTTTGCTGTTTGTCCTTCATTTTTTTTTTTTTGGCAGGGCAATGGGGGTTAAGTGACTTGCCCAGGGTCACACAGCTAGTAAGTGTCAAGTGTCTGAGGCTGGATTTGAACTCAGGTACTCCTGAATCCAGGACCAGTGCTTTAACCACTGCGCCATCTAGCTGCCCCCCAGTTTGTCCTTCATTCTTAAAAAGGACCAATCTAGGAGCCTGTAAATGGATCTATGATTCCACTAACTCCTAGGTGAGGCAGTTCCCTCTATCCATGCAGGTTGGCACTAGAAGTGGAACTGGGCTGCAGTCTTTCTGGATTCAAAGCCAAACTCCCATCCCCTATGATATACTGCCTCTCATCTCCTATACATACAGCCAGATTGGTCTTCCTATCACTCTCCTCATCACTTTCCATTGCCATAAGGACAAAGCTTAAACTGTCATTCAAGGTCCCCCATGACCTGTCTCCAACCTGTTTCATGATTTCTGGGCCCTCCAGGCTCATGTCTGCCTCTGTGACTTTTCTACGGATTCTCTTCATACCTGCAATGTCCTTTCCTACTTTGATGCCTTTCTATATCCTACCTGTCCTTCAAAGTCACGCTCTAGAGCCCTCTCCTTGAGGAAACTTTCCCTGTAAAATCCATTTGATTTGGAACTCCTCTGGCCTTCCTTTGGGATGGAGCATCCGGCCTTCAGTCCCACCTATTGGCTTCTCTTATGTGTGTCTCCCCTCCTCAATTTCCTATTTTCCTATTCCCTACCTGTGGAATATGGAGTGTATTCTGCCCCAGTCAGACTGTACCTAGAATATTATGTTGAATTCTAGGTCACCATAATTTAGGAAGGTTCCTTCCAGCTCTAAAAAAGTCTGTGATTCTATGAGTCTGCTACTACTCCATCCATCCATCCATCTGTCCATCCTCTCCAGAGTGACCGATCACAGAGGGCCAGGTAAAGATGTGTTGACTCATATCAGAGCCCTTCTAACTCGCTGCCAGTTCCCCTCAAAAAAATAAAAAAGAAAAATTCTCCAGAAGCCCATTTAAGAAAATAGTTTTTAATCCTCAAAGTCAATGTTATACTCCCACCTCCCTCAGAGGAAGCCCACCACCCCCATGGACTTCAGCCCCCAAATGAGCCATCACCTGGACTCTCCCTCCAGGAGCGGGGGCCCCGGACGCCAGGGCCTGGGGTAGGGACATCCGGGGGGTTCAGTACAACCTCCCCAGGCCGGGCCCCTCCTGGTTTCCCCTTCAGCTGGAGGAGATCCTGGTAATCCCGAACCATAGCCCTCAACGGTTCGATCTGGGGTAACACATACTCCTCCAACCACTCTTCCACAGTATCTGAGTAGAACACAACGCCCAGATTCATCTGTAGGGTCGGCAGCAGGCTCTCCCAGGCCTCAGACACCCTGAGGGAAGGAAAGGAGGATGTCTACGGGTCACCCTCTCCCACACCAGCCTCTGGGTGTCAGTTCTCCCAGCGACACCAGCTTTAGGCTCTCTGCTCCTCTCTGAAAACCCCAAGGAGTCAGCCTTAGCATCCTAGAGCCCCCCTCATCCCTTCCCTGCACACACTACTCACTTGGTCAGTTTTCGGCCAAAGGCCTCCAGATTCTGTGGATTCCCAAACCGATTTTTACGATGATAAGGGCTGAACCAGCCTTGAACTGTGCTGCAAGGGGTGGGGAGGAAGGGTACTTCAGCAACCAATCATAATCCTCTGCCCTCTCATTTTGCATGTACTAAGGGGAATGGGGAGTTGGGAGACAGACCCTCTGGGGCTTCTCAAAGTCCTCCCCAACAAGAGTTCTCAGGAATGAGGTATCAGGAGCTGATTGGGGGAGGGGAGTGTCACAGTGGAGGGTGGGTTGGGGGTACCTATCCTCCTCCAGAGCCCTCAGCCCAGTCTCCTTCAGCTCCTTGACTTGTTCCACCAGGTGGTAGACCTCAGCCCCAGGAAACATACCGTCTCCTTGACTGTGGATAGAAAGGGAAGAGGATCAAGCAGGGCTTAAACTAGAATGGGGGTAGTCTTCAGACAGACTTCAGACCGACATGCTAAACTGGACTTTGAAATCCTCCTCCCATTTCCTTCCTCCCCAAGCTCTTCCCACTGAGCCCTGGCCTCCGCAACCCTGTCCCAGGCTCCCTTCAGGCAATGGTCTCCAGGCTGGTATGCTGAGCCCCTCCTGAAGCCCTCCCAAAGACCCCACACCCCCAGTCTGATCCATAGCCTCCCCACCAGGTGCTGGACTCCAGGTTGATTGTCTGAAATCCCAGCAGCTCCATGACTGTCTTCTTGGTCACTTCAGTGAATTCTCCTAGTGGAAAGAAAGGGGAAAAACCCAGGTGATTCAGGTGAGCCATCTTGTCCAAACTAGAGGGGTTAGAATCTAATTTAGTAGATGACTTTAAGCAAGTTCCTTCTACCCTCCAAGAAAATCACTATGAATAGCAACTGATAGTCTAAAAATGGCAACCAAAGTCCAGAGGACCTGCAGAAAGAGGGAAACCACACCTTCTTGGGCATCATCTCCCCTCTCCCCGTCTGGCCAAGCCAGTGGTTGACACTAGCCTCAGTTTCCTTTCCTGTAAAATGGGAATAATTACATGCATACTATCAACCTCACAGGGTTTTTATGAATAACCTGTTCTATGAACCTTATAGTGCTACAGATGCATGAGTTATGATGGCTATGACCAAATCCTCAGGGCTACCTAGTATCCTCTCATACCAGTTAAGGAAATGGGAGAAAACTAGCCAGTGGGGTTTGGGGGTGGGTGGAAGGGAGTGGGCAAAAGATAGGGAAGGGGGGCATAAATTTCCAGCTCATGTCCAGGCCTTCTCTCCCCAAACTTCCCCAAGCAGTCCTAGACCTCTCGTCTGCAACACACAGGAGGGAGATAGATGAGAGCATCTCTAAATTTCCCTCAAGCCCAACATCTTGTGAAGACAAAGGCAAAAGCCATACCATCAACCAAGGTCTGCAGACAAATGGCCAAGGAAGGAACAGCCACGGGGAGCAGCTCACACAGCACCGAATAGTGGTCATACCTGAAAAGAGGAAGAAAAAAGAGAGAGAGACCCAGAGATGTATCTAGGAGTCTCTGGGTTTCTCAAGATTTTTACTTTTCTTTGTAACCTCAGCACTTAGTACAGTGCCTGACACATTGGAGCAGGTGACTGACTGACTGACCCTAATTCCCATTCTCCCCCATCCCACTTGGACTTCCCCTGCTTTCCCCCATCCCTGGCCTAAGCCTTCACCTCTGCCAACCAGTCAGAACAATGCCCTGGCAGCGGATAGGGTGGGCATCCCGAATGTGGGGGCCAGCAGACGCAGCCTGCAGGGCTCGGAGCACACGGAGCCATGACAGTTGGTTGCTCAGGTGGTGGCTAAGGGGTGTCCACATCTGGGCTGGGCCTGTGGAACCCTTGAAGGAGCTGGCAAACCACACACTGCGGAAGCCAGCTTCTGCATATTTAGCAATGATCCGTCCTGGAGGTGAGGAGGGGGAATGCAAGGAGTGTAAGAACCTATAGAGAAGTAGGAGGATTCAGCTATCAGGGACTCTGAGGAGGATCCACTCATCCAGGGGCCAGGGATAAAGGAATATCCAGCCTCCCCACCCCCACCCCATTAACTATGTCAAATTGTCCTTGTACAGGGTGAGGGAGGGCAGTATAGCTAGTCACAAGTCAGCCCTGTCCCACCCAGCATGGGATGTGATTCCAGTTCTGATGGGCCATATGCTCACCAATCTGGTCAGTGTCCAAGTCAGAGTCATAGAACCACATCATGGGGTCTGCAAGCTGAGGGATCCCTGATTCTAGGGGGACAGAAAAGGCCAGTAAGAGGGTGCTGAGGAGTCCAACCCCAAGACAAAGCATGACAAAGTTTCCTCCCCCCACCCAAGTCCAAGGCATAGGTGTCTTTGGGTTTGAGAGGACCTTCCATAGCCGGTCCTTGGGCATGGAAAGGCATGAGAGGAGTCCTGGGGATGGGGAGGGGAAAGTGTCCCAGAGCTGAGAAACAAATGCTAACAAAGGGATGTCAAGGGTCTGTAGATGGGAATATCCCAGGATACCAGAGACCCAAGGGCCAGAGACTAAATACCAACTCTAGGTGAAGTTGGAATCTCTAGGATGGGGGGATCCTAGGATTCCAGGGTTGAGGGAATGAAGGAAGAAGACGATCTTTAGGATGGGGGGATCCCAGGATACTAGCACTGGGGAACAAATGCCAAGGAGGGAAAGTCCAAGCCTCTAAAATGGGGGTTCCCAGAATCCTGAGGTTAGGAGTATTCCTAACACTGGGGAGCAGGGAGGGGTCCCAGGGCTGTGGGAAGAATACCAATGATGGAATGATCAGTGTGCCCTTGTTGGGAGGGGGGATACCAGGGTCCCAGAGATGGTAGCATTCTTAGCATCCTCCAACCCTGGAAGGTTGGAAGATAAATGCCAATGAGGAAAGGTCAGGGTCTCTGGGATGGGGGACCCCAGAGTCCCAGAGTAGAGGGATGAATGCCAATGAGGGAAAGTCAGGATTTCTAGAAATCAGGGGATCCCAGGGTTGGGGTCCCCCTGCCTCGGACGGCTTGGGGTGGGAGTCTTCGAAGCACATCATCCCAAAGTAGCAATCGAAGCCCTGGGTGGCGCCAGCTTAGGAAGGTCACGACCTCTCGAACATGATTCAAGTAGATGTGACCAACATCTTCCCCATGGCGGAGTAGCCAGGCACGGGAGTCTGCACCCTCACCCAGGTGGAACACCTGCAGCCCAAGGAGAGAAGGATCAGCTCAGGCAAGACCCCCAAAGTCTGCTCCTACAGCTCCCCAGAGTACTCTCCCCCATCTCTCCTTCCCTCATCCCAGCTCTGACCTCATCAGCTCCGACATGTAGCCAGCGGGCATGCGGATGCTGGTCGAGGACCTGACCCAGGATAGCTCGGAGCAGCGGCATCGTTCCAGCCGCATGGGGATTTAGGGTGCTGGGATAACGATCCACCTCCCGCAGGGGCCAGAACTTCTCATGCTTCAGTACAAACTGGAATGAGAAACACCAAGATGAAGGGGGAGGGGGAAAGGGGAGGAGGGGATCGGAAAAGCTGAGAATTTAGGGAACAATAACCAGTTCCCCATGGAAAAGGAACATGTCCTCGTATTTGATCAGCATAGCATCTCCCCTGAGCCAGAACAGAAGTGGAAACAGCTTAGGGGGACCAGGGAGAGATGCAACAGGTCAGAGGGACTTAGAGTCTTCCCCCCCCCCCCCCCGGGATCATCTCCCCACACTGAAAAGTCAATGGACCCTGGGGGCCCCTGGTTAGGATTAAGATTGGAGGATCCTAGTCAAGGGTCAAGGGTTATGGGCCAGGATTAATTGCTGGATTTGGAGGTCAGGTTAACGGATTTATGGGCTGGAGTCAGAGGTCAGGTACCTCAAAGTGGCCAAACGTCTGCACCAGGGGAATCACCTCCAGGTGGTTCTGTGTTGCCAATTGCTGAATCCGTTCTATGTCATGCTTACTGAGGATACCAGGGTCCTTATTAGGCCCCCAGTAGACCCAATGTCATAGCCCCCACGCATTGTCACTCTTCCCCCTGGCTCCCTCCAACTCATGGTCAGCCCTACAAACTCCTCCCTCTGTCAGACCCCACAGCCCTGACCTCCTTCCCCTATGAGATGCTGAGGATCCCCAAATCCCTGGGCAACTTCCCTTGTTGAATCTCATGGTTGCAATATACCCCCCCATCCCATTCATCACCCAAAGACTGATCCCATTCCCTTTTCAAGCTCCTCTCTCAGATTTCAGGGCCTCCTAACCCATAGCTCCACTCCTCCACAAGTTCCCACAAACCCAAGCCACTTCCCACCTGTAGGAGTGGGGTGAACGTAACAACTCCAGTTCCCCATGGAAAGGGAACATATCCTCATATTCGATCAGCACAGCATCTGCCCCAAGCCGGGCCAGAAGTGGAAACAGCTTGGGAAGACCAGAATGAGAAGCAACAGGTCAGAGGAACTTGGATTTTGCCCTCCTGGGATCATGCCCCGACCCTGAAAAGTCACTGCCCCTCCCCCTTTAGCACAACCCCTTTCCAGATCCCTTCCCTCATAGGAGGAGGAGCCCTGGCCATCCTAGCCGGCTGTCTCACCTGTTCCAAATAAGATACCCTGGGAGCAGCTCCCTTCATGTCCAGGTGGACAACCTTCATCACTCCTGTTTGATCTCTTCGAGGAATCTCCCCAGTCAACCTCTGGGACCAAGACCCCAAAGTGCTCTCCCCAACGGGTTCAGGAGATGGCCGACCACCCCCTGCTTCACCCCAGGGCCTGCCTGATGTTGGCTCCAGGCTGAGAAGGTGAAAAATAAAAAATCAGAACTCATTGATCAGACAACAGGGAGCAAGGTGTTGGGCAGGTGAGGTGCAATGAACACCTTCGCGTGCGCACGCGCACACATCCTTCCCTTTTCCTGCCCTATGCCTAGGAAAGCACCTGCCCTGATCCAGGGGCTCCGAGCTAATGGTTTGGTAGCGATATATCTTTTGTACATCCAAAGATATCATGTACCTTTATAGGCATATGAACGATTCTCCTCCCCATCCCCAAGCTCCCCACCCGTCATGCAGCGGCCCTAGCCCCTCACCACCGGGGCAGAAGCAGTCTGAGGCCGGCACAAGCACAGAGGAGCAAGGAGGCCACTTGCAGAAGCAATTTCTGGTTCCTTTGCAACATCCTGGGGGGTGTAGTCACTCCTGGGGTAAAATGGGAGGTAGGGTCAGTGGGTCAAGCCCGGGTCTAGAAAAGGGAGGAATTGTCATCCCTGTGGAGGTATTGAGGGGAGGTCAGGTCTCAATGGATGGAAGGGAGGAGGGTCAGCCTTAGAGTCGATAGGGTGGGAGGGAGGAGGGAGGAGGGGAGAGCATCGCTTGGCTTTGCAGCCTCCCCTCCCCCAAGCAGCCTAAGGCGGGAGAAGGGAGGGAGCCTTGGGTGGAAGCCGGCGGAGAGAGAGGGGATGATTGATGGTCTAGACCCGGAGCATGGGGGCGCAGAGGCGGGGCGCCCCCGCGAGTACCGCTCCCTCCTCCCAGCCCCTGCCCGCGCCCGGCCCGCCCAGGTCCCCCCGCACCTGGCTGGGCTGTTCTCCTCCCGGCCCCGTTAGGCGCAGCCGGGTTCCGACGCCTCCAGACCCCGCCCGCACCGCTGCCCCCCCAACCCCTCCGGGCGGTCGCCGAACCAACACCGGCTCCCCGGTGCGGGCGGGCAGGTGGGGAGCGCACCGAGATCCCCAGGCTGCGGGAAGCAGGCCGAAACAGCCTCAAGCCCCACCCGACGCTGCGATTGGACGCGAACAGCCGCGGCAAGCTCCGCCTGCCTCCCGAGGATGACAGCTCGGGAGGAGGAGAGGGTGTAGAGGGATGCGGGGATGGGGGCGGGAATGGGGATGGGGGGGGGAGGTCGGAAGACCTCCCCCCAAGAGGAGCAAGTCGCTATAGTCAATTCTGAAAGCCCCTATCGGGACCCCTTTCCTTTCCCCTTTCCCCCCAGACCCGGCTACAGCTGTACAGGCTTATAGGGCCAACCTCCATCCCGAAGGGAACATCTGGACCACCGCCCACCCTTTCCCCGAACATCTGGGACCTCCAGGAATTCCCATCCCTCCACATCTGATATGTCCTTCAAGCTTACCTTCCACCATCCTATCTCCTCCATCACTCTCCCCAGAACTTTCTCCGTCTATATCCTCCGATCTTCTCATTCCTGACTGCGATCGATCGATGGGTACTAAGCCTCCCCAGGCTTTTTCCACCCACTCCGCACCAGCTCTAGCCCCTTCTACTGTGCCCTGTGGAACCCCTGTTCTACTGTGAGCAAACTCCTCTCCATCCCCCACCTTTTCACAAGCACTCCTTCCAGCTGCCCGCCTTAGCGAGAACCTGGCTGTTTCCCTGACAACACCGATTCCCTCCCTGACAATTCTCTCCAATGGAGACTGCTTCTTCACCCACTCCCTGTGAAGCAGGGCCAGAAGGAGGAGTCAGCAGGCTTCTTGCTCGCCACCCTTTATTTCTCCTAGACCTTCAATCTGCCACTAAATTCAAAAACCTTTTCTTCCTTGAAATTTTCGCTGTTCTTTTTCTAACACCCTCTCTCCATCTTAGCAATCGTCTGCTCACCTCCAGGACCCTCGCTTTCTCTTCTTCAGGAGCTTTGGCACCTAGCCCACTGTTTCTCTTTCCATTAAATCGCCCTCGGTGACTTCAACATTTATACTAATTGCCCTTATAAAGCCTAGGGCTCCAGAATTCTTCAACATACTCAGCTCTCTTGACCTCCACTTCATCCACCCACATTCTAGACAACAGTGTCACAGGAAACTCTTAACACCTCCCTGATTCTGAACTAAAGCAGTTCTTTTTCATACAATTTTTGATCTTCCTACCTTTCCCATTCCTCCTGCAGCTGCTTTTTGACCTCATCATAACCTTTAGCCCCTTGGCCTTTCCCTATTTTCCCAGTCCATCATCCATTGTGGCTTTTCCTACCTGTTTACCTAACCCAGGGGTAACATGTTAGAGTAGATAAAGAGATGACTTTTAATCCAGGGTAGACCTGGGTTCAAATCCCACCTCTCAGTATGTGACCCTAGGCAAACTATTTAACCTTTCAGTGCTCTATGCAACTTATTTATCTATCTATATATTTATTCATTCATTCATTCATCTATTTTTATTTATTTATTTATTTGATTTTGCGGGGCAGTGAGAATTAAATGACTTCCCCGGGGTCACACAGCTAGTAAGTGTCAAGTGTTTGAGGTCAAATTTGAACTCAGGTCTTCCTGAATCCAGGGCCAGTGCTCTATCCACTGGGCCACCTAGCTGCCTCACTCTATGCAACTATTTCAGACTAAAAGTTGCCTAGGCCAGTGAAATCACAGGTCCCACCCTTAGCCCAACCAGGGCTAGGGCAAGGGTCCAACCATGGCATCCTGTTGTCTCTAAGAAAAAAAAATGTAAACTTCCATGTTTAGCTTCTAAGGCCTGTCAAACCTGGCTCCAGCCCATCTTTTTAACCTTGTCCATTATGACTCCCTTTCCTGGACTTTATGCTGGCACTAACTCTAACCCTCTTCCCTGGAGTGCCCTCCTCTTTACCCTTGACCCATAGCATCCCTCTCTTCCTTCAAGATACAGCTCAAGCCCCACCTTTTACATGAAGCCTTTTCTAATTCTCCCATATCCTTGTGCCTTCCCTTACAAGAAGTACTGAATCTAACCCAAGCCACAAATCTTCTGAAAATTAGAATGGACCATGGAAGCCAATGATTCCGTAAGGCAAGGAATTAATGATGAGTAAAAAAGGCTGGGGGAAAAAGGAAGAAAATGTAAGCAAAAGCAACTGACCTGGAAAACAGATCAAGGAGAAAAAAATTTTAAATTATTGGACATGAAAGTCAAGATCAAAATAAGAACCTAGATGTCCTATTTCAAAATCTTGAAAGAAAACTTCCCAGATATTTTAGAGCCAAATAGCAAAGTAGAAATAAAACCCACTGATCACCTCCTGAAAGAATCCCCAAATTGAAAACTCCCAGGAACATCATAGCCCAAATCCAGGTCAAAGAAAAAAAAATGCCATAAGCAGTCAGAAAGAAAGTATTTGAGGGGGGGCAGCTAGATGGCTCAGTGGTTAAAGCACCGGCCCTGGATTCAGGAGTACCTGAGTTCAGATCCGGCCTCAGACACTTGACACTTACTAGCTGTGTGACCCTGGGCAAGTCACTTAACCCCCATTGCCTAAAAAAAAAAAATTTTTTTAAAAAGAAAGTATTTGAGTACTAAAGAGTCACAGTCAGGATCACAAATGATTTAGCAACAATCACCAAAAAGGAACCAAGAGCTTGGAATATCATATTCCAGAAAGCAAAGGATATGGCCTTACAATCAAGAATACCCAACAGCATTGAGTATAATGGTGGGGGTGGGGGTGGGGAGTAGACATTTAATGAAATAGAGAATCCAAACATTCCTGATTAAAAGACCGGTGTTATGGAGAAACTTTTAAGTTCAAATATAGGGAGATGATTCATGTGTCCCCTTCTCAACCATACCATTATCAGGGTCCATATAGGGTCCAATTATATAAGGCTTAGGAGTGGTTCTGCTATGTCTTGATAAGCCTAAGAATGGCATATATATGTGTGTGTGTGTGTGTGTGTGTGTGTGTGTGTGTGTGTGTGTATGTGATGGCTGTGAGGACTGGGCTAGAAGCAGGATATTAAGCAGGATGCTTAATAAATATTTGCTAATGGAATACCAGAGGACAAATAAGTGCCATAATGGACAAAGCACTGAGCCTGGAGTCAGGACGACATGAGTTCAAGACAGGGCTCAGAAACTTACTAGCTGTGTGACCCTGAGAAAGTCTCTTAACCGTGTTTGTCTCAGTTTCCTCATGAATAAATTGAGGTGGAGAAGGAAATGGCAAACCACTCTAGGATCTTTGCCAAGAAAACTCCAAATGGGATCATGAAAAGTCAGACACGACTGAAAATAACAAACAATGGAATACCATAATACCTCCATTTTTACCTTTGAATCCTTTGCTCATTTGACTTTCCTTTGTTCTTGTCCTGAAAATTATCAGTGTGGTATAATGTCTGGGTTTTCTCATATGTCTTCTCCACTACTACTCTTGGTTTCATGGGTTCAATACAGTTCATTCTATCTAGACTTTGGGACTTCCACTGCTGTATGGTAATTCTTTTACTTATCTCTTTTATTAGTGGACATAAGATAGTGTGGTATATTGGATAGAGACCTGGACTTGGAGTCAGAAAGATGTGGATTCAAATCCTACCTCAGATACTTATTAGATGTATGACTCACTGTGTGATCAATTGATTTATGTGCCTCAGTTTTCTCCTCTGTAAAATGAGGGAGTCAGACAATGAATTCTGAGGTCACTTCCAGCTCTAAATCTATGATTCTTTGACTTTCTATCACATTCCCCATGGCAAATGTTCTAAGCTTCCTCCACTGTCTTCAAGTATTCAATCTCACCCCCAACCCTCACTGCCTTACTCATTCTCTCTGGATAACTTTCTCACATACTTTACTGAGAAGATGGATACTGTCCTATAGGAACCCTCTCATCTCTCTTTCTCAAGGACACCTGAGTTCAAATCTGGCCTCAGACACTTGACACTTACTAGCTGTGTGACGCTGGGCAAGTCACTTAACCCTCATTGCCCCACAAAAAAAAAGTATATGTATATATATATATAAACCTCAAGGACTATGTCATCCTCTCCTCCCTTCTGGACTCAGAAAATGAGGGGACCTTTCTCCTTGCCACCTCTAATCCTTCAATCTATGCTCTTGATCCTGTGCCCCACCCCAGCCCCCCACCTTCTTAGGGTTTGGCTCAATCATCTCTTCCTCCAAACATACTGGGGTCTCCCAAATCCTAACAAAAAAGCCCTTCCCTTTACCCTGCTGCCCCCTCGAGTTCCTATCCCAGTTCTCTTCTCCTTTTTATCGTTAAACTTCTAAAAAAATTTCTAAACACATTGATTGTACTTTCTTGTCAATCATTCATTCCTTAATATTCTCTGTCCCTTCAAGCTGCTTTTATCTCCTTCTTTCCATTGGCATCGTTCTCTTCAGTCCTGGAAGGCCTCATCACCAAATTCGATGGCCTCAGTTTCTGTGTCTGATGCTGCTGACCACATTCCCTTTCCAGAGTGTGGAAATTTCCTTTTTTCTCTTTCCCTGGCTTTGTGAAATTGAATTCTGTTGCTTTTTCTTCTATCTCTACTATCTCTCTGGCCTTCCTTTTGTCTTCTTTGCTATATGCTCTTCTTATCCCTTCCCCAAATGTAAGACATCCTCCCAAGGTCCTATCCCTATCCATCTTCTCTACTCTCTTTCTTGGCAAACATTTCTGTTCCCATTACTTCAGCTATAACCTCTCCACAGATGACGTTCAAATCTCTATTTACAACAACAATAATAGCTAGCATTTATAAAGTGCTTTTAGGGTTGCAAAGTGCTTCACAAATAATATCTCATCTGATCCTCACAACAACTCTGGGAAATAGATGCTATTGTTAGTCCCATTTTACAATTTAGGAAACTGAGGCAGAGAACAGTTAAGTGAGTTGCCCAGGGTCACGCAGCTAGTAAATGTCTGAGGCAGGATTTGAACTCAGGCCTTACTGACTCTAGGTCCAATGCTCTATCCACTGAGCCACCCAGCTACAACCCTATCAGGAGATAGCAATTTTTCCAACAGTCTTATTGTCCATTATTAGTTTTAGATGGACAAATAGAAGAGAGGAAAATCTTCAGAAAGGATCCTACCCCCCACAGGTGCATCACATTTTAAGTATCATCATCAATGTTTATCAAAATTCATTCCCTGCCTTGTCATCAGGAAGACATCTTTTCCCCCAGATTTAAATAGGAAACAAAACTTACACCTGTAAACCTATCATCCTTTAACATGAACCGATGGATTTAATTGAATTAAGTATACTTCAATACTCTAAGGATTTTGTGATTCCTTCTTTCTCCACCAAATCAGATCACCACTCCCCTATAATTTTTTTGGGGGGGTGAGGCAATCAGGGTTAAGTGACTTGCCCAGGGTCACACAGCCAGTAAGTTAAGTGTCAAGGAACTGAGATTGGATTTGAACCCAGGTCCTCCTGATTCCAGAGCCAGTACTCTATCCACTGTGCCACCTAGCTGCTCCCCAACCACTTCCCTATAATTAAGTAGATGGGCTTCATGAGTTACTGTGGCTAAAAAATTCCTCATCCCATGACCAGCCTAATGGAGAACCTCTCCAAATTTAGCTGGGTTGGTCCTCAGACAACAGGAATACAAATATAGTCTTTGGCTTGTCCCAAGTGTGAAACCTTGGTAGATACTGCCAGAATTTATATTCTACTGCCATAGTCTTTAAGAATCTAGGGTGCCCTCCAAGCACTGGAGGAAGACTTTGATGAAAGAGTAACAACAACAACAACAATAATATACAGTACGTGTAAGGTTTATGAAGCAATTTGCCTCCATTACTTCATTTAGCCTTTGGATTCAGGTGATTGCAAATGTTTATATTATCGACATGGATCTAGCTTCCATGACGCTCCATCCTCATGTTTCCCATTAGGGCTTCCTATGTCAACTGAATTCAAAAAGCACCACTGAGCATGGTTAATAAAATCAATGTGAGGCATCTCTGCAATGCTCTAACATTCCCGCATGAGCATGACACCTTTATCAATGACTCCCCAGCAACAATCACATAGGCTGCATGCAGAGAAATCAGCTTTTCTCCAGATAATATCAGTAACCGACGTATTCCCACATAATAAATAGAATATTTCCTATTAGGCATGTATCTAATCCTATAAAACCCAAGATATGAACCAGAAAGAATAACTATAGAAAGGAAACAAGTTGTTAAGAGGCATGATGCCTCCAAGAAGCCTCTTTTTCCCAGACCACAGGATGTTTAGGTAAGTCTCAGTCCTACCAACTGTAAGGAAATCCTTTCCCCAGATAAATGTATATACCAATTCCCAAATTTACACCAAATCCACAGTCTTTCATCCTGAGTAATTTAGAAAGCCAGACACAATTGCTTATACTTTTGACCAGGAAGTAAAAGACCTAAACCAGATTGAAATTCATATCCAAAACATAGTTCGTCAATAATTAGTAATAATAACAATAGCTAGCATTTATATAGCACTTTCAGGTTTGCTAAATGCTCTTTATGTGTCATCTCTTTTGATGTTCACAGCAAGCAGATACTATTATTATTCCTCTTTCAGACAAAGGAATCTGGGGCAGACAGACTTGCCCAGGGTCCCATTGCTTAAAGTGTCTGAGGCAGGATTTGAACTCACATCTTCCTGACTCCAAGTCCAGCACTCTACATGCTTCGCCACCTAGCTGCCTCAATTCACAATCAATTATCCAACTAAAAAGTATATATTTATTCTTTTCTGACCAATTTTGGTTGCAGTATCTATTTCAAGCAGTGTGGCAAATTAAAAAGAGTACTAAAAGAAGAGTTAAAATCTCGGCTCTGCTACTTACTCCACGTGTGACCTCAGTAAAGTCACTGAACATCTCTAGCCTCAGTTTCCTTCCTTGTAAAACGAGGTTAGATAAGATGATGTCTGGCATTTCTTCTAGCACTATAACTATGATACTAGATGATCTTTAAGATTTCTTCCTATTCTGGGGGCAGCTAGGTGGCACAGTGGATAGAGCCTTGGAGTCAAGAGGACCTGAGTTTAATCTAGCCTCAGACATTTACTTACTCAGACACTTGCTAGCTGTATACCCCAGGCAAGTAAGTCACTTAACCTCAATTGCCTTAAAAAAAAAAAGTTTCCTTCCTGTTCTAAAACCTTTTGTCCCTATGATCCCAGTCCCCTAAACTCAGTTGCTACTCTAAACAAGTTGTCAGCAGTCTGGAATGATTTTTACCTCCCTTTTTGACACTGTGCTACTTAAGAAAAATACATAATTGTCCAGAAACAGATCTGTCCCTAATACACCAATCCACTCGTAGAGAGTACATAGGAAATGCCTATTTACAAAAATAAACACTTTCCTAAGTTAATGCTAAATTAGATTCTTAACATCTACTGTCTTAAAATTTCACATTAGCCAGACCTACAAGTTGAAAACTATGCCACATGTGTCCAAACTTACATATACCACCATCGCCAAACAAAAACATTTGCACATTATTTTGAAGATTTCATCAATGTGGGGACTGCTTCCACTGGTCCAGACTTCAAACCCTCACTCCCTTTAGTAGCTCATCATCATGAGCTGCTGTGGCCCCTAACATTATTTAGCTGGTGGTTGGCCTTCTTGTGATCACCTCCTATACACTTGGCTAGACAGGTCTTCAGGACACAGGCATACAGTCTAATAGCAAGTCAAGAATGAAAGCTGGGGGCAGCTAGGTGGTGCAGTGGATAGAGCACTGGCCCTGGAGTCAGGAGGACCTGAGTTCAAAGCTGGCCTCAGACACTTGATAAATACTTACTAGCTGTGTGACCCTGGGCAAGTCACTTAACCCCAATTGCCTCACTAAAAAAAAAAATGAAAAAGAATGAAAGCTAGGTAGTCTCAATTAAAGTCCTACCTTCTTCAAAAAGTCTCTCCTGGACTTACTTTTTTTGGGGGGGGGTTGTTTGTTTTGTTTTGGGCGGGGCAATGGGGGTTGAGTGACTTGTCCAGGGTCACACAGCTAGTAAGTGTCAAGTGTCTGAGGCCGGATTTGAACTCAGGTACTCCTGAATCCAGGGCCAGCGCTTTAACCACTGTGCCATCTAGCTGCCCCCCAGACTTACTTAAGGGAATGAATTGAGTAAGGGTTAGAGCCGGGACTAGAATGTGGCTCCTGCCCATACCCCTGCCCCAAGGTTCTTCTCTTACTAAAAATAGAAGCCTGTGTGAGCCAGTAAGGGCCCCTGATTGCTTCCACTGACCTCATTCCATCTCTCCTGTCTGGAGCTATGTGCCATTAAGGAAACTTTCCTGGAAAATGTAAAAGCTAGGAGAAACCAAGGTGTGGAGAGATCCCATTCCAGAACAGACTCAGAGGATCTTTGGATGAGGAAACTGAGGCCAACAGAGATATAGTGACTTCCCCGGGATTATCCAGTTAGTATCATGAGGTTGGATTTGAACTCAGATCTTCCTGCCTCCAGGCCTAGTGCTCTACTCACTGCACCACCCAGCTTCCATGACGCTAGCCAGCTGTCTTGGAGTTCCTCATGATAGCTATGTAAGAGGCACTGGATTTGGAGACAGGATTGTCTTGAATCCCAGCTCTGCTGTTTACTGAGTGACCTTAGATGAGGAATGGGGGTCTGGAGAAGATAAATAAAGACAGGGTCTAAGGTTACACAGGCCACAAGCAGCAGAGTCAGGATTTGAACTCAGGCCTCCTGAATCCAGATCAATGACCATTCCCACCTTATGATATTGCCTTCCCATGGAGTCAGGACCAGAGCGTTGGGATGGAGAGAGCACTCACTGCTTTTTGGGCAGCAGAAGATGAGGGTTCTAGCTCTGCTCCAGTAAGACCTTGGATGTATAACCTCACTTCGGGGTCTCAGTTTCAGCATCCAGAAAACAAAAAGTTGGGATAATGGACTCTAAGGTTCCTTCCGGGTCTATTGTTCTATGATGGTGAGGGAAAAGGAATAAGCATTTATATAGTACCTACTATATGCTAGGCATTATGCTATTATCTCATTTGAGCCCACCTCCTGTGAGGGAGGTGGCACCCATTTTATAGATGAAGAAACTGAGGAAAGCAGAGGTGAATTGACTTGGCCAGGATCACACAGCTTGAAACCATCTGAGGTCATCCTGGCTCCAGGTCTAGTGCTCTATTCATTGTGCCACCAGCTGCCTCAGCTGTTAAGGCAGAGAATGAGAGGCTGGTCTGTGGTTAGAGGACCATATCCCTCCTTCTTCCTCTTGTCCTCTCCCTGAAAGGAAGAGGAAGGGGAAGGAAAAGAATTGCCACTTCCCTGTAATACCACAGTTGAGGGAGGAAGACCAAGAGCAATGCTTTCTCCCAGAGCCTGAGTCCTGGATCTTTCTCCTTTGCTAAGATTCACTTTCGTGGATACTTGTGGTTTCTGGCTGGCTGCATATCATTCTGTGGCTCTATTCTCACTTTCCAACCTCTGCTTCCCTCTTTATTCTGAGAAGAGAGATTGTTAAAAATACACTGATTGCCCTTCTTCCACCTTTGTCTTGGAGTGGTATGAACTTCTTGGAGCTTAACAGGCTAGTCTCCTGGTACCCCAGCCACTGGGCAGAGCAGCTCAGGCTTGCCGGGACTGCTCTCCCTGCCTCTGTCCCTCAGGGGAGATAAAGAACACCTGTTGGTTAAAGTCTAATCTTCCCATTCATTCATACACTCACAGAATCCTAAAATTGGCAGGGATGCCTAAGGTCATCTAGTCCAATCCCTTGCCTGATAGAGATTATGGTATGAATAAAAAGGAAAAGAGAAAAGAAAAAGGAAAAAGAAAAGAAGAAAAAACCCTGATGTCAGTGATAATGTCAATAAGCATTTATTAAAGGAAAATAATAAATGTTGGAGAAGCTGTGGAAAAATCGGAACACTAATGCATTGTTAGTGGAGTTGTGAACTGATCCAACCATTCTGGAGAGCAATTTGGAACTATGCCCAAAGGGCTATGGGACTGCACATATCCTTTGACCTAGTAATACCACTACTAGGTCTATATCCTGAAGGGATCATAAAAAAGGGAAAAGGACCTAGATGTACAAAAATATTTATAGCAGCTCTCTTTGTTGTGGCAAAGAATTGGAAATTGAGGGAATGCCCATCAACAGGGGAATGGCTGAACAACCTGTGATATAAGAATGTAATGGAATACTATTGTGCTGTAAGAAATGATGAGCAGGAGGATTTCAGAAAGACTTAAGTGGACTGATGCTGAATGAAGTGAGCAGAACCAGGAGAACATTGTACATAGTAACAGCAACGTTGTGTGATGATCAACTGGGATAGACTTGGCTCTTCTCAGCAGTGCAATGATCCAAGACAATTCCAAAGAACCCATGATGGAAAATGTTCTCCATCCAGAAAAAATGTTCTCTCATCCAGAAAAAAAACTGTGGATTCTGAATGCAGATTGAACCATAATGTTTCTACTTTGGGGTTGGGTTTTTTTTTTTTTTTGAGGTTTTTCCCTTTTGTTCTGATTCTTCTTTCACAATAAGACTAATGCAGAGATATAGTTGATGTGATTGTACATATATAACCTATATCAGATTGCTTTCTGTCTTGGAGAGGGAGGAGGGAAGGGAGGGAAAGAGAAAAATTTGGAACTAGAAATCTGATGAAAACAAATGTTCAAAACTATCTTTACATGTAACTGGAAAATAATAAAATACTTTTATGATTAAAAAAAAGTCTCTCCCACTCCTCATTCATCTTAGTGCCTTTCTTCTAAATTGCCCTCAATTTATCTATCTTGTTTATAAATAGTTATTTGCATGTTGACTCCTTCATTAGACTATAAGTTCCTTGAGAACAGGGACTGGCCTTTCTTTCCTTCCTTCCTTCTTTCTTTTTGCCTTTATTTGTATTCCAAGAGCTTAGTACAGTGCCTGGCACATAAGTAGGCAATTAATAACTGCTAGTTAACTGACTAGGGCAGCTAAGTGGCACAGTGGGCTTGAAATCAGGAAGACTCATTTTCCTGAGTTAAAATCTCAGACATGTGGGGCAGCTCGGTGTTGCAGTGGATAAAGCACCGGCCCTGGATTCAGGAGTACCTGAGTTCAAATCCAGCCTCAGACACTTGACACTTACTAGCTGTGTGACCCTGGGCAAGTCACTTAACCCCCATTGCCCCACAAAAAAAAACTCAGACATGTACTAAGAGCGTCTTGTGTCTGAGGCTGGATTTGCGCTTGGGTCCTCCTGGGTCCAGGGCAGGTGCTTTGTCCACTGTGTCACTTAGCTACCCCATGATGACATCTTTAAAATAAAATTAAGGGGTGAGAGGATTGCACTAGGAGAAAGGGAAAGGGAGAGGTGGAATGGGGGTAAAGTATCTCACATAAAAGAAGCAAGAAAAAGCTTATGGAGTGGAGAGGAAGATGGGGGAGGATGGGGGAGGATGGGGGACATTATCACTCTCATCAGAATTGCCTCAAAGATTAAATAACATACACATGCAAATGGGTATAGTAATATATATTGACCTGTGGGAAAGTGGGAGGAGAAGGGGGTAAGGGAGGAGGGGTGAAGGAAAAGAGGGCAGATTGGGGGAGGGGCAGTCAGAAGCGAAACACTTTTGAAAAGGGAAAGGGTAAGATAGAAACAACAACAAAAAAGCAATAACAAAAGTGAAAATAGTGTGCTTCAATCTTCATTCAGACTCCATAATTCTTTTTCTGAATGTGGAGAGCATTTTCCATCATGAGTCTTTTGGCACTGTCTTGGGTCATTGTATTGCTGAGAAAAGTTAAATTTATCACAGCTGATCATCACACAGTGTTGTTGATACTGTGTACAATGTTCTCTTGGTTCTGCTCATTTCACTCAGAATCAATTCATGTAAGTCTTTCCAGGTTTTTCTGAAATCTATCTGCTTATCATTTCTTATAGCACAATAGCATTCTATTACATTCATATACCACAACTTGTTTAGCCATTCCCTAATTGATGAGCATCACTCAATTTCCAATTCTTTGCCACCACTATAAATATTTTTGTACATGTGAGTCCTTTTCCCCTTTTAATGATCTCTTTGGGATATAGACCTAGTAGTGGTATGTGATCTTTCTCTTTTCCAGGGTTAATTGTGGCATGTTATGCCTTTATCCCATCCTACCACATTCCATCTCCTCCATGACTTTTCTCTATCAATAACTCCCTCTGGTGTCAATGTTCTCAAGATGAACTAGAGATCTTAACCCAAGAAAGCAGATTTTACTTCATACACGTCATTGAGATGCAGTAGGGTGAGAATCTGAGTCTGAATATTGGTCTGGAAGGATCTGCTGAAATGAATCTATGACCTCATAAATTTGGATCTTCCTTCCAACAATGCATATTGCAATATATCCATACCGGCCTATCTGGTGAAACTCTTGTCCATGTCCTCCCATAAGTTTACAATACTGGGTCCACCCAATGTGCTACAAATCTTTTCCCCTTTCTGGAGTGCCAACTGGGGAATGGCTGATTAAGTTACAGTATATAAATGTGAAGGAGTACTATTGTGATGTAAGAAATTATTAAGGGGATAGTTTCAGAGAAAACTGGGAAGACTTGTCTGAACTGATACAGTATGAAGTAAGCAGAACCAAGAGAAAAATTTATACAATAACAACAAAATTGTAAAGCAACTTTGAAAAACCTAGGAACTCTGATCAAAGCAATGACCAACTAGGATTCCAGAAGACCCATGACAAAACATGCTCTCAAACTTCTATTTTTGTTTTTGTTTTTGGGGGGAGGTTTTGGTTTTGTGGGGCAATAAGGGTTAAGTGACTTTCCCAGGGTCACACAGCTAGTAAGTGTCAAGTGTCTGAAGCCACATTTGAATTCAGGTCCTACTGAATCCAGGGCCAGTGCTTTATCCACTTCACCACCTAACTGCCCCCACCAAACTTCTGATACAGACATACAGATTGACAAACTTTTTTTTGGACACAGCCAAAGTGAGAATTTGTTTGGTTGATTATATAGATTTATAATGGGGCTTTGTTTTTCTTTCTTTTATCAATTGGGGGAGGAGGGGAGAAAAGCATATTTTTGTTGATTTAGAAAAGCAAAATTTAATTTAAAAACAAAACAAAAAGGGGGAAGTTAGGTGGTGCAGTAGATAAAGCATGGCCCTGGATTCAGGAGAACCTGAGTTCAAATCTGGCCTCAGATACTTGACATTTACTAGCTGTGTGACCCTGGGCAAGTCACTTAACCCTCATTGTCCCCCCCCCCAAAAAAAACCCAACAACAACATAATTTCCTTGCATCACTCTCATTTCTTTTTCCATTTTTTCCTCTAACACTTTTATTTCTTTCTTTAATGCTTCTAGGAATTCTTTTTGACCTTGGGTCCAATTAGAAATTTTCTTTGACGCTTTGCTTGGAGCTATTTTCACATTGTTGTCTTCTAAGTTTATGTCTTAGTCTTCCCTGCCACTGTAGTAACTTTTCATGCAAAGTTCTTTTTTTGTTGTTTGCTCATTTTTCTGGTCTATTCCTCCACTTTGAACTTTATGTTAAAGTTGGGCTCTGCTTACCTGAAGATGGGGAGGCACTATGCCTAGCTTTAGGTTTTTTAGTGCTGCTGTTTTCAGAGCTATTTCTGGGAGTCTGCAAGTTTTTGCTGCTTCCAAGGTGGTGTTATGCTGGGACATATGTGGTCACTGATCTGGTCTATGCTCTGATTTTTACCTAGGAAGGGCCCCTGCTCTTCTGCAACCACAAATCCTACCACTCCTCTTGGCCCTGGAACTGTGACCAGGGTCTCTGCACCCTTGTAAATGATCGCAGGTACTCCTCTCTACCCTGGAACTGAAAACCAGAACTGTTTATGAGCAATGGCATTGTCAATCAGCTCCAGCTGCACCCTGTGCCATCAAAGGGTCCCCTGTCATCTCTTTCTGACCAATTGTCTGAACCCCTTACTATCTCTGATCTGAGAGCTCTCAAAGCTACTGCTGCTCTTCTGACCACCTCTAAGGCCCACCCTCAGGCTAGATCTTAATGGGAAGGATATAGCTTGTTCATAAATCCCCAAAGTATGTTTCCCTTCCAGGGAAGTTTAAACCACAGGATGTCACTGACTCTGGAGAAAATAGTATATAAGCCTATGGTGCCCAGTCACCTGCTTCTTGGCTTCCACTGGCCTTGTTATAGGACATTAACTGATAACCTAATCATCTGCCTCCCACTTTAGTGCCTTGTAAAGCCTCCTCTTAGAAAAAGGAAATAGCAAATAGAGAAGGAAATGGCAAAGCACTTCAGTAAAACCCCATGGATACAGCCTCAGACACTTGACACTTACTAGCTGTGTGACCCTGGGCAAGTCACTTAACCCCAATTGCCTCACCAAAAAGAAAAAAAACATGAATAGCTTTGGTTTGCTATAGTCCATGGGCTCACGAAGAGGCAGACACAACTGAACAACTAAACAGCAACAAAGCCTACTCTAGCACCTACCCAATTGGGCTAAGACCTTCTCCACCTCCTAGCTCCCAGTGCCTTTTCCAGTGCAAACCCCACACCTACAGCCTCCTGACCAGTCTCCTGATCTTGCCTATTGTGAAAAAATAATTGTTAATAATAGATTTGGGGGGCGGGACCCAAAGATCGCTTTCTCCTTCCCCACTCCAGAAAGCTCAGTTTTCCTTGAGAAACTTCATCAAATCTCATCTGGGACAAACCCAAAGAGGAAAAAAAGGAACAGAGACAGATACTTTTGTCTAACTCAGTGAAGGAATGATGGGATCAAACCACACATATATAATGAGTAACTTCAGGGGGTCTTTTGCATTCTTTCCCCTGATGTCATCTGTAGAGTTCATTTTAATGTAGACCACCTTTAAGTCATGTTAACTAATAGAGTTGAATGATGCTAACCAATTAGATGTTTGATATATAATGACCCAATTAGGTTTGATCAATGTATAATAACCCACCTCTATCAAAAGAAGATAAAAACCATTGGAAAACTCCAAGCAAGGGCTTCTGGGATATCTTCTGGGCTTCTCTTGGCTCTTTGGGACTACGTGGTCTCTGTCTCTCTCATTAGCTCTCTTGAATTTCCTTAAGACTACATGCTATCATTGTTGGTGGAGCTGTGAACTGATCCAACCATTCTGGAGAGCAGTTTGGAACTATGCCCAAAGGGCTATAAAGCTGTGCATACCCTTTGACCCAGTAATACCACTATTAGGTCTTTTTCCCAAAGAGATCATGAAAAAGGGAAAAGGACCCACATGTACAAAAATATTTATAGCTGCTCTTTTTGTGGTGGCAAGGAATTGGAATTTGAGGGGTTGCCCATCAATTGGGGAATGGCTGAACAAATTGTGGTATATGAATGTAATAGAATACTATTGTACTGTAAGAAACAATGAGCAGGCAGATTTCAGAGAAACCTGAAAGGACTTACTTGAACTGATGCTGAGTGATATGAGCAGAACCAGAACATTATATACAGCATCAACAACATTGTGCGTTGATCAACTTTGATAGACTTGATTCTTCTCAGCAATACAATGGTCCAAGATAGTTTGTTCCAAAGGACTCACGATGGAAAATGTTCTCCAAATCCAGAAAAAAAAAGAACTGTGGAATCTAGATGCAGATCAAACCATACTATTTTTATTGTTTTTTGTTGTTGTTGTTTTTCTTTTTTGAAGTTTTTCCTTTTTGCTCTGATTCTTCTCTCATATCAAGACTAATGCAGAAATATGTTTAATGTGACTGTACATATATAACCTATATCAGATTACTTGCTGTCTTGGGGAGGGGAGAGAGAGGGGAGGGAGGGAGAAAAATTTGAAATTACTAATCTTATAAAAACAAATGTTGAAAACTATCTCTAAATGTAACTGGAAAATAATAAAATATTTATATGGGAAAAAAGACTACATGCTATCTGGGGCTTTGGGGGCTTTTCTCTGGCTCGTGCTAACTGGCATGCTGAAGCTCTTTCCCTGCTTTCTCTACCATGCAGCCTGAGACTAAGAGAAGCTAGGGAGATATGTGATCAATCCTTTACTAGTACAATATTGATAAAATAATAATATGCTTACCCAGAACTGGTGTCTGTAGCAATTAATTAAAAAAAAACACACACTATTGATCTTTCCTATTGAGAGGCCGGTCTCCCAGGACATAATAGCAGCACTTGCCATGAGGTTGGACCTCAAGGAAAATGTGCTTCTCTCTACTACTGATATTGTACCTCAATTCATTCTCTAGTGGTTGGCTTACTCCCATCCCCTTATAATCTAGTTATTTCCAACTCCTTGTTCCCTTACTCCTTCTGGGTTAATGGGACAGGAAAGTTAGTTGTAGAGAAAATAATGCTTGTTAATTGAAAAAATCAAATTATTAAGAATAAATGTAATAATTATGATTACAAGTGATTACAAGATATAATTAGCAATAAATTAGATAATAAATTTAAATAAATGGATGGATTGAATCTTTGTCCAAGAAAATGAAGGATAAAAACACTTCTTCCTTTCATTAACAAGACAGATGATTAGAGAAACAGAATGTGGCATAAGCTATCAGACACTATCACTGTATCAGTTGCTTTTGCTTAAATGTTTTTTGTTTGTTACAAGGGAATATTTATTTGTAAAGGAGGAAGTGTTAGAGGAAATTACCTTGGTGCAAAAGCAATTCAACAGTAACATTGCTTTTAAATAACACAATAATTTTTAAAAGAGAGTCTTCTATACGTAATGCCTTAACTTCTCTTACTTTTTTCTAAACAATCTATTAACCTCATCATTCAACTGAAACTGCTCTCTCCAGAGTTACCAATGAGCCTTAATCACCAAATCTAATAACCTTTCCTTAATTCTTATCCTTCTTGATATCTCCACAGCATTTTATTTTCTTTTTAATATTTTATTTTTCCCAATTAGATGTAAAAACAATTTTAACGTTTTTTTTTTTCAAATTTTGGGTTCCAAATTCTCTCCCTCCCTCCTTTCCCCCTCCCATTGTGAAGATAAGAAATTTGACATAGGTTATACATGTGTAGTCATGCAAAACACATTTCCACATAAATCATGCTGTGAAAGAAAACAGAACAAAAAAAAAAACAAGAAAAATAAAGAAAGTAGAGAAAAAGTAGCTTCAATCTGCATTCAGCCTCTACCAGTTCTTTCTCTGGAGATGAATAGCACCTTTCATCATAAGTCCTTCAGAATTGTCTTGGATCATTCTCTGCCTTATTTGATACCATGGATCACCCTCTGCTCCTGAATTCTTTCTCCTCTCTGAGTTTTCATGGATCTCTTTGTGTCTGTCTGACCACTCCTCTGCGTCCTATGATGCTTCCTCATTCAGGTCATACTTGCTATGGACGTCCCCCAAGGCTCTGTCCAGGGCCCTTCTCTTTTTTTCTCCATGTTTTTTCACCTGGTGCATTAATCAGCTCCCATTGGTTTAATTATCATCTTTATGCAGATCATTTTCAGATCAATGTATCCATCCTTAATCTCTCACATGAACTCTAGCCCCAAGTCACCACCTGACTTTTGGACATCTCAAATAGGATGTCCTATAAGCATCTCAAACTTAGCATGTCCAAAACAACTTGTTAACTTTCCCCTCAAATCCTCCCCAGTCAAACTTGCTTATTACTGTCTACACCAGGCTTCTTAAACTATTTCTGCATCTGTTCATAGGCTCCTGTGACTTTTTTGCTTCTTTTAGATTGGGGGGGGGCAATGAGGGTTAAGTGACTTGCCCAGGGTCACACAGCTAGTGTTAAGTGCCTGAGGTCGGATTTGAACTCAGGTCTTTCTGAATCCAGGGCCGGTGCTTTATCCACTGCACCACCTAGCTGCCCCCTAGATTTTCTTTAAGGAGAAATAAAGGCCGCCTGACACTTTGAAACCCATGTTGTACCTCAAATGCTTGGATGGGAGCTAGGGATTCTTTGTCTACTTTCAAAAAAAGCTATATCATGATTTTACTAGCAAATTTTCCTGGAGCAACTCCAGGTGGGTAATGAGCCCAAATGAGGAAATAATACTTTGAAGTAAGGCCCTTAGGGTTGGATGAGAAGGTGTTCCTTAGATACCTCCAAACTAAAGCTTATGCTCTTTAATCTCATGAAGCTGATTGGGGAATTCATCAAATTGAGCAGGGACTCCCTTGTTCCTATCCTGTTAGAGATAAAAATCATGCATAATATAACAGGTGCCTTACACTATAGGCTGCATGTTTTCAAGTTCTAGGCTTTAATTTGGCAATAGTTTATTCAGCAGAGACCTTGGTAGCAAGCAAGGCAAGCTAATCTAAGGAATAGTTTTATGATTGTGTTTTGGGAGTGAATAATCATTACAATTACTCAGTAGTTTAAGAATTGGTACTAAGTGGTGGAGGAACACCCTCACTCGGGGCTATTGGTTTAGGCCCACATCCTGTATATGATATGGAAACCATTGAAAAAGACTTCCCATCATGCTGTAGCTCCTGAGGAGGTATAAAGTACTGAACAAGGCATACAGAAGAAAGATAATGCAGTTGTTATGCTGTATGAGCTGCCTGAATCCCCAAAGAGATAACTAGAAAGGAAGGGACTTGGAAACCAGTTACTTAATTTGCCATCAGTGACTGGGAATTGGTGAGCAACTTAAAAGCCTTCAGGGTGACAAATGAATGGACCGAGAAGGAGATATGGGTCCAGTTGGGGAGAGATACCCTCCTCAGAAGCAAGTGACCCATGGATAGCATCCTCCTCAAGTCAATAAACATTTATTAAATGCCTACTATGTGCCAGGCATTGTGCTAAGACCGGAGATACAAAAAGAGGCAAAAGACAGCCCCTGCCCTGAAGGAGTTCATAATCCAATGTAGAGATAATGAACAAATATGTACTTGCAAGCTCTATACAGAATTAATGGGAAATAATTAAGAGAGGGAAAGAACTAGAATTGAAAGAGGCTGGGAAAGGCTTCTTGTAGAAGATGGGATTTTAGCTGGGACTTAAAGTAAGCCAGAGAAGCCTGAGATCAGGAGGAAGAGTATTCCAGGCATGGGAAACAGCCAGAGAAAATGTCCAGAGCCAAGAGACAGAGTGTCTTGTTCATGGAATAGCCAGGAGGTCAGTGTCGCTGGATCACAATATGTGGCAAGAAGACTGGAAGGTAGGAAGCAGCTAGGTGATGGAGAGCTTTGAAAAACAAACAGGGTTTTGTATTGGATCCTAGAGATGATAGGGAGACATCAGAGTTGATTGATTGGGGAGAGGGAGGTGTGATGTGAGTAGATGTACTTTAAGAAGGTCAGTTTGACAACTGGTTCAAATATGGATTGGAGTGGGGAGAGATAAGGCCAGCAGACCCACCGGCAGGCTATTGAGCATCCAGTGACCCTGTTCAAATAGTTGCAAAATCTAGTCCCGTATGACTGACAGCTAGTCAACAAGTTAAACGGTTATAGGGGCATTGATATAGAAATTCCAGTCATTTTCAGGGTGTATCACTCCCCATCAGAAGATGTCCTAGGTAGGACATGCCACACGAATGAGGCAAGAGTGCTTGGGCACTGATGCAGATAAATGTAGGCGATGACAACTACTGAGCCTCAGGGAACCTGCCTTTGCTTTCGCCTATTCCTCATATTATGGGGGACTGGCCAATGAAGGCTTGATTCAGGGAGCATGCTCAATGGCCTCTGCCTGCTGGCAATTTAGGCAACCTAATCTAAGGAGCAAGCTGAGGAAGGAGTTTTATGAGCTGATGGGATATATGTCTGTCTGTCTGTTTCTCTCTCTCTCTCTCTCTCTCTCTCTCTCTCTCTCTCTCTCTCTCTCTCTCTCTCTCCCTCTCCCTCTCCACGCACACATGTAAAGATATACATAAATATGAATATAAAAGTAAAGATGAGTAGAGATAGAGATCTCCATATAGATAGTTACCAAGAGACAGACAGATAGACGGAGGGAGGGAGGGAGAGAGAGAGAGAGAGAGAGGGAGAGAGAGAGAGAGCGTCCTAGTTTGGGAAAGAATCTTTTTTTTTTTAAGTGTACCTAGAAGAGAAGTACCTTTAAAGAAGACAGGAATAGGCAAAGAAATTGGAGGCATAAGATGAAAATGTAGTGTAGCCTGTGTTTGGTATGAATCCTCACTCTGGGCTGCCTCAGTCACTCAACCTGCCTGATCAGGTCTGGGGTTCCAGGAGAGGAGTATGGCAAACTGCTACAACACAAATCTCTCTGTGCAGGTCCTAAGGGTAAGGTAGGGATAGAGCTAGAAGCATCTGTTTTCTGTTCCCGGCTTCCTGTTTGTGCCTCCTTTTGTTCTCTTGTTACTCTCCTGTTTCTTCCTCCGTCTATAGTTTCTTCTCCTGCTGTCCTCTTAACCTCCTCTAATGCCTCACATTAGAGCACCCCAGTGGCCAGTGACTCCTCTTTACTTTATGAGGTAAAACTCAAGAAATCCTTCTTTCCATTACACCTGGATGTCCCACCAGTTCATAAACTCCTCAGACTCAAAGAAACCTTATCAATTATAGGATCTTTCATCTAGAACTGAAAAATGGAAGCCCAGAGAAGTACTTTGCCCAAGACCACACAGGTAATAATCGAGAGAGGCCAGACTAGAACAGCAAGTCTACTCACCTTTAATCCAATATGTGTATTTGTACTTTCCACCACATCACCCTGCTCCCCACCCTCACTACCTCTTTCCAGAATGTCCTTTGTCCCCATTCCATTGAAGCCTAGCTGTTCTTTAAGTCTCACTGTCTATAGATCCACTCAGAGCCTAGATATCTGTCTCTTATCTCCTCAAAGACTCGATGTAGGTCTTCTGCTCAGGGGCTACAGGTTTATCTGCCTCCTAAGGCTGCTTGTACCTATCAGGTTCTAGATTTCCACGTGTCCCCTCAGACCTTAGATGGCAGTCTGTCTCTTCAGGGTTTAAATTTATTCCATTAATTCTTTTTTCACTGTGCCACACTGCCTCTGGATATAATATGTGTCCTCTCCAGATCTGGATGTCCATCTCCTCTCATGTCAATTTCAAAGTCTAATGGGGGCTGCTAGGTGGTGCAGTGAACAGCACACTGGCCCTGCAGTCAGGAGGACATGTGTTCAAATCTGGCCTCAACCACTTGACACTTACTAGCTGTGTGACCCTGGGCAAGTCGCTTAACCCTCATTGACCCACCCCAAAAAAAGAGTATTATTTTCATCAAGTCAATGAACATTTCTTAAGTGCCTATTATGTGCCAGGCACTGTGCTAAGGTAAAAGACAGATGCTGCTCTCAAAGAGACAACATGCAAATGACTATATACACAATAAATACGTATATGATAAACTGGAAATAATGAATAGAGAGAAAGCACTGGGATTAATGGAGGATTGGAAAGTGCCTCCTATGTCTAAGGTACAGAGGATAAAAAACAAAAACAGTTTCTGCTCTTAAAGAGCTTATGGTCGAGGCAGCTAGGTGGCACAGCGGATAGAGCACTGGCCCTGGATTCAGGAGGACCTGAGTTTAAATCCGGCCTCAGACACTTGACACTAGCTGTGTGACCCTGGGCAAGTCACTTAACCCCAATTGCCTCATCCCCCCCCCAAAAAAAGAGCTTATGGTCAATATTTGACTAATTATATAGTTCAGAAAATACAAGATAATAAAAAGAGGGAAAGAGCACTACTAATTAAGGAGGAGAAGAAAGGCTTTCTATAGGAGGTAGCACTTGAATTGAACAGTGAAAGGAGTCATGGATTCTAGAAGGGAAAGGTGAGAAGAGATTATATTCCAGCTATGACATCTGTGAGGTCATGGAGTTAGGAGATGGAATGCCAAATTCAGAAAGTTTGGCTGGAATGTAGAATATGTAAAAAGGAGCAATGTGAATTAAGTCTGGAGAGATTGGGTGGGGCTAAACTTAAAATGCCAATTTAGTAAGCTTTTATTAAGCTAGATCCAGGCAGCTAAGTGGCAAAGTGAATAGAGTGCCAGCCTCAGACACTTAGTAGCTGTGTGAGCCTGGGCAAGTCACTTCACCCTGTTTGCCACAGTTTCCTCCTCTTTCAAATGAGCTGGAGAAGAAAATACCAAACCACTCCAGTATCTTTGCCAAGAAAACCCTAAATGAGGTTATGAAGAATCAGATACCATTGAACAACAACAAAGATTTGGGGATAGGGAGTAAGAAAACAGAGTTCAGTTTTGGACATGTTGAATCTGAGTTGGAGGAAAGGGGTAGCACCCCAAGACTTCAGAGTGAATTTGGCGATTAGTTGGTCATGCAGTGTGAAGCTCAGGAAAGGTATTAGCCAATAGTCAACAAGCAATTACTAGCACTTAACTGCAAGAGGCACTGTGCTAAGCACTGAGGCCCAAAATAAAATTTAAAACTAAAAAGTAATGATCCCTACTCTCAAGGAACTCACATTTTAAAGAAGGAGACTGGAAATACATACTATATATATAGTATGTATTATATATAAATGTGTGTATATATGGAGACAGAGACAGAAAAGAACAGAGAGAGCTGATAAGATCACCAAGAGAGAAGTTATGGAGAGAGATAAGAGAAAGGCCAAGACAGAGTCTTGGGAAGCACTCCTGGTTATTTGGCAGAAGACGGATGGTGAACCAGTAAAGAAGACTGAGTAGTTAGACAGGCAGAAGGAGAACCAGGAGAGAGAAACATCTCAAATTTGAGGAAAGCTGAGGATGTGGTCAATAGTTTCAAAAGCTGCAGAGAAGTCAAGAAGGATATGTGTGTATGAATATATGTGTGTGTGTATGTATCTATAAGAAACTGTTGGAAATCTGCACCTCTCCTGATACTTAGTGGCATTTTAATGTTTGTTGAATAAAGAATAAAGATCTGTAGAAAGAGGAGATCATAGTGAGGGCAATCTGATAGGAATCAAGGGTGCATGTACAGAGGTTGACCTTCATCTGAGATTGGTATAAAGGGGGAGGGAGGTATGTGTGTGTTGGGGGGGTGGTATGTTAAAGGCTGAATGATGTAGAGAGGGGAGAAGAGAGAGCTCATAACATATTGCCTTAATTTAATTTCTCCACTAAAGTATGATGCCAGGTCCTTGGCTGGGGGGGGGGGGGGGGAAGGCTGCAGTGGGAGGAGAAAAGAGATCTGGATCCAATGCAGTGCGGGAGTGCTAGAAAGCATCCATTAGGAAGGAGCAAAGGCTTAAAGAAAAGCCCAGCTGAGATTAGATAACATCGTTTTGTAGTGCGTGTGGTCAAGCCCATTGCCTGTCCAAGGTCACATGCTCTCATTTTCCGCTGCACGCTGCTGGGGATCCCCCTCAGGTGGGAGGAAAAGCAAGGGCAAGCAGCTCCACGAACTCCCAGGGAGGTGTATGACCACCCAGGAGAAGATGGTCGAGAAGGCAGAGAAATGAGAAAAGGTAATTAGGTAGGGCCAGAAGGGCTGGATGACTGCCCGCTCCTTCAATATGCAAATGAGATGCAGAAAGACAGCCCTCAGGGGTTCTTTTCTAAAAAGACAAGTGGTTCCTACCCCCCCTACGCCGAACTATGGTCTCTTCTAGCTTCTCTCCCCCTCCTTTCCCTTGGTTTCGTCCGAGAGCTAAAAGAATTCAATCGATGACTCTATGCTCAGGTTCGCTACCCATCGATTCGTTCCGACTCTCCTGGCCGTCCTGAGCCCTGGTGGAGTGGGGATCCTTGTGTGAGTGAGGTACGGTTCTAGGGTCCTTGCGGCAGGGGGCTCGGGAGGCCGACTGAGCGGTGGTATGGGGTAGGGGGGAAGGTTTGGGGAGCCGGCGAAACTCCACGGACCCGGGATTGGGACAGAACCTAAGGTGGCTCCCAATGCTAAAATCCCCCGCCCCGCCGGCTCGACTATGTCGAGCTGAGCATGCGCCATGGCGGCCGTGGCGGCAGAGGCTTAATCCCCGCCGCCCGTCTCTTCTCCACCGCTCTCCCCCTCCCCCCTCCCCCCGGGGTCTCAGGACGTGCGCCTGCGCCTCGCGTAACTGCGCCACTCCCTGGCCTGGCAGGCGGTGGCTGCCCCCGTGCGGTCCGAATGTGGGCTGCAGGGCTGACAGCTGAGGTTCTCCTACCCCACTTCGTCCCTTGTGCGCCGGGTGGGTGAAAAGGGGACATCCTCTTTAACCTTTGACAGTGGGTCCGACCTTCTGGAAGCCAGAAGAGGTGCTTCAGGAACGGCTTCATTCATTCAACAAAGATCTATGCATGTAAACACTTGTTCTGGTTGGTGTCCCTAAAAACAACCACAAAAACCTAGGTTTCAGGCCCTCTGAAGGCAGGACCTGGGCCATTTTCTGTAGGTACTGGCAGTCCCTTGCACATTGTAGAAGCTTAACGTATGGTTGTTGGAATGGATATCTGTATACACAGCACTTAGTAGGTGCTTAATACTGAATTGGGTTGTTCAGTACCTATTTTCTGCAATGCCGACATCAAAGACCTTCTGCCTTCACAGAGTTAGGGAGCATAGAGCACGTGGTGGAAAGGCTCGAAGTATGGGAACTGTTTGGCATCCCATGTCTAACCTGTTTAAATGCAGTCTTCACCAGAGTCTTGGCCACTAGGGGATTAAAGATTCTGAGATGTGGAGATGAGAAGGGAGCATGTTATATAGGGATGGGTAACAGCTTTTATAAACCTGGACACTGAAGATGGGCTGTCATTTTGGAGAAATAGCTATTATTCCAGTATGATTGAAACAGAGTGTATGTGAAGAGTATTCTGCTCTGGTCAGAACTATAGTTCAGGTTCAGTATTGAAACAAAATTGGACAGTCAGTCAGTTAACATTTTTTAAGCACCTTGTGCTAAGTAATAAGCTAAGTTCTGTGAAGAGCAGGAAAAAACACTCAGATCATTTAGCAATTGACAAGAGTGGATAGGAAGCTGGATCTGGAGTCAGGAAGATCATAGTTCAAATATGGCCTCAGACACTTATTGGCTGTGTGACCCTGGGTAAGCAAGTCACTTGATATTATAAAATGAGGATAATAATAGCACCTACCTCCTAGGTTTTGTTGTGAGGTTCAACTGAAATGGTATTTGTAAAAAGCACTTAGCAAGTACCTGGCACATAGTACGTGTCTGTTCCTGTCCTTCCCTAGCTGCAGGATACTCAGTAAAATTAGGCATGGAAGACATCTTTTGTTGATTCAACTAAATAAAGTTCTCATCAGAGTTGTCAATAATTTTTTCCACCAGCCAGATGTAAAAGAACACCTGAAGTTTCTCCTGCTGTTTTGTCCTCAGGCAATGAGGAAGCCAAGTTAGCAGCCTGAGCCTTTGTTCCTTTTAGCCTATCAAGTCTGGAGATGGAGCATTTTTTGTCATGAGTCCTTCAGAATTATCTTGAATCACTGTTTTGTTTTGTTTTAATACTCAAACCACATTTAGTTTATCTACATCCAGCTCAACAGCTGTAATATATCAATAATTTTTATCAGATTTTTCTTTAGGTTACCTTTTTATATGTTCTGATTATTTACAACTGTACAAGCAAAGCACACACTTCCAAATGCACATATTTAATACAGTATTGACTTTTTGCATTTATAGCATTTTTTTCAACAGTCTGAAAAAAGGAATCATTGTTCTTGTTTTGCTCACTTCATTTTGCATTAATTCATAAGTTCATATCATTTCATATAAGTCTTTCCAGGTTTTTCTGAAATCAGCCTGCTAATCATTTCTTATAGCACAGTAGTATCCCATTACAATCATATACCATAACTTGTTCAGTCACTCCCCAGTTAATGAGCATCCCCTCAATTTTCAATTCTTTGCCACTACAAAAAGCTGCTATAAATATTTTTGTACAATTGGGTCTTCCCCCCCTTTTTTTAAATCTCTTTGGGATATGGATATACTAGTGGTATTGGGCGTAAGTTCTAAATTGGTCTCCAGAATGATTGGATCATTTCACAACTCCACCAACAGTGCATCAGTATCCTAATTTTCCCCCCCTCCCCTCCAACATTTATCATTTTCCTTTTTTTTGTTATATTAGGCATTCTGAGAGGTATGAGGTGGCACCTCAGAGTTGTTTTAGTTGACATTTCTCTAATCAATAGTGATTTAGAGCATTTTTTATATAACTATAAATAGCTTTGTTTTGTCTGAAAACTGCTTGTTCCTATCCTTTGACGATTTATCAATTGGGGAATGACATGTATTCTTGTAAATTTGACTCAGTTTTCTATATAGTTGAGAAATGAGGCCTTTATTAATTATTTTCTAGCTTCCTGCTTTCTAATCTTGTTTGCATTTGTTTCGTTTGTGCAAACCCTTTTTAATTTAATATAATCAAAATTGTTCATTTTATATCTAGTAATTCTATCTTGTGTTTGGTCATAAATTCTTCCCTTTTCCATAGATCTGTAAATTGTTCCTTGCTCTCCTAATTTGTTTATGGTCTCATTGTTTATATTTACATTACGTACCCATTTTGATTTTATCGTGGTATATGGTATAAGATGTTGGTCTATACCTAGTTTCTGCCATATTGTTTTCCAGTTTTCCTAGCAGTTTTTGTCAAATAGTGAATTCTTGTCCCAAAAGCTGGGGTCTTTGAGTTTATCAAACACTAGATTACTATGGTCATTTACTACTAAGTCTTGTGTAATTACTCTATTCTACTGATCCGTCACTCCAATTCTTAGCCGGTACCAAATAGTTTTGATGATTGCCGCTTTATAATACTGTTTGAGATCTGGTATGGCCCTGCCGCCTTCCTTCACATTTGTTTTCATGAATTCCCTTGATAGTCTTGTTCTTTTGTTCTTCCAGATGAATTTTGTTATGATTTTTTCTATCTCTATAAAATAGTTTGTTGTAGTTTGTTATGGCACTGAATAAGTAAATTAATTTAGATAGAATTGTCATTTTAAGGATGGGGAAGACTCCCCTTGAGCAATTAATATTTTTCCAATTGTTCAGCTATGACTTTTTTGTGTGAAGTGTTTTATAATTGGGTTCATATAGTTCATGGGTTTGTCTTGGCAGGTAGACTCCCAAGTATTTTATATTATTTACAGTTAATTTTAAAAGTTTTTTCTCTTTCTTTCTCTCAAGACAGATTGTAAAACTCAGTTTTACTTCTCTAAGATACTTCATGCTGACTCTGTCCACCATAATCTAGACCACTTTTGCATTTCATCAATAATGTTATCGGTAAAGTCCTCCCAAATGATAATTTCCTGAGGTACCTCAGGAAAGTTTCTGAGCAAAAAAAACCTTGTGCTTAAAGTGGTCAATTTCCGAAGTTGCAGTGCTCTATATCCTTGTTAGGTATTTTCTTCTTTACTCTATGAATTCGACTATCCTAACCTTTTGAAATACTCTCTTTGCTTTAGTTTTATTTAACCCCTTCCACCTGTCTTTTGTTATTTTCTTCTCTTTTCCTGTATCTCTAACCACCATCCACATTTAGCAATCAATATGTATTTACAGTGCTCTTCTGAGAATGAACAGACTCCATAGTAACGGAACTGAAGTGGGTAATCCATGACTAACTTGGTATTGCTCCTTAGGCTCCTTTACACTTAGGAGCAGTGGACTCAGAGAATTCACAGGTATCTCACAAATTTCTGTTCACAGCCCACCACCACCTCCACCAACTGAATATGGGCAGGTCCCACTCCCATCCTGGGCCCTGAAACCCTCCTGGACCTCAATACCTTTTTTTTTTTTTAATGTATGAGGTATTTTATTTTTTCCGTTACATGTAAAGATAGTTCTCAACTTTTGTTTATACATGCTTTACAATTTCAGATTTTTCTCCCTCCCCCCTCCCCTAGACAGCAGGTAATCTGATATAGGTTATATCTATATATCTCTATACATATACATATATATATATATATATACACACACATATATATATACACATAATAACATTAATCCTATTTCTGCATTAATCCTGTTACAAGAGAAAGAATCAGAGCAGTGATGCAAAACCTCAAAATAGAAAAAAAACAATAGCACCCAAAACAAAAGAAATAATATGGTTCAATCAGCATCTATACTCCACAGTTCTTTCTTTCTTTTTTTTCCTTGGATTTGGAGATCCTCTTCTATCATGAGTTCCCTGGAACTCTTCTGTACCATTGCATTGGTGAGAAGAATATAGTCCGTCACAGTAGGTCAACACTCAATGTTGATGATACTGTGTACAATGTTCTTCTGGTTCTGCTCATCTCACTCATCATCAGCTCACGTAAGACCCTCCAGGTTTCTCTGAACTCTTCCTGCTCATCATTTCTTACAGCACAATAGTATTCCATTGTATTCATATACCACAACTTGTCCAGCCATTCCCCAATTGATGGGCACCCCCTCAACTTCCAATTCCTTGCTACCACGTAAAGAGCAGCTATAAATATTTTTGTACATGACCTCAATACCTTTTTAAGGAAAAACTGGTCTAATTTGCCCAGGTACGAGGGTTGAGATGTAGTTCCATCTAAAAGGAGTGATAATACAAAAGTAGTTCAAAGCTAGATTGTGGAGAGCCTGAAAAGCCATTTTCTATTTTATCCTAGAGGCAACTGCTAAAATTAAAGCTAGGAAACTACTGAACACCCTCATCTTACAAATGAGGAATTGTGTAAAGCCTCTTCTTAAGTCCTCCTCTGATACCTAAGCATGGCATGGGCCCCAGGTGCTCTAAGCCCATAGGCCTATGTCTTCCCCATCCTTAAAAAAACCTTCTTTAGATTTTTCCTCCACTTCTTCACCTCCCACTCATTTGTCAACCACTTGTGGTCTGGCTCAGGAATCCTCCCTCTGCTGAAATTTCTCTTGAATTAATTGATTTCCTAAATGGTTATGGTCATGGCATTTTCTGCATCCCTGTCTTGTTGGACCTCTCTGTAGCTTTTGATACATTTCACTCCCCAGTCCTGTGGACACTCTCCTCTCAGTTCCCATGACTGTTCTTGACTTTTTGTCCTCTTATCTGCCCTTCTCAGTTTTCTTCACTGGATCATCCCACATCTCTCATGCTATATAAGCAGAGCACCTCAATGCTGTATGCCCTTCCCATCTGTCTCTATATTCTCTATTTTGGGGATTTCATTGGTTCCTACTTAGCCAATTGTCTCAAAATAGATCATTCCCAGATGTATATATCTAGCCCGAATCTCTCCTTTTAACTCTAGGCTTACATTAAAGTTGTCTGTCTACTGTGTCCATCTTGATGTCCTGTTTAGCATCTCGAATTCAACACACCTCAACACACTTCACCTCAACATCTGAGAAAAGCACCTCTGCCGTTTGAATCATTAAGCACCTAACCACACCTTCCATCATTTTGTTAAGGCATCAGCTTTCCATTCATCTAGGTTTATAACTTTAGAGGCATCCTTGATTCTTCTCAACCACCACAGTTGATCAATTGCCAAATCTTATCAGTTTAACCTATACATCATTTCATGTTTCATATTCATCTCTTTCCCTCTCTTCAGATGGCTACCACCCTAGTTCAGATTCTCATCAGCCCTCATCTGAATTATTGTATCAGCCTCCTAATTGGTCTCCCCACCTACAGTTTCTCCTCTCCCCAGTCCATCTTCCACAGAGCTGTCTAAGGCAGAGATCTGACCATTTGTCTCTTCTGGATTCACGTATCTTCACTGGTTCCCTGTTGACTTTAGGATAATATAGAAACATCTCTGCCTGGCTTTTAAAGCCCTCTGCAGACCAGCTCCAAACAGACTTATTATATATTACTCCCATTCACATAGTCTGCATTTGAGCCAGACTGGACTATTTTGAGCCAAGCCGGGCTCTATAGCATTCCTACATAGCATTCCATCTCTTAAATCCCCATTTCTCAGTACCTAGAATGCATTCTTTCCTCCACTCTGCTTATCGTGAACCTTCTGGGTTCAATTTACTTACCACACCCTCTGAGAAGCCTTCCCTCATTCTCCCAGCTGTTAGTGTGCTCTCCCTTCTTCTCAAATTAGCTTTTACTTATTTTTGTATTTTTATTTTTAATTTTGTATTTGTATTTTTAATCATGCCCTAGAATTCTTAAACTTTTTCCATTTGTGACCCCTTTTCACCCGAGAAATTTTTACACAACCCTGGGTATATAGGTATATAAAATACATATGCATAACCTTTTACTGTTGCCAAATTTTCTGTGACTCCCACATTCGGTTACACAACCCCATATGGGGTTGCAACCCAGAGTTTAAGAAGCTTTACTCTAGAATATAAACCTTTTGGGGGAGAGACTGTCCAGTTTTCTCCTGCCTTTTCATCTCTAGTACCTAGCACGGTGCTTTGTACATAATAGGCACTTAATAAACATATGTGAGGTTGGATACCCCATGGCAGATTTTGTTTGTGATTTCTCACCTCCCCTCATTTTCCATCCTTCCGACTGTGGGTGTTGAGTATGTTTTTTAAGTGGCCAAAACTAAGCAAAGGCAGTGGGTAGTATGTCTGATATTTGTATATTAGTAACTCTCCTTGTCTGTGGACAGGCAGTCATTGGCAGGGCTCAGTTCCCAACCAGATTTTGTACTTTCCTTTCATTAAGTGCTTTGATGTACTGGTCAGTCTTGGATTATGGGTTTATAGAACAGAAAGCCACCTGATGGGTATTTCAAGCAGCTTTCCCAGTAAGGAGGATGTGATGGCATTGAGCCATCCACACTTTCATTACAGGTCACTTGGATCTGGATTCATCCTTGTCTAGGGAACCTCCCTTCTGCTTCATCTGAGAAAAGCAACACCACCTTAGACCTCTGAAGCATCACACGCCAAAAAGCTTGACCTCTCACCCCCAGGGCCACAGATAACAGGTGAGACAAGAAGCAAGTACATTGTCCACAAGCAGATTATCTTCTGGATGTTCATCATCTGTTATCTTGGAGCGAGGCAAAGGAACTGGCACCAAGCTCACCTGGGCACTCAAGCAGCAGGTATTTACTGACCCAGGTGCCTAACCTCATCTCTTTTCTTTCTCAACTCCATTCTTTCCTGGTGTTTGAAGACTGAGAAGAGTCAGATCGGGGCGGCTAGGTGGCGCAGTGGATAAAGCACTGGCTCTGGATTCAGGAGTTCCTGAGTTCAAATCCAGCCTCAGACACTTGACACTTACTAGCTGTGTGACCCTGGGCAAGTCACTTAACCCCATTGCCCCGTTAAAAAAAAAAAGAGAGAGAGAAGAGTCAGATGTCGTCCTTTGTCATCACAAGAAGCTATAGAGTGGAAATTCTATCTAGCTGTTACTTCTTACATCCTTTGTTGAACAGACTTTCATCTCTTCCTCTCCAAAATCAAAACCACTGTCTGATAAAGTAAAAACTCTCTTCCCTAGTTCTATCCCATTCACCTTAGTCTTCCCCTTTCCTGGTCATTAACCTCTGCTCTCCATTTATTTATTTATTTAGCGGGGCAATGAGGGTTAAGTGACTTGCCCAGGGTCACACAGCTAATGTCAAGTGTCTGAGGCTGGATTTGAACTCAGGTCCTCCCGAATCCAGGGCCAGTGTTTTATCCACTGTGCCACCCAGCTGCCCCCCTGCCCTCCATTTCTACTGTGCTTCCTAAAACCCCTGTGCTATCACTAACAAAGTTCTCTTCCCCATAGACCTTTCCTCCCACACACTTTCCATCATCTTGTACTCATAGGATCCTGGCTCCTTCCAGAGGATATTATCTCTGGCAGCCTCTCTTTCCTGAATACTTCTCTCATGTATCCTAACAGAATGGGACACAAGTGTAGGTATACTTCTTGCTTTTTAGTATTACTTCTTGACCTTCCCTCCACTGCCATTACTTGGCAAACTTTCCTCCTGTAAGATTAACTTAATCCATCTATATCATTTTGTCCAGATCCTTGCTGCATGTATTTACTATTCTCCGGCTAATTCTTCCCTTCTCAAGGAATTCAGTAACTACTCATGGTTGTCCTTTCCTTTCCAGTTCTTTCCTTCATACTTGGGTACTTCAGTAAATGTGTTTATATCTCATGAAACACATTGAACTTCTATTTCATCCACCTCTTCAACTGACTTGACTTGCATCTTCACCTCTTCTATTCACTGGAGTAGACATTCTCTCAATCTCACCTTAACCCATGAATTGCTACTTGGATATTCCTTTTTCTAATAATAATTTCCCATTATGTCATCTCTATTTTTGCATCATTCCTCCTAAATCTGATCTTTGCCTTCACTGTGACCTCTGAGCCTCTTTACCTCTCCCTGTTCTTTCCATCACTGATGGACTTGGGCAGCTAGGTGGTAGAGTAGATAGAGCACTGGCCCTGAAGTTGGGAGGACCTAAGTTCAAATCTCACCTCAGGCACTCACTAGCTGTGTGACCCTGGGCAAGTCACTTAACCCCAATTGCCTCAGACATCTGGGGCCATCTCAAGTTGTTCTGATATATATCTTGCCACTGGACGCAGATGGCTCTGGAGGCGAAAGTGGGGCTGGTGACTTTGCACAGATCAAAGGACAATAACAGTGCTTTCCCTCCTTCTTCCCCTTTGAAATCTCATCTGTACAGTTAGGCAGTTGAACTATCACTATCTTATATATTTGGATGCTTTGCTCTCTTATCCTGTTGCCACTCGTGACTTGCCAAACTTTAGCCTTGGGTCATCCCCACAATCCTGTATTTTGCTTAACTCACTGCTAAATGTCAGTAGAGGAAATTGTACAAGCACCACCTGGGTCTATAGCAAATTTATATTACCTGAGGCAGCTAGGTGATGCAGTGGATAAAGCACTGGCCCTGGATTCAGGAGAACCTGAATTCAAATCCAGCCTCAGACACTTGACACTTACTAGCTGTGTGACCCTGGGCAAGTCACTTAACCACAATTGCCTCACTCAGTATATATATATATATATATATATGTATGTGTGTATGTATGTATGTATATGTATATATATATATGTATATATATGTATATATATACACACATATGTGTGTGTGTGTATGTGTGTGTATATATATATATATATATATATATATATATATATATAACCTAATCTCCACTGGTCCTCATTGCTACATAGGAGTCTTTTTATTCTTTCCTGACTGATTTGGGATTGCTTTCCCCATTGAGGCTGTCCCAAACTTTTCTCTTTCCTCCTTAAACTCATGCTGCCCTTTCCCCTGTCCTTTTCAAGAGAGGACCCCAGCTCCTGTTTTACAGAAATAATTGTCCATCACAGTCTCCCTTATCACTTAATCAGCTTTTATTAAATCTATAATTTATCCCAGGCAGCAGATTAGGGGAGAGGGGTACAAATGAAATAGTTTTTGCCCTTGAACTCAAGGAGTTCACATTTGATGGAAACTAACACCATATACACATATCTGTGGATTTAAAATATATACAAAATCAATCCAAGGTAACTTCCTGGGAGTCAAGAAGAGGCACAAGAGGGCTCTGGGAAAAGCTTGATGTCATAGGAGATGTTTGACCGAGGTTACAAGGAAGCTAGGGATTCAGAGAGGTACAGATGTGGAAAGGATAGCCCACGAAAAGGCACAGATGGGAGAGGTGGGCTGTCTTGTGTGAAAGGGGCAACTTGCAACAGAGTGCATGATGAGGATGTAATAAATCTGGAAAGGGACCTGGAGCCTTTTTGTGAAGGTTTCAAAGTGCCCAAAGAGAAATTTGGTTTTGATCCTAGAGGCAGTAGGAAAAACCAGATGAACTTCTTCCCTGGGTTACATCACCAAACCCCTTGTTTCCTCCCATTCTCTCCTTGCTCTAGTCTCTTAGGAAGATGGGGCCCTTAACTTTGTAATGGCCAGTTTTTCTATTTATTTACATCTCTCCTTGTTTCGTCTGGGAATTTACCCCTCTGCACCCCTTCTCCCTCATCAGTCTCTTCTAAATAAAAAACTTCACTAGATGCTGCCACCCCCTCAAACTTTCATTCTGTATCTTCTTTTAAATATAAACTCCTAGAAAAAGACATCTACACTCATTTCCTCAACTGTGCTCCTTTTTCAGCCCGTTGCCATCTGGCTTCACAATCGACCTTTTACTGAAACTATTATTTCTGGGGGCAGCTAAGTGGGGCAGTGGATAAAGCAACGGCCCTGGATTCAGGAGGACCTGAGTTCAAATCCAGCCTCAGACACTTGACACTTACTAGCTGTGTGACCCTGGGCAAGTCACTTAACCCTCACTGCCGTGCCCCCCCCCAAAAAAAAAAGAAACTATAATTTCCAAGGTTATCAGTGATCTCTTACCTGTCAAATTTGACAGGTTTCTCTCAATGTTCATCCTATTTGACTTTTTCTGCTTTTTTTTTTTTAAACATTGTTAGCTTCACCCACTCCCTTCTCCTCCTTTGGTTTCCATAACACAGGAGTTGATGATCTCATTCATTCATTCATTCCTTGAGAAGTGAGGGACAAGGCTAGGAATACTTGTGCTTCCCTTCATTTCTATAACAAAGTTCTCTCCTAGGTCTCCCCACACCTGCCAAACTAATCAGTTTCCTTTTCTCCATTACTCCTTTTTTTTTTTGGGTGGGGCACTGAGGGTTAAGTGACTTGCCCAGGGTCACACAGCTAGTGTCAAGTGTCTGAGGCCAAATTTGAACTCAGGTCCTCCTGAATCCAGGGACGGTGCTTTACCCACTGCGCCACCCAGCTGCCCCCTTGATCACTCAATTTAGCAGACATTTGTTAAGCTTCTTGTAGTACATGTCCCACCTCCTAAGTGTGGGTATCATTTAGTTCTTGAGTCTCTTCTATCTCTGTACTTACCCTTCTATTCAAAGTATTCAGTCATCAGCTCTTCACAGATAACTTTCCAGTCTAGATATTTAGCTCTGATATCTCTTTTGAACTCTGTTCTGGCTGCCTGCTGTCCATTTGAGTCTGGATGCCCTACTGGCATCTCAAATTCAACATGCCCAAAGCACAATTGGTTATCTTCCTTTTCCTAATTGCACTTTTCTTCTAAACTTCCTTATTTCTGTAAAAAAAAATTTCCCATTGCTACCTTTTGTTCCTATATGACTTTTTGTTCTGTTTTTTGTTTGTTTGTTTTTTGTGGGGCAGTGGGGGTTAAGTGACTTGCCCAGGGTCACACAGCTAGTAAGTGTCAAGTGTCTGAGGTCGGATTTGAACTCAGGTCCTTCTGAATCCAGGGCCGGTGCTCTATCCACTGCGCCACCTAGCTGCCCCCTCCTATATGACTTTTATTTCTGAATACATCCTTCCCCAGTACCCTACCCAGGAAGCAATCCTTTGTAATGGGGGAAAAAAAAAAAAAGGAAGAAACCAACACATCAGTAGAATCAAGTTCCATATTCATGTTGCTCTTCCTATGCAAAGAAGAAAAAGAAATTCTTTTTCTCACCTCTTTTTCACTTGGCCAAACTTGATCATTATGATTACTCAGCATTCAGTTTCATTGGATTAATTTTCATTTAAATAAGTAACAATGAATACATTTTGTTTTTACATCACCTGTATTTCCTCATGTATTACTCCCCTCTACCTGTCCTAGAGAGACATACTATATAACAAAGAATAAAAAGAAAGGGATAAAACTTCAGCAGAATTAACAGGCACATTGAAAGAGTCTGGCATTATTTGTAGTGTTCTATACCCATAACTTGCTGCCTTTGCAAAGAAGGGAGAGAGGTTCTTTATCATATCTCTTCTTTGGGGCCAAACTGATTATTATAATTTCACAGCATTCAGTTTCAGTTGTTTTGTTGTTCTTTTCATTTGCCTTGTAGTTATTGTCTGTATTGTTTTACTGGTTCTGCTTTGTTCATTTTATATCAGTTCACATGTCTTCCCATAGTTCCTTGGGTACAATAACATTCCATTACATTCATGTAACCATTTGTTTAGCCATTCTCCAATGGATGGCTACCTACTTTATTTCCAATTCTTTTCTACCACAAAATGTGATGCTCTAAATATGTTAGTATATACGGTTCCTTCCTCTCTGTCTCTGACCTTCTTGGGATATATGTTCAGCAGTAGGTGCTCTGGCTCAAAGGTGTGCACATTTTATTCACATTCTTAGGACAATTCCAAATTCCTTTCCAGGATGACTAGACCAATTTATAACTCTTTCAACAATGTATTAGTGTTCTTGGCTTTCCATAGCCCCTCCAGAATTGAGTGTTCCCATCTTTTGTCATCTTTGCCAGTTTGCCATTGAGATGAAACTTAAGAGTTGTTTCAATTTGCATTTTCTCTTATTAGTCGTAATTTGGAGTAATCTTTCATGTGATTATCAATAGTTTGCGGGGCAGCTAGATGGCGCAGTGGATAGAGCACCGGCCCTGGATTCAGGAGTACCTGAGTTCAAATCTGGCCTCAGACACTTAATACTTACTAGCTGTGTGACCCTGGGCAAGTCGCTTAACCCCAGTTGCCTCACTAAAAAAAAAAAAAATTAATAGTTTGCAATTATTTTGAGAACTGTTTATGTCCTTTAACCACTTACCTATTAAAAAATAATTCTTGACCCTAACACATTTGTGTTAGTTCCTCATATATCTTAGATATCAGACCCTAATGAGAAACATTTGATGAAAAGCTTTTTTTTACCCAATCAGTAGCTTCCCTTCTTATCCTAGATCCATTTATTTTGTTTGACCAAAAGCTCTTCAATTTTGTGTGATAAAAATGTATCTTTTGTGATCATCTTTGACCCTTTTTTGGTTAAGAACTCTTCCCCTAAACAGTGCTATGAAAGGTACCTTATCTATTTCTTTAAAAAAAAAATTATGGGGGGCATCTAGGTGGTGCAATGGCTAAAGCACCAGCCCTGGATTTAGGAGGACCTGAATTCAAATCCAGCCTCAGATACTTGACAGTTACTAGCTGTGTGACCCTGGGCAAGTCGCTTAAGCCCCATTGCTCCACCAAAAAAAAAGAAATTATGACATGTCCTTTAACATTCAAGTTACATATCCATTTGGGCATTATTGTGGTTTGTGATGTTAGTCTCATTTCTGCCAAACTGGCTTTTAGGGTGTGTGGGTGTGTGTGTGTGTGTGTGTGTGTGTGTGTGTGTGTGTATGTTTAGCAGTGTCACTAGGGGAATGGGGGTCCTTAGGTATCCCTATGTAAAGAATTACACTCTCTCATACTGTCCAATTAGAATTAAAATGGTCTTTTATTTGGCACTAAAGAAAGTGACCCAGGGATAAGTCAAAGACTTCACCCCTGGAGAGGAGGGCTCAGATAACATTCTCTTCCCGGAACAGAAGAAAGGCAAAAGCTTTTATAGAGAATAGATGGGATGTCCACCTGAAAATGGAAAGTTCCTTTTTGGGGTGGGGTAGGGAACGCTTGGATGCTTGTCATATTCCTGAGAGTCAGGGGAATTTTAGATTTGGACTGATGCTCCTGACCTCTGAGGTTATCTCTGTCTCCTAACTCTGCTCTAGTCAGGTAGTAGCTACACTTTCCTGCTATAGAATTTTATCTCCCCTTACTTCTTTTTTTTTTTTTTTGGTGAGGCAATTGGGGTTAAGTGACTTGCCCAGGGTCACACAGCCAGTAAGTGTTAAGTGTCTGAGGCTGGATTTGAACTCAGGTACTCCTGACTCCAGGGCCAGTGCTCTATCCACTGCGCCATCTAGCTGCCCCTCCCCTTACTTCTTAGATGTATCTGTCCTGATATCTGGTTGGCCAGGCTAAACGGTAATAGTCCCTTGATTCCTTGATATGTTTGTCCTGTTATCTGGTCATCTTTGGTTTTGCTTCTCACAGGAGAAACTTCTTCTGACTTATCCTAAGCCCCATGTCAGCAGTTTTTGTCAATTACAGAGTTGTTTCTCCAAGTTGTAATAATAATCATCACTAACATTTATATGGTAATGTAAAATTTGCACAGTACTTCATATACGGTATCTCATTTGATCCTCATAATAATCCTTTGAGGAAGGTGCTATTATTATCCCCATTTTACAGATGAGATAACTATTAAATTACCTCCTCAGTTATGCAGCTGTGGCCAAAGCAAGATTTAAACTCAGAGCTTCCTGACTCCAATAGTGGTGGGGCTACTAGACCACCTAGTAACCTAAAGTAATTTACCTTGTTGTGTCTGTTGAACACTAAGTTATTGAGTCGGATTGCTTCTGATTCTTCCTTAGCTAGTCCATCACACTAATAAATTTTTCTGTCTCATAAGCACTTCCAAATGGTTTTGATGATTGTTACCTAATTTGAGTGACAAAATTGCTATTCTCCCTTCTTTCCTAATGTTTTCATTTTTTTCCTTGAGATTCTAGGCCTTTTACTCCTCCAAATTAACTTTGTTATGATTTTGCCTAGCTCAATGGAGTATCTCCTTGGTAGTTTGGTGTCACCCTAATCATGTAAGTTCATTTAGGTAGTACATCAATGTCATATTGATGTGGCCCAACCATCAGTATTGAGTATCCCTCCCAAATATTTAAATTGCTTTTTTTTTAACTTTTAAGAGTGTTTTGTAATTGTGTTTACATAAGTCTTATATGCTTTGTTACATTGAACTTCCCTTTTTCTTGTGTGAGGTTTCTCCTACTCCTGGTACCAGAGTTTGCAACTTCTCCTCTTCCTCACACTGCATTTATAAGCAGTGGCACTCTTTTAGTGGAAAGCATACTGGTTCTAGAATCAGGCAGTGTGTGTTCAGAGCTCATCTATGATGCTTACTTCACGTGTCAGCAACCTTGGGCCAGTCACTTAACCACCAAGAGTCTTGGTTACCTCATCTGTAAAGATGGTTTTTGAAGTCCCTCTCATTCTAAAGCTGTGATCCTATCATCCTTTTAATTCTACCTCCAGTTCTTTCTTCTCTTGTGTCCAACAACTTCTCTGCATACATTTGGTTGTTCCTGCCTGGGCCTTTGTAATAGCCTCCTAAGTGGTTTTCCTGATGCTAGCCTCTGCCCTTACCACTCCATCTACCACACAGCTGCCAGAATAATCCCGCTAAAGCACAGGCCTGACCGTGTCACTCCCCTGCTCAGAAATCTTCAGGGGCCCTCTATTTCCTTGAGGAAAAGATACAAACTCCTGGTGGTGAAGGCTCTCCATGATCTCTCTCTAGCCAGCATTTCCAGTCTGATTGCATGTTACTCCTCTTCATACATTCTCCATCCCAGCCGAAGCGAACTCCTGTCTTGGTTATGAGGGGGTCCTAATACAGCTCAGAGCTCTTCTCTTCATGTCTCATGTGTTCATTTCTCCATGTCTTTGTACTAGTTGAATGGAATCTTTCCTTATCCCTGCCTTTCAGAATCCTTATCTCCCTTTAGGGTTCACCTTAGGTGCTACCTCCTCTGCACAGTCTTTTCTCATTCTCCCAGCTGTAGGTGCTCTCTCTCTCATATTGCTGAGTATTTACTTATCTATGTACATGTTGTAGCTACACACACACACCATTGCAGTAGAATGTAAGCTTCCTGAGGGCAGGGACTGCTTTAGTAGTTGTCTTTGTATTTCTAGTACCTACCTGAGGGATTTACACATGGTAGGCGTTTAATAAATGTTTATTGGATAGAATCCGATGAATATCTTTAACCCAACTAGCTGCCTGCTAGTGCATTAAATGGTTGTTTGCCTCAGAGGAAGAACACACACACATGAAATCACGACTCTGGGAAATCACCCAGTATGTATAAAGCACCATGTTGGATGCTGGGGGCCCCAGCACAGAGCTAGGAGTTCCAGTGATTGTTGCTTTCTGGGGCGGACCCACATGTCATCTATGTACCCTCCTGGGTTACACCTAATGATGGCAGGAAAACTTGAAGCTGTCAGACGAGGAGCCTCTCTCACCCCTCACCCCTCACTGCAGCAACAGTAACAGCAACAGTAGAAGCCAAGGGTGGCATACAAAATGCAGGATGAGTTCTGGGAAGGAAGGCTGTTACTGATCAGGGGATATGAGGTATGTTATTTGATTTGTACTTTAAGGGATGGAGAAGAAGAAAAAAGGGGAGGAGGATCCCAGCATAGGGGCCAATATGAACAAAAGCAGAGGGGTGAGGGGGTTCAGGAAGGACACAAGGGGTAAAGATGAGTTCATTTTGATGAGATGGTAGCATGTTTGGAGAAGAGTAAAACACATCTGAGGAGGTTAGGTGGCACTGTATTAGAGAGATCCTTGAATGCTAGGCTAAAGAGTCTTGAGCTGTATTAGGAGGATGGTCTCATGCTCAAGATATACAAAGAACTCGTTTGAATGTATAAGACCAGGAGTCTTCCCCTTGTAGATAAATTGTCAAATATGAGTGGGCAGTTTTCAGAGGAAGAAATCTAAGCTATCAACAACAGTGTGTTAAAAAATTGGCAAAGGTAGAAATGAGGAAAATGGCAGTTCTTGGAGGAGCGATGGGAAAACAGGCACATTAATGCACTGTTGGTAGAGCTGTGAATCGATCTAGCTGTTCTGGAAAGCAATTTGGAACTGGGCCCCGAAAGTCACTAAACTACATACGTACTGACATGGGCCTGTATCCCAAAGAAATCAAAGAAAGAGGAAAATACACAAATATATTTGAAGCAGCTCTTTTTTTGGTGGCAAAGAACAGGAAACTAAGGGGCTGCTCATCAGTTGGGGAATAGCGGTACAAATTATGATAGACGAATATAATATGACAAAATGCAGCTAATGTCAGATGGATCTCGTTGTTTCAGTTTCTACACAAGTCACCAGTTCTAGTTTAACTGAAGTCGGCTACCCTCAGACAGGGAACCTGGGAAGACTTATATGAACTGATACAGAGTAAAATGAGCAGAACCAAAAGAACAAGTTAAACATTAGTAATGTTATGAAGAAAATAACTTTGAAAGACTTCATGCTTATCAGTGAAAAACAATTCCAGGTTATCAATGATGAAACATGTGATTCATTTCCTGAGAGTGAGCTGATGTTCTCAAAATGCAGAACGAGACCTACAGTTTTGACCATGGCCAGTGCAGGACTTTGTTTTGTTTATTTGTTAACTGGAGTTTTCTTTTTCTTTCTCTCTCTCCACCCCCCCCCCAAATTGAGGAGGAGGGGCTGCCTGGAAGAGGAACGTTAGTAATAGGGTTGCAAAAAAAAAGATCATTGAAACTTAAAAAAAAAAAAAGCACAGGAGAAAGATGCCCCACTGTATCAAGTGACCCTTCCACGACCAGCAGATCACCCCCTCCTAGGGCTTTTCCATGTTGTCCTTGGCAGAGAGTGTTCTTCCATTATATGCTGAACTTGTCAAGATTGCCGGAAATATTTTCAACAAAGGATTTAGTTTGCTATTGGTGAAACTGGATGTGAAAACAAAGTCTTTCTTTTTTTTTTTCTTTTTTTGCAGGGCAGTGAGGGTTAAGTGACTTGCCCAGGGTCACATAGCTAGTGTCAAGTGGCTGAGGCTGGATCTGAACTCAAGTCCTCCTGAATCCAGGGCCAGTGTTTTATCCACTGCGCCACCCAGCTGCCCCCAAAAACAAAGTCTTTAAGTGGAGTGGATGGAATTCTTATTATCTGCTTCATCTAACTGTAAAGTTAAGAGGACTTTGTAAAACAAATATAAATGGTGTGAATCTGGTCTTATTTTCACAGAAAAATGGAACATTGATAAAACACTTAGAACTGAAATCTCTATAGCAGACCAGATTCACCAAGGTTTGAGCTTGGCATCTGACACTACCTTCTCATCAAACTCAGGAAAGAAATAAAAGCAGTTAAATAGAGTTTGCTTGCAAACAGCAATATATACACCTTGGCCGCAATGCTAACTTTGGTTTGGCTAGAGCAGCAAATCCCAGGTCAGCTGTTTTTTATTATTTAAGCTGGCTTGCTGGTCACCAGATGACCTTTAAAAGTGCCAAGTCAAAGTTGACTAGGAATAACTTTGGAGATTACAGGGCTAGATCCTTCCAGCTGCACACTAATGTCAGCGATGGAACAAAATTTGGAGGTTCTCTTCAGAAGTGGGTGGCTAGGTGGCACAGGGGATAGAGTGCTGAACTTGGAGTCCGGAAGACATCTTTTGGAGTACAAATCCAGCCTCAAACAGTTACTAGCTGTGCGACCCTGGGCAAGTCACTTAGCCCTGTTTGTCTCAGTTTCCTCATCTGTAAAATGAACTGGAGAAGGAAATGGCAAACTACTCCAGTGTCTTTGCCAAGAAAACCCCAAATGGGGTCACAAAGAGTCGAACACAACTGAAACAACCCAACAAAAAAAATTTGTCAGAAAGTGTGGCATGATCTTAATACTTCTATAACTCTAGCTTGGACATCCCGTCCCTCTTGTACTCGTTTTGACGTTGCAGATGTCAGATGGATCCTGTTGTTTCAATTTCTACACAAGTCACCAGTTCTAGTTTAACTGAACTTGGCTACCCTCAGACAGAACCTGAGGCCTTGTGTGAAGCTTACGCTGTTTGCTATAGTTAAAAAAAAAAAAAGACCAGTTAATGCTGAAGGCCACAGGCTGGGGCTCACCTTAGAGTCAGAGCCTTTGTACAACTGAGGGGACAGCAGAAGATTTGACTGTGAAGTATATTTGCAATGTTACCAGCAGGCTTTTTTCCCCCCAAAATGGATTATTTAAATAAGGAATGATCCAAATAAGAGTTATAGTTTAAATATTTAAGAGTTACTTGCTCATTTCTGATTAAATCAGTTACCTAGCTGCCCCCCAAAATGCTAGCTTTGGGGGGGGGGCACCGGGCTATGAGGGTTAAGTGATTTGCCCAGGGTCACACAGCTAGTGTCAAGGGTCTGAGGTCAGATTTGAACTCAGGTCCTCCTGAATCCTATCATATACTTTAAAAGAAAAACAAAGGGGCAGCTTAGTGGCGCAGTGGATAAAGCACTGGCCCTGGATTCAGGAAGACCTGAGTTCAAATCTGGCCTCAGACCCTTGACACTTACTAGCTGTGTGACCCTGGGCAAGTCACTTAACCCTCACTGCCCCAAAAGAAAAGAAAAGAAAAACTATATAATAGAGATTCAGTTTCATCTTCTACTATATATTGTAGTATATATACACTATAGACATGTGTTCTACTATATATGTGTATATGGAAATGTTCATTTTATCTTGTATTTGTTAAGTTCAAAATGTAAAAAATTAAAATTAAAACCTTTGGTAGGCAATAGGGAACCACTGGATATTTTCGATATGATGAATGACATAATTTGTGTGAGAAAGATGATTCCGGCAGCTTCGGATGGATTAGAGAGGGGAGAGAATGGATATGAAGAAGGCCTGTTGCAGTATTCCAGGCTTGTACTAGTTGGGACAGTAGAACAGGTAGTAGGAGAGGGGCACAGAGATATTGCACAAGTGATATTTTTAACTGCTCAGATGTGAAGGATGAAAGAAAAGAATGAGTTGAAACTAATAACTGTATAACTAATATTGAATGGCTTGAGTTCTTAAGTGGGGTGGGGGGAGGGAGGAAGAGAATTTGGAACACAAAGACTTAAAAATCAGTGTTAAAATTTGTTTTTGCATGTAACTTGGGGAAAAAATGCTAAATAAATAAAATAAATTAAGCTAATCACCAAGCTTATGAACACGTGTGAGAGCTTGTAGATGTGGATATGAATAACAACGGTAACACTGATAGAGGGTTTCAGAGTTTACAAAGTCCTTTTCTCACAACTTCCCTGCGAGGTAGGGATTATGATCATTCTTTTCTCCATTTTACAGATGAGGAAACCAAGGCTCCAATCTGTTGAATAACTCACCTTCAGGCACCTTTAGTAGTCTGCAGAGAGAACTATCTCCCGTCAGATCCACTGCTCTCTCCCGTGGGTGGTCACCTTCTGCAAGCCTCTCTCTTGAATGGTCTAATCATGAACACTTCCCAGGGCACTGTGGGCAGCGACCCCGTAATCCTCGCCACAGCCGGCTATGACCACACTGTACGCTTCTGGCAGGCACACAGTGGGATATGTACCCGCACAGTGCAGCACCAAGACTCGGTATCCTTCAGAGTGGGGCACCCTTCCAGGTTTGGGGACTCAGGCCTGGGCTGTGGAATAGGGGCCGTTGTTATTCCAGAGCTTGAGCCTCTGGAGCCAGATCAGCTAGTGTGGGATAGGGGGTACCGGAGGAGCCATAGGAGAGCTAAACGCCATTCCCACCTCAGGGAGTGCTTGCTGTAAGACAGTGTGTGATTGAGGCAGCTACACATTGACTCAGAGTCGGGAAGACATGAGATCGAAGCTTGCCTTAGACATTTGTGAGCTGTGTGATTCTAGGCAAGCCACTTAACCTCTCTGTGCCTCAATTTCTTCCTTTATAAAATGAGGCAGTTGGACTCAGTGACATGTGAGCTGCCTTCTGGCTCTAAATCTAACTTTTGGTGGTGGTCTAAGGGAATCATGCAATCCGGCCCTCTCATTTTACAGAGAAGGAAACTGAGGCCCAGTGAGGGGAATTAACTTATCCAAGGAGATATATCAAGTTAATGGCAGAGGCAATACTAGGATTGAGTTAGTCTCAATCAGTCAGTAGACATTTATTGAGCAACCACTGTGTGCCAGATGCTTTGCTAAGCACTGACTCTATCCAGTGCTCTTTCTCCTCCTCTACATTGCCTCTTGAGGATGAGGACTACAGTAGTTGGAGGAGGAGGGGGCAGCTAGGTGGTGCAGTGGATAAAGCACCGGCTTTGGATTCAGGAGGACCTAGGTTCAAATCTGGCCTCAGACACTTGACACTTACTAGCTGTGTGACCTCAGGCAAGTCACTTAACCCTCATTGCCCGGCCCAAAAAGAAATAAATAAATAAATCTTTTGAAAGTATCACTGTAGAATTTTTGTTTTTGTTTTTGTGGGGCAGTGAGGGTTAAGTGACTTGCCCAGGATCACACAGCTAGTAAGTGTCAAGTGTCCAAGTCTGGATTTGAACCCAGGTCCTACTGAATCCAAGGCCAGTGCTTTATCCACTGCGCCACCTAGCTGCCCCCAAAAGTATCATTGTAATAAAAAAAAAAAAAAAGAACAACTGATATAAAGTAATTGGAGGAGGAGGGCTTCCTGTAGGAAGTGGGATTTGAATTGGGCCTTGAAAGATTTGAAGAGACTGAGGAGAGAAGAAGGTGAAAGCAGCATGGGTAGAGGAAGGCAGGGCAGAAGGAGGGAGAGTAGTGGGAGAGATAGGACAAAGTTGGCTTAAGGAGGCCTCGAATGCCAGGCAAAGCAGCAGGGGCTTTGTGGCTTAGGGCCATGAGAGCCCTATCTTGCAGGTGTGTTTTGTATATGTTGATGCCTCCTCATGCTCTGCCTCCCACCTGTCCCAGGCCTGAGGCTTCTGCCTGAGGCAAGGGCTTCCAGCTATTTGTCTTGTTGCCACCTGGCTTTGTGCACAGCAGCTTAATGAGCAGCCTGAGTGCCAGAGAAATGTGAAGATAGCATCCTTTGTTCTGCTCCCGGCTCTGTCCTCAGTCACCTTAACCTAAACACTCAGCAAGTGAATGCCCTGGAGATCACCCCAGACAGAAGCATGATTGCCGCCGCAGGTACCCACACTGAACCAGAGGGGCTGAGGGCACTTCCAGCATTGGCACCAATTGCAAATCTTTTGCCCCAGGGCAGATCTCTTCCCTCTCAGCCAGGGCCCTCTTGGTTTCCCACAGGAAAGTGATGGGTCTGCAAACCCTAATACAGTCAGCCTAAAATGGCTCATTTCAGTCTTAATATTGGCACAGTAGAGGTGGGCTATGGGTTGTAACATGAAGAAACCCCTCCTGAGGTTGAGAGAGCTGGGTATTTTGAAGATTTGCCACTGGTTCCACTACTGAGATGGACAGGAGGGGAGATCTCAGTGCCAAGAAACTCATACAGGAAACTCTACCATCTCCCGAGTCCTATCCTTGCCACCCAGCCGGTCAGGCAGTAGGTAGAGCAAACCCATTTTTCATGCTGATTCCTCTTAATGTGGTAAGATGACGAGGCGTGAATGCTCTGGCACAGAGTGAGGGAAGTTTCTCTAGGGGATCAGTGACCTAGCATAAAGTCCTGAAGCTTTTAGAGGGATATCTCTCAGTCTCTCCTCTCTGTTCTGGACTTGGATAGGAGAAACCTGTTGGTGTGTGCCTTCTGTTCCACCCAGGAAGATCATGCCATCAGTCATTTGTCTTCAGGGAGTCGTTACTATCAGTCTGGCTTTCTCTTATGCCTACCCATGACTCCCTGAGGGAAGTCTGTCAGTCTCAGCGTGGACTCTTACCACTAGTCTTGGGAGGCCAGGCTAAGACAGTAACTAGTAAGACTGCACTTGTGTCCCTCAGGTTACCAGCACATCCGGATGTATGATCTCAATTCCAATAACCCCAACCCTGTCATCAACTATGATGGAGTGAGCAAGAACATCACCTCTGTGGGTTTCCATGAGGATGGCCGCTGGATGTACACAGGAGGAGAGGACAGCATGGCCAGGATATGGGACCTTAGGTGCCAACCCAGGGACCAGAGGGATGTCAGTCTGGGCCTGGGGAATGGGGGCCAAAGGAGGAATGAGGAAATGAAAATGATTCAGCCCACTCTGGGAAAACCGGAGATGAGGGGTGAGCGCAGCTCAGTCCTTGTTCTGGGAATCGGAGAAGCATGTTAGGCAGCTTTTTCCTGTGTCTCAAACTATTGTTTAGGGCCCACCTGCTTAGATCCTCTGAGCTGAGGTGAGAAACACCTGTTCCTCCATAGAGTGTCAGACCTGGCACTGCAGCTTAGCAGGGGCTGCCACACTCCCACAACTCAGTTCCCCAGTGACAGGCCTTCTGGGGCTGGCGATGGCTCCCAGGGACCTGGGTTTGCTGGCAACTCAGGTGGAAGAGTCAGGGTGACTCTCAGCTTTAAGGTAAGCTGATGCATTGGCACTGCACCAAGCACCAATGTGAATTTGTGCTTCATGCCAGGTCACGGAATCTCCAGTGCCAGCGAATTTTCCAAGTGAATGCACCCATTAACTGTGTGTGTCTGCACCCTAACCAGGTAACCCGCTTTCCTGTCTGCCTGCTTCCCACCCATACCCCAGCCAGAAACCTCCTCTGTCCATGGTAGCCACCACAAGTGAGCTCTCTCTGAGCCTGCCATGCGTGCCTGCAATGGGCTGTTCTCCAGAGATGTTTCCCCTTGGAAATGGACTTTGTGGGGATATGTGAGTCTGGGTCTTTTCTAGGCAGGAGGAGGTGGCAGAGAGCTTTTCTGAGGAGGCCGTGGGGTGGGTGATTCTTCTGTGCCTGCTTCTTGGGGTAGACTATATGGCTGAACAGGAGTCATTGGGACAGAGTGTGACAGTCACAGCTGAGCAGGTCTGCTGCTTTTCCCATTTCAGTGACTTCCACCTCTTGAGTCACATTTTCCTTTTGGGGACATCAGTATGTGAAGGAGAGTAAAAGGGGAGACACAGGGTGAGATCCCAAAGCATGTATTCTCTGGAATGAGCCATGACAACGTGATGTGGTCAGAAAGCTTTGCACCAGTTAAATCAGCACCAGAAATTGGGCTGAAACTCAAGCCAGTCCCCTGAGCAGAGTGATCAGTTCCAGTCTATTGAGTCAGTCTTTTAGCTCTCAAAAGTGAACTTCCATGCAGCATGGGCATGGGCATGAGAGGTCAGAGGTCTACCCTCAGAACATTTGAGGGGCATCAGAGACTGACTCCTCCATCCATGCAGGCTGAACTGATTGTGGGTGACCAGAGTGGTGCTATCCACATCTGGGACCTGAAAACAGACCACAATGAGCAGCTGATTCCTGAGCCTGAAGTCTCTGTGAATTCAGTTCACATTGACCCTGATGCCAGCTACATGGCAGCTGTCAACAGTACAGTAAGTAAGAACCAGTTGGGGCCTTCCCTCTGCCCTGTCTGCTGCTTCACTCAGCCACTCAGCTTCTCTGTGGGCCCCGTCCTGTGATCAGCTATACTGGGGGCAGAGCATAAGCTCCTTGAGCAAGAAAAGGAGACAGAAGTCATTTCCAGAGCCCTGCCAACCACCCCAGAGTCCACCCCTTCGGTCTCTGGTCTCCTTGGAGAGACTTCACCCTGAAGGACTCTGCCAGTGAATTTGCATGCTCTTAGCCTGGCCAACCCCTGCACAGGTCTGAATAGCTCCCCATCCTTCCTAGTCCAAACCAGCACACCTGGCCTAGAGGCTCACGCCCTCCTTGTGGGCACACCTTTTGGAGGTAACTGCCTCAGCTGCAGGTGCTCAGGGCTCCCTCCGCAATACCACAGAAGTTTGAGCTGAGTCCGTATTGGCCTTTGCCTTTCCTCCTGTTCACGTGTTGACATTCAGCCCCACCATGGGACGACTGACCCAGGACAGGCCACAGAGGACTAAATTTAAGCCAGTGGGGGAAAGGTACTTGAGAATTCCCCCTCAACCTTTCTCTTTCTCTGGCTTTGTAGGGAAACTGTTACGTTTGGAACTTGACAGGAGGCATTGGGGAAGAAGTGACCCAGCTGATTCCCAAAACCAAAATTCCAGCTCATACAAGATATGCCCTGCAGTGTCGCTTCAGCCCTGACTCCACGTGAGTTCCCAGCAGGCCCACCAGCTGAGGGAATCAGACTGCAGCCCAATAAACAGGGCCACTGGTTTTCAGCAAGGCATCTGGCATGCTTTCACAGTCTCCTGGGGGACAAGATGCAGAAGTATAACTCACAGGACACTGCAGTAAGGTGGCATCATGGTTCACTGAGTGACTAGACCTAGGGGCTGTTTTATCATATTAAGCACCTTCTACATTCCCTGGAGCCTAAGTAAGATATGCATGTTAGTAAATAAGGACAGTGCAAAACAGGATAGGCCAAGTAGCCCAAGGAGAGTACTCTGCTCTGCGCTAGCAGGAAGAGACAGCTTCTACTGGGGGCAGTCAGAGAAGACGTCCTGTGGCAGAATCCTGTGGTACAGAGGAAAGAACATTGAAACAGCAGTCAGGAAAAGATTCTGGCGCAGGTACCGATTAGCTGTGTGACCTTGAGCAAATGACACTTTTCTTCAGATTCCAGTCAGTTTACTTACATATGACACGCTCCACAAACAACTCACAGCTCAACTCGTTTTTATGGCATCTTTAAGAGTTGTAAATAGCATTTACTAAAGATATTCCAGCCCAGCCCATCATTCCAGACTACATGGAATTTCATGAATTTGAGCTAATCCCTTCCAGCTCATAATCCTGTAACCCTGTGAATGGTGTCAGCCTGCTGGGACATCTGTCAGGCATGCCTTTGGTCAGTTTCATCAGTGTCTTGGATGAAGGGATCGATTGCGTGCTCATCAAATCTACATGTGGCATAGTGCAGGGAAGGGTAACTAACAGGTTGGATAACAGAATCAGGATATGCAAGGGTCACGATGGGCAGAATCAGAGATGGCTGGAAGGTGATGAGGATAAAAGCAGTCTTGTTTATTAGACTCAGAAAATCAGCTGCACAGATACAGGCTGGGAAGACATGGCTAGCTAGTTCATGGCCACTATAAACACAGCATGAGGGTGTAGTGTGATTTGGCAGCAGTGATAAAAATGGAGTCTCCTGAATGAGGGAGGTGACAGTGCTCTGACAAGTCCATGTCCAGGCTATCGTGTTCAGGGTGGGATGCCGTATTTTAAGAGTGATGTGGATAAGCTGCAGCATGTCTGGAGGAAGATGAGGATGAAGGCGGAATTATACCTTAAGAACTGGGAACATGTGGCCTGAAGAAGATAGCGGTTAAGGGAGGACATAGAATTGCCCTCTGCAACTGTGTGAAGGGCTGTTGTGAGAAGGGGCTTTATACTTATTTTGTGTGGTTCCAGGGGCAGGAATTTTGCTTGGAAATTTGAGGGAGATAGATTTGAACTAATCAGAAGGGGAAAAATGCCTGTATCTTGTGACTGCACTGAGATATGAGTTTCTTATCACTAAATAGATTGAAGCAGAAGCTAGATGATCATCTGTCGGAGATTTTCTGGAGGAAATGTGTGCTTTGGGCAGGGAACGCTCTGAAATTCTGTGAATGGCCACCTACCCTTTCCTCTGCAGACCACCACCTGGGAGAGCTGTCTCTCAGGAAAAGGAGGTGGAGCATGGGTATAGGCAGACTCTCTCCTATGGCCTGCCTTGGCCTCCCCTGAGCCTTGGACGAGCCATTGAAATTCTCTGAGCCACACTAAAATGGGCCTGCACAACCTACCTCACAAGGTTGTGAAAAAAGCACTTTGAAACCATAAAACACCATACAGGATATTTTTTGTTTTTGTTTTGTTTTTTGCAGGGCATTGAGGGTTAAGTGACTTGCCTAGAGTCACAGCTAGTAAATGTTAAGTGTCTGAGGCCAGATTTGAACTCAGCTCCTGAGTCCAGGGCCAGTGCTTTATCCACTGCACCACCTAGCTGTCCCAATAGCAGGGTTTGGTTTTTTTTGTTTGTTTTGGGGCGAAGCAGTTGGGGTTAAGTGACTTGCCCAGGGTCACACAGCTAGTAAGTGTCAAGTGTCTGAGGCCAGATTTGAATTCAGGTCCTCCTCAATCCAGGGCTGGTGCTTTATTCGCTGTGCCACCTAGCTACCCCAGTAGCAGTTATTTCTTAAGAACATGGATTTATGCATTATGTGGGTGACCCTGTCTACACAGAAGTGTGGTACTTCAAGGCTGAGCTCCTGAGTCTCAAGAGATGCCTTGATATCCTGTCATAGGGAATAGGGCGGCCATTGCTCCTCTTCCTCATCAGATTTTCTCCTTCCCCAGTACTTGATACCCTCTTTGTCATTTAGGACAGAGATGTTAAACAAGCAGCCTGAAGGTCCCACACTCCCAAGTGCAAAGCCGTTAAAATGTCATTGGGAAATATTGAACAAAATACACATTGGGACATGGGTAATGGCAATGTCATTTTCTAAGTCAGTCTGTGGCCCACAGGATCCTTACTTAGGGTTTAATGGCCCCTGCTTCTATTTGACACCATTGGGGTGAGTCCAGTGAGGTTTGAGCCAGGGTGTCCAAGCAGCCATAGGGATGGAAAGCCTGGTGGTTTTGCATGGGTCTGCTCTACCGAGCACTTAGGAGCTCTCACTTTCCCAAGGCTCTTGGCCACCTGCTCAGCAGACCAAACGTGCAAAATCTGGAGGACCTCAAATTTCTCATTGATGACTGAGCTGAGCATCAAGAGCAGTAATCCTGGTGAGACTTCGAGAGGCTGGATGTGGGACTGTGCCTTCTCTGGAGACTCCCAGTACATTGTAACAGGTGAGCCTCTGCATCACAGGTGCTCCTTGGGGTCTTGGTCCCATGCCCTCTAGACTGAGTGACCAAACAGCAGAGAGCCCAGCCTTCCAAGCCAGCCATAGGTCTCTGTCATGGGGATACTCTGAGATAAGTGTTGGCAGTGGTCAGTAAAGTTTGGCTTGGGGGCTGTGTTGTCATGCCAGCCTCGGAGAGGGGAGTGTGGGTTTCAGACTTAAGGTTAATGTCCTAAAGCCTTTCCTGGCAGATCTATTAGAGAGACCTCAGTCCCGAGGACAGCACCCGTCACTGTGGGGAAGATGGGGAGGGAAGTGACAGCAATATCCTAGCTCCCTTCTCTTGGCATAAGCCCCCCAGTAATGGCACCTCTTTTCCTTTTATCTCTAGCCTCCTCTGACAATTTAGCACGGCTGTGGTGTGTGGATACAGGAGAGATCAAGAGAGAATATGGTGGACACCAGAAGGCTGTAGTCTGCCTGGCATTCAATGACAGTGTCCTGGGCTAGCCTGAAAGCCTCCTCTGTACCCTTGGGCCTTCAGGGAACCAGAGCTGCTCCAGACTGCGGTGCTAGTCAAAGAAATTGGGCTTTTCTAACCATGGAAAGCCTCAGCTTCAGTTCAGAGAATACTGTCTTCTTGGGCTAAGGGCACTGGAGAACAATTCATAGGAATGAATGGACCTGGGGAAGAGAAAAGGGACCTTGGGACTGAGCCTCCCACTGGCTAATTCTAGAGCAATTTAGGGCTATCAGCTTCTAGCAGGGGGCTTCCAGCACGGCCAGGACATTCCCTTTATATGTATATGTACATATATACAAATGTATATATAATTAGACGGAGAAAAGTTGGACATTAAAAAGCCAGTTGTATCTGGTGCCTGTGCATACAGCTTCATCAGCTTCAAGGGTGAGAGTAGTTCTCTTCCCGCCCCACCCCTCAACCTCATCCTCTTTGAACCTAACCTAACTCTTGGCCTGCCCACACAGTGAGTTTGGTGTGGAAGGAGTAAACCCAGATGGTGCCCAGTCCAGCTAAGCTATTGGAAAACAGAAAGGGGGTGGGACTGGGCCTTCCTTAGAGACTTGGCTGCTTAGAGGTGGCAGGGTTAGAAACTCTGGTAGCCCCTAAAACTGGGATGGAGGCTTCTGCTTCTGTAGAAGGGCATGGGATTGGCTCCTGATCCAGGAAAGAGACTGCAAACTCCCAAAGTTTGGGATAGGACACGTCCAAGCCATCAAGTCAGCACAGGATCAGGACATTTGTGATCATTTTATTCAGGACTAAAACCAGCTCTCCCGGGCACCTCCTGTATGTATTAACAGAGAAAACCTGCTTTCCAGTAGACACTTCCAAACCTGGCCTACATACAGCTCACTGGCTCGGCACTAAGGACCAAGCTGCCCACCCTTGGACCTGTGGGGGATTAGGTCCCTGCTTCCTGCAGTGACCAGGGACAGGCTGGGGCAGGGAGGGCAAAGAGAATCACCCAAGGTGCCTAGTCCTGAGGCTATCCCTAATCCGGAAGATAATAAAAGCAGACAGACACACAAATGTTGCTTGGGAAACAGATGTCAATGCAGAGATAAATTAATCTCTGTTTCAGTGAACCTGTAAAGAAAATGTCTAAAATTAAATATCCCACAAATCGAGACATGAAAATCTAAGATCCCACCTCTGACCTGGACATTTCTGCTTCTACCCCACCCCCAGCCATAGTTTCATCCTTCATTGCTCTCGCTCCATTCCCCTTCTTTGGGCCATGCTAATGAGGAAAAAAAGAGAGGGCAGAGGGCTGGGACCATTCTATTGATGTATCTATCTCCTTTCATCCTCTTTCTCCTTAGTGTTCCACCTTCTGGATGCCTTTGGGAATTTACTCACCTTCTGCCCTTTGCACCCAGTAGATGGGGAGTTGGTCACAGAGGTTCTGGACTGGTCCGCCTACTAGAGCAGGGTTTACTTCATGTCCTCCTAGTACCCCTAAAAACTCTTGAGTATATCTGGTGTCTTTGTTGGGACCCAGTGGCCAATCAGCCTGAAGGAGAAGTTAGCATTGTGGGCAGATGGTTCTGAACAGCACTAAAGGTGGGAAGATTGGGGGGGGGGGCAGAGCTGGGGGATTCCCCCTACCAGAGCCCACAACATTCTTTCATGGCCTCTCTAACCCCATCTCAAGCTAAAGGGAAGACCCCCACATACGAGTTAATCTTGTGTTGATGATGCTGCAAAGGGGAGCTGAATTCAGGGATTTCCCAAAGCCAGGAATGTCCCCACCTCCCAACCCCCTTCATCCATCTGGGTGCTGTGTACTGTCATTGCCTCCTCATTATTGAGAAAAGGAGGGGGCAGGAAGTCTCTCAGTCCACCCTAGCCTGACCCTACCCATTGTCCCTGTAAGAAAACCCAGGGTATCTATCATCAGGTACAGTTAAGGGAAGATAAGAGTCCTCTGTTCCCCTGAAACTAGAGCCCTAGTCCCTCTGCCCTCCCAACATGACAGAGGGAAAGTCATCAGTCACTAGGGGCAGGAAACAGGGGCCCTTTGTCTCCTTCCCCCCAGCCCTTTACTGTTACTGAATCACAGGGGTAAGGGGGGCAGCCAACTGAACTTTGGTGTTTGCACCCTGCCAGAACACCATGGGGGGGGGGGGAATGACGGGACACACAAGGTCCCTCACCTGAGAGGTGTTGAGGACCAGCTCCAGGGTTTCTCGGTCCCAGGTCTCCATCCTCCGTAGAAAGCAGGACCTTTGTTCCCCAGGGCGATAACACACGTAACCCTGGGGGCAGTGGTAGGGGTGTTTGGGGAAAGACAATCCCCCAAATCTCTGGGGGGGCTCAGCACCTCCCCACCCCAAGCCCTGGGAGTAGAGAGACATCCCATTTTATAAATTTGGCAAGTGGGCAACACAGCAGGTCAGTGACTGGCTTGAAGCCTGTTCCTAAGCCATACCTAGTCTAGGTAGGGGAGGTTGACTCACGTTGTGGCTGTCGAATAGCACAACCCAGCTATGGTTGCTCTGAGGTGGGGTCACCACATAGGTCACTGTGTCCTGGGCCAGGTCCACCGTGGCTGTCTGGTTGGGCCAGGTGGAAGGACTCAAGAATGTCCATCGAACAGCCTGCAGCATAGGCTGTGGACAGTGGGTGAGTTCAGAAGGGATGGTATAAGTACAGCAGGAGCCCCCAAGTTCCAGTGCCCTCTGGAGACAGTCCCTCCCCTAGATCTAGTGTCTATCCATCTTATCCAAGCATGAATAGGGAAAGCTGATTTCAGGCAAACTAGAAGCAGGCAAGAGATTCACAACCTAATAGTTCTAGTTCCCATCTCTGAACACACAGCCTTGGGTGTGGGTTGAACTGGAGAAGAGTAAGATCCAGACCACCAGGGGTAGAATTTAAGAGCCTAAGCCACCAACTTTCCCAGGACAAGGTACCTCAGAAGGCTCCCCTCATGCCCTCTTACACTTAGTGTAGGGGTCAGGGACTTACCTCAGCAGAACTGTGTGCCAAGCCAAGGAGCCCACCGACCACAGCTCCAGCCAAAGCCAGCAACAGTAGCAGCAGTGCCAGGCCTAGGACTGGCCAGTGTAACCTTACAGGCAGCTTGGAGCTCACCTGGGGAAGGCCATGCAGGGGAATGTCAAAGCTAGCACTTTCTTTCCTTCTCCCTACCCCCCTGCAAAAAGCAGGCCTGGGATGTAAACAGCTAGGAAAGAAAACTCTTAAATAATTACAAGCCTAGAACAGTAGAGATACATCCAAGAACATGCAAACATATACTTACACAAATATATAATGTACACAGCCCAGATTGCCCTGGCCTAAGAAGGAAGCTGCTCCCCAGATAAGGGGCATATTGCTTGTTCCCCTTAGGGAGTGGGTCAAGGAGTAGGAGACACTCACCTTGGAAGACCCTCGCCCCTGAACCCCAGGTCCGCTGCTCTGTCTCTCCATGCTGCAGCCCAGCCTCTGCTCCCACTCACAATGTCTGGATTGTGCTTGGCCCTGCCCAACCTGGCTCCTTAGAGCCAGCCACAGAAACCCAAGGATGTGTCCATCAAAGCCAAACAATCAGAATCTTCCCGGAGGACCCTCAGATCTTTCCCCCACCCCCCACCTGTCACCTGACACTGACATCCCAAGGCAAGACCGGCCAGGATACCCCCCCTTCTCATGGCCCAGATACACTCACAGGTGGAGAGAGCTTCTGTCACACTTCCTCCCGGAGCAGCCACCCAGTTTATCAGAGGAGGGTCACAGGGCCTAGCTGCAAGCCTCTGAATGTCAGGCTTTCTCCAGACTCCCACTTTGTATAAGCGTATACATGCACATACAAGCAAGTATATTCTCAGGAGCGGAGCCCATATTGCACTGTACTAACAGTCCTGTGTCTGGTTCTGTAAGAACATTAGCCTGTAACAGTTATCCTGCTGATGAATCCAACTCAATTCCATTTATTCGCCATGTAGGTCTGGGCATGATTTAACCAGAGCCCCAGTCCCCATCCCCACCCCTCACCCCAGTTTATGAAGTGAGGATAACAATTGCCCTGACTCCCTCACAGGGTTCTCCTGAGGAAAGCGCTTCATAGGTAGAAGTGGGAGCTAACATTTTGTTCTTTTGTTGGGCAGCTAGGGCACCGATCATAGTTGTACAGCATTTATGTTCAAGAACTGAAGGCAAACTTGTCATCACTACTACCTGAGCTTGCACAGAAGGCCCCTGAGGACAGTGGCTAGGGTCTAAAAGATGGTCCCAGCTCTGCCATTAGCTTCGACAACTCAAAGGCTTGTTAGGCCTTAGTTTCCTTATTTGTAAAATGAGGGCATGGACTAGATACTCTCTAAAGTCTCCGTCAACTTTAACAATCTTTAATCTAGCCACTGCTTCCTTCCTTCGGGAGTTACCGGATCTCTGGAGGTAGCACTCTGTCCACAGAACCACCTCCTGCAGATTTTGTTGGCATTTGCTATATAGTTCTCCTCTCTAAAGCTGGATTAAAGCTAACAACAGCTTCAGAAAAAGAAACCACCCTAAGAAAAAGAGTCAGAGCAGGTTTGCAAGTTTAATACGAATTCAGGTAAATACAGTGGGATGAGCCCCAGAGGGCATGGAAGGTTCACAAACACTTTACCAGTACAGTTCCATGACAGGTAAGATAACCAAGGGCCTGAGACTTCTGACCTAGGAAACTACCCCAAATAGAATATGTGATATACCTACTCCCTCTACTCTATAGACTTGGCTGTAACCCTATAATAGGCCTGTTAAGAACCCTTCTTGACCTGACCTGGCAGAGCCAAGCTTTTGAACCACAAAGATTTACTTTCTATAAATCACATATGAAGAGGGAGGCTGGGGTTGATGCATGGCATACACAGCTGATAGTGCCAAGGAACAGTACCTACTTACTGCCTGTAGCTGAGACTAAGGAAGCAGCTGAAGAGACAGGTTAAGTCCTGTTGTGTTTATTGCTATGGGAACAAACATCTGTGGGCATAGTTCAAGTGTGAATTTTCTTGTGAAGTCCTGCAAGTTCTGTGCAACCCAGTTAACACTGTTTGGAGAGTTTGTCTATCAGAATTCTGCTTTTTCTAGTAAAAAAAACCACATTTCCACACTGAAGAGATACCCTATGGCCCAGGGAAGGATCAGAAGCCACAGGATGTCCCTTCGGCCTCCACAGGAGGTTCCAAATGGTGGTGTGCACTTCCAGCTTTTATGGATCATGGACCTCCTGTTCAAAGCCCGGCATCCAAAAGGGTATGCACAAATGTCTCCCCATACCACAGTTCAGGGCAGGTGGCAAGTTTACATTGCTGGCATCTAAACCCCCAGCAGAAAGGGGTGTGTGTATAAATACGTGTGTGTGTGTGTGTGTGTGTGTGTGTGAGTGACAGGAAAAGGCTGCAAAGCTATAGACAGTTTTGCACTACTTTGGCCTTCTGCTTTTTAAAAAGGACCCCACTCTCATTGGCTTGTTCCCACTGTCAGACATGGCTGCAGTCATACAGGTTGTTCCTTAAGATGAGGCACCTGTCATGGGTCTAAGCCTCTTTCCACAGTGGGAGTCAGTAGTCTGGCATGTCTAAACGAGACCCTGAAGCTCTCTCACCACCCACAGAAGCTTTGCCAGCACATGTCCTAAGCAGGTACTTGAAATCCTTTTAAATATTTTTCCTAGGACATGAGAACAGCAACTAGAACACTTAAGATTTAATTCCACCACTTTACAAAGTTGTTCAAAAGTAAAAAAATAGTTTTTGGTACCAACACCCACTTTCAGTTCACTAAACAGCAGTACTAAACAAGGAGACTGGGTAAGGTGGACACCATTTACATTCTCTCTAGTACGCACTTAATAAACTGTTCTATATAATATACTTCACTTAATATTTTAAATAAATATTGGAGATGGATTGAGACTTCCTCAGGCCTTCTGAGTTGTCCTGAGATTTTAAAGATCCATCTGGATGGAGGCAAAGCAAGGCCCAAGGGCCCTGAGTTTGAAATGCAACAAATGCCCATTTGTGACATCAAGAGTGCAATTGTCTTGAAAGGGGAAGGGTAAGAGGAAAAGAGATGGGGACAGACCCTTAGCTTCAATGGAAGGTCTCCAAATGGGAACGTTCCCTTCTCCTTCCCCAAGTCTGGGTAACCCTAAGGCAAAGGTCACTTAAGATGTGGCTCTGCCTAGGACAAAAAGATGTTGAGGTTGGGCCTGGTTTGGTTTGTACCAGTTCTCAGAAGTCACAAAATAGCCCCACCTCCCTGCCTGAAGAAAAAAGGCTTATCCCTGAATAAACTTTGAATTTCAGATTTTTCTGAAGGATAAATTTGAACAAAAGTCTGAAACGTTCTCCCTTCCCTAACCCTGCCGCTTCAGTTACACCTCTTAAGTTAGCTGAATCCCTGGAAGGCAGGCATTGTGGTGGGCCCTCCGTCCCAACAAAATACATAGTCAGGAGCCACTACAATGTTCCCCCTCCTTTTCAAAGTGCATCTTAAAATAGAGGAAATTTGTAAACAAAATCATCCCCTCTGCTCCCCTCCCACCCAAGCTCAATTACAAGGTTTACAAACTAAGATTTCTTAAATTCCAATACATTCTTTGTACTCATCTAGATGAGTACATGCTCAAGCCCGCCCATTAATTAAGGTAACTGATTTTTTATTTTTTATTTTGGAGATTAAAGACACCGTAACTCTTTAATCTTCAAGAGCTGGTATAAGGTCAGCTATGCTGTCGACATAGAAATCAGGAACCATTTTGTTCCTGGAAGAACAGTCACTTCGCTGGTTGCCTTTCACATCCTCCAGGCTGGAGACCCCAGTAAGAGTCAAGATGGTCTTGAGGCCACAGGTAACCCCCAGGAGGATGTCTGTGTCCAGACGATCTCCCACCATGACGGTGCGGTCTGGATTGAGGCCGAACTCCTTGGCCACACAATCGAAGATGAACCGGCTGGGCTTACCTATGATCTCTGCCTGCCGCTGGGCAGCCATCTCCACCGCTCGGACTAGACAGCCAGTACCTGAGGGGCAAGGAGACGGTGGCCGTCAGCCCGAGCCCCGGGGTGGCAGGGCCCCTTCCCTCCCCGCCCAGGGCTGGTGACCTTTTCTCCCCCCCGAGGTCGTCCGGGCGCTCTCAGTCCGCAGGGCAAGCCACGGGCTGGCAGGCCCTTTGGAGGACCTTTGCCCCCAGCCGTCCGGGGTGGGGGGAGAAGGGGTCCATTTCCCCAGAAATCTGAGCCGAAACAACGTCCTCCCCTGGACCCCGGGGCCCTTCCCCCGGCTCGCTTCCCGCGCACTGACCGGCAATGTAGCTTCCGCCCTCCAGCGGGAGTCGGTTGTCCATGTTGGTGCCCACGAGGAGGCAGCCCGGTTGTTGGAGGTAGCGCACGGCCTTGGTGAGCTTCGCGTAGCTGAAGTGGGGGTCGAAGCCCACCACCACGGCGCCCACGCCGGGCTCCAGGGGCTCGGCCAGCCAGTCTCCGGGACCGGCGCCCTGCAGGGGCTCGGGCCCCACGCCCACGCTCGAGATGCCCACCGCCTCCAGCTCGGCGGCCAGGGCCGGGCTGCCCAGCACGTAGGCCTTGGCCGGGACCCCGCCGCCCTCCAGGCGCTGCCGGAGGTAGAGGGCGGCGCAGTAGGCCGTGCCGAAAACCTCGAGGCCGGCGCCGGGCCCCTTGGGGCCGCCAAAGCCCAGGCGCTGCAACTTCTCGGCGTAGGCCTCGCGGGTCTTGCTGCTGTTGTTGGTCACGAAGCCCAGCCGCTTGCCCTGGGCCCGCAGCGCGGTCAGAGCCTCGGGCGCGCCGGGCACAGCCGTCTCCCCTCGCCACAGCACGCCGTCGCAGTCGAAGAGCAGCGTGTCCACGTCGGCCAGCAGTGCCTGCGCCCTGTCGGCACTGAGCCGGATGCAGCGGCCATCGTCGCCGCCCGCCTCAGCCATCGCCAACGCTGCCCGGCCCCGCACGGCCACCTAGCCCGCCAGCCCCGGCCCCGGCCCCGGCCCCGGTTAAGCTTGGATCTGCCCCGCCCCCAACGGCCTCATTGGGCGCGAGGCTACCGCGCGCCCCACCCCGTCGCCCGTCAGCCAATCCTAGCCATCCTCCTTGTCGCGCGCACCTCCCCCGGTGCCGGCTGGAACGGAGCACCAACTGTCACAGCCTGGCGCGTGATAGCCTACGGAATGCTGGAGCCGATTGGCTAACGAGCTCGGAATCCGTTGATGATTGGTTGAGAAGTTTCCAATCGGTGCCTGACTGGATTTGACCTCGCCTTTGCCCTTAGTTTTACTCCCGGCTAAACCTCTTCTGGGGTTAGTTGGGGGTGCCTGGGGTGACGCTGCCTCCTAATGGTCGGATTGAGGGATTGCATGATTTCGGTCGGCCCAAATGAAGGAATGAGTGATGTTTGGTGGCCCTCAGTGTGCAATAGAAGTAGCCATGGATTCTGAGTCAAAGGAGCTGCATTCGAATTCTGCCCCCTCCTACTTGCCACCTTGTGATTTGGAGCAAATAATTTAATTTCTCGCGGTCTTGGTTTACCCATCTGTAGTAGAATGAGAGAGTTGGATTAGAGCCCCATTGCCACACTTAAATCCCATCAATGTAAAATCGTTTCAGTCGCCGCTGCCTCCCCGCCCCAGTTTTCGTGACCCCATTTAGGGTTTTCCTGGCAAAGATACTGGAGTGGTTTGCCATTCCCTTCTCCAAAGTCCTCTGAATACTTGCCCCCAAACCCTTTCACGAGTAAACAAAACCGAAAAGCATTGTTTGAAGTGTTTAGTATGGGCAGTATCCCGCGTGCACAGTACCCCGAGTGCACAGTACCCCGCGTTCACATTCCTCTATTGGGAGACAGGAATCTTATCTCTGCCACTAACTAGCTTGATATTCTGGGTCTCAGTTGACTTTATTTCTCATAGAATTCACCATTCAGCCTAAATGGAGGGAACTCACATCACCCTGAGGTCCCCGGTAATCCAACTGTAATTAGCCAATTGGTCCAGTGCTCTTCTTTGAGAACTCTTCAAAGCTGTTTTTATTTTTTTTAATTAAATTTTATTTTCAGTTCTAGATTCTCTCCCTCCACCCATTAAGCAGGCAAGAAATACAAAACTCATTACAAATTTCTGTATTAGTCATGTTCCAGGAAAAAACAACAACAACGACAAAGTGGAAAATTATGCCTCAATATGGACTCTGAGTCTACCAGTTCTCTATCTGGAGGTGGATAGCATGTTTTATCATGAACCTTTTGGAACTGTGATGAGTCACTGTGTTGATCAGAATTACTAAGTCTTTCCCAGTTGATTATCTTTACAATATTGCTATTACTGTGTAAATTATTCTCCTGGTTCTACTCCCGCAACTTTGCAGCAGTTTATATGTGTTTCAGGGAGTTTCTGAAACCATTCCCTTTGTCATTTCTTACAGTCTAAGTTGTTTACCTTCATTCCCCAGTTGATAGCCTTCCCCTCAGTTTCCAATTCTTTGCCACCACAAAGAATTGCTATAAATAGCTTTGTACATGTTCCTTTTCCTTTTTCTTTCAAAACTGTCTTTAACAAGCGAGACAAAGTTAATTTGCCATCATAGTTATTCCTGAAACTTAATGGGATGAAACCCATCATTAAAATACTGAGCTATTTTTAAAAAATGGAATTGGTGGAAGGGGGCAGGAGCCCAGCATATTAAGAAGACAAAGGGGATTCCCTCCTGTGAGGAAATCCGGGAATCAGAGTGGTAGAGCAAGAGAAAGAATAGATCAGAAACAGAAGCAATAGTCATTAGAGTACAACAGAACAAGACAAAAAAAGAAAGAAAGAAAGAAATAACTGAGGAAATGAGGAACTAGATCATAAACCTGACACAGAAACATGATTGTAGTAGTGATAATGGGGGGGAGGTACTTCAGTTATCTAGAGAATGAATGAATGAATGAATGAATGAATGAATGAATGAAGCATTTATTAAGCACTTACTACATGAAAAGTGCTGTGCTAAGTACTAGAGATAGAGCCCTGGGCCTGGAGTCAGGAAGATGAGAAACTAGCTGTGTGACCCTGGGCAGGTCAGTTAATCCTGTTTGCCTTAATCTTCTGGAGAAAGAAATGGCAAGCCACTTCAGTAACTTTGCCAAGAAAACCCCATGGACACTCTGGTTACAAAGAACAACAACAACAACAAAAAGTGCTAAAGAAAGCAAGATAATCCCTGCTCTCAAGGATGAAGAAATCAACACAAATGGAAGATTTCAGTTCCAAGTCAGATAAAAAGGTGCCCTGGTCCTAACGGTACAGTGGCAAAAACAGATTCTGATGCCTTTAATGCTATTTCTACCGATAAAATCCTATCAGTTGAACCATTTGATAACCTTAAGGACTTTGGTGGCAAGAACTATCTTTTCTGGCCCTTCAGTAGCTGTGGTTGCAGCACCTACAGGGGTATTTACCAGGCTGCATTTCCACTTCTTCTCAGGATGATGACAGTGGGTACTGGCCTGGAAGCATTACTGTTCCCAAGGCTCTTTAATTAGGAGTCCTGGGGGCAGCTAGGTGGCACAGTGGATAGAGCACTGGCCCTGGATTCAGGAGGACCTGAGTTCAAATCTGACCTCAGACACTTAACACTTACTAGCTGTGTGACCCTGGGCAAGTCACTTAACCCCAATTGCCTCACTTTAAAAAAAAAAAAATTAGGAGTCCTGGACCTTCTGCATGAGGGTTTAAGGGAGATGATGGTCAATCTGCTGCTGGTGGTTTGACTTACCTAGCATATGTAACCCCCAGCTCTTCCTTAGAGTGACTTGCTGCTCCATTCAGGCTGGCTTGCCTGTCCTGTGGGTGGCACTTGGTTGGCCAGAGGGGATAGCTGGCTTCCCCAGATGATAGCTATGACAGCAGTTAATCTGCCATCTCCTTCAATTATCTCCAGTTAATCTGCCATCTCCTTCAATTATCTTTATGCCAAAAGCAGAGCATTTAATAATGACTTGTTTTAATGTAATTTTGTCCTTCAAAAGGCAGAGGAAATGAGGAAATTCTATCCTGGATCTGGGAATGGGCTGAAGAGACTCATGTGGATGTACGGGGAACTCACCAATCAACTTAGCTTTTAGAAAAGGGAAGCAAGGGGGCAGCTAGGTGATGCAGTGGATAAAGCACTGGCCCTGGATTCAGGAGTACCTGAGTTCAAATCTGGCCTCAAACATTTGACACTAGGTGTATGATCCTGAGAAAGTCATTTAACCCTCATTGCCCTGCAAAAATTTTGTTTAAAAAATAAACATTTAAAAGGGAAGCAAGGTCAGATAACAAAAGAGGAATTCGGAGATACAAAAACAGAACTGTGCTATAAGAAAATGTCAGTTATGATACATCTCAGATCGGTCCAGGACTAGCCAGGATGGGTACGGTGGTAGCTAGCCAAAGAGAGAAGACAAAACTGGACAATTTGTATTTCTGTAATGCATCCTTGATAGGTGGATTTTCCCTTGATATTCCCCTTTCCTAATGGGAACAGAGCACCCCAAGGAGCAGTAAAGGATGGGAAGAAGTTCACATTTCGGTTCTGGGACTAACATGGACAATTCCGATCCAAGGGCTTCCTGGTGAGACCATGTGGCATGACAGGAGAGAGATATGTTAGGGATTAAGTGGACATGGAATTGAGCCAGAGGGAAATAATTTCACTTGCCAGGAGATCTTTGAACACTTCTTTCCCACTTGCCTGATCATGGTGAGTCAGAGCTAGATGCCTGTGACTGGTTGGCAAGAATGACTCAGCTGCCCTTTGGACAGGAAAACTCCACTGGAACCACAGGTAGGACGTTATGCCTACAGTAAGAGTTCATCTAGGTCAAGTAGTGGATAGAGCACTGGCCTTGAAGTTAGGAGGACCTGAGTTCAAATTTCACCTCAGACACTTACTAGCTGTGTGACCCTGGGCAAGTCACTTAATGCCTATTGCCTCAGACATCTAATGGTCCTGATATATATAATAAACTTATTATATTTTTATATATATGTGTATATATATATAAACAGAGTTAATGGGACCCTTGGTGTCAGAATAGATGTTGGTGAGATGCTTTCATCCTTTTTCATCTTATTCCTTTCCATCCTCTTCACACACACACACCCCCAACTAACCCCTACTTCTGACATTGACTTTGGGGAATGGAATGTGAAATAGTGACTCAAATAGTTGTCCAGAAAATGGCAGATGACCAAAAAGAAAAGAAAAGAAAAGAAAAGGGGAAACTAGGTGGCACAGTGGATAGAGCACCGGCCCTAAAGTCAGGAGGATCTGAGTTCAAATCCAGCCTCAGGCACTTGACACTTACTAGCTGTGTGACCCTGGGCAAGTCACTTAACCCCTATTGCCTCACCAAAAAAGAAAAGAAAAGAAAATGGCAGACCCTCTTACCCCAGCAGCCCTTTGAGTACCAATACTGCATTTGGTTTGGTTTCTATTTCTTGCTATACACCTAAACTCTCCTGTGAGTATGCTTTCCTTTTGGGTCACTTGAAGATTTTTAGGGTGTTTTTTGGTTTTTTATATTTTTTATATTTTTATATTTTTTTCTGGTGCTTTGTTTTAACGGTTTAAAAATAGTTTCCTGTTAAATTTTTTTTTTAATTAAAATAGTTGGGGGGGCAGCTAGGTGGCGCAGTGGATAAAGCACCGGCCCTGGATTCATTAGGACCTGAGTTCAAATCCGGCCTCAAACACTTGACACTTACTAGCTGTGTGACCCTGGGCAAGTCACTTAACCCTCATTGCCCCACCCAAAAAATATTTAAATTAAAATAGTTTCCTGTTAAGTGTGGGGTATGAGCAAAAATTATGATACATTTAAAAAATATTAGATGTGATTTTCCATTTTAAAATCCCTAAAGCTAAAATTCCCAAGCTAAATGGGAACTTTGGAGAAAAGAGAGGGACAGCAGCTTCTGCATCAACAAAAGGAGAAGCTCAAAATTCATCAGAAAGAACAAAAAGTCAAGAATATCATGGGAATTTTTTTTAAATGCAAAGGAAGGTGGCCTAGCCACACCAGATTTAAAACTATGTTATAGGGGGCAGCTAGGTGGCACAGTGGATAAAGCACTGGCCTTGGACTCAGGAGGACCTGAGTTCAAATCTGGCCTCAGACACTTGACATTTACTAGCTGTGTGACCCTGCACAAGTCACTTAACCCTCATTGCCCTGCAAAAAAAAGAAACAAAAAAAAACTATATTATAAAGTAGAAATCATTAAAACTATTTGGCACTGGCTAAGAATTAGAGTGGTGTATCAGTGGATTAGGTTATGTATACAAGACTGTAGTAAATGACAATAGTAATCTATTATTTGATAAACCCAGAGACGCCAGCTTCTGGGGTAAAAACTCATTGTTTGACAAAAACTGCTGGAAAACTGGATAATACTGTGGCAGAAACTAGGCATAGGCAACATCTCACATCAGATACCAAAATAAGGTCAAAATGATACATGAGTTAGACATAAAGTGTGATACCACAGGCAAATTAGAAGAGGAAGAAAGAACTTAATTGTCAGGTCTATAGAGGGGGGAAGAATTTATGAACAAATGAGATACAGAACATTATAAGTACCAAATGGATGATTTTGATTACATTAAATTAAAAAGGTTTTGCACAAGCAAAACCAATGCAACCAAGATTAGAAGGAAAGCAGAAAACTGGGAACCAATTTTTACAGCCAGTGTTTCTGACAAAGGCCTCATTTCCCAAATATATAGAGAAATGAATCAAATTTATAAGAATACAAGTCATTCCCCAATTGAGAAATGATCAAAGGATATGAACAGGCAGATTTCAGATGAATAAATTAAAGCTATCTACAGCCATATAAAAAAAATGTTTTCAATCACTACTGATTAGAGAAATGCAAATTAAAACTATTTTGAGGTACTACCTCATACCTATCAGATTGGCTAATATGATGAGAAAGGAAAATGATAAGTGTTGGAGAAGATGTGGGAAAATTGAAACACTAATACAGTATTGGTGGAGTTGTGAACTGATCCAACCATTCTGGAGAATAATTTGAAACTATGCCCAAAGGGCTATAAAACTGTGCATACCCTTTGACCCAGCAATACCACTACTAGGTCTGTATCCCAAAGAGATCACAAAAAAGGGGAAAAGGACTCACATGTACAAAAATATAGAAGTTGTTTTGCGGCGACAAAGAATTGGAAATTGAGGGGATGCCTATCAAATGGAGAATGGCTGAACACATTGTGGTATATGAATGTAATGGAATACTATTGTTCAATAAGAAATGATGGGCAGGGCAGGTAGGTGGCACAGTGGATAAAGCACTAGCCCTGGATTCAGGAGGACCTGAATTCAAATCTAGCCTCAGACACTTGACACTTACTAGCTGTGTGACCCTGGGCAAGTCACTTAACCCTCATTGCCCTGCCTCCCCCCCCCTCAAAAAAAAAAGAAAGAAATTACGAGCAGGTGGATTTCAGAAAAACCTGGAAAGATTTACATGAACTGATATAAAGTGAGCAGAACCAGGAGAGCATTATACCCAGTAACAGCAGCATTGTACAATGATCAACTTTGATAGACTTAGCTCTTCTCAGCAACAGAATGATCCAAGACAATTCCAAAGGATTCATGATGGAAAATGCTCTATACATGCAGAGAAAGAACTATGGAGACTGAATGAAGACTCCATATTAAAAAAAAAAAAAAGTGGGGGAGGGGGATGCTTCCTCTCTTTGAAAGCATCAGCTAAGCCCTCCTCACATGTTAGGACAATTTATTCCATTAAGGCATAATAGAGTGGATTGCCATTCTCTGGATGTTTTCCAGTTTATCAGTGTCATTAGGAATGGCTCCAGGCTATATTGCTAATAACATTTGTTCCTGAGGCTTTGGGGTATTGTGGATTCCTTACATTTTTCTAATAGAAAAGGGACAGAGCTGTGGTTGGTTGCTCCTAGAAATTGCTTAATGATCTGGAGCCACTGGAATTTTTTTGGATTGCTTTGCCAAAGTTTCCTAGTTTCAGAGTTGGAATCTTAGAAACTTAGTCAAATCTTGGCATTTTGCAGGAAACTGAGACTCAGGTTAAACGATTACCTAAAGTCAGATAGGTTGCAAGGAGCTGAGCAGAATTTGAATTCAGGACCCCTGACTTAAAAAAAAAAAAGCTTATAGGAATGGTACTGAGAAATTGGAGAAGGGCAATTCAATTCCCTACAAAATTCTAGTACATATTTTTTAAAAACTCACATGTTCTTTATTTAGACCATATAATACACCATTTTTAGAATTTTAAAATTAGATAAAAGAGCATATTAAATAGCAAGTGTATGAAGTTTCTCTTCATAAACAATGTCAGAACAAAAAGTCTTGAATTACAAAATGTTAAAAAATATGTAAGTACAGTTGAACTTAACATTTCACTAAAGCATAAAGTTACAGATATTGTCTAAAGAAAAATAATTGTGCCACTTACCTATGTTTGCTGTTTCTATGAATGGTTTTTATTCTGTCTAGTACATATTATTAAGGAGATGGATAGGAAATGAAATATTGCTCCTAAAGAGCTAGAATGTCTTCATCAAGAATGAGTCATAGGGGAGCACCTAGGTGGCGCTGTGGATAGAGCACTGGCCCTGGAGTCAGGAGTACCTGAGTTCAAATCCAGCCTCAGACACTTAACACTAGCTGTGTGACCCTGGGCAAGTCACTTAACCCCAATTGCCTCACAAAAAAAAAGAAAAAAGAAAAAAGAAAAAAGAATGAGTCATAGGGGCAGCTAGATGGCGCAGTGGATAAAGCACCAGCCCTGGAGTGAGGAGGACCTGAGTTCAAATCCGGCCTCAGACACTTAACACTTACTAGCTGTGACCTTGGGCAAGTCACTTAACCCCAATTTCCTCACCAAAAAAAAAAAAAAAAAGAATGAGTCATGCCAGGGCAGCTAGGTGGTACAGTGGATAAAGCACTGGCCCTGGATTCAGGAGGACCTGAGTTCAAATCCAATCTCAGACACTTAACATAGCTGTGTGACCCTGAGCAAGTCACTTAACCCCCATTGCCCTACCAAGGAAAAAAAAAAAGAATGAGTCATGCCAGATTAACCCTATTTACTTTTTTTTTCTTTTCTTTTCTTTTTTTTTTTTTTAGTGAGGCAATTGGGGTTAAGTGACTTGCCCAGGGTCACACAGCTAGGAAGTGTTAAGTGTCTGAGGCCAGATTTGAACTCAGGTACTCCTGACTCCAGGGCCGGTGCTTTATCCACTGCGCCACCTAGCTGCCCCTATTTACTTTTTCGACAGGTGAAGCCTAACACTACTGTGCTTTGTTGCCTATATTAATAATTTAAGGAAATGCTAAATTTCAGTTAGAGATTAGTGAAAATAAAGATGTAATTTTTTTTTGTCATCCAAGCTCACGGACTCCCTGAAATCTCTCCATGGACCAAGGGGTTCCATGGTACTTGATTAAGAACCCCTGCATTAGGGTCTCCTGCCATGTATTATATCATACAACTTAGCATCACCCACTTTCTTGCCTCAAGGGAAACTCTACTGCATGCTGTTTCCTGATGCTTCTATGACCAATTCTTTAGGGATATATCACAGCTCTTTTAGAAGGAGACTTGCCTAAACTAATAGGTATAAGAAAGTACTAGAAATACTAGAGGGACAGGAGAAAATTATCAGCAAAAGATTGTAAGGGCTATGGGAAGACTACAGCATGAAATTTTTCAGAAACATCTTGGGATTTGAAAAAATTTACTAAGTTGTTTGATTCAGGTCCCACTAAACATATAACTGAAAAAGGTGAAAAATAAAGAATGTATAGTAAAGTACTCATGCCAGCATTTTTTGTGGTAGTAAATAACTTTAGGGGGGCAGCTAGGTAGCACAGTAGATAGAGCACTGGGATTGGAATCAGGAAGACTCACCTTCCTGAGTTCAAATTCGACCTCAGAAACTTACTAGTTGTGTGATGCCAGGCAAGTCACTTAACCCTGTTTGCCTCAGTTTCCTCATCCATAAAACGAGCTGAAGAAGGAAATACCAAATCACTCCAGCACCTTTGCCAAGAAAACCCCAAATAGGGTCACAAAGAATCAGACATAACTGAAATGACTGAACAAAACAACTATGATCTTGAGCAAATCACAATCATTCTGAATCTGTTTCTTCCTCTAAAATGAGGACAAATGTACTACCTACCTTACAAAGTTATAGAAAGGAAACTTTGTACATTAAAATCATATAGAGGAGGCAGCTAGGTGGCGCAGTGGATAAAGCACCGGCCCTGGAGTCAGGAGTACCTGAGTTCAAGTCTGGCCTCAGACACTTAACACTTACTAGCTGTGTGACCCTGGGCAAGTCACTTAACCCCAATTGCCTCACTAAAAAAAAAAATCATATAGAAATGTGAGCTATGGTTGTTGTTATTATTATCATCATTATCACTTTATTATTATGATAGCAAGTGGATAGAGCACTGGACCTGGAGTCAGAAAGAACTGAGTTCAGATCTTGCCTCAGACACTTACCAACTGTCTGACCTCAGTCTCAGTTTCCTCATCTGTAAAATGGAGCTAATAACAGCACTTACCTAACAGGATCGTTTTGAAGATCAGATGAGACATGTGTAAAGCAATTTGCAAACCTTAAAGTGCTACAGAAATGCTATCATCATCCTAATTACTATTCTTGTTATTTTGTTATCTTAAAGTCAGTTGTTAGGTAACTTTTCCTACATAATTCCCATCATTAATTTCTCCATCTATGAAATATTTCCCTGGTCTGAATTCCCTCCTGCCCTTCCCTTAATCTCCATCTGAGTAAATTAGTTTTTAAACAATTTTTATTTTTTAATTCAAAACTTAAATACCAACAAAAGGGAGAATTTTCATCTATACAGCAGAACACAAAAGGAGATTGTATGTGAAACTATGAATCTCCATTTTGACATGGGGCTTAGGATAACTCAGAAGAAGTTTCTCCTGTGAGAAGCAAAACCAAAGATGACCAGATAACAGGAAAGACATACTGAGGAATCAAGGGACTATTAAAGTTTAGATTGGCCAACTAGATATCAGGACAGACACATCTATGAAGTAAGGGGAAATAAAATTCTATAGCAGGAAAGTCACTTCGGTGTGGCTACTACCTGACTGGAGCTAGAAGTCAGAGATAACCCCAGAGGTCAGGACCATCATTCCAAAAAGGATTTTTTTTTAATCCCCCTGACTCTCAGGAATATGACAAGCATCCAAACTTTCCCCACCCCACCCCAAAAAGGAACTTTCCATTTTCAGGTGGTCACCCCATCCATCCTGTATAAAATCTTTTGCCTTTCTTCTGTTCTGGGAGGAGAATGTTTGAGCCCTCCTCCCCAGAGGTGAAGTCTTTGACTTACCCCTTGGTCACTTTCTCTAGCACCAAATAAAAGACCATTTTAATTCTAATTGGACAGTGTGATTCTTTTTTTTTTTTTTTAAGCTTACACCAGACTATTTATCAATGGGACCTAATATTTCATTGGGAGGTTGGTTGACACACATTTTAACAGGATTAATTCCCCATTTTCTTTTTCTTTTTTATAAAGTATTTTATTTTTTTCCTGTTCAGTGTGATTTTTTTTTTAAGTGAGGCAATTGGGGTTAAGTGACTTGCCCAGGGTCACACAGCTAGTAAATGTTAAGTGTCTGAGGTCGGATTTAACTCAGGTACTCCTGAGTCCAGGGCCAGTGCTCTATCTATCCACTGCGCCATCTAGCTGCCCCTCAGTGTGATTCTTTACAGAGGAATATCTAAGGATCCCCACCTTTTCCCCCATGACATATTTTGGGTGCCCAATGTGGGGCAAGGGATTGTCTTCTTTTTTTCTCACCACAGAACCCTAAGGTAAGAAGTCCTTTTCAATTATTCTCTCTCGCACCTGACTCTATCCCTTGCCAGCTCTCTCAGAGTGGTAGAGGTGGGGTCAGCTTTTCCATGAGACGGACAGCAGCATCTCCTTCAGGAAAAGATCAAGCTAACATCCAAACCATGTTCAGCCCCTTGGATTCAATATCTCCTTGGACAGGATGATATCTGGATAAAGGTTTAAACAACCTTACACCCATGGAACAGAGGGATATTCTGAGGGATTCCCCTTTGGGTGATTTGGAACAATTGGGCTAAAATTGACCTTACTAACTGGAAACGCATTTGGACTCAGTTCTGCAGACACTAGGGAAAGCCCTCATTGCCTTAAGTCAGATCAGCTCCTACCACACCTGGAGTGGGTTCTAGTTTGATATCTCCCAGTTGTTAGTTTGCTTGTATGTCTTATATGTCTTATGTACACTTATGTGTCTATCAAGTTCTGTACTTGTGTGTCTGGACAGAAAGGTTTTTTCCTTGTACTTGATAAAGCTAAATCTAAAATTTTCTGCCTTCCCCAGATCGCCCAATCTGGGAGGAAGGGTGAAGGGCAGACTGCAGGATGTCTTTACATTGTGAACTACTCAGAATCTGAATCTGTCACTGGAATGCAAATTCTCTGCTAGGCATTTGTGGCCTTATATGAACTTTGCAGAAGCTGTTTTTTAAAAGTAATTAATGTTGATGAAGACTCTGTTAATCTGTAAATTGACCCTTCCAATCCTACAAGGTTAATTGCTGCAAGATGATGAGAAGGGTATGATGGATTTTTTTTTTTAATTTCCAAAATGGTTACAGGGGACTAGAATCAAAATGGAGGACACCACGTGTCCTAAAGCCCCTGTCTTTTCACATAGCAGTTTCTGTTATAGAGATGAACCCCTCTCTTTCCTCCTGGCAGTTTCTTCTGCTATGAGGGAGGGGATCAATCTGATAGCAACTAGTGCCTAAAGGATTTAGGATGGTTGAAAACTGTTATATACTGCCACTTAAAAATCTTTTGTAGTGGAATAGTTTAAAATCAGGAATTTTTTGTAATGTGTTGCAAAGAAAAAGTTTTGTGTTTTTTTTCAAGTCTCTAACTATTGAACAATACTGTCATAAGCAGCCACTTCTTAGCTCCAACTCATTATTTGATAAGTTTCAACTCTAAGGGCTAAGGTCCTAGCTCCTTAGACAAAAGGAGGAAAAAATTTTTTTTAACATAGCTGGGAAACTGTCATCACATTATCAAATAAATGTACTATATGAATTTATGGATAATGGCCTTTTTCTTTTAAAGTGCTAAAAGTATTAGGCCTTAGAAATTAAAATGTTCCATTTACTGTTTCATAAGGCATAATGATAGAACCTACTCCCCACAGTTTCAGGGACCATGTGATTGTAAGGTACTTGCATAGAGCAAAAGTCAAATAAATGATTTTCTGTATAAAGTATACAGCAAAAGCACATGCAACTGAATTAAGAACACCTGATTAATAACAACTGATTAGGTTTTGTTTCAAGTTTTAAAGAAATTTCCTGTTAAAGTGGGAAATCTGAGTTTACCTATGCTTGTTATTTAATCTGGAATTAGAACATGTGTGGAACTGCATGCAAACTAGTTGAGTCACCTTAAAGATGTTCCCTTTGGGTTTTTTGTTTGTTTGCTTTTGGAGTGCAAGCAGTCTTGTTTTTTGTTTTTTTAGTTTTTGACATTTGTTTTTTGTTTGTTTTTTTTTGTTGTTGTTGGGCAATAAGAATTAAGTGACTTGCCCAGGGTCACACAGCTAGTAAGTGTCAAGTGTCTGAGGCCAGATTTGAATTCAGGTCCTCCTGAATCCAGGACTAGTGCTTTATCCACTGTACTACCTAGATGCCCTCAACATTTGTTTTAATAAGATTTTTAGTTCCAAATTTTTCTCCCTCCCTTCCTTTCCTCCTGCCTCCCCAAGACAGAAAGCAATCTGATATAGGTTATATATGTACAACACATTAAACATATTTCTGCATTAGTCATGTTGTAAAAGAAGAATCAGAACAAAAGGGAAAAACCTCAAAAAAAAAAAGGTAGAAACAGTATGGTTCAATCTGCATTCAGAATCCACAGTTCTTTTTTTCTATATGTGGAGAAATTTTCCATCATGAGTCCTTTGGAGTTGTTTTAGATCATTGTATTGTTGAGATGAGTTAAGTCTATCACAATTGATCATCACAAAATGTTGCTGTTACTGTGTATAATGATTTCCTGGTTCTGCTTCTCTTAGTCAGCATTAGTTCATATAAATCCTTCCAGGTTTTTCTGAAATATGCCTGCTTCTCATTTCTTACAGCACAATAGTATTCCATTATATTCATATACCACAACTTGTTCAGCCATTCCCCAATTGATGGGCATGCCCTCAATTTCCAATTCTTTGCCACGATAAAGAGAGCTGCTATGAATATCAGATGTTCCCTTTGTTTTAAGGAATTCTGAGTTAATACTGAAACTATATACTGTTATGTGAAATATTTTCTAATCTGTTGTATTTATTCAATTTGGGATTATTTACACTTATCCCAATTCTTTTGTTGTTTGTTATTAAACATCTTAAAGCAAAATTCATTTGTGTAACACTAATTTAGGGATGAAAAACATCTGCTTAACATAAGTGCGAGTCTATTTAATGCTTGCTATCTAAGATATGTGATCCTAAAAAACTGAATTCACTTGCTCTACTGATTATTGGAACTTGATATTTAAAGACGTTATGGGACTATTAACTGTTATTATTCGGAGTCTGACTCCAAGTCTGATCATCAAGGAATTCTACTGAGCCAATGAGCTGTGTAAAAAAAAAAAATTAACTATAGCTAATCTGAAAAATTATATAACTGGACTTATATGAAAAATTGTAAGTTTAGAAAAATTGTAATTTGGGCTGTAAGTCCCATCTGGGTTGCCATTCAAATGTAAAAAAATTAACTTACTGGCTTAATTTAGAGGGCCTAATCTATCTGGGGACTTTTGACTGGCTGGTTATCTGACTGCTATTAATTTCCAAAGCCAATCTGTTAGGGCCTTTTAAAAATTTCTCCACACTGCTCCACTCCCAAGTTGATAAGCAAAAGATTACGAAGCCTCTTCCAATTTAACAGCAGAGGGTTTATTTGTGAGATACAATTTAAAATTAAGAATACAGGAAAATAAAATGTACAACCTGAATGCTTTCCGGCACCTCTCTCTCCTCCCACCACACCTGGAACTTTTTAGCGTTCTCCTGCATCTCTGTACCAACCGACCTTCTTCTAGCATCCCCATCACTGAAAAGCCCACTGCTTCACTCTTTAACTTCTCTCTCACTACTGTAACCTCAGTCTCCTTTTCGAACCCCCTTTCTGTCTAACTTCCCTCTCTGTACTGCCGCTGAACCCTGGAAAGCCCCTTACTTTTTTTTTTTTGTGAGGCAGTTGGGGTTAAGTGACTTGCCCAGGGTCACACAGCTAGTAAGTGTTAAGTGTCTGAGGCTGGATTTGAACTCAGGTCCTCCTGACTCCAGAGCCGGTGCTCTATCCACTGCGCCACCTAGCTGCCCCAGCCCCTTACTCTTTATGGCTCCTTCCTGTCTGTCCACCCCACTGTGTCTTCTCTATCCTCACTCTTAACTTTTTCTCTGTCTCTGTCAGCCCCTCTCTTTACATAGCCTCAGTCTCCTTAGCGTTCTTGTAGCAGCCCCACTTCTGTCCGTCCTCTCCACCCTCTTTCTCCAACTTCGCTTTTCTCCAACCTCCTTGTGCGGACCACCCCCCAGTATATATCTTCCTTCTCTCCCCTCAAACCCCAGGCTCCCTGCACCCCTGCACATGCCAAGCTAATCCACCGGCCGTGCTAGGGCTGTGGCCAGGGGGCTTGACCACACCCAGGGCTCCAGGGCCCTGTGTCTCCTGCTGCGTGTCTGGGGCCTGACACTGGCTGTATCAGATGCCAGCCTGCACAAGCCCAGGATCTCTTGGGTAGATTCCCCTCAGCCATCTGACCTGGCATCCCGTAAAGCCCACGGGGCTTTTTGGCTCAGCTGAAGTGGAGGGGGAGAGGCATCAGCCCCTTTTACACAGAAAAAAACCCTGAGGGCCTAAGGCTTTTTAATCTCAGTCCAAAGGCAGGGCCCCCAAATCAAAATAAATTCCCACAGAGCCATGGCACTAGCAACCCTAAGGGGGTTCTCAAGCATGGATTGCAGGTGATTGAATTGTCATGGGAAAGGCTGGGAGAACAGCTTTTGGCAAAAGTCTGAGGTAGGATTCTCCTGACTCATTTTCCCCAATATGACATATGTAATGAAAACTATCCCACCTAGCTGATTTTAAGTCTGACTCACTGCAATTGGCTATCTATTCAACTTCTGCCTGGAGTAGACATGAAACTTAGTGAAGCATTATTCACTAAGAGCTTTGTTCTGCTTCTTTTATGGCAAATTCCTATAATCATGTCATGTGATCAGCATGAACACGATATTGGATCTTCATCACTTAGGTTAGTATTGAAAATAGGTTACTGGGGCAGCTAGGTGGCACAGTGGATAGAGCACCGGCTCTGGAGTCAGGAGTACCTGGGTTCAAATCCGGCCTCAGACACTTAACACTTACTAGCTGTGTGACCTTAGGCAAGTCACTTGACCCCAATTGCCTCACTAAAAAAAAAAGAAAATAGGTTACTATAGTGAGATGCAGGTATAAGGTTTGAACTATTTAACCTAAAAATTCTAGTCCTTCTTATAGTCTACACAACTAAAGTGTATAAGCATCTGGCTTTGTCATCTGCCTGCTATTAGTTATGCACTTTAAAACTAAATCAGGGGCGGCTAGGTGGCACAATGGATAAAGCACTGGCCCTGGATTCAGGAGTACCTGAGTTCAAATCTGGCCTCAGACACTTGACACTTACTAGCTGTGTGACCATTGAGTGTTGATCTACTATGATGGACTATATTCTTCTCACCAATGCAGTGGTACAGAAGAGTTCCAGGGGACTCATGATAGAAGATCTCCAAATCCAAGAAAAAAAAAAAGAACTGTGGAGTATAGATGCTGAATGAACCATACTATTTCTTTTGTTTTTGGTGCTGTTGTTTTTTCTATTTTGAGGTTTTTCATCATTGCTCTGATTTTTCTCTTATAACATAACTAATGCAGAAATAGGATTAATGTTATTATGCGTATATATATATATATATGTATATATATATAAAAAACCTATATCAGATTACCTGCTGTCTAGGGGAGGGGGGAGGGAGGGGAGGGAGGGAGAAAAATCTGAAATTGGAAAGCCTGTATAAACAAAAGTTGAGAACTATCTTTACATATAACGGGAAAAAAATTAAAATACTTTATTAATTTTTAAAAAAACTAAATCAGAAACACCTTAAGTACATTTTGAAGAAAATAATTTTTCCCATATAAATATTTTATTATTTTCCAGTTACATGTAGAGATAGTTTTCAACATTTGTTTTTATAAGATTTCTTATTTCAAAATTTTCTCCCTCCCCAAGATAGCAAGTAATCTGATATAGGTTATATATGTACAATAACGTTAAACATATTTCTGCATTAGTCATGTAATGAGTGTGAGGGCCAAAATTTGATATACAGAGCATTATTTGGGTGACTTGCCTTAATATTGGGGTCCCAGAAATATGAGGGACTCTTTTAGGTTTAATCTCCCCTTTGAACTTTCCTTTTTATATATTCCTCCCAGGCCAGTAAGAAAAGGAGCCTCTGAGCTTTAGTTCATAAAGGATCAGATTTTATTACTTGGAAATTAATTAAACCACAAAGATGAAACCAATTAAGGAAATAAGGAAGTAGAAATACAGATATATAGTCTTTTTTTTTTTCCGGGGCAATGGGGGTTAAGTGACTTGCCCAAGGTCACACAGCTAGTAAGTGTCTGAGGCCGGATTTGAACTCAGGTACTCCTGAATCCAGGACTGGTGCTAGATATATAGTCTTAACTCTAAGCTTAGCCTATGCAATCCCAGAGCGTTCCCAATTAAGCTAGTTCAAAAGAATTTAGGGTTTTCCATAACTAAACTCACCAACCCCGGTCAGTCTACAGTTACTCATCAGAACAGCAGTTGCCCGAAACAGAGCAAAACACATGCCACCGCCAGGTCCAAGATGCCACCAGACTGCTTGCCAAGCCCAAAGAGAGTGAACTTTTGAACACGCCCCACCTACTGGAAGCTGCCTCCCTTCTAATAGGTTTTTTGTACCTCTTCATATGATGTAATTAACCCCATTCCACCTCCCCTTTCCTCTTCTCCCCATTTACTTTTTTTCACCCCTTAATTTTCTTTAAATCATCACATCAAAGACAATTTATGTTTATACCCTCTATGTATACTCCTTCTGTCTGCCCAAATAGAGATACAGTTCTCAAGAGTTATAAGTATTGGGGTGGCTAGGTGGTGCAGTGGATAAAGCACTGGCCTTGGATTCAGGAGTACCTGAGTTCAAATTCGGTCTCCGACACTTGACACTTACTAGCTGTATGACCTTGGGCAAGTCACTTAACCCCCATTGCCCTGCAAAAAAAAAAAACAACAAACAAACCAAGAGTTATAAGTATTATCTTCCCGTGTAGGGATGTAAACAGTTTAACCTTATTGAATAACTCTTTTTCCCCATATACCTTTTTATACTTCTCTTAAGTTTTGTATGTTAAGATCAAATTTTCTATTTAGTTCTGATCTTTTCATCAGGAAACCTTGAAAGTCCCTTATTTCATTGAATTTCCATCTTTTCCCCTTAAAGAGAAAGATCAGTTTTGCTGGATACTTGATTTTTGGTTGCAATCCAAGCTTCTTTGCCTTCCAGAATATCATATTCCAAGCCTTGCAATCCTTTAATGTTGAAGCTGCCAGGTCCTGTGCAATCCTGACTGTGGCTCCATGATATCTAAATTGCTTCTTTCTGGCTGCTTGGATTTTCTCCTTCACTGATAATTCTGGAATTTGACTACAATATTCCTTGAAGTTTTCCTTTTGGGGTCTCTTTCAGGATGTGATTGGTGGATTCTTTCAATGACAATTTTATCCTCTGATTCTACAATATCAGGTCACTTTTCCTTGATAATTTCCTGGAATGTGTTATCTAGACTCTTTCTGATCATGGCTTTTATGTAGTTCAATAATTCTCAAATTTTGTCTCCTGGATCTATTTTCCTGGTCAGTTGTTTTTCCAATTAGGTATTTCACATTTTCTTGTATTTTTTTCATTCTTTTTATTCTGTTTGACTGATTCCTGGTGTCTCGTGGAGTCATTAGCTTTCATCTGTCCAATTAAAATTTTTAAGGCATTGTTTTCTTCAGTAAGCTTTTGTACCTCCTTTTCCATTTGGCCAAATGAATGTTTTAAGGAATTGCTTTCTTCAGTCAATCTTTGTGCTTCCTTTTCCAAGCTGTTGATTCTTTTTTCATAATTTTCTTGTGTTGCTTTCATTTCTCTCCCTATTTTTTTTTCTACATCTCTCAAATATTTTTTTTTTTTGCAGAGCAATGAGGGTTAAGTGACTTGCCCAGGGTCACACAGCTAGTAAGTATCAAGTGTCTGAGGCCGGATTTGAACTCAGGTACTCCTGAATCCAGGGCCGGTGCTTTATCCATCAAATGATTTTTTAAAATCTTTTTTGAGCTCTTCCAAGAAGGCTCTTTGGTCTTGAGACCAATTCATCTTCCCTCTTGAGACTTCATATGTAGGCAATTTGAGAGTATTGTCCTCATCTGGGTTTTGTGTTTTGCTCTTCCCTGTTGACACAGAAGCTCTCAATGGTAAGAGCCCTTTTCTGTTTCTTACTAATATTGTGGCTTATTTTTAAAAGTTGAGGTCTGCTCCTGGGGCCCAAGAGTCACTGTTTCAAGCTTCTTGTGCAGGGAGATAGTTGCTGTGTCACTGGCTTTCTACTCTGAGACCTCTGTGGCTTGTGGATTCCTTACCACCCTGGGCTTCCTCTCTGTGCTTGCTCCAGGCACTGGGATGGCCCAGCCCAGTTGTGCCTGTCCTGTGGGTGGCCCTCCAGCTGACAGCCTGCCCTCTCATCCGGTGCTGGCAGATCTCACAACTGGCCCGCTGCGCCACCAGATTGCTGAGATATGATCAAGGGGCCTCAGTTGCTCTGCTGTGGCCAAAAGCTTCCTGCTGACTTGCCCAGATCCCCTCCATGCTATGCTGTGCTGTGCTGCACTGTGCTCCCTTTTTGCCCTAGTGAGACTGACCTTTCCTGAAGTCTTCTAAATTGTCTCAAGTTAGAAGATTGTGTCTCTGTCTCCTTGTAGGTTCTGTAGTTTCAGAATCCATTTAGAGGCTTGATTTAATGTTCTTTTTGAGGGAACCACAGGAGAGCTCAGGAAACTTGCTGGCTTCTCTCTGCCATCTTGGTTCTGCCCACCTCTGTCCTTACCTCTTTAACCTCTTGGTAAAGTTTGTCTCATCCAGGCTCAAGGCTTCAACCTCATGGCAGCTATGGCCCATGCCTATACATCTCCTCACCCTCCTGACCAGGCCCCTCCTCCTCCTGTGATTTCTGTGACCCCATTCAGCTTGAAGAAATTACAGAAGAAGAATCTTCATCCCCTTTTCCCTTTCATATAGAGAAGTGGGGAATGACATAGGGTTAGGATAACTCAGAAGTTTCTCTTGTGAAAAGCAAAGCCAAAGATGACCTGATAACAGGACAGACATATCTAGGAATCATGGGACTATTAAAGTTTAGATTGGCCAACTAGATATCAGGACAGACACACCTATGAAGTAAGGGGAGATAAAATTCTATAGCAGGAAAGTCACTTATGTGTGGCTACTAGAGCTAGGAGATAGAGATAACCCCATAGGTCAGGACCATCATTCCAAAAAAAAAAAAAATTCTCAGGAATATAAGCATCCAAGCTTTCCCCACCCACCCCAAAAAGGAACTTTACATTTTAAGGTGGTCACCCTATCTTTCCTCTATAAAAGCTTTTGTTTTCTTCTGTTCTGGAAGGATAATATTTGAGCCCTCTTCCCCAGGGGTGAAGACTTTGATTTACCTCTTGGTCATTTTCTCTAACACCAAATAAAAGATAACTTTAATTCTAATTGGGCCATGTTGGAGAGTGTAATTCTTTATAGAGTAATACCTAAGGACTCCCACCTTTTCCCCACTGACAATTTCATATTGCTTAATGTAAAGAATTAATTGTTATTTGAGGGTTTTATGACCCCATCTTTTGACTAGAATTAAAAAAAAAATCTTGGCACATGCACTGGCCTCTGGGGCTCCACAAACAGCACAGTGCTCCACCCACTGGTTGTAGCCGTTGCCATGGCGCTGGCACCTCATGTCATCACCACTCACTGATGCCTACATGGGCCTGGCAAAATTATAATGATTGGAAGCCTAGTGAGGGCCAGCCAATTGGCTGGGGGCTGTGTGTGGTCAGCCTGGGGCCTGCTGGAAAGAAGGGAGGTTTGTTCCCCATTCTAGCTTGGAAGGTGACAGGACGCTGCTGTGTGTTCTCAGCTGATTCCTGGGCAGTGGTGTTGTTCAGGTCGTATAATTTCCCTTTCCCCATTTTATTTCCTTTTCCTTGATCCTACTAATCCTGTTTGTGTTTTTAAGTTCGTTCTTGTTAAATAAATCCTGCTCCATTTTGAGGGAGGCTGTCTGTCTCCTTCCTTGCCCCAATATTGTGGCGAGCCGCTTAGCTAACACTCCCCAATTAAAAATTGGTCCCCACAGTTTTGGCAAGTCAACCAGGAGTTGATTAACCTAGCGAATTTCTTTACATTACTTATATATGTGTGTGTATATATATATATATATATATATATATATATATATGTATATACACACACATACATATATATATATACACACACATATATATATATATATAAACAATACTTTCAAAACTGTCCTTATCTGTGTTTCCTTCTGAACTTCTTCCTGTTTTCTTCCATGCATTCTTTTTTTTTTTTTTAGTGAGGCAATTGGGGTTAAGTGACTTGCCCAGGGTCACACAGCTAGTAAGTATTAAGTGTCTGAGGCCGGATTTGAACTCAGGTACTCCTGACTCCAGGGCCGGTGCTCTATCCACTGCGCCACCTAGCTGCCCCCTCCATGCATTCTTAAAATGTTTCAGTGACCATCTTTTTTTTAATTTTTATTTTTAGTATCACTATTGCCAATCTACTTTTCCTCAAAAAGGCCCTTCCTAATTAAAAACCAAAGGAAAGTAACAAATAAGTATAATCAAGCAGAACAAAACCACAGAATGTCCAAGTCCAAAAATGTTTGTCTTTCTCCTTGAATCTATCCCCCCCCCCTTTTTTTTGCTGAGCAATTGGGGTTAAGTGACTTGCCCAAGATCACACAGCTAATAAGTGTCAAGTGTTTGAGGCTGGATTTGAACTCAGGTACTCCTGAATCCAGGGTCAGTGCTCTACCCACTGTGCCACCTAGCCTCCCCCTGAATCTATCACTTTTGAAAAAAAATAAACACTTTTATTTATAGTTTTGAGTTCCAAATGTTATCCCTCCTTTCCTCCCTTCCCCTCCCCCCTCCCTGAGGCAATAAGCAATCAGATGTGGGTTATGCATATGCAATTATGTAAAACATAACCATATTAGTAATTTTGTACAAGAGAACTTGAATAAAAGAAAAAATGAAAGAAAGTGAAAATAGCATGCTTCAATCTGTGTTCAATCAATAGCAGTTCTTTCTTTGGGGGTGGATAGTATGCTTCATCATTAGTCCTTTGGAATTGTCTTGGATCATTGTATTGCTGAGAATAATTGTCATTGACAGTTCTTCATCAAACAATATTGCTGTCTTTGTGCACAAAGTTATCTTGGTTCTGCTCACTTCTGTATACATCAGTTCATACAAGTCTTTCAAGGCCTTTCTGAAATCATCCTGCTTGTCATTTCTTTTTTTTTTTTTTATAATTTTTTTTTTTTTTGGTGAGACAATTAGGGTTAAGTGACTTGCCCAGGATCACACAACTAGTAAGTGTTAAGTGTCTAAGATTGGATTTGAACTCGGGTCCTCCTGAATCCAGGGCCGGTGCTCTATCCACTGCTCCACCTAGCTGCCCCATGCTCTACCTAGCTGCCCTGTCATTTCTTATAGCACAATAATATTCCATCACCATCCTATACCACAGGTTGTTTAGCCATTCCCCAATTGATGGGCATTCCTTTGATTTCCAATTGTTAGCCACCACAAAAAGAGCTGCTATAAATATTTTTGTACAAATAGCTCTTTTTCTCTTTTTTGGGATGCCTTTGTGATATAAACCTAGGAGTCCAACATTTCTTTGTAAGGAAGCAAATAATATGCATTTGTCATTGAATTAATCGGGATTCTTAAGTCTTTCAGAAGTGTTTTTCTTTACAGTATTGTTGTTCTTGTATACTCCCCCAAATTCTTGGAAACCATCATTGTCATAATTATTACGGGAAAATCATATTCAGTTATATTTATATATCATAATTTTTTCAGCTATTCCTCCACTTCTCCCTCCCCTTTGTAGGTTCTAGTTCTTTTCTTTCTTTACAGCCCTTTTAAAGTCCTCTTTCAGCATCAGGACATTTCTTTGGCTTGAAACTTCTCCCTCCTTACTTTGTAGCCATCCTCCATTACCCCCTTGTTTTTCTTTTCAGTTTGACATATTTTTATACCAAACCCTGTATGTTCTGCCTTCCAGTTCAGCTAAGAGTTCATCCAGTATTGCTTCCCCCTCCTCTCCTTTATTTGTATATTCTTCTTCTCAAACATCTCAATTACCACAAATAGCAAGATCCACTCCTTTCTTCCTTCTGTCTATACTACTTATTTTCCCCTCTTTTTATACTTTTAAAACTCTCAGAACATAACCAATCCACCCCTAGGTCCTCTGTTTTTCTTATTTAGCTCCCTCAATACCCTCTAAAAACAATAAGGTTCTGAAAGGATACTTGTGTAGAATGTTAACACTATATCATCACTAGATCCTACTAGCCAATGACTAATGATTTAAATTTTCTATTATGTTTGCATTTCTTTTTTTTTTAATTAAGGAAAATCCACCTTCTTTCCTTCCCATCTATCTCCAACCCCCATCGAAAAAGACAAACAAACCCCTTGTAATAAATATGCTTAGTTAAGCCAAATTCCCACATTAGCTGTGAACTATATATACGTGTATGCATGTATGTACATATGTGTGTATCATTCTTCATTTTGAAACTATCACCTCTCTGTCAGGAAGTGGGTAGCATATTTTGTCATGAGTCCTCTACTATGACGTCTAATACAGAGACATAGTCTCTGGGTAGTTAATTATCCTATTAATCATGCTAGCATATAATTAATAAAAGGAGTCAGTAGCACTTTCAAATGCCAAACACCCCTCATGAAACCCCTCAATATATATGCCCTTGGAAGAGTGGGTGTTCCTGAGAGTAGCAATCAACTCTGGTTGATGAGAATGGGGGCAGCTAGGTGGCGCAGTGAGTGGATAGAGTACTGGCCCTGGATTTAGGAGGACCTGAGTTCAAAGCCAGCCTCAGACACTTGACACTTACTAGCTGTGTGACCCTGGGCAAGTCACTTAACCCCAATTGCCTCACCAAAAACCAAAAACCAAACCAAAACAAAACAATTAATGAGAATGTATATGACCTATATCAGATTGCTTTCTATCTTGGGGAGGGGTGAGGGAAGGGACAGAGGGAGAGAGAAAAATTTGGAACTAGAAATCCTATAAAAACAAATGTTGAAAACTATCTTTACAGGTAACTGGAAAATAAAATATTTTTATGATTTAAAAAAGATAAAAAATAAGATACCATCAATCTACAACATAGTCCAAAGAACAACAGTTTTAAACTCTTTCCAATTAAATCTTGCAGTTTATACCACTTAACTAAAGGTTCTGTAGCTAGCTAACAATTTGAGCAAATCTAAATGGAAGGGAAGAAATACTTGGAGGAGTGATGAATGCCAAACTGCTTTATTAACACACACAGGTACAAGTACCTCTACAAAGAATGTGTCATGTTTATTCACCAAAAAAGTTGACACTGAGGCACAACTAAACAATGGATCAGTTACAGAGAACTGGACTTTTGTGGGGGTATATAAAAAAAATTAGTTTTATTAGTTTATCCCTAAGTCACAAACCAAATTGTATCAAGAACAAGAAACAAATCTTTATTTTTCAGAGATAGTCATATAGGCCTTTGAGAAACAAAGCCATATTTTGAGCTTAGATTTACATCACTTTCATTTATATGTAAGCAATCAATTAGGATTGGTTAGGCTCCTGTACTTTACTGTCTTTACATTAAGTGCTGGTAATTCAAAGATAAAAATAAAACTACTTGCTGTCAGGAATTTATATTTCATCAGAGGAGATAATATATGCTTATTTTGAATTAAAAAAACAATTAATGAGAATTAATATTATAATGAGAAGTGGACTTATTCTAATGAGGCACTGGGGGAGGTGACTCTGATCTCTCAATCTTAGACAAAGAGACTTATCTCTTATCCAGACTAACCTATTGTGGGATGATAAGGACAAAAGGGGGTCCACCTTTGCTTAGAGTAGAATATAGTGGGCCTGAATTCACCTCAGATTAAATTCTTTGTAAGGTTCTCTAATTGAGTGGGGCAACAATTCCAAGATTTCATTTTATCCTTTATCTTGCCCTTCAGAGAACTAAGCTTTAATTTCCAAATGAGGAAGGGAAAAAATCCTGGATCTTCCCAATATTTGGTTATTTAATAATCATTTCTCTCACTATAATTTTGGTTGGTCATTTTGTTGATCAGAATTGTTAAGTCTTTCAAAAGTATTTGTCTCCATGGTGTTGTTATTATATGATTTTTTTGTGTGTGTCTGTTTATTTCAATGCATCCATTCATATAAGTCTTCCTGGATTTCTTTGAAACTGACCATTTTGTCATTCCTTATGACACAATAATATTCTGTTATGCTCACATACCATAATTTACTCAGATGTTCCCCAATTGATGGGTACCTAATTAATTTCCATTTCTTTGCCAACAGAAAAAGAGCTACTATAAATATTTTTGTATATATGTATCCTTTTACTTTTTCTTTGATCTGCTAGTAGTAGGCTTGGTCAGAGGGTATGCGCAGTTTATTAGCTTTGGGGGCATAGTTCCAAATTGCTTTCCAGAATAGGAAACTAGCTGGGCCAGTTCACAACTCTACCGACAACACATTAATATACTTATTTTCCCACAAATCCTCTAGCACTTGTTATTTTTTTTTTTTGGTCACCTTTGCAAATTTTATAGGTATGAGGTAGAACCTCATAGTTGCTTTAATTTGAATTTCTCTAATAAGTGATTTGGAGCATTTTTTTCATATAGGTAGTTATTGATAGCTTTGGTTTCTTCCTTTGAAAACTATTTGTGCATATTCTTTGACAATTTATCAACTGGGGATTGGCTTTTATTCTTATAAATGTGAATCAGTTCCCTATCTAGCTTGGAAATGAGACCTTCATCAGAAAAATTTGATATAGAGTCTACCCCCCACCTACTTTCCTTCTAATCTTAGCTACATTGGTTTGTGCAAAAACCTTTCAATTTGATGTAATCAAAATTGTCCTTTTATATTCTATGAACCTTTTTTATCCTTTATTTGGTCATAAACTTCTCCCCTATCTGTATCAAAAAGTATTTTCTTCCTTGCACCTCTAATTTGTTTATGATGTTATGTTTTATATCTAAGTCATATACTTATTTTGAGATTACCTTGGTCTATAGTGTCAGATGTCAGTCTGTACCTAGTTGTTTTGGGGGGGGAGGTAGGGGTGGGGTAATGAGGGTTAAGTGACTTGTCCAGAGTTACACAGCTAGTAAGAATCAAATGTCTGAGGTCAGATTTGAACTCAGGTCCTCCTGAATCCAGGGCCGGTGCTTTATCCATTGCACCACCTAGCTGCCCCCGATGTCTTTTCTTTTCTTTTTTTTTTTTTACATTATCATAGTTATCCCCAGTGTCCTTCCTCCTTCCCCTCCCATATAAGAAATAGTATTTTTTAAGAAAAAAAAAAGAGAAAAAGGAAAAAATCAGTACCATTGATCAATACATCAAAAAAGACTGAAAGGGACAGCTAGATGGCACAGTGGATAAAGCACCAGCCCTGGATTCAGGAAGACCTGAGTTCAAATTTGACCTCAGACACTTGACATTTACTAGCTGTGTGACCCTGGGCAAGTCACTTAACCCTCATTGCCCCACACACACACAAAAAAAAAGGGAAAAAAAAAGACTGAAAATATTTGTAATGTAAAACACTTGTGGACCTCCCACCTTTACTTTCAAACCATGATTGATTGTTCTTAATAATTTTGCAACATTCACTTTTCTTCGCTTTTTCTTTTTTCTTTTTTTTGGTGAGGCAATTGGGGTTAAGTGACTTGCCCAGGGTCACACAGCTAGTAAGTGTCAAGTGTCTGAGGGCAGATTTTAACTCAGGTCCTCCTGAATCCAGAGCCAGTGCTCTATCCACTGCACCACCTAGGTGCCTCAACATTCACTTTTTTTTTTTTTGCAGGACAATGAGGGTTAAATGGCTTACTCAAGGTCACACAGCTAGTAAGTGTCAAGTGTCTGAGGCTGGATTTGAACTCAGGTCCTCCTGAATCCAAGGCCAGTGCTTTATCCACTGCGCCACCTAGCTGCCCCCTCAACATTCACTTTTGATTTGGGGGGAGTAGTTCTTTTTATTTCCAGTGTTGTAGTAATTATATATGTGTGTGGGGTGTGTGTGTGTGTGTGTGTGTGTGTGTGTGTGTGTATACTTTGCTTACTTTATTCTGCATCAGTTCATGTAGATCTTTCCAATCTTCTTCATATTTATCATATTGGTGATTTGTTACAGCACAGTAATATTTATTACATTCATGTAACCATATTTTGTTTAGCCATTCCCCAATTGATGGGCATCTACTTTGTTTCCAAATCTTTATTCTCACAAAAAAATGCTACTATGTATCTGTATGTGTGCATACATGTGTGTGTATGTACATATACATACACACATGCATACATACACACACACATATAAAATGTCCTTGGGGACATAAGCCCAGTAATGGAATCTTTTGGTCAAAGGGTATGAACATTTTAGTCACTTTATTTGTATAATTCCTAATTGCTTTCCAGAATGGTTGTACTGATTCATAGCTCCAGCAACAATTCACTAGTGTGCCTATCTTCCCACAACCCCAACAACATTGACTATTCCCAACTTTTTCATCTTTGTCAATTTGTAAGATGAGAGGTGAAACCTCAAGGTTATTTTGATTTGCATTTCTCTTAATATTAATAAGTTGGAACATTCTTTTATGTGGTTGTTAATAGTGTGCTATTCTTTTGAGAACTATCTGTTCACATCCTTCAATCACTTATTACCTGAAGAATGGCTTTTGGTTATATAGCTATATGTATGTATATCTATCTATCTATCTATCTATCTATCTATCTATCTATCTATCTATCTATCTATCTATCTATCTATCTATCTATCTATCTATCTATATGTATATGTGTATGTATTAATTGTTTAAATATCTTGGGTACCAAGCCATTATCAGAGAAAATTGATACCAAGTGTTTCCCCCCATTCAGTCAACAGAATAATAAAGTCTTATTTCCAAAATATCTTTGAATTTATCAGACAGGTTACTGTATTTATTTGCTTCCATATATTATATACTTAATATATTCTATGGCATAACCTATTTCTTAATCAGTACCAAATTGTTTTGATGATTAATGCTTTACAGTATAGTTTACGATCTTATACTGCTAGGCTCCTTTCCTTCCCACTTTTGTTTTTCATTATTTATCTTGATTTTGTGTTTGTATTACAAAGCTTCTACTCAACTGTTGTCTTTCTGTTAGGAATGTTTGGAAGTCCTCTATTTGATTAAAGCTCCATTCCTCCCCCTAGAGGATTATACTCAGATTTGCAGAGTATGTTATTCTTGGTTGTAAGCCTCTTTATCTTTTGTCTCTTAGAATATTGGATTCCAAGACCTCTTCTCATTTATAATAGAAGCTGCCAGGTTTTAAAAAATACTGACTGTGGCTCTTTGGTACTTAAGCTACTTTCTGGATGCTTGTAAGATTATTTTCTTCAACATGAGAGCTCTGGATTTTATCTCTGACATTCTTGTAATTTTTCCTTTTAGGATGATTTTCATTGGGTGATTGGTAGATTATTTCTTCACTTTTCCCTCTGGTTCTAATAGATCTGTGTACTTATTATTTAGAACTTCTTAAAAATGTTATGTTCAGGGGCATCTAGGTGGTCAGTGGATAAAGCACTGGCCCTAGATTCAGGAGGACCTGAGTTCAAATCCGGCCTCAGATACTTGGCACATACTGGCTGTGTGGCCCTGGGTAAGTCACTTAACTCTCATTGCCCTGAAAAAAAAAAAATGTTATGTCCAAGCTCTTTAAAAAAAAAAAAAACACTACAGGGGGAGGCTAGGTGGGGCAGGGATAAAGCACGGGCCCTGAATTCAGGAGTACCTGAGTTCAAATCTGGCCTTAGACACTTGACACTTACTAGCTGTGTGACCCTGGGCAAGTCACTTAACCCCCATTGCCCTGCAAAAAAAACAAAAAACAAAAAACCACTACAGGGGCAGCTAGGTGGCGCAGTGGATAGAGCACCGGCCCTGGAGTCAGGAGTACCTGAGTTCAAATGTGGCCTCAGACACTTAACACTTACTAGCTGTGTGACCCTGGGCAAGTTGCTTAACCCCAATTGCCTCACTAAAAAAAACCAAAAAAACAAAACCACTACACACACACACACACACACACAAAATAAATTTTAAAAAACACACACTACAAACACACCAATTTCAAAGAGTCCAATGATTCTTTAAATGATCTTTTTTTAACCAATTTTCCAGGTCAGTTATTTTTCATAAATTATATATATTTTCTTCTATTTTTTCCATCTTTTGATTTTGTCTTAATATTTCTTGCTATTTCATGAAGTCATTGATTTCTGTTTTTCCTGTTCTATTCCATTACTTGAATAAGGTTTACCACTATCTCTTAGAATTTATCTATTCTTTTCTTCTAGATAATCAGTCTTTGTGGAAGATCCCTTTTTTTCCCCTTTGAGTTACTATTTGCAATTGTTATTTGCTTATTCTTTGCTCATTCTTTTTGGGCTACAATAATATAGAGCTATAATAATTTTTTTTTGGTGGGGCAATGGGTGTTAAGTGACTTGTCTAGGGTCACACAGCTAGTAAGTGTCAAATGTCTGAGGTTGGATTTGAACTCAGGTCCTCCTGAATTCAGGGCCGGTGCTTTATCCACTGCAATACTGGTCAGTTTTCTTTGATTTACTCACTGCCCTCACTATTATTCCCAAACTGGGGCTTTGTGCTGAATACTGCCAGCATTCCTAATGTGGGTCTTTCGATTACTTTGGACCTTTCTGACCTCTCACACAGGTTTGTCTGGTCTATCCCATTTAGTCTGGGCTTGTCTATCTCCCCTGGATCTGGCTTTGCTTCTAACCCCTATTACCCATGGGCTTCTACCTGATTTTTTTCTGCAGTTTTGAAGTAGTCACTTAATATAGTTTCTCACTGAATTTCTTGATCATTATTTAGTCAGGTGCAAATTTCAGGTTTTCACGGGAGTAGGTATGTGGGAGCTGGATGATCTGGCTTCCAGGCATCTTAGCTGGAAATCCCTCAGTGAATTCTTCATATATAACTCACACAATTGCCGAGAGTATCTAATGAGATAAAAGTGCTTTATAAACCTTAAAGTACAATATAAATGTCAGCTCTGATTGTTATTATTATCCTTCAAGTTTCAATTCAGGTTTTGAATTTAACCTCCAGAGCAGGCAGAACAGAATCATAGAGCTTGAAGAGAATTTAGAAATCATTTTGTCTAGAGGTCAGTTGATAGATTTCAGGGGGTCTGGTGAACTTGAAAGAGAAAAAAGTACATCTTTATTTTCACTAATCTCTAACTGAAATGTAGAATTTTCTTCAATTATGAATATGGCAACAAACATTGAGAAGGGGCCCATAGGTTTATGGACTATAATTAATTTCTAGGGGCCAGGAAGCACACTAGTAACTAGGAACTATGTCTTGTGTAGGAGTGTCATGTGAACTCAGCTGGTAGTTAGGGATGTTAAGAGATAGAAGTGAGAAGGCATTGCATTCCAGGCATTAGGGATGCCCTGTGCAAAGGGTACTGAAATGTCATGTTCAGATAATAGTATTTAGACCAGTTTGTCTGTAAGATAGATTGCATGAAGGGAAGTAAAGTGCAATAAGCTTGAAGCTTTAGACTGACATCTGTCGAATTATAAACAGCTTCAATTGCCAACCTGACCAGTTTGTATCTGAACCTAGAGGAAACAGCGAGCTACCTGAGTTTCCCAAGTAGGGGAGCGACATAGCCTGCACTTTAGGAGTAACAGTTGGGAGACTCTGTGGAAAATGGCTTGGAGCATGGAAAGTCTGGAGCCTGGTGTGGAAGAAAAAAAAATGATACTAATAATGTACTGTGTGATTTAGGCTCACCTGCCATAAACAATTTTAATTGAATTTAACATTATTCTATATCCAAGCCATTTCTAGCTTGGAGAGACCGATGTATTAACCAACATAGTCCCCCACTTCCTTGATGTCACTCTGCTGAAAGACAATATGAGGTAATGTTTATTAGAATCTTAAAAAGGAGATTATAATATTAAAATAGAGTTTGGGGCTAACATTACAGAATAGTCCCTACATAATTCCTTCCTGCATTGTTGTCATTAAAGATAGAAAAGAGTTCCTTTCTGTGATCAGTACCTCAACTTTGAAAGCAAAATAGGACATATCCTTGGGTGATTCATGGGACTAATTACCATTTCTTTCTTCCTTCCTCATTTCTCTTCCCTTAGTCTCTCTTTGCCTCCCTCCTTTCTTCTATTTTAAATTCAACTCCCCAGGCCCAAGTACTTAGACTAATCTCAAAGAATTCCCAGGTAGATGGTAGAAAGTCTTCATTAATGTTATGGGGAAATAGAGTGGGGGTTTGGGATAGGGGTTCTTAGGAATTCCTCTTTAAAGAATTACATCCTCTTGCACACAAATCCAATTAGAATAAAATAATAGTTTATTTAGGGTGCTAGGGAAAGGAACCAAGGGAGAAATCCTTGGACTTCTCATGGGAAGAAGGCATGACACAGAGCATGGCTCTGAGATACCTATCTCCTCGAACAGGAGACAGGCAGATACTTTTATAGAGGTCCCATGGTGGTCTGATGACGTAATTGTCTGACTGTGGAAAGTTCCCCTATTAGGGGAGGACCATCCCACACTGGTGGTGGCTGAGGGAGGTTGGGTGATGGATGGCTCTGGATCTCTCAAGCCATCTCTCTGCTTCTCACACCACAAAGGCAGCAGCCACACCCAATCCCATCTCCCTGAGGGATGGGGGAGACTGGTTAGGTGTGTCTGTCCTTTGGTTTAGTTTCTCAAGGAGAAGGTTCTTTGATGTACCCCAGAGAACTTCTGGGGTACGCTAGCTAGGCCCATAACAATTAACATCTGTGTTGGGGCAGGTAGGAAAAAGAGAAAAGAACCTTTGTGGTTCTGACAAAAACAGTATTTAGGCAGAAGGTACAAAAAAGTTTGTGTTTTTTTTTTAAAGGATTAAATAATTTGCTTATAAGTAATACTACTAATTCCCTCCCCTTCACCCTAGTTTCAATTTATTTAATTAGCTCCTTTTGTAGGACAGGGCAGGTCAGTCTTCATTGAAACAAGAAACTCCCTGTAACAATATCTGGAATGACTATTAAAAAAAAATGTACAGTCAGATGTTACATTAGAGAACTTTGGGGATGTTTGTCTCCAACATACTTGGAGTGCTCATCACTTTAAATCTTGAGTCAAACACCCCCCAAAACAAAACAAAGCAAAGCCACACCAATCTCATCTCTCTCTCTCTTTTGAGCAATTATTACACCCTTTGACAAAAGACAAAAACAAAAAAACCCAGTTCATTTAGAAGCATTTGCAGTGAACAATGAAGGGCTGAGATTCCTCATACTTTCTGATTCATATCCTCTGGAAGGAGGCCAGGATGGAGCCTCCAATCCTGAGTACTTGTGCTCCAGGTGGGACAATGATCTTGATTTTCATCATGCCAGGGGTCAAGAGCTGTAATCTCCTCCTGAATTCTATTAGCAATACGTGGGTAGGTGTTGGTGCCCCCAGGCAATGGGATATTGGTATACAGACAGAGGTCAAAAATCACGCTTCATGACGAAGTTGAAGGTAGTGCCACGGATAACATAAGAAAGAGAGTTGGAAAGAAGCGGCTGAACCTCTCATTGCCAACGGTGACAACCTGACCATTTAGAACTCAGCTCTTTTCCAGAGCAGAGCTAGTGATGGTACTGGGGCTCTAAGGAGAGCTTTGGGGAGCAAAGCCCCTCCCCCTCGATTTCCTGAGGCAGATGGGGTGCAGTCCCAGAGCCTTGATGTCTAAGAGCTCACAAAGCGAAGGTGGCAGGGGCAGCACCTTCAGGTCAGTTAGGGAGTCCATGGGCTCACAGATGTAGAAATGAGGGAGGGTAGTGTGTCTATAGCAGGGCTCAGGGAGCAGAGGGGCGCAGGGCAAAGTGCCGGCCGTCTGTTTTATGAGGAGAGATGCGCTGGAAGACTTACAACTATCGAATTTGATCCTCACATGGGCAGAAACTAAAGCAAAGCTGTTAAGTAACTTTGCCCAGGCCAGGCCTGCTGTGTATTCTGAATTCAGGTCCCGACTCCAGGCCCAGCGCCACCCAGTGGCTGAGGCAGGAGGGCTGACTGGATGAGGGGGAAAAAAGGGAGTAAGGAGGTACTGCGGGCAGGGCCAAGGGGACCGAGGTCGGGGCCGGCCCACACTCGAGGAAGCAGGTCGGGAGGTAGGTCAGCTCCGGCCCCGCGCTCGGGGCGTAGTTCCGGGAGGGAAGGTTCGGGCTGGGCCTCAGCAAGCCGGTTTTCCTCCACCGCTCGCCCGGAAATGTTCTTCCCTCAACTCCGCCCATTCCTCTCTGGCCCCGCCCAGTCTCTCGCCCCGCCCCCGCACTGCCCCTCTTCTCTTCCTCCCTCCCCGCCCGGCCCGTTGTTATGACGACACGGTCGTAAATCCGCCATCTTCCTGCGGCGCGTTGCGACATGGAGGGCGCAATGGCCGTGCGGGTGGCGGCAGCTCATACGGCAGGAACCGGGGCCGGGGCCGGGCGGGAGCGGGGCGAGCCAGGGGGCGCAGTGGCGGCGGCGGCCTCAGCTCCCAGCGGCTTCCTGGGCCTTGCGACGCCATTCAGCGAAGAAGGTAAAGAGGGGAAGCCGAGGCAGGCAGGCCAAGAGGCTGTGGTCCCTACCTGACCCCTGACCCCGGGACTGGCGTGACCTCATGGGTGCCCCTCCCCTCAGCCGCCCCTCCCCCACACCGGCACCCCGCCTTTTCCTCCCACCTCGCGCCCTCTCTTTGTAGCTTGTGCCAAGGCCCTCGCCCTCGTGTTCCCTGCCTTGCCCTGCAGTCCTCGCCCCCATTGACCCCAGCAGAGGCTGGCCCAGGGGAGGGAAATGTGGAGACGGGGCTGAAGGAGTTTGGGCCGCTCTCCTGCAGACCCCCTGCCCTGGGCTCAGTTTCCCCTTTCCACCTAATCCTGGATCCACCTAAACCGATATTGTTGCCAGATGTGGAAGGAAGTCAGGGGGCTGTGATATAGGAAAGAGTTCAGGGTCAGCAGTCAGGGGACTTGAGTGGGGCCCAGGGCAGCCACAGGCTTGCTGTGTAATGGAGGATTAATCAGTTTCCCATGGCCTCCATTTTTATATGATAACGTTAATGATGATGATGGTGATGAAAATAATAATAATAACTAACATTTATATAGAGCTTACTGTGTGCCAAGTACTCTTTACTATCTCATTTGATCTTCACAACAGCCCTGGGAGACTGGGTCTATTTTAGAGATGAGGAGACTGAGGTAGAGAGGTGAAATGACTTGAAAAGGGTCACAGCAGCTAAGTAAGTGTTGCAATCGCAACTCATCTTCCCGACTCCAGACCTGGGCTCTAACTAGCTGCCTCATCTTTAGAATGAGGGTGTTGATTAGATGATTTCTAAAGTCCCAACTGTGTTATTTAAAATATTGTGGGACTAGGCTAGGGTTTCTAAAATATGGCTACTGCACCGGTTTTGGCAGTAAACATGATTAAGAAACACATATTAATAAAGTGTCTGCCTAACTCCTCCATTAGTTACAGACCTAAACCATCACATACCCAGCTTGAAAAGTAAGAGCCCCTGGAAGGTGGGGGAAGGGGGTGCTGAGAGAGAGGAGAGAGAAAAAAAGAGAAGAGAGGAGGGAGAGAGAGAGAGAGAGAGAGAGAGAGAGAGAGAGAGAGAGAGAGAGAGATTGATCCCAGGGATTTTTATCCTCTTTTTGGTAGAGGCAGGTTACCATACATTGATCTAATATAATTGGCTAGCATCATTCAGCTCCATTGATTAACTTGACTTAGGGGGTGATCTTCCTCCCCTTGCTAATCAAAAAGGTCAGTCTGCATTCCTTTTGTTAAGCTGAAGGCTCATCCCAAATTGGTTTCGGGGAAGGGGAGAGAGCAGCTAACACTAAGAGTCTTGGTTTCTCCTAGAAAATCATTATTAATAATTATTTTCTCACACTTCCAGCTCTTGACTTTCTACAGATCTGAAATAGGTCAGCTGCCAAGGGATACTACATGCCCACAGAGGAAGGGTCACTGCTGTCTTGGTGCATTTTGCAGTTTTTCTGTCTCACCATTGTAATGTCCTAGAAAGTGTGACTGACCCTGAGCAAGTCATTTAACTTCTGTGGGCTGCAGTTTCCTCATCCGCAAAATGGTGATAATAATAGCACTTACCTCTCAGGGTTGTTGTGAAAATCAAATGAGATAATAACTGTAAAGTGCTTAGTGCAGTGCTGGCACATAGCTGTAAATATCAGCTGTTATTATAGAACCACTACTTTGGTCCCTGTGAATCAGGGATCAGTTTGAGAGGGAAAATGAACCTCTTTTCTGGAACCAGGGAAGGATGAGGGTATAGGGATGGGGAGAGGGAAGAAAAGAGATTGGGACTGAGAATTACCTTCACTAGATATTGGTTTCTCCGACTATGAAATAGGCACCCTGGAAATGCTGTGTAATCCACATGAAGCCATCTGGTTGTGGGAGCAGGGAGCGCCTCCAGTTGCTTGTGATGCAAGGAGCTAATTTCCTGTGGTTTTTCTGATGTACTCCTGCTTTATATATGCACAGTAAACCTGGCTAACTAGAGGGCAGGAGAGGAGTCCTCCCGCCATGATGGAGTTCTTGCCTTTGAGAAGTTGTGAGTCAGAAAGAGATGTCTACCCCAGAGCCCTTATGCATCATTCCTAGTATTTTGAGTCTGTTACCTGGTCAGGTTATATAGTCTAAGCTTGACTCTTTGTTCCATATTGCACTTTTCAGCCGAGTTCTATACCTGTGCCTTGCCTTAGCTTCTCTAGAATGTTGATTGTTTAAATCTGTTGTCATCTTTGCCAGTTTGCTGGATGTTGAATGAATTTTCAGAGATCTTTTGATTTACATTTCTCTTAGTGATTTGGAGCAATTGTTCATATGGTTGTTAATAGTTTGCAGTTCTCTTGAGAAGGGTTTGTATCCTTTGACTGTTTATCTACTGGGAAATAGCTCTTGGTTCTTTGTATCTGGTATATCAGATTCTTATCAAAGCTATTTAATGCCAAGGAAATGTTTTCCCCAATTGACAGTTTCCAGAAGAGATGGATTTCAACAGTCCAAGATGTGGAAATGATTTTTATTTCCTCTATTCCCATTTACTTCACATTGCTTCTGGCTTCTGACCTCTTTGTTTACCTGAAACTACTCTCTCAGAGGTTGCCAGTGCTAAATCCTTCAACCTGTTCCTAATCCTCATCTGTTTTGAGCTTTCTGCAACACTTGACAATATTGATCACTGCCTTCTGGATACTCTTTACTCCTTGGATTTCTTAGATGCTGCTTTCTCCTGGTCCTCTTATCTATCTGACCTTTACCTCTCAGTCTCTTTGGCTGAATCATCCTCCAACATGTCCTGCTCTCTAACGATGGGCAAGTCCCCCCAAATTGTCTTGAGCCACCAACTTTTCTCACTCTATACCTTCTCTCTCTTGGTGATCTCATCTACTTCCATGGAGTCACTTATAATCACTATGTAGATGACTCCCAGATCTATATATCTAGCCTTCCTCTCTTGGCTGAGCTCTCGTTCCATATCACTAACTACCTACCAGATTTTTCCAACTGCCTGTCTCATAGGCATCTCAAATTCAGTTATGACCAGAATAAGAACTCATCTTTCCCCTTAAATCCATCCTGCTACTTGTTTTCCTTATTTCTTTTGAGGGCACCACCATTTTCCAGTTACCCAGGTTTGCATTCTTGAAGTCAGCCATAACTTTTCCTTCTCTCTCACACCTCCTCTCTAATGACATGCTAAGTTCTGTTAAGTCTCTTTTGACAACATGTTTCATCTGCCCTCTTCTTTCTACTCACACAGCCCCTACTCAGGCCCACTTACCTCTTGCCTGGACTATTACAACCACCTCCTAGTTGTACTTCTGGCTTCCTTTCCTCTCATCTCATCTTCTATACAGCTGCCAAAATACTTTCCTCAAGTACAAGTACAGAGTCCAACTACTTTGAGAACCTTGAGAACCTTCAGTGGCCCTCTGTCTCCAGGATAAAATATCAACTCTTCAGCTTGGCATTTTAAGCAATCACAATTTGATGTAGTAGCCAACCTTTCCAGTCTTTTTTTGTTTTGTTTTGTTTTGTTTTTTGGGGTTTTTTTTGGTGAGGCAATTGAGGTTAAGTGACTTGCCCAGGGTCATGCAGCTAGTATGTGTCAAATGTCTGAGGCGGGATTTGAACTCAGGTACTCCTGAATCCAGGGCCAGTGCTTTATCCACTACGACACCTAGCTGCCCCCAACCTTTCCAGTCTTAAAGCACATTATTCTCTTTCATGCATTCTTCAGTTTAGCCAAACTTCATTTGCTATTTTCTCTAACTCAGCAATCCTCCTGCCTCCATGACAGCCTGTTCCCTGTGCCTTGGAATGCATTCTCTCCTCCCTTCTGTTCTTTAGAGTCCTTAGTCTTCTTCCCATTGAAGCTCATAAGCCGTCTCTTAAAGCAGGGTGTCTCCACCTTTCTGGGTCCTGCACCTCTTTGGCCATCTGATGAAGCCTATGGACCCCTCCTCAGAATAATGTTTCATAAATGTGTAGGTAGTAACATTGTGTGTTGATCTACTGTGATGGACTATATTCTTTTCACCAGTGCAATGGTACAGAAGGGTTCCAGGGAACTCATGATGGAGGAGGATCTCCAAATCCAAGGGGGGGGGGGGGAGAACTGTGGAGTATAGATGCTGAATCAACCATACCATTTCTTTTGTTTTTGGTGCTGTTGTTTTTCTATTTTGAGGTTTTTCGTCATTGCTCTGATTTTTCTCTTATGACTAATGCAGAAATATGTTTAATGTTATTATATAGATATCAGATTACCTGCTGTCTAGGGGAGGGGGGAGGGAGGGAGAAAAATCTGAAATTGGAAAGCTTGTATAAACAGAAGTTGAGAACTATCTTTACATTTAACAGGAAAAAAAATAAAATACTTTATTAAAAAAAAATGTGTAGGTAGTGCAATGGATAGAGTACTGGGCCTGGAGTCAGGAAGACTCTAGCTGTGTGACCCTGGGCAAGTCACTTAACCCTGTTTGCCTCAGTTTCCTTATCTGTGAAATGAGCTGGTGAAGGAAATGGCAAACCAATCCAATATCTTTACCAGGAAAACCCCAAGGAGGGTCATGAAGAGTCAGACACTATACTGTAAACCACTGAAGGATTACAAACAAAACCCGTTATGTTAATGCAGTTATCAAAATGCTAAAAAGAAAAAAATTAACTCCTGTCCTCCAGGAAGCCATTCGTATCTCTTTTAGTGCTTAGTGTACTTTCTCCCTCCTCAAATGATCTTTTTAATTAGCTGAACCTTGTCTACATCCCCTAGTAGAACATAAGCTCCCCCAGGGCAGGGATTGTTTTACCTTGTGCCTTTGTTGTCCCAGTTCTCATATATAGCTATAGACACACACAGACACAGTACGCACTTAATAAGTACTTGTTGGATTGAATTGTAGGTGATGGGCCCTTTCAGACTAATCAGAAGTAACTGAAGGGTAGCACAAGATCAGAGAGGGGATGATGAATGTCAGAACTCTTTTCTTTCCTCAGTCTGCTAATCTGGAAAATGGGAAAGTTAATGCCAAATTCTCCTGACCTGTTAAGGCACTGGATCTTGATTTCTTAAACAGAAATCAGATTTTGTCAAATCTTTGGACTTGGGCTTTCGAGCTCTTACTGTGTTTCCCAGGCTTGATCTAGAGTCTAGCTTCTTAAATTAAGAACTGTGGGTCTGAATGTGGGGGTTGTGAAAAATTTGGCAACAGTAAAAGGTTATGTATACCTATTTTATATAGCTATATACCCTGGGACATGTAAACATTTCTTGGGTGAAAAGGAGTGGCTAGTGGGAAAAGTTTAAGAAACTCTGATCTAGAGCATTGTTCCATTCCTGACTCTGCTAGGTAGCCAGGCAGCCCAGAGCTTTTTGCAGTTCTTGGGGACAGAGTATTTACCTTTCAGCAAGTGGGGGTGGGGTAAGCCAGCTGGAAAAGGAGCTGTGCTTTGCCTCTTTTTCTTGGTCTTGCCTTGCTTGGGCAGGGGATCTGATCTATGCTAAGTTTGGTTTTTATTCTTGCCTTGCTTATTTTGTCCCTGTCCTGTGCAGGGTTGAGGTTTCCAAGGGTGGACTGATAGCAGGTTTTAGGTAGTAGTTCTCACAACAACAAGGACCCTACTAAGGGTTCCCTGATAACCTGGAGAGGTTTTAGAAGATTGTCTTGGTTCTCATTCTGGAAACAAGAGGATGGCGCCCAGAGCCCAGGACATCCTGGAGTCCTATCCCTTCTTTTTTTTTTCCCCCCTTTTCTTTTTTTTGCAGGGCAATGAGGATTAAGTGATTTGCCCAGGGTCACACAGCTAGTAAGTGTCAAGTGTCTGAGGCCGGATTTGAACTCAGGTCCTCCTGAATCCAGGGCCAGTGCTTTATCTACTGTGCCACCTAGCTTCGCCCTGGCCTGACCCTTCTTGACAGAAACTGTATGCATGTCTGGTTGTGAACAACAGATATGTATTATTTGCATGGTGTGCGCTAATATGTCTTTAAAAACAGGCTGGATTTTTGTTATTTGAACTGCCTTTTACCTCATAGAGCTTGAGCAGTCCCCCAAAATTGAATCAGTTACTTTCTTTTTCTTTCTTTTTTTTTGGAGGGGGGGCAGGGCAATGAGGGTTAAGTGACTTGCCTAGGGTCACACAGCTAGTGCCAAGTGTCTGAATCCGGATTTGGACTTGGGTCCTCCTGAATCCAGGGCCAGTGCTTTATCTACTGTGCCACCTAGCTACCCCAAATCAGTTACTTTCTAGAGGTAGCAAGCTCGAAATGTTGGCAAGACCTTGAGTCCCCTCCAAGTAAGTTTTGGTTGGTGGCCTCTGCTGATCAACATCCTTCCTGAACATGGTGCTCCAGAAGAAAACACCTTTCATTTGCTTCCTGCTTTCAACGTCTTTGAAAGCAGCCTAAGATCACTTTAGCTGTTGTGACAGCCTCGTTGCACTATTAATTCATATTAACCTGCAGTCTACAAAAACTCCCAGATTTTTCACTTGAAGGTGGCATTTTCCTTTTTTTTAATTATGAAAGGAAGGTGGCATTTTCACTTGAACTTGCTTGCCCACAGATTCCACATCCTTTGTACAGTCTATTTTTTTTTTTTTTAAAACACAAGTACAGGATTTTATAGTTTTCCCCATTAAATTTCATCTTGAATAAGTTCATCATTTTAGCCTGGTGAGATCTTTTAAATCCCAATTTTATCCTCTGACATTAGCTATAACCCTTGCAGCTTTATGTAATCCACAGCTTTACATGGGGTGGTATCTCCTGATGAGCCAGGGCCAGGATGAGTCCAGCAGTGTTTGAAGAGCCCTCAAGAACAGTGACCAGAAATGTATTCTATTAGTCTAAGTCAGAAAGTAGAAAAAGCACAAGTTGGTAGTGAAGGGAAGAAGCTTCCAGATAATATGTTCTTCGATCATCTGTGGTGAAAAGGATCACCTTGATCACCATCATTTTAAGGAACTGAGGACATTTAATTTGGAGAAGAAAAAAGTAGGGGGTGGGGGTAAGAATGATATATGACTATTGCCTTCAGATATCCGAAGGGTTGTCATGCAGAAGAGGAGCAAGCTTCCTTTGACTCCTGAAAATAGAGTTAGGACTAGCAGGTGGAAGATAGTTCAGTTAACACCAGGAAGATGCTAAAAACTTATTTTCAATCAGAGCTGTGTCACCTCTTGACTGGACTATGGCAGTAGCCTCCTAATTGGTCCCCCTGCCTATTTCCCCTGTGTGATTTTCCCAAGTACAGGTCTGGGCTCCCGTAATGAATAAGGGAATTAACACCAGTGGTTCCCTGATGCTTCATTTTAAAACCCTTTACAACCTGGACTTAGCCTCACTCCCTGTGGACTAGGTAGATTGGCCTTTCCTTTCTCAGATATGGTACGCCATCTCTAATCTCTGTGTCACGGCACTGGCCATACCTAGATCTGGAATGCCTTCCTCCCTCACCTCTGGTTCTTAGACTCTTTTGTTTTCTTCATAACTCCGTTCTTTTGAGAAATAACCCTTTTTTCATTTCCCAACTACTAGTTCTTCCTTCCCAATGATCTTGCATATATGTATCTATTTGTATATTGTCTTCCCCGATAGAATATAAGCTTTTTTAGGTCAGTGATTGTTTTATTTTTGTCTCTGTCCCTGGCTTACTGGTTGATTTGACAATGGAATTCATTACCTGAGAGGTAATAAATTATCTTTTTTGTCATATATTTTATTATTTTCCAGTTACATTTAGAAATAATTTTCAACATTTGTTTTTATAAGATTTCTAGTTTCACATTTTTCTCCATCTCTCCCCTCCCTCCCACCTCCCCAAGACAGCAAGCAATCTGATATAGGTTATACATGTATAGTCACATTAAACATATTTCTGCATTAGTCATGTAATGAGAGAAGAATCAGAGCAAAAAGGAAAAACCTCAAAAAAGAAAAACAACAACAAAAACAATAGAAATAGTATGGATTTGGAGAACATTTTCCATCATGAGTCCTTTGGAACTATCTTGGACCATTGTATTGCTGAGAAGAATCAAATCTATCACAGCTGATCTTGATCAACACACAATGTTGTTGATACTGTGTACAATGTTCTCCTGGTTCTGCTCATCTCAGTCAGCATCAGTTCATGCAAATCCTTCCAGGTTTCTCTGAAATCCACCTGCTCATCGTTTCTTACAGCACAATAGTATTCCATTACATTCATATACCACAACTTGTTCAGCCATTCCCCAATTGATGGGCAACCCCTTAATTTCCAATTCCTTGCTACCACAAAAAGAGCTATAAATATTTTTGTACATGTGGGTCCTTTTCTCCTTTTTATGGTGTCTTTGGGAAAAAGACCTAATAGTGGTATTGCTAGGTCAAAGGGTATGCAAAGCTTTATAGCCCTTTGGACATAGTTGATAAAGAATGATCATTCTTAAATTAAAGTATTCAAGCAATGGCTACTTTATTCACATGTCAGAGATGTCAGGGCCAAGATTCCCCCTTAAGGTAGAGGTTGGCTTGGATCACCTGAAGGCTCTTCCTGCTCAGAGATAATAGGAGCAGCCATGTGCAGAGTCATACAGTGCCCTTGTTCACATTTCAGATGAAGATGACGTGCACAAGTGTGGCCGTTGCCAGTCTGAGTTCACTACCCTGGAAGACTTTGTGCAGCACAAAATACAGAAGGCATGTCAGCGCACACCCCAAGAAGCAACAACAGCCACTGCAGCCGCCCTCCTTGGCCAGGAGGTAAGGATGGTTCCTTGGTGTGATCTCTGGGGGCTGCTCCCTCCCTTGGGGAGCCTGTGACTCTGTCTTTCTTCCCCAAAGGGTGGGCTGCAAAGGCTCTTTACTTGCCCTTCCTCCTTAGGTGCCTCCCCTCCCCAATCCCCAAACCTCTTGCATAGCACATGGTGTCTACCCACTTGCAACTTGTGAAATGGACACAATTTGAATATTTCAGAGTGGGGAGTCAGTCCGTTGCCAGAGAGATGGAAGGATTCATCCTGTTCTGAGAGCTCTCTCCCACAATAATGCTTCTCCCAATTTTCCTTCTAAAGGAGAATTATTGTTATCACAAATAGAAGAAATAAACAGTCAGAGTCTCTGTGGCTTGCATTTCCTGACTTCTCTCCTCCATGCAGTCCATCTTGTATTACAGCAGGTGGTCCCATCCGGGGAGGAGTCCATTACAGTGGCTCATATTGTTGTGGAGACGTCTTCGCTCTCGGAGGATGTCAGCAGTGCTCCAGACATCATTGGTAAGTGGGGCTCTGGCCATTGGCATGTTGCCATCTTCAGGATCTACAGGAAGGGCTATTGAGAGGCGGCCTGTGGGTGGTGGGAAGAGCACCGGATTTGGAGTTAGAGGACCCAGGTTCAAGGCCCGATTCTCTGTTGTACTCTCTTCTAAACTCTGTAAGCCTTGTAGGCAAGCCACTGAACTTCTCTGGGCCTCAGGTTCTTCAGCTCAAAAGGTGGGGTTGGAGTGATGCTTTCTGGGATCTTGGCCCACTCTAACTCCTATAATCCCACGGTCTTATATTCATTCAGACACTTGGGCCATGTATTCTAGGACCAGCACAAGGCCCTTTACCTTCAAAATCTCACTTGCCAGCTGATGCCCGAAATTCCTTTAATGAGGGACAGAGCCTTTCATTCCAAAGAGAAAGCTTAGGGTAGAAATCTAAGTTGCCCTAGAGGACAGAGTTTAATCACAGTCAGTTGATCAACAAGCATTTTTTTTTCCTGATAAAAGTATTTTATTATTTTCCAGTTACATGTAGAGATAGTTTTCAACATTTGTTTATATAAGATGTCCAATTTCACATCCCCCCCCCTCCCCTAGACAGCAGGTAATCTGACATAGATTATATATATAATAACATTAAACATTTCTGCATTAGTCATGTTATAGGAGAAGAATCAGAGCAAAAAAGGAAAAACCTCAAAGAAAGAAAAACAACAGCACCAAAAACAAAAGAAATAGTATGGTTCAATCAGCATCCATATTCCACAGTTTTGGGTTTTTTTCCCCCCTGGATTTGGAGAGCCTTTTCCATCATGAGTCCTTTGGAACTTTCTTGTACCAGATCAACAAGCATTTTTTAAGAGCCATCTAGGTGTTGTGCTAGGCCATCAATATCTGGTTACAAGGAGCTTACATTCTACTGGGGAAATGTGTACATATATAGGTATTTGCTAAATATATACAAAGTAGTTACAAGGTTTTTATTTGTGGGAGGAGGAGGCACCAGTGTCTCAGGAGGTTAGAAAAGGCCTCCTATAGAAGTTGGTACTTGAGCCGAGTCTTAGAGGAAACCAGGAATCCTAAGGGACACAGGCAAAGAAGGAGTACCTTTCAGACAGAGCCAAAGCATTCGTGCAGGAGGCGGCCTGTCGTGTGGGAGGGACAGTGAAGTTATAGCAGGCCCTCCATTCAGTAATACACTTTTTAGTACCTACTATTGTTAAGATCCTCTGCTTAAGGGGCAGCTAGGTGGCGCAGTGGATAAAGCACCAGCCCTGGATTCAGGAGTATCTGAGTTCAAATCCGGCCTCAGACACTTGACACTTACTAGCTGTGTGACCCTGGGCAAATCACTTGACCCCCATTGCCCCACCAAAAAAAAAAAAAGATCCTCTGCTTGACGCTGGCTTTCACTGTGTCTAGGACAGAAAGTAGATTTCACAAGGGAGGGTACTATGGACTAGGGCTGACATCCCAGCACATATTTCCTCTCTCCCTTGTCCACTCTTCCATCTACCTCACCCCTGGTCCATTTTTTCTCTTCCCTTTTTTCCTTCACAGCCAATGTCCCAGGCCTGCCCTGACCCTCAAAAGTCATTCATTGGGGCAGCTAGGTGGCGCAATGGATAGAGCACCGGCCCTGGAGTCAGGAGTACCTGAGTTCAAATCGGGCCTCAGACACTTAACACTTACTAGCTGTGTGACCCTGGGCAAGTCACTTAACCCCAATTGCCTCACTAAAAATAAATAAATTAATATAGATCACTGATTATTTTTTAAAAGGGGGGGGCAGCTAGGTGGCGCAGTGGATAAAGCACTGGCCCTGGAGTCAGGAGTACCCGAGTTCAAATCGGGCCTCAGACACTTAACACTTACTAGCTGTGTGACCCTGGGCAAGTCACTTAACCCCAATTGCCTCACTTTAAAAAAAAAAGTCATTCATTAATCAGTGCCTCTGGGACCTCCATTGCTCAGAAGTTGCTAAGGCCTAGTTTGAGTAGAAACAAGATAGAAGTTCATCAGGTACCCAGATTCACATATGAGGGGGGGTGGGGATGGGGACAGCAAGAGCCTAAAGACAGAACAGTCTAGTGGGATGGACACAGGTGAGAATTCTATGCAATTTTCAGCAACTTGCTTCATATCTCTCACCTCAGTTTCTTTTTCTATAAAAAAATCCCTATCTAATCCTACCTGCCTCACAGGGATGTCGTTATGAGCAAATGAATTTTTTTTAAAAAAATTTTTTTTTGCATGGGGCAGTGAGGGTTAAGTGACTTGCCCAGGGTCACACAGCTAGTAAGTGTCAAGTGTCTGAGGCCGGATTTGAACTCAGGTCCTCCTGAATCCAGGGCCAGTGCTTTATCTACTGCGACACCTAACTGCCCCATGAGCAAATGAATTAATGTCAAAATGTTTTTAAAGTTAAAGGAACCACAAAAATATAAGGTGACAGTGTCCTTGTTATTACAGTGCCAAGACAGATAGGTACCATGGGTGACATTCAAGGCTGTGGTTACCACAAGGGAGTTAGTCACAAGTTGGGATTATTCTCTTCTGTATCAGAGAAGTCTTCCTAGAGGAGGCTGGTGCTTGTCTTTGAGGGGCAGAAATGTCAATGGCTTCTCAGATGGGAAAAGGAAGATCCTTCCTTGGATGAGTCTGAGCATATACAGATTTGCCACAATTTTTTTTTTTTTTTGGCGGGGCAATGGGTGTTAAGTGACTTGCCCAGGGCCACACAGCTAGTAAGTGTCAAGTGTCTGAGGCCGGATTTGAACTCAGGTACTCCTGAATCCAAGGCCGGTGCTTTATCCACTGTGCCACCTAGCTGCCCCTGAGCATATACAGATTTAGGGCAGAAAATGGTGGGAAGGGGCATCTACCAAGAGCTAAAGCCAAGAAACACATCCCAACTCTGAGGGAGTGTGACATAAAAGGCTCGGCCTTGAAGGAAGCTGAGAAGGCGAGGGAGAGGAGAAGCCCTGGCTGGGGAGGAGGGGGCAATGGGGTAAATCAGCAGGAGAAGCACCGTAGATTAAAAGCTGACTCACTTTGACACCTTCCCCACACTGTTAAAGTGCCTGTGCTTTACTTCTTCCTTGGAACATTCATTCAGATGGCGAGATTTCACCCAGGCAGCAGCACTGCACTGTGTAGAATATGAGGTAATAGTTGGGTTTTCCTTTGAAATTCCTGTTTCAGGGAAGGTGTTATTTGGAAAACCAGTTCTCTTTGGCTCAAAGTCAGACGCCCACTTTGTTCTTGAAAGTCTGCTTTGATCCTGGTGGTTATTATGGGGCTCACACTGGTACCAGCCATGTAATTAGGTACACAAGGCACAGGTTCCCAACTGCTGCCTTCCTCCAGCGGGAATGATTCATCCTTGGCTACCAGGCCCCCAATCCTTTACTGCCATTTCTTTCTTTCTAGTTTTCCATTGTGTTACCCACAGTTTTCCCTGCATCTCTCTTCCCTTTGCCCTCTCTTGATTTTGCCTTTTCCCCTTACATATCCTAGAATGCATGTGTATCCTGCCTGCCCCTGCCCCTCCTTCCAGTTCCCTGGGCTTGCCCGACAGGCTTGGCTGGTTCAGTCTCACCACTAATGAGGCCAAGCCTGTGACCCAGTTAGCATCACATCAGAAAACATATTGCTTGCTCATCAGTTGTCTCAGAAATAGGTACATTTGATGTACAAACATATTTCTCAATGACAATACTAATGGGAGCATATTTCTTAATGAGAGGCAGCGTCACAGATTAGTTAAGAGCTGGTTTAAGAATCTGGAAGATGTAGCTTCTCACCATTGACACATATTGGCTCTGTGACCCTGTTTCCTTTCAGCACTCAGGCATAGCTCTAAGGCAGGGATTCTTTGCTTTTCTGTTTCCTGGACCCCTTTTACAGCCTATGAATCTCTTCTCAGTGAAACGGTTTTAAATGTATAAAATAAAATATATAGAATTACAAATGAAACCAATTACATTCATATACAGTTAACAAAATACTCAGAATAACAAACGATTTCACCAGCCTCTACTCTAAGACTGTTAAGTTGTAGAAAAGGGGCCTAATCGACAGTAGAAGCAGTTCCCTCCGCCTGGAATGCCCTACCCTGAGGACTGGGAAAAAGAAATTTTTCTTAACAACAATAATAAATATTTCTATAACACATTACAGAAACTCTGTAAGACTGAAATAGGGAATATAAGAATTATTTTCCTTAATTTATGGATAAGGAAACTGAGGCTTAGTAAGGTAAAATGACTTCGTCCAAGATCAAATGGCTGGTAAGTGTCAGAGGTGGAATTTGATCCCATTTCTTTGGCTCTAAATCCAGTACTTTCTACTACGTCTCATTGCCTGCCAAATATCTTTACGGTAGTGAAGTACAGGAGATAATTTGGAAGCATGTTAAAGAGTTAGAGTTTAACTGTCATTCATTTTCTCCCCCTGCAGAGTTTTTATTTAAAGAAAGAGAAATAGGAAAATTTGGTCACCAGAGCAGTAAGGTGGGATGTGTGGCAGTGAGACAGCCGGTGGGAGAAGGAAGCAAGTAGTAGTTACATACACAGAATGAGAGCACCAGCCACCTATCTTGAGCCAGAGTGAACAGGCACCCTTGCCCAGTTCTACCCTGGTGTTTGAGGCACAGGTTACACGAGGCTTTGTGTTTCGTGTTCTGTTCTGAGCTTAGTGACTAATGCTGCTGGTAAAAGGACATCGCAGTGGGGAACAAGGACCACATGTATGACTTTGTAGGCTTTGAGAATCTCCTCTTACTGGCTGGTGCCTCTATCCAGGTTCTGCAGGGATATGCTCCTTGAAATCTGATTCCAGAGCAGGAAAAATCAACTTGCCTGAAAGCAGGCATCAGCAGGTTACTGATGGTCCCCAGGACTGGTCTTGTCAATTTCATACACATGGTTTTAGGAGCTTAATTCTTTGCTGTTGGCAGGCTTTTTGACAGCGTGTGAAGCTTCAACGGCAGCTTCCCTTCCCAGTCTCACTGAGAGAATTGAACAATAGATCCAAGTTCTCATGTGGCCCAGTCTCATGTACTTTCCCTTCTGGTCCCTCCTGGCAGAAGCAGGATAGCATTGGCTCTGATATTTCAAGATGCCAGAACAAAAGTCAGAACTTGCTTCATCAAGGACACACTGTCCCTGTACAGGAAAGGCAGTGGATCCAGATAGACCAGACTGCTCCTGGCTGCGTCTGTGCTGTCGGTCTGTGTGTCCTGTCCTAGGAAACATTGGGCCACTGTAGGGCCAGAAGGGTCGTGCCACTTTAGTTTGCCTCAAACTCAGCTTTGTGAGGATTTGGGCAAGCTCTGACAGGTTGCCCTTTCAGAAGGACAAAGCCCGTGGCTCCTTGTAAGTCTAAGAGTGACTAGACCTGTGGAAAGCTAGTCCACTTCTTCCCTGAGACCTCTGTTGGCAGCAAATCCCTGGACTGGATGGCAGTCCCTGGGAACATCTGAAACCCCCAAGGCCAAGCTATCCACGTGAAATTGGGCCGCCACCAGGTCCCCTAACAATTTTGCACTTTGATGCTCTCAGTGGAAAGAGCTGAATGTGACAGCAAGGTTTTTCTCCCCTAGGTGGTGGTCATATCAAAGAAGTCATAGTCGCAGCGACAGACCATGTCTTTGAAAACCCCAGTGGGCCTGGGGACAGCGAGGTTGCAGAAGGTTCTGTTAGCCCCGAAGATACCGAGCAAGATGTTTCCCCTGAGCTACTGAAGGTGAAGCTGCTTGTCAACAAAGAAGGACGCTACGTGTGTGAGCTGTGTCACAAGACATTTAAAACGGTGAGGGGGGGGGGGCTAGGTGGCACAGTGGATAAAGCACTGGCCTTGGATTCAGGAGGACTTGAGTTCAAATCTGGCCTCAGACACTTGACACTTACTAGCTGTGTGATCCTGGGCAAGTCACTTAACCCCAATTGCCTCACCAAAAAAAAAAAAAGAGAGAGAAAACGGTGAGCTGGGCCGGCTGGCCTGGGCCAGGGCCCCTTCATGGTGTTTGACAGTGATTTCTCCTGTACTTTCAGTGTAGGCCAGCCAGGCTGGCTGTGTCTGCATCTGAGCTATGTCCCTCTGGGAACGGCCATGTCTGACTCCAGTTGTCCCACCTTTTCTCCTGAGGCATTTTACCCTTAGTCCTCCCAGTGACTTAGTGTTTTGTTTTGGGTTGCTTTGGGGAGGGGAGGGAGGTTCCATTTTACAGACAACTCATGAATATCATCCTCTTCCCTTCCCAGGCCAGCATCCTCAAAGCCCACATGATTACACACAGCAGCAAGAAGGACTATGAGTGTAAGTTATGTGGAACTTCCTTTAGGACCAAAGGTTCTCTCATCCGGCATCACCGGCGGCACACAGGTAAGATGAGAAGTGGATCTGGAGTTGTTGTTTGGGTTGGGAACCCCTGGAGCTGTTTCACCGGTTCCACTTTCTGTACACGTGAACACCAGAGAAGGGACTGGGGCAATGCTGGGATCCTCACCTTACTGTCTGACCCTGATCTGGGACAGTGCTGAATGGGTCTGAGGCTCTGAGCAGCCACATTCTAGGTCGGAAGAGCTGCCTTTGTGACTGAGGAGTTGCTGGTGACTGTTAACTGGGAAAGACATTTTTTTTCCCTTAGGGTTTGTTTTCTCCTCCTCTTCTGTGTGACCATTGCCTCTGTTCTCTCACCAGATGAGCGCCCTTACAAGTGCAAGAATTGTGGGAAGAGCTTTCGAGAGTCTGGAGCTCTGACCCGACACCTGAAATCTTTAACTCCATGTACAGAAAAGATCCGATTCAACATGAACAAAGAAATAGTTGTCAGCAAAGAAGACGTCGTCCCCCCAGGTTTGTGAATTCTCTAGGTGAGCCCAGGGCACAGTAAGCGGCTGTCCTCCTATGTAGGAACTTATTGGCTTGTCACCCACATAGGAGCTCATTTTGGGTGTGTGCTTAGTCAGGGACCAGGAGTCGATACCTCTTCTAGCTGGTGACTTCTACCACTTTTTAGGTTCCAAGGAAACATGCCTTGGTCATATGGGATCACAGGGTGCACAGATCTGGTGTTGTCTCAGATCCTGTCATCTTTGGGCCATTCTGGAAATAGGAAGGAGCACAGAAGTGCCTACCCTGCATCTGTCACTGAATCTTGGGGCCCCTTTCTTCTCAGACAAACAGTGGGGGATGATATTGCTAGACAGGTTGAGAGAAGACAGGAATGAAGCACTGACCACAGGCTGGCTGAGGTACAGGGTAGCAGATTCTAGCCCCCAACCCCCTCTTCCCCTTTAGACGCTGTTTTCTTTCCAGGGAAGTTGACCTGTGGGCACCTGGTAGGTGGTCTTAGTTTTTTGCCTTTGATTTAAGGAGCCAGTGATTCAAACACCGAAACAGTCACAACCATCACAAGTGAATCCATTGAGACAGCACCACCCGTGATTCACCTTGTCACTGATGACAAGGGCACTGTCATCCACGAGGTCCATGTCCAGATGCAGGAGCTTCCTGTGGACATGAAAACCTTAGCCCAGGAGGTAAGTGGAGTTTATGACTAGTCTGGGTTGGACCAGGTTTCTATGCGAACGAAAAGCATTAGGTTTTCTTTCACTGAAGGAGTGAGGACAGTGTCTTCTGCCATTTTACTAGGAGGAAAATGAACAATCCTATTTTGAAGATGTTCCCTGGCACTAGCCTTTGTGGGTAACTGACTGGGAAAATCCTACTCGTCTTTCTTTGTGTTGGGTTAGGTTGAATGCAGGATCTTTGTGAACCAGACACATTTACTACCTCTTGAGTTCTGGTGGGGAACAGCTAGCTGGTCTGTTCTCTTCCTTTCCATTCTTGGCTCTCCTTAAGGGTTGTGGGGTTATGAAGAATTCCAGTACTAAGAAAAGTTCCAGCCTTTGTCTTAGCCCAAATTTTGTAAGCCCAACCCTTAGGAAAAGAGTCCCTTTTTTTTTTTTAAATGCTTGTGGTAGGTAGACGAGCCCTTGAAAATCTCAGGGCTACCATGGGGAGGGGGCACGGGATGGGCCTTTTCATCAGAGTGAGTCCAACAGGACTGAGTTCCTCCTTATTGGCCACAATGGATGTTTTTTGGAGTTGTTGAAAGAAACTGTGTGTCCTGTTGAGGGCCAGAGTGAGGCCCAACCTCTGTGAAGGGTCAACTTCTTTCCCTCTCTCCCCCTGCCCCCCATACTCTCCTCAGGGTAAAATTTATCTCTATGGCCTGTTCTAGACCAATCCTTACATGATCCATCTGTCACAGTAGCCAGAATGTCAGGAAACATCTTTAAGTGACTCTTCTTTGCAGAGTTCTCCATTAGGTGCTGATCTCCCCTGTTTTCTGTAGACATCCATCTCTGAGAAGGTGCCATCCCAAGGGGAGGTGAGCAGTGAGAATTTGCTGAGACAAGCCATGCAGAACTCGGGCCTCGTGATCGAGAGAGTTGCAGTAGAAGAGGGACCTGTGCCAGCTGAACCTTGTGTTGGCAATGCCCAGGAGCCAGGGCCTGAGGGAGTGAGGACAGAACAGCACTTTGTAGCAGTGGAAGAAGTGCAAACAGTAGGTGCCCATGCCATGTGCTCCTCTCCAGCTCAGGGATTAACTTTTGGGATTGGTGACATCTGCCTCCTGAAGGGGAACTTGGGCAAGCCCCATAAGTTTGACTGCTCAGAGGGCCCCTCCCACCTCATGTCCTTTACTGCATACCTGAGTGGATGTGGGGCTTGCTCAGTTTCCTGTGCCCCAGGGTTCAAGTCCCATTTATGCTTTTTCTTGATGGAGCTATCTCCACAAGCATGGCAAGTGTGCGCACAGATGTCCAGGGCAAGATGCTCTTCAGTCAGTCAAGCATGAAGTGCTCGCTGCATTCTAGGAACTGTACTAAGTGCTAGAGATACAAAGAAAGACAAAAACCAGTTCTTGCTCTCAGGGAGCTCACGATCTAATGTGGCAAACTGCAGCCTATACGATGATTTGGAAATAATCTCAGAGGGAAGGCACGAGGAGGAATTGGGGAGGGCTTCCTGTAGAAGGTGAGATTTTAGTGGGGACTTGGAGGCAGAATTGAGGAGGGAGAGGATTCCTGTCTTGGGAGACAGCCAGCAAAAATGCCAGAGGTCAGGGGATAGCGTGGTCTGTTCAAAGAACAGCTGGGAGGCCAGTGTACTTGTGAGAAGGAGTCAGACTGGGAAGGTAGGAGGGGGCCAGGTTGAAAGGGGCTTTGAATGCCAAATGGAGGTGGTATAAGGAAGCATTGGAATTTATTGGGTGGGGGGGGGGATAGAGTAGCATCAGACCTACACTTTAGAAGGATCACTTTGACAGTAGAGAATAGACTGAATTACAGTCATGTCCTGTGTGCGTATGTTGGGGCAAAGGCACACTGTTTATTTCTGTGTTGGGGGGGGGGGCTACTCTTAGGAGATAATTGTCTGTCCCTGCAGGCTGACCCAGTGCCCCAGAGTGGATATACACAGTACTCTTGCCCTCAGTGTGTAGAGGTCTTCAGGTCGGCCCCGGCCCTGGAGGTGCACGCTAAAGCCCATGTTGGTAGGTTTGGGCTCGGGTTCTCTTGTCCATCTTTGTCCCTGACCCTCTCTCATAGCTGGAAAGGGCTTGAGAAAGGGAGATGATGAGGCAGCAGGAGAGGGAAGGAAGGGAGATGTGAAGTCAGAGAGGGGACTCCGTTCCTAGGGATATAGGAGAAGGGCTGGCTGTGATGCGAGTGCTGGGTGTTGGGCTCCCTACACATCCCTGCATCTTTGTATCTACTTCCAGGTGCATTTGTGCCTGTATACTGGGGATAGGGAATGTGGGGGGATAAATTCAGTGTGTGCCCTGGGGGGGGCTGGTCTCCCTTCATTTGCAGGACAACAGCTATTCAGGTGTGAGCAGTGTGGAAAGGAGTTCCCCAAGGCCTACCTGCTGAAGAAGCACCAGGAGGTGCATGTTAGAGAACGGCGCTTCCGCTGTGGCGAGTGCGGGAAGCTCTATAAGACGATTGCCCACGTGAAGGGGCACCGTCGTGTACACTCAGATGAGCGTCCGTATGCCTGCCCCAAGTGTGGGAAACGTTACAAGACCAAGGTGGGGTGTTTTTCCCCTTCATCAGAAAGGAAACCAAGGCATAGGCAGGGAAGGGACATGCCCGTGGGAGCCAGCAATGGGAGAGAGCTGCTGCCAGCCTTTCTTGCCCTATCTTGTCACTTGCTGGGGCTTTGGGGTTCAGCCTACCCAAGTTGGCTCCTCCTCTGCACCCGCAGGGACCAGGCCAACTCTCTGGCCCTGCACTGCCTGCCCCAAGCTCCCCCAAGCTCCCTTGTGTGAGCTTTTTTGACCAGGGGCCTCCACTAGCTGGTACGGCAGGTGCAAAAGGAAAGTCCTGGAGAGGGAGAGAGAGAAGCTGTGCTGACTCCCCCCGGGTGGAGTTGCCTCATGTCGAGCCTGCTTTGTCTGACAGAATGCCCAGCAGGTACACTTCCGGATACACCTGGAAGAAAAGCCACACGTGTGCCAGTTCTGCAGCCGGGGCTTCCGGGAGAAGGGCTCCCTGGTGCGACATGTCCGACATCACACAGGGGAGAAGCCCTTCAAGTGCTACAAGTGTGGCCGAGGCTTTGCTGAGCATGGCACGCTCAACCGGCATCTTCGGACCAAAGGTTAGCCCCATAAACCCGGCGCCTTCTCACTCTGAGTTTGGGAGGGGACTCTCTTTGGCTGGGCGGGCCTGTGGGGCTCACGATTTCTCTGGGGCTTTGGCATACTCTGATAGGCTGATGTGTGGGTCTGACTCCCTTCGGTGGAATGGGAGCACTCCCAGCACAGATGCCGACGTGGCTAGAACGTGGGTTTGGGGTGGGTCGTGTCTCCCTGTGGCTGTGTGAAAGGGGAGGGGGGCTGGTCTTCCCATGGGTCTGCCCTCACCAGGCAAGTGTCTGTGCAGGAGGCTGCCTGCTGGAGGTGGAAGAAGTGGTGGTGTCCAGGGCTAGCCCACCGACCCCGACACTGGCTGAGGACGCCCACACTGTGCTAGTGGAGTTCTCCTCCGTGGTGGCTGATACTCAGGAGTACATCATTGAGGTGCGGGCACATGAGTCTCAGAACTTGGAGTGGCAGGCTGTGCTAGATGGGGTTCCTAAGATTTATAGGAGAGGGGTGGAATGAGGCTGGGATTTCTCTGGGGAAAAGGATATTACTGGATAAGCCGTCCTGCCCTTCCAGGTTTGATAAGAGCTCCCCTTTTTGTTTTTTCCCTTTCCAAGGCCACTACAGAAGACACTGAGACCAGTGAAGCCACGGAAATCATTGAGGGCACACAGGCTGAGGTGGGGTAGGGGTGGAGGGTAGGCAGGAGCGGGGGACTTTGGGCCCGGTCAGGGTGTGAAACCTTTGGGTGTGGAGTTGGGGGATTTCTAAAGCCACCCTAGAGCCCAGGGACAGAGAATAAAGTCTGGTCAGATCCTGAGGGGTCAAGAAGTGCCCTGAATTGGGAGAGAGGGAACCTGCGTCCCTTCCCTCTGCTCATGGTATGGAGAGCTAAGGTCCCCCCTCCTTCCTTGTTCTTGGCCCTGGAGCTGAGCCTCCTCTCCCACCTCCTCCAGGTGGACAGCCACATCATGAAGGTCGTGCAGCAGATTGTGCACCAGGCAGGCTCTGGTCACCAAATCATTGTCCAGAATGTCACAGTAGATGAAGACGAAGGAATGGGAGCCAGTGCGGCGGGAGCTGCTTCTGACACCATCACCATTGCCACTCCTGAGAGCCTCACAGAGCAAGTGGCCATGACCCTGGCCTCAGCCATAGGAGAGGGTGCTGTGTTGACTACTCGGGCAGGAATTGAGACTGAGCAGGCCACGGTCACTATGGTGGCCTCTGAGGACATAGAGATCCTGGAGCACGCTGGGGAGTTTGTGATCTCCTCACAGGAGGGTGAACTAGAGGTCCAGACAGTCATTGTGTAGGGACTCACCTGACCTGGAGAGGTTGGGATTGGGGTTGGCCCACCAGCAAATGTGTGTTCATCAGTGTCACTGCATGGTCCGGAATCCAAGGATGGAGTCAGCAAGGATCTGAGCCCAGAAAGTTCTGACAAAAGTGAAGGGCAAGGAAAGGCTGCTTTGAATCATGCAGATGATGGACAGAGATGCCCTTTGGGGGCCAAGGTGTTGAGTGCTAGAAGATGGGCTGGTGATGGGCTCAGGAGCTTCCCAGCAGTGCTAGGGGGCAGCAGACAGGAGCCTTCCTGAGCAAGCCAGGGAGTCGAGAAAGCCATATTGTACATTGCAAACCACAGAGTGATTTAAGTCAAAAGCAGATTCCCAAAAGGCAGATTGGGGCAGGGAATAAAATGATTTTTCCTTTGTTTACAATAAAATATTAAAACCACTAAAGCTTTCTTCGAGACTGTGCCCTCCGGGATTGTAGCTTCTGGTGGTCTTGTGCTCCCAGACCCCCACCCTCCCCAGCATGGTGTGTGTGTGTCTGGCTGGCTGGCAGTTTCCCTGTTTGTTTATGGGGGGTGGAGGGGAGCACCGCAAGTCTGAACCAGGGCCACACCCTTACCTGTCCATACCACTCTGCAGGCTCCATCCATAGGCTTACATCACCAGCGACATTCCTAACTCCGGCCACGGGTGACTTAATGTGCTTGGGTGTGCCCTGGCCTTCTTTGTAGACTCCAACCACCAAAGACGGACCTGCTATGAGGTGGGGAAGGAGGGGGCCAGACCTATCTGACAGAGGGAGTGTGGGGCCAAGAAGGTGTTTGGGGTGTGGGTGTGGGTGTGGGGGTGTGGGTGTGTCCCCGTCCGTGTCCCCCCCACCCCCGGTCTAAAGCCCTGCTCCTCCCACTTCTCCATCTTTTCTGAGTTAATTCTGCCTTCTCCCCTCTCCCAGTCTTGGCGGTTGCGGGGTGGAAGGAAGGGACAGGATGGGAGCCGCAAAGTTGGCGAATGTCCAGCACCTCCCTCTCCACCTCCAGTGGAATCGCGTCGCCGAGTCAGTCCCAGTCAGAGGGGGCGGGGCCGCTCCTCGTACCGACTGAGAAAGGGACATCCCCGGGATTAGATGCTCAAATACGGTCTGTACAGGATCGGTCTCCTTGTCCGCTTCTGACGCCGGATGCTGTGAGGCTCCCGGCCCCGAGCTGATCTCACTCAGCCCAGATCCCAGTCCGACCTCGGTGCCTGAACTAACCTCAGACCCTAGACTAGGCTGCCCCAGACTTGGAAAGCCCAGAGCGGACAGGAACCAGACCCAGGAGCTTCGGCGTTCCCCTGGACTCGTGTCCTCAACCTCCTCCTATGCAGACCGACTCCTGCTCCCGACTCCCGTGAGTCCTGTCCCCCTCCCGCGTGAGGTCCGTGATGTGCACTGGCCAAGGGGCAAGGACGAGGCGAGGAAAAGAGCCACAGGCTCCCCCTTCCTTCCGGCTCCTCTCTCTGAGGCTGGGGGATGCGGGTGGAGGAAGGGGACCGGGACGCAGACACCCACACACTTGAGTGCGTGTGTAAAGTTGTGTACACATGGAGAGGTGGAGTGCAAATGGGCAGGTGTAAAAACTGTCGGCTTGAGTGGGTAAGTGAGTTCACGCGCGTCCTCTCTGGACTCTGCAGCCGGTTTGGTGCGCGGACCATGCGCTTGCCCGGGGCGCTGCTAGCCCCGCTGCTGCTCCTGCTATGCCCCCCGGCCCCGACCTCGGCTGCCGCCGCCTCCCGAGCAGCCCAGCTCCGCGTGGGCGCCTTCAACATCCGCAGTTTCGGGGACAACAAAGTGGCCGATCCAGCCTGCGGCAGCTTCATTGCCCAGGTGCACAGGCGGGGGCGGGACCCAGGCGCAGGTGCGGAGGGAGGGGGCGGAGGGGGCGGGGCTCGGAGGCCTGGGGGTCCCTGGGAGCGGGGGACTGGGGGCCGGAACCCTGTGCTGTCCCTCCCGGGTGACCCCCTTGCCCCCTCCCCGAAGATCCTGGCGGAGTATGACGTGACCCTGGTTCAAGAGGTCAGAGACCCGGACCTGAGCGCCGTGTCCGCGCTCCTGGAGGAGATCAACAGGTGCCTCCCGGGGACACGGACACGTAGAGACACACCGAAGGATGGAGAGTTGGGGGGGGGGGGGAAGGGAGAGAGAGAGAGAGAGAGAGAGAGAGAGAGAGAGAATATGCCCCCCCAATCCCTACCTTCAGCCCTCTTCCTGGGTGGGATGAGTTATTGTGTTCAGAATGATGCTTGGTGCCACGAGGGTGGAGGTCGGGGCTGGGGTTCGAGTCCGACAAGAAAAGGTTGCCGGGTTGCCCAAGGGAAGGGGACTCCAGGGGCGGGGACAGAGGCGGTACGTGATCGCCCTGGGCCTAAGGGCTCATTAGCACACTCCCTCGGTCTCTGTGGCTCCGGCTGGGGGTGTTGGATGAGGGGGCTTCCAAGTCTTTGCCTCCCACCTGAATGTGTGTAAGGGTGTAACTCTCTCCCTCCCCTCCCCACTTTTCGCCTATCTCCAGTATATCCGAATACAATTACAGCTATGTGACCAGCGAGCCACTGGGACGTGACAACTACAAAGAGATGTATCTGTTTGTCTACAGGTTCGAGGGCACTAAGGGCTAGAATGGAGCAGGACAGGACTCCATGGGACTGGTCTCAGACCCAAACCAAAGGACTGGGCAGGGGGTGGGGATGGAGCTGGAGGACAAGTTCAGAGAGAGGGACTTAAGGACCAGAAAAGCCAGGATGCTCAGCCAGTCAATAAGTATTAAGGTGCCTACAGGTATTGCTAAGCACTGGGGATACCAAGAAAGGCAAAAGGCAGTCCCTACTTTCTCCCAGTCTAATGGGGGAGACATGATAAACAACTACGTAGAAAGGAGATACACAGGATAAATTGAAGATAATCTCAGAGGGACGACATGGGCATTTAAAGGGAATCAGGACAGGTTTCTTAGAGAAGATGGAGCCTTAGCTGGGACTTGGAAGGAAGCCAAGAGAAGCCAGGAGGTGGGGATGAAGGTGGGAAGTATTCCAGGAATGGGGGTCAGCCAAGGAAAATGCCTAGGAGGCCAGTGTCATGGGATTTCAGAGTATGGGGGGGGCAGGTCACAGAAAGTAAGGTGTAAAAAGACTGGAGGAATGAGAGAGGATCGGGAGGAGCGGGAGGAGGAGGAAACTACCCTGATCACTGAGGTTCCCCTACTCCTCCGCCAGGACAGAGACACTTTCTGTGCTGGACAGTTACTGTTACCCGGACCCTGAAGATGTTTTCAGCAGAGAACCTTTCATTGTCAAGTTTTCATCTCCAAAGACAGGTGGGACCAGCTCAACACACGCTGCCCACACTCTACCTTATTTCACCACTCTGGACTAACTCCTGTCTACTTCTGTACTGCCCCAACAGCTGTGAAGGAATTTGTCCTGGTGCCCCTGCATTCGGCCCCACACAATGCTGTGGCAGAGATTGATGCCCTGTATGATGTCTACTTGCACGTGATTGACAAGTGGGGGACTGATGTAAGACTGAGCTCACCTATCATTCCCACTCACCCCCAACTTCTCCCCCACCTCCTTCCCCATTCTCACCTATTTACCTAATCTTCCCTCCCCCTCATCTCCTTCCCTATTACTTCCTCATAAAAGAGCCTGTGATGAGGAGTCAAGAAATGAGGGAGAGGAGGAGGAAGTAAGGAGTCCTGGGAGATGTTTATATCATGGGAATATGTAATGTTTTCTCTGAACCATTGCCAGGGCCACCTACACACCCTTTCAATTACTGATCTCTCTTTGCAGGACATCCTTTTCCTCGGCGACTTCAATGCTGACTGTAACTATGTCAAGCAGCACGACTGGGCCAATATCAGGCTTCGAACCAGCGAGATTTTTAAATGGCTTATACCAGATAACACTGACACCACTGTGGGAAATTCTGACTGTGCTTATGACAGGTGAGAGTGGTCAGTCCACTGGGAGTATGTGGGAGGGCAGGCAGTCACTGCCTGGGGAAGGGTCCCTCCTGCTGTAGTGCTCTCCCCTGGGCCAAAGGGAGAGGGGGGCCCTTGGGGAAGGAGGTAGTCACTGGTCCTATCTATGTACAGGATTGTGGTCTGTGGCTCTCGGCTGAGAAAATGCATTGCACCCAACTCAGCTACAGTGAATAATTTTCAGGAGTCCTTTGGCTTGGACCAGACTGCGGTAGGTGCAGGAAAGGAACCTGCTTTCCATGACTACTCACTTTCTATCATCCATCTATCTATCTATCTATCTATCTATCTATCTATCTATCTATCTATCTATCTATCTATCTATCTATCTATCTATCTATCCATCCATCCATCCATCCATCCATCCATCCATCCATCCATCCATCCATCCATCCATCCATCCATCCATCTATCTATCTATCTATCTATCTATCTATCTATCTATCATCTATCTATCTATTTTATTCATTCATTCATTTGGCTACTCGCTTTTAAAAGGAGAAGCCTATTCTCTGCCCCTAGAAAGCTTTTCAGATAATCAAGTGTCTAAGGACTTGGGCCATCCAAACAGAATTTTCCTCAACACCTTTCCATTTTGCATCTAGCCAAATTCCATTATTTTTATGAGTTGGTGGAGCCCTTAAGTAGTCAGTGTCCTCCCGCTTCCATCTCTGAAGGCAATTTCTCTACTGCCTGCCCTTGACTGCAAACCACTTCTGTGCAAGGCATGAGGGTGGGGGTGGGGTGGCACACACATCAATTTCCTCTTAAGCCCGAGCCCTCTTCTGCAGTTTTGGCTTTTCCCTGTAGTTCTGACTTGGAAACGGTATTTATCAAGTAAGTGCAATATATTCAGGGCATTATCCAAAAAGACTGCTGGGCCATTATAAGCTGAGAAATTCTGTTTCCCAGCCTCAGACTAATCTCTGACCCTGGCCAAAACTGAGATCTATGTCCTGACTGAAATCACTGTTTTCAGCATTCATTTTGCAAATGTTCACCATAGGGGTAGAGATGGATCAATGTAAGTGATTTTCATAAATCAATAATTGTATAGAGTACTAGTGGAAAAAAATCAAACCAACTGTTCTCTGGGGTGAGGACTCCCATAGGGAACATTTCCTCTGGTGCAAAGAGAACACTAATCTCATGATTACCTCTTGGCTGGAGGAAGGACTTTGGGAAGGACTCAACCTTGTTTACTCCTGCCTGCCCAACCATCCAAAGTCAATCACTGAGGTTTGCAAAGATTTTTTTTAAAAAGGGCTGAAGATCAAAGAATTGCCTGACTCTCTCTTCTTTCCTCCTTCCAGGCGTTAGCCATTAGTGACCATTTCCCTGTAGAAGTGACACTGAAAACTCACTGAAGCTCTCTAAGGACTGTCTAGGATGCCCCTCTTGATGCCTATTTTGTCACATGCATCCAACAGCTCCGCAGGACACTAAGGTGGGACAGCATTTCCTGGACTCTCAAGGAGGTGGAGTCAGGTGCCACAGATGTTTTCCTTTTTTAAGACTGAAGATTCTCAGGGCCCAAGGTCCTGGGGTCCTGAAACAGTTCTAGCGGCCTTGAAGTACATATTCATTCCCAACCTCCAAGGCCAGGCCAAATCCCCTCCCCTTTGCCTGACACCACCAAATGCTTTCTGCTGGGCACTTTCACTCAGCCTAACAGTTGCTGAGTTCACTCTAAGCCTCAGGCACAAAATTCTTCAGGGGTTTTCTATGGATCTTGACAACTAGCAAGAACCATGGACAAGATAATTAATTTAGAATGGAAAAGCCCTACTTCCAAAATGTACAAGGTCAACAGCTCTGATTTTGGATGCATTAGCAGAATGCATTCATTTTCTACTTTTCTTTTTTCTGGGCTCATAGTCTGCAATAGCTCCTCCTATCCTTGATTTTGCTCTGTGGCAGGAACTGGAGAATAGGCTTCTGTTAGCTGCCCCCTTTTGCATTCCAAAGGCCTGGGCTTCTGGCTGCATCTTGTGGTCAGCATGTTGCTGGCCAGGCCAGCAGCTAGTTCTTCTTCAGTAAGAGTTTTTATTTTTTTTTAATTAATAAAGTATTTTTTTCCCGTTACATGTAAAGATAGTTCTCAACTTTTGTTTATACAAGCTTTCCAATTTCAGATTTTCCTCCCTCCCTCCCCTCCCTCCCCCCTCCCCTAGACAGCAGGTAATCTGATATAGGTTATATCTATATCTATATATATATACACACACATAATAACATTAATCATATTTCTGCATTAGTCATGTTATAAGAGAAAAATCAGAGCAATGATGAAAAACCTCAAAATAGAAAAACAACAGCACCAAAAACAAAAGAAATAGTATGGTTCATTCAGCATCTATACTCCACAGTTCTTTTTTTTTCCCCTGGATTTGGAGATCCTCTTCTATCATGAGTTCCCTGGAACTCTTCTGTACCATTGCATTGGTGAGAAGAATACAGTCTTTCACAGTAGATCAACATTCAATGTTGATGATACTGTGTACAATGTTCTTCTGGTTCTGCTCATCTCACTCATCATCAGCTCATGCAAGACCCTCCAGGTTTCTCTGAACTCCTCCTGCTCATCATTTCTTACAGCACAATAGTATTCCATTGTATTCAAAAACCACAACTTGTCCAGCCATTTCCCAATTGATGGGCACCTCCTCGACTTCCAATTCCTTGCCACCACGTAAAGAGCAGCTATAAATATTTTTGTACATGTGGGTCCCTCTCCCCTTTCCATGATCTCTTTGGGAAAAAGACCCAAAAGTGGTATTGCTGGGTCAAAGGGTATGCACAGCTTTATCGCCCTTTGGGCATAATTCCAAATTGCTCTCCAGAATGGTTGGATCAGTTCACAGCTCCACCAACAATGCATTAGTGTTCCAATTTTCCCACAGCTTCTCCAACATTTATTATTTTCCTTTTTTGTCATTTTAGCCAATCTGATAGGTGTCAGGTGGTACCTCAGAGTTGTTTTAATTTGCATCTCTCTAATCATTAGAGATTTAGACCATTTTTTCATATAGGAATAGATAGCTTTGGTTTCTTCATCAGAAAACTGCCTGTTCATATCCTTTGACCATTTCTCAATTGGGGAATGACTAGGATTCTTATAAATTTGATTTAGTTCCCTATATACTTTAGAGATGAGGCCTTTATCAGAAGTACTGGCCATAAAAATTGTTTCCCAGCTTTCTGCCTCCCTTCTAATTTTGGATGCATCACTTCTGTTTGTACAAACATTTTTTAATTTAATGTAATCAAAATCATCCATTTTGCATTTTATAATATACTCTATCTCTTGTTTGGTCATAAACTGTTTTCCTTTCCAAAGATCTGACAGGTAGACTATTCCTTTCTTTCCTAATTTACCTATGGTATCACCTCTTATGTCTAAATCATGTATCCATTTTGACCTTATTTTAGTATAAGGTGTAAGATGTTGGTCTATGCCTAATTTCTGCCATACTATCTTCCAGTTTTCCCAGCAGTTTTTGTCAAATACTGAGTTCCTATCCCAGAAGCTGGAGTCTTTGGGTTTATCAAACACTACATTACTAGTGTCATTTACTACTGCATTTCCTGTGCCTAGCCTATTCCAATGATCTACCACTCTATTTCTTAGCCAGTACCAGATAGTTTTGATGACTGCCACTTTATAGTAAAGCTCCAGGTTTGGTACTGCTAACCCACCTTCCTGTGACTTTTTTTTCATTATTTCCCTGGATATTCTTGATTTTTTGTTTTTCCAGATGAATTGTTATTATTTTTTCTAGCTCTATAAAATAATTTTTAGGTAGTCTGATTGGTATGGCACTGAATAAGTAAATTAATTTAGGCAGTATTGTCATTTTTACTATATTAGCTCTGTCTATCCATGAGCAATTGATATCTTTCCAATTATTTAGATCTGATTTGATTTGTGTGAAGAGTGTTTGGTAGTTGTGTTCATAGAGTTCCTGGGTTTGAAGAGTTTTTATTCTTAATGTTCAGTAAAAGCCTACTTTGGAGAAAACAACTTTATGACCACTTGTCTATTTAAAAAACAGGAAGATGTCACTTTTAACTAGCATTCTGTCTACAAAATGCTACTCACAGATATTAAAAATGTGGCTTCCCACTGAACCAGGAGAGACCCTGGATGCTACATCTTCACTGTTCTCTGAATCCTTAGTCAGTTTTTAAATAATAAATCTTACATTTTGTGCTTTTCACATCCATGATTTCACTTGTCATAAAAGCCATGTGAGTTATGTAGTAGAGGGAATCATTCTTTCTATCTGACAGATAAAGAAACTGAGGTCCAGAAGTTAAGGGGCTCACTCCCAAACAACTGTGCCTTGCATTCTTTTCTTTTCTTTTTTTTGGCAGGGCAATGAGGGTTAAGTGACTTGCCCAGGGTCACACAGCTAGTTAAGTGTCAAATGTCTGAGGCTGGATTTGAACTCAGGTCCTCCCGAATCCAAGGCCAGTGCTTTGTTCACTGCGCCACCTAGCTGCCCCCCTGTGCCTTGCATTCTTATAGCCTTTTTCCATTTATAATTTTATCAGATTTTTCTAAAAAACACAAATAAATTGGTTCCATGTCCCCAAGAGGCCTTTTGGAAGACTCAGGTCATGTGACACAGTGACTGTGGTTGGTCATAGACAAGTCATTTCACCTTTAAGGGCTCCCAGGCCCTTTTCTTGCATATCTGGTGGAGGAAGTGTTCACCCAGGTTTGGCTCCTTCCTTTCCATCACTCCAAAATTATGCTCCATTCAGGAACCTCATTATGCTATCCAAAGGATCAGAACAACAATCTCATGTTTGATGATTTAGACTAAAAATATCTAGGATCAGGAAGGAATTTTCTATACAATTAACAGACACCTTGTTCAAAATTTGGATTTTGTTCCTGAAATGGCACTCACGTGAATAGGATTTGGAAATGGCTATGAAGCTGACTGTTCCAGGAGAAAACAGGCTTTGGAAAGTAAAGCTCTTTGAGAACGAGTTAACAGAAGCATTTATAAATCTTGCAAGAAATGAGTATTGGGAAGATCCCATCATCCCTCCTTCTCTTCCCCATTCCCCTTCTCTGCAACACTCATTCCAATGATAAACAAACAAAAATCCCGAAAAGTTCTTTATTTGAAAAATCTTGTTCATGTGGAAAACCTATTTCCACCCTGAGTCTGAAGGGAGTGGGGAGGTGCTCCTTGCAGATCACTGGTTACCTGTAGAACTGCTTCCCACGACTAGCAACCAGGCAGCCCTGAGGCTGGGGAGCAAAAAATCTTAGGACTTTCATTCACAATTCTCTTTGAGCAAAGGAGGACCCTTAGCAAAGGAGTTCTATTTCCAAGTTCCTATAAGCCCACTACTCATGATTCCCAGGTAAAGTGCTGCTCAGGAACACAAGACTTCCTTTCCACATCATTGGCCAAGTCTCTTGAGAACCAACCTACCCAAGCACTTTCAAGGTGCATGTGGGATGGGGTGAGGGAGACGGGACAAAAAGCAGTGATGGGAAGAGAGAAGGATACCTTTGGCATATGAGGATAAAGGGGATGGGATCTTCTGAAAAGATCAACAAACTAAGAACAAATAATTAAATTGAATTTTCTCTTGAAAAATCCTGTTTTAAAAATCTACAGCTACCCAAAGAAAGGCCCATAGGTCTCCACATGGCTTTGCTTCAGTGTCCCCAGTTAGACATCTGTGTCAGAAGCCTAAACATTTATGATTTTCGTTCTTTAAGAAATTGTAAATACATATGAAGAGACTTCTGGATGGAGTCTCTGGATATAAAGCTGACAAAGTTCTGAATATCTGATTCTCGTTGTTTCAACAGCCGGTCAGCAGTAGGTTTTCTCATCATGGTTTTGGTAAGCTGCCGAGCATGATCTAAGGACAGGGTTAACATGTTATTAATTTCTAGGTCACCAAATGTCAAACCAATTAAAGTCATAACCTGGATTCACAGAAATGTATTCCTACAAGTATATCCCACCTTATGATGCTTTAATCGACTTTATTTTGTAATAATGTTAAGAGCAAGCCAAATGCCATCATAAAGTCCTACTTCATTCCCCAACACCATTAGATGACCACCTTAGTTATTAGCTCCTGCTCCCATCCCAGCTGTGAAAGGAAGCCCACTTTCCTGCATAACCCTGATGACCTCCTATCCCAGGCATGATCCGGACTTCCGCCACACTTTCTATTTGAAGTCTAATCTTTTCTGGGAAGTTTGGACTTCCTTTCCAAATCCCTCACACCTTGGTCTGATTCCTCCTGGTCAACTCCCTTGCCCGTGTTAGTTCAGTGGTTCTGATCTCCCTCCCACTTAGCTGTTTCTGTGGAACTTCCCTCATAATGTTCTTTACTGTGATTCTCTGGGACAAACCAACAATGGTAGATTAGATCTACTGGTAGACTGACACATGGACATCACTTTGGAAAGCCAAAGCTTCAAAGGCAGCAGTATGATCCAGTACCTTTCTCCTTACAAGAGTTTCCTCCCTTGTGATAGGTAGTTTTTAACAAAAGGAGGAAAATAAATTAAATGTCACTAGCAGAAACAGTCCAAAGGGCTCTCTCCCTCAGTGACCAGTCTCCCCTTTGAATTTAGTCCTAGCAGAGAGGCATCTTCTCACCTGGGATCACCAGCCACTCGGACATCACACTGAAAGCTGTGCTGTGCACCTTGTCTTCTGGCACAATCTGATCCACCATACCTATTCTGAGGGCATCAGCCGGAGAGAAGAGCAACCCCCGCTGAAGGGCAATCTCTGAAGCTCTGTTCCCGATCGTGTTAACGAGGGTATCTTTAAACCTAGAATTAATCACACACATACACACACACTTCAGTTAACTCTTGTGTGGAAGGGAATGAGCATCAGTGATCAGCACTTTTACAAATAGATGCATCTAGTGCTAAAAGAGGTAACAGACTGACTCCAAAAAAAGAAAAGAAAAAAAAAAAGGAAAGCCAAAGCTTCTTTTCAAGATGACGTTCCCAGCCGTGCAGAAGACATAAGCCTGCCTGATGAGGCTTATGATGGGGTCAGCTTTACCAGAAGGGTGCCACGATGCCCAGCAGCGTTTCATTCAGACCAATGGTGTACTTGGGATTGTCAGCCATGACTCGATAGTCCGAAGCTAAGGAAATCAGGCAGCCTCCGGCAGGGCTTGCTCCCTAGAAGCAAAACCAAATGTTGCCTTTGAGCAGTTTTGCTATTCCATCAGCTACAGCATCTGGACACTCGAAGCTAACACACAGATCATCAGATTCAGTGCTGGAAGAATCTGTTGTCGCTTGTAGTAGAAAGGAAAAAACAAAACAAAGCCTGCCTGTAGCTTTGGGCTTTCTTAACCTCCTAAGGTTTTAACCGACAGACAAAAGCATGTAGAAAGTGCTAGGAATGTTTCTATGGGTCAAATGATTTCCCATTAGGAAGGAAGCATCCGCAGGGATTTATAAAATGTCAGTGTATTTTGGAGCCTTTTGGAACTGGTTTAAATAGTAATACATCAGAGGTCATCTCAATGGAGCAGCGGCGGGATTCTTAGATTTGAAGCCAGAGGACAGACAGAGGTTTGAACCTGAGCTTGCTCTTAACTAGTTAAAATGAGTTTGGCTAAGTCTCTTCCTGTCTTTGGGCTTCAGTTTCCTGAACTTTAAAATGAGGGGGAATGAGCTTAGAATCACTAAAGTTCCTTTTAGATCGAAATTCTGTGACCCCCAAACTCTCAATGGAACCATGCAGAGGCCAACCTAAAGCTAACTAAAGAGCATGGCCAGAACAGCAAGCACATGCTTCTCTTTAAAGTCTGAATCCAAGTGGCGAACCTGAACTTCTTCCATCTAGAGTTTTTGTTGTTGCTGTTCAGTTGTTCTAGTCAACTCTAACTCTTTGTGACCCCAATTTTGGGGTTTTCTTGGAGTGGTTTTCCATTTCCTTGTCCATATCATTTTACAGATGAGGAAACTGAGGCAAACAGTTAAGTGACTTGCTCAGAGTCACACAGCTAGGAAGTGTCTGAGGCTGGATTTGAACTCACGAAGATGAGTCTTCCTGACTCCAGGCCATGCACTCTATCCACCGTGCCACCTAGCTGCCTTAGTTTTTACCTGGAAGTTTAAAAAACATGAAGTCAGACAAAAAGGCAACTTGCATTGATTGCTGCTATCACCACCATGTTGGACATGTACAGCTTCAGCCACATTTCTTGGACCGCTTTCCAGTACTCAGCATAGTGTGCTGCGTTCTTTCCACACATATCAACGATATTCAGGCCAGCAGAGAAGATTCTGGGGCTGTCCTGAAGTAATAAGAAACAATTGATCAGTTAACATACATTTATTAAGCACCTACTATGTGGAAGGCACTAAGGAGCTGACACTAATGAAACCCTCCCTACTCTATCTAGGTCTATGAAGGAAGACATGTACATGCAAGTATACACAAAACACAGACAAAGTTATACGGAGTGATTTTGGGAAGAGGAGGTGGTGCTTGAGCCAAACTTGGAAGGAAGGTAGGGGGCAGCAGAGGTGAAGAGGGAGGGTGTTCCAGGCATGAGAGGACAGTCTATGCAAAGGCACTGAGAATGAACTTGGGATGGACCCTGGCGTATGTGAAGGGGGCATAAAGTGCAATTATCCTAGAAATTTATGTTAGACCCAGGTTGGACCTAAGGTCTTTAAATGCCAAAGGCAGGAATTTGCATTGTAGAGGTAACAGGAGCTTACTCAGGAGAGGAGTGACTTGATCAGACCTATGCTTCAGGATGGGGGATCAAAATGGCAGCATGGCATTTAACAAACTCTGACTCATAACCTTGTGGACAAGAAGAAGAAGAAATGAGTTTGTGAATTATCGACTTTCCCTTTCCTTCTCCATTGTCCTGGATGAATGCAGCTTCCACTACTGTGAAATGAGGGGACTGGATTATGTGCTAACAAGCCAGTTTGATTCCTAACAGGCTGAACAACCATCTCTAAAGCATTGCTTTAAAGATGGCTGGTCATCTGCAGGGAGGTCTCTAGAAGCACGCTGAACAGCTCTACTTGGACCTGTCAATGCCTTAGAGACAGCACAGCAGGCCTTGGAAGCTGCAGATAAGTCAGCCACACAAACTCTTAGACCTGGAAGGGAACTTGAGGGTCAGCTAGTCTAACCCAGTTAGATGAGATGGATTAAAGCCCTTCCAATTCTACCCCTCCCCGCTAGAAAACAGTTCTTCTAGCCAGTGCTTGGAAATTATGTCTGGACGCATCTGACAGCTCAACTTCTTAGAAAGTTACTTATATTAAAGCAACATCTGACTCCTTGTTACTTCCACCAATCTGCCCTACTGTGGTGACTTGTTATCAGAGTGTAAGTCTAATCTTTCTTTGATAAGACAGTTCTTTAAGTATTTGAAGTCAACTATCATATCTTCCTCCCTTTTCTCTGCTTCACATCTTTTTTTCAATGAGAGAAATTTGGTAGCCTGTAGCCAAAGCTTCAGGAGTTGTAGATCCTTTCCCATCAAAACTTCTTAAATCCACTATTAGACACTTTAGTGAATGTATCTTTGAATAATTTGAAAGTAATGGGGCAGGGGCAGCTAGGTGGCGCAGTGGATAGAGCACCAGCCCTGGAGTCAGGAGTACCTAAGTTCAAATCCAGCCTTAGCACTTACTAGCTGTGTGACCCTGGGCAAGTCACTTAACCCCAATTGCCTCACTTAAAAAAAAAAAAAAGCGCTAAAAGTAATGGGGCAGCTAGGTGGTGCAGTAGACAGAGCACCAGCCCTGGAGTCAGGAGGACCTGAGTTCAAATCTGGCCTCAGACACTTGACACTTACTAGCTGTGTGACCCTGGGCAAGTCACTTAACCCCCATTGCCTCACCCTAAAAAAACTAAAGATAGTAACAAATGGATATGAGAATAATAAAGAAAATAAATTAATATCAATTCTAGGTTAACTATCAGAGAACTGTGAAACTATTTTTAACATTCATTTTTTTTTGGCGGAGCAATGGGGGTTAAGTGACTTGCCCAGGGTCACATAGCTAGTAAGTGTCAAGTGTCTGAGGCCGGATTTGAACTCAGGTACTCCTGAATCCAGGGCCAGTGCTTTATCCACTGCGCCACCTAGCTGTCCCCTAACATTCATTTTTATAAGACTTTAAGTTCCAAATTTTCCTCCTTCCCTCCTGCCCCTACCCCCTCCTTAAGACAGCAAGTAATTTTATATAGGTTATACATGTACAATCATATTTTAAACTATTTCTTAAAAGGTTATTCCACAAAGCTAAGAGGGATAGCTGACATGTTAGATGACACAATGATCAGTTGGTACAATGCTAATTAAAATTAAAATTAAAATTAATTTTTTAAAAAAATGTAAAAGAGATTAAGCGTAGTCATGCACTTAGGTTAAAAATAAATTATACAACTATAGTACAGGAAAGACTTGGCTTTTAAAGCAGTTCTCCTACTCTCTTCACTATTTCTCATGAGAGAAGAGTATGTCAGTTATAATGACTATAGTCTTCAGTCTTCTAGAGAGACTTAATTAATAAAGTCTACCTTTGGCCATGGAATGTCATTTACCTATTATGGGTTTTTCTGAAACCTCCAGAGAGTCAGGGAGTATCTGAAGTCTAATTAATTGTGTGTAACATGGTCATCGTGAAAAGTGATACCTCATAGTGTCGACCTGCATAGATATTAGAACCAAAGAGAGTCAAGGATTAAGAGTGCTCAACATGTTTACCTTCACCCTACTGCACCCTACTACAGCTATGTACTGACAGAGAAGTCTTCTATTGGATTTCTGAATGCATATTCTTGCAAGACAGTGTGATAGCCCACTTGACTATCTGGTCTTTTTAGCAGTCATATTTATCACTGTCAACAAAACTGGCATGTTGTTTTATTAATCAGTCTTGTGAATTGGGCGGTATGACTCAGTTCTCCAGCCTCATTTCCTATAGGTGAACTGGTAAAATAGAATCCCATGGTCTGCAAAGGTTAGTATGAAACTTGACAACTGTCAGCCAGCAAGCATTTTTAAGCATCTACTATGTACCACACACTGGGCAAAGTGCTGAGGATACAAAGAAGGGCACAAAACCAACAGTCTCTGCTCTCAGGGAGCTCACAGTCTAATTAGGGAGACAACACATAAACATCTGTATACAACTGAGATATGTACAGGACAAATTGGAGATAATCTCAGAGGGAAGACAATAAGATTATAGAGAACTGGGAAAGGCTTCTTTTTTTTTTGTAATCTTAATATAATTTTATTTTTTTTCCAGCTACATGCAAAGATAGTCTTCAAAAATCATCTCCATAAGATTTCTAATTCCAAATGTTTCTTCCTTCCTCCCTTCCCTCCCACCTCCCCAAGACGGCAAGCAATCTGACATAGGCTACACATGTACGATCACATTAAACATATGGGAAAGGCTCCTTGTAGAAGGTAGGGGTTTAGTTGAGTCTTGAAGGAAGCCAGAGAAACCAGGAGGTGGAAATAAGGGGAGAAAGAGTTCCAGACATGGGGGATGGCCAGTGAAATGCATAGTCAGCAGCTGGACTGTCTAGTTTGAGGAACTCTAAGGAGGCCAGTGTCACTGGTTTGCAAAGTACATGATGGGGAGTGAGAGGAAAGAAGACTGGAAAGGGACACAGGGGCTGGGTTATGAAGGGCTTTAAGAGCCCAACAGAAGATTATTTTACGTTCGATCCTGGAAGTAATAGGGAATCACTGGAGTTTACTGAATAGGAGAGGTGATGGGAACAGACCTGAGCTTTGGGATGATCAGTTTAATAGCTGAAGGTAGATGGACTGGAGTGGGGAAAGATCTGAGGCAGGGAGAACCAAAACGCTATTGTAGTGAGATAATAGATTATTAATAACCAATGATTTGGGGAAATCCAGAGTTCCCTGATTTTAAAAGGCCAGTCTCTTCAAGGACATTGCTGATAATAAGACTGGACTAACTTTCTTGTTTAGACTCCACCCGGGGAAGCTATTATATTCTGCTCAGGCTTGGGTGGGGCATAAATTCTTTGAATAAATTGTCCAAGGTGGGGGGTAGGGGGGAAGAGAACTTCAGAACTAAATGATATAAGCAAAGTTCAGGCCCAGCCCCTCATTGTAATATTCATTCTTTCATTAATTATTAACCAATAAAACATTTTTTTAAGTATTAACCAATCAGGGTTGGTTCCCACTGTGGGGACCATCTACTCTTTTGAGGGGTATATAAACTGTGAGTTCACCACTATGATTATCTTTGGTCTAAGAGATATAGCCAAATGACCATCCTTTTATTATTAAACTGCTAGCCTTATTAATAAAATGATTAAATTACTCTGGAACTTTATCTCTTGAACCTTTTTAATCCCCATGGTAGTTTAAGGGTGAGATCATGAGGATGGGCACCACAGTGGCACAGTCAGAAGAGAAGACAGGACAGACAAAAGAGATGTTATGACAGTAGAAACTTCAGGACTTAGAAAATAATTGGATATGAGGCTAAGAGTGAAGAGTCAAGGATAACATGTTGATTGCAAGCTTGAATAGCCAGGAGGATGCTGGTGCTCTGTACAGTAATGAGGAATTTAAGAAGAGAAGAAGGCTTGGGGGAAAAGGTAACGAGTTCAGTTCTGGACATGTGAGTTTAAGATTTCTACAGGGGGCAGCTAGATGGCGCAGTGGATAGAGCACCGGCCCTGGAGTCAGGAGTACTTGGGTTCAAATCCGGCCTCAGACACTTAACACTTACTAGCTGTGTGACCCTGGGCAAGTCACTTAACCCCAATTGCCTCACTAAAAAAAAAAAAAAAAAAGATTTCTACAGGACATTCAGTCGGAGATGCCTAATAGTGAGAGATCAAAGACTGGAGGTCAGGAGAGAGATTAGGGCTGGATAAACAGGTCTGTGCATCATCTGCATAGAGATGACAATTATATGCACAAGAGCTGATGAGGTCACCAAGTGAAACACTACAGAAGGGGAGAAGAGAAGGTGGGCCAGGACAGAACTTTGGAGGAAACTTATGGTTAGTGGGCATGAAGAAGATCCAGCAAAGGAGACTGAGAAGGGGCAGAGGGATAGGAGGAGAACCAGGAGAGAGCAATGTCATGAAAACCTAGAGAGAAGAGAGTATTAAGGAGAAGAGAGTGATCAACAGTGTCAAAGGCTACAGAATCAGTCAGTCAACAAGCATTTATTAAGCACTTATTATATGCCAATCATTATGTTGGGGATATAAAGTAAAAAAATAAAACCTAAGTCCCTGTTCTTAAGGATCCCACAGTCTAATGAGGAAAACAACATGGAAACAACAACATACAAACAGGATTTATACAGGATAAATTGGTGATAATCACAGAGGGAAGGCACTAGGCATTAAGAGGGACTGAGAAAGGTTTCTTTCCAGTCAGGAGTATAAGCGAAAGTACAAACTGTTGGAAAAAAGGTGGTCAGGGAAGCTGTGTCATCAGGAGGGAACCTAGTCTCAATGAGAACAAGAAAATGGAATAAGTGAGAAAGTAAAAGGTTTAAATGAAAGTAAGTTTGTTACCTATGGAGCAGGCATTCCAAAGGACACAGTGGAAGGGATGGATAGCTTTAGCATGGGAAAATGGTGGTGGTGGGGGGGTGAGAGTATAGAAATAAGTGAGTGGTCAGTGTGGGATTTGAGAAGGGGTTTGTACAAAGGAGAGGACATGATTGGGTAGGAGGCTGTTAATCATTGAGAGGAATGCTGTGTCCTCCTCAGAAGTCAGGACATATTATTCAAGTCCTGGGGGTTTCTTCCCCCCATCTCCACCATTTCTTCCTTTTTCCTGCTGAGTTTATAGTTAACCAGCAGAGAATGTTCCTCTCAGATAAGAACTAACTACATAATTCAAGCCCTAGAAGGCTTATTCCCACTCCCCCAAATTATCCTTCCTTTCCCTGCTGAGTCAACAGAGGTTTTCTGAAGCTAGAGAACAAAGAATCGTAAAATCTCAGGGTCTGGTTGTCTCATGGGTTGAGGGCAACAGTGGCGCCACATCTGGGGGCGTGGTCTACATGTTTAGAAGTGTCGTGAAGAATGTGAACCCAGATGGGGGAAGGGACTTTGCATTAGATCTAGGATAAAAAGGGGAACTTCACTGTGGCAAGATACCACTCCTCTGCAGTGCCTGCCCTTTCTTGCAAGATCACAATAAAATAGCCTTCATTCTTTGCACCAGACCAGGAGTCATGCCTCAGTTTACCTGTTTCTAACATTGAGGAATGAGTTCAGGGAGGTTATTATCATTCCTGAAGGTTGAGTTTCTAGGTGAGTCCTACCAGGGTGCCAGGTCATTTATCTCTTTAACTCTTCTTCCCCAGATTTTTCATAAATTGATTATGCTTTACAAAGAAAAAACCTTGTATGTGTTCTTAAGTATTTTCACATTTGTCCTTTCTTCTGTCCATTTTGCCCATCTTCCTCATCAAACTATGCGTTCATCAAGGACAACAGTTATTCATCTTCTACTTCCTTTCTAACCTCCCTTAAATGGATCTAATACAATACAGTGAGACAGATACATACATATACACATACATATATATGTATATACTCATATATTTATATACATGCAAGATAATAAATAGATTTGCCTGGTCTATATCTTATGCTTTACTGATGATTTGGTTAAAAATTTCCCACACATCTTTGCTACAGGTCATCATGCCCAGGAAAATTGATCAATAAGAATTTACTAACCACCTATCTGTGCCAGGCACCGTGCTTAGCACTGAAATTCCAAGAAAAAACCAAGTCAAGTCCTTGACCTTAAGGAGGTTATATTCTATTTGGGGGACAGTGCCATTCACCATCTGAGGAGCCACTAGAAGTATTTTCAGGAGCTTTTGAGGCTAAATTCCAAGAATACTTCCCTCTTCTCATTTACTCTACCACTTTAAAACTTCTTCTATAATGGCTCATTCTTTTTTTTTTTTTTAGTGAGGCAATTGGGGTTAAGTGACTTGCCCAGGGTCACACAGCTAGTAAGTGTTAAGTGTCTGAGGCCGGATTTGAACCCAGGTACTCCTGACTCCAGGGCCGGTGTTCTATCCACTGCGCCACCTAGCTGCCCCTATAATGGCTCATTCTTAGGGGTCAGAGGGCAAGCAGGCCTGTGGTTGCTTGCAGACCAGAGCACAGGCCATGGGAGTTGTGACTATAATAGCTCATTCTTCAATTATGACTTTCATCCTATTAAACTTGGCATGTCTCTTGTCTTTCTGGCTGTCCTCCAGTGGCTAACAGGCCCACAGGAAAATGCCATACTCTTCTCAATATGCTCCAGAATCCTTGGCAAGATCACCTATTCTATTCTCCTGAATCTCATTATTATCATGACACTAATCCCCTTGTTTTCCTATTTGAAGAATTTTGGCTTTTGAATCTTGAACAAATGATAGATTTGCATGTTACTCAAAAAACCCAGCTTGAGGGAAAAGTGAAATCAATAGTGAATGAAAATTAAACAAAATACATACGGATGTTAAGATGACACCTCTGCAACTTTTATCATTTTCCAGTTTCTCCCAGTTTATTATAAATTCTGTTAGCAATTCCAGACTTAAGCTGTTCACGGGGGGATTCTTCAACCTGATTGTAGCAACTCCTAGTTCACAAATGCAAAATGGAAAAGTCACCCCTCTGAATGGAAAAGAGTCAAAGACAAATCTGTTTAATCAATGTAAGCATGAAATGAAAATACCCTTTACTGTGTAAGACCTGAACCCCTTAGGTGGTCTCATCAAAAATATCACCCATATGGATGGCCAAAGAATGTATATGCTGATTTCTAATCTTAGGTATGGACCAGAAAAGGGGTTATTTAAATCATAAAAGTATTTTATTATTTTCCAGTTACATGTAAAGATAGTTTTCAATACTTGTTCTCATAGGATTTTTAGTTCCAAATTTTTCTCCTTTCCTCTCTTCCCTCCCCCCTCCCCAAGACAAAAAGCAACCTGATATAGGTTTTAGATGTACAATCAAATTAAACACATTTCTGCATTAGTCATATTGTGAAAGAAGAATCAGAGCACAAGGGAAAAACCTTGGGGAAAAAAAAATAGAAACGGTATGGTTCAACCTCTATTCAGAATCCACAGTTCTTTTTTCTGGATGTGGAGAACATTTTCCATCATGAATTCTTTGGAACTGTCTTGGATCACTATATTGCTGAGAAGAGCCAAGTCTATCACAGTTGATCATCATACAATGTTGCTGTTACTATGTACAATGTTCTCCTGGTTCTGCTCACTTCACTTAGCATCAGTCCACTTAAGTGTTTCCAGGTTTTTCTGAAATCTGCCTGCTCATCATTTCTTATAGCACAATAGTATTCTATTGCATTCATATACCACAACTTGTTCAGCCATTCCTCAATTGATGGGTATTCCCTCGATTTCCAATTCTTTGCCAGAAAGGGGTTATTTAGAAAAACTATTTACCCCTGGATAAATATGGAATCAGCCAACAAGTACTTAGTAATTGCCAAATTCATGCCCATCAATACTATGGCAATTCAGTTCAATTTAACAAAGTATTTACTACAACAGTTTTCATCCTCTGGATCTGGAGTTATTGCACATTTACATGTGCATCAAACCTTGTCATTCTGATCTTTTACTGACAACAAAATATGTAACATGATTCAGGAGAAGCAAACATACCTTCCACAGATGGAATAAGTATTATGTATCAGATATATGAAATATTTTTTGCTAAAATTTATTACACACTGTAACATTAGCCCCCCCAAAATACAAAATAAGGCATAAAATCTTACATAAAACCATTAGCATTTAAGAAAGTAGAAGCAAGTGAAACAACTATGCCAAACAAGCTTTTGTTTTGTGTTCCTTTCTAGGTCTGTAGTTCCGCAACCTTCAGTTTTGTTTTCTTGCTTTTAACAATATAATTGTAGTTATTTTGCATATGTTATAGTTCTATTGATCTTTTTTGCATCTCTGCAAGGACCTATATTTTGTATAGTTGTTTCCATATTTCTTTTTTTGTTTGTTTATTTTTTGGGGCAGGGCAATGGGAGTTAAGTGACTTGCCCAGGGTCACACAGCTAGTGTCAAGTGTCTGAGGCTGGATTTGAACTCAGGTCCTCCTGAATCCGGGGCTGGTGCTTTATCCACTGCGCCACCTAGCTGCCCCCTGTTTCCATATTTCCTTGTATCTTATTTACCATTTTAAAGCACCATATTATTTACTTCACATTAATAAATCATAATTTGAACCATTCTGGAACAGATATATTGTTTCCTTATTTGTTATTTTAAATAGTGTAGCTATAAACATTTTTATAGATACGTCCTTTTAATGATAAAATACTAGCAAAGAATGTCTTGATTAGTATTTTTTCTAGTTACATGTAAAGATAGTTTTCAACATTTGTTTTCATAAGATTTTGAGTTCCAAATTTTTCTCCTTTCCTCTCTTACCTCCCCCCTCCCCAAAACAAAAAGCAATCTGATATAGGTTATATATGTGCAATCACATTAATGATATTTCTGCATTAGTCATGTTGTGAAAGGAGAATCAGAACAAAAGGGAAAACCCTCAAAAAACAACAAAAAAAGTAGAAATAGTATGGTTGATTCTGTATTCAGATTCCACAGTTCTTTTTTCTGCATGTGGACAGTATTTTCTACCATGTCTTTTGGAATTGTCTTGGATCACTGTATTGCTGAAAAGAGTGAAGTCTATCACAGTTGATTATCACACAATGTTGCTGTTACTGTGTACAATGTTCTCCTGATTCTGCTCACTTCACTCAGCATCAGCCCACTTCAGTGTTTCCAGGTTTTTCTGAAATCTGCCTGCTCATCATTTCTTATAGCACTACATTCATATACCACAATTTGTTCAGCCATTCTCCAATTGATGGGCATCCGCTCAATTTCCAATTCTTTGCCATGTAAGGGGATCTCTTAAGGTTGTCTTGTCCTTCTGTTTATGGCATCTGAACATCTTTTCATGAGGTTAAGTATATTTCCTTTTTTGAAAATTATCTGTCCTCGTCTTTATGAGTTCCTTATTCTGAATGTTAGCCATTTGTTTGAAATATATTGCAAATCTTTTCCCCCAGTCTGTTTCTTTTCATTTTAGAGTTATTGCTTTTTTGTTGTACAAAAAACTTTTTTGTTTGTATAATAAAACCCACTAATTAGGTCCAAAACTTTCTTCTGTTTGGTTAATAAAAATGCCCCTCCTCTCCATAATTGAGACAAATATATTATCTCTTTTCCTCCCCATTTTTTATGATTTTTAAAGTATTCAGATTATTTAATTAGTTTGTTGCAGTTCATGGTAGAAAGCCAAATTAATTTTTTAGCCATAAAATTATCCACTTTTCCCAGAAGTTTATTATTAAATGAGGATTCTATTTCCTAGTGTTTTTACATAGGCTTAATGAAATGCTAACTTCTTTTATGTGTTAAGTCCTATTTCTTTGTTCTTTTTTAACACCAAAGTTTTTCTAATTATTCCCTTATAATTTTGAGATTTTCCCCAGTTTTTTTCATAGTTCTTGACTTTCTTTACTATCTAATTTTCTAAATGAATTTTGTTATGACATTCCAACATCCTACAAAAAACCCAATGCTGGTCAAAATACCAGTAGTTAAGTCTGTAAGTTAATGTGGAAAGTATTGACATTTTAAATATATTTATTCAACCTAATCATGAACAAGGGAAGATGCCTCCATTCGTTCAATTATTCTTTTATTTCTCTCAAAATTATGTTGAGGTTGCCTTTACATAGGCCTCTTGTATGTCTCATTAGGTTAACGCCCAAATATTTTATTCAGTTTGCTTTAACTGTAAAATAAAAGTTTTCTAGGGTGGCTAGGTGGCACAAGGGATAGAAGCCAGGCCGGGAATCAGGAAGACCTTGCCTAGCGTCACACAGGTAGTAAATATCATACATGAGATTTGAACCCTAGTATTCCAATTCAAGAGCCAATACTGTCTCCAATGTATTATATAGCTAACTTAAATGACTTTTGTAGTTTTATCTTTATATCCTGTTACTTTACATATTATTTAAACTGCATTATTAAGCAATAATTATAAAACAAATTGGTTCTAGGAAAAGAATAATAGAAAAATGGAACAGAATAGAGGACCCAGAAATAGAAATCAATGTATATATAAATGTTAGTGTTTGGCAAGCCTATGCTTCAAAAACACTGGAGAATGGAATCCCCATTTAATAAAAACTGAAAGGAAAACTAGATAGTTGTATGTCAAGAATTTATTCAGTACAGGGGCAGCTAGGTGGCGCAGTGGATAAAGCACCAGCCCCGGATTCAGGAGGACCTGAGTTCAAAGCTGGCCTCAGACACTTAACACTTACTAGCTGTGTGACCCTGGGCAAGTCACTTAACCCCCACTGCCTCTCAGAAAGAAAGAAAGAAAGAAAGAAAGAAAGAAAGAAAGAAAGAAAGAAAGAAAGAAAGAAAGAAAGAAAGAAAGAAAGAGGGGGCAGTTGGGTGGCGCAGTGGATAGAGCACCGGCCCTGGAATCAGGAGTACCTGGGTTCAAATCCGGCCTCAGACACTTAACACTTACTAGCTGTGTGACCCTGGGCAAGTCACTTAACCCCAATTGCCTCACTAAAAAAAAAAAAAAAAGAAGAAAGAAAGAAAGAAAGAAAGAAGGAAAGAAAGAAAGAAGAAGAAGAATTAATTCGGTACAAACATATCTTTTTGTAGTGGCTAAGAATTGGAAATCAAAGGAATGCCCATCAATTGGGGAATGGCTAAACAAGCTATAGTATATGATGGTGATGAAATATTATTGTGCTATAAGAAATGACAAGCAGGATGATTTCAGATAAGCCTGGAAAGATTTGTATGAACTGATATATGGTGAAGTGAACAGAATCAGGAAAACATTGTGCAGTGACAGCAATATTGTTAAGATCATAAAAGATTTCTGATCCATGCAATCACGGAGATAAATGTTCAATAATATTTTCATTTCTGTCAGATGACACAAATCAGTAGGACATATGGTGGGCAAAGGTGTTTGTCTTATGTAAGGTCCAAATGGAAGATAAGGTACCTCTGTATTAAATGAGAAACCTATGAAGGTTTCCTTTACCTTGGACTTTCTTTTTTATAAATGATAGAAGCTAGGGGCAGCTAGGTGGCGCAGTGGATAGAGCACCAGCCTTGGATTCAGGAAGACCTGAGTTCAAATCTGGCCTCAGACACTTGACACTTACTAGCTGTGTGACCCTGGGCAAGTCACTTAATCCCCATTGCCCTGCAAAAAAAGAAAAAAGAAAAAAAATGATAGAAGCTTCACTTTGGGATTATTCTAGCGTTCCTCCAGAACGTTTTTTGGGCCTTTTTTGGGATCTGTACAGTGCCTGGAAGATAGTAGGCACTTAATAAATGCTTTTTGATGGACTCTTTGCATCTCTATCCTTTTTTTCTCATTTCTGAGATATAGTGATTTAGCTGATACAGTTCTCTGAGGCTTCTCACATTCTGTTAGCAACTGAATTGTCTTGGTTTGATAAATATGAATCGTTTTCAATAATTATTTTTTAATTTCCTTGAAATGGATCTGCCTTCTATAAATTTGTCAAAGCTGACTTGCTTTTTGGGGTTTTTTTGGGGGGGGAGTTTTGGGTTTTGCAGGGCAAAGAGGGTTAAGTGACTTGCCCAGGGTCACACAGCTAGTAAGTGTGAAGTGTCTGAGGCTAGATTTTAACTCAGGTCCTCCTGAATCCAGGGCTGGTGCTTTATCCACTGTGCTACCTAGCTGCCCCCAAAGCTGACTTGTTTTTGAAATAACCAACTCTTGCCTTCATAGCACACAGTGAATTTTGCTGGGTAGATGGTTCTGGGTTCATGGCCCATGCTTCCTAACTTAAAAAAAAAAATGAAGCAACAAATCATATACATGGGTGAGATTCGAATTCCAATTTCTCTAGTTGTCTTTTGTCCTCACTGAAAAGTCTGTTGATTCTGATTTTTGCACTTCTGGCCATTTGAAATAGGTTTTTTTTCCCCCCTGATCACTGCAGTACTGGAATTTAACCATGAAGTTTCTAAGAATGTTAAATGTTGTGTTGTTGTTTATCAATGTCAATAGGGTCTCTTTTTTCTATTACACAAATCTATAACAAATACTCACAGCAAGGCAAATTCAGTTACACAATGGTCATATATGAGACTGCATCACCTTTCTGGTAAGGAAAGTTATATTTCATTAGAAATCATAATTGGTTGCTACTTTGTTCCGAGTTCTGAGGTGTTTCAGAGTTTTCTCCTTCCCTTCATATTATATTGTGGTCACTGCATAAATTGTTTTCCTGATTCTGCTAACATCACTCTGCATTAGTACATATGTCTCTCTATATTTCTCTGAATCTGTCACATTCCTAATTTCTTATGATGCAACAAAATTTCATCACATTCATATCCTAAAACTTTTTTAGCCATTTTGCAATTGCTGCACACCAATTTTGTTTCTAGTTCTTTGATACAATAAAAGGTGCTGCTGTTATACATATTCTTGTACATCTGGGTCTTTTCCTCTTGTCCTTAACCACCTTGGGTTATGTGTCTAATAGTTGCATCACTGAATCAAAGGGGATGTACAATTTAGTGCATACTAAATCAGTATGTTCTGATGACTTTTTGAATGCAATACCAAATTATTTTCCACAAATTAAATAAACCTACAACTCCATCAAGAGGGTACCACTGTAATCCTTTTCTCATATCCCTTCCAACAATTACTATTTGTCTCTTCTGTTATCTTTGGCAATCTGATGGGTGTTAGATAAATTTGCTAAAGGGCATGGACATTATTGCATGCCAATATACTTATACAATGGGTAAATATAATGGGTCTAAACATGAGAAATTGAATTTGCTGAATACGAAATAATTTTTTGAGCTCATAAATGACATGATCATATTAATATTTAGGGAAGTTTATCTGAATTAAAATCATTCAGTAGAACCAAAGGCCTTTTGTGATCCTGTGATTCATGAACAAAGAACAAAACCAATTATTTTGTGAGAAGGAAACTTAGATAAATTCTGAAAAAGGGTTTCAATTAAATGCCCCCAAGTATTGTAGAATGCCTTTCGATCTCTATAGTTGAGAAAAGGAATGTAGAAAATTTTTCTGTACTATGTCTAATTAGAAAGTTATTCATTTCAAGTAAGAACTTTTAAACACTTCTTCTGGCACAGTAATGTCCCATTACATTCAGATATCACAATTTTTTCAGTCATCTCCCAACTGATGGCCATTTACTATATTCCCAGTCTCCTGTGACCACAAAAAAGTACTGCCATGGATATTTTTGGTATATATGAGACCTGTTTCTGACTTCTTTAGGGTATATGCCTCCAAGTAAGAATTTTAATAATTTTATTAGAATAATTCAAAACTGCTTTCCAGGATGGTTGGCCCAATTCTTAACTGCATCAACACTAGTGTGCCACAATTCCACCAAAAGTGTTTATTAGTGTGCCTGTTACTTTGTAGCACCTCCAATATTAACTATTCCCATAGTTTTCATTTGTGCCAATTATCAGGTTTAAAGAGAAGGTTCAGAGTTGTTTTGATTTGCATTACTCTTTCTTTCACATGGTGGTTAATAGTTTTCAATTCTTCTGAGTACAGCTTGTTCATATCCATTGATCACTTGCCCATTAAGGAATGGGTCTTGGTCTTAGCCATTTTTTAGTTCCCTTTATTTCAAGTATATCAAGTCATTATCTGAGATGTTTTCCCAGTAGACAGCTTCCCTTTTTAACCTAGCTGCATTGATTTTATTCATGCATAATCTTTTCAATTTCATGTAATTGAAATAATTTCTTTTGTCTTTTTTATTTCCTCTATTCCCTGACATAGCTGTGGAAGGTACTTGATCTCATTCTCCAATTTTTTATGGTGTTAAAACTTTAAATGCTCAGAGCATACATCCATTTTGAAGTTACTGTGATATACAGTGATGCTGAACTAAACCTAATTTCTATCAAATTACCTTCTAGTTTTCCCAGCAGTTCTTGTTAAGTAGGGACTTCTTTCCTAAGTAATTTTCAGATGTACTGAACAGTGGGCTATTGAATTTGAATGAGTCTGACTCTTTTTTATTTAGTTTGTTACAATGATCATCTACTTTTCTATTTTTTAATGACTACCAGATAATTTTAGTTATTGCCTTACAATATAAATTGAGATCTAGTTGTTCCTACTTTTTCCCCATTATTTTCCTTGAACTTCTAGTTCCTCCAAATGAATTTTGTTATTATTCTAACTCCATAAAGTAGCTCCTTGGTAGTTGGATTGGTATAACACTAAATTTGTAAATTAATTCAGATCCTGTAGTTATTTTCATTACATCAGCACAGCCCAATCATGAGCAATGAGTATTTCCAAAGTTCTTAAGCCATACTTTATTTCTTTAAAGACTGATTATAATGTATTTTATTACAAAACTCATTTGTACCTAGCTTGGTACATTGATTCCCTGGTATTTTAGCATTTAATGGTTGTTTTGATTTGGACTTCCCTTTCTAGGATATCCTCCTGGATTTTGTTATTGCTCTAAATAAATGCTATTGTTTTGTGGCTTTATTTTGTGTCCCAATGCTTTTTTAAAGCTGCTGTCCAAATTATTTTGCCAATTCTCTGGGATTTTCTGAACCATCATGCAGTGAGCAAACAGGGATGATTTTGCCTCCTCTTTGCCTATTTTTATATCCTTATTTTTATCTTTTTTTTTTTTTTTTTGCGGGGCAATGGGGGTTAAGTGACTTGCCCAGGGTCACACAGCTAGTAAGTGTCAAGTGTCTGAGGCTGGATTTGAACTCAGTTACTCCTGAATCCAGGGCCGGTGTTCTATCCACTACGCCACCTAGGTGCCTCAACATTCACTAGCCGCCCCCTATTTTTATCTTATTGCTAACATTTCTAGAACTATATCAAATAATAGTGATGGAAGGGTGGGTGTCCTTGCTTTATTTTTATATTTATTGGAAGAGCAGTATTTTCCCATTACAAGTAATATTAGTTTTTAGTCTTAAGATATATACTTAACACATTAAAATGGCCATTTTAATCCTATACATTTTTTTAGCCTGAGTATTATACTGTCAAAGGCTTTTTTTTTGGTATCAGTTGATATAATAATGTGGTTTTGCACATTCTGGCTTTATAATAGGATTATACTAATTGCTTCCTTAATGTTGGTTTATCCCTCGTATAATATCCAATTTGGTCAGAGTGAATAATTTTTAAATATGTTTTTGCTAGAATTTTATTTTAAATTTTACATGAATATTCATTACTGATATTGTTCTATGGTTCTCTTTGTTTTATCCTTCTCCACTTAGATGCTAGGATTCTGTCACAAAAAGTGTTTGGTAGCATTTTCTTTTTCAATTTTTGAGAATAATATGTGTAGCATAGGTTTTAATTGTTCTTTAAATGTTCTCATCTATAAGTCTGTCTAGATAAGACTTTCCTGTGATAGTTCCTTTAAGGCTAGTTCAACTTTATTTTCTGAGAATGGATAATTTTAGATCTCTATTTCAAGTTCTTTTGAGTATTTTATATTTTTGTACGTAATCCTCCATTTGTTTTAAATTCTCAGATTTGTTGTCCTATAATTGTACATAGTAAGTGTTGATATTTCTTTTTATGTTTTGTTTTTTGAGGTTTCACCTTGTTCATTTAAAATTTTGTTTTTGTTTGTTTGTTTGGTTTTGGGTCAAGCAATGAGGTTTAAGTGACTTGCCCTGGGTCACACAGCTAGTAAGTGTCAAGTGTCTGAGGCCAAATTTGAACTCAAATCCTCCTGAATCCTGGGCCAGTGCTTTATCCACTGCACCACCTAACTGCCCTCATTTTAAATTTTGATAATTTAATCTCTCTTTTTTTGATCAGGGATGCAAATAGGTTTATGGGATGACTCTGCATTTTATTACCAAAATGTACCACTTTCTCCCAAAAATTTGTTTTAAGTCTTTCTGGTCAATGGCTAAGTATAAAAACAAGGATCTTTGGAGTAAGGAGCTAGAGAAAATTCATCAATCACTTCTCTGTATGTTACTTATCTCTCTTATTATCCTACCTTCCATGCTGATTTCCTAAAAGCTCACAGGCACATTTTCTTTATAGCTGTGAAACTATAAGGATTAATGATTTTTTTAAAAAGGATATTGACTGGATTGGAGGACAGTCTCAGTGCTTTGGCTTGTACATCTGGATGAGGAAAGCAGGCAAGTTTTACTCACCTGAACCAAATCCCAAGTGTTTTCCATTTTTATCATTTTTTCTTTAAGTGAGGCAATAGGGGTTAAGTGACTTGCCCAGGGTCACCCAGCTGGTAAGTGTTAAGTGTCTGAGGCTGGATTTGAACTCAGGTCCTCCTGACTCCAGGGCCGGTGCTCTATCCACTGCACCACCTAGCTGCCCCCACAAATAATTTTTACCACAGCTTCTCTGTGGTTAATCCTCATCAGGCAAGAAATCTGACCAATCTATGTGTAAAACCATAGCCAAAACTGACTCCCAGTCTGAGACACCAGCTTCCTGCCTGACACAGCCTGGCTCTCCTGAAACCCTGGCTTCCTCCCAATCTGGATTCTTCCCCCTCAAACCTGATCAGGAAACCTACAACCCCCAACACTTTGGATTTAACAGACCCCTACTGAGTGGGGCAGGGAGGGGGTGCCTTACTTTCTCCCCACTTTTAAGTGACTCCAACTCCACTCTTCTACCCTTTTCTCTGCATAGCAAAATCCACCCCTCTCCCCTATTCTTTTTTTAGGGGAAATTAAATATGTCTTCTACTCTCTCTAAAGTGAAATCCTCCTTACTTCTTTCAAACAGGGATTAATTCATTGATTATATTTGTATCCCTACTATCTGGTCCATATATGTTTAAGTTTAATAAATGTTGATTGATCAAAAAAATACTTAATCAGTGCCAAGTACTGGGGATACAAAACTCCTCTTTGGGATAAAAAGGGACCCCAGAGTTAGCTGTACCTCACCCCACTCTTAGACTATGTATACCCTGGGTTCAGGAAAAGCTTTATCTAAGAGGTGACACATGAAGCTAGGGACTGTAGGAGGTAGGGGTGAAGAGGCAGAGAACACCACTGACACAAAAGCAAAGGGGGAAGAGGATGGAATGTCAAGTTGGGGAATCTAAAAGAATGCCAGTGTGGCTAAAAAGTATAGTGTGCTAAGGAAAATCTCATGGAAAATAAACCTGGAGGTAGGCCTGAATCAGACTACAAAGGGCTTTAAAAAGTCAAGCTGAGGAGCAACTAGGTGGTGCAGTGGATAGAGCACTGGCCCTAGATTCAGGAGGACCTGAGTTCAAATCCGGCCTTAGACACTTAATACTTACTAGCTGTGTGACCCCTGGGCAAGTCACTTAACCCCATTTGCATCACCAAAAAAAAAAAAAGTCAAGTTGAAGAGCTTGTATTTTATCCTAGAAAACCCAGGAAGCCCCTGAAGATTCATTTTTTTGGTGTGTGTGTGAGGCAATTGGGGTTAAGTGACATGCCCAGGGTCACACAGCCAGTAAGTGTTAAGGCTCTGATGCTGGATTTGAACTCAGGTCCTCCTGAATTCAGGGCTGGTGCTCTATCCACTGCGCCACCCAGCTGCCCCCAATAAGAGCCATTCCCCCTTGGCTAAGTGGTCAAAGGATATTATAGGCACTTTTTTTTTGGTTTGTTTGTTTGTTCTTGCAGGGCAATGAGGGTTAAGTGACTTGTCCAGGGTCACACAGCCAGTAAGTGCCAAGGGTCTGAGGCCAGATTTGAACTCAGGTCCTCCTGAATCCAGGGCCAATGCTTTATTCACTGTGCCACCTAGCTACCCCCACCCCTAAAGATTCTTGATCAGGAAGTGACACAGACAACCTTGCATTAGGAAGATTACTCTAGACACCGTGTGGAAGCTGTACTGGAAGAGGCCAAAATCTGAAAGCAGAGAGACCCACTAGGAGGTTATTAAAGAATCCAGAAGACTCTTAGAGAGGTCAGTAAGAAGGAAGACTTAAAAAAAAGGCATTCCATTTAGCAGTTAAAAGACTGTTGGTGTCCATACTCTTTAAGTCAGATTCTGCTTTGAGGCTTAGACCCCAGGGATGTCAAACAGAAAGGTCCCATACATCCCACATTATTCAGAGTGGCACTTTTTGTGGTAGCAGAGAATTGGAAACAAAGTAAATGTCTATCGATTGAGGAATAAACTGTGGTACATGAATGTAAAATCCTTACTCCACAAGAAATGATGAATATGAAGAATTCAGAGAAGCAAGGTAAGAATTGAGAGGTATGGTGCACAGAGGACAGGCCTCAGAGCCAGAGAAATCTGAGTTCAAGTCCTACCTCTGGCCCAGAATGGTTTTGTGACCCACACAAGTCACTTAAACCTCTCAATGTTTTAGGCACTGAGACTCTAAGACTGAAAGCTGCAAAGAAAGTTTCTTTGCAGGGAGTTTCCTATACCAATGAAATCAGAAGACTTATATGAACTGATACAGAGTGAAATGAGCAGAAGCAGGAAAATAATCAATGCAACAACTACAATAATGTAAACAGAACAAAAAGCTCACAACTGAATACTGGGCAAGTACAATAACCAAGAACCTTGACCACTGAAAAGAGTTGGGGAAAAAAAAGTGCCCTCTCCCCCTTTTCCTATTTACAAATTAAGGTGACATAAAAATAAAAGGTAATAATTAGATGGCGCAGTGGATAGAGCACTGGCCCTGGAGTCAGGAGTACCTGAGTTCAAATCCGGCCTCAGACACTTAACACTTACTAGCTGTGTGACCCTGGGCAAGTCACTTACCCCCAACTGCCTCACTAAAAAAAAATAATAATAGGTAAAGGGGACAGCTAGGTGGTAAAGTGGATAAAGCACTGCCCTTGGATTCAGGAGGACCTGAGATAAAAATCCAGCCTCAGACACTTGACAGTTACTAGCTGTGTGACCCTGGGGAAGTCACTTAACCCTCATTGCCCCACCAAAAAAAAAAAAAAAGTAATAGGTAATAAAGTAGGTAGTAAAGGTAATAATTTTTTTAAAAATTCAAAACCTTAGTTTTCTATTTTCTAACAAAGATATTCCTTCAGGTTTAAAATTTCATTTCTGCTGGTTTGGACCTGTGTTTTAGTAAGAAAAGGACTACCACGGATCAAAAAAGTTAGCCTTTTCTTCTAAAAAGCTTCAAACTCATCACAGGGCCAATACACTTTTGTGGGAGTTTGAATTTCTTGGCAAAGAATCCTCTAGTTAAAAAAAGAAAGTAAGTGAAAGGTAAAGAGGTAAAAGGTAAAGAAGTGAAAGGTCAAAATACAAAATTTTACAAGATTGGAAACTGCCAACATGCTTAAAGGTGGTAAAACATAAGAAGCAGCAGAAATGAACACAAATTATCTAACCCCATACTAAAACAAAACAAAATGATTTAGATATCTTAAAAAAAAAAAAAAAGATGGAGTTCTGAGTAAAGTCTTGGCAGCACTTTACAATAAATTGATTCAAATCTACAACTGAAAAAACATTTTAAAATCTGCCCTATTCTTCTCAGAAGAGCCCCCTGCCCCCCCAAAAAAAAAACCAAAACAAAACACAACAAACTGTCAGAGCCAGGAATCTTTGGAATTCAAAGGCTATTGGAACAAGAGCAGGTTGGCCAGTTTCCACTGGTTGTGTAAAAAATCAGATTTCTGTCAGATTGTTCTTGTCATTTGTCTAGAAAAATGTTCCATATATACCTTATCTTTTTAAGTTGAAAAAAAAATGGTATTTTCAGGTTCTGGTATACCCTGAAGGGCTTTATTTCTCAAGGCTTGTAAATTGGACTGCCTGTTCTGCCTGTAACATGGGGAGAGTGCTAGGCTTATATAGGATTTACAGCAGGTAGTTCTGAGACCATGTAGGTCAGGGACCCTTTTCTGTGCCCTGGACACCTTTGGCAGCATGGTAATGCCCTTTGACGGCTTGAGTGACCCTTTCTCAAAACAAAGTATAAAAAACACACAAATACACACACACCATTAACAAAGGAAATCGATTTTAGTGATTTTTTTTTTTAAGTGAGGCAGTTGGGGTTAAGTGACTTGCCCAGGGTCACACAGCTAGTAAGTGTTAAGTGTCTGAGGCCAGATTTGAACTCAGGTACTCCTGACTCCAGGGCCGGTGTTCTATCCACTGTGCCACCTAGCTGCCCCTTAGTGAAATATTTTTAAAAACAAGTTCACAGATCACAGGTTAAGAATCCTAACTAGTTCAACACACGAGTTTTATGGAGGAAAAAATTGGGGCCAATATAGGCTTTGTGATTTGCCTAAGTGCAAAAAAATAATAAATAGTCGGGTCAGGATTTGAATCCAAGTCTTTTTATTCCAAGCCCAGCGCTCCTTACACTATGGCACACCGCCCTCTTTTACCTCCCATTCCTTATCTCTTTTCTAAGGATCCCAAAGTGTTTTGGAGAGAATTTACTACCACTGGTGTAAAAAAGAAGCTTGCTAAGGACCTCCAAAATCATCCTATTGCTAAAGAACGTTTTAGTATTAGTTTGAAATGCTGGGAAGAAGCTTGGGAGGGGGAGAGACACCGAATCTGCATTAAAAATCTAGGCTTATGTCTCATTTATGCCATTTGCTAACTGTGACACCTGCAATTAATGAACTTTTCTCGGAGGCGGTTTTTACTCAACTGCAAAATAGGCAGAGTTCCTTTAAGGGGCATGCTGGAGCCAGCTCTTACAAAAGCTACAAACCAGAGTTTGATTTACTGTTTTGTTGATTGTCTAGACTCAGGAAAGTGATGGAGAAGATGTTAATAATGTCGATTAAACTTCAAAAGGTATCACGTCTGTTTTTTCTGTTGGACAATTTGGTTGTGAAATATTTACCTGTATACCCCTGGGAGACTCTTACCAACACTATTTTTCATGTTAGCCGTCCTTCAGACAATCAAATTTTGGAAGACATCTAGTGGAAATATGTGTGTATATACATATATGTATGTGTGTATATGTATATGTGTATGTATATATGTATGTGCATGCATGCATGTGTGTGTATTCCAATGGGAAAATTTAAAAAAATTTGTATTCTGCTTTAGAGATTGGTCCCTCATTGCATTCATTTCATAAGTCTAGGGGCAGCTAGGTGGCACAGTAGATAGAGCACCAGCCCTGGAGTCAGGAGTACCTGAGTTCAAATCCGGCCTCAGACACTTAACACTTACTAGCTCTGTGACCCTGGGAAAGTCACTTAACCCCAGCTGCCTCACTAAAAAAAAAAGTAATAGTCTACCCAGGACTGATCAGTCCTACATGAATTCTAAGTTATACAGAGCCAAATGATCAGATCAGATACTCAGGGGGAAGAACAGTTAAGGAACCTGGTACAGTGGCAAACCTGTTGGGTTCAGAATCAGTAGACCTGGATTCAAATCCTGTCTCTTCTATTTAATAGTTGTATAACCTTAGGCAAGTCACCTAACTTCTGTGGGCCTTAATTCCACATATATAAAGTGAGGAAATGGGACAGAATGTCCTCTTGGGGAGTAAAGTCTTTTGGCAGCACTTTACAAGACATTTTCAGTTTTGTTTTTTATAGATTCAAATCTAGAAGAGGAAAAAAACACTTAAAATCTGTTCCTTTCCTCTCAGAAGAGGCTGTGCCAAAAAATAAAAATAAAAAAAAGCTCTAAGTCTATGATCAAGTTGCAGTTTCTGATTTTATCTCTTACTGATAAAAGGTGAGGCTACCCACTTAATTAGGAAGCTCAAAGTAAATGTTCAAGATTAATGGATTCTGGCTTGAAAGTATATACTATATGGGACAGCTAGGTGGCATAGTGGATAAAGCACCAGCCCTGGATTTAGGAGGACCTGAGTTCAAATCCAGCCTCCGACACTTGACACACTAGCTGTGTGACCCTGGGCAAGTCACTTAACCCTCATTGCCCTAAGAAACCAAAAAGTATATGCTGTGGTCTTTTTTGTTTGTTTTTTGGTGAGGCAATTGGAGCTCTATCCACTGCACCACCTAGCTGCCCCCAAATTGGAAAGACCAGTTTGTGTCCAAGTGTGAAACAATTAAATAGTATTTTGGGGGGGCAGGGCAATGAGGGTTAAGTGACTTGCCCAGGGTCACAAAGCTAGTAAGTGTCAAGAGTCTGAGGTCGAATTTGAACTCAGGTCCTCCTGACTCTAGGTTCGGTGCTCTATCCACTGCGCCACCTAGCTGCCCGAGCCACCTAGCTGCCCTGCTGTAGTCTTAACAGCCTGTGTTGCAGAACACTTTAGGGTAAAACAAATACGTAAAATTTTAAAAATTAGAAATTTTTAAATTATGAACTTAAAGTAACTTTACAGAAAAAAGAAACATTCTAATATAATATATTTATATTCCTCCCCATAGAAACTCTTCAAGAAAACTATATTCGGGGCAGCTAGGTGGCATAGTGGATAGAGCACCAGCCCTGGATTCAGGAGGACCTGAGTTCAAATCTGACCTCAGACACTTAACAACTACTAGCTGTGTGACCCTAGGCAAGTCACAACTCCAATTGCCTCACCCCAAAAAAAAGAAAACCATATTCACAGATTGTAAATGCTGAAACATATGCTTTACAATTCACAAAGAGATTTATATAAATTATCTCATTTCATCAGCACAATCCTTTTTTATTTTATAGATGGGGAAACTGAGCTTCAAGGTGATTGACTGTTCAAGGTCACACAAATAATAGATAATTGAGGTCTCCAGCCTCTAACTCTCATGTTCTTTCCACTACATTACACTGTTCCTGAAAGCACTGGGACATATTTAAGAATGAGTTTGTTTGCTTGTTTTAAAGATAAGATGTATTTATTTCAATGGTTCTTTGGTTCTAGCGATCAAAGAACTGAGCACTCCCTCCACTGGTACAGATTGCAAACTATATATGCACGATCACTTCCAATGTCATCATTCCATTCAGATTCCTCTCTCCAAAGTAACCAATGATTTCCAATTTGCCCAATCTGATGGCCTTTTCTTTTTTTGTTGTTTTTGGTTTTGTTTTTACGGGGCAATGGGGGTTAAGTGACTTGCCCAGGGTCACACAGCTAGTAAGTGTCAAGTGTCTGAGGCCGGATTTGAGCTCAGGTCCTCCTGAATCCTCTATCCGCTCTACCACCTAGCTGCCCCTTGGTTCAACTTCTATTGGGATGATTACTCCTCAGCTTCCTCTGTTGGGTCCTTATCTATACCAGAGCTTCTTAAACTTTTTCCACCTGTGATCCCTTTATCCAAGAAATTTTTATAAGACCCTGGGTATACAAGTATATAAAAGAGGTATACACAATGCACATTTACTGCCAAATTTTTTGTGACCCCCCACATTCAGTTACACAACCCTATATGCAGTCAAGACCCACAGTTTAAGAAGCTTTGAGCTATACAACACCTTCTACTCTATATGTCTCCAAAGCTCTAACATGGTCCTTCTTTCTCTGCATACTCATGGTGAGCTCAACAGCTTCCATGGATTTCACTGTCACTTATACAACTGGCAGATGACTTTCAGATCTCTTTATTACTATCCAGCCCTAGTGAACATTAGAATGAAATAGTCCATGAGGTAACAAAAAATATTAAATATTAAAACACAGCCAAAAGACTAAAACATAGAAGAAAATATAAGTTATCATATAGCAAAACCAACTGACTTGGAAAACAGAAACATAATTTAACAATCACAGGGCTACCTAAAAGATATGACCCCCCAAAAAAAGAGCTTAGATATCATATCTGAAGAAATCATAGAAGAAAATACCTAGGTCTCTTAGAACCAGACAGTAAAATAGAAATAGAAAGAATCTAAAGAAACATTCTGAAACTCCAAAATGGAAATTCCCAGGCATATCATAGCCAAAATCCAGAGCATCCAGATTAAAGAAAAAAAATATTTTAAGCAGTCAGTCAAGAGAAACATAAAAAGCGTTTTCTTTTTTTTTTTGGTGGTGTCAGAAAATTGGAAACCAAGGGGGTTGGCCATCAATTGGGGAATAGCTGAACAAATCATGGCATATAAATGTGATAGAATACTATTGTGCTATAAGAAATGCTGAAGGAGATGGTTTCTAAGAAACTTGGTAAGACTTGTATGAACTAATATTGAGTGAAATAAGGAGAATCAGGAGAGTATTTTATACAATTTATAAAATGTCAAGATAAACAACCTGGAAAGACTTAGCAACACATATCAGAGTAATGACCAAGCATGACTTCAGAGGATGCATGATCAAACATTCTATCCATCGCCTGAGAAGTAAAAGACTCAGTGCAGAATGAGACATATTTTGGGAGGGTTAAGACATGTTTATAACAGGAGTTTGGTTTTTCTTTCTTTCTCAATGAGGTCAGCAAGAGATTAAAAGGAAGAGAATATAGATTTTGGTCAACTGAAAAAATTTTAATTTAAAAAAAGAAATCTGAGAAATGAATTTGTATTGGAAAAACTATAGTTGTAAATAAATCTATATTTATATGAAAATTATTAGGGGGGGGCAGCTAGGTGGTGCAGTGGATAGAGCACCGGCTCTGGAGTCAGGAGTACCTGAGTTCAAATTCGGCCTCAGACACTTAACACTTACTAGCTGTGTGACCCTGGGCAAGTCACTTAACCCCAATTGTCTCACTAAAAAAAAAAAAATTTTACTGGGCACTAATTTATAGCCTAAATTCAAAAGGCTGTGTGAGACAGGGCAAAAAAAAAAAACAAACTAGGAGATTCAGTTGGGGACATGGATTTTAGTTACAAGTCTTCAGTTATCCATATATTATTATCTTGGACAAGTTATTTGACCTCTCTGGGCCTCATTCTCTTCATGTGCAAAAAATTAAGTGATTGGACTAGATGATCTCCAAAGTCCTTTCCAACTTTAAAAGTATAAGACTACTGGAAATTGGTGTACTGTTTTCCAGACATCAATCCTTTCTTTGAATGCCAACAACTCCTTTAGACTGAATTAGGTATGATTGGTAAAAAAAACAAACTGGATGACAGACAAGTAATAACTTTTGATAAGTATATCTTTTTGTTTGTTGTTTGTTTTTTGTTTTTTTGTGAGGCAAATGGGGTTAAGTCACTTGCCCAGGGTCACACAGCTAGTAAGTGTTAAGTGTCTGAGGCCGGATTTGAACTCAGGTCCTCCTGACTCCAAGGCTGGTGTTCTATCCACTGCGCCACCTAGCTGCCCCCAACACACATTTGAAGTGGTCTTTTTTTGTTTTGTTTTGTTTTTTGTGGGGCAAGGAAGGTTAAGTGACTTGTCCAGGGTCACACAGCTAGTAAGTGTCAAGTGTTTGAGGCCGAATTTGAACTCAGGTCCTCCTGAATCCGGGGCTGGAGCTTTATCCACTGCACCACCTAGCTGCCCCAAGTAAGAACTTTTAAAGGGAAGCCTAAGGGGAAAATAAACAAAAAATGAACAGTACTGTCTACAGAGTGATAATTTTGGAGAACAAAGTTCCTAATGGCATTACCAAGAGTTTGATCCACATCCACTAGGATTAGGTGGTTACTCAACAGTCTTCTTGATGTTGCAGGAAAGCCTATGGAACTTGGCATTTTTTCCAGTCTGTGTTGAGTAGCACAGAGAAGAAAGGTTCCTGTAAATACAGAAGCACATTTTCCCTGTTACCTTTTCTGCAGGGTGGCTCATCTCCCTCCTAGAAGAGTTTGCTATCCACCAAGGGAAGGTCAGGATTCTCCTTCCCTGAAGGGATATGGTCCTTCATATCCTTCTTAGGAGGCTAAGCCCAGACTCCTGACCTTTGAAAGTGAATGACATTTTTATGACTTCTTCAAAGGTCCAGGGCTCTTAAGGGGGGGAAATAATAATAATTTCTTTACAGGATGGACAAAACTCCATTTCCTCTTATCCTATTATGCTCGACACTGGAGTTCTAAGGACTTTTGGAGGGTAAGGCGTTAACTGGATATGTCTGTGGGGAGCGATCAGGCAGGGGAGAGCACTGGGCAAGAGGGTGGAGGGTAGGAAAGCCCACGACAGGGGGTGAAGGGTGAGAAGGCACCGGGCAGGGGAACATCTGGCAAGGATGGGGCCCTGTACCCCTGTCGCAGGCACGGACAATCTGTCCAGCAAAACTAACCAGACCCTGCTGCCCATCCCCCTGTCCGCCCCAGAAATCTGCGTTCGGCTGGCCGGGCCGGGGCAGGCCGGGCCAGACCAGGGCTCCAGGTTCGCCCAACAAGACTGGCTGGCCAGCCGCGGTCTGGTCTAGTCCGGTCCGGTCGGGCCCCCAGCCCCGCTGGGCTGCACGCGATCCCCAGCTGGAGGTCGGCAGCAGCGGGGAAAGTCTGACCTGAGCGAAGGAGCCCCGGGCCCGGGCCGCAGAGCCCCCGCTTCAGCGTCGACACCGCCCTCAGCGCCATCTTTGGACAGACTGGGGGCCTGAGCCCCAGCCCGGGGTGAAGAAGGAAAGGACGCAGGAGGGAGGAGGTGGGGAGGGGCGGGGCGGGCCCATGCCGGGACACGCCCCCGCCTCACCTCCGGGCACCTCGTTGGCGCGGGGCGGAGCCCAACGGCCGCGGATAGGACCCCTCCCCGCCAGCCCTCAGGACCCACCCCACCCCCACCCCCCCGCCCAATCGCTCGCTGCTCGGGGCCTAGGTAGCCCAGGATGTCCCGCTGGTCGTGGGGCCGTCTCCCGTCCCCAAGAATCCTACGTGAGGGACCCTCCCCCACTTTCCCCTGCAGCCCCCAGCTGGAGCCTCGGCCGCCGCCGCGGCACGTTCCGACGCCTCCGCCGGATGTTCAGGGCCCTCGCCAACCCTTCCCTCCGAGAGCGCTGGCTCCCCGCCATGCCCCCGGGATGCCATCAAAGGCCGCACCACTCCAGCTGCCACCTCCTTCCCGGCTCCCTGGGGGACTCTCTTCAAGTCCCATCCCCACCTAGGGTCTTGTCCCAGGGCGTTTGGGGCTCCCCCGGGCAGACGGCCCGCCCTTCCCCGGCTTCTCCAAACCAGGGCTCTGCCTGGGGACCACCTCGTGGCCGGCCTGGCCTCATTGTAGTTATCCAGGCCTGCCAAGAGCGCCGTGCAAACCTAAGGGCTGTTGTTAACCCCTTCTGGACTGTAAGCCTTGGGAGGGCAGGGGTCTGTCCAAACTTTGTACAGCCCTTTGCCTCAGTTATGTTATTCTGTGATCTGATTGACTTTCCCCTAAATATGGGTACACGGTTTGCCATTTGGCTGTTTATACGTTTACTAATGATAATATATTGTTTCATTAGCCACAAGGCGGTGCAGTGGCACGAACTGGGTTCGAGTTATCTCCTCAGACACTAAGAGTATGACCCTAAATCCCTTAACCTCTCTGGCTTAGGCCATCTTTCTCATGTAGATGTCATAAGATATATTATTTATAGTGTATAAACATGTAGTTTATATAAACATAATAAAATGTATATGTTACATATAACATGCATAACTTATATACAAGTGTGTTATAGGCTATATCTGCATGTGGTGATATGTTTTATGCATGTAACACATTTATATGTATTTATAATACACAAACATGCATTATTAAATGTTATGGGTCTAGCTAGTGTACCCCATTCTCTGGGGTACATCAAAGAACCTCCTTAAGAAACTAAACCAAAGGACAGACACACCTAAAGAGATAAGTGGCACCAGATCAGGACTGAGCTAGCTCCAGGACCACCACCCTTCATTCCAGTCTCCCCCATCTCTGGGGAGATAAGATCAAGTGTGGCTACTGCCTTTGTGGTGTGAGAAGGAGAGAGATGGCTTAAGAGATAGGAAGCCACCCCTCACCCAACTCCCCCAGCCACCACCAGTGGGGGATGATCCTCCCTTAATAAGGGAACTTTTCACAGTCAGATGATCACCCCCATCAGTCCTCTATAAAAGTATCTGCCTGTCACCTGCTCGTGGAGATAGGTATCTCAGAGCCACTCTGTGCCATGCCTTCTCCCCATGAGAAGAAGTCCAAGGATTTCTCTCTTGGTTTCCTTTCCCTAGCCCCTAAATAAACTATTATCTTATTCTATTGGATTTGTGTGCAGGAGGGTGTAATTCTTTAAAGAGGAATTCCTAAGGACCCCTATCCCAAACTCCTATCCCAAACCTCCCACCCTATTCTCCCATAACATTATATATACACATATCATATACTATAACCCACCCCCCCCAACCCCAACAGATCACTGCTTTGTCATGGTATAGGGACTTGCCTAGCTCAATGAAACTATGAGCTATGCCATGCAGGGTAACTCAAAGTGGACAGGTCATAGTAGAAAGTGCTGACAAAAGGTGATCCATTGAAGAAGGAAATGGCACAGTATCTAACATTCCATATGAATATGATGTGGAAGTGAATAGATTTAAGGGATTAGATCTGGTAGATAGAGTGCCTGAAGAACTATGGACAGAGGTTCACAAGTTTTTTCTGAGGCAGCAACAAAAAACATTACAAAGAAAAAGAAGAGCAAAAAAGCAAAATGGCTGTCTGATTAGGGTTTGCAATAGCTGAGTAAAGAAGGAAAGGGAAAGGAAAAAAGGAAAGCTGATTGAATGCAGAATTCCAGAGAATAACACGTAGAGATAAGGTTTTCTTAAATAAGCAATGCAAAGAAAAAGAAGAAAACAGTAGAATGGGAAAGATTTCTTCAAGAAAATGGATGCTGGGGCGGCTAGATGGCGCAGTGGATAGAGCACCAGTCCTGGAGTCAGGAGGACCTGAGTTCAAATCCGGCCTCAGACACTTAACACTTACTGGCTGTGTGACCCTGGGCAAGTCACTTAACCCCATTTGCCTCACCAAAAAAAAAAAATGGATATTTATAAAGGTTCAAGAGATGTAGTTTCTGGGTAAATTAATCAAGGACAACAAGTTATTAATAAAAGGATAGTCATTTGACTGTCTCTTAGAACAAAGACAATCATTATGGTGGGCTCACAGTTTATATACATGGTTTATATTCCAACGAGGGGCTGATGTCACCCCATCATCATGTCACTCATGTAACGATTGGAATGACGCCACCTGCTGGAGACTTACTGTAGGAAAGCTCCACCATGAGGAGAAGGTCTCTGAGGGCAAGACCATGATGTGTCTTTGGCGTCACTTCCTGTCGTTTGTTTGTGGGAGGAAGAAGGGGGAGGCTGGCCCTCTGACTCGCTCTCTGTTGTGAGGACTCTGGCGGAGAGTGGAGCTAGGAATGCTCTCTCCCTTTAATAGATAGAGGGATCTAGGCCTTTCTCTCTATCTTTACCAAATTTTTATTCTCCTTAATAAATGCTTAAAAGTCTACCTCTTGCTAAAGCTTATAATTTATTGGCGACCACTCATTAGATATTTTAGACAGTATAGCTAAAATTTTAGCCCCTTTACACATGCACAAAGGAAATATCTTTATACAAGACCACTCCGAGCCTTGGGCTATCTAGGCAAAAGGATCTGTCTCCATCCAAGCTTGAGTGGAACAAAATGGGCTTCCTCACATTAGATTAAATTCCTTGTAAGGTTGGGTGGAGTCTGACCAAGATCAAGGAGAGTTAGTGCAATCTTGTTATCATTAATGTCCTTCAAGAAAACAACTTTTTTAAATGAGGAATTTAGAAAAGGGAGGCATCCGAATCTCCGCAAGATATTGGTTATTAGTAATCATTTCTCTCAATATCAGGGAAAAGTTTCTTGCAAAAATGGGCATGATAAAAGACAAAAATGGCAGGAATTTTTTATTTTGAGGGGCAATGAGGGTTAAGTGACTTGCCCAGGGTCACACAGCTAGTAAGTATCAAGTGTCTGAGGTCGGATTTGAATTCAGGTCCTCCTGAATCTAGGGCCAGTGCTTTACCCACTGTGCCACCTAGCTGCCCCCAAAACGGCAGGGATTTAACAGAAGCAGAGGAGATTAAGAAGAGATGGCAAGAATACACAAAAGAACTGTACAAGAAAGACCTTAAGGTAGTATGGTTACTGATCTTGAGCCAGATATCCTGGAGAATGAAGTCAAATGGGCCTTAGGAAGCATTGCTAACAATAAAGTTAGTGGAGGTGATGGAATTTCAGTTGAGCCATTTAAACTTTAAAAGATGATGCTGTTAAAGTGCTACACAAATGTGTCAGACAACTTTGCACAGCTCTGCCTCCCTTAAATTCAATCCATGCACAAGTCAAGACATCAGCCTTGTGATGTCATTGGTCCTCTTCAAGAGGTCACTCAGGTCATCATCCTTGTGGCCTTGCAATGGTTCTAGGTCATCCATCTATGGGATTGACAGTCTAGAGTATGCACTTTGTTCCATAGTGAGGATGACCTCACCTCAATGTAAGACCTTTGCAGGCTAGCCACCTGCTCCTTTGTGATTTGAGAAGCTCCTGACAGGACCAATTTTAGTCACCTCTTAGAAAGTGAAGGACAGTTAGGATAAGAAGGAGGAAGCAGATTTAAATGATACAGAGTCTTCCCAACTCCAAGCCTGGTACCGTATCTAAAAAAGACTGAAAATATCCAGTCAGTTTTCTCTAGACTAAAGCATAGGGAAACTGTACTGGTGTCAGACCATATAGCTTAGCTCTCTAATGACTGTGTTACTTTGCTGAGCATTCTGCATTGGAGAGGGAGGGAAGATTATGTTCCCAGAGCATCATTATGCCTTTGTTACCACCTTCTCAGACTATTTTGTCCCTAAACTGCTTGGCCATGTTTAACTGATGTCATGAGTTCAATTCTGACATTTACCACCCGGATGGTTATGGGCAAACCATTTAATTCCTCTATGCCTCAGTTTCCTAGCCTGTAAAATTGAGTCTAACAATATTTATACCAACCACTTCAAAGGATTTGTGAAGATGTTTTACAGATCTCAAAGCCTCATAGAAAATGTGTCATTTATTCTTTCATCCAATGCCATATATGTCAAACATCATTCAAAGCACACCTGTTCACTCATTCATGAACACAAGGTATGCTGTGAGCAGAGAGCTGAGTGACAATCTTTGCCTTCAAGAACAAACAGTCTATTATGGGATAGGGACATTATTGGACATCATGTTAAGTTCCGTATTTGTAGTCATGGACAAGGAGAAACATTGACAAAAGTTATGAGATCTCACAAAGGATGTTGGGCTAGAATGATTGCATGGTCTAATAGTTTTCAAGGATCATTCTGGGTTTTTTTTTGTTTATTTGTGAGACAATGAGGGTTAAGTGACTTGCCCAGGGTCACACAGCTAGTAAGTGTCAAGTGTCTGAGGCCAGATTTTAACTCAGGTCCTATTGACTCCAGGGCCAGTGCTTTATCCAACTGTACCACCTAGTTGCCCTCAAGGCTCATTCTGAAAGGTAAGTGTAGTCCCATTAGACCATATTTGATGAGGGACTGGAGGTGGTGGGGTGGCAAAGTTAGAGGATATTCAATATGGGTTTTCAGTTCTGCTCTTACCCTAGGGTTTACCCTACTCCAGCAGGTACAGATAATCCATTGAACCTCCGTCAAGATGGGAATTGGAGATTTCAATTATTCCCCATGAATAAGAAATTCCCAAGTCCTAAGTTTTCATTGATTAACCCAGGGACAGCTAGGTGGCAAGGAGGGGACAGTGTTAGTCCTGGAGAGAGGAAGACCTGGGTTCAAATCCAGCCTCAGACACTTACTAGCTGTGTGACCCTGGACAAGTCACTCAGACTGTTTGCCTAAAAAAAAAAAAGCCTCTCTTGGATTACTGCCATGTTGTATAACTCAATAAAACTATGAGCTATGCTATGCAGAGATACACAAGATGGACATGTCATGGTAGAGAGCAAAAAAAAGTGATCCACTGGAGAAGGAAATGGCAAACCACTTCAGTATCTTTGCCAAGAAAACCTCATTGAAAAAAGAAAATAGATCAGAATTCTAAAATCTTTCAAAATTGTTTGTCTTTACAATATTATCATTGTAGAAACTTTTCTGCATCTGTTCACTTGACTCTGTATCAGTGCATGCAAGGCTTCTCAGGCTTTTCTGAACATCCCTTTGTTGTTTCTTTTCTTTTTTTTTTTATTTAAATAAAAGCTTTTTATTATTTTCCAGTTACATGTAGAAATAGTTTTCAAGATCTGTTTATATAAGATTTCAAATTTCAAATTTTTCTCCCTATCCTCCTTCCCCGCCTCTCCTAGACAGCAGGCAATCTGATATAGGTTAAATATACATAATAACATTAAACATATTTCTGCATTAGTCATGTTATTTGAAAAGGATCAGAGCACAAAGGAAAAACCTGAAATCAGAAAACCAACAGCATCAAAAACAAAAGAAATAGTATGGTCTCGATTAGACCATATTATATATATCTAATATTATATATATATATATATATATATATATATATATATATATATATTAGACCATATAGCATCCATATTCCACAGTTCCTTTTTTTTTTCTCCCTGGATTTGGAGAGCCTTTTCCATCATGAGTCCTTTGGAATATTGTTCTGTTGGATTGGTGAGAAGAATCTAATCTATAGTGTTGATGATACCGTATATAATGTTCTTCTGGTTCTGCTCATCTCATTCATCATCAGTTCATGCAAGTCCTTCCAGGTTTCTCTGAACTCTACCTGCTCATCGTTTCTTACAGCACAGTAGAATTCCATTACATTCATATACCACAACTTGTTCAGCCATTCCCCAATTGATGGACATCCCCTCAATTTCCAATTCCTTGCTACCACAAAAAGAGCAGCTATAAATATTTTTGTACATGTGGGTCCTTTCTCTTTGTTGTTTCTTACAGCACAGTAGTATTCCATTATATTTACATACCATAATTGCTCAGCCATTCTCCAAATGATGGGCATCTCCTAAGGTTCTAGTCTTTGCCATTTTTACAAAGAGTTGCTATAATCTTATACACGTGGGTCCTTTTTCTTTGAACTCTTTGGGATTTAGGCCTAGTAGTGGTATTGCTGGATCAGAGTATACACATTTAGGAACTCAAAAGGGCTTTTCAAAAATGTTCTATTCATGGAATCTAAATGTGGATCAAAGCATACTATTTTCACTTTTCAAAATTTTTTTATTTTTTGGTTTTTCCCTTTTATTCTGCTTCTTTCACAACATGACTAATATGGAAATATGTTTAATGTGATTGTACATATATAACATATCGAATTGCTTTCTGTCATGGGGAGCGGGGAGAGAAGGGAGGAAGAAAAATTTGGAACTCAAAATCTTATAAAAACAAATGTTGAAAACAATCTTACATGTAACTGGAAGAAAATAAAATACTATTGAGATTGAAAAAAATGTTGAAAATTATCTTTACATGTAACTGGAAAAAATAAAATGCTATTAAGATTGAAAAAAAAAATGGAAAGAAAAATGTTCTATCCAAACATAAAATATAACATAAACGGTCTTTATTTTCTGTCTACAAAAAGCCAACCCTGTCACAGTGCAAATCTACATACTTCCTGATATATTCAATGAACCAAATAGCATGAGATGATAAATATTTGAAGGTAGTGTCTTTAGGAAGGAAATGTAGCATATGTATAGTGGTTAGCAAGTTGGTCTTGGAATAAGGACCTCGGTTCAAGTTGTATCTAACACATGCTATCTAGTAATATACTAAGACACCAGGGACAAAAAAAAAAGACCCAGCACTCAGAGGAAAGGTGCAGTAGAGCAGGTGGGAGGTGACCAATCTGGGTAATAAAATAGGAAGTGTACTGGATTTCAGAGTCACAAGAAATGGGTTCAAGTCCCAGCTCTATTAATTTATGTTTTTTTTTTTTTTCGGGGCTATGGGGGTTGTGACTTGTCCACAGGGTCACACAGCTAGTAAGTGTCAAGTGTCTGATGCTGGATTTGAACTCAGGTACTCCTGAATCCAGGGCCGGTGCTTTATCCACTGAACCACCTAGCTGCCCCCTCTATCAATTTAGCTATGCAAGTTTGAACAAGTCAGTAAACCTTTCTGAGTCTGTTTCTTCCTCAGTAAAATGCTTGCTGCTTGGACTAGCTACCTCACAAAGTCCTTTGTAAATTGTTGATTGCTCCACTGTATGTTTTAATTTCTTAGGATGCTAGACTTAAGAGCTAGTGGTAATCTTAGAAGTTATCTAGTCCAACCACCTGATTTTATATACTGGGACCCAGAGAGACTAAATGGAAAGCAAAAAGAGGTGCAGTGAATAGAGCTGGGCCTGGAGTCAGGAAGACCTGAGTTCAAATCCAGGTTGAGACACTTACTAGCTGTGATTCTAGGCAAGTTGCTTGACCCTGTTTGCTCCTGTTAATGTCTCCACCTCTGCTGTTTTAGTTTGGAATTGACCAAGACAAGAATGTGTGAGAAAATAATGGGATTTGGCTAACACCACCTGGAGACTAATTTGGAATTGGTTGAATTAGGTGAGACCAAGAGGTTGATTAAATTAAGACCAACCCTGGGTGAGGTGTTGTTCTCAGAAGCTGAGGACTTTGAACTCAGAAATGAGACCACCCAGAGGTCCAGTGAACCAATCTAATTGGCTTGAAGGATGGGGGGGGTGGGGGCGGGAAGGGGCAGAGAGACAAGAAGTAGAAAGTGAGGCTGGCTCCCTGGGTATCTTTTCTTTCAGGAACCTCAGGTTGATGGCTGAGGGAAGGAAAAGGAGTCCAGTCTGAACCCTAGGGAAGATGTTTCTTTTTTTAATTTTCTGAACTCCACATGTTCTCTCTTTACTAACTTCTAATATACTTTAATAAATGCTTAATGGCTAAACTGTTGCTGAAACTTCTAATTTATAAGTAAATCCTAGCTAGTTCCTCCACCCCCCACATTGGTGGCAGAAAAAGGCAACCACACATTAGATTTTAAATGTCACAAAAGGAACCCAAAAGGCCTGTAAAGAATCAATGAAATCACCACATTTCAACCCGTGAGGTTTATTTAATACGATTTTCTTCCATTCTACACAACAAAAGTACAAACACAACATTATCTAAAATGCTACAAAGATACAAAACTCAACACAGAAATTTACTAGTATTGACTGTACAATAAAAGCCAAGAATGCAATTTACATTTTGCAAAATTAACCTGCTAGCCTTTCAAAGGGTCACAGCCTCAAAGGGCTGGCTCCTTAGCACCCAGGGGCTGGCCCACAACCTGTTAACCAATTTCTAAGAGAGGTGGGCACTGGTGTGTGTAAAGAATCATTTACAGCAACAAGTAAAGGACTGAAATGAAAAATCTGTACTCCTCCCAGGGTCTTTTGGCCCTCAAAAATCAGGAGAAAAAAAATTTAAAGCAGCAGATGGACCTGTTGGCCCTGCCTTAGCAGGAGATAAAGTAGACATACATGAGCTCACATTTTATTTTCTTAAAAGAATCAGCCTGGCCAAAAAGCAAGCATCAAGTCTTCATATTTGTCAAAAAATTTCTGAGAAGGAAAAAAAAAACCCAAACAAAAAAAATCCACTGCTGCCAGTTTGGGGGTGGGCAGGACTTCAGCATCTTGTTCTTTTCTTTGCTTGGTCTGGCTCTGCTGATTGCCTGATTTTCTCAGAAGTTGATAACAGCTGAGCTTTCTGTTTGGGCCAGAAAAAAAAAGGGGCCTTATTTAGGTTATAACTCTGAACCATGAATATTCCTATGAGCCAAAACCAGCCCTGAGAAATAAATCAAATTTGCTGTGTAGAAGCCTTCAAGGGCAAAGAGACTTCTAATGCATTAAATCTTTGTTAGCCAATGCTTGGTTCCCATTTTTTCTCTCTCCCCACCCTCAGTACAAATGCTCCTATATGGTCTGTGTTCAATCATATTTAAGTTACAAAGGGAGAATAGCTGCCTTGCTTTATCGGGAAGAATTAGAGCTGGAACGGCTGCGGTGGCGCCGGCGGCCTGGGGAACGGGATCGTCGTCGGACAGGAGATCTGCGCCTAGGAGAGCGGGACCTATTGGAAGGAAAACACTGCATCAGACCAAAGCTGAAAGAGGGTGGCCACGGAGGTAAAACCACTATATGGCTACTTCCATGGGATTCAACTCTTCTCTCTCAAGACTGAATCACTGAGGGAAGAATTTCTTCTTTAAGGGTCTCTACAGAAGAAATTGCACTTTACCCTCCCCCAAGGTACAAAGGAAGCAGACAGGCAAAAAGTGTGTGCGCTAAGGGACCACCCTGTTTGTGTTCTACTGCACCAGAAATGTATTACAAGGCAAAGAAAAAAAAGCAGCTTGTGGTTGTTGACTTTACCACCACCACCAAGGGCCAGATCTTTCAGAAGATACACAAAGGCTGGCCGTGCCTCTTCTGTTTCTTTCCCCTTAGGCCTTTAAGTACTCCTTCCCTTTTGTGCTTGAATAGCCGCCCCTATTAATTTTTGTTGTTTGAGGGCTAATTTTTCTTTTAAAAACCAAAAACTTATTCTCAGTCCTTTGAGTTCTCCTAGGAATTATTCACTGAGCCCCAAAGACAAGACCTGCTCAGCAAGATGAACAGAAGCAGATCCCTAGTATTAGGTAAGGGATAACTTCATGGTACCCTGCCCTCGTTAGGCCACATCTGTAGTATTCTGTTTAGTTTTGGGTGATACATTTTTAGGAAGGTTATTGACACTCTGTAGAGCACCCAGAAAAGGATAATCAGGACAGGGAAGGCCTAGAAAACAGACCATGAGGACAGGCCTTCTTACATAAGACTACAGATTCAAGAACATGTTTACCTTCTCCTCATGCGTGGTGGTGATCTACGCCACATCGGGGGTGGTGGCAACATCCTTCTGGGTGGGCTAAATCGCCTGGGTGGGGGCCTGGGCCAGGGGGCCAGCACTGCAGTGGCTGTTATCTCCTGACCATCTATCTGTCCTGTTAAGATAGGAACCAAATCAGAGCACTGAGACAAAAAGTCAAATAACATAGATCTTCCCTGACTTCAGGCCAGCTTGGTGGCACAGCAGATAGAATGCTGGGCCTGTAGTAAGGGAGACCTGAATTTATATCCAGCCTCGGACACTCACTAGTTGTTACCCTGGGCAAGTCATTTAACCCTGTTTGCCTCAGTTTCCTCATCTTTAAAATGAGCTGGAAAAGGAAATGGTAAACCACTCCAGCATCTTTGCCAAGAAAACCCTAAATAGGGTCACAGAAGACTCAGACACGGGGCAGCTAGGTGGCCTAAAACACTGAACACTTACTAGCTGTGTGACCCTGGACGACTTAACCCCAATTGCCTCACCAAAACCCCCCCAAAAGACTCAGACATTACTGAAACATCAATCTCTGCCTTTAAAGCCTTGCTTCAGGACCTGTGGATCTAGAGGTTTTAGGCCAATTAAAAAACCAGTTTCTGCCTACATCTGTATGTATGTTGGGAACCTTTGGATCTCTACCTGCCAGCTCAATGATAATGTATAAATAGTATGGGAAATACTTAGGCACCTCAATTAACAAATCCTCTACAAAGCAAGCTTCAGATCTAGATGATGCTATTTTTTTTTTAAATTTCAAAAATCTTCACAATTTAATTAATAGAAGGCAGAGGCTTAGATTCAGAGGTCATAAGGGGCAGAAGCTCCTGTCCTGCATGCCGTAGGTTGTTGGCCTTCAGTAGTTGTCCACAAGTTGGACAATTGGATGAAGTAGAGGAGGAATCAGTATACTTTCTCCTCCCTCAGCTTCCTTGTGTTGGTCATTTATCACTATGGGATAAGAGGGGTTCAGCAAAGAGAAAAGCTGTGGCTGAGGGGGACAAGAAGCTATGTTTCAGTACATTCAAAATGAAGTGCTGTTAGAGGACAGTCAGTGTGGTTTACTAGAAAAAGAACTTGGCTTAAGAGCCAAAAGACCCAGCCCTGCCAACTAACTTGCTATGAGATTTGGGCTAAATCACTACCCTTTCCTGGGCCCTGGTTTCCTTTTTTTTTTTTTTTTTTTGCAGGGCAATGAGGGCACTGCACCACCTAGTTGCCTCAAAACATAGCCTCTTGATAATCAAGACATTGCTTTATGTTTTTCTTATATCTGCTTTAGTTCTGTGATGAAATAATGGGATTTTGCAGATACTCAAAGACCCACCTGGAGATTAACTAGACTGACTGAATCAAGTGAGAGTGATTGACTGCTGATTAGCCTACTTCAAGTTAACTGGATTGTAATCACACCTGGCTATCCCTTAAGAAGGTATATTGTTCTTAGAAGCTAGACTGTGAACTCAACTTGAGAACACCTTCAAAACCAATGGATTTGGATAACGCCAACCAATCAGCTTGCTGGAGAGTTCCTGATTAAAGCAGGCTCCTGAAGGAGGACTTGAGGAAGAACTCAACCAGGTTGGAACTCTAGGCTAGATAGGTCTTTTCTTAACTTTCTGAACTCCATGTTAATACCTGTATGCTTTAATAAATGTTTAATGCCCAAAGACTGGTGCTAAAGCTTTTAATTTAAGGCGACCACGATTTAGATTTTAAACATCATAGTTCTTTGGGCCCATACCCTAGAAACTGCCCTGGCTGTTAACACTGCCTAAGAACTGTTTCCAGCTGAAAGGAATAGTTCGTTAAATTGAACAAAAGCAGCCAGAATGTACTTGACTGTGTTCCAAACTCTGGAAGAAAGCCTTCTTTCTTGGTGTGCAAAAGTCATCTCAGTCAGCATGAGAAAATAACCAGACCCGACTTTACCAAGACAACACAGACTGTTTGGAGTTTAGCCAGGTCTCCTCAGCCATTTCTGGAGCCCTCAGCAAAACCCGAACAATAAGGATCTGGGAAGGATGAGGAGTGGACAATCAAGGTCACATGATCCCTGTCTCATGAAAAGCCACAACCCATAGGGGAAACAGGAAAATGAGCCAAGTCAATTCTACCTCATGTAGATAGGTTGACTAAGTGGTTTCAAGTAATGTAAGAGGAGGAAAGGGCAAGAGCAATGAAGCATGCATAGCTGGGTAGGGCAGACAGAGGGGAAGCCAGTTAGGGCATGTTGGGGGAGAATTAAGCACCAGAAAGTTTGAAGAGAAATATCAGGGGCAAATTGTTCAGAATATAATGTGCAAGACTAATTCCAGGGGAGAGACTGAGGGAGATCTATGAGGGGGCAGGTGAATCAACTTGGTCTTTTAACTTGAGGACTGGATCAGGAGGGTTTCAGGTGTGGAGAAAAGTAAAGGCCATTTAAGTGGCACCTAGGGGGTGCAGTCAATAGACTGCCAGACCTAGAGTCAGGGAAGACTGGAGTTTAAATTTGACTACAGACACTAGCTGTGTGACCCTGGGCAAGTTACTGACTCTCTGCTTGTCTCACCTCCCTCTTCTCTAAAATATAGTACCTACCTCCTAGGGTTATGAGAATAAAATAATATCTGTAAAGCCCTCTGTAAACCTTAAAACAATAAATAACTGCTAGCCATCATTAAATCCAAGAAAAGTAAGAGGGTGGTGTTGTGAGAGCAGGGCCACTGGAGCTTCCTACAGTAAAAGAGGAGATGGGTGGCAGAAGTCATGGCCTATCATGACCTCTGCCAGACAGACAATAACAAGGCAGAAAAAAAGAGTTATAAGCCAAGTTAAAGGCCTGTTCTCTAGTCTGAAGGCTTACCTCCATCCATGTGCTTCAATGCCTTTTCAGCCTCATCTGGATTCTCAAACTCCACATATGCATAGCCTTTGGACAGATGAGGATGCATCCTTTCCACAGGCATATCAATCATTTTAATTTTCCCATAAGTGGAAAATATTTCCATGATGTGATCCTAGGAGATATCACATAGAAATGCAAGGGATGAATACACAATAACTATTACAGATAAGAAACTCTCAGTGCAGATTGTTTTTGCTATTTCCACCAAATTTTCATGATTTTTTCCCTACCTACAGGGCAATCATCAGATATCTTAACCAGGGGTTTGGAAATGTTAAAATGCTTAAAAGCAAAAGTCTAGAACAGGTCCAGGTCATATTTTTTATTCTTGACATAGGTGTAACTCAGTTTCATCCTTCAAACAAAGGAGCAGGGCCCTGGAGGGAGGAGTAAGGCACAAGGGTAAAGATCCCCAGACTTTTATTTGGTGATATACCAAAGGTCAGTATGAGGCCATGGGACAAACACTAGGTTGGAAGGAGAGAGGCTCTAGGATCAAATCTCAGCTCTACCACTTACTCAGGCAAGTCATTTAACTTCTGCGGCTGTTTTCTCATGTGTAAAATGAGGGAGTTGGACTAGATCAGGGATTTAAAAAAATATCAAGTTTTAACTGATTTCTTTTATCATCATAGTTATCCCCACCAGCCTTTTTTCTCTCAGCCATGCCATATAACAAACAGCAATTTTTAACAAGGAAAAAAATAATCAGTGCAACTGACTGCTACACTGAAAAAGTCCGGATAGACAGAGTACAACACTTGCAGACTCCCTACCTCTAGGCATAGGCAGATTGGGGGTTCTTCTCATAGCTCTTCATTTGAGTCCCACTTGATCATTATAATTTTGTTACATTCGCTTTTGATTTTTTAGTGAATTGATTCTATTTACATTGTTGTAGTTATTGCGTATAGCAATTCCTTGGCTCTTCTCACTTCATTCTGAATCAGCTCATATTCATCTTTTCATGCTTCTCTGTGCTTACTACATGCATCATTTCTTTTCAGACAGCATATTATGTACCACAATTTGTTTAGCCAGTCCCCAATTGATGGGCTTCTACTTTGTTTCCAGTTCTTTGCTACCACAAAAAATGCTGCTACAAATATTTTGGAGTATATGGAAACTTTCTTATCAATGACTTCTTTAGGATCTAAGCTTAGTAATGAAATCTCTAGTTCAAAAGGTAAAGACATTTGAGTCACTTTATTTAAATGGTTGAACCACCATCTCACAGCTCCACCAACAATGTATTTAGTCTGTTTTAATTCCACAACCCTCCAACACTGACACTGTTATCTTTACCAATTTGCAAGGCGTGAAGCAAAACCTCAGTGCAGTTTTGATTTGTATTTCTCTTAGTGATGTGGAACATTAAAAAAAAAATTTGGTTGTGAACACTTAGCAATTCTTCTTTTGAGAACTGTTTGTTCATATCCTTTGGCCACGGATCTATTGGAGAATGGCTATTAATCTTACACATATTTATCGTTTTTATATCTTGAATGCCACTCATCAAAAAAATCTGATAAGATTTGATTCACTTCCCTCCTTATCCTAGGTTCATTAATGCCATTTGTGTAGCTTTTTAGTTTCATGTAACCAAAAAGTATCTATTTTATCTTTTGTGATTATTTCTGTCTCTTGTTAAGAATGTATCTCTTGTCCATAGCTGGGAGAGGGTATGATCTGTTTCTCTTCTAATTTGTTATAGTGTGATCTTTAGTAAAGATCAGGGGTTGTTAACCTAAGGTCCATGAACTTGATTATTTTCTCTTTTTATCCAAATTCTATCCATCTCTTCCTCTCTCTCCGAGACAGTAAGCAATCATATATACATTATACATGTGCAGTTACATAAAACATTTTCATTTTAGTAATTTTGTACAAAAGGATTTGAATAAAAGAAAAAAAAAGAAAGGGAAAAATAGTATCCTTCAGTCTGTTCAATCAATATCAGTTCTTTCTCTGGAGGTGTATAGTATGCTTCGTCATTGGTCCTTTGAGATTGTCTTGGAGCATTGTTTTTCTGAGAAAAGCTAAGTCATTCACAGTTTGTCAAACAATATTGTTGTTACTGTGTACAATCATGAACTTGTTTTAAAAAAACATTTTGATAACTGTATTTCAAGATGTTTCCTTTGCAATACTATGTTGTCCATAGATTTCACCAGACTGCCAAAGGGGTTCACAACACAAAAACAGGTTAAGAACCCTTGAGATAGATATTACCTACTGCTCCCTCTCTGGCTCTATATTTATTGTTCAATGACTATCAAGGGGATTAGCCTAAATTGTTTTAACTCTTCTTCATACTTCCTCTAGTGGTTTACATTTAAGAGGGGCCCAATAAAGGCTTTCCAGTTGCACATTTTCCAAAACAAACTAATTTTGAATTACTTTAATTGAAAAAAAAAATTCCAAATAGGACTTTTGGAAGGAAAGGAGGTTAGAAATGAAAATAAGCAAAGGTGCTACTTCAAAAATGTTAGAAGGTTCAAAAAAGGTCATTATGGCTTGGAAATCCTTAATTTCTGAAATAAGAATGTTCTGAATACAGGAGAGATTACTTAACAGTCTATTAGGCATGAGACTAACTAATCATGGTTTATTTCACTGAGTAATCCCCACCCCCCCCATTTCTAAATCCAAAGCCCCCTCTTGGGGAATGTCCTGTGAGTAACCAATGGAAATGGCTAGGAAATGTGGGGCCCATCACAAACACTGCAGAAACAAGACTCCTTAGGACATCAAACTCCACTGAGGACTCAAGAGTAGTGTAGGTTAGATGTTTAGTCCACCCCCTTATTTTACAGGTGAGGAAATTAACACCCAAGACCAAGCAAGTAGGACATATACTGAGTGGGTCAAAAGTCATGAAGGGGCTTCGATATTTAATAACTCCTTTATTTTCTGTTTTAAATTTACAATACCACAGCATCATATACAATAAATATAGGAAATGAATCTACATTATGTGTGAAAAATAAAATCTTGTAAGTGGTGAAAAATAAAGAAAAAATAATTATCAAAAAGTTATTAAAACATTGTGACTTTGGGCCCATCCTGTACAAGATGGTAGCTCAATGACTGCTTACTGGGTTAATGATTTCTTACCTTTGTCACATTCCTAGTAAGCCTTCCAATGTGTACTTTGGTAGGTTTTGGTGAAGGACTTCGTCTCTTCCGTTCCTTTTCATCCCTTTTAGGTGGTTTTGATCTGATTTTTAAAAAATACCAGATAACTCATCAACCTCTCATTTATGTCAAAAAATAATTACAAATTCCTTAGATCTTCAAGATGATGCAGAATTTCAGATGTGGGGACCAATTTTTAATTGGGGAGTGTTAGCTAAGTAGCTCACCGAAATATTTGGGAAAGGAAGGAGACCGGCATCCTCCCTCAAAACAGAGCAGGATTTATTTAACAAGAACGAACTTAAAAAAAAAAAAAAAAAAAAAAAACCCAAACAAACCACAAACAGGATCAGTAGGATCAAGGGAAAGGGAAATTATACAACCTGAATAACACCACTGCCCAAGAATCAGCTGAGAACACATAGCAGCGTCCTGTTGCCTTCCAGCTTCAAGCTAGAATGGTGAATCTCCTCCCTTCTTCCCAGCAGACCCCAGATAGCCCCCAGCCAAATGGCTGGCCACTCTGACAGTCACATGACTGCCCTCACCAGGCTTCTAATCATTATAATTTTGCCAGGCCCATGTAGGTATGGGCAAGTGGTGATGACGTGAGGTGCCAGTGCCATGGCAATGGCTACAACCAGTGGGGGGAGCATCGTGCCATTTGCTGAGCCCCAGAAGCCATTGTGCGCTGAGGTTTTTTAAAAAAATTCTAGCCAAAAGATGGGGTCATAAAAACCTCAAATAACAATTAATTCTTTACACAGAGCATATGGTGACAAGGTTTCAATTTAGTGCTGACATTAACTGTAAATAGTGTTTAGTTTCCTTTTTTTCCCTTCCCTGACGCGCGCGGCAAGCAATGTGACATCAATTATTCATGCAAAACATAGTTCCACAATAGCTACGTTCTAGAAAACAACCACCTAGAAAAATAAAATGAAAAAATTACACTTCAATTTGCACTCAAAAATTCATCAATTCTCCCTTTGGTGGTCAATAGCATTTTTCATTGGATCATTGTATTGCTCAGAAGCAAAGTCTTTCACAGTTAGTCTTTTGGTGAGGCAATTGGGGTTAAGTGACTTGCCCAGGGTCACACAACTAGTAAGTGTTAAGTGTTTGAGGCCGGATTTGAACTCAGGTCCTCCTGACTCCAGGGCCAGTGCTCTATCCACTGCGCCACCTAGCTGCCCCCACAGTTAGTTTTTCTTCAGATATTGCTGTTACCTTGTATAATCGATTCACATACATCTCAGGTTTTATCGAAACCATCCCCCATCATTTCTTATACTGCAATTGTATGCAAATGTTTTTAAAGGAAGCCCTTTACACTTGATATTATTATCTCATTCTTAGAAATCTCAAAGACAGGCTGACCAATATTATTGAATGTTAGCTGGTCACCAGAAAGTCCTAACAGACTTTTTTCTTCACTTAAATCAACAATGGAAGGCAATTACTTTTTTTTTTTTTTTTTGCGGGGCAATGGGGATTAAGTGACTTGCCCACGGTCACACAGCTAGTAAGTGTCCACCTAGCTGCCCCATGGCAATTACTCTTTAAATTTTGAGCTCTTTGAGGGCAGGGATTGTTTTTTGCCTCTTTTTGTATCCCCAGTGTGTAGCACAGTGCTTGGAACATAATGGGTGCTTAATAAATGTTTATTGACTGACTTTATACAAATTGATCACTTTCGAGCACACCAGGTTGCTGACACTTGATATTACTTCTAACATTCTGACTCTATGGTAAAAAGCTAAAAATACCACCAACATTCAAATTCAAAAAACAAAACAAAACAAAACATAATTGTTAACTCTGTGGTTCTCAACTCTATGCCTGGAAGGAAGGGTCACATATTATCACCAGCCAGATAACCAAATGGCTACAAATTATAACAGAAGAGAGGGAGAGTTTTAGGTCAGCACTCACTTGGATCGGGAACGCCTCCTATTGTCATGCCTTCGTCGAGAGGGACTAGGAGATCCAGAGGAACTGCTAGAGCTGGAACTTCGGGAGGTGCTGGAGCTTCCTGAACGGCTTGATGCAGAAGAAGAGCTGGATCCACTGCTAGAGCCAGTGCTAGTACTAGAGCCAGAGCTGGAGGTGGAACTGGATCGAGACCTGCTGAGTAATGAGGTGGAGAGGAGTAAAAGGGTCTCAGGCTGAATTGAAACAGGAGCAATGTGTTTTCAAATTGGGATTAGGAGACCCCAGGCTCAATGGTAATGTTCAGAAAGAGAGGAGTCCATACTTTTACTTTACTACTCTTTAGGCAGTAATGTTACTAGACTGGCAAAGAGATCTAAGTAAAAACCTTTAAGGTAAGGCCAAAATCTAGAGCAGTAACAGGAAGAGAGGAAATCTGAGGCTTGGTACTTGCAGAAGTCAGTAGTAAGGATGAGGGAAACTACAGAACCTGCACATGTTGAAATTGAACAGGTCTAAAATTAGAACTGATGTTACTGATTGGTTAATACTAATGTTCATCAAAATTATCACACCTGAGAAGTTTACACACCTTGTCAACACTAAGGGGGTAAAGGGGGGGGGGAAGAGGAAGGGGAGACAGCCCTGAACACTGCACCACCCCCCTACATTCAAAGGGTATTTGTTTTCCCAAAAGACAACAGGCTACCAGAACATTGAGCTTGATCTGTTGCCTGTAAAGAAATCATCCTAATAATCAGACTCTGCTTGCACAATGATTTAGCATCCAGTTCCTCCATAGCTCATGCTAAAACAAACAAAAGAACAACACAAACAAATGGAAAAAAACGGATTCCCCACCTGGAGGTGCTACTACCACTGGAGGCACTTCGCCTCTTTCGAGCTTTGTCTCTACCACGGTCCTTTTCACTTGATTCTTTGGTGGCTCCTTTATCTTTAGATCGGTCCTTTGACTTGTCATCAGTTCTATCTTTACGTTTTGTGGGAGAGGGAGCCCTAGAGAGGGGGGGGAAAAAGTTTGTGAGAACAACGCCACTCCCAGCCATAGCCTGAAACAATATGCCACAGCTTAAAAGACAGGGCATCCAAAAGCTTGCAGGGATCCCAGTTAATTACAGGGCAAAATGACCAGTTGTTTATGGAAGCTTTCACTGAGAACAAGCAAACAATTCCAAGTTTTGCCCTTCCTGAGGGATCCCTAGCAGTGGCTATACCAAAATTAGCACTAGAAAAAGCTGACAGAAGGATTACCTAGTGCTGGACTTTTTATTATTTTCTTTGACTCCTAGCAAGCTCTTCTTTTTCATTCCTGATAAATCCATTCTCCCCTTCTGAGGTGGTTCAAAGCAGTACTGGATAAGTACTCACTTATCTGAGCTCTCACTTCTAACTCCTTGATTCTGAGAACCGATCCCTAATCGAATTTACTCCATAGAGCAGCCTAATAACAAGATAAAAGGATTTAAAAAGAATCAAAGGCAACAAGTCTACTTTGCAGTAAAAAAAAAAATTCAGTAGTGTGGGGGTGAGGTTAAGAGATGAGAGAAACACCATGGATTTAACACCATATACACTGAGTGTTCACTCAAACAGCCTGAGGAAGAAGCTGATCACAGGGGAAATTCAACATCTCCTCATACAGGCTTTTTTCTGGCTCTAAAGAAAGGGGGTCTTGAGTTTTCACCTTACCCTGGTATTTTCTTATCAAAGCAGGTTTGGAGAAATGGGAGAGAGAGGGAAAGGAAGATATCCTTTATAGGTACAAGCTCATTTTCACCAAGGGAAGGTGAAAAGCTTCTTTACCCCCCTCATTCCTTTGGAATACAATATAGTTATCATATGGAAGACAAGAGCATGAGCCACCTGGGCCTCTCCCTATTGGAGACCTCTGCTTGGTTAGATCATTGCTAAGTTTTTTGCCATAAAATTAAACATGGAAAATTCTATTATAACAATGACTCAGACCACCACTCCAGAGTTAAGTATGGATATCACAGCATTTAATACCAACCTAATGAAAGCTTTAAAGTTTCTGTTTCCATTAAAAACTAATATAATTATATATTAAAATTCATGTCCTCTTACCTTTCTTTCCCTTTAAATATGTGAATTGATACTTTTCATTTTTACATTAATATCTGAACGTATCCCTTCCCCAGGCCCTCAAGGAGCCTTCTCTTGTAACAAAGATTCAAAAAGAACATTTTAAGATGCAAGCACCAAATAGGGATGGAGACTGCACTTATGATTTTATTGGCAAAGAGAACTACCAGATGAAGAAACTACCTTTACTAACACAGGCTGGCATCAAGTTGCCTAGAACAAAGCTTCTTAAACTGTGGAACGTGACCCTATATGGGGGCAAATAAGTGAATGTAGGGTTCACAAAAAAAATTGGCAACAGTAAAAGGTTATGTTTATCTATATCTGGGGTCGAGTCAAAATTTCTCTGGAAAAGGGAAGTTTGAACACTAGAGAGATTAAGTGACTTGCCCAGGGTCTGGAAGGCCGCATGTGTCAAGAGACCAAGTTTGAAGTCAGATCTTCCTTGATCTGAAGACAGCTTTAGGACAGTTGCCCCTCACTAAGGAACCTCAAAATTCTTACAATCAGGTGTCATATATTCTATGTTAAATTCAGTAAATGAGTTTGTTTACAAGGAACTGAGCTCCAGTTTCAACCCCTTTATTATTTCCATTTCTTAAAGGTGGAAGCCCAGATCTGGGTTAAGGGGCTGTACACTGGTTAAATTAGGTGCCTGCATATATTGCTCTATCCGATACGGGAAGCAAAACATTATAGTTGTGGAGGGCCCGTATTCACACTTTCCATCCCTGGAATGAATGTATGGCAAAAGCAGAAGCCTGCACCAAAATGTAGAGAAAGAACACCTGACCTTTGCAGTCAGAGCCAAGCAGCTCTGGATATATGGGTAGAGAGAAAAAGGTAGGAGGACAGCTGAACTAGGTTCCTGTTTTAACGAGTAACAGCTGGCAGGACAAACTGTAAGGTGTGAAGACATAGCAAAAGGAAATAGGTTTGCTTCCACTCGCATCAGATTAAGAAAAGGGGCATTTCTCCAAATTTGGGAGTCTTTCAAATGCAAACTCGTCCTCAACTTAGACAATTTCTAGAAGAACCTACACACAATTGCCAGCAATAAAATGCCCTAATGCTCACGGATTCAGGGTGAGCTACACTGACTAGTCTTCCTATTAAGTTAGTTACCACCCACCTAAGACTTTCTTAAAATTTTATCCTCAGGCGCTTACTTTCAGGTACGAAAGGACGTAGGAGGCTTCTTTCACACACACAAATCTTTCCAATCTAATCTTTAGTGACTTCCGTCTCTCCCAAAGGACCACCTTACAGTTTGTCCTCTCCAGGTCTAAGCTTTCAGAGACGCTAATTTTTTTTTTCAAGTTTTCAACTACACCAATTCAACTGAATGTTGAATCTGTACGACTCAGGGGAAGCCTAGGCTGGCTGCTCGATTTTCGTGTGAAATAATCACAAAGAACTCTGGGAAAGAGCCGGGTTCTGTCCGGCAAGGGCCACGACACCCGACATTCCCGTCTGCTCCGGGCCCCTTCTCGACCCCTGCATTATTCCTGACCCCTTTCTCTCGGCCTCGGGCCTCTAGCTCCTACCCCGAGTCCCCCACGACCTCCAACCAGGCCGCCTCTCCGGCCCAGCATCTACGGTTTTCCTTCCCTCAGGCCTCGGGCCCCCTCCTCCCCCGTCCTTTGACTCCTCCCCCTTGGGCCAGGCCGGGCCCGCTTTCTCTCTCAGACCGCGATCCCGCCAGGTCCATCCGGGGCTCCTTCCGCCCGTGAGGCGCTGTTCCATGTCCACCATCCACCTTCCAGGGGATGGCAGCCGGCCCCAGGCAAGCGCGGGGCGGGCAGAGCCCCGGATGGGGCCGGATTCTTCTCGCCACTTACATCTTCCCAAGTCCACCGCCTCTGTAGCCCGTTCCTCCTCCCGCACTCTCCGGCGACGAGAGATGACGTCGCGCGCTAGGGCGGGAAGACAGCGTGGTGCGTAGGGTGCTGACGCAAGTAGGCACGGCTTACGTAGCAGTTAAAGGACCAGACGGTTCTGTCGGCTGGTCGCGCTCCGTCCGTCTGCTGGTCGATCGAGCGGCTGTGGCGTTTCTTTTCCTCCTGCAGTCCGTTCAGAGCCTACTGAGGCGGGCCTCGGCGTCGAAGACGATCGTGTGCGACTCCTTCTGAGGTCTGCCACGGCTTCGAACGGATTCGTTGGTAAAACGGGGCTGCGGCGTTCCGCCTTCCCCAGGGCCGCTTCGAGGCCTTCTCTGGACGCTGACGCAGTACCGTGGAACGAAGGAGAAAGAGAGAGAGGCCTTGTTGGGGAATGAGCCTCCCGCGCTCCGGCTCCGAGGGGGTTAAGGCCGCAAGCCTCCCGGCATCCTCAGCGGCTTCGCTGGCACGAGCACAGGGAGGCGGGGGCGGGGACGCGGGCGAGGGCACGAGCGGGGGCGCGCACTCCCCGCGGGGAGAAGCTGCCCGGGTAGTGAGGCGGCGACGGCGACGTTACTTCCCCCCGGGTCGGGCTCGCGTAGGCGCCGGCCCTGCGGCGGCTGCCGCGGCGGCACGCAAGAGAACAGCGACCACCACTGGACGGAGGGCTAGGAAAAGAGTTCCAGTAACGGTTCGGAGCCACCCCGACTTGGAGAGCGTCGAAGAACCGGGGCCGAGTACGTCCGGGGCAGGCCTAAATGGGAGCTCGTCGTTGGTCAATCGTGGTTCGAAGGCTCCCCTAACCCTCCTCCGCTTCCCGGGGCCGCGGTCGAGTGGCCAGAACGGAGACGTAAGTGACCAACCCGTTTGCGGAGCACCTCCGGTGGGGCAGGAGGAGGCACTGGGACGGGGCCCCGATCTCCTCACTCGCCCCCCAGCACCCTATTTTAACCAATTCTGCGCGGCTAGCTTCAGCGCTGTCGCGGAGTGCGATACGCACTTCCTAAAGAATGAAGTCCTGGAAGGCTTCCTGGAGGAGGCGGGGCAAATGGGAGGAAATGGGGGACCACGGAAGGGTTCACTAGCTCCCACGTATTAGATCTGGTCCGGTCTCCCCAGTCCCGTCATAAAATCATAGGTTTGGAGCTGGAACGGACCTTGGAGGTCATTCAGTCCAACTTCTCTAATTTTACAGAGAATCAGAGTGACAAGTCTGGTCCCACAGAGGCATAACCTTGACTGACTCTAAATTTAATTCCTTTCTGACCTCTTGACTCTAAATCCAGTTCTCCCAGTGTACATGTTTCCAACAAAACGTAGTCAGTGGGGGGCAGCTAGGCGGAGCAGTGAATAAAATAAAGTACCGACCCTGGATTCAAGAGGACCTGAGTTCAAATCCGACCTCAGACACTTGACACTTACTAGCTGGGTGACCCTGGGGAAGTCACGTAACCCTCATTGCCCCGCAAAAACAAGTAAAAAAACCGTTTTTATTAAGTGCCTACTATGTGCCAGTCACTGCTAAGTGCACGGAATACAGAAAAAGGCCCCTGCTCTTATGGAGTTCTCAGTGTAATGTAAACAAATGCGTACAAACAAGATATTGATGTGCCTCGAATCCGAGGATTCGAGGATCAAAACTAACAACATGAAGAGACGTTTTAACAACTGGAGCATAACCTCATGGTATCTAAATGTGACCAGTGAGCAAAGAATAGAACTTTCAGAATTCTCATATAGTCTAGTTAGATCAGCAAGAAGGAAAGGAGTGGAATTTTACTTTGGTGGAAAGGAAAAGTAGAGGTTTGCATTTTACAGGTAAACTTGTAAGTTTTATAACAGGCAAATGGAGAGGAAAGATTTACGTATCAAAAATAGCAAATGGGGAAATTTGGCAGATTTGTAGATTGATTAGTAAACACTGTTTTGGAATATAACTAGCCAGAAAATGCTCCTTATCACAAGTAAAGCCAAGTTAGAAATTGTTTTATTAATTAATTAAATTTTTAGAGGTCTCAGGTAAATTTCACATTAAAAGAAAAAGCTTCAGCAGGTGGCCATAGATTTTTTTTTTTAAGTGGGGGTGGGGGGGGCAGCTAGGTGGCAGGGTGGATAAAACTGACCCTGGATTCAGGAAGGACCTGAGTTCAAATTGGACCTCAGACACTTGACACTTACTAGCTTTGTGATGGTGGGCAAGTCACTTAACCCTCATTGCCCCGAAATAAATAAAGTGGTGGGGCATAGATCTAGGGCCCACTCACCTAGGACTGGAAAGGAAATTGTGCCCAAGAAGTCATGGTTAAGTAGACAGTAGAGGTTCCAATTTAATTTACCTTTGAGTTTGAACGATGTTGCTTTGTTAATTCTATTCTCCTCCTAAAAAGAGAACGAAGACTATTCTTGGAAGGCCTTTCTTGTGTCTTTGGTGTCAGGATGGGGCCACATAATACCACGCCTACTGGTGGTTCCCTAAGTTAGGTTTTGTTGTGTTCTCTTTTTAGATTTTGAATTTCTCCTACTAATTACTAGCTAATAGAGATTTTAGGGAACACTATAAGATTCTTTTAAGGAGCTAGACTGGATTTGGGTCTGAGTAAGGTCAGACTCAGCGTTTTCCTCAAGTCAAGGTGATGTTCTTATTCCTTCAAGTTTTGCTGTCATTGCTGTTTTATGAAAAGAGAAAAAAAAAAAAGGGAAAGGGAGGATAGGGGCTAGAGACAGTAGTTTCCACTAGGTTGTGAGGTATGACATTTTTGGGGACATTGTGTTCTGACTAGTGATAGTAATTGAGCAGATGGAGGGGGAGCCCGAAGGGGCCTGGGGTGTCATCCTGACAGTCATTAGAGCACACCTTTTCTGCTGGTGGGTTGCTGACAGGGGTCAAGGGAGGAAGTGTTTGGGCCGTGTGGTAGCATCCTATTTTAACTAACTATTCTTGCTAACTGTTAAGAATGTTTATACTGCTGAAGGAGGGCAAATACTATTAGCATTTTCCTAAAAAGTAAAGTCCCAGTCAAAGTTCTGAGCTATTGTGCCAAGGTTTGGGTATTTTAGTGGCTTCCAGGGCTGCTCGGAAAATACTTTATAAAGCAATTACTTCATCTGCAAATTTTTTTTCCTAGTTAAGATGCAACTTGTTAACAGATAAATACATCTACCAGTCTCATTAAGTTTAAGTGCACATTAGGTATTTAGCACTGTGCTAATTGAGGGATACAAATCTAAAAAAGGCAACAATCCCTACTGCTATTCAGCTTGTTTTCTTTTCAAGATCTATGTTGTATATTAATATAAAAAAAATAAAGTACTGAAGTGCAAAGTAGTTGGGAGGGGAGCTTTGTGTAAGAAATTAGTGCTTGAACTGTGTCTGGAAGAGTGATTTTATGAGGCAACAGAGGGGATTATTAAATTCCAGGACTGGGGGACAGCCATTGCAAAGGCTCAGAAAAGAGAGAAAGGGAGCCTAAATAATGTATAATGAGGATGGAAAGATAAGATGAGATCCAGGTAATACAGTCTTGCTTCAAAAGCCAACAGGCATTCCTCTTTTATTCTAGAGGCAAAAGGGAGCCAGTGTAGTTTGTGGAGTAGGGGAGTGACATGGTCATATCAAGGAAAATCTCTTGGGCAACTGTGTGGAGGATGGATTGTCAAGACTTGAGGAAAGGGGAGACCAATTAGGAGGCTATTTTGACAGTCTAGACAAAAGGTAATGAGAGTCATTCTTTTTTTTTTTTTTTTTTAGTGAGGCAATTGGGGTTAAGTGACTTGCCCAGGGTCACACAGCTAGTAAGTGTTAAGTGTCTGAGGCCGGATTTGAACTCGGGTACTCCTGACTCCAGAGTCATTCTAAGGGTAAACAAGGGAATGGATAAGACAGATGTTTTGGAGATAGGCTCACAAGACTTGGCAAACTAATTGTATGGGGTGAGAGTGAGTACTCAAGGCCTGTGGCTAGGTAATGAATTTGGGAGGTGATAATGCTTTCCATGGAAATAGGGAACCTTGGTTTTTTGTGGGGTTAGGGGAAGTAAAGATAATGACTTCTGTTTTGAAGACATTGAATTTGGGATGTCTCTGATATATCTCACTTTGAAATGTCCAGTGAACATTGGGTGTTGTGGAGAGACTGGTGCTGGGTATATAGATGGGTTAGTTGTATGCATAGAGATAATAAACCTATGGAAGCTTATGAGGTCATGAAGAGAGCATATATAGAGAAGGGCCCACAGTTAAGGTGCATAATGCAGCAAAGGAGCCTGAGAACCAGGAGAGAGCAGGGTCATGAAAACCCACAGAGGAAAGTCAGTCATGTTGAATGCAGCAGAAGTGGCAAAAAGGGAGAAGGACTAAAAAAATTCAGATTGGCAGTTTTTGTGACATGATGAGGCCAGAAGCCACACCACAAAGAACTGAAGAGAGGAAATGGAGGCAGTGAATATAGATATCAAAAGTAAGGAGAGGGGGGCCACTAGGTGGCACAGTGGATAGAGCACCAGTCCTGGATTCAGGAGGACCTGAGTTCAAATCCAGCCGCAGACACTTGATACTTACTAGCTGTGTGACCCTGGGCAAGTCACTTGACCCTCATTGCCCTGCAAAAAGAAAGTAAGGAGAGAGATCAGACCGGAGCTTGAGTGGATGGTCAGAGTCAGTGGAGATTTTTAAAGGATATAGCAGACTTGGGCATATTTGAAAGCAGTAGGGAAAGAACCAGTACATATGGAGAAGTTAGAGATGGGGATGATTGAGGGAACAATCTACTAGGGAAGTTGAAAGGGAATGGGGTCAAGAGGGAGAGGCTGTCCTAGAGGAATTCACATTGTACCCCAGTGGGAAATTTGGATATGAGGGACAGAGATGGTGGGGGAAAAGGTTGACTTAGCTGTCCATTGCATATTAGGGACTAGACTTGTCATCTGAGGAAGGAGACAGGGTGAGCCAAGATGGGGCTGATATGAATTTGTTTGCTTTGCAGGGGCAAGACGATTCGGATTGGAGCCCTCTTGATGAATTCTGCCCTGGGAATTTCCTCTGTGCGTCTCCAAAGGCTGCCTGTATGTACGTGTATGCTGGTACACAGGCTGGCAGGTGGGGGCAAACTGCGTAACAAGCATCAGCCAGGCCCAGGGACTCCTCAGGAGACCCTGCATGCACCCTAGCCCCAGCAGGCGCTAGGGTCATGGGTCGCCTCGATGACTATGCCAAAAAGCGAATTGTAGAGCTTCGAAAAGCAGGACTGAGTTTCCGCAAAATCAAGAAGGTCCTGGAGCTGGACAATATCCGTGTCACACCACAAGCTATATATCTGTTCTTGAAGCGTAAGAATGTGGAGCCCAGTCCCCTACCTGGAAGCAACCATCCTCTCCCTCCCAGGGACCTGAACGCCCGGCGGCTGGCACTCAGTAGGGCTGGCTGGGAGGACGAGCAGCTCTGGGATTTGCTGCAGGAGAGTGAGGTGGAGCCAAAGGAGTCCTTAGAGAGCCAGCCAGGTGGCCCCGAGAGAGAGCCTGGAGCTGGTCAGAACTGGGATGGCAAAGAGGGCATTAGGATTGTCAGCGTGACATCTCTGTGTCAGGATGGTGGAGTCCACCCCAGAGATACTTGTTCTGGTGAGGTGCCCCACACCTCGGCTAACAGTAAGCTTCTTGGGCCTTACAGTCCTGTCTTAGTGGGTGTGTCCACCAAGGGTTGTACTCTGCCCAGCAGGAGAGTATGTCTGTTGGACTTCTGCCCTTCTGGAAATTAGGAGCCCTCTTTCAGTTTAAGCTATTCTAAGAACTCTGCTTTATCTGTTGGGAAAAGTCATGGTGGTATTGCCTTCTTCTCCTCTTCCACCTTGGGTTATGTGTTGGCTGTCTCCCATACACCTAGTAGGTGGTAGTGGGGAGGGGGGGCTGGAAGAGCAGAATAAGCTGGGCAGGGTATTTTTTTTAGTCTGACACTGCTTGGTTTACAAGGCAATAAGTGTGGGGCAGCTAGGTGGCACAGTGGATAGAGCACCAGCCCTGGATTCAGGAGGACCTGAGTTCAAATTTGGCCTCAGACACTTGACACTAGCTGTGTGACCCTGGGCAAGTCACTTAACCCCATTTGCCTCACCAAAAAAAAAACGAAAGGAAAAAAAAACCACCAAGGCAATTAAGTGTTTAGGAGAAGACTGGCTCTTTGGTGCCTGGGCATCTGCTGATCAGGCATCCTCCACTCTGATCTAGCTCTCAGGCAGAGAGCTCTTTTGGGTAGCTGTCCCTTCCCTTCCAGGATGGCAGTCTAGTGTTATTGAGGCCTGGCTCTGCAGATATCTACCTTGGGCAAATCACTTTCCCTCTTTGACCTTCGGTTTCTTCATTAGTAAAATAAGTAGAGTGGGCCAGGTGGATCACCTCTTCAGTTTAAGAGCCTGTGGTCCTGCAGCTACCCTGGGCTCCCTGTAACCTGTTTTCTTGGGGTAGGGCAGAGTCAGGGGAAGGCCATGAATGTTGTCTTGTTTTTTCTCTATCATTTGGTATGAGTGACAAACAGCATATAAAGCAGGGCCTTTTTTCTCCTTAGTCTCAACCTTCCAACTTCCTTCATAGATCAGTGTGTCAGACGCAAGGGAGGCTTGGGAGCTCTTATGTTCTCATTACCTCCCCAACTCTGCCACAGGGATTTCTAGGCAGTGTTCTAACCATTCCTGGCTATCTAAGAAGAATGACTCCTATTTTTTTGTGTGGAAAGAAAACACTCATTTCTTCCTTCGCTTGGTCCTCCTGTTAGTGCTGGGAGACTGGGCTACAGAGGTAGGAAGCATGGCATTAACCTCTGGATCCACTTGCCTCTCTGTAGCCGCTCTTTCTGCTTTACTTAAGGTGATGCCGGTACTGGGCTGGGGGCTCCTGGTCCAGTGAGCCCGCCTGCTTCCCCACTTCCACTGAGTCGGGGACGGAACTCCGCCCTCTTTGTCAAGAAGAAGATTGTGGACAGAGCCATCTTCCTCCACAAGAAAGTAAGAACAGAGCATCCAATGATTGGTGGTGGGTGGGGTGGGGGAATAGTTGAGTAACCTTGCACAAATCATTTTGTTACTCTGGCCCCAGTTGCCTTGCCTGTAAAATGGGATAGAGAGGGTAGTGGAGATGGACTCCTCAGAGGAGTTTACATTTATATGAGAAGGAGCAGTAGGGCCCTAAGTATCAGCCATGCCACTTAGGCTAGGCCCTCCAAGGCTGCTTCCTAACCCCCGGGGGGGGGGGGGTAGGAATCCTTTCTGCTTTGTTGAGGGGTATGGGCCATTATAGCCAGGGGTTGTACTAAGGGCCTCAGGGATGACACTGCTTGCTTCCCCCATAGGCCACTGTGCAGAGTGTGCAGAGTGTGCAGAGTGGCACTGGCTCTTCTTCTCTCCCTCTCCTGGTAGGAGTGCAATCTCCCGGGCCCAAGCCCTGGCTTCCAGACCTTAAGGACTCTCCAGCCCACATGTGAGTAGATAAAGAAATGGAAGGGGATGAGGAGGTAGGTGGAAGCAGCAGGCGTGGATGAATCTCTTGAGAATGTTGGCAGCCGATGGAAGGGCGGAGATGGGTGGCAGGATATAGGGAGAAAGTTTTTGATTATAGGACACGAACATGTTGGGCAGGGCCGGGAAACTGCTGTGGAGAGATGGTTGAAGAACAGGGCATGCTGAGCTTGGAGAAGGTTTGTTCAGAAGAGGTAACCATGACTGCCTTCAGGTATCTGAAGGTTATCTTGTGGACGAGAGACTTGGTTTGTGCTGCTTGGCCCAAGAAGACGATAGAACTTGAGAACTGGAAAGGACAGCATCCCTGCAGTCCAAGACTCTATCTCCAAGATAACAGAACCAGCACAGAGTCATCCAGAAAACCTCCAGGATGTGGGGAATCCACCAATTCCTGAGGCAGTCCATTCTGTGGTGGTTGTTCAGTCGTTTTTCATTTGTGACCCCAGTTGGGGTTTTCTTGGGTATGTTTGGAGAGCTCTAATTGTTAGGAAGTTTTCCCTGAATTTGGAGCTTTACAACTTCCTCCCATTATTCCCACTTAAGGCAGTTAAGACATGAGGGGATTATACACAGGCAGTCTTGTCCCTCATCCATGAAAGCCCTTTTAATTCGATTTTCACACCTGGCAAATGTTCTCACCAGCCTTTGTAGCTGGGCTGCATCTTTGATGAGGAATCTGTTATCATTACATTACATTTTAAGCCATAGTCCAGAAATCCAAATCCAATTCTCAGATTTCACCTTCTTAGCCAGCATTGTTAATTTCCCAAATGAGTTTTTTCTCTTCTGCATCCCTTGTGTTCACTGGCACAACAGTGACAAAAATAGAACCAGTGCCTTCATGATCTTTAGTTTGTTGCCTAAGACTCTAATCATTGGGTTTCTTCTGTGAGGATCATGTGTTGGTTTTATTAATTACCAGAAGTAGAGAGAGAATTGGGAAGCTTCCTCTTAGCTGTTGAATACAAGTCCTTAAGCACACAGCAGCCTCTCTGCTGGGCATCACCAAGCATTAGCACTCTGTTTTTCTCCTGATCCTTACTGTGGGTGATCTCTCCCATTATCTTCTGGGGCTCTATTTTATTGTTCTTTGGGGGAGATCAGGAGTTTCTTCCTTTCTAGAACATTCAGCTCCTCTCCAGGGAGAACCTCAACTCTCTTTTTAGCTATAATTAATTACATTGTTGCCCATTTTCTTCTTTCTCCTCTGTAACACTTCCACTCTCCAGCATCCAGACAAGGGTTAAGTTCCACACCATTACCTTTTTTTTTTTTTCCTCTGAAGCTTTAATTCTGACTAAAGGATAGAGGCTAGGCAGAATTGGGACTTGATCTAAGAAAAACCACTTCCTAACCAGATCTCTAAAAGTGTGCGCTGCCTCAAGCAAGAGTGATTGTGTTCCCCTTTATTGGAGGTCTTAAAATAGAGATTGGATGCCTCTTTGTTGGGTAAGTTGTAGTGGATATTTGTTTTCTGTATGGGTTGGACTAGCAGTCCTTGGGAGTTGCACATAACCCAGGTTCTGAGCTGCCGTTGCTGGGTCCCCTTAGGTCCTCTTGCCTTCCAGCCTCACAGCAGTCTTTTCTTTCCATAGGTTCAGGACATGGATACGCAGACTCGTCTGCCCTGGGCTAGTGCCCAAGGCCTGGCTGAGAAGCTGGATGCAGTGCAGGGAGCTGTGCAGCAGGTGCTGCAGGTGCTCCAAGTGCTGACAGATCAGCAGAGCCGGCTAGAGCGGCAGCAGGAGCAGCAGCAGCGCTGGCAGCAACAAGTGTTGGGGACTCTGCAGCAGCTCAGAGGGCCTGCCTGGAGTCAGGGCCCTGGGATCAGGGAGACCCAGGATTTGGGGAACGGTGGGACTCTTGAAGGACCTAATTTCCACCAATTTAAGATGGAACTTCTTTGATTCTGTGGTAGGGTGTGACATTCCTGAAAGGGCAGGACCTTCAGCTTTGGGGAAGAAGGGGTCTGTGTCCTGCTACCATCTCAGCTGAAGATAGCTCTCATAAAAGCGGGATGTGAGCAGGACACACTACCCCCCCCCTTCCCTCAGCCCTTATTGTTTCGTGTGCAACACATAGGCTTTACCCCCCCCCCCCCAAACCTTTTCCTGTGTCTGCACCTTCTCCCACAAGCCCTGCCCAGCTTCAGGGCCTGTGAAGGGTGCTGGAGGTGGGGATGGCTTAATTACAGACAAGCCTGGGATTTGGGAGCAGGTGAACAGTGGAGGCTTTACTACTTTTTCCTTCCCTGGGGCTTAGACTCTGAAAGAGTAAGTTTCTTTACCTTTGTATGCTGTTATAGGTAAGTGAAGGGCTCAGGTGTTTCTTCAAGATAGGGGATGGGTCATGGTTTTCTGGTGAACTACTAAGCATGTTCCAAAGCTTAGAGCATAGTATGGGGCCAGGATTAAGGACATAGTTGGGAGGGGGAGGGGGGAGGGGGAGGGAAGGGGATGGTAGCTATGATATGAGGGCCAGCAAGGATCATCTAAAGGAAGTAGGTTTTCTCATCATGGAGATGCTTTTCCATCAGGCATTGACAGTTTTAATGTGACATGAATCTGTTCTACCTTGGACAGGTCTAATGGGGAAGGTGGGATAGCCATCCTAGACTCTTCTGCCTCCCTGCAGAGGTTGTCATCTATGGGGGGAAGAGGGGCAGTGCACCCCCCAGCAGACAGCTGGCTTTTATGCACATGAAACAGTTTGGCCTGGCAGCCTGGACACCTCTATGGTCCAGTAAGACTCAGGAAGTTCTGTGCTGACATAATGTATTCTGGTCATATGAAAGTAGAAACCAGGAGACAAGAGAAGACAGTGTAGTCTCCCCAGATTTCCAACCCTGGAACATTATCTGTGTAATGAAATAAATAAATGAGCATAGTCATCGTCATGCAAATATCTCGTTTTTGTGTCTGTGTCATAACTATAGTTGCTCACTAGTGGGTCTGGTCTGGGGTGAAGAAGGCAAAGCACACAGAGAAGGAATGCTCTTCTAAACAGGCATTATGACCTTCCTAGAACCCAATAAATTCTGGGTCTCAGCCCTGTAGGAAAACATGATCATCTCTCACCCAGGAGGTGTCACCTGGGGGACCAATTCACATAAACCAGACTGAAAGGGGCTCAATTTGTAAGTCAGTTGTGTTAAGTAAAGTAAGCAATGTGCTCTACTGGATAGAATGCCGCTGTGAAGGCAGGAAGGCCTGGATTCAGTCCTACCACTTGACATGATGGTTGGTGACCCTGGGCAAGTCACTTAACTATATTTATAGCAAGTCAGTGCTCTGAACAATTCTCCAAGACTCTGAAGTTGCAGAGAAGGCACTGACCTCCATTGTCGGGGGTTTTCTCAGCGAGGAGTCCCTGTACGAGTGAAATCACAGTGCCCTTTCCAGCCCCTAAGTGCCTGTGTGCTACATCATGCTAGGAGGGGCCCCTGATGACAAAGGTGGCCTGATGAGGATGAGGCTGGAGGATGGTAAGTGGAAGTTAGTAAGAATCCCCATATGTTTGCCATGGGCCATTTGCTGGTGGTATTATGGATGGTGCTGGGGGCCAGCAACCCTCTGTCTCCCAGTTCTTTGATAGAATGTACTGATTTGTATTACAAGCTAGGTAGAATGCCATGTCAGTGGTATGCCCCTGGCTGAAGTTGTCGAACGGTTTCTTTGTGTTTTCCCCATTTACTTAGTTTTGCCTGCCTAGCCTAGGGCCCACCAGACTGGCTCCTTTTTCATCAACTTAAGGGGGATTCTAGTCCCTAAAGAAAATGGGGAGGCAGCAGCAGGGAGGGCAGTCTCAGACATGTTGAAGTTTGTTTTTCACCAAATACCCATGAATGAAACTTAGTGAAATGTTTTCTTGTTCCACTCTGAAGCACAGAAATGGGAATAAATTCCTTGGTGTTTTTTGTTTTTGCCCAAGAGAGGTCAGAAGCTTGGACTCTTTGCCCAGCTCTGCAACAAAGTGGATCTGTGTTGCACCCAACCATTTTGAATGGGAGGGGTGCGGGTGGTATTGGGTGAAATGTGGAGGCTAGAAAAGGGAAACATTTCTAAGTAGGTTGGCTAAACTATATGGCAGCAATGGTTTCTATTCATACCCACAAGCCCTTCCCTCTGAAATGGATTAGCTTGTCTACTGCCTGTACTTTAGAGGCACCCTCTCTGGATAGATTTGGGAAGTTCCTCACCATTCATGGATTTTGTGATGGGAGGGAAAACAGAATAAAGGGACTGGGCTAAAATGTGCTAAAGGGGAAAGCCATTTCCCTCGAGTCTACTGGCTGTCACAGAAAAAGGACTCGAGGTAGAGTGAGCTTCATGACTCTACGGGCCAAACTGCAGTGTTCAGTTGGACTCAACAGAGACCAATGACTTGGAACCCCATCACTGTATCCAACTGATTCAACTTTATAATCACGGTTGGGAGGAACTTTAAACATCCTACCTTCCACCCAGGGCCAGAGACCTTATTACAATCCTGCTGATCTGATCATCATCCAGCCTTTAAACAGCTGTGGGCAAGCTCACATTGTAGAATAGGTTTTGTCTTACATTAAGCTGAAATCGGCCTCCTTGTGACTTCTACCCATTAGACCTGGTCTGCTTTAAGAGTAAAAGAATAAGGGGCAGCTAGGTGGTGCAGTGGATAAAGCACTGGCCCTGAATTCAGGAGTACCTGAGTTCAAATCTGGCCTCAGACACTTGATACTTACTAGTTATGTGACCCTGGGCAAGTCACTTAACCAGCATTGCCCCGCAAAAAATAAAATAAAATAAGGGGCAGCTAGGTGGCACAGTGGGTAAAGCACCTGGCCCCAGATTCAGGAGGACCTGAGTTCAAATCCAGCCTCAGACACTTAACACTTACTAGCTGTGTGACCCTGGGCAAGTCACTTAACCCTCATTGCTCCACCCCTACCCCCCCCCCCCCAAAAATAAAAAGTTTAATTTCTCTTAGAAGGACACATGGCCATGGAAACCCTCAAAATCTTTAGGTTCAACATTTCTAATTTTTTCAAGTATCCCTCATCTATAAAACTGGGACTAGACATATGGGGAGCTGTAGAAACAATGAAGACAAGATAGGCAGGTGTGCAAGAGAGAACAGATGACATGATACTATTTTTTTTTAATAAATGCACATATTTTTATTGTTCTCTGTGGCCTGTAGGTATTTTTCAGTAAGTCAAGGCGCATGTGTTACATTGAAGGCTCAAAGCCTCTGGTAGGCAGTAGCACCTTTGTAGGAAAATAACAATAAAAGGAAACAGGGTTTATCATGAATGTTCTCTCACCGGGGGACTGTAAATACAATTTTCAAACCATGCCTATGGCACACTAATGTCTCCTCAGCTATGTTCATTTGCTTATTTCCAAATCCCCCTCCTCTTGACAAACTCCAGTTATCCCACAGAAGTGGTACCACCCAGAACTGAACACTGACCTGCAGATGTGAGCTGACTGGGACACTGTAGCATAAGATTCTGATCTTGCCTCCAATCGGTATCCTATATTTATAGAGACTGAAATATTTTGTCCACCATGATTAATGTGACACAGGGATGGCATCACACACGTGCACATGAACACATCGTGGGGGCATGCAGGGATTGGTGATGAACAAATTATGGAGGGTAAGCACCATCTCCTGCCACAAATGGGCCCCCAACGTGAGAAGTGAATGGTCAATTAATTCACCCAGGACACAAAGCAAAAGTCAGAAGCCACCGTCCTGGAAAAATTGATACATATCTCTGCCCAAGTTTGTATTTTGCTTAACTGTAATTAGTTAGGGCTGGTCACAGTTTCAGGTCGTTTTGGAGAACATTAAGCAGAATTCCCTGCTTTCACACCTTACTCCTGGACTGCAATGGTGTATCAATCTCTGTAGGCTGGTGGCCACTGACTCCCCCGGAGCCAAATATCTTGGGGTCTGCCAAATGACTAGAGTGAGGTTTAGCGCTGCCCTTTCCTTCCCTGAATCCCTTACTCCTTGACACTGCTTAAACAGCTTCCCTGCTGCAGATTTTGGCTTAGTATTTAGGGCTCTGAATTGCCTTAAATGACTATGTTCAGACATAAATTCACCATGAGCAAGGTCCTATTCTGCTGACTAGAGCATGCTCATCATCTCTAGTTTGAGAGCAGTATTAAAGTCTATTATTATGGATACTTAGTTATCATACCCATAATATACAAAGAACCAACTAAAAATAAAAGTGCAGGATAAAAAGTGATGAGAGGGTGTCACTTCTTTCTGTAACAACCCTGTAACAAGTGCCAAAAGCCAATTGCGTGGTAGATGTCACCATTCATCGTTCATCTTCTGCTGAAGATTGTAAATGGGCAAAGCTCATGAAGACTTGTTCCAGTGAGACTTGACTGATGGAATAGTCGTCTAGTCCATATGTCTCTTCTTGGCCTTTCTCCAAGATGCCAAATACCTTTGGGAAAGCACAGAGACACTACTAACACCTCTAGCCAGTGGGAGAGGGATTCCTGCTTTGTGTATGGCAGGGGCCAAAAGGTAGGCTCAAGGGAGGCTTGGCAAGGGAAGGCCTCTTTACTCCATCACCAGGATTTACAATGTAAAAACAATGGCCTTTAGGGGCAGCTAAGTGCACAGTGGATAAAGCACCGGCCCTGGATTCAGGAGGACCTGAGTTCAAATCCAGCCTCAGACACCTGACACGTACTAGCTGTGTGACCCTGGGCAAGTCACTTAACCCCCATTGTCCTCCAAAATAATAATAATAATAATAATAATAATAATAATAATAATAGCCTTTAGAAGGAGAGGATGTCCCAAAGTTATTAACCCCTTGGGACTTTGGACAAGAAATGACGCTCCCCCCCACAAGGTACTTCTTTAAGATTCTCAGGTAAATAAATGCTTTCAGGTCAAATGTGCTAAGCATATAGTTGTCCTTTACGAGGAATTTAGATCACCTGAGAGAATTTAGGCCAAGAAATCTTGGTCTGTATTGCTACGGTAAGTTTCAGAGCAGGACAAACTAAACTGCTCAGGAAGCAGAAAGATTGAGTTTTACCACATTTTCAGATGCCCCAAAGGCCAGGTCCATTTGCCACTGTGATCTGCTTAATTCCTCCTGTGTGTCCCTTGCCTGGAGGCAGTGTTCCTATAGGTTAACACTGGGAAATTGTTCCCCACACTCACCTTTTGCCCAGCTGAGGTCCTTACTGTGCAGTGGTAATGGACCATTCCTTGTGTTCAACCTTCAGGATGCTCCCTGCAAGGGGAAAAAGACAGTTCCTGTGAGGGACACAGTGGGCATGGCTTTCTTGTCAGGTTTAGTTTCCAACCCAGTATTAAACACTCCCATGTGACCAGAGGGAGTAGAAAGCAGTTAATAAAAAAGCAGAGAATCCAAATACCCCCTTTTTTCATTTGTTTTGGAAGACTCTAATCAGTTTAATTTCTGCAACACACTGCATCTTTGTTCTCACGGTTGCTCAGCTTCTGCTGATAACAGTGAGTTTTAATTCCCGAGGTAGCTGGAAACATGTGTGGGGCGGTGTGCTCAGTCAGCCGGATTACCAAGAGACCTGAAGAAATCACCTGGCATAGTCTCAGGGCAAGGGAAGAAGCTACAGGGGCTGAAACAAGACTGGAGAGAATTCCTCAGTGCCAACCCCCTTGCTTTCTGAGAAAATGTTTGGCCAGGGGCTCTACAAGGAAGCTTTCAGTTACAGTACCTGGGAAGGTCTGGTTGATAAACATCTTGAACAGCTCCAAGGCCTCCATTTTGCCTTCTTGCCTTTCGCTTTTAACTTTGGCCAAGAGAGTGTAGCCACTCCCAAACTTGCTCTTGAGATGTTGCGGGCTGCCCAGGCACTTGAACTGCCCATTCACCATCATGGTCAGTCGGGTGCACAAGGCGTCACACTCTTCCATGCTGGAGAGTTAAGGGGTTAGAGGGAGAAAGGACTAGAGAATCCTTCCCTCAGAGAGTGAAGGTTTGGGTTCCCATCTTTACAAAGGGCAGGCCCTGGCTAAGGCTGGTGAAGGGTGATAGCAATCAAGTCAATGCAGTCAGCCACACTTGCCCAAATCCGGTGGACATCGCTCCCATCATTATTGCATCCTACAGCCCTTTTCAGAAGAGCCTGGGCAGTCCTGGGCCAGTGGGATCAGTTTCTTATAACCTTCCTCTTTCCCTGACACGAAGGGGTCCATGAACATGCATGAGAGCTGTTACTAATCCATGTACTCAGTCCTATCCCCACCCCTCATCTTTGTCCCTAGTGCAGTTTATAGACTTAGAACAGAAAGCTGAAAGGAGCCTTAGCAGTCACTTAGTTCAGACTCCTCATTTTAGAAAGAAAGAAACCAAGGATCAAAAGCGATTTGCTGAAGGTCCCACAGTAAAGTAACTGGCACACTTGAGATTTGAATCCATCTCCTGCCTCGATCAGATATTCTTTCTTCCATGCCTACACTTGCCATGGTTCTTCCTCTACCCCTGTCAAGGTGAGAGCTCTGTACCTGTGGGAGGTGATGACGATGGCCTTGCCAGATTCACGGGCCCGCGTCACGGTATCCCAGAGCAGACGGCGAGCTACAGGGTCCATGCCAGTGAAGGCTCGTCCAGGAAGACAACCGAAGGCTCTCCAATCAAGGCAATACCTAGTGCTCAGCTTACGCTTGTTGCACCACTATGTCACAAAAGAAGAGATGGGGTAACCTAGAAAATGAAACAAATTTCCAGATGCTGGACAGAACACTGGGGAGACAGGGAACACAGCAGAGGGACAGAGGAATACATGGCCAGAATTGAAATTTAACTACCTCCCGCCCAAGACTTCACTGTAGTAAACAAACTATATGATATAAATACCTATCCAAATATGCATCCATTCATTTAAATGCCATTTCTTAAGAGTCGATTGGATGTAATTGCCCTCAAGGACTTTATGATATAGTTATGGGAGATAAGACATGTATACGGATAAATAAAATATAAAGTCTAATAATAAGTAATCAGAGAGAACAAAGTGTTATGGGATCAGATGAGGGAGCGATCATTTCAACAGCTGTTCAAACTGTCTGGTACTGGGTTAAAATATGAAAATAGACTATTAGAAGAGAATGAGGCTCCAGAAAAAAAGGAAAAGTCTGATCTCTCTTCAAAAGGAAAGACCTTCAATTACTTGAAGACCATTTGCTGCTCCTCCTTTCCCTCTGCCTCCTCTCCCTGCCCCCTATTACATCTTCTTTTCTCTATGTAAAGGGCTCCAGTTCTTTCACTGATCTTCATTCTAACAATATATATTTTCTATCACAATTCTGGTTGCCTTTTTCCCTATTACTGACCTCTCTAAAATGTGGTGCATAGAACCACAACACTAGAGATATGGTGTGACTAGGAGACAGCATGAGGCAGGTAGAGGGCACAGTGGATAGAGTGCCCAGGCCTGGAGTCAGGAAGACCTGAGTTCAAATTTGCCCTCAGATGCTTAACTAGCTGTGTGACCCTGGGCAAGTCACTTAACCCTGTTTGCCTCAGTTTCCTCACCTGTAAAATGAGCTGGAGAAGGAAATGGCAAACCACTCCAGTATCTTTGCCAAGAAAACCCCAAATGGGGTCATGAAGACTCAGACATGACTAAACAACAACAATAAAAAGAGCATGCTGGGATCATTACCCATCACCCACTATTCATTAGCCCAGGACACGAGCCTTTCGAATTTCAGCCTAAGAGCACATTAGCTTTTTTGACTGTTACATCATACTGTTTAGTCATATTGAGCTTTCAGGCCACCCCTAAGTCTTATTTAGGTAATGCTGTCTAGTTATCTCTTCCATGTTTTTTTCTTGTAAAGCTGATTTTTGTGAACCCCAGGCATAGACTATTCATCTATGCCTATTATATTTCTTCTTATTAGATCTGACCCAAAGTTCTCTTTATACTGTTGAGTTTTTAAAAAAAATTTAGTTCATACTGTTATACTCAGTGTGAGCTATCCTCCTCAAAATTGTTTCATCTACAAATCTTTATAAGGTATCATCTACATCTTTATTTAGATCACTGATAAAAAATGTGAATGCAGGAACCAAGAAGAGATACCTGGGATACTCTACTAGAGGTCTGTTTCTATGCTTATAACCATTAATAGCTTCCTTTGGATCTGACCAATTCAATATTCTCTCATTCTCTCTCTCTTCTAAGGGGACGGCTGTATGGTATAAGAGCTTCTGTCCGGGCTGCCTTCTCTTCTCTCGCCATACTATTTCACTTGGTGATCTCAACAGCTCCCATGGATTCAACTATCAACTCTATGCTAATGATTCTCAGATCGATTTGTCCAGTCTGTATGTCTCTCAAGACCTTCAGTCTCATGCGTCCAAATGCCTACTGGACTGTAGCTATCTTAAAATCCCCATGTCCCAAATGGAATTTGTTATCCTTTCTCCAACACCTTCCTTTCTTCCTACCACCATCCCAAGAATCCAGGCTTGTAACCAAAGTGTCAACCTTGATTCCTCCCTCTCTTTCCTCCTTTCCTCCATATCCAATCGGTTGTAAAATCCTGTCATTTCTACCTTCATAATCTTTTGATTGCACCCTTTCCTCTCCTCTCCCATTTCCACTTCCTTGGTACTGGCCCTCATCATCTTACCCCTGGACTATTACAATCGCCTGCTGGCTGCTCTCCCTGCCTCAAGTCTCCCCCTGTTCAGGTCCATCCTTCACTCAGCTGTACAACTGAAATTCTTAAAGCCTTTTCACTCCCCATCTTCAATCAAGTCCAGTGGCTCCCCACTGCTTCCAGGAGCAAATATAGACTTGGCTTTGAAATTCATCCATAATCCGGCCCTTTTCCTAACACACACTCTGTGATCCAGTGACAATGTGGCCTCCCGCCCAGTCCTTTCATGTGGCTCTCTACCTCCTGATCTGGCCTCCAGGCCTTTTCCCACACTGGAATGCTCTTCCTTCTTGTCTCCACCTCCTGGCTTCCTTTAAGTCTCACCTCCATCCCACCATCTACAAGAGATCTTTCCTAGCCCCACATCTTGGTGCCTTCCCTCCTAGATCGTTTCCAGTGGAGCCTGTATATATCTTGTTTGCACATAGTTGTTTGAATAGCCGTCCTTCCCATTAGACCATGGGCTCCTTGAGGACAGGGGCTGTGGGTTTATTTTTTGCCTTTCTTTGTATCCTAGGCACTTTGCACAGTGCCTTGCAAATAGTAGGCTGACTTGAATTGAAAGGGCTGGAGAAGGAGTATTCTTCAAGCTGGAATAAAGAAAAGGAAACTATGAAAGTGATTGAAGGGCTCTGGATAAGTAGAAAAAAGTTAAGGCCGAATTGGGGAAGAGAAATTTTGGAAAATTTCAAGAAAAGCTGAAGAACAATACAAGTTGAAGGTAAAGAGCTCAATCTGAAGGAAGAGAGGGGTAGAGGAGGAGGAGGATGTTTATAAGGAAGAGTAAATAAGACAAAAGATTAGTGAGAGAAGGGAAAGGAGGTTGGATGTGGCTGCCAGGTCACAAGACAAGGACCTAGTATCTTTTTTTTTTTAATTAAAAAAAATTTTTTTTAGTGAGGCAATTGGGGTTAAGTGACTTGCCCAGGGTCACACAGCTAGTAAGTGTTAAATGTCTGAGGCCGGATTTGAACTCAGGTACTCCTGACTCCAGGGTTGGTGCTCTATCCACTGCGCCACCTAGCTGCCCCTAGGACCCAGTATCTTGATCAACTAGTAAAAGCAAAGCAATAGGGAAAGTGTTTCTGGGTTCAAAGTGCACATGGGTATCTTGGTTTAGAAGGGACTCAAGCGATGTCTCTCTAGTACTCCAGGTTATTTTGCACCATGGAGTATTCCTTAAAAAAAAAAATCAGGGGCAGCTAGGTGGCACAGTGGATAGAGCACTGGCTCTGGAGTCAGGAGGACCTGAGTTCAAATCCGGCCTCAGACACTTAACACTAGCTATGTGACCCTGGGCAAATCACTTAACCCCAACTGCCTCATCAAAAAAACCTCCAAAAAACAAAAACAAAAACAAAAAAAATCACAAAAGGGTTTCAACATAAAAAAAGAAATCTTCTGTAGTGATCTTTGCCAGTTTTCAACCTGAACTGTAAAGACCACCTCTGCCCCAAAGAGAATTAAAGGGCCTTCAGAAATCATTTGTTCACTTCCTTCATTTTAAAGAGAAGGGAACTTCGCCGGAGAAGCATGGCCAAAGGCCTCCATGGCTCCTCAAGCCCCTCTTTTGAGAAGGCTTTCCCAGCCCTGCTCCTTTATCTTGCTGCCTCATCAAGTAGCTTGTTTGCCCCTAGCTGGGGGCGAAGACTTCTGCCTTTCTTTGTATCCCCAGCACTCAGCCTAGGGCTCAGCACACAGTAGGCACTTCATAAATGTTGGCTGACTTGACTTGGCATGGACAGTGAAGTGGCTGAGCTAGGATTTAAATGCAAGGCATTCTTAGTACAGAGCTCCTCCACTCCACCTTCTATTTATGCTTATAGAGGTGTGTCTCCTCCAACCTCTATCCTCATTAAGGGTTATGGAAGGAGACCTGAAGGCCTGTTAAGTTTTGAGAATCAAGACACAGCCTTCCAAGAAGGATGGAAAGAAGGTAAGAGGAATACATTGGGTAGGTGAAGGAAGGGAAAGGAAGGTTAGGGAACATAAATTCACTTAAGGGAGGTACATAAGTAGAAATCTGTGAAAACAAAGAGGAGGGGGTAAAAGGGGTGGATGACACCTGAACCTCACTATCATCTGAACTGGTCAAAAGAAGGAAGAATACACACACACATACAAACACACACAGAGAACTGAGTTTCACTTAATAGAAAAATAAGAAGGAAAGGGGAGGATGGAGAAGGGGTAACTAAAAGGAGGGTAGTTTAAGGGACGGATTGATCCTAAACAAAACTATCCCTAAGAATGTAAAAAAATAACCATTTATAGATCTTTTTGAGGGAGCAGAGAATGGAAATCCGAGGGGGTACCCATCATCTGGGGAATAGCCGAACAAGTTATGGTATGAAATATGATGGAATACTATTGTGCTGCAAGAAATGATGAAGGGGATGGTTTCGGAGAAACCTGGGAAGACCTGTATGAACTGATGGGGAGTGAAGTGAACGGGACCGGAAGAACAATGTACACAATGGCAATCACATGGTAAAGACCAACAACCTGGAAAGAATTAGAAATTCTGGTGAGTATAATGACCAACCAGGGTTTCAGAGGACTAATGATCAAACATGCTACCCACCTCCTGATTAAGAGCTGAAGAACTCAGAGTACAGAATGAGACATCTATATCTATATCTATATCTATATATTTTTTTTGGACGTGGTCAATGTGGAAATAGGTTTTGTTTTTCTATATGCTTTTTTTTTGGTGAAGCAATCGTGATTATGTGACTTGCCCAGGGTCACACAGCTAGTTCAGTGTCAAGTGTCTGAGGCTGGATTTGAACTCAGGTCCTCCTGAATCCAAGGCCAGTGCCTTATTCACTGCGCCACCTAGCTGCCCCCCTCTATATGCTATTTTTTTTTTTTTTTCAGGGCAATGGGTTAAGTGACTTGCACAGAGTCACACAGCTGTAAGTGTCAAGTGTCTGAGGCTGGATTTGAATTCAGGTACTCCTGAATCCAGGGCCGGTGGCTTTATCCACTGTGCCACCTAGCTGTCCCTATATGTTTGTTTGTTTGTTTGTTTTTTCGTGAGGCAATTGGGGGGTTAAGTGACTTGCCCAGGTCACACAGATAGTAAGTGGTTAAGTGTCCTGAGGCCGGATTTGAACTCAGGTACTCCTGACTCCAAGGCCAGTGCTCTATCCACTGCGCCATCTAGCTGCCCCCCTATATGCTTTTAATAAAAGGAATTTTGTGTTTCTTTTGTTATCACTTGGAAGGGGGTGAATGGTTCAAATGGAGGGAAATGAGGTAGATTTTTGTTGAATGAAAAATTAAAATATAATTTAAATGCCATGTTTTTAATATACTTTTATATGCATAAAATAAAATATGATAAAAACTAAACAATGTTCTAAAAATGCTTAAAAAATAAACCAAACAGAATAAAAGTCTAGAAAAATGTATATGTATCACACGGACAGAAGATATATTTTTTTTGTGAGTCAATTTGGGTTAAGTGACTTGCCCAGGGTCACACAGCTAGTAAGTGTTAAGTGTCTGAGGCTGGATTTGAACTCAGGTTCTCCTGAATCCAGGGCTGGTACTTTATCCACTGCGCCACCTAGCTGACCCCCAAAGAGAATATTTTCTTTTTCTTTTTTAAAAAATATAAGTATTTTATTATTTTATAGTTATATGTAAGGATAGTTTTCAACATTTGTTTTCATAGGATTTTTAGTTTCAAATTTTTCTCCCACCCTCCCTTCCCTTCCTCCTCCCCAAGACAGAAAGCAATCTGATATTGTTTATAGAATATTTTCAATAAATATACAAGTCTCTATTCAAGTCCTTCTATAATATATCACAGTGGTGACTGTCCTCAAAGGCTATAGCTCATTTTAAAATAGCACATTAAGGTTTTCAAGTGCTTCATATATATCTTCCTTATCTTCACAACAATTTTGTGAGGCAGGTGGTACTATTATTTCCATGTGACAGAGGAGGAAACTTGTGTGAGAAACTATGAGACAGGATTTGAACTCAGGCCTTCCGAAATATAATCTGTGACTCATCATAGCAAATTGGACTGGCTTCAAGCGTGGTGTGGTCATGTCTATCATTTGAGGATCAGCCTGAGTTGAAAGAAGCCCATCACTGGATTCAACCCAGAAAAACGGCCTGGTTGGCCTCAGCAACTCTCAGACTGTCTTCTAAGCAGTGGGTTATGGCTTGTGTCAGAATTTGCCATACTCATATTATAAAAACCACAAATTCATTAAATGTTGAAAAAGTATGATAAAATGGATAATTCCTATATTTCAAGTAAAGATATTAAAGCCTTTCAAAAGAACACAGGAGGCAATAATAATCAACAGAGAAATGGGTAAATACAGATGACTGATTATGTCATTGGAAAAGAAGCAGAAAATGAAGAATAAAGATAAAACAGAGCTTCAAACCCATAACAAAACAGATAGCACAGGAGGATGATAAAAAAGAACAGATCAAGAGATCAAGGAAATCAGACTCTGAGAGATTTTCCTGAGGGAAAAGTGAAAGACAAAAATCTGATACTTTAATACATAAAGATCCCTGTAGGCCACATACTGATTTAGAAAACCACATATACATTTATCATGAGAACACAGAGTTTTGTTGGCTTGGTTAAATATTTCCCAATTATACTTTTAATCTGGATGGGTCTCACTCCAGGATGCTGCAGCCTTAATTCAGGCCCCATGTGTGACACCTCAGCTTCAATGGATTTATGAAATCATGATACAGGCTTTCACTCTACCATTTCAGCATACAACCTTCACACACTACATACACACAAACACACCCACCCTCCTCACTCCCCCCACCCCCCCCCCCCCCCCCCCCCCCCCCCCCCCCCCCACCCCCCGGCCCAGACACGGGCCAGTCACTGTACAGCAAGTCTGACTATGGAATGGTGACAAACCAGGCCAAAGGAACAGGTCTCTGTTCCCTGGTGGCCCGATACTTGCCAGTGGCCATCATCCTTCTCTATGTGGCTCCATCGCTGATAGTGGCTTGGCCAATGTGGAAACATCCATTCCCTCCACTGAGGAGTAGAAGAGAAGTCATTTTACATATGGAATCCTGTGTAAGGAAGTAAATGAAGAGGCCTACCTGTAGGTCTTGACAAGTTTGTCAGCATGGGGTTCCAGGAGCAGCCCCTGTAGCACATTCTTCACACAGCTGCTAATGTGACACTCAGGGATGCCCCGTAGCCTGGCATACATGAAGAGAGTCTCTCGTCCAGTCATGTGTTCCAACAAGGCATCGAATTGAGGACAGTAGCCTATTCGCTGCCGGACCTGAAACAATAATGAGTCCCCAGGAGATGGGGGCAAGGTAGAAAGGTGTGATCCAATGAGAAAACCCCATCACATGCATTTGCTATAGAATCTGTCAAAAAGAAGGACCCAGAAGCCTTTCTCTCTATGACCCTACAAAGTAGAGTCTTTGTTCCAAAGGATAGCAATTAAAATTAAAGTAAAAGAAACAAACAAAAAAAGAATTCACTGGAGTCCCTATAGCTGTAGCCGACTGCATTGGATTTGCAACCTCCAGTGCCTCCCTATCAGGATTATCCCTGGTTTCTTCTGAAGCATATGGCCAGAATGATCTACCAAACATCAGCCTGCATCTCTGCTAATCCTAGATGAGTGTGTCCAGTACAGAACACTGAGGAGGAAACACACAACAGGAAAGTCAAACCAGAGGATCTTGGCAGGGCCCAGGCTCATAGGGTAGCTGCCTGAATCCCCCAAAATGGGGTTTACCATTAAACAGATATGGATGAGGAAAGGCAGGAATAGGCCGCCCTGGGGTTGTGATGGCACCCAGGGTATGTAAAAGGGCTCTGGGAACAAGGCAGGTGTCCAGATGCTGAGAAGATTGTCTAGGAACACAGGCTGGTCATGTCAGTCATGACACTGAGCAACCAATCAATTTGTGAGATGGACAAGTTTTCATTTTACAATTTAGTTTTTAGTTTTAATAGTACCTACATTTTTAGTGCAGCAGATAAGTAGAATTTTTCCCCTTTTTCTCTCAAAGACATTTCTGCTTAAAACTCTGAGACCTCAGTAAAATCAGATCTGGCCAGATGCTAATGCATTTGTTGTTGGATTAAACTTGAATAGCCTGTTTTCTTTATGGGTCTTCATAGTCCTAACAACATGCAAACAAGTATAGCAACCCACCATCCTACTAGCATATATATAACAGTCTGGAGAAAGACAACAAAGACAGGAAGGCAGTGGGCAAAAAATGGAAGCCCTCAAATTTCCCCCCAAATGTTGACCCAACATGAGAATATTCAATTCTTTTTTTTTTTTTTTTTTTGTAGGCAATGGGGGTTAAGTGACTTGCCCAGGGTCACACAGCTAGTAAGTGTCAAGTGTCTGAGGCCGGATTTGAACTCAGTTACTCCTGAATTCAGGGCCGGTGCTTTAACCACTGCGCCATCTAGCTGCCCCTGAGAATATTCAATTCTAACTGCATCGTTATAGGCTCGCCATTCACATAGACCTTATGTGTTTATTAGTGAGTAAGGAAGCCCGGCAACAATAAGAAGGTATCTAGAACTCAAATGAAAAGGGAAAACTCGTTTTCTCCCCAGGAAGTATTTCTGTGGAAGAGGTGGGAATGTATTTATTGCCAACTGAAACATCACTACAACACCAAAAAGGGTAGATTCCCTCCTCAGCAAATTACATTCTGGCTGGGAGCTCTCTGTGAATTGTGTGTTGAGCAGGGATGGTCAACAGTTTTCTGTAGCAGGAAGTCACGAAGGGAGCCCTCTTAGTCAACAAAGAGCTGAGGATCTTTTTTTAAAGCAAGTATGGAGGACAAGGAGAAATGTGCAGTGGCCTAAAGGAAATATGCTTTTTTGCCAATACCAGGTAACACCTCTATTGACTGTACCCATAAGAGAAGGTCAAAGGGCTGAAAGGAGGTCACCTCTCCAGGCAATCGGGGATGAAAGAGAGAGAGACAAGAGAGAGAGAGAGAGAGAGACAGAGAATGGGAGGGGAGAGAGAGAGAGAGAGAGACAGAGAGAGAGAGACAGAGAGACAGAGAGACAGAGAGAGAGACAGAGAATGGGAGGGGAGAGGTGGGGAGGGAGGGGAGAGAGAGAGAGAGAGAGACAGAGAGACAGAGAGAGAGAGACAGAGACAGAGACAGAGACAGAGAGATAGACAGAGAATGGGAGGGGAGAGAGAGAGGGAGAGAGGGAGAGAGAGGCCTTACCCAGGTGATTTAATTGGAGATAGATGGAACCACCAGAAAGAACATTAGCTGAGGATGATCAAGTCCTGGGCAGAAAACCTTAGGAAGCCAAGTGTTTTTATTATTCGTGCCAACTGAAAGTTGGGCTTCCAGAAGAGAGGCAGATTTGGAAGCTAAACAGCTGGCTAAAAGGGAAAGGATTTGCATTTCTTTATAATGGCTTAAAGTATGGGAATTCGGGGCTTTCCCTGAGTGATGGAGTATAAATAAGAAGGTTCTCGTGTCTCCATGCCTTTCCACTGGTTTTACCTCATGTTTGCAATGCATACTTCTGTTTCTAAAAACCTGAAGTTTCCTCCAAAGGTCAGCTCAAGCACCATCTTCTACACTAACCCTTTCCTAAATTCCTGGATGCCCATGCCTTCCCCCAAAACTATCCTGTACCTATTTTCTTTTTTTTTTTTGTGAGGCAATTGGGGTTAAGTGACTTGCCCAGGGTCACACAGCTAGTAAGTGTCAAGGGTCTAAGGCTGGATTTGAACTCAGGTCCTCCTGAATCCAGCCAGTGCTCTATCCACTGTGCCACCTAGCTGCTCCCTCCTGTACCTATTTTCTATCTACTCACATAGGCACTTGTTTCTCCCTCTCTGCCCCCTCCCTCTGGGCTAGACTGCAGTACTTCCTGTCTCTACCATACCAGTATCTAGCATGGTGCCTAGAATTTGGCAGGTGCTTACTAAATATTAACTGTGAAAATCTATTTGCCTAAAAGGTTGCCAAGAGACAAGGAATGAAGACATTGCCCATATAGAACCTACCGAAGCCTGATGCCAAAAGGAAATGGGGAACAATTTCCTCTATCAATGCTTCCAGTTGTTCTCTCTTATGATGCCACATTCATCTCGGTACTATGTTCTCCTGGGAGCATCTTACCTTTTTGATGTCAGTGATGATGCTGTGGCCATCCACAAAGGCATCTCCAAAGGTAATAGTGTCTTCCCCCGTCAGCATTTTGAAGGTAGTGGTTTTCCCAGCTCCATTGAAGCCCAGCAGTCCAAAGCACTCTCCCTTCTGGACTGTGAGGGAGATTCTGTCCACAGCTAGGAAGGGCACCCTCTGGCTGTACACCTGAGATGTAGCCAACAGAGAACCCACAGACTGAGGAACCACGGCCTGTTATTATGAAAATTGGTGCTGCAGACCTTTAAGAAATACCCCCCCCCCCCAACTCCTGGGAATGCTATACAAGCACTGTCCCTCTTCATCCCAAGATGCCCACTCTTCAGATATATAAAGAAAACACATAGATTTTAGAGACCAGTTGCTCCAAGTTAAAGGCATATCTGATATGCCATAAGTGAGAAGGACCAAGACAACAATGACCATAATCTGGCCTTACCTTTGTGAGTTCCTTAATAACCAGTGGGGTATTCAGTAACAACTCTGGGAGGGATTCCAAGACTTTCTTTTTCTCATCTTCTACATCTTGGTCTTTTGGAATCACTGATGATTGGCTATGCATCTGTGCCTGGGTTCCAGAGACAAGGGATCAAAGATGTAAATACCCCAAAGATGTATGGCTCAACTGGGGCTGAAGTGTGGGGGGGTTAGAAACACATGATATGAGGGGCAATAGGAATGTGTTAAGTTTTCGGAAATGTTAAAGAAAAATACAGTGTTCTCTGGAAAAGACTTTTCAGGAATTTCTTAGCCTTCTCTCAGATTATACATGTATCTACGCATGCATGTACATATGCATGTATGTACATGCACACACATATAAATATGTACACATACATATATGTACACATACATAAACTGCTGCTTTCCACAAGAACAAAATGATATTAGAAATTAGGCTTAATCATGATTGTGAAATTGAGGAAATAATAACCTCATGTTGAATTGCAAACATACTGAGAAAGTTTTAGAAAAGGAACAGAGTGGTACATTTCTAAGAAAACAAAGCCCAGTTGAATAAAGGGTTTTTTTGGTTCATAACCAGGTAAGGGGCAGAGAAAGTCATAAACAATTTTGATTACATAATACTGAAAAAATTTTTGCACAAACAAAATAAATGCAGTTAAAATTAGAAGGGAAACAGTTAACTGGGAAAATATTTGCAGTAAGTTTATCCAAGATATATGTGAAATTGATTCAAATATCTCTGATAGCTATTCCCCAAGAGATAAATAGCCAAAGGATATAAAGATACAGGCTTCACATGAAAAAATCCTATCTATCAATAGACCCATGAAAGGATGCTCCAAGTCACTACTAGAGAAATGCAAACTGAAGCAGTACTGAGGTTCCATGCCATTCCTATCCGACATACTGGCAAAGTTGACAAAAAAGGAAAAGGACAATTGTTGGAGGGACTCCAAGGAGAGAGCCACACTAGTGCACTATGAATTGGTCCAGCCATCCTGGAAATCAGTCTGAAACTATGCCCAAGAAGTCACTGAATTATGCATATGTTTTGTACCCCAAGGAGATCAAAGAAAGAAGAAAACTACTCATATGTACAAAAATAGCTTTTTGTTGTAGCAAAGAATTGGAAATGACAAAAAAAAGATAGTTTTGGGGAGTTTGGAAAGTCTTGCATGACCTGATGGAATAGTGAAGTGAGGAGAACCAGGAATTATTAACAACAATATTGTTTTAAAAAGAGACCATTTTGAAAGAATTGAGAACTCTGATCAACGCCAATGACCAGCCACGACTCCAGAGAACTGATGCTATTTACTTTTTGATAGAAGGTTGATGGAATCAAGGTGCAGAATGAGATGCACATTTTTGGATATGGTAAAGTTGTGGATTTGGTTTTCTTGACTTTGTATGTTGGCAACATAGATTATGTATCTCTTTTATTGGGGGAGAGGAGTTTAAAAGTATTTTTTTTTAAAAAGAAAGACAGGTTTTCTTAGTTGCTGGGAGCCTTTGTCTCAGGAAGATGGCTGAATTCATAACTGAAAGAAAATACCTCCGCTTCTGTCTGGCTTACAGATGACAATGGGAAATAAAGGTTCTATTGTGGTAACTTGATTTTGTGAAACTTTATAGAGTTTGTTGATAAATTTTGTTTGGATACATCATACAAAAGCCCAGTGAACTCAAAACTGGATCTCCCAGCATAAATTATCTCTGAAAACAGGTAAATAAAATAGCATTTAAAAAGCAATTGTTGGGGCAGCTAGGTGGCGCAGTGGATAGAGCACCAGCCCTGGAGTCAGGAGGACCTGAGTTCAAATCCGGCCTCAGACACTTAACACTTACTAGCTGTGTGACTCTGGGCAAGTCACTTAACCCTAATTGCCTCACCAAAAAAAAAAAAAAAAAAAAAAAAAAAAAAAAAAAAAAGCAATTGTGACTGATAGTACCAGAAAACTTAAGCTTTCTCAGTTTTCCATGTTAAAAGAAAGACTGAATGTATGCTTTAAAAACCAATATTAGCCAACATTTTGGGTAAATGCTGCTAACAGGTAAAGTAGTCTGCATTTATAACATTGAAGTAATTGTTCTTTTGGTTCTGCTTTGGTCATTTTGGATAACTTCATTCCCATATTTTTCTGAATTCTTACGGCTTAGTAACAATTCACTGCATTCCTGCATCATAATTTATTTAGTCATTTCCAAGTTGCTGGGCTCAATGCTTGTTTCTAACTTTTTGCTGTTTCCAATATCACAACCATACATTATAATGTTAGTACTATGTATAGTGCTTTGATATACTATAATACTTTTATATAGATAGGTCTGTTCTTATTGTAAATAACCTCCTTGAGATATAAACCCAATAGTGAGACTGCTGGCTTACAGAGTACAATTTTGTAACTTTTCTTGCATAATTCCAAATGGTTTTCCAAAATGGGTAGATCAGTACTACAGTTCCACCAGCAAGGACTTAGTGTGCCTAATTTCCCATATTCATGCCAACACTGACTTTTGTCATATTTTGCCATGTTTGCCAACTTGATGGGCATTAGGTAGAACATCAGTTATTTTAATTTGCTTTTCTCTGATTAGCGATTGTAAGAATTTTTAAGCTGATTATTGATTTTTTCATCTTCTGAGAATTTTCTGTTCATATGCTTTGACCACTTATCTACTGGGGTATGACCCTTAATCTTATAGTTTTGTGTGGCTTCCCTGTAGCTTCTGGATGTCATTGTTTTCTGCAAAGATTTTTCTCAATCCATATTTTTTTTCTTATTTTGGCTGCATTTATGTTGTGAAAGCTTTTTTTTTTTTAATTGAAGGCTATTTTGTCTTTTACAATAGTCTTTATGCTGTGACTTTTTATGAATTCACCCCTATCCACAGATGAAAGATAACCTTCCATTCTACTCTAAGCTTTTATTGGTTTGTTCATTTACCCATTTGGAATTTATATGTTAACTTATATGGTAGATGATACTGTCTCTGAACCTATTTTGGGTAAAATATTTTAAAATCATTTTTCTTTTTTTTATGAACTTAACAATTAATAGCAAACATGAACGCTTCCACATGGTAATAATGAAAGGATCATATATGATACAAGGAAATTCTATTATGTGGAGTTTATTTTTTTTAAAGTGTATATTGGTGGATCAGTTCACAACTCCATCAACAATTCACTAGTGTTCTAATTTTTCCACAGTTTCTCCATTCTGGAGAGCAATTTGGAACTATGCCTAAAGAGTTATGGGGCTGTGCATACCTTTTGACCCAGTAATACCACTACTAGGTCTGTATCCCAAAGAGATCATAAAAAAGGGAAAAGGACCCACATGTACAAAAATATTTACAGCAACTCTATGGTGGCAAAGAACTGGAAATCGAGGGAATGTCCATCTATTGGTGAATGGCTGAACAAGTTGTGGTATATGAATGTAATGGAATACTATTGTGCTATAAGAAATCCTGGAAAGATTTAAGTGGACTGATGCTGAGTAAAGTGAGCAAAACCAGGAGAACACTGTACACAGTAACAGCAACATTGTGTGATGATCAACTGTGATAGACTTAGCTCCTCTCAGCAATACAACAATCTAGGACAATTCCAAAGGACTCGTGATGGAAAATGCTCTCCATACAGAGAAAAAAGAACTGTGGAATCTGAATGCAGATTGAACCATACTATTTCTACTCTTTTTTGTTTTTTTGAGGTTTTTCCCTTGTGTTCTGATTCTTCTTTCACAACATGACTAATGCAGAAATATGTTTAACATGATTGTATTTGTGTGTGTGTATATATATATATATATAAAACCTATATCAGATTGCTTTCTGTTTTGGGGAGGGGAGAGAGAAGGGAGAAAAATTTGGAATTCAAAAATCTTATAAAAACAAATGTTAAAAATTATCTTTATATGTAACTGGAAACATACTATTAAGATTGAAAAAAAATTGAATTGGGCAAGAGGAAGCTAATGGCTTTATGAGGAATAAAGAAACAATAAAACAAAACAAAAAAAATAAAGTGTATATTGCTGAGGGGTGGAGCAGATGGTGGAGGAAAGGCAGTGACTTGCCTGAGCTCTTCCCAAGACTCCTCCAAATACCTTCAAATAATGCCATAAGACAATTCCTGGAGCAACAGAACTCACAAAAGGACAGGAAATCCAGACAAAGACAACTTAGAAGGCTGGCCAGAAAGGTCTCTTGTACCGGGGTGAGAGTGGAGTGCAGTTCAACACAGGCTGCGCCATCACAGCCCCAGCTCTAGCCCCGGCAAATCAGGAGCAGGCCTTGGAAGCCTCTCAATCAGCAGCAGCAGGAACTGCTTCTGGAATTTAGCCCACAGATGGTAAGGGGGTCGAATGATTGGCCAAAAGGAGATTACAGGGGTTTCTTTGCTAGCACCGAGGCAGGACCCTGTTGCTTTGCCCATACTCCTATTCAGGTTGCAGTACTGGGCCAGGGAAGCACACAAACACATAAGAGCTCGTAGCCATATTGGAGCAGGCCTCCATTCATAGTTCCAGGGAAGAAAAGCAGGTCTGTGGTTGTTTGCAGACCAGAGCACAGGTCAGAAGAGTAGTAAACATACTTCTCTTTCTTTCTTTTTTTTGTTGTTGAGGCAATTGGGGTTAAGTGACTTGCCCAGGGTCACATAGCTAGTAGGTGTCAAGTGTCTGAGGTCGGATTTGAACTCAGGTCCTCCTGAATCCAGGGCCAGTGCTCTATCCACTGCGCCACCTAGCTGCCCCACATACCTCTCTTTCGATCATACTACTTTGGAAGAATTAAGAACTTAAAAATTCCTAGAAGTATCTCTGAAAATGGCTGCACAAACCCCCTGAAGCTTGGAACAATGCACCCTCCACTCTGGAAGCAGTGCCCCACTTTAACAAAGAGTTAAAAGTCAAGAAATAGGCTGGGAAAATGAGCAAATAGAAAAAAAATTCTGTGGTGACAGAGAAGATCAAAATGTACCCTCAGAAGAAGATAGCAAAATCAAAGCTCCTATGAGCTCCTATGAGTCAAAGCTTCTAAGAAAAATATGAGTTGGTCTTAGGCCACAGAAGCATTGAAAAAGGATTTTAAAAGTAAAGGAAGACTCTTCAGTTGTCTGTAAGGTGCTTGGTTCTTCTTCGGAAGCTAAGGCCACGTTGGGGTGAACCCTCACTTCAGCCGGCGGCTAGCACCACTACAAACAAGTTTCCTCATCCATCTCCCGAAATGGCCGTCTCTGAGCTCGCTTGCATCTACTCTGCTCTCATCCTTCACGACGATGAGGTTATGGTCACGGAGGATAAAATTAATGCCCTCATTAAAGCAGCAGGTGTAAATGTTGAACCGTTCTGGCCTGGATTATTTGCAAAGGCCCTGAACAATGTAAACATTGCTAGTCTCATCTGCAATGTAGGAGTTGGTGGACCTGCCCCAGCAGCTGGTGGTGCTGCCCCTGCTGGAGGTGCTGCTCCTGCTAGCACAGCTGCCCCAGCTGAGGAGAAGAAGAAAGAGGAAGCAAAAAAAGAAGAGTCCGAGGAGTCTGATGATGACATGGGCTTTGGTCTGTTTGACTAAATATATTTTTTGAAACATTAAATAAAAAGCTTAACTAAAAAAAAAAAAGTAAAGGAAGAGAGGTAGAGGAAAAAATGGAAAGAGAAATGAGAGTGATGCAAGAAAATCATAAAGTGTATATTGCTTAATGAGTAGTGACAAATTTTTCCTATTTGTGTTCTCTTTTGATCTTTTTGTTTTCTTGTACATTTAAAATGTATTATTAGTATTCCTTTCTTTTTTTTTTAAATCTCTACCACTGTCCAATTAACTCATATCCCATCCCACCCCACCCCATCCCACAATATGCCTTTGATAGAAGTCCTTCCTTATAGGAAAGTAGTGCAGTCAAGTTATACAAATTTACGTCTTGACCATATCTGAAAATGCACTTCTCATTTTGCACCTTGAGTTAACTGCCTCTCTGTCAAAAGGCTGGAGAGCATGCTTCATTATATAGTAGAGTGGTCACTGTTAAATTATTCACTGAGTTCTGTTCATTTTACTGTGCATCAGTTAATACAAGTCTTCAGTTTTTCTAAATTTGTCATTGTTATTATTTCTTGTGAAACAAAAATATTCTGTTATACATTTATATAACACAATTTGTTCAGGTATCTCCCAATTGGTGGACATCCTCTTTACTTCCAGTCTGTTGCTACTATAGAAAATGCTGCCACAAATTTATGATATTAATATCATATCCTATGGGTCCCTTCTCTCTGGAGAAGGTGGCCTAGGTAAAGAGAAGAATTGCTTCTTCCTTAGACTAGAGAAAAGTAGGAAAGAATGAGGGATGATGAAGGAGTTTTCTTTTTTTTTTTTTTGCAGGGCAGTGGGAGTAAGTGACTTGCCCAGGGTCACACAGCTAGTAAGTGTCAAGTGTCTGAGGCTGGATTTGAACTCAAGTCCTCCTGAATCCAAGGCCAGTGCTTTATCCACTGTGCCACCTAGCTGCCCCAACGAAGGAGTTTTCTAAAGTATGAAGTAGTAGAAAAGAGGGAATTCATAAGAGATGCCCTTTGTTTTCTCAGTAAATAAGAATAGAGAAGGCAAATGATGTGTGTAGCCTAAGATTAAGATTTAGCAAGGAAGGCACAGATAGCAAGAGGAGAAAGAGATAATTTTACCTTCTTTCTCTTTTTTTTTTGGTGGGGCAATGAGAGTTAAGTAACTTGCTCAAGGTCACACAGCTAGTAAGTGTCAAGTGTCTGAGGCTGGATTTGAACTCAGATCCTCCTGAATTCAGGGCCGGTGCTTTATCCAATGTGCCACCTAGCTGTCCCTACCTTGTCTTTACCCATCTTATCTCCTCAATATCCTTTTTCTTGTCTAACTGCAACAGGTAGCATTTATAGTAAATAAAAGTAACGACAAGAGACACTTTTGCTTTACCCCTGGTCCTTGGCTGGGGGGTGGGGGAAGCTTTCGGTGTTTCTCCATTACAAATAATGTTAACTTTTTGTTTTTGATATACTTTTGGGCAACAAAGGTCCTTATTCTTATATTTTTAGTGGTTTTTCAAAAACATAAATAGTTCTATATTTAATATTGTCTTGTTATTTCCTACTAGTAATTTCTTCTTGTTTCATTTTACCTGGTAGTATTTATTTGCCATTTTGGGGCCTCTTTTTTTTGTTTTGTCTTCTTCATTCTTATTTCATTATCTTTAGTCGGTCAGTTTTCCTACGAGGGTTTCTTTCCTTTCCATTTTTTTCTTTCATTTCCTTTAGGGTATTATTATTCCTTTTATGGTGTGGTCCAGGGGAACAGGGCTCAGTTTCTTAGCAACCAAGCATTATCATACTATTTACAATGTCATCTGCGCAAGAGAGAGCAGCAGAGCACATATGAATGAGTCAGCTTGCTGCTCCAAGGGATGAGACAGACACCTTCACTTTCTCTTCTGACAACTAATAGGGCACAGACATTCATGTGTCTGGTCTGTTGGAAACTGCATCTATTTTTGTGGAACAGCACTCTGCTGAGATCTAAAAATAATATCTTGTGTACCATTCTCCAGACCCTGTAGATAACACGATCGTCATGGAAAATGGAGCCTCAAATCATGCCCCTGGCTAACCCTTATTTTCAGAGCAGCAGAAGTCACACAATGTTCATGGCTATAGGGACAAACTTATGGTGGGTTGGCTGGATCTTGTTCAAATTTATTGTTTCTCTTCAAGATAGATGGATAGATTTATCTCCTTTATTCAGTCTAAAGCTGAACAGAAGTGAAATCTCATAGAGTTCTTTTACTTACCCAATTCTGTGTCCTAAAGATGCTACTGACCAAGGTTCTCAGTCTCCAGAGGAAGTTAGTCTCAATGAGGAACAGAAGAATGAGGAAAACAAGGCCAGAAACAGCCATAGAAGTCATGTATTTCCCAATCCCAGGAGCTTTCCATGCAAAGAAATCCTCTTGGTAGTTAATATCTGGAGATGGTAAAAGGATATGTGTTCACTTTAAAGCCTTGCAGGGCTATGGCTTCTCTCTTCCCTTTCACTTCCTGTCACTCCCTTCAGATCATCCCCAAATGGACCCATGGGTCTTTGAGAGGCCCAGGAGGGCCATGTCATCCTTCCCACAATTTGGCTAATCCATCTTCCTATTAACCTTGAATTCCCTACCCTGTAGCCAACTCAGCGTGGCCATGCCGTGAAAGGTACGGGGAAGAGGGAAATGTTGAGGGAAAGGCCTCAAGCTACCTGAACCGCAGCCAATGTTAACTTGGTTCCTGGGGAGGGAAGAAGCCCTGTGCTTCCTTCCCTCTTCTCCATATTACACTACTGGTTTCATTCAAATCAAACTGCCTTCTGCTCTGTTGTTTCCAGGCATCCTAAAGTTATAAGTCTCAATTACAGATTTTCCACCGGAAAATTTAGGCTCCACAGAGTCTAAAACTATCATCACTTTATTTACGAGTTACCATTACACTAGAAACTATGGTCCAGGGAAAGTCCAGAGGTAGGTCTCATGGTCCCTTGGGGCCATGGCTTGAGGGCGTGGGTCCAGCATACAGTCAATGACCAAATGCAGTCAAGTCATCCCCAGTAACAAGGGTTGATTAACATTTTTATTCTTTTCCCTTCCTCCTATTCCTCTAGAAAATTCATAATACATCATATTCTCTGCTTCACCCCTGAGCTACGTAAGGTACCAGAGAATACATTATGCCTTGGGAACAGATAGTGTTGTTATAGTAGCAAGAAAAAGGAGAGACCTTAGGGAGACTGTCTAGACCAAAAACTCTCATATTACAAAAGAGGAAACTGAGGCCCAGAGAGGGGTAATGATTTGTCCAAGGTGACCTAGTAAGTAGTGAAAAGTCTTCTGATTCCAAATCCAGTGCTCTATTCACTTTGCCATGCTGCCCCTCTTCCTCAATGGCCTGTAAAGCTGAGTACCCCTTGGATTTGGGAAAGAAATGTACAGCTCAGTCCATATACCTTTGACTACCTTGAATTTTCCCTGGGTCATTTCTCAAAACTTCCAAGTGTTTTACAAAGATTCTCTCATGTTTGAGAAATAACTCCTGTGTCTCCTGAGGAGGCTCCAGTTCTTTTCCTTCCAAGGAAGATTACATTCCCCCCAGTTTATCCTCTGTCTATTTTTAAGTATGAAAGATAGTAAGAAAGGGACTGTTAAACCCGGGGCTAGGGGGATTCAGTATACTCACTAAATTTTTTGCAGTTATGGGCTGCAATTTCAGAGGATGTACAGTATCTCTTCGTTTCATAGTTTTCAAAAAAGTTGCTGATAGACATCCCTAGGCTATGACTGGGCAACACCAGGAAGACCATATCCAAGGTTTTAGAAAGTTGCAACAATTTTAGCCCTGGAATGGAAATGTAATAGATTAGTTTACTGTGCTGCAAACCCGTCTTTCCCTGGGGCAGCCAAACTAGGCTAGTTCGATAACCTTGAAGGCACAGATATTTTCTCTGCACAACAATATTCCTTTCCCATCACTCCCTGTGAAAACAACAGTGTTACTTGGGGAATTTCCCCAAAGTGGACTAAGGTTATCAAATTCCTCAATTTTGTATCTTTCACTCATATGGACAATTGACTTTACTCCAGGCCTAGAAGTCTGAAATGATCTTTGTCCTAAAAACACTGGGTACATTCCTAGGCTCCCTTGAACTTTCCTCATCAAACTAGAGAAAACAGGTTGTCAGGGAGGAAATACCAACAATTCCTCAGAGCACCTATCTAAAATGTTTTCCAAAGTTATGTGAATGCAGGATGGGAAAAGGGAACGATGAGGTAGCTACACACATTTTCCTAACTCAATGTTAGTATGTTTGATTTAGCGTCACCATCAGACTGAAAGATTGTGAAAAGCAGAGACTTTCATCCATATCTTAGGAATTGTCTGCTTGCCAAAGGTCCCCATTCATGAGCTCATTTGTTCTCACATGCTCATTTATTTGGAGAAGGGATCACTATGTGTCTGTTAAGGGGAGTGGTGGAGACAAATTCAGTGTTCTTCACCTGGCATGCGCAAGATGCTGATGATAAGAAAAGTGGCAAGGCCTGAGAGGATATTGAATATGCTAAGTCTGGTATAGGCAGCTGCAGCTCCAGAAAAAAAGAAGCTCATCAGGTACATGAGGGGGATGATGGACCAACCATAGAGCATTAAGATCATCAAAGCATCTGCAAGGTGGTTATCCTGGGTAAAAACTTCCACGTCAAAGGCTCTGAATACCACCTACATGACAAAGACATAATATTAAGGGTGACAAAAGCAACAAGAAATTATAACAACATCAGGAAGAAGAAACAGTAAAGTGGCGTTTCAAGTACCTTTTAAAGTAAATAGAGAACCCCTTAATTTCCCAGAAAAATTGACACATCAGCAGTAGAACAGATGTGTTCATATTCCCTTTTCTAAAGGAGTCTAAAGATGATAGAGGTTCCCCTTTTTCCTAGTCAGAGGACATTCCCTCTCTCTCTTTGGAAAGAGTCAGAGGAAGGATGCTCTAACTTGTGAGCCAGCCTCGGACAGTTTAATGGGCACCAATCATAGAGGAATTGAGGCTGATCGAAGATTAGGAAACTGAGGAAAGGAGTTTCTTATGTCATTTCTCCTGAAATCAGGTTCCTTGGAAGGATTAGTGCCTGGGTATCAATGGCCAAAGAGAAGAAGTTCCAAAGTAAGAAGAACCAGGAGAACAATTTATATGGTGACCAAAGTAAGGTAAAGGAAAACAACACTGAATAACTTTGGAACTCTGATCAACAGTGCCCAGTAGTGAGGTCAGAGGCCTGATGGTAAGGCAAGTCTGCTACTTGGTAGCAGAGAGGTGGCATTCTACAGGTGCAGAATGAGCAATATGGCCAATGTGCTACTTTGTTTAGCTTGACCATAATTTACTGTAACATAATAACTATAATATATATTTGGGGGGTAGTCATTGGGAAGTAACAGCCATATTCAAAAAAGGAAAGAGTATCAAATAAAACACTTAAAAAAGAAAAAAAACCCTCAAAGTGAATCTCCTATAATGTGTGGGAGAGAGGGTCTCAACCGACAAGTCACTCAACACTCACCAGCAGCAGGGAACAGGAGACAAGGAAGGTAAGGAGATCCCACAGTAGGGCAGAAAGCCAAAAATGAAGGACATAGACTCCACTGACAAACTGGATGTGCTTTGCCTTCATGTCTCTCTCAATGACTGCCAGGATGGAAAATGTACTAGCCAAGAAAGCCATGCTGAAGAGCAAATTCAGAGCCAAGTGAAATCCTGTGTGGCCGCTGAAGGAAAGAGAATGGGGAGAAGAAAGCTCTCAGTGTGTCTAGTTAGAACAAAAGATCAATTTCCCTTAGTGGCTATATTCCACATCACTTGCTAACAAAAAGTTAAAATCAGTTGGGCAGAGGAGGGTGCTTATGGAATGAAAATCTCAGCCCCGGGTGAAACCAAGGTTCACATACTTACTCATTAGCTTGTTCTGTTGTGGCCTGGCCTGTGCCTCGGGGCTGAGGGTAGTTGGAGACAGTAATGGAGGCACCAGAGCCGGAAAGAAGTTTGAAGAGAATATTGTCTACGACAGCCAGGGCAGTGGCAGGAGAATGGTAGGCTTGGTTGTTGAACAGGGCAGTGATCACTGTCTGGTCCCCGACATCTTTGAAGGAAGCTGCCACAAGGCATCGTTCATTAAAGCCTTCGCCTTCCACTGAGGCCCTAAAAATCAGGAACTCTTCCAAATCACCTTGTGTGGGGAAGCAACAGGCAATCAACATGAATTTATTGAACTCAATTCAATTAAATAGACATTTATTAAGCACCTACCAGATGCAAAACCTTGCATTAAGTATGGAAGGAGATACAAAGATAGGCTACAGAGACTTTTTGCTCTCAGAAAACTTATAAGTTAGAAGTGCTTATGTATGTGTGTGTGTAGTGGGGGGAGAGATCTAGTCACATGAATCCAATACACAGCATCCAGAAGATAAAGAAGGGTATTGAGTACTGCTAGAGTTCTGAGGAAAGATACTTTCTGATGGGAGGAACTGGGGAAAGCTACATGGAGGAGAAGGCTTGTGGACTGGGACTGATTATAATTTACTATGATATCATAATAACTATAATATATATTGGGGGATTATTGGGAAGTAACAGCCATATTCAAAAAAGGAAAGAGCATCAGATAAAACACTTAAAACTTAAACTTTGATTAGGTATCTCCAACTGATCCATCAGGGTCACTGGGCGTCACCTGGTTGATGTTCAAACTTGTTATCATTGCTTGGTAACTTCATCAAGAACATACATTTATAGCATGAACACACACATATCCCTTTTGGTAATCAAAAATATGAGGAAGTAAAAAACCCCTCATCAGGAAATTGTTAGAGATCTTAAGTTTAAAACATTAGTCCTGCTCATGTTTGTGTTGATGCTTGTAATAACTTGTGAGTTTTTTACATGACTTGCTATTTAGCAAGAGCATCTTGTACCTTTGCAGTTCATTTCTTAAAAAAAAAAAAATTTAAATTCCTATTCATTCCTCTCAAGTCCCAGCCTGTCAGGATGACTTTTGGATCCTGATTCTGTCATCTATCACCAGCTATCCCTCACAATTTTGGTCTAGCTACAGATTTTGATAGGCATATATTCTTTATTTTTATGTTTATTGGTAAAAAAGTGTTGAATAGAATAGTGCTAAAGTCAGAGCCCTGCACGATGTCACTAATTACCTCCTTCCATGTTGACATCATTCACTTAAATTTCAACAAGCATTTCTTCAGATTAGACTTCTTAAACCCACCTCATTTCCTGGCCTGTGGCAGACAGACCTTTGCACACCAGCAGCACTTACCTAACACCTCCCGGGGCACCTGTTTTTCAGCCTGCAGCATGTCTTTAAAGCGTTCTGAAAGCTGCTGGTCCAGCTTGGAGGTTCCATAGATGGAAAAGGGCACAACTGTCTGACCATACTGGTCCAAGGTTAGCTGCAAGATGGGGTCATCCCGAATCGATGAAGAGTAGTTGATGGCCATGAGGGCCAACGTGATGCATGTCAGGGGCACAAGGATCTGTGCCACCAGTATCTTCCAGTTGCGCCAGCTGTACAAGGCCTTTTTTGTGAACATGGCATAGAACTGCTGGCAGTGAAGGTAGAACTGTAAGACAGAGAAAACAGACTTGGAGTTATAAGGGTTAACAGAACCAAGCACATCAATCCACCCTAGATTCTTTGCCAGTTAAGATTCAAATGCAATGGGGCAGCTAGGTGGCACAGTGGATAAGGCACCAGCCTTGCATTCAGTAGGACCTGAGTTCAAACCCAGACCCAGACACTTACTAGCTGTGTGACCCTGGGCAAGTCACTTAATCCCCATTGCCCTAGAAAAAAAAAAGATTCCAAGATTTAAATGCAGCTCTGTAGGACAAGGAAAATGGTACAGAATAGAACTCTGATGAGGAGCCTCGTGTGATAAGCTCTGACGTATCTCAGCAGTGCAAGCTGCTTATGTTTGTCCCAGGTATTTATTGAAAAGAAAAACCGATCATTTCTTACTGTCTCAAGGGGAGGGGAGGGAAAGGAGGGAGGGAGAGATAGAATTTAGACCTCAAAACTTAAAGAACACACACATCTTAAAAATGGTTTTAACATTTAGTTGGAGAAAAATTTAAATATATATATGAAAAGAAAAGGGGATAATTTCTCCTTTGAGAGCACCAGTAGGGCTGTAGTAGCTAGACAAGGAGAATACCGCTTTATGACCATGGAGCACTTTAACATTTTCAAAATGTTTTTGGCATACATTCTCCTAGAGCATCACACTTGCTCTGTGAGGTAAACAGTGCAGCTCTTACCTTCCTGATCAAGAATAAAGATACTGGGAATCAGAGAGGTTAAATGAAGTTGCTCAAGGGTACAAGGCTAAGTAAGTGATGCAGGCAGGATTAGGACCCAGACTGTCTGAGATCAATGATCCTTCTAGGACTTTTCTACCATATCCTATAGGAGGATGAGAATGGTTACTGCCCCAGATAATATGTAAATAGCACTTATGAACTGGAAGAACACTTTCACCCTAAGGCTGCACCACAGAGAAGCCAACAAGTCAGATCTATTGATTCTTCCATGGCCAACATTGGTACTATTTCCTTGGATTCAAACAGGCCAAACCAAACCATGCCATTTTTATCTTTCCTGAACTTGCCAGGTTTACAGTCCCAAATAAGAATGCTTACCCTGGTGTTAAATTTGATGGTAGTACAATCTTCTTTGATTAAGGCCCCAATGCTGTCGGTGAGATCCATTATTCCACTGAGGTTGTTATCCATGGCCCAGTCACTCGCCCGCCTCTCATGCTGGTACTGCAAGGCAGGGAGCTGTATGGCTTGGATATCCATGCTTGAATCTACAAGTTTACCGACTCTGAACCAAAAAAGTACAAGACATAATTTTATTATAAATGCAGATAAAAGTTACTTGAATTTGGTGTGTGTGAATTAAGTCAGTGTGAAAAATATCAAATTGAAAAGACTAATCAGCATTCCTACTGAACAAAGGAAATGAAAGAAAAAAAGGAATGATTTCCCAAACTATTAGAGCTGACTTCTTTCTATGACTCCCTAATCTATGTATCCAGCCAGTTGGTTAATAAATATTTATTAAGTATCTCCTACATGCACTGTGCTAAGTGCTGGGTATACAAAGAGAAAGACAGTTCCTGCCCTTGAGAAGCTCATAGTCTAATGGGGGAGACAATACACAAACAACTATGTAGAGATAAGCTAGATACAGGATAAGATACATTTATTTCCAATTATTTCCAATAATCATCAGAAAGAAAAGCACTAGAATTTTTTGGGGGGGCAATGAGGTTAAATGACTTGCCCAGGGTCACACAACTAAGTGTCAAGTGTCTGAGGTCAGATTTGAACTCAGGTCCTCCTGAATCTAGGGCAGGTACTTTAGCCACTGTGCCCCCTAGCTGCATCCTTGAAAAGCACTAGAATGAAGGGAGAAAGTGAGATTAAGCCTGGGGCTTGAAGGAAACCAGCAGATGGAGATGAAGAGGGAGAGCATTGTAGGTGTGGAGGAACAACCAGTGAATATGCCCAGAATCAGGAGATGGGAGTATGTTGTTCAAGGAACAGTAAGGAAGCTGGCATCATGGGATCAAAGAATACTTGAAAGTGGAGGGCAGAGGAGGAAAGCTATAAAGTGTGAGAAGAACTGAAAGTTGGAGGGAGCATCTGGGTTATGAAGGGCTCTGAAAGCCAAGGAGTAGATTTCAAATTTGATGACTGGGCAAGGAAGTGGCACGGTTGGACTTGAATTTTAGAAATATTATTTTGGTGACGGAGAAGAGAATGGACTAAAATGGGGAGAAACTTGTGGCAGGCAGACCAACCAACAAGGTATTGCAATAGTCCATGCATGAGGAGATGAGGGCCTGTACCAAGGTGGTGGAAGTATCAGGGGAGAGAGGGGGGTGTATTTGAGAGATGTTACAAAGGTGAAATTAAATATATCCAACTCTAGTCTGTCTTCTAAGCTGTGGTCTTATGTTATAAATTGCCTACTGGTCATTAAAAACCAGATGTTCCCATGTACAAATCAGTATGAAAGATCCACCCCCTACCTTTAAACCTACTCCTTTCTTTTCCTTCCTTTTTTTTTTTTTTGGTCAGGCAATGAGGGTTAAGTGACTTGCCCAGGGTCACACAGCTACTAAGTATCAAGTGTCTGAGGTCACATTTGAACTCAGATCCTCCTGAATCGAGGGCGAGTGCTTTATCCATTGCGCCACCTAGTTGCCTCAAACCTACTCCTTTCAACGTCATTTTTCTTTCTTTCTTTCTTTCTTTCTTTCTTTCTTTCTTTCTTTCTTTCTTTCTTTTTTTTTGGGGGTGAGGCAATTGGGGTTAAGTGACATGCCCAGGGTCACACAGCTAGTAAGTGTTAAGTGTCTGAGGCCGGATTTGAACTCAGGTTCTCCTGACTCCAGGGCCGGTGCTCTATCCACTGCACCACCTAGCTGCCCCAATGTCATTATTTCTATCAAGGGCACCATTATCCTTTCAGTCTTCCAGGTTCAAAACCTTAGTGTCATTCTCAACTCACTCCCACTCATCTCATATATCCAATTAATTGCCAAAGCTTTTTGTTACTAGCTCCGTAACATGCCTCACACATGTCCCTTTCTCTCTACTTGAATAATGACCACCCTGGTTCTGGCCCTTATTATGTCTCATCTGAATTATTGCAAGAATCTCTTAGCTGGTCTCCCTGGTTCACATCTCTTTCTACTTGAATTCATCTCCCAGTTTCTAAATTGATTTTCCTAAAGTTAAAATATATATCATTCCCTCTCTCAAAAGAAAGAAAAAAGGTCCAGTGCTTCCCTATTGCCTGTAGGATCAGATATAAACTTCACTGTTGGGCATTTAAAGCTCTTCACAGTGTGGCCCCTTTCTGCCTACCCAGGCTTCTTACATAGAAGGTGACACTTGAGTGGATGCTTTAAAAACAAAACCAGGGACTCTGAGAGACAGAGGGGGATTATTTCAGGCCTGGTGGATAGCCTGTGTGAAGGCACAGAAATGGATGAGATCATCCACTCCTGGTGTCTGGCTTCAACAAGCCCTTTCTCCTAAAAATACATTTCCTCAGTGTAGGGTTTTCAACCTTTTTTCATTAATACAGAAAACTCAGTCTGGCAGCAGTAGCAGCAGCAGGGGCTTCAGCAATTTGGTCTCAATTAACATCTGACGATCAGCCTGCTCTCTATATAGTATTGGACAGTTTTTACAAGAGGTGGGTCAAAAGGAGTTATTCTTATTCCTATTTCACACAAACAGGTTAAAGTGACCACAGTTACCAAGTGATTAAACTGACACCACAAAACCCAGGTCTTCTGACTCCTGGTGTCAAGAGTATTTTGGACTATACTTTGCTGCAGATGTCTGAAATCAGTGTGAGAATCCTCCAATTATTTATCAGAGTACTTATTATTTCGTATAATAATTCTGCGAGTTATTAAGTTATTAATTCTGCCAAATATTCACCTAGAGAAAATCTGGACTGGGAAGACATTCTTCATAAACTTTCTCTTGGCACAAATGTCTGAACTAAAGATTTAGCTAGGTATCTGTCACATCATAGTAATAATCACAATAATCTCTAGAATTAATCTAGGGTAAATTATACATATTTTAACCCTAGGCATTCCATTATCTTTTTATAACATTATTTGTTCAGTCATTCCTCATCTCCCAAATCAATTTGCCCATTTCTGTTCCAGAGACAGACAGTTTAAGATACATTGAAAAACAATAATTCTCCCTTCAATATTTTCACCATCTCTACTCCTAAACTCTAAGTGACCCTAGCAACAAAGCTCAGAGTTCAATACGTACCTAAGGAAGACTTCTTCCATGGTGGTGACAGATGCACCATAGCTGGCAATGCCTAGCTCTTTCTGCTTCAGTTCCAATTCAGTAAAGAGAGTTTCAAACCTAAGAGGAAGGGGATTGAGTGAAAATGATCATTTAGATTGTCCTTTAAAAAATTCATTGAAAGGACAGGTATTTAAGTATGTGAAACACATAAGAAATATGAGCATACAAGGAAAATAAAACAAACTCAAGACTATATTATTTTTGTTATTTAACAATTGTTTAGCCCCACTACAAAAGGTGCATCAGCTTTATCACAGCAATACCTACTTTTTACTTTTTACCTTTTTTGGGTGTGTGTAAAACATGAACTTGTTGATTTTAACTTCATGGCTATTGTCAACACATATAATGGTGGGGTTTTTTGGTTCTGCTTTCTTTAATCTGTATTATTTTATATACATATTCTTATATTTCTTCTAATTCTTCATATCTATAATTTCTTATTTTACAGTTATATTCCATTATCTTTTTATAACATTATTTGTTCAGTCATTCCTCATCTAAGGCAGCTAGGTGGTCCAGTGAATATAGCACTGATCCTGGAGTCGAAAAGACCCAAGTTCAAAATTAACCTTAGACTTTTTTTTTGAGGCAATGAGGGTTAAATGACTTGCCCAGAGTCACACAGCTAGTAAGTGTCAAGTGTCTGAGGCCGGATTTGAACTCAGGTCCTCCTGAATCTAGGGCTGGTGTTCTATCCACTGCACCACCTAGCTGTCCCTAATCATAGACTTTTACTAGCTATGTGTTCCTGGGCAAGTCATTTAACCTGTTTCAGTTTCCTCAACTGTAAAATGGAGATAATAATAGCACTTACCTCTCAGGGTTGTTGTGACAATAAAATGAGATCATGTTTATAAAGTGCTTAGCAGGGTACCTGCAACATGTGGCTATATAAATGCTAGTTATCATTATCATCATTATTTTCATATACCTAGTTTGTTTTCAGTTTTGTTTTGTTTTGATTATTATAACTAGAGCTGCTAGGAACTTTTTTTTGGGGGGGTGTAACAAGTTTTTTTATTTTTTTCCTTGTCAATAATCTCCTTGGAATATAGTAGCAGCAATGGGACTGCTAGGTCAAAGGTTATACATTTTTCCAACTCTTATTATCATTCCACATAATTTCAGACTGCTTTCCAAAAAAAGTTGAACCAATTTAACAACTCTACCAGCCATGTTGATGGTATGCCTAATTCATTATAGCCTTGACAGCTATTTTTAAATGCTCTTTTAACAAAAAATTGGCGGGGGGGAGGGCAGGGCAATGAGGGTTAAGTGACTTGCCCAGGGTCATACAGCTAGTAAGTGTCAAGTGTCTGAAGGCAGATTTGAACTCGGGTCCTCCTGAATCCAGGGCTGGTGCTTTATCCACTGCACCACCTAGCTGACTCTACTGAATGTTCTTGTTGATTATCTTTGCCAGTTTGGTAGGAGTGGGATCTCAAAGTTATTTTTATGTGAATTTCTTTGATTAGAGATTTTGAATTTTTTTGGTGAGATTATTGATAATTTGCATTTCTTCTTTTGAGAATTACCCCTTTATATCCTTTGACAACCTAACAAATGGAAAATAGCTTTTATTCTAATGGAGTTGAATCAGTTCTTTATAAATTTTGGCTGCTATACTTTTATCTGATGTATTTGATGCAAAGATTTTTTTTTTGGATTTCAAAGTTTTTATTTCTTCAAATTCTTTAGGTGTGTTTGGCTGTGTTGCTCCTCATTTTTATAAAAATCCTTTGGATGGAAGTAGGGCAGGAAGAGCAATGCCTGCATCTCCAGTGACTTTTCAGAATGAGCATATACATGCTTCAGAAGCTAACACTAGAGATGATTGTTTTCAATATAATGCAGTAAAGTTTTAAAGTAACAGGTTGTGTTTTTAGATGAACTGATGGCTACTCTGTTTACAAAAACATTAAATTAGGTGGTGAGAGACCCCTGTCTGAAGTGTACCTCCTTCCTTTTCTTGGCAAGCCTTCAAGGCTCACCTTGGCTGCTACCTTTCCTGATCCCTCTAGTCATCAAAGCTCTTTCTCAAATTATCTTCTATTCACTTATCTGTGTAAATGCTGAACCTGTCCAGTAGAAAGGAAGCTACATCAGCATAGGGACCCAAGTCATGTTTGGTCTTCATATTCCCCAAGCCTAGCACAATGACCAGTACACAAAGGGCACAAGCTAAATGCTTGATCAGTATGGCTTGGTTCTTCAAGCTGTTGATGTTTATCAGTTTCTCTTTAGCTGCTGATGACAGCTATCATGATAAGGCCCTGGCCTTTCTCTAGCCACATCAGATCCTCCTTTGCTTATTCATTATCCAATTTGAGCTACTTTATGTTAGGTCCAACTTCATTCCTTGGGCTATGCCTGAAGATGACTAGCTATTTCTCCCTTCTGGTAACATCTTCAGTATCTCCTAGATCAGAATATTTCACATGTGGAAGATTTTTTTCCACTTTTGTTGGTTCATTTTCTTGACTTTTTCTTTACATAAGAGACCATTCACTTTTTTGGGGGCGGGGCAATGAGGGTTAAGTGACTTGCCCAGGGTCACACAGCTAGTGAGTGTCAAGTGTCTGAGGTTGGATTTGAACTCAGGTCCTTCTGAATTCAGGGCTGGTGCTTTATCCACTGAGCCACCTTACCTAGCTGCCCTGAGGCCACTCACTTTTGACATTCTTTAGTTGTTCTTTAATTTTCTTCTCTGTACTTTTAGCTACTCATGGGGTAGAAGGGGTAGATTGTAGAATACAACTGTCTACAACTTCCAACCTACCAATTTTCCAGAACTCAATTTAGGAAATGTTCAGATATTATCTTCAGCATCTGATATCTTTATCTTCTTGTAAGAATGAGCCTCCAAAATCTCTCTATATGGCATGATGCTTATATGGTCATTCTAAACCCAAAGGAATTAATGAACAAGTCACTAATGAACAAATTCCCTTTGGGGATTTCAGATGTGGTGCAGATTTGATAGTTTATGGGAAAGTTAACACTGGATTATGTAATCAAGGAAGGAAATCAAGTGCATTTAAAAAAATCATTCATTTGGAGCTACACCTTAGGGATCTAAGCTTTTTCCCAAGGTGGTCAGTGGAATCCTGTTGGCATTATAAAAGGTGGAGAAGTGCTCTGCTTCAAAGTCTGATCTCACCCAAAAAGAGTTTGGGGAGTACAACAATGCTATGATTTGTCATGTTTCATATGGATAACAACTAAGTTTCTGAACATTCCTTACAATGAGCCAATTCCTTCTTTGGGGCAATTTGGTAGTGTTTGTGTACCAGTAATGTACACATACATTACTCTTCTACAGTTTCCCCAGGGATATCTGCATTCCTGTGGTTTAGCTTTTCATGGTGTGAATTCCCTGACTGCTCACACTATGCATATAGTGTCAACTTAAGTAACATAGAGATCATAGGCCCTTGCCTATCATAACTCATGTACCAAACCTGAGGAATACAGAAAACAACTGTAGACACTGAGCAAATAGAAGACATCAGTCTAGAACTCTTTGGATACATACCGGTGTGCACTCTCTTTGGGGAGGATAAATGATAATTCAGCTCCAACGTTGCTCTCCAAAATGGCATTTGGTATATGGTGATAAACCAGACGAGAAATGTCATTGGTATTACAATGAAGTTCCTTCACTATGATCATATGATACCCTGCACCTGAAAGAAGCCATTTAAAAGACTGGATGAAACCATATGGGTTTTTATAGTTCTTTTCCCTAGGCTGCACCGGGCCTTAAGCTGCTTTGGGAGATGAGATAGAGACCCTCACACAGTCTGATTACATGCATGAAGAGCTAATCTCGGGTGGTCAGCATTGCTACTGAGAATCCTGTGTCCTGTTCCTCACAAGAGGGCTTGGGAATATGATTCTGGGGGTGATTGGCTTAATAAAAAATAATGTATTTTTAGAAAGAAGGTTGCCAAAACGGTGAAACCAACTAGATAAAGAAATTCCATTAGATTAATGTGCTGAGTATTAGAGTTGAGAATAAAGCTATCTATAGGGGAAAAAATCCATTCTCTGGAACATTTACATACTCTCCAAGACAGATTTCTTTTAGACACTAACATGCTTTATCTTCACAAATTTTCTATCTAGGACCAAGGATCCAGGACCAAAGAGTGGAAAGTTCAGTCTAAGAAAGCGTTTCATGATCAGATTTCAGGAACTATGTGTGAAGCGAACCTACAAAATAATTTACTTATTATTCTGGGGATCAGATGCTAGCTCAGCAATGAGGAAAAGGAGTTGTGACACCCAGTTTTCCTCCCTTGTCTTCCTCACCATATTTGTGCTTGAGGAAAAGTGAAGAACCACAACACTGCAGGTCCCCCTTGGCCATTATAGCAATTCGGTCCCCCAAAAGGTCGGCCTCATCCATAAAGTGTGTGGTCAGCACAATGGTGCGGTCATTTTTCTGCTGCTGAAGGAGATCCCAGGTGGCTCTCCGTGAAACTGGGTCCATGCCTGATGTCGGCTCATCTAGCATCACTACCTACAGACCCAAAAGGGACAGTTATAAGACTAGTCAGATGGTACTGTGCCACTTACCAAATCAGGTGGAGGTCCTGTTCTGTATGTTCTTCTCCTGTTGGTGACAATGATCTGGCCCCCCATGGCCCATTCAGGGGAGTACAGTGAGTCTTACTTAGATATGGAAGCTGATATATGAGATACATTATCTGCCAGGCATTCCCTTTTCTGGCTGAGGTGAGAGATGAGGCAAGGTCAGTTGTCTAAGGACAGACAATAGGCCCAGGACTAAACTAGAATCAAAGATCCCCTCACTGGTGTGACCACCCTATACCTACCTAACTAATGATCTGATTGACCACTGAGTATATCTTGGTAGAGAATTGGTTCATACCAATTCACTTAGGTCTGTATCAGCTAAGGTTTTTGCCAGGCTGCAGAGGGGACCTGGTTCCACCCAATACTGTACCTTAGAGCCTCCTATGAGTGCGATGCCAACAGAAACCTTGCGTTTCATGCCTCCACTCAGTGACTTTGAAAGGGAGTGGCGTTTATTCTCCAGATCAAGAATGTTTAAGATGTGATTGACTTCTTCAGGACATTTTTGCTCAGATAATCCTTTCATCTAGGAGACCAAGTGAAGGAGAGAATTTTAGACTGGGGCTTTCTGAGAGGAGCTGGACCCAGCACAGTGGAACTGATAGAGCATTGCACTTAAAAGTCAGTAGCTGGGGCAGCTAGGTGGTGCAGTGGATAGAGCACCAGCCCTGGATTCAGGAGGACATGAGTTCAAATCCGACCTCAGACACTTGACACTTACTAGCTGTGTGACCCTGGGCAAGTCACTTAACCCCAATTGCCTCACCAAAACAAACAAACAAACAAAACCCTCCCCCAAAAAGTCAGTAGCTGGGGCACCTAGGTGGTACAGTGGATAAAACACTGGTCCTGGATTCAGGAGGACCTGAGTTCAAATCTGGCCTCAGACACTTGACACTTCCAAGCTGTGTGACCCTGGGCAAGTCACTTAACCCTCATTGCCCCACAAAAAGAAAGAAAAGAAAAAAAAGAAAAAAGGGAAAAAAGTCAGTAGCTGTAATTTCATATGCTGCCTCAGAGACTTATTAGCTGTGTGAAGATGGGCAAACTACTTAACTATTTATTTATTTGTTTGTTTTTTGGGGGCAATGAGGATTAAGTGATTTGCCCAGGGTCACACAGATAGGAAGTGTCAAGTGTCTGAGGCCAGATTTGAACTCAGGTCCTCCTGAATCCAGGGTTGGTGCTTTATCCACTGTGCCACCTAGCTGCCCCCATTACTTAACTATTTAATATCCCCCATGCCTCCCCCCACTTCCTCCCCATCTCCCATCTCTTTACCTCTTTCCACTTCTCCATGGTTCGCTGAAACACATTTTGGGACTCTATAAAGGTAGAGTGTTGACAACCTCAAGCATTCGAGCACAGCAAAAAAAGATCTTTGTTTTAGGTTCACCTGAGCATAGAAGTAAAGGTGCTCAGCCACTGTCATGTAGTCAAAAAGGACATCATGCTGAGGGCATAAGCCGAGGCTCTTCCGGATCTGAACTATGTCACGTGAGATCTCATATCCATCGATATATGCCCGTCCACTTGTAGGGGGAAAAAGACCTAGGAAGAAGCAGAATATGAGACAGGACAGCATTAGTGACAGGACAGTTCAATTCACTCCCCCTCGGCAGCCGGAGTTTAATGTGGGTGATGCTGACCTCTTTAATGTTTCTTGCTTGACATAACATTCCTCTCCCAACCCCAGGAATGTCCAAGGGCTGTCTCTTATGCCTAGAACATTCTCTCTCTTAGTCTCCATCCCTGGATTTATTTATTTATTTAAAGTTTTGAGTTCCAAATTCTATCCCTCTCTCATTCCCTCCTTCCCTCCCTCCCTTCTCCCTTCCCTGAGGGGGTAAGCCATCAGATGTAGGTTATACATGTACAATTATGTAAAACATATCTCTGGCTTTCTTGACATCCTACAAGTCCCAGATAAAATCCCACCTTTTGTTAGAAGACTTTTTTTTTTAATGCTAGTGCCTTCTCTCCAAGATTATCTCCAGTTCATCCAGTCTATATCCTCTGAACACAGTTGTTTGAATATTGTCTCTTCCCTTCCACTGTGAGCTCCTTGAGGGCAAGGGCCTTTCTGTTTCTGTTTCTGTTTTGTTTTTTTTTGCTTTGTTTGCTTTGGCTTTCTTTTATCTCTCAGAACTTGCCTGGCCAATGGCCTGTGCTTAATCAATGCTTGTTGACTTGACATGACTTGAACCCTACCCTTCTGGCTTATTCACAAAGACTAGCTGAATTCCCCCTTTTCAGAAGGAATGTACTAGGGCCTGGGAGAAACAAAGGGAAAAACAACAATGATTACTAATTTTTATGGAGACAAAACACAAAATTGGTCAAGAAATTTTAAAAGTAAAACACTGACAAGTACTAAATTCTTTTCTCACTAATTGTATGAAATATTTTTTTAAAAAGCAGAATAAAGACAAAAATGAAAGGGATTCATCAGTTTACACCAGAAGAGAAGTTTTGAGTTGGTTTTGAAGGATGTGAGAAACATGAAATATAATTTAAATGAAAAAGAATATAAAACTCTAACATAATGAGAAGCGTTTTATATATGGCTTATGCAATTAATCTCATTAACATTAGTTGCACTTCATAAATTGGGCATATAAAGTGTGAGTAGTAACATTCATATAGGCTTTTTTTTGGGGGGGGGGGCGGAGCAATGAGGGTCGCCCTGGGTCACACAGCTAGTAAGTGTCAAGTGTCTGGGGCTGAATTTGAACTCAGGTCTTCCCAAATCCAAGGCCGGTACTTTATCCACTGCACCACCTAGCTGCCCCATTCATATATGTTTATTGGTAGGAACTCCTTGGTCATAGTTAGGGGACTTTAAAGCAAAGTGACTTAGCTAGATAAAGGGCCTTGGAAGAGAGAGAGATCTCTCTCTGTGTCTCTCTCTCTCTCTCATTACCTTAGACAGGCTATATCTGAATATTACTTTGGGAATCATGGTCCTGGCAAATTTGGCAGTTGTGTTAATTCATCAAATAGGATTTTAGGGGGGAACCCCCCCAAAAGATGAATTAATTAACCACTACAGCATGGGGATAATGGGTTTTTCTCTTTATCTTATTCCTGCCTTAATCTTTCTGAATCCATCCTCTTCCACAGCAGACAATTATTTTCTTAAAGTGCAAGTCTGACCATGTCACTCCTTGACTCCAACTCCAATGGTCCCTATTGCCTCTAGGAATAAATTGCCTTTCCAGCCCCTTTAAGCTACACACCAGCATGAGCATAACTTATACCTCACCATCACTCAATGCTAACAACTTCATGATCGAGAACTTTGAAATTCCACTCTCTGACCACAACTCTCTCCTCACTCACACTAAACCCAAGCTTCTCTGGTTCCTTGAACTATTTTTCTGCTCCCAGTCCATCTTCTCATATGTAGTCTTACTTAATTCCATATCAAGCTTTGACCCCATGGTCAGCTACTTTATTTGTACACTAGCTATTACTGTAGAACCCCCTGTTCCCCTTCTCTTTTGCCACATCTATCCAACAGAGTCTTATCTTTGGGTAACCCTGACCAAGCTAATTTCTCTGCTTCTGTTCCAGAGCTGGTGAAAAATCACACAATCAAGCTGATTTCACCCACTTCAAATTCATGGTACATAACCTCAGGAGGAACCACGCTACTTTTCAATAATCCTCGTAGTCTATTCTTATTGACTCCCTGTATATCTCCAAAGTAATGGGAAATATTTTCTTATCTCCTCCTTACCTCAACTGGCCTCCCAATCCCCATCACTTATAGTAGATGACCTGATCTCCTACTTCACAGGAAGACTGAGGTTGATTAATGTTATCTCTTTAAGTCCCATACTTGATTCCTCAAAATTTCTCACTATAATCAGTTGATTTTTCCTCATTCCTTTTTGTCATAAAAGGAAATATTCCTTACTTTGCTGTAAGGTAAAAACCATACTGTATGCTTGGGGGGGGCGGGGCAATGAGGGTTAAGTGACTTGCTCAGGGTCACACAGCTAGTAAGTGTCAAGTGTCTGAGGCTGCATTTGAACTCAGGTTCTCCTGAATCCAGGGCCAGCTGCCCCCCACACTGTATACTTTTACAAAACAATTGCTTTTTATTCTGAACTTAAGAAACACCAAACTGGGCAGCAAGGTGGTGCAGTGGATAAAGCACTGGCCCTGGATTTAGGAGGACCTGAGTTCAAATGTGGCCTCAGGTACTTGACACTTCCTAGCTGTGTGACTCTACCCTGGGCAAGTCACTTAACCCTCATTGCAAAAAAGAAATACCGAATAAAATGGGTATAGAGTAAAACAGAAAAAGAGGATTGCAAATGAAAATGAGGATCTGTTACATACAGCTTGCCCTTCTTTTTAAGTATATAATCAATTCAATATATAATTTTCAAAGCTGTCTTGCTTATCTGTGATTCTTTCTATTCTCTTCTATGCATTTAAAAATGTTTCAATAACCATCTTTTCTTTCTTCTGTGGTGAGCTATCCTATCACTAAACTTCCTCTTGTCTGCCACCACATTAAAAAATAAAAACAAAATTCTCGTAGCAAACATGAACAGTCAAGCAAAACAAACTCTCACATTGTCTATGTCTGAAAATGTATGTTTTATTCTGCATCTTGGGTCTATCACCACTTTGTCAAGTTGTGGGCACCAAGCTCTACGACTGGTCCTCTGGAATTGTGGTTAGTCATTTCATTGATCAAGTTCTTAAGTCTTTCAAAGTTGTTTGTCTTTACAATGTTGCTGCTATTATAGAAATTGTTCTGGTTCACTCTGCATCAGTTTATCCAAGTCTTCCAGGTTTCTTTGAAACCTTCCCTTTTGCAATTTCTTAAGTTGTAATAATATTCCATATCCCCTTTGTTTCTAGTTCTTTGATACAAAAAGGGATGTTATAAATATTTTTTGTACATATGGGCCCTTAGTTGTTTTTTTGTTTGTTTGTTTGTTTGTTTGTTTTTTTTGTGTGTGTATATGTGAGGCAATTGGGGTTAAGTGACTTGACTAGGGTCACACAGCTAGTAACTGTTAAGTGTCTGAGGCCAGATTTGAACTCAGGTCTTCCTGAATCCAGGGCCAGTGCTCTATCCACTGCGCCATCTAGCTGCCCCTTGGGCCCTTAGTTTTTTTCTCTGATCACACTGTGGCACAGATCTAAGTAGTGGCTTTTGCACCCTTGATATCACTTCCCTCTCCTTTCCCACTTCTTCCAAGACTTAGTTCCAGCAGTCATTTCCTTGCTCATCAATCTTCACTCTCTCTCCACCAACTGCTTCCATTGACCTTTAGCTATGATCTGTTCTCTGTAATCCTTAAAGTCTTTTACTTGCTTCTTCTAGCTTGTCCAACTTCCCACCCTCCCATTCCCATCCCTCTCTTTCCCTTCACTGCAAAACTTCTCAAAAATGTCATCTACAATCAGTGCTTCCTAGTTCCTTACTTCCTACTCCCTCTCCAAATGCCTGCTACCTGGTTTTTCCATCCACCAATCTACTGAAACTATTTTATCAAAGGTCACCAATGGCCTTCTAATTGGCAAACACAGTGGTCCTTTCATAACATAGATGATCATGAAGAGATACCTCACCAAACAAGAGAGTAGTCAGAGAAGATAAGAGAGCCCAGGACAGAGCCTTGATGGACAACCATGTTTAGGGGACAAAAGAAAGATGATGATCCAACAAAGGATGCTGAAGTGAGGAGAGGGGGCAGAAAGAGACAGAGAGAAGGGAACAGAGTAAAGACTGAGAGAGAGAAAGAGAGAGAGAGAGAGAGAGAGAGAGAGAGAGAGAGAGAGAAGAGAAAAAGAGGATTATAATCACAGAGAACAAAATTTCAGAGTTGGAAGGAACCTAAGGGGCCTCGTGGTTTAGTGCACACCTGAACAAGAATCCCCTCAACAGCATCCTAGGCAAGCAGCCATCCAGCCTTTCTTTCTTTCTTTTCTTTTTTTTTTTGGTGGGGCAATGAGGGTTAAGTGACTTGCCCAGGGTCACACAGCTACTAGGTGTCAAGTGTCTGAGGCTGGATTTGAATTCAGGTCCTCCTGAATCCAGGGTCGGTGCTTTATCCACCGCGCCACCTAGCTGCCCCCCCAGCCTTTCTTTAAAGACATCTGGATAGGGGCAGCTAGAGGAGCCCCTCTAGAGCAGGGGTTTTTCACATATCTTGTGTAATGGACTCCTTTGGCAGTCCAGTGAAACCTATGAATCCCTTCTCAGAATGCATAAAATATACACAGGACTAAAAAGTAAACCAATTACACTGAAATTCAGTTATCAAAATATTTTAAAAAACAACAAACAAGTTTAGAATTCAAATTAAGAACTCCTGCATTGGGGGCAGTCTAGGAGGGGCAGCTAGACGGTGTAATGGACAGAGTTCCAGATGCCCAGATGGCACAGATACTTATTAGCTCTATGGCCCTGGGGAAAAATCACAATCTCTGTGTGTCTCATTCTCCTGAACTATAAAACGAGGATAAATAATAGCACCTACCTCCCACATTTACTTGGACAATGGCAGAAAGAAAAACACTGTATACTCTATGAAGGTCACTGCAGAATTTTCTCTGACCTCCTGACCTCTGTACTTTTAAAAAGATGTTTCTTCAGTTCATTAGTGTCATATAAGTCACTAGAGGAGAGAGTATTGAGGCAGAAAGAGTGGTAGTGGTCATCAGCTAGATTGCAAGGGGTTAAAAAGCAAATGGGGTGGTACAAGAAGAGGTGAGGAAATGGAGTCTATATAATATTTCTTAGGATTTTAGCAGTCAAAGGCAGACGAGATATAAGATGAGACCTTGAACAGGGTTGGGGGAAGTTTTAGTTTTTTTTGAGAGAGAGATTGGGGCAATCTTAGCATGTTTATAGATAACAGGGAAAGAGCTGGAAGATAAGGAGAAATTGAGGATGACAGAAGGAAAACATCATCAATGGGCCAAGATCCTAGAACAGACAGGAGGAGACAGGGTCAAGAACACAAGCAGAAGGGTTAGCTTTAGCAAAGAGAGTTAATGCCATTTCTTCCTTCAAGACTAAAACAAAGGAAGAAAAGATAGCAAAGTCAAGACAACAAGCATTTATTAAGCACTTAATATGTGCCAGACACCATACTAAGCACTGGAAACACAAATATAAGCAAATGATAACAACAATCCTTGCTCTCAAGAAGCTTAAATTCTAATGGGGGATGACAACACATCAAGGCAAGCTGAAAAGATGGGTTGAGGGGAAGAGAAAGGCTAACATCTTCAGAGTGAGGCAACAGAAGAAAGGAGATAATGTTGATGGCATCTGAGGTCTAGAATTTCTTAAACAAGCACTATGATTTCCAGTCTCTGGGTCTCTGCTCATGTTCTTTTTTGTTCTGGGAATCTCACTGCCTTGTAAAAACACTTATTAAATTCCTACTTATCCTTTAAAACCCAACTCCAATGCCACCTCCTCCGTAGAGCTTTCCCTAATCACTCTTTCCCTTCTGACTTCAAAAAAAGGTTTGGATTAGAAGTCCCTTTATTTCTTTGATATTCGATGAATCTGTAATCATATAAATGTGGGTTCACTCTCTCCTGATGGTTCTCGCCTAGGTTTTTCTTTCTTTCTTTCTTTCTTTCTTGTGGGGCAATGAGGGTTAAGTGACTTGTCCAGGGTCACATAGCTAGTAAGTGTCAAGTGTCTGAGGCTGGATTTGAACTCAGGTCCTCCTGAATCCAGGGCCGGTGCTTTATCCACTGTGCCACCTAGCCGCCCCCAAGATATCCTTTTTGATAGTGGCAGACACCCTGAGTCAGTATTCATCGTCCTGGTTAATGCTTCACCTAACATTGGTAAGCAGACAGTTGTTGAAGAGAGTTATCTCTGTGGTTCCATTTGTTAAGGAGTCTTGTATGATCTTAACATGAGCTTGAGAGATTCTGGTTTGGAACAAAATCTTTAAAACTATATTTTATTAAAAGACTTTGGAGTCCAAGATACTAGAGTTCTAAAAAAATGAAAACAAAAACAACTATATTTTATACCTATTGTGGCAAATGTTTGCTTTGCTAACAACAAAAAAAAAAACCCAATGGGATTTCATAATCCCACTGTCAATTCTGTGACTGAGAAGATAAGATCTACTAGAAAGAAATGTTCAGTAAAACCTGACTGTTCCCTTCTCATCTTTTTTAAAAAAATCAAATATCCCTTTGAAAAAAATATAAATCATTCCCATAAAATTTTATAAAGATGAGAAAGTAGGCATATGGGTCAGAGTTAGAGATGTTCTCTTGATTCCTTTTTTGGGGGTACTTATTTTTTGTACAATTTTATTTATTTCTCCTGCCTGAGATATCTTATAAATCACTCTCTCAATGCTGGCAAGATTGGGTTGCCACCAACATAGATTTCCTCATTGCATAATTGGCCTGATCCTGTTGCTTTTTCTGACACTGTCTTCCTAAGTGCCTTTTAAATGTTAAGCTTCCAATTTTGGTGGTTCCTCTGCCACTGATGATGATAATAATAGATAACTATAGAAACATTAAAAAATTTGCTACATTAAAAATATATTTGTTTTCTTGCCATTTTCATTTGTGAAGATACTTGGGATGATGTGGCTCATTTTGGTTTCATGCAAAGCTCTCTTTAGACTTTGATTTTGCTTCTATTTTTTTTCTGTTTTATAAGATGATACAGCTTATAATCTTCCACCATTCTCTATAGTGTTTTATAAATTTGGATTCAAAATTGGTAATGCCCTTATCTACCATCTTCTTTCTGCTTGGCATGAAGATCAAATGTTTGTTGATTGAAGTGATTTCTAGGCTCTTCTGGCCTCTTCCTTGCAACGATCACTTTATTTGGTCTCAACTTTTCTAGGAAATGTCAATCATCCAAGTCTTTAATCTTTGCCTTTTTACATATTGTACTTTTCCACACTGGTGGCCCATTTGTAAAGATGAAGTTAAAGCTGGGGCAGCTAGGTGGCGCAGTGGATAGAGTACCAGCCTTGGAGTCAGGAGTACCTGAGTTCAGATCCGGCCTCAGACACTTAACACTTACTAGCTGTGTGACCCTGAGCAAGTCACTTAACCCCAATTGTCTCACTAAAAAAAAAAAAAAAAGAAAGGAAAAAAAAAGAAAAAAGATGAAGTTAAAGCTATTGCAATTGTTTAAGTGTCTCTTACCTTTAACTCATTTCAAATGTGATACAGATTTTGATATGATTCACAAATCCGTTAAGGTCCGACTCTACAAACATTTACATGTAACATGCCTGATGTACTTATCTATGTTTGTGTTTTATCTCCTTACCTTACAATAAGCTTCATAAGAACAGGATCTTTTCTTACTTAAACTTGGTATCTCTCGTAGTACCTAAGCACAGTAGTCTGCACACAGTTATGTGTTTTTAATAAATGTTTGTTAAATAAATAACAATGAAAAGGACTGAAATAGAAACAACTCAACCTAGGCAGGAAAGTAAAGGCTTGGTGCTAACCAACATCTTTAGATTATAGAAACACGAAGGGTTGTCCAGCATCATTGATCCTGACCTGTGAGGATGGACAAGGTGGTTGTCTTCCCTGCTCCATTATGTCCTAGGAGAACAGTGATTTGCCCCTCGTACATATTCAGATTCAGGTCTCTTATTGCTTCTTTTTTCTTATTCCTCACCATAAACATCTGTGGGAAAGGTAGAGAAAGGAAATTTACATAAAACTCCGGGACTTGTGAAGGGGTTTACAGAAAGTTAAGTATTAACCAACAGTTTTCATTTGTAAATACAATACTTTCCCCTCTTTGTCAGTGTTTAACTCATTTGAAAATTAACATATGAATTATAATAAAACAGATTCTGGTTCAACCACGGATCCCAGTGAGTAGCAAGAGATGTTAACCTGGGTAATAGTGTTTAGGGGAATATACTTTTTCTTTAGGGGCATATACTTTTTCTTTTGCCCTAATCTGTTTAACATTTTTATTTATGTCTTTGATGAAGATATAACTGGAATACTTATGAAAATCTGAAGCTGGCATAAAGCTTGGAGGAATATAATTCACATCAGATAACAGAACTAAGATCGATAGCCTGGCAGACTAGACCGTGATGAAACTTAAAAGGGATAAAGACACCTACACAGGGTAAAAAAAAAATTAACTGCACATGTACAGGATGGATGAAACATTGCAAACTGATTTACCACCAGTAAATTCTACTCTGGTCTAGCTGGTGTTCCACAATATTCTCTCCAGTTGAGGGGAGGGACAAAGGGTTGGGTCACTTAATTGAAAGCAAACAGAAAGCCCAGATTAAGCTAGAGTTAAACAATCCTTTGATCTCCTCAAAGGGTATACCTTTAAGTAGCAGTCTCCTCCCACTCCAAACAAAAATTTAATTCAATTCCTAGATTGTTTTAACTGAAGTCTATTATTCAGAATGGCAGAAATGACAATCCAACTATACTTTTTCCTGGACAGATTGCGGCTGGAGTCTTGTGTTTAATTTTGATTGTCATATTTTAGGAAGAAAAACTGGAGTGTTTCCAGAGGTGGTCAGGATGGCAAGAGGACTCAAAACTATACTTCAAAAGGAAAGTAACTTTCAATGTTTAATTTAAAGAACAGAAAACTTGGGAAGTGATTTAATTATGGTCTTCAAATATTTGAAGGGCTCTCATGGGGACAAAGGATTAGATTTATTCTGCTTGGTCCAATACAATATAATTCAATCCACTGGGTGGAAGTTACAGAGATGCAGATTTCAGCTTGACAGAAAGAAAAGCTTTCTGCCATTTTAGAGGTGTGTAGAAATGGACTATATTGCCCTAGGAAGGAGATATCTTTCACTAGTTTTTTTTTTTTTGTTGTTGTTTGTTTTGTTTTGTTTTATTTTGTTTTGCAGGGCAATAAAGGTGACTTGCCCAGGGTCACATAGCTAGTAAGTGTTAAGTGTCTGAGGCCATATTTGAACTCAGGTCCTCCTGAATGCAGTGCTTTATCCACTGCGCCACCTAGCTGTCCTATCCACTGCATCACCTAGCTGCCCACACTAGTATTCTTTCTTTTTTTTTTTTGGGTGAGGCAATTGGGGTTAAGTGATTTACCCAGGGTCACACTGCTAGTAAGTGTTAAGTGTCCGAGGCCGGATTTGAACTCAGGTCCTTCTGAATCCAGGGCCAGTGCTCTATCCACTGTGCCACCTAGCTGCCCCTTCACATGAATATTCTTGGGTGTTTTTTTTTTGTTTTTTTGCGGGGGCAATGGGGGTCAAGTGACTTGCCCAGGGTCACACAGCTAGTAAGTGTCAAGTGTCTGAGGCTGGATTTGAACTCAGGTACTCCTGAATCCAGGGCTGGTGCTTTATCCACTGCGCCACCTAGCTGTCCCCACATGAATATTCTTAAAGAAAAGGCTAGATTACACTTGTTTGAGATGTTGTAGAGGGCATTCATGATACAAGTTGGATTGTGGGGTCCCTTTTGTTTTTTCCCCCATATCTTTATTTTATTTTATTTTTATTTTTTTAACATATAAGGTATTTTATTTTTTCCATTACATGTAAAGATAGTTCTCAACTTTTGTCTATATAAGCTTTACAATTTCAGATTTTTCTCCCTCCCTCCCCTCCCTCCCCCCCTCCCCTAGACAGCAGGTAATCTGATATAGGTTATATCTATATATCTATATACATAGACATATAGATATATATATATCTATACACACACACATATATACACACAATAACATTAATCCTATTTCTGCATTAATCCTGTTATAAGAGAAAAAATCAGAGCAGTAATGCAAAACCTCAAAATAGAAAAAAAAAAAACAACAGCACCCAAAACAAAAGAAATAGTATGGTTCAATCAGCACCTATACTCCACAGTTCTTTTTTTTTTTTTCTTGGATTTGGAGATCCTCTTCTATCACGAGTTCCCTGGAACTCTTCTGTACCATTGCATTGGTGAGAAGAATATAGTCCATCACAGTAGGTCAACACTCAATGTTGATGATACTGTATACAATGTTCTTCTGGTTCTGCTCATCTCACTCATCATCAGCTCACGCAAGACCCTCCAGGTTTCTCTGAACTCCTCCTGCTCATCATTTCTTACAGCACAATAGTATTCCATTGTATTCATATACCACAACTTGTCCAGCCATTCCCCAATTGATGGGCACCCCCTCAACTTCCAATTCCTTGCCACCACGTAAAGAGCAGCTATAAATATTTTTGTACAGGTGGGTCCCTTTCGTGGGGTCCCTTTTAATGTTGAATGATTGAATAACAGTAAACCCAGAAGAGAGGGTTCAAGAAGACCTATTTTTACTTCCTAATGTAAAAGAATATGAAAGTTTCATAGGAAACTGATTTGGAAATTCCTTAGATTGAAGATATAAAGATAGATAAGAAACTGTATGCCCTCTTTCTACTAATACAAAGCCTATGTTAGCAAGGAAGGAGAAAACTGAGGATGAAGAGTCTAAGGGCTCTGACAGATAAAAAAGAGCAAATGTCAATTCTGTTGAACAAATACACTTCTCTTTCTAGGCTTCTTATCTCTAGAACCATGCTGCTTGTTTTTCCCGGAGGAGATCAAGGTCAAACATTGAAATGCAAAATTCTCAGCTATCTACTGTATGTTTGGGTTTTAGCAGCAAGTGAGACAAGGAAGTGAAAGGTTTTGAAAAGGCAGAAATCACTCCTCACATACACACTGACATACAAACTCACAGTACAGGTTTTCAAGTTCGATTTTACTTCTCAAAGAAAATTCTGCACAGGTCATCATTATAGTCTACATAAAAGTTACTACATTTCTGCAGAATAGAAAGAAATATGTTGTTAATTATGTAAACAAGTAATGATTTCCTTGAAGACATGCTCCTTTAACAATATATTAGTAACAATTCTCAGTCTTAACTGTTACACAGTACCTTGGACAGATGTTTGATCTTTATTCCAGCTACTAAATCTTCAGGTTCAGCCTCAATGTACTCAGTTTTTAGAACTTTCTCAGGATCATCCTCTTCCTCTTCTTTTCCCATCATAGATCTTTGATTCCCACACCAGTAGGAAGGCTGAGGAAGAAATCAAAACTAGATCACCAAAATGGCCAGTTAATGAAAATAATGACAAATTTTATTAAGATTAGAAAAGCTTCAGTCAATGAAACAATATAATCTTTTGAAGCAAAATAACCTTGAATCTGTTCTCTATATAAGAGTATCAAACATTAATGAAAGTGTTATTATTGGTCAAGAAGCAGCGGACGAAATGAAGCCACTCTAGAATAAGGTCATGGCCATAGTGGTAGAACAGGAAGGATTTCTAGCAAACTGAGGGAGATTTCTTTGCTTAATTAGGTTGTTCTTTAGTAACCAATGAGCAGAAGTTAAGGGAAAAAGATAGTTACTCCCTATTCTTCTGTGGCTATGATTGTGGCCCAAGTAAGCAGTGGAGGAAATAAGGTAGTAGGGGTAGCTGCTACTTTCAAAAGACCAAATAATAACATCAGAACTCACCATCAAGAAAAAATACCAGGGCTGGGGCATACCATATTCTCCTGGAAAGACGGCTTCCACATACCAAGTCACCAAGCCATAGAAGGCAGAATCAAATAGCAGCATTATCAGCACATGCCCAAAAGTGAAGTCATCATCAACATTTACTGATTTCATGAGATATTTCCATTGGATTCCCATTCCTGAAGCATAAAAGGGAAGACAATCAGAATTAGTGGTAGGCTAAGACTAGATCAGAGTTGTCCTGAAGCTTCCGGATTTCAAAATGAAGAATACAGGGCAGCCACAAGACCGAAAACTATATAAGCCTGTTCTCTACCCTGCTACTGTGAATCATTTCCTTCTTAAAGTTCTCAGGAATATATTTTTCTTGCTTTAGTTTCTATTTTTTATTTCAATTTTATTTGATAGTATTGTATTTTGGTTCTGAATTCTCACCTTCCCATTTCCCCTCCTCTACCCATTGAAAAAGCAAACAAAACAAAACAAAACAAAACCCCATTACAAATATGTAAAGTCAAGCAACACAAATTCCCAAATTGGCCACATAGGAAAAAAATGCTTTCATGTGTACTCTGAGTCTTGCAGACAGATGCTCTCTATCTCCAAGTGGAAAGCATGTTTCATCATGAATCCTTTGGAATTGTGATTGATTAGAGTTTCTGTCTTTTAGGGTTCAATATCTTTACAATAGCGCAGTTTTTGTACAAATTATTCTGGTTCTGTTTACTTCACCCTGCATCATCAATTCATCTAAGTTTTTCCAAAATGCATTTCAATGAATTCTTGAAAAGTTTCTTCTGCTTTCCCTGTCTGCATTTGCTATACTTCAGTACATTCTGAAATTGCTACCTGGGTGTCCCTCATGATGAACCCAGTAGAATTCTTCATGGTATAGTAGAACAAATCTCTGGATATAGAGTCCTCAACTACCTATGGTGAATGTATACTTTAGGACTACAACTCTGCCAACCTGAAGAAAACTCAGTACAAAACCTGAAAAAGATTAACTCTTATAGACAACTTCTATGGAAATGACAATGCATTTTAGTGTTTTTTGGGTCATTATAAATACAACAGCTTATTAGAGAGGTAGGGACACAAGAGTAAACTTTGAGTAACCTGTATGGCAGTGGTTCTCAAAAGGTATGTTACGGATGCTATATTTTGATGAACATGTCATGAATTGTATGAAATTTACACTTGCAATCAAGTGTGCATATATGAATCATCCAACTCTCCTGTAGTGTGGTATGATTCCTAACAGCAAAGAATCATAATGTGAAATAAACAAAACAAAAAAAAGGGGAAACTAGTGTTATTGATTCCAGAAAAAACTGGAAAAGAAAAAGCTTTATTGAAGATTCCTTTACTCCTCTGATTTACAGTGGACAATAGTCACAAGGGGGTAACTTTAGAAACTACAATTAGGAACTGTTCAACTATGGTCTTGGAAGTGTACAATTCACCAAAGAAAGATTCTTTGACCTTTGATTTTTAGGTGACAAATTTTCCAAATGTACACTTTCCCAATGTACACTGTATATATATATATATTTGTGTGTGTATGTGTGTGTGTGTGTGTGTGTGTGTGGCAATTGGGGTTGAGTGACTTGCCCAGGGTCTTGTCCAGCTAGTAAGTGTTAAGTGTCAGAGGTCAGATTTGAACTCAGGTCCTCCTGACTCCAAGGCTGGTGTTCTATCCACTGTGCCACCTGGCTGCCCCCTATATTTTACTTAAAAAACCCCAAACAATCAGGGGGCAGCTAGGTGGCACAGTGGATAGAGCACCAGCCCTGGAGTCAGGAGGACCTGAGTTCAAATCCGGCCTTAGACACTTACTAGCTGTGTGACCCTCGGCAAGTCACTTAACCCCAATTGCCTCACCAACAAAACAAAACAAAACCAAAATAAAAAAAAATAATCATCTCCAGACCATTTCAGAAGAGAGAGACACCACGGGCAAGAGGAATTTGTAGTTGAACCACTTTCTGGCTTGCCTGGAAATCCAGATTTGAATTGCTGTTTAGACTGTGCAGCCTGAAGGTAAAGTCTGTTCAACAGTCCCATCTTTGCCTTCTGGGGAGAATGTGGTAGAAGCAAAGGGTTATGATTTACATTTTGAATCTTTGTTAGTGTGTGCCTGTGAATCTTTTATGCTTCGGACATTTCTTCTGTGATGGAGGAAGAAAATGGCTGTTGCATACCTGATATCTACACTTTGTGCAATTAATGTCCTTCTGGAGGGGGCTCTGTTAATTTTTTTTAGGGGAGAACCTGGACATAAACTATTCCTAGGCTTTAATGGATTTCCCCTGCAACTCCAGCATAGCAGCAATGAGGCAGCATGAGCATGAGAAGGGTCTGATCCCCTCTCTCTGGGAATGGGCTTCCCCATGGCTGAGAGGTCCATGTGTGTCCTGAGGAAGGTAGGTCAAATGAAATAATATTATTTAAAGGACTATATAAATGCTAGCTGTTATTGTTATTATTGGCTAGTTGAAATACATTTAACATAATTGCTCTAAAAATAGAAAATAAAATTGTCATCCCTTTTATTATAGTACAATTAGAACTGGCCACTCTATACCTATCTTTGACCCAAGGCAAGCTAATGCTCAAATTTCAAATTAAACCTTTCAAATACAGTGCGTGGCACAGAGTAGGCACTTAATAAAAAGTCTGTTGACAAAGAAGATGAATTACTTTCTGCCTGGTTCAGGTCAATTAAAGCACTAAATCTTATAACAAATTGTTTCTCAACTCTAGGGTGAATAATTATACCTCAAAAAGTATTTTTTTTCATTCTAGAAGGCAGATCTCAGAAAAACCTGGGAAGACTTAAGTAGACTGATGCTGAGAGAAGTGAGCAGAACCAGGAGAACATTGTACACAGTAACAGCAACATTGTGTGATGATCAACTGTGATAGACTTAGCTCCTCTCAGCAATACAATGATCCAAGACAATTCCAAAGAACTCATGATGAAAAATGCTCTCCACATCCAGAATAAAGAACTGTGGAATCTGAATGCAGATTAAACCACAGTATTTCTACTCTTTTTTTTCTTTTTTTGAAGTTTTTTCCTTTTGTTCTGATTCTTTTTTTTTTAAACAACATGACTAATGCAGAAATGTTTAATGTGATTGTATATATATAAACTATATCATATTGCTTTCTTTCTTGGGGTGGGGGAGGGAAGGGAGAGAGGGAGAAAAATTTAGAACTCAAAATCTTATAAAAACGAATGTTGAAAACTACCTTTACATGTAACTGGAAAAAATACTATTAAGATGGAAAAAAAGTATTTTATTCATTCTAGCAGAGGCTCAAGTTCTTTGTTATCTTGTCTTCAACTGGATTCAGTAAACATTTATTAAGCACCTAATATGTGTAAAATACTATTCAAGGTGCTGGAAAAGTGACAAATTTTATATAAAACTCCATCTATGCCATCAAAACCCTTAATGAGCTGGTCTTACTTAACCAGGAAAGACAGCTGGCCAAGTTATTTATGGAAATAAAGTATTAACACAAAACTAAAGATCACTAAACTCCCACTCTTTTTCTTTCTTTTTTTTTTTGGAAGCATATTTTTTCTCTTCATTTTTCTTGCTTTTTGGGTGGCAAGTGGGGGAAACATGTCTAATGCAGAAATGTGTTTTGCCTGACTTCATCTGTATAATGAATGGATATCATATTTCCTGCCTTCTCAATGGGTGGGAGAGGGTTTGCAGGGAGGGAGGTGTGGTAAAAAAAAAATATGAAAGTTTTTTAACAGTCGGTTAGGATAACTGAAAGACGCCAGTTTTTTTAAGGACCACCCTTTCGGGGAGGAGACCAATGGCATGAGCTACGCATGCCAGTCCGCCTGCTGCGCACGGCAGACTGCCTGCTATGCACTCGACTTCTGGGGTGCGAGCTTAAAAGGCAAGGAGAGAACAGAAGTGGGGACTTTTTCCTGCTCTGCTGGTCTCCTGACTGCGCTGCACAGGCTGATGCTGACGAGAGTTCGACTGGGCCCGGCTCGCGGTTAGCAGCAGCACGAGCTTGATACGGTCTCTCTCTCTCCCCAAAGGTGGCCTTCAGCTTTTGGTGAGTTTTACACGGAATATAGACTAAGCTTAGACTTAAGACGATTTGTATTGTATTTCTACTTTCCTATCCTTCTAATCAACATCACCTTGTGACTACTATACAATAAAAGCTCTAACTAGAAAACCAGAAGCTTCTTCCATTTACTAGTTTGGGAGATAAATTAGAGAAAGGTTAAAGAGGGGAGATTTATGATCTAATATCCAATTTAAATCTCACAGAGGGAATGTGAAAACTGAAAATAAAAAAGATAATTGAATTTATTTAAAAAAAAAAAGGAATCAGCTAAGCCATATCTCTGACAAGTAGCCATCCAGGCTGCTAATTAAATAATTTCAGTAATGAGGAGCTTGCTACCTCTCAAGACATGTATGTCAAGTAACAGTGTCTTTCATTGTTTGAGATCTTTAACTTTAAATGGTCTTCCATTTGTTAAGCCTGAAATATATCTTTTTTAAAAATTAATAAAGTATTCTCTATTTTTTTCCGTTACATGTAAAGATAGTTCTCAACTTTTGTTTATACAAGGCTTTACAATTTCAGATTTTTCTCCCTCCCTCCCCTCCCTTCCCCCTCCCCTAGACAGCAGGTAATCTGATATAGGTTTTATATACACACACACACACACACACACACACACACACACACACACACACATACATATATACATTTATATATACATACATATATACATATATATACACATAATAACATTAATCCTATTTCTGCATTAGTCATGTTATAAGAAAAAAAATCAGAGCAATGATGAAAAACCTCAAAATAGAAAAAAACAATAGCACCAAAACCAAAAGAAATAGTATGGTTCATTCAGCATCTACACTCCGCAGTTTTTTTTTTTTTTCCTTGGATTTGGAGATCCTCTTCTATCATGAGTTCCCTGGAACTCTTCTGTACCATTGCATTGGTGAGAAGAATACAGTCCTTCACAGTAGATCAACATTCAATGTTGATGATACTGTGTACAATGTTCTTCTGGTTCTGCTCATCTCACTCATCATCAGCTCATGCAAGACCCTCCAGGTTTCTCTGAACTCCTCCTGCTCATCATTTCTTACAGCACAATAGTATTCCATTGTATTCATATACCACAACTTGTCCAGCCATTTCCCAATTGATGGGCACCTCCTCGACTTCCAATTCCTTGCCACCACGTAAAGAGCAGCTATAAATATTTTTGTACATGTGGGTCCCTCTCCCCTTTCCATGATCTCTTTGGGAAAAAGACCCAAAAGTGGTATTGCTGGGTCAAAGGGTATGCACAGCTTTATCGCCCTTTGGGCATAATTCCAAATTGCTCTCCAGAATGGTTGGATCAGTTCACAGCTCCACCAACAATGCATTAGTGTTCCAATTTTCCCACAGCTTCTCCAACATTTGTTATTTTCCTTTTTTGTCATTTTAGCCAATCTGATAGGTGTCAGGTGGTACCTCAGAGTTGTTTTAATTTGCATCTCTCTAATCATTAGAGATTTAGAGCATTTTTTCATATGGGAATAGATAGCTTTGGTTTCTTCATCAGAAAACTGCCTGTTCATATCCTTTGACCATTTCTCAATTGGGGAATGACTTGGATTCTTATAAATTTGATTTAGTTCCCTATATATTTGAGATGAGGCCTTTATCAGAAGTACTGGCCACAAAAATTGTTTCCCAGCTTTCTGCCTCCCTTCTAATTCTGGCTGCATTGCTTTTGTTTGTACAAAAAATTTTTAATTTAATGTAATTAAAATCCATTTTGAATTTTATAATATACTCTATCTCTTGTTTGGTCATAAACTGTTTTCCTTCCCACTCTTTTTCTAACTAAAAACCTGCCAGCATGGGTTTCCTTTTAAGCAAATGGGAAAAAAAATGGGGAAAAAAAGTCTGCTATGAAAAATGTTTGGTTTCACTTTAAGAAAGATGGGTTCCCAGAAGAACATTGTACACAGTATCATCAACATTGAGTGTTGATCTACTGTGATGGACTATATTCTTCTCACCAATGCAATGGCACAGAAGAGTTCCAGGGAACTTGTGATGGAAGAGGATCTCCAAATCCAAGGGAAAAAAAAAAAAAGAACTGCGGAGTATAGATGCTGAATGAACCACACTATTTCTTTTGTTTTTGATGCTGTTGTTTTTTTCTATTTTGAGGTTTTTCATCATTGCTCTGATTTTTTCTCTTATTACATGACTAATGCAGAAATAGGATTAATGTTATTATGTGTATGTATATATATATAACCTATATCAGATTACCTGCTGTCTAGGGGAGGGGGGAGGGAGGGGAGGGAGGGAGAAAAATCTGAAATTGTAAAGCTTGTATAAACAAAAGTTGAGAACTATCTTTACATGTAAAGGAAAAAATAAAATACTTTATTAATTAAAAAAAAAGTAAATTAAAAAAATAAAATTGAATAAAAAAAAGAAAGATGGGTTCCTGAATAGTTTGTATGGCAAGTGAACACAGCTATATTAATGCATTTCCTCCCCTCAAAGCTTAATTTCTTTGTTCATCAGGCTCCTCTCCTAAGTTAAAGTCAGGCTTGGAAATTAAATGGAGTTGATAACAGTTCTCTAAGAAGCTGTTTCTTGGGATAGGATAGACTTATTTTTTTTCTTTATTTCATCCACTTCTCATTTTTATGTAGTCTTTCTGATTCTCCAGCTACTAGTGCCCTCCCTCTCATATTTATTAACTACAGTTATTCGGTATATATTTTCATATGTATCATTTGTCTCTTCTACTAGAATGTAAGTTCACGGTGAAAAAGGATTGTAGAAGGCATTAAGAAGTCATCTGTTCACTGATAGATTCTCAAGCATGTGTGTTGTCTTTAGACTATCCTTCTCAACGGCCCGCATCCTTTCCATATGACTACAAACATGCTCAAGTTTCACCCCAATTTCTAGAAAACTTTTCTGATGACCATTCTAGTTTATCCAGCTACAGTCAAATGTCTCTCCTTGGGCAGGTACGTGGCACAGTAGATAAAGCACCGGCCCTGGATTCAGGAGCACCTGAGTTCAAATCTGGCCTCAGACACTTGACACTTACTAGCCGTGTGACCTTGGGCAAGTCACTTAACCTGCATCACCCCCCCCCCCCACCAAAGTCTCTCCTCTTCCTGTTAAACAACTTAGAAACAGTTGCCTAGACTGTATGTCTTCACTTCCTCAACCCTAATTCTCCTCTGACCCTTGCAATTTGGATTCTGGCTCCACAATTCCAAAAGATTATCTTCTAGTCATTAAATTCAATAAGCTCTTTTAAAGTCTTCATCCATTTGAATTCTCTGCAGTACTGAATACTGTTGACCAGTTCTTCCCTTAGCTTCAAAGAAACCACATTTTCTTATTTTTCTTATCCAAAACTGAACATATAATTCCCCACCCCCTAAACTGGCCCCTCGACTTAACTCCCCTATCACTCTTGAGGGTACCACCACCACCCTAGTGACCCAGCTTGTCAACACAGGTGTTGTCCTCTATTCCTTACTCTTTCTCTTCCTCATTCCCCCATATCATACCCAATCATTTGTCAAATCTTGTAATTTCTACCTTTGTACCATTTCTCGCATATGTCCCCATCTCTCTTCTAACAATGCAATCAGCCTAGTGCAAGTCCTCATTACTTCACACCTGAACTATTACAATAGCCTGCTATCTGGTCTCACTGTCTCAAGGCTTTCCCTACTCCAATCCATTTTCCATTCAACTGAGCTTCCTAAAATGCAGATATGACCATGTTTCTCTCTTAACATCATTCCTTCATTCTCCACACTCTACTCCCCAACCCCTAGCCATGGTTTCCTAATACCTTCAGGAAGAAAAATCTTCTGTTTGGCTTTTTTTTTTTTGTGGGGCAATGAGGGTTAAGTGACTTGCCCAGGGTTACAAAGCTAGTTAAGTATCAAGTGTGTGAGGCCACATTTGAACTCTGGTCCTCCTGAATCCAGGGCTGGTGCTCTATTCACTGCGCCACTTAGCTGCCCCCTTCTGTTTGGTTTGAAAGCCCTTCATAACTTGGCTCCTTCCTATCTTTCCAGTCCTTGCACCTTCATCCACTTACTCTGCAATCCAGAGACACTAGCCTCTAAATTCCAAGTGTTTTCATTGGATGGACTCCATGCCTGATATTCTCTCCATCCTCATCTCTGCCTCTGGGCTTCCCTGGCTACCTTCAAGTCTGAGCTTAAGTCCCATCTCCTGCAAGAAACCTTTCCTAGTCCTCCTTAATTTGAATGCCTTCTCTTTGAGATAGCCCCTAAATTTATCCAGTATTCAACTTGTTCATATATAGTTGTTTGCACATTGTCTCCACATCATCAGACTGTGAGTTTCTTCAGAGCAGGCTTGTTTTGATTTGTTTGGTCCTTCTTTGTATCTCCAGTGCTTGGCATAAAGATGGGCACATAGTAGATGCTTAATAAATGCTAACTGAATGACAGACCAGCTCTCTAAATGTTCCTTTTCAAGTCTTCTTTGCTGGCATCTTGTCCTCTGACCCCTTAAATGTAGGTGTTCCCCAAATCACATCTTGGCCTCTCTTTTTCATCTCCCCCTATAATCTCTTTCTTGACAAGTGCATTCACTTCCATGGCTATGGTCTCTATGAAGATTGACTTTCGAAATGTCTTCCAGCCTTGATTTCTTGTGAATTCCAGATTCACATATCCAAATACTATACAGTATACCTCTACTTGAATGTCCACTGTGTGATTAAGAGAATTTCTGGCTCAACTTTATTACTCAAGATCAGGAGGTCAATTTGCAAAATCAAGCTATAGACTTGGTGTTATCTGGTTAGTTCCTGCCCTGTTTGCAAAATTCTACCTTGAGATATCAGGTATAGCTCTGATGTTTACTGACTAGTTTTCTGTTTTACCTGAAATAGACAGACCTTCCTGTTCTGCCATCTGTTTTTTTCCCTTTGGTTTGCAAAACATCATTTCCCCTCATTTCCTCTTTAAAATTCCACTGTACTCATCCTGCCTATATAACCAAAACCTATATAAAATAGGCTAAAATTGTTGCTCAGGGCTCACTGATTTTTGTATATAGCGATGCCTACATTCTCAGCATAATAAACTGTTTTCTCCTCTATGTCACTGATTATTATGATTGGTAATAGTACCTATCAATGGATCCCTAGGCTTTTTTGGGTCACAACTGTAATCTCACATTTGACATAGCCCAAGATGAGTTGATTATTTTTTCCTTTAAACCTACTTCCCCTCTTCCTCTGATATTATTTTTTGCTATGGAAGAACTTTGTCTACCAAGTTCAAAACCTTTAACTCTTCTCTCTCCCTCACTTCTCACATCAAAATCATTACTAGGTACTTTCAATTCTACTTCTGCAATATCTCTCACCTTTTTTTCCATATCTACTGCTATCAAGCCAAAATCACAATATAGTGATTCGGTTGCTTGGGGATGGGGATGAGGGTAGTGGGCAAAGTTCTACTCTAGTAGCCTGGTCTTGCTCCCAAAGTGATTTATATATCATCTCAAGCATAACAGAGGTTAAATGGAATTTTTTCATCAAAGTTCTACCTGGTTCCTTTTCGCTTTTCATGAAGTGAAATTCTCAGCATGCTGAGAGACTTATCCAAAGGTAGTATATGAGTTAAAAAGACTTTTCTGACCATAACTCAAGTTAAAATGTTTTCCTAAACATTTTACTAGCAGGCTGAATGGGTGGGGCTAGGTGGGGGGGGGGTCTGAAATCACAAAAGAGAAAAAAAATATTACCTGGAGCTATGATGGCTTAAAAGATCTAACAGCTAAAGCCCAGAAGATGGCAGCAGAGAGCATTCAGCAGAGCTGCCAGCTTGCCCAATGACATCACCTGAAGACAGTTTCCCAGGGTTCTAAGAGAAGCAAGTCAACAGTGCTGGAGGCAGAAGGGTTGCAGAAAGGTCGTTGCTTTAGAAACATGACTTGTCCAGGCTATACCCCTCCCTACAAGTTCACCAGTCACTCATGTTCCTTGTAGGTCCTCTCTCCCATTGGCATGGGAGCCAAAGCAAAATGCTCCCTTGAGAGGATAGGGATATCGTGTTGTTTCTTTTGTTATGCTGCTTATTTAAAGGTTTGAATTAACTATTGTGCTGGATTAAAAAGGAAGGTGTCATTAGACAATCACAGGCTGTGGCTTTGGCTGATGCTGGCCTATGATGGGTCTTGAACCTGGGGTAGCTTTCAGAGGACTCATCTGTGAGACAGGTCCTAGGCCCTCCTGACTATCTACCTGGATTTCTACAATAGCTTCCCACTTGTCCTGCTCTAACACATCCTTCACACTACTATTTGAATCATCTTCCTTATGCAGTCACATTTCTCCTGTGCTCAGAAATCTTTTTTTTTTTTTTTTTGGTGGGGCAATGAGGGTTAAGTGCCCAGGGTCACACAGCTAGTAAGTGTCAAGTATCTGAGGCCCGATTTGAACTGAGGTCCTCCTGAATCCAGGGCCAGTGCTTTATCCACTGTGTCACCTAGCTGCCCCCTGTGCTCAGAAATCTTTAAAAGCTCCTGAGCTTCTACCAAGTTCAAACTGCTCTTGCCAGCATTCAAGGCTCACAATACAATACAAACTGGCCTTTCTGTTCCCCACTGCCCCTGACCCCAATGTGTTCTGTTTTTCCCCTACTTCTATGCACTTATTCAGGTTATTTTGGGCTACTGTCATGGCAGTCTTTGCCCAATATATTGCTATATTATCTTTTTAAACTCCAATAAAATGCTACTTTCTCTGTAAAGATAGTGAGTCTATATCTAACCCTCTTTCCTATATTTACATACTCACTACCATTGTTTGCAACTGCAGAACACTAGACAGAACTTAAAAATAATAACTCATAAATGGCTGAATAAAAGAATACGACAATGTTATAAGTAACATGAGGCATGCCAAAGAAATTTGCAAAGTTATATAAGGCAATGCTATTTGAAGAAAACAGAACCAGAAGAACAGTATACACAGAGTCTACAATTATTTAAAGGGAAAAATGAATATGTGGATATAGAGAAGAATCAACAAAAATAATGGGATTACAAAGGGAAGAATTACTATGGGAACATTGTACACTGAAATAAATTTTAAAGCATAAATTAATTTCTATGACCACAATGGAAATGTTGTAAACAGAAATTAATTTTAAGTGCAAATTAAGCATACTGTGCTTAATTAGTTTTGTTTTCTAAAGTCAACTGTATGATAAATACAGCTAGGCAGTTAGGTAGCACAGAGGATAGAATGCTAGGCCTGAAGTCAGGAAGAATTGAGTTTGAATCTAGCCTCAGTCACTTCCCAAGGTGTGTGACCTCTGGCAAGTCACTTAACCCCTGCTTGCCTCAGTTTCCTCATATGCAAAATGGGGATCATAATAACATCTACCTCCCAGGGTTGTTATGAGAATCAAATGAAATTAGAAATTATAAAGTGCCTGACATTGTGATAAGCATGCTAAATATTAGCTACTATTATTTTTTTGTTTTTTTGTTCTACTGTTATTGTTAATAAATTAGATTAAAACCTATAAACAAAGTGTTGGAAGGGACCTTAGGATTATTGGTGCAGTTCCCTCATTTAGAGATGAGAGAGGAGACTTGATTTGCTTAAAGACAAACAGCAAGACTGGCAATGACAGAACAAGGACTAAAACTCAAGTTCATAGAAATATAGACTCGGGGGCAGCTAGGTGGCACAGTGGATGAAGTGATGGCCCTGAATTCAGGAAGATCTGAGTTCAAATCCGGCCTCAGACATTTGACACTTACTAGCTGTGTGTTCCTGGGCAAGTCACAAAAAAAAAGAAGAAGAAGAAAAGAAACAAAAAAAGAAATATAGGATTGTCCTTTTTTTTGGTGGAGCAATAAGGGTTAAGTGACTTGCCCAGGAACATACAGCTAGTAAATGTCAAATGTCTGAGGCCAAATTTGAACTCAGGTCATCCCGAATCCAGGGCCAGTGCTTTATGTACTGTGCCACCTAGCTGCCCAGGATTATGTCTTGATCAAGAACCAGAAGTGATCTTAGAAGCCATCTAATCCAAACTTCTCATTTTCTAGATTAGGCCAAGAAGAGTTAAATGACTGGCTCAAGATCACAAAGGAAGTAACTGTTAGAGGCAAGATCTGAACCTAGATGCTAAGACTCCAGAATTCTTTCTATCGTGCCACCTCCTTGAAGGACATTTGTTGGACGATATTGGAAAGGAGGAAGCTTTGAAGACCACTCAGAAAGTCCTCCTAAAGGGGTCACTCATACTTTATTAAATGTATTTATCCTAAGTAGCAGGAAGTAAGGATTAGCTGAACGAGGTTAACTCATACTGGAAATTTTATGCTGTCATTGTCTGCCATTGGTCTAAGTCGTACCTAAGGTAGCAAAGGCAGCAATTACAAAAGAATACTCACCTTTTGCTTCAAACTTTCCAATGAGCTGGGCTCCTAATGCCATAGCAACATTTGAGAAAAGACAGGAAGATAACTTTTGGTTGAGCGTCATCCAGTTATATCGAGGACCAATGAAGAAATAAGGAATATACGTAAAGAAATAGAGGAAACCTCCTATGGCAGCTGCCAAATTGGCTGCAAATGGGGAAAGAAAGAGAAAGAGATTAAGCAATGTTCCAAGAATAGAAATACAAATAGTTCATAATAACAAGAGCCCTATACATCTATTAAGGTTTTTAGAAGGAACATAAAATTGAAAAGTTATTACACATATAAAAATCAATACAATTAAAATTAGAAAAGAAATAGTCAGTTCCTCTGATAAAGGTCTGATATCCAAGATTTATAGAAAATTGAGTTAAATAGGTAAGAATGATAGCCATCCCCGTTATATAAATGGTCAGAGGATATGAAGAGTTAGTTTTAGTTTGTTTGTTTGTTTGTTTTTTTGGTGAGGCAATTGGGATTAAGTAAATTGTCCAGGGTCACACAGCTAGTAAGTGTCAAGTGTCTGAGGCCGGACTTGAACTCAGGTCCTCCTGACTCCTGGGCTGGTGCTCTATCTACTGCGCCACCTAGCCACCCCAAGTTAGTTTTCAAAGGAAGAAATATAAGCTATCAACAGATATATGAGAAAACGCTCCAAATAATTAATAATTTTTGAGAAATGCAAATTAAAAGAATTTTGATGTTCTACTCCACACCTATCAGATTGGAAAAGATAACAAAAAAGGAAAATGACAATTGTTGGGGTGGCTATAGGAAGATAAGTATCTTGGTACATTGTTGGTTAAGCTGTGGTCCAGCCATTCTGTTTTGTTTTGTTTTTTTTGTTTTTGTTTTTGTTTTTTTGCGGGGCAGTGGGGGTTAAGTGACTTGCCTAAGGTCACACAGCTAGTAAGTGTCAAGTGTCTGAGGCCAGATTTGAACTCAGGAACTCCTGAATCCAGGGCTGGTGCTTTATCCACTGCGCCACCTAGCTGCCCCGATCCAGCCATTCTGGAAAGCAGTCTGGAATTATAACCCAGAGGTCCTTAAAATATGCATACCCAATGCCTCAGAGATACTAATTTGAGGGCTACAATCTAAAGACATCTAAAAAAGAGGAAAAAGATGCTCATGTACAAAAATATGGATAGCAGCTTCTTTAGTTTTAGCAAAGAAGTAGAAACAAAGGGTGTATATGTGTGTGGGGGGGTACCCATTACTTGAACAACAGATGAACAAATTAGGAATGGAATGGAATATTATTGTACCATAAAAAATGATAAGAGGGGGGGCAGCTAGATGGCGCAGTGGATAGAGCACCGGCCCTGGAGTCAGGAGTACCTGAGTTCAAATCTGGCTTCAGACATTTAACACTTACTAGCTGTGTGACCCTGGGCAAGTCATTTAACTCCAATTGCCTCACTAAAAAAACTAAAAAAAAAATGATAAGAGGGACAACTTCAGAGAAAGCTGGGAAGATCTGTATTGAACAGATGCAGAGCGAAGTGATCAGAATCAAGAGAACAATTCATACAGTACTAAAAATAGTATAAAAGACTTAAGATAATATCACTTGTTTTTACTTGAAATTAAATGTTTCATTAAAAAAGAATACTGAATATCAATATAAGCAATTCAGTTATCATAGTAACTCCATATGCTTTAATTTCAGTATATAAAATGTCATCACTTTTCCTGTTGTCCCCTTCTCAGTCAGGCTCAGGGTTCTCAGATGCTCTGAAAAACTTAAGTACTCAAATAAATGTAATGACCAATCACAGCCCCTAGAGGACTAATGAAGAAATATGCAGTCTACCTCCTGTCATAGGCAGCATGACGCAAGGTGAAGGATAAAACATACATTTTTGGACATGGCAAATGTGTGGATTTGTTTTGATCGACTATGCTAATTGATGACAAGGATTGTGTTTTTCTTTATTGAGGGGGAGAAGGGAGTTAACCATAACATTGATAAACATGGCTAACAGGGAGTACATACACAGACTAAGAGAGGAGACAGTAAGAAAGTATATGGCGATTCTTGGTGAGTTCAAGTCACCAGGTCCAGTTGAACTACAGAACCACCGTGGCAGACCACGGATAATAGATTTCAGGATTACAAAAAAGAGCAAAGAGTGCTACTTATGCCCCCAAAAGGAGGAAAGTGAAGTGTGGGAAATCTCTGGGTAAGTGAACTTGAATTAGATTCATTGTAAAATTAAAGAACATACAATTACAGGGATGGATAATGAATATCTAGAAAAGTGACACAGTGATCATAAAGATCTAGTTTGGCGTCATCAAGAACAAGTCATGCCCAAGAACATAAACTACTTAGGGAAGCACTCTCTGTTTAGGAACAGAGACTCCTGAGTCAGTTTTCCTGTTGGGAAAACTGAAAGCTGAGTAAAAAAATGAGGTTAGATCAGCATCTTATGCCATATGCAGTAGTAATTTCCAAATGGATACCTGACTTAAGTATAAAAGGTTACATGATTTAAAAATAGATGGACGTTACCTTTGACAACTACAATTACAGGAAGAATTCTTACCTTTTCAACATACAAAATCAACAGCTATATAAGAAGGGAAATTGTCAATTGAAAAAAAAATCTCTTTAAGAATCTGATAACCAAGATATATTCTATATGTATATGTATATATGTATATATAGATACATGCTGAAATGAGACAAATAATTCACAAAAGAAAAGCAAACTATTAACAGCCATGGGAACAACTGCTCTCTCTAGATCCCTCATAATAAGAGAAATGTAAATCCAAACAACTCTGAGGTTTTACCTCAAACCTGAAAAGTTGGCAAAGATAAAAACAGATGGAAATAGTCAATACTGGAGCAGTTGCAATATGATAGGCTGTGAATTGGTCCACCTATTCTGGAAAACAATTTGAAGGTTTAAAAAATTAGACTAAAATATTCACACTCTTTGACCCAGAGATCCCTATGGTAGGTAGCCCAATTAGGTCAAAGAAAGAAATGTCCCATATATAGCAAAATAGTCACAGCAGCACTTTTTGTTGTAATGAAGAGCTGGAAACAAAGTAGGTACCATCAACTGGAGAATGGCTAAACAAGTTGTTGTACTTAAATGTAATGTAATGTTACTGTACCATAAATAAGAAACAAATGATACATATAAAGAATTCATAGAAGTTTGGGAAGATTTAAATAACTAATGCAGTGTGAAGTAAGCAGAACCAGGAAAACAATGTAAACAATGACTACAAAAATGTAAACAGAAAGAATAATAAAACAATGCTGAATATTGTGTAATATCATAATGGCCAAGCTTGGCCCTTAAGAGAAGAATTGAGAAAATGTACCTCCTCCCTCCTTTCACTAGAGAGGTAGGGGACTATGGATATGGAATGTTCCATGTGATGTTCAATGCAGGTGAGGCTGGTTTTGCTAAACTGTTTTTTCTTTTGCTTTTTTTAACATTTATTACAAGGGGAGACTCATTGTGTAGGGAAAGTAGGAAGGATTATATCTGAGGGAAGAATATATAAAAACAAAAGATGCCAATTTTTTTTTGTGGGGAGCAATGAGGGTTAAGTGACTTGCCCAGGGTCACACAGCTAGTAAGTGTCAAGTGTCTGAGGCCAGATTTGAACTCAGGTCCTCCTGAATCCAGGGCTGGTGCTTTATCCATTGCACTACCAGCTGCCCTGAAAGATGTCAATTTAAAAAGAATTTTCTACATTAGTAATGTGAAAGAAGAATCAGAACAAAAGGGAAAACCTCAAAAAAGAAAATAAAAACAAAAAAGAATAGAAATAGTATGGTTCAATCTGCATTCAGATTCCACAATTCTTTTTTCTGGATGTGGAGAGCATTTTCCATCATCAGTCCCTTGGAATTGTCTTGGATCATTTTATTGCTGAGAGGAGCTAAATCTATCACAGTTGATAAGATGCCAATTTTTTTTTTAAAAGAACAGTTGTGCCAGCTTGACCTCATTTCCTTTCACAGTGTTATTAGACTAACTGGTCAAGGAAGAACTGTAGCTAAAGTTTTAACTAAAATTTTAAACTAAGAATTTGATAAAGTCTATCAAACTATCAATCTATGGACAAGATAGAAAGGTGTGGGCTAGATGACTGAAGAGTGTATTTGGAACTCGATGAATAGCTCAATACAAAGATACTCATTAATGGTTTGATGTTGACTTGGAAACAAGTCTCTAGTGGATTGCCCCCAGGGATTATGTGCTTGGTCCTGTGCTGTTTCAAAGGTTTATAAATGAATTAGATAAAGGCACAGATAGAATGGTAGAGGACAGGATCCACAATGATCCTCTGACAGGCTAGAATGTTGGACTAGATATGAAAAGATGAAATTTAAATAAATGATAGAGATAAATGACTGGTCTTAAACATGGGTTTGAAAAAACCAATCTTTTTATTTTATTTAAAATTTAAAAAATTTAAATTAAATTGAACTTTTTTTTTTGAAAAACTCAATCTTACCAAGTACAAGATATAGCTTGAAAACAGTATGCTTGAAAAATCTAGGGAGTTTTAGTGCAAGGTTCAATATGTGTCAGAAGTATGATATTTTAGCCAATAACAGGCTGTATTATAAATAAGGAAGTGACAGTCACACTGAATTTTATTTTGGTTAATTAATCAATCAGTAAGCATTTATTTAAGCACCTATTATGTACTGGTCACTGTGTTGGGGATGGGAATAGAAAGAATGAAACAATCCCTACTCTCAAGGAGTTTACATTCTATCACATTCTGGATACCACCTTTTAGAAAGGACAGTGATAAAGTTGGAGAGTAGGCCAAGAATAGCAACTCCAATGGCAACTACTTGAATTTACACCATAAGAGTTGACTGAAAGACTCTTAGTCTGAAGAAGAGGAGCCACAGGGGGTCATAATAGCTGTCAAGAGTCTAAAGATCTGTCATGCAGAAAGGGGATTAACCCCAAAGGGCAAAACTAGGAATAATGGGTAGAAGTTGAAGAGAACCAGATTTAAGTTTTTGGGGTTTTTTTTGGGGGGGGGGAGGCAGGGCAATGAGGGTTAAGTGACTTGCCCAGGGTCACACAGTAAGTGTCAAGTGTCTGAGGTCAGATTTGAACTCAGGTCCTCCTGAATTCAGGGTTGGTGCTTTATCCACTGTGCCACCTAGCTGCCCCCTTAAGTTTGTTTTAAGGAAAAAAATATCCTAATCATTGGGTTCTACTTCACCAGAGGTTATCAAGAAAAGTTTAAATCAACACTTGTTGGGCATGTTATAGAGGTGATTCTTCTTCAGGTATGAGGCAGTAAACTCCCAACTCTGCAATTATATGATTCTATGAAAAAATTCCCTTTAAATTCCCTTTCAGCTTTAAATCTACAATCCTATGATCAAGAGGGTAAAATTATTTTCCTCCAATTTTTGAGATGAGTTAAGATACCCCTATAACCACAAAAGAATGAAAAGTTAGCTCTGGGAAAACTGAACAATCCTTAACAATCTCAGCTTCTTGTATATGAAAACTGAAAATCAGAGGGATGCTGGAGAGAAGGGGGTCCTCACAGACTCATTTCCATTATATCTCTGGAAAATACCAAATTTGATGGATTAGTGTCCCTAGACTCACTCACTTTCATTCATTCACTCATTCATTCACTCATTCACTCATTTATTCATTTATTCATTCATTCATTCATTCATTCTTGTGGGGCAAAGTGACTTGCCCAGGGTCACACAGCTAGTGTCAAGTATCTGAGGCTGCATTTGAACTCAGGTCCTCCTGAATCTAGGACCCGTGCTTTATCTACTGTGCCACCTAGCTGCCCCCACTTACCTTTATTGAAGAAGGTGCTGACCATAAAACTGAAGGAGATGGAAGAAATGGCAAAACACATCAAAAAGATGAACACCAAAGTCGGATCACTGTTGGTAATCACTGCAATGTCCTCTTCCACCTACAAAACATTCGGTAAACCTGTTTGGTTATATGAGCAAGAAGTGTGCCAATTTTATGTAATTAAAATTGTCTATTTTCCCTTTTATGATTACCTTTGTCTCCTGTTTAGTTAGTTCTCCCCCTAGCTATAGGTGTAAAGGTGCCTCCCTTTATTCTCCTGTAATTATTTTTGTGCTGTGATATTTTATATTTAGGCAATGTATCCATTTGGAGCTCACTGTGATAAGATAGTATAAAATGATTGTTGCTGGTGTAAACCTAATTCTTTCCAAATTGATCTCCAATATCCCCAAATAAAGAGTTCTTGGGCTTATTCTAAGATATAGCTTAACTCAACATTACACTAATATGTTTGGTTGTCTTGGGGTCTTTTTTTTAAACCAGTACTAAATAGTTTTGATGATTTCTGTTTTTATAGTGTAGTTTGAGATCTGATATTGTTAGCCTCCCTTTCATTCCTACTTTCTACCATTTCACTACTTTTCCCCCCTCCAGATGAATTTTGTTATTTCTTTGTCTAATTCTATGAAGTAGAACTTGGCATCTTGACCAGCAAGGCACTAAATCGATAAGTTAATGTAGGTATTATCATCATTTTTGTTATCTTGCTATGGTTGAATCACAGACAATGAATATCTTTCCAATTATCTAAGTCTTTCTTTACTCCTATATAAAGAATATTTTATAGTTATATTTATCATCTTAGTAGGTTAGGTTCTAGATATTTTCTGCATTTTGCAGTTATTCTGAATATAAGTTCTTTTTCCATCATCTCCTGCTGGGTTTTGGCAGTAATATATAAAAATTGTGAAGATTTTATTTTATTTTATATTCTGATACTTTAATGAAGTTATAAATTGTTTCAAAGAATTTTTTTTGTTCCGTCACTAAAACTCTAGTCACATGTACAAGTGATGAAAAGAAAGTATAACATTACATTTAACATTACAGTACCACTATTGCAACTAATCTCTACTTCAGTAATTGTTTCCCAAGAGACAAGGCAAATAATAGGGATGAATGTTTATCTAAAATCTACTATGTCCTAAGTACTGTGCTAGGTGCTGAAGATACAAATACAATAGTGAGGCCATTTCTGACCTCAAGAAGTTTACAATCTACAAGGAACATTTACAGATAAATACAAGATATGTACAAAATCTATCTATCTATCTATCAATCGTCTACTGTGAAAGGGGTAGGAAGAGGGAAAGGATAAAAAACTGGAAAAATTAAGAAAGACCTCTTGAAGGAAGTGGTATTAGAACTAAGCCTTGAAAGTAACTAGTGGTTCCAAGAGGCAGATACGAGTACAGAGAGTACTCTAGGCATAAAGGACAACCTCTGATAAGGCACAGAGGAGGGTGGATGTCCTTAGAGGAAAGAATAAGTAGTCCTGCTTGGTGGGAGCATAGCATGCATGAGGGAGAATAATGTATAATCCAATCAGAAAGACAGGCTGGAGCCAGGTTTGAAGGGCTTTCAATGCCAACGCTTTTATTTTATCCTAAAGGCAATGGGAAAAGCACTCAAACTTTTTAGATAGCGGTCAGACCACAGGGTTAGAACTGAGCTCCATGATATCAATTTGGCAGTTGTGTGTGGAAGATGGATTAGAAAGGGAACAGACTGGATGAGGGAAAACTAATTAAGAGGCTATTGCTTGAGGACAATGATTCAGGAGAATTCTCATGATATTCTACAAAAAGAGACTAGCTACTAAAAAAAAAAAACTCCTTAAAAAGGAAAAATAAGACCAAAAGATTTGAACATGTTATGGGAAAATGTTATGAATAGGAATTTGTTAAAACTATTATATTTTAAAGGGGTTACTGTAACAATCTAGACAAGAAATGATGAGGATCTGTATTAGGATAGTTCTAGTATGAGAAGAGAAAAGGGGACAGATGCAAAAGATATTGAGGAGGTAGAATGAAAAAGACTTGGCAATTAATTTGATATTGGGGATGAGTACAAGTGAGGAGTCATGGATGATTCCTAAATTGCAAATCTGGGTGAATGGAAGAATGATTACTTTTAGATATATTTTATTTTTTTTAGTTTTATTTTTAATCAGTTACATTTTAGTTATATTTTCAATCACTTTCATCACCACTGAACCCAAGTGAAGTTTCCCTCCCAATAAGCAGACTCAAAAAGTTGGAGAAAACCAAATACTTGCCTTGACGCAGAAAATCACAGTCATAAAGAAGACAGTAAAAAGTAGGAGTAGGAAGAATGTGAGGAACCAGGCACTCCAGTGAAGCCAGTTGCTGAGTCCCATGATACGCATGTACTCCTGTGAGAGGTGAAAAAGAAACCAAACATTGCAAGATTAGACATTTTATCTCTTATTGGCTAATTATGGAAAACAATTCTCCAAATCCTGGGAAGAACAGGATGAAGGTCTCTGTGATGCTTTTTTATATTTAAAATCTAGGGTTGGGGGCTGCAGGGAGAGGCAATTTTATTTTAAAGTTTGTATGTAAGTATGTGTGCAATTAGTAGAGAAGAAAAAAATGAAGACCATTAGTGTTTGTATGACTTTGGGAGGTTCATCTGTTAAAGCAATTCACATTTTAAAAATAGGAAAAAAATTCTCCAGAATTGAGGACATCATGTTTGCTCCTCAAAGATTTTGACATCTGCTATTTTACTTTGCCCTGTAAAACAGGACAGGGATTACCTCCACTTAACAGACAGAAAAACAGAGGTATAGAGGATTGTGTGCATGTACATATGCATGCATATGTGCATGTGTTGGAAAACAACAGGTGCTTCATGATGAAAAGATTGATGCACCAAAAAATTCCGAGAACTTTTCTACCAGGTGATGCTGTGAAACTTGAATTTTTGCAAATGAGCATGCTCTTATCATTTGATGCAAAGAAAGGGAATCCCTGGAATTTCCACCACTTTTCTTTAAATTAAATTAATTTTAAAAAAATGGGGCAATGAAGGTTAAGTGACTTGCCCAGGGTCACACAACTAGTAAATGTCCAGTGTCTGAGGCCAGATTTGAACTCAGGTCCTCCTGAATCCAAGGCCAGTGCTTTATCCACTGCGCCACCTAGCTGCCCCTGATTTCCACCATTTTTCAAACCACACAGCAGATCAATAGTAAAGAAACAGCAAATAGATTTATAGAATGCAATGTGTTAGAAGGTAGCGTAGGGGCCACATGATTGAACCTTCTAATCAGTATAGGAAGCCTCTCTGCTATATCATAGGCAAGTGGTTAGCCAGCCTTGGTTTGAACACTTCCAATGACACTAACCACCTTACCTCAGGGACCAGCCCACTATGTTTCTGGACAACTCTAATTATATTTAATTCATTTCAATGTTAAGTTCCTCCTGTGCCCACTTTAAATATAAATGGCACTTACTGTGTGAAGTACCAGCATGCAAACAAGAGTCCCTCAAATGTTTAAAGGCTAATGTCAGGAGTGAAAACAGACATAGTAAAATATGTATTATAATATGCCATATGCATAGAGAGGCACAAAGTACTAAGATTGCGAGAAAGCTCTACCTTCCTATAGCTCTATTCATCGCTCCTAGTTTTGCCCTATGAATCTATATAAAACAAATCTAATATCTGTTTCATATAACAGACTTTCAAATAACTTAAATATCTGATGCCCTCTAGTATGTCCTCTTTAAATTTTTTTCAAGCCTAAACACCTAAAGTGTTCTGAAATTTTTTTCCTTCTTAAATTAATTTTAATGATTTTAAATGACCAAAAATCTATTTTCTCTCCCTCTCCTCGCTCCTTACCCCAGTGGGAAAAAACCACAAAACACCCAGAACCTTGTAATAAATTTGCAGTCAGGCAAAACGAATTCCCACACAGCCATATCCAAAAAATATGTCTCATTCTGTACTCTGAAACTCTTACCTCCCTCTCAGGTGCTCCTTTGGGATCATGGCTGGTCATGGCAACAAAGTTTTTGAATCTTTCAAAGTTGTTTAACTTCACAATGTTGTTACTGTATAAATTATTCTTCTGGTTTTGCTCATTTCACTTTGTATCTGCTTGTACAAATCTTCCCAGATTTCTCTAAAACTGTCCCTTTCATCATTGCTTATAGCTCTATACTAATTTTTTTTGGTGGGGCAATGGGGGTTAAGTGACTTGCCCAGGGTCACAAAGCTAGTAAGTGTCAAGTGTCTAAGGCTGGATTTGAACTCAGGTACTCCTGAATCCAGGGCCAGTGCTTTATCCACTGCGCCACCTAGCTGCGCTTGACCCTACAACCTCTTGAAGAAACCTGTTTCACTTTGGGATGGCTCTGTCAGTAGCATTTTCCCTACATCAAGCCTAAAGTCACCTTTCCTCAACTCTGTTCCTACCTCTATGTGCAGAGAACAAGCAGGACAAGCTTAATCCTCTCCACAGGATGGCCCTTCAAATACCTGAAGGCAGCTATCTGAACCCCCCTTTTGCCCCCCAGTTCTCTCCTCTCCTCTCCAGGCTAAAACATTCCCAGTTCTTCCAATTAATCTTCATATGACACCCCTTCTGAATGAATTTCTGCTTGTCTATACCCTTCCTGGAAAATGGTGCTTAGAACTGAACACAGAACTTAAGATGTGATGTAACCTGGGCAGAAAGAGAGTGTGTGTGTGTGTGTGTGTGTGTGTGTATATATATATGGACTCCTCTCTTGTTATGGACACTGTCTCTCTTAATGCTGCCTAGGTCAGCATTGGCTTTCTTGGCAGTCATTTGACTTTCTTGGTTCATAATGGATTTGTAGGCTACTAAAGTGTCCAGATCTTTTTCACAAGAAAAGCTACCAAGGCTTGTATTTAAGTTGATTTTTTTGAACCCAAGGATTAGAACTTTATATTTATTCCTATTATCATGTATGACTTCATGGAAAATGAAGGAATTATAGATTTAGAGCTGGGAGGGACCTTAGTTGTTTAGTGAGATGTGGCATTTGAGTTGAGTCTTAAAGGATACCAGTGTCAAACTGAAATAGAAATGGATCCCCAGGAGCCACATGCTGAGGTAGAAAACCACGAATTACATTAGCTATGCCATACTGTATTTTAATTTATTTTGTTAAACATTTCCCAATTACATTTTAATCTGGTTGGCTGCACTGAGATGTACCTGCTGGCCAAAAGTTTGATATCCCTGGAATAAATAAAAGCACAGCAAGAAATATGAGAATAAGGAATGGAAAACAGTCCAGTTTGGCTGGAACACAAAATATATTTACAGCAGTAGAATGAGGTAAGACTTAGACAAGCATGTTAAAGACAGTTTTTGCAGGAGATCTTGAATGAATGCCAACATCAGGAGTTTAAATTCTCTTCATTAGGCAATGGAGAGCCACTCAGTGTTTTTGAATAGCGGAGAAATGTAAGAATAGTGGTACATTAGGAAGATTCCCTGGCTGATAGGATGGACTGAAGAGGGAATTAAATGGAGACAAAGAAACCAAGTAGAAGGCTGTTCCAATGGTCTAGTCAAGAAAAGATGGAGGCCTAAATTAAGGTCATTGAAATAATAATAGCTACCATTTATTTATATAGCACTTTAAGGTTTGTAAAGCACTTTACAAATATTATCTCATTTGATCCTCATAACAGCCTTGGGAGGTAGATATTAGCATTGCTATTTTACAGATAAAAAACAGAGGCAGAGAATTTTTTTTTAATTGTTTTTTTTTAAATTGTTGTTTTTAAGTGACTTGCCCAGCATCACAAAGCTAGCAAGTATCTCAGGGGGAGTTGGGAGTGCTGGTTTTCTTGACTCTTAGATCCAGCATTCTATCCCTGTACCACACAGAAGTCTCCTAAGTTGGAGAGAAGAAGAAGGGCCAGATGCTATAGAGACGGTAGAAGGTAAAAGAATGGACATGTGAGGCAAAACCTGGGGAAGAATGAAAGATGACTGCAAGGTTCAAGCCTGGGTGATTTGGGAGATAATGGTGCTATTATACAGATGAAGATGGAATCTTTCTGTTATTCATTTGCAGCAACTGTCCAATTATATATATTTACTGAGTAATTCACTGAGTTGTCTGTCTGGGCCTATGGTATCAAACATGTGGCCTGTGAGCTTCCAACCCAGATTAAAATGTAATTGGGAAATATGTAACAAAAAATACAATAGAACATAGTTAATGTTAATATGTTGTTTTCTAAGTCAATGTGCAGCAGCAGGGATCCTCATGTCCAGTTTAGTGGCCTTGGTTTCTATCTGAGTTTGACACCAGTGGTCAGGGCAAAACATTTTTTTCATCTATTTTGTGCTTCTCCTGTGAATGTTTAAACCAGTTTCATTTGCCATTATAAATCCTATTAAATTTGATCTTTTTATTTTGGTCCTTTGGTTCATTCAACCTGTTGAATTATTTAAAATTTATGCAATGTATTAGCTCTTCCTCATAGTTTTGTGTCCTATGCAAATTTGATAAGCCTGGTCTCAGTGTCCTTCATCCAAGTTAAAGGAGACAAAGCCCATTCATACTGATCACTACAAGAGATCCATGTACACAGCCCTACATAATGCCACTAAAAACTTCTTAAACAAACCAACCCATTCATTACTCCTCTTTGGAAAGAATTATGATTCCACATAATTTTTTTCATCAAGTTTTCCTTCCTTAATTTCTCCCATTACAGCATGAAATCTGTATGCTATGCAACCTCTGCCTGAGAAAGGCAGCTCTCAAGCTTCATCATGACTCCAGAGGCTCTAAAGTAGCAGTTCCAAGACAACATTTATTTACAGAAGTTAAACTGCCAGGATCAGCTTGTCAGGTGGTTTAAAAATGCAAACATAAATGTGGTTACCTTCAGTTTTCTCTCCTTTTCTTGCACAATGGCACGGGTGATGGTGAGTGTGGAATAAGTAAAGCTCAGCATGAGCAGTAAGGGGAGCTGGTATTGGATGGCAACCAGAAAAGAGTCAGAAATGAATGGCGGGTACGGGAACCTCTTCACAATGATGGTGACCTTCTCAAACAGTTTGGTTGTGGCGGCACCTGCATGGTATTGCATAATGGCTTTATCCACAGCATGCTGAACAGCCAGGAATCCTTCTCGGATGTACCCTAAATAAGACAGGGAAGGACACCAAGCCCAGTAAGTAGGAAAGCAAAGGTGCCAAGCAGCTGCCTCTCAGAATGCTGCCCACTATGTAAGTGGAGGGATGCTGAGGGATGGAGGGAAATGGTCATCTCTCTGGCCCTGCTACTGTTGAAAACCTTTTCTGCCTCAGTGACCCTACAAAGCACATGTACACACAAAGGGTGGTACAAAAGCAAACAGGAACATTTTCATCTCTACTTCTTTCCTTTATGTGAATACTATTTGATATGAAAAGAACAGATATGACAGTACACAGTCTAAAAATAGGACAAATAAGATAGTGCCATAAAAAATGGAGGCACTGGTTCAGTTCAACTCAACAAGTATTGATTAAGAGCTTACCATTTACAGGGTGCTATAAGAGATACTGGGAATGCAAAGAAAATTAAATCCATTCCCTGCCCCATTCTATCACTGTGGAGATATAACATTTGCTCCAGATAAGTAAATAGGATATAATTCAAGGAGGGAGAGAGCACTAACACCTGAGGGATCCTAACAACCAGAAAACGTTTCCTGTACAAGGTGGCACATAAAAGGAACCTTGATGGAAGTTGAGAATTCTAAGTGCCAGAGGTAAGGAAGGAAGACAGTCCCAAGTATGGTGGCCAGCCTATGCAAAAGGGTGGAGGGAAGAGATGGAATGCTAAGCTTGGGGAATGGCAAGTAGGCAGGAAAGCAGAGTGCATAAAGGGGGACAATGTGGAGTAAGTCTGGAAAGGCGGGCTGCAGCTATCTGCGAAGGGCTTTGAATGTCATGGCAAAGAGTTTCTATTTTATTTTAGACTAGGGAGCCACTAAAGCTTCTTCTAAAGGGTCAGATGTGTGCTTCTGGCAAATGTTCTGGCAAATGTGTGGAAGGTGCACTGGAGAGGGGAGAGCTTGGAAGTCAGAAAACCACTGAGCTGACTAGTGCCGTAACATGGTGAGAGAGGGAACGAGAGCCTGACTTAAGCTGGATGAGGGGAGAGAAGGAACTGGATTGAGAGATACTGTAGAAACAGACCAGAAAACATGTGGCAATTGATTGGATGGGGGTTGGGGAAGAGGTGAACAGGTTAAGGAAAGTGGGCGAACAGAAAACTAAAACAAAGTCCCTAGAAGAAACGGATAATACTGCCCCATAAATTCACGATGAAATTGACATCCAGAACATTTGTTCTCTTGTAACACTGTGGCATTTTATATGTACGTACACATAAACTCACACTGTCTTCCCTGATAGGATAGAATTTCCTTGTTTAATTCCTAGTTTAATTTCTCTTATACTTTTATTTTATTTTTTTTTAGTGAGGCAATTGGGGTTAAGTGACTTGCCCAGGGTCACACAGCTAGTAAGTATTAAGTGTCTGAGGCCGGATTTGAACTCAGGTACTCCTGACTCCAGGGCCGGTGCTCTATCCACTGCGCCACCTAGCTGCCCCCTCTTATACTTTTAGTGTAGGTGGTATGTTCCCGTGCTAGACTGTATGCTCCCAAGGGCAGGAATTAGGTCTTACCTAGATTTTGTATTTCCCTCATATCTAGTACTCCTTCCCCGACATTGGTTTCTTAATAAATGTTTATTAAACTGAATGGACTTAGGCAACTGAAGAAACTTTGCTACTTAAAGACAAACAAGCAAACCCCACGCATATAGGGTTCTCCTCACCAGGTTCTCCTCCGTCAGGGAATGAGGGTTCCCTGGGTCCTGGATTCGGGAAGAGTGGAAAGAGAGAAGTAGTATGCCATCCTTCAATCTCTTTTGGAAAAAAGAGAGTCATCCCAGCCCACATATCATTCTTCCGAAAGTAACTGAAGCGCAGGTGGTACTTAACCTATAACAGGCAAATAAGAAACAAAACATGTTCTTTGGGAACAAATGTCTTTTCATCTGAAACCTGAGAACAAACACTTCTTTTTTTAGGCAAATGATGTTTTGATGAGAAACCAGAGATGATTAAGGGACAGATGCCCACATACAGTAATTGTTCGAGTGAGTAAAGACTGAGTCTGAGAATGACAGCTATCTGGTCCTGACCTAAGTAACAAATCCCATCATAGCGTCACAGACATTAAGCTCTCTAAGTCTGTCTCTCCGTTAGTCAGCAATGCAAATAGTCCCTTCTAGAAGCACTGAATAACTAAGGCATCATGAATCATAACTTAAATGGAAAAAATAGATGGTCATGCTGACTCCCAACTTCAGAACAGGGGTCTTAGAAGTTTCATTAGGCCAGCCACACAAAAATGTCCTCATTCTCCTAAAAATACTGCATTTAAAATGTTAAGAAGTCACACTTGCTTTCATCCTGAAATGCTAGTTAGCTATTCTTCTTGCAAATGAATACATGCCATCCTGTACCAGAGCAGAGACCTAGCAACAGACAATTCTTTTAGCAAACTTACAAAACTATAAAGGGCACTGAGAGATCATGAGGTTCAGCCCTACAGCTTCAGACAAGAAGTAGATTAAATCATTCTGTATTGACATATGTTTATTCATAAGGACTTCATTAAAATCAAGGATGTTAGATAAAAAGACCTTTGGAAGCAAGATGAAGATCCATCTGACTGAACTCAATGAGGTGAAAGTAGAAAGATGGATGGTAATTTGGAGCCTCTATGGCCGAAGGCTTTGTTAAAATCATTGAAACCAACTGCAATCATAAAAATAATTTTAATAAATAAACCCTTACCTCAAGTGGCAGGGGCTCCTTGTAATGACTGAAGTCGTGTTCAAACACAATACCAGCCAGAACATTGTAAGAGTGATTATTAAACTTAATGTAATCTTCAAAGTCCTTTTCTGAGGGAAGGCCACGAACTGCAGAGAAAACAAAGCCCAATGGTGAGTTCTCTGCTTAAGATAATGATGTTCAATCACCTGAGGAAATGTGGGAACGTTGGCCCATTTCATCCATAGCCAAGGGAGGCCAAACTTGTAAAGCTCTCTATGTTCCCATAAAAAGGCCTCCCTTGGACACAAGTCTCTTTCTCTCAAGGGAAGACGAAATATAGAAGCGGTTGGGAAAGCAATCCAACTTAACAGATTGTACACTGTGACTTATTTATCTTGTTGTCCCCTGCACAGTCAAACATAGTACCCTGTACATAGTAGGGTGCTAACCGTTTATTAAACTAAACCTAATCAGGGTTTGACTGCATTACTTAGACACTGCTTGGGCAGAATAAGATCTGTAATGTACCTTTCAGGACATCTTGTCCATGCCATGCCTGAAACATGAATCATGTCTACAATGAACTTGACAAACATGACCCCAGCTTCTGCTAGAAGATCTCCAGACATGTAATTCACTGCTTCTTGGACAGTCTGAATTGTTAGGAACTTTCTTTTCAATCTGAACTGAAATTTGCCTCACTGTAACTTTAACCCACAGACTGAGGTTCTCCCCTCTGGGGCCAAGCAAAACAAGTCTACCTATTCTTCCACATGGAATAGAATCTCTCTGAGCTCACATTCTAACAGAATCAAGATCACTGTCAGATCAAAGATTTCCTTCAATCATGAAGCAAAATCAAGATATCAGGCCCTGTATATGACAGCTACAATTTCCCTGTGTGCATATGTACAAGTCTTATGGAATCACAGAATTGGAACAGATATTAGGGGCCATCTAACTCACCCACGGCCCCAATTATGAATCCTATTTATAATACCCTGAACAAGTAGTTACCTAACTTCTGCCCGAAGACCTCTAGTAAGAGGGATTTGTTATTAGTGAAGAATAAATAAAGTTGCTAAATATCACCAGTGCTTAGTCTTTGAGAATGTCAGTCCTCCTCTCCTCCTGCTTCCCTTATGTTTTCCCCTTACTCACAAAACCTGGTGTAAATAAATTATATTACTGGAATTATTTCACAAAGAGAGCTAGGGCATTTCCTGCTTTTGAAATACCAGGGGAAAGTACATACCAAATATTTTCAAATGAGTAATGCTGTCTTGAAAGCATGAACTTGAAAGCATTGGTGAGGGTCAATAAATACCATTCAAGGGGGCAGCTAGGCGGTGCAGTGGATAAAGCACCATCCCTGGATTCAGGAATACCTGAGTTCAAATCTGGCCTCAGGCACTTGACACTTACTAGCTGTGTGACCCTGGGCAAGTCACTTAACCCCCACTGCCCCGAAAAATAAATAAATAAATAGATAAATAGATAGATAAATAAATAAATAAATAAATAGATGAATACCATTCAAGGTTCCTAACACACTGAATTCTAGAGCAATGCCACAGAAGGCCCATTCCAGGGATGTCCTTTGAACAAACTATAAATACAATGTTGGTTTTGCCAAGAAAAACTGTCTCTGTTTGCCCCCTTATTATTTTATTATTATTACTTCTATTTTTAAAAATCAAAGTCAGAAAATATTTATTGATCACCCTCTATGTGTGATCAATTGCTTGATTTTCTGTAGAGCTTTATACTCTTCACAAAACTTTCACATACATTATCTCATTTGTTCTTTCTGTGAGACTCAAAGGTAAGCTATGAACTATTTATTTCCATTTAGCAAACGTGGACGTTGAAGTCAAATGACATACTATGATTTGTTTAATCCTAATTTTTCAAAACACAGCAATCTACAGAGATCTTCATCTCTAAAAGGGATAAGTATAAAGAGCTAAACCTGAAAGAGATTTTTGATAAAAGCATCTGGTCATTAATTTACAGAAAACTCCTATATCCCCACACCATCTAACCTTTCATATCGATGACCAAAGTCTTTTTCACCATCTCAGTGATAGTCTTCACAGCTTCACTGTTGGAAGGAACATAAACCAACTCCCATGTATCTTCGGGGGGAGGAAAGTTGAAAAACAAGGGCAGGTCATTGATGGACTGGCCAGGGTATGTGGTAGCATTGGGAATGTTTTCTGAGTGAATATTCTGGCGAAGCCAAATTAGTATCCCAGAAAATAGCAATGGCAGGAGAACTTCCAAGATTGTTACTACAATCTTCCGCTTCTAAAAGAGAAATGACATTCTGTATTAATCCAAAACAGAGAACATGTACATAGCATCCCCTTGAGAATTCTTCCCTCTTCTTGCCCGGTGCCTTCCAGAGGTCCCTTGCCTGAAGAGGTACAGTCAAACCTGAATGTAAGGGAACTGGAATTACTTTTCCCTTTTGTGCTATGTCCCACACCCCATTTCCACCCCACGTGTATCTACCTTTAAGGTGTAATTCTTCCAGAGAAGAAGTGTAAACTGCCTGAACACAGCCATTCTTCTTTTCAAATGGGAAGCTCAACTCTAGACAGGGACAGGAAGAAAGAGAAACAGGGTTTAATAATAAACATTTTAGTTGCAGATCTTTTGAGGGATATCTTTAAAGGGAAGGTTAAAAAGACAGGGAAGAGCAAGTTAGTTTAGTATAAATTCTCTTTTTCCCCTACATGGCTCTTCCTTTGCTCTGATCTTTAGTTTTTTCAGAATTAATGAAAAAATACACATACAGACAGAGGAAAACACCTAAGATCACATGCTTCCTTATGTGGCCCAAAAGTGCCTTCAGAATATAACGTTCCCTTCTTTTTTTTTTTTTTTTTTAGTGAGGCAATTGGGGTTAAGTGACTTGCCCAGGGTCACACAGATAACGTTCCCTTCTATCATCAGTACACAAGGTCTGTTAGGGTAAGAGATTATCTTTTTTAAAGGAATATGTACCTGCATGAAAAGAGAACCATTCTCGCAGAGATTTCTGCACATGTGGGTTTTTTGGTTATGAGAGAGCATAGTTCACATCTGATTCCACTGATGTGAGAAATCCCTAATGTGAAAACTCCCTTTGAACATGCAGATTTTCTATGTATAGTCTCTGTCTTTCTGCAACTTACAAATGAATGACTGAATGACTTCCCCACAGTCACAGAGCTAGTAGTATATGTTGTAGGCAGGACTCGAACCCAGGTTTTCTTGATTCTAAGGATAACCCTCCATCTACTTTGGCATTTGGTCCAATGGCATACTAGATATATAGCATTGCTCAACAACATTACATTCATAAGAGAACAAATTTGTTCCATATAATCAACCCATAAATAGCATTTATTATACATCTATTATGTGCAGGTTGTGCAACTAGGTGGTGTAGTGGATGGGGTGCCCAGCCTGGAGTCAGGAAGACCTGTGTTCAAATCTGGCCTCAGATACTTACCACCTGTGTGACTCTGAGCAAATCACTTAACCCTCTTGGCCTCAGTTTCCTTATCTATAAATAGAGCTGGAAGAAGAAATGGCAAACCACTTCAGTATCTTTGCCAAGAAAACCCCAAATGGTGTCATGAAGGGTTGGAAATAACTGAAAATGACTGAACACCACCACCACAACATGTAGGATACGTGAATACAAACACAAAAGTAAGACACAGTTCCTGTGCACAAGGTGATAACTTGATGATGTGATGCCTTAAAATCTGATTTGTGTGTTAAAGAGTTGGGACATAGGTGGAGGGGAGGATCCCAGAGTCAAGACTGCCTTCCACATTATAAAGATTTTCTATTTTCTTTTTCAGAAAAATGAATGAAGATGGATGGTCATATGCTTCAAGTCTTCCTATTTCTACTTCCACATCTATTTTTTTTTTAAAGTTAGTGAGGGGCGGTTAGGTGGCGCAGTGGATAGAGCACCGGCCCTGGAGTCAGGAGTACCTGAGTTCAAATCCGGCCTCAGACACTTAACACTTACTAGCTGTGTGACCCTGGGCAAGTCACTTAACCCCAATTGCCTCACTAAAAAAAAAAAAAATTAAAGTTAATGAGAGAGGTCATTTATTTATTTGTTTTGAGGCAATCAGGGTTAAGTGACTTGCCCAGGGTCGCACAGCTAGTAAGTATATGAGGTCACATTTGAACTCAGGTCCTCCTGACTCCAGGGCTGGTACTCTATCTACTCTACCACCTAGCTCCACCCCACATCTAGTTTAAAAGCAAGTATTTATTATTAATCTTCTATGTAAGTCTTTCTCTACTCACACAACTACTACCTTAGCTCACACCCTTATTACCTCTCACCTAGACTCTGGAAGTGACTCCTAATTGGTTTTCCTTTCTTAAAGCCTCTCCTCACTCCAAACCATCTTCCACCCAATGGCCAAAGTAAATTTCTTCAAGCACATATCTGACCATGCCACTCTGCTAACTCAATAAACTCCAGTGATGCCCTACTGCCTCTAGAAGAAAATGGGAAATCCTCTGTAGGACTTTTAAAGTCCTTCACAACCTAGACTCAAACTATCTTTTCATCCTCATTCTATCTACATCAGCCCCCTTCTCACACAGTCCAGTCCAGTCCAATTGGCCTTCTCTGCTCCTCCCATGTGATTATCTCCCACATCCTGCCCTTTGCACAATACATTCCTCCAAACATAGAATGCATCTCTTCGCCTTCAATTTACACAATCTCTTTTCCATCATGAAGCAGTTTAAGTCCTATCTTCTCTGTGAAGCTTTTCCTGGTTCCCCCCAAATAATGGTGTCCTCCCTCCCAACAACTGTGTAATTTTTTCGGGGGGGAGGCAATAGGGGTTAAGTGACTAGTCCAGGGTACAAGACCCAGCTAATAAGTGCCTGTGACCACATTTGAACTCTGGTGCTCCTGACTCCAGGGCTGAGACTCTATCCACTGAAGTGCTACCTAACTGCCCCACTTTGTTTTTCTTTTGCATTTGTTCCATATATACTTATATCTGTACATGTTGCCTCCCTTATAGAATGTAGGCTCCTTGAGTATTATTTTATTTTCTATATCTGTACTTCCAGCATTTAGCACGATGCCTGGCACATAGTAAGTGTTTAATAAACACTCGCTGATTAAAAAATATCTGGAAAAGACACTGGATTTACAATAAGATCTGAATTCAAGTTCTGCCTCCACCATATACTATCAGCATGACCTTGAGGAAATCACTTCACCAGTCTGGGCCTCACATTCTTCATCTGTAAAATAAGGGAGGGCTGTACTAGATGAATTTTAAGGGTCCTTGTGACCATCAGTATGGCAAACCACTAATCATCATCAAGGGCAAAGATTGGTCATTTTAGTCCATAAGTTTTTGACTAGTCAAAGAAGCTATAACCAAAGACTGAATAAGACTTGGCATGTAGAACTGGGCAGAATTCATCTTTTTTCCTTGTCCCTCCAGAAAAAAAAAGCAATTCAAAATTCAAAATTAGACACACTAATTTGTTTTCATTGAGCCTGAAGTCACTACTGATTAGAACAGGGCTTCTTAAACTTTTTCCACTCACAATCCCTTTTTGCCAAGAAATTTTTATGTGGCCCTGGGTATATAGGCACATAAAATAGGTATACGAATCAGACATTTACTGCCAATTTTTTCACAACCCCTACATTCAGTTACGTGACCCATATGAGATTGTGACCCAGGTTAAGAAGCTCTGGATTAGAACATATTATGTTAGGTGGGAGTACCTGTTGGAAAAGTATGATATTATAGCAGCATAGCCCAATAAAACATTGAAAATACCCAGAAAAGGGGGCAGCTAGGTGGCACAGTGGATAAAGCACTGGCCCTGGATTCAGGAGGACCTGAGTTCAAATTCAGCCTCAGACACTTGACACTTACTAGCTGTGTAACCTTTGGCAAGTCACTTAACCCTCATTGCCCTGCAAAAAAAGAAAGAAAGAAAAAAAAATACCTCCCTCCCAAAAGAAGGGTGGGAGCTAAGTTCCATGTGCTTAGGGTATAGAGTCAGATGATTACTAGGCTTTTGAGAAATTCAAAAAAAGAAAAAAAGAGAAATCCCTATGTGAGGAAGGGAGTGAGCAGGAGGTTGCCCTGTTCATTTCTTGACAAGATTTCAGAACTCTTAAATTTCTTAGTATGGACAGAAGTATATAATGTCTCAAGCTTCTAATAAAGAAGCCCATATAAATTAACTCATATAATCACAGCAGTTGCAAATTCAAGACAAATTAATTCATTTGGTTAGGTATACAGGGACTAAATACAACACTTTGAACAGTTTTTAAACAGAATTCAATCCAATTTAATAAACATTTATTAACATCCAAGGCACTGTACTAGGCATTGAAAACACAAAGATGAAATAAAGTCGTGTCCATTAGATAGCTATTTTTTACTAAGTTATCTAATTCACCAGGAAGTACATAATTAGTAAATCTTCCTGCAACATACTTCAGAATGTTTCAAAATGCCTTTTTTCTTAAAAAAAGACAGTATGGTGGCAAGGAATTGGAAATTGAGGGGTTGCCCATCAGTTGGGGAATGGCTGAACAAGTTGTGGTATATGAATATAATGGAATTCTATTGTGCTGCAAGAAACGATGAGCAGGAGAAGTTCAGAGAAACCTGTAAGGACCTGCATGAACTGATGATGAGGGAAATGAGCAGAACCAGGAGAACATTGTACACAGTATCAACAACATTGTGTGTTGATCAACTGTGATGGACTGGATTCTTCTCACCAATACAATGGTACAAGAGAGTCCCTGGGGGCTCATGATGGAAAAGGCTCTCCAAATCCAGAAAAAAAAAAGAACTATGGAATATGGATGCTGATTGAACCATACTATTTCTTTTGTTTTTGGTGCTATTGTTTTTCTATTTTGAGGCTTTTCCTTATTGCTCTGATTCTTCTCTTATAGCATGACTGATGCAGAAATATGTTTAATGTTGTTATGTATGTGTATGTGTGTGTATATATATACATATATGTATAAGTGTATATATAAGTATATATATATGTGTAAATGTGTATCTCTCTCTCTATATATATATAAACACCTATATCAGATTGCCTGCTGTCTGGAGGAGGGGGGAGGGAGGGAGAAAAATTTGAAATTGGAAATCTTATGTAAACAAATGCTGAAAGCTATCTCTACATGTAAGTGGAAAATAATAAAATATTTTTATTAAAAAAAGACAATATGACTATTGACCTTCTAAGGGAAAATAAATGATATTTTTTTTTGGTGGGGCAATAAGGGTTAAATGACTTTCCTAGGGTCACACAGCTAGTAAGTGTCAAGTGTCTGAGGCTGAATTTGAACTCAGGTCCTCCTGAATTCAGGCCAGGTACTTTATCCACTGTGCCACCTAGCTGCCCCTATAAATGATATTCTAATAGTCAATATACAAAAAATGTAATGTTCACATAGAAGTCATGCTGATTTTTTTCTCTAGTGTGTTCCTTAAGTTTATGCTTCCTGAAATATTTTTTACTCAAAAAAGACCAATGTTAACATCAATATGAAACACAGTCACAATAAATTATGAACATAATAACTTAAAATGTGGCCTATAATGAATCACATTATGAAAAAGTATGAATAAGTTTAAAGAAAACTAAAATAATGTGTGCAAAAGGGTTAAAAGGGTTAATAGGTATCTTCTAATAAATTATTCCTATTTCTAAACAAGTGTGGAAGAATTAAGTTGTAGAAAATTTAAAAAGGTTCATTTATTACTATTAGTATCATAATTGGAATCATAATTAAGACTAGGAGGAGGGGATAGGGACTGGGCTTGTGATTTCATTAGTATAGAGAGCTCCCCAGTGAGGGAGCTTCCCTCTGCCTGTGCAGGTTGGCACCTCTGCTGCAATTTACAATTTTAGAAGTTGCCCACAGTACAGAGAAATTAAGTATTTCTCCAGGATCACCCAATCAGTATGTGTCAGTATGTGGAACATGAGGCCATCTCTCTTTCCATTATGCCAGGTTAGTGATTAATAAGAGATTTCTCAACTCTATAGAACTACATACACAGTGCAGGAGGTAGCAAAATGAGCGTTTTTAATATAGAGAAGGAAAAAAAACTAAAACCAAATGGGTAAGTCTGGTTAAGGGCAAGGGACCTCATGGTGGGAACTAGGTGAGTCGAGGTGGGCTTCAGCTCCGATAAATTTGAACTGTTATCTATCTCCACACGTGGGGATCCATTTAAAGGCAGCAATTAAACAAAACAGCTGAGTGGCATGGATAGAGTGCTGGACCTGGAGTTAGGAAGTCCTCAGTTCACATCCAACCTCAGACACTTACTTCCCTTGTAACTCTGAGAAAGTCACTTAACCTCTGTTTGCCTCAGTTTCTTCATCTCCTAAGGTGGAGATAATAAAAGCACCTACTGCCCAGGATTGTCGTGAGGAGTAAATGAGATCTTTGTAATGCACTTAGCACATAGTAGGCATGATCAGCGATCATTATTAAACAGGAAGAACAGAGTACAACTGCTACTTATTCCTTTCTCCTTACCCATCCTTATCCCAAATCATTTCTTTTAAGGGAATGGACAAAAAATAACTGAGGATCAAAGGAAAGGCTCCTCTAATGGTTGGAGAGTAAGATCTTAGGATAAGATTTAGATCTGGAAAGAACCTTGGTAGTCATCTAGTCCAATCCCTAGCCCCCACCCCTCAACATACACACACACACACTTAAAAGATGAGAAAGCTGAGACCCATGATGGTTCATTGACTTGTCCAAGGCTATTCAGGTAGCAAGCAGCAAAGCTAAAATTTGAATTTAAAGTCAGCTCAGACTCCAAGGCTCCTGTTCCTGCCCCATACTTTACACAAAATCCCTCTTAATACAACAGTAGGTTTCTCAGTAGGTGAGAGATACTCCTATGTGGAATTAGTGCTATCTGTGGAATATTGTATATATGTATGTATGTATGTATGTATGTATGTGTGATCTATCTATCTATCTCTATATATTTTTAGGCTCAGAAGAGAAGAAAAAAAAAGAATAAAGACAGACATTCTTACTTCTTAAGTAAGAGAGAGGAGAAATATCTAGGCCACTGACCTGGGGTCCTAGGGAGAAACTCATTGTAGTTCTTCCTCCTCCAGGGAACAGGAAAAAAGTGGAAACGACATAGCTACCTTGGGGTGGGGTTAACAATCCTCTTGAGCCTGCCTAGGAACTCCCTAACAAGGCAGCCCTGAAATTTGGCAACACTGACTACTCTGAGAGGTAACAGGAAAAGCATTTGATGATATGACATCATTTCCAGGCAGCCCTTGAAAAATAAAGAACACCTAAATATAATTTGGAAAATGCTAACAAAATAATCTACTCAGAAGTAGCTTGCCCACAAAAGTCAGAGCAGGGGCAAAAGGTATAAATACACTTTTACTTTAAGCAAAACAGAGCTGACATATACAAATCTATACTTATAAAGAGATCAGTTAGATATGTATGGCAAGACCTTAAAACATTATATAAATGTGAGACATTAGGCAGAGATTCTTTCCTTTTCCTCGGTGAATTTGAAATATGACTCAATTAGGACCTATTACCAACATGATTTACATGCTATTTGGAAATATTTCTATAGCTTAAAGTAAAGGTGTACTTATATTTCCTATAGACATTTCTATTTATTTCATTTTACATACAAACACAAAAAGCTAATGTTTAGTAAGCTTCCTCCTTTGTATTTTGCCAGATGCAAAACAGAGTTCCAGCTCTGCTGGGATTCCCTAGTGAAGGGTTTTAACTGAGATGGGTCTTAAAGCACTTTGCTCAATGGAGTTTACAACTTTTTGCAATATGGATGTGCTTAGTTGGACAATACTTAAGCTTAATATAGTCAAGAAAATTACATTTCTTTTTCTGGGAACCCAGATGCCCTTTTAAAAAAAGCTAATTCTCCTTAATTCATCTATAGTGATCAGTATCTTTGAATAGAACACTGGATTTGGAGTAAGGGCACCTGGGTTCAAATCCTAGCCCTGCTAACAAACTCCCAGTGTGACTTAGCTTCCCTGCCATGAAGAAACCAGTTATGAAGTATTTAGAAAGCCACACAGAAAAGACAGCCTCAAAGAATTCCAATAAATTATAGAGAGCTAAATCCTGTATTTGAAAACCCTGGTTTGTGGGATATTGCAGAATTTTTGGAATAGCAAGAAGGGAAATGTTACAAGGAAAAATACAAAATTAAGTCCACAAAATAAGAAGACCAACTGTCTGTGGCACAGGCTACCCTCATTTTATAGATTAAAAACTAGTAAGCTATCACTCTTGGCTCACAGAGATTATCACTTAGTAACTAGGGTAAAATATGAGGTCAAATTACCATTCTTTATTTAGGTCCAATTTTTCCAAGACTATAAAAACAAGACATTGGTATATGTGATTTTCTTTTAATTAAAAAAGATTCACACCTTTTATGCTGCATTGTCAACATCTTGACCCTCAGACCACCCAAATGACTTTTCACAATCTGAAATAAAATCATTACATTTCAACACAATTGTGTGTTACAAATATAAGTTTTCAAAATTAGACACACAAACCTCAAGGATACTACAAAGCTTAAGAGCAGCTTAGATGTTTAATCGGTATGTCGGCAACTAGAATGTACTCTTTTAAACTGGATGTCAACAAAGCTTTCTTTGTTCACCTTGTGTGTAAGTGTGGGGAGGCCTGCTTTGTTCCCAAACCAGGTTTGCTCACTCGTTCTTCTCTTTCTTTCTTTCTTTCTTTCTTTCTTTCTTTCTTTCTTTCTTTCTTTCTTTCTTTCTTTCTTTCTTTCTTTCTTTCTTTCTTCTTCCTTCCTTCCTTCCTTCCTTCCTTCCTTCCTTCCTTCCTTCCTTCCTTCCTTCCTTCCTTCCTTCCTTCCTTCCTTCCTTCCTTCCTTCCTTCCTTCCTTCCTTCTTTCCTTTCTTTTTCAGGGTCTTTCTTAAGGCAGGAAGTTAAAAAGTGACTGCCTCTTCAATATCAGCTACTAAATTCATTAGGTGGGAAAATTAAAGTTGCTCGGTCAAACATGGAAGATAATTCTAACAGAAGGAACATAATCTCCTGCCATAATACGGTAACTCTTCCTGGTTTACTAGTGGTTTCTACCAAGGGTAACCTTTAAAAGTTTGTCTTGAGATCACAGGCTGTGGCTTTTTATGCATTGCAGGGATCTTAGAAATGACTAATGAAGGTAATGAGAAGCCAAGAAAACATAGTTAGTATTTCTTTCTTAAACCCTGCTCTCGGGGCAGCTAGGTGAAACAGTGGATAAAGCACCGGCCCTGAATTCAGGAGGACCTGAGTTCAAATCCGACCTCAGATACTTGACACTTACTAGCCATGTCACCTTGGGCAAGTCACTTCACCCTCACTGCCCCACCCAAAAAAAAAAAAAAAGAAAAGAAAAAGAAAGAAAGAAAGAAAACCTTGCTCTCAGGAATACTAGATAAAATGAACCATAGTTATAGGTCGTCCTAGGCCCTGGGGCTGTGTTATTAATTGGATAAACTGGAACAGTGAATGAAAAACCTTTGTCTGAGTCAGAGACATCTAGAATCAAGCAATCAATCCATATGCATTTATTAAGTGCCCGCTTCATTTTAGGCACCATGCTAGATGCTGGGGATACAAATACAAAGAATAAAACAATCCCTACTTGCAAGGAATTTACATTCTAATGGAGAAGGCAACAAGTACATCCAATGTCCAGGGAATACATACAGTAAATATAGGGAATTCATTCAACACCAGGTAGACTGGGAGGGAGGGACTAGCAGTTGGGGGAAGCATGAAAGGCTGATTGATGGTACTTGATGGTACTTGAGCTGTGTCTGGAAGGAATAGAGATTCTATGTTAAAAGGCTTGCTGTGAGGACAAGAATGGGGGAATGTGACCACACTGGTGTAACTACAGGCAAACCCAAATGTTCATGCACACTAAAACATGAGTCATGTATGGTATTCAAATTTCATATAACACCAATTTGAGAAGAAATTATGGTCTATATTTGAACATATGGAGACTCACAAAACATTTTGTACGAAAGAGTTGGGACTGGAATGAAGTAGATATTTAACAAATGAAATTAAAAAGAACTCTCAACTGCATTTTTGACAAATGCAATGAAAAGAAATGGGTTAGTAATTTAAGATGAAATTTGACACAGCTTTCATACTTATAAACCCCCCCCCCACCCCAACACTGAACTCCTTACATTTGTACATTCTTGCATGGCACGTGTTACTCCCCACACATGGTCACTACTTCCCCTGGTAAAGGTATTAAGCCATGTTTATCATCACAAAATAGCAACTACTTCCTCCCAGTATAGTGGGTTCAACACTAAAGTCATCTAGGAGTGAGCTATTTTCTGCCTAGCCCTGGTGTTTAGAGGCACCCCTGATTATGAAGGGCCAAGTTTAATTCTAGGGCTTATTACACCTCCCTTAGCTCTAGATCACCCAGAAATTTGGGAGAAATCTCACCTGGGCATCCTCATTTGCTGGCATCAAATCAAGTTCTACATATGAAAGGACGCTGACAACAACATATTGAGAAACAGTGATATAGAGGGGAGAACCCGGGACACCTGTGCTCAAATAGGCTCAAGACTAGCTGCGTGACTGTGGGTAAGCTGACTTTTCTGTATGTTTCCTCAATGGTAAATTGTAGACAATAATCTTTGCACTATCTAGGTTACTGGGCAATTATGAGGAAAGTTTTATGATTAATGCACTAAGTGAAATTGCTTGTCGCACCCAGGTCCTCTTTCTCCCCTTTAAAGCACTAAATGAGATTGTTTTCAGCACCCAGGTCCTCCTTCCTTCCTCACAACCACACAGGTCCCTGAAAGTTATCCGAGGTTCAAGTACATTGTGGATCAATTTCCACTCGAAACTACATAGCTCATGAGCCCCAACCAATATATTTTTTTTTATCAGCCAAACACAGGACACATTAGTTCAAAGCAAAAGACATTCATTCCTCTGCTCCTGTCAATCATTCCCCCATAGCCTTCTAACTCTGAAAGTTCCCTCTGTCCCTATGGTGCTCTCTAGTGAGTTCCTCCTGGAATCTCAGGATTCCAGAATTCTTAAGAATGGTAGACAGAGAAGTCCTGGAGAAGGAAATGGCAAACCACTCTATTATCTTTGCCAAGAAAACTCAAAGTGGGTCATGAATAGTCAGACACAACTGAAGATGATAACACACATATGCCTAGGCCAGCCATGCTCACTCCTTCACTTCTTTCCCAGAACCCCCCCTCCTCTGCCACCCCATTCTCTCTAGCATGTCCTCACATGGGTACCTTCCCTTCCCCTTCTAGCTCCCCCTGCCTACTCACAGTCAAAGGCTATTTTCTTTTCTGTGTCTTCTTTTCTGTGTTCCTTGAGGGTAGGAACTAACTTTCTTTTTTACTTGCATTTATATATATTCCTACTCTTTAAAACAGTGCCTGGCATATAGCAAGTGCTTGTTGACTTAAGAAAGCATAGCAAATAAATGAAAGGAAAAAGTCCTTTTCCATTCCAGCTAAAGACGAATATATTCTCCCATACAACCCATACAAGAAGGGGCATATGCAACAAACATGTATGGTTCTTGTTTGTTTTACTTAGGAATAATACCCTTAGTCTATCCCCTTTCCTTTTGTTTTCCTATTTAGTTGAAATGCTATGTGTGTATACTTCCCTCTTCTGACCAGTTCAGATGAGAGTGAGGTTTAAGTGTGAGTGGCTCCCCTCATTCTATCCTTGTTTGTATAGATGACTACTTGCACATCTGATTATGTAAGATAATTTTCTCTGTTCTTTCTCTCTCTTTTCTCCCACTAATGCATTTTTCTTCCTTGTCCTTAATATTCTTTTAAGATCATCAAAACACAACAGAATTACTCCCCAGGTGCAATGTCTAATAGATTTCCATTATGATCCCTGATGACAGGGTTCTGAGGAGACATATGAATCACCTCTACATATTAGAATGTAAACAGTGTGTCCTTGTTAAAGTCTCTTAGGATTATTCATGTTTACCTTTATATGTTTCTCTTAACTCCTGTGTTTGAACTTCAGAGATTCTATGCATTTCTGGTCTTTTCATTAGGAATATCTGGAAATCTTCATTAAAGATCCATTTTTTCCTCTTGTAGGATTAAATGGTATTCACTTTTACTTGGCAAGTTATTCTTTTTTTTAAAATTAATTAATTTTTTTTATTTTAGTGAGGCAATTGGGGTTAAGTGACTTGCCCAGGGTCACACAGCTAGTAAGTGTTAAGTGTCTGAGGCCAGATTTGAACTCAGGTACTGTGCTCTATCCACTGTGCCACCTAGCTGCCCCAGACAAGTTATTCTTGGGATAGCATATTCCAGGTTCTCCAATCCTTTATATTGGTGGTTGCTAAATTGTGTGTGATCCAGATTGTGACTCTTTGGTACTTGAATTCTTTCTTTCTGGCTGCTTGCAGTATTTTTTGTTTGATCTGAAAACTCTGGATTTTGGGTAAAATGTTCCTGGAAAGTTTTCATTTTAGGGTTTCTTTCAGGAAGTGAACAGAAGATTCTTTCTATTTATACTTTTTCCTCTATTGAAATCCAGGTAGTTTTAACAATGATTTCTTGAAATGTGATCTTTTTGGCCCTTATTTTTGTCATGTAGTTCAGGCAGTCCAACAATTCTTAAATTCTATTTCCTTGACCTGTTTTTTAGATCACATTTTTTTTGGTCTTTTGACTTTGTTTTAATATTTCTTGTCATCTCGTCGAGTCATTGGCTTCTATTTAGTCCATTCTAATTTTCAGGGAGTTTGTTGCTTGAGCAAAGTTTTGTACGTCTTGTACGAAGCTGTTAATTCTTCCAATTCTTTCTTCCATAGTTCTCATTTCTTTTGTAGTTTTTTTTCCTCTAGCACTCTCTTTCATGTATAAAAGCATTTTTAACTCCTTTAAAAAACCTTTTTGTTTCATCTCTTCCTGGAATTCTGGTTGAAGCTGTGCCAAAGCTGTGTTTTTCATTGAGGCTTGTAGATGTCATGGAGTCATTCTCTTCTGGGTTCCTGTCTGGAGCATCCTTATTACCACAATAGATTTTTACAGTGAGGCTCTTTTTTTATTTGTTTGCTCATTCTTTCAGCCTACTACCTAACTTTAGTTGGACTTCATGTTAGGGCTAGGCTCTGTGTACTTCTAGAGGGAATGTTTGGGTTGGCATTGCTGATATCTTCTTCGGGGTATTGAGTGCTGTGTTATTGAGTGTTGAGTATTGGGTTCTTAGGGATAGCTGAGGCTTAGATTTTAGTGCTCCCAAAATGGTCTGATCCAGAAAAGTCTGATGACCTCTCCCCTGGTCTGAGCTATGCAGGACTTTTGCCTGGGTCTGAGTTTGAGCAACACTCCTGTGGGCTTGCCCCATTTCAAGTTCCAGGAGATTATTATCAGACTCAGCCACTATCAGATACTTGGAAAACTCTGTTGGTTTACATAACAGAATTGTAAGCTTCACTTTGGTCTGTGATTCCTGACTTGATTGTTCCTCTGTAGGCTTCAGTCTGAGCTAAAAGCTAGAAGTGGGGTATAAGCCATATAACTGCTGCTTGCTCCTGAATTTTCTTTTAGCTCAGTGTTTAGCCTAGGGTTCATAATGACTCCTCAACCTGGAATGCCACCAGAGCTGCCAGTTTGCACCAATTCCTGCACAAGTCGAGACCCCTCTGTGCTGGACCTAGGACCTCTTCTTTCCCTAGTGCAAAGACTTTCCTTGTGCTCTGAGGCACTATGTATCATTCTTTGCAAGACCCCATCTCTAGTGTCTGCAGACCTCACTGTCTTCCTATGTTGACCTGGGCTTTAAAAATGATCCTGTGATTTTTTCTTGCATTTCCTAATCATGATTTGATGTGTTTTCTAGATTGTTTAGAGGAGGGGTATGTGTGCATGTGCATGTGAGTGAGCTCAGCTGTACTCCTTCCTGCTACTCTACATCCTGGCTCCACCTCTGAAGTTAAGGAACATGTATGGTTGAAGAACATGCATAGAAGAGTACATGAGTAGCTAAGAAATAGACCTCGCCCCTAAGGCAGCATGGCTGCTGGAACACTTCTCTTCCTCAGATGCTGTTGCATGTTCCCCCACTGACTTGCTGATGTCCTTTTGCTGATGTCACTGGCTGTAAGCTGATCTTTCCACTGTTCCAGGTGTTCTCTGCTGGTCTTCGCTACTATGATGACTCTTCCTTTGTAGTAGAAAGTCTGTTCAGCAATTTGAGTTCAAAGTTAATTCAACCTTTTTGTCATGTAAACTCCCAGTCAGTACAAAGGCCTTTAGGCACTTATATCAGTCCTTTTGGTGGCATTTTCTTCTGTTACTGCTATTCTCAGTCCAAACTCTTACCTCAGTTTTGGTCTAAACATTCTTTTAACTTCTATAAAACTCCTGATCCCTTTGCATCCCTTCAAATCATTAAAAGGATGCCACACAGCAAAAATGCAAAGGAACTACATTAAGGAAAGTCCTTTCACTCTCCATTATACTCCTGGTGAAGTCCCCTTTCCCAACCCAAATCACTACATTTACTTCCTATATATATTTATTATCATATGAAAAGGAAGGTTCATTGTTGTTTGTCCTTTGGTTTTTTTGCAGGGCAATGGGGTTAAGTGACTTGGCCAGGGTCACACAACTAGTTAAGTGTCAAGTGTCCGAGGCCGGATTTGAACTCAGGTACTCCTGAATCCAGGGCTGGTGCTTTATCCACTGTGCCACCTAGCTGCCCCGACCTTGGCCTTTTTAAGCTAAAGACTTTCCCAGGTTTCAGTTCACCTGAGACAATGCCCACTCAGTGATTAAGGTTAGGTAAGAAATGAGGCAAAGAATGGCCTCCTTTACCTAGTCAAAACAAACACACAAACGAATGAATGAATGTAAAAAGAAAGAGAAAGGGGGAAAGAGAAAGAAAGAAGGAAGGAAGGAAAGGCAGGCTGGAAGGGGAAGGCCTTTAAGGTTTCTGGCCAAAACAGAAGCAATTCTGTTTTGTTTATTTATATTTATTATCATATGAAAAGGAAGGTTTATTAATAAACACCAAAAACACTGATTAAAAAATTAATCATAATACAGTGAATTCCCACAAAATCACTGAATTAATATTTGCCTGTATCCCTGCTGTAAAGTGCACTATGGCATAGTAGACAGCTGATCATAGAGTCAGGAAGGCTTGGATTCAAGTTGCCCCTCTGACATATACTGGCTGTGTGACCCTGGGCAAATCATTGAACCTGACAGTGCTTACATTCTCCAGGACTCTAGTCTGTTGCACTTAATAGATGAAGTTTCCTCATTCAGGAGTCCCTTACGCCAATTAAATCACAAGTCTAATACCCATCTTTATCTATTCTGTGGTAAACCTCTGATAACCTCAAAAACAGTATCTGTTGCCCTCCCCTCCTCTTCATTGTTTTTTCCATATGACCACTCCAACAACTCTCAGATATCTCACTTTGGGGATGTTGCACCAGCCATTCACAGAACCTTTTTGCAGGTATTTTCCTGCTCCTATTAGGAGACACATTATTATCCTGGAGGGCTCTTGACATTAGTAGGGGTGAGCCTAAAGGGGTCCGCTGGTCTGAGGTTACAATTCTTTGCAGAAGAGCTCATGATTGTAAAACAACAGTACATCAGACCAGGAATACTGCTATTTAACTCAATCCACTCTCCATTCTAGGGACTTTGATTTCCCCCATATAGATCCATGAAGATTACCAGCACATAGACCATGTTTATGGAGACCAACAACTAAAGAAGCCCTTCCTATTTCTCTCTTCCAGTCCCACTTCAGGGAGAACATTTCCCATTGGTTCACAGGCTGACAATTATTCACAAATTTACTCTCTCTAAGCATTTGGGTAAAATGAATCAAATCACTGAAGGCAGGCAGCTATTAGTACTAGTTTTAAGTTCTACCAATTTTACATGTCCTAGGCTTGCCTATAATTCACCTAAGTTAGTAGGGAAGGTTAGAACCCAGGTACAAGCCCTTAGCCTGAGCAGAATATGAAGAAATGCTTTTTGAAGGTAATAGATCAAGAATATTAATTATCCCATTAAATTGAAAGAAGTGTCTGATGGATATCTCTGGGCCTTCTAGAATGTTTCCTCATTCATTTCTGACTCCCAATGTTATTTTCTACAGCTCTGTGAAGAATGGTTCATACTTCTCCCTCCCAACATTTCAATGTTTTCTTTGGCATGTTTTTTAATATGATTTGTACATAAGGTAGTAGATACTTTCCTGGTCATTTAAAAGATTTTGTTGCACTGAAACGAATTGCTCATACATCTTAGCTTGCCTTGTTTGTGTCCTCCCCCATTTGTCTCTGATCAACATCTATTACCCAGTAATGTGATGCTGCCATTGTTTGTTAATTTTTAAAGCACTGATTATTTGTGAAAATACAGGCTTTATTTTTTTTTAAAGCCTTGCTTATGCTATTTCTATTTCCAGTTTCTTTATCCACTTAACTTCTGAAGTCCCTAGTTACCAAAGTCTCTTTAGCTCTTACAGATCTTCCACAAGAATAAAGTATAGAACCAAAAGAGTTTCTTACATGATTTTTGGAGAGAAAAAAAAGAGAGACCCTATCAGAAAAATATTGAAAAACAGCATTTATTTTGAAGCATCTCTGGCTAAACACACACACACACACACACACACACACACACACACGTTTCAGCAACTAGTGAGACCAATGGCAAATTAAGATACTAGAATTGGATTTTCTAGGCACTATGACCTAGAGGACTCTCCTCATAGTTTTTTAGTATTAATAACAAAAATACCAAGGCATCACACTAAAATGTTTAAAACATTATATCACTCTAACGATAATACATTTATTATTTTATTAAAAGCTACTTTAATATTGATTTAAATTTTAATATAATCCATCGACACTTCTTGATTTTTATTTCTAAAATATAAGAACTTATAAAGTTGTAAAAGGAAAAAATAGATTAACATAAAATTATACAATGACTACAAATTGAATGAAACAAAACAGAATCAAAGAATAAAAAAAGCTAACAAAATTAATTTAATTAATTTAAACAAATTAAAAACATGGACAAAATAATGTACTTTCCCCCCAAATATATTCAATGGAGCTATAATTTATCAGGATGAGTAGTCCCTCCACTGACCAGACTGTAATCACTCCTTGCCTTTGAATCTTGTGAGATTTTCATGTTTTCCATAATTTCTTCACAGATTTTCTAAATAACAAGAGAATAAGAGTTTCGTGGATTAATTACAAAAGCTAAAAAATAAAGAGGAGAAAAGAAAAAGAAAAATATGTAAAATTACTTTAATAGCCCACTAGACAATTTATGTGCCATCCAATGTGGTTGGTGCATGTATAAAATTCCATAAAATCATTTTATTTGCATATAGATGCTATTTATATTTTCATGAAAATTTCAAGTTGGAAAAAGCCTTTTTCTTCTTGTCTTTTGGAACAAATTTTTTTAAACCCTAGAGCCTTCAGGAGGGATAGATTTAGAGCGGGAAGAGCAATGGGAGGCACTCTGGTACAACCCTTTCAGCGAGCCACTGAGGAACCTAAGCACTGAGAAGTGTCATTGCTCTTAAGTAACAGAGATGGGGTTTGAATCTTACATTTTCTGATTCCAAATTCGGCACTTTTTCTACTGTATTATACTGGCAGTGAATTTAATAGTGTAAAGAATTAATTGTTATTTGAGGTTTTTATGACCCCATCTTTGGCTGGAGCACCATGCGGTTTGCAGAGCCCAGGCCAGTGAACACGCTGAGGTTTTTTTAAAAAAATTCTAGCCAAAAGATGGGGTCATAAAAATCTCAAATAACAATTAATTCTTTACAGTAGTTAAGATTAACCCTGGGGTAAACTGCTTCAATCAAGTGATGGAGCTCAGAACCAGATGACAAGGATTGAGAAATGAGTGACAAGTGAAGAAGTGAAGTAGGAGCAACAACCCCAGATAACTTTTCCTACAGGTTTGGCTGAGAAAAAGGAAACACCATGCTGAGGGTAGTATGGTCAAGTGAAGGTTTAGGCTGAAGATAAGGTCCTCTGCTAAGAGGAAGGGAAGAAGGTGGTTTGGGGGCCTTAGGAGAGATGAGAAAGCTTTGGATAAGCCATCGTGTGTGTTTAGGAGTAGGGGTAAAAGGATGACAGAGTCAGAGGGTCATGGATTTAGAGTTAGAAGGGACCTCAGAAGTCATCCAGTCAAATCTAGATCAAATGACAATTTCTAGTAGACCCATCAGCACAAACATGTGACTTCCTAAAGTTGCAGTCACCAGCATTCAAGTAGGATGGAAAAAGCAGATGTAAACCAGATTTAACTGCGAAGTAACCCTGGCTTGTGGTTTAGCAAGGCATACGTGGCAATAGTACATTACAGGTCATGACAAGATCTAGGACAAAGGTTTTACCACCATCACTTCCGCCTGCCCTCAACTCTTGTGGTTCCCTCTTACTACTACTACTTCTTCTTCTTCTTCTTCTTTTTTGGTGAGGCAATTGGGGTTAAGTGACTTGCCCAGGATCACACAGCTAGTGGGTATCAAGTGTCTGAGACCAGATTTGAACTCAGGTACTCCTGACTCCAGGCAGGGCCCATGCTCTATCCACTGTGCCCCCTAACTGCCCCTTCCCTCTTACTTCTAGCATAAAATATAAATTCCTCTGCTTGGTATTTAAACCCCTTCTCATCACAACCTATACTTCCAGCCCTACCATATATTATTTTCCTTCCCACTCTCAACTGGTCCAGCCAAGCTGACTTTCTTGCTATTCCTCACATGACACTCTGGGTTTTTCTACAGGCTGTCCCTCCTCTTCATCTTCATCTCTCAGCATTCTTGGTTTCTTTTAAGCTCCAGCTCTAACATCATCTTCTCCATGAAGCTTTTCCCTATTCACATAGTTGCTAGAGTGCCTTCTCCCCCAAAGCATCTATTCTGTGTATCCTGGCTCATGTACTAGTCTCTCTCTATAGAAGGTGAACTTCTAAGGGACAAGGATGTTTCATCTTTGTTTTTGCATCTCTGGTGCCTAGTATAGTCCCTGGCACAGAAATACTTAATACATGGTCATTTATTGATTTTGACCATTCTGTGGGTAATAGAGGTGGAATAACAATATAGTTCACAGAAGGGGACCAGTTTGTCTATGGAAGTCCCCAACATTTGAGGGAGGAAAGGAAAGCTATCAATAAGCAACTATCTAGAAAGGTAGGAAGAATGATCTGAAGGCCAGTAATTCATAGGAACAAAGATAATAGAAGTAGCTTAAATTAATATATGTTAAGGTTTGCAACTATCCCCCACAACTACCCAATGTCATTGTTGCTATTCTTATCCTCCTTTTACAGTAGAGGAAAATGATGCTAAAAAATAGCAAGTGACTTGCTTAAGGGCGCATGGCTGCGAAGTCTTTGAGACCAGATTTAAATCCAGAATTTCTTGATTTCAAGTCCAGTGGTCTAGCTAACTTATTTGGACACAGTGATATAGGCAGATGGAATGAATCTTGGAGGAGGGCTGGCTGAGAGTTTGGAAGTGAAAGTCATGAGCAAAGAGTATGCTTCCTTGACCCTACCACCCCAGTGGCCTATCAAATGTCAAATCTCTCTTACCCTTATGGGATAAACTTGAGAAAATCAACTACTTTCAGTATTCCTCCTCTAGCTTCTAAAACCTCTGCAATCTGGTTTCCAACCCCATTCTTTGACTGAAACTGCTCTCTCCAAAGTTATCAATGATCTCTTAATTGCCAAATATAATAGTTTTTTTTCCTCAATTCTTCTCCCCCACTTTTTTGCTGTATCTGATGCAACTGATAACCACCTTTTCCAGGATACTATCCTCTCTATAGGTTTTTATGACTGCTTTCTTTTCTGGTTCTCCTCTCATTGGTCTAACAATTGCTTCCTGGTCTATTTTGCTGGTTCTTAACCCAGGTCACACTCACTAACCATGGGTGTTATCCAAGGCTCTGTCCTGGGTCAGTCTTTTAACTTTGCACTGTCTTAGTTAATAATCTCATCATGAATTCAGTTATCACCTCTAAGCAGATAATTCCTAAATGTATATATCCAGTCCTAACTTTTCTCCTAAACTCGAGTTTAAAATCTCTAAAAGCCTCTTGGGCATCTCAAATTGTCCCAGAGACATCTCAACCTCAACATGTTCAAAACAGAACTCATTTTTCCTCCCTCAGAACCTCCTCCCATCCAGACTTCCCTATTATTGTCCAAGGCACCACCCCCCTCCAAGTCACCTAGTTTCACAAGCTTGTTATGATTAATTCCTCACTCTCACTCACCTCATATATGCAATCTATTCCAAATAATGTTTTTATTCTCAAAAGATTTCTCATATACAACCACTTCACTCCATTCACAAGGCCACAACCCTAGTCAGATCCTTATCACTTCTTACTTTCCCCCCAATTTCCTATTTCCCTTCTAATTTTATATATTTCCACATACAAAGCATAACACAAACGACTGCATGTGACACAATAAATCTCTATTCCATACTGCTTGTTTTTTGAAAAGTACTTGTTACTTCCAAAACCATCTTGCTTGTCTTTACATTTATTTTTGATTTTTAAAAAAAAAGTATTTTTTTCACCTAAAATTCTATTTTCTCTTCCTCCTACCTATCTCGCAACACATCAGAAAAAAAACAAAACCCTTGTAACAAATATGCATAGTCAAGCAAAAGTAATTCCTGCACTGGTTATGGCCCAGAAATATGCCTCACAATTTATACCCTCAGTATGTTTTATCATGGGTCCTCTGGAATTATAGTTGGTTATTGTACTTATTAGAGTTCTTATGTCTTTATAAGCTGTTTGTTTTTACAATGTTATTATTTTTACAGGGTTGTTGGTATAGTACAAATTGTTCTCCTGGACCTGTTTGCTCATTTCACTCTGCATTAGTTTACACAGCTTTTCCCAGGTTTTTCTATTTCCTCTCCGTTATTATTTATCTTCTTAAACATTCTTATCTCTATCTTTGCTTATTTTCCTACTGAAGTTTATGTATTTCTTCACCAAACTTTTTGTGTGTTTTTTCAATCTTCGATCACTATTAGTAATTCATAATTTCTTACAGCACAATAATCACATACCATAATTTGGTCAGTCATCCCCAACTGATGGGGATCCCCTTAGTTTCCAGCTCTTTGTCAACTGAAAAAGAGGTGCTATTAATACTTTTGTATCTATAGTTCCTATTCTTCTTTCTTTGAACTCTTTAGAGTATGAGCCTAGCAGGGGTATTACCAACTCAGGGGGTATATGCACAGTTTAGTAACTTCTAGGGCTTATTTACAAGTTGCTCTTCAGAATGGCTGTTCCAATTCACATCTTCACCAACAATGCATTACTATCACTGTTCCCATGGCCTCTCCAACACTGTGTGAAGTAGAACCTCGGTTATATAAATTCGCACTTCTCTAATTATTAGTGATGTGGGACTTTTTTTTTTTTTGCGGGGCAATGAGGGTTAAGTGACTTGTCTAGGGTCACACAGTTAGTGTCAAGTGTCTGAGGCTGGATTTGAACTCAGGTCCTCCTGAATCCAGGGCTAGTGCTTTATCCACTGTGCCACCTAGCTGCCCCAAGAACATTTTTTTTCATGTAGTTATTTATAGTCTGGATTTTTTCCTTTGAAAACTGCCTGTTCAAATCAATTGACCATATTTCAAATTGGGGAAATGGCTCTTATGAATTTGAATCATTTCCTTAAAGATCTTGGAGACCTTTATCAGAGAAACTTTCTGTAAAGAATTTTTTTCCCTTAGTTTTGTTTGTACAAAACCTTTTAAATTTAATATAATCAAAACAGTCCAGTTTATCTTTTGTGATCTTCTCTATCACTAGCTTAGTCACAAACTCTTCCCTTTTCACATTTATAGATATGAAAGCTAATATTTCCCTTGTTCTTCTAACTTGTTTATGATGTCCCTTCTTAAATTTAAGTAATGTATTTATTTGGAACTCAACTTGGTAAGGTGGGATATGTTGGTCTATGTCTAGTTTCTGTTAGAATGCTTTCAAGTTTTCCCAACAGTTTTTGTTGAATAGACATTTCTTATCCTATAGCTGGATTTGTCAAACATTAAGCTATTATGTTTGTCTGTTTCTTTTCATCTGTGTATACCTAATCTATTCCACTATTTTTATTTTTTATTTAATCATAAAAGTATTTTATTATTTTCCAATTACATATAAAGATGGTTTTCAACACTTTTTTCATAGGATTTTTAGTTCCAAATTTTTCTCCCACCCTCCTTCCCCTCTCCCCTCCCTCCCCAAGACAGAAAGTGATCTGATATAGGTTATATATGTACAATCCCATTAAATATATTTCGGCATTAGTCATACTGTGAAAGAAGAATCAGAACACAAGGGAAGAACCTCAAAGAAGAAAAAAAAATTAGAAACAGTATGGTTCAATCTGCATTCAGAATCCATAGTTCTTTTTTTTTTTTTTTTGAATGTGGAGAACATTTTCTATCATGAGTTCTTTAAAATTGCTTTGGATCATTGCACTGCTGAGAAGAGCCAAGTCTATCACAATTGATCATCACACAATGTTGCTGTTACTGTGTATAATGTTCTCCTGGTTCTGCTCATCTCACTCAGCATCAGTTCATAGGTTTCTCTGAAATCCTCCTGCTCTTCATTTCTTACAGCACAATAGTATTCCATTACATTCATATACCACAACTTGTTTAGCCATTCCCCAACTGATGGGCATTCCCTCGATTTCCAATTCTTTGCAACCACAAAGAGAGCTGCTATAAATATTTTTGTATATGTATTCCACTGTTTTTTTAACTACTACCAAATCATTTTGATGATTACTCCTTTGTAGGAGGTTTTGAAATCTGGTACTGTTAGGCCCCCTTTCTTCCCACTCCCCCCTCCCTTTATTTTTCTTGGGATCTTTTTGTTCCTCTAGATACTGGCTTCTTAAACGATGGGTCATGACCCCACATGGGTAAATAAATGTGGGGGTCAGCAAAAAATTTAGCAACAGTAAGAGGTTATGCATACTCATTTTACTTTTGTTTTTTGTTTTTGTTTGGTGAGGCAATTGGGGTTAAGTGACTTGCCCAGGGTCACACAGCTAGTAAGTGTTAAGTATCTGAGGCCAGTTTTGAACTCAGGTCCTCCTGAATCCAGAGCCGGTGCTCTATCCACTGCGCCACCTTAGCTGCCCCCATACTAATTTTATATACCTATATTCTGGAGGTTGTATAAAAATTTCCCAGGTGAAAAGGGTTTGTGAGTGGAAAAAGTTTAAGAAGCCCTGCTCTAGGCAAATTCTGGTATTACTTTTTCCAGTTCTATAATGTACCCCTGGATAGTTTGGCATGGCACTGAACAAATAAATAAAATTAGGTAGTATCATTTCTATTAAATTGGATCAGCCTATCTAGAAATGATTACTATTTTGCCAGTAATTTTGCCAGGCTGTCTTTATATGTGTAAAGAGCATTTTGTAGTTGTATTCATACAGTTCCTATGAGTGCCCTGGTAGGTAGACTCCTAAGTATTTTATATATTTTGTAGTTTTATTTTGTTTTTGTTTTGTGAGGCGATTGGGGTTAAATGACTTGCCCAGGGTCACACAGCTAGTAAGTGTCAAGTGTCTGAGGATGGATTTGAACTCAGATCCTCTTGAATCCAGGACCGGTGCTCTATCCACTGCGCCACCTAGCTGTCCCTTTGTAGTTATTTTAAATAGAATTTTTCTTTCTATCTCCTCCTGCTAGGTTTTGATGGTAATATAGAGAAATACTAATGATTTATGTTTTATTTTATGTTGTGCAACCGTCCTGAAGTTATCTGTACATTTCTTTAAATATACTTTGGGAAATCACTATTGGCAACCACTCTACCTCCTGGCAATTAAAAACTGAAGAAATTAAACAAATCCACACAGTGGCAATGTCCAAAAATAATGACTTTCTGCAATTTAAGTCAATTCTCTCTGTCAGGAGGTGGGTAACATGCTTCATCATAGGTTCTCTGGAAATTAGTTTTGATCAGAGTTCTCTATCTGGCCTTTCAAAGCTGTTTTTCTTTATAATGTTGTGATCATTATATAAATTGTTTTCTTTGTTCTAGTCCTTTCACTCCACATCATTTTCCACTTCTTAGGGTTTGGTGAGTCCTTTATAATTTATTGGAACAATAATATTCTGTCACATTATAAACTACTTGTTCAGCCATTCCCCAAATGATGGACAGGCCGTTAGAGTCCAGTTATTTGCTTCCTTCTTTTAATCTCCACCCCCTGCCTTTCAGGTTTAAGAGGTTTGTTTTGTCTGGTCCTAATTCCCTCTTTATTATCAATCTTTTTGATTGATATTTATTGGCTTATTTTCCTATTGAGTTTGATGTATTCCTTCACCAAACTCTGTGTATGTGTGTTCAACCTCATTTGTCTGGTTCAGATAAGAATGAGGTTCATCAGATGTTGGTTCACCCCAATCCTTTCAAATGTGTATGTTCTTTTCCTCCTTAGCTCCAATTATGGTAATTTTCATCTATGATTTCCTGAAATATAGTTCCAGGACTTCAAAAAAAAAATCAGTTTTCAAGGAGTCAGATGACTCATAAATTACTTCTCTTTGACGTGTTTTCTAAGTTTCAGGTTTTTTACATCAATTATCTAATATTTTCTTCTACTTTTCAATGTTTTTATTTTGTTCTCTTATTTCATGCTGTCTAATGGAGTTGATTTCTGTTTGGTCTATTCTAATTTCCAGGCTATCTGTTACTTGGGTCAGGTTTATCACTTGCTCTTCTAACCTCTAGACAATTCTCATTTTACATAAGTAAAGCCTTCCACAGATGTGGGGAAGGGAGAAAAGGGAGGCAGGAAGGGGCCAAGTGTCTGTGGAGGGAAGGGATTTGCACATGGTTCAAGGGGCTGGGACAGAGAAGCAAGAGCAGGAGAAGGAACATGAATGGCCCAGTGCCAGCCACATGGGGGCCTGGCCAGAACTGAGAGGAAGTCACACAGGGCTGACATGTAGGGGCCAGACATGGGACAGAGACAGGAGAGGATAGGTGAAACTCAGGGGCCAAAGACAGACATACAGAACCCAAGTGTGGAAGACAGAAGACAGATGTGTGGTGGACATGTGGACGAGTGGGTGGAACAGGGTCAAAGGTCTCCTCTTTTGGGGCTAGAGGTCTCAAGCCAAGCACCCTATCTGGGGCAATCTCTCCACATACTTGGAAGTTGGGTGTTTTTTTTTTTGGTTGGTTTTTTTTGGGGGGGGAGGGGGTAGGTGGGAAGGTAGGGAGTCCACAGACAAAGGGGCAGGAGCAGAGAGCACAGTGTTGAACAATAAAGTAAACATAGGGCTTTTTGGGAATGTGGATTTCTTTCAGAATTCTTTACATAAAGTCGAATTTGTGCAATGTGAGAACTGTCTGTATTTATTCTCATTCCATTCTTTCCTTCAGGGCTTTTTTTTTCTTGTTTTATTTCTAAGTATTCATATAATCCTTGTAGAAAATCCCCCCCCCCCCCCCGCATTGAGTCTCTGCAGCTGTCAGTGTCATTCTCTCCTTCTGTGATAGATTTTTAAAGTATCAGCATCACACATAATTTTTATAGTGGTTGGTGTCTTTTTGTTTAGTAATCCTTTGATTAATTCCTGAAGAGATATAAAATTTGAGTTTAGAAGGAAGCTTCTGAGGGCTAAATTTGGGAGTAAACTGGAGAGAGATGATAGGTAGAGCCATGGAAGCATATGAGAGCTCTAAGGGTGCTGAAGGAGGGTAGGGGGTATTGAAGAAGAAAAATGGCGGCAGACCACTGATTCTAACTTGGCACTGAATATAAGGAGAGAAATATGGCAGAAACTACAGTGGAACAAGAGCATCAAGGAAAGGTCTTCTTCAAGATGACAAAGATCTGTGCGTACTGGAAGGCAGAGAAAAGGAACCAAGAAGAGAAGAATGAAGCGTGGTAAACACTTTTGGATACTTTCTTCATTTTTGTTCCAGACACCAGGAACCTGCATATGACGAAAATGAGTATCTATTGCATAGAAGTCTTGCCTGATAGGAGTGCCATAGTTTAAAAACAAAACAAAAACAAAAACAAACCAAAACCAAAAACCAATCAGATCAGCCTGATCAAGCTTTTCATTAAGCATATATTGCTCTTCCTGGGACTCCTCCCTTTGAAAAGCTGAACAAGCTGCTTTTGCAGCTACCCTTCTGATTGAAAGTCTGGAAAATGGTACAAGTTATCATCTAGTTAATAACTATTTCCGTATACTTATTTCATTTATAGTATTTCAGATATCCTATTTCCAAATCTTTAAATGCTCTATTTACTAAGCAGTACAAATGTTACATTAGAAGGAACATTTTTAATTCATGAGAAATCTTTGATTTCTAGTTTTATGCTTCCTTCAACAAATTTGTGAAATTTAGCTGGTGGGCTAGAGATGAGATATTGGGGAAAAGAAAATAAATTCTATTATTTAAAGCTCAGAGACAACACGGACTATTTATTTCCAAGCCTTCCTAAATATTTTTTCCCATTATCTTTTGATATCCTTACTACCAAGATGACAATCTGTGAATCTGATCATGAGGGTCTAGATGTCACTCCTGCTTTTCCCCTAAGTGTTGTATAACTGCCCCCTTTATTATAAGCAATGATTGCACTGAAGACAAGCAGCAGTGCTAAGCAACAGTTGTTTAATAACCAAAGTGGTATGGGAAGAGAAGAGGTATACAAGTTTTCCATAAAAGATCTCTGATCCAAAGATTCTTTATTCCTTATAAAAATGAAGAAACTGACTGAAAAAGTGTTCAGTTCTGCTACTATTGTCAGTTTATCAATAAACAATGATTAAGTCCACACTATATGCCAAGCACTGTGCTAAGCACTAGGGTAACAAAGAAAGGCAAAAGATAGTACCTACTGAAGGAGCTAAGTCTATTCCCCATAAAATTTTAGAGGTAGAAAGAAACCATTTATGAAGCCTCATCAATATGATGACCCTGTGCTCTACACAATTTAGTGCTGAAGCTTTAACTCAAGTTAGGAGTTCAGAGATTGAGCTTGACAAGATTTTACCTCATTTCATTGATCAATATTAAAAAAAACTGGGGCAGCTAGATGGTGCAATGGATAGAGCACCGGCCCCGGAGTCAGGAGTACCTGAGTTCAAATCCGGTCTCAGACACTTAACACTTACTGGCTGTGTGACCCTGGGCGAGTCACTTAACCCCAATTGCCTCACTAAAAAAAACACACAACCCCCCCCCCAAAAAAAACCTGGACTCTTACTAGATGAAGAACCTGCAAAAAGCTTGGTGGCATATGACTAAAGGCATCATCATCATCATTATTGTTGTTATTATTATTATTATTATTATTAATGTGCTCAGTTATGTCCATAATCCTCTAAAACAGAGCTCTTTAAATTGAAACTTGAATATCCAACTATTGTGTTTAAATTGCTATAAACAAAACAAGCTTGTGGTGGTTTCCTTCCCCAGAAGACTTTTCAAAAAGTCAGCAGTTTTGTCAAAGAATGTCAAGTTACTATCAAGTGACATTATCTGTTTTCTGGGATTTCATTTAAGACCAAAATAAAATTTTGGTTCTAAGTAATATATTTTCTGTGTAGCCAGTGCCACTTTTGATAACCAATAATGATGAATAATTGCTATAACTCAAGTGACTGCTATTTTGTAAAATTTATCACTGAAACACCTTCACCTTCACCACTTCCAGTAATACTAAAAAATACAGTTTGAAAACAATGTCCTTAACACTATGAAGGGCTGGAATTTAAGAATACTTCAAAGGACCAAGCTGGTTAAATGGAGGCAGGACATTTTTTTTTAAATCCATAACAAGTAAAAGAAAATATAGAGTAGGATGAAAATTTCTATTTCAAAGTAGAATTCTATTATTTTGGGGGTCAATGTGCCTAGTTCTGGTAAACAGCATAACTTGTACAATTAGATACTTCTAATTTTTTTTTCAGAGCAAGGAAAATATGCAGTAGGAAACCAGAGGAATTACAAAAGTTAGAAAGTGTATTAGAATTGCAAAAGAAAATACTCACAAGGAAAAGGAAGTTAGAAATCTTTAAAATACTTGACATTTCAGTACAAAGAGTCCTCAGAAACAATAATGGCCAGAATCCAAAAATGATTCTGGAAATCTGAGTCCCCCAAGTCAAAGGTCCAAGTCTGATTAACTCACCTCTAGTCAAACACTTAGGTATTTCACTACCACTTCTGAGGCCACCTTACCCTCTGCTCTCTTAAGAGAGCCCACTCTAAGAACTCTCTAAAAAGAGGACTCATTTCATTCTGTTTGGGAGTAGGAAGAACAGGAGAAAGAATTTTGCACTGAAAAGTCCATTTGCTTACTGTTAAAATGTTGATTATTACAATAAGTCCACTTCAGGAAGACTTTCACTGTTTACTTTCTAAAAGTAAGTGGTTAAATTGTCAATAGTTAGAACATACCATTTGTTGCTCACCCCTAAGAGCTATTGGTGTAGGGTATAGTATTTCTCCAAATAATACTTTCTTTTTTTTTTTTTGGTGAGGCAACTGGGGTTAAGCGACTTGCCCAGGGTCACACACCTAGTAAGTGTTAAGTGTCTGAGGCTGAATTTGAACTCAGGTCTTCCTGACTCCAGGGCCAGTACTCTATCCACTGCGCCACCTAGCTGCCCCTCCAAATAATACTTTTGCTTCAAATAACAGTACCTGTGAGAATGGTCAGCTCAATTCACAAACACCTATATTGCTTTAATGTCATTCATACAATGGTATTTTCAAAGGGTGGGTGAGGGTTCTAAAAATTCTAGTCTTGTCACTACTTTATGACTGTGAAAAGGGCATCTAATTTATCTATGCTTTGGCTTCTAAAGTTCATAAGTGATTATATATATATATATATATTTTTTGTTTTTTTGTTTTTTGCGGGGCAGTGGGGGTTAAGTGACTTGCCCAGGGTCACACAGCTAGTAAGTGTCAAGTGTCCGAGGCCGGATTTGAACTCAGGTACTCCTGAATCCAGGGCCGGTGCTTTATCCACTGAGCCACTAGCTGCCCCCAGTGATTATATTTATATCATATATTTTTATATAGAGAATTCATATCACTGTGTATTTTGAAGAAAAGGTTTAATTGATCTAGAGAACTGTATGACCTTGAGCAAATCATTTAAACTTTCTGGACTCGGGAGAAGAGTACGTAGCTCATATAATTTACTTGTTGTATTATTAAATTATATATAAATATAAACTATCATCATGACTGAGAGAACAATAAAAGACAAGACCAATAGCTTTAGGTCTTTAATTTGGCAGGGGCTGTGACAAGAACATTTTGTTGTGTCAATATTCTTTATTGGTAACAAAATTTTGATTGAACTTAATCACCTAAGATATCTATAAAGGACTAAACTGATACTGAACTGATGGAAGGAATTTAGTAAAGTAATAAAATGAATAATCTTACCTGTAAGAAATGGCTGAATAAACCAAAATGAGAAGCAACTATGGTACTGCTCAATGTAAGCTATCTATGGTGACCCAAAATGCCTTTATCCATTTCAGCTGGTCAGTGCACAGCAACCTGTCCTTTGAGGGGAGAAACCCACAGTCTTTCTCATTCAGAGTAAAGCAACATAACCGCAATTTGACCATGATGCCTATGCAAACCATAGGAGATGCTTAAATATTTGTTGACTGAATGTTGTACTAGATACTATGAGGAATGCAGGCAATTTAAACCTACTTCTCTCTGATTACTCAGTGAAGCTAAAAGACAACTTCTAGACTATCCTCCTTACTATACCCTTCTTTTATATCTGAAAACAAGAAACTATGTGCCCTACTTTAGTTAATCTAATACCTAAAAATACCAATGAGATAAATAATATGGTAGTTCATTTACTGGAGAAAAATACTTTTGTATTGGATATGCATTGTTGGTGGAGCTGTGAACTGATCCAACCATTCTGGAGAGCAATTTGGAACTATGCCTAAAGGGCTATGGGACTGTTCATACTCTTTGACCCAGTAATACCACTACTAGGTCTATATCCCAAAGAGATCATAGAAGAGGGAAAAGGACCCACATATACAAAAATATTTATAGCAACTCTCTTCGTGGTAGCAAAGAATTGGAAATCGAGGGAATGCCCATCAATTGGGGAATGGCTAAATAAGTTGTGGTATATGAATGTAATGGAATACTCTTGTGCTATAAGAAACAATGAGCAGGAGGATTTCAGCGAAACCTGGAAAGACTTACATGAACTGATGCTGAGTGAGATGAGCAGAACCAGGAGAACATTGTACAGTAACAGCAACATTGTGTGATGATCAACTGTGATAGACTTGGCTCTTCTCAGCAGTGCAATGATCCAAAACAATTTCAAAGAACTCATGATAGAAAATGTTCTCTACCTCCAGAAAAAAGAACTGTGGATTCTGAATGCAGATTGAACCATACTGTTTAAACTTTTTGGCTGTTTTTTTCTTCTTTGAGGTTTTTCTTTTGTGTTCTGATTCTTCTTTCACAATATGACTAATGCAGAAATATGTTTAATGGAATTGTACATATATAACTTATATCAGATTGTTTTCTGTCTTGGGGAGGGGGGAGGGAAGGGAGGATGGGAGAAAAATTTGGAACTAAAATCATATGAAAAAAACGTGGAAAACTATCTTTACATGTAACTAGAAAATAATAAAATACTTTTATGATAAAAAAGAAAAATACTTTTGTACTACAGAATATAAAAAATAATTTGCACTACAGAAGGAATACAGGTGATTTCTAAAGGCTTCCTTCCTAAAGATTTTGTCAGGGATACAGGTTCTAGGCTTCGGGAGATCCCTTATAGAGGGGGATAATGGAATCAAATACCTTCCTCTCTGGCAGAAATCAGTAAATCTTAGGAAAGAAGAAACAAAGAGACATGGAAATAAAGGTACGTGACTCCTCAGCCTTACACCCACCACCAGGTGACAATGCACTAACTGCATCCCCAAACAACTGATACCCTAAAAAAAAAAAAAGATGAACACCTTTGTCTACTTAAGGATTAGCTTAACTGGGATATCTGTACGGGCACCATAGCTGTCCTTCCCGGCATCTCTGTTCCATCCTAAAATTCCCCCTTAAAGACCATTTAGTAAGGCACAGACTGTTGAAAGATAGCTTGATGGCACAAGGCTCCAATGGGTTCAATGTGAAGTGCCTATGTACGAGTACCAGTTTCCCTGCCAACCCATATTTTCTCCAAATGTTTTAAAAAGACAGTGAAGCAGCAAAAACCACCACCACCACCAACAACAGATGCAGCTTAAAACAGTGTATATTATAAATGATAAGAGTCTGTAAAAGCAAGAATGCACTTTGCTTTGTGCCATTCTTTTCAATATCATTTACTAAAATCTGTCTAGCCTTCAAAATGGAGCAAGAGGTTGAGGTGTTTTATTCATTTTGAACATAAAGACAAAAAATAAAAGGACCATTTTCATGTACACAGCACAATATAATGAGAGGATTCAAGATAAAACCATGAATTTCCACTTCAGACTGTTTACTTTTTTGAAAAAAAAAAGTATTAAATACTACACATTGTTTTTTTTTTTGTTTGTTTTAGTGAGGCAATTGGGGTTAAGTGACTTGCCCAGGGTCACACTACACATTGTTTTTAAAGCTACGTTTTCTTCGATGTTTTCTTTTGCTCTCTGCTGTGCAGCACTTTTATTTCCTCAGGGCATTATTTTTAAAAATAAATTTTATTGATTTTTTTTCTTTTACATAAACTAAAATTTCCCCTGTATCCTTCTTCTTCTCCCCTCAACAAGAGTCATACCTTAAAAGAAAGAACTTTTTCAAAGGAAAAAGAAAAAAAAGTAAAAACAACAACAAAACTGATCAATAAGACAAAAAAATGACAACACATGCAATGTTCCACGTTCACCAACTGAAGAATATTGATCAAAAAACATTCTTCAGAGCAATTAAGACCTTTTTTCAAGTATTAAAAATCCTTTCTTGAATGTTTTCCTTTTCTTATTGTGAGCTTGACAATCATCAACAAACATGTACATTTCCCATACAAAGAAGAGAAATAAAAAGGAATTGATATGAAAACATGAATCTCCACTATACTCAGCTTGCTTTAAAAAAAAAAGTCAAATTTAACATGGGAGTACCAACATTGCCCTGCTTATCTGCACCCCTTAACTTTTTCTTGTTTATTTTTAAAATGACTGGTTGATGCTTTTTCTTTTCTTTGTTTCACCATCACTCTCCCTCAATTATTTAACCCCCCCCCCAATAAAAGTTCTCCTTTGTAACAATAGGTAGAGTCACACAAAATCAATCCATGCTTTGGCTGTGTTTGTAAATATAGGTCTCTTCTGTTTATAATCTCTCTACTAAGAGTTGGGAAACATGATTCAGGCTTGTTAAGTCATGATTTGTTACTGTCTTTTAAAACTGTTTTCTTTTACACTATTGTGCTCATTGTGTAAATTGTTCTCCTGGGTCTACTCATTTCAATCTGTATAGGTTCCTATAAATCTCAGGTTTTTCCAAATTGATCATACTCATTATTTCTTATAGTACAATAATACTCCATTACTATGGCAGCAGCTTTTGTTGAAGCAAAGATGTAGAAAACAAGGGAATGCCTATCAATTGGGGAATGGCTGAACAAATTACTGAAGGTGATGGTGATGATGATGTACTGTGAGGAATGTGGATGGATTCAGAGAATCCTTGTGGGAATTAAAGGTACCAAAAAAGAACCACCAGAAGAAAAATGTGTACAATGATTACAACACTGTAGAGCAAAACAAATTTTAAAGATTTAACAACTCATATATAAAGTAAATACAAGGTAATCTGGAGTAAAATAAGCACTAGCAGTGGAGGGAAGGGGATCAATTAAGGTATCATGTAGGAGGTGGTATCTGACCTGAATTCTGAAGGAAGCTAGGGCTTCTAAGAGGCATAAGTGAGGAAGGAGTGTATTCTAGCCATAGGCTACAGACTGTATAAAAGTACAGAAATGACAAAGGATAGAATGTCATACATGACAAACATCAGGGCCAGTTTGGTTGGACTGTAAGGTACAAAAAGAGTAATGTATGGTAAGTTTAGAAAGGTAGACTGGAGTCATTAGATCCCAGAATAAGAAGCCACTAGAGTTTATTAATTTCAATGAACATGTATTAAATACAAGGTACTGCAATTATTGAGAACATGATGATAAAATGAAAAATAGTCCATGCCATCAAGGAGCTTACATTCAACTAGAATGAAAAGCTGCTCAAGTTCTTTAAAAATGAGAGAAATACAAATTAAGACAACATCACAATACCTTATACCTAATAGAAAAGCAAATAGAAAAAAACTATCAATGATGGAAGGGACTGTTGCAAACATTTTTAAGTACATTACAATAAGACAAAAAAACCTGATCATACCTTTTGATCCAGTCATTACAATGCTATGTATAAAAATGTTTCGAGGAAAAAAAGACATTAGTATAAAATATTCATAGCTATTTTACTTATACATAGCAAAGACCTGACAACATTTATGTCCAATAACAAAATTATCAAATAAATGACATATTAATAAAATGGAATATTAGAGTATCATGAAACAAAAAAAATGAAAGAATATAAGGACATATAATAGAAGATTTACATGAAGATATAGGAAGCAAGGCCAGTATAGCTAGAACTACATACATACTGCCTTTTGCTACAATTAGGGGGGAAAAGCCCAAAGTAATGGAACTTCAGGCTGATTAGAAAAAAGACAAAGATTGTTAATTGCCATTTTATTTGGTTCTTCTTTGTTAAATGCTTGGGTTTTGTTTTTAATTTGATTTTTTTAAATTCTGAACTCAACACAAAAAACAGCATTTCTATACCCAAAGGAAAACACAGAAAGAGAACTGTACATGAAACTGTAAATCTCTATATTAAGTTACTTACTTTTAAAAAAGGTATCGGGGCAGCTAGGTGGTGCAGTGGATAGAGCACCGGCCCTGGAGTCAGGAGTACCTGAGTTCAAATCCGGCCTCAGACACTTAACACACACTTACTAGCTGTGTGACCCTGGGCAAGTCACTTAACCCCAATTGCCTCACTAAAAAAAAAAAAAGGTATCTAATAAATTCAACACCATACTTCAGAAACTATTGTGTTTGTGCTTTCTTATGAATGTAAAAAATGTTTCAGTTAGCCCCCTTTCTTCTTTTGGGAGGTATCACTATCACTAACCCCCCCCCCCCATCATTCAATCCTTTCTTCTCAAATTAACAACAGGATAAAAAAACAACCCTTGTAACAGATGAGCATAGTCAAGCAAAAGAAATCCATACAGTGGCCACGTCCAAAGATCTATGTCTCTTTTTGCACCCTGAGTCTATCACCTCAGAAGATGTCTAACTCTAGAAAGGTGGTTGTTCATCGCTTTGATCAGAGTTCTCTAGTCTTCCAAAGGTGTTCTTTACAATATTGTCACTGTATAAATATTCTCCTGGCTCTACTTACTTCACTGTACACTTCGCACTTCCTATTTTCCAGGTTTCTCTGAAATTTTATCTTTCATAATTTCTTATGATACAATAATATTCCATCACATTCATGTAACACAATTGGCTTAGCTATTCCCCATATTATGGGCATCCCCTTACTTTCCAGTTCTTTGCTTTTCTTTTTTTCCCCTTTGAATCTTCCCCTTCAAAAACAGAAAGTTCATTTTTCTTGCAACTATTTAACACCCCTCCCCCAGCCTGGGGTTGACTGCATATTATCTTAAATATGCCATAGTTCTACACCAAACCCCTTTGTGTACGTTCAACCCTCCTTTTTATGGTTCATATAAGAATGAGATTTATCTAATAAAGATTCCCCCACTCCTTCCTGGATGTTTGTATATTTTTTCTCATGTATCTCAATTATGACAAAACAGTAAATTCTACTCCCTTCCTTCTTTCTACAACAGTATATTCCTTTTATCCTCCCTTCTCTTCCTTGTCTCTAACCCTCAGAACGAAAATATCAGACATCTTACATATTCTTCTATTTTTCAATCTTTTGTCAGGCCATTTACTGTAATTTCTCGTTAGATTTATTGGTCATTATTTGGTCTGCTGTTATTTTTAATGTCTTGTAGTTGGAGTAGGGCTGCCTGCCTCCCTATAGACAGCTATCTTGGCTGGAAGTCAGTACTTATATTTTACTCTTCATTTTGCATGTTTGTTTATTTTTGTCTTGACATTACAATCATAATGAAAAAAATTAAGTCATTTGGGGGTTTGAACTAGATGATCTCTAAGGTTCTTGGCAGTATTAACATTCTATATGACTATGATACAAATGAAACTATGACTTCATCAGCATGATCAGTTAGTTGCCAACATTTATTAAACTCTGTGTCAGGCACTAGGCTGAGCATTAGGAATACAAAGAAAAGAAAAAAATCCCCACTGTAGAAATTTCCTGCATTGGAGGAAACTCTATATGACTTAAAAACAATTACAAGCCATATATGGCTTATAGTAAATAAGGCTTAGTAGGTAAGTCTTAGGGCATTGATTATGGCACAGACATTAAATGACTTGCCTAGGATCACAAAGTAAGTAATTATCAGAATAGGATGGGCTTAAACCCAGCTTAACTAAACTCCAGTCCCAGGACTCCTTTCCTTCCTATTTTATTACAGTAGGGAATAAGAAAGGAAAGGAAAAGAAGACACATTTATATAGCAACTACTATGTGCCAGCCAACATGTTAAGTGCTTTTTGCAAAACTTATCTCATTTGATCCTCATGACAAATCAGAAGATAGGTGGTATTATTGTCTCCATTTTACAATTGAGGAAACGGAGGCAAATGTAGGTTAAGTGACTTGCCCAGAGTCACAAGGCTCTTAAGTGTCCGAAGCTGAATTTGAACTCAGGTCTTCCAGACTTCAAACCCACCACTCTATGCACTGTACCATCAGTTGCATCTAAATAGATTCTGTTCAATTTAGATCATTCTATTCTATAGATTCCATAAGTCCAATTTAAATGCTACTTTAGAGCCTTATTTCCTTAATAAGAAGCACTCTACCTTCTCCTCAAAATACCTACAGCTTTTTGGTTTTTCACCATTTATATGACATTTATTACAACACAGTACTTTATATAGTACTTGTGTACGTGTATCAACTCTCCTATGGGTACAAAAGCTCCTTATGGGCAAAGAACATGTGGGTTGCTTTTTAAACACAATTAATTGTAACTTAATTTTTCTCTCAATTACACATAAACAAAATGTTTTAACATTTAGTTTTTTCAAATGTTGAGTTCCATATTCTCTCCCTCCTTCCCTCCTCTCACCCCATATGTGCAGTCATGTAAAACATATTTCTATATTAGCTATGTTTCAAAAGAAAACACAGACCAAAAAAACCCAGCCAAGAATAATAAAGAAAGTTTTAAAAAGTATGCTTCAAATTGCATTCAGATTCCATCAGTTTTTTCTCTGGAAGTAGATAGCATTTTAAATCATAACTTCTTTGTAATTGCCTTGGATCATTGAATTATGGAGAAAAACTAATTTATTCAGAGTTGATCATCCTTACAATATTGCTGTTATTTTGTACAATGTTCTCCAGGTTCTGCTCATTTAATTTTGTATCAGTTCATCTAAGTCTTTCCTGGTTTTTCTGAAATCATTTCTCATCATTTGATTTTGCAACAATTCATGTAAGTCTTTCCGGGTTTTTCTGAGAGCATCTAGCTCATCATTTCTTAGAGCACAATAGTATTCCATCACAATCATATACCACAACTTGTTCAGCCATTTCCCAATTGATGGGCATCCCTTCAATTTCCAATTCTTGGCCACCACAAAAAAGCTGCTGTAAATATTTGTGTACGTATAGGTTATTTTCCTTTTTCTTTTATCTCTTTGGGGCACAGACCTAATGGTATTGTTGGGTCAAATGGTATGCACGGTTTTATAGCTGTTTGGACATAATTCCAAATTGCTCTCCAGAATGTTTGGATCAGTTCACAACTCTACCAACAGTGCATTAGTGTCCCTAATTTTCCACATCATGTGGGTTTTATTTATTGCCTTGTTTTCTGTATATATTTATTTTGTCAATACTTATATATGTATATATTGTTTCCCAAATAGGATGTAAGCTACTTGAAATTAAGTGCTATTTCTTTGTTTCCTTTTTTTTTTTTTACTTTGTATCCCCAGTCTAGCACAGTGGCTGGCAAGGGTAGGGGCATAAAAATGCTTGTTAGATTGATTTGTTGTTTTTGATAAAGCAAATGCAAAGGTATTGGAGGCAGCATGGTACAGTGGAAAGAACAGTTGATTTGGATTCAGGGGAACGGTGTTTAAATACCACCTATGATGGAGATCTTGGCAAGTCATTTTGCCTTTGGATTCAGTTTTCTCATCTGTAGAAATAAAGGATTTGAACTTGATGTCTTAAATCTAGGCTCTATGGAATATGTCTCAGGATTGTTTAGCTTTCCTACTCTTCATCCACTTTTCACAGACAGTTCTTTGGTTTTTGCTCTCTTCTCTAGTTATATAGTTCCTTTTCCCTCTCCCCCCAGTCTATAGAGCTTCTGAAATTTGAAGCTCATAAACCTGAATTTCAAGAATTCACTGCTAAGGCATTGTTTTATAACAGCTGAATTATCAAAGGATTTGCAGTTAGGTTTCAGTTAACACTTGTTATTCATAAGACCCCAATGTTCTCAACTGTTTAGTAGATATTTCCACCAGCCGGCCATCACTTTGAACTCAACATACAAAAAATAAATTCATTATTTTCTTCTCAAAATTAGCTTCTCCCTCTAACATAGAGAACATATCTTATCAGTTTACCTAGCACAGTGCACTGAACATAGTAAACACTAAAATACTGTGATAAATAAAATGAGTCCTCTCTGAGTTAAGACTTCAGGGACCTTAACTTGGCAGAGGGGCTAATTGTACTGTAGGGACATGCTATGAGGCAGTAGAGAAAGTCCAACCCAGAAATCTTACCAATGATTTCTCAGTTGGGAACAAATTCAAAAGTCTCAGTATGCCTTAAATGTTATATAAAGCTAATAAAAAGTTTTAAATTAGAAGTTGAACTATCTTCACATTCAAAGACTGACTTTTTCTTCTCAAGATAGTGGTATGACACTTGGGACATGTGATCAGGTCATACTGCTTCCATTTAATATTATGAGATAAGTAAATTAAAGAAGCAAGGTTCTTGTTGCCTACATTCTAACCACTTGCTATTTTTTAAAAATATATTCCCCAACTGAAGCAAATTGCAATCACTGAATTCAACCCAAACATTTCTTTTAGTTCTTTCATGTGGCACTACTTTGGGGTAAGTAGTGGTGATCAGATCCCTGCTGCCAATTAATTTCATTTGCTAAACACCTACTAAACTGTAAGGCATCGTGCTTGGCACTAGGGATACGAAGTCAAAAAACTAAACAGCTCCTGCTCTCAAGGAAATTATATTCTCCTGGGAGCTGAGAGAAACCATTTAATGAACATTTTGCCGCATCAACAATATCTTAAGTTAAATAATGTTGGGGGGTCAAAGGATATAAACAAACAGTTCTCAAAAAATGGTGAACAATTAAAAACCATACAAAAGAATTTTCCAAATAACTAATAAAAGAAGTACAAATCAAAACAACTCTGAGGTTTCACCTTATACCTGCACATTGCCAAAGATGATAAAAGCTGGAAAGAACGCCGAGGTGTTGTGGATAGATGGATAGATGAGCACACTAATACAATGTTGGTGTAGGTCTAACCATTCTGGAAAGTAATTTGGCGTTAAAATAAGAAAAGTCAATCCAATGTCCATACCTTTTGACTCAGAGATCCCACTGCTAGGCCTATAACCCAAGGAGGTCAATGATAAAAAGTCCCATATAAAACACCCCCCCCCACACACACACAAATAAATAGCTTCCCAATTTGTAGTAGATACTCACTGATTGAGGAATGGTTAAACAAATTGTGGTAAGTGAATATAATGGAAAATTACTGTGCTGGTAGAAGTAAATATGATAAACACAGTACAAGAAGTATGAAGTATACAGAACCAAATTCTGTTGATTCTGGAGCCCAATGACTAAAACAAAACAAATGGGAAGAACAATAGTAACAAATCAAATGAAATTGAATGCTATGAAATTATAATGGCCAAACTGGCCACAAAGAAGAGATATGAGAAAGCATTTCCTTCCCTTATTTGCAGAGATGTGGGACTCTAGGTGTGGAACACTACAATTGTTGAAATATTTCAATGTGATAGTTTTGACAAACCATTTCCTTTTTTTTTTTTTTTTTTTTTTGGTGAGGCAATTGGGGTTAAGTGACTTGCCCAGGGTCACACAGCTAGTAAGTGTCAAGTGTCTGAGGCCAGATTTGAACTCAGGTCCCCCTGACTCCAGGGCCAGTGCTTTATCCACTGAGCCACCTAGCTGCCCCTATTTCCTTTCTTTTTAAATTATTCTTTTTTTTTTTTTAAATGAGGCCTGGCTCTCTGGGAGATGGAAAAAGAGTGGACACTGTAGGTAATATAAAAACAAAAGATCAATGAAATTAATTTTAAAAATGAATACTACTGTTCAATTGCAACACAAATATTTATTAACAATCTATTTATACGCAGAGCACTGTGCTAGGCACCAAGAGATCAAGATTTAGATAAGATATAGGTCCTGCTATGATGGAACATGGGTGTATGTCACAAATTACTAGTACAATATAATATACAAGAGTAAAAAAATGAAGTGCTAAGTGAAAGGGATATCAAAGACTCCTTCAAGATTATGGATCTACAGCTGGAAGTAATCTCAAAGGCCTTCTAGTCCACTCCCCCCCTTTTTTTTCTTTTTTTACAATTGAAGAACTGGAGTCCAGGAAGATGAAGTGATTTTCCCCAAGGTTACAACAAATAAGGGTTAAAGGATGATCTGAACCCAGGTTTTCTGACACCAGAGTCAGTGCTCTTTTAACTGTACCATACCAAGAGAATGAGTAGAAATTTACAGGCATGAATAAGAATTAGAGACTGTAAAGGGGATGGTATTCCAAACTTAAGGAAAAGCTTAAGCAAAGCACAGAGGCAGAGAAGTATATAGAGTATGTGGATAACAAGCAAGTAGTTTAGTTTGGCTGGCAGATAAACATATTGAGGTGAGAAATATGAGATAAGGTGGGAAAGGTACTGGTAAATTGTAAAGCATTATGTAAATGTGAGCTGATATCCTTATTATTATGGATGGCTTTTAACACCAGATTAAGGAATCTGAATTTTTCTCAGCTAGCAATAAGAAGCCATTGCCTGGTTTCTAAGGAGAGGAATCTGACAAGACTATATATAAAAATTAGTTCAACTATGTTGTATAGGATGCAGCGGAGCTAGAAGAGAACAAAATTTAGGAAACCTGCTAGAAGACTATTGCAAAAGCCCAGATATTTAACTGTTTAGTTTGTTTGAGGCTTTCAAAACAAAAAGGAAGGGACCAATGCAAGCAATACTGTGCTGGTAGAATCAACAGAATTTGGTAATGGTTTCTTCCTTTATTTCTTGGATCTAATCAAATTTAACATCAAGGTTTTTACAAGAGGGAATGAGTCAAATCAGGAAAAAACAAACACACATTTTTCAGAAAAGGAAAGTAGTCTGTTTTAGGATCTGTTGATTCTGGAGGGCAGGCAGAATAGGTAAAGAGATTCAAGTCTGATGCATAGTTTTGAGATCATCTCTATAGAGATAATGGCTGAAATGAGTGAATGTGATTGCCCAGCCAGGAGGGTTGGTGGAAGAGATGGAGGAGGAGGAAAAGCCAAGCACAACATCTTGGTATAGCTTAACTTGTCGTGAAAATGACGAGGTGCCAGGGAAGGTGCCAGAGAGAAAAAAATGGTTAGAGAAGCAGGAAGAAAGCCAAGAGAGAAGACTATATCCAGAAAGAGGGAGGTGGTCCAAAATGTCAAATGCTAAAGAGCCAAAGAGAATCCGGGTTTGAAAACAGTCACTAGATCTGGTGAATCACCTTTGAGAAAGCAGTTTCAGTATCATGGTGGGGGTGGGATTGGTAGCAGCCAAACTGCAAGGAGTTGAGGGGGGAAAAATGCTCGAACCAACTCGAAAGGTGTTCAGAACTCCCACAGGCCCTCAGGCCGTCTTAGCCTTAGTACAGAGGATATTAGATGGCATTACTTTGGAAGCTAATTTCCAAATCTGCCCAGTCCAACATTTCACATCAATTCCGTATTCAAGAAAGAAGTTTTTCAGTGCAAAGCTAGCTTGAGGTAAAGAACTGGGGTGATAAGACCGCGGTTATTCTGAAGGGACACCCAGCCATGGGGTGCGGCTGGTGGGGGCGGGGTGAGGGTGGGGTGCAGCGGCGGGACCTAAAGGGGGAATCTGCGGGGGAAGAGGGTGGAGGTGGCGGCGGCTTCTCCTAGCCCACTAGGGGCATGGCTGGGAGAGGGGAAGGAAAGAGAAGGAAGCAAGAGGAAGAAGGCGGTGACAGAGGAGCTGTCCCTGGAGCGCGGCTGCTTCTGGGGATGAGGGCGCTGGATGGCCGGGAGTTCTGGCTGCGAGATGGATGGGTGGATGTATGGCTGCAGGGATGCAGAAGGGAGGGACCGGGGAAGGGAAGTAGCTAGGGAGCCCCCTTGGGAATTGGGGGTAGCTACGGGGAGCGGCGATCAGCAGCACTCACCAGGCCCCTCAGCTCTCCACTCTGCCTGCGGCCTCAGAAGGCTTGACCCTCGTCCCCTCGGCTCAGGCCTCCCAGCACCTGTCGGCAGGGCAGCGTCCCAGACTCCTTACAGCGGCGGAGTCGACATGGCAAGGGAGGGGGAGTGGGGGCCGGGAAAGCCGCCCGCAAAAGCCGCCGCAGCAGCTCAGCCAGCCAGCGCCGGCCCCTCCGCGCGTCACGTGACCGGTGCACCTGTGTGCGCGCGCGCGCACGTGACCGGTCCCGCCGCCTCGCTAGATTCGACGCCCTTGACCCCTCCCGGGCTGCTGTGGCTCGGTCACAGGAACTCCGCGGGCGGGGCAGGCACGGGGCGGGCGCGGGGCGGAGACTTGCGGTGGTTTCCAAAGTCCCTGATGCGACCGGACCAGTGGACTACCTTGAGGAACCTCCGGAGATCTCAGACCCTGGAGTTACCTTGATTGCTGCTCCCTCTGGTTTTTCTTTAACTCCTAACCCAAGCTTGTTTCATAGTACTGTCACACTGCTGGGGGAAGTCGAGCTCCTGTGTCCGTCACGAATTTAAAAGGACCCCGGCCTCCCGAAGGTGGGCAGCAGTCCCAGCATTTGATTACAGCCCTGTACCCCCAACTTTCTTCTCGTATTGAAATTGAAGCACAGTTCTCTCCAACCTGTTGCAAATGTTTAACAACGACTCTAAAAATGTACATACCGCACGTTTTAAAGTTTACTTTGCATTATTAACGTTGTTTTCCAGTACTTTCTTACTTCTAGGCAATATACAAAACAATAAGCCAGACCCAGATTACTAGCATTTGCCCCAGCCGCATCGGGCTAGCCTTTCATTTCCTCCCAAAGCTGTCATTTACTTTCAGGACATTAGGTAAAATTCAACTCTACTTGCATGTGTATAATTGTGATAAGTGGCTCTTTCGCCATTGTGCCTGTATTTCGTCCTCCCCCACATTCCTATAATGGGATGCTTTCAGTGTAGTCCATAGGAATAAATGTGATTTAGAAATGCTGGGTTTTTTTAAAAAAAGTTTTTACATAGTTTATTTATGCTCTAATGAAAAATCCATATCTTCATGGATAAACATCCTACATAGTGCCTTTTATTCCTTCTTTTTGCCAGCACCAACATTCGCCTTTGCAGTACCCCTGACTTACTTTCTTCATTCTGTTCTTGCACTCCTTTTGCTGCTTTCTTGATGTCTTTTTCTTGTCATACAGGCCATGCCTTGCAAGTCTGTGCTTTGGTTCATTTTTCTTTGCACAGTCAAGGGAATCATAAATCATGCCAAAGCCTGTTTTGCCACCACCAAAATGGGTTCTGAATCCAAAGACAAAAATGACATCTGGAGTTGTCTTGTACATGTTGGCCAGTTTTTCTCGAATTTCAGTCTTAGGCACTGTGGCCCTTCCAGGATGAAGGCCATCTATAACCATCTGTTTATGCTGAAGAAGTCTGTTTGTCATGAACTTTCTGGTTCTGATAGTTACAGTGTCATTCATGGTGGCAGCTGGCTCCTCAAACAGCAGGAGAGGGAAAAGAGAAATGCTGTTTTTTAAAGAAGCAGAGGAAAATGTCAGTGGAAGTTAAGAATGGAAAATGGGTTTTGAATGAAAATGTGGTGGATCTTGGTGACAAATTCCTTCATGAATGTTGGTGAGGATCAGCTTAGACATAAACTGCTTGCCTACATTACATATTTCTGAGCTCTCATTACTATTCAGATCATTCCTACTTCTCCTAGGCCTTCTCTAACCCAGTTCACCCATTTTCTGACCAACCTACTGCGCCTTTTGAAATTCTCCCTAAATTCTTAACATATTAACTGAAGTACTAGAAAATGATAGAATAAAAGTTGACAAGGGAACCTATATCTTCTCAATATTATTCTTAAAAATATTAATAAATACACCAGAAGAAAGCAAAACTATGGGACAGCCTCAAAAGAACTCCCCCCCACCCTAAAAAACCCCCCACTCAGATAATTAAGCTAACCAAAGAAGTGTTTCAACAAATTTTTTTTTGTAGGGCGGGGCAATGAGGATTAAGTGACTTGCCCAAGGTGACACAGCTAATAAGTGTCAAGTGTCTGAGGTTGGATTTGAACTCAGGTCCTCCTGAATTCAGGGCCAGTGTTTTACCCACTGCGCCACCTAGCTGCCAACAAGTTTTAAAGATTAAAAGAAGCTGGGGTAAAAATGCTACCCAACATATTTATATACATATATGCGTATACTAAAATAACACCAACTAGGTCTAGAATAAATGTTAGAATTTTCTCAATAATATTTAATTAATTAATTATTCATTTATTTATTTGTTTTTGGTGAGGCAATTGGGGTTAAGTGACTTGCCTAGGGTCACATAGATAGTAATTGTTAAGCATTTGAGGCCAGATTTGAACTCAGGTCCTCCTGAATCCAGGGCTGGTGCTCTATCCACTGCGCCACCTAGCTGCCCCTCAATAATATTTATTAAGAAATAAGTTAACAAATGATCACAAGATGAAATAATAAGGAACTAAGTGCAATGAGGAAATCCTAGGATAAGAATCTTAGAAGTACTCTATGTTCCATCTAATCTTGGCTACTCACTGTCCCCTGAATTTTATATTACATTTTTTCATTTTTGGCAGGCTGTCACAGATGTTTGTAATACCTTTTCTTTTCACCATTACCTGGACTCTCTCCAGACACTACCTCCTCCACATCTGCCCTCTTATCTTTATGCTACCCCCATCCTGGCAACCTATATGTTTTGTCTTCCTCCCATTTGAATATAATCTTCTTTTATATCTTGCTTGTTTATATTTGTATTCCTATCCCTTATCACAGTGCCTTTGCTTAATAAATTCTCACTTATTTACTTAGACAAACACTTGGATTTTTCATTCCATTCACAATCTGACAGTTCAAATCTGAAGGAAAGACAAAGACAAGAGTAAAGTCTCTGTAGATAAAATGATATGAGCTGAAGCTGCTTCAGAGGGTCTGCTCCCGGCCACCAGTGGATTGTTGGTCTGTTCTCATTCAGTCCTCTGGTTACCTGGATAACTGGTCTTGAGCAAGTTACAGTACCCTTATTTTTAAAATTTTTATCTTTTTTTACAATTGTATTCCCCCAAACAGGATACCAGCTCTTTAAGGGCAGATGCTGTTTTGTTTTGATGATTATATCCCTAGTTTCTTGCACAGAAATGGAGCTTAATAAATATTTGCTGACTTGAGTGAAACTTGGGAGCTTAGAAATACCTGTGGAAAATGTAAACAAAACAATAGAGTCAAAAATAATAATTTTACTAAAAGACATCGTAAAGTTGCTATCTAGCTATACTGTCTAAAAATCTAATGATTGGTCACCAATATATTAGAAGCTTTAGCAAGAGTTTAGACTTTTAAGCATTTATTAAGGAGCATAAGAATTTGGTGAAGAGAGAGAAAGAGGCCTAGATGCCGACCTCTATCTATCTCAGGGAGGCAGCATTTCTAGCTCCACTCCCCATGAGGTCCTCATGAAAGAGAGAAAGAGAAGAGCCTTGACCCTTCTTCATCCCACAAGCCTCCTGTCTAAACTGGAAACATCAGACGTCACTTCCTGATGCCAAGGAACTGACCTTCCAAGCCACATGCCCTCAGACGCCTTCTCCTCATGGCAGAGCTTTCCTACAGTAACTCTCCAGCAGGTGGCATCACTCTAATTGTCACAGTCCCTCCTGTGCTTCAAGTGAAGAAACATGGTTTCCTCACATGAAGCAATAACATTACAGATGCTTATGACTAACTAAGTAAAGGGAATGAAAAGAGAGAAAAAGAAATTGAGCGATGCATTGACAAAGGCTAAAGGGGGCACTCCCCTTTTAGTAGGTGGACATCACAAACAGAAAAAACCTAAAGAGGCACTCCCCTTTAATAAGTGGACATTATAAACAGTGTATACAATGTGGAAAAGGAAAACAGGAAAATGTTCATTTAAGTCTTTGAAAATCTTTTTCTTAGATGATTCTTGGGATGTCCTCTGGGTGTAGTTGTGAAGTCTCTCAGGTGTTTCAGATATTGATAATCAACTAGAAGGTTTCCTACAAAATTGAGCTTAACACAACTTTAAATAGCTTTGCCCATAACCAAATCAAACAATGAGAGTTCTCAAAAACATATCTAAGGAATTCAGAATCTCAGTTGGTTTTTTTTTGGAGGGGTGAGGCAGTTGGGGTTAAGTGACTTGCCCAGGGTCACACAGCTAGTAAGTGTTAAGTGTCTGAGGCCGGATTTGAACTCAGGTCCTCCTGACTCCAGGGCTGGTGCTCTATCCACTGTGCCACCTAGCTTCCCCCAGAATCTTAGTTGTTACACATGAAACATATAATATAAAAAAAATTGAAACATTCTCTAAAACATAATATTACTATACTCCTCTAAAATATTACTTAATATTACTTAATATTACTAATATTAATATTACTTAATATTACTTACTTAATATTACTACAACATTGTGGTGGGAGAAATAGAGGTAGTAAAGTAGAAAGAATGCTCTCCTTGGAGTCAGAAGACATGGATTTGAATCCCACTTCAGCTACTTGCTGGTAGGACCAGGTGTCATAACTAGAAGGGACCTTAGAGACTATCTAGCTGAACTCCCCCACTTTATAGATGAATAAACTTTGCCCAGGAATTTGCCCAGGGTCATACAGGTAGTAAATATCAGGACCAATATTTGAACCTTGGTCTTCTGACTCCAGAGACAGTGTCCTTTCCATTGCACCACACTGGCTCTATTTAACTTCTCTAGGCCTCAGTTTCTTTTTTTTTCTTTTTTTTTGGCCTCAGTTTCTTCATCTGTAAAATAAGAGGGTTAGATGAGATGACCAGCCAATAGCTAACAACCCTGATTGAAGAGCTTCTTTACACTTTCTTGACATTGGCCAATTAAAGCCTGAAATAGGACACCTGCCATGAGGTACAAACAGGCCATTTCAAAGTCTAAAGGAGTAAGCCTTTACATCTCATCTTTGTTACCTGTCCCTTACACCCTGAAATTTCATCAAGTGGGTTGGAGGAACTCAATTGATCAGAGTACCCTGATCCACTCCCTTATATACACATACAAGAATAAAGAATGAGGGGAAAAACCCAAAATGTCATGGGAAAAATAGTGGAGGTTCATAAGTATTCCTCTGTAAAGAATTACACTCCCCCACACTGTCCAATTAGGATTAAAATGTTTTTTTATTTGGCACTAGAGAAAGTGACAGAAAGGTAAGTCAAAGACTTTACCCCTGGAGAAGAGGTGAATTAGAAACATCCTCCTCCCAGAACAGAAGGAAGGCAAAAGCTTGTTGTTGTTTGTTGTTGTTGTTGTTGTTTGCAGGGCAATGAGGGTTATGTGACTTGCCCAGGGTCACACAGCTAGTTAAATGTCAAGTGTCTGAGATTGGATTTGAACTCAGGTCCTCCTAAATCCAAGGCCAGTGCTTTATCCACTGTGCCACCTAGCTGCCCCTTGTTTTTGTTTTTTTGTTTTTGTTTTTGTTTTTTGTAGGGCAAACGCTTTTATAGAGGATAGATGGGGTGACTGCCTGAAAATGGAAAGTTCCTTTTGGGAATGGGGTAGGGGAAAGCATGGATGCTTGTCATTCCTGTGAGTTGAGGGGAATTTTTTTTTGAATGATAGTCTGGAGTTATCTCTGTCTCTTAACTCTGGTCAGGTAGTAGCATCACCTAACTGACTTTCATGCTATAGAATTTTATCTTCCCTTCTTCCGTGTATCTGTCCTGATATCTAGTTGGCCAGTCTAAACCACACACCCTACTTTTCAGCTTCCTTTTATATACTGTCTTCAGGGACTGTTTTTGTTTTTTGTTTTTGTTTTTTTTTTTTGCTTGCATTTGTATCCCCAGGGCATAGACCATTGTCTAGCATGCGGTAAGCAATTAATAAATGCTTGTTGACTGACTGATTGGAAGTTACATCTCTGAAAAATTTATAGAATTTAAAGTATACAATATAGTCACTTCATTTAATAGTATGTGTGTGTGGCGGGGTGAAAGTAGGGGAAGGATTAGTATTGGTGGACTAAAAAAGATTATATTACTTTTGGACCAAATACATTTTTTTTTTGCTTAGAATTTTATTTTCCAAATTACATGTATAAAAACAAATCTTGACATCAATTTTTTTTTTTGGTGAGGCAATTGAGATTAAGTGACTTGCCCAGGGTCACACAGCTAGTAAGCTTCAAGTGTCTGAGGCCGGATTTGAACTTAGGTCCTCCTGAATCCAGGGCCAGTGCTCTATTCACTGTGCTACCTAGCTGCCCCTTGACATCAATTTTAAAAAACTTTGTGTTCCAACTTCTCTTCCTCCCTCCCTTCCCACCTCCCCCCCCCCCAAGAACTGGAATTTGGCCATAATATTCCTGGAGGTTTTCCTTTTGGGATCTCTTTCAGGAGGTGATCAGTGGATTCTTTCAATTTCTATTTTGCCTTCTGCTTCTAGAATATCAGGGCAATTTTCCCAGTTCATGTAGGTCCTTCCAGGTTCTTCTGATAGCATCCTGTTCATCATAACTTTTATATAATACCTTAAACTTGACAAAGAATTTTCTTCACAATAGCCCAGCAGAGCAGGTACCATATGTTTTGCCCTTATAGTCAATCATCATAACTATTTCCCTCCATCCTATTCCCTTCCTATGATATTTACTCTATTTTCTATCTTCTTTTACCCTGTTCCTCCTCAAAAGTGTTTTACTTCTGTAGCACAATACCATTCCACCACAGTCATATACCACAGCTTCTTCAGTCATTCCTCAATAGATGGACATTCCCTTTATTCCCAATTCTTAGCTACCACAAAGAGTTGCTATAAATATTTTTTGTACAATTTCCCCCCTTTTCTCTTTTTCACAATTACTATTGTTAACTGTCTCCCTCCATCCTATTCCCTTCTCCATGATATTTACTCTGTTATCTATCTTCTTTCACCCTATTCCTCTTCAAAAGAGATTTGCTTCTGTCTGTAGCCTCCCCCAATCTGCCCTCCCTTCTTTTGCCCCTCTCTCTTTATCCCTTTCTCCTCCTATTTTCTTTTAGGGTTAGATAGATTACTCCACCCAATTGAGTGTGAATGTCATTCTCTCCTTGAGACAATTCTGATAAGATTGAGGTCTTTGAGCCAATTCAGATGAGTGTTAGGATCATTTAAAAGCATTTTACTTCTGACTGCCCCCTCCCCCTGCTCTGCCAACCCTTCTTTTACCCTTCCCTCCTTATCCTCTTCCCATCTTACTTTCCTGTTGGGTTAAATAGATTACTCCTCCCAACTGGGTGTGTACGTTATTCCCTCTTTGAGCCCGCTTTGATGAGATTAAGGTCTTTGAGCTAATTCTGTGTTCTAAATTTTTCTTCCTCCCTCCCTCCTCAACCCTCCCTATGAAATCAAGCAATTCAATATGTCATACATGTGCAGTTATTCAGAACATCTTTACCTTCCTCAAAAGTGTTTTGCTTTTTACCGCTCCCTCCCCCAATCTGCCCTTCCCTCCTTCCCCTCTTCTCTCCCCCACCATCTCCTTCCCCTCCCACGTTCCCTCAGGGCAAAAATATATTACTATACCCACTTGAGTATGTATGTTATTCCCTCTTTGAACTAATTCTGATGATACTATCAGAATGAGGTTCACTCACTCCCCCATTCCTTCCTGCTCTTCTCCTCCCTTCCATAAGCTTTTTTTTCTTGTTTCCTTCATGTGAACTACCTGTCCCCTTCCCCCTCCCCCAGTGCATTCCTCCTACCCCTCCACCCTATTTTAAAGATGTCATCATGGGTTAGCTAGGTGGCACAGTGGACAAAGCACCAGCCCTGGACCTAGGAGATCCTGAGCCCAAATCTGGCCCCAGACCTCAGACACCCCACAAAGAACAAGGATAAACAAAAAATAAATGCTTTACAGATATCATCCCTTCATATTCAGTTCAGACCTGTGTCCTCTAATTATATTCCTTTCAGATGCCCTAATACTGAGAGAGTTCTTATGAGTTCAAAGTATTATCTTCCCATGTAGGAATGTAAACAGTTTAATCTTTTAATATCCCTCATGATTTTTTTTTCCTGTTTACCTATTTAAGCTTCTCCAGTGTCTTGTATTTGAAGGTCAAATTTTCTATTCATTTCATGTCTTTTCATCACAAATGCCTGAAAGTCTTCTTTTTCATTGAAGTCCCATCTTTTCCTCTGAAAGATTATACTCAGTTTTGCTGGGTAGGTGATTCTTGGCTGTAGTCCCAGTTCCTTTGCCCTCTGGAATATCACATTCCATGCCCTCTGGTCCTTTAATGTAGATGATGCTAGATCTTGTTTTATCCTTATTGTAGCTCCACAGTATCTGAATTCTTTTTTTTTAGCTGCTTGCAGTATTTTCTCCTTGACCTGGGAGTTCTGGAATTTGGCCATAATATTCCTGGAGGTTTTCCTTTTGGGATTTCTTTCAGGAGGTGATCAGTGGATTCTTTCAATTTCTATTTTGCCTTCTGCTTCTAGAATATCAGGGTAAGTTTCCCTGACAGTCTCTTGGAAGATGCTGTCTAAACTCTTATTTTGGTCATGGTTTCCAGGTAGTTCAATGATTTTCAAATGATCTCTCCTGGATCTATTTTCCAGGTCAGCTGTTTTTCCAAGGAGATATTTCATATTGCCCTCTTTTTAAAAAAAAAAATTCATTTGGATTTGCTTTACTGTGTCTTGGTTTCTCACAAAGTCACTAGCTTCCATTTGTTCAGTCCTAATTCTTAGGCAATTATTTTTGTCAGAGAGCTTTTGTATCTCCTTTTCCGTTTGGCTTTCAAGCTGTTGACTTTTTTTCTCATGACTCTCCTGCATTGCTCTCATTTCTCTTTCCATTCTTTCCTCCACCTCTCTAAATCTTCCTTCTATCTCTCCTACTTTCTCTTCAAAGTCCTTTTTGAACACTTCCATGGCCTGAGACCAATTCATATCGTTCTCGGAAGCTTTGGATGTAGGGGCCCTGAAGCTGCTATCCTCTTCTGAGGTTGCACCTTGATCTTTTTGCTAAAGAAACTTTCTAAAGTTCTCAACTTTCTTTGCTTGCTCATCTTACCATCTTTTACTTGACCTTTAACTCCCTCTTACAGTGGGGCCCTACTTCCAAGCTACAGTGGGGCCCTACTTCCAAGCTACACTGTCCCAAGCTTCAGAGGGTCTCAGGTGTTTTGGTTTGAGGGAGGGAAGGTTTTTCTCTTGCCTGGCCTGTTCTCTGGCCCAAAGATAACCTCAAGCCAACATACTAATTAACCAGCCAGCAGAGTTCTGTGGTGGTTAGCTCCAATGAGCCTGTGACCCTCCCTGACCTGGGCCTCCTGATGCTCAGGATTTCTTCCTGGTTCCCAGCTGGGGTGGGATAGCCAAATTCCTCCTTAGGTCCTGCAGACACCCCTGTATTCCCCTCCCCCCACCCCCTGGCCATCCATTCAGCCCTCTCACCAGACCATAAGCTTAGCTCCAGAAGATGCTGGTGCTGCAGCTGATTTGGAGGCCTGGGGGTAAGTTCCTCTGGTACAGTGTGCCTGGGGTCTGTGTTTGCTTGATTGAGGGGATGGACTCTTCTTGAAGCCCAGCATGGCCTCTTTTAATCTGTGTTTGGCTGGAAAATAATCTTAGCCTGTCTTTTTGTGGGTCTTTCTGCTCCAGGGGTTCTTTTATTGCTGTTTTTAGGGTCCCAAATAAATGATTTAATGAAGAATGTTAGCTGATAAGTCATTTAACAATTATGACAGTGACATTGGTGCAGGCTCCATGTGTGCTTGGTGGGTGTCCTGTGTGACCCTTGGGATACTTTACTAGTCCAAATGGCTCACATTAGTTCACATCTTGTCTCCTATGTGCCTATAGAAAGAGGCATATGATCATTAATCAGCCAGGCAGAGCAGTTTATACTTTTACCCACCAGGTGGCACAATATTCTAGCCATGAGCCCAAGGGTGCCATTGATTTTGCCATATGCATCAAAGGTCTCCTAGGTGTGCATGTGTAAGAAGCCCTATTCTGCCAAGCTACCTGGCTCCAAAGAGTTGGGCAAAGAGAAATCCCTGATGATCCTAGCTCTGAATGAATCCAAGGTATGCTATGACATATGGGTCAGAATCATTAAAGCATGGAAATGTCTATATTTTTAGTCCTGTTGTACCTCAGGGGGAAATTTCTGTTGTCAACATATTGATGATTTACAAATAATCAACTTTTCTGTGGTCATATGATTTATTAAGCATATTAAAACGAGGTTGCTAAGAAATTGTCAAATGTTCCATAAGATGGTGTTCTTTGCCCTAATCATCTCTAAATCTTCTCCCACTTACTCTCCACCTTCTTAGGGGGTTCTTAGAAAACAGTATTACAAGACCTCTTGTAATAGATTAAGTTAGGAGTTGTATGTTTGGTATCCTTTATAGGGTCAGAGAATTGCTAAAGCAAATAAACTCAAAGTATTTTAGGTGATTGTATCTATTAAAACCATAGATTTATGAATTTGGCAAGCATTTACTGGAAGGATTGTTAACTGATGTGGATTCAAGTGAGATAACATCTATGTAAAGCACTTGCAAACTTTTAAGTTTGCTATGTTTGAAGTGCTGTATCAATGCTAGCTGTTATTCTTCTTATTCCCCCTTACCTGTCAAGAATGCTCAACTAAAAAATGAAGTCTAATAGTTTATCTCATTTTCTGAGGGGCTTCTAGATAATTCTAAGCAATTCTCTGTAACTAGAGATGCTGAATTATAGTTGTATTATTGAACAAAGTATTTAACAGAAAGGAGAAAAGTATGAATGGATGAAAAAAACACTTAGTAAAGGTCTCTTGTCCTTTACAAGATGAAAATGTGACTACCTTGACAATTTTATCTCTGTTGCCTACCCCTTATTTTCTATTATTTCTATTAAGTGACTTGGGGGAACTCAAATGATCAAACTCCCCTGATTAATCCTCCTATACACCCCTTCCTTCTACTTTCTACATATAAGCTGTTTCCAAGTGATAGAAACAGCCCACTTGCTGGCTACTTAGATTCAATTCTATTAACATCATGCCTCTCCCAAGAGAGGTTTATTACCAAGGAACTCATTATTATGGAGAATGCTTCAATTTTGGCATTCATGCTTCATTAGTGCCTTTGCCCCTCTAATTGGATGATGGCTAGAGAGTAGAGCAAAAAGTTCCCCTCAAAGCCTCCCCTTAAAGGGGGCCCAGAAGCCCAGGTGATTCTTCATTTCCCACCATCTTTTCAGTTTCAAGTCAATGTTATGTCCCTAGCCCTCTAGCTTTTTAACTCCTTTTGTGTGTTCCTTGAAGGTAGGGACTGTCTTTTTCTTATTTGTATCCCCAGCACTTAATACTGTTCCTGGCACATAGTAGGTGCTTAGTAAATGTTGTATTGATGAAGAAGGATATGTATGTCTCAAGCTTAAAAGTAAAGTCAAGGGGCAGCTATGTGGCACAGTGGATAAAGCACCGGCCCTGCATTCAAGAGGACCTGAGTTCAAATTCGGCCTCAGACATTTGATGCTTACTAGCTGTGTGACCTTGGGTAAGTCACTTAACCCTCATTGCCCTGAAAAAAATAAACAAAAAAAGTAAAGACAAATAAAAGGGACTTAAAAATATAGTTCAAAGGACTAGGTTTCTAACTTTAGTACCAGCTATTGATCATTATTGATTGTTTATTTGCTCATATTGCCATGTTACAAAATCCTAGTAAATATTAACAATATTTGGAATATGACTAGTTAGAATTAGACCTGTATTAATAATTTACTATTCCATGAAATCTCTGGAATCCTTAAAGCCAAATATTGCTGGTTTTTCATTACTTTGCACTATGAATATATTTTTGACTTACTTTATATTATATATTAGATAATTACTTTGTTCTTGAGTTTGTAATTTTAATGAAAGTTTTATTCTCTGAGATAATTACTTAGAATTCTTTGGAAGCCCCTTTGATGGGCATTTCAACCACAAACTTTCTCTTAAAAATCAGGATTCTCGGCTTCTAGGGTAGATCCTTATAATACAATTCTTCAACTAATTACTTGATATATTAATATGTAAGGGGGAAAGATAATGAGTTCTATTTGGATAGGTTAAGTTTAAGATGTCTATTGGAATCCAGTTTGAAGTATCTGAAAGGCAATTGGAAATACAAGACTGAAGGTCCACAGAGAAGTTAGGATAAAGTATGTGGATCTGAGAATCATCAGCATAGAGATGATAATTAAATCCATGGGGGCTGATGAAACCATTAAGTGAAGTAGTATAAAGGGAGAAGAAAAGGCAGCCCAGGACAGAGTCATGTGGGACACTGATGGTTAGTGGGCATGACCTGAATGAATTAGGTAAGAGAACAAGGAGAGCATGTTGTCTCAAAAATCTAGAAAGAAGAGAGAATCAAAGAGGAAAGAGTGATCAACAGTGTCAAACACTGCAGAGATGTTAGCGAGAATGAGGATCGAGAAAAGGCCATTGGATTTGGTAATTAAGAGATTATTGTTAACTTTGGAGAGAGCAGCCTGGGTGGAATAATAAGGTTGGAAGCTGGATTATAAAGGGTTAAGAAGAGAGTGAGGAGGCAGCTAGGTGGCACAGTGGATGGAGCACCGGCCCTGGATTCGGGAGCACCTGAGTTCAAGTCTGACCTCAGAAACTTGACACTTGTTAGCTGTTTGACCCTGGGCAGGTCACTTGGCCCCAGTTGCCTCACACACACAAAAAAATAAATAAAAATTAAAAAAAAAAAAAGAGAGAGTGAGAGGAAGTAGAGGCACCTATTGACTTCATCACAAATACACTCAGAGTCTACACTGACTCCTGCTGCTTGTAATTGGAAGAAAATCTTTGTTGCTTGTTTGGAGGAGCTGGAAGAAAAAGCTTTTCTGCTGGGAAGAGATGTCCAGAGAGGAAAGGTTCTACCTTTACTTTCTCCTGTACTATTATCTATTGCCTAAGAGGTGGAAACCCCTGAGGGCCCAGGCAAAGAAGCTGACTTGGAAACTCTCTGTAGACCCAAGACTCAGGGAAATTACTTTTGCTGAAAGGGCATAATGCTATCCTATTGCCCAACCAAGAGAACAGACTTGGAAAAGCTCTGCAGATTACATGCTTGGGGGATTTGCTTTTTATGAAAGAGCATAATGCTTCCTTAGCACTCAATTACAAGAGCATACCTGGGAAAGTTCAGCAGTTACTGAGCTCAGGATTCTGTTTTGCTGAGAGAATTTAAAATGGTCTTGACAACCCAGAAGAAGAGTTGTCCTACCCAACAGAAGAACAGAGGGGCTGATTCAGTGATTTATGTCAGCTGTCTTTGAAGTTTGGAACCAGAGTTGTAAGTTGCACTAGGAGCAATGGGTTTCCTCCTCAGTTTGTATCCACTCTCCCCCATGGACACTGTGTGTCTTAGTGGGAGAGTGAGTGAGTCCAAAGTTTTTGGGTGGAATGTTATGTTTTGATTATTCTTGTTTGCTTCCTTTTTAGTGAATTTTTCTCATTAAGAGTTACTAGTATCATTCTGGCTGATTTGTTAAATGGGAAGCATACCTCATTTTAGGGTAGGGATTCAAGAGCTACGCTTGTGAGTAGTAGGAGTTTAGTTCCTCCATACCATGGTTACTCCTAGGATTTTTAGAGTGAGTTTTAGCAATGTAGTGACCCCTGTTTAGGAAACACCTCAACCTGATGGTATGTGTTCAAGCTAGGGTGAACAACCCAGACCAGAGAATAGAGAGGGAGAAGAGTGGGGTGAAGTTCTCAGCCCATGCTGCAAATAAATCTACAAATATTAAATAAATTTCTAATAAATCCAAATCCTGTACACAAAACTGAGTCACTACTGAGTGACTGTTTACTTGCTTTGACACAACAGTTTTTCTAGTCCTCTTTTTCATTACATCACACAGATCCACAACAAATGGAATCCAATGTCTTTAAGGTATAGATTTGTTAGCTATAGTCACTAGAGGCACTTTTCTCCACTATGGAACTGTTCCTACCAAGTAAACCAATTCACTTGTGTGGACTGGTCAAGTACCTTTCTCCCTTTTTAGTGTCTGGTAACCAATGACAAATTCTTACTATTATATACTCCTTTTAAATTATTTTTTTCAATCAGCAAATATTCACCTTCTCTCTCTCCTACCCCACAACTGAGAATGAAAGAAAAACAAAACCACTGTTGCAAACTTGTATAGTTAAGCAAAACAAATTTCCACATTAGCCATGTCCAAAAAAATCTCATTTTCCATTCTGAGTCTTTTACTTCTCTATCAGAAGGTGAGTAACATGTTTCATTGTTAGTCTTCTGAAATTTTGGTTGGTCATCATTCCAATCAGAATAATTTCAAAGTTGTCTTTATAATATTGTTCTCTTGGTTCTGCTTATTTCACTCTTCATCAGTTAATACAAGTCTTTCCAGGTATTTCTAAGACCAATTAATATTTCTCTTGGAAGCTTTAAATATAGGGGCCCTAACATTGATATCTTCCTCTGAGGGTGCACCTCGATCTTCCTTGTCACTGAAGAAACTTTCTATGGTCCTCACCTTTCTCTGTCTGCTCATCTTGCCTTTCTTTTACTTGCCTTTTAGCTCCTTAGAGTGGGACACTGTTTCCAGGCTGCAGTATCCCAAGTTTCAGAAGTCCCAGGTGGTACGATTTAAGGAGGATCAGGTTCTTCACTTGCGTGGCCTGTTCCTGGTCCGTAGATGACTTCAGATCGACTTGCTAATCAACCGGCTTTGTGTGTTGTGGTTGTCAGCTCCAATGAACCTTTGCCACTTCCCCACCTGGGCCATTGCTATTCAAGCCTACCTCCTGGTTTCCAGCAGGGGTGAAAAACCCAAGTTCTGCCTCAGCACCAGCATAGACCCCTGTAGTCTCCCCGCTGCCAAGGGTTCAGTCCTCGCACCAGGCTGTGAGCTTAGTTCCAGATGACATTGGTGCTTCAGCTGATTCTACTCTGTTGCTTTTGTCATGGGAGGATTATGGGCCCCGGTTACCCCAACAATTCTCTGGGGGGTTCAAGGAACTTTTTCCTTGAAACCTTAGGGGTTTTACCTTGAAATCAAGCAGGCCTCTCCTTGAACTCAATCAAGGACACACACACACACACACAGAGGCATCTAAGGGAGATAAGCGGCACAGATCGAACTGAGCATGCTCCAGGACCATCACCCTACATTCCAGTCATCCTAAGCACCTGAATGAGGTAATCCAGGAGAAGACCACCTGGAACCTCCCATCAGCAGACTGCTTAGACCCATCAGGACAAAGTTGACACCCACCACCAGATTGCTCACGAGGGATTCCTCCTACCCCAGCGCAACATGGGAAGACCACCAGCCCCTCACCCAATAAGAGACTCTTACCCACCCCATCTAAACCATATAAAATGGCACCCCACAAGTTAGCTGGGGAAGAAAGCATTTTGTTCTGGCAAAACCTTCCTCCTGGCCGATTTCTCTTGTACCCCAATAAACCTGTTCTTTTATTCCTAATTAGGTCTTGTGCAAGAGCGTAATTCTTTACAGAGGAATCCTAAGGACCCATGTGCTTTCTTCTATCAGTTTCTCCCCCATATCACTTTCTTGACCTGCATATAGGTTTCTTAGGAGACAAGTAAGACTCTCTGGTACTCCCATCTCTTTGAGGACTTGCCACATTTTGTTATGAGCCACACAAAGACTTTAGTATAGTCCAGGGCTTCTTAAACTTTTTCTACTTGTAACCCCTTTTCGCCCAAGAAAATTTTATGCAACTCTGGTAATACAGATATATAAAATAGGTACACATAACCTTTTAGTGTTGCCAAATTTTTCACAAACCCCACATTCTATTACATGACCCTATATGGGGTTGCAACCCACAGCTTAAGAAGGTAGGGTATAGTCAATGAAGCAGAAGTATATTTTTTCTGGAACTTCTTTGGTTTCTCCACAATCCAGTGAATGTTGGCAATTTGGTCTCTACCTCCTTTGCCTTTCTGAAAACCAGTCTGTTCTTCTGTTAGGTTTGGTTTTTTTTTGTGAGGCAGTTGGGGTTGTGACTTGCCCAGGGTCACACAGGTAGTAAGTGTTAAGTGTCTGCGGCCAGATTTGAACTCAGGTCCTCCTGACTCCAGGGCTGGTGCTCTATCCACTGTGACACCTAGTTGCCCCCTAGTCTGCTCTACTGGTAATTCTTGGTTCACATATTGCAGAAGCATAGCTTGCAGAGTCTTAAGTATAACTTTCCTGGCATGTGAAATAAGTGTAATTGTTCAGTCATTTGAATATTCCTTGGCATTCTTTAGGATTGGGATGTAAAGTGATCTTTTCTGATTCAGTGGCCATTGTTTTGTTTTCCAAATTTGCTGGGATAATGAGTGTAGCATTTTTTTTTTCTGAGCAATTGGGGTTAAGTGACTTGCCCAGGGTCACACAGCTAGTAAGTGTTAAGTGTCTGAGGCCGGATTTGAACTCAGGTCCTCCTGAATCCAGGGCTAGTGCTCTATCCACTGCACCACCAAGCTGCCCCTGAGTGTAGCATTTTAACAGTATCAACTTTTAGGATTTTAAATAGCTTATCTGGAATTCCATCACCTTTGCTAGTCCTATTGTTAGCAATGCTTTCTAAGGCCTACTTGATTTCATTCTCCAGGATGTATGGTTCTAGATCAGTAACCATACCATCCTGGATATTGGTGATGTTAAGATGTTTCTTGGGGCAGCTAGGTAGCACAGTGGATAGAGCACTGACCCTGGAGTCAGGAGGACCTGAGTTCAAATTCGGCCTCAGACACTTAACACTTACTAGCTGTGTGACCCTGGGCAAGTCACTTAACCCCAATTGCCTCACCAAAAAAAAAAAAAAAAAGATGTTTCTTGCATAGTTTTCTACATATTCTTGCCACTTCTTCTTAAGCTCTTCTACTTCTCTTAAGTCCTTACCATTTTTGTTTCTTATCATGCCCATTTGGGATGAAATGTTCCTTGTATATCTCTAATTTTCCTGAAGACATCTCTTTCCCATTCTATTGTTTTCTTCTATTTATCTATTATCTATTTATTTATTTTCTTCAGCTATTTGCAAAGCCTCAAGACAGCCATTTTGCTTTCTTGCTCTATTTTTTTCCTTTGGAATTTTTTGTTGTTGTTGCCTACTGTACAATATTGTGAATCTCTGTCTATAGTTTTTCAAGCACTCTATCAGATCTAATCCCTTAAATCTATTAATTACTTTCATTTCATATTCATAAGGGACCAGAGATTAGGGGAAGAGCCAAGATGGTGGAGAGAAGCCAGGAAGTTGCCCCAAATGGGGAAAAAAATTGGTCAAACGGAAAAGGAGATGTAAAAGCTTAATGAGGAAAATAATGCCTTAAAAATTAGAATTGGGCAGATGGAAGCTAATGACTCAATAAGACACCAAGAATCCATCAAGAATAATCAAAAGATTGAAAAAATAGAAGAAAATGTGAAATACCTCATTGGAAAGACAACTGACCTGGAAAATAGATCCAGGAGAGATAATCTAAGAATTAGTGAACTACTTGAAAGCCATGATAAAAAAAAAAGTCTAGGCACCATATTCCAGGAAAATATTAAGAACTGCCCTGATATCAGAGGATAAAATCATCATTGAAAGAATCTACTGATCAACTCCTGAAAGAGACCCCAAAAGGAAAACTCCAAGGAATATTGTAGCCAAATTCCAGAATTATCAGGTGAAGGAGAAAATACTACAAGCAGCAAGAAAGAAATAATTTAAATATCATGGAGCCACAGTCAGGATTGCTCAGGACCTGGCAGCTTCAACATTAAAGGATCGCAAAGCTTGGAATATGATATTCTGGAAGGCAAAGGAGTTTGGATTACAACCAAGAATCAACTACCCAGCAAAACTGATCATTCTCTTTCAGGGGAAAAGATGGACATTCAATGAAATTGGGGACTTTCAAGGTTTCCTGATGAAAAGACCAGAACTGAATAGAAAATTTGATCATAACATACAAGACTCAAGAGAAGTAAACAAGGTAAACAAGGGGGAAATAGGGGACTTCCAAGGTTTCCTGAAGAAAAGACCAGAAGTGAACAGAAAATTTGATCTTCAAATACAAGACTCAAGAGAAGTATAAAAAGGTAAACAGTGGTGAAAAAGTTATTCAATAAGGTTAAACTGTTTACATCCCTATCAGGGAAGATAATACTTTTGACTCTTGAGATCTGTATCTCTATAAGGGTATAGTTTTTTGTTTGTTTGTTTGTTTTGTGTGTTTTGCAGGGCAATGAGGGTTAAGTGACTTGCCCAGGGTCATATAGCTAGTACATGTCAAGTGTCTGGGGCTGGATTTGAACTCACATCCTCTTGAATCCAGGGCTGGTGTTTTATTCACCATACTACCTAGCTGCCCCAGCTTACTCTTTAAGGAAGTAAAAGGGTAAGGGGAAAAGGGTGGCACTGATAGAAGGGAGGGTAGAGGCAGGGGAGGAAAGGGGAAAGAAAAGGGAGGGCAGCTGATAAAAGCGAGGGCATATTGAGGGAGGTGGTGGTCAAAAGCAAAACACTGGTGAGGAGGAATAGGGTGAAAGAAAACAAAAAGAGTACAAACAAAGGGGAAAAGAAAATGGAGGGAAATACACAATTAGTAATCATAACTGTGAATGTGAATGGGATGAACTCTCCCATAAAATGGAAGCAAATAGCAGAGTGGATTAAAAACCAGAATCCTATAACATGTTGTTTACAAGAAACACATTTGAAGCAAAGAGATACACACAGAATAAATGTAAAAGTTGGAGCAGAATATATTATGCTTCAGCTGAAATAAAAAAAGCCAGGGTAGCAATCCTTATCTCAGACAAAGCAAAAGCAAAAATAGACCTAATTAAAAGAGATAAGGGGGAAAAAAAGAGATAGAGAAGGAAACAACATCTTGCTAAAAGGTACCATGGACAATGAAGTAATATCAATATTTTTTCTTCTTTTTTTGCAGGGCAATGAGGGTTAAGTGACTTGCCCAAGGTCACACAGCTAGTAAGTGTCAAGTATCTGAGGCCAGATTTGAACTCAGGTCCTCCTGGATCCAGGGCCACTGCTTTACCCACTGTGCCACCTAGCTGCCCCCCCGTAATATCAATATTAAACATATATGCACCAAGTGGTATAACATCCAGATTCTTAGAGAAGTTAAATGAGATATAAGATGAAATAGACAGCAAAACTATACTAGTGGGGGATCTTAACCTTCCCCCCTCAGAACTAGATAAATCTAACCAGAATAAATAAGAAAGAAGTTAAAAAGGTGAACAGAATTTTAGAAAAGTTAGATATAATAGACATGTGGAGAAAATTGAATGGGGATAGAAAGGAATTTTTTCTCAGTGGTATATGGCACATACACAAAAATTGACCATGTGCTAGGGCACAAAAACCTCACAGTCAAAGGTAGAAAGGCAGAAATAGTAAGAAAGAGCCATGGAAAAATAGACTGAAAATTAATTGGAAACTAAATAATCTCATCCTAAAGAATGGTGGGTTAAACAACAAATCATAGAAACAATCAATAACTTTACCCAAGAGAATGACAATAATGAGACAACATACTAAAACTTATGGGATGCAGCCAAAGCAGTTCTTAGGGGAAATTTTATATCTCTAAATGCTTACATGAATAAAATATAGAAAGATCAATTAATTTTGGGCATGCAGCTAGAAAAAGATCAAATTAAAAATCCCAATTAAATACTAAATTACAAATCCTGAAAATCAAAGGAGATTAGTAAAATTGAAAGTAAAAAATGATAGAGTTAATTAATAAAACTATGAGCTGTTTTTTTGAAAAAATAAATAAAATAGATAAAACTTTGATTAATTTGATTTTAAAAGAAGAAAACCAAACTACCAGTATCAAAATTGAAAGGGGTGAATTCACCACCAATGAAATGGAAATTAAAGCAATAATTAGGAGCTGTTTTACTCATCTGTATGCCAATAAATTGGACAATCTAAATGAAATGAAAGAATATTTACAAAAATATAAACTGCCCAGATTAACAGAAGAGGAAATAAAATCCTTAAATAAGCCCATTTTAGAAAAAGAAATTTAGGGGGCAGCTGGGTGGTGCAGTGGATAGAGCACTGGCCCTGGATTCAGTTCAAATCTGACTTCAGACACTTGACACTTACTAGCTGTGTGACCCTGGGCAAGTCACTTAACCCCTGTTGCCCCACAAAAAAAAAGAAATTTAACAAGCCATCAATGAACACTCTAAGAAAAAAATCTTCAGGGCCTTTACAAGTGAATTCTACCAAAAATTTAAAGAACATATTCTTAAGGGGCCTTATTTAGGTCATACCTATGTGGTCTGATGGTTTTTCCTGCTTTCTTCAAATTAAGTCTGAATTTTGCAATAATATGCTTATCATCCGAGACTTAGTCAGCTGTAGGCTTTGTTTTAGCTGACTACATAGAGCTTCTCCACCTTTGGTAGCAAAGTATATTGACCACCTGGTGATGTCTATGTGTAGAGTCACCTTTTAGGTTGTTGAAAAAAGTGTTTGCTATGACCAGTGAATCAGCTTGACAAAACTCTATTAGTTTCAGCCCCGTTTCATTAAGTACTCCATTAAGGTCGAACTTGCCTTTTGTTCTGATTATTTTCTTATTTCCTAATTTAGCATTCCAATTCCCTACAATGAATGTGACATCTTTTGTGTGTGTGTGTGTGTGTGTGTGTGTGTGTGTGTGTGTGTGTGTTATTTCTAGAACTGATGAACTTTGGCCTCTTCCCAATCAGTGTTTGGAATATAGACTTATATTACTATGATGCTTTGTATCTAACAAGTATCATTCTGTCATTTTTTAGATTATGCCCCAGTACTGCTTTTCTCAGCCTTTTATTGAGTATAAAGACCATCCCACAGTAGTATATGTAATGATCAGCTTAATTAAATTTACCCATTCCTATCCATTTAAGTTCAGTGACACCCAAGATGTCAATGTTTAAACTTTCCATCTTCTGTTTGACTACATCTAGCTTACCTTGGTTTATGGATTTCATTTTCTATGTAATATTGATCCTTACAGCATTGACTTTTTCTTCTATCACCAGACACATCTGCAGTTGAGCTTCCTTTTGCCTTTGGCTCAGACTCTTCATTTTTTCTGGAACTATTTGTTGTCCTCCACTTCTCATCAGTAGTGTTTTGGATACCTTCTGACTTGAGGACTCATCTTCTGGTGTTATGTCTTTTATCATTTTAATATTGTCTATGGGTTTTTCTTGTCAAAGATACTGAAGTGGTTTGCCATTTCCTACTTTAGTGGATCACTTTTTGTCAGGGGGTACCTGAAAAGGCTTTTTGATGGAAGTAACATCTGACCCATGCTTTGAAGCTAGGGACTCTTTAAATGCAAGATAAGGAAGAAGTGTATCCAACCTGTACTGAGAATATCTAGTAGGCCAGTTTAATTAGAACACAAGGTTTGTGGAGGGGAGGGGGGGTGATATGTAATACATTTAAAAAGATAGGTGAGAGCCATGTTATTCTGAGGAGTTTGTATTCCAGTGGTGTGCTTAAACCAATTTCTGTTGATCAAGGAGAGCCATTGTTAAATGTTCAGTGTGAGCATTTACACCAGGCAAACTACAAATTACGGACTGATTTATTGTTTTGTTGCTTGTGTAGACTTAAGAATATGATGGTTATAATGTTTGTAATGCGGGTTAAACTTAAAACTGTGTCAAAGAGCAGGTCGTTAAAACATTTACTAGCACAATTCTGATTATATAACTGAGAGCTAGGGCAAAGACCTGGAGTCAAAGAGTAGGGGAGTGACATGATCAGATTCCCGTTTAAAGCAGCGCAGCATTTGGGCACTTGTGTGGAGGATGGTTTGGAGGGCAGAGACTAGGCCAATTAGGAGATGCGAATTAATGAGGTCCTGGACTACAGTGGTGGCTGTGTGAGTGGAAGACAGGGGGTGAAGTAGAGAAATATCGTGGAGCTAGTATTGACCAAGACTTGGCAGCAGATGGGATGTGGAAGGTGAGGTAGAAGGAAAGAATACAGGATGCTTGCAAGGTTGTCGAACTTGGGTGACATCTCGTTGAGAGTCCTCAAATGAGGGTAACCCACAATTGTCCTTGGAAGATTGTTGCCCCTATCCAAGCAATCAGGATAGCTCCTCCTTAACAGGTCAACTTTGCCACAGAAGAAGACCCTGGAATCCTTTACTGCCCAGGACTGAAATAACTCTGGGTTTAGAGTTTACCACCTAGACGCAGGCACATTCACTCAAGAATGGGGGATGGGGAGTAAGCAGAGCTTTGAGACCCTTGGGTTCGCAGCGCCTGCGGGCTGGGGCGGGGTCACGTGATGACTGCAGAGGCCGTTGGGTAGCCCGAGCTGGCAGGCAGCTGGTGCTTGGTCATCCTGGTCCCTCTGTACGCTGGTTTGGGTAGCCCTGCTTTGGTTATGGAGCTGAGGTCTTGAGGAGCCGTGGTCATTGACTGGCGTGGAGAGGTATCGGCAGAGTTGGGGGTGGGGCCGGAGGGGCCTCCTGGGGCCTCGGCCCCCCAGGCCTAGCCTTGTCTGTTGCCCTTTTGGCTAACCCAGGCAGCTCATCTCGGTTTACCAGGATTGTCATGGTTAGTGGACACGCCCCCCCTCGAACCCCCCCCCTTACCCTTTATCACTACCCGCTCCTCCCCCCTCCCCCCCAAGTACTATATCCCAACCCTGTTGACCCAGCCTCCATCCACAGCAGCCTTGGCCTCCCCTTTTAGGCCAGGCACATGCGCAGACCTCCTCCATCTTGTGCCCTGACGAGTACCAGCCACGTGGAGCCTTGTCAGAGTACATGCATTGACTATGAATCTTGACTTCCTTTTTTGGATGTTTGAGAAAGACTATTCAGTTCTGCTGTAAAGAAGAGGAATTTGTGTTCTATGTATGGAAAAACGTTACCAGCAGCCTCTGTCCAAGTCAGAGGTCACTCACCCCTAAGGGATCTGTGGACGGAAGACTTTGTATTAATTTTATATATGTACCCCCCCCACACACATGTTTATATATATATAGGAATATATATATTCCTATATACCCATATATATGGCTTCTTTAGTCTGACATGAAACATTTAGTTGAGAACACTTTTTTTTTTTAAACTGGGCAATGAGGGTTAAGTGACTTGCCCAGGGGCACATAGCTAGTAAGTGTCAAGTGTCTGAGACCGAATTTGAACTCAGGTCCTCCTGAATCCAGGGCCAGTACTTTATCCACTGTGCCACCTAGCTGCCCCTAGAACACTCTTAAAGGGTGTATTAATCACACACACACACATACACATATATACATATATGTAAAGGATGTTAGACTTTTATCAGAGATATTTGATATACTTTTTTTGGTGGGGTTAATTTTTAAAAAATGTAATACAATCAGGAGATTAACTCAGTTCTTTTGTGGGAAAAGTATAAAATATTTTTTCACTAAAATCAGTGATGTCTCAATGTGGCATTGACATAACCTTAGTTCTTGAAGACTGCCATTGGAACAAACTCTTGCAGGTCATGGGATCATAAATTTAGAGCTGGAAGAGATCTTAGAGGTCATGTATTCGAACCCCAGTGGTTTACACAAGAAAAGTCTGAGACTAAGAGAAGTTAAGTGACTTGTACAGGGTCAAATAAATATAGATGGTAGAGGCAAGATCTGAACCCAGGTCCTTTTCCAATCCAGTGCTCTTTTTTGGGGGGGGGGCAGGGCAACGGGGTTTAAGTGACTTGCCCAGGGTCACACATCTAGTAAGTGTCAAGTGTCTGAGGCCAGATTTGAACTCAGGCCTTCCTGAATCCAGTGCCAGTGCTTTATCCATTGTGCCACTTAGCTTCCCCCACCCCCAATGCTCTTTCCACTAATAGCTAAAATTCTAGCTAGTCTGTCTAAAATATCTAATGAGTGGTTGCCAATAAATTATAAGCTTTAGCAGGAGTATTTAAGTATTTATTAAAGAGCATTGGGGGGAGCGGCTAGGTGGCGCAGTGGATAAAGCACCGGCCCTGGATTCAGGAATACCTGAATTCAAATCTGGCCTCAGACACTTGACACTTACTAGCTGTGTGACCTTGGGCAAGTCACTTAACCCCCATTGCCCCACCAAAAAAAAAAAAAAAGATATATAAAGAGCATTAAGATCAGAGAGAAAGGTAAAAATCTAACTATTTCTAAGAGACCCCATCATCCAACCAGCCATGGTGAGGTCAGGATCCAAAAGAGGAAGGACCCCTCCACCAGTGTCTGCTTCCTACTTTGTGTCCTCCTTCCCAAAATGGGAGGCTCTTCAAGTTGATTGGCTGGTAGCTTTGACAGACAGTACCCATGAGCAAACGTCACTTCCTGATGCTAAGGAACTGACCACATGGCTTGCCCTCAGATGCCTTCTCCTCATGGTGGAGCTTTCCTACAGTAGCTCTCCAGCAGGTGGCATCATTCCAATTGTTAGAGGAGCTTCAAATTTGGTACAGCTAACCAACCTTCCTGCGCATTTTTTTTTTTGTAGGGCAATGAGGGTTAAGTGACTTGCCCAGGGTCACACAGCTAGTTAAGTTTCAAGTGTCTGAGGCTGGATTTGAACTCAGGTCCTCCTGAATTCAAGGCCAGTGATTTATCCACTGCACCACCTAGCTGCCCCCTGTGCATTTTTTTCATTATTTCCCTTGATATTCTTGACCTTTTGTTTTTCCAGGTGAATTTTGTTATTATTTTTTCTAGCTCTATAAGATAATTTTTAGGCAGTCTGATTGTTATGGTACTGAATAAGTAAATTAATTTAGGTAGAATTGTCATTTTCATTATATTAGCTCGGCCTATCCATGAGCAATTGATATTTTTCCAATTATTTAGATCTGACTTGATTTGTGTGAAGAGTGTTTTGTAATTGTGTTCATAGAGTTCCTGGGTTTGTCTTGACAAGTAGATTCCCAAATATTTTATATTGTTTACCATTACTTTAAATGGAATTTCTCTTTCTATTTCTTGCTGCTGGACTTTGTTGGTCAGGTATAGAAATGCTGATTATTTATGTGGATTTATTTTATATCCTGCTACTTTGCTAAAGTTGTTAATTGTTTCAAGTATTTTTTTAGTTGATTCTCTAGGATTCTATAAGTATACCATCATATCATCTGCAAAGAGTGATAGTTTTGTTTCCTCCTTGCCTATTCTAATTCCTTTAATTCCTGCTTCTTCTCTGATTGCTAAAGCTAACATTTCTAGTACAACATTAAATAATAGAGGTGAGAATGGACATCCCTGTTTCACCCCTGATCTTATTGGGAAGGCCTCTAACTTATCTCCATTACATATAATGCTTGCTGATGGTTTAGGTAGATACTGCTTATTATTTTAAGGAAAGCTCCACCTATTCCTAAGCTCTCTAGTGCTTTTATTAGGAATGGGTGCTGTATTTTGTCAAAAGCTTTCTCTGCATCTATTGAGATAATCATATGATTTTGGTTAGTTTTCTTATTGATGTGGTTGATTATGTTAATAGTTTTCCTAATGTTGAACCAGCCCTGCATTCCTGGTATAAATCCCACCTGGTCATAGTGTATTATCCTGGTGATCACTTGCTGTAATCTCCTTGCTAGTATCTTATTTAAGATTTTTGCATCAATATTCATTAGGGAAATTGGTCTATAATTTTCTTTCTCTGTTTTTGCTCTGCCTGGTTTTGGTATCAATACCATATTTGTGTCATAAAAAGAATTTGGTAGAACTCCTTCTTCCCCTTTTTTTCCAAATAATTTGTATAATATTGGAATTAATTGTTCTTTAAATGTTTGGTAGAATTCACTTGTAAACCCATCTGGTCCTGGAGATTTTTTCTTAGGGAGTTCATTAATGGCTTGTTCAATTTCTTTTTCTAATATGGGCTTATTTAAGGATTTTATTTCCTCTTCAGTTAACCTGGGCAGTTTGTATTTTTGTAAATATTTATTCATTTCATTTAGATTGTCAAATTTATTGGCATACAGTTGGACAAAATAGTTCCTAATTATTGCTTTAATTTCTACTTCATTGGTGGTAAGATCACCCCTTTCATTTTTGATACTGGTAATTTGGTTTTCTTCTTTCTTTTTTAAAATCAAATTAACCAAGGGTTTATCTATTTTATTGTTTTTTCATAAAAACCAGCTTTTAGTTTTATTGATTAATTCTATAGTTTTCTTGCTTTCAATTTTATTTCTCCTTTAATTTTCAGGATTTCTAATTTAGTATTTAATTGGGGATTTTTAATTTGTTCTTTTTCTAGCTTTTTAAGTTGCATGCCCAATTCATTGATCTCCTCTTTCTTGTTTTTTATTGATGTAAGCAGTTAGAGATATAAATTTTCCCCTAAGAACTGCTTTGGCTGCATCCCATAGATTTTGGTATGTTGTCTCATTACTGTCATTCTCTTGGATAAAGTTATTGATTGTTTCTATGATTTGTTGTTTGACCCACTCATTCTTTAGAATGAAATTATTTAGTTTCCAATTGATTTTCAGTCTACCTTTCCATGGCTCTTTATTACATGTACTTTTTATTGCATCATGATCTGAGAAGGATGCATTTACTATTTCTGCCTTTCTACATTTGACTATGAGGTTTTCGTGTCCTAATACATGGTCAGTTTTTGAAAATGTGCCATGTACTGCTGAGAAAAAGGTATATTCCTTTCTATCCCCATTCAATTTTCTGTAGACATTTATCATGTCTAACTTTTCTGGGTTTTTTTGTTTTGTTTTGTTTTCTTTTCTTTTTTTGGCGGGGCAATGGGGGTTAAATAACTTGCCCAGGGTCACACAGCTAGTAAGTGTCAAGTGTCTGAGGCTGGATTTGAACTCAGGTACTCCTGATTCCAGGGCCAGTGCTTTAACCACTGTGCCATCTAGCTGCCCCCATGTCTAACTTTTCTAACATTCTATTCACCTCTTTAACGTCTTTCTTAATTTATTTTGTGGCTAGATTTATCTAATTATGAGAGGGGAAGATTCAGATCCCCCACTAGTATAGTTTTACTGTCTATTTCTTCTTGTAACTCATTTAACTTCTCTAAGAATTTGGATGCTATACCACTTGGTGCATACATGTTTAGTATTGATATTACTTCAGTATCTATAGTACCTTTTAGCAAGATGAAGTTTCCTTATCTCTTTTAATTAGATTTATTTTTGCCTTTGCTTTGTCTGAGATAAGGATTGCTACCCCTGCTTTTTTTTACTTTAGATGAAGCATAATATATTCTGCTCTAGCCTTTTACCTTTACTCTGTATTTATCTCTTTGCTTCAAATGTGTTTCTTGTAAACAGCATATTGCAGGATTCTGGTTTTTAATCCACTCTGCTATTCGCTTCCATTTTATGGCAGAGTTCATCCCATTCACATTCAAAGTTATTATTACTGTCTATATGCCTCCATTCTATTTACCGCCTTTGTACTTTTCCCTCCTTCATTCACCCTATTCCTCCTCACCAAAGTTTTGATTCTTACCCCTGCCTCCCCCAATCTTACCTCCCTTTTATCACCCTTCCCTTTTCTTTACCCTTTTCTCCCTTGCTTCTGCCCTCCCTTCTATCAGTTCCCCCTTTTCCACTTACCCTTTTCCTTTCCTAAAGAATAAACTAAGTTTTTTTTATCCAAATGAATGTATGTGTGATTCCCTCTTTAAATCAAATCTATTGAGAGTAAGGTTGAAACAATGTTCACCCCTCCCTTCTTTCCCTCTATTGAATAGGTTTTTTGCACCTCTTCATATGATACAATTCACCCCATTCCACCTCCCCTTTCCTCTTTTCCCCATAAACTCCCTTTTTAACCCCTTAATTTTCTTTATATATCACATCAAAGACAATTTATATTTATACCCTCTGTGTATAATCCTTCTGTCTGCCCAAATACATATATAGTTCTCAAGAGTTATAAGTGTTATTTTCCCATGTAGGGATGTAAACAGTTTAACCTTATTGAGTATCCTTTTCCCCCCTGTTTACCTTGTTTACTTCTCTTGAGTCTTGTATGTTATGATCAAATTTTCTATTCAGTTCTGGTCTTTTCATCAGGAAACCTTGAACGTCCCCAATTTCATTGAATCTTTTCCCCTGAAAGGGAGTGATTAGTTTTGCTGGGTAATAGATTCTTGGCTGCAATCCAAGCTCCTTTGCCTTCCAGAATATCATATTCCAAGCCTTGCGATCCTTTAATGTTGAAGCTGCCAGGTGCTGAGCAATCCTGACTGTGGCTCCATGATATTTAAATGCTTATTTCTGGCTGCTTGTAGTATTTTCTCCTTCACCTGATAATTCTGGAATTTGGCTACAATATTCCTTGGAGTTTTCCTTTTGGGGTCTCTTTTAGGAAGTGATTGGTGGATTCTTTCAATGATGATTTTATCCTCTGATTCTATAATATCAGGGCAGTTCTCTTTAATAATTTCCTGGAATATGATGTCTAGACTCTTTCTGATCATGGCTTTCAGGCAGTCCAATGATTCTCAAATTGTCTCTCCTGGATCTGTTTTCCAGGTCAGTTGTCTTTCCAATGAGGTATTTCACATTTACTTCTTGTTGCCTTTCATCAATCATTTTGGCCATTTTCGTCATTCCTGGTCCCAAATTCTTAGTGTAAGTGACCAAATCCTCCATTGTCTCTACCATTTCTCCCACTGTTAGATAGTCCAAAATGCCTTTGCATACACAGATGATTTTGCGGACCTCAGCCTCATCAAAGGTGAGGAACAAGTCAGATGTCCCAGAAAGTATACTCCTTGACCCATCAATCAGGTAATCACGAGCTGGCACAGAGTAAGGATCTGCCTGAAGCATCTGGGCTGCCCGGACAAGCTTGGTACAAGCATTTTCAACTTTAATAAATGCTGGCGGCATGTCTCTCTTTAAAATCTGATCTTTGGTTGTCTGAACAGTCTCCTTTCCAACATGGACAAAGTTGCTGACAGCCGCTTGCACCACAGCCACAAGGCCTCTATGACTTGTGGATTTCTCACTGCCCTGGGTGCATGCTGGGATGGCTAGGCCTGGTCGTGCCTGTCCTGTGGGTGGCCCTCTAGCTGGCAACCTGCCCTCTCGGCTGGTGCAGGTGGGTTTCACCACTGTCCTGCTGTGCCACCAGCTTGTTGAGCCAGGATCCAGGGGCCTCAGTTGCTTGGCTGTGGCCTACAGCTTCTTGTTGACTTGCCCTGACCCCCTCTATGCTGCGCTGCGCTGCGCCTCCCTTTTGCCTGAGTGAGACCAACCTTTCCTGAAGTCTTCTAAATTATCTCTGGTTGGAAGACTGTGTCTCTTTGTCTCTTTGCAGGTTCTGTAGTTTCAGAATCCATCCAGAGGTTTGATTTAATGTTCTTTTTGAGGGAATCGAAGGAGAGCTCAGGCAACTCGCTGGCTTCTTTCTGCCATCTTGGCTCTCTGGTGCTGGTATTCTTACTTCAACTGAAGAGACTTAATGGAGCCCTTAGAATACAAAATATAAACTTAACTTATTTTTTAAACTACATAAAAATAATTTGAAGTGTGGAAATCTTAGGGATACAAAAATAATATTAAGTGTGGTGTGTAGTCTTTTAAAACATTAAAAAAAAACCTTTGCTTCATTTTCCTGATTTCCTCTCTAGTACAGGAAAATTATTACCAATAGCAGAGCTATTATCTGTCCCTGACCCAGCCTTTCCATTTCTTTGTTTTCAAAATTCATTGGAGTGGAGTTAGTTTACTAATGACATACTACTAGTAATTCCATTCTGTTCCAAATTTAGTATGCAATATTTAGTTCCTTCAAGTTAACTTTTAGAACCAAAGCTGTGGTATGTATGAGTAGAAATGTACATATCTAGAGCATCTAATGAAATCTGGGGATCTGAATGTGTGAGCAAAGCCAAGGTTTTGTTATTCAAGGATTAGACATGCAAAGATGTGAGACCAAAGTTACATAAAAAAGTAGGACATAATTGTTGGAAGAAAAGGATGGTGGGTAGGATCCCCAAGGACTCTTAAAGATCAGAACAGCACATTATTCTTTTATAGTAAATCTTGGTTATTCTACTGGATCTGCATAGACATTAAAATATCATAATTTGTTTAGGCATTGTTCCCCATGTATGGAGCAAACTGCCTCAGTTTACCCAAATAACTCGAGGAGACCACCAAGTCAAGCAGAGACAGATTTATTACATTCCCATAGGAATGGGTAAGCTCAATACCTGAGCCGCGCTAGCTAATACATGCCTTGACCTTTTATAGGGGAAGTCCCCATGCACGCTAGGTCGAGCTCACAATCTAACATCCAATCCTGTCTCACCCAGGGTGTGTGTTCAGTTCGTGATCAATGTATGGAGACATGCATACGTGTTCCAGGAACAAGGGGGAAAAGGGGAAGGGGAACAAGGTCAAACCAAAGGAAGAGGAAACAGGGGAGTGACAGATGTTTCGGATCTCATAGTTCCCACTGACTCCCCTCTCCCGACCCCTGTCTCTAAAGATATTCAACCTGAATAACAGGAAGAGTCACTCAGGTGCTTCAGCATTGTTCTGTAGTCATGTTAATTTTAGAAGGATGACAGGGTTAAAATTTATCTTCGGCTATGTTGGGAAGAAAAGAATAATCCATTGTTGGGTCCCCAGGGCCAAGGGGATTCTGCTCTGAGAAAAAGAGACATGTCACTTAACATCTGGTCTCAACTTAATTGCTGCATCCTGTGCTGAGCCCTGTCCTTTCTTCTTGAGTCCCGAGTATTGAATTGGTGGGCAAACTCCCTGACCCACTGACTGGGGTTCTGACACATGATGGATTGCAGACAAAACTAATATGTAGCTGACAAGTGGGGAGACTGAGCAGAAGTAAAAATACTGTTAATTGGCAATAAAACTTAAAGGAGACAGTGATAATTTGACAAGCAATAAACTTCTAAACGAACTATACTGGGGCAGGGCTGGGTACCTTCCAGACCCCATCCTCAGAGTTTAATCTGACTCAAATCCATAATCATATCATACACCCAGGTGATGAGCACTCTGTTTTCCTGTTCTTTCCTACAACAAAAGGTCCTACTTTACATATTCTTGTATATATAGGCCTTCTTTCTTATGTTTGATTTTTTTTTTGTACAATTCTAGTGGTGTTATCAATGTTGGGTTAAAGTGTGACTAGTTTAGTGACTTTTGATACATATTTGCAAATTGCATTCTAGAATGGCTAGATTATTCCACAATTCCACCATTAGTGCACTAATGTGCCTGTCTTCCCATGTCTCCTCTAACAATTGGCATTTTCCTTGTTTGTCATTTTTGCCAATTTGATTGGTCTGATATTGAACTTCACATTTGTTTTAATTTTCATTTCTCTTATGATTAGTAATCTGAACCATTTTTTGTGGTTGTTGATAGCCTGGGTTTCTTATTTTGAGAACTACCTATTCATATCCTTTGATCATTTATCAATTGGAAAATAACTCATTTGATATTTGAATCAGTTCCCTATATATTTTGGATATCAGACCTTTATTAGAGGAACTTATTGCAAATATTTTTTCCCAGTTAAATTCTTATAAAATTATGTTCTAATTTTAGCTGTACTAATTGTGCTTGTATAGAAGCTTTTCAGTTTTATATAATCATACTTTCTTTTAATGTTCTTGCTTTTTGTTTTTCTTCTAGATTTATCTTCATTTTCATGTATTTGTGTTCCCAATCAGTTACTCTCTTTTGTTTCCTTGGTGAATTTTTTTACTATGATTTAAAAAAAATTCCCGCCAATTATTTCTGCCAATTTTCCTTTATCTTGCAATATATACATATTCATAGATGCTTGAATTATTTTCACTGACCTGGAGACCATTTGCCCTTCTGTTATTAATATCTCTTGTATTGCTCTATCACTTTATGATTTTAATGATTAGAATGATGCCACCTACTGGAGACTTGCTGTGGGAAAGCTCCACCATGAGGAAAATGCCTCAGAGGCATTGTGGCTTTTCCTTGGCGTCAGGAAATAACGTTTACTCATGGGTGCTGTCTATCAAGGCTACCAGCCAATCAAATTGAGGAGCCTCCTATTTTCTGGGAGGAGACAGGAAGGAGGAAAGGGAGCCTGCACGGAGAGCTCTCTTGCTTTTGGGTTCCTGACTTGGTGGTGGTAGCGGCAGAGGACTTCACAGGAAATTTGAGGAAAGATAGGAATGCCAGGCTGTTGGAATTCTGTTCTCAATCTTTTTCTTTCTATTTTCCAATAAACCCTTAAAAACCTAAACTCGTTTTATCAGTGATTTTAGTCAGTTTCCCCAAAAACTGGGGGAACAGATTAGAATCCACATTTAGAATCTTAAATTACACATGATCAAAGTCTTTAATTGAGTTTCCTTTCTCCTGAGGTTTATGGGTAATTTCAGTATTTTTATTTGCTTACTTTCCCTCATTGACCACTTTCTGACTCCTTTCCCTTTGATGACTAGTTCCATGGGAGATGGATCTTTGTGTCACTGTCCTCCTCCACTGAATAATTCATGGTTCAATAATGTAGGTCTCTGCCTCTTATGATTTTTTGGGGAATAGAACTGGTCCCAGGGGGATACTGGACTCTTTCTCTCAGGTTTCATATTGTGTGCTGTATAAGTCTTCTCCTCTTTCACATACTTCTCCTATCCCATTTCCCTTTGTTCCTGTGTTCTCTGGCTGAGTTCTAGAGTGTTACTGTTTCTTGCTGCTTTCATATTCCTTACTGCTATCATAGCTGAGCATACTTCTGCTGGCTCTTTGGGCGCTGGGAGGAGGGTGGGAGATGCCATGTAGAGTTGTAAGCACATAGGCCAGCATCTGCAGCCTTGCTGTTGGTAGAATGGTGGCTAGTGGGGGAGGGGTGTTGAGCATGTGTTAGGGATTAGGGATTTCTCTTGTAAATTCATTGAGTTCTGGCCATTTGCAAACTATAAAGTGATTCAGTTTCACTCTGTATCTGTCTGGCCATGGCAGCATTCAGTCAGGACCTGAACTTCCAGAAACTAGTCCAATGGCACTGCCAGCACAGGTCTAAGCTCAACCTCTGGTACCCTTTTTTTTTTGGTGGGGCAATGAGGGTTAAGTGACTTGCCCAAGGTCACACAGCTAGTAAGTCAAGTGTCTGAGGTCAGATTTGAACTCAGGTCTTCCTGAATCCAGGGCTGGTGCTTTATCCACTGTGCCACCTAGCTGTCCCTCTGGTACTTTTTTGAGGCAGACAAGGATCACTTCAACCATTGTAGCCTGAATCTCGACACCAAAAATGAACACATCTTTGTGTATTATTCCAAGAACCTCATCACAGAAGATATAATGAAGATGCTTATTGAGGTGGCTTAGTCTCAAGGGGAAGAAGATAAACTTCACTGAGGACTGGCTTGTACTCCATGAGGTACTGTGGAATGGCTCCAACACACCTGCGCTAGCAGATGTGGTATCAGAGGTGAACAAAGTGCTGGAGAAAATGAAGGTATTCTGCCAGCATGTCTGTGGTAGAGACTGGAAAGGCCACAGTGAGAAGATGATTACAGATGTGATCAGCATTGGCATTGGAGGTTCTGACTTGGATCTTCTGATGATAACAGAACCTCTGAACCTTTATTCCAAAGGAGGTACTCATGTCTGTTTTGTCTCTAATATTAATGGTATCCATATTGCCAAGACCCTTTCTGAACTCAATCTGTAAACTTGATTGCCTTAAAGACATTCACCATCCAGGAGACCATGACCAATGCAGAGACAGCCAAGGAATAGTCCCTTTAGGCAGCAAAGGACCCTTCAGCTGTGACAAAGCACTTTGTGGCCTTGTCTACCAATGTACTGAAAGTTCAAGTTTGGAATTGATACTCAAAACATGTTTGAATTCTGGGACTGTGTTGGTAGACATCACTTCTTGTGGTCAGCTATTGGCTTCTCCATTGCCCTGCATGTTGGTCTTTATAACTTTGAACAGCTGTTGTAGGGGGCTCACTGGATGTTCAGTCACTTCCTTACCACTTCACTGGAAAAGAATGCCTCTATGATGCTTGCCATGCTAGACATCTGGTAGATTAACTGTTTTGAATGTGAGACTCAGGTCCTGCTGCCCTAACCACTTTGCTGCCTACTTCCAGCAGGGAGATGTGGAGTATAATGGGAAGTACATCACCAAATCAGGAGCCTGGGATGACTACAGTACAGTCCCCATTGTATGGGGAGAGTCAGGGACCAATAGATAGCATGCTTTCTATCAGTTTATTCACCAGGGTGCCCAGATAATTCCTTGTGACAGTCTCCTTCCTGTTCAGATACAGAATCCAATCTAGAATGGCCTTCATCACAAGATTCTTCTAGCCAACTTCCTGGCTCAGACTGAGGGGATGAAGGGGAAGAGAGCATAGGAACCACGCAAGGTGCTGGAGGCTGTGCAGGAAAGAATTTAAAAAAGAATAATAAACATTTTTATTTAAAGTTTTGAGTTCCAAATTCTATCCCTCCTTTCCTCCTTCCCCTACCCTCTCCCTGAGGCAGTAAACAATCAGATATAGGTTATGTAGAACATTACCATATTAGTCATTTTGTCTAAGAAGACTCAAAAGAAAAAAAATGAAAGAAAGTGAAAAATAGCATGCTTCAGTCTATGTCCAATCAGTATCAGTTCTTTCTATGGAGGTGAATAGTATACTTTATCATTAGTCCTTTGGAATTTTCTTGGATCATTGCATTGCTGACAATAGTTAAGTTCATTCATAATTCATCATTGAGCAATATTGCTGTCACTGTGTATAATGTTCTCCTGGTTCTGCTCACTTCACTATACATCAGTTCATATAAGCCTTTCCAGGAATTTTTGAAATCATCCTGCTTGTCATTTCTTATAGCACAGGAATATTCCGTCACCATCATATACCACAGCTTGTTTAGCCATTCTCCAGTTTATGGGCATTGCTTTACTTTTCAATTCTTAACCACCACAAAAAAGAGCTGCTATAAATATTTTTGTACAAATAAGTCTTTTTCTCTTTTTGAGGATGTCTTTGGGATATAAACCTAGCAGTGGTATTGCTGAAACAATTTATAGCCCTTAGGACATAGTTCCAAATTGCTCTCTAGAATGGTTGGATCATCAGTTCACAATTCCACCAACAGTGGATTAGTGTCCCAGTTTTTCCACATCCCCTCCAACATCCAGCATTTTCCTTTTTTTTTATATTAGCCACTATGATAGATGTAAGGTGGTACCTCAGAATTGTTTTAATATGCATTTCTTTGATCAATAGTGATTTAGAGCATTTTTTCATATGACTATAGTTAGCTTTGATTTGTCTGAAAACTGCCTTTGATCATTTATCAATTGGGGAATATTGAATTTTTATAAATTTGATTCAATTCTCTATATATTTGAGAAATGAGGCCTTTATCAGTGATACTTGTTGCAAAATTCTTTCCCAGTTTTCTGCTGTCCTCATAATAATTTTGGTTATATTGGTTTTGTTTCTACAAACGCTTTAAAATTTTATATAATCAAAATTATCTATTTTACATTTTATAATGCTATCTATATCTTCTTTGGTCCTAAACTCTTCCCTTGTCCATAAATCTGACATAAACTATTCCATGCTTTCTAAATTTGTTTATGGCATTACCCTTTATGTGTAACTCATATACTCATTTTTGACTTTATTTTAGTAAACAATATGAGATGTTGGTCATTGTGGGCAAATGTTGATGCCCTCAAGAAGCAGCTGCTTTCATAAGGTCTTGGAGGGAAATCATCCTACTAATTCCATTGTCTTCACAAAGCTCACTCCATTCATTCTTTTTTTTTTTTAAGTGAGGCAATTGGGGTTAAGTGACTTGCCTCAGGTCACACAGCTAGTAAGTGTTAAATGTCTGAGGCCTGATTTGAACTCAGGTCCTCCTGACTCCAGGGCTGGTGTTCTATCTACTGTGCCACCTAGCTGCCCCTACTCCATTCATTCTTGGAGCCTTAATTGCTTTGTATGAATATAAGATCTTTGTTTAGGGTGTTGTCTGGGATGTCTACAGTTATGGTCAGAGGGCAGTGGAACTGGGAATTTAATTGGCCAAGAAAATTGAGCCTGAGTTAGACTCTGATAAACCTGTGGCCTCTAATGATGCCTCCACCAATAGGCTAATTAACTTTATCAAGCAGCACTGGGCTTAAGTCATGAAGCAGATGCCTGTGCTCCCTGTGCCCTAGTCTATTATATTGTGACCTGATCTGTGTTGTAGTGACCACTTGGTTCCTTCTTGCCCTGTCACAAAGAGATACACTTGTCATCCCTTAAGTTAGGCTCCTTCCTCCTTGTTAGGAGAATAAGTCCCACCTCATGAGCCCAGTTCAGTCTGGTGGGTTTTCAGTTTTTTGGTCTGCAGTGTCACATGCAAGCTCACACTATCCTTCCTCTGCACTGATATAAGTGTTCAGTCTTTCCATACTTTTCAGGGCTGATCTAAAAAAATAAAGATGTCCGTCAAGATTAAAAAATTAATTTAGGTTTAATCTTTGGTTTCTTGGTATCCTAGACCAAAAGCTTCTTAAACTGTGGGTAACAACCCCATATAGGGGTCATGTAACTGAATTTAGGGGTCATGAAAAATTTGGCAGTAAATGTTTGATTTGTATACCTATTTTATATACCTTTATATCTGGGGTTGCTTAAAAATTTCTTGGGCAAAAGGGTCATCAATGGAGAGACAAGCTGAAATTGCTTTTTTTTTTTGTAACAAACATTTTTATTTATAGTTTAAGGTTCCAATTTTTATCCCTCTTTCCCTCCCTCCCCTTACTCCTCCCTGAGGTGACAAGCAATCAGATATGGCTCATACATGCATGATTATGTACAACATTACCATATTTGTCATTTTGTACAAGAAAACTTGATTAAAAGAAAAAAATGAAACAATGAAATTGCTTTTTTTAATGGATCATAATTCGTATCTTGGGGAAGTTTGATAGGTTGTTGTAGGCATTAAAATTAGCCTCAGGCTCCCTGAGCAGAGCTGCCCCTCCCCCTCCGTTTCCCCTGCAGGGGGCCTCTGAACCAGGCTAAGCTGAGAGCACAAAAAACTGGAGAGATGCTGGGGTTTGCTTCACCTAGCCCCCAGCTCTCAGTGTGGGCAGCATGGGGTTCAGCTGGCCCTGGAGGGCCAGCCCGAGTTTCACCTGAGAAAGGAAGTTAATAAAAAGAGATGCAGGGAGACAAAGGGGGTTCGCAAGATGGGGTCATCACTACAGTGCTGACAGGGAGGTTGGAGAAAGAGCTAGCGAGAAGGAAGAGAGATGACAGAGGTACAAGGATACTAAGGGGCTTTTCAGGGGGGTCAACAAAGCGAAGGGGGCTTGGAGTTGGAAGAAAGGAGCAGAGCAGTGAAGCGAAGCAGAGGGCTTTTCAGTGAGGGGAATGCTAGAAGAAGGTCGGTTGGTACAGAGGACACTAAGGAGATGCAGGGGACACACTGGAAGGTTGTATAACTTTGCATTTCTTTACCCTTTTACATTTATTTTTATAAATAAACCGTGCTTTGATTATTTTAAATAAAAGAGGCTGTTTGCTTATCAATTTGGGAGGAGCAGTGTGGAAATTTTTAAAGGGCCCTAACAGACTGGCTTAGGTAATAGCAGTCAGATAGCCAGCCAGTCAAAAGTCCACAGATTAGGCCACCAATCAGCTAAAATATTCTTACATTTGAATGGCAACCCAGATGGAACTTATGGCCCAATTATAATTTTTCATATAAGTCCAGTTATATAATTTTTCAGATTAGTAGTTAGCAGTTAAATTTTTTTTTTACATTGTGAGGATTGGTAGAAATATCTAATCTCCCATCATGTTGGTTATGTGAACTGGAAGTTAATTTTATGTAATTATAATTACCTATTGTATCTTTTATGACACTTTCTATCTCTTGTTGGATCAAGAATTCTTTCCCTATCCATAGTTAAAAAGGTTTCTTTTCTGGATTCTCTGGTTTATGGTGTGAACTTTACATGTAAGTCATATTTGGATTTAATTATGGTACATAGTAGGAGATTTCAGGTTAAATTTAATTTCTGTCAGACTGCTTTCCAACTTTCTTAACGGCTCTTTTTTTTATTGTTGTTGTTTTTATGGGTGAGGCAGTTGTGGTTAAGTGACTTGCCCAGGGTCACACAGCTAGTAAGTGTCAAGTGTCTGAGGCTGGATTTGAACTCAGATCCTCCTGAATTTAGCTGCCCCTTACAGTTTTTTGTTGATAGTGAGACCTTTCCCCAGTAATTGGAGTCTTTGAGTTTATGTTTAGAATTTTATTTTCCAAATTACATGTAAAAACAAATTTTAACATCAATTTTTTAAAACTTTGTGTTCCAACTTCTCTTCCTCCCTTCCCATCCCCCACCCCAAGAATTCAAGCAATTTGATATAAGTTATACATGAGTGGTCATGGAAAACATTTCCACATTAGCTAGGTTGTGAGAGAAAACAGATAAAAACAAAACTTCAGATTAAGGAATTGTAAAAAAACCCTTCAATCTCTTTTCAGATACCATCAATTTTTTTCTGTAGATGGATTGCAATTTTCCTAAATCCTTCAGAGTTATATTGGATTATTGCCTTGCTGAAAATAGCCACGTGCTTCCCAGCAGATCATCTTACACTATTGCTATTATTTTGTATACAGTACATTTCTCTCTGCTTCAAGTTCATGTAGGTCTTTCCAGGTTTTTCTGATAGCATCCTGTTCATCATAACTTTTATATAGTACCTTAAACTTGACAAAGAATTTTCTTCACAATAGCCCGGCAGATATAGAGTAGATACCATATATTTTGCCCTTATAGTCAATCATCATAACTATTTCCCTCCATCCTATTCCCTTTTCATGATATTTACTCTATTTTTTATCTTTTACCCTGTTCCTCCCTTCTTTTACCCTTCCCTCCTTATCCTTTCCCCCTCCTTCTTTCCTGTTGGGTTAAATAGATTTCTCTTCCCAACTGCATGTGTATGTTATTCTCTCCTCGAGCCCACTCTGATGAGGTTAAGGTCTTTGAGCTAATTCTGTGTTCTAAATTTTTCTTCCTCCCTCCCTCCTCAACCTTCCCTATGAAATCAAGCAATTCAATATAAGTCATACATATGCAGTTATGCAGAACATCTTTACCTTCCTCAAAAGTGTTTTGCTTTTTACTGCTCCCTCCCCCAATCTGCCCTTCCCTCCTTACCCTCTTCTCTCCCTCCATCTCCTTCCCCTCCCACTTTTCCTCAGGGCAAAAATATATTACTATACCCACTTGAGTATGTATGTTATTCCCTCTTTGAGCCAATTCTGTTGATATTAAGGTTCGGTTCACTCCCCCACTCTTTCCCCCTCTTCCCCTCCCTTCCATAAGCTTTTTTCTTGTTTCCTTCATGTGAACTACCTCTTCCCATTCCACCTCTCCCCTTCCCCCTCCCCCAGTGCATTCCTCCTACCCCTCCACCCTATTTTAAAGATGTAATCATGGATTAGCTAGGTGGCACAGTGGACAAAGCACCAGCCCTGGACCCAGAAGGTCCCAATCCCAAATATTTCCCCAGACCTAAGACACCCCACCCTGCTTGCCCCACAAAAAACAAGGATAAACAAAAAATAAATTCTTTATAGATATTATCCCTTCATATTCAGTTCAGACCTATGTCCTCTGTCTAAGTGTATTCCTTTCAGCTGCCCTAATACTGAGAGAGTTCTTATGAGTTCAAAGTATTATCTTCCCAATGTAGGAATGTAAACAGTTTAATCTTTTAATATCCCTCATGATTTCTTTTTCCTGTTTACTTTTTTATGTTTCTCTAGGGTCTTGTATTTGAAAGTCAAATTTTCTATTCAGTTCAGGTCTTTTCATCACAAATGCCTGAAAGTCTTCTTTTTCATTGAAGTCCCATCTTTTCCTCTTAAAGATTATACTCAGTTTTGCTGGGTAGGTGATTCTTGGCTGTAGTCCCAGTTCCTTTGCCCTCTGGAATATTATATCCCATGCCCTCTGGTCCTTTAATGTAGATGATGCTAGATCTTGCTTTATCCTTATTGTAGCTCCATAGTATTTGAATTCCTTTTTTCTAGCTGCTTGCAGTATTTTCTCCTTGACCTGGGAGTTCTGGAATTTGGCCATAATATTCTTGGAGGTTTTCCTTTTGGGATCTCTTTCAGGAGGTGATCAGTGGATTCTTTCAATTTCTATTTTGCCTTCTGCTTCTAGAATATCAGGGTAAGTTTCCCTGACAGTCTCTTGGAAGATGCTGTCTAAACTCTTATTTTGGTCATGGTTTTCAGGTAGTCCAATGATTTTCAAATGATCTCTCTTGGATCTATTTTCCAGGTCAACTGTTTTTCCAAGGAGATATTTCATAGTGCCCTCTTATTTTTTTATTCATTTGGATTTGCTTTACTGTGTCTTGCTTTCTCACAAAGTCACTAGCTTCCATTTGTTTAGTTCTAATTCTTAGGCAATTATTTTTGTCAGAGAGCTTTTGTATCTCCTTTTCCATTTGGCTTTTCAAGCTGTTGACTTTTTTCTCATGACTCTCCTGCATTGCTCTCATTTCTCTTTCCATTCTTTCTTCCACCTCTCTAAATCTTCCTTCTATCTCCCCTACTTTCTCTTCAAAGTCCTTTTTGAGCACTTCCATGGCCTGAGACCAATTCATATTCTTCTTGGAAGCTTTGGATGTAGGGGCCCTGAAGTTGCTATCCTCTTCTGAGGGTGTACCTCGATCTTCCTTGTTGCTAACTTTTTTTGCTTGCTCATCTTACCATCTTTTACTTGACTTTTAACTCCCTCTTACATTGGGGCCCTACTTCCAAGCTACTCTGTTGCAAGCTTCAGAAGGTCCCAGGTGTTTTGGTTTGAGGAAGGGAAGGTTTTTCTCTTGCCTGGCCTGTTCTCTTGCCTGGCCTGTTCTCTCGCCCAAAGATAACCTCAGGCCAATTTGCTAATTAACCAGCCAGCAGAGTGCTGTGGTGGTTAGCTCCAATGAGCCTGTGACCCTCCCCCACCTGGGCCTCCTGATGCTCAGGATTTCTTCCTGGTTCCCAGCCAAATTCCTCCTTAGGTCCTGCAGACACCCCTGTATTCTGTCCCTCCAAATCCCCCCCTGCCCCCTGGCCATCCATTCAGCCCTCTCACCAGACCATAGGCTTAGCTCCAGAAGATGCTGGTGCTGCAGCTGATTTGGAGGCCTGGGGGTAAGTTCCTCTGGTGCAGCGTGCCTGGGGTCTGTGTTGGAGTGATTGTGGGGTTGGACTCTGCATGAAGCCCAGCATGGCCCCCTTTAATCTGTCTTTGGTTGGAAGATAATCTCAGCCCATATTTTTGTGGGATTTTCTGCTCCAGGGGTTCTTTTATTGCTATTTTTGGGGAATTCTTTGAGTTTGTCAAATACTGTTACTACATTTATTTACTTCTGTGGTTTGTGTACCTAATCTTTTCCTCTGATCAACTGAAAAGAATGTGCATTGTTTTCTTTTCCCACTTAGTTTTCTCTTTCTCTATTAACTCTATCTTATAAAGGAAGCATTTCAGATCTCTTAATTTTTTTATTGTTAATTTTATTTATCACATTCTGATATCAGACTATTGAGGTCTAGCATTACTAATTTTTGTAAAATTCTCGTATTGTTATTCTTTTATGAATTCAACTGTCAAGTTGTTCCATGTATACAAATTGTGAATAGTTATATATTATTTATTTTTCTATTTTCTCTTATGTAATGTTCTTGTTTATTTCTTTTTTATCCTATTTTCATTCCATTAAAAAAAACTATTAGGATTGATTGAAGGACCTGGGGATATTTATCTGAACAAGACAAGATAAAATGGTAGCTGTGTTAAGCATTTCAGTTTGGAAAAGGGACCAGACTTGCTTTGTTTGGCTATAGAGGGCAGAACCAGGAACAACAAACATCAACAGCCCCAGCAGCAGCAACAGTAGCAATAGCAGCTAATATTTTTGCTAAACACTTTATATTTATCATTTCATTTCATTGTCTCAACAACCCTGGGAGATAGGTACTATTAGCTCTATTTTACAGATTAGGAAACTGATGCAAATAGAGGTTGCGACTTGCTCAGTATCACACAAATAAGAGTTTGAAGCTGGATTTGAACTCAGGTTTTCCTGACTCTAGGCCCTTTGCTCTTTCTACTGAACCACCTGGTTAAGAGGCAAATAGAAACTTGATGTGAGGAAAAACTTTTAGCAGAAGCTGAATGGACACCTTTCCCATATTATCATGAGGCTTCTTTTTATATATTTATTGGATTAGGGGCTATTGAAATCCCTTCCAACTCTCACATTTTGTGATTCTATGATTAATGCCACCTCATATAGCATTTTAGGCCTTTTGTTTTCTTGTACTTCCAGAGGCTGCGTATTATTACAAAAGGGGCTATGTATGGGCAGGCTAAATCTTATTCTTACATACTATGAGAAATTTTCTTTATCATGGCAAACTTGGGTCCTATTCAAACTTGTATTTCTTTCTATCTTCCAATGTTAAATAACCTTGTCTTTTGTCTTCTTAGAGTAGTGTGAAAAGACTATAAATTTTTCAGCATTACTCAGCTTGGATGAAGAGTTTTCCTATGGCACGCATTGTATCTATTGCTTGTTTCTATAAGAAATAAAATAATATGATGGCCCAAAAGAAAAATGCAGAATATTGAACAGTTCTTCAACAATTCATTTAGATTATTGTCAGAGGAACATTTATTGATCTTATCAGGAACCATGACAGTAGATCCTGTTACGTAGCTGAAAGTTCACCAGGCATGTCCTAAGCTTTGTTAAAAGGCAGTGAAACTATTCTTGCATTAGATTGGTCCAGTGAACTAAGACTTACACCACTAATATAACCATCCAGTTGACTAAGATATAGAAGGTGACCCCATAGGTAGTTAGGACTCCTCAGAATGGATGGGCTACACATTACTATGCAAGTCAACATGTTTGGGCAGCAGGGTCAGGAGAGCTATGTACAACTGAATCAATACTGTGTCCTTGCAGTGTATTCTTTCAATACCTTATTAAGTAAACCCCTTTTGCTATGTGTTATGTAATCTATAAGTGTTTCCTTTCATTCCAGTCTTGAGCCTGAACCACAAGACAAGCCAGAGTTGAACCCAGCACAGAACATTTGATGTAGTTTGCAGGATTTGGCCAGAATAAGTGGGAAAAGGATCATGTGAAGGGAAGAGAACCCAGGTGATTAGGTGGTCTAATACAGGGGTATGGAACTCTGTGACCATTGAATTTCTTACTGCTTAGGGGAAGTCCTCTTAATAGTTTTGGGTAGGTATCTCCACTGACTTGGTGAGATTAGTTCTCTGAGTGTCCAAGGAAGTTGATAGGGAGAATAAAAGTAATGCTTAGGCTAGAACCCTTGGTAATTGTGAAAACTCTCAAAAAGCTGTACTAACCGGGGACAGCTAGGTAGTGCAGTATAGAGCACTGGCCCAGGAGTCAGGAAGCCCTGAGTTCAAATCCGGCCTCGGACACTTTGACACAAACTAGCTGTGTGACCCTGGGCAAGTCGCTTAACCCCAATTGCCTGCCCTTCCCCCGCCCACCCAAAGCTGTACCATCAAGAGAAAGAAAACAAAAGTCACTCATCCTTGTCACCTTGCAATATGACTTCTAACTGTATCATTCAATTAAAACTGCTTTTTCAGAAGTTACCAGTAATCTCATAACTGATAAACCCAAAGGTCTTTTCTCAGTCTTAATCCTTTTTAACCACTCTGGAGCATTTGACACTGTTAACCAACTCTCCTTTTAAATACTCCTTTCTGGGCTTTTGTGACATTGCTTGTTCTTGGTTATCCTATTCCTGAATGGTGGCTCCACTCACTATAGGTATCCCTCAATTCTGTCCTGGACTTTCTTTACTCTTTTCTCCATATTATCTTACTTTGTGAACTAATCAGTTTCTATGGATTTAATTATCATCTCTATGCTGTTAATTTCCAGATCAATAAATCCAGCCCTGGTTCTAAATCCTCAGCTCCAGTACAATATTATTACTTACTTGATGGATATTTCAAACTGGATTTCCAGGTGACATCTGAAATTTAACATGTCAAGAACAGAGCTCACTACTTTTCTTTTTCTTAACTTCTCCATATCTATCAAGGGCATCACTGTCCCAGTAATCACAGGCTTGCAACCTAGGAGTTATTCTTGACTCCTCACTATCTCTCTTCCCTCTCTTCCCCACATATCCAAGCTATTGCCAAGGCCTATCTATTTTACTTCTATAACATCTCTTGTATATGCCATCCTGACTTCTGACCCTGCTAACACTCTGGTGCAAGCCCTTATCATTGCACACCAGGACTATTATTGCATCAGCCTGCTGGTGGGTCTGCTTGCTTCAAATCTCTTCCCACTCCAGTCCATCCTGCATTCAGCCACCAAAATGATTTTTCTAAAGCACAAGTCCAACCAAATTGGCCATTCTACTCAGCTTCCTGCCACCTCTTGCATCAAAATAAAAATTCTATTCAGCATTCAAAGCCTTTTAAAACTTAGCCCCCTTCTACCTTTGAAGTCTTATTACACCTTATTCCTTGACAGGTTGTTATTGTTGGTGGTCCTTAGTTCTTGAAGAGGACCATGACATTGGGGTGATATCATTACTTGCACTGAATTGGATTTAAGTGAGAGAGAGCTGTGCAAAGTCACCAACATCATTCTCTCATCCAGAGCCATCTGGGTCCAGTGACAAGGTTGGTCTGTATGTCTGTCTATGTATGTATGTATCTCTATCTCAGGACAACTAGAGTTGACCCTGAATGTTTAAGGCAATTGAAGTTAAAGTGACTTGCCCAGAGTCACACACCTAGTAAATATCTGAGGTTAAATTTGAACTCAGGTCCTCCCAACTTCAGGGCCAGTACTTTATCCACTGTACCACTTAGATGCCCTATCCATGACAGGTACTCTTTGATCAATAACAATGACCTTTTGGCTATTCCATAAACAAGATGCTCCATCTCTTACCTTGAGGCATTTCCCCTGGCTGTCCCCAATGCCTTGAATGGCTTCTCAACTATGCCTACTGACTTCCCTGACTTCTTTTAAGTCCCAAGTAAAATCCCATTTTTTACAGGAAGCCTGTCCCAACTCTTCTTAATTCTAGTGCCTTCTCTTTGTTAAATATTTTATATTTATCCCTTATATAGCTTACTTTGTACATATTTGTTATTTTCCCTATTAGATTGTGAGCTCCTCAAGAGCAGGGACTTTTGCCTCTTTTTGCATTATCCCCAGTACTTAGTACAGTTCCTTGCATGTAGCAGGTGATTAGTAGAAGTTTATTGACTAATATCACTCTCATCCAACATAACTAATCAATATCACTATATATCTCTCTTCATACCATTTCTGTCATCTAACTTCTTCTCTCTGTTTACATTTCTGCCTTAAGGCCTTCATCATTTTTTGACTAGACTATTGCATCAGCCTTCCAATTGGTTTTCCTGGTGTAAGTCTCTTCCAAAAATGATTTACCTTAACCCCAGGAATGCTACCCTTCTACTCAGTAATCTCTAGTGGCTTACTACCTCTAGGTTTAAATACAACTCTACTGTTCCACATTTAAAGCCCTTCACAATCTGATTCTGAGATGCTTTTAAAATCATAATAATATCTTATTATTTTCCAGTTACATGTAAAGATAGTGTTCAACATTTGTTTTCATAGGATTTTTAGTTCCAAAGTTTTCTTCTACCCTCCCTTCCCTCCCCTCTCCCCAAGACGGAAAGCAATCTGATATAAGTTATATTTGTACAATCACATTAAACATATTTCTGCATTAGTTATATTGTGAAAGAAGAATCAGAACACAAGGGGAAAACCTCAAAAAAGGAAAAAAAACAGCCAAAAAGTAGAAACAGTATTGTTCAATCTGGATTCAGAATCCACAGGTTTTTTCCCTGGATGTGGAGAACATTTTTTATCATGAGTTTTTTGAAATTGTTTTGGATCATTGCTCTGCTGAGAAGAGCGAAGTCTATCACAGTTGATCATCACACAATGTTGCTGTTACTGTGTACAATGTTCTCCTGGTTCTGCTCATCTCACTCAGCATCAATTCATATAAGTCTTTCCAGGTTTCTCTGAAATCCTCCTGCTCATCGTTTCTTACAGCACAATAGTATTCCAATTACATTTGTATACCACAACTTGTTTAGCCATTCCCCAGTTGATAGGCATCCCCTCGATTTCCAATTGGTTCTGATATACTTTTGTTTTTTGTCGAGGCAATTGGGGTTAAGTGCCTTTCCAAGGGTCACACAGCTAGTAAGTGTCAAGTGTCTGAGGCCGGATTTGAACTCAGGTACTCCTGAATCCAGGGCCAGTGCTTTACCCACTGTGCCACCCTAGCTGCTCCTGGTTCTGATATACTTTTACAGATTTATTATATATTACTCCCCTTCACACACCCTCTGTTCCAGTTAAGCTGCTCTTATACACATAGCATTCCATTTACCTTTGCACATGACTGAACTCCCTCCTTTTCTCTACTTCTTAGAATCCTCCCTTCCATTCAGCTTACATACCACAAAAAAGTTTTATTCATTTCCCCAGATACTAGTCTCCCCCCTCTCCTCTTACAATTGCCTTGTTTTTATTTTATGTATACTTTTATATGTACATGTTCTTCCCCAGAAAATTACAGCTCCTTTAGGATAGAGATTGTTTTATTTATATCTTTGTCTTTTCAGTGCTTACAACAGTAATTGATACCCAATAGGTGTTTTAATAAGCATTTGTTTATTGGCTTAAATTAAATAGATAAGAAAAACTAATAATTGGGACATGTAGGAGAATTTGCTTGCAGTTACAATGGTTTTCATAGGATCTAGCCAATGGGGCTATAGTAAAAGAGATTCATATAGGGTTAATGCTGTTTTGGGCATTTTGGACTTGCGTTGGAGATTAGATAGGAATTAGAGTACAGAAGATAACAGTGGAAAAAGGATTTTGCAGTAATAATGATTCCATTAGGAAGGGGAGAACAGTGATGCTGGGATGAATTTTCTTTTGACATCATTTGTTGGTCTCAAAAAACTTATAGTAGGGAGATTTGAAATGAACTGATTCCTCCTGATATGTTGGGTTGCAGACATGTAAGAGTTGCTTGTTGAACAGAAATCTCATCACCTTGAATGTAGTTGTGTATGAGTAAATCTTGTGACTTCTTTTAAAGGGACAAAATGCACTATTTCTTGGTATTCTATTCATAGGAGCTAGCAAACATTCCCTTTTGTCAAAATTACTTATTTTCATTCTGTTGGAATTTTGCTACTCGGAATATGAATATCTCATTACACACTGCTTAGTGCTATATTGATGTACAAATATCCCCAATGTGGGGGGCAGCTAGGTGGTGCAGTAGATAAAGCACTAGCCCTAGATTCAGGAGGACCTGAGTTCAAATTTGGATTTAGACATTTGACACTTACTAGCTGTGTGACCCTGGGCAAGTTGCTTAACCCTCATTGCGCTGTAAAACCAACCAGCCAACCAACCAAAAACAAAAACAAAAACCACAAAACAAATATACCCAATGTGTAAATAAATACTTTTTATTTTGCAGGGCAATGAGGGTTAGTTAAGTGACTTGCCCAGGGTCACACAGCTAGTTAGTATCAAGTGTCTGAGACTGGATTTGAACTCAGGTCCTCCTGAATCCAGGGCTGGTGCTTTATCCACTGCACTACCTAGCTGCCTCAAATAAATACTTTTTAAAGAATTTGTTTACTAAAGCATATTTCTTTACATTGACTCCTTCTCATTAGTTTCCCTGATTAACCTTGAGAGGTAGTTTATGGGAATACAAGTAGTATTACAAATAGTAATCTTTATGAAAATTATAAAATAGTCATCAAATATAAGCTCCAAAATAAAGTAATAAAAAGTATTGGGAACTTATGGTCATCCTGTGAATTAGTGGCAGGGCATAGTACTTTGTGGAGATAGAGAATCCTAATGCTTTTGAAGTTTGGTCCTGTTTTTTAGTATTTCCATTTTAGCTGGCAGTCCACTCTTGCAGTAAACTAAGAAAACAGTCCTTCTGCAAGTTGTCAGAAGTTTTAACAAGCCTTCATAGCATTTGTATCCTTTTTTATACATGAATGTGATACTTTGTAGAATAAGAGAGTATTTTCAGACATAACCAATGTGCATATTCATTATAAGGGCTTTCAGTGTGAATGTGTGTTTGTGTGTGTTTTCCTAATTCTGGGGTGTAAAAATAGGATAGGAATAGAGTAGCTAAAAAAGAAAACAAAAAAGAGAGTCATTGAAATACCTTTTAAGGGATATATACACATGCACTTATGTGTATTATATGCTTAAAAAGAAAAGTAAGCTGTACAGAAAGAGCTGCAGTTTTATGTGCAGTCTTCTTTTTCTGTTCTATGTGGAAATGCCCAGTTTATTTATGTTTAAAATAAAAACTGTTACTTTGATAATTTTGAATTCCATGAGAGAGTTGTAGGATTAGAGATTTAGATCTGGAAGATACTATAAATGAATAAATGGAAAGCATTTATTAAATGCTTACTATAATAATAATCATAATACTTACTATAATAATAATCATTTATATGGTGTTTAGTATGTGTTGACCACTCTGCTGAGAACTTTACATTTATTATCTCATTTGATTCTCATAACAGTCCTGTGAAGTAAGTGCCATTATCCTCATTTTACAGTTGAAATTGAGGAAGATATAGTGTTAGGTGACCTGCTTAGCATCACACAGCTAGTAAATGACTCAGACTGGATTTGAAGTCAGTTCTTCTTAACTCCAGGTTCTGGAAGTTATCTGTTAAATCACCTAGCTGCCTATATGCTCAGCAGAATGAAATAGAAATAGAAAAGCAAGACAAAAATTGCCTATAAGGAGCTTCCTATATTTTATTAAATTTTTTTCAATATTTAGAATTTTATTTTCCCAAATTACAGGTAAAATACACATTTTAACATCAGTTTTTTTAAAACTTTGTGCTCCAAATTCTCTTCCTCCCTTTCCTCCCACAGCTCTCAAGAATGTAAGCAATTCAATATAAACTATACTTGAGCAGTCCTACAAAACATTTCCACATTAGCCAGATTGTGAAAGAAAATAGACAAAAACAAAACTTCAGATAAAGGAATTAATAAAAAAAAATGCTTCAATCTGTATTAAGATAGCATCAGTTCTTTCTCTGTAGATGGACTGCATTTTTCATAAGTCCTTCAGAGTTGTCTTGGATCATTGCATTGCTGAAAATAACCAAGTCATTCACAGAAGATCATCTTACAATATTGCTGTTATTTTGTATACAGTACATTTCACTTTGCATCAGCTCATGTAAGTCTTTCTAGGTTTTTCTGTTGCATCCTGCCCATAATTTTTTATAGTAAACTACATTTATATAGTACTTTAAAGAGAGGTTTCCTTCCAATAAACCCACGAGGTTGATTATTGCAACAATAGTAATAGATAACATTTATATAGTACCTTATACCTGACAAAGAATTTTCTTCATAATAGCCCAGCAAAGTACCATACATTTTGTCATCATCACCAATCATCATCCATCATCCTCAATCAATCCTCCTCGTCCTCAATCAGTCTTTATCTTTATCTAATCATCATCAATCACCATCATCTTACCTCTTGCCTCTGCTTCAAATTTTTTCAGTTACTATTGTTAACTGTTTCCCCCCATCCTATTCCCTTCCCATGATATTTACTCTATTTTCTATCTTCTTTTACTTTTTCTCTCCTCAAAAGTGTTTTGCTTCTGACTACCCCCTCCCACACTCTGCCCTCCTTTCACTCCTCCCTTCTTATCCCCTTCCACTCCTACTTTCCTTAGAGGTTAGATAGATTACTCCACCCAACTGAGTGTGTATGTTGTTCCCTCCCTGAGACAACTTTGATGAGAGCAAGGTCTTTGAGCTAATTCTGATAAGTGTAAGGCTCATTCACTGCCCCAATCCTCCCCCATCTCTACCCCCTACTCTATAAGCCCTTTCCTACTTCTTTCATGTGAGATTTCACCCCATTTTACCTCTTCCCTTCCCCCTTCCCCAGTACAATCCTCTCCCTCCTTAATTTTATCTTAAAGATGTCATCATGGGGCACTAGGTGACACAGTGGACAAAGCACCCACCCTGGACCCAGGAGGATCTGAGCCCAAATCTGGCCTCAGACACAAAACACTTACCAACTCCATGACCCCAGGCATGCTACCCAGCCCTGACCACCACACACAAAAAAAGATAAAAACCAAATGTGTTACAGATATCATTCCTTCATAATAATTTCCTACCTGTGCCCTCTGTCTAAATTTATTACTATCATCCGCTCTAATACTGAGAAAGTTCTTATGAGTTAGAAGTATCATCTTTCCATGTAGGAATGTCTTTTAATATTCCTCATAGTTTCTTTTCCCTGTTTACCTTTTTATGCTTCTCTAGGGTCTTATATTTGAAAGTCAAATTTTCTATTCAGTTCAGGTTTTTTTATCACTAATGCCTGAAAGTCCTCTTTTTCATTGAAGTCCCACTTTTTCCCCTTAAAGATTATACTCAGTTTTGCTGGGTAGGTGATTTTTGCTTATAATCCCAGTTCCTTTGCCTTCGGGAATATCATATTCCATGCCCTCTGATCCTTTGATGGAGAAGCTGATAGATCTTGTTCTTTCCTGACTGTGGCTCCACCATACTTGAATTGTTTGTTTCTTGCTGCTTGCAATATTTTCTCCTTGAACTGGGAGCTATGGAATTTGGCTATGATATTCCTGGAAGCTTTCCTTTTGGGATCTCTTTTAGGAGGTGATTGGTGGATTCTTTCAATTTCAATTTTACCTCCTGCTTCTAGAACATCAGGGCAATTTTCCCTAACAGTCTCTTGGAAGATGATGTCTAAGCTCTTTTTTTTGATCATAGTTTTCAGGTAGTCCAATAATTTTCAAATTACCTCTCCTGGATCTATTTTCCAGGTCAGCTGTTTTTCAAAGAAGATATTTCACATTTCCCTCTGTTTTTTTTTTTTATTCATTTGGATTTGTTTTATTGTGTCTTGTTTCTCATAAAGTCACTAGCTTCCATTTGTTCAATCCTAATTCTGATGAGGCAATTATTTTCTAAAGAGAGCTTTTCCATTTGGCTTTTCAAATTGTTGACTTTTTTCATGACTTTCCTGCATCACTCTCATTTTTATCTCTACCTCTCTTTCTCTTCAAAGTCCTTTTTGAGTACTTCTATGGCCTGAGACTAATTCATATTTTTCTTGGAAACTTTGGATGTAGGAGCCCTGATGTTGCTATCCTCTTCTGAGGGTGCATCTCAATCTTCCCTGTCACTAAAGAAACTTTCCATGGTCCGCATCTTTCTCTGTCTGCTCATTTTGCCTGCCTATTTCTTGACTTTTAACTCCTTAAAGTAGGGCACTGCCTCCAGGATGCACTGTCCAAAGATTTAGGGGGTCCAAGGTGGTACAATCTAAGGAGGGGCAGGTTCTTCACTTGCCTGTCCTGTGCTCTGGTCTGTAAATAACCCCAACTTACTATTCAACCAGGCAATAACATTTCGTTTGCTATGGTTGATAGCTCTAGTGAACCTGTGTCCCTTCCTCACCTGGGACCACCACTCAAGATTGTTTCCTGGTTCTCAGCTAGGGTAGAACAACTGAATTCCACCTCAGCTCCAGCAGAGGTCCCTGCACCCCCTCTCCCCTCAACTGGCCAACTGCTCAACCCTTTCACCATACCATGAAGTTCCAGAAGATGCTGGTGCTACAACTAATTCAGAGGCTCCAGGCATAAATTTTTCTGGTACAGCTGACTTCTCAAATCAAAATGCACTTCTCAAACCACTATTCCCTCGTGTCTTATCTCTCCCTTTTAAAATATAGGAATGGGGGGGGGATCCAAGATGGCAGTGGAAAGGCAGTAACCTCTCCAAGCTTCTGACACAATCACTCCCAAAAACTCCAAATAGTGCCATGGGACAATTCCTGGAGCAGAAGAACCCACAGGGGGAGAGGCTGAGATCATTTTCCAGTAAGGAACAGCTCAGTTTAGAGTTTGAGAAGTCACAGGGATAGTCAGTGAAATGATAAAGAAATCAATTAATACACCCTTTCCAGAAGCACTGATATACAAAGTAGAAATCAAAGATGGGCATATATAATCTATGTGGGAGTAGTTCAGATGGCTAGGAAAAAGCTGAAGTAGACGGTCAGATGGAATGTGATGCATAGTCAGGGTTTTTTTCCTTCACAGAATGGGCCATATATGTTTTCATTGGCTGACTCTCCAGTCAACAAAGTATATGGCTCCAGGGTGAAGCTTCCAAAGATGAATGGATTAAATCATCTAGGGCAGGTCTCAGAAAGTTTAGTGGTCAGCAGGGTGGATGGAAGGTGATGGCCAGGGTGGATGATAAACAGATAGGTGATGAAGCATGGTCTGGGGCTAGATAAATATAGTGGGTTATGTGCATTTATATTAGCTAGCACACCAGTCACAATAGCAGAGCCCTAAGGTGATATTTCCATATCTGAGTAGATTGTCACCCAGGACATACATGTTGAGGGATCATTGGCAAGAGGGTGGGGGGGATGTGACTGGTTAGGATGTAAAACATAGTGTGGGGTCTGGGGCTGGCTAAATACAAATTGGCCATATGTATTTGCACCATCAGAATCAGGGCTCTGGGATTAGTCTAACCTTCATATTTTACACTTGAAGAAACTGGATCTTATAGAAGTTAAGTGCTTTGCACAGTTACATAAATAGGAAGTAATGGTAATGTAATTTGAACCAATGTCTTTTGATCCAAATCAAGTAATTTCCCCACTACACCACCAGTCACTGCCTATAAAAAGTTCATATATGGCACAAAAGAACAGTTACATAAACACAGTCAAAGTATTGGCTTAAAAAACCCTATGGGGCAGCTAGGTGGCACAGTGGATAAAGCAGGAGGACCTGAGTTCAAATCCGACCTCAGACACTTAACACTTACTAGCTGTGTGACCCTGGGAAAGTCACTTAACCCTCATTGCCCCACAAAAACAAACAAACAAAAAACCAAACTCTGTTAACAGTCTTATTTTCCTGTTTGTGTTTTTTAACTTCAGGCTTAGAAATCAGAAAAGAGAGAATAAAGAAAACACATAGGGAAGAAAAAGATTTCTATTACATTAATTGCTTCCCCCCCTCGCTTCTCTCAGCAAAAAATGTCTACATTTAAATATTTTTGTTAAATATGTGACTTTTATTTTTCTTTGGTCCTTATATAGTGGTGAGCTTTCCTTCAGATCAGAAGAATGACAGTGTGTAAGCTGTTTAAACTTCTTCTCTGGAAAAATTATATCTTAAAGGTAGGTATATGATGCATTGGTCAAAAAATGTGGGACTTTGGGAGAGACTAGCCATTTAAAAGAATTTTTGAAAAAGTTGCTCAAAGAAAATAAAAACCACCTGATTAGTAAATTTACACTTTTCTACAATCGGTGGTATCATATATATATGTATTTGTATATAATTACCTAATTTTTAAAGAAAAATTTTTTTAATGTGAGTTCAATTTATTACAGAAAAGATCATTGGAGTCCTTCCAAGTGACATTTAATTTTGGCTTTGTTTTGGTTTAACATGGAATTTTTCATTTTTCTTTTAGAAGCGCATGTTTTTATCAAGCCTCTTAGAAATCATATTGCCATTGCTGTTTTCTGGAGTTTTAATTTCACTTCGTTTGAAGAACAAACCAGTACATAAGGAATCTGTAAGATACGGACCTTTATACATTGATGAGCTTCCCGAAATATTGAGTACCAATTTTCCATCAGATTTCTTGTCTATATTTTATATGCCTCCTGAGAGTGATGTTGTGAAGAATATTGCTGAGAAAGTGGCAGAGTCCTTCCAGTTTGGTTTAAGAGGTAAGACTTTGGGGAGGAAAAGAACTTTTTTGTAAAATATTTAAAATTTGTTTTCTAATTTTTAAATGTGATTTATGCTAGACCTATAATCTGATATAAGGTTCTAATCTCATTACCTCAAATATATATGTGTGTTTGTACATATATGAATTATGAAGTGGAAAATATAGAAATAAAATTAAACTAAAATAATTTTGAAATCTTGAGATAAAACAATGGAATATGTGATAAAGCTAGCATGCAATTATCAATATAATAATTTATTAGTAATAATTAGAAATTAGTTCTGTTTTATTAGTAGCACTTCACAGGCTATATATGAAATCTTCATATATGTGATTCCCAAAATTGTGAAGGGAAAATAATTCTGGTACAAAAGTTACTTTATATATTTATTGTTTGAAAAATACAATGAATTTTCTCATGGGGGAAAGCCTATTTAAATGGCTAGATGTTTCAGGTTAGTTTATAGAATATTAATCCTTAATAACAAATTTTGTTGTCAGTTATAGAAGACTATTAATACTAAGACAACTGCTCACAATTACATTGTACCCACAATATGCACCATGCCTTCTTTACATTAGGCCTGTGAGTGGTACAGTACAAGTGCTAGACTCTTGTCATCTCCATGTAGTCAGGAAGAAAACCAGCCTCAGATAAGTAAAGGGACATGACTAGTAAGTGGCATAGGCAGGACTTAATTTCAGGCCTTCTGACTCTAAACACAGGCTATTCCTGCTGTACTAATCATCATATTTCACTGGATTGCTGTGGGAACATATTTTTGAGTTCAAACTTACTATGGGAAGAAACATTTTTTCTCTATCTCTGGCAATGATATCAGGGAGTCCTTGAGTGCTAAGAAATACTAGCTGAGTGATAATACTAATAGGTAGATTGGTAGCTTATTAAAAGAGTGTTAATGTATTGATTATAAACTAGATAGAAGTGTGCTGGTAGGCTGAGGGAGTCTTTCTTCAGACTTTTCTTTTTCTTTTTACATTTTTATTGATATTTTTTTGGTTTTTTTTGTTTTTATATCACCAGCATTTCCCAATATATTTCTCTTCCTCCTACCAAAGAGTCATCTATTATAACAAAAAACAAAAATTAGAAAAAAATCACAATTCAGAAAATAAACTAAGTTCAACATTATATGTAGTGTTCCACACCCATAAATCCCTACCTCAGCAAAGAAGGAAAGGAAGCATATTAGTGTATTCCTAACTCTCTTCTTAGCTATTAAAGCTAAAAATTTCATTTGATTTGGGCAATGGTCTTTCCATTTATTTTGTTCTAGCCATTGACTGGTTTTACTTAGTTTACTTTGTATTAGGTCATATCTATTTTTTCATGTTTCTCTCTCTGTATTATCATAGTCAATCCACAAACATTTGTTAAGTGCTTTCAAGCCCTGGGAGTGCAGATACCATATGGTACTTTGTCAGGTATAAGGTACTATATAAATGTTATCTATTACTATTGTTGGCATTAATCAAGCTCATGGGTTTATTGTAAGGAAATTTCTCTTTAAAATACCATATAAATGTAGTTTATTATAAAAAATGATGAGCAGGTTGCTATCAGAAAAACCTGGAAAGACCTACATGAGCTGATGCAAAGTGAAATGTACTGTATACAAAATAACAGCAATATTGTAAGATGGCTGTAAATAACTTAGTTATTTTCAACAATGCAATGATCTAAGACAACTCTGAAGGACTTAAGAAAAATGCAATCCATCTACAGAGAAATAACTGATGCTATCTGAATACAGGCATTGTAATATAATCAATTTGTTCAGAAGGTGTATATGCTAAAGGACACCCTCCATAAGTTTTAGCATGGAAGGCATGTTGATTATAAGTCTGACAGGTGGAACAAGAAGCACACACTCTAAAGGCTACATTGGTAACTCCAGGGGCAATCCAAGCCTTTTTTACTGAGTCCCCAATACCTTGTGTGCCAAAGTGTCCTTTCTTGTGAATAGATAGGCATACCTGGTGGTAGAAACTCCAGTGGAGAAGCAGCTTTCCCTCCAAAGTCACCCAGACTCTGTTGATCAGTTTTGCCTTGAATTTCTTTTTCCACTTGTCTACTTTGGACTTATCATAAGTAAGAGAAATAGAGACATCATCAGAAGAGGAGAGGTTAAATACATGTTCAGGGGCTTCCAAAGCATCAAGCTTGGCAGCAGCATCAGCTCGTGTGTTCCCTTCTGAGACAGGGTCATTCTTTCCTGTATGGGTAGGACAATGAACAACAGCTAGAGCAGAGGGAAACTTTAAGGCAGATAGATCCTTAATAGATTCTCCATTAGCAATGACTTTGCAAGCAGAGGTTAAAATCCTCTCTGCAGCCATAACATTCCCATAGCATGGCAGATACTAAATAAATATGTGGAATCAGTGTACACAGCAGCATTTTTTACTCTGGCTCAGTGACAGGTTTGTGTAAGAGCCACAAGTTTGGCAGCTTGTGCACTAAGATGGGAGGACAGAGAAGTTGCCTAGACAGTATCATAATCAGAAACTACAGCAGCACCTGTATAGTGGATTCCCTCATATATAAAAGAGGATCCATCACTATAGAAAATAAAATCAGGGTTCTCTAAAGGTGTGTCAAAAAGACCATGATGAGGTCTCTCAGCTATGTCAGCTAGGGAGGTATCGTCATGCAAAGGTTCTCCTTAGAATGGCAAGTCAGGAAGCAATGTTGCTGGGTTAAGGACTGTACAACTCTTTAAAGTTGATTCTCTCATTTCCTAGCAGGGTTACTTCATATGTAGTGAGCCTTTGATCTGAGAAAGCCTGTGTCCTATGATGCAGTAAGAGAGCCTCAACTTCATGAGGGCACTGCATGATTAGAGGGTTACCTAACCCTAGATCAGAGGCTTTTTCTAACAGGAAAGAAGTGGCAGCCACAACCTGCAGGCAGGGTGGTGCTCCAGCAGCTACAGAGTCAAGTTGGGCAGAATAATAGGCTACTGGGCGCTGGAGAAGTCACAATTTTTGAGTCAGGACCACAGAAGCCACTCCTCTCTTCATGTACAAAAAGAGTAAAAGACTTACTGTAGTCTGGGAGTCCTAGTGCAGGTGCTGATAACAAGGCCTGTTTTAATTCTGATATAGCTGAAAGATGCTGGGGATCCAGCTGTAAAGATTCTAGGACAAAATTTTTGGTTAGAGATAGAAGAGGCTTAGTAATTTCACCAAAAGAGGATATCCATTGTCTGCAATACCCAGCTACTCCCAGAATAGCCGTTAGCTGCTTGTTAGTAGAGGGAGCAGAGAGTTGTTGAATAGTCTGGACACGCTTGGGAAAGATGGATCACATGCCAGCAGCCAAAACAAAACCCAAATATTTCACCTGAGATAGGCCCCATTTTACCTTTGACTTGGAGACCTTGTTGCCTCTCTGGTGCAGCTCAAGCAACAAATGGCGGCTGTCTTCCTGGCAAATCTTAGCATTGAGTGCAGCCAGGAGTAAGTCATCTACATATTGGATTAAAGTGGAACCTTTCAAAGTAATGGAGGCTAAATCCTGCTGCAAAATTTGAGAGAATAGTGTGGGATTGTCAACAAACTCCTGTGGGAGTCTGGCCCAAGTCTACTGTTTATTTTTCCGGGTGAAGGCAAACAAGTATTGAGAATCCTGATGTACTGGTATTGAAGAGAAAGCAGAACAGAGATCTACCACTGTGAAGCATGTTGCCTCACATGAGATTGAGGAAATGATAGTAGAAGGGTTGGGCACTATCAGATGTCTAGGTGCAACATAAGAATTAATTGCTCCCAGATCTTGTACAAAATAATAAACAGGTTTGCCATCTGGCCCAGGCTTAGGCTTCTTAACTGGAAGAATGGGAGTATTACACGGGGAATGATGGCATGGGACAAGAATACCTTGGTTTTTCAATGCCTCAATTATAAGTACAATTCCCTCAGTGGCTTCCCTAGATAAGGGATATTGTGGAATGAATGGTGGTGGGCCACCTTTGGTCTTAATGGTAACAGGCACAGCATATTTAAGGAGACCTACATCAGAAGAGGAAGAAGCCCACAGGGACTCAGGAGTTTCAGAAGGGATTTCAAACATATCCCTTACTGTTTCCTGAGTGTCTGTGATCAAAATTGGCAGCAAGTGGACAGTGTCCTCTGGTAATTCCAGGGAGATGCCACCATCTGGAGAATAAGATAAGGTTGCTCTAAGTTTAAAAAGAAGGTCACAACCTTATAGATTTGCAGGAGAGTCGGGCATAAGTAGAATTGAATGTTCTACTGTTAATGGGCCCATAGATACTATGTGACTACATTTAGAGATCCAATAGATGTACATTCAGGGTCAGGTTTGCTCACGAGGACTGATCTTGAGGCTCCTATATCTAATAAACTATCATAATAAGTGTCCCTAACCCTAAGGGTTGCATGGGGTTTGTTATTCTGGGGAGGTGAATGGACTGGCACAAGAGGGCTAAAGATCTTGGGGTCTGGAAAGGTAAAGTCTTCAGATTCCACCGTCCTTTCCCCTCCCCTGAACCATCAGTCCTCTGTACCTCTCTGAAAGGATATATAACTTTTTTGATTCTGCCCCTCTGTACCTCTTTGAGAGGATTTATAACTGTTCTGTTTCTGCCCCCTGAAGGGGTTTCTAAATTAACCAGTCATCATCTGTCTAAGTTCCCTTTGCCTTATTCTATAGTCCTACATCATGTGTCCCTGTCTATTACAGGATTAGCAAAATCTAGGAGGTCGATAGCGATTCTCAACTGCCTGACCTCACTGCCTCATGGTTTCCTGTAATGGAGCCAAAATGCTCTGTCTGTCCCTCTCTTCCCTCTCCTTTCCTTCATAAATATATGTTGCTATTTCTCAAATTTTATCAGTACTCAGGGCATTCCAACCTGGACACTGCCTTTCAAAATATTTCCGTATTTCTGGCAAGAATTGGTGAACAAAATGATTAGAATTAAAACGTGCATCTCTAGAATCTAATGGGTCTAATTTAGTATATTGTTTGGCACTCTTACACAAGCTATCATAGAATCTATTAGGTCTTTCATTAGGTTCCTGAATAGTATCTATAATTTTTTTTTGATAAAAGTATTTTATTATTTTCCATTTACATGTAGAGATAGTTTTTAATATTTGTTTATATAAGATTTCAGATTTCAAATTTTTCTCCCTCCCTCCCCAATATCTATAAATTTTTTCCAGTTATAGTCTTCCTAGCACAGGATTCCATTGCCTTTAGCAATGTTTACCTTGCTTCCTGCAACTTATCAAAATGCTCAGGGATATGGGGGTCCCAGTTAGGGTCTTCTAAAGGCCATTGAATAGCAGCTTTTCCTGATGTTTCTGAGGAGTTTGCTGCAGCTACTATATCAGCTCTTTCCCCTGGGGATAATATCGTTTCCATGAGATAAGTAACATTACCCCAAGTGGGCTGATATCCTCTGAAAATTGCCCTAAACTGGCTGATAACTGTTGTGGGATCCTCATCAAATTTAGGAATATCTTGTTTCCATGAACTCAAATCTTTGGGCCCAAAGGGTATGTATTGTCTGAGCCTCACTACAGTACCCTTTCAATCATAGGTGAGGATCTCTTTAAGGGGAAGAATTTTGAGCTTTACTGTCTCCTCTAAAAGTGAATTTTCTTCTGCAGCTGGCATAGAGGAAATAGAGAGAGAGGGGATAGAAGTTGGGCCATTTGGCATTCTAGCCTGAGAAATGGGCTCAGATTCAAACTCAGGCTTGGATCCCCCTTCTCTTGTATCCCCTTTGGTCAGCTCCTTGCTGAACTTCCAGAGTTCCCAATAAGTTAAATCTTTGGGGGACTTAAGGTACAGGAATAATTGCGAATCTTTCTTTCTTTCTTTTTTTTTTTTTTGGTGAGGCAATTGGGGTTAAGTGACTTGCCCAGGGTGACACAGCTAGTAAGTGTTAAGTGTCTGAGGCCGGATTTGAACTCAGGTCCTCCTGGAATCCAGGGCCGGTGCTCTATCCACTGCACCACCTAGCTGCCCAATTGCAAATCTCTCAACATTAGGGGATCAAAAGATATGGACTCTGGCCACTGGTCTTCTAATAAGCTAAAATATTTTTTATGCCACTTAAAACACAGTTTGATAAACTTTCTTTTTTTCATGCCTGGCTGAATTGGTAGCTTATATGAATCCCATTCTGTGAGTATCCTTTCTAGGGGAGACCCCTGTATTATATAGTAGGGTTTGGTGTTTTTTAGTCCCCATGGTATTTTTAGTCCCCATATTGCAATTATAAATATGCCATAGTAAAACATAAAGATAAATAAAATTAAAAATCAAAATAGAAAACCCCCCAAAATGAAGCATTAACATGATCTTATCTCCATTTGTTTGATTAAGCAGACTAAAGTTAGAAAAAAAGGGTACTTAGGAGCTACTTAGATACTTTGAAAATTTAATGGGACAGGCACATGAAAATCAGAGAAAATTTCTTACCCAACTTCTTTTGCAAAGAAGATCAGAAGATTGAGAGGTTTGGCACCCCCATTCGTGGTCACCAACTGTGATGTGTAAAATCTAATGTGTGGTTACCTTATTCCTGTCCCAAGTGTAGGAAAAATTAGCTAGGGTTTACTTATAAATTAGAAGCTTTAGCACTAGTTTGGGGCATTAAGCATTTATTAAAGCATACCAGGTATTAGTAAAATTCTTAGTAAAAGAGAACAGCTGGGTCAGAAAGTTAAGAAAAGGCCTATCTAGCCTAGAGTTCCAGCCTCTCTTGGTTATTCCTCAAGTCCTTCACCACTAGCCTGTTTGAGAGATGAACTGCCATTGCAGCTTCCTCTGAGTCTGGAGGAGAGGCCATCCTTACACACTACTTCAAGCTAATTGACTAATATCACCCAAATCCATTGGTTCACTGGACTTGAGGGTGGTCCCGTGTTGAGGTCAGAGTCCACAGCCTCTGAGAACACACCTTCTTGAGAGCCAGGCAGGTGTGGTTTTAATTGAATTAACTTTTAGTGAGTCAATCAGCAAAGTCAGTTAATCTCAGTCAATCCAATCAATACAAATCAATTCCCTTAAGCTCGGGCCTTTGGGAATTGGCAAAACCCATTATTTTCTCACAGGTGGGAATTGCTTCACAGGCATGGAGAAAGACCTGTGGAAAAAATATGGATACAGAGTTAGAGTTTGACTAGATTCCACATTGGAGGAAGGGGAATGATGTATAATAAGATTGGGGGGGGCAGCTAGGTGGCACAGTGGATAAAGCACCAGCCCTGGATTCAGGAGGACCTGAGTTCAAATATGGCCTCAGACACTTGGCACTTAACTAGCTGTGTGACCCTGGGCAAGTCACTTAACTCTCATTGCCTTGCAAAAATAAAAATTAAAATAAAAAAAAATAAGATTGGAAGGATAGGTCGGAGCCAGGTTGTGAAGGGTTGTAAAAGCGAAATGTAGGAATTTATGTTTTATTCTAGAGACAGTAAGGTACCACTGGAGTTTATTGAGTCGGGGAGAGACATGGTCAGATCTATACATAAGAAAAATCACTTTACATTTTATTTATTTAAAGTTTTGAATTCCAAATTCTTTCCCTCTCTCATTCCTTCCCTCCATACCCTCCCTCTCCCCAAGGTTGTGAGTAATCAGTATAGGTTATACATGTGCAATTATGTAAAACATTACCATATTAGTAATTTTTAATATTTTATTTATCTAAAGTTTTGAGTGAAAAATCACTTTAGTAGCTTGTATGGATGATGAATTGTATGGGGTAGAGATCTGAGATGGGTAAACCAATTGCATGATCATTGTACCTAGCAGAGAGCTATAGGTAGACAGAAGGAGTTTTATATGAGACATTTTGTGGAGGTAAACAGCAGATCTGGCAAATGATCGGGGTTAGGGGTCAAGATAATTTCAACATTCATTTTCATAAGATTTAGAGTTCCAAATTTTTCTCCCTACCTTCCTTTCCTCCCCCCTCCACAAGACAGCCACCAGGTTATATGTGTACAATCCACAAGTGCTCTTTTTATCAGTTCTTTCTATGGGGGTGGATAGTAAGCTTTGTCATTAGTCCCTTGGGATTGTCTTGGGTCATTGTATTGCTGAGAGTAGTTAAGTAATTCACAATTGCTCATAGAACAATACTGCGGTCACTGTGCACAATGTCCTCCCGGTTCTGCTCATTTCACTATACATTAGTTCATATGAGTCTTTCCAGGTTTTTCTGGGATCATCCTGTTTGTCATTTCCTACAGCATAATACCATTCCACTACAATAACATACCACAGCCTCTTCAGTTATTCCTCAACTGATGGACATTACCTTGATTCTCAATTCTTAGCCACCACAAAGAGTTGCTATAAATTTTTTTTTGTACAATTTTTCCCCCTTTTCTCTTTTTTATGATTTACTATTGTTAACTGTTTCCCTTCCATCCTATTCCCTTCCCCATCATATTTATTCTATTATCTATCTTCTTTCATCCTATTACTCTTCAAAAGGGATTTGCTTCTGTCTGTCCTGTCCCCCACTCTGCCCTTCCTTCTTTTGCCCCTCTCTCTTTATCCCCTCCCCATCTTATTTTCCTGCAGGGTTAGATAGATTACTCCACCCAACTGAGTGTGTATGTTATTCCCTCCTTGAGCCAATTCTGATGGGATTGAGGTCTTTGAGCCAATTTTTGAGGCGTGTTAGGCTCATTTAATGCCCAGATCAAATAGATTACTCCACCCAATTAGGTGTATGTTAATCCCTCCTTGAGGCAACTCTGATGACATTAAGGTCTTTGAGCCTATTCTGATGACTGTAAAATTCATTTACTGATCTGCTCCTCCCCCATCTCTTCCCCTACTCCATAAGCCCTTTCCTGTTTCTTTCATGTAAGATTTTACCCCATACCACATCTGCCCTTCTCCCTCTCCCAGTGTATTACCCTCAACCCTAAAGATGTCATCATGGGGCAGCTAGGTGACACAGTGGACAAAGCATCCACCCTGGACCCAGGGGTATCACAGCCAAAACCTGGCCTCAGACACAAGACAGTCACCTACTGCATGATCCCAGGTATGCCCCATAACTCCAATTATTTATTGTATTTGAAAGTCACATTTGCCATTCAGTTCAGGTCTTTTCATCATGAATACCTGAAAGTCCTCTTTTTTCATTGAAGTCCCATTTTTTTCCTCTGGAAGATTATGGTCAGTTTTGCTGGGTAGGTGATTCTTGGTTGTAATCCCAATTTCTTTGCCCTCTGGATTATCATATTCCATGCCCTCTGGTCCTTTAATGTAGAAGCTGCTAGATCTTGTGCTGTCCTGACTGGGGCTCCACAGTACTTGAATTCTTTCTTTTTGGTAGCTTGCAATATTTTCTCCTTGACCTGAGAGCTCTGGAATTTGGCTATAATATTCCTAGGAGTTTTCCTTTTGGGGTCTCTTTCAGGAAGTGATTGGTGTATTCTTTCAATTTCTGTTTTACCTTCTGATTCTAGAATATCAGGGCAATTTTCCCTGACAGTTTCTTGGAATATGATGTTTAAGCTCTTTCCTTGATCATGGTTTTCAGGTAGACCAATAATTTTCAAATTATCTCTGTTGGACCTATTTTCCAGGTGAGTAGTTTTTCCAAGAAGATATTTCACATTGTCTTTAATTTTTTTATTCATTTGGATTTGCTTTATTGTGTCTTGGTTTCTCATAAAGTCACTAGCTTCCATTTGTTCAATCCTAATTCTTAGGCAATTATTTTTGTCAGAGAGATTTTGTACCTGCTTTTCCATTTGGCCAATTTGGCTTTTCAAGCTGTTGACTTTTTTCTCATGTCTTTCCTGCATCACCCTCATTTCTCTTTCCATTTTTTTCTCTACATCTCTAACTTTATCTTCAAAGTCCTTTTTGAGCGCCTCTTTGGCCTGAGACCAGTTCATATTTTTCTTGGAAGCTTTAGATATAGGGGCCCTGACATTGACATCTTCCTCTGAGGGGGCACCTCGATTTTCCTTGTCACTAAAGAAACTTTCTGTGGTCCTCACCTTTCTCTGTCTGCTCATCTTGCCTTTCTTTTACTTGCTTTTTAGCTCCTTAAAGTGAGGCACTGTTTCCAGGCTGCAGTATCCCAACCTTCAAAAGGTCCCAGGTGGTATCATTTAAGGGGGAGCAGGTTCTTCACTTGCCTGGCCTGTTCCTTGGTCCTTAGATGACCTCAGACCAAGTTGCTAATCAGCCAGCTTTTTGTGTTGTGGTTGTCAGCTCCATTGAACCTTTACCCCTCCCCCATCTGGGCCACTGCTACTTAAGCCTACCTCCTGGTTCCCAGAAGGGGTGAAAAACCCAAGTTCTGCCTTAGCACCAGCATAGACTCCTGTAATTTCTCCCCTGCCAAGGGTTTAGCCCTCTCACCAGACTGTGAACTTAGTTCTATATTACACTGGCGCTGTAGCTGATTCAGAGGTTCGGTGGGGGGGTGTCTCTCTGCTGAGGCCTTCCTGGGACTAGACATGTGTCAGGGTGACTGTGGGTTTGGGCTCTACTCCTGTCTCAGCACAGCAGCTCCCTCCTTGCAACCTTCCAAGCTGTCCTTGGTTAGAAGATGATTTTAGCACATTCTTTTGTGGGTTTTGGTGTTCCAGGAATTGTCCTATGGCATTATTTGGATGTTTTTTGGAGCAATCGTGTCATGAGTTTGAGAGCTCACTCAGGGGTCAAGGTAATGAACCTGAGAAAATGGAAGAATTGTGATATCTTTGATAGAAATAGGCAAGTTTTCAGGAAAGGCAGTGAGCTCCCGAACTCATGACATGATCGCTCCAAAAAACATCCAAATAACGCCATAGGAAAATGCCTGGAGCAGCAAAACTCACAGAAGAATGTGCTGAAATCATCTTCTAACCAAGAACGGCTTGGAAGGCCAGAAGGAGGGAGCTGCTGTGCTGATACAGGAGTCGAGCCCAACCCCACAGTCACCCTGACACAGATCCAGTCTCAGGAAGTCCTCACCAGAGAAGGAGACCCCCACAGCCTCTGAATCAGCTGAAGCACCAGTGTCACCTGAAACTAAGCTCACAGTCTGGTGAAAGGGCTGAGCCCTGGGCAGGGGAGAGACTACAGGGGTCTATGCTGGTGCTAAGACAGAACTTGGATTTTACACCCGTGCTGAGAATAAGGAGGTAGGCTTGAGTAGAAGTGGCCCAGGTTGGGGAGGGGCACAGGCTTCTCAGAGCTGCCAACCACAACACACAAAGCTGGTTGATTAGCAAGTTGGTCTGGGGTGATCTAGGACCAGGAAACAGGCTGGGTGAGGGAAGAACCTGATTCTCCTTAAATCATACCACCTGGGACTTCTTAAGCTTGGGATACTGCAGCCTGGGAACAGTGCCTCACTTTAAGGAGCTGAAAGTCAAGTAAAAGATAGGCAAGATGAGCCAAAAAAGAAAGGTGAAGACCATAGAAAGTTTCTTCAGTAACAAGGAAGACCGAGGGGCACCCTTAGAGGAAGATGTCAACATAAGGGCCCCTCTATCTAAAGCTTCCAAGAAAAATATGAATTGGTCTCAGGCCATAAAGATGCTCAAAAAGGACTTTGAAGATAAAGTTAGAGAGGTAGAGGAAAAAATGGAAAGAGCAATGAGGGTGATGCAGGAAAGACATGATAAAAAAGTCAATAGCTTGAAAAGTCAAATGGAAAAGGAGGTATAAAAGCTCTCTGATGAAAATAATTGCCTAAGAATGAGGATTGAACAAATGGAAGCCAGTGACTTTATGAGAAACCAAGACACAATAAACCAAATCCAAATGAATAAAAAAATAGAGGGCAATGTGAAATATCTTCTGGGGAAAACTGCTGACCTGGAAAATAGGTCCAGGAGAGATAATTTGAAAATTATTGGTCTACCTGAAAACCATGATCAAGGAAAGAGCTTAGATACCATCTTCCAAGATATTCTCAGGGAAAATTGCCCTGAAATTCTAGAAGAAGCAGCTAAAATAGAAATTGAAAGAATCCACCAATCACCTCCAGAAAGAGATCCCAAAAGGAGAACTCCTAGGAATATTATAGCCAAATTCCAGTCCTCTCAGGTCAAGGAAAAAATATTGCAAGCTGCCAAAAAGAAAGAATTCAAGTACTGTGGAGCCCCAGTCAGGATAGCACAAGATCTAGCAGCTTCTACATTAAAGGACCGGAGGGCATGGAATATGATATTCCAAAGGGCAAAGGAAATGGGATTACAACCAAGAATCACCTACCTAGCAAAACTCAGCATTATCTTTCAGTGGAAAAAATGGGACTTTAATGAAAAAGAAGACTTTCAGATATTTGTGATGAAAAAACCTGAACTGAATGGCAAATTTGACTTTCAAATGCAAGACCCTAGGGAACCATAAAAAAATTGGAGCTGGGGGACATACCTGGGGTCTTACAGTGGGTGACTGTCTTGTGTCTGAGGCCAGGTTTTGGCTGGGATCCCCCTGGGTCCAGGGGTGATGATTTGTCCACTGTGTCACTTAGCTAGATGATAACATCTTTAGGGTTAAATTGAGGGGTGAAGGGAATTCACTGGGGGAGGGGGAAGGGCAGAGGTGAAATCCTACATGAAAGAAACAGGAAAAGACTTATAGAGTGGAGGAAGAGATGGGAGAGGAGCAGGGCAGTAAATGAATTTTACACTCATCAGAAAAGGCTCAAAGACCTTAAACTCATCAGAGTTGGCTCAAGGAGGGACTAACACATACACCCAACTGGGTAGAGTAATCTATATAATCTGGGCATTAAATGAGCCTAATACTCATCAAAATTGGCTCAAAGACCTCAATCTCATTAGAATTGGCTCAAGGAGGGAATAACATACACACTCAGTTGGGTGGAGTAATCTCTCTAACCCTGCAGGAAAATAGGAGGGGAAGGAGATAAAGAGAGAGGGGCAAAAGAAGGAAGGGCAGAGTGGGGGACAGGACAGACAGAAGCAAATCCCTTTTGAAGAGCGATAGGATGAAAGAAGATGGATAATAGAATAAATATCATGGGGAAGGGAATAGGATGGAAGGGAAACAGTTAACATTAGTAATCATGAAAAAGAGAAAAGGTGGGAAAATTGTACAAAAAATATTTATAGCAACTCTTGGTGGATACTAAGAATTGAGAATCAAGGGAATGTCCATCAAATGAGGAATGATGCAAAAATCTGTGTTATATGATTGTAGTGGAATGGTCTTGTGATACAGGAAATGACAAACAGGATGATCCTAGAAAAACCTGGAAAGACTAATGAACATCGATGTATAGTGAAATGAGCAGAGCTGAGAGGACATTGTGCATAGTGACAGCAGTATTGTTCAATGAGCAATTGTGAATGACTTAACTACTCTCAGCAATCCCAAGGAACTAATGAGGAAGCTTACTATGCACCCCTATAGAAAGAACTGATAAAAAGAACACTTGTGGATTGTACATATATAACCTGATTGCAATCTTGTGGAGCGGGGAGGAAAGGGAGGGAAGGAGAAAAATTTGGAACTCTAAATCTTATGAAAATGAATGTTGAAAACTACCCTTAGATGTAAATGGAAAATAAAATAAATGTTTGTTGCTAAAAATAGGCAAGTTTGGAAGAATGGTGGGTTTGAGGGAAAGATAATGAGTTTTCTTTTGGATATGTTGCATTTGAAATGTCTATGGGAATTGAGCTTGAAATACCCAAAATGCAGTTGGTCATGTAGAATTGAAGGTCGGGAGAGATCCTGGGGTTGGATTTAAAGATATGTGATTCATTGGCAGAGAGATAATAATTAAATGCATGGGAGCTTATGTGACCTCTGAGAGAATACAAAAGGAGTAGGAGGGTCCCAGAACAGACCTTTGTGAAACACTCATATTTAGGGGGTATGATATGTATGAGGAGGTAGAAAAAGAGACTGAATAGGATCCATGAGACAGCTAGGAAGAGAACCAGTCAACCAGGTAGTAAACATTTATTAAGTGCGTACTATGTGCGAGGCACTGTGCTAAATGCTGAGGATTCAAAAAATAGGCAAAAGTCAGTGTATTCTCTCAAGAAACTCACTCTAATGGGGGGGTGGAGACCATAAGCAAACACACACACATACACACATATATATAAACTATATTCAGAACAAATAGGTGATAATTAAGAGAGCAAATCCATATGAATAAAAAAAATAGCTGACCTGGAAAATCGATCCAGGAGAGATAATTTGAAAATTATTGGACTACCTGAAAACCATGATCAAAAAAAGAGCTTAGACATCATCTTCCAAGAAATTCTCATGGTAAATTGCCCTGATATTTTAGAAGCAGAAGTTAAAATAGAAATTGAAAGAATCCACCAGTCACCTCCTTCCTGAAAGAGATCCCAAAAGGAAAGTTTCCAGGAATATTATAGTCAAATTCCATAGCTCCCAGTTCAAGGAGAAAATATTGCAAGCAGCCAGAAACAAACAATTCAAGTATGGTGGAGCCACAGTCAGGAAAGAACAAGATCTATCAGCTTCTCCATCAAAGGATCAGAGGGCATGGAATATGATATTCCTGAAGGCAAAGGAATTGGGATTATAAGCAAAAATCACCTACCCAGCAAAACTGAGTATAATCTTTCAGGCGAAAAATGGTACTTCAATGAAAAAGAGGACTTTCAGGCATTAGTGATGAAAAGACCTGAGCTGAATAGAAAATTTGACTTTCAAATATAAGACCCTAGAGAAGCATAAAAAGGTAAACAGGGAAAAGAAACCATGAGGTATATTAAAAGACATTCCTACATGGAAAGATGATACTTCTAACTCATAAGAACTTTTTCAGTATTAGGGCAGCTGAAAGGAATAAATTTGGGCAGAGGGCACAGGTAGAAATTTATTATAAAGGGATGATTCTATAAAGCATTTATTTTGTTTTTGTTTATTTATTTTTTTGTGGGGCATTCAGGGTTAGGTGGCATGCCCAGGGTCATGCAGATGGGGAGTGTCTTGTGTCTGAGGCCAGATTTGGGCTTGTGTTCTCCTGGTCTAGGGCAGGTGCTTTGTTCATTGTGTCACCTAGCTGCACCATGCTGACATCTTTAAAATAAAATTAAGGGGTAAGAGAATCACACTGGGAGAAAGGGAAAGGGAGAGGTGGAATGGGGCAAAGTATCTCAGATAAAACAAGCAAGAAAAAGCTTATGGAGTGATCCAAGACAACTCTGAAGGACGTATGAAAAATGCAGTCCATCTACAGTGAAAGAACTGATGGTACCTGAATACTAATGGTAGTATAAAAAAAGATTAGAAAAGACTTCTTATAGAAGAGGGGAAAATGAAATTCACCCAATTGGGTGTGTATGTTAATCACTCCTTGAGCCAACTCTGCTGAGATTAAGGTCTTTGAGCCTATTCTGCTGAGTGTAAGGTTCATTTACTGCCCTGTTCCTTCCTCATTTCTTCCCCCACTCCATAAGCCCTTTCCTGTTTCTTTCCTGGGGTATTTCACCCCATGCCACCTCTCCCTTCCCTCTCCCCCAGTGCATTCCTCTCACCCCTCAATTTTACCCTAAAGATGTCATCATGGGGCAGCTAGGTGACACAGTGGACAAAGTACCTACCCTGGACCCAGGAGGATCTGAACCCAAATCTGGCTTCAGACACAAGACACTCACCCACTGTCCGACCCTAGTCATATCACCCAACTCCAACCACCCCACATTGGGTAGAGTAAACTATCTAAAATGGGCAGTAAATGAGCCTAACACTCATCAGAATTGGCTCAAATACCTTAATCTCATCAGTATTGACTGAAGGAAGGAATAACATACATACACAATTGGGTAGAATATCTAACCATGCAGAAAAATAGGAGGGGAAGGGGATAAAGAGGGAGGGGAAAAGAGGGAGGGCAGATTGGGGTACGGGGAAGTCAGAAGCAAATTCCTTTTGAGGAGGGATAGGGTGAAAAAGGATAGATAATAGAATAAATATCATGAGGAAGGGAGGAGGGAAACAGTTAACAATAGTAACTGAAAAAGAGAAAAGGAAAAAATTGTACAAAAATATTTACAGCAACTCTTTGTGGTGGCTAAGAATTTGAAATCGAAGGAATGTCCATCAATTGAGGAATGACTGAACAAGTTGTGGTATATGATTGTAATGGAATGGTATGGTGCTATAAGAAATGACAAACAGGATGATCCCAGAAAAACCTGGAAAGACTCATTTGAACTGATATAAGTGATGTAAGTGAGCAGAACCAAGAAAACATTGTTCATAGTGACAGCATTATTGTTCTATGAGCAATTGCTAATGATTTAACCACTCTCAGCAATACAATGATCCAAGACAATCACAAAGGACTAATGATGAAGCATACTATCCACCTCCGAAGAAAGAACTGATATTGATTGAACACAGACTGAAGCGTGCTATTTTGCACTCTTTTTTTAATTGAGTCTTTTTATGTAAGATTACTAATATGGTAATATTTTATACAATTGCACATGTATAACCTATACTGATTGCTTGCAACCTTGTGATGGAGGGAGGGAATGAGAGAGGGATAGAATTTGGAACTCAAAACTTTAAATAAATAAATTTAAAAAATAAAAATGGACATTAAAATTGTTTTTACATGTAATTATGGGAGAATAAAATTCTAAATAAATGAAAAAAGTTATATTCATAAAAGGACATTTATGGACAATTTCTGGGACAGAAGGGAGCACTGAAATATAGAATTTCAGATTTCTGAGTTACTTTGAGCTCATAAATTTTCCTGATTCATGTAAAGAAGTCAACATGTGCCTCCTTGATAGGTTTCAGTCCACTCTTTCTAACATATACAGATTTTCTTAATGGATAATTGTGATACAGGTCTTTGTGTGTATTGTGATAAATTTAGTATTTGCATGTTTCATATAATATATGAGTGGTTATTATGTTACAAAAAAAGGGAAAAGGACCCACATGTACAACAATATTTATAGCTGCTCTTTTTGTGGTGGCAAAGAATTAGAAATTGAGGGGATGCCCATCAATTGGGAATGGCTGAACGAGTTGTGATTTATGAATTAATGGAATACTGTTGTGCTGTAATTAGTGATAAGCAGATGGATTTCAGAAAAACCTGGAAAGATTTACATGAATTGATGTTGAGTGAAATGAACAGAAGTAAGAGAATATTATACAATGTATCAACAACATTGTGTGATGATCAACTGTGATAGACTTAAACTTTTCACAGCAATACAATGATCCAAGACAATGCCAAAAGACTCATGATGGAAAATGCTCTCCACATTCAGAAAAAGAACTATGGAGTCTGAATGCAGATTGAAGTATATTATTTTCACTTTTTTGGGGTTTTTTTGTTGTTCTTTATTCTTGCCTTTTTTTCTTTTGTTCTGATTCTTCTCTTACAACATGACTAATGTGGAAATATGTTTAGCATGATTGTAATGCATAACTATCAGATTGCTTTCTGGCTTTGGGAGTTGGTGGGGAAGGGAGGGTGGGAGAAAAATTTGGAACTCAAAAAATTACATGTATTTGGGAAAACAATTAAAAAATTATTGTTTCTTCTTCCTTTATCTTTCATTAGCTTACTATAGGTTGAAATGAAACCATAACGTTAAGGTGTAGAATTATTTGAAGAAATATCTATTTTGACAATGTTCTCTCAGGTACGAAATTAGGTTGAAATAGAGCAGTGCATATTTATTTTGACAGCCAATATTATGATTTATCTCTTTCCTTAAGGGAAGAAGAACTTGTGGATGAAAAAAAGTTTTTTAGAGCCTCAGGGTGTTTTGAAGTTTGACATACCTTGTTTGTAGAATAAACTGCTACTTTTTTTCATTTAAGATAAAAGGAGTGATTAGACATTTTTTAATGCACTGCTTAATTTCTTCCATTTCAGTTAATGAATATACCAAAGATAATTTTGCTGAAGCAGGCTTCCCATACATGATGCTTTCTTTAGTTGTTTTTAATCATATGTTCAGAAACAGAAGTGAAAAGCTGCCACTTAAGGTAAGGAAATCTTTATTAAACTTCTCTTATTCTATCTGGGCCTGATGATTTTAATGTAGTCTTCCATCTGATTAAGCTCTCTGTAAGGGGCTAAAATTCTAACTTGTCTGTCTAAAACATCTAATGAGTGGTCACCAATAAATGATAAGCTTTAGCAAGAGTTAGACTTTTAAGCATTTATTAAGGACAATAAGAATTTGGTGGAAAGAAAAAGGCCTAGATTCAGCTGTCTATCTCAGGGAGCCAATGTCTCCAGCTCCTCTCCCCCCTGAGGTCCTCCAGAAAGAGACCATGAGAGCAAGCCTTGCCTCTTTTATAGACAGTACCCAGGAGCAAACGTCACTTCCTGACGCCAAGGAAAACTGCATGGCTTGCCCTCAGATGCCTTCTCCTCATGGTGGAGATTTCCTATAGTAGCTCTCCAGCAGGTGGCATCATTCCAATCGTTACATCTCCAAGTTACTTATCTATCTCACCCATTTACCTTCATTTAATTCTTTTCTGTCAGTAAGCTCCATTAAGTTCTTAAAGATTTGAGTAGAAGGAGGTTTCAGAATGTTGTTTTTGTCTAGTATCCATGATTAGTAAGAACGTTAAAAGTTGGTTTAAAATAGGAAACTAGACCAGTTGATCTCTTTTAGTCCCCTTCAGGTGTATAATTTTGTGAAAGAGCATGCTGGTCTCCAAGTCTTTACTCTTTTGGTACAGGATGGCATGTGCTTTTGGTACAGGATGTTCAGTTGCTTGACTGGCAGAATGGTTAAGAATCCAGTATCTTTTTTAGTTTGTTTTTGTGGGGCAATGAGTGTTAAGTGACTTGCCCAGGGTCATGCAGCTAGTAAGTATCAAGTGTCTGAGGCCAGATTTGAACTCAGGTCCTTTTGAATCCAGGACTGGTGCTTTATCCATACACCACCTAGCTGCCCTTGGATCCAGTATGTTTTTTCAGGGAGATAAAAGGAAAGTTTTATAAGTGGCTGGCACAGTAAGTCTTGGTTCCTATTTTGGGGTGAGGAGCACAAAACCAGTGAGAATCTATAAGGAGTATTTCGAGAGTTCATCCATTTATTCTATTCGGTAATGATTGATGGGGCCTCTGATGTTCACTGCTTCTGAGCACTACTTTGAGATGTTAGGAAATGAAGAGAAAATAGCAAAATCAGACAAACATAATCCATTAGAGTGGACACTGGTAGGATTTGCTGTATGTTTCAAGGCAAGGTTACTCTCATTCTTTGACATTGACAGTTTTTATTTGTGCCCTTGGACATTTACTATGTTCCCTGGGCTCTTTCTATTTCTTTTATCAACTCTAAACTTTGGGCCCAAGTATTTTCCCTCATGAATTTTAGTATCTTATAGAATTGAGGTTTTTTTTTTTCTTTTTACTCTCTGTAGGTTGACTATGACCTACGCTTCCCCTTCCGCCAAAAGTTTTTTCGTTATGATGAGATAGAGGGCACAGGACAAGTTGTGGATGGATGGAATACACACCTTCTTCTTCCACTTTATGCAATGTCAGGATCCAGACATCCTTCTGCTACTGATGGAGGAGTGCCTGGTGAGAAAGACTATGCTTTTTTAAAGAAATAGCATTATTATTTATCTAAAGCTTCCCTGTTACTGCTTATAGGCTTTTTAAAAACTAGGAACCTGTGTGGTATTCATACTTTTTCAATGTTCTTATCCTTTTGTCAAAATATGCTAATATTTTTGGAATTGAATAAGGGAATGACATTTAAAAATATAGTATTTAAGTAGCCTTGGTTATTTAATCTTTTTTTTTGTTTTTGGTGGGGCAATGAGGGCTAAGTGACTTGCCCATGGTCACACACACAGCTAGTAAGTGTCAAGTGTCTGAGGCTGGATTTGAACTCAGGTCCTCCTGAATCCAGGGCTGGTGCTTTATGACAAGCTGCCCCAGTTATGCTTTTGAAAAAGAAATACCTAGTTAAAAATGTTTTCCAACTTACACAAACTCAATTTGCCAAACATTTCAAAGCAATTATTGTAAGACATTGTGAATTGCACAATATGATAATGGGGGTAAATGATGTAGAGCAAGTGGGTCACATGGATCACCAGAAAAGCTACCGAAGGTTCAAGTTACTCTGTGGCTCTATTTTCGCTTGGAATGACATCTCATGATCTTCCATTGATGGTTTTTTTTTCCATTGATGTTTTAACTTTTACTAGTCAGCTAGAAACCATTATTAGTTCAAAGTAAAGGCCTTGATGAAATAGCATGGAAATAAAAGTAAAAATGGAACATTTGCCCAAAGACCTGGAGAATTCTCTTCCCCATATATGCTATGTGAGTGGATCATGCATGTGGTCAGGGCACATCTGCTATGTTGCCGGCAGTTCATATCTATGACACCAGAAGGACACTGAGGTGTCTTATGTCTTCTAATGTTGTTATTCCACTTATCTCTCTGGCCCTGGTTTCTGTTGGCTTTTGCTTTCTGTTGGGCTTGTACCTACTTATTGTTGTGTATTGCATTGTGACTCTTTTTTTACCTTCTTACCCCACCTTCTGGTGTCTCTGCTGTTCCTCCCAAAATTCTCTTGTCCCTACTGGAAATATATTCTTTGTCATACAGTGCCACTTGCTACCAGCTTCTAGGCTTCATTTCTTTTGTTTTGTGTTTTTTTTTTGTGTGTGTGTGTGTATGTGTTGGGGTGGGCAATGAGGGTTAAGTGACTTGCCCAGGGTCACACAGCTAGTAAATGTCAAGTGTCCAAGGCTGGATTTGAACTCAGGTCCTCCTGAATCCAGGGCCAGTGCTTTACCCACTGTGCCACCTAGCTGCCCCCTGGGCTTCATTTCTTAAGAGCCTCCTCCAGCCCTCTTAGCTTCAGCTCACTAGAGTGTGGTGGCTAGAAATCCCCCTGATAAGGGTAAGTTGACAATTCTTTAGCCAACCACAACCAGCTAACAAAAGTAATATAGACTTTCCCAAAGTTAAGGTTAAATTTCGTTTCCGTTAACTTATGTTTTTGGGGATGGTCCTTTGTCCTAGATAGCTATCTGACTTAGTGTTGGAAATTTCTAAAATGTGCTTTGGCTTATTGTACAAATGAGTTTGAGATATAATAAAAGATAAACAAAGTCAAGGGCACTGTTTTCTAGCCTCACCCCTTCATTATACATATACACACAAACTTAAATGTGTATATATGTGTGCATATATAATTTTTATATAACACAAATTAATGTTTTATATAAATTATTTTATACTTGTGGTCGTTTGTCCTTCATTCTTGAAGAGGACCATGACATCGGGTGATGTTATGACTTGCAGTTAATTGGATTTAAGTGAGGGAGGGCTATGCAAAATCATTAGCCTTACTCGGTCCTCCAGAGGCATCTGGGTCCAGTGGCATACATTAGGACGATTGGAGGTGGCCCCAGATGTTTTAAGGCAATTGGGGTTAAGTGTCTTTTGCCTGGGGTCAGCTAGTAAGTGTCTGAGGTAAAATTTGAATTCAGGTCTTCCCAAGTTCAGGGCTAGTGCCATATATATATGTGTTTATATATGTATATATATATGTGTGTGTGTATACATGTATGTATGTATATATACATATACATACACATCCATCCATCCATCCATCCATATACATACACACACATAAATGAGGCAATTTGAAGACAGAAAGCACTCCTAACTAGGGGGTTGTAGGAGGTAACAGAGTATATTTCAAGCAAGGAGAACTACCTATGTGAAGATCAAGATGTGGGAGATAGAACATGGAATTTGGGGAATAGGAAGTCAACTAGTTTGCCTGAAATTTAGAGTTCATGATGGGGAGTAATATGAAAAAAGTCTATAAAGGGAGGCTGGAACAAGATTGTATTTGGCTTCAAGGCTACCAGTTGCTTCTGGATGAAAATATAAACTCCTACATTTGTGTCTGGAGTTTTTGCTTCTACAGTAGAATGTAAGCTCCTTGAAGGAAGTGACTCTTTCACTCTTGTCTTTGTGTCTGAGAGCTAGCACTTTGCCTGGAATGTAGGAAGTGCTTATTTAATGCTTGTTGATCGATAAAATGGTCTTTATCCTCCAGAGGGGCACAAACTGCCCTTGACAATTAGAGTACCCCACTGGAGTTGTTCCTTTGTTTCCTCCCAAGCAGGAAAAGAACAATGGGATTAATGCCAACCCGGTTTACCTTGACTTTTACCAGGTGTCAGTGAAGTACACATTTTAGTTTATTCCTCCTTGTCATGGGTTTGAGCCTTGTTCTTGTTAATCACAACACCACGAGACTTATATGAAAACCAGGTTTATTACAAGAGAAATGAACATGCATCTGGAGCTCAGCGAGTTCCCAGTCCTTACAAAGTTTTTATATTTATAACAGTACAACAAAAGGAGGAGGAGAAAATGGGAATGGACATGGCATGGGAGGGGAAAGGTACGGTAACTCCTCTCAAAGGGGAGGAGCAAAGCAATGGAAAACCTGCATTCTTTTCCCTTGGGAACCAGTAAACCATAAAGGTTGGAGGGTCCCCTTATCTGCAAAGCATCCCAGTTGCAAAAGCATTTTTCCTGGCCTGGCACAAGCTAGCTGTCACCTGTTTTGCCTCTCAAGAACACACAGGAAATCCAGCTTATGGTACAGAGCTTCATCCTTGACATCCTTGACATCCAGGGTCTTGTAACGATTGGAATGACGCCACCTGCTGGAGACTTACTGTAGAAGAGTTCTGCCCATGAAGCGAAGGTCTTTGAGGGCAAGACCAGCCTAACTCTTGCTAAAGCTTATAATTTATTGGCGACCACTCATTAGATATTTTAGACAGACTAGCTAGAATTTTAACCCTGAACAGTCTCCTGCATGCTTTGGGTACATAGTTTCTGGAAAACATGACAACTCAAAAAGACAAGTTTAAGAGCCTCTTTAACAGCCTTTAAAATTGCTTCTCAGCCCAATCTGCTTAAACCAGGAGTCTTCTTGTGCTGCGGGTCTTCTGCTGCCAGCTTGAATATTATAGTGCCTCCTACCACTCCACTGCATTGCAGCTGCCTCTTTTCACTTGCTTTCTCCACCCTGTATGATCCATCTTTTCAGCTTTCTTAAATTCCTCGGGTGTTTAAACTAAAGTGAATTTGAGTTAGTGCCATAGCAGTGGAGAAATTAAGCTTTATGCTTTGGCTGGGGATTTCTTTTTTTTCTTCTTCTTCTTCTTCTTTTTTTTTTTTTGCAGGGCAATGGGGGTTAAGTGACTTGCCCAGGGTCACACAGCTAGTAAGTGTCAAGTGTCTGAGGCCGGATTTGAACTCAGGTACTCCTGAATCCAGGGCCAGTGCTTTATCCACTGCGCCACCTAGCTGCCCCTAAACAAATTCTTACAGTGGTAATGTCTAAAGAGTATATAATGTCAGAATCCTCAGTCCATCTTCACTGTCAGAAGATGGGTAACGTGATCCATTATTGCATTGTAAGGAATTAATTAAGATTTGGAGTTTTTATAACCCCATCTTTGCTTCATCATGGTCAGACTGAAAAGATGCAAGATTTAAAAAGCCTAAGAGAAGATGGGTGTGTACTTTAAGAGATTATGGAACAAACAACACAAAGGACATTTATTGAATCAAAGTATCAAAATTAAGTACCTAAGCCCCATCTGGAGTTCTCCCATGCCCACATGGGCCTGGCCAAATTATAATGGAGACAGCTTAGGGGAGTATGTTAAACCAATTAGAGACTCAGCCTGGCTATAGAACCACCCTTCCTGTGAGAGAGGCAGGAAGGGGAGGAAAGTTTTCTGAGAGAAAAGGGGAAGGAAGGTAGACAGAGGAGCTGTTGGTGTTTGACCTTCAGACAAAAACAGAAGAGACTACACAGCTAATTCTCCTTAGAGCTACAGATTTTGGGTGTTGGTGAGCTTGTGTTTTTAGAGACAAAGCTAGCTCTTTGGCGCTGTCTAGGCTGGAGGCAGGTTTGGGGTGCCTGGGGCCTTTTTACCCCAGAGATTTAGATTCTTTCTCATTGTCCCTGGCTCTATTAACCTCACTTGTGTTTCGAATCTGTTCCCATTAATAAACCTGTTTTGTTTTTGAAAGAGGCTGTTTCTTTTCTTACCCCAGTATTAAGGCGAGCTACCCAATGAACTCTTCCCATACTAAATTTGGCTCTTACAGCATTGATCAGAGTTCTTAATTCTTATAAAATTGTTCATTTTTATAGTGTTGCTGTTCTAGTATAAATTGTTCTGCTCACTTAACCTCTGCATCAGTTCATTCAAGTCTTCTAGGTGTGGGGACCAATTTTTAATTGGGGAGTGTTAGCTAAGCGGCTCACTGCAATATTAGGGCAAGGAAGGAGACCAGCAGCCTCCCTCAAAGCAGAGCAGGATTTATTTAACAAGAACGAACTTAAAAAACAAACAGGATCAGTAGGATTAAGGGAAAGGAAATAAAATGGGGAAAGGGAAATTATACAACCTGAAACCACTGCTCAGGATTCAGCTGAGAATACACAGCAGTGTCTTCCAGCTTCCAGTTAGAATGCCGGAAAAAAAAAAAACTCCCTTCTTCCCAGCATATCCCACATAGCCCCCAGCCAATTGGCTGGCTGCTCTGATAGTCACATGACTGCCCTCACTAGGCTTCCAATCATTATAATTTTGTCAGGCCCATGTAGGTGTTGGGTAGTGGTGATGATGTGAGGTGCCAGCGCCATGGCAACAGCTACAACTAGTGGGTAGAGCACTGTGCGGCTTGCAGAGCCCCAGACCAGTGCACGCCGCGGTTTTTCTTTCAAATTCTAGCTAAAAGATGGGGTCATAAAAACCTCAAATAACATTTAATTCTTTACATAGGTTTTCTGAAACCACCCCATTCATTATTTTTTTAGACAATATACTATTCTCTTACATACATATGCCATAATTTATTCAATCTTTCCTCAGTTGATTGGCAGCCCTTTTAGTTTCCAGTTATTTGCCACCATGAAAAATAACTGCTATAAATATTTTTGTACATTTGTCCTTTTCCACATTCTTTGATCTCTTTGGACAAGTGGATGTATCATTGGGTCAAAGGGTACACATATTGTAGTAACTTGTTGGGAATGATCCCAGATTGCTTTTCAGAAGGGCTGGGTCCAATATACAGTTCTACCAATATTAAATTAAAGTTGCCTGTTTTCCCACAGACCATCCAACATAAATAATTTTTCTTTTTTTTGGTCAGCTTTGCTATTCTTAGAAGAGTGCAGTAGAACATCACAGTTGCTTTAATTTACATTTCTCTATTGGTAATTTGGAATGTTTGTTTTTTCCATGCAGCTATTGATAACTTGAATTTCTTCCTTAGAAACTGCCTGTTCATATATCCTTTGTCCACTTGTCAGAGAGAGATCACAGGATTTTGGCATTTGTTCTTTAGTTTTTCATCATAAAATCATGTTTACCATATTGCATATTAAGCATACTATTATAAGCTGTTAATCTTTTCTGTCTAGCCTTGAGTAGAGCTCATAAGGTCTCTTTTTAAGAATTTTTAGATCTAACTTTTATTTGTGTGAAAAGTGTTTAGTAATTGTGTTCATATAGTTCCTGGGATTTTCTTAGCTGGTAGACTCCCAAGTATTTTTTATTATCTACTATTATTTTAAGTGGAATTTCTCTTTCCATCTCTTGCAGCTAGAGTTTGTTGGTCCTATATAGAAATGCTCATGGTGTGGGTTTATTTTATATCCTGCAACTTTGCTAAAATTGTTAATTATTTCAAATAGTTTTTTAGTTGATTCTCTGGGATTCTCCACATATGCCATCATATTATCTGCTGAGTGATAGTTTTATTTTCTCATTGCCTAGTCTAGTTCCTTCAGTTTCATTTTTTCTCTTATTACTAAATAGCTACGCTTTCTAGTATTATATTGAACAAAAGTGATGATAATGGGCTTCCTTGCTGTACCTGTGATCTTACTGGGAAGGCTTCTAGCTTATCCTTGTTTTAATACTTGCTGTTGGTTTTAGATAACTACTACTTATCATTTTAAGGAAAGCTCCATTTATTCCAATGCTCTATAGTGTTTTAAAAAATAAGAATAGGTGTATTTTATCAAAAGTTTTTTTGTATCTATTAAGATAATCTCATGATTTCTATTGGTTTTGTTATTGATACGGTCAATTATGCTGATAGTTTTCCTAATATTGAAATAGCCTTGCTTGGCATAAATCACATCTGTTCATAATGTTGATTTTTGTGGCGTATTGCAGTAATTTCCTTGCTAGGATTCTATTTAAATTTTTTTGATCGATATTCATTAAGGAAATTAGTCTATAGTTTTCTCTCTCTGCTTTTGCTCTTTCTGGTTTAGGTCATAAAAGGAATTTGGTAATACTCCTTTGTTTTTCCAATTAATTTATGTAGTATTGGAATGAATTGTTTTTGAAGAGTTTGATAGAATTCACTTGTAAATTGATCAGGTTCTGGGGATTTTTTCTTAAGGAGCTCATTGATGGTTTGTTTAATTTATTTTTTAACGTGGGGTTATTTAAGTATTCTACTTCCTCTTCTGTTATTCTAGGAAATTTATATTTTTTATAAATATTCATCCATTTCACTTAGATTGTCAGATTAATTGGTATATATAATTGGGCAAATAGATTCTATTTTGCTTCAGTTTCCTCTTCATTGATCGTGAATTCACCATTTTCATTTTTGATGCTAGTAATTTAGTTTTCTTTTTTAAAAATCAATTTAACCAATGGTTTATCTATTATACATGTATATATGTTTTTTTAAAACCAGCTTCTAGTTTTTATTTATTAATTCAGTGGTTTCCTCATTTTCAACTTCATTAATCTCTCCTTTGATTTTCTGGATTTCTAATTTGGTGTTTAATTAAAGATTTAAAATTTGTTGTATTTCTAGTTTTTTTTTAGTTGCATACCGAATTTATTGATCTGTTCTTTCTTTCTTTATCTTACTGATATGTTTAGAGATATGAATTCTCCCCTAATTACTGCTTTGGTGGCATCCCATAAATTGTGATGTTATTTGTTGTCATTCTCTTTAATGAAATTTTGGATTGTTAATATAATTTGTTCTTTGACTCACTCTTTATAGATTATTTAGTTTACAATTAATTTTCTTTTTGTAAAAAAACTATTTGATATTTTATTTTTCCCCAATTAAGTGTAAAAATAATTTTTAACATTTGTTTTTAAATTTTGAGTTCCAAATTATCTCCCTCCCTACTCCCTCCCCCATCCTTGTTGAGAAGGCAAACAATTTGAAATAGGTCATACAAGTGTAGTCATGTAAAATATATTTCCATATTAGTCATGTTGTAAAAGAAAACATAGACCAAAATAAAAACCCAAGAAAAATAAAGTAAAAAAAATATGCTTTGATCCGTATTTAGAATCCATCATTTCTTTTTCTGCGGATGGATAGTATTTTTCATCAGTCCTTCAGAGTTGCCTTGGATCATTGTATTGCAGAGGCTAGCTAAGTAATTCACAGTTGATCATCTTAAAATATTGCTGTTATTGCGCACAATATTTTCCTGGTCCTCTTCATTTCATGTAAGTCTTTCTAGGTTTTTCTTTTTCACTTAATAGTATTTTATTTTTTCCTGATTACATGTAAAGATAGTTTTCAACATTCATTTTTGTAAGATTTTGAGTTCCAGAATTTTTTCCCTCCCTCCTTTCCGATATAGGTTATGCATATACAATCATGTTAAACATATTTTTACATTATTCGTGTTGTGAAAGAAGAATCAGAACAAAATGGAAAAACCATGAGAAAGAAAAAATTAAAAGAAAAACACAAAAAAAGGGAAAATAATATGCCTTGATCTGCATTCAGAGCCCATAATTCTGTCCTGGATGTGGAGAACATTTTTCATCATGAGTCTTTTGGTATTGTCTTGGATTATTATATTGCTGAGCAGAGCTAAGTCTATCATAGTTGATTATCATATAGTGTTGCTGTTAGGGTATATAATGGTCTCTTGGTTCATCTCATTTCACTCAACATGAGTGTGTATAAGTCCAGGTTTTTGTGAAATCTGCCTGCTCATCATTTCTTATAGCACAATAATATTCTATTGCATTCATATACCACAACTTATTCAGCCATTCCCTAGTTGATGGGCATCCCTTCAATTTCCATTTCTTTGCCACCACAAAAGAGCTGCTATAAATAGAATTGTACATGTGGGTCCTTTTCTCTTTTTTATGATCTGTTTGGGATACAGATCTAGTAGTAGTATTGCTAGGTCAAAGGGTATGCGCAGTTTTATAGCCCTTTAGGCATAGTTCCAAATTGCTCTTCAGATGATTGGATTAGTTCACAACTCTACTAACAATGCATTAGTGTTTTGCTTTTCCCAAGTCCCATCCAACATTTGTCATTTCCCTATCCGTCCTATTAGCCAGTCTAATAGCACCTTAGAACTGCTTTGTTTTGCATTTCTCCAGTCAATAGTAACTTAGAGCATTTTTTCATATGACTAGATAGCTTTGATTACTTCATCTGAAAACTGACTTCACATGCTTTGATCATTTATCAGTTGGGGAATGGCTCTTATTTTTAAATTTGACTGAGTTCTCTATTTATTTGAAAGATGAGGCCTTTATCAGAGTAACTTGCTTCAAAATTTTTTCCACAGTTTTGATTGCTAACTCTATTTCCCTCCATCCTATTCTCCCATTTATTCTTTTCTCTCTCTTTCTTTTCACCCTCTCCCTTATCAAAAGTGTTTTGCTTCTACCACCTCCCCCATCTGCCCTCTTTCTATCAGCTCCACTCTCTTCTTTTATTCCCTTCCCCTCCTTCTTTCCTGTATAGTAAGGTAGATTTCTGTATCCAGTATATATTATTCCCTCTTTGAGTTTGTTCCTATAAGAGTAAGATTCAAGCATTCCCTGTTACTTCCCCTATCTTCCCCTCCACTGTAAAAGCTTTTTTGTTTCCTCTTTTATGTGAGATAATTTACCCTATTCTACCTCTTCCTTTCCCTTTCCCCCATGCATTCTTCTTTCTCACTCTTTAATTTTATATTTTTAGATATTATACCATCATATTCAACTGACACCTATGCCCTCTCTCTTTACACACACACACACATACACACACACACACACAAACTTCTAACTGCTCTAATAATGAAAAAGTTCTTATGAGTTGTAAGTATCACCTTCCCATGTAGGAATGTAAAAAGTTTAACCTTATTAATTATTAAATTAAACCCTTTCCTATTTACCTTTTTATGCTTTCCTTGAATCTTGTATTTGAAAGTCAGATTTTCAATTCAGCTTTGGTGTTTTCATCAGGAATACTTGAAAGTCCTCTATTTCATTGAATGACCATTTTTTATCCTTTGAAGGATTATACTCATTTTTTTTGAGTACTTGATTCTTTCTCCTTTGCTTTCCAGGATATCCTCTTTCAAGTCCTCCACTTCTTTAATGTGGAAACTGCTGAATCTTGTGTGATCCTGATTGTGACTCTATGATATTTGAACTGGTGTTTTTTTGTTTTTTTCTGACCACTTGCAATATTTTCTCTTTGACCTGGGAGTTCTAGAATTTTGCTGTAATATTCCTGGCAGTTTTCATTTAGAGATTTCTTTCAATAGATGATAGGTGGATTTTTTTGTGTGTGGGGAAATGGGGGTTAAGTGCACTACTACTTACAAACTTTGTATATTCTTTGTATGTATGTATGTAGCTGTTTTCATGTTGTCTCCCCCATTAGGATGTGAACTCTTTCAGTGTAGGGACTGTTGGGGTTTTTTTGTTTTTGTTTTTGTTTTTGTTTTTTGTATCCCTAGCACTCAGCCTAGTTCTTGGCACATAGTGTTTAATTATTTAATAATTAATTAAATTAATTAATTAATAATCATTGATGATGATGTCAAGTTTTATTAGGAGACCCATGATTCTATGATTTCCCAAACCCTAGTAAGGGGGGAGATTCTTTAGTTATTCAGATAATATGATAGGAAACTTTATTGATATCCTTGGATGTATGGTGGGCATTTGATTATGGTACCTATGATAATGGGAATCACAGCAATTTCCTACAACCCATGGGATTCCACATGGTTGTATTGTTCAACCCCTGGCCTCCAGTTCCTTACTTCAGTGGATAGGACTAGTTACTACAACTGGTAAATGCTTAATTATTTATAAACCCTTGTACAAGGAGATATAACTTTGGGAAAAGTCCTTGGTTCTATAGCCATTTCTTTTCCTAACTCTTCTGTTTCCTTTTTACTTCTCTTCTACTCTGATTGTTCTCTCCTGAGGCCTTGATGGAATCATCTGCTTGCTTCCTATACAACTTTTATTTCTTTTTCTTGTTTTATTGCTTTACCTAGCATTTTTAGCACTGCATGAATAGTAATAGTGATAATGGACATTCTTGCTTTAATCTTGATCTTATTGGAAAAGATTCTAGTTTATCCCCATTACAGGTAGTACTAGTTCTTGGTTTTAGTTACTACTTAAATTTTAGGGAAAACTCCATTTATTCCTAAGCATCCTAGTGTTGTTGTTTAACAAGAATTGGTATATATTTTGTCAAAAGCATTTTCTGCATCTATTGATATAATAATTTAATTATTGTTTTGTATTAATATGATAATTTATGTTTATAGTTTTCCTAATATTTAAACAATTCTGTATTCCTGGTATAAATCCATCCTGGTAATCAGGTATGATCTTTCTGATATGTAGCTGTAGTCTTCTGGAGATAATATTTTATTTTAAATTTTTACATCAATATTCATTAGAAATATTGATCCAGGGGCAGCTAGGTGGCACAGTGGATAGAGCACTGGCCCTGGAGTCAGGAGGACCTGAGTTCAAATCTGGCCTCAGACACTTAATACTTACTAGCTGTATGACCCTGGGCAAGTCACTTAACCCCAATCGCCTCACCAAAAAACAAAACCAAAAACAAACAAACAAACAAAAAAAGAAATATTGATCCATTCTTTTCTTTCTTTCTTTTGACTGCATTTGATTTGGGTATTAAGGTCATATTTAATCATAGAAAGATTTTGTTAGGATCCTTTTCACCTTATTTTTTCCAAATAGTTTATATAGTATTATAATTAATTGTTTTTGTTATAATTTGCTTGTAAATCTAAATGGTCCTGGGGTTCTTTTCTTTGAGAGTTAATTGATTATTTTTTTCCATTTCTTTTTAAAATGTCAATATATTGAGAATTTATCACCATCTACCAGTTGATTTGGAAACATTAGGCAGCTTATTCTTTATCAACATGGTTCATTTTGAGTGGTTCCATGAAAATTTTCTAATTCTCCACAGTTTGGAATTGGCCATGACCAAATTTTGAAGTGGCATAGATAAACTTGGAGTCAGTATTCTCCAAGGTGCAACATTTAGTCTATACCAGCTGAGAGTTTCATAGGGTAAGGACATGCTTCTTGGTAACAGCCTTTTAGCATGATAAAGTCATTGGTCACTTCACTATAGTAGACATATCCTCTCAGAGGATTAATACTCTTGTCATACAGATAATAATCAGTGGTTGTATTGTTTTTGATGTTTCCCAGCTTCATCTCTTAGTCCTGGCCAATCTTGTAGATTGTTTTGTTGATTTCAGTGTGGTGGTGATTAGCCTGTTTGATCAGCCCAGACCACAGAGAATGCCTCATGGGCAGGGTACCAAGCTCCAATACAGGCCACTTTATGCCTCTTTAGGTATTGGTGGGTTTTTCAGGGCAGCTTCATTGTATGTCAGTGGCTAGTGGCACCTTTGTAACCCTTGCCCTTGGTCACTCCAATGAAATCAATCATCACATTTTGCCCAAAAAAGCTTTGCTACCAGTTCAACTAGAAGAGATGAAGAAAGATTTTAATAAGTGTTTAAATTTCAGGGAGATGGAGGGTAATGAGGTCAAGTGTCTGAGGCCAGATTTGAAATCAGGTCCTCCTGAATCCAGGGCCAGTGCTTTATCCACTGTACCACCTAGCCACCCCTAAGTGTTTTTAAATGAAATGAGACTGATGGAGGAAAAAATGTAGCAGAAATTAGAGCTATTGAAGAAAGAATTGGTAAGGAAATTAAACCTGAAAATTAGAATGGACTAAATGGAGGCTAATGACTCTTTGAGACAATAAGAAATATTAAAACAAAGTCAAAATATGGAAAATAAAAACTGTAAGGTATTTCATAGCAAAAACAACTGACCTGGAAAACAAATTGAGGAGGGCTAATTTAAAAATCACTGGACTACCTAAAAGCCATGACCCCCCAAAACAAAACAAAACAAAACAACAAAACTATACATTTTATTTTAAGAAATCTCAAAAGAAAGCTGCCTAGATTTCTTAGAATCAAAGGGCAAAGTTGAAAAAGACTCTACTGGTCACGTTCTGAAAGAAACCCTCAAATGAAAGCTCCTAGGAATAGTGTAGCCAAAGTCCAGAGTTTCCAATTCAAAGAAAAAATATTGCTGGCAGTCAGAGAGAAAGAATTTAAGTACTGAAGAATGAGTCAGATCACTCAGTTTAGCAGCCACCAGTATAAGGGAGGAGAGCTTGGAATATGATAATACAGACAGCAAAGAAGTTAGGCTTACATTAAAGAATAGCTTGCCCTGCAAAACTGAGTAGAACCCTACAAGGGAAAAAAAATGGAATTTTAATAAAATTAACTTTTAAGCATTCCTAATAAAAAGACCAGAGTTGCAAAGAAACTTTAAAGTACAAACATCAAGAGTCAAGAGAAACATAGAATTGTAAACATGAATAAACAATCACGATGGACTAAGTGTGAATAAATTGTTTACATCCTAATATGGGGATATGATACTTATATCCCCTTCGAATCCTGTCATCAGCAGTCATAGAAGGAGTCTAATTAGACATTGGGCTTGGGAATGGTTTTATGTCTTTTTTTTTTTTTGGTGTGGCAGTGAGGATTAAGTGACTTGCCCAGGGTCACACAGCTAGTAAGTGTCAAGTTTCTGAGACCGGATTTGAACTTAGGTCCTCCTGAATCCAGGGCTGGTGCTTTATCCACTGCACCACCTAGCTGCCCCAGTTTTATGTCTTGATGATCTTAAAAGATGGAGAGGGAGAAGAAAAGGAATCCTTTGCCTGGATTGGTGCTGGGGGCAGGGGGGTGGGGGGTAAGTTTGGTGGTAGAAAGATAAAGAAAGTGATCTTATATAATCCAGGTGTGCAAGTAGAATTCTATACAAAGAGGAAGGGATGAAGGGGACAAGTGACACTTGAACATCACTCTCATCTGAACTGGTCAAAAGTGGGAAGATGCACACATAGTTGGGTATATTAACAAATATAAATAAATAAATAAACAGGAGGGAAAGAAGAGAAAAATAGAATTAGAGGAAGGGCAGATTAAGGGAGGAATTAGTCCTAAGCAAAACAAACTCTTAACTAAGGGTGTGCAAAAACATTTATAGCAGCTCCTTTTTTTAGTGGCAAAGAATTGGAAACTGAGGGGGTGCCTGTCAATTGGGGAATGTTTGAACAAGTTATGCTACATAAATATGGTGGAATACAAAGTGCAGTGAGCAAGCTGCTAGCTGCTGAGGCCTTAAAACAAAAGCCAGTGATCAGGTCAGCACAAGAAGCTTAGGATAGTGCCCCCTGTGCCTCATAATGAGAAGAGCCCAACTTTAAAAGGCATGCAACAGGCTAAAATATGAATAAGAAACAGAAAAGAACCCTCACTATAGAAAGCTATTCAGGTGTGGTGCTGAATGAAGACCAAAACACAACCTCAGAAAAGGACAACAGTGTTAAAATACCTATGTGTAAGCTTCAGAGGGGAAGATGAGTTGGTCTTGAGACCAAAAAGCCCTCTTGGAAGAACTCAAAAACGAGTTTATAATTCAAGTAAAAGAGGTAGAAGAAAAATTGGAAAAAAAGAAATGGGTTATGCAAGAGAGTCAATAGCTTGTAAAAAGGACAAAAATTGACCAAAGAAAACAATTACTTAAAAAATACAATTGGCCAAATGGAAAAAGAGGTGCAAAAATTGACCACAGAAAATAATTCTTTAAGAATCAGAATTGGGCGGACAGAAGCTAATGACTCAATGAGACATCAGAAAGCCGTGAAGCAGAATTAAAAGAATGTAAAAATAGAAGAAAATGTAAAATCCTTCCTTGGAAAAAAATAACAAGCCTGGAAAATAGGTTGAGATGGGACAATTTAAGAATTATTGGACTACCTGAGGCTCATGTTAAGAAAATTAGCCTAGATAGCATATTTCAGAAAATTATCAAGGAGAACTGTTCCAGTGTTATAGAACCAGAGGAAAAAATAGTCATTGAAAGAATCCACCAATCACGTCCTGAAATGGACTCCAAGAGGAAAACTCTAAGGAATATTGTAGCCAAATTCCAGAATTACCAGGTAGAGGAGAGAATACTGCAAACAGGCAGAAAGAAACAATTTAAATATCAAGAAACAACAATCAGGATTATACAAGACCTGGCAGATTCAACATTAAAGGATCAGAGGACTTGGAATATGATATTCTTTAAGGCAAATGTGATGTTTAAAATCTAAATTGTGGGGGGCAGCTAGGTGGCGCAGTGGATAGAGCACCTGCCCTGGAGTCAGGAGTACCTGAGTTCAAATCCGGCCTCAGACACTTAACACTTACTAGCTGTGTGACCCTGGGCAAGTCACTTAACCCCAATTGCCTCACTAAAAAAAAAAACAAAAACAAAAACAAAAAAAACCTCTAAATTGTGGTCGCCTTAAATCAGAAGCTTCAGCTCCAGTCTAGCCTAGAGTTCCAGCCTGGTTGGGTTCTTCCTGAAGTCCTCCTCCACGAGCCTGCTTTAATCAGGAACACACTAGCAAGCTGTTTGTGGAAGTTTTTTATAGATCTGGAACAGAGGCTGTCCTTACACACTGCTTCAAGGTGATTGGTTGGTGTCATCCAAATCCATTGGCTTTGAAGGTGTTCTCAGGTTGAGTTCACAGTCTAGTTTCTGAGAATACCCTCTTAAGGGATATCCAGGTGTGATTACAATCCAATTAACTTGAAGTAGGCTTAATCAGCAGTCAATCACTCTCACTTGATTCAATCAGTATAGATTACTCTCCAGGTAGGTCTTTGAGTATCTTCTAAATCCCATTATTTCATCACACAAAAGAACTGGGATTTCAACCAAGTATGTACTACCCAGCAAAATTAATCATAATCTTTCAGGTAAAAAGATGGATATTCAATGAAATAGGGGACTTTAAAACTTTACTGATGAAAAGTCCAGAACCAAACAGAAAATTTAGTCTTTAAACACAAGACTCTAGAGAAGCAGAAAAAGGGAGAACATGAAAAACAAAACAAAACATATAATTCAATAAAGTTAAAATATTTACATTCCTATAGATATCTTTACAAGAAGATATTTGTAACTATTAAGAACTATATCTGGCTTTTTTCCCTCTGGGACTCTCTATGCATGCTCCCCTCACCCTCTTGGCTCAATATATTGGATAACTATGAAACGTACCTTGCCCTCTAAAATTGTGAAGTAAGGGATTTTTGGAAGAAAAAGATTAAAAAAAAATTTCCACAAGAAATCAAGATCAATGTCTGCATCCCTGAAAAGTATTACTGCCAAGATCAGACTAATGAGATTAAGCATTTCACATTTTTAAGATGGTGGAGGAAAGGCAGTGAGTGCTCAGAGCTCCTGACACAATCACTCCAAAAAACTCCAAATAATGCCCTAAGACAATTCCTGGAGCAGCAGAACCCACAGAGGGACGGGTTGAGACCATTTTCTACCCAACGATGGCTTGCAGGTTCAGTGGCGGTTTGGGGGGGGGGTGCTCTGCTGTACTGGGGTGGGAGTGGAGCCCAACCCCACAGTTGTGCTGACACAGATCCAGCCCCAGGAAGGCTACCCCAAAGAAATTTACCCCCAGAGTCTCTGAATCAGCCCAAACACCAATGTCTTCTGAAACTGAGCTCATGGTCTGGTAAGAGGGTCAAGAGATTGGCTGGGGAGACAAGAGTCTCTGCTAGAGCTGAGGTGGAATTTGGTTGTTCTACCCAAGCTGCTGGGAACCAGGATGCAATCTTGAATGGTGGGTCCAGGTGGGAGAGGGGTGCAGACTCACTGGAGCTATCAACCCAGGAAAACAGAATTTTGTTTCCTGGTTGAAGAGAAAGTAGGCTCAGGGTTATTTACAGACCAGAGCATAGGCCATGCAAATGAAGAATCTGCTATTCCTTACATTGTACCACCTTGAACCCCCTGAAGCTTGGGACAGTGCAGCCTGTAAGTACTGCCACACTTTAAGAAGATGTTAAAAGTCAAGAAATAGGTTAGGAAAATAAGCAGACAGAAAAAACTATGGAACATAGTTTCTTTAGTGACAAGGAAGATCGAGTTGCACCCTTGAGGTGCAGAAGAGGATAGCAACATCAGGACTCCTACATTCAAAGCTTCCAAGAAAAATATGAATTGGTCACAGGCCATGCAGGTGCTCAAAATGACTTTGAAGATAAAGTAAGAGAGGTAGAGGAAAAAATGGGAGTTATACAGGAAAGTCATGAGAAAAAAAGTCAACAGTTTGAAAAGCCAAATGGAAAAAAAAGCTCTCTGAAGAAAATAATTGCGTAAGAATTAGGATTGAACAAATGGAAGCTAGTGACTTTATGAGAAACCAAGACACAATAAAACAAATCCAAATGAATAAAAAAAAATAGAGGGTAATGTGAAATATCTTCTTGGAAAAACAGCTGACCTGGAAAATAGATCCAGGGGAATTAAATAGAAAATTCTTGGACTACCTGAAAACCATGATCAAAACAAGAACTTAGACATCATCTTCCAAGAGATTGTCATGGAAAATTGCCCTGACATTTTAGAAACAGAAGGTTAAATAGAAATTGAAAGAATCCACCAGTTACCTCCTGAAAGAGATCTCAAAATGAAAATGTCCAAGAATATTACAGCCAAATTCCAGAGCTCCCAGGTCAAGGAGAAAATATTGCAAGGAGTCAGAAAGAAACAATTCAAGTGGTATGGCGCCCCAATCAGGATAGCACAAGATCTAGCAGCTTCTACATAAAGGATCAGAGAGCATGGAATATGATATTCCAGAGGGCAAAGGAGTTGGGCTTACAACCAAGAATCACCTACCCAGCAAAACTAATTATAATATTTCAGGGGAAAAATGGGACTTCAATGAAAAAGAGGATTTTTAGGTATTCATGATGAAAAGACCTGAGCTAAATAGAAAATTTGACTTTCAAACACAACACCCTAGAGAAGCATAAAAAGGTAAACAGGAAAAAGAAATCATAAGGGATATTAAAAGGTTAAACTGTTTACATTCCTACATGGGAAGATGATATATCTAACTCATAAGAACTTTCTCAGTATTAGGGCAGATGATAGGAATAAATTTAGAGAGAGGACAGAGGTGGGGGTTGATTTTGAAGGGATGATTGTAAAGCATTTATTTTTTGTTAACCTTTTTTTTTGTGGGGTGGTTAGTGTTGGGTGGCATGCCTGGGGTCACAGAGTTGGTGAGTGTTGTGTCTGAGGCTGGATTTGGGCTCAGATCTCCTGGGTCCCGGTGGGTGCTTTGTCCACTGTGCCACCTGGATGCCTCATGATGATACCTTTAGGGTAAAATTGGGGGGGGAGAGGATTGCAATGGGGGAGGGGGAGAGGGAGAGGTAGAATGGGGTGAAATCTCATGAAAGAAGCAGGAAGGGCTTATGGAGTGTGGGCAGAGATGGGGGAGGAGTAAGGCAGTGAATGAATCTTACACTCATCAGAATTCATTCAAAGAACTTACTCTCATCAGAGTTGGCTCAAGGAGGGAATAACATGCACACTTAATTGGGTGGAACAATCTATTTAACCTTGCAGGAAAGTAGGATGTGAAAGGGATAAGGAGGCAGGGGTGAAAGAAAGGGGAGCAGAGTGGGAGAGGGGGCAGTAGGAAATAAAACACTTTTGAGGAGGAATAGGGTAAAAGATGATAGGAAATACAGTAAATATCATGGGGAGGGAATAGGATGGAGGGAAATAGTTAACAATAGTAACTGTGAAAAAAATTTTGAAACAGAGGCAAGAGTAATGGATGATGATGATTATGGATGGATGGATTGGTGATGATTGGAGGAAGAGGAAGATTGATTGAAGAGGAGACTCATTGATGATGAGGATTGATTGTTGAGGAGGAAGATTGATTGAGGATGATGATGAATATTGATGGATGAAGATTGCTTGATAATGGTTGATGATGAGAAAACATATGGTACTTTGCTGGGCTATTGTGAAGAAAGTTTTTTGTCAGGTATAAGTTACTATTTAAATGTTATCTATTACTGTTGTTGCAATAATCAATCTCGTGGGTTTATTGTAAGGAAATCTCTCTTTAAAGTACTATATAAATGTAGTTTACTATAAAAAATGATGAGCAGGATGCTATCAGAAACACCTGGAGGGAGCTGCATGAGCTGATGCAAAGTGAAATGTACTGTATACAAAATAACAGCAATATTGTGAGATGATCTGCTGTGAATGACTTGGTTATTTTCAGCAATGTAATGGTTCAAGACAACTCTGAAGGTCTTATGAAAAATGCAGTCCATCTACAGAGAGAGAACTGATGGTATCTGAATATAGATTGAAGCATTTTTTTGTTAGTTCCTTTATCTGAAGTTTTGTTTTTCTCTGTTTTCTTTCACAGCCTGGCTAATGTAGAAATGTTTTGTATGACTGCTCATGTATAGCTTATATTGAATTGCTTGAGGTTTTTGGGAGGGGAGGGAGGAAGAGAATTTGGAACACAAAAGTTTTTAAAAATTGATGTGAAAATTTGTATTTTACATGTATTTTGGGAAAATAAAATTCTAAATATATGTATATATATTTGTACATATCTATATACATATATATGTGTGTATATATACACACGCACACACACACACACATATATATATATATGTATACATACCTACACACATATAAAAAAAGAACTGTATCTGTAGATAGGGTAGATGGAAGGAGTATACATAGACAGAAGGTGTGGGTGTAAGTTGATAAGTCACCTAAGGGGTGACAAATAGGATTATACTGGGAGAAGAGGAAATAGGAGTCAGAATGAGGTTAATCACATCACATGAAGAGGCACAAAAGACATACTATAATAGAGGAAAAGAAGTGGGGTTAAGCATTGTTTCAACCTTTCATCTGATTTGGCTGAAAGAAGGAATAACATGCATACTCATTTGGGCATAGAAATTTATCCTAATCTATAGGGAAGTTTTTATTGATATTTTCTATTTATTATTTCACCATAATTATCTCAATATGTGAAAATATGTGAAATATGGTATAAATTGTTGATTGAAGCATAGTTCCTGCCAGACTGATTTCCAATTTTCCAACAGTTTTATCAAATAAGGAATTTTTCCCTTGTTAATTTATGTTTTGCACTTTATCAAATACTGGGTTACAGAGTTCTGTTGGTTCTGAATCTCCCTTGTCTGGTCTGTTCCATTTATCTAGGTCTTTATTCTTTTTTTTTCTTTTTTGCGGGGCAATGGGGGTTAAGTGACTTGCCCAGGGTCACACAGCTAGTAAATGTCAAGTGTCTGAGGCCAGATTTGAACTCAGGTACTCCTGAATCCAGGGCCGGTGCTTTATCCACTGTGCCACCTAGCTGCCCCCTAGGTCTTTATTCTTTAACCATACCCATATGGTTTTTGATGACTGATGTTTCATAATGTAGTTTGAGATCTGGATATGCTATTTCCTTTTCATCCATATTTGTTTTGATAATTTCACTTTGATTTTAAAATGAAATTTTTTATTATTTTATCACTTTCTGTAAAATACCTCCATGGTAATTTGATTGAAGTAGCATAATAAGTGTAAGTTAATTTTGTAATATTGTCATTTTTATTTTATTGTTTTGGCCTAGCTATTTAAGTTGCTATTTATTTCTTTAAGGAGCACTTTGCAATTGAATCTATAAAAATCTTTTGTATGCTTTCATAAATACGTCCCAAGATATGTTATTCATTTTGTAGTTTTTTGGAATGAAATTTTCCTTTTCTATTATTGCTTTTTGTGTTTTGTAATTATTATATAGAAATGCTATTTATTTTTGAGGATTTATTTTGTAACCTGTAGCTTTGCTGAAGTCATTGTCTGCTGACTTTTGGTTTCAGATACCTTCTTTTTAATTTAAAGAGGTTCCATTTTTAGCATAATAGAATATTTTACTTTATTAAAGGATTTTTCTTCATTTATTGAGATGGTCATATGGTTTTTGTTGGTTTTGGTTTTTAATATGATCAGTTACATTGATTTTTTCAACATTGAACCATCTTTGTATCCCTGGTATAAATCTCACTTGGTCCTAATTAATTATTTCTTAGCTAAATTTCTGTAGTCTGTTTAAAAAAATATTTATTTAGAATTTTATTTTTTCCAAATTACATATAAAAACAAATTTTACATCAGTTTTTAAAAACTTTGTGTTCTGAATTCTCTTCCTCCATCCCTCCCCACACCCCCTTAAGAACTCAAGCAATTCAATATAAGTTATATGTAGTCATGCAAAACATTTCCACATTAGCCAGGTTGTGAAAGAAAACAGACAAAAACAAAACTTCAGATAAAGGAACTAACAAAATAATTATGCTTCAATCTGTTTTCAGATACCATCAGTTCTTTCTCTGTAGATGGATTGAAATTTTCCTAAGTCCTTCAGAGTTGTCTTGGATCACTGTATTGCTGAAAATAACCACATCCGTCACAGCAGATCATCTTACAATATTGGTGTCATTCTGTATACAGTACATTTAACTTTGCATCAGCTCATGTAAGTCTTTCCAGGTTTTTCTTATAGCATCCTGCTCACCATTTTTTATAGTAAACCACATTTATATAGTACTTTAAAGAGAGATTTCCTTACAATAAACCCATGAGACTGATTATTGCAACAACAGTAATAGATAACATTTATATAGTACCTTATACCTGACAAATAATTTTCTTCCCAATAGCCCAACAAAGTAAGTACCATTCAATCAATCTTCATCTATCAGTTCTCATCTTTATCAGTCCATCCATCAATCAATCAAAATCAGCCAATCAATTAGTCAATCAACCATTCAATCAATTCAGTCAGTCAAACATGTCAAACATTGTCATCATCATCATATTATATTGTGCTTGCCACTGCTTCAAAATTTTTTTCAGTTACTATTGCTAACCGTGTTTCCCTCCATCCTATTCCCTTCCCATGGTATTTACTCTATTTTCTATCGTCTTTTACCCTATTCCTCCTCAAAAATGTTTTGCTTCTGACTTTCCCCTCCCCCACTCTGACCTCCCTTCTTTCACCCCTCCCTCCTTATCCCCTTCTCCTCCTACTTCCCTGCAGGGTTAGATATATTACTCTGCCCAATTGAGTGTATATGTTATTCCCTCTTTGAGCCAATTCTGATGAGAGTAAGACTCACTCACTCCACTGTACCTCCCTCATCTTCCCCTCTACTCCATAAGCTTTTTCTTGCTTCTTTTATGCAAGATACTTTGCCCCATTCCACCTCTCTCTTTCCCTTTTTCCCAGTGCATTCCTCTCTCACCCCTTAATTTTATTTTTTAAAGATACTGTTCCTTCATATTCAACTCACACCTATGCCCTCTCTCTAAATATACTCCATCCACCTGCCCTAATAATAAGAAAGTTCTTATGAGTTAGAAGTATCTTCTCACGTAGGAATGTAAACAGTTTAACCTTTTAATATCCCTTATTATTTATTTTTCCTGTTTATCTTTTTATCTGTCTCTAGGGTCTTGTATTTGAAAGTCAGATTTGCCATTCAGCTCAGGTCTTTTCATCAAGAATGCCTGAAATTCCTCTTTCATTGAATTTCTATTTTTCCCCTGAAAGATTATACTCAGTTTTGCTGGGTGGGTGATTCTTGGTTGTAATTTCAGCTCCTTTGCCCTTTGGAATATCATATTCCAAGCCCTCTGATCCTTTAATGTAGAAGCTGCCAGATCTTGTGTTATCCTGACTGTGACTCCACCATACTTGAATTGTTTCTTTCTGGCTGCTTGCAATATTTTCTCCTTGACCTGGGAGTTCTGGAATTTGGCTATAATATTCCTGGAAGTTTTCATTTTGGGACCTCTTTCAGGAAGTGATTGGTGGATTCTGTCAATTTCTATTTAACCATCTGTTTCTAGGATATCAGGGTAAATTTCCCTGACAATTTCTTGGAAGATGATATGTAAGCTCTTTGGTTTGTTTGTTTGTTTGTTTGTTTGTTTTGGGTGAGGCAATTGGGGTTAAGTGACTTGCCCAGGGTCACACAGCTAGTAAATTGTCAAGTGTCTGAGGCCGGATTTGAACTCAGGTCCTCCTGACTCCAGGGCCGGTGCTCTATCCACTGTGCCACCTAGCTGCCCCTGTTTGTTTGGTTTTTTTTAAGCTCCTTTTTTTAATCATGGATTTCAGTTAGTCCAAGAATTTTCAAATGATCTCTCCTGGATCTATTTTCCAGGTCAGCTGTTTTTTTTCCAAGAAGATATTTCACATTGCCCTCAATTTTTAAATTTCATTTGGATTTGCTTTATTGTGTCTTTGTTTCTCATAAATTCATTAGCTTCCACTTGTTCAATCCTAATTCTTAGGCAATTATTTCTGTCAGAGAGGTTTTGTATCTCCTTTTCCATTTGGCTTTTCAAGCTGTTGACTTTTTTTCATGACCCTCCTGCATCACTCTCATTTCTTTTTCCTTTTTTTCCTCTACCTGTCTTACTTTATCTTCAAAGTCCTTTTTGAGCACTTCCGTGACCTGAGACCAATTCATATTTTTCTTGGAAGCTTTGGATGTAGGAGCTTTGACTTTGCTAACTTCTTCTGAGGGTGTATTTTTATCTTCCTTGTCACCAAAGAAACTTTCTATGTTCTGTAGCTTTTTCTGTCTGCTCATTTTCCTAGCCTATTTCTTGACTTTTAACTCCTTCTTAAAGTGGGGCACTGCTTACAGGACAGACTGTCCCAAGCTTCAGGGTGTCCAAGGTGGAATGATTTAAGGAGAGGCACATTCTACACTCCCCTGGTCTGTGCTCTGATCTGTAAGTAACCACAGGCCTGCTTTCTCTTTAACCCAAGAATAGAATGCTGTTTCATTGTGGTTCTGAGCTCTGGTGTGCCTGTGCCCCTCCCCCACGAGAGCCACCACTCTAGACTGCTTCCTGGTTCTGAGCATGGGCAACACAACAGAGTTCCACCTCAGGGCCAGCATAGACCCCTGCAATCTCCCCCTGGCCAACCACTCAACTCCCTCCCCAATCCATGAGCTGAGTTTCAGAAGTAGCCATTCCCTTAGCTGATTCCTAGGCTCCTGGAGGCCTGATTCTCTGGGGTTGGGGTGGGGTCTGTGTGGTGTGGCCCAGATCTGCACTCCACTCTCACCAGGTACAACAGACCTCTCTTGCCGACCTTCTAAGCCATCTTTGGCTGGAAAATGATCTCACCCTGTCCCTTTATGGATTCTGCTACTCTAAGAATTGTCTTATGGCATTATTTGAAGGGATTTGGGGGAGAGCTCTGAGGAATCACAGTCTTTCCTCTGCCATCTTTGCTCTGCCACCATAGTTTATTTGATAGTATTTTGTTTAAATTTTTGGACTCAATGTTTATTAATAATGTTGGCCTGTAGTTTTCTTTGTGTGTTTTGTCTTTCCTTTATTTAGATATTAGGAGTATGTTTATTCCATAAAAAAGGAAACCACATTCAACCCAGAGGTTGAGATGAAGGTTGAACCTGGATTCAACTTTAATTCTTAGTTTTCTCATCTGTAAAATGAAGAAGTTGTATTAGATAGATAGCTTCCAAGGTCCTTTTCAACTATATAACTATGACGTTATGATAAGATTATTTGGTGAGTTGTGACATTATGGGATAGGGCCTTCAACAAAGGAAAAGTAGTTAAAATTTGAGACTTTCTCTATGAAGTAGGTCATTGGTGGGAGTAAGTTTTATATGTTGGAATCAATCATATGTCTCTTGATTATTCATATATTATTGGAATCAAGCTCAGAAATGGTCAGTTAGACATTTTATCAATTTTTAAAAATCAGGCAATGTGTTAAGTGCTGGAGATACAAAGAAAGGCAAAAGGTAGTCTGTATTAGAAAACTCATAGTCTAATGAGAGAACATGCAGACAGCTATGTACAAATAAGATATCTATCTATATCTTTATTTGTGCATATATATATGTGTGAGTATACATATACACACATATACATACATATACATATGAAGATTTTATGTATATTGGTTGGTTAGTTGTTGTCTCTTATTCATTTTATTTTTTATTTTTTTATTTTTTAGTGAGGCAATTGGGGTTAAGTGACTTGCCCAGAGTCACATAGCTAGTAAGTGTTAAGTGTCTAAGGCCGGGTTTGAACTCAGGTACTCCTGACTCCAGGGCCGGTGCTCTGTCCACTGTGCCACCTAGCTGCCCCTTTTTTAAAAATTTTTTTAGGTCTCTTATTCTTAAAGAGGACCAAAATGATATCACTGTGTTGAGGTCAAGGTATTGTGTGATTAGATCAATGAGAGCTTGAAAGGCTCTACTATAATTTGAGGACAAATAGGCCACATGAACATTTTTTAAAAAAAATTATTTATTTTTTTTGGTGAGGCAATTGGGGTTAAGTGACTTGCCCAGGGTCACGCAGCTAGTAATTGTTAAGTGTCCGAGGCCAGATTTGAACTCAGGTCCTCCTGACTCCAGGGCTGGTGCTTTATCCACTGTGCCACCTAGCTGCCCCACACATGAACATTTAAATTGAAGATATCTTTAAATTTGTGCATCTCATATTTATTTTGATTTATTACAGTTTTGTTTTGCTCATAGAGCATAGCACTTTCTTTTTTGGGGGGCATGCCATGCTGGGTGGGCCTGTGCCAGTGTCTCCTCTGTCTCACAGTTGATTCCAAAGCTCTTCAGAGAGACCTTTATGCACACACACACATGAATGTGTATGTGTATATGTGTATATATTCACATTTATATATATATATGTGTGTGTGTATTGTCTGGGTGTGTCTGTGTATTTGCATGGATATATGATAAATCAGAAGGCACCAGAATTAAGCAGGTCTCTCCTCTTCTAAACTCTGGCCAACTCTACCTTTCACATAGCATCATATAATCATTCTCTCCACTAATGAAGAGTGTATTTTGTAAATGACACACGTTTGAACCCTGGGTTACAAAAAAAGGGTCAGGTTCATGAATCTATGTTAAAAACTTGTCTTGGAGAATCCCCTTGGAGAACCTGAGAGGTTAAGTAATTTGCTTGTGTTTGTACAGCAAGTATGTACCAGACTCAGGACTTAAAACATTCTAAGCCTGGCCATTTAGCTACTCCACCTCACTTCCTATATAAATACCAAAGTATTATAAGAGTATTTCTCTGTGTGTGACTTCCTTTCCTGGATTAATTATGATCAGGGTTAAGATTTTTGTGCTTAAGCAACTTAGAAGTCTTAAACTACATATACAGGACCATCCTCAGTTTTCCTAAGGGAGACTCACAACTACAGTGTATTCAATGTATATCCTATCTTACATACTTGGAACACTGAGTCCTAAGTAGATGCCTCAGTGGAATTAGTACATGACATTGTAAAAAAATTTCATTTGTTTATTTAAAAACAGCAACAACAACAATAATAATTATATACATTTTTATTTAAAATTTAAAGCTTTATTTAAAGCTTTGAGTTCCAAATTCTATCACTCCCCACCTCCTTCCTCCATGAGGCTATAAGCAGATATAGGATATATATGTGCAATTATGTATACATTACCATATTAGTCATTTTGTATAAGAAAACTTGAATAAAAGAAAAATGAGAGTGAAAAATAACATGCTTCAGTCTGTGTTCAATCAATATCAGTTCTTTCTTTGGAGGTAGATGGTATGATTCATCATGAGTCCTTTGGGATTGTCTTGGATCAATCATTATATTGCTGATAATTGTTAAGTCATTCACAATTCTTCATCAAAAAATATTGCTGTAACTATGTTCTCTTGGTTCCACTCACTTCATTATACATCAGTTCATACATGTCTTTCCAGGCTTTTCTTAAATTGTCCCGTTTGTAATTTCTTATAGCACAATAATATTCCATCACAATCATATGCCATAGCTTGTTTAGCCATTCCCCAATTGATGGGCATTTATTTGATTTTCAATTCTTCGCCACCACAAAAGGAACTGTTATGGATATTTTTGAACAAATAGGTCTTTTTCTTTTTTGGGGGGGATGTCTTTGGGATATAAACCTAGTAGTGGTATTGCTGAATCAAAGGGTATGCACAGTTTTATAGCCCTTTGGGCATAGTTCCAAATTGCTCTCTAGAATGGTTGAATCAGTTCACAACTACACCAACAGTGGATTAGTGTCCCAGTTTTCCCACATCCCCTCCAACATCCAGTATTTTCCTTTTTTGTTATATTAGCCACTCTGATAGGTGTAAGGTGGTACCTCAGAATTGTTTTAATATGCATTTCTCTGATTAATAGTGCTTTAGAGCATTTTTTTTCATATGACTATAGATAGCTTTGATTTCTTTGTCTGAAACCTGCCTGTTCATATCCTTTGACCATTTATCAATTGGGGAATGACTTAAATTTTTATAAATTTGACTGTTTTCTATATATTTGAGAAATGAGGCCTTTATCAGAGATACTTGCATCAAAAATTCTTACTCAGTTTTCTTCTTTCCTAATAATCCTAGTTATATTAGTTTTGTTTGTGCAAAAGCTTTTTAATTCTATATAATCCAGATTATCTATTTTACATTTTGAATTGCTCTCTATATCTTCTTTCATCCTAATTTTTCTTCTGTCCACAAATCTGACAGATAAATTCTTCTATGCTCTCTTAATTTGCTTATGATATCACCCTTTATATGTAAATCATGTACCTATTTTGACCTTATTTTAGTATACAGTATGAAATATTGATATGTACCTAGTTTCTGCCATACTGTTTTCTAGTTTTCCCAGAAGTTTTTGTCAAATAATGAGTTTTTGTTCCAGAAGTCTAGATCTTTGTGTTTATCATATACTAACTAGGTTTACTATAGTCATTTACTATAGTGTAATTTGTACCTATTCTATTGCACTGATGAACTTCTCTATTTCTTAGCCAGTACCAGAATGTTTGATAATAACCACTTTATAATACAGTTTGAGATTTGGTGCTGCTAGACCTTCTTTTGCATTTTTTCATTGATTCCCTTGATATCCTTGAACTTTTGTTCTTCCAGATAAATTTTGTTACTATTTTTTCTAGATCTATAAAACATTTTAACAGTTTGATTGTTATGGCACTAAATAAGTAAATTAATTTAGGTAGGATTGTCATTTTTATTATGTGATTTAGCCTACCTATGAGCAATTAATATTTTCCAAGTTGTTTAAATCTGACTTTATCATGACATTTTTTTTTTGGTGAGGCAATTGGGGTTAAGTGACTTGCCCAGGGTCACACATCTAGTAAGTGTTAAGTGTCTGAGGCCAGATTTGAACTCAGGTCCTCCTGAATCCAGGGCTGGTGCTCTATCCACTGCGCCACCTAGCTGCCCCTATCATGACATTTTAAGAACCTGGATATAATAATGCCTCCCAAAAAGATGTCAAAGCCTTTATTCCATACATGTTGGTGTAGGAACATCAGTTACAGATAGCTTCTTAGTCTTTAAATTCTCTTTCTTTCTTTTTTTTTTTTTTGGTGAGGCAATTGGGGTTAAGTGACTTGCCCAGGGTCACACAGCTAGTAAGTGTTAAGTGTCTGAGGCCGGATTTGAACTCAGGTACTCCTGACTCCAGGGCCGGTGCTCTATCCACTGTGCCATCTAGCAGCCCCTTAAATTCTCTTAAGGATAGAAAGGATCATGACCAATATTTCAATGTATTGAGAGACTAGTTGGGGAATTATTACTTACCATGTCTCAGAAGAGTGTGGAAAAGAATAGGCATTAGTTTAATCCTTAGGTTTGTTGTCTGGAGTTCTAGAAAGGAAATAGAATCAATCTATGAAATCTTGTTGTCTTTTGAAAATATAATATAACATAATGAACTATCTAGTACTAAGTGATTCCAAGACCAGATGTTCTTCTTGTCTACAAAATTACTCCCACAAATAGATCCCACAAAGACAATGAATCACTACCATTTATTTGACTGTAGGAAAGCTCATTATTCTGTCTTTTAAGTAAATGGACAGGAATATGGGAGAATGAGAAACTGGGTCTCATGAAAGCCTTGTATGTTATAAGTCTTTGGAGAACTGGCACCAGAGAACTTCTCATAAAGAGAAGATCTGGGTCACAGTTTAAATGAGGAGGGAGCTAAGTTTGGATATATCACTTGGGAATAAGAAAGGATGCCAGGGCTATTATAGTCTGAGGGAGGCAGTCCTGCCAATATGGAAGAGGGGCTAGATCTGGAAGCCTCCCCCTTGATTACCAGTATATAGTTTTAGAGGTGTTAAGGGAGCACAGACCATCTATTGGTGGACCTGGTTCCTTAAGGAATGGATATACCCCAACTTTGTCATTACATAGTCCTAGAGTTGGGATATCAGGCCATTGGAACCAAAGATATAGGGAGGACAGGAATTTTAAAGTGGCATTTAATCACCTCTTTCCAAGATTATCCACCCAGGCTCTTATCAGCCATGCTATCCAGAGGATGATAAATGAGAAGGTCATCTAAATAGCCCACTTATATTTGCTGATGCATGATAGTGCATGCCTTTTGGAGCAAGATGGTACACAGGTAATAGAGTATATAAAGAGTTCACCATATGAAACTATGGCAGGAGTACAATTCAATAAAGGTAGGCTGAGGCAAATTTCTCCAAGCAAGATAACAGTTTATTAGTAAAATAAGAACCTACCAATAGAGTGGATATATGGATGCCTCAGTCTCTAAACCAAAGACTCCAAGTAGAAGGACAGCTCCCCTTTCATAATTTTGGAGTAGTGCAGAACAAAGAACAGAACAGGGTAGGTGAGGAAATAACACAGTAGGATATAAGGTTCATGACATCATGGGGTTGAGGACAAAGTGATTAGTTAAATAGCTGAGGCATAGGGAGCAATATAATTAGTTGGAAGTTGGGAATGAAGGGCTAGGAACAACCCATTCCTTCCCTCCTGTCACTAATTCATTGTTTGAATCCACCTGCAAGGTCAGAGATAGTGGACCAGACATCCTTGAAGAATAGCTTGGTAGTGTACAGATGCTGGACCAGACTCCTTGATGTCTTCCTGCATTCCTTTGTTTGTTTGTTTGTTTAGAATTTTATTTTTCCAAATTACTTATAAAAACAAATTTTGATATCAATTTTTAAAAACTTTGTGTTCCAACTTCTCTTCTTCTCTCCCTCCCAAGAACTCAGGCAATTCAATATAAGTTATATATGTGTAGCCATGCAAAACACCTCCACATTAGCCAGGTTATGAAAGAAAACAGACAAAAACAAAACTTCAGATTAAGGAACTATCAAAAAATTATGCTTCACTCTGTTTTCAGATATGATCAGTTCGTTTTCTGTAGATGAATTGCAATGTTCATAAGTCTTTCAGTTATCTTGGATCATTGCTGAAAATAACCAAGTCATTTATAACAGATTATCTTACACTATTGCTGTTATTTTGAATACAGTACATTTCACTTTGAATCAGTTCATATAGGTCTTTCCAGGTTTTTCTGATAGCATCCTACTCATCTTTTTTTTGTTTCTGATAAAGAAACTAAGAAAAGAAATTGTTTCAATCTGTATTCAGATACCATCAGTTTTCTCTCTGTAGATGGATTGCATTTTTCAAAAGACCTTCAGAGTTGTCTTGGATCATTGCATTGCTGAAAATAACCAAGTCATTCACAGCAGATCATCTCACAATATTACTGTTATTTTGTATGCTGTAGGTTTCACTTTGCATTAGCTAATGCAGGTCCCCCTAGATCTTTCTGATAGTATCCTGCTCATCATTTAAAAAATAGTAAACTACATTTATATAGTACTTTAAAAAGAGATTTCCTTACAATGAAGCCATGAGGTTGATTATTACAACAACAGTAATAGATAACTTTTATATAGTACCTTAAACTTGACAAAGAATTTTCTTCATAATAGCCCAGCAAAGTAAGTACCATATGTTTTGCCATCATCATCATCAAGCAATCAATCATCAAGCAATCATCATCACCCTCAGTCAGTCCTCAGCATTGTCAACCAGTGCTCATCTTCTCCAATCCTCCTTCTCATCTATCAATCCTCATCACCAATCAATCCTCATGTCCTCCTGTATTCCTAAAGGATAACAGATTTCCTTTAGATAAGAATAGAACAGTGATTAACAGGAAAACTGGATTTCTAAACTTTTAACTGTAAATAGGATCAATAAAAAAATGACACAGGGCAGCTACGTGGTGCAGTAGATAAAGCACCAGCCCTGGATTCAGGAGGACCTGAGTTCAAATCCAGACTCAGACACTTGACACTTACTAGCTGTGTGACCCTGGGCAAGTCACTTAACCCTCATTGCCTCACCAAAAAAAAAAGACACAGAATCAATTTAATCTCAACTGCAATGTGTGTTTCTTGGCTATTATATAATGTGTACCTGAAGGTACTATATATGTATTTGGTGTACTTTTCAAGGACTTAAAATTTTATTTTTGAGGCAATTGAATTGCACGGGGTCATAAAGCTAGTAAGTGTCTGAAACTAGATTTGTACTCAGTTTCTTCTGACTCTAGGGCTAGTATTTTATCCACTGCACCAGCTAGTTGCTCAAAGACTTAAATTTTTAAAAAAAGGGTTGGGGGAAGAATGCTCATTCATTTATAAAGAGTGGTCAGGTAAAAACCTTTCTCTCCTTTTGTGTGATTTATTCCTGAAGAACATGGTGAGAAAAGAATTGCTTCCATATTAGAGGGATGGCATGGACCTCTGAAGAGGAGACACAAATGGGAACAGTCTAGATGTAGCACAATGAGCACAGATATTGAGGAGATCACACATGGTTCTGAAGAGAGACGTGCCATATTTTTATGAGCCTTTGAAGGGAAGGAGTGCCATTTATAGATGCTAAGTTGGTTGCCTAGTGACATAATGCCAAAATAGAGGGGAAAATTTTGTGTTAGGGAACCATAAAATTAAGTACCAGAATAAGGGCTTCAGTTTAGGTACAGAAACATGAGAAGCAATCTCAGGGCTTGCCTTTTATTGATGTTGTGAGTTTTGTAGACTGGGCATGTCCCAGTGGGAAAATTCATTTTCTAAAGGTCAAATAGAACAGTTGTATAAGTCACAAGGACTATATAGATTCCTGAAAAGAGGGAAGAAAGTTTTCTTGACTATCTGTGGTTTTAGATCAGAGTTCTTTCAATAATTTTTGATTGTATAAATAAAATATTTTTATGATTAATGCTTGTAAGGGACCTGAAGGCTCTTTTTGGGAAATAAAATAAGCTAGATAATTAAGTTCCTAGGGTTTCTATGGTTGGGACCATGATCCAGAGAGATTTTATGTGAGACATGTCCCAAATTGTATCCAAGTCCTTATGTCAGGGAGGATGCTTCATTATCAGGGTTGCATTTCTAATGCCAGTTACCGGAGAATAACACCAGTTCTTAAAGTTCCCAGAGTCATGTAGGTGTGGATGGATATATACATACATATACACACATATTTACATATTGTTGTTGTTCACCTATTTCAGTCATATCCAACTCTTTGTGACCCTATTTGGGATTTTCTTGGCAAAGATATTGGAATGGTTTTCCATTTCCTTCTCCAGCTCATTTTATAGATGAGAAACTGAGACAAAGAGTGACTTGCCCAGGGTCACACAGCTAGTAAGTGTCTGAGGTCAGATTTGAGCTCAGGAAGATGAGTTCTCCCTGACTTTAAGCCCAGTATCCCATCTACTGTGTCACCTTGCTTCCCCATATCTATATACATATATCTATATCTATATATCTATATCCATCTATCTATCTATATAACATGTATACATACATATCCATAGGGATAGCTAATGAACCTGCCATTTCACTGGTAGAGGTAACTCCTAGATGTGGAAGTTCCCTCTCCAATTCTATCCATGCTGCCTCTCTTTAAATACATATACACTTATCTATATCTGTATCTGTATATCTATCTATCTATCTATATTATGATAAAATAATGGAATTTGGCAGATGCCCAGGGGCCTCACCTGATTGATTTAGTAGAAAAACCAGGGATGTTGAGTCAGAAAAGAGCAGAGCGACAGACTTCCGGGGTGGAGCCAAGATGGTGGAGGAGAGGCAGTGAGCTTTTGAACTCATGACACAATCACTCCAAAAAACATCTAAATAATGCCATAGGACAATTCCTGGAGTAGCTAAATCCACAGAACAACTTGCTGAGATAATTTTCCAACCAAGGACGGCTTGGAAAGTCAAAACGAGGGAGCTGCTGTGCTGAGACAGAAGTAGAGCCCAACTCCACAGTCACACTGACACAGATCCAGTCCCAGGAAGGCCTCAGTAGAGAAAGAGACCCCCAGAGCCTCTGAAACAGCTGAAGCACCAATGTCATCTGGAACTAAGCTCGCAATCTGGTGAGAGGGCTGAGCCCTTGGCAAGGGGGACATTACAGGGGTCTCTACTGGTGCTGAGGCTGAACTTGGGTTTTTCACCCCTGCTGGGAACCAGGAGGTAGGCTTAAGTAGCAGTGGCCCAGGTGTGGGAAGGACATAGGCTTGTTTGAGCTGACAATCACAGAACACAAAGTTTTGTTGTCTGGTTGATTAGTAATTTGGCCTGGGGTTATCTACAGACAAGAGAACAAGCCAGGTGAGTGAAGACTTTGCATCTCCTTAAATCATACCACCTGGGACCCCTTGAAGCTTGGGACAGAGCAGCCTGGAAACAGAGCAGCCTGGAAACAGAGCCCCATTTTAAGGAGGTAAAAGTCAAGTAAAAGATAGGCAAGATGAGGAGACAGAGAAAGGTGAGGACTATAGAAAGTTTCTTTACTGACAATGAAGATTGAGTTGCACCCTCAGAGGAGGATGGCAATGTCAAGGTCCCTATATCTAAAGCTTCCAAGAAAAATATGAACTGGCCTCAGGCAATAGAGGTGCTCAAAAAGGATTTTGAAGATAAAAGAGAGATAGAGGAAAAAATGGAAAGAGAAATGAGGGTGGTGCAGGAAAGACATGAGAAAAAAGTCAACAGCTTGAAAAGCCAAATGGAAAAGGAGATACAAAAGCTCTCTGACAAAAATAATTGCCTAAGAATTAGGATTGAACAAATGGAAGCTAGTGACTTTATGAGAAACCAAGATACAATAAAGCAAATTCAAATTAATAAAAAAAATAGAGGGCAATATGAAATATAATTTTGGGAAAACTGCTGACCTGGAAAATAGGTCCAGGACAGATCATTTGAAAATTATTGGTCTACCTGAAAACCATGATCAAGGAAAGAGCTTAGACATAATCTTCCAAGAAATTTTCAGGGGAAATTGTCCTGATATTCTAGAAGCAGAAGGTAAAATAGAAATGGAAAGAATCCACCGATCATCTGAAAGAGATCCCAAAAAGAAAACTTGCAGGAATATTATAGCAAAATTCCAGAGCTCCCAGATAAAGGAGAAAATATTGCAAGCTACCAAAAAGGAAGAATTCAAGTGCTGTGGAGCCCCAGTCAGGATAGCACAAGATCTAGCAGCTTCCACATTAAAGAATCAGAGGGCATGGGATATGATTTTCCAAAGGGCAAAGGAATTGGGATTACAAACAAGAATCACCTATCCAGCAAAACTGATGAAAATCTTTCAGAGGAAAAAATGGGTCTTCAGTGAAAAAGAGGACTTTCAGGTATTTGTGATGAAAAGACCTGAACTGAATGGCAAATTTGACTTTCAAATACAAGACCCTAGAGAACCATAAAAAGTTGGAGTTAGGTGACATGCCTGGGGTCATGAAGTGGATGGGTGTCTTGTGTCTGAAGCTGGATTGGGGCTGGGGTCCTCCTGGGGCTGGGGTGGATGCTTTGTCCACTGTGTCACCTAGCTGCCCCGTGATGACATTTTTAGGGTAAAATTGAGGGGTGAGAGGAATGCATTGGGGGAGGGGGGAAGAGAGAGATGGCATGGATGAAATCCCACATGAAAGAAACAAGAAAGGGCTTATGAAGTGGGGGAAGAGATGGGGGAAGAACAGGACAGTAAATGAACTTTACAATCATCAGAATAGGCTGAAAGACCTTAACCTCATCAGAGTTGGCTCAAGGAGGGAATAACATACACACTCAATTTGGTGGAATAATCTCTCTAACTCTGAAGGAAAATAGGAGGGGAAGGGGATAAAGGGGGGGGCAAAAGAAGGGAGGGCAGATTGAGGGAGGGGATAGACAGAAGCAAATGCTTTTTGAAGAGGGATAGGGTGAAGGAAGATAGATAACAGAGTAAATATCATGGGGAAAGGAATAGGACGAAGGAAAACAGTTAACAATAGTAATTGTGAAAAAGAGAAAAAGGGAGGGAAATTATATAAAAAATATTTATAGCAATTCTTTGTGGTGGTTAAGAATTAGAAATCAAAGGAATGTCCATCAATTATGGAATGACTGAAGAAGCTGTGGTATGTGATTGTAATGGAATATTATTATGCTATAAGAAATGACAAGCAGGATGATTCCAGAAAAACCTGGAAAGACTCATATGAACTGATGTATAGTGAAGTGAGCAGACCTGGGAGGACATTGTGCACAGTGACAGCAGTATTGGTCTGTGAGCAATATTGAATGACTTAATTACTCTCAGCAATACAATGATCCAAGACAATCCCAAGGGACCAATGATGAAGCATCCTATCCACTCCCAGAGAAAGAACTGTTATTGATTGAGCACAGACTAAAAAAAAAGAGCACTTGTGGATTGTATATATATATATATATATATATATATATATATATATATATATATATATATATATATATATATAACCTATATCAGATTGGTTGCTATCTTGTGGAGGGGGGAGGAAAGGGAGGGAGGGAGAAAAATTTGGAGCTCTAAATCTTGTGAAAATGAATGTTGAAAATTACCTTTACATGTAACTGGAAAAAAATTAAATAAATGTTTGTTGCAAAAAAAGAAATAGTTAATTCCTGTCAGTCTGTTTCTTCATCTGTGAAATGGGGATAATAATAGTACCTACCTCAAAGTGTTATGAGATTCTTATGAGATAATCTGTGTAATGTGCTTTGAAAAACTTAAAATACTATATAAATGTCAGCAGTGTTCACTTGCATGAACATGGATAGGCATATGCTCTCTTTCTTTCACATATACACACACGTATATCATATGCCTATCTATTTCTTTCTTTCTTTCTTTCTTTTTTTTTTGCAGGGCAATGAGGGTTAAGTGACTTGCCTAGGGTCACATAGCTAGTAAGTGTCATCTGTCTGAGGTTGGATTTGAACTCAAGTCCTCCTGAATCCAGGGACGGTTCTCTATCCATTGTGCCACCCAGCTGACCCCATGTATCTATTTCACATAAAGATAGCTACCATTATATTACATTTAAGTAGCTCCTGATAATTTTTTAATGCTTTATTATCTGGGTCTCAGTACTTCTTATATTTCAAAGAAAAGGTGCCTCAGGCATCTTTTCTTCCTCTCATGGAATGAAGCTTTTTTAGTCCTAGGTTCTTTTTACCTAGTGGGAATGTAAATATTTTCTTGGTATTCACTTCTTAAACACTCTGGATCCAAAAATTAAATAGTTAAGGAGGAAAATGGGTGTAACTGGAGTCCCAAAACCCTTTAGTAAGGGAGTGTCACCTCATTGGTGGCCATCAATCCCCTTCCCTGTATGCAGCTGCCACAGGAAGTAGAGAATCCCATCTTCACTAATGAGATGAGAGTCCCATATCAGTAGGTTTTAGGACTTGTGGTTTACATGGAAGAATGCAGGAACTTAACAGAATAGGCTTACTATTAAGATTAGTTAAGGCCTAGTCCCAGTACTCAGGAGCTACCTTTATGCTAATTCCTTCTTCAGTGGCAACTGCATTAATCTTTTCTATGGTGTCTTATTGTATTACCTCATCTCAATTAAGTTCTAGTTATGTAGATTCTGTTAACATCAAATGAAACTGACATTGCTCCTTTTCAATGACGTTTGTCTCTGTGTGCTTACAGACTATATCCAGAGGGAGCATTAAATTTCAGAAGGCCCTGAAATTAAGCAGGGCCATAGACATGAATATTTCAGAGGAGCTATTACACTGGCCACTACCATAGCTTTCTGCCATCCCTCAAACTGAGAACTGTGGGAATGTCTTTCATGCCTCAACTCATCTAATTCTGTGAGTGGGCAGGTCTGACTTTCCTAATTCATCAATTGTTGTTCATTTGTAGTGTTTCTCAATCTGTTGTGCTTAGTGTCCTTTGCTTTCTCATTTAGGATATTTCCGAGAAGGGTTTCTGTCTCTGCAACATGCTTTCAACAGAGAAATCATGCATTATCATATGAATGACTCTATGATTCAGCTGTATGAGAATATCACCGTTGTAATGAAGAGGTTCCCGTTTCCATCTTTTGTTCAGGACCCATTCGTTTCAGTCTTAGAGAACAATTTTTCCTTGTTGCTCATGCTAAGCTTCCTTTGCACCTCAGTCTTCATCATCCGTGCCATTGTTCAGGAAAAAGAAAGAAAACTGAAGGTAACCATCTATTAGATAACCATTTTATCTGTCAGTAGTATTTGGATTATTGGCCATCAAGCTGAAAGATCTGAACCCCAAGGATTTTTACCCACATACATTCTTCAGACCACTAATGAATTAATTAGTTAATCAGTCAAATAATTATTTATTTAATTGGTTCACTTATTTATTTGTAGCATTAATTTCTTTTCTTTTTTTGTGGGGCAATGAGGGTTAAGTGACTTGCCCAGGGTCACACAGCTAGCAAGTGTCAAGTGTCTGAGGCTGGATCTGAACTCAGGTCCTCCTGAATCCAGGGCCAGTGCTTTATCCACTGCACCACCTAGCTGCCCCCTTTAGCATTAATTTCTAAAAATTTTGCATACAAAATTCTTTCCTTCCCTCCAATCCTTCCCCCACTGATTAAGAAAGCAAGCAATTTAAACATGTGAAGTCATGTAAAACATACTTCCATATTAGCCATGTTGCAAAAAAAAAATGCAAGAAAAATAAAGTGAAAAAAAGTACTTACACTCAGAGTACATCAGTTCTCTCTCTGGAGTTGGATAGCATTTTTCATCATGAGTTCTTTGGAAGTGTCTTGGTTCATTACATTGATCAAAGTAGGTAAGTCTTTCACAGTTGATCATCATAATATTGTTGTTATTGTGTTCAGTGTTTCCTGTTTCTCCGCACTTTACTTTGCCTCAGTTCATATAAATCTTCCCAGGTTTTCCTGAAGCCATCTTCCTTGTCATTTATTTTAACACAGTAGTATTCTATCACATCATATACCACAACTTGTTCAGCCATTCCCCAGTTAATTGGCATCCCCTTAATTTCCAATTTGTTGCCACCATAAAAAGCTGCTATAAATATTTTTCGTACGTACAAGTCCTTTCCCTTTTTCCTGTCTTATTGCTATAACTAGATTTTCAATACAATATTGAATAATTCTGCTGATAATGGACATCCCTCATCCCTGACCTTATTTTTAAGACTTGAAGTTTATCCCCATAAGAGATAATGGCTGCTCTTGGTTTTAAGCAGATACTACTTATCCTTTTAAGAAAAACTCTGTTTCTAGTTTTCTAGTTTAGAAACATTCTAGTGTTTTTTTGTTTTGTTTTGTTTTTTGTTTGTTTTTTTGTTTTTTGGTGAGGCAGTTGGGGTTAAGTGACTTGCCCAAGGTCACACAGCTAGTAAGTGTCAAGTGTCTGAGGCCGGATTTGAACTCAGGTCTTCCTGACTCCAGGGTCGGTGCTCTATCCACTGTGCCACCTAGCTGCCCCTGTGTTTTTTTAATGAGACCACATTTTTATTAACTTCAGCATTTGTGCTATCCTCTGAAGGTTCTAATACTATCTTTTATCATACCAGCTGTTCTCTCAGCTGTGTGGTGCCTATATATGTAAAAAGCATATGATAGTTAGCTTCATACAAATCATTGTTAAACATATTTGTTGTCATAGGGCAAAAGGTTCCCAGGGCACTCCACTAAAGATTTCCCTCAAATTTAAATTTGACTCAATTCAACAAACATTTATTGAGGCCCAATTTGTACATTCCCCTTTGTTATATGCTAGGAATACATAGGCAGAAGCAAGCTGGCCTCTTCCTTAAAGGCGATTAAATTTTACAAGGGATATGGATGGAGTTGTTCCTCTGAGGTAACTGATGTTGGCTTCTTAGTGAATACTCTTTGGGTCAGGTCAGGTCATTCAATCCATTCAGAAGGTATTTTCTTTGGTTTCTCTCTCCTTTCTTTGATAGCACTCATTTTGAACTTCTTTGATTTCTTCATCAAGCATGCCCTAGTTTTCTTTTTATGCTTCTCTAGGGTCTTGTATTTGAAAGTCAAATTTTCTATTCAGTTCAGGTCTTTTCATCAAGAATGAGTGAAATTCCTCTTTTTCACTGAAGTCCCATTTCCCCCCCTGAAAGATTATACTCAGTTTTGCTGGGTAGAAGATTCTTGGTTATAATTCCAGTTCCTTTGCCCTCAGGAATATCATATTCCATACCTTCCAGTCCTTTAATGTAGAAGCTGCTAGATTTTGTGTTATCCTGAATTGTTTCTTTCTAGCTACTTACAATATTTTCTCCTTGACCTGGGAGCTCTGGAGTTTTACTATAATATTCCTGAAAGTTTCCTGACAATTTTTCTTCTTTTCTTTTTTTCAATAATTTCTTGGAAGATAATGTCTAAGCTCTTTTTTTTTTTAGTGAATATGTGAATGATTTATTACATTCTTGCAAGAATGAGCATGCAGTATAAAGGAAAGTGGTGTGCTTTGCCACAGCAAACTTCTTTTATCCCTAAATCTAATGCAAAGTCCCTCCCCTCTTCATCTCATTGGTTGAGGACTAAGAGGTGTACAATCTTCCCGGAATGCCTCTACATATTTCCCCTTAACATGTCCCCCCTCCCATTACATATATCAAATGTTTGAAAATGACCACAGTTACTGCCTTTGGGGTGTTGGCAGTTAATGTGCATAAGCGCAGTACAAACTAGCTTTAAACTTTGGCACACTTGGACTAGCTAGACTACTGGCCTTGAAGCTCTCTTCTATATCTACTTTTAGTCACCTGCAAGGCTCTTTGAGCCATGAGATCCCTTTCTGCAATTCTCCTTTCTTTCTTTTTTTTAATATATGAGTAGTCATGGAAAAATTCCCATATTAGCTAGTTATAAGCGAAAACAGTCAAAAAAACCCAAAATTTCAGATTAATGAATTGTCAAAGAGGAAAAGAAAAAAAAATTTTAAAATATGTTTCCATCTGTTTTCAGATACTATCAATTCTTTCTCTGCAGATGGGCTGGATTCTTCATAAGTCCTTCAGGGTTATATTGGATCATTGCCTTGCTGAAAATAAACACATGCTTCCCAGCAGATCATCCCCCACTATTGCTGTTATTTTGTATACAGTATATTTCACTCTGCTTCAGTTCATGTAGGTCTTTCCAGGTTTTTCTAATAGTATCCTGTTTGTCATAACCTGTATATAGTACCTTAAGCTTGACAGAGAATTTTCTTCATAATAGCCCAGCAAAGTAGGTACCATATGTTTTGCCATTATAATCAATCATCACAACTATTTCCCTCCATCCCACTCCCTTCCCGTGACATTTACTCTATCTTCTTTTTACCTGTTCCTCCTCAAAAGTGTTTTACTTCTGACTATCCTCTCCCCCACTCTGCACTCCCTTTTTTCACCCTTCCTTCCATATCCTCCTCCCCTCCTACTTTCTTGCAGGGTTAAATAGATTACTCCTCCAAATTGAGTATGAATGCTATTCCCTCCATGAGCCCACTCCAATGACATCAAGGTCCCTGAGCTAATTCTGTGTTCTAAATTTTTCTTCCTCTGTCCCTCCTCAACCCTCCCTATGAGATCAAGCAATTCAATATGTCATACTTGTGCAGTAATGCAGAACATCTTCATCTTCCTTTAAAGTGTTTTGCTTGGGGCAGCTAGGTGGTGCAGTGGATAGAGCACTGGCCCTGGAGTCAGGAGGACCAGAGTTCAAATCCGGCCTCAGACACTTGACACTTACTAGCTGTGTGATCCTGGGCAAGTCACTTAACTCCAATTGCCTCACCAAAAAAACTCCACAAACAAACAAAAAAAGAAAGTGTTTTGCTTTTTACTGCTCTCTTTCCCAATCTGCCCTTCCCTCCTTCCCTTCTCCTCCCCCCCCCTTATCTCCCTCCCCTCTTTCAGGGCAAAAATATATTACTATACCTACTTGAGTATGTATGTTAGTCATTTTTTGAGCCAATTCTGATGATTTTAAGGTTCACTCACTCTCCAACTCCTTTCCCCTCTTCTCCTCCCCTCCATAAGCTTTTTTCTTGTTTCCTCTCCCCAGACCATCTCTCCCCTTCTCCCTCCCCCAGTCTATTCCTCCTACACCTCAACCCTATTTTAAAGATGTCATCATGGTTTAGTTGGGTGGCACAGTGGACAAAGCACCAGTCCTGGGCCCAGGAGGCCCCAAGCCCAAATCTGGCCCCAGACATAAGACACCCCACTCTGTCTGCCCCACAAAGAACAAAACATAAATGCTTTATAGATATCATCCCTTCATATTCAGTTCAGACCTGTGTCTTCTGTGAATTCCTTACTGAGATAGTTCTTATGAGTTCAAGGTATTATCTTCCCATGTAGGAATGTAAACAGTTTGATCTTTTAATATCCCTCATGAAGTCTTTTTCCTGTTTACCTTTTTGTGCTTCTCTAGCATCTTGTATTTGAAAGTCAAATTTTCTATTCAGTTCAGGTCTTTTCATCACAAGTGCCTGAAAGTCCTCTTTTTCATTGAAGTCCCACCTTTTAATCTGAAAGATTATACTCAGTTTTGCTGGGTACGTGATTTTTGGCTATAGTCCCAGTTCCTTTGCCCTCTGGTCTATTATATTCCATGCCCTTCAGTCCTTTAATGTAGAAGCTGCTAGATCTTGCTTTATCCTTATTGGAGCTCCACAGTATTTGAATTCCTTTTTTTTCTAGCTGCTTGCAATATTTTCTCCTTGACCTGGGAGTTCTGGAATTTGGCTATAATATTCCTGGAGGTTTTCCTTTTGGGATCTCTTTCAGGAGGTGATCGGTGGATTCTTCTCAATTTCTATTTTGCCTTCTGCTTTTAGAACATCATGGCAATTTTCCCTCACAATCTCTTGGAGGATGGTGTCATGTTTTGGTCATGGTTTTCAGGTAGTCCAATGATTTTTCAAATGATCTCTCCTAGATTTGTTTTCTAGGTCAGCTGTTTTTCCAAGGAGATGTTTCACATTGCCCTCTATTTTTTCATTCAATTGGATTTGCTTTACTGTGTCTTGGTTTCTCATAAGGCCACTAGCTTCCATTTGTTCAATCCTAATTCTTAGGCAGTTATTTTCATCAGACAGTTTTTTAATCTCCTTTTCCATTTGGCTTTTCAAACTGTTGACTTTTTTCTCATGACTCTCCTGCATCGTTCTCATTTCTCTTTCCATTCTTTCCTCCTTTTATCTACATCTTTTTAATATTTCTCCTAATTTCTCTTCAAAGTCCCTTTTGAGAGCTTCCATGGCCTGAGACCAGTTCATATTTTTCTTGGAAGCTTTGGGTGTTGGAGCTTTGACTCTGTTATTCTTCTTATGAGGTTGTATTGTGGTCTACCTTACCCCCAAAGAAGTTTTCAATGGCCTTCTTCTTTCTCTACCTACTCATCCTGGCTTACTATTTCTTAGCTTTTAACTCCTTCTTAAAGTGTGGCGCTGCTTCTAGGACAAGCACTGTTCAAGCTACAGTGTGGCCCTGGGGGATGATTGGGCTTCTTCTCAGCCTTCCCCGCTGGGGTGGAACAGTTGAATCCTTCCCCCCTGTCCACTGGTACCCCTGCACTTACTGCCCCCCCACCCCGGGCCAGCTGTTCAACCCAACTGCGTGCTCAGTTCCAGAAGACACTGGTGCTGCAGCCAATTCAGAGGCACTGGGGTAAATTCCTCAGGTGGATGTCTGCTGTGTCGGCCCAATTACGGGGTTAGGCTTTATTTGTTGCCCAGCACAGCCCCTGAAATCTATCTATAGCTGGAGAGAGCTCTCAGCCCATATTTTTGTGTGTTTTTCTGCTCCAAGGGTTCTTTTATTTCTGTTTTTCGGGTGATTGTATCAGGAGTTCTTTCCTCCACCATCATTGTCACTTTTTTTCTTTTTTTTGGTTTTGCCTTATTGTGTCTTGATTTCTCATAAAGTCAGTAGCTTCCATTTACTCATTCCTAATTCTTAAGCAACGATTTTCTTCAGAGAGCTTTTGTACCTCCTTTTCCATTTAGCCAATTTGACTTTTCGAGCTGTTGAGGTTTTCTTCATGTCCCTCCTGCATCACTCTCATTTCTCTTTACATTTTTCCTCTATGTCTCTTACTTTATCTTTAAAATCCTTTTTGAGTGCTTACATGGCCTGGGACCAATTCATAATTTGCTTGGAAGCTTTGGATGTAGGAGCTTTGACTTTGTTATCTTCTTCTGAGGGTGTATTTTGATATATCTTGTCACCAAAGAAACTTTTGATGGTCCACATCTTCTGTCTGCTTATTATCCTAGCCTATTTCTTGGCTTTTAACTCCTTCTTAAAGTGGGGCTCTGCTTCCAGGACTCACTGTCCCAAGATTCAGTGGGTCACAGGTGGCCCAATTTAAGGAGAGGGTTGTTCTCAGCTCCCCTGTCCTGTGTTCTCACATTCTAGTGTTTTTAATAGGAATGGGTATTGTATTTTGTCAAAACATTTTTTTGTATCTGTTGATATAATCATATCATTTGTTGTTGTTTTTGTTAGTTTTCCTAATATTGAACCATCCCTGCATTCCTTATATAAATTCCACCTGCTCATTATATATTTGTGATATATTGCTATAATTTCCTTGTTAATGTTTCATTTACATTTTTCACATCCGTATTCATTAGGGAAATTGGTTTATAGATTTCTTTTTATGTGTTTGTTTTTCCTGATTTAGGTATCAAAATCATATTTATGTGAAATTTGGTAGGACTCCTTCTTTGCCTGTTTTTCCAGATAGTTTATATAGTATTGGAATTAAATGGTCTTTAAATATTTGGTACAATTCAGCTATAAATCCATCTGGTCTTGGGAAATTTTTTCTTTTCTTTCTTTCTTTCTTTTTTTTTTTTTGGTGAGGCAATTGGGGTGAAGTGACTTTCCCAGGGTCACACAGCTAGTAAGTGTCAAGTGTCTGAGGCTGGATTTTGAACTCAGGTTCTCCTGAATCCAGGTCCAGTGCTTTATCCACTGTGCCACCTAGCTGTCCCAGGAAATTTTTTCTTAAGGAGCCCATTTATAGCTTGTTCAATTTCTTTTTCTAAGTTAGGGCTATTTAAATATTCTCTTTTGTTAGTTTGGGCAATTTATATATATATATTAGTGAGGCAATTGGGATTAAGTGACTTGCCCAGGGTCACACAGCTAGTAGGTGTTAAGTGTCTGAGATCGGATTTGAACTCAGGTACTCCTGACTCCAGGGCCGGTGCTCTATCCACTGTGCCCCCTAACTGCCCTGGCAATTTATATTTTTGTAAATTTTCATCCATTTTACTTGGCTTGTCAGTTCTATTGGCATATGATTTTGCAAAATGTCTTCTAATTATTGCTTTAATTTCATCTTGATAGATGGTGCATTCAGCCTTTTCACTTTTGTTGCTGGTAATTTAATTTTCTTCCATCTTTAAAAAATCATATTAAACAATGGTTGATGTATTTTATTTTTCACAAAACTAGCTCTTAATTTATTAATTCAATTTCTTTTTACTTTCAATTTTATTAATCTCTCCTTTGATTTTGGGAATTTCTATTTTGGTATTCAATTAGAGACTTTTAATTTGTTCTTTTCTAATTTTTAAAAAAATTTCATGCCCATTCACTGATATGCTCTTTATTTTTTATATTGATGTAGGTATTTAGGGATGTAAATTTTCTCCTAAGTACTGCATTGGTTGCATTCCACAAATTTTGTTATTTGTTTCCTTGTTGTCATTATCTTTTTTTTTTTTTTTGGTGGGGCAACAGTGGTTAAGTGACTTTTTCAGGGTCACACAGCTAGTAAGTGCCAAGTATCTGAGACCAGATTTGAACTCAGGTCCTCCTGACCTCAGGGCTGGTGCTTTATCCACTGTGCCACCTAGCTGCCCACCCCTCTTTTTAATAGTAAACTCTTTTATTTATAGTTTTGGGTTCCAATTTTTATCCCTCTTTCCCTCCCTCCCCTCCCCTTTCCCTTAGGCAGCAAACAATCAGATTTGGGTTATACATGTATGATTATGTAAAACATTACCATATTGGTCATTTTGTACAAGAAAATTTGGTTAAAAGAAAAAAATGAAAGTGAAAAATTGCATGCTTTAGTCTGTTCCATCAGTATCAGTTCTTTCTTTAGAGGTTGATAGTATGTTTCATCAGTAGTCCTTTGGAGTTGTCTTAAATCATTGTATTGTTGAAAATAGTCAAGTCATTCACAGTTCTTCATCAAACAATATTGCTGTCTCTGTGTACCGTGTTCTCTTGGTTCTGCTCACTTCACAATACATCATTTCACACGTCTTTCCTGCTTGTCATTTCTTTTTTCTTTTCTTTTCTTTTCTTTTCTTTCTTTCTTTCTCTCTTTCTTTCTCTCTTTCTTTCTTCCTTCCTTCCTTCCTTCCTTCCTTCCTTCCTTCCTTCCTTCCTTCCTTCCTTCCTTCCTTCCTTCCTTCCTTCCTTCCTTTCTTTCTTTTTTCAGGGCATTGAGGGTTAAGTGACTTGCCCAGGGTCACACAGCTAGTGTCAAGTGTATGAGGCCGGATCTGAGCTCAGGTCATCCTGAATCTAGGGCTGGTGCATTATCCACTGCACCACCTTATAGTACAAAATTCCATCACCATCATATACCACAGTTTGTTTAGCCATTCCCCAATTGATGGGCATTCTTTTGATTTCCAATTATTAGCCACCACAAAGAGAGGCTTCTATAAATATTTTTGTACAAATAGGTCTTTTTCTCTTTTTGGGGATGTCTTTGGGATATAAGCCTAGCAGTGGTATTGCTGAATCAAAGGATATTCACAGTTCTATAACCGTTTGGGCATAGTTCCAAATTGCTCTCCAGAATGGTTGGATCTTTTCACAACTCCACTAACAGTGAATTTGCATCCCAGCTTTCCTACATCCCCTCCAACATTCAATATTTTCTATTTTTGTTATATTTAAGCATTTAAAGTATATTAGGGGTTAGCAAAGAGAGAGAGAGGGAAAGCTGCCTTCACCTAGCTATCCAAGAGAGAACACGTAAAGTTAAGAAAGATAGGAAGCCTGTCTACCCTGGCCTGCTTCTTCTGCCACCACGAGCTTGTTCCAACCACCAAAAAGACAGTTTTTCAGTCATTTTGAGTGGAAGCTTCCTGCAGGACCAGAAGAGGGGCAGTCCCTACACAGCTCCAAGCTAATTGGCTGGTAGCATCAAGTCCATTGATTGACATGATTTAAAGGCATTCCATGAATTGTGAGGTAACTTCCAGATGCTGGGACCCATGCTCTCTAATAATATTCTCACATTCCCCTCTGTGCTTCATGAAGAAACATGGTTTCCTTACATGAAGCAATAACATTACAGATACTTATAACTAACCAAGTAAAGGGAATGAAAAGAGAGCAAGAAATTCAGTGATGCATTGACAGAAGCTAAAGGGGGCACTCCCCTTTAGCAGGTAGACATTACAAAGAAAAACTAAAGGGGGCACTCCTGTTTTAGTAGGTGAATATTACAAATAGTGTATGCAACGGGGGAAGGAAAACAGGAAAATGTCCATTTAAGTCTTTGAACATCTTATCTCATGGTTCTTGGGTTGTCCTCTGGGTGTAGTTGTGGAGTAAAAGTCTTTCAGGTGTGAATATTGATTATCAACTAACAAGTCCCAGCTGTAGAGTTTCGGGTGTGATTGTAAAGTCTCTCAGGTATTTCAGATATGGTAATCAGCTGGAAAGTTTCCTACAAAATTGGTCTTTTTTTTTTTTTTTTTGGCAAGGCAATTGGGGTTAAGTGACTTGCCCAGGGTCACACACCTAGCAAGTGTCAAGTATCTGAGGCTGGATTTGAACTCAGGTCCTCCTGACTCCAGGGCTGGTGCTCTATCCACTGCGCCACCTAGCTGCCCCCAAAATTGATCTTAAAACAACTTTAAATAGCTTTGCCAATAACCAAACCAAACAATGAGACTTCTCAAAAACATGTCTAAGGAAATTCAGAATCTTTTAGAGATTTTACAATTATTGTCTAGTTGTTATATATGAAACATATAATAAAAACAAGAATTGAAACATTCTCTAAAACTTAATATTATTACACTCTTTCCCTGTGGAGAATAAATTGAGAAGACAATTGTGGTATTAATTAAGAAAATAATTTTTATCTTTGTTTCATCGATTTTTGCATCATCTGCCTAATTATCCTCATGCCATTATGAGAAATTAAAGGATCTAATATAACTGGTAGCAGATGTCAAGGCTAAATCCAACATTGTATTTATCATGACTCCTGAGATAATTATGGGGGTTACCATAAAAGAACAGAGAGGAAACTGAGTCGGGCTTAATCAGATACATAGTATTGAGATGTCTATGACATCAGGCATATAGGAGGGGAAATCGAAGTTAGGTGTAGAATGAGATGGCATAGCCTGGCTGTCTGGTGCTATTCGGGGGAAAATTAAACCAAGAGAATCCAACCTCAACTTTTGCCAATGGCCATTCTCTTGGCCTTTCCCAAGGCAGTACATTACCTGGACTTCGTGTGTCTCCCCTTTTGTGACAGTTCAATGTCTGCTCTTGTATGTATTCCTCTTGTGATTTGCTGGCATCTTCACCAACTGGCATCTGGTAACTCAGAATGAAGGCAATTAATGTCTTCAGTGGTAAATTCCCATAATCCAAGTCTCATATGGATTTAACAATTGAGGATAATGATGACCACAAAAAAAATGTGAATTTGCATCGACTCAGAATATAATATACAATTATGCAATAATTTCAAGTAATAATTTTTTTTACTAAGTAAAAATTACAAAGGTAATTACCTTTGGAAAAATTAGAACATATTTTAATACAAATTAAAACACAATCCTAAAAGAATAAAAATCTGTATGAAAATGGGTCCATACTATTAATTTCTTTCTTTTTTTTTTTTTTTAGTGAGGCAATTAGGATTAAGTGACTTGCCCAGGATCACACAGCTAGTAAGTGTTAAGTGTCTGAGGCCAGATTTGAACTCAGGTACTCCTGACTCCAGGGCCGGTGCTCTATCCACTGTGCCACCTAGCTGCCCCCATATTATTAATTTCAAAATGTAGATGCAATAGCATAAAAAAGAAACCCTTATGTAACATTTGAACTGACTTTTTTATTTTTAGTAAATCTAGAACATTTTTTTTAGGCTTAACAAAAATAATACTTCTAGAATTAATTTACACTTGCCATGGCAACCAATTTGCCAGGGAAATACATTATAGAATTTGATCAAATAATCTGTTGGAAAACCAAACAATTTAGAATATGGGAGAACAATACTCCTAGAATTAATATTGTTTTATGAAATCAAAACCATCTCGCATTGGTTCAAGAATGGAGAGATGGATGAATAGAACAAAATACACATGGAGGTATAAGAGACAATGAAATTCAATGGTCCACATGTGCTGGTACCAGTTTTACTTGGGAGCAATGGATCCACGAGTCCTTCTCTCCAATTTTGATGGCAGTCAGAGTTGTTAGCAATACCTGGAAAGGACCTTCCCAAGCTGACTGAGTTCCACTAGTCCACTGAAAAATTTTAATATATACACTGTCTCCTGATTTCAAATCATGTAAGAAGTTCAAGGGACCAGCCTGTACTGCTGCTTCTGCTTCATGGAGTTCACATAGCCCGGCTTGTAATTCCTGTATAAAGGAAGCAACAGAGGTATCTCCCCCTACCAATGATGTATATACTGGGGGAAAAGGTTTTGCTTGGATGGGAGGATGGCAGCAGCCAAAACTAAACCCAAATATTTCACCTGAGGTAGGCCCCATTTTACCTTTGACTTGGAGACCTTATAGCTTGCTGGTGCAGCTCTAATAACAGATGGCAGCTGTCTTCCTGGCAAATACCAGCATTAGGTGCAGTGAGCAGTAAGTCATCTACATATTGGATTAAAGTGGAACCTTTAAAAGTAATGGAGGCTAAATCCTGCTGCAAAATTTGAGAGAATAGTGTGGGACTGTCAACAAACCTCTGTGGGAGTCTGGCCCAAGTCCACTGTCTATTCTTCCAGGTGAAGGCAAACAAGTATTGAGAATCCTGATGTACTGGAATTGAAAAGAAAGCAGAACAGAGATCTACCACTGTGAAGCATGTTGCCTCACATGGGATTGAGGAAATGATAGTAGCAGGGTTGGGAACTATTGGATGTCTAGGTATAACAGGAGTTAATTGATAACAGATCTTGTACAAAATGGTAAACTGGTTTGCCATCTGGCCCAGTCTTGGGCTTCTTAACTGGCAAAATGGGAGTATTACACGGGGAATGATGGCTTGGGACAATTATGCCTTGGTTTGTCAAAGGCTCAATTATAGGAGTAATTCCTTCAATGGCCTCCCTAGATAAGGGATATTGTGGAATGCATGGTGTTGGGACATCTTTGGTCTTAATTGTAACAGGCACAGCAGATTTAAGGAGACCTACATCAGTAAAGGAGGAAGCCCATAGGGACTCAGGAATATCAGAAGGGATTTAAAATATGTCCCTCACTGTTTCCTGAGTGTCTGAGATCAAAGTTGGCAGTAAGTGGACAGTATCCTCTGGCTCTTCCAGGGAGATGCCACCATCTGGAGAACAAGATAAAGTTGCTCTAAGTTTACAAAGGAGGTCACGACCTAATGGATTTTTAGGAGAGTCAGGCATAAATAGAAATGAATGTTCTACTGTCAATGGGCCCATAGATACTACGTGAGGGGTTAATTTTGCAATTGTTTGAGCTTTTTCTGAGATTCCAACTACATTTAGAGATCCAATAGATGTACATTCAGGGTTAGGTTTTCTCACTAGGACTAATCTTGAGGCTCCTGTATCTAATAAACAATCATAATAAGTATCCCCAACCCCAAAGGGTTACATGGGGTTCATTACTTTGGGGAAGTGAATGGACTGGCACAAGAGGGCTAAAAATCTCAGGGTCTGGAAAAGTAATTTCTTTAGATTTCACCATCCTTTCCCCTCCCCTATACCATCAGTCCTCTATATCTCTCTGATCTTTACCCCTTTGAGAGGGCCTATAACTGTTCTCTGAAAGGGCCTATAACTGTTTTGACTCTGCCTGAAAAGATCTATATCTATTTTGATTCTGCCTCTCTGTATTTCTCTGAGAGAAACTATATCTGTTTAGATTCAGTTCCCTTTGAATAGTCCTACAGTATCGCATTATGTGCCCCTTTCTATTGCAGTAATAGCAAAATCTAGGGGATTGATAGCAATACTGGGGTTGATAGTGATTCTCAACTGCCTGGCCTTGCTGCCTCGTGGTTTCCTGGACTGGAGGTAAAATGCATTGTCTTTTCCTTTCATTTCCTTCATAAATATATGTTGCTATTCCTTTAATTCTGTTAGTACTCAGGGCATTCCAACCTGGACACTACCTTTTAAAATACTTCTGTATTTCTGGTAAAGACTGGTGCACAAAATGGGAACAGATAACATGGGAATCTAGCATCTAATGGGTCTAGTCTAGCATATTGTGTGTCATTCTTACAGTCTGTGATAGAATCTATTAGGTCTTTCATTAGGTTTCTGAACTGTATCTATAAATTTTTGCCAGTTATCAGTCTTACTAGCACAGGATTCCATTGCCTTCAACAAAGTTTCTCTTGCTTCCTGCAACTTATCAAAATGCCCAGGGATATTAGGGTCCCAGTTAGAGTCATCTAAAGACCATTGAATAGCAACTTTTCCTGATGTTTCTAAGGAGTTTGCTGCAGCTATTATATCAGCTCTTTCCCCTGGGGATAATAATTTCCATGAGATCAGTAATATCATTCCAAGTGGGCTGATACCCTCTGAAAATTGCCCTAAACTGGCTGATAACTGCTGTGGGATCCTCATCAAATTTAGGAATATCTCATTTCCATGAACTTAAATCTTTGGGCCCAAAAGGTATATATTGTCTGAACTTTACTACAGTACCCTTTTAATCATGGGTGAGGATGTGTGTGTGTGTGTGTGTGTGTGTGTGTGTGTGTGTGTGTGTGTGTGTGAGGCAATGGGGGTTAAGTGACTTGCCTAGGGCCACACAACTAGTAAGTTTCAAGTGTCTGAGGCCGGATTTGAACTCAGGTCCTCCTGAATCCAGGGCTGGTGCTCTACCCACTGTGCCACCTAGCTGCCCAGCTGGTGAGGATCTCTTGAAGGGGAAGAATTTTGATCTCTGTCTCCTCTACAGGTGAATCTTCTCTTTTTTATTTTCTTGGCTGGTGTAGAGGAAATGGAGGGGAAGGGAATAGGAGTTGGGTCCTCCAAAGGTGAATTTTCTCTTTTCATTTTCTTAATTTTTTTGGTTGGGTCATTTGGTGTTTCAGCCTGAGAGACAGGCTTGCATTCAAGCCTAGGCTTGGATTCCCTCTCTTTCAATTCTTTGCTCGCTATATTCCAGAGATCCCAATAAGTTAAATATTTGGGGGAATTAAAGTGCAGGATCAATTACAGATTTTCCAATGTTAATGGATTAAATGATCCACTCTCTAACCATTAGTTCTCTAGTAATCTACAATATTTTTATGCCACATAAAACACAGTTTGATGAGCCTTGCATTTCTCATGCTTGGCTGAATTGGTAGCTTATGAGAATCCCATGCTGTAATTATTCTTTCTAGGGGAGAACCTTGTATTATATAGTAGGTTTTGGTATTTTTAATCTTCCTGGAATTATTAGTCCCCTATTTGTAATTCAAAAATTTCCTTACCATAACACAAAGAAAAGTAAGAATAAAAATAAAAGTAAAAATAAAAATAGGAATAGAATATACAAATTCAAACACACCAAGAGTAAGCAAGATCTCAATCTTTGCTTGTGTGAAAAGCCAAGCCAGACTAAAGCACTAAAGAGATCCATTCGAAAGTTTAAAGGGACATATATGTAGAAATAGGGGAAAATTTCTTATCCAATGTGAAGATCAGAAGATTGAGGGGTTCAGCAGTTCCTTTGTGGTCGCCAACTGTGATGAGTAAAATCTAACGTGTGTCTACCTGCCCACCCCAGTTTGGGGGAGTAGCTAGCTAAGTTTACTGATAAATTCAGCAACAATTTAGGCCTTTAAACATTTATTAAAGTATATTAGGGGTTAGCAGAGAGAGAGAGGGAAAGCTGTCTTCACCTAGGTATCCAAGAGAGAACATGTAAAGTTTAGAAAGATAGAAAACCTGTCTACCCTAGCCTGCTTCTTCCGCTACCATGAGCTTGTTTCAGCTACAGACAGTTTCTCAGTCAGTTTGAGTGGGAGCTTCCTGCAGGACCAGAAGAGGGGCAGTCCCCACATACATCTCCAAGCTAATTGGCTGGTAGCATTCAAGTCCATTGATTGACATGACTTGAAGGCAGTCCATGAATTGTGAGGTAACTTACAGATGCTGGGACCCATGCTCTCTAATAATATTCTCACAAGGATTAGATTATTTAGTTTGCAGTTATTTTTAATATATGCTTCCATGGCTTTTTATAGCATGTATTCTTTGTGACCCTAAAGGGGGGTGTATTTAATATTTTTGTTTTCCTGCATTTGTGAGGTTTTTGTACTATAATACATGGTTAATTTTTCTGAAAGTGCCATATACAGTTGAGTAAAGGTTATACTTCTTTCTATTCCCATTTAATTTTATCCAAAGGTCTGTTATATCTAACTTTTCTAAAATTCTATTTATCTCCTTTCTCATTTATTTTTTGGTTAGATTTATCTAGTTCTGAGATGGGAAATTTAAGGTCCCCACTAGTATAGTTTTACTGTCTACTTCCTTGTATAACTCACTTAATTTTTCCTTTAAGAATGTGAATGTTCCTGAACTAAATGGCAAATTTGACTTTCAAATACAAGACCCTAGAGAACCATAAAAAGTTGGAGTTAGGTGACATGCCTGGGGGCGTGAAGCGGGTGGGTGTCCTGTGTCTGAGGCCAGATTGGGGCTGGGGTCCTCCTGGGTCCAGGGTGGATGCTTTGTCCACTATGTCACCTAGCTACCTCATGATGACATCTTTAGGGTAAAATTGAGGGGTGAGAGGAATGTACTGAGGGAAACAAGAAAGGATTTATGGAGTGGGGGAAGAGATGGGGGAGAAGCAGGACAGTAAATGAACTTTACATTCATCAGAATAGGCTCAAAGACCTTAATCAGAGTTGCCCCAAGGAGGGATTAACAGACACACACCCAATTGGGGGAAGTAGTCTATTTAAACTGGGCAGTAAATGAGCCTAACACTCATCAGAATTGGCTCAGAGACCTTAATCTCATCAGAATTGGCTCAAGGAGGAATAAAATACACACTCAATTAGGTGGAGTAATCTATCTAACCCTGTAGGAAAAAAGGAAGGAATGGGATAAAGAAGGGGGGGCAAAAGAAGGGAGGGCAGATTGGGGAGGGAACAGACAGAAGCAAATCCCTTTTGAAGAGGGATAGGGTGAAAGAAGATAGATAAGATATCATGGGGAAAGGAATAGGATTTAGGGAAACAGTTAACAATAGTAATTGTGAAAAAGAGAAAAGGGGGAAAATTGTACAAAAAATATTTATAGTAACTCTTTGTGGTGGCTAAGAATTGGAAATTAAAGGAATGTCCATCAAATGGGGAATGACTGAAGAAGCTGTGGTATATGATTGTAATGGAGTGTTATTGTTCTGTGAGAAGTGACGGGCAGGATGATTTCAGAGAAACCTATAGAGACTCATATGAACTGATGTATAGTGAAGTGAGCAGAACTGGGAGGACACTGCACAGTGACAGCAGTATTGTTCTATGAGCAATTGTGAATGACTTGACTACTCTCAGCAATACAATGATCCAAGACAGTCCCAAGGGACTAATGATGAAGCATGCTATCCACTTCCAGAGAAAGAACTGATATTGATTGAACACAGACTAAAAAAAAGCACATATAACCTATATCAGATTGGTTGCTGTCTTGTGGAGGGAGGAGGAAAGGGAGGGAGGGAGAAAAATTTGGAACTCTAAATCTTATGAAAATGAATTTTGGAAGCCACCTTTACATGTAACTGGAAAAAATAAATGGAAATTAAAAAAAAGAATGTGGATGCTATTATATTTGGTGCATATGTATTTAGTATTGATATTACTTCATTATCTATGGTACATTCTAGTAAGATGTAATTTCCCTTTTAATTAAGTTTTTTTTGTTTTTGCTTTGTCTGAGATCATGATTTCTGCCTTTGTCTTTTTTTATTCCAGCTGAAGAACAGTAGATTCTATTGTAGCCCCTTATTTTAATTTTGTGCATGCCTTTCCTGTTTTAAATGTGTTTCTTGTAAACGCCATATTGTTGAATCTGGTTTTTAATCCATTCTGCCACCCATTTTTGATTTGTGAATGAATTTATCCCATTCACATTCACAGTTATGATTATCTTATTTTCTTCTGTTTATTCTTCTCTCCCTTTTTTTTGGGGGGGGGCAGGTCAATGAGGGTTAAGTGACTTGCCCAGGGTCACACAGCTAGTGTCAAATGTCGGAGGCTGGATTTGAACTCAGGTCCTCCTGAATCCAAGGCCAGTGCTTTATCCACTGCGCCACCTAGCTGCCCCTGCTCTCCCTTTTTTTACACCCTCCTCAAAAATCTGTTTCACTTCTGACCACTGCCTCCCTTAAGCTGTCCTTCCTCTTATCATCCCACCCCTTTCTCTTTTCTGCTTTTTCTTCTACTTTTATGTTGGGTAAATACATTTCTCTATTCGACTGAGTGTGTGTGTGTGTGTGTGTGTGTGTGTGTGTGTGTGTGTGTAAATGTATGTAAGTATTTATGTATGTATATATTCTATCTTGGAGTCAGTCATATGAGAGAGAGGTTCAGGCATTGCCTCCCCCTTCCATTTTCCCCTACACTGTAAACTCTTGTCCTTGCTTGCTTCTTTTAGCTTTTATCGCCTTTTCCATTTGGCTTTTCAAGCTGTTGACTTTTTTTCATGACCCTCCTGCATCACTCTCATTTCTTTTTCCTTTTTTTCCTCTACCTGTCTTACTTTATCTTCAAAGTCCTTTTTGAGCACTTCCGTGACCTGAGACCAATTCATATTTTTCTTGGAAGCTTTGGATGTAGGAGCTTTGACTTTGCTAACTTCTTCTGAGGGTGTATTTTTATCTTCCTTGTCACCAAAGAAACTTTCTATGTTCTGTAGCTTTTTCTGTCTGCTCATTTTCCTAGCCTATTTCTTGACTTTTAACTCCTTCTTAAAGTGGGGCACTGCTTACAGGACAGACTGTCCCAAGCTTCAGGGTGTCCAAGGTGGAATGATTTAAGGAGAGGCACATTCTACACTCCCCTGGTCTGTGCTCTGGTCTGTAAGTAACCACAGGCCTGCTTTCTCTTTAACCCAAGAATAGAATGCTGTTTCATTGTGGTTCTGAGCTCTGGTGTGCCTGTGCCCCTCCCCCACGAGAGCCACCACTCTAGACTGCTTCCTGGTTCTGAGCATGGGCAACACAACAGAGTTCCACCTCAGGGCCAGCATAGACCCCTGCAATCTCCCCCTGGCCAACCACTCAACTCCCTCCCCAATCCATGAGCTGAGTTTCAGAAGTAGCCATTGCCTTAGCTGATTCCTAGGCTCTTGGAGGCCTGATTCTCTGGGGTTGGGGTAGGGTCTGTGTGGTGTGGCCCAGATCTGCACTCCACTCTCACCAGGTACAACAGACCTTTCTTGCCGACCTTCTAAGCCATCTTTGGCTGGAAAATGATCTCACCCTGTCCTTTTATGCATTCTGGCATTATTTGAAGGGATTTGGAAGCATTTGGGGGAGAGCTCTGAGGAATCACTGCCTTTCCTCTGCAGAATATATTTCAGAAGTGAATGTTACGTTAAGAGGGATGTAGAGGTAGGAAAGCACAGAATGGCCAAGTTGAGGAGTTAGCAGTCAAGGGAAGTTTTTTAAAATTATAAAATAGTCTTGATCACTTTTTTTGACAAAGAAGAAAGAGCCAGTGAAAAGAGACAATGGAATATAGGCCTAGAGGAAGTAACAGAGGATATGATTAAGAGCATGGGTTTGGAGATTAACCTTGGAAGTGAGGAAGGATCCTTTATTGAGACAGAGGAGAAGTATAAGAGGATGGGTGAAAATAGAGAAATATGAGATGGAGAAGCTGTGGAACCCAGCTATTTTGTATTATGTTAATACACAAGATATTCATAGACCTCAGATTTTTGTCCCGAGTATAATTTTTTTGGTGGGTCAGTGAGAATTAAATGAGTTGCCCAGGGTCACACAGCTAGTAAGTGTCAAGTGTCTGAGGTTGGATTTGAACTCCGGTTCTCCTGAATGCAAGGCTGGTGCTTTATCTACTGCATCACCTAGTTGCCCTTTGAGTATAATATTTTTCAAAGGAATTCTCCAAACAGTAAATTGTCGTGATTTTAGCAACTTTCTAAGGCAGCCTAGTGTTTAGTTTGCTCTTCTGAATTATTTATAATAGAAGGAAAGGCTGATTTACAATTTACCCCCCCCCCTTTTTTTTTTTTTACTAATTCTACAGGTGAGGAAGGGGTCTTTAAAAAAAATGACATCTTTTACTTTTTTGGAAACTGTTCCCTCAGGGAAGATTATTCTTCCTACTTTGTAGGAGTCAACTTTTGTTAATGGAAATCTCATAAGGGATCGCAATGGGATAATAAGGTAGAAGATACATTTTTGGAGCCTTGTAAGTATAGGCAAATTGGACAGTTCTTCAGAGAGAGAGTCAATTGTCATCCATCTATGCTCCCCTAATTACTCCCCTAATTTCTCCAGAGAAATAAGTCCTTAGCACTCCTTTCATCTTATATCCTCAAGAAAAAATAGAACTACCAATCTAACTATTATTAATGAGACCAAAAATCCTCAGAATGGCTCCTTCAAGCCCATAAATAAAATATAATTTTAAATTTATTAATGATATACTAATCAAGCACAGTTTTTTTTTCTTTTCTTTATTTATTTATTGGGGGGGGCAGTGAGGGTTAAGTGACTTGCCCAGGGTCACACAGCTAGTAAGTGCCAAGTATCTGAGGTTAGATTTGAACTCAGGTCTTCCTGAATCCAGGACCAGTGCTTTATCCACTGTGCCACCTAGCTGCTCCCCCCCCCCCCCCAAAGCACAGTCTTTTCACTCTGGTAATTAATATTCTCCTTAAAAATCACTGCCAGTAATATAGCACAAAATTGCATATAAATATAGGTTTGAATTTAAAAACAATATAGACTTATTTGGCATCAGTTATGGTCATTGACATCTTTTTACACCCACACAGTCTCACACTCATTCATACTCAGGTTTCCTAAGGAATGTATATCTGAAGTGTGGCCAGCATCACAAATTTCCTACCTGAGTGGGTGGTAGAATGTACACTTTCCTTCCTCTAATGGCCCAGTTTCTGATTTGAGGCTACTTTCCCCAGGCATGTTCATTCCAACATAGTGATTCTACATTTCATTGGTATGATCTGATCATTTATCTCGAAGGTCTGTTTGATCATATGAAGACAAAAATTTTACTTCTGAGTATCTCATCTCTTTCATTATAACCTCCAGTTTACATTGGAAATATGAGTATATGTTAGCAGTATGAATATATGTTGCTAAATGTACTTTACTATAACACTACTTCAACCTCATAATTCTTCCAGATTTTCTAATGATTCAAATCAATAAATGTATATTGTGAAACATTAACAAGGGGATAGTTGAGGGAGCAAGTTCTAATGGAATGAGATGAAATACTATCAAGGGAACAAGTAGAAGTAAATTTTATTTTATCAAATTGCCAAAGACATAAGAACTTCTAAAAATGGAATAACAAGACTATAACACATTCCAATTCTAGGTAGCAATAGTAATTCTTTAAGAATTTGTTTTCTTTTCCTTACTAATTACCTCTTGTATATGGTCTGATCGGTGTTAAAGTTTCCATTAATTTTCTTCTTAGTATGTGAAAATAAAAATGTGTTCTCAAAGTGATAAGTTCTTGTTTATAATAGGTGATAGTATAAGGATTCTCTAAATATATACTATGCTGTATTCTTGATATTGATCATTAGTTATGTAAACATGTGACATACTTCATGCTCATGTGCCAAATACACATGTATTACAAGTACCTGTGTGTTTTTTTTATTGTATCATCGGGGTGTGTGTGTGTGTGTGTGTGTGTGTGTGCTGTCATTTAGGTAAGAATTAAATTACCAGGTTTGAATTAACTAAGCCACTAGGTGACATTCTATTAGAACTGTTTCTATCTGCCCTGGTATGGGGCTACTTTTTAACAGGTTGCAATGTCTCTCATGGCCAATAGATGGCATTCAAGTCTGCGGATTCCTGGGCAGCTCCTCCCTATAATAGAGGCAATGCATTTTGGCTGCTTGGGCTTAGAAATGTTTTAAATCTTCTGATCACTATGCCGAGTACTAATTAAGAGAATGAACTATAAAGTTACTAATGCATTGTATTATATAAATATATCAAAATTGACTGGTGCCCCTATTTCCTATTTAAGATTCTTATTTCCTTGTCAACTTCTCACAATAGGCAACAATACTCATGTTATAAATTAAAAATGCATTGTATAAAATTGTAATTAAAAAGATAAAATATTAAAATGCCCAATTGTGCTGTTGCTCCCATAATGATCTGCTAGAAAACCTTCCACTCTTACTCCTAGTCTTCTCTAAGTCAGGGCTTCTTAAAAATTTTCCACTTGCAACCTACTTTTGCCCAAGAAACTTTTACATGACCCCATGTGTATAAGTATTAAAAAATAGGAATACAAATCAAACATTTATTGCCAAATTTTTCGTGACGCCACTTTCAATTACATAATCCCATATGGGGTCATGACCCACAGTTTTAGAACCTTTGCTGTAAGTAACCTTTTTTTTAAGTGACTTGCCCAGGGTTACACAGCTAGTGAGTGTTGTGTCCAAGGTCACAGATTTGACTTCAGGTCCTCCTGAATCCAGGGCCAGTGCTTTATCCACTGTGTCACCTAGCTGCCCCCTAAGTAACCTTTTAAGGAAGCCCATTTCTCTGTTCCATTAAAAAATGTTTAAAAAAAAATTTTTATATCAGCTATATTTACCAATGTATCCCTCTCCCCATGACCTCCCAGAGAGCTGTCCTGTATAACTATAGCTATTTGGAATGAGACTGGTTGCATCACTACTTTGAAGTTCTAGGGATATGTAACAAAGAATTTTTTTTAAAGGATAAAAAAAATGTTTAGTAAAACTAAATGACATATAGATTGAAAAAAATTGACTTATGCAATGCTCCATATTCATTGTCTCCTGCCTCTGAAAAGAAACAGGGAAAATGCCAAATCATTCAAGGTGGGGCATTATGATTTCATAGCAATAAGTTCTGATTGTTTTGTTATTGATGTTCTTTCACTGATGTTATAGTCATTATGTGTATTGTTTTTCTTGTTCTTCACTTTGTATCACTTCATGTCATTCCATGCTTCTCTGTACTTACCCTATTGTTAATTTTCTTTTTTTTTTTGGTGGGGCAATGGGGGTTAAGTGACTTGCCCAGGGTCACACAGCTAGTAAGTGTCAAGTGTCTGAGGCCGGATTTGAACTCAAGTAATCCTGAATCCAGGGCCGATCCTTTATTTACTGTGCCACCTATCTGCCCCCCCCCCGTATTGTTAATTGAAGTATAGTCATATCTCATTCCATTCATGTACCATATTTTATTTAACCATTTCTGCTTTTTTAGCTCTTTGCTGTCACAAAATGTGCTGCTATAAATATTTTGGTGTTTACAGAACCTTTCTTTTTTTTTTTTATCATTGACCTCCTTGACATAAATGCTTTGACTTTGTTTAAATATTTCTTCTCGTCTTAGGGAATCATTTGCTTTTATTTTGATCCATTCTAATTTTCAGGGATTTTGTTGCTTGAGCAAGGTTTTGAACCTCTTATGTCAAACTGTTAATTCCCTTTCCAAGTCTTTCTGCCATAACTCTTATTTCTTCCCCAATTTTTTTCCTCTAGTGTTCACATTTCACTTATAATAAGTTTTTTTTTGTGTTTTTTTTTTAAGTGAGGCAATTGGGGTTAAGTGACTTGCCCAGGGTCACACAGCTAGTAAGTGTTAAGTGTCTGAGGCTAGATTTGAACTCAGGTATTCCTGATTCCAGGGCCGGTGCTCTATCCACTGCGCCACCTAGCTGCCCCTTATAATAAGTTTTTAATGCACGCTTATCTCTTCCAGGAATTCTAGTTAAACTTGTCCTCCAGCCATATTTCTCTTTGAAGCTTTGCTTATAAATGTTTTGGAGTCATTCTCTTCTGCTGAGTTTGTGACTTAGGCATTTCTGCCACCAAAATAGTTTTGATTTTTTTTTTTTGGATGGGATTCTTTTGTTTGCTTGTTCTTCTAGCCTACTTCCTGACTAAGTACTTTATGTTAGATTGATTGATTATTACATTGTAAGCTCCTCGAGGGCAGGAACTTTAATTCTTTTTGCTTTATTTGTATCTCCAGTCCTTAGCCCAGTACCTGGGGTCCAAGTCACACAGCTACTGCTAGCTTTTGAACTTCTGGTATTCATTACAGGGGTCCTTAACCCAGAATGCCACCTATATGCACAAGTCCCATCCTTTTTTTTTTTTTTTTTTGCGCAGGGCAATGGGAATTAAGTGACTTGCCCAGGGTCACACAGCTAGTAAGTGTCGGGTGTCCGAGGCCAGACTTGAACTCAGGTCCTCCTGAATCCAGGGCCGGTAGTTTAATCCACTGCACCACCTAGCTGCCCCCACAAGTCCCATTCTTAATCTACCTTGTATCTGTTACCTAGGATTGGGTAGTAAGTGACAAAATTGTCAAATGGCACTGGTTTCTGTTTAGGTACCTTCTTATAAATCTGGGTCTTCCTCTTGCCCAACCGGGCAGGCAACTTTCCCTTGGATACTGGAGTGCTCTGCACATGCTGTGGTATGCTCCTACCCAGACCCCATCCCCAATGTCTATAGATCTCTCTGTACCCCTGTGTCAACATGATCTGAGAAAAAGACTCAGTGTGACTTTTTCTTGGATTTTTCCATGAGGATCCATTCTAGATCTCTTTGGAGGCCTTGGGGGATGGGAGTAGCTTACTGTACTACTTCCTTCTACTCTGCCATCTTGATTCTGACACGATAAGTGGTATACCTGTTTAACAGTGGAATCTTTGGATCAAAGGGTAAGGACTTTTTAATCACTTTCTTTACATAAATCCAAATTATTTTCCAGAATGGTTGTCAAGTTCACATTTTAAGCTACAGAGTTTTCTCTACTTCTGAAACATAAAATTATCAATAAGGCAAATAAAAATGTCTTAGTTTTTCAATTTTTTTAGGGAAAGAACTAACTCATTTTTAGCCATACTCTGCACTTAAACATCAGAGACCATGAATATTAATACTATTTCCCTAGATAATATTTTTGAATTATTATGGAATATTTCCAATAGTTGTTTTATCTCATACATAGAAGATATTTGAAAAAGTTGAAAAAGTTCCCTGCCTTTCTCATTACCATGTCCTATCTCCATGAAAGCTTTGTGATCTGCTTTCAGTATTTATAATCAATTTTCTTCTTCTGATCAAGTAGAATGTAATATGTTCTCATTATAATGTTGCTTCTGTTTTTTAATCCTCATCCAAATTCTTTCCCTATGTTTTCTGCATTTGAATTCATCTTTTTCTATCTATGGATTTACCTTTTGATTTACACTTCCATTCTATTTCCTTTTCTAGGCTGTTCCTTTTAAATTAAGAATACCCTGTCATTTCCATATTCTAGTCATTGATTACATCCAAACACATATTAATGATATCTATGAGATTATATTTGTTTCCTTGTTTTAAAATAAGCTAACATTTTTATCCATACTTTGCATATTTGTATATAAATATATGAAGTCATGAAAACAAATACTGCTTTTCCTAGATAATGACATTTTTAAACTTTTATATAATATTTCTATTAGTTGTCTTATGTCATCCTTAATATTTTCTTTAGCTTAGTGGTTTTTATGTGAGTTGCTTTCCTAGTCCATTTTCAATTTAAAATTCTCCTGATTAGCTCTCTAACCTTATAGGTAATTATATTCTCCCTGACTGTTGTTATAGAAATGAACTCTGTCCCTGTGCAATTCAACAAATACTTCTTTAGTGCTTACTTGTCTCAAGTACTGTGCAGGGTGTTAGGGGTCTAAAATATAAGCAATGAGAGAGGCAGTGTGGCATAAGGGATACAGAGATGACCTCAGAATCAGGACAAATGTGGACTATATGACCCTCAGCAAGTCTCTCAGCACCCCAGGCGATTATCTATGACTATATATGCTGTAAAGTAGGTACCAGTCTGCATTAGTAGAGGGAGTTTGCTTATTGAGAGTCCTTTATACTGGTAACATCACAGGTCCAGTCCCTTCTGTCTCCCATTTATTTATTTTAAGTTTACTGGTATATTTTGTTTTGACACAGTAAACCTTTTCCAATAATAATTGAGGTAGATAATTGATCTGCCTTCTCACTCCCCACCCCCCAGTTGATTTTCTATCAGTGTATTGTAGGGGAGATAATTACTTTCTCTTAAAGTCTTCTTACCCTTGTATGGGCAGCACTGCTCTTTTGTAACTTCCCTCCTTGTGCTTGATTTTCTCTATAGTCAACAGACACCCTTGACTCTGTCCCTCTGGAAATGGTTTTCCTTTTAAATTTGTGAACAGAGGAGATGCCCAAGGTGATTACATCAGAAATACTAGCTTTTATCTCTTGTCACAGACTTATACTGAAAGCCCTTAGCCTTCTTGAACCTTATCTCTTTCCCTTTTTGCTCACACTGATAGGAATATCCATGGCACCAGACTTCTCCCTGGAAACCTGGTATGCTTGCCTGACTGCATATTGTCCTTGCTCTAGTTCTGCTTTCAGGTCTTGATCCACTTAAGCGGCTTTTCCTCCTCCCTCTCTTTGAATGTGGTAGAAGATAACCTTTCATTCAGAGTTTCCCTGACTCTCCCCAGTGTTCAAGTAGATGAAAATCAAGGAATTCGTGTCCACCAGTGGATAGTTGGTCTCCACTATCTTGTTATGTTCCTTCTTATGGTGGGAAATTTTGTATTCTCTTGAAGCATCAATTGTAGTATTCTTGACATCTGTAATTTTGCATCATAGGATTAAAATGTCAACACTTAGTATGAACAAAATGATTAATCAAAATCACCAAATAATTATCTTAGGGTATTATTCATGTCAATAATAAATGAAAATATAAAATATTTGCATATACAGTATAAAATGTCACTTGATAGGCTACTTTAGTAACTATAGGATTAAAATGCAGGCAGGACATATTGCATATATATATATCACAGCAATATATACTTATCCATTTGTAAGAAAGGGTATGCATTTTTTAGACTTCAAGGACTATGACTACTACTGCTACTACTTCTAGCTAACATTTACATAGTGCTTTTGGAGTAAAGTATTTCATCACAAAAATAACTCTCTTGGCAAACAGATTAAGGAGAGATAATTTAAGAATCATTAGACTACCTGAAAGACATCATATTTTGAAAAATTATAAAAGAAAACTGTCCAAATTATTGCAAAAATGTCTAAGTCCAATGAAATAAAAAACCAGCAAAGTTTCCAAGCCATGGAAAATAGGTTTATTGAGAGAGGGTATCTATCTCACAATAAAGCCGGTCTTAGGTCTGGGACCCAAAGACCTCAATCCTAGGGACTCGGTGGTTTTTATACCCACTAAGGGCTTAAACAAGCTTCTCCCAAATATACAAAAGATTAAAAGTGTTCATATACTAAAAAGTACAGAGTGTACATATTTTTTCTTGATCCAAGTTACATTTGCCACTAAAAGTTCTCTTGACCTTCTCTTGACCTCTTTCAATCTCCAATGCTGATTGGTCCCACACTGTCCTACACCCATGAAGTTCTGACCTCATATGGGTTTGTGACAAATACCTATAGGTTCATTTAGCACAGTTGATATTGGTAACTTTTTCTCTGGAGCTGATTGGCTCCTTAAGCTTAGAAGATGCTATTTCTACTACCTTATGGTTAATCACAAGGATCAAGGGACATCAGTTATAATGATCAAGAAACAAATTTATCTATGAAGTTGATACATGATAATTTAATACTGTTGGGGTTTAAGTCACTAAATAATATTAAGAGTATATTAAAAACAACTTACATATTTTAAAAGTGACTACATGAGTAAATCACCATTTGTAGTCTATTATCACTTATATCTAAGGACTGGGGAAAATCTCACTCACAATATCTTATAACTATAGGACAAAGTGGTAGGAAAGAGGTAATAAGGAAACACATAAAATTTAATAGCTACATAGAAGCAGTAAGCTTGGAATATGATATTCCAGAAGGCAAAGGATACAGGCTTTTACCTCCTTAAAGAATCCCTGGGAGGTGTAAAGAATTAATTGTTATTTGAGGTTTTTATGCCTTGGTGTGCACTGGCCTGGGGCTCCACAAACCGCACAGTGCTCCACCCATTGGTTATAGCTGTTGCCATTGCACTGGCACCTCACGTCATCACCACTCGCCGACGCCTACATGGGCCTGGCAAAATTATAATGATTGGAAGTCTAGTGAGGGAAGTCATGTGACTGTCAGAGTGGCCATCCAATTGTCTGGGGGCTGGGGGGTTTCTGGGATTGGGGGAGGAGAATTGGCCATTCTAGCTGGACGCTGGAAGACGACAGGAGCTCTGCTGTGTATTCTCAGCTGATTCCTGGGCAGTGGTATTTCTTCAGGTTGTATAATTTCCCTTTCCCCATTTTATTTCCTTTCCCTTGATCCTACTGATCCTGTTTGTAGTTTTTTTTAAGTTCGTTCTTGTTAAAATAAATCCTACTCTGTTTTGAGGGAGGCTGCCGGTCTCCTTCCTTGCCCCAATATTGCGGCAAACCACTTAGCTAGCACTCCCCAATTAAAAATTGGTCCCCACAGAGGGAAACAACTAGAAACATCAGCCAGAATCCAGAGCTTCCAGGTCCAAGAAAAAATATTGCAAGCAATCAGAATTCAAGTACTGAGGAACCACAGTTAAGGTCATATCCAGTTTAGCAGCCCTTATTATAAAGTCAGTCCATAAACATTTATTAAGTACCAATTATTTGCAAGATACTTGTTAAATGTTGAGGAAACAAAGAAAAATAAATAGGGGTCAGAGCCAAGGTGGCAGAGGAAAGGCAGTAACTTATTGGAGCTACCCACACAATCACAAAAAACCACCCTCCAAATAATGCCATTAGACAATTCTTAGAGCAGCAGAACCCACAGAAGGATGGCATAAGATAATTTCCAGCGAAAGACGGGTTAGAAGGTCAGCAGGAAAGGTCTGTTTTACCAGGGTGGGAGTGGAGCCCAGCCTCATGGCTGTGCTGTACAGATCCAGCCCCACGCAAAGCTGCACCAGAGAAACAGACCCCCAGAGCCTCTGAATCAGCTACAGTGGCAGCTTCTTCTGGAACTAAGCTTACAGTCTGGTGAGAGGGCTGAGCAGCTGACTGGGGGGGAGACTACAGGAGTCTCTGCTGGTGCTGAGGCAGAACTCAGTTGTTATGCCCAAGCTGGGAATCAGGAAACAATTTTGAGTGGCAGCTCAGGTAGGGGAGGGGCACTGGCTCACCCAAAGCTTGCAACCACAGCAAAAAGATTTTTTTTTGTTTCTGGATTAAAGAGCAAGTAGGCCTGAGGTTATTTATAGACCAGAGCACAGGCCAAGTGAGTGCAGAATGTACCTCTCCTTAAATCGTACCACCTGGGACCCCCTGAAGATTGGGACAATGTGCCCTGGGAGCAGTACTCCACTTTAAGAAGGAGTTAAAAATCAAGATATAGGCTAGCAAAACTAACAGACAGAAAAGGATATAGACCATAGAGTTTCTTTGGTGATGAGGAAGATCAAAATACACCCTCAGAAGTAGATAACAAAGTCAAAGCTCCTACATCCAAAGTTTCCAAGAAAAATATAAATTGGTCTCAGGCTACAGAAGCACTCAAAAAAGGTCTTTAAAGATAAAGTAAGAGAGGTAGAGGAAAAATGGAAAGAGAAATGAGAGTGATGCAAGAAAGTCATTTTTAAAAAATCAACAGCTTAAAAAGCCACATGGACAAGCTCTCTGAAGAAAATAATTGCTTAAGAATTAGGGTTGAAAAAATGGAAGCTAATGACTTCATGAGACATCAAGACACAATAAAGCAAAGCCAAATGAATAAAAGAATAGAGGGCAATGTGATATATCTCCTTGGAAAAACTGATGACCTGGAAAATAGATCCAGGAGAAATAACATAAAAATTATTGGACTACCTGAAAACCATGATAAAAAAAAAAAAAGCTTAGACATCATCTTCTAAGAGATTGTCAGGGAAAAGTGCCCTGATATTCTAAAAGCAGAAGGTAAGATAGAAATTGAAAGAATCCACCAACCACCTCTTGAAAGAGATCCCCAAAACGAAAACTTCCAGGAATATTATAACTAAATTCCAGAGCTCCCAGGTCAAGGAGAAAAAATTTCAAGCAGTCAGAAAGAAACAATCCAGTATGGTGAAGCCACAGTCAGGATAACACAAGATATGGCAGCTTCTACATTAAAGGATCAGAGGCATGGAATATGATATTCTAGAGGGCAAAGGAATTGGGATTACAACAAAAAATCACCTACCCAGCAAAATTGAGTATAATCTTTCAGAGGGAAAAATGGGACTTCCATGGAAAAGAAGACTTCCAGGCATTCTTTATGAAAAGACCTGAACTGAATAGAAAATTTGGCTTTCAAACACAAGACCCTAGAGAAGCATAAAAAGGTAAATAGGAAAAAGAAATCATGAGGGAGGTTAAAAGGTTAAACTGTTTACATTCCTACATGGGAAGATGATGCTTCTAACTCATAAGAACTTTTTCAGTATTAGGGCAGCTGACAGGAATAAATTTAGGCAGAGAGCACAGGTGGGAAATGATTATGAAGGGATATCTATAAAGCATTTATTTTTTGTTTAACTTTTTTTCAGGGCAGTCAGGGTGGGATGGCATACCTAGGGTTGAGCAGCTAGTGAGTATATTGTGTCTGAAGATAGATTTGGCTCGAGTCCTCCTGGGTCCAGGGCAGGTGCTTTGTCCACTGTGTCACCTAGCTACCCCATGATGACATCTTTAAAATAAAATTAAGGGGTGAGAGAATCACACTTGGAGAAAGGGAAAGGGAGATGTGGAATGGAGTAAAGTATCTCACATAAAAGAAGCAAGAAAAAGCTAATGGAATGGAGAGGAAGATGAGGGGAAGCGGGAGGAGTGAATGAGCCTTACTCTCATCAGAATTGGCTCAAAGAAGGAATAACATACACATTCAAGTGGGTATAGTAATATATCTTTCCCTGTGGGGAAGTGGGAGGGGGAAGAGAAAAAGGGGGAGTGGTGAAGAAAGGGAGAGCAGATTGGGGGAGGAGCAATCAGAAGTAAAACACTCTTGAGGAGGGATAAGGTAAAAGAAGATAGAAAATAGAGTAAATATCAAGGCGAGCAAATAGGATGGAGGGAAACACAGCAATAGTAATTGGGGAAAAAATTTGAAGCACAGGCAAGAGCAATGTATGATGATGATGATGATGATAATTTGCTGGACTATTGAGAAGAAAATTCTTTGTCAGATAAAAGGTACTATATAAATGTTACCTGTTATTGTTTTTGCAATAATCAACCAAATGGGTGTTTTGCAAGGAAATCTCCCTTTAAAGTATTATATAAATGTAGTTTACTAAAGAAAAAAAGATGAGCAGGATGCTATCAGAAAAACTTGGAAAGCCTTACATGAGCTCATGAAAAGTGAAATGTACTGTATACAAAATAATAGCAATATTGTAAGATGATCTGCTGTGAATGACTTAGTTATTTTCAGCAATGCAGTGATCCAAGAAAATTCTGAAGGATTTATAAAAAATGCGATCCATCTACAGAGAAAGAACTGATGCTATCTGAATACAGATGGAAGTATATTTTGTCATTGCTAGTTCCTTTTTCTCAAGTTTTTTTTGTCAGCTATGTTTTGCATGACTACACATGCATAACATATTGAATTGCTTAAGTTCTTAATGGGGGATAGAGAGGAAGAGAACTTGGAACACAAAGTTTTAAAAATTGATGTTACAATTTGTTTTTACATGTAAGGGGGGAAAATTCTAAATAAATAAAAAATAATAATAGTAAAAAAGGAAAATAGTCTTTGTTTTCAAGGAGTTCACAATCTATTTGGTGAAACAACATACAAACAACCTTGTACAAACAAACTATATTCAAGTGAATTGATAATTATTAACATAGCGAAGCCACACATTTAGGGGGTTTTGTGAAAGGCTTCTTCTTGAAGATGGGATTTGAGCTGATTTTTGAAGGAAGCCAGGGAAGCCAAGAGACAGAAACGAGAAACACATGGCCAGGCATGAGGAACAGCCAGTGAAAATGCCTGGAATTGGTAGATGGAGAGTATCTTGTTTGAGGAGTAACAAGGAGGCCAGTGTCACTTGATCACAGTTTATGTAGGAGCATGAAAGGTGTAAGATGACTAGAAAGCTATGGTTTAGCTATGGAAGCATAGTTCTTAACATCTATAACAATAACTGTTAAATCCTAGAAAAATCCTTAAATCTTGAGTCTTCAGTGGATTTGGCCAAGTCAGGATCAACTATATCTTCCCTGGATCAGTGCTCACACATTGTTAACTCAATTACCTACATGTTTGAGAGAGGCTCTACAAACCTAGCACTTGTCAATTCAAAGCTCCTCTCATTTTTGTCTATTTAATCCAAAGCATTCATCAGTTTCTCCTCATCTTCTCAAATACAACGATCTCATCAAGATATGCCAACATTTCTGGGAGTAGTTCACATCTCTAATTTCTTTCTTCATTATCCCCTAATTTGTCTTGTAATATATGCTCAAACCGCTTAATTCCATTTGGAAAGATGAAAGCAATCTTATTTTTCTCTACCATAGAAATGTGGTAATGCTTTTGTTAGTTCAATACTAAGGACTAAGCAGTCTAAGAGTATCCAAGGCATCTTGAATTATTGGCATGGTGTTTCAGTACACTTTGATTCTTTTGTTCAAAGACTCATAGTCTTCACTCATATATTTTCCTATTTTGCTTCTGACCCACACTACATATGATATATATGTGATTTTGAACTTAGTGATGCTGCTTTTTGATCATCAGGTCTCAGATGGTTTCAGAGGTCATTGATCACAGATAAAGTCATCTTCCTAGATTTTTTCTAGAACAGTTGGGAGTTGGTCAGCTTGTTCCTTTGTGTTGTTTCTTGGACAAGTCCAACCATGACTGTCCTTTTGCTGAACTTCTGCCTTAACTGATCTTTTCAGTTTTCCAATTTTGGAAAATCATCAGGATCTACTTTTGAGTTTGAAGAGCACTGGCTCTTATAATATTCATTGTCACCATTTGCTTCTGTACTCTTTTAGACTTCTGTACAGGCTACATGTATAGTCGAAGTATTGGCTCCTGTATTATTAGCAGTATCCTACTATTATCTTTAACAAATTTCACTTGGTTCCATTTATTGCCGATATCCCATTGATAGATGATGGATCTGGACATACTAGCACCATGGTATTCACTGTCCTGTTTATGCCAAAAATTTCCTTGGAAAACTTAAAGCCTACCTTGATATAATCTAGACATGGTAGTTTTTGTCACTCATTGTTCTGTGTACAAGCCTTTCAGAGGCTGTACATGTCTGATTCTCAAATGCCCCATGTTATGACTGGAATATAATGGTCACTTATGCTCTGCTGTCCAGGAAAGCAGTGCATTCCTTTCCTTCACTGTTAACTTTCTGCAGGATCCTCTGAATTGAGGTAAAATAGACACATATGGAGTTGATGAAGTCATGCTTACTGTTTTGGGGTTCTCAAGTGAGTTTTTCCTCTCTTCCCATATTTTTATGAGTGCTGATCTAGTACCATTAAAACTACATTCTCCTTATGAATTAACCCAACCTGCCTTTTTAACAGAACAGATTATCCCTTTAAGCTCCGTTTTTCAGATCAATTGTTTTTTATTGTAGATACCTCTTATATTTTAGTTTTCATATCTTTTAAGTTTGTTCTGATGATCCTTGTCTGTCATTTAATTTTTGAATTCCATCTCCATTCTTTTTTTAGTGTCCATTTTTTGCTAAGGTTTTCTTAGCCCTTCTTCTAAGCCATTACTTCTTTTTAGTTTTTCCTTAAGAACTCTCATTTGAGGGGGGCAGCTAGGTGGTACAGTGGATAAAGCACTGGCCCTGGATTCAGGAGGACCTGAGTTCAAATCCGGCCTCAGACACTTGACACTTACTAGCTGGGCAAGTCACTTAATCCCCCCTTGCCCAGCAAAAAAAAAAAAAATACAAAAGAAAAAGAAAAAGAACTCTCATTTGAAATAATCTTATGGTTCTTGTGGCCAGATATTCCATTATCTTATCTGAGCTTCTAGTTATTGCGGAATTATTTTTTTCTCATGTAATTCTCTTTATTACATTAACATTTTCACATTTTATTAGGATTTTTCTTATTAATTTCCTTTGTCTTTCTTATTTTTTCCTGTAAAAATTTATGTCCTTTTTATTAGTTGTTCCTTTACCTTAATTGTCACAATTATAGCTGTAGGGGTCTTGAAGTATATCTGGGCCTATAATCTCTCATACAATAATCTTGACACAGACATCCCAGTTACTATCTTTTAAATCAACTATTCACTTAGTATTCTTTTTTTGCTTTTCATAAGCTTCTATTTTCTAAAGAGAACTTTATAATCCCTAAATATTCTTTCTAGATTCCTTCTGGTAGTAACATGTTTCTGGATGGATCACCTAGAGGTTATATTGGTCATCAGATCTTGGAGGTTCTCTGTAATGTTCCAAATACATGCCCAAGAAAGAGACAATTTATCTCTAAATTGTTGTTGTTGGGTATACCTGGGGCACTATCATTAGGAATCTGCCAACCACTAAAACTTATATTTTCTTCCCATGATCAATACTCTATGTCTTCTCTCCTCGGAGCATCTGTGGATATTCATCATTCTATGGTGCATTAGAAATGGGCTTCTCTCAATATATCCATTTCCACCTTCATGGGAAGACACTTGAACTAATTTTATAGCCTTAATGATTATTTGTTAACAGTTTGCACATAAGCTTCACTGGTCCTTCTTCTGTTTTATCTGTTTTAAATTTTTATAGGACAATAGATTCAACAAGATACCTCAAAGACCGTAGTCTAATTCTCTCATATGTACTTGAAGAACCTGAGTTCCAGGTCAGTTGAATCAATTGCTCAAACTCACATAGGTAATAAGTTTTGAACCAAGGTCCTCTGACTCCATTACTAGTGCAATATCTATTGCCTCACTTTGCCATCTTCTATTCTCTCATCTCTTGACACATATTTAAATTTCCCTCTGTCTTATGAGATATATTTTTCTTTCATTGGGTCTGAAGTATTTCTTCCATTCTTTTAAGAAACACTTCATTTATTCTGAGATTCTAGAGTTGAATTATTACTCCACCTTATCACTTTTTTCTTTTAAAAGAAGACCAATTTCTTAGGAATGTACAGGCATTATACTATAGTAAAAAGAATATTAGATTTGGAATTTTAAAAACCTGTGGTTGAAATCTTTGCAACTTACTAGCTCTGGGACTATCTGCAAATCACTTAACCCCTCTTGGACCTTAGTTTACTCATCCATAAAATGAAGACAAGAGTGGTGTGTGTGTGTGTGTGTGTGTGTGTGTGTGTGTGTGTGTGTTATCTACATATGTGTGTGTATAGAATACATATCTAAGATCCCTGATAGTTTTAAATCCTATATGCTTAAAAAACAAAACATCACAATCTCACCTGGATGCTGAAGACTTCCCTTTACTTTCCATATCGGCTGCAATGGATCCTTAGTTCATGTTAGCTCATGCTGCTTTTTTTTTTTTTTTGGTTTGGTTTGGTTGGTTTTTTTGTTTGTTTGTTTTGGCGGGGCAGTGAGGATTAAGTGACTTGCCCAGGGTCACACAGCTAGTAAGTGTCAAGTGTCTGAGGCTGAATTTGAACTCAGGTCCTCCTGAATCCAAGGCCAGTACTTTATCCACTGCACCATCTAGCTGCCCCCTCATGCTGCTTATTTTTGCTGCTACTTGCTAGAGCAAAATGATTGGATGCCATATTTTCTGATTAGTCTTGAAAGGAAAATGGTATTTTAAAAAATAGCCTGTCTTTCTTTAAACCTTCTTTAGTACTCTTTGATTGAAATGAGAAGACTTTTTCTAGTGATTGAATGTAAATAAAATTGTTTTCAACATTTATCTGAGAAGACTTTTTTTTTTTTTTTGGGCCGGGCAATGAGAGTTAAGTGACTTGCCCAGGGTCACTTAACGTAAGTGTTAAGTGTCTGAGGTCAGGTTTGAACTCAGGTCCTCCTGAATCCAGGCCCAGTGCTTTATTCATTGTACCACCTAGCTGCCCCCTGAGAAGACTTTTAAAATGAATCTGTATTTCAGGTACTTTTTCCTTAATGTCTCTTTCCTCAAGCTATTTTTTTTTTTTGCTATACCTTACCACTTTTTCAATATAATATATAGTCCAAAGGGTACAAATGTCATATAGATGACATAGATTCTTATTCCACTTCCCCTTCCTATAAATACACTCCCACACCAACATGTACCCTAAAGCATTTATCAGTAGTTGTTTCTTCTCCATCTTGTTCAATTCCCCTTGTCCAACCCCACTCTGCCCTTGTATTTTGCATAATAGTTTGCTGCAACAGGTGAATATAGGATCATGTAATATTTGTTTTCTTTTTTGTTCCCCAATAGGAGTATATGCGCATCATGGGACTTAACAACTGGCTGCATTGGAGTGCATGGTTCTCCTTGTACTTGCTTCTCTTCATTTTTATTATCTCAGTTATGATTATAATCTTCTCTCTGAAGGCAAGTGTTTTGTTTTCTCTAGCATATTCCCCTTTGAGAAAAGCTTGTTGTATAGATCATGGTATAGAAACTCTGAGACTGACCTATGGTATTTGCTAAATCTTTTAGGAAGCAATAACTTAGTAATTAAAAGATAAATTTAAGGTCTATGAAGCATTTTATGTAATTCATTTGATTCAACAACTTTGTGAGATATGTAGTACAAATATTATTGCAGGTAATGAAACTGTCACAAGGAATTCCAATGAATGGAATTGAAATAGAATTGGAATTTTACCCATGCCTTTAAAAAAAAATCATCCTGTGCTTTTAATGTGGTATTTAAACACTGGACCTTTTGGTTTTGTTTCTGTTTGGGGGGGGGGGTTTCGGTGGGGCAATGAGGGTTAAGTGACTTGCCCAGGGTCATACAGCTAGTAAGTGTCAAGTGTATGAGACCAGATTTGAACTCAGATCCTCCTGAATTCTGGGCTGATGCTTTATCCACCGGGCTGCCCCCATCCTGTGCTTTTACTAACATAAAGGCTGTCTCTCATTTAAATCATTAGGCTAATGAGATTAGATAGAGCACTTTTCCTTCTGATATGCATTTATTTTTCTTCTTAACAGCGTTACAGGTTATAGAGAGTGGTTGCATTAATAATATGAAAATATTAAAAGTATATATTCTCCTTAAATTTAAATTAACTTTATTTAAAAAAAATATTGTTGCAAACATGTTTTGTTTTGACCCCACAGATAATTACTCAAAATCATCCAAACAAGCCTGTTTACATTACAGTTAGCATTAAATAATCAACATATCTTTCAGGGAAAGGATAAGCATGTTTTTACTATCTTATCTTTTGTCATGTATATTTAAGTTTTTTTATTATCCTCTATCTGTTCCCATCTTCCCCCTTTTTTCATTTTTTCATTCACGTGTAGACTGTCTCCATTTTGTTGGTTTGTCTGCTCTTTATGGAATTTTTAAATATTCCTCTTGAGTAAGGAAAAACTTTAAAATGTTATTCATCTTTGTTTAATCCATTTATAAGAGTTCTATTTTTAAAGTCTTGTCACTGACTTGCACATAGGATTCCAAATCTCAAAAAAATTATTTTTAATTCGAATGTATTTTCCTTGATTATTAAAAGTAGATTTGGGGGGCAGTGGATAAAGCACTGGCCTTGGATTCAGGAGTACCTGAGTTCAAAACCAGCCTCAGACACTTGACACTTACTAGCTGTGTGACCCTGGGCAAGTCACTTAACCCTCATTGCCCCACCAAAAAAAAAAAAAAGTAGATTTAAAATTATCTCACCAAGTATGAACAGCCCAGAGAAAGTGAAGAATAAATTATCATAGAGTACCTTACACTCCAAAATTTTTATATTTTGGTAATATCTATGAATGGTTTAAAAATGGAATAATTCTTAGAACCTATTCTACCTCCATCACTATAAAAGTAGAATGGCTAGAAGGCTATTTTCATTTTCCTTTGTTTCATGGGCTTTCATGTTCAAATAATTTGTCACATATTGATTGCCAGCCTGTTAATGATGAGCATATTTGTACTTTACTGGATTGGTCCTTGGACAGAAGACTTAGATTGTTTACAGAACTGTGCTTGAAATTTCCAGTCTTTGAAAGGTCATTATCTATTGGCAAAGTCTTCAAGAACCAAAGATAAACTTTATGCCACAATTATGCTTCAGAGTAGGACTAAATTATTTTACATTTTTATAAAAAGAAAACTGTGGCATATGAAAAATTCAAAATAATTTTGGGGAATTAATAATTTTATTAATTATGGCTAGCAAATAATTCATAAAAAGATGTTCATTTGGCTTTCTGTCATAAACCAAAGATGCTTAAAAAGCCTTTGGTAAAGGGGGTATACTTGAGGGCAGAAATCAACTCTGATTGGTTAGCAATCAGTGATGGGGTAGACATATTAATGTGGCAGTGGGCAAAAAGTCTTCAGCTCTTCCTGAAGAGTGTGATCTGATCATGAAACTCAGCTGCCTCTAGCAATCTGAGCAAAATAATACATTTCTACCCAGACCTTACTGTTTGGTTTTCTCCTTAATAAGGATAAGTCACCCTGAATTCTAATGGAAGGTGCAAAGGACAAACAAGGGCTTATTCCTTAAGGACAAGATCTCTCTTAGACTGGATTCTGTTTATAAGGTCTCCTCCCAGTTGGGCAGAGTCCCACTGAAGATAGAAAAGCATGTCCTCTGAGGGTTTGAGCAATGTCTGTCAGAGGCTGGCTGAATGACCTACAAGGGCCTGGTTTCTAAATGAGGAAATAGAAAGGGAAAATTTTAATCTCAATTAATTATTAACATAAAAGAAATAATAATTTCTCTCAAAACATTAGACAAAAACCAGCTTTGAGTTTGCAATCACACTATAGTCTTTGCCAGAAATAATTTTTGGTGTTTTGAGGAAAAGGCTTCCACATTGAAGATCCATCATCTCTTCCTTTCATTTGTCTTCTATAACATCAACTGGGCACATTCATCAACCAAATCCTTCATTAACATACTGGTGGCATATACCATGCCACCTGCACCCAACCCCAACAACAGTGATCTTGTTATGGGGAACCTGGTCTTTCTTTAAGACATTCACAGAGATTGGTACCTCAGAGCCATGTGCTTTGTTCCATACCTCTCTCTCCCTATGAGAAGTCCAAGGATTTCTTTCATGGTTTCCCTTCCCCGCCCCTTCCCTTGCCCCTAAATAAACTACCATCTTATTCTAACTGCTTTTGTGTGTAAGAGGGTGTAATTCTTTAAAGAAGAATTCCTAAGAAACCCAACCCCTAACCCAAACCCCATACCCCAATTTCCCCCCATAACATTTTGGCGCTCGAATGTTTGAAGGGACACAGGAAATGTAACAATTGGAATGACGCCACCTGCTGGAGACTTACTGTAGAAAAGCTCCACCATGAAGTGAAGGTCTTTGAGGGCAAGACAATGCATCTTTTCTTTGGCGTCAGGAAGTGACATTTGCCTGTGGGAGGAAGAAGGGGGAGCCTGGCACTCTGTCTCTCTCGCTTTCCAGAGGACTCCTGGTGGAGAAGGGAGCTAGAAATGTGCTCTCCCTTTAATAGATAGATGAAGTAGGCCTTTTCTTCTCTCTTTACCAAATTCTTATTCTTCTTAATAAATGCTTAAAAGCCTAACTCTTGCTAAAGCTTGTAATTTATTGGTGACCACTCATTAGATATTTTAGACAGTTTAGCTAGAATTTTAGCTTTATCAGAAATTTCCTCTTTCCTCTTGGCACACAAAACTGGGGCGGGGGGGCGGGAACCTCCCTTCTGGGTTTTCTTTCTCCCTCTCCCACCTGACTCAACCTCCCGTTTGAGTCACAGAGAGGTAGAGAGAGGGTTGGCTCTTGCACGCGACAGTGGAGGGCAGCCTGGGTCTCCCTTCCTTGCCGAAAGCTCAGCCAGACGTCTAGACCACGGGTGGCACACAAAACCTGGAGGTAGGACCCTCCCTTCTGGGTTTCCTTCTCCTTTTCCCACCGGACTCAACCTCCCATTTGAGTCACAGAGAGGTAGAGACGGTCAGCTTCTGCACACAACAGCAGAGGGCAGCCTGGGACTCTCCCTCACCAAAAGCTCAGCTTATATGTCCGAACCACACTCGGACCCTTGGACTCCACATTTCTGGATTTTTAATAACAGGGACCTTGCAGTAGCCAAAGAGAGAGAAAAGATGGCTTGTGCCCGCTCTATAGACCAAGCTTCTATAATAGCAGCAGCCATCACCACATCTGCTACCAGCAGAACTCCGGGTGGCCGAGATTCTGGCAGCTGCAGTAAACCGGGACACAGAAGTGGGGGACGCCGCACGATGGTGAGGCCAGCTCTCCTACCTCTTTGTCCCCAGGGCAGCACCCAAGATATTGGCCTAGTGAAAACCCAGCACTCTGCAGCTTGGTCTCCTGGCCAGCCCCTTGTCAAGCCCATGGCCGAGCTGGACATAGGAGGCAAGCCCAGGAATGGTTTAGGGAAGGCCTCTGTCTTACTTTCTGGTTCAGGTCCTAGCATTCAATCAAGGCACAAAGTGGGGTAAAAGGACCCTAAAATGTAGACAGACACTGCCTTTCACAGAACTAGGCTTTGATCTGATTACTTGACTCTGGTAAAGCAGGCCATGCCCTATCCTGCATTCAGCCTTTCCAGCTTCCACTGGGAAAAAAAGCAGTCACACTTTTACTCCTGATCTGATAAAGTCCTTTTTTATTTTTGCTCTGGTCAGTTTTAATTTTTTTGTTTAAGTCTGTTCCATCTAGGCTCAAAGATTCATGGCAGATACCCATTGTGCCTATGTGTCGCCTCCCACCCTCTGGGCCTCACAGCTCCTCATGCTCAGGATCAGGCCTTCTCCACTTCTCTCCCCTCCCCCTCCCTTGTGCCATGATTTCTTCTTCCCCCGCTCAGCATGAAGCAGTTTCAGAAGAATCTTCGTTCCCTTTCCTTATATATAGAGAAGTGGGGAAATGTCATGGGGCCCAGAGTACCCCAGAAGTTCTCTGGGACACATCAAGGAATCTTCTCCTTGAGAAACTAAACCAGAGGACAGATATGCCTAGAGAGATAAGAGGAACCAGATCAGACTGAGCTAGCTTCGGGATCTCTAGCCTTCATTCTGGTCTCCCTTACCCCTGGGGAGAAAACTTTGGGTGTGGCCACTGCCTTTGTGTCCTGAAAAGAGAGATGGCTTGAGAGATCTACAGCCACCCCTCACCCAACTCCTCTAGCCACCACCAGTGGGGGATGGTCCTCCCTCACTAGAGGAACTTTCCACAGTCAAATGGTCACCCCGCCCCCCCATCAGCCCTCTATAAAAGTACCTGCCAGTCTCCTGCTCGAGGAGATTGGTACCTCAGAGCCATGTGCTTTATTCCATACCTCTCTCTCCATGAGAAGTCCAAGGATTTCTTTCATGGTTTCCCTTCCCCCCCTTCCCTTGACCCTAAATAAACTACCATCTTATTAAAAAAAAAAAAAAGACATTCACAATCAGCTGGTTCTTGACAGTACTTCCCATTTTGGGGGAAATCTAAGCTCAAACCAAAATTGCTGGTCAGGCTGCAAGGAGTTTAGAGTTAGAAATGATTGCAAAACAAAACAAAACAAAACAAAACAAAGATATGAGACTCCTGCTCCTGGACTCACACCTAACAATCTTTGAAATGGAAACAAAAAGGACACAATAAATTGAATAAAAGTAAAGAATTTGAATAGTTTCAATAGGCTAGGTATGATAGCTGAGTGTTTATATATATTTAAGGACAGCAAATACTCATGTTTCTTAGGAGCCCTACTTTGTTTAAGCATCATTGAAGGAAGAAGTAGAAATAAACTATGGAATTATATATTTAAAATATATAAACAGAGGGAAGAGAGAGTAAAGAACCAATTATAGCTTTGGTTTTTTAAATTACATTTTATTTTCAGTTGAAGATATACCATCTCTCCCTCCTGCCTCCCCATTCCAGACTACCCTTCCCACTGAGAAATCAAGAAAAACAAAATACAAATATGTCTGGTCAAGCAAAATATACCTACATATATGTGTGTGTACACATAGTCAACCACAACCATACTGGGACACTGCAACAGGGATAGGTGCACATTGGCAGTTCTGTTGCCCACTGTCTAGTTCCAAGTTCCAAATTCAGAGAAAGCTGAGAAGGGTTTTTATGCATGGGGCTGGTATTCCTGGGTATAGAGGCCCTGGGTGATGTACTCAGAAGGGAAGATGTTAAGAAACCAGAAGAAGAAGTGGTCTGGCAAAGACTAGGTTCGAAGAAGGATTTCATTTCTCGTATCTCGCTCAGCCTTTGGAAAAATGACCAGAGTGGGAATCACAGACCAAAGGGGAATCTACAATTCTGTTACTCTGAACCAACAGAGCTTCCCAGCTAGCTGATAGTAGTTGACAGCCCAGCAGCAGTCTACTCTTGTTTTGACCCAAATCCAGATCAGAAACTTACAAATCTTAGACCAGGGGAATAGCAATCAAACTTTGCCCTGGATCAGACCACTTTGGGATCAGGGACCCAGCCCTGAGATCCTGAAACAACACGGTACTCAATATTCCAAGAAAGCAGCATAGGACCAATCCAGACTTTCCTTCTAGAGGTGCCTCAAAGCCTACCCCAGACTTCAAGTCTGAAGTCAGGAAAAAAGCTGGAAGAATGAGAAAAAAAAGAATCCCACCATGAAAAGTTATTATTGTGACAGGGATAATCAAGTCACAAAGCTAGAAGAGAATGCTTCCAAAATATCTACAAGAAAAGCGTCAAAAGACAAACATAACCTAGGGACAAATTCAATTAGAATTCCTGGAAAAGGGAAATAAGACTTTTAAAAAAAATTGGGGGTGGGGTGGGGCAATGAGGGTTAAGTGACTTGCCCAGGGTCACACAGCTAGTAAGTGTTAAGTGTCTGAGGCCAGATTTGAACTTGGGTCTCCTGAATCCAGAGCCAATTCTTTATCCACTGTGCCACCTAGCTGCCCCAAACAAGACTTTTTAAAGAGTTACTTTTCCAAGGTAGGATGACCGTGGACAGTGTACTGAGAAGGGAAGCAGTTCAGAAGTCAGCATCAGTGGTGTGGCTCAGAGAAATAACCAATGCGGGAAACCCAGACCAAAGGGAGCTTGCAATCCTACCATTTTGAACTAATAGAGCTTTCCAGCTGGACTGATAGAGTCAGAGGAAAACAGAACTCTACACTTAGACATACCTAAATCCATGTTAGGACTTTTTAGAACTTAGATCAGGAAATCAGAAATCAGACTTTATGGACTAGATGAAGCAAGAGTTTTTTTCTTTTACAAATGAAATGAAGGCACTTGAGGTAAAAATTGTAAAAGAAAAAGAACTATGGAAGAATCAACTGAAGCACCAGTGTCATCTGGTGAGAAGGCTGAGCCCTGGGCAGGGGGGAGACCACAGGGATCTATGCTGGTGCTGAGGCAGAACTTGGATTTTTCACCCCTGCTGAGAACCAAGAGGTAGGCTTGAGTAACAGTGGGCGGCCCCCCCACCCCAGCACAGGCTCGTTGGAGCTAACAACCACAACACACAAAGCTGGTTGATTAACAAGCTGTCCTGGGGTCATCTATGGACCAGGGAACAGGCCAGGCAAGTGAAGAACCTGATCCTGCTTAAATCACACCACCTAGGACTTCTGAAGCTTGGGATACTTTAGCCTAGAAACAGTGCCCCACTTTAAGGAGCTAAAAGGCAAGTAAAAAATAGGCAAGATGAGCCAACAGAGAAAGGTGAGGACCATAGAAAGTTTCTTCAGTAACAAGGAAGACCAAGGGGCACCCTCAGAAGAAGATGTCAACATCAGGGCCCCTATATCTAAAGCTTCCAAGAAAAATATGAATTGATCTCAGGCCATAGAGGTGCTCAAAAAGGACTTTGAAGATAGTTAGAGAGGTAGAGGCAAGAGAAATGAGGGTGATGCAGGAAAGACATGAGAAAAAAGTCAACAGCTTGAAAAGCCAAATGGAAAAGCTCTCTGATGAAAATAATTGCCTAAGAATGAGGATTGAACAAATGGAAGCCAGTGAGTTTATGAGAAACCAAGACACAATAAAGAAAATCCAAATGAATAAAAAAAATAGAGGGCAATGTGAAATATCTCCTGGGGAAAACTGCTGACCTGGAAAATAGGTCCAGGAGAGATCATTTGAAAATTATTGGTCTACCTGAAAACCATGATCAAGGAAGGAGCTTAGACATCATCGTCCAAGATATCCTCAGGGATGAGGGATGAAATTCTAGAAGAAGAAGCTAAAATAGGAATTGAAAGAATCTACCGATCACCTCCAGAAAGAGATCCCCAAAGGAAAACTCCTAGGAATATCATAGCCAAATTCCAAAGCTCTCAGGTCAAGGGGAAAATATTGCAAGCTGCCAAAAAGAAAGAATTCAAGTACTGTGGAGCCCCAGTCAGGATAGCACAAGATCTAGCAGCTTCTACATTAAAGGACTGGAGAGCATGGAATATGATATTCCAGAGGGCAAAGGAATTGGGATTACAACCAAGAATCACCTACCCAGCAAAACTGACCATAATCTTTCAGTGGAAAAAATGGGACTTTAATAAAAAAGAGGACTTTCAGATATTTGTGATGAAAAGACCTGAACTGAATGGCAAATTTGACTTTCAAATACAAGACCCTAGAGAACTATAAAAAATTGGAGTTGGGGGGCACGCCTGGGGTCATACAGTGGGTGACTGTCTTGTGTCTGAGGCCGGGTTTTGGCTGAGATGCCCCTGGGTCCAGGGGTGATGCTTTGTCCACTGTGTCACCTAGCTGCCGCATGATGACATCTTTAGGATTAAATTGAGGGGTGAAGGGAATTCACTGGGGGAGGGGGAAGGGCAGAGGTGAAATCCTACATGAAAGAAACAGGAAAAGACTTATAGAGTGGAGGAAGAGATGGGAGAGGAGCAGGGCAGTAAATGAATTTTACACTCATCAGAAAAGGCTCAAAGACCTTAAACTCATCAGAGTTGGCTCAAGGAGGGACTAACACACACACCCAAGTGGGTGGAGTAATCTATGTAATCTGAGCATTAAATGAGCCTAACACTCATCAGAATTGGCTTGAAGACCTCAATCTCAACAGAATTGGCTCAAGGAGGAAATAATGTACACACTCAACTGGGTAGAGTAATCTCTCTAACCCTGTAGGAAAATAGGAGGGAAAGGGGATAAAGAGAGAGGGGCAAAAGAAGGAAGGGCAGATTGGGGGAGGGGACAGACAGAAGCAAATCCTTTTGAAGAGTGATAGGATGAAAGAAGAGGGATAATAGAATAAATATTATGAGGAAGGGAATAGGATGGAAGGGAAACAGTTAACAATAGTAATCATGGAAAAGACAAAAGGGGGGAAACTACAAAAAATATTTATAGCAACTCTTTGTGGAGGCTAAGAATTGAGAATAAAGGGAATGTCCATCAATTGAGGAATGATGGAAGAAGCTGTGCTATATGATTGTGGTGGAATGGTCTTGTTAAGCTATAGGAAATGACAAACAGGATGATCCTAGAAAAACCTGGAAAGACTAATGAACATTGATGTATAGTGAAGTGAGCAGAGCTGAAAGGACATTGTGCATAGTGACAGCAGTATTGTTCAATGAGCAATCATGAATGACCTAACTACTCTCAGCAATGCAATGATCCAAGACAATCCCAAGGAACTAATGAGGAAGCTTACTATGCACCCCCATAGAAAGAACTGATAAAAAGAACACTTGTGGATTGTACATATATAACCTGGTTGCAATCTCCTGGAGAGGGGAGGAAAGGGAGGGAGGGAGGGAGAAAAATTTGGAACTCTAAATTTTATGAAAATGAATGTTGAAAACTACCCTTACATGTAACTGGAAAACATAAAACAAATGTTTGTTGCTAAAACAAAAACAACCCCCCCAAAAAAAAAAAACAAAGCCAAAAGTCCAAAATATAGAAGAAAATTTAAGTTACCAAAAATTGCTGACTTGAAAACAGATTTAGGAGAAAAAAATTAAGAATCATTGGACTAGTTGAATGTCATGGAAAGAAAAACTCAGACATCAATTTTAAGAAATCGTAAAAGGAATCTGCTTAGATCTCTTATAACCAGAGAGTAAAATGGTAGTTGATTTACTTCTAAAAAAACCTTCCAAATTAAAACTCTCGGGAACATTATAGCCCAAATCCAGAGTTTCCAGGTCAAAGAAGTTTTGCAAGCAGCCAGAAAAAAAAGAATTAAAATACTGATGAGTCACAGTCAAGAGCATGATTTAGCATGATTTAGCAGCTACCATCATTAAGGAGCAGAGGATTTGGAACATAGTATTTGAGAAAGAATACAGGTTTTCAACCAAGGATAACTTACCTAGTAAAACTGAATATCATTGCTATGGGCGGGGGGCGGAATGGATCGTCAATAAACTAAAGGACTTTCAAGTTATTTCAAATAAAAAACAAACAAACCCAGAGCTGTGAGTTTCGATGTTGAAACACTGGAATAAAGAAAAACAATGATAAATGTGGAAAATGGTAAACAAAAAATAAACAAGAATGAATAATGATGAAACAACTAAGCAAGGATAAATTGTTTTACATTACAATATAGAGAGATGATACATATATATTCCCTCTGAATTCTATAATCATCACCTTCATAGAGGGTGTTAAATCAGACCAGTCTTGGAAGTGGTTCTAATATGTCTTGATGACCTTAAGAAAAGAATGGAAAGGGAAGAGAAGAGGAAAATACTGTCAGGTGGGAGGGGTGGGGAGAGAAGAGTAACAAAGGTTAGAAAAAATACCACATAATGAGGGTGTACAAGTAGACATCAATACAGACAAGTGAGAGGGAGTGGCTGGAACCTGAAACTCATTCTCATCTGAATTGTTCAAAAGAAGGAAGAGTACACACAAACAGTTGGGTACAGATATACATTTCACTTTAAGGGAAAAAAAGAGAGGGAAAAAGGACAGGAGAATTAAAGGGAGAGAAGATTAGGGGAAGGATTAGTCCTAAGCAAAACAAATTCTAAGGATGTACAAAAAGGCACTTTTGTGGTGGAAAAAATGGGAAAAATGAAAGATTCAAAGTAGAATGTGACAAAAAAAATTGGGGGGGGGGACACAGCCAATGTGGAAATATATTTTGCTTGATCATACATGTTTGTAAATGGGTTTTGTTTTTCTTGTGTTCTCAGTTTAGAGGTAGGTTGGGATGGGAGGACAAAGAGCTTAATCTTAGTTGATTAAAACCAAATAAAATATTTTAAAACTTTAAAAAAAAATAGTGGACCTGACAATTGAGAATCCATCAGAAAGCCCAGAGGCTTCCAGGAAAAAAGAAAAGATATTAAGGTCCTTTAGCACTGGAAGAGTGAGTTGCCTATACATATGCCTTACTACCCTAAATTAGTGCTCACTCTTTTCACTAATACAGTTTATATTTATGAGAGAGTATTTCTTGTTTTTATTGGAAGGATGTTTTTCAGCTACTATGCTTACTAGACTACCTTGCTAAATGCCTTTTATTTTAGCTGGTTGTGTCTACTGGATTCCTATTAAAAGTAAGCTTCTCTGTGGGAGGCTCATGAGTTATATTTTTAAGAGCACAGACCCATAGACTATATCCTGGAAACTGGTAGTTGTAGCCAACCTCTGTGAAGTCCATTCATGAGTACAAGTACAAGCTGGTGGAGTAGCCTAGGTGTGTTGTGTTAACCTGTAAATTAAGGAAATAATCAATATAGGAGAAATAAGGTCTTTAATTCGGGCAGAGGCACTATAGCTCATGGTATCACAAAGCAAGAAGCTAGGAATACCCAAAGATGGGAACCAAGGACAGGATTTTTAAGGGGTAACAGAAGAAAGGGCACCAAAAGACTGCTCCTGAGTCAGGTACAGAAACTACTGACTACTTAATGTAAATGAACCTTTAACAAAAGAAACTATGGAGCTGCTCCTGAGTTAAGCATAGACGCTATTTAACTTAATGTAGGTAGACTCTTTTACATAATAACATAAAGTCCAGGGAGTAAGGTGAGGGATCATTTTATTTGGGGGAAGGTCCATAAGTCCAAGAGTCTGTAATTGACAAAGATAGGTCAGCCCTAGGCAATTCACCTGCCTGGGTAGGGGGACTGGGTGGGAAAGCAGTCAGCTCTCAGTAAATTTGTAGTTATCAGTTGCTACATCTTTTTTTTAAATAAACATTTTGAGTTCCCAATTCTATCCCTTCTTCTCTACCTTCCCTCTCCTCTTCCTGAGGCATTAAGCAATCTCATATAGGTTATAAGTGTGCAGTCATGTAAAACATTGCCACATTAGTCATTTTGTATAAGAAAATGTTAATAAGAGAAAAAAAGTGGAAAATGGCATGCTTCAGTCTGTATTTAGTCAATATCAGTTCTTTCTTTGGAAATGGGATAGTATGCTTCATCATTAGTCCTTTGGGATTGTCTTGGATCATTGGATTGCTGAGAATAGTTAAGTCATGGACAGTTCTTCATCAAACAATATTGCTGTCACTGTGTACAACATTCTCTTGGTTCTCCTCATTTCACTATCAGTTCATACAAGTCTTTCCAGGCCTTTCAATATCATCTTATAACCACACTCTCTGTCTACACATATACTGCTTTTAATTGCTCTTATAGGTAGTAAAGTTGTTAAAATTTACAAATATTATGTTGTCTTATAGAAATATAAACAGTTTAACCTTATTGAAGTTGTTTTTTCATGTTTCAAATAATTCAATCAATTATTCATTTATTACATGCATATTAAGCACATCAGGAAGTGTTTTGGCACTGAGGATAAATGTTCAAAAAGTCCTTATTGAAATTTTTACATTTTTTCTTTCTTGCTTCTTTTTTACCTTTTTATGTTTCCCTCAAGTCCTGTATTTAGAGGTCAAATTTTTTATTAAGCTCTGGCCTTTTAGTCAGAAATGTTTGAAGTCCTATATTTCATTAAATATCCCCTTTTTTACCATGAAAGATCATATTCAGTTTTGCTGGGCAGGTGATTCTTGGTTGTAAACCTAACTCCTTTGCCTTTTGGTATATTATATTCTAAGCCTTGTGGAAGCTGCAAAATCTTGTGTGATCCTGACTGTAGCTGCATGATATTTGAATTCTTTCATTTTGGCTGCTTGTAATGCTTTTTCCTTGATCTGTGAGCTCTGGAATTTGGCTTTGATGTTTCTGGGAGTTTTCATTTTGGGATCTCTTTCAGGTGGTGATTGGTGGAGTCTTTCAATTACTATTTTGCCTTCTGGTTCTAATATATCAGGTCACTTTTCTTTGATTATTTCTTGAAAGACATTGTCCAGGCTTTTTTTAAAATCATGGCTTTCAGGTAGTCAAATAATTCTTATATTATGTCTCTTCTGGATCTATTTTTTTAGGGCAGTTGTTTTTCAAATGAGAAATTTCACATTTTTTCTATTATTTTACTTTTTTGATTTTGTTTTATTTGTATCTTGATGTCTCATAGAGTCATTATTTTCCATTTGTTCAATTCTAATTTTTAAGGAATTATTTTCCTCGGTTACCTTTTTGTACTTTCTTTTACATATAGGCTAATTCTGTTTTTTAGGGAATTATTTTCCTCGGTAAATATTTGTATATCTTTTCCCATGCTATTGACTCTTTTTTCATGCTTCTCTTGCATTACTCTCATTTCTTTCCCCAATTTCCCCAATCTGTCTCTCTAATTTTCTTCTTAAGTCCTTTTTAAGCTCTTCTAGGAATTCTTTTTGAGCCTGAGGCCAAATTACATTTTTCTTTGAAATTTCACCTGTAGCCATTTTGGCATTATTGTCCTCCTTTAAATTTATGCCTTGATTTTCCCTATCACCATAGTAACTTTCTATAGTCAAGCATTTTTATTTGTTTATTTTTGTTCATTCTTATGCCTTTTTTTTTTTTTTTGTAACTTGGTGTTTTTATGTGAAATTTGGGCTGGTAGCTGGCCCTGGAGGAGTGATCTTGTTGCTGGCCTACTCCAGGGGTAGTGTTCCCTGTTGCTGGGTTGGTATGTCTGTTAGCAGGCCCTGGAGGAGTAATTTTGTTGCAAATCTGCCCAAGGGTTTGGACCCCCTGCTGCTGGGTTGTTACAGAAACAGAGTTTCTGTGCTGGTAGGCCCCAAAGGTTGGATCTGGATGTTAGCCAGCCTTGGGGCAGGGCTTCACTACTGGTCAGGAGTGGTGTCAAGGCTTCCCTGGTGGTTTGTGCTGGGGGTAGGATTGGTAGAGTGGGACCTTGATGTGCAGCTCAAGCTGCTCACTTGCCTAGAGGACTGCCGGTTTACAGGAGGGTGGGTCTCACTGTTGGATTGTTCCAGGCTTAGGACCTTGGTACAGGCCCCCTGCTGTGAGTCTTGCTGTTGCCACTACTGCCTAGGTAAGACAGACCTTTCCTGCCTGGATGGTAAGCTGCTTCCTTTCTCTGGAAACAATTCTGAGGCAGTTTTCCAGTTGTTTGGAGGAGAGGGCTACAGAGGGTTCCTTCCTCATTCTGCCATCTTGGCACTGGAAGTTTGCTGTATTTTAAATGGTATCGTAATATATACCACTACAGATAGAGAAATAATGAATTTACTAAGTGCTTACTGTGTTCTAGACACTGTGCTAGAAATTCTCATGTAAATAAGTGTTCCTTCTCAGGGAGAAAGACAGTATAGGAAGTAAAGTTGGGAAGGGGAAAAGATGCATGGTAGCATTGTGTAGACATGTCTCAGGAGTCTAATGAGGGTCTGATTTGGGGCAAGGTAATATAAAACATTATCTGTTAGAGCTAAAGTTATAGTACAAGGTTGTAGTGGGGTGGAAGATGGGAAGAGGGGGAGAAGAGACAACAATATACTCTCATTTATTCACCAATATGATGTGTAAAGCTGTTATATGTTAATTTTAAAAATAGATACCTCTTTTTACCACTTATGATAATATCAATGGTATATTCCCAGTAATAGAATTATTAGGTGTAGTAAGCTAGACAAGACTAGTGTAGCATATGGGATCTCTAAAATAGCCACCCCAAGTTCAACATACTTTATGGGTCTGCATCTACCAATTATAGTAGCATACAAATCCCTATTGGTATATTTGTTTACCTTTTATTCATAGTATACAATTAGTTAAAAGCAGAAAAATTAATGAAATAGCATAAAAAGAAAAGCAACAATGAAACATTTTTCTCATAAATGTTGGGTAGATTCTTCTCAGGAAAAGCATATTATCATTGTGGGAAGAAATAGTACCTTACATGGGTATAGGTCACACATGGGATCACACAGAGATATCTAGGGCACTCATATCCCCTAGATTTATGTGTTCTGATGATGTCATCATATGTCTTTCTCTGGGTTTGCACCTTTGCTTCCCACCAGTCTTTGTGTGACATATACATCCATTGTGTTTGCTGCAACCAGTTGGTACTTCCCTACTGATTGTCATGGCTTTGCTCTTTTCTTTTTTTTTGTTTTCAATGCAACAGACATTTATTTTATTTTTTCAGTTACATGTAAGGGTATTTTTCAACATTCATTTTCGTAAAATTTAGAGTTCCAAATTTTTCTCCCTCCCTCCCTTTCTTCCCCCCTCTACAAGACATCAACCAGGTTATATGTACAATGCACAAGTGCTCTTTTTATCAATTCTTTCTAACTGGGTGGAATAATCTATTTAATCTGGGCAGTAAATGAGCCTAACACTCATCAGAATTGGCTCAAAGACCATTGTGTCATGAGTTTGAGAGCTCACTGCCTTTCCTCAGCTATCTTGGCTCCATCCCAAAAGTCTGTCGCTTTGCTCTTTTCTGACTCAATATCCCTGTTTTTTCTATTCTCTGTTGGACAACTCACTATGTTGGTTTGTTAGCTTTAGCTCAAGTGTCACCTATTCCTATATAGTGCTTTTCTTGATACCACCAACTGCTATTCACTTCTACCTGGAATTATCTTGTATTTACCTTATTTAGAAAAACATCAATGTTTTGTGTGTCTACATCATGCTTCCTCCCTTGATAGAATGTAATCTTTCTGAATACAAGTATTGTTTTATTTTGTCTTTGTATTCCCAGTACATTGGATATATTTAATAAACAAATGCCTATTGATTTATTGTTCTCTTATCTACTTAACCTAAATTCCTGCCTTATATATATTCTTCAGTAGCAAAAACTAGTAGCTTTATTGTTTGTATTTTGATAGTGAAAATCTCACTATCTCCCTAAACTGGCAATCTATAGATTAATTTAGAAGGCCTGATTCCAAAAAAAAAAGAAAAAGAAGACCTGATTCCATAATCTCCAATTGTATAAAACATATACCATTCATTCATCCTTATCTCTTGCAGATACCTCAAAGGAATAAAAAGCGATAAATCACTTCCTTCATGTCATAAGTTTTCCACAGCTCCCTCCCTCTACCAAAAACATCACGTATAAAACAGTGCCAGGATTTGTAGGAAATATATTTTACATCCAGCCATATTGGATATAAAACTTCTCTTTTAAGACAGATTGGAGACTGTCTCAATGCTAGGGCTTGGGGCTAGTTATGTTTAATGAAGCTGCTGACATAATATTAACTTATATTGAACTTACAGTTCACTATGATGCCCAGATCTTTTTCAGGTCAACTTTGTAACCATACCTCCCTCATCTTATACTTGTGCTTTTGATTTTCTTTACCCATATGCAAGACTTTACATTTATATCTATTAAATTCAATCTTACTAGATGATTCAACTTGTGAAGATCTCATGAGATGATCCTTTGTATTGGCTATCTATAAAAAATATTTAAGCTGCTCCTAATCTGTAAACTTATAACTATAAGCTGTCTGTAAAACTATAGCTGGACCCAATCTGTAAAGGGTTTAATTTAATATGGGAAGAGCTTATTGGGAGGCTCCTCCTCTCCCACTGCCTCCCCCAGCCTGATAAGGAACAAGATTAAACAGCCTCCTTTCAATTTAAGCAAATACCAGGGTTTATTGAGATGAATAAACTTAGGGAAAAAGACAAAGAAAAATACAACATGTGAACTTGACCCCAAAAGACTCTCCACTTTCTCTCCTGCTGCCGCCGCCCCTCTTATTAGCTGCTTGTTCTGTAGCCACTGCCTGCACGCTCTCGGCTGCGCCCCCCTTTCTCCATAGCGTCCCTTCTCTTAGTCCTCTCTCCTTTCACTAACCAACAGCTGTGCCCACTCTCCATAATGTTCCCTCACATCTCCTACCAACCTACTGACTCCTTTTCCTACATCTTCACTACGTTTGTCTCTGTAGCCTCCCCCTCATCATCTAACCTCCCTGGTATATAAAAGACCTCTTTCATTGGGAACCCGGGCCAAGCCCCCATACACACCAAGCTAATTGGCTGGTACCCCCAGGCCACACAGGGTTTTCCTGCAAACCCCCATCTGGCTGGGTGGAGAGACCCAGGCAGGGCACGAGATTTTCCATGCTTATCTCCACGGGGCAGAGGAACCTGAGGTATATCCCTGCTGAGCGGGGTGTGGGTGTATGCGGCTTATGTGCCTGGGGTGGTTTCGGGGAGAGCAGTCGCGCTGGGGGAGGGATGGCCCATTCAGAATTCCTGAGGCTAATTTTAGCTGCTTATAGTCCCCCCTTTGCTTCGACAAGAAACACGGGGTGTTTCCTTGATGAAGCAATAAAATAACAGAATATCATAACCTATGCTAACAAACAATATAGGAAAGGAAAATTTTGTCCAGAGAGGCAATCCCTCATGGACTCACGCTTTGACAATGTCTACTAGAGGGAAGGCCTCTGCAGAAAATACACATTACAGATGGTGTATATAGGAAGAAACAAAAATGTCCATTTAAAATCTTTGAAATCTTGTCTTTGAAGAAGTATTGAGATGTCATCAGGGAAACTGGATTCTGGTCTGGACTCTGGTTGTCTCTGGACTCTGGCTGTCTTCTTTAGCTGTTGAACTGCTGGATTTTCACTAATCTTTAGTATAACATTGTCAAAATGTTCAAATTAAATAATGAAAGTTCTTCAAAATATAGCTCATATAAAACAAATTTAAACTTGATACATACAGTATATTACATATCCCTCCCCACTTGTTTCATCTGCAAATTTGATAAATATACCATGTATGCCTTTATCCAAGTCACTGATAAAAATGTTAAATAGCATAGGATTAAGCAACAGAACCCTGGAGTACTTCACTGGAGAGTAGATTAATAACTGCTCTTTGAATCCATCCAACCACTTCTTGCTAATCTATAGTTCTTCCAACTTCTTCAAGAGAATTATATGAGATAAGTAGCCCTGTTTTAGAAAAATAAATTGAACAAGTCATCAATGAGCTCCCTAAGAAAAAATCCCCAGGACCAGATGGATTCACAAATAAATTCTACCAAACATTTAAAGAACAATTAATTCCAATACTATTGTAATGATTGGAATAACACCACCTGCTGGAGACTTACTGTAGAAAAGCTCCGCCATGAAGTGAAGGTCTTTGAGGGCAAGACCAGGAGTCTTTCTTTGACATCAGGAAGTAACATCTGCTTATGGGAGGAAGAAGGGGGGAGCCTGGCGCTCTGACTGGCACTCTTTCCTGGGGACTCTGGCGGAGAGGGGAGCTAGAAATGTGCTCTCCCTTTAATAGATAGATGAATGTAGGCCTTTCCTTCTCTTTTTACCAAATTCTTATTCTCCTTAATAAATGCTTAAAAGTCTAACTCTTGCTAAAGCTTATAATTTATTGGCGACCACTCATTAGATATTTTAGACAGACTAGCTAGAATTTTAGCCCTTAACACTATATAAACTATTTGGGAAAATGGGCAAAGAAGGAATACTCCCTAATTCCTTTTATGACACAAACATGGTGCTGATACCTAAACCAGGAAGAGCAAAAACAGAGAAAGGAAACTATAGACCAATTTCCATAATGATTATTGATGCACAAATTTAAATAAAATACTATCAAAGAAATTACAGTAATATATCACAAAGATGATATGCTAGGAGCAGGTAAGATTTATAGCAGGAATGCCAATATTGGTTCAATATTAGTAAAAGTATCAGCAGAAATGACCATATCAATAATAAAACCAACAGAAATAATACAATAGATTTAGAAAAAGCTTTTGACAAAATGCAATATTTATTCCTATTAAAAACTCTAGAAAGTATAGGAATAAATGGAGCTTTCCTTAAAATGATAAGTAGTATTTATTGAAAACAAATTAAAAAAATTTTTTTTAATTTAAAAAACAAAAAAGCAAAAAAACAATTAAACAACAACAACAAAAAGAATGGGGCAGCTAGGTGGTGCAGCAGATAGAACACTAGCCCTGGATTCAGGCGTACCTGAGTTCAGATCCAGCCTCAGACGCTTCACACTTACTAGCTGTGTGACCTGGGCAAGTCACTTAACCCCAATTGCCTCACCAAAAAACAAAACAAAACAAAACAAAACTAATAGCAAGTATTATCTGTAAAGGGGATGATCTAGAAGCCTTCCCAGTAACCTCAAGGGTGAAGCAAGGATGCTCATTATCGCCACTATTGTTCAGTATTGTACTCAAAATGCTAGCTATAGCAATAAGAAAAGAAAAAAAAAGAAATTGAAGGAATTAAACTACCATTCTTTGCAAATGATATGATGGTGTACTTGGAAAATCCTAGAGAACCAACTAAAAACTAGTTGAAGTAATTAACAACTTTAGCAAAGTCACAGGATATAAAGTAAGCCCACATAAATCATCAACATTTCTGTATATTACCACCAAAGTCCAACAGGAAGAAATGAAAGAGAAATTCCATTTAAAATATGTTTTTGACAAGCCACTTGTCAAGAACATATAGAAAATGTACCCAAGAGATGAAGGTAAATATGCTTCAGTGTTCTGGGAATTCACAGGATTTTAATGCCATTGAAAGTTTAAAAGCTTTGAGGAAAGCTGTTTCTTAAAGTTATGCTTAATATCTAATGTGACATAAGTGTAGTTTCATGTGGTTTCATGATGAAGAATTATATATGTGTCAAAATCTTGGGAACTCAATGCCAAATCACGTACAAGTGATTATAGCAAAAGAGAACATTAAAGTTTTTTTGCTTATTTTTTAAAATTCATTTTTATTTTATTTTTGCTTCTAATTTCTCTCACTTCTTTACTCCCTCCCATCCCTCTTTTGAAGTCATGGTTCAAAATAATTTAAAAAGCAACAGTATAAAATTTAGTATAATACTATCATTTAGTTATATTTATTTAGTTCTTTTAGTACAAATTAATTGACTTCCATTCATTTAAACCATTCCATATATTAGTTAATAAAGTGGTTTACTTAAAATCCTTTTTAGTCACCTAGAAAAAGAATTTATATATCTTAATTAATTTAAGAATATTTAATTATTTTATACTTTTCTTTGTCTTTCTGAAATATCATTTATCTGTGTGACTGAATTATTTCAATGATTATTTTATAGGTGCGTTATAATGTGTCAGTGCTTACAAAAAGTGACCCAACTTTGGTGTTTTTCTTTCTGTTATGTTTTGCCGTTGCCACCATCTCCTTCAGCTTTATGATTAGTGTGTTCTTCAGTAAAGGTGAGTTAAAGGAATCTTATCTGGGAGTTGCTTAATTTTTCACACAGACTCAGCAGGAGTGGGGTTTTTTCAAGCTTTCCTGTAGGGTATCACTGCTATCCTATAACTTTCAAAAATTCTCATGGAGAACAGATGTTCTTACAGATTATTTAGACCTTTTAGAGTCAATTGTTTATTCTCATGAATTGCTATTTTAATTTGAGGAATTAGAGGAAAATAATTTTAAAATCTTTTTGCAGGACCCTTTGAAAATTAATAGTACAGTGCTTTTTTTGGTCATATGTCTATTTGGCATCCATTTTTAGGTTCCTTTCAACTCATGACAGGCTGGGTTCCCCCAAAGCCCCCACAAATGCATCAAGCTTTAACAGTCAGGCAGATGACACACACCAAACTCAAAAGCAGTCATTCAACTGAAATTCTTTGCAGGAACTGTAGCTGCAAAGCTTGTACTCCCCAACTTCCTGTGAAAAATGAGCAATAAAATCTGGAATCTATTCTCCCAGAAATGCATGGTGTCTCTGAGAATTATAGGCACTCACATAGCCCAGATATTTCAAACTTCTTGTATCACAAGGCTCTGGTTTATTTTCTCTTCCTGTGTCACAATGCTACTCATCCTGGGCACAGTATTTCTATTGTCAAGTCTCTCATCTGCTGCTAAATTTCCCTCAACTCACTTATCTCCTTAGTTCTGCTGCCCTGAATCATTGGGCTTGCTCCTTGCTCCTTGTGGTGTCTTTTGCTTAGCTAATAGCTTTAAGACATCATAGCTGGTGTGTGTGTGTGTGTAGTAGGGATGGGAAGGAGAGAGCATTACCCTATTCCCCATGAAACAAGGAGCAATTTCTTCTCAAGAGCTTAAATTCTTTTTTCATAGTGAGTGCTCAGAATTCTTAGATTTGTCTTCTGCCTTAATTGAAATCCCTAGAGGGCTTGAGGGCTTGTCTTTTACTTTAATATCTTTAGTGATATTATTCAGCTTTCAGCTAGCCAATAACTACCTGCCCTTTAATTTGATCAGGTTCATTTAAGAAGTTCATATTTCATAGAAGGATAATGAAGTATAAATATTTTTTATATATTTTGTTTTCAGTCAGTCAATAAACGTTTATTAAATCTATGTGCTAAGCATTATTTAAGATCTTTATTTAACACTTTATTTTCTGTTTTAAAATTCCCCTTATACTCTACAATTTGTCAGCTGGGCTGAGGGAAAACAAATTAACCCAGGGTTTCCTGATCAACTCCCCAAAACTACACTCTCTCACCACTTAAATCCCCCAGCAAATCAGCCATGATAGTCTTATCCACATTCCCAAATTTGGATAGGTCTCTAATAACTTGGAGACACTCAACATTGACCCTTAGAGCTTCTTTATTCAGTGCAATGTACTAACGAGTCTCAGCAAATTTCATGTGGCACACTTCTTAGCTAATCTGAAAAGGAACTCTTCCATCAAAGCCCAGGCCTATTTTAGCTGATGTGACTGGGGATTATACTCTCTCAAATACATAGTTATACAGTTTCAAAAATCATGTTACTCCTTGTCTTGGTATTTGCAAAAGCTTGTCTTGACCCAAAAACAATTAAAAAGAAAGTTGAGTTTCTCCACTTACAGGAAAAGTCCTATCTCAATAGAACTGCCCCCAAATATGAAAGATGTGAAGTTGACTGGAAGTCACCCATTCCCCTTTATTTGAGAGACCAAATTATACTAATGGAAAATTACTTTGGATTTTTGCAACATGTGAGGCACCTGAAATGTCTCTCATGGTTCCCTGAAATACAAAAGGAGATGCCAAGTGGTGGCAGACTAGCTCAAAAAGAAAATTTTAAAACTCAGAAAAAGTCAAAAGTTGTGTGGGATTCTCAGAAAGGGATCAAGCAATAGTAACCAGCTAAGGTGATAAAGTAATAGAAAAAGTACAATCCACCTCTTCCTCATGATTACAGCACAAAGACACAGAAAATTCAGTAAATGAGTCTTGATAGGAAAATCCATTTTTCTAGCCCAACTTGGCATAGAGATATAGAGATATGCAGACACTGGGGATGGAGTTTAGCCATCAGGTCCCTATGCAGAGTCTTCCAGTGTGAGGACTGAACTGGGACCTACCGCTATGCATTGGGACAGTTCAACACAGCAGGGCCTAATGTGTTGGGAACAGGAATAGGTGCCAACAAGGGACACTATTACTCATATCCCAGATATGAGCCACAGATCCCGTGTGGGCTGAGAAGGGAATATTGCACCTATGATTTGTAGAGCAGGGTAAGGAATGATGGTGGACTATGGCTCAGAGAAAATTAAGTAAGGAATAGCTATATGTTTCTGACCCTGGGAACAGAACATTCCTCATATGCCCCTAGCTCATTCTGTAGTCAGCAGCCACATAATTTGGACAGTGTGGTGGATGAAAGATGAAATGACTGAGAAAGCAAAGGTTCAAACTTCCAAACGTTATAATTTATTAAGAAGGGCATGCCAATTGCCCAACAAATCAGGACCAGTCACCTTCCTCAGCTTTGGTACTGGACCCTCAAATATAGGGGGAAAGAGATTTTTATACATTAAAAAAGTTAAATAATGCCAATTAAGTAAAAGGAAACAATTAACCAAGATACAATATTAGGTTATCTGATTTCTAATTGGAGGAAAGATCAGGGACTTTCCAAGGTAGGAGGGGGGAAATGAAAAGGTGCAACTCTCTGAAATAAGAAAAAGAGGTTCCCACTCCCCCCAAGTGTCTGTAAGCAATCAAAGAAACATGGAAACAATAACCGATCGATCAAAGGGGGCCAGTTTTCCGATAAGACATGTGGGTTGCTTGAGATGTACACTTGTGAGAAAACTCTTTGGATCTGACTGGGTTTCTGGTCAGCATAACTTACTTAGGTCCTTAGTTAAGGGCCTTTAAGCTTCAGGTAGAGATGGTCCAGCTTCCCAGACATTCAGGGCTCTGTTCAAATAATGCACTAAAGTTTTCTCCAAATTCCCACAATTGATTAAAGTTTTCTTACATGACAGAAATTCAACTAGACCCATAATTGAATAGAAAGGGAACTGAGCTAGCTCTAGAATTGAGTTATAATATAAGAGTCAATGTGGTTCACTCAATTCCAATCATATCTTACTTCTCCAGTCCCCTCAATTCCCTCAGCTAGGTAGGTGTTGCTCTGGACCTGCAGTTCCTTCCAGATAACTGATAGTAGTTGGGTCCACCAGAAGTTTACTGGAGTTCCAGCTAGGGGCAAGCTCACCCAGATCAGGAGCTTGCAAAATGCAGATGAGAAAGTAGTGATCTTGTCACCCTGCATCAAATTACTTTGGCTGTACTAAAAGCTCAGAAATCCCGAAGTGTGAGATAGTTGAAGAACATAGTCTATACTCAGAAAATGCAACAGCAGGTACAAAGAGAATTCAAAACAGAACCAAGCATGTTCCAGACATTCCTTCAGAAGTACACAGATCCTGGCCCATACAGAGCCTGTAAAATCCAAATTCAGGAATTAAGTATAAGACCATATGTAAGGTACCAAGAAAGAACATAAGTACATAAGTAACACAAGTGAGGTATTTTATTAACAAAATCAAAGGCAAAACTTTTTTAAAATCACATTAATGTGTAAAAACTAGGCACTTTTAAAAAAACTGATAAGCTAGTAGTTAATTCAATTTTTTAAAAGAAAGGAAAATTAATTTACCAGGATCAAAAATAAAAAAGGTGAATTCACAACAAATGAAAAAATATTTATAAATTATTCCAAATTGTTGACTGATTATTTGCCAGTAAAAAACTAATTAAATTAATAAATATTTACAAAACTATAAATTTCCAGATTAATAGCAAAATAAATAGAGGACTTAACCCAGTCTCAAAGATGAATTGAACAATCCATAAATGAGTTCCTAAAGGAAAAATCCCTAGGACCAGATGGATTTGAAAATAAAGTCTATAAAACATTTAAAGAATAAATTATTGGGGGCAGCCAGGTGGCACTCCTGGATTCAGGAGTACCTGAGTTCAAATCCGGCCTCAGACACTTAACACTTACTACCTGTGTGACCCTGGGCAAGTCACTTAACCCTCATTACCCTGCCCCCAAAAAATTATTTCAATAATAGCTATTTGAAAAATAAGAAAATAATGTATAGTATCAGATTCTTTATCTGATAACAAATATTGCCTAGATACCTAAACCAGGGACAGTGAAAACAGAAAGAAAACTAAAGACCAATATCTTTAATGAATATTGATACAAAAATTTTAAATTAAACAATAGCATAACACCATTTTCATTTTCTGTTTTTTTTGAGCTGGCTGTTACATGGTATAGTTTAGATCAACATTTTTATTTCAATCTGGGTATATCATTTTGGAGGTAGTGTGCTACAATATAAAGAGCCCCGGCTCTGAAAGAGATAGATTCAAATCACATCCCTGATACTTATTTCTTATGTGGGGGTAGGCAAATTGACTAGATGTCCTCCAAGGTGCCTTCAATTTAACTGTGGTCCTATGAATTTTTACTTCAAGTATGTTTCATGGAAATACTAGTGTTCTATGTTTATTCATCATCTTTTTCTTTCATAAAAGAGATCAGGTCATTTACATTTAATGTTACAATTTTTAGGGGTTTTTTTTTTTGCTCTTTTATGTTATCAAAAGGAGTTAACCCAAAGTGTAACAGAAGTAAATACTTCCATCCAGTTAATACCTGAATAAAATAATGGTCAGAACCCAATCAAAACTGAGAGAGTTAACACAATGGAAACCAGTAAAAGCCCCAATTAAGAGACTTGAATCTTGTGAATGCTGATTAAAGGAGCCATGACAGGGAAAATGTGAGTAAATAAAACACTAGTCACAATAAAGAAATACTATTAAGAAAAATCTTTGAGGTAATCATTTATTAAAAACATAACTACACAAGTATAAACCCACAGAGAAAACTCGATTTTCCTGTAAAGACCACAGGGATGACTGGAAGAAATGAAGCAAGATTTAAATAATGAGAGTAGAATCCAAATAAGAGCTTGTGAGGAAAAAATTTGAAGGAGATTATGTAACTTAGGAGGACCTTACCAAAGATACAGACTCACTAAAATATAGAGTGGAGCAAACAACTGAAAAACTCCAGGGGACAACAAGGAATTAGAGCAAAATTTAAATTTGTAAGTGGAAGAAATTGTAAGGTATTTGTTTTCAAAAATGATTGACCTTGACAAGTCAAGGAGAGAAAATATAACAATCATCATCTGAAAAAGCATAACCAAACAACATGGATATCATATTTCAAGAAATCACAAAGAAAATTGCCTAAATCTGTTAGAACCAGAAGAGAAAATGGAAGTAGAATGACTCCAATCACTTCTTGAAAAATACTTAAAATGGAAAACATTGAGGAATATCATAGCTAAATTCCAGAGCTTCTAAGTAAAATAAAAATAGAACATGCTGTGGACATCCAGAAAGATTTTAAGGGGTGGGACCATGTGGGTTACTTAATAGTTTTTTGTTTTTATTTTTGGTGGGGCAATGAGGGTTAAGTGACTTGCCCAGGGTCACGCAGCTAGTAAGTGTCAAGTATCTGAGGCCGGATTTGAACTCAGGTCCTCCTGAATCCAAGACCAGTGCCTTATCCACTGCGTCACCTAGCTGCCCCCTCCAGGAAGATTTTAGTGACCAAAGAGCCATAGTCATGATCATGTGGAAGCAACTATCTTGAAATAGAAAAAATATAATTTTCCAAAGCCTTACAATCTAGAATAATTTGTCCTATAAAGTGAAGTATAATTCTTTATGGGTAAATGGACCATTTTTAGAATTATAAGATTTTCAGGCACACAGAAAATACCAGATCTGAATGAGAGAACCTTAAAATGCAAACACAAGAGTCAAGGAAACCTAGAAATATGCATTCATTTGAGCAAATGGAAGAGGCTCAATGATGAGTTATTCTAATTTTATTTTTAAAATATTTTCCCCCTTCCTATTTATTTAGAATTTTCCCCACCTTACATGTGAAAACAAATTGTAACAGTGATTTTTAAAACTTTGTGTTCCAAATTCTCATCCTTCTTCCCTATCCCCACCTTAAGAACTCAAGCAATTCAATATGTTATATATGTGCAGTCATGCAAAACATAGCTGACAAAAAAAACTTTAGAAAAAGGAACTAACAACAACAACAACAAAATATACTTCCATCTGTATTCAGTACCATCAGTTCTTTTTCTGTAGATAGATTGGATTTTTCATAAGTCCTTCGGAGTTGTCTTGGATCATTGCATTGCTGAAAATAACTAAGTCATTTGCAGCAGATCATCTCACAATATTGCTGTTATTTTGTATACAGTACATTTTACTCTGCATGAGCTCATGTAAGTCTTTCCAGGTTTTTCTGATAGCATCCTGCTCATCTTTTTTTAAAAATAGTAAACTACATTTATATAGTACTTTAAAGGGAGATTTCCTTGCAAAACACCCATGAGGTTGATTATTGGAACAACAATAATAGGTAACATTTATATGGTACCTTTTACCTGACAAAGAATTTTCTTCACAAAGTTCAGCAAATCATCATCATCATCATGATCTTGCATTGCTCTTGCCTGTGCTTCAAATTATTTTCCCCAATTACTCTTTCAAAGTGTGTTTCCCTCCATCCTATTCACTCCCCCAAGATATTTACTCTATTTTCTATCTTCTTTTACCTTATTCCTCCTCAAAAGTGTTTTGATTCTGACTGCTTCTCCCCCAATCTGCCCTCCCTTCCTTCATCCCTCCCCCCTTATCTCCTTCCCCCTCCCACTTCCCCACAGGGCAAGATATATTACTATACCCACTTGAGTGTATAAATTATTCCCTCTTTGAGCCAATTCTGATGAGAGTAAGGCTCATTCACTCCCCTGCTTCCCCCCATCTTCACCTCTACTCCATAAGCTTTCTCTTCTTTTATGTAGAGATATTTTACCCCATTCCACCTCTTCCTTTCCCTTTCTCCCAGTGTGATTCTCTTACCCCTTAATTTTATTTTAAAGATGTCATAATAGGGCACCTAGGTAATACAGTGGGTAAAGTACCCACCCTGGACCCAGGAGGACCCAAGCCCAAATCTGGTCTCAGACACAAGACACTCACCAGCTGCTCTACCCTGGGCATACCACCCCACCCTGACTGCCCCGTAAAAAAATAGATAAACAAAAAATAAATGCTTTACAGATATCATCCCTTCATAATCAATTCCCACCTGTGTTCCCTGTCTAAATTTATTCCTATCATTTGCCCTAATCCTGAGATAGTTCTTCTGAGTTAGAAGTATCAGCTTCCCATGTAGGAATGTAATAAACAGTTTAACCTTTTAACATCCCTGATAATTTCTTTTTCCTGTTTACCTTTTTATGATTCTCTACGGTCTAGTATTTGAAACTCAAATTTTCTATTCAGTTCAGGTCTTTTTATCACTAATGTCTGAAAGTCCTCTTTTTCATTGAAGTCCCATTTTTCTTCTGAAAGATTATACTCAGTTTTGATGGGTAGGTGATTCTTGGTTGTAATCCCAATTCTTTTGTCCTCTGGAATATCATATTCCATGCCTTCCAGTCCTTTAATGTAAAAGCTGCTAGATCTTGTGTTATACTGACTGTGGCTCCACAATACTTGAATTGTTTCTTTCTGGCTGCTTACAGTATTTTATCCTTGACTTGGAAGCTCTGGAATTTGGCTATAATATTCCTGGAAGTTTCCATTTTGGCATCTCTTTCAGAAGACGATTGGTGGATTCTTTCCATTTCTATTTTACCTTCTGCTTCTAGAATATCAGGGCAGTTTTCCCTGACAATTTCTTGGAAGATGATGTCTAAGATCTTTTTTTGATCATGGTTTTCAAGTAGTCCAGTAATTTTCAAATGATCTCTCCTGGATCTACTTTCCAGGTCAGCTGTTTTTCCAAGAAGATATTTCACATTGCCCTCTATGTTTTATCCACATTTTTTTCTGTCTGTTCATATTGCTAGCCTATATCTTGACTTTTAACTTCTTAAAGTGGAACACTACTTCCAGGGTGTACTGTCCCAAGCTTCTGGGGGTCCCAGGTGGTATGATTTAAAGAGAGGCAGGTTCTCCACTCCCTGTCCTGTGCTCTGGTCTATAAATAGCCTACTTGCTCTTTAACCCAGAAACAAAATTCTGTTTCACTGTGATTGCAAGCTCCAGGCAAGCCTGTGACCCTCCCCATCCTGGGCAGCTGCCACTCAAGACTGCTTCTTCTTTCCTAGCATGAGCAAGGCAACTGAGTTCTGCTTCAGCACCAGCAGAAACCTCTGTAATCTCCTCCTGGCCAACTGCTCAACCCTCTCACCAGATCTTGAACTTATTTCCAGAAGGAGCCACCACTGCAGCTAATTATGGGGGGTCTCTTTCTCTGATGCAGCCTGCCTGTGGCTGTATCTATGTTGGCACAACTGCAGGGTTGGGCTCCACTTCCACCCCAGTACAACAGACCTTTCCTGCTGACCTTCTAAGCCATCTTTGGCTGAAAAATGATCTCATCCCATCCTTTTGTGTGTTCTGCTGCTCCAATTGTCTTATGGCATTATTTGGAGGTTTTGGGAGTGATCATGTGGGGAGCTTGGAGAGGTTATTTATTGCCTTTCCTCCGCCATCTTGCTGGAGCTCCCCTTCCATCTCTAATTATATTTTAATGGGTAAGAAGAGATGTGTTATTTCAGGATGCCACTATCTTGAAAGGCCATAGAAGGAGTTAAGGAATAAACAAACTCAGGGTGTGATTGTGATTTTGTTCTTTTTGTTGGTCCTAAGGAAGAAAATAAAGGAAGAGAAAAGGACCACACTAGAGAAGAGATCAGGAAAAAATGGGAGAACTCACTATTTCAAGATAAATGGGGTACCCAAGAAGAAGAGTATATAACCATGAACAACATATACACAGATTTTCATGTCAAAATAAAACTCAATGAGGAAATGAAGAATACAGAAAAGGCAAATGGGGTTATATAAAGGGAGAGCAGATGTGGGGAAGGAATTCTTACAAGCAAAACAAATATCAATTTTAGAGGTGAGAAAGATTAAGATTCATAGATCAGGGTCTGCCCTTGGTGAAGGAGAAAAATATTAATTAGATCACAAAATACCAATGTTAATTAGATTCCATTTCTTTCTACATCCCCTTTCTCTTTGTAAAGGAGGGTAAGGGGAAAAGAGAGAACACTTAAAACGACAAGCATGAATGGAAGTAACTCACCCATAAAAGGATATGGTATCAGAATGAATTAGGATGTACAGTTCATTCATATGTTGTTTGAAACATCAACATTTACAGTGACTGTCTAGAGCAGTATTTATTATACTTAAGGTAAGTTCAGAAAAGCAGAAGTAGTATAACAATTCCAGACAAGTTAAAAGTAAAAATGGGCCTGGTTAAAAGAGCTAAGTATTTTTATTTAGTCATTTGAGTCATGTCCAACTCTTCATGACCCCATTTTGGGCAAAGATACTGGAGTGGTTTGCTGTATGCTTCTCTAACTCTTTTTTACAGACGAAGAATTCAGGCAAACAGGGTTAAGTGACTTGTCCAGGGTCACACAGCTAGTAAGTGTTTAAGGAGGCATTTGTAGATGAGTCTTCCTGATTTCAAGTCTAGTACTCTATCCACTGTACCACCTAGCTGTCCCCAAAGAGATAAGTAGGGAAACTATATTATGATAAAAGGCATGCTGATAGATAATGTAATGATATCAGTACTTCATACACATAAACACACATACTCTGATTAACACAGCATCTAATTACTTGAAGAAAGAAATTAGTTGAATCATAGGAAGAAAGAAAAAGTAAAATGATAATAGGAATTTCACTGTGCCCCTCCAGACCCCTAGAAATATAACAAAAAATAAAGAAGAACCAGAATATAATTTTAGAAAAGTTATAAAACTCAGTTATGAAAAAAACTTAGTTATGACAGATTTCTGTATATTAATGAATGAAAATAGAAAGAAACATGTTCATTTCTCATCTCTGATTGACACCTTTTCAAAATTGACCTTGTTTTTTGACAAAATTAACTCATAAATAACTGGTAAAGCAAAAATACTAAAACATACAATAATTTAATAGAATAAAAATTATAGTAAGTTACTTTTGAAAAAGTAAGATTAAGTAATTTATACTAAATAATTGGTATATTAAGGAAGAAATCATGGAAGCAACAGATAATTTTATAAACAACAATGACAACAGTGGACAATATCCAAAGCTTGTACCAAAATAGTCTTTAGGGGAAAAATTATATCATCTTAATGCTTCCTATCAACAAAAGAGAAAGATAACAAATTTTAAGACTATAACCAAACACAAATATATATATTCTCAATGTCAAAGAAGATAAATGGAATTACATATAAATATTTCATTAAATTGATAAAAATTAAGAGCTAATTTTTAAAAGAAGTGAAAGAGATAAATTATTTTTCATCAGATTTTTTAAAAAGTGAGGAAAACAAAATTGTCACTCTAACAATGAAAGAGACTACAACAAATGAAAAAAAAATTTTAAATCATTAAAAAGTATTTTGCCTAATTATATAACAACAAAACTAATGATTTAAGATAAACTTTATATATGTGCATATATGTATAAATACATCATTGTATTGATCAGAGTAGCTAAGTATTTTAAAGTTGATTGTAATTACTATAGTAACATATTTATAGTCTACTTGAATATCCCAATTATGTAAGGTAAGATTTTCCACTATTCCTTTTCTTTATTGCCTAGTATATTCCCCACTTCCAACTTTTTTTCCTTCCAGATAATTAAAACATAAGAAAACCACTCCCAGACCCTCTCCTCTTCTTTAATTGACTCTCTGTATGATTCCTAATGATATTACGGTTCTGAGGGGACACTTTTATTATTTTCTTACCCCCATTTGGAATGAAAAGACAATATAAGAATAGCTATTTCATTTTGGGGTTCCTTTTAGTAGATGGTTCACTAGATTCTTTACATTTTCATTTTCTTTTCTTGTTCCAATATATCAGGGAAGTTTTCTTTCAAGAATTCTTGAAATATGGTATGCAGGCTTTAAAAAAAGAAATCATGACTTCCACTTAGTCTAATGATTCTTAAATGATCTCTCCTTGATGTTTTCTACATTTTCTTTTATTTTTTCAATCTTTTGACTTGACTTTTACTATTTTTTTGTTGATTCAAGGAGTCATTAACTTTTTTTTGTGGGGCAATGAGGGTTAAGTGACTTGCCCAGGGTCACACAGCTAGTAAGTGTCAAGTGTCTGAGGATGGATTTGAACTCAAGTACTCCTGAATCCAAGGTCGGTGATTTATCCACTGCACCACCTAGCTGCCCCTTGAGTCATTAACTTTTTTTTGGCTTGTACATTCTAATTTTTAAGGAGTCTGTTACTTGAATAAGGTTTTACATTTCTTATACTAAGCAGTTAAACTCCTTCTAAGTCTTTCCTACAGAGTTCTCACTTTTTTTCCCATTTCTTTCATGTAGTGTTTTCATTTAATTTTAACCTAGAAATGCCACTTTTAGTTCTGTTCCCCAAATAAATTTCAAAAAAACTAAAAGGACTAGTGCTTGCAAAAATATTTATAGCAGTCGTGCTTTCTTTAATATCACTAATGACTCAGATGAAGACATAACTAGTATGCCTCTAAAATTTGTAGATGTTATAAAACTCAGGGGGTACTTATTAAACTGGAGGTGAATAGGAATGAAAAAACAGTTTAATGTTATGGGAATAGGAATCAAAAAACAGTCTAATGTTGTGGGACAAGATAATGTGATGGTAAGATGAAGATTAATAAAGATAAATATAAAATGCTATAATAGCCTATGTATATTATTTGTTGGAAATTATTTTACCCTTCCCTTTTTTTGTAGCTAACCTAGCAGTCGCCACAGGAGGTATTCTCTATTTCTTCTCCTATCTTCCATTCTTCTACATCAGTTTTAACATCTTCAGCATGACTCATTATATGAAACTACTCTTCTGTCTCTTTTCAAATGTTGCCATGGCCTTGGGAGTACTGTTTATGATCAAACTTGAAGGAAAAGGTAAGCATAGTTTTTCTCAATTGTTTCTTCCTTGTTTTGGTACCTAGAAGCAGTGGAGATAAGGGTAGTTTAAATAATACTAGCCTGATTTTTTTTCCATGTAGAACTATAAGTGCCAAAGCTTTGGCTTTTTTTAGTCAGTGAAAATTAACTTTTATCTTTCAATATATTTAAGTGTAACACTTTAAAAACACATTTAAAAGTAATTAGCTATTTTTCATCTTTAATGCATTTTAGTCCATGAAAATCCTATCATTAAATAAGCATTTACTGAATGTCTACTATCTCTTCCTGACTCCAAGCAGTTTATAGGTTATTTGGAGATATAAGACTAATACTTGTGAAATAATTAGGACATACTTATTATTAGGACATACTTATATACTATATGGTACATACTATATATTAAAGGAACTTTAGGAGTTTAGAGATATTAGAAAGAAATATTGACTGGAATATTTCCTCACTTCATTGAGAAGATTGACCTGAATTGGGCCTTAATTTGTAAGATTTGTCTAGGAATAGAGAAATTGAGAGGGCATTTGAAGGTACAGAAGACATGTCTGAAGTCACGGAAGTGGAAATGAGAATTTTCCTGAAAAGTGAATAGATTTGGTTAATTTGAGTGCAGGGTGCATTCTGGAGATTAATGGGAAACAAGTTGATAAATAGGGTCATCCTGGATTATGGAGGGCCTTGTGAATAAATCTGAAAAATATGTACTTAATTCAGGAAGCAATAGTGAACATTGTAGGTAAGTGTATAAAAGTGCTCTTAAAAGGTAATTAAAAAGGTAATTTATCTCTTAAAAGGTAAAAGGGGAGTATAGAGTCCAGGGGAACAAAAGTCATATAGACCAGTTCAGAAAATTGTCTTGGTAATACAGACATGAGATAATGTGTAGCAGGACCAAAATAGTGCTGTTACTAATCAAGAGGAATTTATTATTTATTAGAAAGTATTTATTGATTTCTTCCCTTTGATTTTTCAGCCAATATAGAAATTGTCGTAGGTAGGTGGTGCAGTGGGTAAGAGTGCTGGATTTGGAGTCAGAAAAACCTGAGTTCAAATCCTGCCTCAGACACTTAGTAGCTATATGATTCTGGGCAAGTCACTTAACCTCTCATATCTTCAGTTTCCTTTACTGTAAAGTATAATAATAATAATAATAATAATAATAATAATAATAAATATAATAATAGCACTTTTCTCATAGAATTGTAAGGATCAAATGAAACATTTATAGCACTTTGCAGAATCTTAAGGCACTATGTGAACACTAGCTATTATCATTATTATATATAAATACAACAAAGTTCTATTGATTTTTTTAATTTAAATTTTAAAAATTATGAACCTGAGTATAGTCAACAAACTTGAACATTTCTATATACAAAGAACAAAAGAGAATATTGCATGCCAAGCCATGTATGTTTTGTTTAAGTATATGCTAAATTTAGCATAGTAATAACAAGATTTCCTTGTTCATATCCCTTCTGAACTTTTTTCTTTTATATTAAAGTGTTTTTTTCTCTTTATTTTTGACGTATCTCTCACTACCTACTTATTCACTTTGCCCCAAATAGAAACCCTTCCTTGCAACAAATATGCATAGTCTTGATTTTTCATAAAGTCATTTGCTTTTGTTTGCTCAATCCTAATTTTAAGCAATGATTTTCTTCAGAGAGCTTTTGTATCTCCTTTTCCATTTGGCCAATTTGGCTTTTCAAGCTGTTGACTTTTTTTCATCACCCTCCTTCATCACTCTCATTTCTCTTTCTTTTTTTTCCTCTACCTCTCTTACTTTTCCCTCTACTTCTTTTACTTTATCTTCAAAGTCCTTTTTGAGCACCCCTGTGGTCTGAGACCAATTCATATTCTTCTTGGAAGCTTTGGATATAGGAGCCCTGATGTTGCTATCATCTTCTGAGGGTGTATCTCAATCTTCCTTGTCACTAAAGAAACTCTCTATGGTCTGCATATTTCTCTGTCTGCTCATCTTGCCTGTCTTTTACTTGACTTTTAACTCCTTCTTAAAGTGGGGCACTGCTTCCAGGATATACTGTCCCAAGCTTCAGGGGTTCAAAGATGGTGTTTAAGAAGGGGCAGGTTCTTCACTTGCCTGGCCTGTTCTCTGGTCCATAGATAACCCCAGGCCAACTTGCTAAGTAACTAGGCAACAAAACTTTGTGTGATATGATTGTTAGCTCTGACTAGCCTGCTCCCCTCCCACACCTGGACCACCACCACTCAAGCCTACTTCCTGGTTCCCAGCAGGGGTGAAACACCCAAGATCCACCTCAGCACCAGCAGAGACCCTTGTAATCTCCCCCTGGCAAACTGCTCAGCCTTCTCACCAGACAGTGGGCTTACTTAGTTCCAGATGATACAGTTGCTGCCACTGATTCAGAGCCTCCAAGGGTCTGTTTCTCTGGTGAGGCCTGCCTGGGACTGGATCTGTGTCAGCGTGACCATAGGGTTGGGCTCCACTCCAATCCTGGCATAGCAGCCCCCTCCTGCTGACCATCTAAGCCATCTTTGGCTGGAAAATGGTCTCAATCCATTCTTTTTGTGGGTTCTGCTGCTCCAGGAATTGTCTTTTGGCATCATTTGGAGGTTTTTTGGAGTGATCGTGTCATGAGTTCCCAGAGCTTATTGGTTTTCCTCTGCCATCTTGGCTCTGCCCTTTCTTTCAACAAATATGCATAATCAAGCAAGAAACCAACTCATTTGACATGACTAAAAATGTCTCACTCTGCACCTCTTGTTCATTATTTCTGACAAGCTTCCCTATTAAGCTTCTGATATAAAGAATGGTCAAGCATCTATCAGTGCTCTCTAGTTTTTCGAAGGTTTTTTTTTTTTTATGTTACTGTGGTCATTGTGTAAATTGTCCACTGGTTCATTTCAAACCATTTTATAAAGTCTTCCTAGGTTTCTCTGGAGCCATAATTTCTTATGACACAATAAATAATCCTTTATATTAATGTGTGATGTATTCAGCCATTCTTCAATTTTGGGGCACCTACTTGGTTTCCATTTATTTTCTACAATAAAAAAGTACTGCTATATTGTTGTAATTATGAGTCCCCTCTCTCTGTTGTATATGACTAGTAGTGTTATCACTAAGTCAGTGGAGATACATATGTATTACTATCCTCTGATTGCTTATGTTTTGGGGCATGGCTTTTGTTCCTACATATTTGTAGTGTTTCCTTATATATGTCAGATGCTAGGTCTTGTGAGTGCTTTGAATTTGCTCATATAGAAGGTTTTCAACTTTATGTAATTAGATTTTTCTATTTAAAGTTGTTCTACTAAGATTACCACTGTCCTTTGTTTTGTTAAAAATTGTCCCTGTAAAAAAAAATTGTCCCTGTAGCCCTAACTGTGAAAAGTATCTCTTTCCCTTTTCTTCTTTTTTTAAAAGTAGTGTAACTTTTTATAGATAGATCATATATTAATTTTTAAATATAATTTAATTTCTCATAAATAAGCATTTTTATTTTTAAATCCCACATCCTTCTTAAAAAGAAAAAAAAAAGAAAACTTTTGTAACAAATGTGCATAGTGAAGCAAAACAAATTCCCATATTATCTATGTCTAGAAGTATATCTTTTATTCATCTTAATTCTATCAGGAGGTGGGTAACATAGTTTATCACTGGTCCTCTTGAATCTTTGTTGGTCATTCATTACATGATCAGAATTCTTAAAATTTTTTCAGAGTTGTTTGTCTTTATAGTGTTGTTGTTAATATATAAATACTCTCTTGGTTCCACTTACTTCACTTTGCATAAGTTCATGTAGGTCTTCCTAACTTTTTCTGGAATGCCCCCTCATCATTTTTTTACAACTTAATAGTATTTCATTATGTTTATATAACATTATTTGTTCAGCCATTCCACAATTGATAGGAATTTCCCTTAATTTCCATTTTTTTGCCTCTACAAAAAGATCTGCTGTAAGTATTTTTGTACACATGGATGCTTTTCATCTTTATTTGATCTCTGAGGTATAGGACTAGTAGAAGAATTGCTTGGCCAAAGGGTATATACAGTATCACCTATTACCCAACTCTCACCCGTGGCTCCAAGAAGCTGTAGCATGCACAGCAGCCATACCTCAGAAAAACTGTCTCAGCAGATGGACCACACCATGTTGAGGGTAACTAATGGGCCTCAAACCTGTTGGTAAGTTAAAGAGGTGTCTATCCCAAGCACATGAAGATTTTCCCCTGGTGGAATAGGTGGATGAGAACGATTTGTTCCAACAGCCATGAAGGCAGCTGAAGCAGCATTGTGAAGTGCTTAGAGCTTGGTCAGACATTAAGGATGCCATGGTTATCCACTGCTTCCCAGGCTATCATCGGTTATCCTGAATTTTTTCTTGCAACTAGACTTCGGTGATTCTGGAAGAGAGTGGGACTGTCAAATTTATGCAACTCTGCCTCACTTAAATCCAATTCATGTGCAAGTCAAGCCATTACCTTCTGATGTAACTGTTTCTCTTTGAAAACAAAGGATGAATAACAATTGACATTTGGGGCAAAGCCCCAAGTTGCCTTCCAAAATATTTGGACCAGTTCATACCTTTAACAGCAGTTTATCAATGTACTTGTTTTCTCATTGCCCCTCTGACACTTTTCATTTTCCTTTTTTGCCATCTTTGACAATCAATCTGATGGTTGTGAGATGGAACATCAGAGTTGCTTTAATGTGCATTTCTCTATTATTTGGAACGTATTTTCATATTGTTATTGATAGCTTGGATTGCTTCCTTTTGAAAAAATGACTTTATATCCTTTGGCCATTTATCAGTTGGGTAATAGCCCCTATTCTTAAAGATTTGAATCAGCTCTTTATATAACTTTGAAATGAAAAGAAATTTATCTCAAAGAATTTTCTTGTTAAATGTTTCCTTTCTAATTTTAGCTGCATTGACTCTGTTTTTGTAAAACAAAAAAAAATTATCTAATCAAAATTGTCCACTTTATCTTCTCTGATCCTTTGTTTGGTCATGAACTCTTCCCTTATCCAAAGATTAACAAGGTAGGTTGTTTTTTGCTTTGCTCCTTTAATTTATTTATGATTTTACCCTTTATGACTAAGTAATGTTACCATTTGGAGCTAATGTTGGTATGTAGTATGAGGTACTGATCTAAACCTAAATTCTTCCATTGTTCTTTCTAGTTTTTGTTCAGTAGTGAGTCACTGCCCTGCTAGCTAGTCTTTGGGCTTGAAGAATACTCAGCTGTGCTAGATTGTTTCTTTCTGTAAGTTGTATAGCTGATTTGTTCCACTGATTGACTTAAAAATAAAAATAAAATACTTAAAAATAAACCAGTAGCAAATTATTTTGGTGATTGCTGTTTTCAAGTATAGGGTGAGGTCTGGTACTGCTGGACCCCCTTACTTTTCACTTTTTTCATTATTTCCTGCGATATTTTTGACCGTTTGGTCCTAGGGTGAATTGTTATAATTTTTTTCCAATTCCATAAAGTAATCCTTTGCTTGCACTGAATAAATAAATCATTTAGGTAGTGTTGTCATTTTTACTATATTGATTCAGCTTCCCTATAAACAACAAATATTTCTCCAATTAGTTATGTTTGTATTTACATAAAAAGTAATTTGTGGGGGCAGCTAGGTGGCACAGTGGATAGAGCACCAGCCCTGCAGTCAGGAGTACCTGAGTTCAAATCCGGCCTCAGACACTTAACACTTACTAGCTGTGTGACCCTGGGCAAATCACTTAACCCCAATTGCCTCACTAAAAAAAAAAAAAAGTAATTTGTGGGGGGGCAGCTAGGTGGGGCAATGGATAGAGCACTGGCCCTGGAGTCAGGAGGACCTCAGTTCAAATCCGACCTCAGACCCTTGACACTTACTAGCTGTGTGACCCTGGGCAAGTTACTTAACTCCCATTGCCCTATGTGATGTTTAAAATCTAAATTGTGGTCGCCTTAAATCAGAAGCTTCAGCACCAGTCTAGCCTAGAGTTCCAGCCTGGTTGGGTTCTTCCTGAAGTCCTCCTCCACGAGCCTGCTTTAATCAGGAACCCACTAGCAAGCTGTTTGTGGAAGCTTTTTATAGATCTGGAACAGAGGCTGTCCTTACACACTGCTTCAAAGTGATTGGTTGGTGTCATCCAAATCCATTGGCTTTGAAGGTGTTCTCAAGTTGAGTTCACAGTCTAGTTTCTGAGAACAATACCGTTTTAAGGGATAGCCAGGTGTGATTACAATCCAATTAACTTGAAGTAGCTTAATCAGCAGTCAATCACTCTCACTTGATTCAATCAGTATAGATTAATCTCCAGGTGGGTCTTTGAGTATCTGCTAAATCCCATTATTTCATCACACCTGTAAAACAAAACAAAACAACAAAAAAAGTAATTTGTAATTGTATACAAAATGTATAGAGTTCCATTTGTGTGTGTCTTGGTAGGTATATGCCCAAGTATTTTATATAATCTTTAGTTATTTTGAATGACATTTCTTTTTCTCTTCCTGTTGGGCTTTGTTGTGGGCAATATATAGAAATGATACATTATATGGATTTATTTTACATACTGAAAGTTTATTGAAATTATTCATTTACTCAATTAATTTTAATTGATTCTCTAGTAAATTGCCATTTTATCTTAGAAAAGCAATAATCGTATTTTCTTTGCTTATGATTACTCATTTTTTTCTTATCTTGCTTCTATAGCTAATATTTCTAGTATGATATCATAAGTAAGAATGATAATGGATAATTTTGCTTTACTCTTGATCTTACTGGATAGACTTCTAGTTTATCCCCATTATATATAATATTGACTATGGATTTTATTTAATTGCTTCTTACTATATTAAGGAAAGGCCCATTTATTCTTAAGTTCTTAGTGTTATTTGTTAGAAAGCCTTTTAATCACCTTGATATTAGCTAGCATTTATATAGCACTTTAAGGTTTACAGAGTACTTTACATATTTATCTCAATCCTTTCTATTGATATAATAATGATTGTTTTGGGGGATTTTGTTTTTAATATATAGCCTATTATATTTAGTTTTTTTTATATTGAACCAAGATCATGTTCCTTGTATAAATCCAAACCAGTCAGAGTATATGATCTTTTAGATAAGTTGCTATGAACTCTTGGCCAACATTTTAGTTAACATCTTTTCATCAATGTTAATTAGGGATGTTGGTCTATAGTCTTTTTATTCTCTTTAATAAATGCTTAAAAGTCTAACTCTTGTTAAAGCTTATAATTTATAGGCGACCACTCATTAGATATTTTAGAAGACTAGCTAGAATTTTAGCCGTAACAGGAAGAAAGGGAAAGGGAAAAGTAGAAGGTGGTAAAGTAGCTCACATAAAAGAAACAAGAGAAAGCTTATGGAGTGGAGAGGAAGATGGGGAAGGAGTTGGGGAGTGAGTGAACCTTACCTGATCAGAATTGGCTCAAAGAGGGAATAACATATACATTCAAGTAGATATAGTAATATATCTTGTCCTGAGGGAAAGTGGGAGGGGAAGGGGAAAAGATGGGGAGAGGTGAAAGAAGGGATTTGGGTGGATTGGGGCAGGGGGCAGTAAAAAGCAAAACACTTTCGAGGAGGAATAGGGTGAAAGAAGATAGAAAATAAAGTCAATATCAAGGGGAGGGAATAGGATGGAGGGTAATACAGTTAGCTATATATCTATATCACTATAACTGTGAAAGAAATGGTGAGCAGGATGCTATCAGAAGGACACATGAAAAATGCAAACCGTCAACAGAGAAGGAACTGATGGTATCTGAATACAGATTGAAGTATAATTTTATTTGTTAGCTCCTCTTTCTGAAGTTATTTTGTCTATTTTCTTTCACAACCTGACTAATGTAAAGATGTTTTGCATGACAGCACATGTATGACTTATATTGAATTGCTTGATTTCTTAGGGAGGGTTGAAGAGGGAGGGAAGAAGAAAATTTAGAACACAAAGTTTTAAAAAATCAATGTGAAAAAAATGTTTTTTACATGTAACTTGGAGAAAATTCTAAATAAATAAGAAAAGGGGAATCCATGGGCTGAATCCTATAAGGCAGTGATAGAGAGAGCCTAGAGGTGAGAATCTAGAATGAACATCTTGGAAGCTTTGATTTTATCAAGAATATGGAGAAAAGAGAGAGATCAGGTGATTGTAGGGATCATGAAACAGAATGAGGATCTGGAGTAAACAGAAAGAGAAGATAGATAATGAAGAGACTAAGAGAAGTAATTTTTGGAAAGGGGCACAAAAATTTAAGTAATGAACATGTCTAGGTGAAGGAGAGGAAAGGAAGGGGAAATCTATTTGACTGTGAGGGGGAAAAAGTAGATAAAGAAATCTATAACCAGATAAAAACAGAAGAGAAGAACTAATAAATAAAACCTTAAAGGGAAAGTGTTCGTAACAAATGAGAAGAAGGCATCAGGGGAAGGGAAAGAGAGCCAGTGAGAAGACCACTTTAAAAATTAAGTGGAGGGCAGCTAGGTGGTGCAGTGGGTAGAGCACCAGCCCTGGAGTCAGGAGGACCTGAGTTCAAACCTGGCCTCAGACACTTGACAATAGCTGTGTGACCCTGGGCAAGTCACTTAACCCCAATTGCCTCACCAAAAATGAATAAAATTAAATGAAGGAGCATAATATTGTGTTTATAGTAGAAGGGGGGAATAATACCTTTTAAAAAGACCAATTTTAAAGACAGATGGAAATATAACTCATAACTTTAAATGTGAATGAATTAAATAATACAATAAAACAAAAAAGTGACAGATTGTTTTAGAAAACAGAACCCTGCAATCTGTTGCCTACAAAAAACACATTTAAAAACCATGACTTACACAAAATACCAGGAAAGGCCTCATGCAGAAGGTGTTATTTGAGCTGTGTTTTGAAGAAAACCAGGGATTCCAAGATTTGAAAGTAGGAAGGGAGAATATTGTGGTCAAGCCTAAATTATGTTAAGTCCAGTAGGTTCTAGGTTTAAAATGCAATAAGCATTTATGGACTGTAAAATACAATTGAAAGAATATACGTTAAAAAAAATACAGTTAAGATAAAGTATTATTCAGTTTCTCTGTTGTCACTTAAGGGATGCATTCCCTGGAAGTGAAGTTTCAATTTCAATTACATTTCCCCTGAGGCTAAGCCTCTTTATATATAATTCAAGAGACTGAAAACACTCCATTTTCATAAGGGTCAAACCTCCTTTGTCTGGTGATTGGGCTTCCCAGGAAGGAAAAGGGGATAAAAAGGGTAGGACAGAGTAGATGCATTGATTATAGCCCATTGAAGATGCAAAAAGAGTCCTGCCTCAGAAATGCATAATGAATAAAAAAAAAAAAAAAACGCGTAATGAGTAAGGCAGCCCAATCACTCTTAACAACAACCCCCAACCCTCTCCACCTTTCCACATAAAACCAGCTCCTCTCACATTTCACCCCTTGGTGGCAAGAATCCCCCCCTTCCCCAACATTCCAGGGGTTCTACTATCACTAAAACAGTCTTTCTTATAACAATGCTTACTAGTAGAGAAATTCAACATAAATAATAAACACCATAAAAGTATCTTATCTTTAAATAGCAGATGAAGGATGTCAGAGACAGTTTATAAAAATATTCTTGAAATAAAACACTCATGGTGGTATGGCACAACAATGGGAATATCTCACCCACCAAATAAATTCTGATGCTACTTAGGCCATCACAAGTCTGGATCATCAGTATTAAAACAGCTCAGAGGGTCATAGGCTTTTTTTTTTTTTTTTGTCATAGGCCTTTTGCATTTAATCTGTCCCAGGCGCCCAAGTTGATCCAAGTATCAACTTATTCCCTTACAATTGATTCTATTGTCAATTTATCCCCCATTCATTGTTTCCTGGCTCACCAGCCAAAACTACTCCTTCTCTAGGAATCCCATCGGGGAATGACACCAAATTTTGACCCTTTAAGAGACTTTTACTAGGGGTCTACCCCTTCTTTTATGGTAGTTAGATGAAGATTCCACCATCAGTTTAGCTAAAGGATTGCCCTTCATCTGAGTGAATTCCTACTCACCAGGCTTATATAAAGATAATTGCCAATTCTTTATAGCTTTAAAAGTCAAAAACCCTTCTTCTTCCCCTTAATCCCCCAAACCCATTTTGGAAGGAGCTATCTGAACTATCCCAGGGAAAAAGAAACCTGCCAGGAAATGGGGATACAAACCACTTCCCTAGGTTGTTTTTTACTAAATTTGATTTTTTTTCAATAAGCAAAAATCTATATTTTCTTCCTTCCCACTCCCAACCTGAAAAAGAACAAATCCCTGTTACAAACATGCAGTCAAGCAAAACAAATTTCCACATTGACCATATTTTAAAAAAAAAAATGTTTATTCTGCACATTAAGTCTTTCACCTCTCTCAGGAGGTGGGTAATATGTTTCATCATTAGTCTTCTGTAATCATCACTGGTCATTATGCTGATCAGAGTTTCTAAGTCCTTCAAAGTTGCTTGTCTCTACGGTATTGTTTTCACTGTATAAATTGTCCTGGTTCTGTTCATTTCACTCAACATCAGTTAATACAAGTTTTCCTATGTTTCTTTGAAATTTTCTCCATCATTTCTTAGAGCACAATTGTATTCCATCACATTTATAACTTGTTCATCCATTCTTCAATTGATGGACAACTCCTTAGTTTCCAATTCTATGCCCCTGCAAAATGTTATACATCTTTCTGCATATTTTTAAAAATTTGTTTTGCTTAGGTATGATCCCTTCCTTAATCTGCTGTTTCTTATTCTCCCTTCTCCCCTTTTCCTATTTACTTGTTGAGTAAAATGTATTTCTGTAACTCAGACTGCATGTGTATTCTTCCTTCACCACTTCAGATAAGAGTGAAGTTTAAGTGTCCACTGCTAACCCTTTCCTCATTTTTTGTCACTGTCACACACTGATTATGGAGATAATTTCCCCTAACATTCCTCTCCCTATCTTCTTGCTGTTCTTGGGATATTTATCTTCTCCCTTCTTCATTTTTTTTTTTTTTTGCAGGGCAATGAGGGTTAAGTGACTTGCCCAGGGTTACACAGCTAGTAAGTGTCAAGTGTCTGAGGCCAGATTTGAACACAGGTCCTTCTGAATCTAGGGCTAGTGCTTTATTCACTGCACCACCTAGCTGCTCTAAATATTTTTTTAATGGGGGGGGGCGGGGCAATGAGGGTTAAGTGACTTGCCTAGGGTCACACAGCTAGTAAGTGTCAAGTATCTGAGGCCAGATTGGAACTCAGGTCCTCCTGAATCCAGGGCCAGTGCTTTATTCACTGCACCACCTAGCTGCCCCCCCCCTTTCTTCTTCACAAAGTTTTTAAAAAATTGATGTCAAAATTTGTATTTTACACGTAATTTGGGAGAATAAAATTCTAAATAAGAAATTTAAAAAACCACAACACAATATTGTTGTCTCTGTACACAATGTTCTGATTCTGCTCACTTCATTATACATCAGTTCATATAAATCTTTTCAGACCTTTCTGAAATCGTCCTGGACAAGTCACTTAATCCCAAGTGCCTTAAACATCCAGGGCCATCTCCAGTCATCCTAATATATATATAATCCCAGATGGCTCTGGAGGAGAGAGTAAGGTTGGTGACCTTGCACAGTCCTTCCTCACTTAAATCCAATTCAGTGCAAGTCATGACATCATCTCAATGTCATAGTCCTCTTTGAGATAGGACAAACAACGTCTATCAATCAATAATTTACACCTATAGGAAAACTTACCAAGACTCCCTACCCCCTGCCCATTCCCTAGAGTGTCTTCAATTACTGAATCAATGGTTATTGAGATTCAGTTGCATATAACTTTTGCAAAATAGGCAGAACTGTCAGTAAACTAAAGTCTACTGTACTTCATACTCTAAACATTCTTTGCACTCTTCTGCTCTGTCTTTTCATGCTTTTCCTTCTACTTGAAACACACACACACACACACACACACACATTAAAGAGGCAAAGAGGGAGATAAATAAATGTGTGAGAGAGAGAGAGAGAGAGAGAGAGAGAGAGAGAGAGAGAGAGAGAGAGAGAGAGAGAATATCTGAACTCAGTTCCTGTACTTGAACTTCTAAAACCTTTGAATGGGCATCTTACCATTTATTTTAAGTGTGGTGAGGTTAGGGTGACAAGTAAATCAGTCATTCCTATGCCTATGCTGCTTGTATGAATTGATTTTAAGGATTTCTGTATTAGTATTAATGTTTCCTCATGCATAAAAGTTATTTTGGTAAACCAGTATGTATATTTGGTTTTGAACTAAAATGTTCCTGAAGTACTCAATATGTATGTGTTAAATATCCTGATTTAGTGAGGTTGTCAAGATATCATTAGGAGGCACTCTGCTTTCCAGAGCTAAGGCCCAGCAAGTAAGCTGGACCCTGAACTTGGACAAGCTGCAATAGATCCAGCCTCCCTATTGCTATTGTGCCTCACAGTTAGTTGGTGTAGTGCCACACCACTGTTGCTACACTACACTGTTTGACTTTTTTCTAGCCACAAGTATATGAATCAAGGTTCAGCCACACTCACGTGGGGTATCCCCACAAGGAACAGAGCCCCAACACGTGTCTACACTCCTTGCTTGCAAGCCATTTCCCTCACTTTGAAATTAAACCTTCTGTTTGATTCCTGACCCCTATCTCTAGCCTGCTCTGTTCGACTCCAGCCATCCACAGGGTAGAACCCGGTTCCACCTGGTTTACATTGATTGGTGTCAGCAGTGGAAAAAAGGATTAATTGAAGTTTACAATGAATTGTATTGATAATGGTAAAGAAAGGAAAATTATTTGCCAGTTTTTAAAGTATCTGTCTGATAATGTTAAAAGGCAGAATAGCTCATTTTACAGTTAGACCCTCATACATTTTTGGGGGGTGGTGCTTTATCCACTGAGCCACCTAGCTGCCCCCACATACATTTCTTTGGGGAGAGGGGGGAGGCAATTGGGGTTAAGTGACTTGCCCAGGGTCACACAGCTAGTAAGTGTTAAATGTCTGAGGTAGGATTTGAACTCAGGTCCTCCTGACTCCAAGGCTGGTGCTCAATCCACTACGTCACCTAGCTGCCCCTCCCCACATACATTTTTTTAAAAAATGATTCGTATATCAGGTATAGGACTTAGGTAAACAACAAATGGGATATAAACGGAAATTCTCTGAAGTTTCAAGATTGGAGAACCAAATTTAAGTGATTGTACTAAATTATATTGAGTCCGAATTGTTTATGAACCTCTAGATTTGGAACCAGAGAAGTATAACACTTTTCTATTATCCAAGAAAAGATATCTAAGGATAAGATAACTACATGAGGTATTTGGGACTCAAAATGTGCTGGTTAAATGGATATTGAGAATGGGCTATGAAGATACAAGGAGACTTGATGTTAGTTAATATTGGTGTTTGCCCAAGCTCAGGGACCAGCTTGCTTATTGGGCTGTAGCTCTGGAAAGCACGGTGTCTCCTAATGATATCTGGACAGGATATAATCCACCTAAGTGTTTTATTAGTAAAACTTAAGATACCAGAGTTACAAGATGAGTTTTTCAGGAGAATGTAGGGAGCCTTCTCAATCAGAGCTTTGATTGACGAAGAGGACTCCTATGCAGAATCTGAACCATTTTCATAACAGTGCTGTGAAGTCATATCCAAAGCAGTGTTATAAATAGACTTTATTCTTTAAAAAAAATTTTTTTGGTGAGGCAATTGGGGTTAAGTTACTTGTCCAGGGTCACACAGCTAGTAAGTGTCAAGTGTCTGAGATCGGATTTGAACTCAGGTCCTCCTGAATCCAGGGCCAGTGCTCTATACACTGCGCCACCTAGTTGCCCCTATCAATAGACTTTAGCTCTGAATTGTGCTTAGGTTTCTAGTTAAGTTAAAGAAAATTCATATTTAGTACATTACTAATTACTGAAACTGTCTCACAGCAACAAAGTAGAGAGGAAGCCAACATTTTTCTGTCTTGTCACCTTGGGTTCTTAACTGTTGAATTAGGATACTGTAGCATAGTGGTATCAAACTCATATAAAATGGGTCCCTATTGGCTGCATACTGATCTAGAAGACCACAAATTAATATTTTTTTTGGTGTTTTTATTTATTTTGTTAAACATTTCCCAAGTACATTTAATCTAGTTCAGTGTAATCCCCATGTAGCAGAAACATGTGCTCGATACCTCTGCTGTAGAGTAATTCTTTTTCAGTGTCCATCTAACAGGCATAGTAACTATTTTTTGTTGAATTTTAGGGTCAGGTATTCAATGGAAACATGTGTTGAGGATTTCCTTGTCTGAGAAATTTGGCTTTGGAGAGGTGCTAATAATGCTGCTAATTGACAGTGTCTTATATGGCTTGGTAACCTGGTATGTGGAGGCTGTCTTTCCAGGGAAATATGGTATACCTCAGCCTTGGTACTTCTTCATTATGGTAAGTTCTTTTTTCTTTTGTTTTGTTTCTGTTTGTTTTTTGTTTTGGTTTGTTTGGGGTTTTTGTGGGGCAGTAAGGGTTAAGTGACTTGCCCAGGGTCACACAGCTAGTAAGTGTCAAGTGTCTGAGGCCATATCTGAACTCAGGTCCTCCTGAATCCAGGGCCATTGCTTTATCCACTGCACCACGTAGCTGCCCCTGTGATGGTAAGTCCTGATGTTGGAATCCTTTAGATTCTAACAGCCAAACATCATGATTACCTCTTCTCATACTGTCCTTAAATTAGCCAAAATAATCATAGACAAAAGGAATTTTTCTCCAAAGGAGTGCTTACCTTTCTATCTTGGAGAAGATTTGGGTTTAAGGGGAAGGCCAGGTGTCAACCACAGTTTCCTGGAAGAAGCCCTCCCTTCAAGTGGAAAGTTCCATCAGGGGTACCCAAAAGAGAAGAGAGAGGTTTCCCTTAGAGAATGTGGAGAATCAGGCTCCCTCACCTGATCTTGGTGGAACCTCTAAAACTGTCTCAAGTAAATTTAATAAAGGTAGACTGAAGTACATACTCTGAGCAATATCAGTTACTTAACAGTGATCAGTTTATTAACTGTTAACAAAGCAGGTCAGACTGACCGTCTAGTAAAGCCAGTGACTCTAGTAAGAAGGAGGAGACACACAAGAAAGAAAGGGTCTTGGTAGTTGTGGAACATTATGATTGACGATACTAAGAAAGGTGAGCTGGCATTCAGATGAAACCAATCATGACTCTTTCTGACAAATAAGAAAGTTAATTGTTTTATGGGACCCTTCTGCATCTTTTAATGTTTGGTAGGGGATCAGAACGAACAGATTTGCTATCTCCTTGGAAGATATAAAATTTCCCCTAATTGCACAAGGACAAGTGACATCTTTTGGGGATGGTACCAAGATAATGTATGGAACTTAAAGATAACAAATAGGGGCAGCTAGGTGGCGCAGTGGATAGAGCACTGGCCCTGGAGTCAGGAGTACCTGAGTTCAAATCCAGCCTCAGACACTTAACACTTACTAGCTATGTGACCTTGGGCAAGTCACTTAACCCCAATTGCCTCATTAAAAAAAAAAAGATAACAAATAGTGGGGCAGCTATGTGGCACAGTGGATAGAGCACTACTGTACCTGGATTCAGGGGGACCTGAATTCAAATCTGGCCTGAGACACTTGACACTTACTAGCTGTGTGACCCTGGGCAAGTCACTTACCCCTCATTGCCCCACAAAAAAAAAGAAAAAAAAAGAAAAAAAGGAAAAAAGATAAACAGATGTCCTGGAAGTATCCCAGAAGCTACCAGTATGAAAGATAACTTTTCTTTTAATTAAACCTTTAAGCTAACTCAGAGGGAAAGTTAAATTCCACACATAGAGGTTATAGGTATAAATAGACTTTGATGTAATGATATAAAAAAATTAAGGGGTAAAAAATGGATTATATGGGGAGAAGAGGAAAGGGGAGGTGGAATGGGGTAAATTACATCACATAAAGAAGCACAAAAGACCTATTACACTAGAGGGAACAAAAAGAGGGGTGAACATTGTTTCAACCTTACTCTCACTGAATTTGCCTCAAAGAGGGAATAACACACACTCATTTAGATAAAAAAAAATATGTCTTACCCTATAGGGAACTAGAAGGGTAAGGTGGGAAAGGTCGGTGCTGATAGAAGGGAGGAAAGAAGTAGGAGAGGAAAGGGGAAAGAAAAGGGAAGAGGGCTGATAAAAGGGAGGGCAGATTGAGGGAGGCTGTGGTCAGAAGCAAAATGCTGATGAGTAGAAACAGGGTCAAAGGAGAGAGAAAAGTATAAACAAGGGAGAAAATAGGATGGATGGAATTACACAGTTAGTAATCATAACTGGGAATGTAAATGGGATGAACTCTCCCATAAAACAGAAGCCTATAGCAGAGTGCCTTAAAAACCAGGATGCTACATTATGTTGTTTACAAGAAACACATTTGAAACAGAGAGATACACAGAGAGTAAAGGTAAAAGGTTGGAGCAGAATACATTATTCTTTAGCAGAAATTTTTAAAAAGCAGGGGTAGCAATCCTGATCTCAGACAAAGCAAAAACAAAAAATAGATAATTAAAAGAAGAGGAAATAAAAATCTTGAACAGCCCCATTTTAGAGAAAGAAATTGAACAAGCCATCAATGAACTCCCTACGAAAAAATCTCCAGGGCCAGATAGATTTACAAGTGAATTCTACCAAACATTTAAAGAACAATTAATTCCAATACTATACAAATTATTTGGAAAAATAGATGAAGGAGTTCTTCCAAATTCCTTTTATGATACAAGTATGGTGTTGATACCTAAACCAGGAAGAGCCAAAATAGAGAAAAAAATTATTTCTCTAATTAATATAATAAAATATTATCAAAGAGATTACAGCAATTTATTACCAAGATAATACAGTATGACCAGGTGGAATTTATATCAGGATTGCAGGGCTGATTCAACATTAGGAAAAACAGCAACCACATAATCAACCGCATCAATAATAAAACTAATCAAAATAAAATGATTAGCTCAATAGATGCAGAAAACCTTTTGACAAAATACAGCATACATTTCTATTAAAAACACTAGAGAAAAAAATAAAAATAAAAACACTAGAGACCATAGAAATAAATGGAGCTTTCCTTAAAATGATAAGCAGTAACTACCTCAGACACAAGACAGTCGCCCACTGTAAGATCCCAGGTATGTCCCCCAGCTCCAATTTTTTATGGTTCTCTATGGTCTTGTATTTGAAAGTCAAATTTGCCATCCAGTTCAGGTCTTTTCATCACAAATATCTGAAAGTCTTCTTTTTCATTAAAGTCCCATTTTTTCCTCTGAAAGTTTATGCTGGGTTTTGCTGGGTAGGTGATTCTTGGGTAGGTGATTCTTGGTTGTAATCCTATTTCCTTTGCCCTCTAGAATATCATATTCCATGCCCTCCAGTCCTTTAATGTAGAAGCTGCTAGATCTTGTGTTACCCTGACTGGGGCTCCACAGTACTTGAATTCTTTCTTTTTGGCAGCTTGCAATATTTTCTCCTTGACCTGAGAGCTCTGGAATTTGGCTATAATATTCCTAGGAATTTTCCTTTTGGCATCTCTTTCTGGAGGTGATTGGTGGATTCTTTCCATTTCTACTTTAGTTTCTTCTTCTAGAATTTCAGGGCAATTTTCCCTGAGAATATCTTGGAAGATGATGTCTAAGCTCTTTTCTTCATCATGGTTTTCAGGTAAACCAATAATTTTCAAATGATCTCTCCTGGACCTATTTTCCAGGTCAGCAGTTTTCCCCAGAAGATATTTCATATTGCCCTCTATTTTTTTTATTCATTTGGATTTTCTTTATTGTGTCTTGGTTTCTCATAAACTCACTGGCTTCCATTTGTTCAATCCTCATTCTTAGGCAATTATTTTCATCAGAGAGCTTTTGTACCTCCTTTTCCATTTGTCCAATTTGACTTTTCAAGCTGTTGACTTTTTTCTCATGTCTTTCCTGCATCACCCTCATTTCTCTTTCCATTTTTTCCTCTACCTGTCTAACTTTATCTTCAAAGTCCTTTTTGAGCACCTCTATGGCCTGAGACCAATTCATATTTTTCTTGGAAGCTTTAGATATAGGGGCCCTGATGTTTACATCTTCCTCTGAGGGTACCCCTCGGTCTTCCTTGTTACTGAAGAAACTTTCTATGGTCCTCACCTTTCTCTGTTGGCTCATCTTGCCTATCTTTTACTTGACTTTCGGCTCCTTAAAGTGAAGCACTGTTCCCAGGCTGCAGTATCCCAAGCTTAAGAAGTCCCAGGTGGTATCATTTAAGGAGGATCAGGTTCTTCACTAGCCTGGCCTGTTCCCTGGTCCTTAGATGACCCCACACCAACTTGCTAATCAACCTGCTTTGTGTGTTGTGGATGTTAGCTCTGATGAGCCTGTGCCCCTCCCCGACCTGGGCCACTGCTACACAAGCCTACCTCCTGGTTCTCAGCAGGGGTGAAACATCCAAGTTCTGCCTTAGCACCAGCATATACCCCTGTAGTCTCTCCCCTGCCCAGGGCTCAGCCCTCTCACCAGACTGTGAGCTTAGTTCCAGATGACACTGGTGCTTCAGCTGATTCAGAGGTTCTGGGGATCTCCTTCTCTGGTGAGGCCTTCCTGGGACTGGAAGTCAGGGTGACTGTGGGGTTGGGCTTGACTCCTGTATCAGCACAGCATCTCCCTCCTTCTGACCTTCCAAGCCATTTTTGGTTAGAAGATGATTTCAGCACATTCTTCTATGAGTTTTGCTGCTCCAGGCATTTTCCTATGGTGTTATTTGGTTGTTTTTTGGAGCGATTGTGTCATGAGTTCGAGAGCTCACTGTTGCAGCAGATTCCATTTTTTAAAAAATCAACATTTTTCCTTCTTTACTCCTATGATACCTTTTCTATTATCTTTCATCATTAAGATATCAGGGGAGGGGCGGGGCAGCTAGGTGGCACAGTGGATAGAACACCGGCCCTGGATTCAGGAGTACCTGAGTTTAAATCTGGCCTCAGACACTTAACACTTACTAGTTGTGTGACCCTGGGCAAGTCACTTAACCCCAATTGCCTCAAAAAAAAAAAAAAAGATATCAGGGGAAATAACTTAGTGATCACATCCTATAGTTCTTTTGATACTCAAGTTTTTAGTTAATATGGGGCAGGTGATTTGAATTTCATAAAGACAGTCAGTGTCGCTTTTTTCTCCTATTTTCTCAAGTCCAAAGGTTATTCTTCTTGGCAGAGAAAACAAAAGCAAAATAAAACTTGAGAAAGCTTTATCTTCTCTGTCAGTTAATCTATCTACCCCAAACAATAATCTTGTACCTTCTTTTGTCCTTTTCTTTTAGTATAGGTTTAAAAAAAGCCAGAACCCTATTTTTGTTGCTGAATTTAGCTAAACATTTTCAGCTCTTTTTTTAATATTAGCATTTCAATTAGGCTACTCATTGCAGAAATTGTTATGAGGACTCCCTGAGTCCAAGGATTTTAAAAACAAAGAGAGGGGGCAGCTAGATGGTGCAGTGGATAAAGCACCGGCCCTGGATTCAGGAGTACCTGAGTTCAAATCTGGCCTCAGACACTTGACACTTACTAGCTATGTGACCCTGGGCAAGTCACTTAACCCCAATTGCCTCACAAAAACAAAAACAAAAACAACAAAAAAAAAAGTGGCTAAAAACAAAGAGAATTGATCACTTTACCCTGTCCATTTAAATTCCTTAATTGGGCAACAAAGTTTCTCCAGTCTTATGATTAAATGGTAATCTTAAAACTGTATTAGAAATGGGCAAAGTAAACCCCAAAATAAAATTTCTATGCCTGAAGGAGTGTTATTAAAAGTTATATTTTACAGCCACCTGAAGATGCAAGTGAGATATTATGGGTCTTCAAATTAGCATATAGATTGGAGTGTTAACATGGCAACTCTGAAAATGACTCCCCTTCTTTCCCTTTTTTACATATGAAAAATCCCTTCTCTGGCATGTGTTAGAGAAGTTCTCTACTTTTCAGGGTATCAGGGTAGTGAATAACAGGGAACAAAATGTTATTTGCAGCTTTTGCTTCCAGATCCATAGTTTGTGTATTTAAGGGTTTTAAAAAGTAATTTGGTAAGAGAGAAGAGAATATGGGATTGGAATGTTCCCTGACTCCACATAATACAAAAATATTTATAGTAGCACTTTTCATGGTAGCAAAGGACTGAAAACAAGTAGATGTCCATAGATTAGGAGATGACTAAACAGATTGAATGTAATGGAAAATTATTGTGTTTTAAAAAATGGTAAGCATAATGAATACAAACATGGATAGACACGAACTGATGTAAAATAAAATACAGCTAGGAAAACAACATATGCAATGACTACAATAATGTAAATAGAAAGAACAATAATAACAAAACAATCACAATTGAATGTTGAGAAATTTTAAAGAATAAGCCTGGCCCAAAAAAAGAAATATGAGAAGACACCTTTTTCTATTCCTTTGCAAAAGTCAGGGTCCATGGTTATTGAACTCTTGGATTTGTTTGAGGGAGATGTGTAAGGATTTTTGTGTTGCTTGAAATTTTGCTGGTACATGATTTAGACATAAAGCATGATATCATAAACAGATTAGGGGAGCATGGAAAAATTTAGCTGTCAGATCTATGGATAAGGGAAGAATTGATGACCAAATATGAGATAAAGAGGATCACAGGAAATAAAATAGATTATTTTTATTACATTAAATTAAAAAGGTTTTAAAGCCAATGCAACCAAGATTACAAAGAAAGCAGGAAACTAGAAAAAAAAAGGTTTTTACAGCAACTTTCTCTGGTAAAGGCCTCATTTCTCAAATGTATGGAGAATGGAGTCAAATTTATAAGATTATCAGCCATTTCCCAATTGATAAATGGTCAAAGGATATGAATAGGCAGTTTTCAAATGAAGAAATCAGAGCAATATATAGTAGTATGAAAAATAAAATGAAAATTAAAACTACACTGAGTTACCACCTCACGTCTATCAGATTGACTAATCCGACAGAAAAGGAAAATGATAAATTTTGTGGACGTGGAAAAATAGGGACACTAATGCATTGTTGACAGAGTTGTGACCTGATCCAACCATCCTGGAAAGCAATTTAGAACTATGCCCAAAAGGTTATAAAACTGTATATACAGGGGCTGCTAGGTGGCACAGTAGATAAAGCCCCAGCCCTGGATTCAGGAAGACCTGAGTTCAAATCCGGCCTCAGACACTTGACATTTACTAACTGTATGACCCTGGGCACATCACTTAACCCTCATTGCCCTGCAACAAAACAACAAAACAAAAAACAAAAAAACTGTATACTTTTTGACCCAGCAATATCACTGCTAAGTCTGTAACCCAAAGAGATCTTAAAAAAAGGAAAAAGATCTATATGTCCCAAAATACTTAATAGAAGCTCTTTTACTGGTGGCAAAGACTTATTAATGAAAAATATGAGTTGAATTCTTAATTTGTCATTTTTATTATGTCGTCCATTTTTTTCCTATGGGAATGCATCTTTAAAATTATAAGGTAAGTTAATGAAAGAACATGACTCCAATTTGCTAAAATATGATTTAAAAATATTATTTCAGAGAAAGAGAATATTTAAAGAGAGGTCTGTAATAAAAATCAACCTTGGTAATTCATTTAAAAATTTTCTTTCTAGCCCTCCTATTGGTCTGGAAAGCCAAGGCATGATCCAAAGAAGAAAGAGCTGGAGAATGAGTGTAATAAGCTTCGGAAAAACCCTTTTATTCAGGATGAACCTAAAGACTTGTTTGCAGGAGTAAAAATTTGTAATCTGTCAAAGGTACTGTTTCATAGGTCTCCTTTCAAAAACATGAGGAATACACCATGGCTTAGATAAGCAGGTCTCAAACTTTTTAAATCTCCAAACCCCCTTCTTAATTTTTAAGGACTCCAAAGAAATTTAGTTTATGTTGGTTATAGCTATAAATATTTACCATATTTGAAAACTAATAAAGTTTTCAAATATTTATTTATTAATCAATTAAAAAATAAAAACAAACCAATTACTTATTGACATAAATAACATCTGTTAGGAAATATAACTTTTTTAAACAAAAAATTAATGAGCAGAATAGCATTGTTTTATATATTTTGGCTAATCTCTTTAATGTCTAGCTTTATAGAAGGTAGATAAAATCTCTTATCTGCTTCTATATTCAGTCTGTTCTGATATATTGTTTTAGCTTAAGTATATAAAGAAAATCTGGCCTCATACAAATATATAATTCAAAAAGAGAGTATTTCAATAGTCATGTACTATTTTAGTATTATTATGAAAATAGCTTTGATCTTGGGAACCTCCTGAAGGAGTCTCAGGGACCGTTGGAGCATACTTAAAGAAATGCATGATTAGACCAGTGGTCCCAAGAAAGACTTTGTGGGAGATAATTGTAATAGTTCCCCTCTATTATATGATGTTTTAAGATTGATTAGATAAACTAAACATTCTTGATTTCACTTTAATAATATTATGAATAAAAATTAATAGACAGCAATTTCAACTGGATGGTGTAGTTGAAAGCACTGTTAAAACAACAGTCAAGGAGATAGAGTTCACATTTAAACCCTAGACTATTCACATTAAAACCCCAGAAAATCTTGAGCATTTCCTCTTCAAGAAATATAGGAACCAGCAACTAGTTCACAAATTGCATATGACCTTTTTGTGAGTTACCCAGATGTAGTCTGCATTTTGTGTGAGGTTTTTTGTGACCTAATCCATGGTCAGTTTTTGTATAGGTGCAATGTACTGCTGAGTAAAGGGTATACTCCTTTCTATTCCCATTCAGTTTTCTCCAGAGGGTTATCATATCTAAGTTTTCTAAAATTCTATTCATCTCCTTACTTCTCTCTAGTTTTTTTTGTTGTTAGAATTATCTAGTTCTGAGAGGGGAGTATAGTTTTATTGTATATTTCCTCTTGTAACTCATTTAACTTTTCTTTAAGAATTTGTATGCTAAATCATTTGATGCATATGTATTTAATATTTTTATAGTGTTTTGTAGTTTTATTTATTTGTTAAACATTTCCCAATAACATTTTAATCTGATTCTAGAAAGTCAAACCCTTACAAGAGCAAGAATTGTCCCTCCCCTCAATATCTCCTACCAAATGCTCTTTCGAACTCTGTTGAAGACCTTCAGTGGTGAGGAACTCGCTGCACTCTTTTTTTTTTCTTTTTTCTTTTTTGCAACAAACATTTCTTTTATTTTTTTCCAGTTACATGTAAGGGTAGTTTTCAACATCCATTTTCATAAGATTTAGAGTTCCAATTTTTTCTCCCTCCCTCCCTTTCCTCCCCGCTCCACAAGACAGCAACCAATCTGGCATAGGTTATATATGTTCAATCCACAAGTGCTCTTTTTATCAGTTCTTTCTTTGGGAGTGGATAGTATGCTTCATTATTAGTCCCTTGGGATTGTCTTGGATCATTGTATTGCTGAGAGTAGTTAAATCATTCACAATTGCTCAAAGAACAATACTACTGTCACTATGCACAATGTCTTCCCAATTCTGCTCATTTCACTATACATCAGTTCATATGAGTCTTTCCAGGTTTTTCTGGTATCATCCTGTTTGTCATTTCCTATAGCACCATACCATTCCACTACAATCATATACCACAGCTTCTTCAGTCATTCCTCAATTGATGGACATTCCCTTGATTCCCAATTTTTAGTCACCACAAAGAATTGCTATAAATATTTTTGTACAATTTTCCCCTCTTTTCTCTTTTTTATGATTACTATTGTTAACTGTTTCTCCATCCTATTCCCTTCCCCATGATATATACTCTATTATGTATCTTCTTTCACCCTATCGGTCTTCAAAAGGAATTTGCTTCTGTCTGTCCCCTCCCCCAGTCTGCCCTCCCTTCTTTTGCCCCTCTCTCTTTATCCCCTTCCCTTCCTATTTTCCTGCAGGGATAGATAGATTACTCCACCCAATTGAGTGTATGTGTTATTCCTTCCTTGAGCCAACTCTGATGAGATTAAGGTCTTTGAGCCTATTCTGATTAGTGTAAAATTCATTTACTGCCCTGCTCCTCCCCCTTTTCTTCCCCCACTCCATAAGCCCTTCTCTGTTTCTTTCATGTGGGATTTCACCCCATGCTACCTCTACCCTTCCCCCTCACCCAATGCATTCCTCTCACCCCTCAATTTTACCCTAAATATGACATCATGGGGCAGCTAGGTAACACAGTGGACAAAGCATCCACCCTGGACTCAGGGGGATCCCAGCCAAAATATGGCCTCAGACACAAGACACTCACCCACTGCACAACCCCAGGTATGTCCCCCAACTCCAATTTTTTATGGTTCTCTAGGGATTTGTATTTGAAAGTCAAATTTTCCATTCAGTTCAGGTCTTTTTATCACAAAAACCTGAAAGTCGTCTTTTTTGTTGAAGTCCCATTTTTTCCTCTGAAAGATTATACTCAGTTTTGCTGGATACATGATTCTTGGTTGTAATCCCAATTCCTTTGACCTCTGGAATATCATATTCCATGCCCTCTGGTCCTTTAATATAGAAGCTTCTAGATCTTGTGCTATCCTGAATGGGGCTCAACAGTACTTGAATTCCTTCTTTTTGGCAGCTTGCAATATTTTCTCCTTAACCTGGGAGCTCTGGAATTTGGCTGTAATATTCCTGGGAGTTTTCCTTTTGGGATCTCTTTCAGGAAGTGACTGGTGGATTCTTTCAATTTTTATTTTACCTTCTGTTTCTAGAATATCAGGGCATGGCCCTCAAGAGGTTATTGTTCTCAGAAGCTATGGACTCTGACCTCAACATGGGACCACCCTCAAGTCCAGTGAACCAATGGATTTGGGTGATGCTAGCCAATTAGCTTGAAGCAGGGTGGAAGGACTGCCTCTTCTCAGGATGTGGAAGAAGGATCCTGGAGCAGTGTGTTGCTCTAACAGGCTATATTTTGAAGTTGTTTGGAGGGGAATTTGGGAGAGTTTTGAGTGAGTCTTGGCTGAACTCCAAAAATCTGTTTCTTCTTAGGTTAATCAAATATTTTATATTTCCTAAGTATTCATCCATTTCATCTAGGTTAAGAATTTTGGGGGGTATACAATGGGCAAAGTAGTTTCTGGTAGTTTCCTTTATTTTAACTTCAACAGTTGTGAATTCTCCTTTTTCACTTTTGATACAGATAATTGGTTTTCTCTCTATTTTATTAGTTTTTCCACATTTCTTTGCTTCCAGTTTTGCTAATCTTTTACTGTTAGAATTTCTGCTCTGGTGTTTAGTTGGTACTTTAAAAAATTGTTGTTTTTCTAGTTTATTTGTATGTGCAGTTCATTATTCCATTTTTTCCTTACTCTCTCATTGATAAAAACTTTTAGAGATATAAATTTTCCCTTAAGGATTGCTTTGCTACATACCACAAGTTTTGTTATGTTGTCATTGTCATTGTCATTGTCTTTTTTTATTGCAGGGCAATGAGGGTTAAGTAACTTGCCCAGGCTCACACAGCTAGCAAGTGTCAAGTGTCTGAGGCCAGATTTGAACTCAGGTCCTCCTGAATCCAGGACCGGTGCTTTATCCACTGTGCCACCTAGCTGCCCCCTGTCATTTTCTTTAATTGTCCTACCAATTCTTTGTATATAAATATAGTCTCCAGTGAATTTTTAATTTTTCATTGGTTCTATCACCAGTGCCTTTCAAGTCCCCCTTGATGGACTCATCAACTTTTGAGTCCTTTTTGATTCTTTAAGTGTTGAGTCACTTCAGATACTCCTAGCTTCCAGTTTCCAGAGAGAAGATACAGGAAACCAACCCCATTTCTGGTTGGTGAAGGAAAAGACTTTGGAAAGACATAAGAAGAGTGGACAGTCTTTGTCATGTCCCTGCTCCTAGCTTGCTACTCTAGAGATGTCAGGGATTTTCCTCTTGGGTAAGATCCAGGACTATTTCTTTTGGTTGAACTAAGTTATCTTGCTCCCAATGGGAGAGCTCCTTTATTCTGTATTTTCTGGTAGATATTCTTGCATGTATACTTTCTCTGTTTTCTGTTTTGGTATAATTTGGATAAATGGGTTTCTTCTCTATTCTCTATGTTCATTGTGGGAACTTACATTAAATGGGAAAGGGGTTAAGATTTTGATTTAAAGCTTGGGGTTTCCTCTCTCCCCCAAAATGACAAAGTGATCAAAAGTTAAATCAATAATACCATATTCTTTAGATGAACAACATTTAAGGGAGCAGATAGATATACTTCTAAACCTATACCCCCCCTCTCTGAAGATAGCAGAGTGGCTTTTGATCCCAACTTCCTGCTTTCTCTCCTGGCAGAAACAGAAGTCTCTCTTAGAGAAGGGTGGGGAGAGAAGAGATTAGAGATGTCTATTCTACCTCCCCCTGGACCACAAAATGGCAGGCTTCCCTGGCTCACATTAGAACCTGATTATATATGTGGACCCATTTCACTCCTCCACTCTTCACCACATGGGGTCCACTCTATCACTATATAATTTTATAGCATTGTGGTCAATATTGGATATGTTTAATGGTATTGCTTTTCTGCATTTGTTTGTGAGGTTTTATGTCCTATATACATGGTTAGTTTTTATAAAGGTACCAAGCCCAACTGTGAAATACATAAACTTTTTTCCCATTAAGCAATTTCCATATATCTGTCATCTCTAATTTTCCTGGAGTTCTATTCATATTACTGCTTTCATGTTTGCTTTTTGTTAAATTAGTTTTAGTCTAAAAGAAGTATCTTAAAGCTCCTCACTATTGTAAGTGCACCGTCTATTTCTCCTTATAGTTTGATGAACTTTTCTTTTAAGTATTTAAATGTTATGTAGTTTGGGCCATATGTATTTATTGATATTGATAGATTATCTGTGGTGATCTCTCTGTTTCTTTTTTATGTATCTATTTTTGCTGTAGTCTTATATGAGATCATGCTACTCCTGCTTTGTTTGAATTCACCTGAAATATAATACTCTCCTCTAGCCTCTCATTTTAATTCTCTATAAGTCTTTATGTGTCAAATTTGGGGTTTTGTATAGAACGTAGTGTTGGATTCTGGTTTCTTTTTTTCTGTTTAGAATTTTATTTTCCAATTTCCATTTAAAAACAAATTTTGACATCAATTTCTTAAAACTTTGTGTTTCAACTTCTCTTCCTCCCTCTCTTCCAAACCCCACCCCCAAGAACTGAAGCAATTCAATATAAGTTATGCATGAGTAGTCATGCAAAACATCTCCATGCTAGTCAGGTTGTGAAAGAAAATAGACAAAAACAAAACTTCAGATTAAGGAACTATAAAAAAATTATGCTTCAATCTGTTTTCAGATACCATCAGTACTTTCTCTGTAGATGGATTGCAATTTTCATAAGTCCTTCACAGTTATATTGGATCATTGCATTGCTGAAAATAACCACATCCTTCACAGCAGATCATCTTAGACTATTGCTGTTATTTTGTATACAGTATGTTTCACTCAGCTTCAGTTCATGTAGGTCTTTCCAGGTTTTTCTGATAGCATCCTGTTCATCATAACTTTTATACAGTACCTTAAACTTGACAAAGAATTTTCTTCACAATAGCCCATCAAAGTAAGTACCATACATTTTGCCATTATAGTCAATCATCACAACTGTTTCCCTTCATCCTATTCCCTTCCCATGATATTTACTCTACTTTTGATCTTCTTTTACCCTATTCCTCCTCAAAAGTGTTTTGCTTCTGACTGCCCCCTCCCCTACTCTGCCCTCCCTTCTTTCACCCTTCCCTCCTTATCCTCTTCCCATCCTACTTTCCTGCAGGGTAAAATAGATTAATCCACCCAATTGGGTGTGTATGTTATTCCCTCCTTGAGCCAACTCTGATGAGATTAAGGTCTTTGAGATAATTTTGATGTGTATAAGGCTCCTTCACTTCCCCACAACTTCCCCATCTCTCCCCCAATCCATAAGCCCTTTCCTGTTTCTTTCATGTGAGAGTTCACTCCATTCTGTCACTTCCCTATCCCCTCCCCCAGTGCATTTCTCTCCCCCCTCAATTTTGCCCCAAAGATGTCATCATGGGGCAGCTAGGTGACACAGTGGACAAAGTACCTGCCCTGGACCCAGGAGGACCTGAGCCCAAGTTCAGCCTCAGACACAAGACACTAATTAACCCCAACTGCCCCCCCCAAAAAAAAGAGAAACAAAAAATAAATGTTTTACAGGTATCATCCCTTCATAATCAATTCCCACCTGTGTCCTCTGTCTAAATTTCTTTCTATCATCTGCCCTAATACTCAGAAGACTCTTACGATTTAGATATATCATCTTCCCATGTAGGAATGTAAACAGTATATATATATAGTGGGCTACAATATAATAGAAATCATTTGCCTAGAATTTAGCAAAACACGTGCAAAGCCTTTCTAATCTTGTGAAAAAGATGAAGAAATATGTGTTGCCTTAGGAGGTAGTGAGGTTCCCCCTCACAAGAGGTCTTTAAGCCAAGACTGTATCAGCAGCTATGTTATAGAAGGGATTTGTTATTTAGTCATGTTCAGTCATGTTCAACTCTTTGTGAACCCTTTTGGAGTTTTCTTGGCAAAGATATTGGAGTAGTTTGTCATTTCTTTCTCCAGCCCATTTTATAGATAAAGAAACTGAGACAAATAGGGCTAAGTGATTTGCTCAGGGTCACACAGCTAGTAAGTATCTGAGGCCAGACTTGAACTCAGGTCCTTACTCCAGATCTGTCACTTCATCCACTGAACCCTCTAGAAGAGTCTGAACTATAATGACCTCTGAGATCTCTTCCAACTCTGATTTTCAGTGATTCTGTGCATTAAAGAAGATAAGAAATTCTCAAATTAGCAAAATATTATGAAATGAAATATATAAGGAATTAGAGCAACCAAGGACAATTTAGAGATAGACTTAGAACAACAATGCAAAAAATAAAATAGATCTTTTATTCTTTCAGATGAATTCTGTTATTATTTTGGCTAACTCTACAAAGTATCCCCTTCGTAGTATATGGAGGGAGGTAGGATTTGCCCCCCTCCTCCAGCTTGGTCGATGCCATTTTTGGCTTATAATTACAGATAATAATAATTATAGGAGTTAGCATTTATAGCTTTAATCAGTGTATATATGATAATTCTTTTGATCACAAGTGATAATGTGTTGATAAAATGTTAATGTCTCTTTGTAAAATATGAACATATGGATGGATGAACAATAATTGACTGGTTCCCTTCTCCCAGCCCTGGGATCCATAAAAAACACAGTTTGGGAGGTGGACTTAATTAAGACAAGATCTCATAGTCAAGTACCATGTCCCTGAAGCAGAATCAATGGCAGTGGTCATAGGAGAGAGAGAAGTTTCTCTTCTCTGTCCATCAGACATGATATCTAACAGCAAAGTTATTTGCCCAGGAGAGACTGAATCCAACAAGTGGAGAATTGGTTCAAGAGATAAATAGCTATCTCTAGGCCAGGGAGGGGAAAAAATAGAAAGTTACATGATAACTTTAGTATATATTTAAAAGGAATAGCAAGTCATACATGGTAGATTTGCGGTTTCAGGTACGATCATCTGTTTTTCTATTCTACTATGTTATGGAAATGCTTGTTTTATTTCTTAAGTTCATAATAAAATAAATAAATATATATATTTTTTAAAAAAGATAAATACACAAACAGAGAATCTCTTGATTTGAGACTAGAAGCATCTTCAAAGAGTATAATCTCTGTTAGAAGAGAAGTGAACCAGCTACAGAGTCATTAAAGTAACTGTCCTGGAGACAGCTAGGTGATGCAGAGGATTGAAGTACTGGGCCTGGAGTCAGGAATACCAGAGTTCAAATCCAACCTCAGACACTCATTCACTGTGTGACTTCGAACAAGTCATTTCATCTCTGTTTGCTTCAGTTTCCTCAGCTATAAAATGGGGATAATAGCACCTACCTTCCAAGGTCGTATTGAGAATCAAATGAGTTAATATTTGCAAAGCACTCAGCACAATGCCTGGCACATAGTGCTATATAATTGCTACATTATTATTATTTTTTATTCTTGTAAAAAGTGGATCATGGGAGCCCAGAAAAAACAACCTGACCAGCAGAGAATTGTGTAAAGGGGTTATGGGGGTGGAGCTTTGTGAGAATTCCACAGGAGAGAAAGGACTTCAAGGCCCAGCATTAGAGGAGTGAGTAGACTTGATTTTGCATGTTCCCTATATGTGTATCTCACTACTATTTTACTCTTAAATACCTCGAGATGTTGGCCATTATTTGTAGAAAAGTACCCCTAAGGTTTCTAGAAGAAATCTTTTTGTAACTGTTGTTATTACTATTCCATCTTAGTAAGTGCCAATTGTGTTGACTGGCTCACTGTTCACTGTAATCATACTTGTGGTGGTTCATGAGTGATCATTTTCGGATTGGGTACTCACAGATTACCCCATCATATTAATAATAATAATAATAGCATTTATATAGTACCTACTATGTACCAGGCACCATGCTAAGTGCTTAACAAATATTGTCTCATTTAAACCTGAGATAGCAGCTACCCTAGTTTGGACATAAGTATACATTGGAGGATGTAACTCAAAAGTTATACTACACTATTTTGCTTGGTATAGTGCTAAATCTTTAAATTAGTTTAGGTAGCCTCATTTTTATTATGTTGTACAGCCTAGATATGAACACTTAACATTCATCTAGTTATTTCTTGATATTTCTTAAATGAATGTTCTAAAATTGTATTTATACAGGTCTTGTTAGATTGTTGCCCAGATATTTTATGTATTTCCTAGTTATTTTGAATGAATCTTCTTTTTCTGTCATTTCTTCTTAGATTTTATTATTGCTACATAGAAATGTTATTGGTTTTTATGGATTAATTTTGTATCCTGCTATTTTACTAAATCTATTAATTACCTCAGTTTCTTCGCTGATTTGCTAAGAATTTCTAAGTAACCATCTTGTCATTAGCAAATGGGAATGCTTTTGTCTCCTCTTTGCCTATTTTTGTCTTTAATTTTGTTTTGTTTTCTTATTCTTATTTTTTCATCTTGATAGGAAGAAAGGAGGCATCTTTGCTTTATTTCTATATCTTTTAGGAAAGATTTTTTTCTATTTCCTCCTCATGTATAATGTTAACTTTTGGTTTTAGATATTTACTTTTTATCCAAGCTATGCCTGTGTTTTACTGAGTTCTCTTTTTTAGCATGAATTAATATTTAAATTTTTCAAAAGCTTTTTTTCCATCTACAAATGTAATCATATCAATTGAGTTGTTTTTGTTTTTTCAATGATTATCATTATTGATTTCCTAATTTAATAAATCTAATGTGATCATAATAAAAAATATTTTAATTGTTATAGTTTTTTCAAATGAGAATTTTCTTTAAAATTTAAAAAAATCAATGTGCATTAATGAGATTTGCCTGTAGTTCTCTTTCTTTTCTTTAGACATCTATGGTTAGGGTATTAGAACTATATTTGCCTAATGAAAGGTGTTAAGTAGAGTATTTCATTATCATTTTTTTAGAGCAATAGATATGTTATAGATGTTAATTAGTCTTTAAAAGTTTTGTAGACTTCTGTAAATTCGTCTGTATTAGAATTTTTCCTTTGGTAGTGTTTTTAAGCTAGTTTAGTTTCCTTTCAAAAATCAGATTATTTGTTATTTATATTAAAATATTGATGGTGCTACATTAATAATAGTGTTCCTCTTTCAGAGCCTGGAAAATCTAATAGAAAGATAAACAAAAGGAGAAAATAAAGAACTGAACAAAGTGTAGGTAAATTTAGAGCTGAAAGAGAAAATATCTGAAGGAACATTAAAGAATTTACTTTTCAGCTTCACACGGAAGTTTTTCAAAAGTAGACCCTGTGTTAGAGCACAGAGAAATTGTAAATAAATGTGAAAAAGGCAGAAATACTAAACTCATCATTTATAGGCCCTACTGTGATAAAATATTAATACAGAAAGAACAAGCAAAAAGCAAAGAACTAAATGGAATTTAATAATGATATCCAGAATGATGAATGGGTCAAAACATAAATTATAGACATAATTAATTACTATGTGAAAGATGATGATAATATGCCATAATTTGGGGGATTCAACTGAAGCAGTCTTCAGAGGAAAACTATTATTTATTGGACAATCTCACATTTATAGTAACAACACAAATTAATGTTTATAGATTTTCTAGCAACTCTCTAGCTCCTTTTTTCATCACTCCAACACTTAATGCAGAAGTGTAAAGAGACTGTACGGGTCTGAGGGCCCTTGTATATTTTCCTTTGTTTCATGGATTCCCATAGCCAGAGTTCATCACCTAGTAACCAACTTGCTGGTGGTGGTCTTCTCCAAATTTAGCCAGACTGGTCCTTAGACAGCAGGCAAAATCTGTCTTTAGAACTATACTTCAAGTCTTTTCTCAAAAAACCTTCAATTGATCCACTGATCCCTGCTAGCTATTGTTCTTTAATCTCTCATCCTTTTCATAGCTAAATTCTTTGAGAAGGCTTTCTCCCATCAGTCCCTCTACTTTCTTTCCTCTCATTCTCTTTTTAACTCTCTGTAGTCTGGCTTCCAACATCATTGTTCAGCTGAAACTGCTCTCTGTGAAGTTATCAGTGATCTCTTAATTGCCAAATCTCATGGATTTTACTCAGTTCTCATTCTTCATCACCTCTTTGCAGCCTTTGACATTTTATCTCTTTGATAATTCTTCATGACGCTGCTCTCCCCTGGTCCTCCTCCTCCCTGCTTAACCACTCCATCTCAGTCTCCTTTGCTAGATCTTCATTCAGAAAGATCTAGTAAATGCCACCAACAGTGGATGTCCTTCAGAGCTCTGTCCTGGAACATCTCCCTCCATGCTGTTTCATTTGGTGATCTCACTCACTCCCAAAGATTCTCTTATCATCTTTATAAATGATTTTCACTTCTATTTATCCAGCTTTCACTTCTCTCCTGACCTCCAGTCTTATACTTCCAGCTGCCTATTAGACATTTCTAACTTGATGTCTGTTAGATAACTTAAATGCAACATGTCACTCCCTTCTTAACTTACCTATTACTCTTCTCCTAGTTCCCCCAGGCTTACAACCTAGGTGTCATCTTCTATCCCTCACTCTCTCTTAGCACCAATCTCCGATAAGTGGACGTCATTCTGTCATTCCCACCTTTAACATCTTTCATATACTCCCCCCTTCTCTCCTCAAACACTTCAGTAACAATTCTAATGCCTTCTCAATTGCAACAGACTATCTTAAGTCTCTTAAGTCTCTCCTTACTCCAGTCCATCGTCCACTTAGCTGTCAACATGATCTTCTTAAGGTACAGGTCTGACTATCATTCTCCTATTCAGTATACTTCAATGGCAACTTGTTACTACCTCCATGGAGAGGGAAAGTAGTTGATTTAGTCTTTAGATGCCAAGAGTTTTTTTTTTTTTCCTGTTAGAAATCTAATCTAGGGTAATATCATAAATCTGGAGAATTACATAGGCCTATGGGAAGTTGGAACTACACCAAAAAGGGAAGTAGTTTCATGGATGTTAATGGGCTCCTTTTATTAATGAATCCTACTAATTAATCCTTTCTCTGTCCTTTTGCTTATATAAATAAAACATCTTCTGTTTGTTGCCCGATTAGTTTAAGTCCTTGTTGGGGAGCTGTCATTCTTTGAGAGATTACCAGATATTGAAGCTCCTACCTGGGTACGGGAACACAATACAGAAAGAAGTATGACCTCCCTAAATAGTGCAGACATACCTCACAGATATTACAGGTTCAGTTCCAGATCACCGCAATTAAGTGAATATCACAATAAAGCAAGTCACATGAATTTTTTGGTTTTTTGGTATGTATAAAAGTTATGTTTGCATTATACTGTAGTCTATTAAGTATACAATAGTAGTATGTCTTTAAAATGTACAGACCTTAATTTTCAAATACTTTATTGATAAAAAAAATGCTAGCCATCATCTGAGCCTTCAATGAGTCTTCATCATGTTGCTGTTGTAGCGTTTTTCCTTGATGTTGATAGCTGTTCATTGATCAGGGTGGTAGTTGCTGAAGGTTGGGGTGGCTGTGGCAATTTCTTAAAATAAGACAACAATGAACTTTGCCAATCAATTGACTCTTCCTTTCATTTGAACACTTAGAGGCCATGGTAGGGTTACTAATTGGTCTAATTTCAATATTGTTTTGTCTCAGGGAATAGGGAGGTCTGAGAAAAGGAAAAGAGACAGGAAATGGTCAGTTGGTAGAGCAGTCAGAACACACAATACTTTTGGTTTTTTGTTTGTTTGTTTGTTTGTTTTTTTAGTGAGGTAATTGGGGTTAAGTGACTTGCCCAGGGTCACACAGCTAGTAAGTGTGTGTTAAGTGTCTGAGGCCCGATTTGAACTCAGGTACTCCTGACTCCAGGGCCGGTGCTCTATCCACTGCGCCACCTAGCTGCCCCAGAACACACAATACTTATTAAATTTGCTGTCTTATATAGGCATGGTTCATGGTACCCCCCCAAAAAAATTACAATAATAACATCAAAGATCTCTAATCACAGATATAATAATAATGAAAAAGTTTGAAATGTTGCAAGAATTACCAAAATGTGACACAGAGACATGATGTAGATACATGATGTTGGAAAAATGGTGCTGATAGATTTCCTGGAAATAAGGTTACAATGTAAAGCCTTCAATTTGCCAAAAAAAAAAAAAAGTAATATCTATGAAGTGTAATAAAACAAAGCACAATAAAACAAGATATCCCTGTACCTCAGCCCTTCTTATAAAGCTGAGGTTTCTGACATCAGATTTACATTTTTTGAGGGTTTTTTAGGCATCATCTTCCTCAGTAAGCTTTTTTTTTTTTTTTAGTGAGGCAATTGGGGTTAAGTGACTTGCCCAGGGTCACACAGCTAGTAAGTGTTAAGTGTCTGAGGCCAGATTTGAACTCAGGTCCTCCTGAATCCAGGGCCAGTGCTCTATCCACTGCACCACCTAGCTGCCCCTCTCATTTGATTTTTAAAAGCCTTTTTGAGCTCTTCAAAGAAGGCTTTTACAAGATGATCTTCCCACTTGAGTATTCACATGTAGGCATTTTGACAAACTCATCTGAGTTTGTGTTTTGGTCTTCCCTTTCACCATAGAAGCTGTCAATGGTAAGGGTCTTTTTTTGTTTCTTACTCATATTGTAACCTATTTTTAAACTTATAAAGTTGAAGTCTGCTCCTGGGGCACAGGGGTCCCTGTTGCAAGCTTCTTACTGCTCTCAGCTCTGCCAAACTGCTGCTGTGCTGAGCTGTGCTGAGCCTCCCTCCCCTTTTGCCCAAGTGAAACATACCTTTCCTGAAGTCTTCTGAATTATCTCAAGTAAGAAGATTGTATCTCTCTGTCTTTTTGTAGGTTCTGTAGTTTCCAGTATCTGTTTAGAGGCTTGATTTAATGTTTTTTTAAGGGAAACATGGAAGAGCTCAGGCAACATCCTGGCTTTTCTCTGCCATCTTGGTTCCGCCCCAATTTAATTTCACATTTTTTTTGAGAATATTAGAATCTTCTCTTCGTTGACTGCAGAGAAAAGTAGAGCATAGGTATTGAGAAAGAGAAATATTAAAGTCAGAGTGTAAGTCAATGGAAAGGATTTAGGAGGCAAAGTCAATTAATGACTGCTATGTAGGGTAGAATTAGAACTGGACTTTAGGAAAGAGATCTCACAATGACCACCAGTGGTGGTGGTTGCGGGGGCGGGGTATACTGAAGAATTGTGAAACAATTCATATAATTCAAAGGGAATGGCAGTTACAGTATCTTGAATTAATTGTCCATTCTGTACCACTTTTCAAGAAGGTGAGTCACATTGCATAGTTCTACTGGATAGACTTCACATTCCTTCTCATGCTACAAGGATGGCCAAAAATCAGCCACTCTCAGAGAAAGTCCCCTCCTTCATCATGCTCTCTTCCTCATTTTTCTTTGGTCCCTTGACAAGTGTTGCTTTTCAGCCTTCCCCCTGGTGCATTATAGGGGCAGGGGAACACACACAAGTAGTTTTGCTGTACAACTGGGTACACTTGAAGGATATTACTAGTAAATCTGTGAGTGAGCCATTCTGCTTAAGTCAGATTCATCAAACTCAGATAGAATCATTGGTTGATCTTGGACAAGCCATTCTCTTTTTTGTGTTTTTTTTTTTTTGTGAGGCAATTGGGGTTAAGTGACTTGCCCAGGGTCACACAGCTAGTAAGTATTAAGTGTCTGGGGTCGGATTTGAACTCAGGTCCTCCTGACTCCAGGGCCGATGCTCTATCCACTGCGCCACCTAGCTGCCCCAAGCCACTATCTTAATCTGTTTGTACCTGCCTCAGATGTGTTGCCTGTAAAATGAAGTTATTAGATTAGGAGATGTTTATTTAAGTTTCCTTTCAGGTAGCACATTCTGAGGTTCTAACTATTAAATAGTCTGGTCCAGGAACCACTAATTATTGCTTGTTTTCAACCTGTGGCAAAGGCCCAGCTGTTCACTTTCCCCAGTTTCATTGTACTACCCCCATTATCAGAAACCACCTTTTTTGGTGTGTTTTTTATATGTCCTGATTTTCTTCATTATGTTTTCTAATACCACTTGTGGTTCTGTACAGTGTGCTCCCAGGTAGCATTTACCTTCATTTCTGCTGACCATTTACATTTCTTTTGTCAGATTCCCAGATAGCACGTTTTGTTACAATTCCATCATGGTTCTACATGATGTATGGACATTTTCAAAGTACCTCAGACTTCTATTACATTTCTACAGCTGCTTACAGCCTCTATTAGTATTAAGACACAGAACATTCTTGGGCCTCTGCCTGTGGTGCTGGCAATTGACTCGAACAGCTGGCAAGAACTGCTTGCCCCTGGGTGAGTGATGTGAGGCCCAGGCATGGACCCTGGTGTGGATGGCCACCTGAAGGTGAAGAACCTCCCTCACCAAGGAGACCTAGAGAGGGGCTGCTCTGCCTGTTCTTCAGGATCTCATTAGTCTTAACACTTAGGGCTATTTTCAGCTGGGATTGGTAAATAGGGAGCCACATTTTCTATGCACTTTTTTTAAACCTCAGAAAAAGCAACCACCTGATATGAATAATGTATCTCTGAGTATTCCATTTGTACCAGACCAGATCAAACTTAAACTAGGACAAGGAGCCTACTACAATCTACCCTGTGACCCCTATCCCTCAGTGACCAAGACTGGCAAGGTAACAAATCATAGCCATTTCCACCTTTTAGTCTCCAGTTTTACCAAGGCAGGTACCAGCCTTGGGTCTCATTTCCTACCTCCTCATCCTCAGAATCCTCGTAACAAACTTCATTTGCAGTGATACATGTGCTTGTGCCCACTTTGCTTCCCATGCTGAGCCAGTACCCCTGCCCACAGTGATGATATTCATCTTGATGCTGCCTGCATGCCCTTAGCCCTCTCTGCCTTTTCTAAACCTCAAGGCCATTACTCCTGATCCTTGTGATTATGCCAGATCATCCTAATCCAAGTTAGATCTAGTCTGGTGCCAACGAACACCTGGAGCCACACTGCTACTTTCATGAAGATAAAAAAGTACATATTGTACATGAGATGAAATTGACCTGCTTAGTTGTACAGTGAATGTAAGGATCTCCTAAGAGGTAGATGGGGCAGTCCCTGAATGCTTCTCAAAAAGACCCCTTCTTGGGGCAGCTAGGTGGCGCAGTGGATAGAGCACCGGCCCTGGAGTCAGGAGTACCTGAGTTCAAATCTGGCCTCAGACACTTAACACTTACTAGCTGTGTGACCCTGGGCAAGTCACTTAACCCCAATTGCCTCATTAAAAAAAAATTTTTTTTAAAGACCCTTTCTTCAGGTGGCCTATTTTAGTCTATTTCATACTAAAATGCCTGCCTTTTTAGATAGTTCCCTTAATGTTCAATGACATGGTAGTATTCCAATGAAGTTTGAAAGTTAATGTAGATTCTTACTAAGTTTCAATTCTCTTTTAAGAGTTGTGTGTGGTCACTTTCTCTGCCTCTTACACAGATATTTAAGTCAAGGAGTGCCATTAAATATGCAGTAAGAAACCTGTCACTGAACATGTATGAGGGGCAGATCACTGTGCTTCTTGGACATAATGGAGCTGGGAAGACCACTACCCTGTCCATACTGACAGGTAAGTATGTACTTCAAAATTTGGCAATAAAAGCAGACCATTTGCTTCCCAGTGTAAGAAGGTCTGGTCTAAACTGCTGGAGAACTATTATTGTTTTTATTTTTATTTAATTATAAATTTTATCACTGACTTAATACTCATCAGAACACATTATAAAATTAGCAAACATTTAAAATATACAGCTTAAGTAGACTACTGGATATTACCAGTGGTGACTTTCATATAAGAAATATCATTACAGATATCATTCAGAAAATGTGATATCAAAAGCAGTTGGCATGTCAGAAGTGATGGGTAGCAGATAAACAGCCTGATTGCTGCATTAGTACCCACAGAACACAATGAAAGAAGGCCACCTTCAGCATGTTGGATTGGCCTATTATAAAGGCTTTATGGGAGTATATGGATAAGAATCAAAAAGGAGCCCTCCATATTTATGAGATCACACATCCATTAAAGTTTAAACAGTTGTAGTCAGTAGGGATGCAGTTCTAATTTTGCTGGTGCAGGTGGGCACCAGGAAGTTTGTAATCTGTAACACTAGCTGTCCTTCAAGAAAGTCTGGTCTGTTATCCCTGTGACACTAACTAGCCATGGATATGGATACCACCAGTGAGCTTTCCATAGCAAAAAGATGGAAGGAGAGTTGTTGTTAACCCTGCATTCCAGACATCCATCCAATAGGGTTTTCCATCTGTTTCCTGTTCTTTGTTCTCTTGTACTGCCCCAAACTATATGAAGGCTAGTAAACTATTTTATTGTTAATTGTTAGCCTTACCAATAAAATGAACATACTCAGACCTTTATGCCTCAACTTACCTTAATTTTACTCATGATACCTTCAAAATAGCCAGCTGGGGAACATTGATTTTCCAGAAACCAAAGAGTCCAGTAGGGCTTAGAGGCTGATATGCAATTGTATTCTTTTCAACTGCATGTTTCAAGAGTCATACCCAAAGCTCCTTGTGGGAGAAGGTGTCACCATTCTTTGTCCACCAAACATAGCTTGAGACATAGTACCTCCTCCTGTCATCCCCAGAGATCCTGTTTAAATAGGTAGTCAGATTTGCCCCAACAGCTATTAGGAATGTCTCAATCTCCTGCTCAGATTTCACTAGTTGATCAACCTAGACATATATGCTGCTTCCATATAAACATTTTAGAGAAAAATATGACATTTCACAAAACTAGCCAGTCACACCTTTTGACCTAGTATAATTCCATTGCTAGGACTTAGAAGTAGCTCTATTTGTACAAAAATGTTAATAGCAGGGTTTTTTATAATATAAAGGGGAAACCTAGAAATAATTTATATGGATGACTATTGGAGGATGGCTAAATAAATTGTGACATATTAATGTTTAATTGCCATAAAAATAACAATAAATGTAAAACATCAAGGAATCTTGGAAACACCTATATGAAGTGATTTAAAGTTGATCAGTTGTATCCCTTGACCTTGTAATTGCATAAAAAGGAGAGAAAAATATCTTTAAAATATAATAAAAAGAGAAAAGGCAAACTGACATCAGCAAAACAAGAATTGCATACATACTGACCACAACTTTTTATACTTTAATGGATTGAGGACTGAAGGGACTTGAAACTAGGAGTTGTATATCAGGGTAAAGAAAAGCTGTAATCCTTCAAGCTGTGTGCTGGTCAAGGAGCAGAAACAAAAGCAAGTTATATCTATGTGACTGACCCCTGGACTGAAGCAGCATCTTAAATCCAGCCCTCGGGTCAGCCTGTAGCCAAATCACTGGGGCAGGAAGCTTAGACCAGTGGGATAGCCCACACTCCTATTACTCTGAGCCTATAGAAACCTTCCAAATAACTGATTGTGACTGGGACCAGTCTGCTAGAACCATAGCCAAGGGAAAGCCTACAGTGTTGTTGCCTAGCCCCAAACCCAGATCAGAGTTGTTTTGTTGCTTTGACATGGACAATGTGGGAATTAGTATTACTTTAATTATATACATTTGTTATAAGTTTTGCACATTTTTTTCCTAATAGGGGTGGAAGTAGGAAAGAAATAAAATAGATTTTTGTTCATTGAAAAATAATAAAATTAAATTTCTAAAATTCTTACTTAAAAGAAATTCTTGGGGGAGAAAACTGACCCCAGCTGAATTTCTAGTCTCCTTTCCCTCAGGCACCAATGATATTTCCCATCTAGCATGTGTCTCTGAGTGCAACCTATGTCTTCCACACACACATATATACATGTCTCTCCCCCAAATCTTGATTTTGTGACTTTTCTTCTCTTAAGAGGGTACAACCAGTATCTGTAACCTCTTAGGCTTTGAAGCTAGGAATGGATATGGGAGGGACCCCACCTTCTGCAAGATTCCTTTCCTAGGCTCCGCAGCTGTTAATGCCTTCTACTTTTATATTACTTTCCATCCACACTGTCTCTCTCATTATAAAGTACAGTCTTTGAGGACAAGTATTCCTAGTACTTAGTGCTTAATTCAGTGTTTAACGTGTAGAGAGTGCTTGATAAATGCTCTTTAACTGACTACTTTGAAAACAGTGGACAAAAACTGCCACAGTGAGATCCTGAATTAAAAGCTTGAAAGTTTGCATGTGCTCTCTACACTTGGAGCATGCATTAAGTGATGATAATACTAAATATCTAAGTTCTAAATATCTAAGTTTTTACCTTGTGTAGTGTTTCTGTCTTTTAATCTTGTAGATTGTTTCATTTGCATAATTATTTTTCTGATATTTTTGGGCTCCTGGATTGTTAAAAGCAACTATTCCATCATGTTGGTCATATCCCCAGATCCTTTCCTTTCCAAGTCTTTATTATACAACTGACTAGATAGATAGATAGATAAAATTCCTCCATATTTCTCCAGTTTCTACCTGAAACGTATCTAGAAACAAACCAGAATGCTTAGAGGAAGTGTAGAATTGTTTTTAATGTGACAGAATATTGTACTTAATTCTCCTGAATGGGACACTTTAAAAGATGAACTGCACCACGCAACTAGTGATTGCCAAAAGAACTATACCAGATGACCATCACCTGAGAGAGAGGCCACAGGGTTGGGTGAATCTTTGAGATGGAGACCTTGATAAAGCAGAATGCTGAGCAGAACAGTGAAATTTGCCTGAGTGCAGCCAAAGAAGACAGGCAACAATGCCTGTATTGTGTATAAATATACAGTACTCATTCTTCCCTCTATATTTTCACTCATATTCTCCTTTTCTGGAGTTCCTATTCTACCTCTCAAAGTCCTACTTATACTTAAAGACATGATCAAGTCTCCATCTATTCTAATCTATGTGTTTTTAAATACCCTTCCCCAGATATGTGTGTGTAGCAGCAGGGGATGGTGTAGCGACTAGGGCTGTTGAACCACTCCATTTTTACACTTACCCTACTACTATCTTGTTGCCCAGATGGATTTCTCAGTACAAATGCTCCTTCTCCACTAGGAAGTAGCATCAGAAGACCTAGAATTCTCGTTATTCTCTTTTTGTCACTTTAAGCCCCAACTAGAGATAGCACTTTTGGCAAAACACCTCCATGTTTTGTCTCTAACTCTTCTCTGGGGATGTTTCCCTTTCACTTGCCTCCTTTTGATTGTATTCCCAATAAATATACCTCAACCAGCAAGTACTGTTGGTTAATACCGTTTATAAAGATAAACATTTGAAGCAAAGAAAAATAAATACTTTTTCATGCCTGCTACCATAGTAGCTCATGGTGAGAAAGGATAACTACTTTTGATGTCTGTGGAGGATGAGGGTTTCCACTACACATCTCTTGACATACCTAATGCCTAATCAGCCCAAGCAGTCTCCCTTCCATAGTCCTGGCTCCTTTCTTTGTGTGAGTTCCCACTGCCTTCTGCTTTTCCTGTCCCAGCTCCAGGTGGCTTCTCTTAGTCTCTCTTTGTCTTATTCTCCTCTTTTAAGAAGCTGGATTCCTCTTCAAATCTGTTCTCTGTATTCACCAAACTGACTCAAAGGTCACCCAGAGGTATAACTTATCATTCTTCATCCTATGCCTTCTGCTGCTTTTCACATTCACTGAAGTGACTAATTTGTACTTCATAAAGGGATCACCTGGCTTTGTGCGGTTTATGAGTTTAATAATTTGATATCATCAGCCCCTTTTCTGTGTTTAGATCCATAAAACACCAACAACATGTTGTTGGAAGAAGACTTCATATGGTTTGTAATTGACATAATAAAATGTAAATTAGGTACTCTGACATTGCTAATGCTATAAAGAGGGCAACAATATTGTAGCATATATGGAATAAATGTGGATTTCCAAGATGCTAATGATACCTGTTGATCTTTATACTTCCCCATGTGGGATGGGCAACTAGGAGGTGGAATACAAAAACCATATGGGAGACTATATCAGGTTATATGGCTAAAAAGAGGAAAAACCAATCTTCTTTTCGAAAATAGGAATTATGTGCAACAGATAAAGCACTTTCAACTGTCTCCACAAGCTAGGACTCCAAGAACCCAAACAAGTTAAAAATTCAATGGACAGAAGCATGGTTACTTGGCACCCCATCCCCCACTGCCCATCATGCTCTCAGTTGCAGGCCTGTGCAAGTTGACCCATGGCATGCAACAGAACTCAACTACATTCAGAACACTGCCCCCATCTTTCTAATGCTACTAAGATCCAAACAGCAAGGTCATGTGACCAACAAGATAGAGGATTAGACATTTTTTTCTGATCCTTACAATGTCTCAAACTTCTCCAAAACAGAAATGATGTGTCAAAGGTAAAGTATCTTCAGCTGTCTCAGTGATCTAGGATGCTCACTCAGCACTCCCTTCTCTACTGCCCGCAGCAAAGCTTGCAACAAAGTGCAGCACCACACCCTGATACCTCTCTCCCATTCCTCTTTCCATTTCCATGGAGATACAAGCTGCACTGCCAATATAACTAATGCAAGTGGTAGCATTCTAGGCTGCAAAAGATCTCTGCAGAGGAACAGTGTGACAGGACACATGACTAGCATTGAAATAAAAGTTCATATTCATACTTGATACCCCTCCTCTTCTCCCAGAACCTGGGAGACCCAAACTCCAAGATATGTGCCCAGGCTGCAATACTACCAACATGTCAGTTCTCTTTATTGCTGGTCCAGAGAACTGAGAAACAAAGAGAACAAAAGAGGACAGTGGGGTCAAGGATTGGGGTGGGGGTGGGGGGAGGAATAGAGTTGTGTGACACTTTACTGAGCCTGAGAGAAAGACTTCAGCATCCATCCAGGGCCAGTTATATCCTTACAGAACTTGGAGCAAAGACCTAAACTAGTGGACCGTGAATTGTTCAGTGTGGGAAAAGGCTGAGACTCTTTGAGATGCAGTCCTCAAGGAAACTGTTATCATAGGAGAGGAAGTCAGAAAGTGAGCAAAAGGGGGAAATGAAAAGAAGTTTGAAATTACCAAAGATTTCAGGAGGAAGAAAACTCAAATGTCTTGAGAATAAGCAAATAAACACAAAGGAGAAACATTAACAACAGAAGTAAATATTGCCTCCAGATCTAATAAATGTATCTGTATATCAGGTATCTATGAATAAGTACTGCAAGGGGCAGCTAGGTGACACAGTAGATAGAGTGCGGCCCTGGAATCAGGAAGACCTGAGTTCAAATCTGACCTCACACACTTGACACGTACTAGCTGGGTGACCCTGGGCAAGTCATTTAACCCCAATTGCCTCACCCCCCTCCCAAAAGAACCAAAACAAAACAAAAAACCCACAAAATAAATAAGTACTGCAAAACAGAAGGAAACAATTCATCACCTGATGAGGAAAAGGATCTTGTGGATTATGAGGACAGCATGGAACTACAACACACTGTTTCTGAGGAGTTTAATAGAAAAATGAAAATTGTCAGAGCAGAGCTTATGGCTTATGTATCAGAAATAATTGGCAGAATAGAAAAATGAACCTGTGATGTCAAATGTCACCAAAGGAGATGGGAAGAATAGGACAACTAATTAGGCATGCAGATACACAAAAGTGAAGGACAGTCTGGAAGAAAAGAAGCAAAAAGCAATAACATTGAAAGAAAACATGCTCTCTATTTTTAAAAATTGATCTTAAAGACAGGATTCATAGACATTACTCAAGGATTATAGGTCTCCCATAAGAACACAAGTCAAAAAACTTGAATATCATAATGCAAGAAATGACACCCCCCAAAATGCCCAACACTTCTGAACGTAGAAAGCAAAGTGCCAGTTGAAAAAATCTATACCATTACCTCCAGGAAAAAAAAAAAACAACCCACAGTTGTAAACTCCATGATACACAATGGTTAAATTTAACCATTGAGAAAATTCAAATTCTGCAAGTGACCAAGAGAAAGTCCTTCAAATACAAAGGAAGTTTGAATAGCACAAGACTATTCTACACCCACCAAAAACTGCAGGAGGGAATGGAATAATGTGTTCCAAGGAGCAATGTAGCTCAAGATTCAACCCAGGATAACCTACCTGCAAATCTGAACCTGACCATAAATGAAAACTCATGGAGAGCCAATAATAAAGAGGCATGTAAAGCATTCTTAGAAAGAAAACCAGACCTAAAGAGATTACTTGCTTCTCAGAAGGCCCAGACAACAGAAAGGGAGAATAAATGCAGCAACCAAGGACAGCAAAAGCAATAGAATGGTAGCAGAGAAACCAGTAAGAGACTTCTTTCTAAATGTCCATAAGAAGATGGGAAGGCAAAAATCAGGTAGAGGTGATAGTGCAGAAGTGGGTCTGGTCATTATGGACAGAACCATTTAGCATCCTGCCCACAGATGAATCAATGTTTTTGTGGGACTAAATGACAAAATTGAATGTGAGGAGGATAAAGGGGATTGTGTTATGTGCCTTGGTCAAATAGAGGACTAACGGCAAGGGAAATTTGACTCCTGAGGTCTGTTAGGAAGAAAAGAGCCTACAGCAGGGTGGGTGAGGAATTTCTCCCCCGGCAGAATTGAAAAGGAGAAGAAAGAGGAGGCTTTGTTTTGGTAGTGGGATGGGGTTCATTCAAAAAGCATTCACTAATGTATAATCCTAGGGATGAAGAGAGATTATCAGTGAAGGGAGATAGGCACCCTGCACTGGGTTTTGTCTGCAAGGATTTGACACTTGTCTTGCATTGTGGGTGGAAAAAAGTGGGAGCCCCTCGAAGTAATGAGGGCTTGGGTGAGTGGGAGAGCATGGGCTCATGGAGGAGAGTTTGAGTCAAATGAGGAAGGATGGTAACCAGGGGGAATTATGGGTTAGTAGTGGGCTGTGTAATTGGGAATTTGGAGGGGGGCATCATCCTGCAATGGGGAAGTGTCCTCTCTGTAACCTGTAGGAATTGACATTTTTTTCTGAGAGTGAGGCACAGTGGGAAAAGAGGAGCCAGGGACCAAGCTTTATAAGGTAGTAGCACAAAATGCTTAGAGGGGGCAGCCCAGAAGGGACACTTCTGAAGTTCTGATTCTATGAGGAATGAATAGAATAAAGAGGGACTAGATAAGAATAGGGACCATGAACCAGAGAGGGTCTACAGTAAATAGAGAGGGAGGATAGATAGTGAAGAGAGTGAGGGAGAAAAATCTTTTCTGAAAAGGACTGAAAAAAATTACTTTTTAAAAATCTAATGAACAGAAGTGGTGGAAAGGAAGGAGGAAATGAAAATCTGTTTGAGAGAGAAAAAAACAAGGGGAAGAATTAAATAACCAGATAAAGTCAAGAAAGAAAAAGGAACTAATAAAACTCCAAATAGAAAAGGGTTAACAAATGGGAGAGGAAGAAAAAGAGTTGAGGACAAGAGAGAATAGGGCCACCTTAAAAAAATATTAAGCTAAAGTAAGTGAAGAGGATGTATTAACTTTAGAACAAAGAGAAAAACCATAACTTGGAAAAAACAGTATGAGACAAAGGAAGGAACATATTAACCTAGCTCATAATTTTAAATGTAAATGGATTTAACAATCTAATAAAACAAAAAGAAGAGTGACAGATTAGTGAAGAAAACAAAAAAAGAAAAGAAAATCCTACAATCTGTTTCTTATAAGAAACACATTTAAAAAGCAAAGAGAAACACAAAATAACACTGAAAGGGTAGGGAAAATAATTTTTTATGCATACAAAAATTATGAAAACAAAAAAGAATTAATTGCAGTCATGCTATCTGAAAAAAAACATTCAAAAATTAAAAAGGGATAAATAAGGAAACTATGCTGAAAGGAATCATAGAAAACAAACCAATAACAGTACTAAACTTTTATACTCCAAAGTCTTAGTATCCAAATTCAAAAAAGAAAACATTACCTGAATGAGAAGAATACGTAGCATGATACAGTAGTGACAGAAGACCTTAATGTCCCTCTTTCAGTTTGAAATATATCTAACAGAAAGCTAAGCAAAAAGGAAAATGCAGAACTGAATAAATTACTGTAGAAACTATAGTTAAAAGATATGGCATCTTCCAAATGGGACAACAAAAAAATATACATATTTTCAGCACCAAATAGAATTTTTATAAAAATTGATCATGTATTAGGACACAGAGACATTGCAAGCAAATCTTAAAAGGCAAAAATAGTTAATACATCTTTTTAGACCATAATGCAATTAAAAAGTCATTGATTCAAGGACCAAAAACAAAAGACAGACCAAAACGAAAACTTAACAATGAAATTATTAATTGGATCATAGAACCAATTGTAGAAATATCAATTATGTGGGAAAATGATAATGAAAAACATTTCTAGGTTGCAGTGAAAGCAGTGTTGAGTAAAAAAAAAAATCATGACCCTACAACTATACATTAACAAAATTGTAGGGAAAAGGTTTAATTGAATATGCATTTTTTAAAAGTAGCCAACAAATAAATCTGAAATAAGCACAGGAGAGGACATATTAAAAATTAGAAGAGAAAATACAAATGTAACTCCCCCCCAAAATGTAGAAATGATAAAACTAAATGCTAGTTTTCTAAAAATTAACAAAATTGATAAACTTTTAACTAATCTAATTAAAAAGCGTGCACTAAGGCAAAGTACTTTTCCTTTTTCTTTGATCCTTTGATATACAAGACCTTGTCATGGTATTTCTGTGTCAACAGGTATGTACAGTATCTGTAGCCTTTGGAGCATAGTTCCAAATTGTTTTCCAAAAGGTTTGGGTCAGTTCATAATTCAACCAGCACTGAATTAGTATTCCAATTTTTCTACATCCTCTACAACACTTCTCATTTTCTTTTTCAGTCATGTTAGCTAATCTGATAGGCACGAGGTGATATTTGAGTGCTATTTTAACTGACATTTCTCTAATCATTACTGATTTAGAGCATTTTTTCATGAAAATATAGCATTGGGGGGCAGCTAGATGGCGCAGTGGATAGAGCACCGGCCCTGGAGTCAGGAGTACCTGAGTTCAAATCCGGCCTCAGACACTTAATACTTAACTAGCTGTGTGACTCTGGGCAAGTCACTTAACCCCAATTGCCTCACTAAAAAAAAGAAAAAAAAAGAAAAAGAAAATATAGCATTGATTTCTTCTCATGAAAACTGCCTTTGACTATTTACCAACTGGGGAAAGGCTCATATTTTTTATAAATTTGGCTCAGTTCTCTATATATTTGAGAAATGGGGCCTTTTCCAGAGAAACTTGCTATAATTTTTCTCCTAGTTTCCTGCTTTCTTTCTAATTTTGGTTACATTAGTTTTGTTTGTGCAAAAAACTTTTAATTTCATGTAATCAAAATTATCTGTTTTACATCCCATGATCCTCTCTTTTTTATTGTTTGGTCCTAAACTCTTCCCTTATCCTTATACATGTGACAGGTAAATTTTTCCACGCTACCCTAATTTACTTATGATATCATCCTTTATAACTAAATCATTTATCCATTTTAACCTAATTTTGGTATACAGTGTGAGATGTTGGTCTATGCTTAGTTTCTGCCAGACTGCCTTCCAGTTATCCCAGCAATTTTTGTCAGATAGTGAATTCTTGTCTCTAAAGCTTGGATCTTTGGGTTTATCAAACACTAGGATATTATGGCCATTTCTACTGTGTATTGATTATGTACCTAATGTATTCCACTGATCCACCATTCTATGATTACTGCTTTGTAATATAGTTTGAGATCTGGTACAGCTAGGCCATCTTCACTTTTTGTCATTGATTTCCTTGATATTCTTGACCTTTTGTTCTTCGAGATGAATTTCGCTATTCTTTTTTCTAACTCTATAAAATAATTATGTGATTGTTTGATTGGTATGGTGCTGAATAAGTAGCTTAGGTAGAACTGCCATTTTTATTATATTGGCTTGACCTACCCATGAGCAATTAATATTTCTTCAATTGTTTAGATCTGTCTTTACTTTTGTGAAAACTATTTTATAGGGGGCGGCTAGGTGGTGCAGTGGATAAAGCACCGGCCCTGGATTCAGGAGTTCCTGAGTTCAAATCCGGCCTCAGACACTTGATACTTATTGGCTGTGTGACCCTGGGCAAGTCACTTAACCCCCATTGCCCCGCAAAAAAAAAAAAAGAAAATTGTTTTATACTTCTGTTTATATAGTCCCTGGGTTTGTCCTGGTAGGTAGACTCCCAAGTATTTTGTATTGTCTGCAGTTATTTAAAATGAATTTTCTCTTTCTATTTCTTCCAGCTGGGTTTTGTTGGCAATATATAGAAATGCTGATGATATCTGTGGGTTCATTTTGTATCCTGCAACTTTGCTAAAGTTGTTCATTGCTTCAACTGTGCTATTGTTCATATATAATTATCCATATTATAATTATTTTCTTGGTTTTATTTATGTCACTTTCCATAAGTTCATATAGGTCATCCCAGCTTTCTCTGGAATTCCCCCCTCATCATCTCTTATAGCTTAAACATATTCCACTGTGTTCATATAACATAATTTCTTAAGCCATTCCACAACTGATATGCACCCCCCTCTTAGTTTACATTTTTTTGCCTCTACAAAAAGATATGCTATAAATATTTTTGTACACATAGCTGCTTTTCATCTTTATTTTATCTCTTTGAGGTATAGGACTAGTAGAGGAATCACTTGGCCAACTCTCACCTGTGGCTCCAAGAAGCTGTAGCATGCACAGTAGCCATAACCTGGTAAAACTGTCTTGGCAGACAAGCTAAATCAGTTTGAAAGTAATCAGCATGTCTCAGACCTGTCAGTGAGTTAGAGGGGTATGTACCCCAAGCATATGAAGACTTCCCTCTGGTGGAATAGATGGATGAGAACAATTTGTTCCAACAGCCATGAAGGTAGCTGAAGCAGCATTGTGGGATGCTTAGAGCTTAGTCAGACACTGAAGATGCTGAGGTCATCCACTGTCTCCTTGACCATCTCCAGCTGTCCTAACTTTTGTCTTGCAACTGGACTTTGATGATTCTGGAACACTGAATGATGATGCAACTCTGCCTCACTTAAATCCAGTTCACACGCAAGTCAAGACATCACTCTGTAAAGGACAAACAACAATAATTTTTAGTTGATAATATATTACATAAAATAAGTGGATACAACATCCACTTGTGTAGCCCACATCTTTCCTACTTGTCCACAGGAATGGCATGAGAGAATATAAAATTATTTACTAAAATCTAAATATATGAATGTCTACAGCATTCTGCTGTTTTAGTGGTCCACTTACCCTGTGAGAAATCAAGAAACTTTTTTAATCTTTGGGGGGGAGCATGAGATATGAGATTTTCATGACCTTGTCATCCATATTATGTTTTGTAATTAGACTAGATTGTGGTTCATTTTTAATTAATTCATTAGATTGTGAGCTCCTTGAGTATAGGGACCATCTTTTACCTTTGTTTCTATCTCCAGCATTTAGTAAATGTTTATTGATTCATTGACTCTGTTGTCTAAAAGTGAGTCCAGAAGTGAAGTAGGTTGTCCAAAAGTCAGAAAGAAACTGTAATCCCTCAGAGAAAAGTGTCAAAACACATTAACCAAGGTGTGTGGGAGAGCAGCAAAAGAAACTGAGGAGTTAGTGAAGTAGTCAGACACTCAGAGAATAGAGTCTCTGGAAGGCTAGGAATGTCAGGTATCACAGAAATGTTAAGCAGAAGAAAGGCTATTTGTTAAATTTGGCAATTAAAAATCATTATAGCTGGGGCGGCTAGGTGGCGCAGTGGATAAAGCACCAGCCCTGGATTCAGGAGTACCTGAGTTCAAATCCGGCCTCAGACACTTGACACTTACTAGCTGTGTGACCCTGGGCAAGTCACTTAACCCCCATTGCCCCGCAAAAAAAAAAAATCATTATAGCTAAAAGTAGAAGAAAAATTAGTGTAGCCTTATAGTATTAGTTTTTCTTCAATGACACATATGTTAGAGAGACCTGACATGTTAGATAATAGACCTTGATGGACTAAAACAATGAACCAAATTTAGTAATATGAAATTTAATGAGCTGAATGTAAAATCCCAATACCTTGAATTCAAAAAAAGTCTACTTCACAAATATAAGATGGAAAAGATATGGATAAATGACAATTTATTTGAAAAAGATTGGGGGGTTTACAGATTCACAGTAAATTAACAGAAACACTTGCTGTAAAAGTTGTTTTCCAGCTTTCTGCTTTCCTTCTAATCTTGTTGGCATTGGTTTTGTTTGTGCAAAACCTTTTTAATTTAATGTATTCAAAATGATCCACTCTGCATTTCATAATGTTCTCTATCTAATCTTTTGTCATAAATTGTTCTGCTCTCCATACATCTGACAAGTAAACTATTCCTTCCTTTTCTAATTTGCCCAGGGTGTCACCCTTTATGTCTAGGTCACGTACCCATTTTGACTTTACTTTGGTGTACAGTGCAAGATAATGATCTATGCCTAGTTTCTGCCATACTATCCTCCAGTTTTCCCAGCAGTTTTTGTCAAATATTGAGTTCTTATCCCAGAAGCTGGAGTCTTTGGGTTTATCAAACAGTAGATTTCTATAGTCATTTACTACTGTGTCTCCTGTGCCTAACCTATTCCATTGATCCACCACTCTATTTCTTAGCCACTACCAAATAGTTTTGATGACTGCCACTTTATAGTATAGCTTCAAATTTGGTACAATTAGCCCACCTTCCTGTGCATTTTTTTCATTAGTTCCCTTGATATCTGGTCAGACTATTTCTAAGATAAACTATGTACCCATGTGGTAGCACCGATATAAAACCTGAACTGTGTCCTACAGGCAGATAATTTCATGGCATCTCAAGTCAAAGTTCTAAGTGGTTGAGCACATCTGGCAACAACACCAGCAGGTTCCATAGCTTGTCTCAGAGAGCACATTATTTGCTCTCTGTTATAGACTGATGCCATCTTTCTTTGTACCTCCTTATTAGTTCAATTCAATTTAACAAATATTAAGTTCCTGCTATGTTCTGACAAAACCAAAATGAAACAGTTCTTACCCTCAAGAAGCTTACATTTTGTTACACATGTAAGGAAAACCCTAGTAATTTCCAGGGGGAAGAGCATGAGCTTAATTAATTTGAAAGGTGATAACAATAGAATAGGGATTCCTGAAAGTAAAATAGAAAGATAGGGTGTTTTCTGCTTGGTTCTAGGTCTTCTCCCTGCTACAAGTGGAGAGGCATGGCTCAGTGGGTATGAGGTTTCACAGGACATACATGAGATCCGGAAAAGTCTGGGCTTATGCCCACAACATGACATCTTGTTTGATTACTTGACAGTTGCTGAACACCTTTCCTTCTATGTTCAGGTGAGCCCCAAAGAATATTTATTTATTTTTCCCCATACCTTATGTAGCCATTTAGTAGGCCAGTATTCTTATCCTTAAAGAATCACAAAATAAGTTTAAAAAAACCACTTTGTGGACACAAAGGAAAGCAGGGGAAGGAAAGACATCCTTAAGTCAATATCCCTAAATAAGGAAGCAATTAGAGTTGCCTACAAAGTCTTTCTAAGGCATAAAAACAAATTATTAGATACGCTAAGCTTCCTTTTACAAAGTCTCTATTCTCTGTCCTAACTTTGTTCTCTTAGTTGAAAGGAATAAGTGATAAAGACTGCTCTAATGAAATCAATTATATCTTGAATATTCTTGACCTGGAGAATAAGCGCAACACGATTTCAAAGTCCCTGAGTGGAGGGATGAAGCGCAAGGTCTCCATTGGCATCGCACTCATAGGAGGATCTAAGGTATAGATTTTTCCCATTTCTGTGGGTAGAATCAGGTCCCCACTACAACATAAATAGATAAATCAGCTTATAAAGACCTAAGTAAGTTGGTATAGACCTTGCCCTCCAAGTGGAACTTCCTAAAGTATACTCAATGTCAAACAAATGGGTCGGTAAGTCTAATTAGTATAGGACAGCCACAGGACTGCGGGCATTAATAAACAGACTCTTCCTTAACCTGGGTTTGTTCTCTGTCCTTAGACAAGTGACTCAATTCCATTATCCCTCCCCTGAGTTGAAACAATAAATACCAAGTATATATTATATGGCAGAATCATTTCTAAGCTATAGTCGAGTTCAGAGTAAACTCATAACACTCCCTTGAGTGAACTAGCATATCAGTAGGGAATAGAGGCAGGATCAGGCTTCCTGTCTCATTAGTCTTGGGTCTGTCCTTTGGGGATCTGTAGGTGGTGATGCTGGATGAGCCAACATCAGGCATGGATCCAGTCTCACGGAGAAGTATATGGGACCTCCTTCAAAATCAGAAAAGTAACCGCACAATTCTATTGACTACCCACTTTATGGATGAAGCTGATCTTCTGGGAGACCGCATTGCCATCATGGCCAAGGGGGAACTGCAGTGCTGTGGTTCTTCACTTTTCCTCAAACAAAAATATGGTAAGGGGGACAAGGGAGATAAAACAAGCAGGTGTATTCATCTTTATTGTGGGGTCTGCATTGAATCCCCTACATACATAGTGAAGGAGACTCTAAAACAGTTCCCCTGTACTCTGGGGAGGCAATGTATGGAGCATAGTGCAAAGAGGGCTATATTGGGAGGTAAAGGACCTTAGTTTAGATCCTGATGCTGCCACTTCCTTACCTGGGTGATCTTGGACAGGTTATATATTATCTCAATGATCTGTATAATCATTGATCAATGAGGCAGCAAGGTGGTTAAGTGGATAAAGCATGTATTTTACTAGCTGTGTGTCCTTGGGTAAATAAATCACTTAACCTTTCTAAGCCTCAGTTACCTATCTCCTAGGGTCATCATGAGGATCAAATGAGATAACATACATAGACCTTAGAGTGTTATAGAAATGCTAGCTATTATTATCTTATGGCCCCCCCCATAAGTGCCCTTTCTCCATTAAGCTACTATTTCTTTTCCCTCTTGACATAGTAGGAAAGAATGCAAAAACAAGCCATAATAATCCCAAGAATATGCACAAAATGGTCCAGTATATGAGGGACACTGATTATTTTTCCTATAGATGTCTTTGTTCTCTACTTTCCACTGACAAGCAGGACTTTAGTCCAATGATATTTACTTACATAGTTGATGCTATCATTTGGGAACTATTCTTTGTAGAGTATGTTTCTTGATGTAGCTGCCCTGAAGTGACTCCAAGCTTCCAAAACCTGGTTCAGTTTCTGACTACTCCATTTAGTACTCATGAGTCCCCAAGCCTCCTTCCTAGACCAATTGTCATTAAGAGAAATTTAATCAATCAACAAATATTTCTTAATCACATACTGTGTGCTAGGCAGTATACAAGGCAGTGGGGATATAAAGACAAAAAATTAATGTAAGCTCAGATTCTATCAGGGAGGAAAATATGTACATAGATAAGTACTATAGTGAGAGAATAAATTGTTGTTCACTTGTTTCAGTTGTATCTGACTCTTGGTAACCCTCTTGGCAAAGCTACTAGAGTGGTTTGACATTTCCTTCTCTACTGGCAAACAGAGATTAACTGACTTACCCAAGGTCACATGGCTAGGAAGTGTCTGAGGCTGGGTTTGAACTCAGATCTTTCTGACTGCAGGCCCAGTACTCTTTCTGTTGAGCCATCTGGATGCCTATGCAGCAGAGAATAAATACAGGGAAGGAGGGCGTCAGCACATGGGAGGTGATCAAGAAATGTTTTATATAGGAGGTAGTCTCAGGGCTCAAATGTCCCTAGCACACTGTTCTGAGATGAAATAGTGGGTTCTGAAGGTCCAGCTGGCACTCTGAATGTCAAAGATACAGAAGGGCCTAAAACCTACCAATGCTTCTAGCATAGACAGACTCCAGGAGGTGGAGTTCATCATAAAGTCCCTGGTAATCCAGAACCAAGGAGGAATAAACACTCAACCCAATAGCACAGTGAGAAGCAGAGCTTACTTGTGCACAAATTCAGGACCTAAACCTTGAGGTGGCTAAATAGATAGCAGTGACCACTATAAAGAATTGTAGATCCAGAGACACCCCCAAAATCTATCTTCGAAAGAGAGAGTAACTCTGTAACAACTGCAAGGAGAGACTTAAGACAAGAATAAATGGGTTTTCCACTAGAACTAAATGAATACCTAGAAGAAATTAAGCAAAATATTTAAAATTAAATAAAAGCTCTAGAGGAACAATTGTAAGAAAAATCAATAGATTAACTCAGAAAGTGAGAAACCTTACCTAAGTAGTGCACTCCCACATGATTCCAAAACACTTTTCACACAAATAAAGTCACGTCTAAACAATTGGAAAAATATCAGTTACTCATGGATGGCTAGACCGAGCCAATATAATAAAAATGACAATTCTACCTAAATTAATTAATTATTCAGTACCATACCAATCAAACCACCAAAAATTATTTTATAGAGCTAGAAAAAAAAATAACAACAAAATACATCTGGAAAAACCAAAGGAATTAATGAAAAATGTGAAGGAAGATGGACTAGCTGTACCAGATCTCAAACTATTATAAACTGTTTGGTACTGGCTAAGAAATAGAGTGGCAGATCAGTGGAATAGATTAGGTACACAAGACCCAGTATTAAATGACCATGGTAATATAGTGTTTGATAAACCCAAAGAGCCCAGTGTCTGGGACAAGAACTCACTATTTAACAAAAACTGCTGGGAAAACTGTAAAACAGTATGGTAGACACTGGGTATAAATCAACATTTTGCACTGTATTTTAAGATAAGGTGAAAATGGATACATGATTTAGACACAAAAGGTGATACCAAAAGCAAATTAGGAGAGGAAGGAATGGTTTCCCTGTAACATCTATGGAGAAGAAAGAGTTTATCACCAAACAAGAGATAGAGAGCATTACAAAATATAAAATGGATAATTTTGGTTATATCAAATTAAAAAGATTTTGTACAAACAAAACCTACTGCAGCTAAGATTAAAAGGAAAGCAGAAACCTGGGGGCAGGGGCAGAATTTTTATAGCTAATGTCTCTGAAAAAGACCTCATTTCTCAAATATATAGAAAACTGAGTCAAATTTATAAGAATACAAGTCATTTCCCCAATTGATAAATGGTCAAAGGATAGGAACAAGCAGTTTTCAGATGAAAAAAAACTATCTATAGTCATATGAAAAAAATTCTCTAAATCCATATTGATTAGAGAAGTATAAATTAAAACAACTCCATAGTGTACCACCTAACATCCATCAGATTGGCTAATATAACAAAAAAGTAAAATGATAAATATTGGAGGGAATGTGGGAAAATTGGAACAGTAATGCATGGTTTGTGGCATTGTGAACTGATCTAACCATTCTGGAGAGTAGTTTGGAAGTATAAAACTGGGAATATCTTTTGATCTAGCAATACCACTACTAGATCTGTACCCCAAAGAGATTTTTTAGAAAGGAAAAGGATCTACATGTACAAAAATATTTATAGCAGTTCTTTTAGTGGTAGCAAAGAATTGGAAATTAAGGAGGTTCTCATTAATTGGGGAATAGCTTAACAAGTTGTGGTATATGATTGTAATGGAATACTACTATGCTATAAGAAATAATGAGCAGGATGGTTTCAGAAAAACCTCAGAAGACTTACACAAACTGCTACAAAACAAAGTGAACCGAACCAAGAGAACACCCAGTAACAGCAACATTTTGTGATGATCAACTATGAATGACTTAGCTCTTCCCAGCAATTAAATGATCCAAAACAATTCCAAAGGTCTCATGAGGAAAAATGCTATTTACATCCAGAAAAAGAATTAATGAAGATCAAAGCTTACTATTTTCACCTTTGGGGTTTTTTCTGTTTGTTTCTTTTTTCCCTTTTGGTCAGTTTCTTCTTTCACAACATCACTAATATGGAAATGTCTTTTACATGATTTTACACATAAAACCTATTTGAAATTGCTTACCATCTTAGAGGAGGGAGGTGAAGGAGGAAGGAAAAAATGTGAAACTCAAAATTTTTAAATGACTGTTAAAATTTGTCTTTATATATAATTAGAAAAAATAAAATACTATACAAAAAAAAGTAATGTATTTACCTGGAAGTTAAAATAGACAAAAAGATATCAGTGTCTCCATGAGACATGTAATATAAGAACAAAATTTAAAAGATTTTTTTAAAAAAAATAGAGGAACAGGAAGAAGTATAGCCAAGCCCTGCCCTGCCTGAACTCCTCTAATTAGATCTAAAAAATGCACCAGATTGAACCCTGATGGGGAAATTTTTTTAAAGCCTGAGTTATTTTTCCAGCACAGGATAGCACAGGGAGACAGAGAGGTTCTGTGGACACTGGGAATAGTCTCTGAGCAGGAGTGAGCACATGGGGCACTATAGCATCCAAGGTAAGGCTATTTTCAGAGAGGACAAAAGAAAGTTCCAGATCCCCTCTGGGGCTCTGTAACAGGAACAGAAGCCAACTGGCAGCTTTTTCACCCAATATCCAGTACTAGATCACAGGTCCAGGTTAAACTGAAAAGGGGACCTGCACCCAGGGATGATTTTCCAGGTTAAAAGATGGTAGCATGGGCAGCTAGGTGACGCAGTGGATAGAGCACTGGCCGTGGAGTCAGGAGTACCTGAGTTCAAATCAGGCCTCAGACACTTAACACTTACTAGCTGTGTGACCCTGGGCAAGTCACTTAACCCCAATTGCCTCACTTAAAAAAAAAAAAAAAAGATGATAGCAGGCCCTAGACAGTGAGCTGAGCTGAGAGGGGACCAAGTTCAAAAGCAAGTAGCCCCATTAGCTCAGATCCCAGGAGCAGAATAGGATCTCAGTTCTAGCTCTGCAGAAAAATAGTCAGGGCAAGAATTCCAAATCAAGGGGAAATCTGCAGTTCTGTCACTGAACCTGCAGAACATCACAGCCGGCTGATAGTTAAGCAGCAACATAATGTTGCTCAGTTCCAAACCAGGAGAAGAACTTGCAGAATTCAAACCAGGAAGACAATGCTCAGACTTTGCCCTGGAACAGACCAACACTTGATACCCCCAAGAAGACAATGGGACCAGCCCAAACTTTCCCTGAAGTGTGTAGAGCCCAGCCCTAATATAAAATCCATAGTCAGGAAGTAGGCTGGAAGAGTGAGGGGGAAAAAGAATCTCAGCAGAAAAAGTTATTGTGGTTGTGGGAATGCTGAAGAGACAAAACCAGAAGAGAATGACTCTGAAACATCTATGAGCAAAGCCTCAAAGAAAAGCACAGCTTTGACATAAATTCAATTAGAATTTCTGCAGTAGATAAAGCAAGAGGGTTTTTTTAGAGTTTAAAATGTTTTGACAAATGAGAGTACTTTAGAAAAAAAATACAAAAGAAATGAGAGTTATGGAAGAAAGAATTAGAAAGGGAATTAGCTACATGGCATGATATATACAAAATCCTGCCCAAGTAACAAATTCCCTGAAAATTAGTATAATACTGATTACCATGTGTATGTTACATTTCACTCATCCTCCAGAGTTCTCTGTTACCTTAAAGGGTAACACTGGCACCAGACCAATACCAATGGTATTGCCCCCACTATAGGTGTGATAGGCTCACCTGTACCCCAGTTCCATTAGCCACTAGCACATTAGCTTTTACACAGAAATATTTACTCCCAAAAGTATAATTATAAATAACAAACTTAATCTTCAACACATGAAAAGTATAATACTCCTTTTATAGCATCTTAGTCTCTGGGGAAGAGAACCCAGGGATTGGATTCAGGGCTTTGGGGGCTTCTATGCTGGACTAGCTGGCTATATCACTCTGCCTGACATCCTGGCTCCAAGGTAAGTATGGTGCAGACTCTTGGGTTTCATGGGGATTACCTCCTGGGGAGCACCTGAAACTGAGGAGGACAAATTACACAGAACAGAAACATACATATTCCCAGGTCCATTTCATAGAGAGGGAGCAGGGGAAGAAAGGCATTTCTATTCACAGTTAGCAGGGATAATCTGCATGTCCAGCAAAGGAGTTTAAGAAGGAGCCATCCTGAGGTTGGAGGAGAACCAGGAAAATGTAATAGAAAAACCCATTCTCTGATTGATAGTCAAAGAATATGGACAGTTTTCAAAAGAAGACACTAAGGTATAAAAAAACAAATGAAAAATTCTTTGAATCACTATTAATTAGAGAAATGTACATTAAAATAATGCTGAGATTACAATTTATACCCATCAAATTGGTAATGTTGACCAAAAAAAAGGAAATTGAGAAATGCTGGAAGGGCTGTAGGAAAACAGATATACTCATGCAATGTTATTGTGTATGAGGTTTAAAATCTAAATGTGTTGTCTAAAAAATCTAATGTGTGGTCACCTTAAACCATTCTGGAAAGCAAATTGGAACTATGCCCCAAAAACTACTAAACTACTTATACCCTTTGACCCAGCAATACTGCTATTATATTTGTACCTGCAAAGAAACCAAAGAAAGAGGAAAAGAAACCATATGAGCAAAAATAGGTATAGGAGATTTTTCGTAGTAACAAAGAATTGGAAATTGAGGGATATGGTAACACAGATATCTTAATGCACTGTTATTGGAGCTGTGAACTGCTCCAACCATTCTGGAAAGAAGTTTGGATTTGTGTCTCAACACTGTTACTAGGTGTATACATCAAAGAGATCAATGAAGGAATGGATTTCCAGGGTGGAGCCAAGATGGTGGAGGAAAGCTCTTAGAACTCAAGACATGATCACTCAAAAAAACCTCCAAATAATGCCAGAGGACAGTTCCTGGAGCAGCAGAACCCAGAAAAGAACAGGATGAGACTATTTTCCAGCCAAAGATGGCTTAGAAGGTCTGCAGGAGGGAGGCTGCTGTGCCGGGGCAGGAGTGGAGCCTATCCCCATGGTCATGCTGACCCAGATCCAGTCCCAGGCAGGCCTCACCAGAAAAAGAGAACCCTGGAGCCTCTGAATCAGCTGCAGAAGAGGATAGCAGTGTCAGGGCTCCTACAGCCAAAGCTTCCAAGAAAAATATGAATTGGTCTGAGGCCATAGAAGCACTCAAAAAGGACTATGAAGATAAAGTAGGAGAGGTAGAGGGAAAAGTAAGAGAGGTAAAGAAAAATATGGAAAGATAAATGAGAGTGATGAAGGAAAGTCATGAAAAAAAAAGTCAGCACCTTGAAAAGCCAAATTGGCCAAATGGAAAAGGAGGTACAAAAGGTCTCTGAAGAAAATCATTGCTTAAAAATTAGGATTGTGATCAAAACTCACAGAAGAATGTGCTGAAATCATCTTCTAACCAAGAAAGGCTTGGAAGGTCAGAAGGAGGGAGCTGCTGTGCTGATAAAGGAGTCGAGCCCAACACCACAGTCACTCTGACACAGATCCAGTCCCAGGAAGGCCTCACCAGAGAAGGAGACTCCAGAGCCTCTGAATCAGCTAAAGCACCAGTGTTGTCTGGAATTAAGCTCACAGTCTGGTGAGAGGGCTGAGCCCTGAGCAGGGGGGAGACTACAGGGGTCTATGCTGGTGCTGAGGCAGAACTTGGATTTTTCACCCCTGCTGAGAACCAGGAGGTTCGCAGGTATGGGAGGGGCACAGGCTTGTCAGAGCTAACAACCACAAAACACAAAGCTGGTTGATTAGCAAGTTGGTCTGGGGTCATCTATGGACCAGGGAACAGGCCAGGCGAGTGAAGAACCTGATCCTCCTTAAATCATACTACCTGGGACTTCTTAAGCTTGGGATACTGCAGCCTGGAAAGAGTGCCCCAATTTAAGGAGCTAAAAGTGAAGTAAAAGAAAGTCAAGATGAGAAGACAGAGAAAGGTGAGGACCATAGAAAGTTTCTTCAGTAACAAGGAAGACCAAGGTGCACCCTCAGAGGAAGATGTCAACATCAGGGCCCCTATATCTAAACCTACCAAGAAAAATATTAATTGGTCTCAGGCCATAGAGGCTCTCAAAAAGGACATTGAAGAAGCTAGAGAGGTAGAGGAAAAAGTGGAAAGAGAAATGAGGTGGATGCAGGAAAGACATGAGGAAAAACGTCAACAGCTTGAAAAGCCAAATGTAAAAGCTCTCTGATGAAAATAATTGCCTAAGAATTAGGATTGAACAAATGGAAGCCAGTGACTTTATGAAAAACCAAGACACAATAAAGCAAATCCAAATGAATAAAAAATAGAGGGCAATATGAAATATCTTCTGGGGAAAAGTGCTGACCTGGAAAATAGGTCCAGGAGAGATAATTTGAAAATTATTGGTCTACCTGAAAGCCATGATCAAGGAAAGAGCTTAGACATCATCTTCCAAGATATTGTCAGGGAAAATTGCCCTGAAATTCTAGAAGAAGCTAAAATAGGAATTAAAAGAATGCACCGATCACCTCCAGAAAGAGATCCCCAAAGGAAAACTCCTAGGAATATTATAGCCAAATTCTAGAGCTCTCAGGTCAAGGAAAAAATACTGTAAACTGCCAAAAAGAAAGAATTCAAGTACTGTGGAGCCCCAGTCAGGATATCACAAGATCTAGCAGCTTCTACATTAAAGGACCAGAGGTCATGGAATATGATATTCCAGAGGGCAAAGGAAATGGGATTACAACCAAGAATCACCTACCCAGTAAAACTCAGCATAATATTTCAGAGGAAAAATGGGACTTTAATAAAAAAGAGGACTTTCAGATATTTTTGATGAAAAGACCTGAACTGAATGGCAGATTTGACTTTCAAATACAAGACTCTAGAGAACTATAAAAAACTGGAGTTGGGGGACATGCCTGGGGTCATACAGTGGGTGACTGTCTTGTGTCTGAGGCTGGGTTTTGGCTGGAATTCCCCTGGGTCTAGGGATGATGCTTTGTCCACTGTGTCACCTAGCTGACCCATGATGACATCTTTAGGGTTAAATTGAGGAGTGAGGAGAATGCAATGGGGGAGGGGGAAGGGCAGAGGTGAAATCCTACATGAAAGAAACAGGAAAAGGCTTATGGAGTGGGGGAAGAGATGGGAGAGGAGCAGGGCAGTAAATGAATTTTACACTCATCAGAAAAGGCTCAAAGACCTTAAACTCATCAGAGTTGGCTCAAGGAGGGACTAACACACACACCCAACTGGGTGGAGTAATCTGTTTAATCTGGTCAGTAAATGAGCCTAACACTCATCAGAATTGTCCCAAAGACCTCAATATCATTAGAATTGGCTCAAGGAGGGAATAATGGACACACTCAACTGGGTGGAATAATCTCTCTAACCCTGCAGGAAAATAGGAGGGGAAGGGGATAACGAGAGGGGGGCAAAAGAAGGAAGGGCAGAGTGGGGGAGGGGACAGACAGAAGCAAATACCTTTTGAAGAGGGATAGGATGAAAGAAGATACATAATAGAGTACATATCATGGGGAAGGGAATAGGATGGAAGGGAAACAGTTAACAATAGTAAGTCATGAAAAAGAGAAAAGGGGAGGTTGTACAAAAAATATTTATAGCAACTCTTTATGGAGGCTAAGAGTTGAGAATCAAGGGAATGTCCATCAATTCAGGAATGATGGAGGAAGCCGTGCTATATGATTGTGGTGGAATGGTCTTGTGCTATAGGAAATGACAAACAGGATGATCCCAGAAAAACCTGGAAAGACTCATGAACTGTTGTATAGTGAAGTGAGCAGAGCTGGGAGGACATTGTGCATAGTGACAGCAGTATTGTTCAATGAGCAATTGTGAATGACTTAACTACTCTTAGCAATGCAATGATCCAAGATAATAACAAGGAACTAATGAGTAAGCTTACTATCCACCCCTATAGAAAGAACTGATAAAAAGAACACTTGTGGATTGTACATATATAGCCTGGTTGCTGTCTTGTGGAGGGGGGAGGAAAGGGAGGGAGGGAGAGAGAAAAATTTGGAACTCTAAATCTTATGAAAATGAATGTTGAAAACAACCCTTACATGTAACTGGAAAAAATAAAATAAATGTTTGTTGCTAAAAAAAAAAATTAAGATTGAGTAAATAGAAGCAAATGACTTTATGAGAAATCAAGACACAATAAAGCAAATCCAAATGAATAAAAAAATGTGAATATCTTCTTGGAAAAACAGCTGACCTGGAAAATAGATCTAGGAGAGATCATTTGAAAATTATTGGACTACCTGAAAACCATGATCAAAATAAGAGTTTAGACATCATCTTCCAGGAAATTGTCAGGGGAAAATTGCCCTGATATTCTAGAAGCAGAAGATAAAATAGAAATGAAAATAATCCACCAATCACTTCCTGAAAGAAATCCCAAAATGAAAACTCCCAGGAATATTATAACCAAATTCCAGAGCTCCCAGGTCAAGGAGAAAATATTGCAAACAGCCAGAAAGAAATAATTCAAGTACTGTGGAGTCACAGTCAGGATAACACAAGATCTAGCAGCTTCTACATTAAAAGATCAGAGGGCATGGAATATGATATTCCAGAGGGCAAGAGAATTGGGTTTACAACCAAAAATCACCTACCCAGCAAAACTGAGTATAATCTTTCAGGGGGAAAATGGGATTTCGATGAAAAAGAAGACTTTCAGGTATTTGTGATGAAAAGACCTGAACTGAATGGAAAATTTGACTTTCAAATACAAGACACTAAAGAATCATAAAAAGGTAAACAGGAAAAAGAAATTAAGAGGGATGTTAAAGGTCAAACTGGTTACATTCCTATATGGGAAGATAATACATCTAAGTCATAAGAAATTTCTCAAAATTAGGACAGATGATAGAAATGACAGAGAGCACAGGTAGGAATTGATTACGAAGGGATGATATCTGTAAAGCATTTATCTTTTCTTTTTCTGGGGTGGTCAGGGTTGGGTGACATGCCCGGGGATGAGCAGTGGGTGAGTATCTTGTGACTGGGGCCAGATTTGGGCTCAGGTCCTCATGGGTCCAGGGTGGGTGCTTTTTCCACTATGTCACCTAGCTACCCCATGATGACATCTTAAGGGTAAAATTGAGAGGTGAGAGGACTAAAATGGAGGAGGGGGAAAGGGAGAGGTAGAATGTGGTGAAATCCTACATGAAAGAAACAGGAAAGGGTTTATGGAGTAGGGGGAAAGATGGGGGAGAAGCAGGTAGTGAGTGAACCTTACACTCATCAGAATTGGCTCAAAGGCCTTAATCTTATCAGAGTTGGCTCAAGGAGGGAATAACATACACACTCAATTGGGTGGAGTAATCTATTTTACCCTACAGGAAAGTAGGGAGGGAAGGGGATAAGGAGGGAGGGGCAAAAGAAAGGAGGGCAGATTGGAGGAAGGGGCAGTCAGAATAAAATCCCCTTTGAGGAGGGATAGGATGAAAGAAGATAGATAATAGATTAAATAATCATGGTGAAGGGAATAGGATAGAGGGAAACAGTTAACAATAGTAACTATGAAAAAGAGAAACAAAATAATTGTACAAAAAATATTTATAGCAACTCTTTGTAGTGGCTAAGAATTGGAAATCAAAGGAATGCCCATCAAATGGGGAATGACTAAACAAGCTGTGGTATATGATTGTAATGGAATATTGTAGTACTATAAGAATTGACAAGCAGGATAATTTCAGAAAAACCTGGAAAGAGTCATATGAATTGATGTATAGTGAAGTGAGCAGAACCAGGAGAACACCATGCACAGTGACAGCATTATTGTTCTATGAGCAATTGTGAATGACTTAACTACTCTCAGCAATATGATCCAAGACAATCCTAAAGGACTAATGATAAAGCATACTATCCACCTCTAGAGAAAGAATTGATATTGATTGAACACAGACTGAAGCATGATATTTTGTGTTTTTTTTAAACTTGAGTCTTTTATATAAAATTACTTATATGGTAATGTTTTACATAATTGCACATGTATAACCTATATCTTATTGCTTAGCACCTCAGGGAGGGGGGAGGGTAGGGAGGGAAGGAATGAGAGGGATAGAATTTGGAACTCAAAACTTTAAATAAATAAACAAATAAATGAGTAAATGAATGAATAAATAGATTAATAAATAAATGAATAAAATGGAGATTTAAAAAACAAAAGAGATCAATGAAGGAAAAGAGGATCCATATGTAAAAAAAATTTATAGCAGTTCTTTTTGTGGTAGCAAAGAACTGGAAACTGAGGTGTGCCCATCAATTAGGGACTAGCTGTACAAATTATAGTATATTTATGTATTAATGTATTCATGCTGTAGGAAATGAAACGGGATAGTTACAGAGAAATCTAAGAAGACTTTTTCTGAACTGATGCAGAGTGAAGTGAGCACAACTGAGAACAATTTATACAATAACACTATTATAAAAACAACTTTGAAAGGCATAAGAACTCTGATCAATGTAATGAAACAACCTGACAGAGAGGTGTCCACCACCACTCAGAGTACAACTTGAAACATATATATGTATGCATATGAATACACATATGTGTGGGTGTATCTATTTAACATATACACAAGTATGTATTTGGATATAGGTAGTGTGGGAATGTGTTTTCCTTGATTATATGTATATTTGTTGTGAAATATTTGACTTTTTTCATCCTGAGGGGGAGATGGAAGGAAGGAAAAGCAGACTGGTTTAATTTTTAAAATTTTTGGAATAAAACAAGCATTTCCATAACATAGTGCAATTAAAGAGATGATTGCACATGAAAATACAAATCCATTATTTTCTAAATTTTTAACATTTTTATTTAAAATTTTGAGTTCTATATTATATCTCTCCCTCCTCGCTCCCTGAAGAGGTCAAGCAATCAGATACAGGTTATACTTATGAAATTATGTAAAATGTTTCCATATCAGTCATTTTTACAAGAAGATTCTAATAAAAGGGAGAAAAAGAAAGTTAAAATAGCATTCTTCAATCTATCTTCAATCAATATCAGTTCTTTCTCTGAAGGTGGATAGTATGGTTCATCATTACACCTTTGGGATTGTTTTGGATCATTGTATTGCTGAGAATAGCTGTCATTCACAGTTCTTCATCAAATAATATTGCTGTTACTGTGTACAGCATTCTCTTATTCTGTTCACTTCACTATACAGTTCATGTAAGTCTTTCCTTGTATTTCTAAAAATCATCCTGCTTGTCATTTCTTATAGCACAATAATATTCCATTACAATCATATGCCATAACTTTCTTAGCTATTCCCCAATTGATGGGTATCCCCTCAATTTCCAATTCTTTGCCACCACTAAAAGAACTACTATAAATATTTTTGTACAAATAGGTCCTTTTCCCTTTTGGGGGTATCTTTGGGATATAAACCTTGCAGGGGTATTTCTGGATCAAAGGGTATGTACAGTTTTATAGCTCTTTGATTGTAGTTCCAAATTGTTCTCCAAAATGGTTATATCAATTTACAACTCCACCAAGAGTGGATTAGTGTCCCAGTTTTCCTACATGCCCTCCAACATCCAACATTTTCCATTTTTGTCATATTAGCCAATTTAATAGGTGTGAGGTGGTACCTCAGAGATGTTTTAGTTTGCATTTCTCTGAACAATAGTGATGTAGAGCATTTTTCATGTCTATAGATAGCTTTTATTTTTTCATCTGAAAACTGCCTGTTCATATGCTTTGACCATTTATCAATTGGGGAATGACTTACAGTTTTATAAATTTGACTCAGTTCTTTATATATTTGAGAAATATATTTGTTGCCACAAATTCTTCCCAGTTTTCTGCTTTCCTTATAATTTTGTTTGCATTGGTTTTGTTTGTACAAAAAACTTTTAAATTTTATATAATCATTATTATCTATTTGTATCTATATCTTCTTTGGTCCTAAATTCATCCCTTATCCATAAATGTGACCAATAAACTATTACATGTTCTCTTAATTTGCTTATGGTATCAGCCTTGTGTGTAAATCATGTACTCTTTTTGACCTTATCTAGATATATGGTGTGAGATACTGGTTTATACCTAGTTTCTGCCATACTGTTTTCCAGTTTTCCCAGCAGTTTTTGTTCCAAAAGCTTATATCTTTGGTTTTATCATATGCTACATCACTATGATCATTTACTGTACTGTAATTTGTACCTAATCTATTCCATTGATCCACCACTCTAGTTCTTACCCAGTGGAAGATTTTTTTTCTTTGCAACAAACATTTATTTTATTTTTTCCAGTTACATGTAAGGGTAATTTTCAACATTCATTTTCATAAGATTTAGAGTTCCAAATTTTTCTCCCACCCTCCCTTTCCTCCCCTCTTCACAAGACATTAACCAGGTTATATATGTACAATCCACAAGTGTTCTTTTTATCAGTTCTTTCTATGGGGGTGCATAGTAAGCTTCCTCATTAGTTCCTTGGGATTGTCTTGGATCATTGCATTGCTGAGAGTAGTTAAGATATTCACAATTGCTCATAGAACAATATTGCTGTCACTATGCACAATGTCCTCCCAGTTCTGCTCACTTCACTATACACCAATTCATATGAGTCCAGGCTTTTCTGGTATCATCCTGTTTGTCATTTCCTATAGCACAATACCATTCCACTACAATCATATGCCACAGCTTCTTCAGTCATTCTTCAATTGATGGACATTCCCTTGATTCTCAAATCTTAGCCACCACAAAGAGTTGCTATAAATATTTTTGTACAATTTTTCCCCCTTTTCTCTTTTTCATGATTACTATTGTTAACTGTTTCCCTCCATCCTATTCCTTTCCCCATGATATTTATTCTATTATCCATCTTCTTTCATCCTATACCTCTTCAAAAGGGATTTGCTTCTGTCTGTCCCCTCAACCACTCTGCCCTCCCTTCTTTTGCCCCTCTCTCTTTTTACCCTTCCCCTCCTATTTTCCTGCAGGGTTAGAGAAATTACTCCATCCAATTGAGTGTGTATGTTATTCCCTCCTTGAGCCAATTCTGATGAGTGTAAGGTTCATTTATTGCCCTGATCCTCCCCCATTTCTTCCCCCACTCCATAAACCCTTTCCTGTTTCTTTCATGTGGGATTTCACCCCATGCTACCCCTGCCCTTCACCCTCCCCCAGTGCATTCCCCTCACCCCTCAATTTTACCCTAAAGATGTCATCGTGGGGCAGCTAGGTGACACAGTGGACAAAGCATCTACCCTGGACCCAGGAGATCCCAGCCAAAACCTGTCCTCAGACACAGGACAGTCACCCACCCAGTAGCAGATTATTTTGATAATTACTGCTTTATAATACAGTTTGAAGTCTGGAATGACTAAACTACCTTCTTTCGCATTTCATTTATTTTCTTGATATTCTTGAGTTTTTGTTCTTCCGGATGAATTTTGTTTTCATTTTTGTAGGTCCATAAAATATTTTTGTTAGTTTGGCATGGCACTGAATAGATTAATTTAGGTAGAATTGTCATTTTAATTATATTGGCTGGGCCTACCCATGAACAATTAATATTATTCTAGTTGTTTAGATCTGACTTTATTTGTGTGAGATGTGTTCATATAGTTCCTAGGTTTGTCTTGGTAGGTAGACTCCCAAGTATTTTATATTGTCTACAGTCATTTTAAATGGAATTTCTCTTTCTATCTCTTCCTGATGGACTTTGTAGTATAGAGAAATGCTGATGATTTATGTGGTTTATTTTTACCCTGCAATTTTGCTGAAGTTGATTATAATTTCAGGTAGTTTTTTCATTGGTTCTCTAGGATTTTCTAAGTATAACATCATATCATCTGCAAAGAGTGATAGTTTTGTTTCCTTTTTGCCTATTCTAATTCCTTTAATTTCTTTTTCTTCTCTTATTGCTATAGCTAACATTTCTAATACAGTATTAAATAATAGAGGTGATAATGGGCATACTTGCTTTACCCCTGGTTGTATTAGGAAGACTTCTAGTTTATCCCCATTACAAAAAAAGCTTGCTGATTGTTTTAGATAAACATTACTTATCACTTTAAGGTAAGCTCCATTTATTCCCATGCTTTCTAGTGTTTTTAATAGGAATGGGTACTGTGTTTTGTCAAAGGCTTTTTCTGCATCTATTAAGATAATCATATGATTTTTTGTTGGCTTTGTTATTGATATGGTCAATTATGCTAATAGTTTTTCTAATATTCAACCAGCCCTATATTCCTGGTATAAATCCCACCTGGTCATAGTGTATGATCCTTGTGGTATATTGCTGTAATCTCTTTGCTAGTATTTCGTTTAAAATTTTTACATCAATATTCATTAGGGAAATTGGGTTATGAGGTGGGCTGGAATTAAGGGTCAAATTGATTGTGAGTCATCCCAAAAGAATTACAAGACTCAGTGACTCAGTTTCCCAAGTTTTATTGCAATACTGTGAGTGACCACAGGGAGAGAACCAGAATAGTGGAAAGGTATCTCTTGAATAGTGAAAGAAAAGACAGTTATATTTATAGTATGGATAAATTGATTATCAGTCTCATTATAATAATCTTCACCTTAGGGAGATACAGGGGAGGGCCTGTCCTTCTCATTATAATATTCTCCACCTTTGGGAGATACAGGGGAGGGCTTATCCTAATTTGGAGTTCCTGGGGTCTTAAGCCAACCCCCGAGGCAGGTACCTTTTTCAGGGGAGGTGTGTTTTGGGGATTTACACGTCATAAGGTGAATCTGGGGACAAATTTGGCTTTTTCTATGCATGTCTCTTTCTAATTCCCATGGCTAATTTCAAAATGTCTTCATTTTTCATTTATTCCTGTTTTGCGTTTCTATAGCCTGTTCCCATTATAGGTACTGATTACTGTGGGTAAGAGAACTTAGCATCCTGACTTGTAAGTTATCCATTAACTGGGGTCTGACTCCCTCTTAGAGCTCATATCTGAATTAGAGCTTGGGTCTTAGGTTTTTCTATTAACCCCTTTTTGCTTCCTATATCAGGTTATAATTTTCTTTCTCTGCTTTGACTCTTCCTAGTTTGGGTATCAGTACCATATTTGTCTCATAAAAGGAATTTGGTAGGACTCCACCTATTTTTCCAGATAGTTTATATAGTATTGGGATTAATTGTTCTTCAAATGTTTGATAGAATTCACTTATGAATCCATATGGTCCTGGAGGGTTTTTTCTTAGAGAGTTAATTGATGATTTGTTCTATTTCTTTTTCTAATATTGGGTTATTAAATGTATTTTATAACTTGCTATTCCTTTTAAATATACAACAAAGTTATCAGGTAAATTTCCTTCCCCCCTACCTCTTTTCCTTCCCTTCCCCCCCCCCACTCTACCCCAGAGATGGCTAGCATTAGGCACATATAGGTATATATGTTTGTGTATATATGTAAAATTATTCTTTACATACTTCTATTTATCAATTCTTTCTCTAAATGCAGATAGTGTATTTCTTCATATGGTCTTAAAGTTAATTTGGGTATTTATAATAATCAAAATTACTTATTCACTCAATCATTCTTAAAACAATATTATTATTATTGTATACAATGTTCTCTTGGTTCTCTATTTCATTCTTCATTACTTCATGCAAGTTCTTCCATGTTTTCCTAAGATCATTGAGCTCATCATTCCTTATAGCACAGTAGTATTCCATCACAATCCTATATCACTATTTGTTCAGCCATTCTCTAATTGATGCGCATCCCTGAAATTTCCAGTTCTTTGCCACCACAAAGAGAGCTGCTATAAACATTTTAGAATATATAGGTACTTTTCCTTTTTGCCTGATCACCTTTGGAAATAGTAGTAATGGTATTGCTGGGTCAACGGGTTTAGGCAGCTTAATAACTCCTTGGACATAATTCCAAATTGCTCTCCAAAATGGTCGGATTACTTCCAATTCCACCAAAAATGAATTAGTGTCCCAATTTTTTCACATCTCCTCCAACATTTGTCACTTTTCCCTTCAATAATTTTAGCCGGTCTAATATGTATAAAATGATATTTCAAGGATGTTTTAATTTGCATTTCTCTGATCAATAATTATTTAGAGCATTTTATTCATATGACTATAAATTGTTTTGATTTCTTCATAAAAAAATTACCTGTTCATTTCCTTTGACCATTTATCAGTTGGAAAATGATTCATATTCTTATAGATTTGACAGAGTTCTTTATATATTTAAAATATGAGACCTTTATCTGAGAAACTCTCTATAAATTTTCCCCCAATTTTTTGCTTTCCTTCTATTCTTGGCTATAGTGGTTTTATTTGTATAAAACCTTTTTAATTTAATGTAATTGAAATTATCCATTTTATACCTACCTTTGCTCTCTATCTTTTATTTACTCATAAATTGTTTGCCTATTCGTAAGTCTAAGTAATATGTTCCATGTTCTTCACATTTTCTTATTATATTTCTCTTTATATCTAGGTCATTTGGCTAATTTTTAAAAATTAATTTTAAAAAGAAACTAAAAAAGTAGTGTGATTAAAAACTCAGAATGGAAAGGTTATCCAGGAAGAGATATAATTTTTACAAATTAAAATATAAAGCATGGTAATATCAAGAAGAATCCAAAACCAGATAACATGAAGTACAGCAACTGTTTTCACATCAAATCCCTTTCTGCATTTCCTCATTGCTTTCAATGACTCTTTATTAATCTTTCTGTTGTCCAACCTTTTCAGGAGAGGCAATAGCTCAATCACTTACAGTGGATAATAGAAAACCTTTTGGAAAATCTTGGGTTGCATTGGCCCTCACAATATGCCTCAGGCTGTCACAAGAATCAAAACTGTCTCTCTAGGTTGGCTCTGTGCACAGCTCTGCTCATTCTCAGACAATCCGTCTTGTTCTACCACTTCTACCAAAAGAAAAAGGTTTGGATTTGACTAGCTACCATGGCTAACTTCCTCATTGTCTGCCACATGTTAACAGAAGAGGAACTGAGAGTAGAGGACATGGAGTGTACATTTCTCTCCGTCCTCTGTCTTCCCAAAGGCCCCTTTTTTCTTTTCCTTTATTTGGCTGCCCTTTCTTTCTTTCTTAACTCCCTATACAAACATATATGCCATACTTTTTATACACACACACACACACACACACACACACACACACACACGGAGTCATATTCAGGACCCTCTCCCAGTAAACATGCTCTTTCTTTACCCCAAAAGCTTTTTGGGATGTGTAGTCCAAAGAGCACCCTTGCCTACCTAGATATAAGATCACCCTAAAACCTTATGAAGAACACAAGTCCCTTTTATTTATCATGCCTCCCCCTCCCCCCGCCCAGATTCCTCTTGCCCTGTGATCCAGCTGAATAACTGGAGATAGAACTGAGGATCAGGATAGAGGAACTCCAGAGATAAACATCTCAGGATGGCAATCAAACCCGCATCTCCTATAGAGATGACGTAGTGAAAATAATTGAAGTTTAAGGGTGAAGTAAGGAAAGGAGTTGTCCAAACCAAAATAGCTCATTTAGTTCTTTAAATATTTTCTCTCAGGTGCAGGATACCATATGGTGATGGTGAAGGACCATCACTGTAACCTACATGAAATTGAAAATCTGATTTATGGACATATACCGAATGCCTCTTTGGAAAGCAATATGGGAGCTGAGTTATCATTTATCCTGCCCAAAGAAAATGTACACAGGTATGATGGATCCAGTAAGAACAATGCTGATGGCTTTTAGTTGCTTAGTATTGAGAGTTGATTTCCTGGTGTAGCACAAGCTCTAGAACTTCTCTCCCTACCTCTGCTTATCCCAATTGAACCTAGTTGAATCTTCACATTTAAGTAGCTAATTCTTATCCCCTAAAACCCTAGGGATAGCCTTGAGGGATTGGAGGTTTCTATTGCTGTAGCTCAGATGTGTCCATTACCATGCTTCCTCTTCTTTAGTATCAATTGATACCCACGAATCAGGCAAGCTTAAATAGTTTTCAGAGATATTTACAGTTATACAGCTGGTATGAAACAAAACAAAACCCCCAAATCTGTAACATACTTTCCCACTCATAGATCCTAGAAGTTCTTTTGATGGAATCCTCAGAATGGTCCCCTTAGATTTTATATAACTTTTCTGCTGGGCTCCTCGTAGGTCCTTGAATTTGCCTTTCTTCATTGCATCCAATCTTGAATCCCAGTGCAGACCCTGCAGCCTAACACTGACTGTATCCAGAATTCGACTGGGACACTGATGTTCACAAGTGGGGTTGAGGAGAGGAGACCAGAGACCTAGTCTGAGGAGCATTTCTTCCCCTCCTCCCCCAAGAAATTCCTTTTGAAGGTCTTGACTACAGGTTTTTACCAAATTTCTAGATATTTAAAACTCTGGGTTTGACTGACCAGTTCAAACACACTGCCTTTGTAAAGTCACTCCAGTTCATCCAATGTAAAGCCTATAATTAATTTGATTCAACCGAGAGATGTTCTCAGTTATGGTGTCATAACATAACATCTTACCATTTTAAGCAGAGCTGAGTCATTCAATTGAGTCAATCAATCTTCTCCTACCCTTACGCTTTCCTCAGGTCTGGCCAATGGTCTTTCTGACAGGCCAGAGCTTAGAACCTCTAGACTCCTGTCACTACTCCTTATGACTTTGTTACTACCCCTTTGGCATGTGCAATATTCATGAAGTAAGTGAATACCTCTGGTGTAATATTGGCTCATGTGTATAGTATATAGATAAAGTCAAGGGTTTTGAATCAGCCTTAAGGTGTCATTCTACTCCATTTGTTTCTTTAGGTCATGCCCACCCACAACTTCAACAAGCCCAAGAATCTCTCCTTACCCCAAACATGACATCTTACAGGCCAGATTTGAACCCAGGAAGATGAGTCTTCCCAACTCCATGCCTGACACTCTGTCTATTGCACCACCTACCTGCCCCTAAAAACTATGTTAAGTGTTGGTAATCCAAATACAAAAGCAAGACAGTCCCTGTCCTGTAGGAGTTTACTTACATTTTAATAAGAGACCATACATCAAGGGGTATGATGGCCAGAGAGGATCTTGTGGTTTGGAAAGTCATAGGGGTTTTGAGTGGAGCCACAAGAGATTAGATTGGTTTACCTTTACCATTAACAATTGATATAATTGATAATCAGTAGTATTGATTTGGAAAGGAAGAGTAAACCAAAAACAACAACCAAAAAAAAAAAACCAAACCCAGAGAGAGCGCAAAACACAGATAGCATCCTTTTGTCTTGACATGTTCATGTTTTGCTGCTGTCACAAAAAGTATCATCTTAATTCCAGACATGGAATGAGTAACCTTTTCCCCTTCTGGAGTCTTACAATTTGTTCTGATAATCAGTGTCTGTCTGATTTTCTCTGCCTCCCCATCCCCCTTTCACTATTCCCTCTCCTCTATCTCTCTCCTTCTTTCTCTCTCCTCCCCCTTCTTCCTAAAAAGATCACAGGAATAAGAGAAGATATATTCCCTGAGTTACATTACCATGTGTATTAGGAGTGTCTGCAGTTAGGAAGTTAACCCACTTAAAGCTTCTGCTAAAATCACAAATTTCCCTGGGAAAATTAGAGAAAGATAATAGGGCACACCACTGCTACACAGAAGGAAAAAACCCACTAAATTTTTAGAACAGGCTAATTTACTTACTTTGGGAAGTGGTACCAAGCAGCTAGTCAACAAATATTTATTAAATACTTTGACAGAACTTACATGCTAATGGGTATGACAACATGCAAATAACTATGGACATAGAACACACATGAAGTGGAAATGGAAAGCGATGTCACAAGAAAGACACTAGCATTGGTAAAGTGGGGAAAGAGGAGAACCTGGAATGGCCTCCAAAAAGTATGATCTGAACTGACTCTTGAGGGAATCCAGGGAAGACAGGAAGTGAGGAGGGAGAGCATTCCAGACATGAGGATAGCAGTGAAAGCACACTGAGTTGAGAAGAGACTGTAAGAATTGTAAGAAGGCCAGTGTTGCTGGACCGTAGACTTCTTGGAATAAAACATAAGAAGACTGGAAAGGTAGGAAGGGCCAGGCTGTGGAGGGCTTTAAATGCCAGAGTATTTCAACTCGACCATAGAAATAATTGGAGTTCAGTGTATTAGGGGGAGGGAAGGGAGAGGGCTCAGTGGTTGGGGGTGGCGGGGAGGGCAGTGTAACATGGTGAGATCTTTGCTTTAGGCAGATGAATGGAGGATGGATTGGAGTGGGAAAAGACTTGAGAGAAATCCTACCAGAAAGCTTTTGGTGTGAAATGTAGCTGCCATTCTTCCATGATATATTGTTGATTTATATGAGGAATAAGTTTTGCTCAGGTAAACCACTTCACTCACCCCTTTGGAAAAACTTTAGCTCTGCTGGCTGTCCTTGATAAGCCAAAGTATTAGAATAATCTTTTGAATATAGAATTCTTTTCTCATTTCAGAAAATAATCTCATTGTACTTTGCCTCAAACTGGCATCCCTTTCCTACATTAAAAATTCCCCAAGTGGATTATGTTTGTGCTCTTTATTTTTGTCACTTCCTTGGCCCTTATATTTCTTACAGTGGCCATATAAGTTTCTTGCCAAGTGATTGCTTCCTGTCCTGGCATTTGAGAACCAGAAGTAAGTATTAAAATATCACTTAAAGGGGGGAGGCACTTTTTAGTTTTTCCTTTTTTATCTCTTGCTTCTTTCAGGTTTGAAGCTTTGTTCGAAGAACTGGAAGAGAGACAACAAGAGTTGGGTATCTCTAGCTTTGGGGCTTCTGTTACCACTATGGAAGAAGTCTTCCTTAGGTGAGTAAAGGGGTGATCCTGGGCTTTGTTTGCATTAATAAGGAGAGAATGGCAGAAGGCATGGAATAATGTAAAGCCTCAGAAGTGTGAATTACAGTTGGCTCCAAAACCCTAGAATTCCTTACAAAAGATTCTAAATCCAATAATGAAAAATTATTTAAACATTACAAAATTAGGGAACTAGTGAGAGAATCAATAAGTGTAAATGATAATAGCTGTACACCGGGAAGAAAATAAAATAAGTAATAGAAAAACCCAATGAGGCTAATTATAGAAGGATTTCTGCCATCAAATCATCATTTGAAAAAGGTAAGTCAGGGGCAGCTAGGTGGTGCAGTAGATAAAGCACCAGCCCTGGATTCAGGAGGACCTGGATTTAAATCTGGCCTCAGACACTCAATACTTACTAGCTGTGTGACCCTGGGCAAGTCACTTAACCCTTATTGCCCTGCAAAAAAAAAAAAGAAAGAAAGAAAGAAAGAAAAAAGAAAAAGGTAAGTCAGCACCCTAATACTCTTCCCTCTGTCTGAAATATCCATGGTGTAAGCACTTGGTAAATGTTTGTATGATCCCTTGTTTTTTCTTGGGCTTTCAATAAAATATTGTAAACCTTCTTCAGTCTTCCTATGGGCTTTTAAAAATTTCTTTATAAATGTAATTACTCTAATGTTTGCACTTTCTCAAAATTCCTGTCATGGGTAAATTGATCCTTGGATATCCTTACTTAAAGAATTAATTCGCACACATTCCAATCAGATTTAAAGTAAAGTTTTTATTTGGCCCAAGGGAATTTGGCCAAGAAGAAAAGTCTAAACTTCAGCTCCCAGGAAGGAGAAGATTTAGAACATTTTCCTCCATAAGCCGAAGGGAAGGCAATGCCTTTACAGAGGATAGATTGGGGGAGGAGGATCTTGAAACCATAAAGTTACAACTTTTGAGGAGGCAGGGGATACTTGAAACAGCTGAGGTCATATTCCTGGTCCTAGTCCTGTAGTAAGCACACCTACTTATCATTTGGCTTCCTGCTATTAACTTTAATGGCCCCTACTTCCTTAGTAACATTGAGATGTCTGCCCCCATATCAAGTTGTTTTGTTTTTCTTTTTTTTGTTTGTTTTTCTTTTTTTGTTTTTTTGGGTTTTTTTTGCGGGGCAATGGGGGTTAAGTGACTTGCCCAGAGTCACACAGCTAGTATGTGTCAAGTGTCTGAGGCCGGATTGAACTCAGGTACTCCTAAATCCAGGGCCAGTGCTTTATCCACTGCACCACCTAGCTGCCCAAGGTGTTTTGTTTTTCACAGGAAGAACATTCTCAAGACTGGTCTAGGCCCACCACAGTTCCCTTTTCAGAAACTGAGTGTGATGGATTTGGGGGAAGCTCCTTGCCCAGTGAGAATGATATATTTTTTTATATTGTGATCTCTATTAAATATTATTTTACTATAGATGACAAGAAGCTTCCTTCTTCTTCCAAAATTTAATAGGACATGGAGAAACACAGGAACCCTCCTTCTTACACTTCCCCCCCTTTTGGGGGATGAATTATAAAAAATTTAATTACAATCACTTATGACCGGAGAGAAAGCCTCCAAGTGACATTATTCCTCAGATAATTATGGCTCAAAGGGCTCTATTCTCTAAAGCACTTTAACATCAACACAAAATTGAATCACATACACAGGCAGAATTTAAAATAAGGGTTTTTTTCATTTTGTGAGGATCAAAAGTGATAGTCCCATTTTTTCCTCTGAAAGATTATACTTAGTTTTGCTGGGTAGGTTATTCTTGATTATAATCCCAATTCCTTTGCCCTCTGGAATATCATATTCCATGCCCTCCAGTCCTTTAATGTAGAAGCTGCTAGATCTTGTGCTATCCTGACTGGGGCTCCACAGTACTTGAATTCTTTCTTTTTGGCAGCTTGCAATATTTTCTCCTTGACCTGAGAGCTCTGGAATTTGGCTATAATATTCCTAGGAGTTTTCCTTTTGGGATCTCTTTCTGGAGGTGATGGGTGGATTCTTTCAATTTCTATTTTAGCTTCTGCTTCTAGAATATCAGAGCAATTTTCCCTGACAATTTCTTGGAACATGATGTCTAAGCTCTTTCCTTGATCATGATTTTCAGGTAGACCAATAATTTTCAAATTATCTCTCCTGGACCTATTTCCCAGGTCAGCACTTTTTCCAAGAAGATATTTCACATTGCCTTCTATTTTTTTATTCATTTGGATTTGCTTTTTTGTGTCTTGGTTTCTCATAAAGTCACTAGCTTCCATTTCTTCAATCCTAATTCTTAGGCAATTATTTTCATCAGAGAGCTTTTGTATCTCCTTTTCCATTTGGCTAATTTGACTTTTCAAGCTGTTGACTTTTTTCTCATGTCCTTTCTGCATCACCACCATTTATCTTTCCATTTTTTCCTCTACCTGTCTAACTTTATCTTCAAAGTCCTTTTTTGAATGTCTCTATGGCCTCAGACCAGTTCATATTTTTCTTGGAAGCTTTAGATATAGGGGCCCTGATGTTGACATCTTCCTCTGAGGGTGCCCCTTGGTCTTCCTTGTTCACTAAAGAAACTTCCTATGGTCCTCACCTTTCTCTGTCTGCTCATCTTGCCTTTCTTTTACTTGACTTCTAGCTCCTTAAAGTGGGGCACCATTTCCAGGCTGCAGTATCCAAAGCTTTAGAAGTCTCAGGTGGTATGATTTAAGAAGGATCAAGTTCTTCACTCACCTGGCCTGTTCCCTGGTCCATAGATGACTCCAGACCAACTTGCTAATCAACCAGCTTTGTGTGTTGTGCTTGTTAGCTCCGATGAGCCTGTGCCCCTCCCCCACCTGGGCCACTGCTACTCAAGCCTACCTCCTGGTTCCCAGAAGGAGTGAAAAACCCAAGTTCTGCCTCAGTACCAGCATAGACCTCTGTAGTCTCCCCCCTGCCAAGGGCTCAGCCCTCTCACCAGACTGTGAGCTTAGTTCCAGATGACACTGGTGCTTCAGCTGATTCAGAGGCTCTGGGGGGTCTCCTTCTCTGGTGAGGCCTTCCTGAGACTGGATCTGTGTCAGGGTGACTGTGGGGTTGGGCTCTACTCCTGTCTCAGCACAGCAGCTCCCTCCTTCTAACCTTCCAAGCCGTTCTTGGTTAGAAGATGATTTCAGGACATTCTTCTGTGGGTTTTGCTATTCCAGGCATTGTCCTACGGCATTATTTCAATGTTTTATGGAGCAATTGTGTCATGAATTCAAGAGCCCACTGCCTTTCTTCCACCATCTTGGCTCTGTCCCAGAAGCCCCAATAGTGTTTTCTACACTTGTAGTTTATTATTTAATAAAAAGAATGAATCCATGTTTTAGTTTTAATAATTTGGTAATAATCATTTGTGTCTGAGTTGAGTTTTTGTCGTCTTTGCTTCAATATTTTGTAATCACTGTGTGTATTATTCTTTTGGTGCTTTCTTTACTCTGCATCACTTTGTACAAGTTTTCCTGCAAGTCTTGTTTCTCTGAATATTCTTTTTTTTCTTACAATAAAGTAATATTCCATTGCATTAATATCCCCACAATCTGCCAACCACTCCCCAATTTAGGGGCATATAGTTTATATCTGGAGTTTTAGTATCATATATTATGCTTCTATGAATATTTTGTGCATATTGCTCCCTTTTCTATTATTGACCTCCTTGTATCATAAACCTAGTAATGAAATCTGTGGATCAAAAGGCATGATCAGGGAGAACTCAGGAGTGGATACAAAGAGATGGTGGAATAGGTGGAAAAAACAACTTTTGCCAGATCCTTCTTCATGGCCCCCAAACTCTGCTTCAGCAGTAGACTTTGAAAGACTGAAAGCCCCATTATGAACCTAGTGTACCACCCACAGATCAGATCACCATCAGAGTGGCGGATAAACCAGTTACCTCAGGGAAAGGACCACGAAAATTCAAGCAGTGACAAACCTAGCAGTTCAAGAGCAAGTCCTCTGAGCAAGATGTACAAGGTTTCCATGATGATGCTTCTAGAATGGAGAGCTTGGATATCACTGTCATCTGTCTTTGGGAAGCCTTCAACTACTCAGAATTGCATGAGTTGACGCAGTATGGCAGCATCTAACTGGCCCTTCACCTAATAGGCCTTTGAAGATAGTCTTACTTTCCAGCCTTAATTCCCTATACTCCATTATCCCAGAATTTTTCATGGGAAACTCCCTGCCCCAGGCCCCCATTTCTTATAATTTCCTTGAAGTTTCATTCTGGAATATTGTCCAGGAAAGAATTCCTCCTCCCAAAGTTGCTTGGTCTTTTTGTTTCAGAGATTTTTTTTTTTTTATTAGTGAGGCAATCAGGGTTAAGTGACTTGCCCAGGGTCACACAGCTAGTAAGTGTTAAGTGTCTGAGGCCGGATTTGAACTCAGGTACTCCTGACTCCAGGGCCGGTGCTCTATCCACTGCACCACCTAGCTGACCCGGTCTTTTTGTTTCTATATCAGAAATACTGAGCATTTACTATAGGACACATCTCAGGGGCTGCCAGAGACACAAGCACCTCCTGGCCACCGGGCAGACCTCTAGGTTGAAGCTATACTTTTCTCAATCACCTTACCACTTTACCTTTATTGTCTTGTTCAACTGGTCGCTCTCACATTCTGCTTAGTACAGAAGGGAAACATCAGAAAACATTGGCTCTGTACCCCAAGTGGGCTATTAGAATATTTTGCTCCTCTGGAGAGCCTACTTAACTTTCAGGCAACTTCCCATGAAGTACCACATATATCTTCCTGTATAAAGAACACATTTGGCAGGGAGGGTGGAATAAATAAGCTTTGTAGCAGAAAAACTTCTTCAAGTGCTTGGGGAGAAGAGAATCTGGAAAGCCAGAATTTTTTGTGTCCCTTCCTTGGGCAATGGGAGCTCGGAAGCCCAAGATTGAATGGTAATGTGATCTAATAAAGCAGGAAATGGGCTGTGATAGCAACAAGGGACAAACCCACAAAACTCTTCTACCTGTGTGTATGGTTGCGCCACTAAAATGAAATAAAGGGGGGGCAGCTAGGTGGCGCAGTGGATAGAGCACTGGCCTTGGATTCAGGAGGACCTGAGTTCAAATCCAGCCTCAGACACTTGACACTTAACTAGCTGTGTGACCCTGGGCAGGTCACTTAACCCCCATTGCCCTGCAAAAATTAAAAAAAAAAAAAAAAGAAATGAAAGCTCCTAAAGGGCTATCTCTGCTTTTGTTTTTGTGTCTCTAGCACTGGCAAATTGTCATCTGAACATTAAATGTAATTTAAACATTTTCATATGAACATTTGTAAAGGAAAAGAGGATGTGATTGTTTTCATTCTGCCCACTTAGTTGACATAGTCACAGGATTTAGTCAATGAATCAAAAGGGAACAGTGTAATTATCTGAATAAATTAGCCAATCCTTTAGGGACTTTAAATAAAAAGGAATGGTGAATTCAAGGGAGTGAAGACTTAAAAGTGCTTTGTAAAGGAGCCTCCTGCAGTTTGGTAGGAAAGGATTTCTCTCTCCTCCCCAACCCTCCATGATATCTAGTAGCAACTTGAGCAGAGGACAGCTGAAGGACCAAAGACACACTCCATACAGAAAAGGATAGAGAAAATCAGTCACTCTGGGGAAGAATCAGCTTTTGGGAACAGTTCTCCTGGCAGCAGAGAAAAGAGCTGAGCCACGGAGGGAGAAGAGCAGCCCCTGGCAACTCAGATGCAAAACCCACCCAACAGAAATGTTGCAGCCAAGGGAAGCTTCATGAGGACTTAATGAAGGGAGAAAGGACATTAATTCCTGGCAGCTTAAAGTTACCTTGGCCACACATGGTTCCTACATATGACTCTCACTACCACACACACAAGCACACTGGTAGCCTTGCTGAAAGGACTATTCTGATTAGTTCCCAATGGCTGGGGCTGCCTTATGCCAGTGATCAACAGAATGACCTACTAGAAAAACTAAAACACATCAATACTAATATTTTTATGATAAAAACAGAAGATAAAAGGAAGGTGTGGGGGCAGCTAGATGGCACAGTGGATAGAGTACTGGCCCTGGAGTCAGGAGTACCTGGGTTCAAATCCAGCCTCAGACACTTAACACTTACTAACTGTGTGACCCTGGGCAAGTCACTTAACCCCAATTGCCTCACTAAAAAAAAAAAAAAAAAAGGGAAGGTATGGCTAAATGGAAAGATTGCTGATTGGTTCTCCTTGGAAAGACAAAGTAGTTAATGGAATTGTTTCATTATGTTCACAAAGGCAACGAGGAGTATCATTTCATGAGACTCTGTAATCTTGTCTTTCTGTCCTCATGATGAACATAAACAAAAAGACCATGAAGGTATTTACAACTCTTTTACCTGGAGAGAAAGAGAATAAGCATGAAGCCCTAGAGCTAACTTAGCAGTAAGGAACTAAGCCACAATGCAGAAGAGCACACTGGACTTTGATCTCTATAATTTCTATGAGTTATATAAAGTGTGCTGGCCCAGTGGGAAGCCAACTCAACTCCCTTAACAATCTCAAGAACATAATCCCCTTTCAGGGAAGCCTCAAGACTTAGGCCAATATGTCTGGGCTCATAAGGGAGAATGGGATTCATTAGAGTAGAGAGTCTCCAAGTGTGGTCTTTAGAAGCATTTAGGTCCCTGAGACCCTTTCAAAACTATTTTCATTATAATATGAAGACATTATTTGCCTATTAAAATGCTTTTCTCTAAGGGGCAGCTAGGTGGCACAGTGGATAAAGCACCGGACTTGGATTCAGGAGTACCTGAGTTCAAATCCGGCCTCAGACACTTAACACTTACTAGCTGTGTGACCCTGGGCAAGTCACTTAACCCCAATTGCCTCACCAAAAAAAAAAAAAAAATGCTTTTCTTTTCCAACTACACATCTGTGTGAGGCCAGGTTTTCTTCATATAATTAAGGCTATATAGGTTTTTTAACCAACACCTGTGGTGACCTGCATGTGATATATATTAAGATATTCCCCAGAGGTAACACTGAACAGTGGCAGAAATCAAAAAAATGATTTTGGGGAAGCCCCTCAAAATTGAAACTGATATGTGTAGACCAAAAGTTTAGGGTTATGAATTGTAGGTTACTAATGTGAAATGGAATAAATATGTTAGAATTTCTGTGTTATTATTGGTGGCAAAAGAACCAACATATCTGTAGCCTAGTTAGAACTGTTGAACCCCGGGGCAGCTAGGTGGCACAGTGGATAGAATACCGGCCCTAGATTCAGGAGGACCTGAGTTCAAATTCGGCCCCAGACACTTGACACTTACTGGCTGTGTGACCCTGGGCAAGTCACTTAACCCCAATTGCCTCACACACACACCCACACACACACACAAAACTGTTGAACCCCACAAAGTATATAATGAAGAAATCCATTCTGGAGGAGCCAACATGGTATAGTATAGGCCAGGACCCAGCTGAACTCTCCCAAAATTCCTTTCTAATTAACTTTAAAATAATGCCTCAAATCAGAAAGAGACATTTTTCTAGTCTAAGACAACTTAGGACATTCATAGGAGAGATCTGTGACATTGGGATGGGCACAGGCCTGGAGTATGCCAGGAGCATCAACACTGAGCCTTGAAGGTAGCCAGCAGCAAGAACTCTATAACCTCAGTGCAGAGATGATAAGGAGGTCAGATAATTGGTCAGAAAGAGATGACAGGACCCCTTTGTCTCTGGCTGGCACTGATCAGCAACTCTATTGCTCATAAGCAGTTTTGGTTTACAGTTCCAGGGCAGAGAGGAGTGCTCATGATCATTCACAAGGGAACAGGGGCCCTGGTCACAGTTCCAGGGCCAAAAGAAACACTACTACTTATGTCTATAAGGGAACAGGGACCCTTCCTTAGTAAAGACCAGAGCACAGAGCAGGATACCAGTGACCACACCTCTCCCAGGATAACACCACCTTTGAAGCACAAAAAAATTGCAGATCCCCCACCCAGAACTAATTTTGAAAACAGCAACATAAAAAAATCCTTAATTTTGACACATACCTCCCCACCCCAAAGTGAGTAGAGTCCAACTTTAACATAAAGCTTGAAGTAAAGAAATAGACTGGGAAAATGAGCAAGCAACAACAAAAGAACATGACCATTCAAAACCTACTACAGTGGCAGGGAAAACCAAGATACAAAATTGAAGAAGATAACAATGTGAAAACAGTTACAAGCAAAACCTCAAAGAAAAATGCTAATTGGGCTCAAGGCCAGCTAAAATTCCTGGAAAAGTTAAAGAAAGAGGTAAAAGTTATAGAGGAATAATTGGAGGAAGAAATGAAAGTGATGCAACAAAATTGTGAAAAGAGAATTAGCAGCTTGATAAAAGAAGTACACACACACACACACACACATACACAAATCCAAAGAAAATAACACCTTATTTAGGTATAAAGGATGATATCATAGGCAAATTAGAAGAGTAAGGAATAGTTTACCTGTCAGATCTATGGATAGGGAAAGAATTTATAACCAAAGAAGAGATAGAGAACATTATGAAATGTAATATGCATCATTTTGATTACATTAAATTTAAAATCATGTGCACAAACAAAACAAATGCAACCAAGATTAGAAGGAAAGCAGAAATCTGGGAAATAATTTTTATATCCAGTGCTTCTGATAAATGCCTCATTTCTCAAATATATAGAGAGTTGAATCAAATTTATAAGTATACAAGTCATTCCCCAATTGAGAAATGGTCAAAGGATATGAATAGGCAGTTTTTAGATGAAGAAATTAAAGCTATCTATCGTCATATGAAAAAATGCTCTCAATAACTATTGACTATAGAAAATGCAAATTAAAACCACCTCACACCTATCAGATTATCTAATATGACAAAAAAAGGAAAATGATAAATGTTGGAGAACATTTATGGGAAAATTGGAACACTAATGCATTGTTGGTAGAGTTGTGAACTGATCCAACCATTCTGGAAAGCAATTGGGAACTATGCCCAAAGGGCCATAAAACTGCATACCCTTTGACCCAGTAATACCACTAGGTCTGTATCCCAAAGAAATTATGAAAAAGGTAAAAGGACCCACATGTGCAAAAATATTTATAGTAACTCTTTTTGTGATGGAAAGGAATTGAAAATTATGGGGATGCCTATCAATTGGGGAATGGCTGAACAAGTTGTGGTATATGAATGTAATGGAATACTATTATACTATTATAGTATAATAGTATAGTATAGTATAGTATAGTATAGTATAGTATAGTATAGTATAGTATAGTATAGTATAGTATAAGAAATGATGAGCAGGCAGATTTCAGAAAAACCTGGAAAGATTTAAGTAGACTGATGCTGAGTGAAGTGAACAGAACCAGAAAAACATTGCACACAGTAACAGCAATGCTTTGCAATGATCAGTTGTAATAGACGTAGATCTTCTCAGCAATACAATGATCTAAGATAATTCCAAAAGACTCATGGTGGAAAATGCTTTCCACATCCAGAAAAAAGAACTATGGAGTCTGAATGCAGATCAAAACATACTATTTTTACTTCTTTTGTTGTTGTTTTTGTTTCTTCTTTCTTTTGTTTTTTCCCTTTTGTTCTGATTCTTCTTTTGTTTTGGTTTTGGTTTTTTTGCAGGGCAATGAGGGTTAAGTGACTTGCCCAGGGTCACACAGCTAGTTAAGTGTCAAGTGTCTGAGACTGGATTTGAACTCAGGTCCTCCTGAATCCAAGGCCAGTGCTTTATCCACTGCGCCACCTAGCTGCCCCCGGATTCTTCTTTCACAACATGACTAATGTAGAAATATGTTTAACATGCTTGTACTGTATAACCTATATCAGATTGCTTGCTGTCTTTGAGAGGGGGAAGGGAGAAATTTAGAACTAAAAATTTTACAAAAATGAGTGTTGAAAACTATCTTTACATGTAATTGGAAAAAATAAAATAAAATACTATTAAAAACAAAAAAGAAAGAAAGAAAATAACACCTTAAAAAAAGAGAATTGGACTAATGATAAGAAGCTAAAACACTAAAAAGGTAAAATGGTAAAAGAGGTACAGAAATTCATTGAAGAAAAGAACTTCTGGGGGAAGCTAGGTGGTGCAGTGGATAAAGTACTGGCCCTGGATTCAGGAGGACCTGAGTTCAAATCCAGCCTCAGACACTTGACACTTACTAGCTGTATGACCCTAGGCAAGTCACTTAACCTTCACTGCCCCACCAAAAAAAAAAAAAAGAAAAGAAAAGAAATAATATGAATCTTACCCTATGTCCCTAAATTTCTTACCTTGTTTTTGGTACTGGAAAATCCTGGATTTCTCAGTTCTGTTTGAGTATCCCATTCCAGGCTCATTGATAATGTTGTTTTCTACAGAAATGTTTGTTTCTTTTAATTTTGAGGAAGATGAGACAATTTTGCTACTTCAAGGTTTCAGGAAATAGCTCATGCATTTAAAAAACATTTATTGACAACTTAGATGTTATTACATTGTCCTAGGTACCATCCAGTTCTGTACATCATTCCCCCACTTCAGTGCTAAACACTCTTTTCATTTGATAGTTTTGCATTGCCTTGGATCACATTCTCTGAATTAAAATAAAACTTAGCTACAAATTACAGGGAAATGTATTTATGTGTATGCCAACCTAGTAATAAAAGTTGATAAAGCAAAGTAGCAGTCTTTGAATAACTTCCCATTCTCAACAAAGACCCATTTGTCCTAACTGAGTAGCAATGGAGAGCCCCTTCTTCACAAATTCAGAATGTCTGTCTGTCTGTCTCTCTCTCCATCATTTGCAGCTGCCTCTTTGGGCCTATAGTGTATATCACTGTGAACTCAGCTTTAGTTGTTTTTATTATCAGTCCCCACTAGCCCAACTCTAAATATATAGGCCCAGTCTTTGTTGGTCCATCATGTTCTTCCTGCATGAGAATCATGTTCTCAGAGATTGTGCTGAACCTCAGCTTGATAAGAACCAAACAGATAAGATATGGATAGACAGAGGCTTGAAGATAGGCATCTCTCTATGCAAATAAAATGAAATTAATTCTTTATGGTTTCTTGATTTAGGGTTAGCAAACAGGTCGATTCCAGCATGGATCTTCAGGCCATCCACCTCCCTTCTATAGCAGAAATGCCCAGTCTCAAATCAAAGAAGAAAATGGATCTCACTACCTACTCCAAGGACAGTAAATTAAGTGTGCAGTACAACTCTTACATAAGACTCTCACAGGTTTGGGAATCACCTGCATTTCTACATCATTCCGTGGTTACAAATTGTTTGAAACCCATTTTCTTACTTGATCTTCAAAACAGCCATAAGAGGTAAACAGATGTCACAAGATCAAGTGCAGGAGAGACGGGGGAAAAAGATGTTGAATTTGCTATATAGTCTGTTTACTTCCTTGGTATCTCTGAACAGATTGCTTCTAGGTTTTTTGTTCTGCAAAATGGGCATGATAATGCAGGCACTTTGTAATTCAAAGGTGCCACATTCAATGTGAATGGATTACTAAAGATCAGGGTCCTGGTTCTAACCGGACAGAGGAGAGAGTTGAAAAAGCCCTAGAAGAAGTAGTAAAAAAAAGTGTCAATTCTCCTTATGCTATCCCAAGAAGAGCAGGCATTTCTATGGGACTTTTGTTACCGTACCTCATTTTATCCTTACAACAACCCTGTGAGAAATATGTACAGGTATTTTTTCCCGTTTTACATTTCATAGAAGAGGAAGCTCTAGAGAGGATGGGTGAATTGACTATAGTCACATAGCAATTAAGAAATAGAGCCAGGGGCAGCTAGGTGGCACGGTGGATAAAGCACCAGCCCTGTATTCAGGAGGACCTGAGTTCAAATCCGGCCTCAGACACTTGACACTTACTAGCTGTGTGACCCTGGGCAAGTCACTTAACCCTCATTGCCCCATGCAAAAAAAAAAAAAAAAAACAAAGGAAGGAAGAAAGAGAAAAGGAAAAAAAAAAGAAATAGAGCCAGGACTCAAACTCTTTGACCCCAGACTTTGTGCCTTTTCTACTACCCTTGGAGGAGAAACTTGGGCTCTTATAAGCATACAGAAATATTTATTCTTGAGAGATAGTAATCACAATGTTCTTTGCATTTTTGGAATACCTGAAAAGACCGAGGTGCATCTTATAAGGAAGATTAATATGATTTGTGAGCAGTGGAGACTGAGAGTATAGGGAGAGCCATAAATCTTTCTTTTATCTTTTTGGAGATTATTTTTCTAGTAAGAAGATCTCAGCTGGTAAGTCCAGCCTATTTGTTTTTCATGAAATAGAGGTTGAACAGTCCCTGTTCAGGGATGAAGTAGAAGAAATCCTTAGTAAATTGAGCTATAGACCTAAGGTCTCTTTTCAGCCTTCTGTCCAATTTATGCTATACATAGCTCATTTAAATATAGTTGCATCTTAGGGGCAGCTAGATGGCGCAGTGGATAGAGCACCGGCCCTGGAGTCAGGAGGACCTGAGTTCAAATCCGGCCTCAGACACTTAACACTTACTAGCTGTGTGACCCTGGACAAGTCACTTAACCCCAATTGCCTCACTAAAAAAACAAACAAACAACAACAACAACAACAACAACAAATAAATATAGTTGCATCTTGTCTCCCCCATTAAACAGTGAACTCCTTGAGACCATCTTTCACCTTTCTTTACATCCCCATCACAGTGCCTGGTACATAATAGTGCTTAGCAAAGTTCGTTTAATGACTGACTGAAAAGTTGTATGACCTTCAGTAAGTCACAGCCTCTGAGCCTCAATTTTCTCATCTACAAAATGGGAATAATAATAGCTACCCTACCTATTCTACAGACTTAATTGTGATATTTACTGAAGTAAAATGTGTAAAGTGCTTTTACAAACTTGGCGGGGGATACAAATCTTTAAAGCACTATAAAAATAGGAGTTGTCATTTTATGAAATTATGTCAGTATGAAGAACAGAATGCTTATGTTGTGACACATCTGTTTACTTTGTTAAAGCTTATTGTTCAAGGTCATCATTTATACAATATGTGTTATCTTTCTAGCACTAAGCTGCCATTGAGCCATAAATTGCAAATGATTTGGAGTTGCTTTACATACTTAGATCTGTAACTATTGTAATTCCTAGTCTCTCCTCTGTCTTATAGTTCATGCTTCATTGCCAGAAAATCTACGCCATGTTTATTAAGAAGGTATTATTCACTTGGCGCAACTGGAAGATGACATTAGCACAGGCAGTTGTTCCTCTGCTTTGTGTCATGTTCAGTATCGAGGTCTTTCGAAGGAATTTAAGGTTGGAGAAAACCCCCAAGCTACTTCTGACTTTGAACAAGTATGGCCGTACAACTGTGCCTTTCTTCATCTCTAAGACTTCTAGGCTGCCGACAAAATTCTCAGATCACTTATCAAAGACTATTAAAGCTGAGGGACACATACCACTGGAAGTTATGGGTAAGGACCACATGAAAAGGGACTGGTAATATGGGAATACTTATGGCATCACAGGTTTTAGTGCTGCTAGGACCCTTAAAGATCAATAGTTCCCTCATTTCACAAATGAGAAGATCATGGCTTGCACAAGTAAAGGGATTTGCCCACTGTTGTGCTAGGATTACATTGTCGAGCTGGGATTAACACCAGGGTTTCCTGGCTCCAGATCCATTGCCCCTTCTATTCCGTCACCCTGCTGCCTGAACCATTTTCAAGGAAATAATGACCCTGAATAAATCACTTAATCTTTCAGTGGCCCCGAGTAATTCTCTAAGGCTTGACTAATTTCCAAGACTCTCTAATTAACAAATGTTGGTCTGTACTAGGAGAGGAAGTTTCTCATACATGTGAAAATCACAAGTCTTCTGCACCAAAAATAAATAAATTATAATAATATAGCCATCATACTGTGTGCAGTCAGGCACAGAAACAGTTTTCAGAACAACAAACTCTAGAAAGCAAAGTTGACAGCCAAAAGCATTGGAATATCTCATCCATGTATGTCTGAGGCCTTAGGGACCTACTAGAGGGAAGAAGTGATGTGACTCTTCTGCCCATTTTTCCTAAAATTTATCAACAAATGCTTACTAACTGGACAATTTTGTGTTAAGTCAGTGAAAATACCAGAGAAATTCAAGCCATCCCAGATACAGAATGTACACATCTGAAGTCAAATTTATTAAAGGATCTAGGCCAGAGGTGGTAAGTGAAGCTAACAAGATGGCTGCTGGTTCTCCTAGTGATTCTCTCTATGGAGCAGACTCTCTCTCTCTGGCCTGTGGGGGTCTTCTACCCAGTACTGGCATAATAGGAGTCCTCTGTGGTATCTTTCTAACTGAGGCTTTAGTCCCCTTATCCCTCTTGGCACCACCACTGCTGCTTCTTCTGCCATAGCCTCCAGGCCCCATAGCTGGTACTTCTTCCAGGAACTCCTGGAAGCTTCCATCCCAATGTTCACACACAGACTTCTCTTTGAGTCTTCTTAAGCTGCCCTGGACTGCAAAAAGAAGATACTGTGACTTTTTCTCTTATCCCATTCAGAATTTGTTTTGAGGTATTTTGAAAAAGAAGTTTAGAGAGTTGGGTTGGGAGAGCTCAAGTAGAAATGTTCAGTTCTCTCTACCATCTTGGCTCTACCCCAGATTTGATGAGTCTTAAATTATCTTTCCTTGACAGATTTTCCAGGTCAGTTTTTTAGAATAGTTGATACTTCGCGTTTCCTTTTATTTTAAAAAATCTTTTGACTTTGTCATCATAATTATTATTGTCTCTAGGGAGTCATTGAGTTCTTTTTGCTCCCTTCTATTGTTCAGAGAGTCCATTATGTGAGTAAAGTTTTTCTTCTGTTTTAAACTATCTATTATCTTTCCAGTTATTTCTTCCAGAGCTCTTATTTGAATAATAATTTCATTTCTTATATCCTTCATTTTTTCTAGCTATTTTCATAGCCCATTGGGGCCAAACCATTTTCCCTGCAGCTTTGCTTATAGTTCCTATAAAGTTGTATTTTTCTGGGTTTTTACTTCATGGGCTTCTCTTGACTCAATCTTTTTTCATTATTTATGGTATCTTCTTTTGCTTACTCATAAGTCCAGCCTCATTTCCTGTTTTAGGTTTTCATGTAATAACCAGACTTCTCCCCATCCCTCCCATACTCTTGGATACTATGGTTGGGACCTGATTATTCCTGATAGAACTTCCTGGGCTCCTATCTCTGATTTCTACTTCCTTTGGCATGTCTACACTCAGAATACTAGCAGTTGGAGGCCCACCATCTATCCTCCAGCTTTATTTTCACAAAACTCATAGTGCTATGGGCTTGAGGGACCTTTGGAGTATCTCCAGGCAGAGTGCTGCAGACTTCAGGCCCCTTTTCTACCCCAGTGCATTCCACAGAGCTGTGTCAGTTGAATGATGAGGTCAGAAGTCAGACTGCGGAATTAAGAGAATGACAGGAAAGGAAGTGGAGGCACCTAATATATGTGGTCTTTTCAAGAAGTTTAGCCTCAAAAGGGAGGAAAGATAAAGGAGAGTAGCTAGTGGGGATTCATGGATTGAGTGAAGGTTTTTTGAGGATGGGGGATAAATGGGCATGTTTGTAGGCAGAAGGGAAGCATCTACTAGTCAGGGAGAACTTGAAAATAAATGAGAGTGGGAATTATTGTAGGGGGGATCTACTGGGGAATACAGGATGAAATTGGATCCCTTGTGCAGGTAGAGGGGTTTGCCTTGGCAGAAAGAAGGGCCACTCCTTCATGTGAGATAGGAGTGCAGGAAAAGTTAGTGGGGGAAGACACCTGAGTGATTTGAGATAAGAAGGAAGAAAGATGAGAGAGCCCTTGATACATGGCCTCGGTTTTTTCAGTGAAGTATGAGGTAAGGTCCTCAGCTGAAGGAGGGAAAGGAGGTGCCATGGGGCCCTTGAAGAGGGCTGAGAAGGTTTAGAATAGCTGCTATGCTGAACAGGTAGCGAATTGAGGAGGGAAGTATAAGAATGTTGCCCTACACCATGGGAGCCCAGTTGAGGTTATGTAACATGTCCTGAAACAGTCAACGTTCTTTCATGACTTTCTTCTCTAGCTTTTTTCAATAATCTGTGAAAAAGAAAGAAGGTGGCAAAGGTGGGTTTTGACAAGGCATTATCAGTGATAGGACAAGGGGAAAGGGACTCCTTGGTTTTCAAAATTTCTATTTTAAAAAAAATTTTGGAGCTTCTGCTTTTTTATATTTCTATGATGTTGCTGTTGTTTCATGCCTAAGTTCATTTCTTCATTGGTCTGTTACCTCTTTTGTTAATGAATGGGTTGGCAGATATTGCTTTGTCGGTAGTTACATGTTATGGCATATTGTCTCCTTATGATCATTTTCTCTGATAATATTGTTTACTGATTCTAAGATTTATTCTTTGACCTGTACATTGTTTAGTATTTAAAGTGCCCATAAATTCATTCCTAAGATAAAAAGAATAATTGGGAGAGGGAAAATCCCATGAATTTTACCATAAAAATGTATGGGGGTGCAGCTAGGTGGCGACGTGGATAAAGCACTGGTCCTGGATTCAGGAGACCCTGAGTTCAAATCTGGCCTCAAACACTTGACACTTACTAGGTGTGTGACCCTGGGCAAGTCACTTAACCCTCATTGCCCCACCCCAAAAAAATGTATGGGGGAGGGGCCTTCTTTATCATATCTATAAAATCTTTATGAAAGTACTCTATTCATGCACTAAGAGTATACTCAATGAAAACATGAGAAAGCAGGATTTTTTTTTTGTTTTTCTTTAACATTCATTAAAAACAAATTAAGTTCCAAATTCTCTCCTTCCCTTCAGCTTCCCACCTCCCTACCCATTGAGAAGGCAAGCAATATGATATTCATTATACATATGAAGTTATACAAAATATATTTCCATATTAGCCATGTTGAAAAAAAGCAAGAAACAAAGTGAAAAAAGTATTCTTCCATTTGCACTCAGAGTGCATCAGTTCTCTTTTTGGAGATGGATAGCATTTTTAAAAAATAAATAAATTTATTTAAGGGAGGATTGGGAAGAATTGCTGGCCCTGAATATTAAAGTAAAGGGAGTGTTGGGTAAGTGCATGTCCCAATGTTTTCTGAGAAGAGTCCAAGGGGGTGCCTAGAAGAGCACACCAAGATATTCTTTCTTCATCAAAAGTTTTCCTCAGTACACCTCAACACCTACCTCAAATATATTTAATATTTAGTCACTGGGTATATGCACTGAGATAGGATGGGGTGGTGATCTCCTACCATTTAAATTAGGAAGTTCCTTTCATGTAATAAGTGCTTATTAAGTGTTTGTTAATGAAAAAAGAAAGAAAATAAATACAAACATGTGCTTAGATAAAAATTAGCAAGGGAGGGAGGGGACTAGCACCTGGGAGGATCAGGGAAGACTTTCCGTCCCAAGTGGCATGTGAGCAGGAGCCTGGGAGTCTGAAGAGACAGTATATTACAGCTGTGGGGTATGGTCTGTGTGAAGGCATGGAGCCCATAGATGGAGAGTGGTGTAAGGAAAGGGGCTTCTTTGGCTGAGTCTTAGAGCACAGGACGGGGATCTCTGCATCACAAGGTAAGGATGGTACTCTGGGACCAGGCTGTGAGGAGGATGAAAAGCCCCACCTAAAGGTTTGTATTGGATAGCATTTTTCATCATGAGCCCTTTGGCACTGTCATGGATCACTGTCTTGATCAGAGTAGCAAAGTCTTTCACAGTTGTTCATTATTATAATATTGTTGTTACTGTGTACAATGTTCTCCTGGTTCTGCACACTTCACTATTAATTAATATAGGTCTTCCTAGGTTTTTCTAAACTCATTTCCTTTGTCATATCTTATATTCCATATTATTTAACTATTCCCCAAAGGATGGGCATCTGTTTTGAGACAGTCCTCTGGCATAAGGGAGTCCCTTCTGGGAGAACAAAGGGTTCCTCTGTTGACCCTTGTTTTTTATGACTAGACACATAATGCCTTGCTCCCCCAATGTAGGTGCAGTTATCAACAGGTTAAGTCCTTGTTTAGTTAGCCATTTTTATTTTTTTAATTAATTAATTAATTTAAGTTTTCAACCTTTGTTTAGATAAGATTTCAAATTTCAAATTTTTCTCCCTCCCTCCCCCCTCCCCTAGACAGCAGGTAGTCTGATATATAACATTAAACATATTTCTGCATTAGTCATGTTATACAAAGAAGAATCAGAGCAAGAAGGAAAAACCTCCAAAAAGAAAAATAACAGCACCAAAAACAAAAGAGATAGTATGATCCAATCAGCATCCATATTCCACAGTTTCTTTCTTTCTTTTTTTCTGGATTTGGAGAGCCTTTTCCATCATGAGTCCTTTGGAACTTTCTGTACCATTGGATTGGTGAGAAGAATCTAGTCTATCACAGTTGATCAACACACAATGTTGATGATACTGTGCACAATGTTCTCCTGGTTCTGCTCATCTCACTCATCATCAGCCCATGCAAGAGCCTCCAGGTTTCTCTGAACTCCTCCTGCTCATCGTTTCTTACAGCGCAATAGTATTCCATTACATTCATATACCACAACTTGTCCAGCCATTCCCCAATTGATGGGCATCCCCTCAACTTCCAATTGCTTGCCACCACAAAAAGAGCAACTATAAGTATTTTTGCACATGTGGGTCCTTTTGCCTTTTTCATGATCTCTTTGGGAAAAGACCCAAAAGTGGTATTGCTGGGGTTACCCATTTTTATGTCTAAAGAGAGATCCATGGACCAGCCAGAGATATCAGGGAAAACAATCCCTTAATGAGTGTAGATGCTGAAAACAACATGTAAATACAATAATCCAAAACAATCCCAAAAGACTAATGGTGAAGCATACTATCCACCTCCAAAGAAAGAACTGATATTGAATGAACACAGACTGAAGCATGCTATTTTCGCTTTCTTTCATTTTTTTCTTTTATTTGTTTTCTTATACAAAACGACTAGTATGGTAATGTTTTACATAATTGCACATGTATATCCCACATCTGATTACTTACCACCTCAGGGAGGGGGGAGAGGAGGGAGGGAAGGAGAGATACAATTTGGAACTCAAAACTATAAAAATGTTTATTATTTTAAAAAAAAAGAAAGACAAACAACATGTAAAACAATAGGAATCAGTTCAATGCAAAGATTTATTGTAAGCATTGGGGAAGAGGGGGTCGGGAGAGAGAAAATGGGACCCAATATACAACTCAGGCATACACACTAATCTAGAGCATAACTCAAATCAAAGCAGTGCAGCAATGGGGAGCAGAGAGACATAGGTCCATTCAGCAGGAAGGGCAGGCTTCAAGATACCCTTCTGAGAGTGGAGTTCTTATCCTGTGATTTTGGGTTACCTCCCTGGAGCTCGCCGATTTGTATATTAGGGCTCAGAAAAACAGGGGATTGGGGCAGCTAGATGGCTCAGTGGATAGAGCACCGGCCCTGGAGTCAGGAGTACCTGAGTTCAAATTCGGCCTCAGACACTTGACACTTACTAGCTGTGTGACCCTGGGCAAGTCACTTAACCCCCATTGCCCCACACAAAAAGAAAAAAGAAAAACAGGGGATTGGGGGTGGCTGACAAAATGTTATTTGGGGGCTCAGAGCTATACTTACCTTTGTGTTGTTTGAAAATTTATGGCCTGGGAAGCTAGGTGGTGCAGTGGATAAAGCGCCAGCCCTGGATTCAGGAGGACCTGAGTTCAAATCCAGCCTCAGACACTTGACAGGTACTAGCTATGTGACCCTGGGCAAGTCACTTAACCCTCATTGCCCCACAAAAAGAAAGAAAGAAAGAAAGAAAGAAAGAAAGAAAGAAAGAAAGAAAGAAAGAAAGAAAGAAAGAAAGAAAGAAAGAAAGAAAGAAAAGAAAAGAAAATTTATGGGGGTGCCTATCTCTGTCCCAAGTTTTAGGGAATTTAGCTGGGGTTTCTAATATATTATTATTTAGAAATTAGAGGCTAGAGCACCAGTTTGGGGCATTAAGTATTTATTAAAGCATATTAAATGTTAGTAAAGAGAGAGCACATGGCTCTGAAAGTTCAGAAGCCCTACTTACCTAGGATACAGAGCAAGAGCCAGAGGGCAGCATGGGAGAGGGAAGAGCATACAAAAAGAGAACGAGAGACCCCTCTCATGGGTTTTTAACCTCTCCCAAGTAGAGATGGGTCACTGCACCTTGGTCCAAGCTAATTGGCCAGTAACATTCAAGTCCATTGATTGGCATGACTTGAGGGTGATCTTAGGTGAGTTAACTTCCTTTAGTCAGTCAGGAAAGTCAATCTATATTTCCTTTGAAATTTTCCTGACTCTGGACTGGCCCTGCAAAACCAGCCAGAGTTCCTGTGTGTGTGTGTGTGTGTGTGTGTGTGTGTGTGTGTGTGTGTTGGGTGGGGGAGAAGTCCCTGAGTCCCCAAAACATACCATTTTTTTTTCGGGGCAATTAAGTGACTTGCCCAGGGTCACACAGCTAGTAAGTGTCAAGTGTCTGAGGCCAGATTTGAACTCAGGTACTCCTGAATCCAAGGCCGGTGCTTTATCCACTGCACCACCTAGCCGCCCCAAAACATACCATTATTAATAATTTTCTCACACCTTTAAAAATATTGCTGTCACTATTTTTCCATGATTACATTCTATAGGCTTATCTATGCCCAAAGGGCTATAGAACTATGCATACTCTTTGATCCAGCAATACCACTGCTAGGTTTATATCCCAAAGATATTCCTAAAAGGAGAAAAAGACCTATTTGTAAAAAAATATTTATAGCAGCTCTTTTTGTGGTGGCTAAGATTGGAAATCAAAGGAATGCCCATCAATTGAGGAATGGCTAAACAAGCTGTGGTATATGATAGTGATGGAATACTATTGTGCTATAAGAAATGACAAGCAGGATGACTTCAGAAAGTCCTGGAAAGACTTGTATGAACTGATGTATAGTGAAGTGAGCAGAACCAAGACAACACTGTGCACAGAGACAGCAATATTCTTTGAACTGTGAATGACAACTATTCTCAACAGTACAATGATCCAAGACAATCCCAAAGGACTATCAGTGAAACATACTATCCACCTCCAAAGAAAGAAATTATATTTATAGAACATAGACTAAAGCATGCTATTTTTCACTTTCTTTCATTTTTTTCTTCTATTCAAGTTTTCTTGTACAAAATTACTACTATGGTAATGTTTGACATAACTGTACATGTATAACCCATATCTGATTGCAGGGAGGGGATAAGAGAGGGAGGGAAGAAAGGATAAAAATTGAAATTCAAAACTATAAATAAAAATGTTTATTACTTTTAAAAATGATCACTTTGTTTCAAAAAAAGAAACAAAACCAAAAAATTTAGGGGGGATAAAAAAATCACATGAACTGAAAAAATCAATGTCATCAAAATTGATCAGCTCTATGGCTAAAATTTGCAAGTTAGTAATGGTATTTCAGTAATATTAAATAACATTACATCTTTACTGTGTCTTTTTTCAAATTTGAGAAAAATAAAACTATTACCTTAAATGTTTAAAAATAAAAAGGAAGCCTCCTGATGAAGGTGAAAAAGACAAGTATAAAAGCTGACTTGAAACTTAACATCAAAAAAACAAAGATCATGACAACTGATCCTACTATTTCCTGGCAAATAGAGAGGGATGAAATGGAATTGGTGTCAGATGTTTGGGCTAAAAGATCACTGCAGATAGAACCTGCAGCCATTTGCTATGGCAAATCTGAACAGTATACTAAAAGGCAAAGACATCACCTTGCCAACAAAGGTCCATATAGTCAAAGCTTTGGTTTTTCAGTAACAGTGTATGGCTGTGAGAATTGGACTATAAGGAAAGATAAGCACCATAAAATTGATGTCTTCAAATTGTGGTGCTGCAGAAGACTTTTGAGAGTTCCTTGAACAGTAAGGAGATCAAATTAGTCAATACTTGAAGAAATTAATTGAAACTATTCACTAATACATCAAATTCTGAAGCTGAAGCTTAAATACTTTGGCCACATAATGAGAAGATGGGACTTAATGGAAAAAGACCCTGATATTGGGAAAGATTGAAGACAAAAGGAGAAGGGGGCAACAGAGGATGAGATGGATAGATAGTATCATGGAAACAATGAATATGAACTTGGACAGTCTTTGGGAGACAGTGGAGGATAGAAGGTCCTGGTGTTCTAAAGCCCACAAAAAGTCATACGCAACTGAACAACTAAACAATTCCTTGAAGGGGAGACCAGCATGATGGACTCAAGATCATCAGGCCTAACCTTATGATAGCATCCCTTTAATTTCCAATTCTTTGCCACCACAAAAAGAAGTGCTATAAATATTTTTGTACAGATAGGTCCTTTCCCTTTTTCTTTGATCCCTTTGGGATACCTACTAATGTTATTGTTGAGTCAAAAGACGTGTACGGTTTTATATCCATTTGGATATCATTCCAAATTGTTCTCCAGGATGATTGGACCAGTTCACAACTCCACCAACAATGTATTAGTGTCCCTATTTTTCCACATCCCCTCCAGCATTTCTCATTTTCCTTTTATGTCATTTTAGCAAACCTAATTGGTGTGTGGTGGTACCTTTAAGTTGTTTTAATTTTCATTTCTCTAACTATTAATATTTTAGAGCATTTTTTCATGTCTATTGATAGCTTTGATTTCTTCTGAAAACTGTCTATATCCTTCGACAATTTATCAATTGAGGAATGGCTCTTATTTTTTTAATTGACTCACTTCCATATATACATATTTGAGAAATTAGGCCTTTATTATAGAACCTTGCTGTCAAAATCTTTTCCCATTTTCCTGCTTTCCTTCTCATTTTGGCTACATTGGTTTTGTTTGTGCAAAACCTTTTTTATTTTCATGTAATCAAAATTATCCTTTTTACTTACCATGATTCTCTCTCTTGTTTGATCATAAAATCTTCCTTTATCATAGATCTGACAGGTAATTTTTTCCCATGCTCCCCTAATTTTCCTATGACATCACCCTTTATGTCTAAATCATGTACCCATATTTTACCTTATTACAGTGTGGGATGTTGATCTGTGCCTGGTTTCTATCAGACAGCTTTCCAGTTTTCCCAGCAGGTTTTGTCAAATGGTAAATTCTTGCCCCCAAAGCTTGGCCCTTTGGGTTTATCAAATACTTTATTACTATGATCATTTACTGTATATTGTATACTTAACCTATTACACTAATCCACCACTCTATTTCTTAGCCAGTACAAGATTGTTTTGATGATTATTGCTTTGTAATACAGTTTGAGGTCTGGGACTGCTAGGCCACCTTCCTTCACATTTTCTATTGATTCCTTTGATATTCTGGACCTTTTGCTCTCCCAGATAAATTTTGTTATGATTTTTTCTAGTCCTATAAAATAATTTTGGGTAGTTTAATTGGTATGGCACTGAATAAGCAAAATAATTTAGATAAAATTATTTTTATCATATTGATTCAGTTTACCCATGAGCAATTAGTATTTATCCACTTGTTTAGATCTGTCATGATTTATGTGAAAAGTATTTTGTAATTATGTTCATACAGTTCCTGGGTTTGCCTTAGCAGGTAGACTCCCAAGTGTTTTGTGTTGTCTGTAGTTATATTAAATGGAATTTCTCTTTCTATCTCTTCCTGCTGGACACCGTTGGTCATATAGAGAAATGCTGATGATTTATGTGGACTTATTTTATATCCTGCAACTTTGCTAAAGTTGTTCATTGTTTCAACTAGTTTTTAGTTGAGTCTCAGGGATTCTCTAAGTATACCATCATATTATCTGCAAAAAGTGATTGTTTCCTCATTGCCTCTTCTAATTCCTTCAATTTCTTTTTCTTGTCTTATTGCTATAGCTAGCATTTCTAGTACAAGGTTGAATAATAGTAGTGATAATGGACATCTTTGCTTCACCCTGATCTTACTGAAAAGGCTTGTAGTTTATCCCCACTACAGATAAATGCTTGCTGATGGTTTTAGTTAGATAGCACTTATCATTTTAAGGTAAGCTCCATTTGTTCCTATGTTTTCTAGTATTTTTAATAGGAATGGACCAACTTTTAATTATTAATGAATTATTTTTTCAGCATTTTCATGCCTCTCTAACAAACTATTAATTATTTTTTTGTAATTTTCAGGCATTGCTTTCATTTCTTTCCCCAATTTTCCACTCTTGCTCTTATTTGATTTTGTGTTGTTTTGGTTTTTTGGCAGGGCAGTGAGGGTTAAGTGACTTACCCAGGGTCACACAGCTAGTAAGTATTGTGTCTGAGGTCAGATTTGAACTCAGGTCCTCCTGAATCCAGGGCCGGTGCTCTATCTACTGCGCCACCTAGCTGCCCTCCTGATTTTTAAAAACATTTTTACTCCTTTTCTGTATCTTTGCTCATTATCTCTTCTAGAAATGTTTATTGGACTTGTGTCAAATCTTCATTTTTATCTGAGGCTTTGCTTATAAATATTTTCATGTCTTTGTCTCTTTCTGAGTTTGTGTGTTGAACTTTTCTGTTACCATAGTAGCTTTTTATGGAAAGGTTCTTCTTGTTATTGTTGGCTCATTTTTCTAGCCTATTTCTTGACTTTGAATTTTATAATAGAATTAACCTCTGCTCACCTTGGGATAACAGTGGTGTCATTGTCCCAAGCTTCTGGCTTTTTTACCCAGCTGTTTTCACAGCTAGTTCTTAAGGTTTGTAAGTTTTCAGTGCTTCCACAGTCATGTGATCCTGCTCTCATGGTCTTCAGGAAGGGTCCCTGCTTCCTTGCTATCACAAGCATTAGTGCTCCTCTATGCTCTAGACTTGTGTCCAGGGCTCCTGCTCCCTTGTGAGGAACACAAGTGCTCCTCTCTGTCCTGGAACTGTGACCCAGAACCGGGTATGGGAAATGGAGTTGCCAAGTACAACTGGTCCTGTGCCCAGTGCCCACTCATGAGTCATCCCCTACAATTTCTTTCTGGCCAATTATCCAATCCCCCTACATACTCTGGATGGTGAGAGCTTCTGAGACTGTTGCCTGTAAGACCACAGCTGGTATTGCTATTGCATATGCTCCAAACCATCTCTCACCCAAATGTCTCACCTCAATCTTTTGTTGGCTATGTTGCTCCAAAATTCAATTTGACACAATATTTTAAAGTTGTTTGGAGGACAATGTTGGGAGAACTTGGCTGGAATGCTCTCCTCTACTCCTCCATCTTGGCTCTGCCTCCAGACAGGCTTCTTTTTTTTTTTTTTTTTTTTTTGGTGAGGCAACTGGGGTTAAGCCTAGGGTTACACAGCTAGTAAGTGTTAAGTGTCTGAGGCCAGATTTGAACTCAGGTCCTCCTGACTCCAGGGCCCATGCTTTATCCACTGTGCCACCTAGCTGCCCTTCCAGACAGGCTTCTTGAAGGTGGTTTTCTACTGTCACGAAAATTTGTAAGTCCGACGAAGAAAGAGAAACAGCAAAGTCTCCAAGCCGTAGAAAACAGGTTTATTGATAGAGGGCCTATCTCACAAGAAAGCTGGTCTCTGACAGAGGTAAGCCTGCAAAGATCCTTAGTCTAGGGATCTGGTGGTTTTTATACCCCAGAAAGATTTAAATGCTTATATACCCTACTAATTTTAGGCAAAATTCCTCCCATAGTATCTTCTGAGCTTATTTCAAATGGTACAGAACATGAGCATTGACAAATGGTCATCATCTAAAAAACCATGAACATGAGCTTAGGGGTGCCCCTCACAGTTGGCAGTTGGCCAAATGGGAAATAGTTATGGCAAACTCCTAAAATCAAACAATCTCCAGTGCTGATTGGTTCATTTAGCTTAAAGATAGTGCCTCATTGACCATTTAATCATATTATAAATGGACTTGTTATGATGGTCAAGGGACAAGTTCACAATACATAAGAACATATTACATAATATCTACTCCTATTTGTTGCATTATTATTCATTTCAGCTACCAAAGAAATAGGTAAAGCACATTAAATCACATTATTTTAGTCAAAGAACTGATTTATTTAAAGTTGAATCACTTAGCTCTAAGGGTTGGTGAAAATCTCACACTACAGTGGACCAGGTTATTATAATTATACAGCTAACTGAGAGATATAGAGAATATTAGACCCCACTGTGCTTATTGATTGTTGGTTTTTAGAAAGCCTTTGAAAAAAACAATGCAGGCATGGTGGCACATGCCTATAATCCCAACTACCAGGGAAGATGAGGATAGAAGATATCTTTAGCTCAGGGGTTCTGAGATAGAGTGGTTTATGCTTATTGGGTGTCCACACTAAGTTCATCACAAATATGGTAAGCCCCAGTATCTGGGAGGCCAAGTAGGGTGGGGGAGGGAGGATCATTTTCTAAGGAGAAATCAACTGGCCCTGGTTGGAAACAATAAGTCAGAGCTCCTACACTGATTAGTCAGTGGTGGGATCACACCCATGAGGAGCTCTGGACTTCTAGTCTGGGCAAGATGTGGAGACCTGGTATTTAAAAAACATACACACGGTGGAAAACCTTACAAGTACACAAAAAGAGAATGGGTTAAGAGATCAGAAAGGTACATGGGGGAAATAAGTTGTTATTGTTAAAACAATGTTCCCTGACATGAGGCAGCAACTCGACTTCCACAGAATCATGTGTCCAGAGAATATCTTTTTGGCCCAAGGTCTCCCCCACCCCTATATTTTCCCTGAGTGTCATTATTTCTAGTTACAGCCCTCCTAATGTTCTTTGGTTTCTGTCCCCAGATGACATCTGAAGACCAAACCGATAATAGTTGTGTGACCTTAGAGAATTTATATTCTCTTTCTGAGACTTAATGTCATATGAAGGTTTTAAACTATATTCCCTGTCTGAGAGTCTATGATTCTGTGACTTATATATTCAATTTTGTTTGTATTATCCTCACATCGATTCATTGCTATGGACATAGAAGGTATTCAATCAGTGCCAGTTGACTGACATTCTAATGTTGCTTCCCAATCCTAGATCCTATAGAAGATTTCCTGCTATTGAAAGCAGTAGAGGAATGTGATACCTTCGATGAACAGTTTATTATGGCAATGTCCTTGCAAGATGTGGAGAATCAAACAGTCATCACTACTCTATTCAATAACCAGGCTTACCATAGTGCTCCCATGGCCTTGTCAATGGTGGATAATATTCTCTACAAGTGGTTTTTTGGCTCTGGGGCTTCCATTACAGTCACCAACAACCCTTACTTTCCACTTCGTTTAAACAATGCTTTTGATAATCTCCTTCAGTATGTGTAACTTCCTTTCTTATGAAAATAAGACAATATATCTCTGTAGTACTTCTTCTCTACCTGTTTATTAAGTTTAGATATTATACTCTTGAAGGCTACCTTAATTAGTGGATACATGATGGAATTGGAGTTAGGAAGACTTGGGTTCAAATCTTGCCTCATACTTACTAGCTCATGTCAGACAACAAACATTTATTAAGTTCCTACTATGTGCCAGGCACTGTGCTAAGTGCTGGTGATACCAAGAAAGGCAAAAGATAGTCCCTGATCTCAAAGAGCTCAGAGTCTAATGGGGAGGACAACATGAAAACAACAAGCTATAAACAGAATAAATTGGAGATAATCAACAGAGGGAAGGCACTGGGAAAGACTTCCTGTAGAAGGTAAGATTTTAGCTAGGATATGAAGGAAGTCAGGGAAACTGGTAGGCAGAAACAAGAGGGAAAATATTCCAGGCATGAGGGACAGCTAGTGGCAAAGCCCAGAGGTGAGAAATGGAGTGTGAGGAACTGCAAGGACACCAAGGTTACTGGATCACAGAATACATGGAGAGGAGTAAGTTATAAAAAAAAATTAATACTAAAAAGATGGAGCAACAGGTTATGAAGGGCTTTGAATGTCAAACAGGATTTTGTATTTGATCCTGGAGGTGATACAGAGCCATTAGAGTTTCCTGAGTAGGAGGCTGACATGATCAATATATAGTAACAATGATATTGGGGTGGGGTTTTTATTTAGTTATCATTTAGAGTTCTTATTTTCCCAAATTACATGTAAAAATAAATTTTGACATCAATTTTTTAAAACTGTGTGTTCCAGGGGGCAGCTAGATGGCACAGTGGTAAAGCACCAGCCCTGGATTCAGGAGTACCTGAGTTCAAATCCAGCCTCAGACACTTGACACTTACTAGCTGTGTGACCCTGGGCAAGTTACTTAACCCTCATTGCCCTGCCAAAAAAAACAAAACAAAACAAAAAATAAAACTGTGTGTTTCAAATTCTCTTCCTCCTTCCCTCCCCACCCCCCACCAAGAATTCAAGCAATTCAATATAAGTTATACATGAGTAGTCATGCAAAACATTTCCACATTATCCAGGTTATGAAAGAAAACAGACAAAAACAAAACTTCAGATAAAGGAACTAACAAAAAATATGCTTCAATCTGTATTCAGATACCATCAGTCCTCTCTCTGTAGATGGATTGCATTTTTTATAAGTCCTTCAGAGTTGTCTTGGATTAACAAATATCATTTTAAGAACAACTTTGAGCAAGTAAATCATTTTGACTATTATAAATATTCAAATTAACTGCAAAAGACATATGAAGGAAGACCATCTGCATCCAGAGAAAGAACTGATAAATAGAAGTATGTATATAGTGATTATATATGTGTGCATATTTGTGCAGGAAATAAAGAACAAAGAGAAAAAAGAAATTTACATGATCACTTTATTATATATTTAAAAGGAATAGCAAGTTGTACATAACAGATTTGCAGTTTCATGTGCAATCAATTTTTTTTTTTGGTGGGGCAATCAGGCTTAAGTGACTTACCCAACACAACTACAATTAGCTTTTTATTATACTATGTTATGGAAATGCTTGTTTTGTTCCATAAATTTAAAATAAAATAAATAATTTTTTTTAAAAAAACTGATAGCTGGAGTAGATGATGGACTGAAATAGGAAGAGACTTGTGACAGGGAGACCAACCAGAAGGCTACTGCAGTAGTCCAGGTGTGAGGTGATGAGGGCCTGCACCACTGTGACCATGGTATCCAAGGAGAGGAAATGGGCTGAGGGGACATAAAGGAATAATGTTACAAAAGTAGAATTGACAGAACTTGGCAATAGATTGGATAATGGGAATAAGAGAGAGTGAGGAGTGGAGGATGACACCTAGATTGTAAGCCTGGGTGCCCTCAACAATAATAGGAAAATTAGAAAGGACTTGGAAAGGGTGGGAATAACATAAATATCACTATCTATAGTTAGCATTTATATATAATGCCGCAGGTTTGTAAACACTTTCCAAATATTTATCATTTTATCTATCCCAACCACCCTTTTAAGTTAGGCACTATTAATATCCCCATTTTACAGAGGTGAAAATTGAGGCAGATAGAAGCTAAATTGAGTTGCCCAGCTAGGATCTGAAACTGGATTTGGACTCAGGTCTTCCTGATTCTAGGTCCAGCATACTATCCTCTGCAATGCCTAATTTGGGGCATGTTGAATTTAAGATATTTATAGGACATCCAGTTCAAGATGCAAATTTGCAGCTGGAGATGTAAATCTGGAGGTTAGGAAAGGGATTATGGTTGGAGTCATCAGCATAAAGTTAATCATTGAATTCATGGACTTGGTGAGGTCATCAAATGAAATAGTATAGGGGGAGAAGAGAAGAATGCCCAGAGCAGCAGAGCCCGGGGGATGCTCACAGTTAATGGGAGTGACCCAGATGGAGATTCAGCCAAGGAAACTGAGAAGGACTAGTCAGACAGCTGAAGAACAAGGAGAGAAGTAGTGTCATGAAAATCTAAAGAGAAAAGGGGATCAAGGAGAAGAGGATGGTTCACCTGAATTCAAATCTGGCCTCAAATAATTACAAGCTGTTTGACCCTGGGCAAGTCATTTAACCTGTTTGCCTCAGTTTCCTCAACTATATATGGGGATCATAATAGCACCTTTTGAGGTAAATGAGATGTTTGTAAAATGTTTAGCACAATGCTTAACACATAGTAGAAGTTAAATAAATGCTTATTCCCTTTAACCCTTCCCTTGCCAAAGGCTTCAAAAAGGTCAAGAAGAATTAGGATTGAGGAAAAAGGTCAGTAGGTTTATCAATTAAGGGATATTTTCTCTTTCAAAGTCCGGTCCCTTTGATGAGCAGTTAAATGATGATGTCAGAAGCCAGACTAGAGAATTAAGAAGATGAGAGGAAAGGAAGTGGAGGCATCAGTTGTCAACTGCCTTTTCAAGGAGTTTAGAAACAAGACAAATGTGATGATAGCTAGCGAGGATGGATGAAGTGAGGTATTTTTGAGGATGGTGGAGACATGGAGAAGTTTGTAGATATTAGAGAAGCAACTATTAGATGGGGAGAGGTTGAAAATAAGTGAGAGGGGAGATGATAAAGGAGGCAATCTGCTGGAGAAGATGGGATGGAATGGGACTCATGACCACGGACAGATTACTGTCTGAGCCTTTGGCACTACTAAATCACAGAGGGCTTACAGGGGCTTCCCAGGCATACAAAATCCTAGCACCTTGAAATATTGACTCTTGAAGGTAGTCACTGATAATGGATTATCTTTCACAGATCTCTTTTTTCCTCATGTCCTGTCTCTCATAGGGGCTTTAAGGGATATCTTATTTCCATTTCCTTGATTTTTGGAATGTCATTCATGGTCAGTTCATTTGCTATTCTGGCAATCAGTGAACGAGTCTTAAGGTCGAAACATATTCAGTTTATCAGTGGAATCTCTAAAACTCATTACTGGTTTGCTTCCCTATTGTGGGATTTAACCATCATCTTCATTAACGGCTTGCTACTACTGGTAAGTGTTGGATAGTGTATATACTGAGATCCATTTTACTGCACATCATAGAAACTTCCCCTTTAGACAACACCACCCAGCACATGAATCTAGCCAGGAAAGTCAAGTTTACTACTTTGGCTCCTACCAACTGTGAAACACAATTTAAACGTTTCTAGATCCTCTGCCCTCAGTTGAAGAATGCCAATTTCCCTGGGACCTACAGAAACATTGATGACCCTCTTTAGGCTGAGCTCCCTATATATTTGTTCCCTAAAATCTTGCCCCAAAGATTTGGAGACTTGATGTCACTGGGGATATCTGCATTGATTAAAGCATCCCTTCTGTGGTTCTTTTACCTTACCAATTAGAAGGGGAAACTGTTCCAACTTGAAAAAGAGGCAAAGACAGTAAGGGAATGCTGTTCATTGGGGACTCTTTGGCTGCTGAGGAAATGAAGTTATCTCTCATCTTCATTATGAAGTGCCAAGATTTTTACAAAGGGTTGGATTGAACTGATTGTTAAGGAGTTGAAAAACTCGTTTTTATATTAAAAAAAAAAGAAAAACTTGTTTTTACATAAAAAAGGAAGAAAAACTTGTTTTTAGAGTAGGGACTAATGCATTCCCCTCTGGTGTGCAGAATTGATTTCTTAATACATTATTAATTCTTTCTTCTCTTTCTGCCTTTTGAAACTGTGTTCATGCCCAAGGTCTTAATGAAAGTCATGGATGAAAAAGCTTACATCCATAGAGCTACCATAATTACATTAATGTTGCATGGCTGGTCTGTCATACCTTGCATGTACCTGTTGAGCTTCTTCTTCTCTGGTGCTGCTTCTGGGTGTGCCAAGCTCATAATTCTGAACATCGTTTCAGGCATTATTCCATTCATCTTTTCTAGCTTCGCAGTTACAAAAGGTAAGGACATTCATCCTCAGGACCCCATTCTACCAACATCTACTAAGTCATTCTGGTGAATCAGGGAGTGAGGGGAGAAGAGGCATGTTTATGGGGTGGGGATAGGAACAGACTTAAGGATAAGGATATCACTAAGAGTTGAACAAGAGGGGCAGCTAAGTGGCGCAGTGGATAGAGCACCAGCCCTGGATTCAGGAGGACCTGAGTTCAAATCCAGCCTCAGACACTTAACACTTACTAGCTATGTGATCCTGGGCAAGTCACTTAACCCCAATTGCCTCACACACACACAAAAAAATTGAACAAGAACTGCCAGTCCTGGATGAAGACGATTGACCATTTGATTCGTTCCTCCTTAGCCATCAACATAAAAGGTCATTTGCCCATTTAAATGCCCAAACCATCTACCAATCAATCAATATTTATTAAGTGCCTACTATGTGTCAGGCACTATAACAAGAACTGGAGATACAAAAAAAAGTCAAAAGGCAGTCTCTGCCCTCAAAGAATTTGTAATCTAATGGGGGGTACAACAAGCAAACAGTTACTTACAAACAAGGTATGTACAGGATAAATAGGAAATAATTAACAAAGGAAAGGCGTTAAGAATTAAGAGGGGTTGGGAAAGAATTCCAGTAAAAGATGGGATTTTAATTGGGACTTAAAGGAAGCCAGGGAAGTCAGGAGGCAGAGATGAGGAGAGACAGCATTCCAGGCATGGAGGACAACCAGAGCCCAGAGATGGAGTCTCTTGTTCCTGGAGCAGCCAGGAGGCCAGTGTCACTGGATTGAATAGTATATGTTGGGGAGTAAGATATAAGAAGACTAGGAAGGGGCAGCTAGGTGGCACAGTGGATAAAGCACCGGCTCTGGATTCAGGAGGACCTGAGTTCAAATCTAGCCTCAGACACTTGACACTTACTAGCTGTGTGACCCTAGGCAAGTCACTTAACCCTCATTGCCCTGCAAAAATTAAAATTAAAATTAAAAAATCAATAAGAAGACTAAAAAGGTAGGAGGGGGGCTAGGTTATGAAGAGTTTTGAATGGCAAGCAGAACATTTTGTATTTGGTCCTGGAGGTAATAAGAGGCCACTGGAGTTTATTGAGTAGGAGGATGACATAATCATATGTGCACTTTAGGAAAATAACTTTAGTGGCTGACAGAGAATAGATTAGAGAAGGAAGAGGCTTGAGGCAGGCTGACCCACTGTTGTGGATCTATTGCAATGGTATGAGGTGATGAAGGCCTGCATCAGAGTGGTGGCAGTGTCAAAGGAGAGAAGGGGGTGTAGTGGAGAGATGTTGCAGAGGTGAAATAGACAGGTCTTGGCAACAACTTGGATGTGGAGGGAGGCCATGCAGTGTGTAGGGAAATGTAAGGAAGAATCCAGGGTGACTCATAGGTACCAAACAATTATAAATGCAACCAATAATGGAGAACTGCCAGAGAGGTTTAAAGTCATATGGATACAATAAAAAAAATCAAGGGAAGCTAGTATAAAATAATAGAGAGGGGCAGCTAGGTGGCGCAGTGTATAGAGTATGGGCCCTGGAGTCAGGAGGACCTGAGTTCAAATCCGGCCTCAGACACTTAACACTTACTAGCTGTGTGACCCTAGGCAAGTCACTTAACCCCAATTGCCTCACCAAAAAAATTAATAAATAAATAAATAAAATAATAGAGCATGCAAGCAGAAGATGTGGAGAGAATTCTTGCCTTCAAGGCCCCAAGGGGACAGAGCTATACTTCATCTACAGCTGTGGAGATTGTTCACATGCCAGTGAAAGATCTGATATCAAAGATGGGATATCAAACCCACATCTTGTCTTTTTTTTTTTTAGTTTGTAGCTATTCTGTTACCTTGAGAGTAATTATGGTACTCCCAGACTTCAACTATTGCTATCTGGCTTGCTTTCTTCCCTCTCCCCCTTTAGTGATCTCATCCAGTCTCAGCTTCAGCTGATGACTCCCAAATCAGCATCTCTAGGACTAGTCTCTTTATCAAGGTCAGTGCTTGTCCACCAGTCAGAAAGCATTTGATAAGAGTTTTCCAGGTGCTAAACATAAAAGATTCACAGAGTAGCAAAAAAGAGTACTTGCTCTTAAGGAGTTCACATTTTAATGGAGTCAGGAAGATTCCCTTGAGTTTAAATTCAACCTTGGACACTTATTAGCTGTGTGACCTTGGGCAAGTCATCTTACCTCTCTTTGCCTCAGTTTCCTCAACTGTAAAATGGGGATCTTAATAGCATCTACCTTCAATGTTGTGAGGGTAAAGTGAAATAACATTTGTAAAGCACTTAGAAAAGTGCCTAGCATATATTAAGTGCTAAATAAATGGTGGCTACCATCATCATCATCATTATTAATGGGGGAGACAACTGTAAATAATTAGGTCCATACAAGATAACATGTGTGTATTTATATATATATGTGTGTATATATATATATATATATGTACATATACACACAAACACACATACATACAGAGTTTATGAAGGCAATCTCATAAAGGAAGACACTTCAGTTTCCTACTGCCCACTGGACATCTCCATCTGACTATCCTGCATCATCTTAACTGTAATACATCCAAAAACAAATTTATCATCTTCCCCCTAAACCTGCCTTTTTCTGGCTTCCTTATTTCTGTCATTATCATATTCCCAATCCCCCAGGCTAAAAACATCAGAGTCACCTTCTACTCTTCCCATCTCTTGATCCCCTGCTCAAAAAGGGGCAGGGATCAGGGGTGGCTAGGTGGCTCAGTGGATAAAGCACCGGCCCTGGATTCAGGAGTACCTGAGTTCAAATCTGGCCTCAGACACTTGACACTTAATAGCTGTGTGACCCTGGGCAAGTCACTTAACCCCCATTGCCCCGCAAAAAAAAAAAAAGGGGGGGGGCAGGGATCATGTTTTATTTCTCTTTTTTAAAATTTTTTTAAAAAATTTTTTTGCAGGGCAATGAGGGTTAAGTGACTTGCCCAAGGTTACACAGCTACTAAGTGTCAAGTGTCTGAGGCCAAATTTGAACTCAGGTCCTCCTGAATCCAGGGCTGGTGCTTTATCCACTTCGCCACCTAGCTGCCCCCTTATTTCTCTTTTAATCCCACCCCCACCTCCAGCATCCAGTACACTGCCACAAACCTAGTAAGCTCTTAGGAAATATTTGTTGAGTAAGTATTAAGGGTTACTCCCCTACCCGACCCCAACACTGTATTAGAGTCTCCAGCTAATGCACTAATACTCAAAGACATGTACATAGGAAAAAAGGTAATTACTGAATATTGGCACAAGCAGTAATACTGTAGGAATGCAGAGGGGAGAGAGGGAATTTTAGTCAGCATGGCAGTAAGATTTGTTCTGGGATTCAAAGACTGAATAGAATTTTTATAGGCAGTAAGGAGAGGGAAAATATTTCCAAGAAGCATCAAGATACTTTCCTTATCCAGGAATACGTTGCAATGGGCAGTTGTGTTCTGCCCCAATTATGCCAATTGTTGGGTGACATACCTTCCAATAGAATACTGAGATACTGAAGAAAGAGGGGCCCATGCTAGCTTGGTTATTAATAGTTTGGGTTTATTAGGGTTAATTGGGTGAACTTACTAGCAAGAAGTTGTCATCTTGAACCAGGAGAACATTGTGCATAGTGACAGCATTATAGCTATATGAGCAATTGTGAATGACTTAACTACTCTCAGTAAATACAGTGATCCAAGATAATCCCAAAGGACTAATGATGAAACACACTATCCACCTCCAGAGAAAGAATTGATATTGATTTGACACAGACTGAAGCATGCTATTTGGCGCTTTCTCTCCTTTTTTACTTGAGTCTTTTTATTTAAAATGACTAATATGTTAATGTTTTACATAATTGCACATGTATAACCTATGCTGATTGCTTGCAACCTTGGGGAGGGAGGAAGGGAGGGAGGGAGGGAATGAGAGGATAGAATTTAAAACTCAAAACTTTAAATAAATAAATTTTTAAAAAGAAAAAAAAAAAAGAAGTTGTCATCTTGGTTAACAGCAGGACAAGGTAACATTGTGGATCCCTTCACCAACCCCAGCAACAAAGAAGGCATAATGCCCGGATGGCCCAGGATCATATGCGAGATCTCCCTTGGAATAGTTGGAGCTTCCTTTGCTGTTTACATTTACTCAAAATAGTTTACATTCTTTGTGGAATCATAGACTATGTTCCTGGCTCTGGCAACTACCATACATAAGGATGACTTGAAACAGGACCTGGGAGTTGGGTTGTTGTGGTTTCCTCAGTGGTTATTGTGAGCAAGTTGTTGATGTGATTATTTGATACAGAGAGTTTTAGAGATATGCCATCCTTGTGTCTTCCTGGATCTGCTTGGCAGTGTGTTGTTACCACAGAACTTAAATCAATGTGAAAGAAAGGGAGCTGGTACACATCTTGGCACTGTGGTTATGTGAAAGTGTCTGCCATGTTGTCAGCGTTTTTGTCAGTATGGCACCTATGGGGTTTGTGTCAAAGAGGGAGAAAGTGGTCAGTGGGGAACCTGGAGGGTTACAAGTTCTAGATTTAGATATTTAAATTTTATTAGACAAGAAGGTGAGAATGTGACCAGAAGATGAGCCAGATCCAGATACCTAGATAGCTTGGGGAAATGGAGAGAGAGAGAGAGAGAGAAAGTTAGACTAGTAGGGATCTTCATGGTATTGAAACCTCCAGAGTAGAGCATATGAACATTAGTTGAATTTGGATCAAGATGAACAATTTAAGCTTGATTCCCATGGTATATATTAGCTTTGGGACTGTGAAAACCCAGATTGTACAAATGTGATTGATAGTTCTTATTCTTAGTCCCTTCAGAGTAGAGAGAGTAGGGGCAGCTAGGTGGTGCAGTGGATAGAGCACTGGCCCTGGAGTCAGGAGGACCTGAGTTCAAATCCAGCCTCAGATACTTAACACTTACTAGCCCTGTGACCCTGGGCAAGTCACTTAACCCCAATTGCCTCACCAAAAAAACAAACAAACAAACAAACCAGAGTAGAGAGAGTAGGAGTGGGGTTTGGGACAGATAGTGAAATGAGAAGGATTAAATTTGAGTCTTTGTGAGTGAGTGACACACCCCTGTGCTCTCCCACGGATTTAACAAAATGGTTTGTGTAAAGGAACAATGGGAGATGAGGTTGGAGGTCCTTGGAGGTTAGGCTAAGAAGTTAAGGCTTTTTTCTTTAGAAGATGGAAATTCATGAAAGGTTCTGAGACAGGAGAATGATGTGATAGAAGTAATGTTTTAATCCTAGAGATTAATTGACAGTGTGGTGTGATGTAGAGTCAGCCTCAGGGTCGGGAAGAACTGGGTTCAGATCTTGCTTCTGACACATACTGTCTGTGTAACCCTGAGCAAGTCACTTAATCTCTGGTGTGCCAGGCAACCCTCTAAGGAAGGAAGGAGACAAGCATTTATTAAGTACCTACTATGCACCTGACACTGTGCTAAGTGGTTAACAGATATCCCATTTCATCCTCATAATAACCCTGGGAGGTAGTTTTACATTTGAGGAAACTGAGGCAGCAGGTCCACATAGCTAGTAAATGTCTGAGGCCAGATTTGAACTCAGGTCTACTCGACTCCAGGCAGCAAGGTGGCAAAGTGGATAGAGTGCCAGGCCTGAAGTCTGGAATTCTCATCTTCATGAGTTCAAATCTGGCGTTAGATACTTACTAGCTATGTGTCCTTGGGCAAATCACTTAACTCTGTTTGCCTCAGTTTCCTCATTTGTAAAATGAGCTGGAGAGGGAAATGGCAAACCATTCCAGTCTCTGCCAAGAAAACCCCAAATGGCATCACATCAGACATGACTGCAAATGATCGAACACACTTCCTAATTCCAGGCCTAGTCCCTGTGCCCCTTAATTTCTCTCTAAGACTTCTCATCAAGAGTGTCCTATACCAATGAAGTTACAGGTATGGTCTAAAAAACACCTTCAGGATGCATTGAATGAGGGAGGGCCTCAGATGTGAGGCAGTGAGGGAGGGTCCGACAGGTTGCAGAGGGGGAGGACTTGCTAAGGGATAGAAAAGGAGGCAAAGACATTAGAGGAACTACACATGAAAAATTAAAAGGAACTGAAGCATAATTGGAAAAGGAGATGATGGAGGAGGGGATGGAGAATCAAAGATGACTCAGAGGGTTTCCTCTGGAGCCTAGGAAGGTAAGAGTGCCATGGACAGGAAAAGGAAAGGCACAAGGGAAAACTGGCTTGGTAGGGAGATGGAGACTAAACATTATTGATTTATCTTTTTCTTTCTCATCACAGGAATAAGGTTTCAAAATTTTAACCTAACTGTAGATACGCTATTCCAGTTACTACCAAATTATGACCTAGCAATGGCTTTCTCCAATTTGTATTATAACTATAGATTCAAAGAGTTTTGTAAAGTTTTTGAAATTCCACGGAATCAGTGCCAAAAATTTAGTGAGTATCTGCCCACTCGCCACCTACTCTTAATCCCTGGAAAGAGTCCTTTCTCTGTTTTTCCAGCATTGGGAGCAGAGGGTGCAGGGGTGGGCGTGTGAATGGTACTCTCCTCTGCCCCAAAGGAAAAGAACTTGAGTGTCATCAGGGGCTACTGTCACTTCATAAGACATACTCCATAACAAAGGAGAATCAGGAAGTTCTTGGAGAAGATTTGAGGTAAAAATGCAAGACAACTGACTGATGGCTTATGGACTGAGACTTCTAAGAAGTAAGGAGCAGAATCCTTTCTAAAAGGATCCCATTACCCCTCTAAGGTCCCTGGGACAGCACAGAGTACTCTGGAACTGTAATGACCTCACTGATGCCCTCAGTGCCTGAAAAAGTTAACAAGGGTAGACCTCAATTCCTGCTGTGAATGTCTTAGAAGACTAAGAAAGGGGAAAGGATGGGAATATTCCTAGACCAATGCTCTTGGGGATGCCTGGGCAGCAGCTGGGCAAGGTGCGGAGCCTGCTCTGGAGTGACTGGGAGACCCTCCTTTGCAATATCCCTAAATTCTAGTTTGTGTAAATATTGACAGTGCTGTTAATAATGTGAGTGAGATTTTCCCCACCCCTTAGATATGAGTGCTTTAACTATGATAAGTATTCTCTAGTCTCCTGGAACTTAATATTCTAGCACAGAGCATAGGTATTGTATAACTTGTTCTTTTATGTCTTCTGAATATTCTTTTCATGGTTTGATTCAATGCGGTACTTGTAAACTTGACTCTTGACCACATGTTCAACTAAGGATCATAGATCAGCTTTGTAGTGATGTCCCTTTTCAAAAGGTGCGTCGTGGTTAACCACAACACTGAAAATAGTTTCTACTGGGGCAGTTAGGTGGCACAGTGGATAGAGCACCGGCTCTGGATTCAAATCCGGCCTCAGACACTTAACACTTACTAGCTGTGTGACTCTGGGCAAGTCACTCAACCCCAATTGCCTCACCAAAAAGAAAAAAGAAAGAAAGAAAATAGTATCTACTAAGCTGAAGGAACCAATCAACATCGAGATATATGGCCTGCTGCTTTCAAAGTGTGCTTCAGGATGAAAGACCTAACCATGTTGCTTTAAAAGTATGCTGCAGTGTTCCAAAGGACTCAGGATGGAAAAGGCTCTCCAAATCCAGAAAAAAAGAACTGTGGAATATAGATGCAGATTGAACCATAGTATTTCTTTTGTTTTTGGTGCTGTTTTTCTTTGAGGTTATTTCTTTTTGCTCCGATTCTTCTCTTATAACATGACTAATGCAGAAATATGTTTAATGTTATTGTACATATATAACCTATATCAGATTACTTGCTGTCTTGGGGAGGGAGGGAACAAAATTTGAAACTAGTAATCTTATAAAAACAAATGTTGGGCAGCTAGATGGCGCACCAGGCGCTGGATTCAGTAGTACCTGAGTTCAAATCTGGCTTCAGACACTTGACACTAGCTGTGTGACCCTGGGCAAGTCACTTAACCCTCATTGCACTGCAAAAAAACCAAACAAACAAAACAAATGTTGAAAACTATCTCTATATGTAACTGGAAAATAATAAAATACTTTCATAATTAAAAAAAAGAAGTATGATGCAGGACAGTTTCCCTCTTGTGATTAGTTGGCTAGATGGCCTTTATCACTAAAGATAATGTTCAAGTTTCAATGTATGCTCTTCTGTACTATTTGCAATTCTCTGAGGGTGCAATTGGAGGAGTCTGAGAGTCTATGGGGTATAAATACCATCTCCTGGTACTGCTCGGGGTCTTTCAGGTCCTACCCCTTACTGACCAGCTTTATTGTGAGACAGGCACCCTCTCTCAATAAACCTATTTTCCACAGCTTGGAGACTTTGCTGTTTCTTTCCTTCATTGGACTTAGAAATTTTCACAACAGTATTAAGGTCCCATTATATACTATGGGAAATATGCAATTCAAACTTAAAGCTTTAAGATTCCTGCAAACAGTGAAGCAGAAGGCCAGGAGGGTAATGATGTGAAAGAAGGCATTGGCTCTGGAAGGCTAGGACCTATGTAGAAACATCTGTCTCTTCCCTATTCGGCCCACAGCATGGCCACATTGAGTTTACTGTTACAGTCCTCCTCACAGTAAGGAGTCAGAAGGCAGGTATAGAGGTAGGGAAGAGGACCGGCCTGCTCAGGTCCATCTAATATTCAGTTTGCTCTTTTGGAGAGATTAGGGAGATCCGAAGAATGAGTTCAAACGTCATTGCAACAAAGTCTATAAAACATCCAAACTTCATTGCTGCGTAATTCCATTATAATTAGTATGTTGCTAGACGTTATTTTCCCACCTGCCAGAGCTGGAGAACAAATCAAACTAATGTTCAACCCCTTTCTAGTAAATTGGAGGGTGAAAAATAGGTGTTTGCATTTGTTTACACATATGGTGAATCATTCAAATTGCCTCTGCTTCACTTACAGTTAGTGATAAAATGTTACAGCTTCATACCTTAACCAGATGAGAAGAGGTCTCAATCATAGGCTTTAGACTAAGTGAGATCTTTGATCAAATGGAATTGCCTGGAAAGAGCCTTCTGACTGGCTGAGATTACTTGGCAACACCTTCTGAAGCCTGTCTAAAATGAGGAAGCTTGTTTGTGACCTGAGAGATTCAAACAAGCAAAAAGGAGATGATGTTCTAGCTAAATTGATGAAAAGAAATTTGGGGGATGGGGAACCAGCAGAACCCTGAGCCTCAGTCTCAGTCTTGGTCTCCTCTCCCCAACCTTCAGAGAAGATTGTGGATTTCCCCGTCTTCCTATCAATAGCATCAATAGTATATGGACAGTCCCTAACAATACAGTGGCCTGAAGGCCGCGTCTGCATCTGGAACTAAGAACAGACTGGATATGATTTGGAAATGCAGATTCACAGCTCTCTAAGGAGCCTGCCTATCAAAGAAGCTATATCATGACTAAGGGGAACTTTCTGAGCAGCCCACAAAGGGAAAGAAGAACCTACAACAAAAACAACAATGAGAAGCTACGATTCTCCTTCCCCCCACTTTCCCCTAGATTCTTTAGGTACTAGTGAGAGAGTGTATCACAGACTTTGGGGGGGGGGGAAGGTGGGATGTTATACAATAGGCATTGTTACTATACCACTGTAGTGAATGCTTCCTTCTGAAAACTAATTGACTAATTGATAATCAACTCATCATACTGGGGAAAATATGCCAGAATGAGGGCTCAAGCCAATATCATCAGAAAGATACCCCTAATTCCTCAGGGATACCCCCAAAACCCTTAGGAGGGTTCACATGGATTATTTGTGCCCAACCTGTGGTAAAACATTTTGAGCTCATATTGGTCTGATCAGCCATAGTTGAACACACTGTAACTTGACTCTAACATAGTGATGTCATTTTGGTCCTCTTCGAGAATGAAGGACAACAACCAACCAACCCTCAGCACCCTCAGGAGGAGATATAACTAGTGTTACTCTGGAAAGCCTACTTGCCAGAGAGAATGGAAATAGGGATGGAAGGTCCCATGGTCTATAGCTAGCCTTGCCCTGGGTAGCTTGACTGTCAATGAATGTGGATTGAGATGAGGAATTCCCTCAACCCCCAGAGTTTATGTGCATCATGTGTGGGGGATTTGGGGATAAATACTGATCCCTTTGAATTTCTGGGTACTCCTCAAGAGTTTCTTTACCTAAGACTCTGGTTATTGGATTCCCTAATCTGGGTTCCAGTTAAGAAAAAATTAACAATTTTTTCTCTCTTTTCAGAAAAGAAATTGCACAGTCAGTTTTCCCAATTTGTTTACTTAAAAGTCAGTTCTTTTTTTTTTTTTTGTAAGGCAATTGGGGTTAAGTGACTTGCCCAGGGTCACACAGCTAGTAAGTGTTAAGTGTCTGAGGCCAGATTTGAACTCAGGTCCTCCTGACTCCAGGGCTGGTGCTCTATCCACTGTGCCACCAGCTGCCCCAAAAGTCAGTTCTTTTGAAAAAACCTTTGAATTACTTTAACTCCATGTGAGTATTGCATCTAATATCAGAAGTTGCAGACCCCAAATCCTGATAAATATTCATACTTTTCATTCGTTTTAAAACTGTTTTGTTTAGGCTTGCCTTAGTGAAATCCTTAAGGAATCCAGATCCATAGGATCAAGTTTACCTGCTGGTAAACTTGCTTAATCTCTTTTCTTGGGAGTCTTGTTCTTGTTTGGGACTTAACTGATTCTGGTTTTTTCAGTTTCTGAAATTAATTATTGGGTGAGTTTGGAATTCTGTTTGGGTTGTCCTTATAGTGTCAGTGATCCACTGGGAAATTTGGGGTACTCTTTTGTATAGGGACTCAGAGGACATTTTTCTGGAAATATAGGAGAATCACCTATAGACTAGAGACTCCTGGAGAAATTTTGGATTTCCTTTGGATTTCAGAGATCCCTGGAGAAAATCTGGGTTGTCCTATGTTGTTGCAGAGATATAGAAGAATTTTACAGCATTAAACATCCTCTTGAGTGTGGGTCCAGAGCAGAATGTAAGGGGGTCTCAGTGAAAGAAGGAAATAGTGAATTGCCCAAGCCCCGCTGGGACCCAGAGGCATTTTGTAAGCACCAAGTAAAATTTGTTTGGTTTCTTAATCTGAAGGTAAGGGGCAACTTCTAGTCAATTCCAGGTCCCTAGTCCCCATGAGTAGAAGCATATATGTTCTAGGATCTCTGTAAGGGATTAAGCTTTCCTTCTAAGATAGGCATTATCTCATTTTCTTTTTCTTTTTAAATTGGTCAATGATTAAACCCAGCCTGTGTATGAGGGTCCAGAGTAGAGGGACCCTTTTGGTGGGAAGGGAAGACAGTGAGAGTTTCAGTGCAGCATTTGGTATCCTCTGAGCCTTGAATAGAGGGGCCCCTCCATGGGAAAGGAAGGTGAGAATCCCAGCCCTCCACCCCCATCCAGTGGACAAGTGTTGCTTGCTACACAAGCACCAAGCCACACTGGCAGGTGAGGAGGCGAACTACCAAGTGACCCTAGGTCCATTAATCCCTTCGGGAAGAGTCCTACATGCTCAGGGGATTCTGAAAGGAACTTGGTCTTCCCTCTGAGAAGGGAAACTTGATCGCCTTATCCTTTTCCCTAGCTTTTTCTTTATTGTTTCAGATTGGGGAAGGCCTTCACAAACAACAAGATAGGTATTAGCCTATTAGAACTTTGTAAAATGATATTTGTTTGTTAAATTGTATCACTGTTTATTTGAAAGTATGCAAAAACATTAATGATTAGACTTAATTAAAAACTGTGCCACAGAAATGTTTTGCTTGACTACTCATGTATAACTTATGTTGAATTGATTGAGTTCTTGGTGGGGGGAAGAGGAAGAGAATTTGGAATACAAAGTTTTTTTAAAAAGTTGATATCAAATTTTGTTTTTACATGTAATTTGGGAAAATAAAAATTCTAATATATACATACATACACATGTGTGTGTGTGTGTGTGTGTGTGTGTATAACTGTGCCACAGAGACTTTACTTGAGACTCTAATAGGAGGCACTGAGGAAAGCATTCAGATAGGAAATGCAGAACCTCAACAAGGAACTATTGTGCTATGGAGGACTGGGGTCTAGGAACATCACCAAACATTCAGGTCAATTTGCTAAGTACAGCAAATATTAAAACTGGAAAAGACAGAATGTAAAGGTAGGGATTGGCTGATTGAATCCATTGAGTCACTCCACCCCACCTGATATCTTAACTAGATGAGGACTTTCAATTATCAATTGTTCATTCATGGGCTTCAGACTGAGTGAAAGTCCTTGAACTGGAGTGACATTGCACAGAAAGAGTGTTGGGATTGGCTGAGGGAACTTGGTCATGCCTTGTAGGACCTATCTACAATGAGTTCAGAACCCAAGAGATTGGAGAGGTGAGAATGTGCCAACGAAGCCCTGAGAAGGAACTGATTGGGGCTTGAGAGGGAGAAGCAGAGCCCTAGGCTTTGGACCTGGTCTCCCTGGTCTCCCTGCTCACCGTGACTGGAGGGGACCTGGTTTGGAAGACTTCTAATCTTTCCCCAAAGGCACTGGCAGCCGTGTCACCGGAATCTGCTTTGGAACCAACGATAGACTGGACACAGACTCAAAGCTTTACAAAGAGCCCAGCAGAAAAGCTGCACCATACCTAAAGGGAACATCTTGAGGATGCCAGCAAAAGGATTTCCGGAAGCTAAGAGTTGTTCCTATGCCATTTGCCCTCTGTGTTTGAGCTCAGTTATGTTCTGTTGAAAGAGTGTGTCACAAACTTTGAGGGGGCCGGTGTTTGTATTTAACTGTGCCAGTTATACCACAATAGCACATGCCCCTTTCCAAAGGCTAATTAAATCTGATTAATTGATAACCAACTCATAATCATTAAGGAGAAGCACTTTGGTGGGTAATCATGTGCTATAGAATTAGGAAGACATCCCCAATCCCTCAGGGGTAGTACCCTGAGATCCTTGAAGGGACATAGTAGCCTTGGCTCTGGAGACCCAGTTCAACCATAGAAGGGAGAATTGGTATAGTTGCCTCAGAGCATAGTTATTCGGTATAACTGGTTTAAGAATTTAGATGAGGAGGGGGACAGCTAGGTGGTGCAGTGGATAAAGCACTAGCCCTGGATTCAGGAGGACCTGAGTTCAAATCTGGCCTCAGACACTTAACACTTACCAGCTGTGTGACCCTGGGCAAGTCGCTTAAACCCTCATTGCCCCACCAAAAAAAAAACCAAAACCCGCAAAAAAAACCCCAACAACAACAACAACAACAACAAAAAGAATTTAAATGAGGAAGTGTCTTTTTCTGGGGTGATTTGTATGTATAATTGAGAAAGGGGGCTAAAGGATATTCGCTTGATGAAAAAAAAGATTTTGAAAAATTCAGCTACAGTCTATTATCTCCACATTCGAGGATATGGAAGTACTTTGGCTGTGAAATATGACAGTCATAAGGAAAGACCAGAGAAAGCCTTTTGTTGAACTTGAATATTTTCCATAGAGGGAATTTGTTTTAAACAGATCAATACTGTCATATTGGGCCATCTTCCAAGATATGGAAATAACAGCTTAAGGAATGCTTCTTTTTAAAGATATAAGCAAAGATGAGATTTTACCTGTACCTTTCTAAAGACAGTAAGTTAAAAAAAATGGTAAAACCAAAGTTTCAATGAAGTGTCAATGTCTCACTTTAGGCCGTGGTTTGATAATTCAAGAGAATATCTACGCATGGCAGCCTCTTGGGATTGGAAAGTATTTGAACGCCATGGCTATAACTGGCTTTATTTTTTTCCTCCTGCTTTTCTTCATTGAGAGCAACTTCTTCTGGAAACTGAAAATCTCTTTCCGTAAGATCTTTGGGAGAGAGAAATTGGTGAGTGGCTCAGTAAGAAACTTAAATTATGAGGTTTTTCTCTTAGCCTTTGATCAGCTAAAGGGGCTGATTTCACATTTCTTCCTTTCATGAAAGGAAGGAAATCCACTCTTGCATCACTACATTCTTGGCCAGACTCACTTGAGGTATATCCCCCACCAGAAATTGGTCTCCAGTGGGTATCTCCTACCCTCATGCAGTTGCACCAGCTCTCCCACACATGCCTGAAACATACTTCTCCCCCTTAAGACTCAACTCAGATCAGGGGCAGCTAGGTGGTGCAATGGATAGAGCACTGGCCCTGGATTCAGGAGGACCTGAGTTCAAATCTGGCCTCAAACACTTACCACTTACTAGCTGTGTGACCCTGGGCAAGTCACTTAACCCCAATTGCCTCACCAAAAAAAAAAAAAAAAAGACAACTCAGATGCTGCTGCTTCTTCTATGATTCCTTTCCCAGTTCCCTCCACAGTTCCACTTGTTAGAGCTCTCTCCCTCCTCAGATTATCTTATATTTATTTGTGTGTGCACATTAGTATAAGCATAAGGTTCTTGAATTATATCTCCAGCACAGGACTCCTTTGCTTATTCCCCTCTCTCTCTTGCCTGCTAAGGCTCTGTCCTAAACTCTCTTGTTTCCCATATACTCTGTGGGATTTTCATGTCCTCTCCTGACTCCAAATATTACCTCTTGATGAGTAATATTCCCATCCATATCTGTATCTCTGGCTCTGACCTCTGTCCTAAGCTCCAGTCTCACACTTCTAGCTGCTCCCCAAACATTTGGTGGAGACACCAAATGAGCCAGCAGCACCTCAAATGCAAAACGTTCAAAACAGAGCACCCATCTTCTTCCATCAAACCTACCCTTTATAACTTCTGAATTTATGCTTATGATGCTCCCACACCTCCAAGTTATATTCAATTCTTCCTTCTTCCTCAGTACATCCAATTTGTCCCCATGTCCTATCGTTTCAATATGAGATCTATGAGTCAGCTGAACCCCAGCCCCTGGCACAATTGGACACAATTTTGGAGGGGTAATCACAAAATCTCTTTACCTCATCAACCCACCCACCCAGGAATTCCTTGAGAACATCAGTATCTGGTCTGTTCTCTATAAAACAAAATCTCTCTGGTTCATGGTCCCATCCAGGAAAACCCTGGAAGAATGATTATCTGGCTCATTTTTGCTCTCCTGGAAAGCATCCTCAAGCCCTCTGCAACATTCTTGCTAACAAGACAGATGAGAGAAAATGCAAAATGGTTCATCTCATAACCTAGAACACACAAGGAAACTCTCCTGCTTCCAACAGGGACCTCGATGGTCTTTGTTGCTTAGACTTCATAAGGAGCCAATCAACTCTCCACTTTCTGTAGTCCCTATCTTCCCATCAGGAAAGAACTCAAGGTCACTTCAAATTTCCCTCTCCCCCTCAGACCTTCACAATCTGTATAATTCACAGTACCAGGGAGAGGCAAGATTCCAGCCTCTCTCCCCTGTCCGACTCACTGATGGCTTCTGAGTCTGTACCACGTCCTTCTCTCGTTTCACTGTCACTAGCGGCTCAATGCACAGCATGTGGACCCCTACGGGTTGGCATCTCTATCTGCTCTCCTTGTCATCCCCCGGTTCCCTCTTAAAACTGGAGGCAGATCTGTTCTAGCTCATGTGCCTCCATACCTCTATGCTCACTACATAGAATAACCTATCTTTACGGTGCTTTTCAGTTTATAAAGTGATCTCCTTGCAACAACCCTCTGAGGTTGTTAGTCGGTGCCAATGTTGTTATTCTCGTTTCACAGATAATAAAACTGAGACTAAGAGAAATTAGGAGACTTACTCCTAGTTAGATGGTTAGTAAGTGACCAGAGCTACTAACTAAACCCAGAGCTTGATTACAGCTCTGTAGGAAAGACAACATTTCAACTTCTCCCATCTATTGCCTCTTTTTCACTTTTACTCCTACCACTGGAAGCCTAGTTTGTGCTCTTATTCCTTCTTCCCCTGTTTGAAAAACAAGCTATAGGCTCAAGGTCTGGGAAGTGGGACAGGAGACGTCTTAGTCTCCCAGCTTGTGTTTTCCGTGAAAAGCAGATGTGATTCTGGCATATGGAGAGGCACGAGGCTCTGTGGAAGCATTCACTCAGCATCCTGGAAGGACAGAAAAGCCCTTTATCCTGGTCCTCCTAGAAGCTCACTCTCGCTCTCTCTCTCTCTCTCTCTCTCTCTCTCTCTCTCTCTCTCTCTCTCTCTCTTTCTCTCTCTCAGGTTGAATGTTCACAGTGTGACTGGTAGGATAACACTGGGTTTCACAAAAAATCATGGTACCCATATAAATCCATTATTTCCCATTGTCAGCCTCAAGAGAGGCAGGACAGGAACTGCTTTCTGTTGTGGACATGTCTGTTCTCCTAAGGGCAAATTCCGCAAGGGAATAAATAGTTAAGAAAACCATACCTTTCTGCACCCTGCTGCTTGATACTCTGAGACCTCAAAGAGGCTTTCTTTTCCTAAAAATGTATCACTGTATTCCTGACCCAAAAAGCATCAGGATGCATGGAATGCCACATGAAATTTATATTTCCAGTATTTCCTGATCCACTGTCCCTGATTGTCCTTGGGAAGGCAGGAGTCAGCTTAATTGAGAGGTGGGAAATGTTCCAAAAGCCCAAAAGTAGCCAAGAGCTTCTTGCTTGATATCTCTAAATACTTGACTCATCTGTTTTGTTTTGGTTTGGGTTTTTTTTTTTTTGCGGGGCAATGGGGGTTAAGTGACTTGCCCAGGGTCACACAGCTAGTAAGTGTCAAGTGTCTGAGGCTGGATTTGAACTCAGGTCCTCCTGAATCCAGGGCTGGTGCTTTATCCACTGCACCACCTAGCTGCCCCTTTGACTCATACCCTCACTTCCCCTGCCTCTTAGCCACCTCTCCCAACCTTATCTCAAGAGAGCTAAGTGCCTGAAAGACATTCATGCTTGTGATTCATCTCTCTGAAAGTTACAGGTACATACTGAGCCATCTCTGATTTTCAAAGACGAGGATGTGGAAAATGAGAGAGAGAGAATTCTGACCTCACTTCAAGAACTGTTGCAGGACACCCCTCTAGTCGCTAAAGAACTCACCAAGGTAAAGCCAAATGAGAGTCAGGGGTGTCCGAGGGCCTTCCCCATCAGGGGCATCTCAAATATATAACTGATGAAGGGTGACTGGTCTCTAGGATCCATAAGGTTGGGGGAAAATAGCATGAAATAAGGGGGAGAGCTCTTCTACTATCCCAGGAGGTGTGGTGGTGTTTATTGCATGAGGATTCATAGCCCTGTTTTTCACAATTCATAGGAAATATGTGGGTTCTCTTTTGGGTGCTTCTTAGGTATATAGCCATAGGAAGAAAACTATCCTTGCTGTGAATAGAATCTCCTTTACAGTCCAGAAAGGAGAGTGTTTTGGGCTGCTGGGCTTCAATGGAGCTGGGAAAACCTCCACCTTCAAAATGCTGACCAGGGAAAACATGATCACATCTGGAGATGCCTTTATCAATGGAAAGAGCATCCTCAGTAATCTCAATACGGTAAGTTCTTCCCCACAGCCAAGGGAACACACTTCCCTGAAGGACGGAAAGGGTGACAGTCAATGAAGGAGAAACAATGGAAACTGTAATGAGGAAAATGGATGCTCAAAAGGTGAAAGACACAGAGACCACTGCTAAGCTAGTGATGGAAGACTGGGAAGAGGTGGTAGAAAACTAAAACCATCAGCCCTAAAAGGCTGAGCACAGGGTATTGTTTGCAGGACTCCCTTTCACAGTCAGTTATTGTAGTCCCAAACCCATTAATTGACCAACCTCTTATCCGGGGCCTTGGAATCCAAATAGACTTGCTCCCCACTGAGTGCTGAAGAGGGATGGACAGATCGAAGTGTGTCACCAGATGGGGTATCTAAGATCTGTCCCAATTCAATTCCATTCTGTTCAGCAAATATTTAATACCAGCACAGGTGAGTGAATGAAAGAATAAAATGGGGCAGCTAGGTGGTGCAGTGGATAGAGCACTGGTCCTGGAGTCAGGAGGACTTGAGTTCAAATCTGGCCTCAGACACTTAATACTTACTAGTTGTGTGACCCTAGGCATGTCACTTAACCCCAATTGCCTCACCAAAAAAAAAATAATAATAATTTAAAAAAACCATTTTATGGAATGCTTACCATGTGGAAAGCACTCGGGAAACAAAGAGGAAAGTAAGACAGTCCCTGCTTTCAAGGAGTTCGCGTTCTAATGGGGAAGACAACCCATATGGAAGGTTTCAACTATAAGTCAGATGGAAAGGTCTAAGGGTTCCATGGGTGCTACCACTCTAAGGAGTGCAGTTGCAAAACAGGTGCTAATGCCTCTTCTTTAATGTCATTTCTGCTAATAAAATCATGCCCATTTCTGATGTTGAAGAATTTTACAGTACCAAGGATTTCAATGCAAGAACTTAAGACTGGTAGCTGTGATTATAGCACCTGCAGAAGCAATTTCTAGGTTATATGTCCACAGGATTTGTATCCAAAGATGATGGCTTGAGGCACTGGAATAAAAGCATTGTTATTCCAAAGAACCTTAGGTTGAGAGCCCTAGGTTGTCTCCATCAGGGTCTGAGGTGAGATAGTAGTCAAAATTGTGATGATGGTTGGACTTACCTGGCACATGCTGCCTCCTGTCTCTTCCATGTATAAGTATATGTGTTTCATGCTAGATATCCCTATACATACTTTCTATAAGCCATGCACAGGCACAAATACAAAGGTTAAATGATAGTCCCCACCTTCAAAAAGCTTAGAGTATAATATAGGAGCTTTACACAAATAGCTATATTATTTGGAATTTAAGTACAAAGGAGAGGTCCAAAGTAGTGGGAGATTCAAAAGATAACTTCCAACTAAAAGGATTGGGGGAAAGTTCTTGGAAGTACTCCCTGAGGGTAGTCCTTGAGGGAAGGGAATGATGACTGTAGGCAATGATGAGAGGGACAGTCATTCTGGACTTGGAGAAATTGCATGAACAAAGTCACAGAGATAGGGAGAGAAAGGGACAAGAAAGATCTAGTTTGGCTGAAAAAAGTGTTTAGAAGAAAATAGTATGACATAAGAAGGGAATAGTTGGAGCCAAATAGAGTCTTTCAATGCAAAGACTAAGAAGTTTATACCTTACTCAGTAGGTAATGAAGAGCTGTTGAATATTTTTGAGTAAGAGTTTGATGGGATTGGAATAGAAGGGGAGCAGCTAGATGGCACAGTGGATAAAGCACCAGCCCTGGATTCAGAAGGACTTGAGTTCAAATCCGACTTCAGACACTTGACACTTACTAGCTGTGTGACCCTGGGCAAGTCATTTAACCCTCATTGCCCCGCAAATAATAATAATAATAATAATAATAATAATAGGAGCAGCTAGGTGGCACAGTGGATAAAGCACTGGCCCAGGAGTCATGAGGACCTAAGTTCAAATCTGACCTCAGACACTTGACACTGGCTGTGTGACCCTGGGCCAGTCACTTAACCCCAATTGCCTCACAAAAAGAAAGAAAGAAAGAAAGAGGGGCAGCTAGATAGTGCAGTGGTAAAGCACTGGCCCTGGATTCAGGAGTACCTGAGTTCAAATCCGGCCTCAGACACTTGACACTAGCTGTGTGACCCTGGGCAAGTCACTTAACCTTCATTGCCCCACAAAAAACAACAAAAAAAAAAAGGAAAGAAAGAAAGAAAAAGGAATGAAAGGTTAAAAAGATTCCTTTGGCTGCAACATGAGAGGTGAGAATAGACAGATATATGGATACTAGCTAAGAAGCTACTGCAACACTCTGGACAAGAGATAACGATGATCACCATGAGAGTATTGTAAGGATAAAGGATGATCTGGATTCCTCTTTTGCTATTCTGTATGAATATGTTAAGGTTTTTTATTTTGAACTTAAATACAAAATGAGAAAAAATGTTGCCATGTACACAGCAGAACATAGGAGAACACTGGATATAAAACAATAAATTTCCATTTCGATAAAACCTATATAATAAATATTATACATTGTTTTCAAATCTGCCCGGGTTATTTTTTTTTTTAGCTTCCTTTTTGGTTTTCTATTTTTCTCTGCTGTGTACTTTTTTTTGTTTGTTTTGGTGAGGCAATTGGGGTTAAGTGACTTGCCCAAGGTCACACGGCTAGTAAGTGTTAAGTGTCTGAGGCTGGATTTGAACTCAGGTACTCCTGAATCCAAGCCGGTGATCTATCCACTGCGCCACCTAGCTGCCCCCTGCTGTGTACTTTTTATTTTGTTATTTTCCCCCCTCCCTCTCCACCCCACCCTAAAGAAGGTTGCAATTAAGCATGGATATATATATATATACATGTGTGTGTTTGTGTGTGTGTGTGTGTATATATATATATACATATGTATATATATATATGGGGGGTGTATGTGTGTTTACACATAGATATCTATACACATACATTATATATATTTATATATACACTCATAGCCATATTTGTAAAACCATACTATGCTTATTTCCACTCATCATCTGTTTCTCTGAAGGTGCATAGCATCTTCCTTCACAAGTCCAAGTCTTTCCATGCCTTTCCAAGCCAACCATCTCATTATATCCTATACCATAGCAGTATGCCAATCCAATCACATCCTGTCTGGGATATTGTACATGAAAGTTTTTCCCCAGTTTTCTGTATTTCTTTTATTCCTGGCTATGTAGGTTTTATTTATACAAGAAAATTTTAATTTATTTACCCAATCTCTCCTCACTTCTCTGCTTTACCCACTGCTCTACCCACTACCTTGCCTTCCTATTTCTTACTCTACCCACCCCTCTGAGTCTCTCCTTTATCCTCTCCCCCCTTCCTATCCCCTTTTAACCCATTCACGATGAGAGTCAGTTCTATCACTACCCACCCTCCCCCCTACTAGCTTCCTCTGAATCAATTTTTCCTTTTGTGCCTCATTTGTATGAGGTAATTAATCCTTTTCATCTTTCCCTTCAGAGTGTTATTTTTTTTAGACTCATCCCATCATACTCAGGTCAGCCAAAGTGTTTGTACCAAACCACCCAAATAATAATGACAGTCATAAAGAAGGTACTGCTAATATTTTCACATATAAGAAGTAAATACTTTGTTCTTGTTGAGTCCTTTATAGTTGGTCTTTAATGTTTACCTTATATTTCTCCTAGCTATTATATGTTTAATATATTCTGGGGTTTTTTGTCACAAAAACCTGAAAGTCTTTCAATTCATTGAATATCCTTTTTTTGTTCAGGATTACACTTAACTTTTCTGGGTAAGTTATCCTTGGTCATAACCCCAGTTCTTTTGCTCTATGGAATATAGTATTCCAAGACCTACAGTCATTCAGCATAGTAGTTGCTAGGTCTTATGTAATCCTTATTGTAATTCCATGATATTTAAATTGTTTTTTCTTGTTGCTTCCAATATTTTCTCCTTAACCTGGGAGCTTTAAAACTTGGCTATGATATTCCTGCAGGTTTTTCTCCTGGAATCTCTTTCAGGTGGTGATCAGTGGATTTTTTTCTATTTCTGCTTTTCCTTCTTGTTCTAGAATTTCAGAGCCATTTTGCTTGTTTATTATAATATTGCATCAAGATTATTTTTTAAATTGTAATCCAATTATTAAGGTAGTCCAATTATTCTTTATTCTGTCTCCTTGATCTGTTCTCCAGATCAGTTGTTTTTCTGAAAAATTTCTCTACATCTTCTATTTTTTCATTCTTTTGGTTTTGTTTTATGATTTCTTGTCTTAGAATGTCATAATCTTCCCCTTATCCAATTCTAGTTTTCGAGGAATTATTTTCTTAAGTTTTTGGTTCTCTATTTCAAGTTGATTAACTTTCTTTTCACAATTTTCTTGATTTTCTTGGATTGCTTTTATTTTTTCTAAGTTTTCCTCAATTTCTCTTATTTGGTTTTTAAAGTTCTTTCAAGAGCTCTTTCTGTGCTTGGGACCATTTAACATTTCTCATTGAAAAAGGAGTGGCTTTTTTAGCTCCATTATCTTCCTCTAAATATGAACCCATATCTTCTCTCTCCCCATAAGTAACTACCTATGGTTGTGTTCTTTCTCCTCTGCTTGTTCATTTTAATTTATTTTTTGTTTTGTTTTGTTTTTTAGAAGTTATTTTCTGAGGTCTATCTTGGGGCCCAAACTTAGGTTCTCCTCTTCAGTCCTAAGCTATAGCTGGCCCCCAGCCACATTGTACTGCAAATCATCTTGCTCCCTATGGTTCCTCTGGTGGCTTTGAACTACAGTTTATCCTCTCTGCCCAGAAACTGAAACCAGGGACTCTGCAGGTGCCCACAGCCAACAGGGTCCCCATCCCTCACAGCTACACTCACCAGGTGTGTGCTAGCTCCTTCTCCCTATGGTCACAGCCTGAGAGGCATCTTGTCAGCTGTGCTTGGCGTCCCTGGACAGTGGAAGGTCTTTCGGTCTTCTCCTGTTATTGTTGTTGTTTGTCCTTTAATCTCAAAAAGGACTGTGACATTGGAGTGATGTCACAGTTTGCACTGAATTGGATTTAAGTGAAGGAGAGCTGTGCCAGGTCACCAACCTCATTATTTCCTCCAGAACCATCTGGGTCCAGTGGCAAGATATATATTAGGATGACTGGAGATGGCCCCTGATATTTAAGGTAATTGGGGTTAAATGATTTGCCCAGGAACACACAGCTAGTAAGTGTGGCACAGTGGATAACTGGCCCTGGAGTCAGGAGGACCTGATTTCAAATCTCACCTCAGACACTTAAAAAGAATGAAAAATAAAAAGAAAATGCAAACTATTTCATTGGGAAAACAACTGGCCTGAGTCATCTCAAGCTGGAACATTTTCTCACTCTGACCTTTTGTTGGCTATGCCTCTCTAGAATTTTATTTGACACATTGTTTTAAAGGTGTTTGAAGGGGAATGTTGGGAGAATTTGTCTGGACTATTGCCTCTACTCTTCTCTCTTGGCTCCACCACCTCCCCCGTTGCCATTTCCAAATCATATCCTACCAAGTTTTTGTGATCCCTGTAATGTACTTATAATGTAATTATCCCTCTGGATAAGGCCATTAGTATTGTTCCCAGCTTGCTTTCCTGAGCACTACTGGGCATTTCCTCCTATCTGGTACTTACCTATCATAGTTTTGGATTCTGTAGTTTGTTTGGGTTTTTTAAATTTGTTTTTATTTTTTCCTGTAGTTTTATATGATCGTTTTTCTCCCTTACATTCAAATTCAAATTGGAACTGTCTTGATAAAACTGGTCTAGACAAGTCAAGTCAACAAATATTTATGGATTTATCTATTATGTGCTCAGTCACCATGCTAAGTGCTAGGTGATAATTAAGATGGGCCTTGAAAGAAGGGAATGGGAGAGGGAGAAATCTTTCCAGTCATGGGAGAAAGTGTGAGCAAAGGCAGAGATATGGGAACATGACAAGGACAAAGGCGACAGAACACTTTATCAAACTGTAGATTATATAAGGGAAGTAAGAGGAAATAAGGTGGAAAAGTATATGGAAGACAGATTATAGAGGGCTTAAAATGACAGTATATGGTGGTCTATACTTTACTTGGTATTTGGAAACTACTGACCATTTTTTAAGCAAAAGAGTGACATAATCTGAATGCTTCATTTGCCCAGGCAGCTGTGTGATAGATGGATTGGAAAGGGGTAGAAGAGGGCAGGAATACTAGGTAGGAAACTGTCATAATAATCTAGGTGAGAAGGAAACAGGATCTAAAAATCTTTTGTGGATCCTCCTAGAAAAGGCTCACATACACTGATATAAAACTGCTTCATCACTCAGGATCTTATCTCTAGAGGCTCATGAGAAGTTCCATCTAAGTGTCCTTGCTCCCTTTGGTCTTGATAAAGCTGTTAAGCTTTATATTCTTTTTTTTTTTTTTTGGTGAGGCAATTGGGGTTAAGTGACTTGCCCAGGGTCACACAGCTAGTAAGTATCAAGTGTCTGAAGTCAGATTTGAACTCAGGTCCTCCTGAATCCAGGGCCAGTGCTTTATCCACTGAGCCACCTAGCTGCCCCTTTTATATTCTCTTATAAGAAATTAGTGCTAACAAAATACCAAATACCTTCTTCAAAATACACACACACACACACCCCTTGAAAGCACCATTCTACAAGAATTCATTCCCCTCCTCTTACTTGTTTGCAGTGACTGTTCTCTAGGGATCCTACCACCAAGAATGGGCCCAAGCAGGCTCCTGATGTAGAGCATTCACAACTGCGGCAACAGCAGAAAGCCCTGGTGATAGCACTGGAAGGAATTTGCTTTCTTGAGCAAGGGCCTGGACCAAAATGACTGAATCCTTTGCCTTGTCAGGTTCTAGAGAATATGTGATCAAACAAGGTTTTCCCATCAGGTGCTGCTAGCCAGCCTGAGGGCTCTTCTCTCCTTGTAGTTGCAGGGACAAATCAGCTACTGTCCTCAGTTTGATGCCCTGCTGGACCACATGACAGGACGGGAAACTTTAACCATGTATGCCCGGATATGGGGCATTCCCCAGCACCAAATCAAATCCCATGTGAATAATATAATATTCAAGCTGCTCCTGGATTCCCATGCAGACAAACTTGTCAGAAACTACAGGTGAGACATTAGGCTTTGCAGCCTCTTCCCTTTATATAATCATTATGTTATAGTAATGTAGAATTCCTTTTTCTCAACCATAACTCAGTGGGCAGAGGCGTTTTCTCAATACCGGGTATGGGATATGACCAAGATGGCTCCAGACAGAAAGGAGGAGTGACCATTTGGCAGCTTGGGGAGCAGGAAAGCTGCAAGGAGCATCTGATGATCTGACCTAGTCAGATGACCATTCCATAAAGGATATCCTGACTGGCCCTGGGATGTAGAGGAGGGGTCAGCAGTCGGGTGGGAGTGTCAGAGGGGCCCTCCTGATCTGCTTGTTCCCTATTACATGGGGCCATGACCATGGCATCAGAGAGATGAAGCAACAAGCCTAGCACTTTGATGGCATAGGCTGCCCTATGTACAGTGCCACAGGTCACAGAACCTCAGCTGGAAGGAACCTCATTCTGGGTTCCATACCTATTCAAGACTCCATCTAAAAAAGAATCCCCTCCACATCTCCAAAAAACAGTCATCCAGCCTTCGCATGAAAACCCCTGATGAAAGTGAACCTGCTAGCCCCTGTGGCAACTCGTCCTTGTCTCGGGTAGTTCTCACTGTTAGGGTGTTCTTCCTTACCTCGAGCCTGAACGAGCCTTCTTAGTTCCTACTCATTGCTGCTCCATCTGTCCTCCGGAGCCGAGCAAAACTAATCTAATCCATCTTTCCCATGGAAGCCTTTTAAATACTTGAAGAGTGATCCTTCCATTTGGGAAAATGTTCTCTTCTTCAGGCTAAATGAATCCATTGATCCTTTATCATGGTTTCTAGCCCTCTTACCATTCTTGTTGCCCTCCTTTGATAGTGCCACAGTTTGTCACTGTCCTCCCTAAAGCCTGAAACCTAGAACTGCCCATAATACTCCTCATGTCGTCCGTCTGTGACAAGGAGAGTCAACCTTCCTTCATCCAGACCCCTGCAGTCCATACAAGCATTCTTTTAGTTTGTTTGCAGATGACATTCTAGACTAAGTTAGCAGGCCACCAGAAGCTCCAGATCTTTTTTTCACTTGAAGTATCCTCTGGACTTCCCTGATCCTGCACATTTGTAGATGACTACCTAAGCCTAAGGGTGAAATTGAGAGAATTCTTCCTTCACACTGGGAGACAAAACTGTGACGCTCAACCCTGCATGGGGCACAATAACTGGAACAGGCTAGGTTCTAACCTTAAATCCTAGGATCATAGTATTATAGAGGCAGCTGATGATGCAGTGGATAGAGTGCTAAGCCTGGGGTCAGGAGGACCTGAGTTCAAATCCAGCCTCAGACACTTACTAGCCATGTGTCCCTATACAAGTCACCTGACTTCTGTTTGCCTTAGTTTCCTCAACTGTAAAATGAGGGAAATAACAGCAACTCCCTCTCAGGGTTGTTATGAAGATCAAATACGATAATATTTATAAAGCACTTAGCATAGTGCTTGTCACACTATGTGGTAGGTATTCTATAAATGCTTATTCCCTTGCCCTTTCCTTATAGATTCAGAGCTAGACAGGACCATATAAAACATCTAATCCAACCTCCTCATTTTACAGATGAGGAGCTAAAAATCAAAGGAGGGTGAGTGATTTGCCCAAGGTCTCACAGCTTTCAAGTAGCAGAAGCAGAAGTGGAATTTGAACCCAGATTTCCTGATTCCAAATGCAGGATACTTTCCATGATTAAATGAGATAATAATTGTAAAACATTTGGCAGAGTATCTGGCACCACTCTGCCTCTTATATAGCCCAAAATTAGTACATCACAGTGATACTAAAAATGAAGGTGAGCCAAACATCCTGAATTCAGCACAAGTTATAGTAGTAAAACACGACTAAAGTGCAGCTAGGTGGCACATGGATAAAGCACCAGCCCTGGATTCAGGAGGGCCTGAGTTCAATTCTGGTCTCAGACACTTGACACTTACTAGCTGTGTGACCCTGGGCAAGTCACTTAACCCTCATTGCCTCACAAAAATAAAAGACTAGACAGGCCATCTCAGATTTGCTAGAACCAGGACAGTTGCAAGCAGGCAAAGAAATTTGAATTAGGGCAATCACAGTTAATCATTAAGCATTTATTTAGTACCTACTATGTGCTGGGTACAGCTAAGGATACAAAGAAAGTCAAAAGACAGTCTCTGCCCTTGAAAAGAAGTAGAGCTCCTCAATAGCTCAGCATTACTATGTCTAGCCAATTGTTAATGCTCTGGCCAAGAAGGAGGGGTCACACACCAACCACCACCTCTTCTAAGAGGGGCATGATAGTACCTCTCCTGGACTATCCACAGGCTAAGCAATATCTCAATGCTTCTCTACAACTCACCTGTTCCTGATGCTTGAAATTAAACCACTTGAACTACTATATATTGTTGACATCTTTTTTGTGAGGCAATGAGGGTTAAGTGACTTGCCCAGGGTCACACAGCTAGTAAGTGTCAAGTGTCTGAGACCAGAATTGAACTCAGGCCCTCCTGAATCCAGGGCCGGTGCTTTATCCACTGCGCCACCTAGCTGCCCCTATATATTGTATTATAGTGTAGCATGTACTAGAGGTCCCACTTTCTGTTGTCTTTCTTGACCCCAGCAAACCTCCCCAGTAGTAGTCAATGCAGTGGACAAGCAAAACACTCTGGTCAGAAACTTCGAATCAGGAGCCCAAGTCTCAAGTGAGGAAGTATTACAAAGCACTTGACTTGAATAGAAACTACCCTGTTCTTTACAGTGGCACTGAGGAGCTGCTGGTTGGTGTGCTGTAATTGAGCCCCTGCAGGGGACTTGGGAAAAGTCATATTCACCTTCCCAACATTACCAGATGCACTGTGTAGAACAGACACACAAAGCATTCAGCTACGGACCCTACCAAACTACAAGCCAACTCCTACCCCACTGGTGCCAAGATCTAGAGGGGTTTTAGTGCATTGGGGTTCATCTCTCTCTCTCTGTCACACACACACACACACACACACACACACACATGTTCCCAGCTTGTTTGTTTTCTATGTGTGCTTCCTGGTCACATGTGTTCTCTGAATATGTTCCCTCCCCACTGGTAGTATGGTGACTTGTGATGGAGAGTAGCCCACTCATTCATGGGGAGATCAGTTGATTTGCTGTGCCATTCAATTGAATGTCTTTTGTTTCAAACTAATGTGTCTTCTAACTGATGGATGACACACATATCATTGGAGGCCTTTGAGCTATGGTTTTGAGTGGGTGCTGGCAGTGCTTCAAACCTGAGATAGCTCTTCTGGGGGAACCAAGAGGTACCCTAGGTGCTACATATCTTGCACCAACACCTTGACTTCTCTGAAAGTGCTCTTCTTGCCCTCTGGACTATGAACTACTTTGGGGCTTTGACCTCAGAATAAACATTTTGTTTACATTTTAAATCACAATTTGGATAATGTCCTCTTCCCTCCTAGACATGCTTTTTCCCTGAAGGCCTAATTGTCGCTCATTAATGGCATCACGTTGTTGTTGTTGTTCAATTGTTTCAGTTGTATCTGACTCTCCATAACTCTGTTTGGAATTTTCTTGGCAGAGATACCAGAGTTGTTTGCTTTGTCCTTCTCTGGTTCCTTTTACAGATGAGGAAACTGAGTAACCTGCCCAGGGTCACACAGCTAGTAAGTGTCTGAGGCCAGATTTGAGCTAAGGAAAATGAGTCTTTCTGACTCCAGGACCAGCATTCTAACCGCCCATATGCCTTCATCAATGGCATACGTTGGCCCTATCCTTAAGGGAGGCCATGATCTGATTTCTTCTTAACAAATTTTGTGCATCTGATTATATCTTTTTTATTTTTTGCAGGGCAATGGGGGTTAAGTGACTTGCCCAGGGTCACACAGCTAGTAAGTGTCAAGTGTCTGAGGTTGGATTTGAACTCAGGTCCTCCTGAATCCAGGGCCAGTGCTTTATCCACTGTGCCACCTAGCTGCCCCCCAAATTTTGTGCATCTGAAAGGATATTAGCATCCTCTGGGTAGATTTGTGGCTCAGCCAAGGATTCCCTAAGTTCTCTATGTGTGAAGTTAAATCCCTATTATGACAGAAAGCTAGATGGCACAGTGGGTAAGAGTGCCGAACTTAAAACCAGAAAGACCTGAGTTCAACTCTCACCTCAGACACTTAGCAAGCTGTGTGACCCTGGGGAAGTCACTTAACTTCTCTCAACCTCAGTTTCTTCATTCATAAAATGGTGATAATAATGGCACCTACTTCACAGGGTTATTGTGAGGGTCAAATGAGTTAACATGTATCTGATGAGCTATATAAGTGCTAGCTATTATTGTTGTAATGATGATGGTGTTGAAGAAAAAAGAGTACATGCCAGCTTGTCACTAAAATGATATGCCACAAGCTATTCCTCAGTTGACAAAAATGGCCAAAAGTTATGAATGAGAAGTTCTCAACTGAAGAAACCTAAGCTATTTATAGCAATATGAAAAAAGTTCAGAATCACTAATAATTAAAGAAATTCAAATTAAATAACTCTTAATTATTCCTCATACCCATCATACTAGAAAATTGACAAAAAGGGGAAATGACAAATGCTAGAGAGTTTATGAAAAACAAGCATATTGCTGCACTCTTGGTGGAGCTGTGAATTGGTTCAGCCGATCTGGAAAGCAATTTAGAATTATACCCCCACCAGTACCACCAGTAGGACTCTACCCCAAAGAGCTCCAAGAAAGGGGAAAAAGTCCTATGTGAACAAAAAATGTTGATAGCAGCTTTATTTGTCATACAAAAGAACTGGAAACTGGCATGGAGGGAGCATCCATTAGATAGAGAATGGCTAGACAAATGATGGTATATTAATATAATGTAATACTATTGTGCTGTAAAAAATGATGAAAGAGACCATTTCAGAGAAACCTGGGAAAACTTGTCTGTGAACTGATGCAAAGTGAGGTAAGTAGAACCATTATACTATAACAACAGGATTATTAAAACAACTCTGAAAGATATAAGAATCCTTAACAATGGCATAACTAATCACAGCTATAGATAATCCAGAGGTGATAAAGCATGCTACCTACCTCCTGACAGAGAGGTGGTGAATTCAAGATGCAAAATGAGACACACATTTTTGGACACAGCCAGTAGGAGAACTTGTTTTGCTTGACTCTTTCTTTTCCATTGGAGGAATAGAGGATGAGAAAAATAAATGTTTGATTATTAAAAACAATAAAATGCAAGTATATCCTGGAGCATTTTTTCAAATTGTCATTTCCCTGACCACCCAAACTCTTGTGACCTAACTACTTCTCTGACACTTTTGGCCTCAACTTCATTCTTTGATACTGTGTATCCACCCAACTCCATTCCCTATCCCCCTCAACTGATACATTGTTTCTGGCTTTGGCTTTATTAGATTCCCATTACAACCATGTATTTCACCCTGTCCCTCTGCACATGGACATTTGTTGTTGTTGTTGTTGTTCAGTTGTTCAGTGATAAACAACTCTTTATGACCCCATGGACTCTACTGTCCACAGAGTTTTCTTGACAAAGATACAAGAGTGGTTGCCATTTCCTTCTCCAATGGATTAAGGCAAACAGAGGTTAAGTGGCTTGCCCAAGATCACACAACTATTAAGTGTCTGAGGCTGGATTTGAACTTAGGTCTTTCTGATTCCAGGTTTAGCACTCTATCCACTGAGTCATCTAGCTGCCACATATTGGACTTATCTAGGCATCATATCTTGTTCTCCTTGGTGTTCTGTCCTGGAGCCTTAGAAATACTACTCTTTGTCCCTGTCCTCCCCAATTCTCCTTACATAGTGGTGGCAACAAGCGTAAGCTGAGTACTGGTATTGCCCTTTTGGGAAATCCCTCAATTGTCTTCCTGGATGAGCCATCCACTGGTATGGATCCTGTGGCTCGACGCCTGCTCTGGAATGCAGTGACTGAGACCCTTAAGACTGGCAAGGCCATCATCATTACCTCCCACAGGTATGTCCTGCAACGTAACTGACATCATAAAAAGGAATTAGAATGAGAATGGGGACAGTCAGGACCCATGATGACCTTGTCTGTGGACTCTTGGGTGCTAAGGATAGAGGGCAGGGGCAAGAAATCTGTCAACAGCTGATCCCTTTGATGAGGAACCCTCAGGTTCCTCTGATGTTGGTCCTGACAACAAGCTCTATGGAATAATGTTCTATCATGGGATGATAAGGAGGAAACTCCCACCCTAAACCTGAGCATCTCCTCCTCCCCTTTTATGCCAAGCATTTTTACATTGCTAAATTAGCCCTTTGTTAGCTTTGCCCCAGGCCACCTACCAGGCCGTCCCTCCATAGAAATGGGACCTGCAGGTTTGGTTCTATCAAGTCCACAGCCCTTGCCCTCCAAAGCAAGAAGTCTCTAGTCCTGCCTCCCTCCTCCCTCTTGTTTCCCCAGCATGGAAGAGTGTGAAGCGCTGTGCACCAGACTGGCCATCATGTTGAATGGACATTTCAAGTGTCTGGGCAGCCCACAGCACCTCAAGAGCAAATACGGGAGTGGCTACACCCTACTGGCTAAAATTAAAAGCCACGTCATTGAGGAAGAAAAGATGGAAGTTGAGAAATTCAAAACCTTTGTGAAAGAGACCTTCCCAGGTACTGGAGCTCAGGCCCCAAACAACCCAGGTTTTCTTACCTGCCCTCTGGCCAGGCATGTTTTTCCGGTGAATTCCTATGAAAATAAGGAAATGGGATTTTCAGCAGTCCCACTTCAACAACAGCCCCCTGACATTTTCTGCCCCACCTTAGGACTGTAACCAAAGTCCTTGCTTAAGTATCTACAGCTTGACATACTTTCTGCTTCTCAAGGAGTTAAAGTCCTCTCTGATCATGGCAGAAGTAAAGCAGCAAGAGAGCCAAAGATGAAGCTGGGAGGGGAAAGCAGCTTCATAGCATCTTTCAAAGCCAATTGGGATTATCTGCTAATCTGTATTCTCCCCACCCCTAGAGGTCCCCTTCAAAAGGATGGATATTGAATTGACTACAGCCATTAGACTAGACTGAGAATTAATCCTACCAGTAAATAGGCGTGCCCACTCCCTGCTGCTGCTCATGAGAGCTGTCTCTTTCCCTTTGCCAGGCAGTATCCTTGAGGAGGAGCACCAAGGGATGGTCCATTACCACTTGCCCAAAGAGAACCTCAAATGGTCAAAGGTGAGGATGGGAAGCAGATTTCATTAAGCTATCCCAATGCTGCCTAATGACACTTTCCATGAAGAGGAGCACACGGGAGGCACTGAACCCCCCCAAGGGCCTCAGGATGTGGATATGGCCCTCAGACATTTGGGAGTGAGGTGAACTCAACTCCAAGGAGGGTGGGTGGCTTTTTTCTCTGTGAAGAGTCTGTCCTTCCCTTTTTCTTGGGTAGCGATCTTTCCATCCTGTCACAGGTTCACTCCTGCAATTTACCATGACAATGCTGAACAAAATTTCTTAACCCTTAATTCTCTTAAGATGGCTTAAGCTCCATATATATATATATATATATATATATATATATATATATATACAGCTGAATGCTGTGTTCAACAGGTATGTGGCCTAGAAATGTTGCCCACCTAGAAGGGACTAGAAAAGGTACAGGATCTCTTGGGGACTTATCGCAACTTCTTAAAAAAAAACCACACACACTGGGGGGCAGCTAGGTAGTGCAGTGAATAAAGCACTGGCCCTGGATTCAAGAGGACCTGAGTTCAAATCTAGCCTCAGACACTTGACACTTACTAGCTGTGTGACCCTGGGCAAGTCACTTTACCCTCATTGCCCTGAAAAACAAACAAACAAACAAACAAACCCCACACTGGGGTTTAATGACTTCATGGCAACATTTGAGTCCAATGATGGATTTAAAGAGTTTGACCAGCCCCTAACTTTTTGCTCCTGACACACATTTCGGAGCCACTCCCTACATTCCTAGAACAAGGACCTTAACTGTGACTTTGTCTACTATCTCACAGGTGTTTGGTATCTTGGAAGAAGTCAAAGAGGAGTATAAATTGGAGGACTATTCCATAAGTCAAGTCTCACTGGAACAAGTCTTCTTGAGCTTTGCCCATTTGCAAAAGACGTTGAAAGAAGACTGAATCCTAAAGAGCAGCCTGCTGCACTTTCAGCCCCTTGACACTTCCCTCCCTATCCCATTATATATCACTAAGGCATATAGAGATAACAATTGACACTATGTATGTGCATATCTTCATATAAAAATGTAACAGTGAACTCCCTCAAGGAGGGATTTTACTTTCCATTTTGAGTACAAATGTACTTTGAGATAAATATTCAAGAAGTAATTGAATAAGAGCTCAGAAAAGGAGTTCTCAGTCTAAGATCATTCTGTGTACCTCCTGATATTCTCAATAGCTCCATAGGGATGCAATGGCAGTAGGCCGTTTGGCATATATCACTTTGGCTGTTCACAGGGTATGCTACAAGTCAGCCCCAAGTCTCCCAGGAAGCCACTTAATGGATGGAAACTACAGTACACAGAGTGAATGTAGTGGGGAAAAACATAGGTGGAAGCCATGACTGGGCCAAGTAATTTTTAAAAACTCACTGGGCAGTATAGTGACACAGTCATTTCAATCACAGCATGTTTTTTCTAACATTTAGTGACTCTGTCTGCCCACCAGACTTGAAAGGTATATCTTTACCCAAAGGCTCTCTAGAAGTATGAGATGAAGTGAACACATCAAACAAAGGGAAAGTTGGAGGAAAGGCTGTGGAACAAGAAAATTTCAAAACAGGTGGTAGGTCTTAGCTGTGTTAAGATGTCCAGCATAGGGAAGAAAGATTGTCATCTTGGTCAGAATAATTACTACCACGAGACAAGAGCAAATCCATGTTGGCATGTATGAGCATCAGTACCCAGAAAAAAGAGAAAGAATAGGCAGGAGTTACAGAGAGCCTGCCGGACAGCCCTTTGAGTTCTTAACCTAAGCACATACTTCATATGGCTAGAGATAACAAGCCAGCATTACATGAGTCATCGAAACCAAAAGTCAAAGGTGTCTATGTCTGAGGTCTGAAAACAGCAAACCCCCACCCTCACCCCCTACCCAGTGTTTAACATCAATAGTTCATGGAAGAGATGGCATATTCTCCCTCCAACCTCACCCTGATGGGCATGAGTTCAATAAAACGATGCAGGAGCCCATCTGAGACCAGTCCTCCTTTGGATACAGGTATTGTGCTCACTTAGAGAATTAGTTTAGGTGGCCTACACTTGCTATGACTAATGAGTAGCTCTGGTTCAGGGTTTGTGATTGCAAAGTATCATCTCTATAGAGGGACCTTGTGAGATAATTGACCCTTCTGGCAACTGAGGACAGATGGCTTATTGTGCTTGACCTTGGGAAACAAAACAAAGAACAAGCGGGAACACAAAGGGACAAATTTAGGCTTGATGTCAAGAAAAAAATCAAAGCTATCCAAAATGAAAACAAACTCATTCTTGGAAAATGCTTGGAAGAGTCAGAGAATAGGGGACTGTAAAGTTGTAGTCTGGTGAAGCTTCTGGGTCCCTTCACAGAAGAATCCTTCTAACTGCCCCAAATGCATTAGACTGCAAAGGCAGCCAGTTATATTGAAATAGTTATTTTTTTAAAAGTTCATGGATTTCAGGCTAAGAGCTCCTGTTGTGATGGGCATTCTTACTCAGGTGTGGTTTGAACAGATAGTCTCTTCTAACTAGGAGAGTTAGACTGTGATTCTGTGCTGTATGAGGTCTGAGAGAGAAAGGCATCGGTGGTCAAAGGGTAAAGGATTTTATACAGAAGGTAGCGTCTGAGTTGAGTAAAAAGGAGCAGGAATGCAAAAGGTAAATTTGAGGGGTGGGGGTGGAGGAGGGTGCACTCTAGGCATAGGAATAAGCATGAGGAAAGCCATGGAGGTTGTGGAGTGCATGACACATGGAGTATAGGACAGAGCAGAAGAGTTTTTCTGGCCCGTAACTGAAAGTTGCAAAAAGCATGATAATGTGGTGCCAGATTAATGAAGACCTTGAAAGTCAAGAAAAAAAAAAAAAAAGAAAGAAAGTCAAGAAAAGGAGTCTGATCTTTGCTTGGGATACCACATAGGGAACCGCTGAAGACTTCTGAACAAAGATATGGCAAGTCAGATCTATGCCATAGAAAATTTGTCAATAACTCTACCCAGAGGGGGCAGCTAGGTGGTGCGATGGATAAAGCACCAGCCCTGGATTCAGGAGGACCTGAGTTCAAATCTAGCCTCAGACACTTGACACTTACTAGCTGTGTGACCCTGGGCAAGTCACTTAACCCTCATGGGAGAGTGCCAGTGTAGGGAAGACTTGTTTAGAGGCTTATGTTCATCCTTCCTTTTCAAAGAGGACCTATGGCATCACAGGGTGATGTCTTGACTGCAGAGTTGCACAAAGTTGTCATCCTCACTCTTCCAGTCATTGGAGTCTAGTGGCAAGACAAAAGTCAAGATGGCTGGTGATGGCCCAGGATGCAGTAGATGACCTTGGGGTCTTCAATATCTGACCAAGCTCTAAGCTTTCCATAGCACCTGTTTCAGCCTTCTTCGTGGCCCTTGGAACTAATTGTTCTCATCCACCCCTTCTGCAGGGGAAGCCTTCACATGTTTGAGTTAGACATCTCCCTAACTCACTGAAAGGTTTGGGGCCTGTCAGTTACCCTCAACCTACTTTAGCCCCTCTACTAAGACAGTTTACTGGTTGTGGCAATTGTGCATGCTACAGTTTCTTGGAGCCACAGGTGAGAACTGGGTGAGACTAACCACAATTCCAGATGAGTCGTGCTAAAATATGCTGCCCACCTCCTGATAGAGAAGTAATGAGCTCAGAGGACAGGTCAATGTAAGAATTTGTGTTGTTTGAAATAGAGGCTTTGTTTTTCTTATGGAGGCATGCAGGGATGGGAAGGAGAGAATGCAAATCTGAAAAAAAAAATGAAAACATAAGCATGGGGACAAGAAGTCAAGAGTAATCAAATCAAGCTAGAAATGGAAGGATGAGGAGGGGTCTCACTGCCTCCAAGTGGCAGCCAGTCCAATCCATTGGTGGCTCCCTACTTGAGTAGAATTATATGCCCAGGTGAGTTGAACCAAACCTAGTACCCCCTGAGGCATACCATACTAACCTTCCCTTTCTTCCATCATGTGCCTGCACCACAGTGGTGGCAGTGTCAGAGAAGGGGAGATAGGTGTGAACAATGTGGCAAAGGTGAAGTCAATAAGCCTAGGCAACAAATTGGATATGGAGGGGAGGGGGGAAGGTGAAGCCAAGATGGCAGAGAAAAGCCAGGAAGTTGCCTGAGCTCTCCCGAGTTTCCCTCAAGAACAACATTAAATCAAGCCTCTAAATGGAATCTGAAACTACAGAACCTACAAGAAGACAGAGAGGCACAATCTTCCAACTTGAGATAATTTAGAAGACTTCAGGAAAGGTTGGTCTCACTTGAGCAATAGGGGAATGCAGTGCAACTCAGCACGCAGCATAGTGCAGAGCGGGTCTGGTCAAGTCAGCAGGAGGCTCTTGGCCACAGTACAGCAACTAAGGCCCCTTAGTCTTGGCTCAGCAGGCTGGTGGCACAGCAGGCCAGTTGTAAGACCCTCCAGCACTGGCTGAGAGGGCAAACTGCCAGCTAGAGAACTACCCACAGGACAGGCTCAAATTGACCAAGCCATCCCAGTACAAGGAGCAAGCCCAGGGCTGTGAGGAATCCAAAATCCACAGAAGCCTCAGAGCAGAAAGCCAGAGACCAGGCCCCTATCCTCCAGCACAAGAAGCTTGTAACAGTGGCTCCTTTGCCCCAGAAGCAGACCACAATTTTTGTTTTTTGTTTTTTTTTTTTTTAGTGAGGCAACTGGGGTTAAGTGACTTGCCCAGGGTCACACAGCTAGTGTTAAGTGTCTGAGGTTGGATTTGAACTCAGGTCCTCCTGAATCCAGGGCCGGTGCTCTATCCACGCAGACCTCAATTTTTAAGTTTAAATATAGGCTACAATATGATTAAGAAACAGAAAAGGACCCTTACCATTGACAGTTTCTATGGCGACAGGGAAGACCAAAACACAAACTCAGATGAGGACAATACTGTCACAATACCTACATGTGAAGCCTCAAGGGAGAAGATGAATTGGTCTCGAGACAAAAAAGCCTTCTTGGAAGAGCTCAAAAAGGCTTTTAAAAATCAAATGAGGGGGCAGCTAGGTGGTGCAGTGGATAAAGTACTGGCCCTGGATTCAGGAGGACCTGAGTTCAAATCTGGCCTCAGACACTTAACACTTACTAGCTGTGTGACCCTGGGCAAGTCACTTAACCCTCATTGCCCCACAAAAAAAACCCAAAAAACAAAAACAAAAACATCAGTGAAAATCAAACGAGAGAGGTAGAATAAAAAATGGGAAAAGAAATGAGAGAAATCAGAGTTACACAAGAAAATTATGAAATAAGAGTCAGTAGTAACAGAGAGGTTTGGAAGAGAGGAGAGCTTAAGAAGAAAGACATGTTCACATCCTGAGCTTTCTGCCTTGCCCAAACATAATACTAAAGGTGTCAGCTTTGTCCCTGGACCCTATTCCTCCCCACAGTAACCACAGCTCCAGGCCCTCCCCACCCCAACAGCATTCATTACTTTTAGTAGTGTAGAAATTTAATCGTGTCCCAGGTCATACTTCCTCTGAACAGCACTGTACCTCAGGTAAATACCATCCAGAATTTGAAAATCAGAAGGAACTTCAGTAGTCATTTAGTCCAACCCACACATAAAAGGATTTCCCCTATAGCATAACCAATAGTTATCTTCTAGCCTCTGCTTAAAAAACTTCCAAGGAAGAATCCACCACCTCCACTTTTGGACAGCTCTAAGTATTAGGAAGCTTTTCTTAACTCTGAAGTAAAAACAAAAAGTACCAATAAAAAAATCTAATAAAATAAGCAAATATCCTATGAAATGATATTTTTGTTGCCTTTGGATGCATGATAAAAACCAATTCCACCCAGCTCCTTTGTCTGCCTTTCTTAAGAAGAACTGTGAACCTTCCCTCCATATAACTGTATCTTTGTTTCATTCTGTTTTTTTAATACTGAAAATATCAAAATTTATATCATCCTGTTCCTCCAATTGAATGTAAACTTGTTGGTCACTAGACAAAGACCTCACATTTAGAAGTTAATATTTATAGATTGATTTAAAAAGCTGTGTGACTCTTACACACTCTTTACCTATAACTGCAGAAGGGATGCACACAGAAATAAGGTCTATTTCAATTATTTTTGTTTCATGGGTTTCCAAAGCCAAAGAATTCATCACTCAGAGATGAGATTACTGGTGATTATGTCCATAGTTAGCTAGGCTGGTCCTTGGAAAGTACAGTTTATATATAGATGATGTTCAAAATCTTTCCAAAATGGTAGACTCTTACAAGGATGACACAGGGTTAACTACATGCCACAATGAGGTACCAGAGTCAAGTAGGGTTTTAAGCAAGAGGTTAGGGATGTATGTGTGTATTTGAAAAACTTCTGTTTAGAAGCGATCATTGAACCCACTAGGACAGATGAGATCCCAAAAGAGAGTGTAGTGAAATAACAGAAGAGTATAAATTGTAGCACCTTAGAGGACATTTCATGTTTAGGGGGAAGGAGACAGATTCAGCAAAAAGTAAAGGAGAGGGGGCAGCTAGGTGGCACAGTGGATAGAGCACCAGCCCTGGAGTCAGGAGTACCTGAGTTCAAATCTGGCCTCAGACACTTAACACTTACTAGCTGTGTGACCCTGGGCAAGCCACTTAACCCCAATTGCCTCACTAAAAAAAAAAAAAAAAGTAAAGGAGAAAGCAATGTTATGAAAGCCAAGTGGGGAGAGAATATCTAGGAAGAGGGGATGGTAAACAATGTTAAATGCCACAGAAATGTCAAGGAGAATGAGGACTAAGAACAGCAATATTGGATAAGGAAAGATTGGAGATATTGGAGAGAGAAGGAGGAAGTTTCAGTAGAAAGAGGATGAAAGACATAGCTATGGTTATTAATTTTAGAAGACATTTTTGAGATCAAACAATGGTGGTAGACAACATTTTCTGATGAACAGAAGATGAGGGTTCTAAAGTTAAATATCAATCTCTGGTGAATTCTTCTTCTATGGAGACTCACAGTGGAAGGGTGGAGAGTCAGGGTGAAGATGATTTCTGACACTTGAGTGAAGAAGGTTAAAGATAATCATAAAGAATTCACTAGGGAATTCAGAATTTTCAAACTTCTCTATTACTGTTGAAAACACTACCATCTTCCCAGTTACTTAGGCTCACAATTTTGGTGTTCCTCACTCTCACCCCACATATTCATCCAATTGCCAAATCTTGGCATTTCTACCTTCATAACATCTCTTATAGAAGTTCCTTTCTTACTATTGTGTGAACACAGCTACCACTCTAGTTCAAGCCTGTGATGTTTAAAATCTAACTAATGTCTAAAAAATCTAATGTGTGGTCACCTTAAATTAGAAGCTTTAGCACCAGTCTTTGGGCATTGAGCATTTATTAAAATATATTAGGTATGGGGCAGCTAGGTGGCTCAGTGGATAAAGCACCGGCCCTGGATTCAGGAGTACCTGAGTTCAAATCTGACCTCAGACACTTAACACTTACTAGCTGTGTGACCCTGGGCAAGCCACTTAACCCCAATTGCCTCACTAAAAATATATATATATATATATATATATATATTAGGTATTAGAAAAAAGAGAACATGTGGAGTTAAGGAAAGGCCTATCTAGCCTAGAGTTCCAGCCTGGTTGGGTTCTTCCTCAAGTCCTCCACCACAAACCTGCTTCAATCACGAACTTCCCAGCAAACTGAGTGTGGAAGCTTTTTATAGGTCCGGAGCATGGGCAGTCCTTACACACTGCTTCAAGCTGGATTGGTTAGCATCATCCAAATCCATAGGTTCACTGGACTTGAAGGTGCTCTCAAGTTGAGTTCAAAGTCCTTAGCTTCTGAGAACAATACCTTCTTAAGGGCTAGTCTGGTGTGGTTACAATCTAATTAACTTGAAGTAGGCTAATTAGCAGTCAATCACTCTCACTTCAGTCAGTTTAGATTAATGTCCAGGTGAGCCTTTGAGTATCTGCCAAATCCCATTATTTTCTCACAAGCCCTAATTATCTCTCACTTGGACTATTCATCTTTCTGCCTCAAGTTTCTCTTCACTCCAGTCCATGCTTCATGAAACTGCCAAAGTAATTCACAAATTATAAATGAAAACAACCCAGATTTATTAGAACTAGGACACAAAGTAAAGATAGAAAAAATATACTAATAACCTCTTAAAATGAAAAATGCCAAGAATATTACAAGAAAAAGCCATAGTTTCTGTGTAAAAAAACAAACAAAAAAATTCGAGCTTCCAGAATGAAGTGGTTCATGAATTAAGGAACGACATCAGGAAGACCTGACAGATTCTATTATTATAAATGAGAAAAGATATTGGAATATAATATCCCAAAAGGCAAAAGAAACTTAAAACAAAGAATAACTTTCCCTGCAAAGCTGAGTATAATCCTACATGAAGGAAAATATACCTTTAATGGAATTGAGGACTTTCAACCATTTCTGATGAAAAGACCAGAGTTAAGTAGGAATTTTAAAATACAAATACAGGAAAAAACTTTGAAAGGTAAATTTATTTGAGCAAATGGAAGGGTCTGTATGATGAGGTAGCATGAGCATTGTAATAGAGAGAAGACACAAGTGCCACTTCAGAACCTTTATGTCTTCAAAGGGTATTGACAAAGGAAAATAAAAACAGAGATTCTGGGGGTAGATTGGTTCTGTTCTGAGGGTTTTAAAAGGGAAAAGAGGAGGAGAGGTCAAAGGAATATGGTAGCTTAGAAACGAGAATGAAAGGTGGTAGAGGGGCAGCTAGGTGGCACAGTGGATAAAGCACCGGCCCTGGATTCAGGAGGACCTGAGTTCAAGTCCAGCCTCAGACACTTAACACTGACTAGCTGTGAGACCCTGGGCAAGTCACTTAACCCTCATTGCCCCATCAAAAAAAAAACACAAAAAAAGCAAACAACAACAAAAAAGGTGGTAGAACTTGTTGTTTTTCAAAACTATGTATGTGAGAATATACAAATATGGAGGAAGGAATGGGGAAGGTGGTTATCAGATGAATCTCACCTGAAATGAACAAAAAAGAGTTGAACACATACACAATTTGGTGTACAGATGCATCCAACTCAACAGGGAAACAAGAACTCCAGGGTGACATTAAGAAGAAAGACGATGCTAAAGAAAGAATAGTTGCAAACAAAACAAACTTCTTGATCATGAAAGAATGAGTCAAAGTGAAGAGAAAACAGGAGGAGAGGAAAAAGAGGAAAAAGAAAGAAAAAAATAGCTATTATATCAGAAGGTGCCTTATATTGCTTCTTAGCCAATTAGGGAATGACTGAACAATGGTAAATCAATGTAATGTAATATTGTGCTATAAGAAATAATGTAAAAGATGATTTTAGAATTAGATAGTATAAACTGATGTAGATTGAAGTGAACAGAACAGAACCAGAACAATTTCTACAATAGCAACATTTTAAATAAAATAAATTTGAAAGACAAGAATTATTTTCAATGGAATGACCAATCAAAGGACTTATGATGGAACATGCTAACCACTTCCTGACATGTAATGGACACAAGATACAATAACATGGCCACTCTTGTGGATTTGTTTTGTTTGACCATGCTATTTGTTACAAGGGGTTTTTCTCCTCTCTCTTCCTCTTAATTGGAAGTGGGGATGCAGAATAGAAGGTTAGCAATAATGATGGCCATGGGGCAGCTAGGTGGCACAGTGGATAAAGCATTGACCCTGGATTCAGGAGGATCTGAGTTCAAATCCAGCCTCAGATACTTGATACCAGCTGTGTGACCCTGGGCAAGTCACTTAACCCCAATTGCCTCACCAAAAAAAAAAAATGATGATGATGGCCTAAAATAAGATCATTAAAACATTTTTAATATGCACAGAAGATAACTGAAGGAAACACAGACAAGCAGAGCAGTTTTGAGAGTAAAATGTAGGGTGTCTTTTATGCTTCTTTTAAAATCAAGTGATATGAAATGAACCTCTGCTGTTTGATGTAGAATTCTCTTTTTTATTCTGTTTATATAAAAATGTTTTCTCTTTTACGGTGCTTGAGTTCAGAATTTTAAAAATTGAAAGAGACAAAGGTATCAATAATATGTGTAGCTATAAAGTTAATAAATATATATGTAAAATTAGTTAAATATAAGGAGTTTGGGAGAGAGGGCACTAGCAATTGGGGGGACAAGGAAAGACTTTAGGCAGAAGATGATGTATGAGGTTTCTACAGCTTAAAAATAGGGAGAAGGCCTATTGAACTAGCACAGAATGTAGGAGGGGGAGTAATATCTCTTGGGGCAGAAATATAGGTTTGTGCCAGATTGTTAAGGGATTTTATACTATAGGCAATGGAGAGCCATTGGAGTTCTTTGAACATAGCAGTAAATTTATTTTGGGCAGGAGAATGAATGATAAACTGGAATGAGAAGAGGAGGTTGTTGCAATCATCTAGGCAAGAGGTAGTGAGGGTCTGAACTAAACTGAGTAAAGGAATCAGATATTTGAGATGTTATGAAGGTAGAAATGGCGAGATTTGGAAATTGGGTACGCAGAACGAGAGAGTAAAGTGTTCAGTATAACACGGAGGTTATATGAGCCTGAGATAATGGAAGGGTAATGGTACCCTTAATGGAAATTTAAAAGGTTTGGGGGGTGGGGATAAGGTGGAGATACTGAGTTCAGTTTTAGACATTTTGAATTTAAGATGTCTCCGGAACAGCCAATTTCAAATGTCTACCAGGTGATGCTCTTCTTGAATTACCAATCCTATGCCTCTCACCATCTCCTGAAACTGCTCCTATTTATCCTCTTGGATCTTTTCAGTGCTGGGGAAAGAGTCCTGAATCACATCCATAGGGTGTGAATGATTAAGGAAGGGAGGTTCAATGACCAGTATATTTGAAGAGAAAGCAAGGGAAGAATGGTGGGAGACAAGCTGTTTTTTCTTCCATTTCACCAGTTGATAGGTTTGTCAATAATCCCCTTCAGACTGACTTCTACCACCATGCTGATCCCCACTGTAGAGATCTCCATAGATTTAGGGAGTAGCAGCCATAATTTTCCTGAACCTCACAATTGTTAGTGCCTTCTCTCTCTCAAACTACCTTGTATTTAACTATGTTCTATTAATTATATTTAGGTGTATTCATATTCTGTATATACATATAAATGTACTTATTATCTCCCCATAAGGATATAAACTCCTACATAGCTAAAGATTTTTTTTCATTCCTTTGCATTTGTATCCTCACAGCCTAGCATAGTTGCAGTTTGATATATGTTTGTTGACTGAATGATCCTTCAGAGGAAACAGACAAAAATATCGGAAAACATGACAAGTCTGGACATGGAAACATGATATAGGAGTATAACCCTTGTCTCAAAACCCACTGGTATCGGACTCTTGAGGCCAAGTTGGTGAAAGCAGGAGAGCTCCAGCTGTCCTCAGTCTTCTTGGGGATTCTTCAAACATTGAGTCACTTTGGCCACTTCTGGCTTCCAGTTTTGAGAGGGAAAAGAAGCCAACCCCACTTCAGGCTGCTGAAGGACTCTTGGAAGACATGATAGGAAGCATCCATCATGTCCCTATCCCCAGCTTGCTCCACTAGAGACCATGGGGAGTTTCCCCTTGAGTGAGATCCAGAATTCTCTCTCTTGTTTGAGCTGAGTTATCTAGCTCCTAATGGAAGAGCTCTTTCATTCTCTATTCTATATATATTCTCCTATGTATACTTTCCCTGATTTCTGTTTTGCTACTATTTGGATAAATGAGTTTCTTTGCTGTTTACTATGTGTGTTCATGGTAGAACTGGCAAAGGGGTCAAGTTTTGGATATATAGTTTAAGGTTCCCCTTCCCCCCAGTAATAATGACACAGAGATCAGAAGTTAGGTTGAATCCATTCATAACCCCTAGACTAACAAACAGTATTTAAGGAAGCAGATATAAATTTAGTCTGTTAGCCCTCTCTCTGAGGAGGGCAAAATGAGATCTAGTCCCAACATCCTTCTCTACCTCCTGGCAAGAATGAAAGTCTCGGGGCAGCTAGGTGGCACAGTGGATAGAGCACTGGCCCTGGAGTCAGGAATACCTGAGTTCAAATCTGACCTCAAACACTTAACACTTACTAGCTGTGTGACCCTGGGCAAGTCACAACCCCCAATTGCCTCACTAAAAAAAAAAAAAAAGAATGAAAGTCTCCCTTGGAGAAGGGTGGGGAAGAAGAGGCTCAAGCCGTCTATTCTGCCTCCCTTGGAGGATACAGTGACAGCCCTCACCACAAGTGAGTCTCTTTACAGTAGTAATGAGAGACTTTAAGTATCCAGACATTAGCTACAGCTCTCTGCCAAAAACACAGTAGATAATCAATTATTGATGTGCCTTAATTATAATGTCATTTTCTAAAAAACTACACTGGAGGAAGTGATTTGGGGAACTGTTATTCTGAACCTGATTCTAAACAATGGGGGGCAGCTAGGTGGCACAGTGAGTAAAGCACCAGCCCTGGATTCAGGAGGACCTGAGTTCAAGTCTGGCCTCAGACACTTGACACTTACTAGCTGTGTGACCCTGGGCAAGTCACTTAACCCTTATTGCCCCGCAAAAAAAATTAATAATAAATAAATAAATAAATAACTGAACAATGAAGGAAAAACATGATTTGTAAAAGAAGAAATCATGGGGACTTTAAGAGGTGAAAACTCCTTCTTAGAAAATAATGAGAAGGGGCAGCTAGGTGGCACAGTGGATAGAGCACCGGCCCTGGATTCAGGAGTACCTGAGTTCAAATCAGGCCTCAGACACTTAACACTTACTACCTGTGTGACCCTGGACAAGTCACTTAACCCCAATTGCCTCACTAAAAAATAAATAAATAACAAATAATGAGAAAAGCCCAGCATAGTCTGTGTCATAAAGCCCATTCACCATCCGCTCAAGAATCTTACCATCTGCCCTTTTGCCACTCCCCTTCTGCCCAGCTGGAACAACACTCTCTGAATCAAACCTTCAGTCACCAGGCCCCTTCCTTCCTTGACTCCTCCCTCTACCCAATTAATCCACTCAGTTTTGCATCTCTGTTCTGGGATATGGGGAGTTAGTGAGCAAACTCACCTAAACCACATCTCATCTTGCCATCCAGTCTGTATCCTCCCTTCCCCCATTCATTTATCAATAATAATAAATAACAAAGAGAAAGCAAAACTACCCAATTCTTATTGTACTTCTGTTTTCTCTTCCGAGCAGAAAGATATTTCTGGACTAGAAAAAAAAACAGAATAAAAATGGTAAATAGTTGACTGAAACCCAAGGATGCTCCTAATTCCCTTCAATGAATCAAATTCATCTGGCTCTGATAAACTGAAAAAGAAAAAAGAAAGGAAAAGGACATAAATAGAACATTTTTTAAAATACACAGAAGAAAACAAAATAGAATTCAGAAGGTTTCTATTTAATATTGGGATAGAGATTGGATCTGTAGAGAATTCCCAGGTGAGGAAATCCCCTTTACCAAGACAGATCAGCATTTTCTCTGGAACTTTTTTCTGGTTCAACTCTTTCCTTAGTGTCTCAATAATTTTTTTCACTGCACCTCTAAGCCAAAAGAAATACCTTAGCAGTTCCATTTATTTAGTAGTTAGGTCCAAAGAACATAATATTTATGTCCTGACCAGCCAGTTGGAAAAAAAATGTGCATGAGTTGAAAGAAAAAATATTTTATTTCATTCTTAATTATGTATCATTATTTTTGAATATTTACACAATTCTTAAGTAATTATGTAATTACTTACTTGTGTGTTCTTGTTGGGCACTGCACAGTTTCTCAAACCTTGGGATCACACTAGATGCCACCATCATCATTTCCTGTTCCACATTGATTTTTTTTGAGCTGTTCCTGCTTTTTAATCACAGCAACCAATGAAAACCCAGCTCCACAAAGTTATGTCATAAACAAGAAAATTTAATTACTGGGGAAGACAAAAGTATAAGGAAAAAAACATCTCAAACATTTGAGAAAGGAACATATAATGATCTAATATTAAAATTGTGAGCTACCTTGAGCTAACTTGAGTTGGAACAGTGCTAAGTATCCTTATGATTTCCCTTGAAAATTTAAAATATCCCTTGGGGACCCTATGAGTTGGCTCTTGTGTCCTGGGGAACTTCGGTGCCCAGTTTAGAAGCCTCATCTCAGAGCACCAAGAAGTTAAATAACTTGTCCACAGTCACCTGGCTGACCCCAGGATTAGAATTTGATACTGCTAGTTCCCAGGCCTGCTCTCTAACCACTACCCCACACTCTCTGATAATAAAAAAGATAATATAAAATTTTAAAAGACATTGGGCACCATCTGCTGGGAGTTGGAGAGAAGTACAAGAAGAGAATGTGAAAAATATGACACTGTCCCAGGAGAGAACATATTACTTTCTATAGGTAATGTATACTGAATTGTATTTGGTAGCTCCAACCATTGCATTCTGTAAATGTCTGAGGTTATATAGGCCTCTGGGAAAACACTGTTCACTTGTGGGTAATATAATCTCTAAGTATTTTTATGAGTTCTTCAATACCCTTTAAATAAGTCTATTTGTTGTCTAAGCCTTATACAATTGCGAGGGAACTGGGAACAACATGGTGGGATGATATCAGGAAGTTCCCAGACCATCTGAGTGTAAGCAGAGATCCAACAAAGGGAGACATCCTACCAAGTGAGTATGGCCCCTCTGTCAGGAGGAAGGCCCTGTCACAGGAGTTATGCTTGTATTTTTAAAATGTCTTTTGGGGGCAGCTAGGTGGTGCAGTGGATAAAGCAGCAGCCTTGGGTTCAGGAGGACGTGAGTTCAAATCCGACCTCAGATACTTGACCTGAGTTCAAATCTGACCTCAGACACTTGACATTTATTAGCTGTGTGACCCTGGGCAAGTCACTTAACCCTTGTTGCCCTGAAAATAAAATAAAATATGTCATTTATCCATTTGAGTCCATCTCTCAGGATTTCTTGAGTTGTTGTTTCTTTTTCAGTCTATATCACTTTGAGCCTTTTGATTGGTTTAATTGCTCTGGTATTCTTTTATTATATCAGTATCCTTCTTCACTTTGCAAATTTTCTTTTTAAATAAAATTTTATTTTCATGCATTTTTGGACATTTTTCTTTTCTTTGATGCATCTGTTATTGTTTGTTAGAAGGACATGAGGAGCCAAGTTTCTTTCCAATCTCTAACTGCCATTTTGACTAAAAGCCCTCTCTCGGACTTGAAGTTAGGAAGACCTGAATTCACCTTCTACCTCAGTTACTCCCTAGCTGTATGACCCTGGGTTAGCCACTTGACCTCTCTCCATCTCAGTCTCCTCATCTGTAAGGTTGGGATAATAATTGTAACTACCTCATAGGGTTGTTTTGAGGATCAAATAAGATGACATATGTAAAATGCTGTGCCAATTTTAAGTGCTACATAAATGCTAGATATTATTTGAATGATGTGAACAAAGATAAGCATAATGAAAAGAACTGAACAAATTTGTGAACAGTGAAAGTAGATGATTGAGAGAGAAGAATTAAAGATGCAAAGGAGAAACAGAAAATGATTGTGACTCCTTTATTCCCACCTAATCTGGCATTTTGCCTACCATCCAAGGCATCCCAAAATCACATGCCACTCTACCTTTCCAGCCTCACTTTGGAATATTCTCTTCCATGCATTTTATGGTGACATCAAACAGGACCACCCACTATCACCCATACATTTCTCCCACTTTCCCCATCTTTCCACCTTTGCCCATACCATTCCATATGACTAGAATGTCCTCCCCCAACCATCCAATCAGACAAATATTTATTCCACACCTACTATTCAAGGACATGGTGCTAGTTGTTCAGGATACAGAGATGAAACAAAAAATAGCACCTGCTAAGAGCATCTTACAGTCTACTGTGGGAATAAAATATGGAAACAGATAAGCATATACATGATAACATAAGGATCTAAATTCAAATCTCACCTCAGGCACTTACTAGCTGTGTGACCCTGGGCAAATCACTTAACCCCAATTGCCTTAAACATTCAGGGCCATTTCCAGTCTTCTTGATATATATATCTTGCTACTGGACCCAGATGACTCTGGAGGAAAGAGTGATGTTGGTGACCTTATAAAGCCCTCCTTCACTTAAATCCAATTCAGTAAAAATCAAGACATCATCTCTAGATGTCATGGTCCTTTTTGAGATCATAGGACAAACAACAACATAAGGATCAGGGAGAAGGTATTAACGACCGTGGGGACAAAAAGAAAAAGGAATTCCCATAGGAAATGACACCTGAACTGAACCATGAAGGAAGCTAGGAATTCTAAAAGATAGCCATGAAGAGAAGGTACACTTCAGGCATGGGAGGTGACAGGTGGAGTACCAAGTTCAAAGATTAGAAAGAGTGATTGATTTAGACAGATAGATAGATGATAGATAGATAGATAGATAGATAGATAGATAGATAGATAGATAGATAGATAGATAGATAGATGGAGAGAGAGAGAGAGAGAGAGAGAGAGAGAGAGAGAGAGAGAGAGAAAGTGCTTTAGAAAGCTTGTTTTGGCAGCTGTGTGAAGAGCAGAGAGGGAAGAGGTAAAGATCCAATTAGGAGGCTATTGCACTACTCCAGTAAGAGTTGATGAGGGATTGAACAAGTGGGTTGGTTGTGAGTAGAGAGAAGGGAGCAGACATGAGAGAAGTGGATATAGAATTTTTAAAAACAACAACTTGGCAACTGATTGGGAAATGGGGGTGATGAAGAGGGAAAGAGTTGAAGATAACTCCAAAGTTGCAAACCTGGGCGACTAGAATGGTGGTGCCTTCAACAAAAAATTTTTTTAAGTTTGGGGGAGAAATGGATAAAGGATAAGATGGAGTCCATTTGGAACATGTTGAGTTCAAGGTTCCAATGGGACATCTAATTAGAAATATCCAAAAGGCAGTTGAGACTGGAGCTCAGGAGACAGACTGGAACTACATATATAGATCTGAGAGTCATATGCATAAAGATGATAATGGAATCCATGAGATCTGATGAAATCACAAAGAAAGAAAATGAAGAGAGGAAAAAAAGGTCCAGGACAAATCCTTGGAGTTATCCATAGATAGAGGATGGGACATGGATGCTGATCCAGTAAAGGAAACTAAGTAATAAATAGGACTTGTCAGGAGTGAATCAGGAGAAAGCAGTGTCTCAGGAGAAGAGAGTATCTAAGAAGAGAGCATGATCAAAAGTGTCAAATGCAGGGCAGCTAGGTGGCACAGTGGATAGAGCACTGGCCCTGGAGTCAGAAGGACCTGAGTTCAAATCCAGCCTCAGACACTTAACACTTACTAGCTGTGTGACCCTGGGCAAGTCACTTAACCCCAACTGCCTCACACACACAAAAAAGTGTCAAATGCCATAGAGAGGTCTAAAAGAATAAGAGCTCAGAATAGGCCATGAGATATTTAATGAGAGCAATTGTAGTTTGTTGCAAAAATTTCTAAGTCCGATGAAGAAAAGAAACAGCAAAGTCTTCAAGCCATAGAAAATAGGTTTATTGAGAGAGGGTACCTGTCTCACTAGAAAGCCAGTCTCAGGTCTAGGACCTAAAGACCCCAAGCAGTGCCAGGAGATGGTATTTATACCCCATAGACTCCTCCCTTTGCACCCTCAGAGAATTGCAAATGGTACAGAAAAGAATACATTGAAACTTGAACATTATCTTTAGTGACAAAGGTCATCTAGCCAACTAATCACAAGAGGGAAAGTTAGACCTGAAGCATATTTGTAAAGCAACATAGTTAGGTCTTTCATCCTGAAGCATACTTCTAAAGCAACAGGTCATAAATCTCAATGCTGATTAGTTCCTTCAACTTAGTAGATACTATTCTTAGTGTTGTGGTTAACCACAATGCACCTTTTGAAAAGGGACATCAATCACTACAAAGCTGATACATGACCCTTAGTTGAACATGTAACCACAATGGAGAGGGACAATGGTCCAAAGTCAAGTTTACAAGTACTGCATTGGCTCAAGCCACTAAAGAATATTCAGAACACATAAAGAACAAGTGATATAATATCCAGACTGACTAACTTAAGGGACTAAAGAATACTTGATCACCATTTATCTCGTATAATACTGACTATTGCCATAGTTAAATCACTGATATCTAAGAGGTGGGGAAAATCTAACTCACAAGTTAAATAATAAGATTAAAAGACATATTTTATTTTATTTTATTTAGTGAGGCAATCGGGGTTAAGTAACTTGCCCAGGGTCACACAGCTAGTAAGTGTTAAGTGTATTAGGCCAGATTTGAACTCAGGTCCTCTTGACTCCAGGGCCAGTACTGTATCCACTGCGCCACCCAGCTACCTCACTAAAATAAATAAATAAATAGATAGATAAATAAATAAATAAAAGCCATATTTTAAGGGATTGAAAAGTGAATGGCCACAATAGATAAATTGTCAAAGAATATAAACAATTTTCCAGAAAAGACTTATGAACTATAGATTACCATATGAAAACATGCTCTGAATAAGAAAAATGCAAATAAAAACAACTCTGAAGTTTTATTTGATACAAATTGGGAAAGATTTTTTAAAAAAAGCTTTTCTCCTCCATCTTGGAGTCTCAGAGGCCTCCTGGAAACAGGACTTCTAGAACAACCAAATGTCTGGAAGCCTGTGGTTCAAGGCCATTTATTTATTTTTTTGGGGGGGGGTGAAGCAATTGGGGTTAAGTGACTTGTCCAGGGTCACACAGCCAGTAACTGTTAAGTGTCTGAGGCCGGACTTGAACTCATGTCCTCCTGACTCCAGGGCCGGTGCTCTATCCACTGCACCACCTAGCTGCCCTCCATCTTTGACTCTTGACCTGCAGTTTCTTTTCCTTGTTGCCTAACTGGCAAGCTAGGTGCCTTTTCATGTGTTGAATACCCTCAGGGCATGCCAGTCAACACTGGCTCATCCCCCTCCTTTTACAGAAGAGGAAACTGAGGCCATATGAAAAAAAATGTTCTCAATCACTACTGATTAGGGAAATGAAAATTAAAACTACTCTGAGGTACCACCTCACACCTATCCAATTGGCTAATATGACAAAAAAAGAAAATGATAAATGTTGGAGAAGATATGGGAAAATTGGAACACTAATGCACTATTGGTGGAGTTGTGAAATGATCCAACCATTCTGGAGAGCAATTTGGAACCATGCCCAAAAGGCTATAAACCTGTGCCTACCCTTTGACCCAGCAATACTACTACTAGGTCTATATCCCAAAGAGATCATAAAAAAGGGAAAAGGACCCACATGTACAAAAATATTTATAGCTACTCTTTTTGTGGTGGCAAAGAATTGGAAATTGAGGAGATGCACATCAACTGGGGAATGGCTAAACAAGTTATGGTAATGGAATACTACTATGCTATAAGAAATAATGAGCAGGCAGATTTCAGAAAAACCTAGAAAGACTTACATGAATTGATGCTGAGTGAAATGAGCAGAACCAAGAGAACATTGTACACAACATCAACAACATTGTATGATGATCTACTGTGATAGACTTAGCTCTTCTCAGCAATATAATGGCCCAAGACAATGCCAAAAGACTCATGGTAGAAAATGCTCTCCACATCCAGAAAAAGAACTATGGAATCCAAATGCAGATTTTCACTTATGTTGTTGTTTTTTTAGTTGTTCCTTCTCTCTTGTGTTTTTTTTTCCTTTTGTTCTGATTCTTCTCTTACAACATGACTATTGTGGAAATATGTTTAATATGAATGTAATATATAACAGATTGCTTGCTGTCTTGGTGATGGGGGAGGAAAGTGAGGGTGGAAGAAAAATTTGGAACTCAAAATCTTACAAAAATGAATGTTGAAAACTATATTTACATGTAATTGGGAAAAAAATCAAATACTAAGAGAATCAATGCAAAAAAAAAGAAAAGAAAAGAAACATTATGAAGAAGAAAGGGAATAACACACACACACACACAAAACACAAGCAAAACCTCAAACAAAAACATAGCTTGACCAACCAAGTCAACTAGAATTCCTGCAAGAAATGAAACATGAGTTTAAAAAATCAAAATAAATGACAGTATTAGAAGAAAGACAAATTAATTAATAGCTTGTCACAAGAGGTACACAACCTTACCCAAATAATAGACTCCCTGAACACTGGAATAGATCAAACTGGAGTTAATGACACCTCAAGACAGAAAGAAATATTAAAATGAAGAAGGAGGAGGAGGAAAAGAAAGGAAGAAGAAGAAGGAGAAGGAGGAAAAGAAGAAGAATAACTCATATAAAAACAACCAGACTGAAAAAAGAAATCTATACTATCTGCAAGCCATAACAAAAAAACAAGAAAGAAAGAAAGAAAGAAAGAAAGAAAAAAAAAAGAAAGGAAGGAAGGAAGGAAGGAAGGAAGGAAGGAAGGAAGGAAGGAAGGAAGGAAGGAAGGAAGGAAGGAAGGAAGGAAGGAAGGAAGGAAGGAAAGGAAAGAAAAAGAAAGAAAGAAAGAAAGAAAGAAAGAAAGAAAGAAAGAAAGAAAGAAAGAAAGAAAGAAAGAAAGAAAGAAAGAAAGAAAGAAAGAAAGAAAGCCTAGATAATATATTTGAAGAAATCATGAAGGGGGCAGCTAGGTGGCACATTGGATAGAGCACTGGCCCTGGAGTGTTTTTCAGTATGGTTGTCATTACATAAACTCATGTTAGTTGTGAGACTCTCTCTTTTGACTTTTGGAATGTTGTTTTCCAAGGAGCTCTGGATTTTGATGATGATGTTCTTGGGAGTTCTCATTTAAATTATTTTTTTCAGGAGATCTTGGTGAATTCTTTCTATTCTCACATTTCTCTTTGGCTCCAGGGCCAGTGCTCTATCCACTGTGCCATCTAGCTGCCCCTAAGAAAGAAAATTTTTAAAATAAGAAATCATGAATAAAGACTGCCCAGACCTATAAGAGCCCTGAAGTCAGGAGGACCTGAATGTTTATAAAGAAACATTAGTGTATCCAGAGAGAGAGAAAGGGAGAAGGTGCTGTGCTCTATGAGCAAAGTACAATTGAAGTAGCTCAAAAGAAACATGAGGTGGGCAAATTTAGAGAATCTACCCCAAATGTTCACATGGAGTATTTGTGCCCAACCTGTAGTAGAACATTCTCAGCTTTTATGGGTCTGATCAGCCACAGTCAGTCACACTATAATTTGACTCTAACATAGTGACGTCATTTTGGTCCTCTTTGAGAATGAAGGACAACAATCATCTAAAGCTTTTGTCTTCCCTATTTAAATATAAGTTTCTTGAGGACTGGGACTGTCTTGCTTGTAGTATTTTCATTACCAGCACAGTGCATGGTGCCTGGCACACAGTAAATGCTTAGTAAATAATGCTTCGTTCAAACAAAAACAAAAACAAAAAAAGGAGATGAGCAGAAAAACTATATTATCCTGGAAGATACTATAATGAATTACTATTGATACTTAACATATATGCACCAGATGGTGACTTAATAATTTATGAGATTATGAAGTGGGGGTAGGCACACTGGCTCTTTGGGTCCTCACCAAGAAAGACTACAATTGGCAACAGGAAACAGAGCGACAATCATACTTTTTTTTTTTTTAGGCAATGGGGGTTAAGTGACTTGCCCATGGTCACACAGCTAGTAAGTGTCAAGTGTCTGAGGCTGGATTTGAACTCAGGTACTCCTGAATCCTGGGCCGGTGCTTTAACCACTGCGCCATCTAGCTGCCCCCGACAATCATACTTTAATAACCACAAAGGGTGTGAGGGCAAACAGAGACTAGCCTGAAAAGTGGGGAGAGATAGAAAGGCAGATAGCTACATGAGAACAGGGGAGTGGATGATAAAGGCAGGGTCAGGGGAGAAAGACAGAGAATATCATTTACCAAACCATACATTAGGGTTGGGAGCATAGACAAAAAATTTCAGGAAAGCATTCCACTGAATTCACTTGAGCTATCCTCATGGACAAGATGGAGAGATGTGGTCTAAATAACAGTTCAATTAAATTGATTTGAAAATGGTTGAATGACTGGCCTCAAAGGGTGTGGCATAGTGTTGGACTGGGAATCATAAAGATCTGGGTTCAAATCCCCCCTCAGATACCTACTACATGAAAACAGGCAAGTTATTTAACATCTCTAAGCCTGGTTTTCCTCACACACAAAAATGAGGATAAAAATACCTGTCACATCTACTTCTTCTGGCTGTTATGTGGATCAAATAAGATAACGTCTATAAAGCACTTTTCAAATTTTGAAGTGCTATGGTTGACAGGTATTGTTAATTGATCATCAGCATCCGCACCTGAAAGACTTTCATTCCATAACTACACCCAGAGGACAAGAATCATCTGAGAAAAGACTTCCAAAGACTTAAATGGATATTTTCCTTTTTTCCTTTTCCCCATTGCATACATTGTTTATAATGTCCACTTACTAAAGGGGAATGCTCCTTTTAGTTTTTCTCTGTAATGTCCACCTGCTAAAGGGGAGTGCCCCCTTTAGCCTCGGCAAATGCTCAATTTCTTTTCTCTCTTTTCATTCCCTTTACTTTGTTAGTCATAAGTACCTGTAATGATATTGCTTCATGTAAGTAAATGATGTTTCTTCATGAAGCACAGGGGGAAGTGTGAGAACCAGTGTGCCACCCCCTGATGAGAAGCATGTGACTAGCGTCCTGGAAGTTGCCTGGCATCTGGAAGTTGCCTCTGTTCACAGAACTGCCTGTAAGTTATGTCAATCAATGCTACCAGCCAATTAGCTTGAAGCTGTGTGTGGGGACCAACCCTCTTCTGGTCCCGCAGGAATGGAGAAACTATCTCTTTGGTTCAGAAAGGAGCTCATGGTGGCAGAAGAAGAAAGAAGTTAGCCAGGTTTCCTAATTTTCAGAAATTCACGCTCTTGGATGAAGGTGGCTTTCTCTCTCTCTTTGCTAACTTCTAATATACTTTAATAAATGCTTAAAAGCCTAAACTGTTGCTGAATTTATAAGTAAACCTTAGCTAATTCTCCCCCCACACTGGGGGAGCAGGTAAGAACACACATATTAGATTTTTAAACATCACACATGGTCTGTGGATCCCACAATCTTACAGGTCTAGCAACAAATGTGGAAGTGGTCTTGATGGTGTCTCTGTCATGGCACTGGAAGAAAAACCAACCTGGACTCTGTCTCTGGCAGCCTGTCAGAGTCAAGGCTTCATCATAGCAGAGATGCTATCATAGTTAGGCATTACAACCCAATAACACTGAAATTCAAAGGTGTGAGAAGTGAGAAATTCATAGAGATGTGGACATCAACACGTTCATTACAGAAAACTCCTTCCCCAATTTTCTCCCCACAGGACCAGACTGAACAATGGACCCAAAAGAAGCTTCTGGGACTTGATCTGCTTCATATCCCTCCACTCTCTGGAATACAACTCTGCCTCAGAAATTCTGAGGTCGAAGATGGTGGAGGAAAGGCAGTGAGCCCTTGAACTCATGACACGATCACTCCAAAAAACATCCAAATAACACCATAGGAAAATGCCTGGAGCAGCAAAACTCACAGAAGAATGTGCTGAAATCATCTTCTAACCAAGAACGGCTTGGAAGGTCAGAAGGAGGGAGCTTCTGTGCTGATACAGGAGTCAAGCCCAACCCCACAGTCACCCTGACGCAGATCCAGTCTCAAGAAGGCCTCACCAGAGAAGGAGACCCCCCCAGAGCTTCTGAATCAGCTGAAGTACCCGTGTCATCTAGAACTAAGCTCACAGTCTGGTGAGAGGGCTGAGCCCTGGGCAGGGGGGAGACTACAGGGGTCTATGCTGGTGCTGAGTCAGAACTTGGATTTTTCACCCCTGCTGAGAACCAGGAGGTAGGCTTGAGTAGCAGTGGCCCAGGTGAGAGAGGGGCACAGGCTCATCAGAGCTGACAACCACAACACACAAAGCTGGTTGATTAGCAGGTTGGTCTGGGGTCATCTAAGGACCAGGGAACAGGCCAGGCTAGTGAAGAACCTGATCCTCCTTAAATCAAACCACCTGGGACTTCTGAAGCTTGGGATACTGCAACCTGGAAATGGTGCCCCACTTTAAGGAGCTAAAAGTCAAGTAAAAGAAAGGAATTCTGAGGTCACTAGTTTTAGCAGCAAGGAACTATAAAAGATTCGCCGCTCTCTTTCTCAGCCTCTTTTGCAGCAGGGGAGGGAGTGGAGAAGATCAAGGCCTCATGGTTACTACTAGACCTAGAAGAAGCTTTCTTAACTCAATCTGGTTAAGATTAATGTCTGCTTTTCTTTGAGAGAGACCAAAAGAGGACATTCATAATTACCAGTCCCTGCCTCAATAATGAAAAGATGTAAAAATACTATGGTCAATGGGTGCTGAGCCAAGATCATGCCAAAAAACTCCAAATAATGCCCTAAGACAATTCCTGGAGCAGCAGAACCCACAAAAGGATGGAGTGAGACCATTTTTCAGCCAAAGATAGCTTAGAAGGTCGGCAGGAAAGGACTGTTGTACCAGGATGAGAGTAAAGCACAGCCCAGTGGCTGCATAAGCAGATCCAGCCCCAGGCTGACCGCACCAGAGAAAGAGACCCCCAGATTCTCTGAATTGGCTGCAGCAGCAGCTTCTTCTGAAACTAAGCTCATGGTCTGGTGAGAGGGCTGAGTGGTTGGCCAGGGAGAGATTACAGGGGTCTCTGTTGGCACTGAAGTAGAACTCAGTTGTTTCCCTTGCTAGGAATCAAGAAGCAGTATTGAGTGGCAGACCCAAGTGGGAGAGGGGTGCAGGCTTGCCCAGAGCTAGCAACCACAGTGAAACAGACTTTCATTTCTGGGTTAAAGAGAAAGTAGGGCCGGGGTTATTTACAGATCAGAGTACAGGCCAGGTGAGTGGAGAACCTGCCTCTCCTTAAATCCTACCACCTGGGACCCCCTGAAGATTGGGACAGTGAGTGCTGGAAGCAGTTTCCCACTTTAAGAAAGACTTAAGTGGCAACTAGGTGGTGCAGTGGATAAAGCACTGGCCCTGGATTCAGGAGTTCACTTGCTAGCTGTGTGACCCTGGACAAGTCACTTAACCCTCATTGCTCTGTGCAAAAAAAAGAAAAGAGAAGAAAAAGAAAAAAAAGAACAACTTAAAAGTCAAGAAATAGGCTAGGAACATGAACAGACAGAAAAAAATGCAGACCATAGAAAGTTTTTTTGGTGACAAGGAAGATCAAAATACACCCTCAGAAAATGATAACAAAGTCAAAACTCCTACATCCAAAGCTTCCAAGAAAAATATGAATTGGTTTCAGGCCATAGAAGCACTCAAAAAGGACTTTGAAAAGAAAGTAAAAGAGGTAGAGGGAACAAAATGGAAAGAGAAATGAGAATGATGCCAAAAAATCATGAAAAAAAGTCAACAGCTTGAAAAGTCAAATGGAAAAGCTCTCTGAAGAAAATAATTGCTTAAGAATTAGGATTGAACAAATGGAAGCTAATGACTTTATGAGAAATCAAGACACAATAAAGCAAATCCAAATGAATGAAAAAATAGAGGGCAATATGAAATATCACCTTGGAAAAACAGCTGACCTGGAAAATAGATCCAGGAGAGATAATGTGAAAATTATTGGACTACCTAAAAACCATGATCAAAAAAAGAGCTTAGAGAACATCTTCCAAGAGATTGTCAGGGAAAACTGCCCTGATATTCTAGTAGCAGAAGGCAAAATAGAAGTTGAAAGAATCCACCAATCACCTACTGAAAGAGATCCCAAAATGAAAACTTCCAGGAATATTATAGCCAAATTCCAGAGCTCCCAGGTAAAGGAGAAAATATTGCAAGCAGCCAGAAAGAAACAATTCAAGTACTGTGGAGCTACAGTCAGGATAACACAAGATCTAGCAGCTTCTACATTAAAGTATCAGAGGGTATGGAATATGATATTCTGGAGGTCAAAGGAACTGGGATTATAACCAAAAACCACCTACCCAGTGAAACTGAGTATAATCTTTCAGAGGGGGAAATGGGACTTCAATGAAAAAGAGGACTTCCAGGCATTCTTGATGAAAAGACCTGAACTCAATAGAAAATTTGGCTTTCAAATACAAGACCCTAGAGAAGTATAAAAAGGTAAACAGGAAAAAGAAATCATGAGAGAGGTTAAAAGATTAAACTGTTTACATTCCTACATGGGGAGATGATACTTCTAACTCATAAGAACTTTCTCAGTATTAGGACAACTGAAAGGAATCAATTTAGACAGAGGACACAGGTGGGAAATGATTACGAAGGAATGGTATCTGTAAAGCATTTATTTTTTATCTTTTTTGTGGGGCAGTCAGGGTAGGGTGGCATGCCCAGGGTCCAGCAGCTGGTGAGTGGCTTGTGTCTGAGACCAGATTTGGGCTCAGATCCTCCTAGGTCCAGGGTGGGTACTTTGTCCACTGTGTCACCTAGCTGCCCCATGATGACATCTTTAAAATAAAATTAAGGGGTGAGAGGATTGCACTGGGAGAAAGGGAAAGGGAGAGGTAGAATGGAGTGAAGTATCTCACATAAAAGAAGAAAAAGTTTATGGAGTGGAGGGGTTGGAGGAGGAGTGGGGGAGTGAATAAGCCTTACTCTCATCAGAACTGGCTCAAAAAGGAAATAACATACACACTCAAGTGGGTATAGTAATATATCTTGCCCTGCAGGGAAGTGGGAAGGGAAGAGGATAATGGGGGAGGGGTGATGGGAAGGCAGATTTGGGGAGAGGCAGTCAGAAGTAAAACACTTTTGAAGAGGGAAAGGGCAAAAGAAGATAGAAAATAGAGTAAATATGGGGAGCAAATAGGATAGAGGGAAACACAGTTAGCAATAGTAACTGGGGAAATTTTTTTTAAAAATAGTAACTAGGGGAAAATTTGAAGCAGAGGCAAGAGCAATGTAAGATGAGGATGGTGGTGGTGGTGGTGGTGATGATGGTAGTGGTACTTAACTTTGCTTGGCTATTGTGAACCAAATTTTTGTCAGGTATAAGGTACTATATAAATCTTAGCTATTATTGTTGCAATAATCAACCTCATGGGTGTTTTATAAGGAAATATCCCTTTAAAGTGCTATTTAAATGTAGTTTACTTTAAAAAAAAATGAGCAGGATGCTATCAGAAAAACCTAGAAAGAATTACATGAGCTGATGCAAAGTGAAATATACTGTCTACAAAATAACAGCAATATTGTAAGATGATCTGATGTGAATGACAGTTATTTTCAGCAATGCAATGATCCAAGACAACTCTGAAGGACTTATAAAAAATGCAATCCATCTACAGAGAAAGAACTGATGGTATCTGAATACAGATGGAAGTATATTTTGTTGTTGTTAGTTCCTTTTTCAAAAGTTTTTTTTTGTCTGCTGTGTTTTGCATGACTGCACATGTATGACTTATATTGAATTACTTGAGTTCTTAAGGTGGGGATAGGGAGAAAGGAATAGAATTTAGAACACAAAGTTTTAAAAATCGATGTTACAATTTGTTTTTACATGTAAGGTGGGGGAAAATTCTAAATAAAAAAAATAAATTTTAAAAAATACTATGGTCAAAATACTAGTGAAACTGTCAAAAAAGAAATATAGGGGGAAAAAATTGTAATGCCCCAACTGACCTTGCAAACATAACCTTACCCCTCCACCCCCCATTCCAAGGGGGAAAAAATTACAAATCTAAAGAAATAAACTGTTTTATTCTTTAATTTTTTTTTTTGGCAGGGCAATTGGGGGTTAAGTGACTTGCCCAGGGTCACACAGCTAGTAAGTGTCATGTGTCTGAGGCCGGATTTGAACTCAGGTACTCCTGAATCCAGGGCCAGTGCTTTATCCACTGCGCCACCTAGCTGCCCTCTTTAAATTCTTTAAATAAATTTAAATAAATAATGAAAATAATAAACAACAAATGATCAAAGAAAAAACTTCCTAATAGAGCTGACCAAAAAATGGAATGGACTGCCTCAAGTGGAGATATTCAAGTGGAATCACATATTACTATTCACATGAGATGTTGTATAGAGGATTCTTCCAGGTGCATTGGTGGATTAAAGGCTCTTATAGGTTCCTCCCAACTTGGAAATTCTTGGATTCTTAGTTACCTGCCATTAGACATGCTTGAATTAGCCAACATCCCTCCTTAAATGTGCTGCCCTGAATTTATTAATTCATTTATTTACTTATTTATTTGTTTCTCTTTCTTTCTTTCTTTTGGTGACCTGAATTTAAGAACAATATTCCACTTGTATGTTGGCATGGTAGCATAAAAGCATATAATAGCACATTATTGCTTCCCTTGTTCTGAACATTATGTCTCTGTTAGTGTAACCTAAGACTGTTATTAATTTTTTGACTGCCATGTCACATTGTTGACTCTTTACCAAGTAAGACATTTACTAAATCCCAGAGATCTCTTTCATATTATTCCCTCATCCTAGTCTTGGGTGGTTGTTTTTGTTTATTTTTTTTTAACCCAAACTTAGATCTTTATCCCCATTAAATTTCATTTTATTGTAATTGGTACAGCATTTTAATCTGTTGAGGTGTTTTTGACATGTAATTTCTATTCTTCAATGTATTAGCTATCCCTCTGAGAGGGACATTTACCAAATAATAAAATTTGATATGCATATCATCTATACCTTCATCCAAGCCATTAATATATTGAATACAACAGAGCCAATGAGAAGACTGAGGAACACTTCAGAAGAGTTTTTTCTCCTTGTTGGCAACTATTAATCATTCCTATTTTTGTCTAGTTATTCAACCAATTTTGAACCTACCTGACTATATTTTCCCTTGGCCCACATCTCCATTTTGTCCACAGAGATATCATAAGGAATTTAGTTAAATGGTTTACTGAAATGCAGGTAATTCTTTATATGTGGCATTTTCCTGATCAACTAGTCTAGCAATCCTGTCAACAAAAAAGGAAATGGGACTAATCTGGCATGATTTATTCTTTTGTTTGTTTGTTTGTTTTTTAGTGAGGCAATTGGGATTAAGTGACTTGCCCAGGGTCGCACAGCTAGTAAGTGTTAAGTGTCTGAGGCCGGATTTGAACTCAGGTACTCCTGACTCCAGGGCCGGTGCTCTATCCACTGTGCCATCTAGCTGCCCCTTTAATGTCTTTTATGGTTCTAACACTCTGAAATTCTCATTTGTTTGTGGTTAGTCTCAACTCATTCTGAATTTTTGCATTCCTGACATCATCCTTAGAGCCCCATGAAATTCTTTTAGATTAATCATCAGTTATCTGCTCTTGCTAAATTGTTCAATTCATTCCCTAAGTATCCACATCAATCTTTTTAGACATCTTCCCATTTTCTCTTGCCAGAAAAGTTTGTGTCATCAGCTTTATACTAGAGAGCATCTTAAACTAACTTCCCCTATAAAATTTTAAGTCACAGAATCCTATTTTTTTCTACAATCTGAAATCTGCCCTCCAAAAATCTTGGGCGTACATCAAACCATGGTCAACTTTTCTCTCCATTTCTATCACAAATTCTGATACACCAGAGTCACTTCAATCCAAGCTTTCCATCATTTCTAATTTAGCACCTAACTCCTTCTTTACTTGTTAGAATGAGGGGTCCTTTATCATTTCCTCCATCTTTCAAAGGATAAGATTTTCATTAAGGCCTCCAAATTTGGCAGTCAAAATTTTGAGGAAGCAGAGATTTAATTTTTAACTTTTAGTGCATATCCTTATAGTTGGGGTTTCCCTCCAATACAATATGATGTGATTGCTTTCCAGAATTTATCATTTATTTCCTCTATTCCCCCTACCATAAACACCTTAATCTTTACTATTTCATGGTGGCCAGGTCTCCGCACTCCCAAACTTGGATTTCTTCACATCGATATTATTTTCTCAGAATCCAAAGCTAGACCTTTTATCTTCTCTATAGCAGTCATGAGTCTAGTCCAAAGTTACATTCTGGGCAGCTAGGTGGCACAGTGGATAAAGCACAGGCCCTGGATTCAGGAGGACCTGAATTCAAATCCAACCTCAGACACTTGATACTTACTAGCTGTGTGACCTTAGGAAAGTCACTTAACTCTCATTGCCCCGTGCACACACACACACAAAAAATAATAATAAGTTACATTCTACCAAATCACATCACCTAGGTCAAATTACCTCATTCCATTAAAATCTCAAAGAGCTTTGGGTAGGTGAGAACAATTTGTTCCAACAGTTAGCCATCAAAGACAGCAAGGTCATCCATTGTATCCCAGACCATCACCAGCCATCTTCCCACTGGGCTCTGATGATTCTGGAAGAGAGGAGGAGGCTGACAACTTTGTGCAACTTTGTCTCACTTAAATGCAATTCACACACTAGTTAAGACATCACCACGATGTCACTGGTACTCTTCTAAAATGAAGGACCAACAACAAATAGCTTTATTCTCTATATTCTAGGCATTTGTGTGTAGCTGTTTGAGGCTTTTTGTATTGTTAATAGCCCTCTTCTTGAATATCTTCTCCTGTTGAACCACTCTCATGGCACTGATAGTTTATTTGCTGGGGAATTCTACATCCAAGCTGGCAGTTTACAAATGCTCTGCAGAAGTACTGAGTGCTATGGTTACCAGAGAATCCAAGACCTTCCTGCTTGCTACACAGCAGGGCCACACTCATTGTGTAAGGGTAGGTGGTTTCATGTATCTACCCGAAATGAATTCCGAGACCCTACCTCCTTTTTTTTTTTCCTTTGGTGAGGCTAAGTGACTTGCCCAGGGTCACACAGCTAGTACGTGTCAAGTGTCTGAGGCCGGATTTGAACTCAGGTCCTCATGAATCCAAGGCCAGTGCTCTATCCACTGTGCCACCTAGCTGCCCCCTACCTCCTTTTGAATGTTTTGCATTTCAATGGGTAGTACTCATATGACCTTGGCATAATGGAGCTGGCTCCCCACTAGAGATGCACAAGTTGGAATTCTTCATAAAGTACATTTATTCTTGGCATAGACTCAAGAAGTAAATGAACGGGGCGGCTAGGTGGCGCAGTGGATAAAGCACCAGCCCTGGATTCAGGAGTACCTAAGTTCAAATCCGGCCTCAGACACTTGACACTTACTAGCTGTGTGACCCTGGGCAAGTCACTTAACCCCCATTGCCCCGCAAAAAAGAAAAAAAAGAAGAAGTAAATGAACGGGACTTAATAACAAGAAGACTGCATAACAATGAACATCTACCAAGTAACTGTTAGGTCTACTACTCTCCAAGACCTGGGAAATCCCTTAGACATAGGATTAATTTGGACCCAGGAGTTGTAGGATTTATTGTTTAAGTTCTCCAATAAATAAGGCCAGGAGTACAATATAGTTCCCTTAGGAGGTTTGACTCACACTTCCCTTAGGACCCAACCTCACATGAATATGCAAAAATCCTGGAGTCAGGGTCCTGGCTCACTCAAGGCATGAAATGTAGAATTTAGGAAGGCTGGTACTTCCCTGTCTTTGTAGTCTAGTCACTGGGAAGAGTCTCTGGCTCCATCTGGCCACAGCTAACCCATCACAGAATGAATAGAATTGACAGTCCCCAGGAAATACTTTCATCCCATGCACTCCCTTTCAAAACTCTGCTACCACTGCATCACATCACTTCCTTACTGCTCCAGCTAGACCTTGAAGCAAGAGATATGTCAGTTACACAGTGAGAAGGTGTTTCATGTGAATTACTGATCCTTTCCACTGTGTCTTCTTCCTATGGCATACCAGGCACTATTTCCTTTTTCTTCCTCCCTCTCCATTTCTGGTTTAAAGTACTCTTGATCAGACCTGCAAGTCTCTAGGATTTTACTGGCCTTCATCTTATGCACTCCATCACTAGCCAAAAATCTCTCATAACAATATCTAAAGTCATGGTCCAGAAATTCAAATCTTGTTCTCTGATATCATCGAAATGTTTTTTTCTATTTTAAAATTTTCGTTTGTTATTCTGAAATTGACAGACACTAACAAACATGAATGTTTCCATATACACAGGACAAAAAAACCCCAACAACCTATATATCTCTATCATGTGCAGGTTTATTAAAAGTATGCAATAGGGCAGCTAGGTGGTACAGTGGATAGAACATCGGCCCTGGAATCAGGAGGACCTGAGTTCAAATCCAGCCTCAGACACTTGAAACTTACTAGTTGTGTGACTCTGGGCAAGTCACTTAACCCCAATTGCCTCACCAAAAAAAATAAAAAGTATACAATAAATGCATGAGTTCCAAAGTTGTTCTGCCTATGACACCACCTTATTAATTATCTGTTGACTTCCCAACCCTTCCCCCTTTCTTTTGAAACCTTCCCTTCAGTTCAGCCATAATGAAAACACCATTTGTCTTAAATTCTTTGTCTGGGATTCCATTAATCTCTAACAATGTTTTCTACCTCTCATTGGCTGTGCAGAGAGGCCAGAGCTCCTGGCCAGTCAACCGCCCCTATTCGAATTCTCGTCTTCACGCGCCCAATCAGGTCAGGCGCCGGGGAGGACCTCACAAGCCGCTCCTGCTCAGTTTCACACAGATGAATCATCCCAAGTGTGTATTAATCCTCTAGTTTGACAAAATTTCAGGAGGCTTTTCATCATGTTCCAGATAGACTCCATAGGAAGTCAGCATACCTCCTGACTATCCTTGTCAGGCTAACTTAAGGACGACCCACTTCTGCAGCTCTTAGCCAGGAGTTAGTCATTGTCATGACTCTATTTTACTTCTTTCTGGGACTAAGCCATGAAGGTCTTTTCTCCTGATGACTCCAGAGGCTCCTCTTCATTATTCTTTGGAGCTAAAGAATCTCAGACCTAGTACCTTATTCCAAAGGTTCAATGTCTTCTCTTCACCTTCTACTCTCCAACCTGCTGAGACAAGTTTGAATTCACCTTGAATTGATTCTTTCTCCTTGATTTTCCTGTGGAAGCACTTCTTTCCTTCTAAGGAACACTTCTTGCCTCTTTGCTGTTCTAACCATAGTTCATCTCCCTCCCTCCAGTTAAACTCCTAGAGGGTAGGCACTAGGTTTTTTTTGTCTTTGTATCCAACGCTTAGTGCTTAAAGTTTGTGGAATTGAATAGAATATTTCTCAATGAGGACTTCTCTCATCTGCCACCTAGAAATGATCTTTCCTTCCTCTGCAAACCCTGATCACTTTGTATCTCTCCTCTTACCCTGCTCACCTCTTATATGGAATTAAACCCTTGAGCCAGGTAGGTAGTACAGTGGCTAGTGTTGAAGTTGGAGTCAGAAAGACCTGAATTTGAATCCTGCCTCAGACACTTACTGTGTGACCCTGGGCAAGTCATAACCTCTCTCAGTCTCAGTCTTCTCATCTGTAAAATGGGGATAGCATCTGCCTCCCAGGGTTGTTTTTAGGATCCAGTGAGATAACTTATGTATCCTCTACCAGACTAAGAGCTTCTCAAGACAGGGCCTATGTTTCATTCATCTATCTTTCCTTCACAATAGCTCATCACAAACCCTATCAGTAAAGGTGTAAAGTATGTCCAACATGCCCATATTTATGTTTTGCAGTAAATTTCATTTAAACCAGTCAAAGTCTGTTCTGATGTTGTAGCTTTTAGCAATTGTTTCTTTTTTTTCTCTGATAAGGTTTTTGTTTTATAACTTTATTTGTTTAATGTTAATAGTATTTTATTTTTCCAGATACATGTAAAAATAGTTTTCAACATTCATTTTTTTGTTTTTATGTGTGAGGCAATTGGAGTAAAGTGACTTGCCCAGGGTCACACAGCCAAGTCATCTAGCTGCCCCCAACATTCATTTTTATAAGATTTTGAGTTCCAAATTTCTCTCCCTCCCTTCCCTTCTCCCCCTCTTCAAGACAGCAAGCAATGTGATGTAGGCTATATATGTACAATCACATTAAACATATTTCTACATTAGTCATGTTGTGAAAGAAGAATCAAAACAAATGGGAAAAACAGAAAGAAAGAGAGAGAGAGAAAGAAAGAAAGAAAGAAAGGAAGAAAGAAAGAAAGAAAGAAAGAAAGAAAGAAAGAAAGAAAGAAAGAAAGAAAGAAAGAAAGAAAGAAAGAAAGAAAGAAAGAAAGAAAGAAAGAAAGAAAAGTAAAAATAGTATGGTTCAATCTGCATTTAGATTCCACAGTTCTTGATGTGGAGAACATTTTCCATCATGAGCTCTTTGGAATTGTCTTGGATCATTGAATTGCTGAGAAGAGCTAAATCTATCACAGTGGATCATTACACAATGTTGCTGTTACTGTGTACAATGTTCTCCTAATTCTGCTCACTTTCACTCTTCCACTCAAGTCTTTCCAGGATTTTCTGAAATCTGCCTGCTCATCATTTCTTACAGCACAATAGTATTCCATTACATTCATATACCACAACTTGTTCAGCCATTCGCCATTTGATAGGCATCTCCTCCATTTCCAATTCTTTGCCACCACAGAGAGCTGCTATAAATATTTTTGTACATGTGGATACTTTTCCCTTTTTTATGATCTCTTTGGGATACAGACCTATTAGTGGTATTACTGGGTCAAAGGGTATGCACATGAACTGTGATAGACTTAACTCTTCTCAGCAATACAATGATCCAAGACAGCTCCAGAGGACTCATGATGGAAGGTGTTCTCCACATCCAGAAAAAAGAAATGTGGATTCTAAATGCAGATTGAACCATGCTATTTTTACTTTTTTTTTAGGTTTTCCCCTTTTGTTCTTATTCTTCTTTCACTACATGACTAATCCATAAATATGTTTAATGTGATTGTACATATATAACCTATATCAGATTGCTTTATGTCTTGGGATGGGGGGAAGGAAGAGAGGGAGGGAGATAGGTTTGGAACTAAAAATCTTATGAAAATATGTTGAAAACTATCTTTACATATAACTGGAAAATCATAAAATAGTTTTGTGATTTAAAAATCAAACAAACAAAAAGGGTATGCACAGCCCCATAGCCCTTTGGACATAGTTCCAAATTGTTCTCCAGAATGGTTGGATCAGTTCACAACTCCACCAACAATCCATCAGTGTTCCAATTTTTCCACATCTTCTCCAACATTTATTATTTTCCTTTTTTGTCATATTGCCCAGTCTGATACATGTGAGGTGTTGTTTTAATAGCACCTGTTTCTTTACAAGTAAAGGCTTAGGTACCATCTGTTGTAATTTCCAAGTATAACATGGAAGCTGGAAAATGTATTGGGCATACTTCAGCTACAAATTGACTAGAGATTTCTAAGGCACTGATAATAAAGGGACATTTTGCATGTCACTCAAAAGACTGGTCTATAAATACTTGGTAATATTCCCTGCTAGGATTTGGAACTATGCCCAAAGGGCTATAAAACTGTGCATACCCTTTGATCCAGGAATACCAGTGCTAGGTTTATATCCCAAAGACATGGTCAAAAAAGAGAAAAAGACCTTTTTGTACAAAAATATTTATAGCAGCTCTTTTTGTGGAGCTATGAATTGGAAATCAAAGGAATGCCCATCCATTGGGGAATGGCTAAACTGTGTATATGATGGTGGTGGAATATTATTACCATGCTATAAGAAATGACAAGCAGGATGACTTCAGAAAGGCCTGGAAAGACATGCATGAAATGATGTATAGTGAAGTGAACAGAAGCAAGAGAACATTGTACACAGAGACAGCAATATTGTTTGATGAAGAACTGTGAATGACTTGACTATGCTCTACAATACAATGATCCAAGACAACCCCAAAGGACTATTGATGAAACATACTATCTATCTCCAAAGAAAGAACTGATATTGATAGTACACAGGCTGAAGCATGCTATTTTTCACTTTCATTTTTTTCTTTTATTCAAGTTTTCTTGTACAAAATGACTACTATGGTAATGTTTTACATAATTGTACGTGTATAACCCATATCTGATTGCTTACAGCTTCAAGGAAGGGTTAGGGGAGGGAGGGAAAGAGGGATAAAAATTGGAACCCCAAACTATAAATAAAAATGTTTATTACAAAAAATAGATATATTCCCTGCTAGCCCCTCTGTGATTTCCAGGGAATACTGTTTCAATACCATAGCCTAGAAAGCAAGCCAATCATTAGCATACATGATATAGATGATAAAATAAAATTGTAGTCCTAATAGAATCCTAAGTCATCTGATCTATGGAATGACATTAAGAATTACTAGGGTGGCCCAAGAGTTTGGCAGGAGAGGTGGTGAAAGGGGTCTCCAACCTGTCCACAGTGTGGATGCTCAATCATTGCTGGGCTCTGGGTCTTCTCAACAAGTGGCTAACATGCAAGTCCTTTCATTTCAAGGTTGTGCTCTTGGGAAAGGGATGGCATATCAAAAAGATGTGATTTGGCATCAAATTAATGAGGAAGAGACCAAGTCAAGGAAAAACCAGGACACTGAGACCAAGGGAGAAGACAGTATTAGGAGGGGGAGGTCAACAATATTGAATATAGAAGTCAAGGAAGTCATGAAGACTGAGAAAAATGCCTCTGAATTTTCCTAGGAGGAGGTCATTTGCAACCCTTCAGACCAGTTTCAGTGGTGTGGCAGAAGCCAAATTATGAAAAACAAAGCGGTAGGGACACCTAAAGTAGATCACTCTTTTTGGAGTTGGGGGGTAGGGGGGCGGAGAAGATGGATGGATTTTTAGGGATTTGGAAGAGGCCTATCTCTATTCAGGTTTCGAATCAGAGGAAGGTGCCAGTGTTAAGGAAGAATTGAAGATTGGAGAGAATGGTTGGCAGTGTGGGGTCAGTGGGATCAAGGAGAGGATTCTGTTAAGAGCTGCAAAAGGTCCAAGATTCTCCCTTTATGAGGAGGGCACCGAGGACTCCAGAGGTGCAGGGACTCGGCCAAGGTCACCGCGTCACGTCCGAGGTGACTCCAATTCCAGAGCGCTCAGCCCGGAAAGTTTGCGTGAGTGGGGGGCGCCGTGGAGGACACTGGTATGGAGGTTCCACGATCCGGTCTAGTGAGGTAAGAGCGTCAGAATACAAGTCAATTTCGCCCCCTCCCACTCCCGCAGCATCCCACTCCGGTCCCGCCCCACCCCCCGCGCCAACGCTCCGCCCCGCCCCCTCCGCGAGCCCTCAGCTGCGGCTGTGCAGAGAGGCCAGAGCTCTTGGCCAGTCAACCGCCCCTATTCGAATTCGCGTCTTCACGCGCCCAATCAGAGGGCCCGGCGCCGCGGGGAGGACCTCGCGAGCCGCTCCTGCTCAGTGCCAGCGCCTACCGCCGGCGCCCCGAGCCAGCCAATGAAGACGCCTGCTGTGTTTGAAAAAAAGGGCGCGAGGCGGGGGGCGGAGCCTGAAGCTTTGAGAGGGCGGCACGCGCGGCTCTGCCCAGGACAGGGCTTGCTGAGGACGCTCGGAGTAGGTGTTGGCGGCGGCGCAGCAGCAGCAGTAGCAGCAGCAACAGCAACGGCAACAGCAGCTATGAGGGTCCGCGGCGGGGGTGAGTGACCGAGCGAACCTTTGAAACCCGGGGCTGGACGAGGACGCTGCAGACCGGGAGGACCCTCCTTGGGCTCGGGGTTCGCAGCTGCCCACTCTGTGCTTTTCTGAAAGGGCTTCGACCCCTTTGCTCTGTGTGGACGCTGTACGTCCTCCTAAACAAGGCTCCCCAATAACTGCTCTTGTGCTCCCTCCCACTAATTGCAGGACCCCCGCACACCCCGCGTAGCTGGAAAGGGATCTGGTCCAGCCCAGCCTTCCCCCCTCATTTTACACTGTGAGAAGCCGTGGCACCAAGATGTGAACTGACCCGCCATCATCTGATAGATAGATAGGGGCAAGAGCAGGACATGAACTCGGGCTCTCCGACTTCACATCCCGCACTGCCTCCCCCACAAGCGTTCTCGCTCCCAGCCGTGGATCGGGGGCATCGAGCATCCGCTTCTTTAAAGGGCTGCGGCCTCTGTCCAGGTGCCTACCTATTGTGGGCGGCTCTTTGGCTGCCCTTTCAGAGAGGCCTTTTAAATGAACAAAACATCCTAATTTTCAAAGCCCCAATTAAATGGAAAGGAAAAGGTAGACCCCGAAGGTTTCTTAACTGGTAGATTTTCTTTGACTACTAGACCCAACCTTCAGAGCAGTCTGTCCCTAAGAAACGTTGCTGCCTTTGCTTCAAGGTTAGGTTGGAAAGAACAGGTTTGAATTATCTGACGATTGAGGGGTTGTTTGTAAAAAGTAAGTGATATCAATTTAGAACCGAAAAGGATCTCGGGGCTCAGTTTGTCCAAATTCCTCTTTACAGCTGAGAAAACTAAGTAAGGTAAGTAATTTGCTCAGGATCGCACAGTTAAACTATGGTAAGGCCAGCAGCTTGCTGCTGGGGTTAAGGGCAAGCTTATAGTAGAGGCAGGAGAGAAGGGAAAAAGAGAGAGAGAGAAAACAAGAGAAAAGAAAGAAGTAGGCAGAAGAGCAAGGAAGAGTGAGAAGAGGCTGTGAGGAAAGAAGGATTCCTAAGAGTACCCAGAGGGCTCCTGGCTTTTAACACCAAAACTATTTTTTTACTTTTTTTTTTTTTTTGGATGCAGTTCTCATTGGGATAGGAAACTCCTACCAGTATTGGTACTACCTCTACAACTTATAGTCATAGAGAATTTCCTAGAACACTTGAGAGGAATAATTGCACAGGCTCACACATCCAAGATACAGGATTTAAACCCAAGTCTCTATCCACTATTCCACACTCTGGTTAACGTACCTTAACCTTTTCTTCAGTCAGACAGTAAAAACTTATTAAGCAATCTACTATGTCCAGGTACTGTGCTAAGCACTGGAGATCCAAAAGATAGTCTGCCCTCAAGGAGCTCACAGTCTAATGGGTGAGGCAACATGCAACAAATATTGTACATACAAACAAGCCCAATATAGGATAGGTAGGAGATAAGACTGGAAAGGAGTGGGGGGGGGGGGGCAAAAGCTAGATTACAAAGGGCTTTGAACACCATACAGGATATTGTATTTGATCCTGGAGATGTGATAGAGAACTGCTGGAATCTTTCGATGAAGGAGCCATGATCAGAGTATTGATTTAGATCATTGCTTTGGCAGCTGAATGAAAATTGGACTGGAGAGAGGAAAGACTTGAGGCGTGCAGAATGAAGCAGGCTATTGCAGTAGTCTAGGTACAAAGCAGTAGCAGTATCAGAAGTGAAATTGAAATGCCTTGTCAACAGATTGGATACTAGGGATGGGGTTGTAGAGAGTGAGAAGTTGAGGACATTTAGGTTTTGAGACTGGGAGAATGATGGTGCCTTCAACAGTAATGGGGAAGTTTGAAAGTAGGGAGGATTTAGTGGGCCAAGATAATGAGTTCAGTTTCAAACATGTGGAGTTTAAGATGTCTACTGAAACTTACTAGCTGTGTGACCCTGGGCAAGTCACTTAACCCCAATTGCCTCACTTAAAAAAAAAAAGAGATGTCTACTGAACATCCAGTTGGAGATGTCTGAAAGGCAGGTGGAGATTTAAGATTGGAGGTCGGTCAGGAAAGAGGTTATGACTGGGTAGGTAGATTTGAAAATCATCAGAATAAAGATGATAATTAAATCCTGATGAGACCACCAGGTGAAATAAGAGAGAGAGAGGAGAAGGCAGCCCTGGACAGAGTCCTGTAGGATACCCAGTTTGTGGGCATGACTTGGACGAAGAAGAGTAGTCAAATAGGTAAGAGGGGAACCAGGAGAGAAAATGTGTATTGTGTCAGGAAAAGCTAGAGAAAAGAGGGTGACCAACAGTGTCAATGATGCAGACAGGTAGAGAAGAATGGTGATTGAGAAACGATATCTGGGGAGAGCAATTTCAGTGGAATAATGAGTCTGGAAGCCAGATTGTACAGTTAAGAAGAAAGTAAGAAAAGAGGAAGTGGAGGTAGCAGTTGTAGATAACCTTCTCAAGGGATTTAGCCACAGAGTGCAGAAAAGATAAAGGAAAAGAGATGGGGTGGAAGAATCAAGTGTGGGTTTTTTGAGGATGAAGGAGATGTGGTTGTGTTTGTAGGCAAAAGGGAAGGAGTCAGTAGACAGGGAGAGATTGAAAATAAGCGAGAGAGTGGTATGACCCGCTGGAAAAGAAGGGATAAAATGGGATGGCTTGTGCAGAAAGAGGGGGTTAGCCTTGTCAAAGAGAAGGAGCACTTCTTTGTGTGAGACCGAGGTGAAGGAGGAGATCATTGCAGAAGATGACTGAATGATGGGAGAAAAGGGAGCTCTCAGAAAATGGACTCAATACTTTCAGGAAAATAGGAGGCAAGAGTGGGAGGGGGAGCCATGGGATGTTTGAGGAGGGATGGAAGGGTTTGGAAGAGCCACTGTGGAGAGTGAGTTAATAAGGGAGATGGTGGAAGGATTACTTAGCAGCAGTGAGTGCCCAGTAGAAGTGATGGAATATAGATTTGTAGCAGACCCGGTCAGAAGGGTCACATGATTTTCTCCACCTTCATTCAGCAGTGCATATGGGTGGGAGCAAAGGCAATAGCAGATAGTGGGAGGGCACAATTGGCAATATGATAAGGGAGTCAGGAACTCTGAAGAGGACACTGTAGAGTTGAACTGGTTTACCCAAGAGTCCAGATGAGAAAAAGAGAAGATATTGACTATTGCAGGGGAGGTGGCCTAGAGAGAAATGAACAGTCAAGGGATTGGCAGTCACGGTGTTGCTAGAAAGCAGGGTTTGCTGTGGGAAAGCAAAAAGAAAGAGTATGGTCAGATAAGGGAATTTCTTGACTCCAGGTAATTGGTAAGTATATCACCTGCTGTACTATAATGCAGTGAGATTAATGGGAACTTTTTTCTCCTGTGTGACAACAACATTTTGTGTATTTTTAGTTTGTTAGCTTTTTTTGTGTGTTCTGTCATTCTGTTAACCTGTAGCAATCCACATACCCTTCTAATCTCTGGTCATGTTAATTAAACTTGTTAAAATTGTGTCTGGAAGGTAGGATAGAGCACTGAGCCTGGAGTCAGGAAGACCTGGGTTCAAATCCAGCCTCAGAGACTTATTAGCTATGTGTTCTTGGGCAAGTCACTTAACCGGATTGCCTCAGTTTCCTCATCTGTAAAATGAGCTGGAGAAGGAAATGGCAAACCACTCCACCATCTTTGCCAGAAAACCCCAAATAGCGTCAGGAAGAGTTGGACCCAACTGAACAATAAAAGTTGTGTCTATAGAATAAATAAGCTCATTAGGTGCCCAGGAATCTTTCTTATGACTAAGGTACTTGGATTTGGGGCCTCTATTTTTATGGTTCAGAGGCCTTTTCACAAACTTGTTCTCAGCTATATTTTAGAGAGGCAAAGTTCCTGTTAGATGAGGTATTACTGTTCTTTGCTTAAACACTTGTCCTTTTTTGACATTCTGAGATTTAAATGTCAATCTTTCTTTAAAATGTATTTCGTTGTGGCTTGTTTCTCACTTTACCATTCACTGACTTGTGGTATTGTTGTTGTTTTCAGTGATCCACTGTAGGTGCTCCAAATGCTTTTGCCTTCCTTCAAAGAGAAGAATAAAAAAGAGGCCCCGAGTCTTAACTTTACTGAGTCTCCCTGAAGATGTCCTCTTTCATATACTGAAATGGCTTCCTGCAGAAGATATCCTTGCCATCAGAGCTGTAAGTTACATTCATTAATTAGTGCATCAATGTATCTTACTGCTAAGTATCAGTTTCAAAACAAAACAAAACAAAACATTGACAATTACCATGTACAGAAAGTCAAAAAAACTCTAAGCCTTAATAAAATGGATACTGCTGAAATTCATATCAGTGTTTTACTAATTTATTATTACAGGGAAAGAGTCAGTGTAACAAACCTTAAAGATTCTTCTGTGTTGAATTGCACATTGACAGGTGACACAAAGCTGGGAACAATTCCTAACCTGTAGAATAGAAGTCAAGTTCTAAAAGGACACTGGCTGACTAGGACAATGTACCAAATCTTATGAGATGAAATTTAATAAGGGTAAATGTAAAGTGCTGTGCTTGGATATTTTTTTAAAATGCTATTTTTTTTCCAATTACATGTAAAGACAATTCTGACATTCGTTCTTTTAAAAATGTTGTGTTCCAAATTTTCTCCCTCCTTAAAACGGTAAGCAATTATATAGGTGATATGTATGCAATAAGGTAGACTTACTTCCACATTAGTAATGTTGTGAGAGAAGAAACCGACCAAAAGGGAAAACACACACACACACACACACACACACACACACACACACAAAGTGAAAATAGTATGCTTCAATCTACATTGAGACTCTATCGGTTCTCTCTCTGGATGTGAATAGCATTTTCCATCATGAGCCCCTTGGAATGTCTTGGATCATTGTGTTGCTGGGGAGACCTAAATTATTCATAGTTGATCATCACACAATGTTGCTGTTGCTATGTACAATATTCTCCTGATTCTGCTCACTTTACTTTGCATCAGTTCATGTAAATCTTTCTATGTTTTTCTGAATTCCTCCTGCTTGTCATTTGAATACCAAAATTTAACAGAGTGAGGGGAGGAGCTTGAAATCAGTTCTAACACAGAAGAATTGGAGGTTTCAGTGGAATGCAAGCCCAGTGAGCCAACTATGTATAGGAGGCAGGTGCAGTACGATAGAAAGGAGGCTGGATTTGAAAAGCACCATGGTTAAAACCCCAGTTCTGCCACTTACCACCTATGTGACCTTGGACAAGTTGCTTAATTTCTTTGGGTGTCAATTTCCTCATTTACAAAACTGGAAGGTTGGACCAAATGACCTCTAAGGTCTCTCCCAGGTCTAAAATATGATGTAATAACAACAATAATAATATTCCAAGTGTGACTTGGCAGCCAAAAAGCTAACACAATGTTAGGCTGCATTGAAAGATATATAGTGTCTAGAATAAGAGCGGTAATGATTCTGTTGTCGTCTACCGAGTTCAGACCACATCTGAGTTGTGTTCCGTTTGGGATGCCACATTTTAAGAACGACATTGACAAGGAAGACTAAGATGGTCAGGATAACTGCCATAGAAAGATCAACTGAAGAAACTGGGGGTGTTTAACCTTCAAAAGAAAATAATTCCTGCCTTTCAGTATTTGATTTTGGCTTTATGTAAGGATGATGGAATTACAAATTAATGGAAAGTTTCTTTGTTTTACAGATGTGGAAACTAAAGTTATAAAGCTTGCCCTTGGTCACAGGTAGTTAGCAGCAAAGTCAGGATTCAAGCTGAGGTCTCCTGACTCCCCATTCAGTATTCTTTCACCTCCATCCTACTCTTCCCTCCTTAAAGATTTCATAAAATTAGAATTGTCCGAAATCTTACTGGATTGTTTCTGAGGATTGTGATGTGTTCCCTATCACTAAAGTTCTTAAGACTGATGCTGGTTGGCCATTTGTGGAGGGTGTTGTAGATGAGATTTCTGAGCAGGTATGGGTTAAACTAGATGACCTCTGAAGTCTCTTCCAATTAAGTTTCTCTAATTATGCAACTGTGTATTTGAAGCTATCTAAAGTGTAGGGACTGATGAACCAATTCTGGTTTGCCCAGCCTTCTGAGGTAGTTCGTTGTAAAATGTGGTTGCCCTGGTGGTCAAGAAGTTTCTATTTATGTCTAGTTGAACTCAGTGTTATTCAAGCCCTCATCTCTTCAAGTTTTGCTTCCCTTAATAAATGGAAGTACTGTTAAGACTCTAAAATTACATTTCTCAAGCACAAATTCCACTCTTGACATTCAGAGCTGGGAGAAACTTTGGCAACATCCTTCTCTTCATTAAAAGATGAGGAGACTGAGAACTAGGGACTAGTGAATTGTCCATGGTAAATGCAGTGAGTTAATGGCAGAGCTGGGACCAGATGGAACCTAGACCTCCCAACTCCCAGGGCAAAGGTTGTTTTTGGTTTTGTTTTTGGGTTTTTTTGTTGGTGGTGGTTTTTGTTTTGTTGGGGTTTGGGGGGTTTTTTATGGTGCTCCTAATCACCTCCTCTCAGCCCATAACATATATTCAGACTTGTGGTATTTGAAAAACTTCACCTAGTAAATTGAAGTTGATGTGTCCACTTGACATCAAAGCAAATCACAATCCCTCCAAGTTTTAGTAGATGGTCCTTATGAGTTACTGTATTTCCTGATAGTATAGTGTCTGAGCTTCCCTGGACTTGTCCTTAGATTGCCAGTTTATAATCTATCACTGAGTTGATGGTTCAAGCCTTCCCTATTTTATAGGATCTGTAAGAGCTTGCACTCATTTAACTTTATAATTGTAAGATTTTGACTTTTCTCTTTGCCATTCTTTTAAGTTGTTTGTTAGAAGGAATATAAACTTTCCTGTTTTTCTACTTCTACAGCTCAACTCAAAAATGTATTCTCAAACTACAAATGTTATTCTTAACATTCAAAGCTGGAAGGAACATTGATCTAATCCCACATTTAATACAACTTGACACTAAATACAGTTTCAATGTTTTGTGCTATAAAATCTGTAATTGTTTCTAACCCACCTTCTTCCCTATCTTTTTTTTTTATTCAGACATCCTTTAAATTACATCCTTATATTTGTTTTTTGCCTCTTCATCATTTTTTTCTTTTCAAGTCCAACTATTTTCATTCAGTAATTTAACCAATACTGTACTGAGTGTGTTTTTCTCTCACTGTAAAAGCTCTTAGGTTATTAACTATTTAGGATCATGGGATTTAGAATTGGAAGCCATCTAGTCCAATCCCCTCATTTTACAGATGAGGAAACTGAGGCCCAGAGAGGGTAAGCAACCCAAATAGTTTTCAAGTGAAAATGTATACTTTTTAGTCTTTCCCCTCCCTCCTCCACCAACTCTGTCCACATCATTCCCTGTGCCTTGAACATCCACTCCCTCTTCCCTGCTCACATCTCTACCTTTTGAAAATTTGCACATCCTTTAAAGCCCAGTTTAAATGCTACCTCCTCCATAAAGCTTTTCCTGATAACCTCCTGCTTGCTACTCACAAATGATCTATTCTTTCTCTTATCACACATAGTATTTTGTACTTGTGTTCCTGGCATGTCCTCTATACACTCTGTGTGTGTGTGTGTGTGTGTGTGTGTGTGTGTGTGTGTGTGTTTTCATCTGTTTCTTCATATTTTATTGAATTCCTTTATGGCAGAGACATTTTCATTTTTTAAATCTTTGTTTCTTCAATGTCTTACACTTGCTAGACAATAAATATTAATTGAATTAAAAGGGACTGGGTCTTCATTATATTTGTATACCCCCCCACCCACCCAACATCCTTTATTTTGCAGATTCTAAATGCTTAATGAATTATGCTTGAATTAATTAAGAGTAAATTTATACTTTGTTTAAAAGAATTTCTTAGGAAACCATTTTAATGAGATCCTTTTGGTTTATAACCCTTTCTGATTTTTTGTAGGTACATCCTCATCTTAAGTATCTTGTAGATAATCATGCCAGTGTTTGGGCATGTGCAAGCTTTCGGGAGATGTGGCCTTCTCCAGATAACCTAAAGCTTTTTGAAAGGTAACCTTTGTTATATCATTTTAAACCACTAATCCTTCATATTCAATAGCCAGATTCAACAATGGCTAGTTGTTTCAACCAACTGTAGACACTTCTAACCCATAGATAATCAGAATTGTAGAGCATAAAGAGCCTTAAAGAGATCATCTAGTCTAAACCTCCTATTTTACATCTGGGGAGATACACATTCCCAGCTGCTTTCTTGATATCTCCAGCTAGCTATTACATTGATATCTCAAACTCTGTCCAGAACAGAACTCATTATTCTACCCCCTAAACACCCTTAAGGATGCCGGCATCTTTCCATTCACCTAGGTTTGCAACCTAGGAATTTCTTCACTCTTTATTCTCTCATCCTTCATATCCAGTCAATTGCCAGGTCTTGACAATTTCACCATTAGGCCCTCATCATTTCTCCTACTGGCCTCCAGCCCATCTTTCCAGGCTGATTATATATTACTCTTTTTTTCTTTTTCTTTTTTTTTTTTTTTGGTGGGGCAATTGGGGTTAAGTGACTTGCCCAGGGTCACACAGCCAGCAAGTGTCAAGTGTCCGAGGCTGGACCTGAACTCAGGCCCTCCTGAATGCAGGGCCAGTGCTCCATCCACTGTGCCACCTAGCTGCCCACATGTACTCTTTACTTCAGTCAAACTGACTGACTTGTTGTCTCCCATACATATATTCCATCTTTTGCCTCCTTGCTTTTACCCAGACTATTCCTCATGCCTGTAATGCTTTTTTCTCACCTGCACCTCTTAGAATCCTACTCATCTTTCAAGGCTCAGATTAAATGCCATCATCTTCAAGAGACCTTAAGCCTGGAAAGGTAGATGAAATCCAGATTGTAGATAGCTTTATAGACAATCTCAAGACTTAGAATGGATGTTAGAAACCTTCTAGAATCTACATTTAAACAAGAATTTTTCTATACTATATCTGATATGTAGTTGCTTAGGCTTTGCTTAAAGACCTTTCATGAGGGGAATTATAAAGAAAGTCTTTTTAAACCTTAAAGTACAATAGAAATATTCATTGCTATCCAATTAAGCAAGTATCCAGGGAGCAGCTAGGTAGCGCAGTGGATAAAGCACTGACCCTGGATTCAGGAGGACCTGAGTTCAAATCCAGCCTCAGACACTTGACACTTACTAGCTGTATGACCTTGGACAAGTCACTTAACCCTCATTGCCCTGCAAAAAAACAAAAAACAAACAAGTATCCAAAGATTCTTTAATGAAACCATCTGGTCTAGTAGAGTCACTGGAAATACTTAAAAGTCATAAAACTATGTGTGTTTTTAAAATAATCTGCAAATAAAACTTCCCTTGTTCAAATTAGTTTTCATGAACCTAAATTGTTGCACTGTTACTTAAACCTTTGGAGATTAAGCCTTCTCTGGAAATCAGACTTTTGTTCCTTTGCTGTGTTTCCTCCGCATTTATAGACTGTAGTATGTTACTATCCATTTGTTTATATCTTGCCCTGTTTCCCTATCAACTTTAAGTTCATACTTTTGTATCCCCTCTATGTAATACGTAGCATAGTTCTAGCTTTGATCATCCTTATAAGCACTTACTGGGTAAATGAATAAAGAAATGTTCATCCTTATCTTGCAGACAGCACATGTAGTGACAGATCCTCTTCATCTTGAACTGCCCCAATGATTTATGCCTAAGTGAATTGGAGTGATTTTATTAAGTCAAAAAAAGACTAGTGGCTGGCTTCAAATACTTATATAACACAAACCTTTGAAAGAATAAGATCTCTAATCAGCCCATTGTATTCTTTTTTTAGGGCTGCTGAAAGTGGTAATTTTGAAGCTGCTGTGAAGCTAGGGATTGCCTACCTCTACAATGAAGGCTGTAAGTGTTCAGTTGATCAGGGTGTGTCATTTAAACATCTAAATATGTGTGGTCACCTTAAAGTAGAAGCTTTAACACCAGTCTTTGGGCACTAAGCATTTATTAAAGCACACCAGGTATTTATGTGGAGTTCAGAAAGTTAAGAAAAGGCCTATCCAGCCTGGTCAGGTTCTTCCTCAAGTCCTCTGCCAGGAGCCTGCTTCAACCACCAACCCTCTTCAAACTGAGTGTGGAAGCTTTTTATAGGTCCAGAGCATGGGCAGTCCTTACACACTGCTTCAAGCTGATTGGTTATCGTCATCCAAACCATTGGTTCAGTGAACTTGAAGGTGGTCTCAAGTTGAGTTAGCTTCTGGGAACAATACCTTCTAAAGGACTAGCCAGATGTGCTTACAATCTAGTTAACTTGAAGTAGGCTAATCAGCAGTCAATCACTCTCACTTAATTCAATCAGTTTAGATGAATCTCCAGGTGGGCCTTTGAGTATCTCCTAGATCCCATTATTTTATCACAAGGGCCAGGATCTCTAACAAGGCTATGGGAGTCTAGTGTAAATAAGAGGCATTAAGTCCCCTTTAATCTTTGATTGTGACATGTTGTAAATAGATATGACCATTTTGAACTTCTTGAAATTCTTCCAGTCTTTGTAGACCAACTTTTGACCATGCCTCTGTGTGTGTGTGTGTGTGTGTGTGTGCGCGCGCGCGTGTGCTCGTTCACACGTGCCTACCTTATTGATATTTCCCAATGATTTTGGTTAGATGTATTTTGCTAAGGAACTTATTTTAACAGTATAGCTTTATAGGTATTTCCAGAATTTTTTATTGAAATACTTTTAAAAATGTTGACCATGTGAAATGAATGAATGAATGAATGAATGAATGAATGAATGAATGAATGAATGAATGAATGTGTTGGCCATATGATAAATGAGATCTTTCCATATTTTTATATCAAGCCAGGTCAGAACCACACGCCTTATTAAGTACTTATCAGGTTAAATTTTTCTGTCCATCATTCTAGTGTCTATTTCTGATGAGGGTCGTGCAGAAGTGAATGGGTTAAAGGCATCACGCTTCTTCAGCTTAACGGAACGCCTGAATGTTAATGCTGCTCCATTTATCTGGCTATTTATTCGCCCTCCCTGGTCTGTGTCTGGAAGCTGCTGTAAAGCTGTAGTCTTTGAAAGCCTCAAAGCAGAATGTCAGTTTCAAAAAGTAAGTTACAAGGATCCACATTTATATTTATTTTAATGCACTTCCTTTCATTTAAAGAGCACCTTGAACTTTTTTTTTTTTAGTGAGGCAATTGGGGTTAAGTGACTTGCCCAGGGTCACACAGCTAGTAAGTGTCAAGTGTCTGAGGCCGCATTTGAACTCAGGTCCTCCTGAATCCAGGGCTGGTGCTCTATCCACTGGGCCACCTAGCTGCCCACCTTGAACTTTTTGAAAGTCTAAAACAACACTTTGCATGTGGCGAATGAATATGGGATAAATTTTCATTTTTAGGGCTTCAGAATAGATAATCTCTCAGGCTTAGCTGGCAAAGTCAGCACCCTAAGGAATGTGAATAAAAGCTTGAAAAATCTAATTGGTAAATGTTTGGATACCTGATGTGTATTCAACACTGAAGGTTATAAAACTCCCTGACATGGGGAACTTACAAGCTGGGAAGACAAAACACAAATGTATAAGAAAGAAAGATTCTAGTCATTCAAAATAACAGTATAAGGTGACTCAAGTGTATGATTTAGCCACTCAATGAAACATAGGCAGTAATTCCTAAAGATCTTTAGAAGAAAGATTCTTTCACCCTTGGCTTGGTGGTGGTGGAAGTGCTAGAGGACAGGAGGCTTGAGCTGCATCTTGAAGAGTTGGCAGGAGTTATTTATCTCAACAGAACAGGGATGGCATGAGCAGAAGAATAGAAATGGGAAAGCAAAAGGTTTATTCTTGGGACACCAGGGAAACTCACCTGGTTAAGGAAAAGAAGTAGCAAAAGTAAAGCCTGTATCTTCCTTGCAAACATGTATTCAGTGTTCGTTAAACTGAATTTAAAAGACTGGTTGGGCTTAAAATGGGTTGTTCCTTGAATATCAGATAAGAAGTTGGTACATGATCCCATAGCTAGTGGGGAGCTGTTGAAAGTTTTGGGGCAGAGAAATGATGCAGACAAAGTGGTGTTTTTATGAAGATTAATTGGACATTGATTTGCAACACACATTGGAGGAAAGGTGTTGTGATCATTTCATAACTGTAATTGTGTTCAGGTAGGAATGAAATTATAAGAACCCAGACCAGGGTGCTGGCAGTAGCAAGGAATCTTCAGGACAGTTCTTTGTACCATGGTAGGCACTTGAAGTTTATTGAATCAAAAAGAAAGAAAGATGGTTAAGAAGCCTTGGAAAGGAAGAATGGTTACAGCTGTTCTCACTGGGTTTGGGAGGCCAGGGAGCATGAGAAATCAAAGGTGACACTGAGCTTTTAAATGGAGAAAGCAGTGATGCCATTAAGAGTAATAGAGGGGCAGCTAGGTGGCACAGTGGATAGAGCACCAGCCCTGGAGTCAGGAGGACCTGAGTTCAATTCTGGCCTCAGATGATTGATACTTACTAGCTATGTGACCCTGGGCAGGTCACTTAACGCCAATTGCCTCACCAAAAAAAAAAATCTATATATTAAAAAAAAAAAAAGTAATGGGGGGGCAGCTAGATGGCACAGTGGATAAAGCACTTGTCCTGGATTCAGGAGGACTTGAGTTCAAATCCAGCCTCAGGGGGGCAGCTAGATGGCGCAGTGGATAAAGCACCAGCCCTGGATTCAGGAGGACCTGAGTTTAAATCTGGCCTCAGACACTTGACACTTACTAGCTGTGTGACCCTGGGTAGGTCACTTAACCCCCATTGCCCCACCTCCCCCAAAAAAACACAAGCAAGAGTAATAGAGAAGGGGGGCAGCTAGGTGGTATAGTAGATAAAGCATCCGCCCTGGATTCAGGAGGACCTGAGTTCAAATCCAGCCTCAGACACTTGACACTTTCTAGCTGTGTGACCCTGGGCAGGTCACTTAATCCTCATTGCCCCAAAAAAAGAGTAATAGAGAAGACAGGAGGGAGCAGGCAGCTGATTTTGTTAGGGAGGGGGAATGGGTTAGGAACATGTTAAGTTAGAAGTTACAGCAGTTGTTCAGTGTAATTGTAGAGCTGGCAAGTTAGATCAATGCATCTAGGTTTGTGAAAGATTGGAGCTGGGCCTCTTGCCAAGAAATAACAGTGGAAGCTAATGAAGCTGAGGAGAACATGAGAAGAGAGGAAGGAAGCAGTGAGGCTCGAGCTCAGGGAAACATCAGCTCAGGGTAGTAGAGGGAGAAAGTATTCACAGTGGAGATAGGAAAGGAGCAAGCGGATGAGTAGAAAGAGAACCTGCTTGAAAGCTATTTCAGAAGCCAAAGCAGGAGATGGCATCAGGGCTATCTGAGTCATCTACCCCGGAGGTGTCAAGTATGTGGCCCACAACGCACCTGAGTCACCGGAACCAGATTAAAATGGATTTAGGAAATTTTTAACAAAATAAGAGGGGCAGCTAGGTGGTGCAGTGGATAAAGCACCAGCCCTGGATTCAGGAGTACCTGAGTTCAAATGCAGCCTCAGACACTTGACACTTACTAGCTGTGTGACCCTGGGCAAGTCACTTAACCTCCATTACCCTTCAAGAAAACAAACAAAATAAGAAAAAGTGTAATGAAATATAGATGGCATTTCATTTTAAAATCAAATTAATGGGGGCAGCTAGGGGGCGCAGTGGATAGAGCACCAGCCCTGGGGTCAGGAGGACCTGAGTTCAAATGTGGCCTCAGGCACTTGACACTTACTAGCTGTGTGATCCTGGGTAAGTCACTTAACCCCAATTGCCTCACCAAAAAAAAAATCAAATTAATGTGTGGCTGGCAAGGTGCCTTATGTACAAATTAGTGCGCCCCATTTCTATGTGAATTTGACACCGCTGGTGTGCTCTATCAGCTACTGCATAGAGGCTAAAGAGGAGGAAGTTTGGAAACAGGCCAGTGAATTTGGTGATTAGGGTCCAGCAGTGACCCTGGAGAGAAGAAGTGGTGTGGAATGGATCTAGAAGCCTGATTTCAAGTGATAGCAACTATAAAATATTCATTTAAGAAACTCAGCTGTAAGAGAGAGAGAGAGAAAGCATTAGCTAGAAGATTGGCAATGGGATAAACCAGAGTTCTTATTTCTTCTTCCTTCTAAATATGGGAGAGAACAGCTACAGTTTACTACACCCCTGTGGAGCTGTGGCATTCACATTTAGGAGGGGATCAGCCAAGACATCACTTTCTCCCTGCCCCTCCCTATCTCAGTTACTTTCTTCAGTCAGGGATTTGTGAGGGAAATTTTTCAAGGCTTGAGCAGTGACCTTTTAAAGTAATTACCTTTCCTTTTCTTTTAAGGTTCATAAGGGATCTATACTATATTGTTTGGGTAAAGTTTTAAGCCTTTTTGAGGTAAGTTAACAAGTTCTGTTTAAATTTTAAATTCTAAAAGCATGTTCAGAATATCGTTTTCTCCTGGTGACATATACATTGTCTAAGTTATTATGTGAGGTGACGGTCCAGTAGCAACTCTTCTTATACAGGGGTCACATTCTGGCAATTTCACTTCTCTGGAAGAGGAGGTCACAGGGAAGCAGGAAAATAAAAGGTGTCATGAGCGCTTCAGGCCTCAGTTCTTCAAGCTTGGCTTACTGGTCTTCAGCCCATGACAAGCTAGAAGGAGGCAAGGGATGAGTGCAGAGATGCTCGGGACAAGCTCATTGGGAGCAACAGGAAGTGGCTGTATCTAAGCTGACAAGAAGGGAGAGGACAAAAGTCATAAATTTGGCCCAGTGGAAAGAACGGGGTAGTTTGGAGGCACTTTAGTACAGGGCTAAACATCCCTTATGTTCATTCCCTAAAAGAGTCTGTGGGCATCACCAATTATTTCCCAGTCAGTGGCAACCATATAGTACAAGTCTCCAGGGTATTGGTATTTGGCTTTGCTTGAGGGAAGAGCTCCCAACTCAAAGCTAGCAGAAATGGAAATCTTTCCATATAAGCCATGAATGAACTTACTCATTCCATATTAGGCAGCTTTTTAAAGATAGCAGGGATGGAGATTCCATAGCCTCCCTCAGTGATCCATCCCAGGTTTTAATGCTGCTGGCCAAGTTCTGCTCTAATTTGAACCTACTAATAAGTTGTATTGTCACTCTGCTTGCAACCTAGGACCTTCCTTTTCAAAACATGCCTCTTTTGTCCTTATAGAAAGTGATTTTGTATCACCTGAAAGCCTTTGCAAATGCTGATATTTGATCACACTGGGAGTTGTCATTTATTTCTGAGAATAAAATAATAGTGACATTTCTTTAATACTTTTAAGCTCTACAAATTACTATACATACTTCATCTCATTTGTCAGCAGGCTTGGGTTTTAAACGTTAACATTTCTAGAAAGCAAGGCATTGATGTTTAAGAGCTGGAATACTGACCCTTAAGGATGGATATCTGATTGCTTGTCAGAATAGTGTATGTAGAATGTGCATGTCAAGGTAATATCAGTAGCAAGACAAGTTAATATACAGCTGGTTTTAAGTGAAAGAGGGTTTATGCTTTGACTTATTCCTAGGATGAAGAGAAAAAAAGAGAAGCGCTTGAAATGTTTGAGGCATCTTCTAATCAGGGATGTTTAAATAGTTCTTACCTCCTTTGGGAAAGCAGCCAGAAGACTGCTGTAAGTAACTTCGACTACTCTTTCCCCCCTACCCTCCTTTACTTTGTATAGGTCTTCTACCTGTGCATATGTTTCTTCCAGTACAGTGTCAGATCTTTTAGGACAGGAATTGTTTAGCTTTTGTCTTTGGGTCACCAGTATCTAGTGTTCTGCCCTTAATAAATGCTTATTAGTTTATTAAAAATGAAAATAGTGTGTTCTTATTCAAAACGAGCTTTTCGATATGACAAAAGCCATATCAAAAGGACAAAGAAACTTCCCCTATCTCCTAGACTAGACCTTTCCAAACTTAAGATCTCTGATATAGCATAGAGCAAAGCTTCTTAAACTGCAGGTTACAACCCTGAATGGGGTCCATAACAGAATGTGGAGATCGCAAAAAGATTTGGCAACAGTAAAAGGTTTTGTATACCTATTTTATATGATCCTGGGTATGTAACCCAGGGTTGAGTAAAAATTTCTCTGGTAAAAAGGGGTCACAAGTGGAAAAAGTTTAAGGAACCCTGGCATAGAGGACTCTGAAATAGTTTTATACTGGCAGCACTTCCCAAAATTTGAGGCTTTTTACATAGTGATAGGGACAATGATGGGCCAAGTCATGACACTCTTAAGGGAACATAGAGTAGAAATGGTGTAGTCACATCTAAGTTCTACAACAGAAAAAAAGGAAGATAAATTCACTGTGATGTTCTTCCATTGACAGATGTCAGACCCTGGAAGATACCTCCAGAGCCTCCGGAAACTCAGGGACTATGCAACCAAGGGCTGTTGGGAAGCACAGGTAAAATCTTCTGAAACCAAAACATTGACTATCTTTCTACTCTGGTTGCCAGTTTATATTTCATAAGTGTATTTTATTTTAATCATTATATTTTATCTCTCATCTCACAAAACCCCGTGAGTTATCTAGAATAGATATTTTACACATTTTACAGATGAAGTCAGTACCCCTTCTTGGATTAAAAACCAAGTCGTCTTAACTCACAGAAGCCCAGCATCTCCTAGTTGGTAGAAACCTGAATGGCCATCTTGTGTAGCTACTGAACAAGTATTCCCTCTGTGAGATCTCCAACAAGTGGCAGCCAGGCTGAACTTTAAAACTTTGAAGGAGGGGGACTCTCACGACCTCCCAAGGCAGCCCATTCCACTTCTAAATAGTTCTAGTTGTGTGGAATATTTTTTTCTTATATTAAGCCTACATTTTTCTCTTTGCCACTTCCAGCTACTGCTCCTAGTTGTAGACAGCCTCTGGGGCCAAGCAGAGCAAGTCTGATCTCTCTTGTACATGAGTCCTCACATAGTGTTCTTTCTTTCTTTACATTACATTACCTAAGGATGGGGGGCAGCTAGGTGGCTCAGTGGATAAAGCACTGACCCTGGATACAGGAGGACCTGAGTTCAAATGCGGCCTCAGACCCTTGACACTTACTAGCTGTATGACCCTGGGCAAGTCACTTAACCCTCATTGACCTGCGGGCCCCCCCCCCCCCAAAAAAGAGCTTACATTACCTAAGGATGGAGAGGAAAGAGGAGGACATTCCTTTCCCCTTCATCAGTCTAAATCCTAAACCTCTCTCAAAGCTCAGTTAAGTCCTATCATCTTTAAGTATTTTTTATGCCCCCTTCTAATAATAATCTGCACCACTTGGAATAATCTTAGCTAGCTACTAAGTGTTCTGAGCCTGGATGTGAAGTCCAGGCCCAAAGCTCTATCTGCTGTACCACCAGCTGAAGTGTGTCCAAGGGCACAGCTGAAATAAGAACCCAGGTCCTCTGAATACAAGCTCAGGGGTCTTTGCAAGAAAGCCTAGGAGGAACCTTAGAAGTCATCTGACAGATGCCAAAGCTAAGTAGTGGAGAGGTAGTGAATTGGCCTTGTCTCCCACTAAGTTCTGAGCCAGACGGTGAGCCCAGGTCCTTGACTCCCAAGTCTATTCCTGTTTGCTACTATGAATTGCCTACATGGGAGTGCTTCAGATTCATTTTTTGTTTTGTGTTTTCTTAAGTTATCTTTAGCCAAAGCCTGTGGAAATGGAAACCAGCTTGGACTAGAAGCAAAATCTTCGAATGAAGTGGTACTGCAACTCTTTCAGGCTTCTCACCCTGTCAGTAAAGAGAACATCTTCACTGTGCAGAAGGGAATGAATGACACAATGAGGTAAGCACACAAGTATGAAGACCCAAACAGAGCATTCAGTAAGGTCATGGCAAACACGGAATTATTTTCTTTGGATTCTTGACCATGTATTTTTTGTTTATCCAGCATTATTAGGGATGAATGATTATATATAAATTCACTTTTCAACTTAACCAAAATGCCTTAATGGGGTTTTTTATTTGAATTTTTTAAGCTATTTTTATCTGTTTCATATTTCCTGCCCACTTATAATTATATTAATTATAATTTAGCATTTTAGAAATGCCTAATTAAGTTATTATGACCAATAATTAATGGACTGCTATAATTATGTCATGCCTTCAGGTTCTTTTATAAGTACATTCTATAAAGCTTTTTGTTCTTTCACTACATGCCCCCAACTGCCCTGCTTTTTTAAATGACATTTCTGATGTTTCTCTCAAGCTGTTTGACTATCTATTATCATCCCTTCTTTGCCCCATCTGTGTGCCTGTTTCTCGAAGCTGCTGGACTCTCACCCAACTATAGCCGTAGACTGGGAGACCAAACTAAGCTTGGTTGCACTAATTAAAATAAGAGTATGTATGTATGGGGCAGCTAGATGGCGCAGTGGTTAAAGTGCTGGCCCTGGATTCAGGAGTACCTGAGTTCAAATCCGGCCTCAGACACTTGACACTTACTAGCTGTGTGACCCTGGGCAAGTCACTTAACCCCCATTGCCCCACCAAAAAAAAACACAAAACAAACAAACCAAAAAAAAAGAGTACGTATGTAGTCTTAGTGACAGACCAAAGATCTCTTTCAAGTGCATGAGTTTTTTTAATTCACTTCATGACCATCATTTTGACTGCCCAGAGACCTTTATTACTTCCTAGTTCTGGGCTGTGGTCTAGTTAGTTCAGTTTCCTGGATAAGTGACTTCCAGATAAATGAGGTATTATTGCTGTCTACTCATTCCCTTAACATATCCCTAAAGAACTTCTTTTGCATTGTTGAATAAATTTCTCTTTTTCTCAGAAAACTTTCTGATTTTTACACAACTATCTTGAAATGTAGATTTTCAAACTGAATAGCCAACTCTAGTGAAGGTTTTGTCAATGTCATGTAAAAGCAGAAAATGATCCTTTAGCCCTTGTTAAAGGGTTAACCCATGGGCCTGAGGCTAACAATCCCTTTATAGAAATTCAGACACACTTCACTGAGCAGTGTTCTTGTAGATGTAATGGAGGATAAAAAGATAGGTCTGACAGTCCAAGGAATAGTAGACCACCCCATGACCAATTCAGGTTTGTGATCTCTTTGGAATAGATCATTTCACCCAGATTAATCACTTAGCATCTTCATGCATCATGAAAGCAGTCACCTAGACCGTAGCTTGTTTATTTGCACAAGTTGACGCAGCCACAGTCAAGGTTGAGTTTAGAGTATGTTTGTTTTATGAAGTTTCCTCCTGTGGGGGGAATATTTATATTGGAGATTTGTTGGCTTTATTAAGTATAACTCTCTTGATACTTTTGCTAATGTAGACTGTGGGTGTGGGTGCTGTTTTCATAGGTACATTTTGATTGACTGGCTAGTGGAAGTTGCCACCATGAAAGATTTTACAAGCCTCTGCCTTCACATGACAGTGGAATGTGTGGATCGTTACCTGAAGCTGAGAGTGGTGCCCCGAGCCAAGCTGCAGCTGCTAGGGATTGCTTGCATGGTCATCTGTACCCGGTGAGATGCCTACCTGCTCCCAGAGCCTGCAGTGCTGCCTAAATGTTCCTAAAAGAGGATGCTAATGATTTGGGGGGTTTTGTTTAGTGGCTGCTAATTTTCTACATCTGTATGAACCCTGTGGTGTGCTCTATGACATGAAAAAATCTCCAGAAACTCAGAAGCGGGCTATATAACATTAGATGTGGCATTTAGGCAGGCATTTTCACCTTTTAGTTCTGAAGCTCTTTTTATACTTTATTCTGACATGTAATCCAGTTGTAGCTTTTTGTTGTTGTTGTTCTTCTAGAGGTTATGGAGTAGGTATCAGACTTAAGATTGAGGAGAGCTGCCAGCTTCTATGTCCTCATTCATTTTCTAAGGTCTAAAACCTGACTTCTCAAATTTATTCCATTTTTACTTTTAGAATCTTAGACTATTTCTATTAGTGCAGGCTAAACATCCCAATGTTTACATCCCATCTGTACAATATCCCTTACAATAGCCCCTACTTCGTTCTTGGAAGGGGAGCTTGTTGTTTCACAAGATGACTTGTTCTATTGCTGAACATCTCTCATTTCTTTACATGAAAATAAAATGTCTTCCTGTGATTTTCACCAATAGCATTTAGTTCTCCTTTCTAGAAAAACACAAAATAAACCTGATTCCCCTTCAAGTATCTGAGGGACCATCATGTAAAGTGACAGTTATCATCTAAATCTGTCTCAGGATAAATCTGCCTGATTTCTTAGACCACTGCTTATATGACGTGGTTTCCCAGCATATCATCGTCTGAGATACTTCTTTCAGATTTTCCCTAATTTTGTCAATGTGCAAATGTGGCCCCCAGAATTGAGTATGATGCTCCAAGTATTATTTAATGTATGGAGACTAGAACATGACTATACCCTACATGCCATACTTTGGTTGATGAAGCAGGTGCTATTGTTGAAATTCTTAGCAACCTCTTCATGTTGTTGATTTACAATAAAACAAAACCTTCCCGGGTCTTTTTTTTTTTCCCGAGAAAAATTTTAAACTTAATAACAGTTACAAGAAGTGCAAGCAAAATAAGTAATAAAAGCCCCAAATTAACAAAACTTTGTACATTTTTTAAGTTCTCTCACTTTAAAAAAAAATGGCTAATTATTTACCAATTCTATTCATCCTGTTAAAAATCACCAAAAAGGGGGGCTGCTAGGTGGTGCAGTAGATAAAGCACCGGCCCTGAATTCAGAAGCACCTGAGTTCAAATCTGGCCTCAGACACTTGACACTTACTAGCTGTGTGACCCTGGGCAAGTCACTTAACCCCCATTGCCTGATTGAAAAAAAAAAATCACCTTTTGGTTTTATTTATTATTTCAGTTATTCTCCAGCTTTCCACTGTCATGATGTTAAAAATCTGACTTCTCTCATTTGGTGTATTACTTTGTTCCTTTTCTTTGAATGTACACTCACCTCTTCTTAATATAGGCAATCAGCACTATAAATTTAACTCTTAGTGCCTCTTTAGCTGAAACCCATTGATATGTAATATCAGTGCTATCTATGAGGTGATCTACTACTGTTTTTATCATTTTTTTTACCTAGACATTATTAAACTCCTTTGTAAAGCTACGCCCTTTGATCATATTATAATTGTTTATTTCTAGTTTAATTTATTGTTGTACCCCACCATGGAAAATGGCCAACATGTAAGAGTAGTTAATCAAAGACTGGGCAAGAAGCATCAAGGTCCATATAAGGAGCCAAGCAAGCATGACCCAAAAGGCCAGGCCAGACTGGTACTAGAGTTTCTTAGGAATACCAAAATTGAAGAGTCCTAAGACAAGCAAGCAGGAAATGAATTGCCATAGGGGAGAGAGGATGGTGGGGATAGGGAACATGTGCAGAGCAAGGAGAACAAATATGGCCCAAAGACTTGCTCCTAGGTCTTTGGCCTAATCATGTGACTGGGCATGCTAACCAATTCTTATCTCAGTAATGGATACCAAAAGTCATGGACAGATTATGATATATCTAGGAACATAAGTTGAACCTCTTGAAAAATAGTGCCTGAGGGACAGCTTGGTGGCGCAGTAGATAGAGCACCGCCTCTGGAGTCAGGAGGACCTGAGTTCAAATCTGGCATCAGACACTTGACACTTCCTATATGTGTGACCCTGGGCAAGTCACTTAACCCTCATTGCCTCACAAAGAAAGGAAATGGGGAAGAGAGAGAAGGAAGGAAGGAAGGAAAGAAAATTAAAAGCCAGAGAGGCTAAATCAGCCCCAAGATCCTTGAAGGAACTTTTCTTCAAGTGTGGCTTTTTCTCTCTCAATTCTTTAAGGCCTTTTGGGGTTCTGAATGATTATTTTTTTATTTTCAAATGGAAAGGTTAGATTTGCTGGAAAACTGATTTTGGGACTAAAGCCTCTTTTTCCATTTTTATAAATGTATTCCAACTTCTAGTCATTTCTTCTCCTCCCCCCAGGAAAATCTGGTAAAATATTGATTGATTAGGAAGAAAGGGCGCGCGCGCACACACACACACACACACACACAAAGGGGGCAGCTAGGTGGCACAGTGGATAGAGCACCGGCCCTGGATTCAGGAGTACCTGAGTTCAAATCCAGCCTCAGACACTTGATACTTACTAGCTGTGTGACCCTGGGCAAGTCACTTAACCCCAATTGCCTCACACACGCACACAAAAAAAAAAAAAAAGAAAAGGAAGAAAGGAGGAAGGAGAGGACAGTATATAATTTCTGGTAGTCTGGATTTTTTCTCCTTGGTTTTGTCATTTAGTAAAATGTGCTGGGAGAATTGAACTGAAATTGATCCATGTTGGATTGATGTTGGATGTTTCTATTATGGAGTCACTGGGTTTTTTTGTGGGTGGTTTTGGGGAAATTTTTCTTTAGTAATTATTACTCAAATTATTATGATGGGATTTTTTTTCCTTTTTCAATGTTTCCTGGGGTTCTAGTACTTCTGAGGTTTCCTTTCCTGGGCTTGTCTTCCAAATTTACCAGATTCTCCTATTTCTACGCTTACTTTTCCACTTCAGCTGCTATATCTGCTTTTTTTATTCTACTTCATGAATTCTGCTTTGGGCCATATCTGTTGAAATATTTAACTTCTCTCTTCTGTTTTCCTTATTTATAAGTTTCTATTATCTCCTCCTGAGATGTATGTTCTATATTCAGTTATTCCTTAAATTTTTCCCTTTTTAAAAAGCCATACAATTTTTAAAAATTAAATCTGAATTATTCTTTAGTTTATTATCTCTTTGGTGAGTTAAAATTTTTTAACATCTCATAGTAATTTTGATCTTTTCATGCATTTCTATTCCTATTTTTGAGGGAGAATATGAGTCTAGCTCATTTTTTATTAACTTCTCATCAAACTATCTTCACAGAAGCATGCCATATACTGATTTTAACACCAAAATAAATACAGGACCCCACAGTTATCCCTTTCAACTTGTTTGTCCCAGCCTTTCAGACTCATTTTGAATTCTAACTAACAACCATTGTATTAAAACCTTTGTGCTTATACTCTTCAGTTTAGTAGCTGCTAGAGCTGCTTGTTCATGGGTGCAACACAGTCCAACCTATGCTTTAAGAAAATTGTTTTAGCCACTGGGTGGAGAAGACAAAGACACTAGTGTCAGAGACCAGTTAGGAAGCTATTGCAGTAGCCCAGGTGACAGAGGATAAAGGCCTGAATCAGTGGGGTCATTTTGTTAATGGAGAGAAAGGAATTAATGGTGAGAGATGATATGGAGGTAGAATCAACCAGACTTGATAATTGGTTGAATAATTGCAAGAAGTGGGAAAGGAGAGTGAAGAATGACTCCAAGCTGGTGAATCTTAAATAACTGGAAGGATGGGGGTGCTCTCAACAGGAATAGGGGAGGTAGGGCTTGGGGGAGAAAGATGATGAGTCTGTTTTAGACACGAAGAGTTTAAGATGCCAAAGAGAAATCCAGGGGCAGCTAGGTGGCGCAGTGGATAGAGCACCAGTCCTGGAGTCAGGAGTACCTGGGTTCAAATCCGGCCTCAGACACTTAACACTTACTAGCTGTGTGACCCTGGGCAAGTCACTTAACCCCAATTGCCTCACTAAAAAACAAAAAAAAAGGAGAAAAATCCAATTGAAGATGTCCAGTAGGCAGTTGCTAATACAGGAATGGAGCTCAAGAGAAAGCATCTTTTATTCAGAAGATACATGATGAATTTTTCATTTTGTTGCCTTAGAGTCATTTTGTATGAACATCAGTTACAGCTTACTGTTTCAGGTCATCCAATACCCATAAAAAGCTAACAGTGTATGGAAAGAAGGAGAGTCCTTTGACTTTCAGCAGACTTTTAAAATCTCTGGTCCAAGCTTTTTCCCATTCTTTCTGTACAGATTCTAGGGTGCTCAGAGACAGTTTAATAGAAGAAGCGGAAGTTTTGTGGACGGTTTAGATCATCTGCTACCAGACAGTTTTCTTTTTAACCTGACCTAACTTCCTTCCCTAATATATCTATCATTGTTTTTCCTTTTATTCCTTTCCTCTTCCCCAACCCCCCACCCCGCCTTTTTTTTTTTTTTCTGTCTGTCTTATGGGCCCTAATGTATATTGTTCAAGTCTCCAGTGGCTCAAAAGGCCAAAGAAGTCATTTCATCTCTTATTGTCTCATAATACTTTTTCCCTGCCAAATATCAGCACTTTCTGTAAAGTCCTGGTCATCACCAAACCCCACAGGCTTTCAACATTTAATTAAAGTGTGGTATATGTCTTTTCATATTTCAGTTTCATTAGCAAAGAGATCTTGACAATTCGTGAAGCAGTGTGGCTAACAGATAACACTTATAAATATGAAGATCTAGTAAGAATGATGGGAGAGATCATTTCTGCTCTGGAAGGAAAGATTCGAGTAAGTTATGGATTTTTAAATTAGAGCTGTACTTCTCTCTGTTTCTGAGCGATTCTATGTCAGTGAGAGGGGAGTCATCACTGGCATTCTGATTAATATTAGTCAGGTGTCACAAAGAGGCAGCCTAGGGGGCAGCTAGGTGGCGCAGTGGATAAAGCACCAACCCTGGATTCAGGAGGACCTGAGTTCAAATCTGGCCTCAGACACATGATACTCACTAGCTGTGTGACCCTGGGTGAGTCACTTAACCCTCAATCCCACCCACCCACCCACCCCCAAAGAGGCCGGGGGTGGGGGCAGCCTTTCCCAGAGTGGGGAGGGTTAATACAGAATCAACAATTGGGTTTTCACGGTAATGACACTAATGTGTTTTGGTTAGGCAAAGAGGTGTTCTAGAAATAAGTTTCTCCCTATGACTACCTGTCCAAAGTACAGACCTGTGTGCTGTAGTGGTACCTTTAGATTTAGTTTTATAGGACAGTATCAAGAAAGGAAGGACTCCCCATATTTTTATTTGGGGTACTAGGAAGTGCCCAGACCACAGTGAAGTGGAAAATCAATATGGCATTTTAGGTAGGACACTGAACTTGGAATTGCTAAGATACAATCTGTGTTCATATCCTGCCTCAGAACGTAATAGCTTCTCTATGCCTCAGTTTCCCCATCTTTAAAGTGAAGGGGGGGAAAAAATAACATATATATATAAAGTGAAGGGGTTGTACTTGATGACCTCTCAGGGCCCTGCTAGCTCTAAATCTGTGATCCTGTGAATTTTTCTTTTTCATGGGCATGATATTCTAAGAACGTGCCCATTTTTAAAGTCATCTTTCTCATGCTTTATTTTTGGCAAACAAATGATCCAGGGCTCTCAGAGTGCCTTTAAAGTGCAAACTCTAGAAGGACCTATCTGGAAAGCCTTTGAGTCCAGGGCCAGTGACAGCCTGTGTGTGTCTTCTGAGCACCAGCCTCACTAAGTACAGAAAGGCTCATCACCAGAGACAGCCACAGAAAGTAATGAAAACCATTGGCTCAGATGTAGAAAGAGTATGTTCTACATCCACACAGGGAGCCCTGCTCTGATGAAAGCAGGACTTCTTTCGATACACACTGCTGTTGACTCTTAATCCTGAATGTGTGGCAATAAGAGTTTCTAAGGATCTATGCAGCAAAATTGTCTTTGTGTTCCTAAAATAAAGTCTTTTGAAGGTAGATTTAAATTCATTTTAGAGACTGACTTCCCTTTCTATATAGTAGGTTACTTTAGTTACACAGAGCAGTATTTGCTATTGAGATCTGAAATCATAAGTTTAATAAATTGGAGTGTTCTCTCTTTTATTAGATTCCTACTCTTGTAGATTACAAAGAAGTGCTAGTGAATGTAGTCCCGATAGAGAGAAGAACTCTTCACCTGTACAGCTTTATCTGTGAACTCTCCCTGTTGTATACATGCCTCTCTGTGTACTCTCCAGCCCATCTGGCTGCCGCAGCCCTGTTGCTGGCCAAGCTGATGCACAGGCAAGGTGAGACATCATCTATGATAATAATAGCCCACATTTGTTTACAGTTTACAAGGTTCTTTGTATCCATTATCTAATTTGATCCTATGAGGTAAGTAGTCCAGGTGCTATTTTCCTCATTTTGTAGCTGAGGAAACAGGTTCTATCTGGGAGCTTGTGACTCATCTCAGTCACACAACTGATCCCACCTGGAGTGCACCTGTAGGGCAATCTAGGTACATAGGGCTGATGTGGAATTTTACAATCATAACATTTCATAGCTCATAAAATATTTTCATATTTGTACCTCTGGGGAAAGGAGGAAAGTACAGGCTTAACTAGATAACTTACAGGTGGGACTGGAAGCTCCCAGACTGTGTGAAATCTCAGAAGGGGTTATAAAGAATGGGAAGAAGTGAGACACAACCAACAATTTTGGTTTTACAGCAGTGATCCAGAGTGGAGTTGTCTGTATGTACATGTTCCTCTGAGCTCCCTGGGGATGATGCTTTTTATTTGTAACTGGTTAAGGAGATGGATTCATGAGTAGACAAATAGCTAACCCTTACTGTGTTCATTTACTCTCCCATCCCCATTGTTAGGTAGGCAGGGAGAGGAAGAATGTGATTTCCTGCCTCATGGATGATGGCACTTGAGAGTAGAAGTGACTTCTATGGCTTCATAGATTCTGGCAGGATCAGGACAAAGAGTGAAAGGAAGTCATGGTTATGCCTATTTAGGTATTTCTTGAACCTGTTTCTTCAGCCCTGAAGCAGCTCTTGACTCTCTCCAAAGTTTTTCTCAGTCCTTCCAGGCTCATCTTCATAGGTCTGTGGGGAGAATAGAACTTCTTTCTCCCGTTTCTCACCCCTTCACCCATCTCCCCCACATAGAAACAACTCTCGTCCCAGTCATTACAGGAAGATTAAAGAAACCCCTTGACTCCTCCAGGCTGATAATGAGACTTTGCCCCCAGCCTCACATCCCCAAGGCAGCTGCAGCACACTTCCTTTCCCTGTAACATTCTTTGCATTGTACTCACATCATTCATTATTCTCAAAGTGCACAAAGAATTCTGAGGGAAGTCTCAGACTGCCTCCCATATATGGCTTCATGTCCTTTTGGTCTGGGTAGTACTGGTCACAAACCCAGATTCCTGAATTAAGCAACATGGTGGTCTTGGCAATCATGCCTATTTCCAATGGCAAGTGCTGAAGAGGGAAAGCAAGGGAAGAGGCATTACTGGGTCTTCATCTAGTCAAGATAACAGTCTCCTGAGTGGGATGCTAAGAACTGATCTGCAGTATCTAGTCTGTATTGTCAGAATGACGTTATCACTGTAATTCCTCCCTTAGCCCTCAAGCATGAAGTATTCTCTTATTGACAGACTGACCTGGTTTTAGAATTTGTCTAATTCTTTGAATTTCTGTCAACAGTTAGCTAGTAGGTGAGCAAGTTTTAATAAGAGAATTGGAATGTGTCCAAAAAGAGCTCTCCATCCAGTGTGATCTCTCTGTGGCCTCATTTAATGACAACCAGGTTGTCATTGTGATCATCCATCCGTGTAAAGACCCCCCTCTAAGGAACTGAAGTCCCTTTTCTGATTCCTTTTATGGCTTTGTTGGTCTCTGCTTGTACCATCAGATCCAGGGAAGAGAGGCCCTGATACAGCCTACATTGATTAAACTGCAGGACCCCTGCTGCTGACAGAATATTATTGAAATAGGGACACTTGAGTCTTTGGGGACTATTTCTTAGCACTAAAAAACAAAATGCCCTTGAGTGTTGTGATGTTGTAGCCCTACTCCTTTGTCTAATTCCGACCCTCCTCTTTTCCCAGCACATCCCTGGACAAGTCAGTTGTGGGAATGCACTGGATTCTTCTATGAAGACCTGATACCCTGCGTTTTGAGCCTTCACAAAAAATGGTAACTTAGTTTAAAAGTTCACGGTAACTTGAAGAGAAAGGAACTATATGCTGATATTGTTTACCCAACTTCTGAGCAACACTGTGGCCTAAAACATTTTGCCCAAATAATCTGAAGACACTTGTTCAGTAGCAGACCACTTTGAGCTTGCACAGATTGTGCTGCACACAAGCCTTATTTGTACTGGTGCTAAGCACTATTACCCAGCATTCCAAGAAAGCTGTATTTTTTTTTTTATTCCAGTGGTTTGGTGTCAGTGATAAATGCAAGGAATCTAAATGAATAAGCAGAATAATAATGATAATAATAATAATCCATACCTTACCAAGAATGGCTTCTATGCTATACAAAGTTTTATTCTGTCAAGCGAAGTGGGATAGACCTTGAAGTAATGGTTCTTTTAGCCTCTTCTCTAAGACTTTGCACTCTTTGGTGGCCAAATTGTGACATAGCAGGGGACAGCTAGGTGGCGCAGTGGATAAAGCACCGGCCCTGGATTCAGGAGGACCTGAGTTCAAATCTGGCCTCAGACACTTGACACTTACTAGTTGTGTGACCCTGGGCAAGTCACTTAACTCCTCATTGCCCTGCCCCCCCCCCAAAAAAAGTGACATAGCAAATCGTTTCAGTGATTGAGAAACCTCCATGAGAATACCAATTGTTCAAAAAAAAGGTACTAATGTTGGTCTTTCTTTGTCTCCCTGGCTACCCCTCCTCTCCTCCCCCCAGAATAACTGATTGGGTGATGAAGTTAGATGGCACCTTCTTGGGTAGCACTTTGACTTCTTTCACAGCCAGCTCCATGTTCCACAGGGACCTTAGGTGATTGTCAAGGGCCTAGTACCAGTCTATCAAATGTATTTCCCAAACTCATTGAGAACATCTGGTTTTCTGTCTAGTTTAATATTGCCTTGTAAACCTTCATTGTCACTGAAATTACAGTGGCTAAAATCATGAGTACCAGACAGTCACTTAAGTTTTCCTCCTCCTGTGCCTTTTTTTCTTAGCTTCCATGATGATGCCCCAAAGGATTATCGACAGGTTTCCCTGACAGCTGTGAAACAACGTTTTGAGGATAAACGATATGAAGGAATTGGACAGGAAAAGGTACTCTTATTTGTCTTTGATGGGGCCTGGTTTAAGAGCATCCAGATTTGGGAGAATTGTGTATAACTGAGCTTACCTGCTCAAAAACTAGATGGTACTTTGCATTTATCATTCATGTATTGGTACTAGAGAGGATGAAAAAGGAATGAAGAAGCACTATTACTGTTTATCCTTTTTTTCCTTAAAGGTAATGGGTTATGGCCAGTTGTGCAAGTTATTAGGAGTGAAGCAAGAGGAAACAGAACCTTCTTCCTCCCTCAATGTGGCAGAAATTCAGACCTTTCTCAACTCACCCTCTGGGAAAAGAACCAAAAGGTAAGTAAGATTCATGTCCACACTGAGTCCTTTTTACTGAGACTCTTATTTTCTCACCAGAGGGAATATGTCCTCCTTTTTAGATTTTGCCCCTACTTTATTTTAAGATCAGTATTTTTAATGCATTATTTATATCAGGAATGGATTTTTTTTACTACTTTTCTCAGAAAAGGAAATAGATCTAGTTGTAAAGAAACTACCAAGGGAGAAAACTTCTGTTCCTGATGGATTCATAGGATAATTCTGTCCAACTTTTTTTTTTTTTTAGTGAGGCAATTGGGGTTAAGTGACTTGCCCAGGGTCACACAGCTAGTAAGTGTTAAGTGTCTGAGGCCGGATTTGAACTCAGGTCCTCCTGAATCCAGGGCCAGTGCTCTATCTACTGCGCCACCTAGCTGCCCCTCTCCAACTTTTAAAGAACAGCTATTAAGCAAACTACACACCGGTCTCAAAAAAAAAAAAAAGTAAAGATAGGGGGCAGCTAGTTGGTGCAGTGGATAGAGCACTGGCCCTGGAGTCAGGAGGACCTGAGTTCAAATCTGGCCTCAGACACTTAATACTTAACTAGCTGTGTGACCCTAGGCAAGTCACTTAACCCCAATTGTCTCACTAAAAAAAAAAAAGTAAAGAGAGGAGAAGAGAGGATGATAGCTTGGGGGGAGGGGTAGTATCAAGATCTTTAAGGATCTAGCTGTGTGACCACCCTGGGCAAGTCACTTAACCCTCATTTCCCTGCCCAAAAAAAAAATCTTTAAAGATTGAGAAAAGAGCCAGTAACAACAAATAGGAATAGCTAATATTTATGTAACACTAAGGTTTCTAAAAGTATTTTACATTCATTATCTCATCTAATCCTCATAACAACCCTGTGAGTTAAAAACTAGAATATCCATCCATTTTACAGGTGAGTAACACTACCCGAAGGCTAAATGAAGTTTTGACATAGCACAATAGCTAGTAAATGCAACAGAATTTGAAGACCAAGTTTAGTGTGTTAGCGGCTACATCATGCTGCCTCCTCTGCCGGTTACATAGCATCACCTCAGTTGAAGGGAAGAAAATGAAGACCAGAGAGAGGAGGTGATTGAAAGAACAAGCTCCTCTCAGATGTGAGAGGGGATGGGATGAGAGGTGTCAGTAAAGGGCTTGACCTTAGTAAGAAGAGTCACCTTGGTGTCCAAGACTGGACTGAACTGAATAAGAGAATGGAGGAGTTGGGGAGAAGGTAATTTGAAGGCCTTTTAGTATAGAATACGTATCTGTCTGTCTTTGGTTAAGCAGGAGGTGAAGGCATCTTTGGAGAGAGAGCAAGTAAAGGGGAGAGGAGGTGGCACACTAGGTTTGAGAAGAGAAGATTGGCAACACCACACAGAGGTTCCATCAGGAAAGAATAGCAAGACCGCCAGGCCACAATATAAAGATCCATTTGAGATGAGATAACCTATTGGTAGTGGGCCGAGTGGGCACACTTGTGTGGCTTGTGCCGGTGGCTCCAGTAAGAGCAAGAAAAATGGGGGCGAGGAGGAATGGTTGGTGTTCATACATTCATTTAACAAACACTTAGTGATGCTTGCCCTGGAGGACCAACAGGAGTACATGACTGTAGAAAGGTCACACAGCTAGTTAGTTAATGGCAGTGTCAGCACCAGAATCTCCATCTCTTGACCGCCAGGCCAGGGCTCCTGTTCTGTTTTTGGCTTTGTCAGGGGAGTCTCCACTGTACCACATTTCCTGCTCAGTATTTCATTTGGACTGTGTTCTCCTTCCTCAGAAGAAGGGAAAACAGCATTCAGGAAGATCGGGGCAGTTTTGTAACAACACCCACTGCTGAATTATCCAGCCAAGAGGAAACACTGCTGGGCAACTTCCTGGACTGGAGTTTGGATTACTGCTCTGGGTATGAGGGAGACCAGGAAAGCGAAGGGGAGAAAGAAGGAGATGGTAAGTGCCGGGACACACGAGTGAGGGACCCAGGTCCTTTGTTACTATGCGGTCACCTTAGGGGCAGCTAGGTGGCGCAGTGGATAAAGCACCAGCCCTGGATTCAGGAGGACCTGAGTTCAGATACTTGACACTTACTAGCTGTGTAACCTTGGGCAAGTTACTAAGCAGAGCCTTGTTTTCTCAATGCTGAATAGTTCAAATGTTGGGTGATGACAATTCATGACCTTTGTTTAATGGTGTTGAAGACTATTTAAAACATGCACCTGTGGATGACTGTTTCGGCTTTTTTCTCATGCCCAGAAGAATAGGCATATTCTTGCTTATACGTCATTATTTTTAACAACACTGGAGAAAGGCACAAATTGTAATTTCCATTGAGAATTATGTCTCTTCCACTGTTTGGTCAGGCTAGGCCTCTACTGTCTGTACAACCTCAGCTCGATGTATATTTATGCAATAACGTCTTCCCAGTGCTGTGAGATAGAGACAAATTTGAATTCTAAAAATCAGTATTTTAATGTAAGAACTGAATATACGTAAAAGAGATATATAAACAACTAATAAATATATATAAAAGATCAACATCCATTGCCCAACAGATACATAGTCAAATGATATGAATAAACATAATCTTACGTGTGAGTGGGCTTTATGGTTATCATTTTCAACGTCAGAATGGAGACTGCTGCCTCTAGTATCCTAAAAGTGTGTCTTCCTAAAATAAAGAGGATTGAGTTCATTGTGAATAGAAAACTGATGAGGTTCTTATGGTCAGTGAGTGCTATATCGATGCTCCCTCCTGAACTTTGAATGATGGAAGACAGTCATTCATTCCTTCCCACAACAGGGCCCTTAGCATCTTCTGTCAGAGACAATGTCCTGGCCAAGACAGTGTAAGGTTGGATCAAGTGGTGGCATATCTGATATTCCTACCTACAATGAGTTTAATTCTACAGGTGGGCTTTTTTTTCTCTCCGTTACTACCAGTTGCCTTTTTCTTCTGTTTTGTTCCTCTAGTCACATCTCCCAGTGGAGTCCTCGACGTAACTGTGGTGTATCTAGATCCAGAACAGCACTGCTGTCAGGAGTCCAGCGATGAAGACAGCCGATTAGAGGACCATTGTAAACAGGACTCGGCACTGCCACCACCGCCAGATCACACGCATGCGGAGAAACACTGGCTCCTTTTTCAGGACAGGAGAGAGGCCAGAAGAGAAGTGACCTCAGGCTATTCCTCAGTCAACAGCACCAGCCCTACATCCTCCTCCGTGGAGAACAGCTTTGGAGCCTTTATCAAAACTACCTCAGTGCTGTCCCCAGGCAGTGACCCGAACACTCACCCATGTACACCCACCTACTTGGAATCATGTTTACAGTCTCTTCACACCAGTCCCGTTGAGAGCAGCCTGCACCGGAGACCAGTGAAGAGGAAAAATGTGGCTGAACATAGTGACAAGAAGAACTTGGGATTCTGGAGTCTGTGATTGTGTGTGTGTGGTGTTTTTCAATTTAAATGTTTACTAAAAGGAGAATTTCTGTAATGCCTTCTAAGGGTTGTGGGGGGAGGCCAAAAATGTATGCCTTGTAAACTCTAAAGGCAACAGATGTACAACTTGCTGGGATCTGCAAACTGGTGACCTCAGCACGTGGAAGATAGAGAAAAATCACTGTTGGCACCAAGTGGAACTTTCTTCCATTTAGTCCTATGCAAAACAAAAAGTGTACAGTTGAACTCTCCATCCAAAAGAAGCGTACCAAATCCTTCTCTTTGGCGATGTAAGCCCAAAGCAATCATGCCTTATTGTGTTAAGAAGTCTGTTTCCACCACCTCTTCTTTCTGTGGGGTGAGGTCTGCTCTCCTGGGAAATCAGAGGCTGAACATCCTTCTCACTGTTCAGAAGTGTTCTCACTTAAGGTCTCTTTTCCAATGTAATTCTTCACTAAGTAAAATCTGATATCCAGGCCCAATCCAGGGCCTGGACAGTTCTAAGCTTAAGCAACATTGAATATAAAGGTACATTCCCTGGGAAATGCCTTACTGATTTTGCCCTTCAGAGTGACAGGAGACAAACTCCCCCTAGCATTCAGCATGGTTCTCTGGTGCAGTGACTCTATCTACAGGGTTTTGCCCGGGCCTTGGGGAACAAATACTCTCATTCAGACAGGGTTCTAACCCCATGGAGCCCTAGAAATGTGTCTGGTGGTGGCAGAGGCTAAAAAGTATGGTATAGTTCAGCTAGCTTAGTACTCCCTGTCACTAACCAGATTGTTTGAAGCCTTCACTGCCAAGTGCCTTCCCCACCAACTTTCAGCTCTTTACAAGAGTTGGTCTTTAAAATAAAAAAGTCAAATGCCTTTTTTTTAATAACCTCATTACTGTTTGCATCTTACTGTCCCTACATCCAGTGTTGGTGCCAAGAACTGCTCTTTATACAGTGGGTTTTAGGACCACTCTTAGTATATAATTACCATTGCACTGCCCTCACCTAAATGCATCCTTTAAGATGAAAATAAACTCCATTTCAAAGGGAATAGGATTTTTTAAATTATTATTCCAAGCCCTATTTCCAAGTGGCATCATGACAAACATATGCTGAAAGCATTTTCCTCAAGATGTGATTTCTTCAACCAGTTTTCTGCCTGGAAATGACCAAATGGATTGGCAAGAAACAAAAACCAATGTAGTTTGGGGTTGAAGGGTTTTGTCGTAAATTGTCTGATGGAATAACACTGAAACTGTAAAGTGATTGTTTACTTTTATAAATAACTGTGGGTGAAATGCCAGTTTTTTAAGCGTCCCTTTAACTATGCAATATTGAAGAAATAATGTGTGAGCCAATAACTTCTCATTCTACATTTTCCCTTGGAATTCGTGCATCAGACAGGATTTTTATGGAAACGTGCCTAGGGATGTGATTGTTTTGAGGCTGAAACTCAAAACTAAAGGAAGTTTCAACTAATTCTAAATGAAAATAAAAAACACATAGGCCATGAGGGTGTTATTTGTGAAGTTTAAGGCCCAGGTCACTGGTTTCATTGAAAAGTTCTCTGACAATAGCAAATCTGAGGTAGCCGTTGGAAAACAGCTTTTTCAATCTGCTTCCTTCCCGCCCCCAACCCCTACAGCCTTCTAGAGGGATCTCAGGTTAATCCAAATTCCTAGCTTTGCTAAACTGGGTAATTATGGAAAGAAACACCAATTAGTTCCACTATTCTCACTTGAGCTTTTTCTCATATTGTAAAAAAGAAACAAACCTATGTTGGTCCTACTTTTAGAAAATTATGAATATAACGTGAAAATCAAGTCCAACCACAGGAAAAAAAATTACCTGGTCCTAAGTTTATCAACCAGAAAATTTCAGGCCCTTGAAGATGAGTTGGAATATGAAGTTGGCTGGGCTTGAGAGATTGGAGAAACTGGAAATGAATTTAAAAATCACCACCATGAACAAAAGAGGCAACTACTTTTTTCTGCCTTTATTTTTTCTTCCAAAGCCCTGAACCAGGCATCTCTATGGAGGGAAAGGGCAGGGAATAGCATTGCCCAGCTCCACCAGGATCCTACATGTTTCAGTATAATGTAGACCTAGGAAGGAGGCACTGGTCAGCAGTAACCGACCTTCCACTCAATATCATTAACGTATAGTGATGATAGCAGGGTTCAAAGGTCAGCTTCTTACTATAGGGAGTTATATCTGGGGAAACAGCCTGAAGTGTATCCAAATTTAATGTTCTACCACCTACATACTAACCAAACTAGACTTCTGAGAAACCATTGTGTCACTGAATTCTTGATGTTTTCTCCCATTTTTTTCCAAACTGGCTACCAAATTCTGAGAGACTGATAGATCTAAAACACAATTTTTTTTTTACATATAAGGTATTTTATTTTTTCCGTTACATGTAAAGATAGTTCTCAACTTTTGTTTATACAAGCTTTACAATTTCAGATTTTTCTCCCTCCCCTCCCTCCCCCCTCCCCTAGACAGCAGGTAATCTGATATAGGTTATATCTATATATCATATCCATATCCATATAGATAGATAGATATATACACATAATAACAATCCTATTTCTGCATTAATCCTGTTACAAGAGAAAAAATCAGAGCAGTGATGCAAAACCTCAAAATAGAGAAAAAAAAAACAACAGCACCCAAAACAAAAGAAATAGTATGGTTCATTCAGCATCTATACTCCACAGTTCTTTTTTTTTTTTTTCCTTGGATTTGGAGATCCTCTTCTATCACGAGTTCCCTGGAACTCTTCTGTACCATTGCATTGGTGAGAAGAATATAGTCCATCACAGTAGGTCAACACTCAATGTTGATGATACTGTGTACAATGTTCTTCTGGTTCTGCTCATCTCACTCATCATCAGTTCACGTAAGACCCTCCAGGTTTCTCTGAACTCCTCCTGCTCATCATTTCTTACAGCACAATAGTATTCCATTGTATTCATATACCACAACTTGTCCAGCCATTCCCCAATTGATGGGCACCCCCTCAACTTCCAATTCCTTGCTACCACGTAAAGAGCAGCTATAAATATTTTTGTACATGTGGGTCCCTTTCCCCCTTCCATGATTTCTTTGGGAAAAAGACCTAAAAGTGGAATTGCTGGGTCAAAGGGTATGCACAGCTTTATCGCCCTTTGGGCATAATTCCAAATTGCTCTCCAGAATGGTTGGATCAGTTCACAGCTCCACCAACAATGCATTAGTGTTCCAATTTCCCCACAGCTTCTCCAACATTTATTATCTTCCTTTTTTGTCATTTTAGCCAATCTGATAGGTGTCAGGTGGTACCTCAGAGTTGTTTTAATTTGCATCTCTCTAATCATTAGAGATTTAGAGCATTTTTTCATATGGGAATAGATAGCTTTGGTTTCTTCATCAGAAAACTGCCTGTTCATATCCTTTGACCATTTCTCAATTGGCGAATGACTTGGATTCTTATAAATTTGATTTAATTCCCTATATATTTTAGAGATGAGGCCTTTATCAGAAGTACTGACCTCAAAAATTGTAAAACAATTTTTAAACCGACTCCAGATGCAGCTTACTGTATAGCACCAAAAAACTTCCACTGCCCTTCAGCCAAGGCACTAGACATCAATGGAAACTTGTTTGCAAAATGGTCTCTGGCCATTCATTGATCCAATGAGGACAAATGTGAACAATAAAAATAGTATTCTAGGGGCAGCTAGGTGGCACAGTGGATAGAGCACCGGCCCTGGAGTCAGGAGTACCTGAGTTCAAATCCGGCCTCAGACACTTAACACTTACTAGCTGTGTGACCCTGGGCAAGTCACTTAACCCCAATTGCCTCACTAAAAAAAAAAAAATTTTTTTTTAAATAGTATTCTAATCTCTTCCGGTCATTAGCATCTGTCTAGGGGCCAAAGCCCTCATTCCTAACTGTGGGCCTCCATCAGCTTGGTGGTGTAGCAGAGAGACAGGAGAAGCTGAAATACTGAGCTGCATTAGTGTCATATCCCAGGGGCTAAACTAGTAGAGATCTCCATGCCTCCAGACTTCCTCCCTGGTCTGCAGTATTGTGCTTGTGTTTCCTTCTACTCAGAGGACCCTGAAGTTTATCTGGTTATTTAGGGAGGTCAAGGCACTGGGGATCCCTTAGTACACCACGTTGGGAGAGGAGACTGGGGACAAGGCTGTGGATGGCCAATGTAGCATCTTCTGTAAACTAAACACAGAATTTAATGCTAAAAGGGATTCAGATTTGTTCCAACCTCACTTTACAGATGGGAAAACAAGCTTAGAGAGGGAACATGACCTGTTCAAAATCACACAGTACCATCCTAGGTATTCAGTATACACCAATTGGCATGTTACTAAAACACCTGGCAGGCTGAGAAATCACCAAGCTGAAATTCTCATGACTTGTACATTCATCCAAATCTCAGGCTGTCAGTTTGGGATCTCCTGGGACTCTTAGATGGTTCAGTCACATGGATTTGGGGCCAACCCTGAACACCAAGCAAAACTCACAAAGTAACAGAACTTGGTTGAAGCCTTGACCCTTTGGGAATCCCCAGCCCCAGAGCAGAATCAAACTAGTCTTGGCCTCCCTTTACAATATCCCAGTCTGCTCCTTCACACACCACTAGGCATTTGTGCACACCAAACTCATCAGTCAATCACACACTAAGCCAAGCTGAAGAGAGAGAAGAAGATGACTAAGCAGACAACCCACATAAAGACATGGAGACAGATAAAACATCCTGTATATAGCAGTTTGGCTGGATTGAAGAGGACCAATGTGTAATAAGTCTAAAAATGGAGCCTGGAGCCAGGTTGTGAAGGTCTTTAAATGCCAGAGTTTGTATTTAATTGTAGATGTAACAGGAAACAATGGAAGCTTCTTGAGTAGGAGAGTGACATGACCAGAACAATGCTGAATTTAATGCTGAATTTAACCTATTCAATAACAAGGAATTTTAAAGCTCCCAGGCAGGAAGTGACTTATACTTGGGCTTTGTACCTATTCTAGTAATCATCTGGATACCTCCTGCTAACAGAGCATCCCTGACCACCTTTCGCATTGCTGCTTGCACTTTCAGTCATGCCTCTGACTAACTAGTTGCTCTCTTCTCTGCCATTCTCAGATCCTCTCTCCATCCCTCCACCACTCCCAACCCCTCCTCCCTGGAGGTCTGTATTATTTGAATTTATTTACCCCCCAGGATATTATTCTTCCTTCCTCTATAGGTCTAGTACCTGGATCACAGTTTTCCTAGCCCAATTCCTGCCTTCATACCAGGAGACTTCAACAAATATAATCAAAGACCCTAACCGTTCTGTTCTTCAATCTAGTCAATTCTCATGATTTATTCCTATACTCCACCTCAGCAGGAAGGGCTAGCACCTCTGGTGTGAGAGCTTGCCAAGCCCTTTTCAGGGCTGTTCATCCACCTTTAGTGTCTGCCTGACTCACCCAACTCTCACCTGTGGCCCCAAGAAGTTGTAGCATGCACAATGGCCACACCTTAGTAAATCATCCCAGCAGACAGGCTAAACCAGGTTGGAGGGTAGTCATCAGACCTCAAACCTGTTCTTGAGGTAAGGGGTATGTCTACCCCAAGCATGTGAAGACTTCCCTGGACAGAATGGACAGATGAGAACAATTTGTTACAACAGCCATGAAAGCAGCTGGAACACTTACATTTTCAGTCAGACATCCAAGATACCAGGATCATCCACCGCATCCCAGGCTGTCATCAGACCTGACCTTTGTCTTGCCACTCTGAAAGACAGAGTGAGGCTGATGACTGTGCAATTCTGCCTCACTTAAATCCAATTCATCGGCAAGTTAATACATCACTATGAGATGTCATTGGTCCTCTTCAAAAACTAAGGGCAAACAACAACAACCTTGGCCATACACAGAGGATCAGATGAGTTATTTATAAAGTGCTTAGCATAGTGTCTCCCCCATCCTAAAAAAAAACAAAACAAAACCAAAAACCTTCATTTGATCTGACCATCCCTGCTAGCTGTTATTCTTGGCTAAACCCCTTTTAAAAAGTTTTCTTCACAGGGGCAGCTAGGTGGCGCAGTGGATAAAGCACCGGCCCTGGATTCAGGGGTACCTGAGTTCAAATCCAGCCTCAGACACTTGACACCAGCTGTGTGACCCTGGGCAAGTCACTTAACCCTCATTGCCCTGCAAAAATTTAAAAAAAATAAGAAGTTGTCTTCACTAGTCGCTTCTGCTTCCTCTCTCTTTCTTCTAAGCCCTCTGCAGTCTGGCTTTGCACTTCTTCACTCAGTTGAAGCTATCAATGATCTCTTGTCAAAGTGAATGCCCTTTGCTCAGTCTTCATGCTTCTTGACTTGTTTGCAGCATTTAATACTACAGACTACCCTCTTCTCCTGCAAGCTCTTTCTCTAGGCATTGCTCTATCCTGATTCTCTTCCTCTCAAGCCAATCTTTCTCAGTTGCCTTTTCTGGATCTTCGAGATCATACTTACCAACCATGGGTGTCCCCGAAAGGTCTGTCCAGAATGCTCTTCTCCCTCTATACTGTCCCAGTGATCTCAGCTCCTATGGGAGGTGTTTCCCAGACCTCTATATCCTACCCAAATCTCTCTCCTCGGCTTCAGTCCCACATCACCAACTGCTCAATGAACATCTGGAACTGGATGCTTCCATCAGCATCTCAAACTCAACATGGATAAAACAGTGCTCATTATCTTTCCCAAAAAACCCTCCTCTCTTCCCAATTTTCCTCTTACTGTTAAGGGCACCATCATTCTTCCAGGCACCCAGGTTTTCAACCACAGTGCCATCCTCAGCTCCTCACACTCACCCCATATATCTAATCTGTGGTCAAGTTTGTGTCATTTCTACCTACACAGTATCTGGTCTATATCCCTTTCTCTCCATTCACACTGTAACTACCTGCATACAGTCCCTCATCATCTCAAGGCAAGACTATTGTGAATTGTCTTCTCCCTGCCTCAAGTCTCTCACACTTCAATCCATCCTCCATTCAATTGCCAAAGTGCAGGTCTGACCACATCACACATGCCCCAGTTCAGTGTACTCTAATGTTCTCCTTGACCCTGCCCCATTACCTCCAAGATCAAATGAAAATGTTCTATTGGGCATTGAATGCCCTTTACAATCTGGCCTCTTCCCAAAGCCTAGATTGTTCTCCCCGCCTTGTCTCTGACATCTAGCTTGACGACTCAGTTCAAATCTCACCTTCTACAAAAGGTCTTTCCTGGGGCAGCTAGGTGGCACAGTGGATAAAGTACCGGCCTTGGATTCAGGAGTACCTGAGTTCAAATCCGGCCTCAGATACTTGACACTTACTAGCTGTGTGACCCTGGGCAAGTCACTTAACCCTAACTGCCTCACCAAAAAAAAAAAAAAAAATTTTAAAAGGTCTTTCCTAGGCCCCCTTTTCTCTGAGATTATCTTCCATTTAGAATATATGGATATGGATATGGATATGGATGTGTATGTGTAGTGTGTATACATGAACATATATATATACACACACACACATCTTATACATACATATTTATATTTACGCTGTCTCTCATTAGACTGTAATCTCCTTGAAGGCAGGGACAGTGTTTTTTTGCCTTTCTTTGCATCTCTAGAACTTAACAGAGTGCCAGGCACAGAGTAAACACTTAATAAATGCTTTTTGAATGACAAAACCAATTACATATATTTATAACTATTTATTTCTTATAAGTTTCTCCATACAATTCATCCATGATACCTTACTGTTTATTTACTTTTTTTTTTTTTGGTGAGGCAATTGGGGTTAAGTGGCTTACCCAGGGTCACACAGCCTAGTAGTAAGGATCAAGTGTCTGAGGTCGGATTTGAACTCAGGTCCTCCTGAATCCAGGGCTGGTGCTCTATCCACTGCACCACTCAGCTGCCCCTCCTTACTGTTTATTTACAATGAATTGCCTCCCATTTTCTTTTTGTCCATTCTTCTCAGTATTTGTATAACGATATATATTTTTCCATATGTGTGTGTTTATGTGTATATGTGTACATATGTGTGTACATATGTATGTATGTGTGTATGTGTGTGTGTATATATATATATACATATATATATTATACACACATATCCTTGATTGCCTTATCCTATTTTTAAATTTGGGGGGGGGGGGTTGGTGAGGCAATTGGGGTTAAATGACTTGCCTAGGGTCACACAGCTAGTAAGTGTCAAGTGTCTGAGGCCGGATTTGAACCCAGGTACTCCTGACTCCAGGACCGGTGCTTTATCCACTGTGTGCCACCTAGCTGCCTCCATTCCATCATGATTTGAAAAAGATGCATTTACTATTTCTGCCTTTCTGCATTTGACTGTGAGGTTTTTATGCCCTAATACATGGTCAGTTTTTGTGTACATGGCATGTACTACTGAGAAAAAGATATATTCTTTCCTATCCCCATTCAATTTTCTCCAGAGGTCTATCATATTTATTTTTTCTAAAATTCTATTTACCTCCTTAAGTTCTTTCTTATTAAATTTGTGGTTAGATTTATCTAGTTCTGAGAGGGGAAGGTTGAAGTCCCCCACTAACATAGTTTTGTTATCTATTTTTTCCTATAACTCACTTAACTTCTCTAAGAATTTGGGTGCTGTACCACTTATCCCATACATGTTTAATAATGATATTACTTGGGGCAGCTAGGTGGCTCAGTGGATAAAGCACCAGCCCTGGATTCAGGAGGACCTGAGTTCAAATCCGGCCTCAGACGCTTAACACTTACTAGCTGTGTGACTCTGGGCAAGCCACTTAACCCCCATTGCCCTGCAAAAAAAAAAAAATTGATATTACTTCATTTTCTATGGTACCTTTTAGCAAGATGTAGTTTCCTTCCTTTTCTGTTTTTGTTTTTGTTTTTTGCAGAGAAATTGGGCTTAAGTGACTTGCCCAGGGTCACACAGCTAGTAAGTGTTAAGTGTCTGAGGCTGGATTTGAACTCAGGTCCTCCTGAATCCAGTGCAGGTGCTCTATTCACTGCGCCACCTAGCTGCCCCTCCTTATCTGTTTTAATTAGGTTAATCAACTCTATCTGTTTTCATTTTATAGGAGAATTCATCCCATTCACACTGACAGTTATGATGACTAACTATGTATTTCTCTGCATCCAATTTTTCCCCTTGTTTGTACTTTGCTCTTTCCTTTTCCCCTGTCCCTTCTCATTAGTGTTTTGTTTCTGGCCACCACCTCTCTTGGCCTACTCTCCCTTCTATTAGTCCCACCTCCCATTTGTCCTTTCCCCTTTCAACTCCTAGTTTTGCCCTGCCTTCTATCAGCACTCCACCTTTTTCTTTCCCCTTTCCCCTTTGTTTGGGACAAAATTGCCTCAGTTTACCCAAATAATTCGAGGGGACCACCAAGTCAAGCAGAGGCAGATTTATTACATTTTCATGAGAATGGGTGAACCCATGCAATGGATGAAAAGCACACTAATGGGCTCATGAGTTGGGTTTTTATGGAAATTTTGAGGGGGGGGGGTCCCTTTGTGCATAGGATGAGCTCACAATCTAATATCCAATCCTGTCTCACCCAGTATGGGTGTTCAGTGTGTGATCATAGTATGGGTACATGTTCCAAGAGTGAGGGGGAAGGGGAGGGGGGAAAAAGTGAAACCACAGGAGGGGGAAAGGGTGAAACCACTCCACCTGTGTAAGAAGGGGGAAGAGGGGAGAGATGGTACCAGGAGCTGGTACCAGAAGCTAGGGCTTAGGAATGCAAAAAAGGAGACGTAGTGTCTGGGTGGGGTCTGCACTAGCAGGAGAAAGTTTCTGCCTGGTCATAGAACAAGGGGGGAGTATGAGGTGTGTTGTAGCAATGGCATAACTAACCCATAACAAGAACTAGGGGTTTGGAATGTAGGTGGGGAGGGGTGTGGGGTGGTGGTACCAGGGTCAGCAAAGCAAAATACATGATTCTTGTTATTATTAATGGAATAAAACATGAACAGAATAATCTAACAATAACAGGGACTGGGGGCTGGGTACCTTCCAGATCCCATCCTCAGAATCTGAACTGACTCAAGTCCACCTATCCCACGCACCTTTTACTTCCCTACAAGGTAAAATAAAATTCTATACCCGAGTGTGTATGTTATTATCTCTTTGAGCCAAATTAAATGAGAGTAAGGTCAAAACAATGCTCACCCCTTCCTTCTTTCCCTCTATTTTAATAGGTCTTTTGTGCCTTTTCATGTGATATGCTTTACCCCATTCTGCCTTCCCTTTCCTTTTCTCCCAGTATAATATTTTCTGTTACCCCTTAAGGTTAATGTGGGGTTGGATTTAATTGATCAAATTGATCATGAGGTTTCCCAAAGAATTAAAAGACTCAGTGACTCAGTTTCCCAAGTTTTATTAAAATACTGCGAGGCCATAGGGAGAATACCATAGGAGAAAAGAAAAGATATCTCAAATAGGGGGAAGAAAGATGGTTATATTTATAGTAAGAAAAAGTAGGTTATCTCCTCATTATCCTAATCTCCTCCTTAAGGAGGTACATGGGAGGGGTTATACTAATTTGGAATTCTTGGGGTCCTAAAACAACTCCTGAGGTGGGTACCTTTTTCCTTGGAAGTGCATTTTGGGGGTTAACATGTCATGAGGTGAACTTAAGGACACATTTGGTCTTTTCTGTGCATGTTCCTAAAGGCATGCTTAAATTTGTCAGACCCAGACTCTGTGTTTATGATATTCTTTACTTAAGATCTGGTTTATAGGTGTCTTGTCATCAAGGAATATTAATGGCTATTAATGGTTAATGGTCCCTAGTTACAGTCTCTGTTGACGGTGAGGGTTGATAGGGGCAAACCCTCTTGGTTACTGTAAGAACACAAACCTTAGTTTCTCTGTTAACCCCTTTTTGCCTCCTCCATCAAGGTGTTGGGTTTTTTTTAATATCATCACATCAGAATCAACTTATACACATACCTTCTTTCTGTGTGTATTCTTCCTATCTGTTCTCAAGAGTTGCAAGTATCTTCTTCCCATGAGTGGATACAAACATTTTACCTTATTGAGTAACATGTTTTGTTTTCTTCCCCTTTTTATGCATCTCTTGAATACTGTATTTGTAGATTGAATTTTCTGTTCAGTTCTGGGTTTTTCATTAGGAAAGTTTTAAAGTCTCCTATTTCATTGAATGCCCATCTTTTCCCCTGAAAGATTATGTTTAGTTTTTCTGGGTAGTACATTCTTGGTTGTAATCCCAGTTCCTTTGCCCTCCAGAATATTATATTCCAAGACCTCTAATCCTTTAATGTTGAAGCTTCCAGGTCCTGTATTATTCTGATTGTTGTTCATTTATATTTAAATTTTTTCTTTCTGGCTGTTTGCAGTATTTTCTCCTTTACTTGATAATTCTGAAATCTGGCTATGATATTCCTTGGAGTTTTCCTTTTAGGGTCTGTTTTAGGAGGTGATTAGTAGATTCTTTCAATGATGATTTTTTCCTCTGGTTCTAAGATATTGGGGCAGTTCTTGATAATGTCATGAAATATGCTGTCTAGGCTCTTTTTTTGATCATGGTCCACAGGTAGTCCAATTATTCTTAGGTTGCCCCTCCTGGATTTATGTTCCATGTCTGTTGTTTTTCTGAAGAGATATTTTACATTTCTTCTACATTCATATTCTTTTGATTCTGCTTTACTTCTTCCTGTTGTCTCACTGAGTCATTAGCTTTCTGTCCAATTCTGATTCTTAAGGAATTCTTTTCCCCAGTCAGTCTTTGCACCTCCTTTTCCATTTGGCCAATTGAATTTTTTAATAAGTTGTTTTCCTCAGTCAACTTTTGTCCTTTTTCCAAGCTATTGACTCTCTCTTGCATAACTCTCATTTTTTCCCCAGTTTTTCTTCTACTTCTTTTATTTGGCTTATAAAATGCTTTTCAAGCTCTTCCAAGAGGGCTTTTTGATCTTGAGATCAATTCTTCTTCCCCTTTAAGGCTTCGCATGTAGGTGTTTTATAATTATTGCTATAATTATGTTGTTGTTTTGGTTTTTTTGGCAGGGTAATGAGGGTTAAGTGACTTGCCCAAGGTCACACAGCTAGTAAGTGTCAAATGTTTGAAGCCAGATTTGAACTCAGTCCTCCTAAATCCAGGGCCAGGTGCTTTATCCACTGTGCCACCTAGCTGCCCCTAATCTATCACTTCTTAAAATAAACCATTATGCTTTTGAACAGGAACTCAGGAAGATCTGGGTTTAAATCTGGCTTCATACACTACTATCTGTGTGACCTTGGGCAAGTCACTTAACCCCCTATTTCCCTCAGTTCCTCATCTGTAAAATGGGGACACATTGGAGAAGGAAATGGCAAACCATTCCAGTATCTTAAAAAACAAAACAAAACATGGATTTTGGATCACATAGAGTTGGACACTCTGAGAAAATAACTATTAATAATCAATTTCTTGGAGCACCCAGGGCTCAGTCTTTTCTCTCCCCACCCCACCCCCCAAGTCCAGTCTCCTTGAGAGATTTCATCAAATCTCATCTGGGACAAACCCAAGGGAACAAAAGGAATGGAGACATTCTTTTGTCTAGATTCAGGAATGACTGATGGGATTAAACCACACCTAGATACTAGACTTTGCCCTGAGGAGAGTGGGTTTAACATTCCTTTCTCTACCAAGAGTTAAGTCACCTGATGTCATGTCTAGAGTTCATTATAATACTGATCACCTTCGAGTCCTGTCAACCAATTGATTGGAATAATGTTAACCAATGAAATCTGTTTGATGTATAACAACCCAATTAGCTTTGATGAATGTATAATGACCCTTTTTCAAAAGAGGATAAAAATCCTTGGAAAAACACCATTTGAGGGCTTCTAGGACACCTTCTGGGGTGCTCTTGGCTCTATGGGACTACATGCTGTCTCTTTAGGAGACCTCATGGGTCTCTTTGGGGTTTTTCTCTTGCTCACACTAACTGGCATGCTGAGGCTCTCTCCCTGCCACCACTATCACACAGCCTGGAACCATGAGAAGTTAGAGAGACATGGGGTCAATCCTTAACTCATATAATATTGATAAATTAATATATACTCACCCCAAACTGGTATCTATAATATTTAATTTTCCCACATCACAACACAACTGACATGTCTAATTCCTTCACCTTGTTCTCCAACACCATGAACTCAAAGCCCTCCACCATTCTGATTGTCATCCTTTGCACCCTTCCCAACTTATCAATGTCCTTCTTAAGCCATGGTGCCCAGAAATGAGCACAATACTCCAGATGAAGTCTGACAAGGGCAAAGTACAGTACAAACATCACTTCCCTGTTTCTGGAAGCTATATTCCTGAGAGTGCAGCGTCACACTGGATTATATTTTTCTGCTGCTTCATCACACTGCTGACTTATATTGAGCCTGCAGCTCACCAGTTAGGTTCTTGGCCTCAGGAGAAGAAGGAGTCACAAAATTATGGCATTTCAGACTTGGAAGGGAACTCAACAGCCATCTATAATCTAAATCACACCCAAAAAAGAATTTCTTCTGCAACATGACAAACAAATGCTCATCTAGCTTTTGCCTGGTGACCTCCAATTTGGCAAAACCCAGTATAAGCATAGGCTTATCATACATGGCGGGCCTGGAAATCACACACTCCTTTCAAATACATAGTTATTTAACAAAAACATTATTTTGCAAAATTCTCATAGGTTACTATTTGTCTTAATCTTTTTGTTTTGTTTTTTGTTTTTGTGGGGCAATGGGGGTTAAGTGACTTGCCCAGGGTTACACAGCCAGTAAGTGTCAAGTGTTTGAGGCCGGATTTGAACTCAGGAACTCCTGAATCCAGGGCCGGTGCTTTATCCACTGAGCCACCTAGCTGCCCCCAATTTGTCTTAATCTTAGCAGAGGCCTGCCTCAAACCAAAGACAAATAAATAACACAAAAAGGAGAAAAAATCACACTTCCCCCCTCAGAAACAAAATCTGATCTCAATAATGATGGGAACCCTAGAGTTGACTGAAAATCACTCCCTTGCCTTCATATGAGAAATTAAGTTGCCCCAAGTGAAAATGCCTCAAGGTTCCAGCAATACCTTAGGCACTGCCAGGGATCCCCACATTGCATTTCAATCAGAGGTTCAGACAAAAATTTCAAATGGGTCCTTTAATACATAGAGTAATCTGAATGGGGCAGATAAGTGAAACAATGCTGACCCTGGAGTCTAATCTGGCCTTAGACACTAACTAGCTGTGTGATCCTGGGCAAGTCACTTATCCTTATCTGTAAAATGAATTGGAGGAAAAAATGGCAAACCATTCCAGAAATCCAAGAAAACCCCAAATGGGGTCACAAAGATTAATCAGTAAACAACAATAACAAATCTGAATGGTGGTCCAAACTCACCCCTCATTAGAACAAGTAACCTAGCTTAAAATAAATGAAATTATGTCAGAAAGTCTTCCAAAGAGGTGTGGGGTTGCCCTCAAAAGGATTAATCACTTGGGGTAGATTATTTCATTTCCAGGTCATTAGATAAAACTTACCTTTGAGCCCTGTGGATCCTGTTGATATGGTGGGAAAATGGGGTATGGGTTGGGGTTGGGGTTCTTGGGAATTCCTCTTTAAAGAATTACACCCTCTTGCACACAAAACGTAGTTAGAATAAGGGAATAGTTTATTTAGGAGCAAGGGAAGGAAAGGGTGGGGGGAGGGAAACCATGAAAGAAATCCTTGGACTTTTCATGGGGAGATTTGGCATAAAGCACATGGCTCAGAGGTACCAAATCTCCCCGAACAGGAGACTGGAAGGTACTTTTATAGAGGACTGATGGGGGTGACCCATCTGCCAGTGAAAAGTTCCTTTAGTGAGAGAGGACCATCCCCCACTGGTGGTAGCTGGGGAAATTGGGTGAGGAGTGGAGGACCATCCCCCACTGGTAGTGACTAAAGGAATTGGGTGAGGTGTGGCTACAGATCCCTCTTCAGAACACAAAGGCCGAAGCCACACCCAAACTTATCTCCCCAGGGTAAGGGAGACCAGAATGAAGGGTAGGAATCCCAAACTAGCTCAGTCCAATTTGGTTCAGTTTATCTCTCTAGACGTTATCTGTCCTCTGGTTTAGTTTCTCAAGGAGAAGATTCCTTGGTGTGCCCCAGAGAACTTCTGGGGTGCTCTGCACCCCATGACACTGTGGATCCTGTGGACATAGGGTAATCTGAAGGGGGCAGCTAGGTGGTGCAGTGGATAAAGCACTGGCCCTGGAGTCAGGAGGACTTCAGTTCAAATCTCACCTCAGACACTTACTAGCTGTGTGACCCTGAGCAAGTCACTTAACCCCAATTACCTTAAACATCTGGGGCCATCTCCGATGTCCACTGGACCCATATGGCTGTGGAGGAAAGAGTGAGGTTGGTGATCTTGCATAGCCCTCTCTCACTTAAATCCAATTCCGTGTAAGTCATGATATCACCTCCTGATATCATGATCCTCTTTGAGAACAAACAACAAATTCTGTGGACCTTTTGTTCATAAGCACTTCAGGCTCATGTCAGCAATAAGGCAAGTAGTCCATATTTGCTTAAAACAAAACAAAACAAAACAAAAAAACCCCCAATGCAGTCCCACAGTAATGCTAGCTACCAGACTCATGTGCCTCCTAACATCTTACATACTCATTGGAAAAACTTCCCAATGAATCTTTATTCATTTAAATTAATTTAAAGCTATTTAAAAGTGTCTTCAGGTAGAGAAGTAATGGGTTTTGCCAAATTGGAAGTCTCCAGGGGGAATTTGGGCGGGGCTTTGAGATAGGGGTCCTTAGGAATTCCTCTTTAAAGAATTACCCCCTCTAGCACACAAATCCAATTAGAATAAAATAATAGTTTATTTAGGTGCTAGGCAAAGGAAACCAAGAGGGAAATTCTTGGACTTCTCATGGGGAGAAGGCATGGCACAGAGGCGTGACTCCCTGAGATACCTATCTCCCCATGCAGGGGACAGGCAAATACTTTTATCAAGGACTGATGGGGGTGATCATCTGACTATAGAAAGTTCCCTTATTGGGGGAGGACCAAACCCCACTGGTGGTGGCTGGGGGAATTTGGGTGAGGGGCGGCTGTGGATCTCTCAAGCCATCTCTCTCCCTCTCACGCCTGCCATAAAAGCAGCAGCCACACCTAATCTTGTCTCCCCAGGAGTGGGGGAGACTAGAATAAAGGGTGGTGGTCCTGGAGCTAACTCAGTCCTGATCCAGTGCCACTTGTCTCTTTAGGTGTGTCTATCCTTTGGTTTAGTTTCTCAAGGAGAAGGTTCTTTGATTTACCCCAGAAAACTTCTGAGGTACCCGGCCCATTCAAATGGGGTACCTCAGCCCATAATAGTGGGTTGCAGGAGGGATTTTTTCTCTGGTGCGATTTAGATTGAGTGATAGTTGGCAATAGAATAAGCCTAGTCTCTCTAATATGATCGATAGCCTTTCCAGGACTTGATAGCTATCATGTTTCCCCTAAAACTTCTCTTCTCAACGGTGCTATCAGTGGATGCTCAAATACACTGGGCTCAATGAACAACCTTTCCCCAGAGATCTGTATGGCCTCAGCCACTTATAGCCCATGCACTGGATAGACTTCCCAGCTGTGACTCCAGTGTGGCACCTCAGAATATTTGTCTCAAGATTTTTGTTGTTGTTGTTCTGCTTGGCCCCAAAGGCAGAGCCAAGAGAAAAAGGTGAAAGGTGAAAAGGTTAAGTTTTGGCTTAATGCCAAGAGAGACTTTCTTACAATTAGTGGAGTGAACTTGATGTAGGAGGTGAAAAAAGGGTTAACAGAAAAGCCTAAGACCCAAGCTTTAATTCAGATATTAGCTCCAAAGGAAGTCAGACCCAAGTTAATGGATAACTTACAAGTCAGGATGCTAGGTTATTGTACCCACCATGATCAGTATGAATAACAGGACCATAAAGGGTTAGGTCATATAACAATGAGACACAAGATAGGGTGTAGAAATTCTAATGAAAAATGAAGATGTTTTGAAACTAGCTATGGGAACCAGAAAGAGACATGCGCAGAAAAGGCCAAATTTGTCCCCAGATTCACCTTATGATGTGTAAACCCCCAAAACACACCTCCACTGAGAAAGGTACCTGCCTTGGGGGTTGGCTTAGGACCCCAGGAGCTCCAAATTAGGATAAGCCCTCCCCTGTGCCTCCCCAAGGTGGAGGATATTATAATGAGTAGGACAGGCCCTCCCTTGTACACTCCCCAAGGTGGAGATTATTATGAGACTGATAATCAGTTTATCTATACTATAATATAACTGTCTTTTCTTTCACTATTTGAGAGATACCTTTCCACTATTCTGGTTCTCTCCCTGTGGTCACCCACAGTATTGCAATAAAATTTGGGAAACTGAGTCACTGAGTCTTGTAATTCTTTTGGGACAACTCACAATCAATTTGACCCCAAATTTCAGGCCACATCATTTGGCACCCAGATCCTTAATTCCAGCCCACATTAAACTGACCTAAAGAGTGATTGGGTTGGGGGCAGCTAGGTGGCACAGCGGATAGAGCACTGGCCCTGGATTCAGGAGGACCTGAGTTCAAATCCAACCTCAGACACTTGACACTTACTAGCTGTGTGACTCTGGACAAGTCACATAATGCAAAAAAAAAAAAAAAAAGAGAGAGAGAGAGAGAGAGATTGGGTTCCTCCTGACCCTTTCTCAGCTATGCTACAGCCAATAATTCCTTTCTAGTATGGGGCCACTGAGTTCCTTGCCAAATCTACAATTCTGTTATTCCTTCCCATTCCTCAAGGGCATTCCCCCTCTGTTCTATGGCCATCTAATTCAAAGTAGCTCATAGCTCTCCTTGGAGTTCTCAGTAGCTCCCAGCAGATGGCAGCTTTGTCATGCCCATGACTCCCATGAAGCTGACCTTTTAAGTAGTCTCCCAAAGCTGTCAGCAAGACTTACCACTAATTTCCCTAAGCAGGAGATGGTCCAGTGCAGCCAAACACAATTCTGGGTTTTTTTCTGCAGTATTCACATTCTGCTATGCATTTAAAGGGGAGGCTGGGGCCAAGAAGGGTAGTAAAACAAAGGAGGCCACCTTGAGATAGGAGAATCAAAGTGAGAAAGAAACAAGACTCACCTGCTTCATAACTTTACCTTATGTTCTATTCCTGCCCCTCCTCCCAAACACTAGAAAATGGTTACTTCTTTATTAACTAGTAATATTCTCATTCCACCACACCACTCCTGCCATAGTGTCCCAAAAGTTTTATTGCCATTTCAAGCCCTAATAGCTTTAATAGTAGTTTTAAGCTACTACAACTCAAAACTGCAATAATACCTTTGGGACACTCTGTATTATTGATTGTTTTTTCTCCTCCATCTTTTTTGGATGATTTTTTTTATTAAAAATTTTATTTTTTCCCTAATTATGTTTTAAAACAATTTTTAATATTCTTTTTTAATTTTAATTTTGAGTTCCAAGTTTTCTCCTTCCCATCCTTTCTTCCCCCATCACTGAGAAGGCAGGCAATTTGATATATGTTACACATGCACAGTCATGAAAAACATTTCCATATTAGTCAAGTTGTGAAAGTAAACACAGGACACCCCCTCCCAAGAAAAAAAAATTAAAAAGTATACTTCAATCTACATTCAGATTCCATCAGTTCTTTCTCTGGGGATGGCATTTTTCATCATAAGTCCTTCAGGGTTGTCTTGGATCAGTGTATTGCTGAGAATAGTTAAGTCATGCATAGTTGATCTTCATACAATATTGCTGTTACTGTATACAATGTTCTGGTTCTGCTCATTTCACTTTGCATCATGTAAGTCTTTCAGGTTTTTCTGAAACTATCCCCCTCATCATTTCTTATGCCACAATAATATTTCATCACAATCATATACCACCTGATGGGCATCCTCTCAATTTCCAATTCTTTGTCACCACTAAAAGAGCTGCTATAAATATTTGTGTGTGTATATAGGTCTTTTTCCTTTTTGTTTGTTTGCATCTCTTCGGGATACAGAATTAGTAGTGGTATTGCTGGCAAAGGGTATGCACAGTTTAATGCCCTTTGGGCATAGTTCCAAATTGCTCTCCAGAATTTGCAACACTAATGCACTGCAGAGTTACAATTTCCCCACATTCGTTCCAACTTTTTTCATTTTCCTTTGCTACCATATTAGCCAATAGGTGTGGGATGATAGCTCAGAGTTGTTTTAATTTGAATGAATGAAAAAGCACTTAGTAAGTGCTTACTATGTGCCAAGCCCTCTGCTAAATGCTTAGATATGACCCCCCCCCCCCAAATGCAATCTCTGCACTCAGGGAATTCACACACTCTAATTAAAGGAGACAATAAATAAAAGGGTTCAGCTACAAAGTAGATGAAAAGGCCCAGGTGTCCCAAGGGTTCAACAGGGAAACAGATGTCAAGGCCCAGAGTCCCTTAAAGTGCTTCAGCAGGTGAGATGGAGGGGCTGGAAGGCCTAGAAGATCCAGCTGTTCATGTATCGCAGATAAGAGATGAGACTTTTGTGAACGACAGCTAGTAATCTGGTATGCCTGGATCACACAATGTGTGATGCCTAGCACAGGGTCTGACAAAGAGTAAGCATTTAATAAAACCTGGTTGGTCGAATGATTGATGATCAATATTAAGTTTATAATCAGTTATTTTTAAAAATACAGGGATGGAAAAAAATTTTAATTAAAAAAACAACAACAAAAATACAGGGATGGGAATTACATAGGCAAAAACAGGGAAACCATTGTAGGAAAAAGAATCGTTGTAGTCTACTCAGAGCACAGTGAGAAGACCAGTTTAGCCAGGACACAGAGGACTCCATAGAGAGGAGAGGGAAGGGAAGATCATAAAAAGACAGACGGAAGGCAGACCATGAAGACCTTGAATGCCAAGATGAGAGGTTTGTACTTTTTCCTGTAGGAAGAAAAGGAGTCTATTACAAATGAGGCTTCTCCTGGGAGTGGATAGGGAGAAGTGAGGAAAATTGGGAAATGACATCAATGGATATTTTTAAGTATCAATAACATTTTTTAAAAAGGAAAGGGGAATTACTGAAGGTGTATGAGCAGGGGCCAACAAGCTCAGAACTGTATACAAGCAAGAGTAATTAATCTCCCACATGTACAAAAATATTTATAGCTACTCTTTATGTGGTGGCAAGGAATTGGAAGTTGAGGGGATGCCCATCAATTGGGGAATGGCTGGACAAGTTGTGGTATATGAATACAATGGAATACTATTATGCTATAAGAAACGATGAGCAGGAGGAGTTCAGAGAAACCTGGAGGGTCTTGCGTGGGCTGATGATGAGAGAGATGAGCAGAACCAGAAGAACATTGTACACAGTATCATCGACATTGAGTGTTGATCTACTGTGATGGACTATATTTTTCTCACCAATGCAATGCTACAGAAGAGTTCCAGGGAACTCGTGATAGAAGAGGATCTCCAAATCCAGGGGAAAAAAAAAAAGAACTGTGGAGTATAGATGCTGAATGAACCATACTATTTCTTTTGTTTTTGGTGCTGATGTTTTTCTATTTTGAGGTTTTTCGTCATTGCTGTGATTTTTCTCTTATAACATGACTAATGCAGAAATATGTTTAATGTTATTATGTGTGTGTATATATATAACCTATATCAGATTACCTGCTGTCTAGGGGAGGGGGGAGGGAGGGGAGGGAGGGAGAAAAATCTGAAATTGGAAAGCTTGTATAAACAAAAGTTGAGAACTATCTTTACATGTAACAGGAAAAAAATACTTTATTAATTAAAAAAAAAGAGTAATTAATCTGTGTCCTGTGAATTGGAGGTAGGGAGAGACTGGAGGCAGGGAGACCAATTAGGAAGCTATTGTAATAGTTGAGGTTGGGTGGGGCAGCTAGGTGGTACGGTGGATAAAGTACCAGCCCTGGATTCAGGAGGACCTGAGTTCAAATGCTGCCTCAGACATTTGACACTTACTAGCTGTGTGACCCTGGACAAGTCACTTGACCCTCATTGCCCTGCAAAAAAACAAAAAAACAAAACCCAAACCAAAAGTAATAGTTGAGGTGAAGTGTAATGAGGATCAGAAGGAAGGATGATGATGCAAGGGACCTCGGGAAGGGTCAACAGGATTTGTGAATCAAGCCTGAGAGTCTATTCATTCTGTTTTTATGTCCTCAGGAACAGTGGCCTGAACATCTCAACTGCTGTTCTCCCTTTGCTCCTCCAGATCATCTACCCAGTGGTCCAGTTGTCATCCCCTCCAGACTAGAATCTTCTCCCATTCCATCCTGCTTCTCTTCCATTCACACTACATACATTCCTTCCTTCCTTCCTTCAAGTCCCTCCTTGAATCCCACTTCCTTCAAGAAGTCTTTTTGGTTGAACACCTGTTTAAACAGGAAAGGGCTATGGCCTCTCCCTCACTCTTTTACAATCCTATTGTGCTCTGAATATGTTGTCAATATTGATTTTTCCCTGGTGATCTTATAAATGTGTCCACCCATTTTTAGTATTTGTTGTTTTTAGATTATGGACTCTGGGAGGGCATGGTCCTTTATTTAGTTCTGATTATACCTCCCACCAACCCCCTACTCATGGGAACTGAAAGGACTTCAAGAACCATTTAATCCAACCCTTCTCTCTCTCTCTCTCTCTCTCTCTCTCTCTCTCTCTCTCTCTCTCTCTCTTTTTTTTAGTGGGGCAATGAGGGTTAAGTGATTTGCCCAGGGTCACACAACTAGTAAGTTTCAAGTGTCTGAGCTCGAATTTGAATTCAGGTCCTCCTGAATCCAGGGCCAGTGCTTTATCCACTGCGCCACCTACCTGCCCCCAACCCTTCCTTTTACAGAAGAGGAATCAGAAGCCTAAGGAGGTTTAAATCTATCTGGCTGACCCTAGCTGACTGCTCTCTCTTTGTTCTCCTCTACCTATCTGACCATTCTTTTTTCATCCCATAGGTCGGTTCATCTTCCATTCCCTGTTTCCTCACATCTAAAGGCTGTATTGAACCCTCTTCATTTGTCTCTACTCTCTCTCCCTTGGTGATCTCATCAGGATCATCTCTATCTCCCAAATCTACACGTCCAGCCCTAATCTCTCCAGTCCCCCACCGTACCAACAATTTCCTGCTGAACATTTCTACCTGGATATCCTCTAAGAACAGGATTTATAAGTGAATCCTCCTAAACATTTAGAGCACTTAATTCCAGTACTACATAAAGTGTTTGAAAAAATAGTAAAGATACAATCCTACCAATCCCTTCTTGACACAAATATGGTCTTGATATCTAAACCAGGAAGAGTCAAAACAGAGAAAGAAAACTATAGACAAATTTCCCTAGTGAATAGTAATGCAAAAATTTTAAATAAAACACAAGCAAGGAGATTACAGCAATATATCAGAAAGATCATACATTATGACAAGGCTGAACTTATACCAGGAATGTAGGGTTGGTTCAGTATTAGGAAAACTATAAGCATAATTGACCATATTAATAACAAAACAACAAAAATTGTATGATTGTTACAATACATACAGAAAAAGCATTTGACAAAATACAACACCCATTTCTGTTAAAAACACTAAAAAGTATAGGAATAAAGGGCAGCTAGGTGGCGCAGTGGATAAAGCACCGGCCCTGGATTCAGGAGGACCTGAGTTCAAATGTGGCCTCAAACACTTGACGCTTAACTAGCAATATGACCCTGGGCAAGTCACTTAACCCTCATTGCCCTGCCCCCCCCCTAAAAAAGTATAGGAATAAATGGAACCTTTACTCAAAATGATAAGTAGTATCTATCTAAAATCACTTGGATATTCCATTAGCATATCAAATGGTCCCCCCTGTGAATGCCCTTCTTCCTAACTTCCATATTTCTGTTAAGGAAACTAGTCACCCAGATTCTTTAATCTCTGAGTGATCCCTGACTCTTCCCATTCCTTCCCATAATCAGGCTATTGCTAAATCTTATTGATTATAGCTCCACATATCTCAATCCGTTTCCATCTTTCCATTGGCACAGATACCACTCTACTTTAGGCCCTTGTGACCTTTTGCTTTTACTATTACAAAATCTTTCTAATTGTCTTCCCTGGTTCCAAATTCTCCCCTTCAGGGAATCCTCCACACAGCTGCCAAAATAATCTGACCTTCTCTTGAGGGTTTAAATACAAGAAAGACCTCCAGCAGATTGGGTAGTCTCTTTGGGGTAAACTTCAGGGAGAATTCAGATGAGAGTCACACAGGATGAGTATATGAGTTATTTGGGTAAGATCTGACCATAGTAACTCTTCTGCTCAGAAATCTTCAGTGGTTTCTGATTCCCTCTGGGATAAAACACACATTCCTCAGTCTGACCTGAAGGCCCCCCCCCCCAATAATCTGACTTCAACCTAACCAGAACACCCCATTCCAGCTTTATTTTTCATTATTTAGCTTTAAATTTGGCCACAGACACTTACCAGCTGTGTGGCCCTGGGTAAGCCCCTTAACTGCTATCTGCCTCAGTTTCCCCAACTGTAACATGGGTACAAAGCACCTACCTCCCAAGGTTGTTGTGAGAATCAAATGGACTAGTAATTGTTCCCTGACCTTAGCATCCCAGACCACACATTCACTTCCTCTTCCACTCTGACTCTGAAGCCTTGTCTTTATTCAAGGCTCAGATCAACAATTAAAGGTCTTTTCCTCCTTAAATGATCCACTGCGTATTTGTGTGCCTGTTGTTGATACAATAGAATGTCAGCCCCTCGAGGACAGGCATTGTTTCGTTTTTGCCGAATCCCTTGAGCATAGATAGGCACTTGGCAAATGTTTATTGAATTGAATGATACTATATAACTATAGGTATATATACCTTCCACATGACAGGGGTTAGGGCACAGTGCCCCTGGGAAATCTGCATACAATTTTTTGGCCCTCCCTTCAGACCAGAGATGTCTGAATTTTTTTCTTTTTCTTTTTATGGGGTGTTTACAATAGCTTATAAAATTTAGGTTGGTATTAGACAATACTGTACATGTATTTTATGCATTTCTGAGTTTCTAAAATTTTTCTGTATCATCTGCTGGCCTTCACGTGTCGTCTGCAGCTTCTGTAAAACTCCCCCCCAAAATCCCCTTTTAATTTCTCATGCTGACCCGTGATGTATCACAACCAAGATGGGGAAAAGGGGGGAAATGTGGAAGAGATAACTGTATACAATAATATATAAGTACCTAGGGGGAGGGCCACTGTTACTGACTGAGGGGAAATCAGGGAAGGTTGGTGCACAAGGGGCATGGAGGGGAGTGATGTGAAATGAGGACCTTAAATGCCAGTTTTCTATGTGGGAAACTGAGTGCCAGAGTGGGGAAATGCCTTGTCCAAAGTCTTCATCCTAATGACAACTGGCATTTTGCTTGCCTTAGAACAACCCTGTGAGGTAGGTAGTAAAGATATTATTAGTCCCATTTAACAGAAAAGGAAACTGAGGCTCAAGAAACTTAAGTGATTTACCCAGGGCCAAACAGCTAGTAAGTGGCAGAGAGGGCATTTGAAACCAGGTCTCCTGGCTCTTGGTCTAGGACTCTTTCCAATCTTCCATGTTGCCTCTTTTTCTTTTCTTTTCTTTTTTCTTTATTGGCACTTTGTATGCCACTTAACGGTAACTGTTTTTCCCATACCTAAGTCTAATCTCCCAAGGGGACTGGTGAACTTGCCAAGGAAATGAACCCCTGAGTGCTACTACAGGATCCTGCACATAGTAGGTACTCAACAAATGCTGATCAATGATGATAAAAACAACTCCACTGTGGGGTCCGTGCTGGCTCCTGAGGACTGGCAGTGGGGAAGAAACCCCCCAGGGTCCTCTTGAGCAGTCAGAGTATGTTCTGCACTGATTTGGCCTGCTGTCACTCCCTGAAAGACTAAAGGATGGCAGATCTCCTCTTCGGTCTGGCATCTAGAGTTTCCCTTTTACTCCAGAACAACTCGACAGTCATCTCACACCCAGCCTACTATTTAGAGTCCAATAAATGATTTTTGTCCAACGTGACAGATCTGAAGTATAAGTTATAAACAGGTTGCTGCACAATAGGTACCCAGTATTGTCACAGTGGTCCTCTTTGTCCAGCTCAGGAGACTAGCTTTGGTAAGGGCTTTCACAGAATTTCAGAGTGTTAGAACCATAAAAGACATTAGAGGGGCAGCTAGATGGCACAGCGGATAGAGCACCGGCCCTGGAGTCAGGAGTACCTGAGTTCAAATCTGGCCTCAGACACTTAACACTTACTAGCTGTGTGACCCTGGGCAAGTCACTTAACCCCAATTGCCTCACTAAAAACAAAACAAAACAAAAAAACAAAAAAGACATTAGAGACAGTTGGGTCTAATCTCTTTATTTTACAGAGCTGAAAACTGAGTCCTGGGGAAGTGAGTTGGACAGGTTACACTAAGTTAGCAGTAGTCACAGGTGAGGTCTCCTGGATCCTGGTCCAGGGTTTGTTTGTGTTTACATTATACCACGATAACTCCTTCAGTTGGGAATCTCTCTGCTTCTTTCCCTGGACTGAGCCTTTTAGGGGTAAGATTTTTTTTCCCCCTTACACTAAAAAAAACAACTTTCTGATCCTGGTAATCAAGGCCCTCCACAAGATGGCTCCAACTTATGCTTCCAGGTTCCTTTCACATTAGTCCCCCTTACACATATATTTTAAAGAAGATGCCCAGATCAGCTGTCTCTTCATTCCTCTCCAGGCTTCGTTCCTGACTCTTTGGACTTTCTCTTGCTTAAAATGCTTACTGACTTGACTTACATATTTTGTATTCTAGCCAATTGAACAACTGACCCCTCTCCTCTCTCTACTCATTTGGGTGAAGTCTCTTCTACTCCTCGGGTGGTTGAAATCCTTCTCTTCCTCCAAGGCCAGTTCAGATGCCACCCACAACCTTCTAAATTCCCTCCAGATAGAAATCATTAGGGCAGCTGGTAGCACAGTGGATAAAGCACCAGCCCTGGATTCAGGAGGACCTGAGTTCAAATCTGAACTCAGACACTTGGCACTTACTAGCTGTGTGACCCTGGGCAAGTCACCTAACCCCAATTGCCTCACCAAAACAAAACAAAACAGATAGAAATCATCCCTCACTCCTTGAATCTTAGGCTTCTCCTAAATACTTAATTATTCTGTAACTTGTATCATAGGTAGAACACTGGGCTTGGACTCAGGAAGACTCATCATCATGAATTCAAATCCAGCTTCAGACACTTACTAGCTGTATGACCCTGGGCAAGTCACTTAAACCTGTTAGATGAGGAAACCAAGGCAATCAAATGAGCTGGAAAAGGAAATGACAATCCACTCCAGTATCTTCACCAAGAAAACCCCAAATGGGCTCACAAAGAGTCAGACACAACTAAAACAACAGAACAACAAACGTGTATCATAGAGTTTATTGAGGTACATGTTTTGTAACCCTTCTATTAGATTGTAAGCTATCTGAAGACAGAGATCACATCTTATTTGTGTAGTGACCCCAACACACAGCACAAAACATAGTAGGCAATGAATGTGTTTTGCCAAATTGAATTCCTCTTAAAGAAACCTCATTTCTACTTTAGAATTCAGACCGCTTATCATTTACAGCTACTTGTTCCCCAAGGAAGGAAAGTCCTCTATATAAGCATCCCTCAGGTCACCTCCAACTGTCTATCATTCCCCAATATCACTATTTCACAAACCAACCTTCCCAGGCCTACTTTAGCTTCCCTACCTTCTCATGTAAATACCATCTTGATCTTGGGGCAGCTAGGTGGCACAGTGTATAAAGCACTGGCCCTAGATTAAAGAGGACCTGAGTTCAAAACTCACCTCAGATAGATACTTACTAGCTATGTGACCCAGGGCAAGTCACTTAACCCTAATTGCTTTAAACATCTGGGGCCATCTACATACACACATATATATGTATATATGTATATATATATATATATATATATATATATACACACATACACACACACACACACACATATATATATACATACACACACATATATCTTGCCACTGGACCCAGATGGCTCTGGAGGAGAGAGTAAGGCTGGTGACCTTGCACAGTCCTCCCTCACTTAAATTCAATTCAGTGCAAGTCATGACATCTGTCATGGTTCTCTTCAAGAATGAAGGACAGACAACAACAACAATCTTGATCTTAGCTGATCTTAGCTTGTCTGGGCCTTCCCTCATCTCTCCTTCATGAAGACATGGTGGAAAAATGCCTGACCCGGAAGTTAGGAGACCTAAGGTCTGACACACCCTGGTTATGTAACTTCAGGCAAATTCCTCTCCTTCCTGGGCTGCAGTTACTTCATCTATGAAATGAGAGGGATAAACATGACAGTCTCTAAAATCCCTTCTAGCCCTAAGAACTAGAACAGAACTAGAGTCAACCATTTGTCTTCTGTCTATCATACAATAACATTGAGAAGTATCCACATTTACAGGTCATGAAAGTAAAATTGCTTTTGTCTACAGAAGGGGAAGTCATATGTGCTTGGAAAAAGGTCTTGGAAAGCGGTAAGGGGCCCAGGAAGTTGGCAAAGAACAGCAGGGGGGAGACTGAGTACAAGGGAAAGGAGGGAAAGAGAATTGTCCATTTCCTTTGTTTCACACACCTGACGTTCTTGCTCTGGTGACTGCAGTTACACTAGCATCTCTGTACATTTAACTCACCACTGCCAGTCATTCAAGTTAGAAGTGGCACCGCCCCATCTCACAGTGAGCTGAGGATCCATTTGGCTCCACCTGAGTGAGCACTCTGTCCATGCCCAGCCTGACCCCACAGTCCACAAAGATGTCTTGATGTTCTTTAAAATACTCAGCACTCACTCCTTAAGGATCCTGTCTAGATCCCACCTCTCTGCTTGCAGGGATGGCCTAGGTAGGATCCAAAGGTGCGGTCCAGAGCCCTGCTTCCATGGGCCTCCGGTGTCCCATGACCCTCTGGAGGTTCAGCTTCCTATAGGCTTTCAATATGGAGGAAGTTCTCTTAGCAGGAGTGGGGCCGGCTCAACAGCCCATTGTTCAGGGGCCTCCGTGTACCCTGTTCTCTCTTCTCCAAAAAGCAGAGATCTGCTCCAAGGTTACCCGTGGCTGTACACCCCAGTCAGGCTCAGGGCTCCCAGGCCTCCGGATGCCATAAAATGGTGGGGCTAAGGGTTCTGGCTGTGGCTGTGGCTGTGGCTCAGACCAACCTACCAAACCAGTAATCCGAGGCCTTTCTTCCCAAGGATTTGCACTCCAGAATGTGCTGCTGGGGGAATCAGGGGCCTCGTGTGGAGCTGAGGGACAAAGAGGAGAATCTGGAATGTGGGGTGCTGTGGCCTGAACCGTCAAAGTACCCCCAAGAGTAGGGGGCTCAGTAACCTGGGGGTGCAGAAGAGGAGCTGTTGCACCATACCAATCTTCAGATCGTTCATGGGGTGTCCCCATGGGCTCGATCCACAGCTCCCCCCCTGGGCGCCAGACCAAGCTGGGCCCCTGGGGACCAGGATCTGATCTGAGAGAACGGCGGAAAAGGCATTCAGCCAGGACAGCTGTGGCCAGGAGGAAGATGGCAGCCACCAGGGCCAGGGCCAACATGATGGGGATGCAGGGTCCACACAGAAGGGGGGGCCACTGGGAAGGTTGGGGCATGACTGGGTCCTCCACTTGCCCAGGAGGCTGTTCCAGAACCGAAGACATCTGGGAGAGGGAAAATGGAGAGACAGAGATTGGGGAGACAGGAAGAGAGAAATAGGGAGGGAAAAGAAAATGAGAGAGAGAGGCCTACACAGATATATGAACAAAGACAGAGACAGAGGAGAGGGAAAAGGGGAGATGGGGAAAATGGAAAAGGGGGGAGGGGAGAAGAGACAAAGGAGGACGAGAAAGAGAAAGGGGAGAAAGACAGAGATAGAGAGAATGAGAGACAGAGGCAGAGAGAAGGGAAATACATCAGTATTTTGGATTCCATGTCCATTCCAGAAGTTAGGTGTCCCTAGCACTAGCATAGGAACCAGCTGGGTTCCTCTTCTCCCCCAGGGATCCTCATCCCCCACCTTGCTTAAGAGGAAATGGTGGGGGAGGGAAAGACAGAAATATCCTTCCGCCCCAGGGGCCCAGTCACTCTGCCTCTTCTCGTTGTCTACTGTGGTTTCTGCTCCTTTTTCCTGCTGTTTTTCTTGCTTTTTCTGTATGCCTTGGAGGTCTTTTTCCAAGTCTATCTCTCCTTTTGTTTTTAGTCCCTTTCATTATCTCTCCCTAAATTTGTGCCCTCATCTCTTTTTTCCTAGTCTGTCTCTAAGTCTGTCTTTCTGGGACAGATTGCTTCTCCAAGTCTAATTCCCATTCTCTGTGTCTCTGTTTTCGTTTCTCCAAGGTTGTCACTGTCTTACCCAGATGGCCTGTCTGTCTCTCTCTGTCTCTTCATCTCTTTTTCTTTCCATCTCAGGTTCTCTCTCCTTCTCTGTCTCTGTCTGTCTGTCTCTTTCTCCCTGTCTCTGCTCTGTATCTCTTGGGGTCCTGGTAATTTTCTCTCTGTGTGTCTCTTTGAGTCTCTCCAACTATCTTTCTGTCTCCATTTCTATGCCTCCAGGTCTTCCTGTTTCTACAAGTCAGTCTCTCTGATCTCTCTCTCTCTAATCTCTTTCTCTCTCTGATCTCTCTCTCTCTCTCTCTCTATCTCTCTCTCTCTCTCTCTCCAGTTCTTTTTCTGTCTCTAAGTCCCCCCAGCTCTCTTCCCGTCCCATGTTTCTCACCTTCTTTTCTTCAGATACTACACCAGCCTCTGTTCTCATCCGCTTTGAGGTATGATCACTTCAGTGCATGCCGGGAGGGAACTGAGTGGGGTGGGGTCCCCAGAAGAGCATAAAGAGGGCCCATTTGGGGCAGGCAATTGGGCAACTGTGACCCAACTCCCCCTGCCACCCTCTTCCTCCCAGGTGTTTCTATGGAAACAGGGTGGATGTGGTCACCCGTGGTAAAGAGCCATTTCCTGGGGTGAGGTGGCACCGGAAGAGGGAGTAGTTCTCTGCTCCCCAGTGTGAAAGGTTTTGTTTTGTTTTGTTTTTGCCTCTGTAGTTCTTTTGTTCTCAATTTCCTGATGCTAGAACCTTCTACTTTTTTTCTGGGTGCAGGGTCTGGGCATTTACTCAGAGGTTAGGAAGGGAAAGCAATCAGATTAGTCCTGAACCTTTGGAGATCCAAGGGCATCATGAGAAATCAGCTTGCCCACTTAATGGAGGTTGTCCTGCTACATATGTCTCTGCCCACGATGTCCTGTCCTTCCCCTCACCCTGATCCTCCCACTCTCACAAATTCTACTCTGTTCCTGACGCTAATCCTCACATTCCCACCTCTCTCCCTCTTGCTTCCCTAAACTCTAGATCAAGTCCTGGTGCTTTGGTTACTGAATGTTCAGGTTTCTAGGAGATGCAACAGAGAATGTCAGGATTCAGATTAGAGAGAGGTCATAAGATCATAGATTTAGAATTTAAAGGGACCTTAAAGGTGACCTAGTTCAACCCTGTCATTTTACATATTGAAGAAACTGAGGCCCAGAAAAAGATTATTTGCCCATACAGGTATTAAGTGCCAGAGTCAGGATTCAAATTCAGGTCCTCTAACTCTATATCCACTGTTCTTTACACTGTGTTATGATGCTCCACCTCCCAAAGGGCCCTAGCCAACTGTTCTATTCTTTGACAACCTGGAAAAGCTCCAGATTGGATCTGGACCTCAATTTGATTTCATCCTGACCCTGGAAGAGTATTCAGCTACCAGTAGCTTCTTCTTCTTCTTCTTTTTTTTTTTTTAGTGAGGCAATTGGGGTTAAGTGACTTGCCCAGGGTCACACAGCTAGTAAGTGTTATGTGTCAGAGGCCAGATTTGAACTCAGGTACTCCTGACTCCAGGGCCAGTGCTTTATCCACTGCGCCACCTAGCCGCCCCTACCAGTAGCTTCTAATAAAGATAAAATTACCAATAGCTGTTTATTAAGTAAGCATTTACTATATGCACAACTCTGTGCTCAGTGCTGGTAGGGAAACGCACCTAACCCTAGATGCTGAACTAGTTAATCTCTGGGGCTCTATTGAGCTCTGAAAATCTTACAACTGTGTATGGTTCTGTGGGCCATTGTGTCCAATATGAAGATAAAAGACACAGCCCTGACCTTTTCAGTACGAGGACCTTTGAGATGTCTTAAAACTAGTCGACGGGGCGGCTAGGTGGTGCAGTGGATAGAGCACTTGGAAAACATATTTTCCCTACACATGAACTCTTCATTTTACATGTAATGCAAATGTTTGTTCCCTGATGGTACACATGTATATATTTGGGGGAGAATGTGTTCCGAGTTTTTTAAGGGCAGAAGAATGTTCTATGGCTACATGTATTAGTTTGCTATTTCATTAAATATCCCTGCTTTAAACTAATTGTGTCCTCACAATTGACTGACAAGAAAAAAAAAATACATCAATAAGCTCTTACAGTACACATCAAACACATGAGCTCTCATAGTACAAAGATGCAGACCTAGAGGCTAGCCAAGAGGTGCTCCCTGGAATGCTATGTTCAAGCATGCCCCCTTTGTCCTTGTTGATTACCAGCCCTCTGTCTACTTACATCAGTCCCATGCTATCAATCTGCTCTGCAGACTGTTTAACTGCCAGCCTTTCCACATTCAACATGAATTCAGAGGGCTTCTCTCCCTGGAGCTGAAAGATATGGACAAACTGGATAGAAGAGTCTTTGCTACGAAAACAACTCTGAGGTACCACCTCAAATCTATCAGATTGGCTAACAGGACAGAAAAGGAAAATGATAAATGTTGGAGGGGATGTTGGAAAATTGAGACACTCATACATTGTTGGTGGAATTGTGACCAGATCCAACTATTCTGGAAAGCAATTTGGAACTATGTCCAAAGGGTAATTCCACTACTAGATCTGAATACCAAAGAGATAAAGAAAGTGTGTGGAGGGGGGGCAGACTTGTACAAAACTATTTTTAGCAGCTCTTTTAGTGGTGGCAAAGAATTGGAAGTTATGGGGATACCCATCAATTGGGGAATGAATGAAATACTATTGCACTACAAGAAATGAAGAACAGGTTGATTTCAGAAAAACTTGGAAAGACTTCTATGAACTGATGGAAATTGAAGTGAGCAGAATCAGGAGAACATTTTTACACAGTAACAGCAACATTGTACAATGACCAACTGTGAATGAGACAATTCCAAAGGACTCATGAGGAAAAATGCTATTCACATTCAGAAAGAGAACTCTTATAATTGTGAACACAGATTGAAGCATACTATTTTCACTTTTTTTCCATGGTTTTTTTCTTTTGTTCTGTTTCTTCTTTCATGATATGACTAATATGGAAATATATTTTACATGATTGCACATATGTAACCTATATCAAATTGCCTGCCATCTTAGAGAAGGGGGAGGTAGAGAAAAAATTTGGAACTCAAAAATGTTAAATGAATCTTAAAATTTGTCTTTATGTATGATTAGAAAAAATAATATTAAAAATGCAAATTAAGTTTCAAACTAGGAAAAAAGAGCAGTCTTTGCTTTAGCAAATTTTCTATCCAGGATCTGCAATGTGTCCAACACTGTGACCTCAGGATTCATTTTATGAGGACATATGAGACCAAATATAAGACAACTCACCCCCCCCCCCCGCCCTGCCTCCAGCTTCTTTCATTAGCCTCTTCCATTTGTCATTGTTGGACTACTTCAGTAACATGTCCTATCCAGAACTCAAAGTTTCCTTCCCATGGGGGCAAAGAGGCTGTTCTTCACTTCAGGAAGCAGATCCCTTGTTTTCACCCTCTCAAGTTTCAGTCCTCTCTCCTCTCCATCTCTGTTACTATTGTCTTTCCTCCTAACAAGCACTTTGTGTCATCTTTGGTTCCACCATCTCTCTGCAGGAATATTTTAAACTGTCTTGCCAGCTCCTGGTCCTCAATAGAGAGCCTAGTAACTAATTTCCACATATCATCCTCAACTTTTCTCTCCTTATGGATGCCGGAAATGGCTGTAGCACCAAACGATTGGCAGCCATTATTCCACCATACTTTTTCAGCAGGTCATTTTCCCAAACTGTCTTCCATAATTCCTCCTAAAAGTAACAGCCCCTGTAAGGTTTCTGACCCCACCAATGAGTGACACATTTTCAATGATTATTACAGATGCTGCACAGGGAATTGATACTGAAGATTAGCTAGTTCTGAGTAGTCCTTGATGAATTCAAGTTACCTGGCCCAGATGAACTATACCCCAAGAACTGAAAGACATTTCAAATGTGATTGCTGAACTACTGTCAGTGCTATTTGAAAGATTGTGGAGAATGTGATAGATGATTGATTGGACCCCTATTTTATTCCAATCAGTATTAATCAGTTTGCTATGATTCCATAGGGGTAGTGATTCTAAGTTCTGCATATCAGGCCCCAGAGCTGCAAACTGCAGATTGTAAATTTTCTTGCTTAATCATAGGAAGCTAACTAGAGGACCTCCACCCTTGTTTTTGCCTTGTTATAATGACCAAGCCCAGAGTGGCAGAGGTGACTCAATTACACGGAAAGTCCCCCAGCTATTTTTGTTGTCCCTCTTTCCCTTATCATCCCTCTATTGCCCAACATGGGGAGATGACCATGAGAACATAACCAATGAGTGACCCCAGTTGCCAGATTGAGGCCTGCCCTTCCACCAGCCCATTGACCCATTTAGATGTTTTGACATCTGTTCATCAGCCCACCTGCTCCTCAGTTTTGGTAGGACCTCCTGGAAGGTCAAGATAGGTCTGATAAGGTCTGCTCTCTAGCCCATTTGTGAACCAATGGGATTATGTATTTTGTGTAAACACTTCTGGAGGGACAAAGGCAAGGTCTATCCACCAATGAGATTTTGTATTTTTGGCCTACTTCACCAGTATTATCCAAGTAGCACTATAAAAGTAAGGTCCTGCAGGAAGTGGGCATCTCAGATGGTGAAAAAGATCTAAGGGCCACTTAATTAGAAGGGTCCATAGACCTTTTAATAAAGTGCCATTGGCTCAGAGCTCTGCCTCAGTATTTTTTCTTGCAGATTGGACAATTTTGAAGAATCTTCACAAGAAAAGAGGTTAAAGACGGTCAATAAACATTTTTAAACCCCTCCATCATGCCAGACACTGGACTAAGCATTGGGGATACCAAAAAAAAAAAAAAAAAAAGGTATGACAGTCCCTGCTTGCAAGGAGTTCACAGTCAAATGGATGAGACAACATGCAAACAACTTTGTACAAAAAAGCTAGATACAAAATAAATTGGAAATAATTAACAGAAGAAAGGCACTAGAATGAAAGGAAACCACAAAAGGAAGCCAGGAGGTGAAGATAAGGAGAAGGAGGAGTCCAGATATTGGGGACAGTCAGAAGAAATGTCCTACATATACCAAAAAATGTTCGTGGCATTCCTTTTTTTGTGGTAGCAAAGAACTGGAAACAAAATGGACTCCCATCGATTGGGGAATGTCTAAAGCTTTGGACTGAAAACAGATGAAATTCATGGGCATAAATGTTTTAAGCCTGAGTTCAAAAAATCAACTTCAAAAGCACAGAATGGAGAAAGCACAGTTGACTGGCAACTCATCTGAAAAAGATCTGAAGGTTTTAGTGGACTACAAGCTCAATGTGAAATAGTGTAAGGTGAGAGCCAAAAAGAGCTGATGTTATATTGCACTACATGGAAAGGCACAGCTAACAGAAATAATAAGGTGATAATTCATCTGTATTCTGCCCTGGTCAGACCATAACTGAAATTTTGTATCCAGTTCTAGGGGTGACATTTTAGGAAGGAAATTGATAAAACTGGAGGACATCTGAAACTGATCAAGCAGGGGAGAGATGGGCCCTGCATCTGTCTGTCCTATATTGATCTGTCGGAGAGGCTGAAGAAAAGTCTCAGAAGGGACATGATCACTGTGTTTCAGGATTTACAAGGCTGTCTGTCATATGGAGGAGGAATTAGGCTTGTTTTGTTTGGCTCCAGCAGGTGGATCCAGGAGAAATAGGGGGAAATGGGAAAAGCAGATTTAAGTTGGGTAGAAAGGAAAACTTCCTAACAGTTAACACTATCCAAAAGAGCAACGGGCTGCTTCAGTCGGCAGTGAATGGGCTTCTGCCCTTTGGAAGGGGGGAGCTATAGTGGAGGCTCATTCAGGGTAGGAAGGAGTTGTGCTGAATGTCCACTGGAGTCCCTTCCAACTCTGACATTCTGTGACCTCAAGCACAGCCTTCATTGTATCTTAGTCCAATCTCAATGAGAATGTACTGCAACAATACAGCACTATTCAACAATAATAGCAGTTATTAATGCTATAGCAGTGCAGACATATGCTATACCAAATAGAAACTGTACACGCCAAACTGGTTCTTTACATATCCATAGGATAAAGAGATATAGTAAAACAACTCTCCTGCTCAGGAAGGATTTCAATGAGAAACAAAACAAAAAACAAAAAACTTTTAACAATCAATTGTTGCCCAGAGGAGATAAATAGAAAGAAAGATATATACAGATAGAAATATTGATAGAGATGATATAGATATATTGTCCTTGCAACTTCAATCTAACCCAGTGATCAAATTGTCTTTAAAAAAAAAGCTTAAAAATTAAAATTGATCCCAGACAAAACTGTCACATAAATGTAACCAATTCTTTAGGGGTCTATAGGCAAGTCACCTCTTTACCGGCTACTCCCTGAGACTCTACTCAGGGCCCAGATTCAGGATCTTATAGATTAGCCTAACTCCTACCCCACTAGAAACTTCCTTGTCTTATATACATACAGTCATTAAAATATTTAGATATCATATTATAGAAAAGCAAACGTTTTACTTAGATTAGACAGGAAGACAATATTGTTTTTAAAAGTATTAGGCACAGATAACACAAACCACAGAAAATGTAATCACCTCCCAAGGTCAAGGTTCTTTTTTGTCTCACTCCCACTCAGGTACTCAAATGACTGGGTTGCTGAGAGTCCAGAGTCTTCTGATCCAGGGTCCTATAGCTTCAGCAACTTTAATCTAGGGTAAATGGAGCAGATGGGAGTAGGCCTTGCCCATCATTGGGGGGACATGGACATCTTCACAGCCTGCCAGAACATCCCCCCTATGTAGAAGGTAAAGTCTGTGCAGGGGTCTGCAAGAGCACCAGCAGCACTGAGTGTGCACACCAGGCATCAGCAGGGATAATGAAGCTTGGTCAATAGTAATATCCAACATCCAACCTTGGCAGGAGAGGAGGAGAATTCTCAAAGCCTCCAAAGCCCTGCTCAGCCCAAGTCTGGCAGTACACGCTCCCCGACTTGCTGCACCCATCATCCTCTCACCCTTTTTCCTTCATTATTACTTGAGAAAATCCATTCCTGTACATGCCACCAATCAGAGTCCTCACTGGTTTTTCATCATCAGTTGCTAAGCTCCTGATAAATGGCTTCCAACCTTCTCTCTCTCTCTCTCTCTCTCTCTCTCTCTCTCTCTCTCTCTCTCTCTCTCTCTCTCCCAGCCTTTTCAACAAGGCTCAGTTTTCATGTCAAAAAAGTGTCATTTTAGGGCAGCTAGGTGGCGCAGTAGATAGAGCACCGGCCCTGGAGTCAGGAGTACCTGGGTTCAAATCCGACCTCAGACACTTAACACTTACCAGCTGTGTGACCCTGGGCAAGTCACTTAACCCCAATTGCCTCACTAAAAAAAAAAAAAAAAAAGTGTCATTTACCTCCATGTGATAACAGTTATACTATTAATAATATCTATAGACTGAGAAAACACATAATACCAAAAAACCCCTACTATACATTCTATAATGCTTTTAAATGAATTTGATTAATCGTAATATCTGCAGGGATAGAAACTGTACTTGTGACTGCTCTACCAATTTATGTCAGCAACTTCTCTACAACTCAGAGACTTAGAAAGCCGTCTAAACTACTGAGTGGTCCAGTGACCTACCTAGAGTCATAGAGATAGCATATGTCAGAATCAGGAATCAAACTCAGGTCTGGGAGGCTCCCAATCCAGCTTTCTATGGGCTGCAATGCACTACCTCTACACACACACACACACACACACACACACACAGAGGCAATATAATACTTACATTTGTGAGATACACTATTTATTTGGTTTCTAGATGTTTGTGCTTGCTAAAAAGTCAAAATATTGGGGGCAGCTAGGTGGTGCAGTGGATAGAGCACTGGTCCTGGATTCAGGAGTACCTGAGTTCAAATCCAGCTTCAGACACTTGACATCTACTAGCTGTGTGACCTTGGGCAAGTCACTTAACCCTCATTGCCCAGCCCAAAAAACAAACAAACAAAAGTCAAAATATTGATGTTTCCTGTGAAAACAGATTCGGAGACCATGGTGAGACAGTAAAGTTTTAAAATGTTATGATGCTGAAGGTACTATATACATGTTATGATGAATAGGATACTATCAGAAAAACCTGGAAAGACCTACATGAACTGAAGCTGAGTGAAATGTACTGTATACAAAATAACAGCAATAGTGTAAGATATTCTGCTGGGAAACGTGGTTATTTTCAACAAGGCAATGATCCAATATAACCCTGAAGAACTTATGAAAATTGCAACCTATTTACAGAGAAAGAACTGATAGTATCTGAAAACAGATGTAAATACATAAAAAAAAAATTTTTTCCTTTTTGACAATTCCTTAATCTAAAGTTTTGGTTTTTTTTTTTTTTTTTACTGTTTTCTCTCATAACCTAGCTAATGTTGGGAATGTTTTCCATGACTACTGATGTATAACTTATTCTGAATTGCTTGAGTTCTTGTGGGTGGGGGATGGGAATGGAGGGAGGAAGAGAAGTTGGAACACAAAGTTTTTTAAAAATCGATGTGAAAATTTGTTTTTACATATATTTTGGAAAATAAAATTCTATTAAGAGAAAAAGAAAATTTTTAATGTTACGATGCTAGGAGCAGCTAGGTGGCGCAATGGATAAAGCACCGGCCCTGGATTCAGGAGGACCTGGGTTCAAATTTGGCCTCAGACACTTGACACTTACTAGCTGTGTGACCCTGGACCAGTCACTTAACCCTCATTGCCCTCCAAAAATTAAAAAATAAAATAAAATGTTATGATGCTGTCCATAGTGTCTGCTTTTAGTAGTTCAATATTCCCATCAATAATGTGTAGGGCAATTAGGTGGTGCAGCAGATAAAGCACTGGCCCTGGAGTCAGGAGGAGTTGAGTTCAAATTTGACCTGACACTTACTAGCTGTGTGACCCTGGGCAAGTCACTTAACCTTAATTGCCTTAAACATTCAGACCCAGATGGCCCTGGAGGAGAGAGTGAAGTTGGTGACCTTGCACAGTCCTCCCTCACTTAAATCCAATACAGTGCAAGTCATGACATCTGTCATGGTCCCCTCCAGGAATGAAGGACAAACAACAACAATAACATGTAAAGGGATGCATTTGCTATTTAAGAGTTTTACAACTTCAAATAACAGTCTTCCTCTATTCTTCTTCTTCTCAACTATTACTATTGTTCTCTTCCACATTAGAATCCAAATGACAGGGGGAAGCTAGGTGGCGCAGTGGAAAGAGCATGGGCCCTGGAGTCAGGAGGACCTGAGTTCAAATCCAGCCTCAGACACTTAACACTTACTAGCTGTGTGACCCTAGGCAAGTCACTTAACCCCAATTGCCTCTCACACACATACAAAAAAAAAATTAAAAAAAAAAAAAGAATCCAAATGACAGTTTTCTCCCACAACCCTTTTGTATCTCAGCATTCATAGGAGAGGGAAAAGGGGAAAATTGTAACTCCTTAAAGAAAAGGTCCTATTCTTCTTGGAAGAGCAAGCCCCAAGACTATTAGTGGTTGGTCAAACTAGTCATAGACAATGGAAATTCTTTAGGATACTTTCATTATGTGTTTTCGTCTTACCTGAGCAATTTCATTATTTTGCCTTACGCCCTGAATTTGCAGGGAACAAGTGTCCCTGTTTCCAAAATCATAATAATGCTCAGCTCTACCCAAGAGAAGCAATTTTTGGGGGTAGTTTTCCAGTTCTCATAAATAATTCTCATAAATGGGTTTCTCATCCTAAATAGAGATAAAAATAAAAAGGGTGAGCCAATCACTGCCTTGAAATCCCTGAGGAGTTGAAAAAAATTTAAATATCTCTAAGTATACCAGAGATGGGACCTCTTTTTTGCATAAAAAGGGGAAACTTGAGAGTCATCTTGGAAGGGATTTTGAGCTGCTACCTTCCCTTGCCCCTCTTTCCAGTAGATATTATCAGAGATAGCAGACCTCATACTGCCTGGATAGCTAGGTGGCACGGTGGATAGAGCGCCAGGCCTAGAGTCAGAAAGACCTGAGTCCAAATCTGACCTCAGACACTTAGTAGCTGGTGACCCTGGGCAAGTCACATAACCCTATTTGTCTCGGTTTCCTCATCTATTAAATGAGCCAGCGAAGGAAATGGCACATCACTCCAATATCTTTGCCAAGAAAACCCCAAATGGGGTCACAAAAAGTCAGATACAATTGAAAAAAAAAAAAGACTAAACACCAACAACCTCTACTATCCTAGCAGAGCTACCACCATTTCCCTTTTTCTACTCCCTTACCTCCACTGCAACAGCCCTGCAGTCTCAGCTCACAGAAACCCAAATCAAAACCCAGACCAGAAAGGAGGACCTTATGTCCAACTATCAGAGACTTCTACTGGCTACTTGGACTTACATCCCCAGAGCCTAACACAGCACAGTGCATGTAATAGGAGCTTGATAGGTACTCGTTGATTGATTGATCAATTTCATGTAAGTAGCTAGCCCCTTGGTGTAGTGGTTAGACCATCCGAAATTTTGATACCAATTTAGATTACAATTATTTACTCCCTTTAGATAGCAATTGCCATTAAATATAGAAAGTAGTATGAATGGGAGCATCTGCTTGATTCGGCCTCCTCTTCAATTACTTTCTGTAAGCCTCAAGAGAAACCAGGACTTTTAAAAAATGGAGAAAAGCGGGGGTGGCTAGGTGGCACAGTGGATAAAGCACCGGCCCTGGATTCAGGAGTACCTGAGTTCAAATCTGGCCTCAGACACTTGGCACTTAACTAGCTGTGTGACCCTGGACAAGTCACTTAACCCCCATTGCCCCACAAAAAAAAAATGGAGAAAAATACTGTGGAAACATATTAAGAAATAAAACCAAAAACCCCCCTCTTTTTTAAGGCAAAATGACAAATATTAAGAAATAGTTTTTCTTAATACTATCCTTTAAAACACAAATACACATATCACCTTTCCAGACTTTCCTGCTGGAAGGAGAATTACTTATAGGACAAAAGTACTTTGTTACAGAAATGGATTATAGTTTTAGAGGAAGAAAAAACCTTCCCTCTCAAAACTTAGAACACAGTATACTTCTGATCTTTTTGAGATCACTGGCTTTCCCTACTCATGAAGCGACTGGTGTTATGGCCCACCCTTCTCTAGTAAGAATTAAGAGATCGGTAGAAAAAGTCACTTTGATTATTCCAAGGGAACACTTGAGGGCAGTGATATATGAAGGAACTGAATAGTCACTGTTATTTTGGAATGTTAACCTCCAAACTGCTTTTCTTTGTTCAAGATTCTTATAAATATTACTCTAATCATCTTGGGGTAGAAAATCATATTAGAGGGCATGGGGGGAACTGAGGCAGTTTGGATCTCTCTCTGTCTCTCTGTCTTTCTCTGTCTCTCTTCAGAAATGGTCTGAATATTCAATTAATATTAAATTACATTGTTTCTGGCCAACATGTGTCTAAAATGCAGAGTGCAGCATTAATAGTGGTACTAATACGTGAACTCACTGTAATAATTCCATGGTCTTTATAACTCTGGGAATTCACAAAACTGCTGATTTAGTTAATCAAGGAGGAAGCTCAGCTAGAGAAACTCAGCTAGAAACTTATACAAAAGTGGCTTATGAAGGCAGGTTCCTAGGAGAGAGAGCCACCAGGTGAGAGAGGGAAGAGCAGATGTTTGGGGTATCTTGGGCCTGCCCAAAGAGCAGTCTTGTCTTGAGTCTGTGGGCCTATGGCTAGAAAACCAACCAAAAAAAAAAGTCCTTATTTTCTCAAAGACCTGGTGTCAAAGGGAAGAGGAAGGGAGTTGGCTGAAAGAGATAAAATAAGCAGCCTGCAGATAGAGGAACCAAGAAGAGAAAATAAATTTATAGCTTCTATCCAGATGTGATATGTGGGTATGTGTGCCCCTTTGTGTGTACATTGTGAGACATGGGACACTGCAACAGAGGCAGTCCAAATAAACGTTGATGTTGCCAAGAGAAAAGACTATGCTGTCACTGTATTTAATTATCCAATGAGGGGTACAATATCTGACATATCCATGAGGTGACATTTTCCTAGAGCCACCAACCCCAACAGTCATCTTTGGTGCATTAGGTAACATGGCCACCAGAGGGAAGTCAGCCTGCAAATGCTTAGACTATTATCCCCACCCCCATTCCCAGCTCAGCCTTCAGTGCCAACCAGTCCCAACCACAGCATAACAGGAGACTGGGGCTGCACAGTACCCAGTACCTAGGCAACTCACCAGAGTTACAGTGGGTGAAGGGGACCAGACTAGAACCCTGAAAACTCATCACAGCAGGAGGAAGGGTAGTATCAGAAAAGCAAAACATTTATGATCTCAGAGAACTACTGATAGCCCCATCAGGATCGAGGTGAGCATGTTAGGCTCATAGGCAGGGACAGAGCCAACACTGAGTTCTCCACTGTGCAAGAAAAAGCCAAGGCCAAGAGCAAGGCCAGGACTAGCCACTAGGAGACAGACAAAATCCAATCATTCCTTTAGAAGAGAGACTCTAGTCTTAGGTACCACTTCCAGAAGCAAGCAGGGTTTGCCCATACCGTCCAAGAATACTGAAGGAAGCAGAGTCTGGCCCAAACACAAAGACACAATTCAGAAACTAAGGCTAGAGACATGAGTAAACACAAGAATAACACCAAACACAATGAAGAAATATCTTGGACTGAGAGAAACCCAAGTGTTAAACTAAAAAAAAAAAAGAATAACTTTTAAAAATCAGTCCAAGTAGATCCTCAGACAAAAGGACTAACCACAAGGACTACAAGAGTATCTGGAAAAAATGAAACAAGATACAAAATATCATAGTAAAGGAAGCATCTCAGAAGGAAAGATGGCGAGGAGAATTAATAGCTTAGAACAGATGATCAATATTACTCAAGAATTTAACTCCCTGAAAATTAGAATGACCCAGACAGAAAGCAATGCCCCCCTCACACAAGAAATATCAAAGCAAAATAAAAAAATATGGGGGAAATAGAAGATAATATAATTTATATGTTATCAGAGACAACTCACCTAGAAAACAGGTTAAGGAGAGGTAATCTTAGAATCATCAAACTATCTGAAAATCATAACTAAAAAAATCCTGGCTACTTATTTCAAACAAAACAAAACAAAAACAAATCATAAATGAAAACTACCTAGATGCATTAGTACTAGAGGATGAAGCCGAAAGAAAGAAAGAAAGAAAGAAAGAAAGAAAGAAAGAAAGAAAGAAAGAAAGAAAGAAAGAGAGAAAGAAAGAGAGAGAGAAAGAAAGAAAGAAAGAAAGAGAGAAAGAAAGAAAAAGAGAAAGAAAGAAAGAAAGAAAGAAAGAAAGAAAGAAAGAAAGAAAGAAAGAAAGAAAGAAAGAGAGAAAGAAAGAGAGAGAGAAAGAAAGAAAGAAAGAAAGAGAGAAAGAAAGAAAGAAAGAAAGAAAGAAAGAAAGAAAGAAAGAAAGAAAGAAAGAAAGAAAGAAAGAAAGGAAGGAAGGAAGGAAGGAAGGAAGGAAGGAAGGAAGGAAGGAAAGAAAAGAAAAGAAAGAATCCATCAATCACTTCACCTCCTGAAAGAAACACCAAAATGAAAACTTCCAGAAACATCATAGCCAAAAGCCAGTGCTTCCAAGTGAAAGAAAAAATACTTCAAGCAGTCAACAAGAAAGATATCCAAGTACCAAGGATCACTCAAGGAACTTGAGTCAAGATAAACAAGACTTAGCAACTGCCATTATAAAGAAGAGAAATTTGGAATATGATAATATAAAAGGCAAAAAAGTCTTTCAAAAAGTTTTTCAAAGCTTTCAATAGCCTTTTGGCAAAACTGAATATAATCCTAAAGGGGAAAACTGAACTTTTAATAAACAAGAAGACTTCTAAGAATTCCTAACAGGATACATATACCACCACCCCTATTTCTCCCTAGCCTCTGAGCCCCCAAACATCAAGCAGTATCAGTGGCTGCATTAAAATTTAAACTAGGGAATAATATCAAATATTGCTCAAAATATTAAAAATAATAAATCCATTGCTGAGCATAATTACACATGCTTTTAATCTTTGCTCCTAGGGAGGCCAATGCTGGTGGATCTCCGAGGATCAAGAATTCTGATCTAATTCTCAGTAACACAATGATCTTAGACAATTCCAAAGGACTCATGATGAAAAATGTTATACGCCTCCAAAGAAAGAACTAACAGGAGTCTGCAGACTGAAACATACAATTTTTCACTTTCTTTTTTTTTTCCTTCCGCAAAATGATTAATATGGAAATATGTTTTACATAATTGCACATGTATAACCTACATATTGCTTACTATCTCAGGAAGGGAAGAAGGTAACTAATTTGGAACTCAAATTGGGGGGGGTAGAATATAAAAAAAAATTTCCATGTGATTGGGGGGGGATTTTTTTTAAGAGTTCTGAGCTATAGTAGAACAAGCCAATCAGATGTCCAAACTGTGAATCTGCAGGAGAAAGGAGCCACCGGGTTGCCTAGGGAGAGACAGGCCAAGGTTCTTGTGACAGGAGAACTGGCAGTAGGACTGGGTCTGTGGATAGCTTTTACACTTCCAGTTTGGGCAAGACCCAGTGTCAAAAAAAGAAAGGAAATTAAATCTATGGTCCCAGTTCCTAATCCACATCTGGACTTTATTCTCTCAGCTGAATATTCATGGGACACTGCCCCTCAATGTTCTGTGATCACATAATTTATTGAACACAGAAAAAATGAAAGGAGAAATGTCAAGCACTCCTATATGCCACCCTCCTTTTCTAATCATTTCCCCAAATTCCTCCCATTTCCCCTCCCAGATCATTGGACTACTGGGAAAAGAGTTCTAAAAAAAAATAAATTAAAAAAAAAGAGTTCTAAATCTCTCATTCCCATGGATCATAGGAAGGATTAAGAAAGGAGTTTCAAGCCTGAGACCTTTCTTGGGATTGGGGACTATTAACAAAGAAAAACATAGGAATTGTGGTGGGAAAGAGTGGTCTGATCTTCTGTGTCACCAGCCAACAGAATTTTCCATAGTTGCCAGTCCAGGCCAGCCTCATCTTAGTCTGTAGGTACTATGGATCATGAGAACGCTGGTTTTGTCTCTTCTGTTCCCCTTCTAGTCTGCAGATAGATCTACAAGTAGAATCCCAGACAACAGCAACTTGTGACTTCTGCAGCCAGTCATTCTGAATTCCAAAGCCTCAATTGGATCCCAGTTGTTATGTGTTCTCTATGCCCTTAATGACAATCACAAAGCCCCTTGTAAAGGTGACCAAAGGAAAAGAGACCCATGGACCTGTAGGCCTATGCACAGAAAGAAGTACAAGCAAAAAGATTGTTTTGAAAATAACCTATAGAATTCTTTTAAAGGCAAGAGATCCTTGTTTTCATAGACTCTTTCTGTGTTCTACTGTATATCTGGAAATATCCTCTAAGGAGGGTACTTTTAAAAAAATTAACTTTTAAGAAGGGAAAGAAAAGAAAGAAAATAGGGTCATTGGACCCTTTATTTTAATATACAGTGGAGTACAAGAGTCACAAAGATAATTACAGTGATGCAAGACCGTTTTGAAAGCTACATGTTGATTTTGTTATGTATTTTAAAAGAAATATGTACATAATAGAGATTCACAGTTTTGTGTGCAATCCTCTTTTTCTGTTTTATTATTTTATATGGAAATGCTCTTTTATTTCAGTGTTTGATAAAAAAAATATTCTTTAAAAAATGAGCAGTCAAATCCCCAAACTACCTTATCTTTATTTCATAAGCTCCTCGAGGACAGGATTTGTTTCATTTTAGTATTTCTGTGTCTAGAACCCAGCACAGTGCCATACATATAGCTACTGATAAGAAGAAAGTCCTTATATACATCAAAATATTTATAGCAGAACTTTTTGTGATAGCAAACAAAAAATGGAAATAAAAAGATGCCTATCAACTGGAGAATGGCTAAACAAACTGTAGACATGAATGTAATGAAATACAATATTACTATAAGAAATGACAAAAGTAATGAATACAGAGAAGCATGGAAAAATCTGCATAAACTGATACAGAATGAAATAAGCAGAGCCAAGATAACAAATTTACATAATAGCTAGAACAATGTAAGTGGAAAGAATCACCTCAAAAAAAGTGAATGCTGAAAAATTACAAAGTGGAAAAAATCACCTTAAAAAATGAATGTTGTAAAAGAACAAGCATGAGTTATGAGAAGACACCCCCAAACCACTCTTTTGAAAATGTGGTATATTGCGTATATTTTCAGACCTTTTCAATGTTTATTCATTTACTTGTAGCACCAATTCTTTTCCTCTTCTTTTTTTTGTTTTTAAAAATTGCATTTGGGGGCAGCTGGGTGTTGCAGTGGATAAAGCATCGGTACTGGATTCAGAAGGACCTGAGTTCAAATGTGACCTCAGACACTTGACACTTACTAACTGTGTGACCCTGGGCAAGTCACTTACCCCTCATTGTCCTGCAAAAAAAAAAAATTGCATTTCTTGTATGAGATGGAGCTCTAGGAGGGGAAAGAGCAAGAATACTGGGGGAAATTATGGTGATATTTAAGAAAAAACAAATGGCATTAACAATTTTTTAAAAGAGTACTATAGGGCAGCTAGGATAAAGCACCAGCAGTGGATAAAGCACCAACCCTGGATTCAGGAGGACCTGAGTTCAAATCTGGCCTCAGACACTTGACACTTACTATCTGTGTGACCCTGGGCAAGTCACTTAACCCTCATTGCCCCACAAAAAAAAAAAAAAGAAAAAAAAAGGAGTGCTTGGGATTGTCTTGGATCATTGTATTGCTGAGAGTAAAGTCATTCACAATTGCTCATCCAACAATACTGCTGTCACTATGCACAATGTCCTCCCAGTTCTGCTCACTTCACTATACATCAGTTCATATGAGTCTTTCCAGGTTTTTCTGGGATCACCCTGTTTGTCATTTCCCAATAGCACAATACCATTTGGAGTCAGAAGACCTGGGTTCAAAGTCCTGTTGTGCTACTTACTACTTGTGTGACCTTACATAAGTGAATAACCCCTCTAAGCCTTGGGTTCCTCAACTGAAAAATGAGGGGCTTAGATGGGATTCCTAAACTGGTGGATTGATGTCAGGATATTCATGAAGTAGGATGGGATAGGCACTATTAACACAGTACCTGGCACATAGTAGGAGCTTAGTAAATGTTAATTGATTGACTAATGAGAAGAATGATTACATTATTCAAATTTGCTCTGCATATTTCCATTAGGTTGGAACCAATTATAATATTTTACAATAATTTTACATAATTATAACTTTGAATAGAGTAAATTCAAAATACATGGGACCACTTCAGGTGACTCATTAGAGGCAGATAAGTAACACAGTGGATAGGGTGCTGGACCCAGAGTCAGGAAGACTTGAATTAAAATCTCAGACATTTACTAGCTGTGTTACTGGACAAGTCACAACCTCTGCCTACCTCGGTTTCCTCAACTGTGAAATAAGGATAATAATAGTACCTATTTCCCAGGGTTGTTGTGAGGATAAAGTGAGATAATATTTGTAAAGTACTTAGCACAGTGCCTGGCACATAGTAGGTACTGAACAAATGCTATTTCCTCCCTTCATTATTTGAACTTTGGGGTAGTTTGTATATAGATTGAGTAGATGAATGGTAATCCAGGAGGAGAAAACTCTAAGGGCTGAGGAAAACAGGAAAGACCTCCTACAGAAGGTGTTGTTTGAGCTTAGCCTTGAAGGAATCCAGGAAAACTGAGAAGAGGGGGCAGGACCTGAGGGACAGCCAATGCAAAGGAGATGGAACACCATGTTTAACAGGAAGTAGGCCACTGTACCTGGATCACAGAGTGTTTGGAAAGGAGTCAACTGAAAATCTGGAAAGATAGGAAGGGGCCAAGTTATAAAGACCTTTAAATGCCAAACAGGAAAGTTTATATTTGATCCTGAAGGTCACAGAGAGTTCACTGAGCAGGGTCTTGACATGGCTAGATGTACACCCTAGGCAAAACAACAACAAAACACCTTAGCATCTGAGCAAAGGATGGATTGGAGTGAGGCAAGGAGACCTGTTAGACTGTGGCAATAGTCTAGGTGAGAGGGGATGAGAACCTGAACTAGTGTTGTGGCTATATGAATGAAGGAAAGGGGACTTACATAAGAGATGTCATGTGTAGGGGGCAGCTAGGTGGTGCAGTAGATAAAGCACCAGCCCTGGATTCAGGAGGACCTGACTTCAAATCCAGTCTCAGACACTTGACACTTATTAGCTGTGTGACCCTGGGCAAGTCACTTAACCCTCATTGCCCAGCAAAAATTAAATAAATAAATGAAAATAAAAAGCCTATGGGACATCCAGTTCTGCATGTACCAAGAGGCAGTTGGCAGCGTGGAATCGTAGCTTAGAAGAGACGTAGCCTAGATATATAAATGATGATGAGATCAACAAATCAAACATTTCTGTAGAGAAAGAAGAGAAGAGAACACAGGACAGAGCCTAGGTAGACACCCACGGATCATGGGCATGACAATCTAGGACATGATTCCCTATGTAGTGTTAGCAACTGAGATCTCTCAGCCTAGAGTAATGTAATTCCTTGTGTTCTAAATGACTGTGCTGCTGCAGCTGTTGGGCTGAATTTTGTCCGAGTCACCAACAGATACTTGAGTGCCTGCTAGACCCTAGGCTAGACAGAGGTGGGGTGAGGAGAAGCAGGGGGCTGGATTGCATTCCCAAAGTAGGAGTCTGAAGAGGACACAGGCGATGGTAATAAATGGGGTCCTCAGGGGAACAAAGGAAGCCCAAAGTTTGGAAGCCCCAAGGAGACTTCTCAGGGATGAGGGTAGCTTAATGATATATTCACATCAGAACCAATAGAGCTTCCACATCTAACTTTCTGTGTCTATATCTGGGAGTCTGATCCCCAGATATAGACTGAGTCTAGAGGGGTGGGGTAGATTAGAGGGAATATTGGGGCAGCTAGGTGGCACAGTGGATAGAGCACTGGCCCTGGAGTCAGGAGGACCTGAGTTCAAATCCAGCCTCAGACACTTGACACTTACTAGCTGTGTGACCCTGGGCAAGTCACTTAACCCCAATTGCCTGCAAAAACAAAAGACAAAGAAACAAAGAAAAAGAAGGAAACAGAGAGAAGGGGGCAGGAAGAGAACTGTTCTTGTTGCCTAGGCTCTTCCCAGAATTCAGATAGCTAGGACTCAGCCCCATCTCAGGATCTCTGGGGTGTGGCTGTCTTCTTTGTTGGGGATGGACCTTAGCATAGGCCCCAGATGGTCAGCATGACTAGCCTAGGCAGGTGATATGAGGAGCTGAGGGGGTGAGAGGCAGGGGAAAGTAGGGGGTAGCTTCTTGAAGGAGGGCTGCCAAGAGGGTGTGTGAAGTGTGATGGCTCCCCAGTCCCAGATGGTCAGCTTCACCCACATGAACAGATTGTGTACAAGGTACAAGGTACAGGAAGGAGGAAGCTCTCAGTCTAGCTCACTTTTGGGGGGGCGGGGCAACAGGGGTTAAGTGACTTGCCCAGTGTCACACAGCTAATAAGTGTCAAGTGTCTGAGGATGAATTTGAACTCAGGTCCTCCTGTGCCAGTGCTTTATCCACTGCTAGCTCACTTTTAAATATGATCCATTCCACCCCCTCCTATTAATCCCTAATAAAATGAAGTAAGGAAAAAACCTCCCAATGCCTTAGCACTTAATAAATGCTTGTTGACTGATAATTTTAGTTTCTTCCCATTTTCATTAATTCTCCCTGATCTCCCTCCTGGCTTGCTCCACTCCAGTGGCCCCAGCTCTGGCAACAACAACTCCATTGCCCTTTCCTCATTCCCTGAGGCACTGGGGCAAGGTGGCTGAAACCCAATGGATTTTAGTTCTTAGTGGTTAATCCTGGAGGAAGGAAGTTTGAGGAGAGGGAGGAAAGATCTTGCTTACCCCCACCCCCACCCCCACCCCCCCAGGATAATGGGACAGAGGAAAGTTGACTCCTGTTGTCCTGAAGGGTCTGAATCAATCCTGGGCCCACCCACAATGAGCCTTAGGCCAGTGCCAGCGGTATAGTAGAAAGAGAGCTAGATTTGGAATTAGGTGATTTAACTCTAACACTGACCAGCTCTATGACCTTGGGCAAATCAATCCAGGCTTTGGAGCCTCCTTTCCTTATCTGCAAACTAGGGCTAATACCGTTCCAGCTAACTCACAGGGGAGTTGTACCTTTACAGGATTATAAAAATTTGAGTTGTTATTATCAGCTCAAGTCTGGGTTAAAGCATTCTCTCTGTGAGGATCTAGGCTACATTCTCTTTGGCCAGACGATGTCTGTCCCAAGGGCTAGTAAGTAAAATGGGAGCAAAGGAAATGAAGTTGGTGCTGAGTACTCCTTCCCCTTTCTACCCTTATTTCTCTTTTGTCAGCCTAGACCTCCTCTCTTGCTGTCTTGGGTCCCAAACCAATTCAGTCACTTTGAGGTCAGAGGGATTGAATATACCTTTAAAAACCTAGAGAGAGGGGCAGCTAGGTGTCGAAGTGGATAGAGTACTGGCCCTGGAGTCAGGAGGACCTGAGTTCAAATCTAACCTCAGACACTTGACACTTACTAGCTGTGTGACCCTGGGCAAGTCACTTAACCTTCATTGCCCTGCAAAAAACAACAACAACAACAACAAAAAACAAAAAACAAACCAAAAAAAAAATACAACCTAGAGAGAAAAGTGACTAATGTAAAAGAAGAAATCACTAATGGTGGAATTTCAGGCACTGTGAGAGGCAGGACAGAGTGACCTTTTCCAGTACCTTCAGTGTCATACCATTCAGGCTGCCCCTTCTTCTGTCTCCCCCTTATACTCTCCTCTCTGCTGACCTCGACTACCCCTACCCTACCATCTTGACTCCTTTTGATCTGAGACCCTGATTCTGGTCTCCCAGGGCTGAAATCCAAGAGAGGGAGGGGACCACTAAGAGATATCCAGCTAGCTATCTACGCCACACCTGACCCTAATGGCTTTACAGTATTTGCTCAGGAGGTGAAATTCACATGATAATAAATAGGGGAGGGTCTGGAATTAAGTTAAAAGGACCTGGCTTTTCCCTAAGGTCACACTGCACCAGGACCTGCAAGGTAAATGGGCATGGGATGCCTGGTCCTGAGTTAGGAGAATGAGTAATCCCTGTAGCTTTGTTAGGGCTATAAATTAGGGGTATGAAGACGTCAGAGTTAGGAAGGCAGACTGCAGGGGTCTGAGGCAGGGTGTGGGGATACCTGGGTCTGAGGGAGGTGGGTAGGAAGTTTGGGATTGAGTTAAGAAAGCAGGATGACTGGGCCTGATGTAAAGAATGGACAGGGTGAAACCACTTCATCTCTTTCCTTCTTGGCTCCTAGGATGTTGGCATTGGCTCTTCTCGCCCTACTCTGTGTGTCAGCTGAGTCTGGTAAGTGATCTGTAAGCATAGGATGCCTAGGTCCAGAGAAAGCACCTGGGACTTGAGAGGTGTATGGCATAGACATTTAAGCTTGGGTCTGGAGAGGACACAGGTCTGTGGGAAGATTCCTAGAGATGGTGACTGAATCTTGGTTGAAGTGCCACCTTCTTTATTCCCTTTATCAATTGTTTTGTCTCTAGTTCAGCCACGGACATCCTCCTACAATGGAGAGTACGGAGGAGGGGGAGGAAAGCGCTTCTCCCACTCAGGCAACCAGCTAGATGGTCCCATCACTGCCATCCGAATCAGGACCAACAGTTACTACATTGTGGGGTGAGGATCCTGAGTGAGGCTGGCCCTCACTACTTGTCACTTTCTTGTTCTTAGGTCTTCAGTTACTCTTCCACTCCTCCCTCATCTACCTAGCCTGTTGCTTTTTTTTTTTTTTTTTGGTGAGGCAATTGGGTTAAGTGATTTGCCCAGGGTCACACAGCTATTAAGCATCAAGTGTCTGAGGCTGGCTATTGCTTTTCAATAAGGCATCTCCTTCTAGGGATATATTCCAATTTTGAGTCCTATCCTGCCAAGTCACAGGCATATTTATGAGTCATACTCATTGCTTTACGATTCCTAGTTTTGCTTGTTATTGATATTTTAGGGATTTATGAGTAGATACTTATTATTGGCTTCTATGAAGTTTGTCTCCTATGAATCTCTGGAAATCTTTATTGCTATACTTCCTATATTGTTGCTATTCTTTATGCTAGCTAGTTTTTTGTGAAGACAGGTAAGCAGTTTTCTTCTTCCCTCTTCCTTTTTGGCTTTAAGCCTTTTTGATTATATTAGAAAGCTTCCAGTCAAAAATACCCTTACCAGTCCTTCTTAGATGTTCTCTGTTGCTGGCCAAGATTACCATCTTTCATCTATCTTAAGCTGTGGTCCAGAAACACAAAGCCTATGGCCTGACATCTTCTTTTTTTCTTTTTTTTTTGCGGGGCAATGAGGGTTAAGTGACTTGCCCAGGGTCACACAGCTAGTAAGTGTTAAGTGTCTGAGGCCGGATTTGAACTCAAGTCCTCCTGACTCCAGGGCCGGTGCTCTATCCACTGTGCCACCCAGCTGCCCCTCCTGACATCATCTTAACCAGTCAACCAACCAATCAATCTTCAGAAGATGCTCTTATCACTGACTTGGCTCCCAACTGTTCGAAGGTCCTTCCCTTTCTCTTCTTCTGCTTTCCTGCTTTCAGATACAGGTCAAGATTACCTTCTACCTTTCCAGATCCCTTTCCTTCTTCATTTTCACCCTGGTTCCCATCTTTCATTCCACAAGGAATATTTCATTCTCTGTGATCACCTGGAGAGAGGAAAAGTTTTCCAGGCCCCTTCACCTTCTTTTCTTGGAGTTTATTTTGGTTTATTAGAGAAGGAATAAAAACCACTCCAGCATCTTTGCCAACAAAACCCCAAATGGACAAAACTGAAATGAATGAACAAACAAAATATTGATTTAAAGAGGCATCTAGTTGGTGTAGTAAAGGGGGAACTGCATCTGGAGTCAGAAAAACTGGAGTTTAAATTCTGCCTAAGACACTCACTAGTTTGTGTGATACTGGGTAAGTTATTTAACATCTCTCAGCCTCAGTTTCCTTATCTGTATAAAATAGGCATAATAATAGCGCCTTCACCTATGTTGTGAAGATCAAATGAGATAACATATTTGAAGGGCTTGACAAACCTTAAAATGCTATATAAATGCTACCTATCAAACCATAGGATCGTAGATTTAAAGTTTGCAGGGACCTTAGGGGCTATTTGACATTTGACCATTTTACAGATGAGAAAATTGAAAACCAAAGAAAGGTCTCTTTCAGTTGTCAGGGATGAGGGTGGTTGGAGATGATAATTTCCAACCTCCTCCACTGACAGATGGGAAAACTAAAGCTCAGAGAGGTAACCTGCCCAAGGTTACACAGCTAGTTGGGACTGGAACCCAGATTTTCTGATTCAACTCAATGCTCTTTCTCATCTTTGTGAGTTAAGCAAGGACATCTATCATTAACCCCATGTAACAGAGAAAAGAACTAAGAGCAAAAAAGATTATGTGACATACCCAAAGTCACACAGCTAGTATGACTAGCTCTAATGATAATCAGAGACAAGCTCTCAGTATTAAGTCTCTGTTCCCTTTACCAATCTCTCTTAGTCTTTACCACAGCTGAGAGGATAGCTGAAATCTTCTACCTTATTAATCATTTTAGTTTATATTAGCATATCACACTTTACAGTTTTCAAAGCTCTCTCCCAAACATTATCTTATTTTTTGTTACTGACAAAAACGTTGGAGGGAGGCATTATGAGCACCTATTTGACAAATGAGGAAAGATGAAAAGATGAAGTGACTTGCCCATAGGGACAGCATTAGTGCATGTAAGAGACCAGGAGGACCTGGATATTTTGAGTCCCTTTGTCTCCTTCTTCCTTTCTTCAATACCTTTCAGCCTTATCATCACCCTGTCTCTCATTCCTCCTCATCAAACCCCTACTATTTACTAAAGCTAATCCCTCTAGACAGTCAACAAGTCAATGAGCATTTATTAAACACTTACTGAGTGCCACTCTGCACACACATTTCTTTTTTTTTTTTTTTTTTTGCGGGGCAATGGGGGTTAAGTGACTTGCCCAGGGTCACACAGCTAGTAAGTGTCAAGTGTCTGAGGCCAGATTTGAACTCAGGTACTCCTGAATCCAGGGCCAGTGCTTTATCCACTGCACCACCTAGCTGCCCCTCTGCACACACATTTCATCGAATTACTTCCTGCCTCCTTCAGGAAATTGCTCTGACAATCATCCCTTTGCTCTCACGCATTGACCATGGCTTGCTTGTCACCAACCACTTTCCATCTGCTTCCAAATATTCTCTGTATTTTTTCTTAGGCTGTTCCTAGAATGTCTTCATCACATGTTGAATTCTGGCCCTCCTTTAAGTAAACTCAATTATCTCCTTAGTCATAGAATAATAACAGACTCTAAAAAAGAAAAGGGCAGCTAGGGAGGACAGTGGATAGAGCTCCCTCAAATCTAGACTCAGACAGTTACTAGCTCTGCCTTAGTTTCCTCATCTGTAAGATGGGAATAATAGCACCTATCTCCCAAGATAAGATAATGTTTGTGAAGCACTTTGCAAATCCTAAGGAGCTATTTAAATGATGATGATGATTATTATTATTGGTGTAATGTTCTATCTAAATACATATCTCCCCCCTTCCTTGCAAAGAATGTCCAGACTCCCAGGCCAGCACTTCCTACTACATTATTCTGCCTTTCTTGCTAGTGGGATGCTAAATACCTGTCTTTTTCCTTCCTTATTCCTTGTCCCCACCCCCCAGACTGCAGGTCAAATATGGCAAGGAGTGGAGCGACTATACTGGGGGTAGTCGGGGTGACCTGGAGGAGATTTTCCTGTACCCCGGGGAGTCAATCATCCAAGTGTCTGGCAAATATAAGAACTATCTTCGGCAGTTGATCTTTGTGACAGACAAGGGCCGCCACCTGGCTTTTGGCAAGGACACAGGCACCAGCTTCAATGCTGCCCCACTGTACCCCAACACCGTTCTTCGATTCTTCAGCGGACGCTCTGGCTCCGTCATTGATGCCATCGGCCTACACTGGGATCTTTACCCCAGTGAATGAAGCAGCTGCTAACCATCCAGACACAGCAGGCCCAGGGCTGCATCTCCTTGGGAAAGTCTTTGTCCCTTCAAATCCTACCCCCTACCTACTAAAGGGTTAAAATAAAAGGACATTGCTGAAGCCAATGTGTGGAAGTGTACTTGTTGCATGCCTCTAACCCAGAGCAGTATGCCTATGTTTGTATTTGTGAATCTCAAAGTTCAGTAATTCTGTTTAGCATCAGGCCAAAGGATTATCCAACAGTCTTAACCTCTCTAAACCTGTTTTCTCATCTATAGAATAAAGACAATATCTATCTTAATTTCACAGGGTTGTGGTTGGGTTCAGATGAGATAATGTACATAAAGGAATCCTGAATCTGGACAGCAATGTGACTTAGTAAAAAGAGCACTGAACTGTGAATCAGGAAACTAAGGTTCTAGTAACAGTTCTGATACTAAATTTGTGATCTTGGGCAAGGCCCTTCCCCACACTGGGCCTCAGTTTCCCCATAAGTAAAATAGGGAAATTAGACTGGATGATCTCAAAGTTTCCTTACAGCTCTAACATTTTATGTGTTTATGATTATTCTTCCCAGAACCAGGGCTCTGGCCCTAAGATTACTCTCATTCCAGAACTCAGGCACCCTGACCCAAGAAGAGAAAGATGACCAAGGATGATTTTGTAACCCATGACTCAGGGATCTCCAAATTCCAGGTTCACAAAGACCAGTTCTAATCTTAGGGTCTGGCCCCTAAAAGCAATTTTCTCTTTTGGTTCATACATATCATATGTAGCTGAAATATAGCATATGTCTAGCTTTCCACAGATACAGATAACAAAATCCCTAGGTATTGTACATTCAAAGGAATAAATGCATGTCTGGGGGCAGCTAGGTGGCGCAGTGGATAAAGCACTGGCCCTGGAGTCAGGAGTACCTCAGACACTTAACACTTACTAGCTGTGTGACCCTGGGCAAGTCACTTAACCCCAATTGCCTCACTAAAAAAAAAAAAAGGATGTCTGATACAGGATCCCTTTCTGGAAAATCTCCTTTTTTCTTTCTAGAAGGTCTGATTTCCAATACTTGAATTTGGGAATACACTGGCAACTTCCAAGACTGGTAATACTAGAGAAATCTCCCTTATCGCCTAGAAAACTAGATGAAAGGATCATGCTGTCTAAAAAGTTGGGGTTCAGGAACATTGTCCCTGCACTTCCCTCTTGAAACATATAGGCAAGCTTATGATTCTTTCTGCAAGAATTCTTGATACTCTACTATGACCCCAGATGCTTCTGTGTCTTGGGCTGGGAAAGTCCACTATGAGGAACTCTTCCCTCTGACCAAATGAACAACAAAGCTGCAGGTGAGCACATTGAACTTCTATGTTCCCAGTACTTTTGCATTATGTTTCTCTTCTCTGTAGAGACTCTGAAGTCCAGGAATCTTTGACAGAGACAAAACAGAATTTGTGAAACACATCAGAATTGAGGCTGCCACAGATGTCAGGGGAAACTGTTCTTCACTGGATATGTATGTTCTGGAACAGAAAAACAAATGATTGGATGAGGAAGAAGGGAAAGCACTATACATACACTGTAGTGTTTACTTCCTATCTTCCTTCCATTGATCTTACCATTGTAGGCTTCCACAAGTGAGAGGGAAGCAGGCAAGTACATGGGGACCCTAACTAGCACTAGCCAGCAGGCACAGTGCCAAGAAACTAAACTGACTGGAGGCTAGCACATCTGAAACAGCTCCTGATGGGGGCAGAGACAACAGCTGAGAGCCATGCAGAGAGAAAAGATTCAGAGGAGCAGAAACTATCAGCTATTTTGAATCCCACTGGACTGGTGAAATAGGAAACTGATTTCACTCATTGTCTTCACTGATTTCCCCTATCTCTAATCTGTGATCCCTGAGATAGGAATCATACTGCTCTTTCCCTTGTACTTTTCCCATGAGCCGTAGGCAGTGTGCTCAGGATTTCTGTGAGCCACATCCAAAGATCTGGAATGACAGCTGGGAAAAATTTTGGGAATTGTCAGGAAAAGGATGCTACCATTCAGGAGTATGTAATACTCTATTATGAATAAGAAACCATAAGATCACAACATGTTGCCTCTAAATCTATGGATGCAGTATGCAATAAATTGAGGGGTGGGAACCCAGATGGCTTAGTGGATAGAGTACTAAGCTTGGAGTCAGGAAGACCCAAGTTCAAATCCAGCCTTATATACTTATAAGCTGTGTAACCCTGGGCAAGTCATTTTCCTGTTTGCCTTCATTTCCTCAAATGTAAAATGAGCTGGAGAAGGAAATGGTAAACCATGTCAATATCTTTGCCAAGAAAACCCTAAATGGGGACATGATACAATAACAAAAGCCTACTTGGGGGTTATGAGCTAGATATAGATGACAGATTTATATTTTAATATTTGGAGCAATTTTCCATTTCATTCCCTAGATTAATATTGGATTCGCCAATGAGGAGTTAATCCAAAATGCTGAACAAAAATCAGAATCCTGCTGTAGCAAGAACTTTTTTGGGCTGGGGAGGGGAGAGGGGTGGAAAGGATTGAGCAGCCCAGGCATTTGAAGGCTGCAATCCATCTAGTGGCCAGTGAGGGTACTGCAGCCTCTTTGTCTGGTGATCCTAACCAAGTGCCAGAGAGAAACTGAGAAGGCTGGATTGGTACACTCAAGTTGAGTGTCACCTGCAGATAATTTAACTGTTATACTCTCTTGCTATATACTTAGCATAGTGAGACACTGCCTTTCTGTAGCCTTTCTGTAGCCACACAATCCAAGGATCCTTATGGGTTGTTGTGAGTGAGGATCAGATGGAATAATAAATGTAAAGTGCTTTGCTAACCTTAAAGCAGTATGTAAAGATAGGTTTGGTTTTTTGGGGTTTTTTTTGCAGGGTAATGTGGGTTAAGTGACTTGTCCAGGGTCACACAGCTAGTGTCAAGTGTCTGAGGCTGGATTTGAACTCAGGTCCTCCTGAATCCTGGACTGGTGCTTTATCCACTGCACTACCTAGCTGCCCCAAGATAGTTATTTTTAAATTGGGCACTTTCACCAGTTATGTCCCCCATCCCCAACTTCCATTGTGGTGTAGTAGGGGGAAAAATACTGAGCTTAAAGTGCCAACACTTACTACATCTTACCTCCTGGGTGATCTTGGGCAACTTAGCCTCTCTGGGCCTCATTTTCTACATCTGTAAAATGAGGAGGTGGTTCTCAAAATGTGGTCAGGAGACCTTTGGTAGCCCCCTGAAATTCTTTCGAGGGGTCCTTGAGTCAAAATCATGTTCATAATAATAGTAAAATGTTTTCATTTCTAATATGGTAAATATTAATAGAAATAACCATATAAACAAAAGCTCTTTGGGGTCCTCAGTAACTTTTTAAATTTAATATGTTCCCCAATTACATGTAAAAACAATTTTAACATTCTTTTAAAAAAATTTTGAGTTTCAAATTCTCTCCTTCCTTTTCTCTTCTCCCCCCTCATTGAGAAGGCAAGGGATTGCATATAGGTTACATGTGTGCAGTCATGCAAAACATGTTTCCATGTTAGTCAAATTGTGAAAGAAAACATACAAAAACCCCCAAGAAAAATAAAGGAAAAAGTATGCTTCAATTTGCATTCAGATTCCAGCAGTTCTTTATTTAGAGATAGATAACTATTGCTGAAAATAGCTAAGTCATTCATAGTTGATCATCATACAATATTGCTGTTACTTTATTCCTGGTTCTGCTCATTTCACTTTGTATCAGTTCATGTAAGTCTTTCCAGGTTTTTCTGAGAGCACGTCATTTCTTAGAACACAATATGATTCCATTATAATATACCATGACTTGTTCAGCCAACCTCAAATTGATGGGCATCCCCTCAATTTGTAATTCCTTTCCAGGTCCTCAATAATTTTTAAGAGTGTAAAGGGATCTTGAGATAAAAAAGTTTGAGGACCACTGAACTATATAATCTTTAAGGACCTTTCTAGCTTTAAACCTTATGAATCCTGACTACCATTTAGTCAGTCAACAAGCATTTATTAGCTGTATGACCAGGGGCAAGCCACTCTCTCAGTCTCAAGTTTCCTCCTCTGTAAAATGCAAGTCATATTTACACAGCATACCTCACAGGATTTTGAGGAAATAGTTTTGTAAGTTTTAAAACTGCCATATGAATTAAGTTTATTAAATTTCTAATAATGAAGAAAGTGTGGTTTAATGGGGAAAAAAAACCAAAAAACACTGACTGGGAATTCAAAAGAAGTGAGGTCCAGTTGTGACTCTGCCCCTAGCTTGCTTTGTGACCTTGGCACTGAGCTTGAAGAGAGAAACCCTTTACTTTCATGTTTGGTTCAACTATTTAGTGACTGTGCCATAATAGGAAGGAGGAATTTCTGGCTAGCCAGTACAGGGCTGCTGCAGGTGACACTAAACTCTGTGGAGGGGTGGTTCCTGACCAATTTGAGCTTAGAAACATCAATCTACTGCCCTATGAGCAACGATGATGACAGCCATCAAGGTGCTCCCATCCACTGCTGATTACTTCCCAGGACCTAAGTCTTCTGCTCCCTTGATGTTATTCTTCGATGTGGAGAAGCAGTCATGCTCTCCTTATGGCATGAATTCAGAAGGTCCCTGGATTGGGCTGGGGGGGGGGGGGCAGGGATTTAATCGGTTCTTTGAGAATGAAGGACAAACAACAATTGGTGAGTGGGGCCCCAACTGGCCAGTTTGTTAGATAATGCTGCTGCTGCTCCTTCCTTCCTTCCTTCCTTCCTCCCCTCCCTCCTCTCCCTCCCTCTGTTCACACAGGGAACCATACCCTTACCTGTAGGTACTCTGCCTAAAGGAATATAAATTTTGGTCCATGAAAACTCACAAGATATCTTGGGGTTTACAGACTAGATTCCTTTTTTAATGTCCATGCCTTAAACCCAAATCACTCTGGTTCTCATTGACTGGCCAACAATAGGTCCCAGCCCAATCCTCACTTGGTCTGGGTTCTGATGGCTCAGATAGAAATTGTTTCAGTTCTAGCCAGAAGCCCTAAGGATCTTCCCCTCCAGATTGATTTTTATTTATTTATTTATTTTTACTAGGTAAAAGAGCCTATTCTTTGCCTCATGTCTTACCTACCCTTAATCACTGAATGGGTGCTGCCTCGGACAAACCGAGAGCTGGGAAAAACCTTAGCTTAAAAAGGCCAAGGCCTCCTACTGCATCCTGGGCCACGTCCAGGGGTCCTGATTTATATCTTGCTACTGGACCCAGATGGCTCTGGAGGAGAGAGTGAGGCTGGTGACTGTGCACAGCCCTGTCTCACTTAAATCCAATTCACTTGAAAGTCAAGTCAACATCTTCCTGGTGTGATTGGTCTTCTTCAAGAATGAAGGATAGGGGCAGCTAGGTGGCGCAGTGGATAAAGCACTGACCCTAGATTCAGGAGGACCTGAGTTCAAATCCGACCTCAGACATTTGGCACTTACTAGCTGTGTGACCCTGGGCAAGTCACTTAACCCTCATTGCCCTGAAAACAACAACAACAAAACAAAACAAAACAAACAAACAAAAAAAAGAATGAAGGATAAACAACAACAACAGTCCCAAGCACTGGGCTTTGGGTTTAAGGCATGGACATAGGCTTGTCTCTTTACCTGTGTACTATAATGCATGTCATGGGTAGCTCACCTATTCACTGATGCACAATGATCTAAAACCACAACTTTACCCAGAATTAGACAGAAATAGAAGGAGCAGTGGATAGCACTGGGTCTGGAGTCAGGAAGACCTAAGCTTAAATCCACCCATAGTTACTTACTAGGTATGTATGTAACAAGTCAGTTAACCTCTGCCTGCCTCAGTTTCTTTATCTGTAAAATGGGGGGTGATAACAATAACACTTACCTCTCAGGGTTGTTGTGAAGATAAAAGGAGATATTTGTAAAACGCTTTGCAAATCTTAAAATCGATATAAATCCTAGATAACATCATCTTCATTGTTGTTGTCGTTTACTAAGTGATTATTACGAGCCAAGTACTGTACTAAGTGTTGGACAAATAAAGAAAATCGAAAACACAGTGTCTGCTCTGGAAAAGCTCTCAGCCTAATGGGGGACAGCATGCAAACAACTAGGTACAAAGAAGATATAGACAAGATAAATTGAAGATAATTAAGAGAGAAGGCACTAGCATTAAAAGAGGATGGGGGTGGCAGCTAGGTGGTGCTGTGGATAAAGCATCTTCACTGGATTCAGGAGGACCTGAGTTCAAACCCAGCCTCTGACACCTGACACTTACTAGCTGTGTGACCCTGGGCAAGTCACTTAACCCTCATTGCCCCGAAAAAAAACTATTTTATAATTATAAAAGAGCATGGCGGAAAGGCTTCTTGCAGAAGGAAGCCAAGAGGTGGAGACAATGGAGAGAATCCCAGACATGGCGGACCGACAGCCAATTAAAATGCATGGAGTCAGGAGATGGAGTGTCTAATGGGAGGAACAGAAATGAGGCCAGCGTCACTTGATTTTTGAGTATGCAGAGGAAGGGGGAGAGAGTAAAGTTTAATAAGACTGAAACAGTAGGGGGAGGCTGGTTATGAGGGGCTTTGAAATGCTAAAGAGTATCTTATATTTGATCCTGGAGGTGACAGAAGACCACCGGAGCTGACTGAAAAGGCGGTAGAGAAGGTGACATGGCCAGACTTGTACTTTAGGAAGATCGCTTTGACAGCTGCGTGGAGGATGGACTGGAGTAAGGAGAGACTTGAGGCAGGGAGAACAACCAGCAAGGATGTTGCAAAAGTCCAGGCGTGAGATGCTCAGGGTCTGCTGGGGGGGTGGGGGGTGGTGGTTACAGGGTCGAAAGAGAGAAAGAGCTGGACACGAGAGGTGTTAAGTTGCAAAGACAGAAACCACAGGACTTGACAAGGAGTCGAGGAAGACTGGGAAGATAGACGTTATGCTTTCGATATTAATGGGAACGTTAGGAAGAGGGGAGGGGTGGGCGTGGGAGGTTTGCTGAAATTGAGAAGTCCGCGGGACACCCAGTTTCAGAGGTCTAGAAGGCAGCTGGAGGTCGGGACTGGATAAACAGATCTGGGAGTCGTTTACACGGAAATGACCCCTGAGCGAGGGGAGGGCAAGCACAGAACACAACCTGGGGGCCGTAGCTGGCCCAGCTGCCGGAAGAGCAAGCGTCAGGGGCGGACAGCCAGGACAGTCGCGACGGTCCGGCCTTCACCGGGCCCAGCAGCCCACCCCCCAGGCACTTGCCCGGAGACTAGACTCGAGGAGCGATAGGACGAACTCCTCCCCCAACGCCAAAAACTGGGCCAAGCCAAATGAATTTCTGCCCAGAGGCTGCTGGGGGCGACCCCACCCCTTCCGGTGCCTCAACCAGTACGACGCTCACTATTGGTGAAAAGGACCGGAGGAGGCGGAGCCGCCGGGGAATTCGAACGCAGGGAGGGATCAGCTCTGTGGAAAAGGAGTTGGGTTGGGTGGGGGGGGGCGGAGTGGTGATAACGGCGGAGCGGAAGCCTGAGAGATGGCGGTAGCGGCTGCTGCTACAGGTAGGGGCACTCGGGGCAGCTGCGGTCCGGGGAAGGCCCTCGCTGCCTCAGCAGAGGTTTGCCTCTCGAGAGTTCCCGGGCTGGCGGATGGACTGAGGGATGGGGAGAGGAGAGGTGGGGTCGATCCCGCGGTGCAGGCGCAGGCGCAGGGAGAGGCGCGGTGTACGTTCCTTCCGCCGTCCCCGGATCTTTTCCTTTCCCTCTTTCGTCTCGGGTGGGGAGGAAGAAGGGTGAAGACTGGAAGATGTTTGGTTGGGGTCGAGGCACAGAGAAGAAAGGGCAGGGGGAAGGAGAAGTGGGGAATGGGTTGTTGATGCCTCTCCTCGGGGTCTGAGACCTGAAGGAGGACCCCTCCGTTCCCCCCACCCCCCAAAGAAAAGCGGCCTTAAGAAGTTGGGAATCAGTTTAGAGCAGAGACTAAAAGGAGAACTGATGTGGGAGAGACGGGGGCGGGGGGCGCGGGGCGGAGGTAGTGGAGCAAGACGGGACGCTGTGACCAACCAGGAACCTGTCAGTCAGGAAGCACTGTTAAGCACCGTGCCAAGTGCCAGGAATACAAAGAAAGGCAACTCTTAAAGAGCTCACTGTCTAATAGGGATGACCACATGAAAACAACTATGTACAAACAAGATATATTCAGGCTAAATTGAAGATGAACAGTACAGGGAAGGCTACTAGCAATAACTGAATGAAAACTAGTGATGATCAGGTAATTTATATTACCTTTATGCACAAAACAAAATAGCCCATTTATCGGGGTTTTAAATTTTCATAGATGTAACATTTTAGAGGATTACTCTTAGCATCACATCGTGATAGAATAAACTGAAGGGGATTTAGAAACCATCTAAAGCAGTCCCATTCATTTTAGAGATGAGGATCTGAGGCTCAGAGAGGTTTAAGTGACTTGTCAAACACAGATAGTGACATCTGGGATTCTTTGTTCCTGGCAGAGAAATTAACTAAGATCTGCATATTTTTTCCTTTAGAAAATTAGGGATTTATCCTTCTACAAAGAAAGTGAAACAACATTGGCTCAAAGAAGAAAACAATAGAAAGTAGTGTCAGAAATAAAAAATAATGGGCTGGGGGCAGCTAGGTGGCGCAGTGGATAGAGCACCGGCCCTGGAGTCAGGAGTACCTGAGTTCAAATCCGACCTCAGACACTTAACACTTAGTAGCTGTGTGACCCTGGGCAAGTCACTTAACCCCAATTGCCTCACTAAAAAAATAAAAAATTTTAAAAAATAATGGGCTTTCCCTTTTGGTGAATATATGAAGGCTTTATTACATTCTTGCAAGAATGGGCACACATTATAGAAGGGTGGTGAGTTTTGCCACAGCAAACTACTCTTTTCCCTAATCTTATTGCAAAGGTCCCTCCTCTCTTCGCTTCATTGGTTGAGGACTAAGAGGTGTATGCTTCAACATATTTCCACTTAACATATGCCTCCTCCCATTAGCAGTCTTCACCTTTGGGGTGTTGGCAGTTAATATGCATAAACTAATTAAGCAAGTGCAGTACAAACTAGCATTAACCTTTGGCACACTTGGACTAGCTAACTACTGGCTTTGAAATTCTTTTCTATATCTACTTTTAGGCACCTGCAAGACTGTCTTTTAGCCTTGAGGTCCCCTTTCTGCAATCCTTTCTTGTTGTTGTATTTTTTTTTTGTTTTGTTTTGTTTTTGTGGGGCAATGGGGGTTAAGTGACTTGCCCAGGGTCACACAGCCAGTAAGTTTCAAGTGTCTAAGGTCAGATTTGAACTCAGGAACTCCTGAATCCAGGGCCAGTGCTTTATCCACTGTGCCACCTAGCTGCCCTCTACAATCCTTTCTTACCCAGACTCCCTCCCTCCCTCCCTGTCTCATTTTCTGAGATAACGGCATTTTTCTGGTGGGAGATTCTATTTCTATATACCTGTATACCTATATATTTCTCTTCTATATACCTATCCAATTTCTCTCAATCCTTCTTTTATTTGTTAATAATGCTGCTTTTCTCACTAATTTCTATAGTACCTTCCAATTTCTGTAGCATTTCATGACATAGTTCCTTTGTCTACATGATGTCATATTTTTCTTCTTTGTTGTTGGATTTTCTTAGTACCATAATCTGGACTCCTCTCAAGTCCCTAATATTTGCTTTTGGTACAGTAGTCACTTGCATTCCTTCTACTGCCCTAGTAATTAAATTCATAAAACATGGGATTAGACATGAAATTAATATCAATTCAGAAATGGCACAGAATAGAGTACAAAGAAAACAATTTGTTTCCACCAACTCCTCAGTGAGCCATGATAGTCACCCATTATTCCAAATGGAGTTCTACTTCTGTATTGGCACATGCACCATTTTTCTCATATTAGTGGCTATTTTCTCACTACACCATTATCAACAGTTTTAGACAACAAGTGCTTAAATTCAGTTTCCCACACATAGTCTAGGACCAACCTATGCTATAACATACCTTTGTAACGATTGGAATGACGCCACCTGCTGGATACTTACTGTAGAAGAGTTCTGCCCATGAAGCGAAGGTCTTTGAGGGCAAGACCAGGAGTCTTTTCTTTGGCGGGGAGGAAGTGACGCAGACTAGTGGGAGGAGGAAGGAAGAGACTGGCGCTCGGTCTGGCTCTCTTTCCTCTGGACTCTGGCGGAGAAGGGAGCTAGAAATGCGCTCTCCCTTTAATAGATAGGAATCTAGACCTTTCTCTCTCTCTTTACCAAATTCTTATTCTCCTTAATAAATGCTTAAAAGTCTAACTCTTGCTAAAGCTTATAATTTATTGGCGACCACTCATTAAATATTTTAGACAGACTAGCTAGAATTTTAGCCCTTAACACCTTCCTTCATCTGAGTGACTTAATCTGCTAATAGTTCCAAAGCCATGGCAGTCTGATTGGTTACTATCTGTAACATGGTTTACAGTCTCATGAACCTATTCAGAATATGGGTTGAGATTCAATAACCCCAACTCCCATCTTGTGCCCAGGTAGCTGGCCCATAAACCTGAATTATCTCTGTGGGGGCCATTCATCTCCCCATCCATTAGCATTCCCTATGATAAGTCCTGTATCTGTACTCCTTTTCTATCTTCCTAGCTCTTCATACAACTGAATACCTAATCCTGTCCCATGGGTATCTTTCAGGAGGAAAAATTGGGGCCGAATTAACCCAATATAGCATATACCTGTCCAGTTCTCTGGGAGCAGTTTGACCACAAATCCAAAAGTGTCCTTTCAAGACTGGTTTTGTGCCTTGGAAAATTCTATCATTATTGTGTTTATGGTAATAACTCCCAGATATAACACAAGGAACAAATGTCAATAATTACCAAGCATGGTTAACAGCATTAGCTAATATCAAGTCTCTTTGTAATTTCAGTAATGCACTCCCATTGCCCATTCAATTAGCAATTTCATCTTGGATCTCAGATGTCCTGTATAGTTGTCTGGTCTCTGGAACTCCTTTTCTTGGGACAGTCTGGAAGATGTCTAGTCTCCAGGGCAAATCTTCAGTAGATTTACTTCTCTGGTTTCAAAATACTTGTAGAGACTCCTCAGCTGTTCCTGTTAAAATCTCTTGAAAAACAGATCTCAGTACAAATTGGTATAGTCTCTCAAATTCTACTTCTCCAATAACTAGTCCATGTGGTAAAAACTACCTCAAATCTTATGGTTCCGATCTTATTAACAATATCAAGGTCCCATAGTTTACCTGAACCTTAAAGAATTTATAACATGAGTGCCCCATGCTGTTTACAGCTTTATCTAACTCTGTATCTAACAAACATTATTAATAACAGGCCAAAGAGTTACCACTAACTTGATACATACAAGCCATATAACCTAAATGTTTCAAAATACCACAGAAGGCAGAACTCTTAAATCTTTCCAAATTACATACATATTCACTTGTAGTAAAGGATTTAGGATGACACCCAGGTAATTAATTTCAAAACAATGCATGTCAAATAAGTTGTCCATAATAAACCATGTTTGTACCACCAAACATGCTCTATAGACAGGTGTTATTTCCATATTATGTTATAAACTCAAATGGAATTGACCTTTCCTTAAGTGTAACAAAACATTCTATAAGTCATCCCCTCTAAGAAAATTGGTTGCATTAAAATTCTCTTACTCAAATACTCTAGCTATTTAGAATATTAAAAAGGACTAGAATTTCTAGGTTAAATAATTTGAATCTCATATCTACATCTCACTTACATATTACAGTATTAACCTAAGGGATGAAGAGCCAATATTGTGTTCGTGCTGATCAAATGACATGATTATAGGGATTTGCCATGAAAGAAGGGGGACCAAGCTCTCAGGGAGCTTCATGTGCAGAAGTTCTACAGACAGCCAAGTGTATTTAGTCAGGCTCAAAGTCAGCTAGGTGGGATGTGCTTCATATTGGGGAAATTAAGTCGGGAGAATCCTACTTCAGCCCTTGCCAAAGTCATTCTCCCAGCCTTTCCCATGACAATTCCACCACCTGTGATTCATGCATGTAAAACCTCTCAGGGTTGTGGCACCATAACTCAGCGGCTCAGGAATATTGCTCGATGATCATACCTGGAGTCAAACTCAGAAGTGTAACAGTTAATGGTCCCATAATATCTCAAATAGCAAACTCCAACAATTATTACTTCAAATGAATTCACTTCTCAAGGATCATATATCCTAGGTAGCAGGCATTAACCATACTTGTACTTATGTTAAATAGATGCTTTTCATCCTTAAGTTAACATTACACAAATGGATTTGCTCTGAGATGCTTAATAACAAACAAGAGTTGAAGTAAGTGTAAATAATCGTATACAGAGAACAGACTAGAAAATGTTTCACATAATAGCAGCTATCAGCCATTTAGGCATAAACATAGGATACTGCCCTCAGAATTCCTTTAAACAATGGGAAAATCTTTGAGATGACTCAGCTAGTCTGCATGTGTTTCTACACACACTAATTCCAAATAAAGTAACAATCAGAGGTAAACTCATATTTCTCATTAAGGTGATATAAGACAGTTCTTAAATTACTATTGTCTACTAACATCTTATATAAATGACAGGTTTGGGCACTAATTTAACTATTAATACCAATAATTCAGATCAAAACAGCAAGATCTTTCACAGCTTATTACAGTAATTTAGATGCTTTAGTATTTTAATAACCAGTTAATTCAATATTGCAATAACAACCTTCCACTTTGTCTACCCTGATGATAGAAATATATACCCCAAACCTAAGAATGAAACAGAATATTCAGGTTCCCAGAAAAAGCTTGTCCCTCAATTAATAAAGCCTCAGAAATCACAGTAGTTTGGACATAACTGTTATCAATATCAAATTGTCATTGCAACAAATAAGCTTACAAATAAGATAGCAGACCTTTGAACATCACACAAATGTTAATTGAACATGTACATAATATATCCTGAAAATACCTGTCTTTTGAGAAACAGCTTAAAATTTATCCAGAAAATAAAAAAGAATATTCACCAAACCTTAATGAGATTACTTTAAAAATAACAAATATTTCTGTTATTCAATCCTTAAAGCAAAAAAAAAATCTTTAAAATTGGAATTTGTCAAGATTAAGTTGGTGGAAAGTTAACTCCACCCTTCTCTCATCCAAATGTCTTTGCCGTGGGGAGGAATTTCAGTTTCTTCTAAACCAAAAAGGAAATACCCAATTAACTTAGCCTTATTAGAATAAGAGATTTTATCAGGCCTTTTAAAATGCTCTCATTTTTTTATGTTTCAAATTAGAGTACTCCAAAATATTATAACACAAAGTCAGATAGGCTGATAAAATAACCTAACAATTTTCAGCCAGATCAGGTCTTTATCCCTAGTTTTGTTTACCCATCTTTCAATATAAGGAGCCAGTTTCCAAGTCCCATCCCCCTTGGAATACCAAGTTGCATCTCACAAAAATCACATAAGACTTCACATAGCTATTTCTCTTGAATTTTTGTTGTTATATCATTGCACTGTGCTCATATTTTCTACTGACTGCTTGCTCTGATTATAGAAATCTGCTTAAGTGAGACCAAGATCATCCTCTCAGCCTTTTCCCAGATAACTCTATCTGTAACAGCACCTTCCCTTCACGTTACTTGTGGCATTCTCTGAAGGAGTAGATTACTGACTTAATGATCCACCAGACAACTATACCAGAATTCAAAACTCAAAACAATATCAAATTACAATCCCAAAATATTTTATCACGTTTAAACGTATCCTGGGGAAAGATTGATCATTAAAGATTACTTCCTTATAATAAGCAAACATAAATTCTCAGTAAGACATTTTATTGTTTAGGAATTTTACAACCCATAGCAAGCTCTTTTCTGGCAAGTTTACACATTAAGTAAGAGGAGTCTTTTTCTGTGTCTTTTCCCATACAATAATTTATCAGCTTTCCTCTTCATCTCCAAAATTCTTCCAGCACTTTCCTCTTTGTATCAGAGAAGAAACAAAGCAACTAAAATAGTCGATAACAAATTAACATGCACAATTTAAAAGTTACTTTTAAAATACCAGTACTTGACTTTAGTTTGCAAGACTCCACAAATATCCAATTAGATCTTCCAATCAAACTCAATTACTCTTTTTTTTTTTTACTCATATAGACCTTTTCTCACTTTGTGAGCCAAGAAAGGATTAAGTCGTTCTGTTCAAAAGTAGAAACTTTTTTTTTTCCACCTAGAGATTTTGCACTGGCTTGGTTCCCAAACCTGCCTCCAGATAACTGTAAACTGATTTTTTTTTTTTTTTTGCTGGGCTAAGTGACTTGCCCAGGGTCACACAGCTAGTAAGTGGCAAGTGTTTGAGGCTGGGTTTGAACTCAGATCCTCCTGACTCCAGGGCCGGTGTTCTATCCACTACACCACCTAGCTGCCCTTGCAAATCAATTTTTAAAGTGACAGTAAGCTCATCACATTTTTTTCCTCAAAATCTCCAAATTGGGGGCAGCTAGGTGGTACAATGGATAAAGCACCAGCCCTGGATTCAGGAGGACCTGAGTCCAGCCTCTGACACTTGACACTTACTAGCTGTGTGACCCTGGGCAAGTCACTTAACCCCAATTGCCTCACCAAAAAAAAAATCTCCAAACTGTTTGCTTTTAAATCTTCTGTTCACACTGTTAGTACAAACAGATTGCAACTTTTTTTTCTGCTCTTCACTCTTATTCCTACATACTTAAACTTTCTTTCCCTTTAATATAAATCCCTTTTAAAACAGCACAGTCTTGTTTCTTTATTAATCTGCTCTGACACTTCCATTTACTTAAAGCATTTGAACTAGCAAAATGGTAGTTAAGCCAATATATATTACTTAAACCTTACTTTCCAAACATAGACCCAGGGGATTCCCTTCATTAATCTATTACAAAATTCAGGTGTTCCCTAGGAACTCCTTGATTACTTACTGAACAATTTTGGAAATTAAAGAATAATACTCCACCCTTATTGTTTTGCAGTTTAGCCTTGTAGGATTGGCACCAATCACAGTGCTAAGAACTAATCAGGTGGTACCAATCAGCCAATCAAATTGTATAAAATAAGATGCCAGTCCTTAACCTTATTCTGGGCAAAAATGTCCATTCCTCAACTAAAATAGTGATGTGTTGACACACATAAACATACAAAACTCTTCAAGAAACAAAACTTAAATCGGGATTTGAACATCAGGGTCACGTGGGAATCACCTGGGGCGCCTCAAGGTGAACTCCCAGCTTAACTTGATTCCCATAAAATACAGGCCCTGCTGCGACATAAGTCCCAGGGGCCTTGGCTTGTCAGAGCTTTGTGTGCTGGGTGACCCCCTACTGGGAAGTTCAGGCAGCAAAGCTGTAGGGCTTGAAACTAAACTTGCTATCTTTAGGGCTCTGAGAAAAGTCCAAATATGGTCTTTTCTCTCATATATAAAACAATACTTGCAAGATTCTAATGAAGATCTAATAGGATGATAAACATGAGAGTGTGTTTTTCATTGCAAAATTCCATATAAATATATTGTAAACCACTTCAGCTGGAGTCAGAAATATGTGATGTTATACCTGTAGGAATATTTGTCAAGGGCACTGACTGCATATATTAGTAATTCTGCTGTTAGGAAGATAGTGTTAAGTATTTATCATCCGTAAATGTGTACATAGACCCTTTTTATTATACACTTGAAGACTAGAGGGTACAAGTAATCGTTATGTTTCTCTTGTTAGCCCTCACCTCTATTATCTAACTGTTGTAATGTTTCTTGTTTTATTACTTAAAAGTTGTTACTCACTGGGGAGAAAGCATTTCTGATTTTACTTAGTCATCAATAGGGATTCCAATTTTTATATTTTCATATTCAGAATCTTAAAACTGGAATGAGCTTTGGATTACAATGTTAGAACACATATTTCCTTTTTGTAGAGAGGTGGGTGGTTGTGGGTATGGAATATATGGCATGTTGTCAAACTTGATTATCTTGTTGGTGGCTTATGCTGTTTTTTCTACATTATAAGAAAATTCAGTGAGGGAACAGTATATCAAGAAATGACTATAACATTAAATCAGTTTTTAAATGGAGGAAAAAATAGAATATCAGATCTGGAAAGTGGCTTAGAAATGATACAGTATCATTTCTAGGAAAGGAGATAAGTATCGAAAAGAACACTGGATTTAGATGCTGCAGAACAGTGAAGCAACTTGCAGATAGCCACTGTAAGTATCAGAACCAGCAGACCCAGCTCTTCTGACTCCATAGCTAGAGTCCCCCACCCTTTTTAATTTTGTTTTTTGTTTTTTGTTTTTGTTTTTTTTAGTGAGGCAATTGGGGTTAAGTGACTTGCCCAGGGTCACACAGCTAGTAAGTGTTAAGTGTCTGAGGCCGGATTTGAACTCAGGTACTCCTGACTCCAGGGCCGGTGCTCTATCCACTGCGCCATCTAGCTGCCCCCCCTTTTTAATTTTAATAAACATTTTTATTTAAAGTTTTGAGTTCCAAATTCTACCCCTCCATCATTCCCTCACCACTCCCTGAGGTGGCAAGCAATCAGGTATAGGTTATACATGTGCAATTATATAAAACATTACCATGTTGGTCATTTTTTTATAAGATTCTAAAATCCTGGAAAGACTTAAGTGGACTGATGCTGAATGAAGTGAGCAGAACCAGGAGAGCATTGTACACAGTAACAGCAACATTGAATGATGATCAACTGTGATAGACTTGGCTCTTCTCAGCAATACAGTGATCTAAGACAGTTCCAAAGAATTCATGATGGAAAATGTTCTCCAAATCCAGAAAAAAGAACTGTGAATTCTGAATGCAGATTGAACCATACTGTTTCTACTTTTTAGCCATGTTTTTTTTTCTTTTTTGAAGTTTTTCCCTTTTGTTCTGTTTCTTCTTTCACAATATGACTAATGCAGAAATATGTGTAATGTGATTGTACATATATAACCTATATCAGATTGCTTGCTGTCTTGGGAAGGGAAGGGAGGGAGGGAGAAAAATTTGGAACTAAAAATCTTATGAAAATAAATGTTGAAAACTATCTTTACATGCAACTGGAAAATAATAAAATACTTTTATGATAAAAAAGATTCTAATAAAAGAAAAAATGAAAGAAAGTGAAAAATACCATGCTTCAGTCTGTGTTCAGTCAATATCAGTTCTTTCTTTGGAGGTGAATAGTATGCTTCATCATTAGTCCTTTGGGATTGTCTTGAATCATTGTATTGCTGAGAATAGCTAAATCATTCACAGTTCTTCATCAAACAATATTGCTGCCACTGTGCACAACATTCTCCTGGTTCTGTTCACTTCACTATATATCAGTTCATATAATTCTTTCCAGGCCTTTTTGAAATTATCCTGTTTGTCATGTCTTATAACATTCCATTACAATCATGTAATAATATTCCATTACAGTCATGTACCACAGCTTGTTTAGCCATTCCCCAATTGATGGGTATTCCTTTGATTTCCAGTTTTTAGCTACCACCAAAAGAGCTGCTCTAAATATTTTTGTACAAATAGGTCTTTTTCTCTTTTTGGTGATAAAAACCTAGCAGTGGTATTACTGGATTGCAGTTTGATAGCCCTTTGGGCATAGTTCCAAATTGCTCTCCTGAATGGTTGGACCAGTTCACAACTCCACCAACAATGGATTATTGTCCCAGTTTTCCCATATCCCCTCCAATATCCAACATTTTCATTTTTTGTTATATTTGCCATTCTGATAGGTGTGAGGTGATATCTAAAAGTTGTTTTAATTTGTATTTCTCTGGTCTGTAGTGACTTTTAGTGAGCATTTTTTCATTACTATAGATAGCTTTGATTTATTTGTCAAAAAACTCCCTGTTCAGATCCTTTAACCATTTCTCTATTGGAGATGACTTGTATTTTTATAAATTTGACTCAGTTCTCTATGTTTGAGAAATGAGGCCTTTATCAGTGATACTTGTTGCAAAAATTCTTTCCCAGTTTTCTGCTTTCCTTATACTTTTGGTTACATTGGTTTTGTTTGTGCAAAAGTTTTTTAATTTTATATACTCAAAATTATCTGATTTACATTTTGTATTGCTCTCTGTATCTTCTTTGGTCCTAAATTCTTTCCCTGTCCATAACTCTGACAGATAAACTATTTCATGCTTTCTTTCTTTTTTTTTTTTTTGCGGGGCAATGGGAGTTAAGTGACTTGCCCAGGGTCACACAGCTAGTAAGTGTCAAGTGTCTGAGGCCAGATTTGAACTCAGGTACTCCTGAATCCAGGGCTGGTGCTTTATCCACTGCGCCACCTAGCCACCCCCATTTCATGCTTTCTTAATCTGCTTATGGCATCACCCTTTATGCATAAATTGTGTACCCATTTTGACCTTATTTTAATATACACTGTGAGATGTTAGTTTATACCTAGTTTCTGCTGTTTTCCAGTTTTCCCAGCAGTTTTTGTTCCAAAAGTTTGGATCTTTGGGTTATCATGTACAAGAATACTATAGTCATTTACTGTAGTGTAATTCATACCTATTCTATTCCACTAATCCACCACTTTATTTCTTAGCCAGTACCAGATGGTTTTGATAATTACTTTATAATACAGTTTGAGATCTGGTACAACTAGACCACCTTCACATTTTTTCGTTGATTCCCTTGATATCCTTTAGTTTTTGTTCTTCCAGATGAATTTTATTTTTTCTAGATTTATATAATAATTTCTGATAGTTTGGTATGACACCAAATAAATAAATTAATTTAGGTAGGCTTGTCATTTTTATTACATTGGCTTGGCCTACCCATTGGCAACTAATATTTTTCCAAATGTTTAGATCTGACTTTATGTGAGAAGTGTTTTATAGTTGTGTTCATATAGTTCCTGGGTTTGTCTTGGCAGATATACTCCCAAGTATTCTCTATTGGCTATAGTTATTTTAAATGGAATTTCTCCTAATATGTTGCTACTGAACTTTGTTGGTAATATATAGAAATGCTGGTGATTTATGTGGGTTTATTTTGTATTATGCAACTTTACTAAAGTTGTTAATAATTTCAAGTGGTTTTTTAGTTGATTCTCTAGGATTTTCTAAGTACAATCTGCAAAAGTGATATTTTTGTTTCCTCATTGCCAATTCTGATTCTTTTAATTTCTTTTTCTTATTGCTTTAGCTAACATTTCTAGTACAATATTAAATAATAGAGGTGATAATGGGCATCCTTGCTTCCCTGCTTGTATTGGGCAGGCTTCTAGCTTATCTCCATTATAGATAATATTTGTTGATGATTTTAGATAAATATTACTTATCACTTTAAAGAAAGCTCTTTTTATTCCTATTCTCTCTAGTGTTTTTTTTTAATATATATATATTTTTTTAGTGAGGCAGTTGGGGTTAAGTGACTTGCCCAAGGTCACACAGCTAGTAAGTGTTAAGTATCTGAGGTCAAATTTGAACTCAGGTACTCCTGACTCCAGGGCCGGTGCTCTATCCACTGCGCCACCTAGCTGCCCCTCTCTCTAGTGTTTTTAATAGGAATGGTTGCTGCATTTTTGTCAAAGATTTTCTGCATCTATTGAGATAATCATATGATTTCTGTTGGTTTTGTTATTGATATGGTCAATTATGCTGATAGCTTTCCTAATACTGAACCAGCCCTGCATCCCTGGTATAAATAGTGTATGACCACCTGGTCATAGCGTATGATCCTTGTGATGTATTATCATGACTGCTGAATACTAACTATATAAGTTAGCAAGTCATTGTCAGATTACCCCATGATCTATTTCCTTGTCTGTAAGATGTAAATTATATTTCCCCCTTTATTATCATGAAGTTTAACAGCAAAGATAAACACTTCAATGTATAAAGAAAAGGGGATCCTATGTGAAATTGAACTGTTTTATTCTTCAGCCACTGCTTCCTTTCAATACAATTCCCAAATCTATATTTCCTGTTCTGACCTCTCTCCTGAGTCCTAGATGAATATCTTCAACTGCCTGCTGGACATGTTCATCTGCATATCCCACTGGCTTCTCAATTTCATCATATGTAAAACTAAACTCAGCATACCTTTCTGATTCTCTCTGTTGCAGTTACTAACATCTTTCTAGTTACTCAGGCTTGAAAGCTCAACATCAACTTTGAGTCTTCCCTCTCTAGCACTCTTCATATACAATCAGCAAATAGATCCTCTGTATTCTGCCTCCCCAGGCTACTGAAAACTAGGTTGTTTTTCATCCTAACATACTTTTCCCACTTTATCTCCCATAGTGCCTCTATATGTACCTTATTCTGCAAACTGGTCTCCTCTACTGACTGTTCCCCCAGAGCATCTTGTACTCTCTAAACCCCACATCTTTGCTTATATGTCAGAACAGGGAGAAGTCTTGGAGATCACATAGGGTGAGCCCTCTAATTTTATAGTTAAAAGGATAGGCCCAAAGGTAACTCAGCCAAACATCAAAACACAAGTGTTGGGAGAGAGCATTAAGTCCCAGTATCCTAATGTTCCATCTTCTCTTCTTCAGGTGCTACACGTAGCCACCTGAGCAAAGGCAGAATCAGCCGACGCCCCGCTGTGGCAAGAGTACGTGTGGCTGTGAGGCTTAGGCCCTTTGTGGAAGAGACTGGCAGCACCAGTGAGAGTTCCTGTGTCCGGGGCCTGGACAGCTGCTCTTTGGAAATTGCCAACGGGAGAAACAGTCAGGAGACGCTCAAATACCAGTAATGGCCCTGGGCCCCCTTCATTATCTTGCTGCTTCAGAATCCCTAGGACACTCACATTAGCATCATTTGTGTGTGTGTGTGTGTGTGTGTGTGTGTGTGTGTGTGTGTGTGTGTGCGTGCACGCGCACACGTCACTGCTACCATATCGCATCTTGGTGCTCTAGGTACTATGCCCTTCTCCTTCTATAGTCTTAACTGGCTTGTCTGACTCCCATTTTTCTGGTTATAGGTTTGATGCCTTTTATGGGGAAACAAGCACCCAGCAGGACATCTATGCTGGCTTTGTCCAGCCCATCCTTCGCCACTTGATGAATGGACAGAATGCCAGTGTGCTTGCCTATGGTCCAACAGGCGCAGGTTGGGGAAGAGTGGAATGGGTCTGGGGCTTTGTGCAGAGGGCAAGAAGAGATAATGAGGCTGTCTTAGAGCCAGTAATTGTACTATTTCCTCTTGTCTTTTTCCTACAGGGAAGACATACACAATGCTAGGCAGCCCAGAGCAGCCTGGAATTATCCCTCGGGCCCTCAAAGACCTCTTGCAGCTAACCTGGGAGGAGGGTGCTGAAGGGCGACCCTGGGCCATTACTGTCTACATGTCTTATTTGGAAATCTACCAAGAGAAGGTGAGGCTTCTCCTCAGTCAGGAGAGATGAGAGCAGGAATTTTGAGGCCTAAACCTTTGGGACAGGTAGGAAAAGTCAAGAAGGGTCTCTTGAGTGAAGAAAAAGAATGGTTGAATGGGAAACTTAAGATCTCATTCAAAGAAAGTGGGTTAGGATGGTAGTGAGGCCCTGCTCTAGAAGGACAGGATGACACATATAAAGGGTTCTGCCTTGTTTCTGTTTCTCAGGTGTTGGACCTGCTTGCCCCAGCTTCAGGGGACCTAGTGATCAGAGAAGATCGGTGGGGGAACATTCTGATCCCTGGGCTCACCCAAAAACCCATTGCTTCCTTCACTGACTTTGAGCAACACTTCCTGCCAGCCAGCAGAAACCGGACTGTGGGAGCCACTCGGCTCAACCAGCGCTCCTCTCGAAGCCATGCTGTGCTCCTGGTCAAAGTGGGTTTGTGAAGAGGGAGGTTCAAATAGTGTTGCTATCATGTTGGGAGTCAGAGGATCCATCTGGGTTTTAGATGGGTGGTAAGAGGCAGAGACAGAGGGGCAGCTAGGTGGTGCAGTGCATAAAACACTGGCCCTGGATTCAGGAGGACCTGAGTTCAAAGCCAGCCTCAGACACTTGACACTTACTAGCTGTGTGACCCTGGGCAAGTCACTTAACCCCCATTGCCCCATGCAAAAAAAAAAATTTAAAAACTTTAAAAAGAGGTAGAGACAGCACAGGAAAAAGGTCACCCAAAGCTGGACCTCTGAACTTGCATTCACTCAGTAATTGCATTACTCATACACAGGTGGAACAGCGGGAGCGAATGGCCCCATTCCGGCAGCGAGAGGGGAAGCTCTATCTGATTGACCTGGCTGGTTCAGAGGACAATCGACGTACAGGGAACCAGGGCTTGCGGCTGAAGGAGAGTGGAGCCATCAATGCCTCCCTCTTTGTACTGGGCAAAGTGGTCGATGCATTGAACCAGGGTCTGCCTCGTGTTCCCTACAGAGACAGCAAGCTCACCCGACTGCTGCAGGTCAGGTTGCTCTTGGACACAAGGGTCCCTGGGATTCCCATTCTAAAGATGTATAAAGGATTTGCTCTGATTTCTTCCTGAGGGACAAAGGTTCTCTATTCTTTTACAATCCCTTCTCTTTTCATAGCGCTTTATAGTTTTACATTCTTTCTCTGAAGCTCACAGTAACTCTTAAGATAGGCCGGACAAATGGCATCCCGATTTTATAGGTGAAGAAAATTAAGCTCAGAGATTAGGTAACTTGTCCAAGGTCACAAAGCATATAAATAGTAAAACCAAGAGTAGAACCCAAGTCTTTTAACTCCCAAACCAGTGCTCTTTCCACTATCCCAACCTGAGGATTGAGAATGGCCATGGGAGGGGACAATAAATTGCTGGCAGCTGTACCTTTGAGAATGGGGCAGACCACAGTTGAAGATAGGGTATCTAGGTCCTGACTCACTTTCTCTATCTTCCCTAGGACTCCCTTGGAGGATCAGCCCACAGTGTGCTCATTGCTAATATTGCTCCAGAGAGGCGCTTCTACCTCGATACAGTCACATCACTCAACTTCGCCTCCAGATCCAAAGAAGTGATTAACCGGCCATTCACCCATAAGAGTTTTCAACCTCTGGGTGAGAGAGGTATGGTAGGAACAGGAGAAGGAAGGAAAGGGAGGGAAGAGCCTGAGACCTTAAGGATCAAGTATTGTGATATCTGTAGTCTGGCTGAGGCTGCTGGAAGCAAAGAGATAACTGGATGTGATATTCTTTTCATCATGTAACTTCTATCCCAGTGAAGTTGGCCCAAAAGGAATCGCTGGACCCTCCAGAAGCAAAGAGGGTCAGAAGCCAGGACGAATTGGAGGATGGGACAAGTAGCCCAGAACCCCCACCTAGCTGTCCCAAACGCAGGTGAGACAGAAGGGATGAGACATCTGTTTGGTCCTCTGTCAAATATCCTTTTTCCCACCTAGACAGCTGTGATGTGTTCAGGGCAAGTTTCTTCCTAAAGAAGAACAGTACAATTAGAATTGGTGCATATACAAGCAGACATATTACTAATTTTGTTTTTTAAAGTGAGGCAATTGGGGTTAAGTAACTTGCCCAGGGTCACACAGCTAGTAAGTGTTAAGTGTCTGAGGCTGAATTTGAACGCAGGTCCTCCTGATTCCAGGGCCAGTGCTCTATCCCATATTACTAATTCTTAAGGCAATGCAAAACAATCAGAGGACATGTGTATGCAGTGTTGTGGTTATCTGCATTTTCTCCCACCAAACAGGAATTTGAGAACATTACCCAACTCTCTTTATCCCTGTCCTACCCTGCCATGGTATGCAGGCATTAATAGTAACATTCAGAAATTGGTCTGGGCACAAGTTCTATCCAGGTTTGCAGTTAGAGATACCAAGTCCAACAACTTTTTCCATGACTTACCTACACAGCAAAGCCTTCTACAACAATGTGACTTTGCAGAGGAAACATTTAACCCTAATGCATGAAGTACTGAAATAGGGGAAGAATTCAGAGAACATCAAGTTGGGGTGGGGGGGTACATATAAAGTAGAAAAGGGCATGTTTAATTTCCTCTGACAAAATGGAGAGAAAAAATAACCATAGCCCAGTTAACTTAATGTCTCTTCCTGGATAGTAAGACTATTCAGAGACACTCTAAATTCTAGTCTTGGCCTCATGAGGCTTATCAGCCCACCCTCGAAATGTAAGAGTAGTTAGTAAAGGTAAAGTTAATAAAGCTTTCTTAAAGTACTTTACATATTTTTTTATGTGATCCTTATTACAATCCAATGAAGTAGACAGGGCAGATGGTATTATTCCCATTTTATAAATGAGGAAACTGAGGCTCCTAGAAAGTGTAGTGACATATCAGAAGTCATGTAGTTAAGTGCTAGAGCTTTTGGTTGAAGTGCTGTTCTCACTTCTAGTAGCAAGCAGCACTGGACCTGACCCTAATTCCCTAAAATGCCTTGCTTTGAACTGCCCTGCAACCTTTGATTGCTGTTGTAAGCACCAGTTGACCCTTTAGCTAGCCTTTTTACCAAATACTTAAGGTCAGTGGATTGTACTAGAGCACTGGGCTCAAATAGTCCTAAGGGCTTCCTATCTAAGACCAGCCCTGTTGTACTGAGGATGAAGGAGCTGTCAGTCAGTCCCCAGTGCTGAATGAGCATGAACTGGGTACAGAATCTCTGGCCTAGGCATTGTAAAACTAGACAAAAAGTAATAAGTAGTCCCTGCCCATGAGGAATTAAGGACATGTGACAAAGCAAAAACTTGCTATCCCAGTAGTAATGTAAGATGCTATTTTTCCTTGTTTTCCCAAGCGAGTTCTTTCTAAAACCCCACATTGCTTTCCCACTTAAAAAACAAAACAAAACCTCAATGTAACCCCTATTGTCAACAACTTAAGGTCCAAATGACTTAGCTGGAATTTCTGCTCAGGGTGGCTTACTTGATGCATTGCTTCACAGGGCCTTTGTACTGCTCTTTCCAAGCATCAAGTCCTACAATCACAAAACTGTCCCTAACCATCCCAGCTTTTTATAATCCTACCCATGCCTTAATTCCTATAGTGTTTGTGCCATTCATTGTGGCACAACATGTTTTGTCTGGGGCTTGAGGTTACCTTTTTGTGGCAGTCAGGATTCAAACTACAGTCTTCAGAGTCCCAATCTAGTACCTTTGACACTAGAAGTTGTTGTACCTACTGAATTGTGGGAAGATGGGGAAGTGAGCTATGGGAGGTAGTTAGTTGTTACATGATGAAGGAGAAGGAAGGTAGAAGTGAATTTATTTATCTTCTTAGCCCCCTGAAACAACTAAACACTCTAGAACCAGCTGTGCAAGAGCGCCTGCTAAACCTGGATCGAATTCTAGACGCCCGAGGGAGCCAAGGAACTTCAATCTTGAGTACACCAAGAAGAGAGCGGACAGCTTTAGAAAAGGCTTTGAAAGAAAAGGACTCAGAGATTCAGGTACAGACTGGAGACAATTCAAAGCTGGGTTGATGTTTTCCTCACCTCTGTCATGTGTTTCCTTCCTACCTTCTTGCTAGCTCCCTCATTCTAGACTTCATTTAACTCAGACTCCATTTCCCCACCCTCCAACCAGGATCTTTTGGTCTTATCTCTTCTTGAGACATCCTATTCTAGACCCTTGGGAAACAAATCTAGGTTAGGCCCTCAGGTGTTTGATACTGACTAGATCACCCTTTTCTTTCACTTATTCCCACAGAGGCTGAAGGAAAAGTATAAAGAGCTGGAGGCCAACAGACTGAGTCAGAGGCACAAGGAATTGGAGGAAGAGAATGGCTCCCTGGCCCCACCCTGTCCCTTTCCCTCCCAAACAGTACCCAACATCAAACCCCTGAATAGGGTTGTACCCTTTCAGCTAAGTAAGGAAAGGGGAAAGGGGAAAGGGGTGGGGGACTGGAAGTTCTAGATGGGGCAAAGGAAACTAAAGGGGAGATTGGTGACTGCTTTGACACCATTATTGTCTCCAATCCCCACCTTTAGTTCAGGAGCAGACAACATCCCAAAGCAAGACCCAGGTCCTGCAGAAAGAAAACCGGAAGAGAAAGGTAAGACAACCTGAAGGCTTGGATGCTTGGGCCTGTAAGGTGGAGGTTGTGGGGAGGGGGAAAATGAGAAGCCAAAACACCTTATTTAGCAAACCATTATCATTCAACATTTATGGAGCTTCTGAGGATATGAGTTAGTCCCCAACTCTAGGAATTTATAGCTAGTTAGTGGGGGGTGAAAAATATAAACACATGAAAAATTAAACACTAGATGAGGCCTCAGATAAAAGAGATGTCAGGAGGTGGCACGGAAATAATTGCCAAATGGGAGGTCCTCTCAAGTGCCATGGGAGCTCGGAGAAGGGGGAAAGCTGAGTGGGCTAGAACAGCCAGCTCAGAAAGGTTTCATGGAGGGTGGTACTTGAAGGATGGGTTGATTGAGGATAGGTCTGAGTCTGGGGTGGGAATGGATAGGGTGTGTTCTGGCAGTAATCAGCCGGGTGCCAGAGAATAGCGGGATAGAGATGAGGGGAAGGGAAGACTGGAGCTGGCCAGCCCCTCCACGTGGTGCTGGCTGCCTACCTGCAGCCCGCAGGGAGCCCCTGGAGATCCCCCTCATAGCCTTCTCTCTCCGTCCGGCTACAGCCCGAGCCGCTCCGCGGGCAGCAGGAGGAGCAGGCTGAGGGGCTCCGCACCACCCTGGCGCTGCTGCAGGTGCCCCCAGACCTCCTGGCCGAGAGCCGCAGGAAGATCCTGGGCTTGCTGAACACGGGCTCGGCCAAGGAGCTTCGCAGGCTGCAGCGCATTGGGGAGAAGAAAGCCCAGCTCATCGTGGGCTGGCGGGAGCTGCACGGCCCCTTTGCGGAGGTGAGGCGGGGGCTGGCCCGGGAGGAGGAGGAGGAGGAGGAGGAGGGCGGCGGGTGGCGAGCCTTCCCCAAGGCAGCGTGATGCGCCTTTCTCCCCCGCAGGTGGAGGACCTGGGGCTGGTGGAGGGCATCTCCGACAAGCAGGTGGCCACCTTCCTGAAGGTACGGAGGTGGGGGAGGGGGCCGGGGCGGGCAGGGCCGGGCCGATCGCGGCTCTAATTCCCTTCCCTCTCCTTTTCCAGGCCAACATCTTGAGTTTCGCCGCCGAGTGCTTCAGCGCCTTGCCCCGGAGGGACGCCTGAGTGCCGCCGGCCGCCCAGGAGCCCCGGCATTCTGTCCGTGTATTATTTGGGGGTGGGGGGAGGGTTTTGTAAATAGAGCGTTTTATCCAGTCGCCTCTGCCTGATTCTTGGGGGATGGGGGGCTCCCGGAGCCCGCCGTCTGCGCCTCTGCCCTCGGCTGGGGGAGAGGGGGGAATGTCATCGCTGTGTACTAGCGCGGGGGCTAATTACCGATGATCTATTTTCCAACATCATTTAACATTCGCCCCCTTTTCTCCAGGGTAATGTAGTCCCTCTCGGTAAAATGAGCGGGGAGGGCTGACAGCCGCCATCTTTTAGGGAAAAGAGGGGGAGGGGAAGAGCGACAATTGTAAATAAACTCCTGGGGGGAGGGACGGTGGCCGAAACACGGCAAAATACATTTGTGAGGCCTGGAGGGCGACGACCGTTAGGCGCGTGCCTAGGGTTTTCTCCGCCCCTCCCATCGATACGCGCGCGCCCAAGCTCCTCGTTCAGCCAAGGGAGAGACATTATGCGCGTGCGCGCGGAATAACGGCCGCTGGCGGAGAAAGGAGGGGGGGGACTCGGTAGAGGGAGGGGGAGCCGCCCCATCCCCCGCGTGCCCACCACCTGCACCATCCTAGGCCAATCAGCGCTTGTCTTGAGGGTCTCGCGCTAACGGAGGCTGGGGCAGCTGGGTGCCTCCCCTCCCCCTCCCCCTCTCGCCCGAGTCCCTCTCTCTCTCTTCCCCCTCCCCCCCTGGACTCGCGCGCCCGCGCTCGCGCTTGCCCGAGACTCCGTGTGTGTGTCCTCGCGCCCCCCTCCCGCCCGCTCGCCCGCCCTCCCCGCGCGCAGTGTGTGCTCCGCTCCCCCCCCCATCCTCCTCCTCCCATCCCTCCCGCCCCGCGCGCCTCCCGCCCGCCCTCCTCCTCCCTCTGGTCCCCCCTCCCCCCACCTCCTCCTCCCGCCCCGGGGTGAGCGCGAGCCGCCTCCCTCCCTCCCTCCGCCATGGATCCAGGCAACTGGAGCAGCTTCATCTTCCAGGTAACAACCCCCCCCTCCCCCCACCCCCCCCACGCCTTCTCCTCCCCCCCCACCCCATCTCCCTCCCTACACCCCCCTCCCTCCCTTCCGTTCCACCCCCCCCTCCGCGCGCCCGGTGCGCGCGCAGCTGCCCCCCTCCTTCCCTCCCTCCCTCCCCGAGGCGCAGAGAGGGAGCGCGCGCGGCGGGGGCAGAGGCTTCTCCCTCGCGCTCCCCCCTCCCCCCACCCACCCCGGGGATTCCAACCGCCGCAGCGTACCGGGCGCCCAGCCCGCCGCCTCGCGCCGCTTCCCGCGTCGTCTCGCCCTCCATTCCCGCTCCCTTCCCGGGTCCTGCCCCTCGGCCCCGCCCCCCCCTCGGCTCCTGCACCAGCTCTTGCTCCCCACCTGAGGGGACTTTTTCCCCCTCCCGCCTAGGGGGCGTTGCCTCTCTCCGCCTCAGCCTTCCGAGCGGGTGGGGTGGCAGTTGGTCCTCTCGCCTTCTGGGAGGGGATGTGGATGTGACTGGCCCCCAGCCCCCACTGCCCGGCGCGCTCCCTCAACAATGAGGGGAGGCGGCCTCCCCAGGTCAAAAACGATTGTTCTCTTGCAGTGAGGAGAGTGGTGTGCCATTGAGGGGGGTCGGGGGGCTGACCCCACAACCCCGGGCTTCCTGCCACCACCACCCGGCTTCGGCTGGCTTGGCTCTCCCTTCTTCCGGAGCACATTGCCCTTTTGGCCACTTTGGAGGCAATTTGCGGGGCCGTCTCCCCCCGAGGGGACCTGACCTTTCCCCCCAATTAAGGGGACGGGCACTTTCATGAGGATTACGCTCTTTTTTCCAGTTTTATTGTTTATATGACACTTTTAATCCAGGGAGCTCAAGAAGCTGTTTTAAGGGGTCGTTACCCCAAGTACTCCTGCCCTCTCTTCCTAACACCTTACTGGCTGGAGGCCATGTTTCCTGTTTTCCCCTGCACCCTCCTGGCCCCCCCATTCCCTGTATTGGGATTGGATTCCAGGGGGGTTGGCAATCTAATGAACTCTTTTCCCCCACCTCAGGGTCACGCCCAGAATCCCCTGCAGGTTGGGGCTGAGCTTCAGTCCCGGTTCTTTGCATCCCAGGGCTGCAACCAGAGTCCATTCCAGGTGAGTACTCTGAGTACCAGGTGGAGGTTGGGGGATGAGGGGGTACACAGGATATGGGGTTCTGGGAGATTATCGAGGAGTGGGACACCTTTGTCCCACACGGTCTTTCCGCTCCCTTCTTTCCCTCTCAGGCTGCCCCAGCCCCCCCACCGACTCCTCAGGCCCCATCTGCTGAGCCCCTCCAGGTTGACCTCCTCCCTGTCCTCGCTGCAGCCCAGGAATCTGCTGCTGTGGCAGCAGCGGCCGCAGCAGCGGCCGCAGCTGCAGCTGCCCCCCCAGCCACTGCCACAGCTTCCACAGTGGACACAGCAGCCCTGAAGCAACCCCCTGCACCGCCTCCACCACCCCCTCCGACCTCTGCACCAGCTCCTGAAGCTGCACCTCCAGCTACAATTGCTGCTGCTACTGCCACAGCTGCTGCTGCCCCAACCTCCACAGCTGTTGTAGCTCCTGTAGCTACTGCTCTGGAGAAGAAATCAAAGAGCAAAGGGCCATATATCTGTGCCCTCTGTGCCAAGGAGTTTAAGAACGGCTATAATCTTCGACGGCATGAAGCCATCCATACGGGTGCCAAGGCTGGGCGGGCTGGCCCAGGTGCTATGAGGATGCCCACCATGGTGCCCCTGAGTCTCCTGAGTGTGCCAGCAACACTGGGCGGAGCTGGTGGGGGTGGGGGTGAAGGGGGTGCTGGGGGTGGAGGGGCTGGAGTTGGTGGAGGCGGCGTGGTAACCACCACAGCCTCTGGGAAGCGGATCCGGAAGAACCACGCATGTGAGATGTGCGGAAAGGCCTTCCGTGATGTCTACCACCTGAACCGGCACAAGCTGTCACACTCTGATGAGAAGCCGTACCAGTGCCCTGTCTGTCAGCAGCGCTTCAAGCGCAAGGACCGCATGAGCTACCATGTGCGCTCACATGACGGCGCTGTGCACAAGCCCTACAACTGCTCCCACTGTGGCAAGAGCTTTTCCCGGTGTGCACAGGGATGGGCCACCCACAAGGGGGGGAGGGAGAGATGCCCATCAGGCAAAGGCTGCTTCCAAGGATGGGGGAGGAGAGAAGGTAGTGTCAATATAATGAGGGCAAAAGGGAGAGGCCTCACCTAAAGGAGACCTCAAGAAAAGGGATGACCTCACAGAGGGAAGAGAAGTCTTGCATGAGGGGAGGGATTTCTGGGTAAATAACAGTTGCTGGACTTCAAAAAAGAATGCACTCTCTAATGGGAAGAAACACAGTACAGAGTAGGGGAGGTGGGGTCACCCCCACCTTTAAGGCCAAAGGCCTAACCCCTTCCCCTAACAAATTCCCCCAGGCCAGACCACCTCAACAGCCACGTCAGACAGGTGCACTCAACAGAACGGCCCTTCAAATGTGCGGTATGGAGACCTTGATGTACTGATACTTTTTTCATTATTTAAACCCCTTTTTTATCTATCTAGACTCAAGCCTCTCAGATCTCATTCTCTCAGAATTCTTGTTTCTAGTTGGCCTTTAATTCAATTCTTATTCCTTCTTAAAGGCTTAATCTTTTCATTCCTATTTGTCTATGGCTCTAAGATCCCATACTCCACATTTCTGGGGCTCTGACTTTATTCCCCCATCCCCAATACCCCTCCCCTCTAACAACTCTTAATTTCTCCTCTGACTTCTCCATCCCAGACATGTGAAGCAGCATTTGCTACCAAGGACCGACTTCGAGCACATACAGTGAGGCATGAAGAAAAGGTGCCATGCCACGTATGTGGCAAGATGCTGAGCGCAGCCTACATCTCTGACCACATGAAGGTGCACAGCCAGGGGCCTCACCACGTCTGCGAACTCTGCAACAAAGGTAGGGAGGGAAGACACTGGAAGGGACTAGGGGAGAAATAGCAAAGGGCTCACTACACTGTTGAATTCCATCACAAAGGTAGGACTGTAGCAGAGGGGAATGGTTTCCTGATGTATGGTTCAAAGGATCAGTTAGGTTCCCCTTGGATAAAAAGAGTGTAGCTACATCTGGGTAAACACAGAAGCTTAATAAGACCTAAAGTTAGCAGAACCATATTTATAAGGGAGAAAGCAGTTTACTTCTGAGAAGTGAAGCTCCCATCTTCTAAGTCTTAGTGCAGAAAAGGTGGCTGAGACTCAGTTACCTCTGGGAAAGAAGTAGCCAAGTAGCAAAAACTTCATGGGAAATTGAGAACTGGTTTCCCTCATTGTTGAGAAACAGAGGACACAACTTCTTCTGCAAGAGGGATACAATCCACTGAGAACAAGTTGACTGGATATAATGGGCCCATCAGAGTTTGGGGAAGAATATGCAACAACTAGTACTTGTGGAAGGACACACCAGGCAGAGAATACTAAACCCTTTGGGTGACAGTAACTCTTAACTGGAATGGGGGGTTGGGGAGTAACAGATGCAAAACCTGCATCTGAGAGATATTATGGGTAGCTCTGGGGAGGAATACTTGAATAGAACAAGCTTCCTTTAAATGAAGTTTCCTCAGGGAACCAAATCCTTAGGGTTTGGGGGGGTTGGGGGACACAGCCGTCTCTGGGGAAGGATACATTCACTTAGGATTCCTAATTACTCAGGGCATTTATTCTATCTATCTCCTGCCACCTCTGGAGAGGGTTTTGCCAGTTGGGAAGAATCAGCTCTATGGGTCCTGGAGAGAGAGGTCACAGCTATCTCTGGGAAGGAATATCTTGCCAAATAGACAAAGTTCTAAGTTTGGGGAATGAAAAGATAATACCACCTCTGGGCAGAAGACCACAACCTGAATAGAAAAATATTTCCCAGGTTGTTGGGTATAGCTGACCTAACTATTACTGGGGAAGTGAGTTCCCAAACTAGGAGAAAATCCCCGTCTCCGGGGTCTCCACTTAGCTGATCCCTGTCCCTGTCCCCATCCCGGTCACCCCGTAGGCTTCACTACGGCGGCATACCTGCGCGTCCATGCGGTGAAGGACCACGGGCTCCAGGCCCCCCGGCCCGACCGGCTCCTGTGCAAGCTCTGCAGTGTGCACTGCAAGACCCCCACCCAGCTGGCTGGCCACATGCAGACCCACCTCGGGGGGGCCGCACCCCCTGTCCCTGGAGACGCCCCCCAGCCACAGCCACCACCGCCGCAGCCCACCTGCTGAGGGAAACCCCTGCACCCACCAGGCAAGGCTCGGCGCACGGCTGGTGGGGCATGGGGGGTTGAGGGGTGGAAGGGGATCAGAGGACCCCATGGGTAGGATAGGGGTATTTAGGAAGGCCCGAGGGCAGGATAGGTTACTAGGGAATATAGGCTAGGGAGGATACTTGGGGTAGGGAGGGCCTTTGAGGAGAACTTTTGAAGTGTCTCCAAGGGAAAGAAGACAGGCTGGAAAGAGAAAACCTGAACCTCTGGAGAGGAAGCAGGAAATGTGCAACGGCTGTGTCCCAGGGGAGGGAATGGTAGAAGAAACAGCTTCCCAGGCAGAGAGGGGAAGCAGCTACCAGGGAGAAAGATCTTGCCACAGGTTCCACAATAACTCTTTCTCTCTCTTTTCCCCTTCTCTTCCCCTCCCTATTCGATGCAGGTACAGGTGAGGTTTGTCCTATGGCAGCAGCAGCATCAGCAGCGGCGGCGGCGGCAGCAGCAGCAGCAGTTGCAGCAGCTACCCCCACAGCTGTGGGCTCCCTTTCTGGGGCAGAGGGTGTCCCTGTGAGCTCTCAGCCACTTCCCTCACAGCCCTGGTGAGCCCTGAGGTGGGGGTTGGGGTATAGAGGAAAGGCCTCAGTCCCCTCTCTCCTCTCCCACCCCTTTCCCACCAACTCAGTTCCTTCCCCCCCACCAACCAAGGAGCCACCAGAAGGAAGGAGTGAAGAAATGTTTTCTTAGGGGAATTCACTAGATTTTAAACATTTGTTTCTCTTCTCTCTCCCCTCTCCCCGTATGAACCCCATTGTTCCTCTGATGATTTGGGGGCCCCCTAGACTGATATCAGGGGTGGCAGAGGACATGCCAGCTGTTTCATTGCCCTCTCCATCACCCTTCCCATGCTCTCCCAGGGATTCAAGAACCTTTTTCCCTTAAAGGTCCTCTTCCTTCCCACCTTTCCAGTTCCCTATTTGCCTACTGTCTGCTGCCCATCCCTGGGGAGTTGGTGCTGTTTAAATGGGGGGGGAGGGGCAGGATAAGAGTGCAGAGGAAGAAAGAAGAAAAATCAAAGATTCTGTCCTGGATGTGGGGAGGAGAGATTTAGAAAGAGACTGAGGTGAGGGACAAACAATAAAGGACTTAGTGTCACAAGTGGAGGTTTGTTTGGGGTCCTTGGCCCTAATTTTATCCTTCTGGAATGTGTCATAAAGAAGACTGGGCGAGCGAGGGAATAAAACATTTTGGGGAGAAGGCAGAGTAAGAGGCAGGACCTTGGGAGAGGGGAGTAGGGTAAGTAAAGGACAGAATGAGAGGATAGAGTTTTGGGGGGTGCCAGAAAATAAAGGTGCTTCCCAGGGGGGGAATGCAGCAGCAGTATTTCCCCCATCCCCTCTCATCTCAACTGTAGCTCTGTCTTTTTTTTTATCCCTTTTTTCCCCTCCTCTCCCCAACAGAAATTGTGGCCCTAGCCATGACATCGTGTTCCTGTGTCCCCTGCATGTTCCCCACCCTTCACCCCTTCCCTTTGCGGACCCCATTACAATAAATTTTAAACAAAAACAGATACCTGATTCTGGCTATTTGTCTCTTACCCCACTACCATCAATCACACGGAGACACCTACAGCTGCCAACCTGGGGTCAACAGCAGCAGCCCCCACTGCCATCCTCCCACCCACCCAGACACCAGAGTCTGTTTCCTTCTTCCTTTGGGCCCTGATCCCAGACTCAGTTCTCTATTTAATCTCCCTCCTCGGCCGAGGACACCAGTGGTTGCAGCCCAGATGCAGGGTGGAGCAGGGAGGATCCAGTGTCTGTGGCTAGCAAGCTCCAGGACTCCTAGGTCTCTGGGGAAATCCCTGCCCTGGGGAAGCAAATCACTATTCGAGGCTGCTGCTAGACCTTCGCGGGCTATCTGCTCCCTTTAGGGCAGAGTCAGCTCCCCCCAGCATCCCTGCCAAAGGGCATAATCTTGGGACCCCACAGTCAAATACCTGCAAAGTCATGTCATCGATGCAAGCTGGAACAGTGGCAAGGCTGGGGAAAGTCTGAGAGCCCCAGTACGGGGTGGGTGGGGCCAGCGAAGAGGGGAAGTTGCAGTTGGCCCCTACCGACACCCAATTCCTGCCTTTACCTCCCTTGGAGCTCACCAGCCTTCCCTGAGGTGCTCCTTCACAGCCCCTTTACCTGCGTCCCACCTCCCAATCCCTTCCTTTCCACGTCCTTGTCACTCTCTCGGACCCTTTCCGGCTGCTCCTGGTCCACCTCTCAGCGAGGAAAGGGGGAACCCTTTCTTCTCGCGCTCCCCTGTGGGTCCTTTCCCTCTCCCACCGCCCATACCCTGACCCCGCAGCCTAGCCTGTCCCCCCGTCTCCGGACACAGCCCCGGTTCCCCTCCCCTTCCCCCCATGCCAGCCTCTCCCGTCTGGTCTCACACCCCGCACCGCAGCCCTTCAAGCTGAGGGAGGGGGAGGGGAAGTTCGGTGACCGTTGGGCAGGAGGGGGGGCGCGAGGGCCTGGGGGGTTCGCTGGGTGAGGAGGGGTGGGGGCGCGAGGCAACCTGCTGGTTGCCAGGGTAACTCAGGGCCCCAGCGCGCGAGGCTCCCCCGAGTCCAGGATGGGAGGGGAGGCGATGGAGTGCAGGGGGGGCGGGGGCGGTGCGCGCAAGGCGGGGTGGAAGGAGGGAGGGGGGACCGCTGCCTTGCTCGCTCGCTCGCTGGCTCGCACGCTTGCTCCCGGGCTGCTGCAGCAGCGGCGGCGGCGGCAGGAACATCCCCCAGGGCTCTGGGAAAAGAAGAGAAGGTGAGCTGAGGGTGTTTCGGAAGGCCTGGGGGCCTGGGGGCCGGGGGAGGCTAGGAGGGGAAGAGATTCACTATATGAATGTAGGGTGCATGGACTCACGGAGCCCCGGCACAAGAATGCGGGGTCTCTGCGGGTGGGAGGGAGGTACCGAGGCTCTGGATGGGGCTTGAGAAGCTGGGGGGGGGGGGAGGATACTTGCGAAACCAAGATGTTAAAGGGAATGTAAAGGCACGGAGATCTGAGGGGGAAAGGCAGCAGGGAGGGTGACGCTCCCCTGGGAGAAGGGATTGGAGACAGATAAGGAAGGGATTCCCCCTTCTCTAGGGGAGGGGGCTCCATATGCACGCAGTAAGAAAACCACCAGTCTGAGCTGGGGGGGGGGGGGAGTGTGAGGAAGGGAGGAAGAAGGGATGGAGAGAGTTACCAAACGAGGGAGATTGGAGCCAGTTTGAGGGGAAATGGAGGAAGGAGGGGAGAGCGCAGGGTGACATAGAAAGGAAGAATGTCCATCTGCCTGGGAGTGGGCTCATCGGCGTGCCTGTGAGACTGTATTTGCTAGGCAAGGTGGTGAGTGACTGCCTGCCTGACTGCCTGCCTCCCTGCCTGCCTCCTTATGCCTCAGCGTCTGGATCTGTCTATGCGTGTCTGCATCTCTGTCCATGGCTGAGTTTCTCTGGATGATACAGGGAAGGGGGGACCCTCAAGAAAGTGAGGGTGGGTGGAGAGCTGAAGGAAGGCTAGCTTTCTGCTCCTGGTACCCAAAGGGTTAACCCAGGTCTCTCCAGAACTATAGACAGCTGAGTGAAAGAGAACCTCACTTTCTAAGGCACCCCATTGCCTTCCTCATTTCCAGCATCGCAGCACCACCTCCCCACCTTAAACCCCACCCCACCCCCACTTCACTGCTGTCCCACCTGGAGGGAAGGAAAGTCTCAGCTCTTTCTATTACTTACCCAATGCTGCTAACCTACCCTCTAGCCCAGAGGAGAAAGCGGGCATCTCTTGAGGTCCTTCCCTCTGAGTCTGTTAACACTTAGCCACTACCTTGGCCCTCTTCAGAGTCAGAGGTGCCTCTGTTCAGAGCCAGCTGAGGCTCCTGGGCTCCATATTCTATACTTTCCCTTCCCCAGACCCAGCTGTGTCTCCTCTTATTCCAGGATATCCTGTTGCTGCTCTCTCCCCTTCCCCCCACTATCCTATCCCTCCCCTATCCTATCTCAAGATGGCATCCAGTGGCTCTGAAGGGACAGAGATGAAGGGGGATGAGGAGGGTACCTCAGCCCAGGGCGAAGGGACTGGAACAACTCCTGGAGCAGAGACTACCCTTCCCCAGACTCCAGCTGGGGCCCAGGACATCACAGAGGCCCCCCAAATGGGTTCAGATTCCACCAGACCCTCCGATAAAGGCCCAGAAGTGGGGACATCTGAACGGGCAATAAAAACTTCAGAGGCACTAGAAGGGACCCCAAACCCAGCCAAGGACACAGACTCCATACCAGACCCAGGAAGTTCACAGACAGAACAGACCCCTGCAGCAGACTCACATTCTCAGCTAACACCACAATACTACAAAGAATCTGTCCCAGCTCCAGGAGGGAGCAAAGAGTCTGCCCCAGAAGAGAGTAAAAAGCCAGCCCCAGAAGAGAGCAAAAAGCCAGCCCCAGAAGGGAGCAAAGAGCCAGCCCCAGAAGGGAGCAAAGAGCCAGCCCCAGAAGAGAGCAAAAAGCCAGCCCCAGAAGAGAGCAAAAAGCCAGCCCCAGAAGGAAGCAAAGCGCCTACCCCAGTCCTAGAAGTAAACAAAGAACCATCTCCAACCACAGGCCCAGAGGCAGAACAGGGGACTAAGCAGGAAGCAGTGTCTGACCTCAGGCCTGTCCCCCAGCCTACATCTCCTGTCCAAAAGGCAATGCCCATCTCCACAACCCCTGAGGACCTAACAGAGGACCTGATGGAGAAACAAGAGAATGGAGCTGTAGTGCCAATGAAGGCTGGAGAAGGGGACAAGAGCACAATCTCTCAGCCCCACTCTCCTCCTGCACCCAAGGGCCCTCCAGCCAATGGGGCACCCCCAAAGGTGCTACAGCAGTTGGTGGATGAGGAGAGAGGAATTGGGGGGCATGGTACAAAGTCTGGCTCCCCCCGAGGCAGCCTGAGCCGCCAGCCCAGCTCCCTGCTGGGGGGGCCAGGAGGTGAGGGGGGTGAAGGGGTCCCAAAGCCACGGGACTACATCATCATCGCCATCCTTTCCTGCTTCTGCCCAATGTGGCCTGTCAACATTGTGGCTTTTGCTTATGCCATCATGGTGAGTTTTTGGGAATCCCTACCTTCCCTTTGCCCTAGCTCCCTTATACTACTGGTCAAGTGCTGTTCATGTGCCTGACTTGGAAACCCCAGGTATGAGGGGGATGGGAATTGGGGAGGGGGGAGGGGGTTTGGGACACGTCCTCATGGACCCTGAGGACCACATCTCCAAAAAATCCTAGGGCTCTTCCTTTAGATTTCTGTCCACTTATTCTCCTTTGATCTCATCTCTCCCTGGCCCTTGTATCCCAGAAACTTTCTCCAAGACCCTCTCCTTCCCAGGGAGGAGAAAAGGAAGAGTCTTTGACCTTCTATTGACAATATGCCATCTTTTTATCCTCCTTCCCTCTCCTCTATATACATTCTGACTGAAACTCCGGCTGGATGATGATGGTCACCTGACCCACACCCCCTTGTTGCTGACTACCCCAGTCTCGGAACAGTCTACAGCAGGGTGATGTGGATGGAGCTCAGCGCTTGGGACGGGTGGCCAAGCTGCTGAGTATCGTGGCATTGGTTGGAGGGGTCCTCATCATCATTGCTTCCTGTATCATCAACTTTGGATGTGAGTATGAGCATGGGTTGGTTGGGGAGTGGGGGTGGGGATGGGGTAGGGGGTTGGGTGAATGGTGGGTGTTTATGGTAGAACCTGGAAGTTTCTAGTTAGATAACTGAATGGGTGGAGATGGGTTGTGTTTCTTTAAAGAGCTGTGGCTCTGTGGAAATAGAACTAGATTTTGAAGAAAAGTGGAACTGGTTGTTAGTGGAGGCCTAGCATCAACTAACCTCATGTACCTGCTCTCTCTGTCTGTTTCTCCCCTCTATCTCTCTCTCTCTCTCTCTCTCTCTCTCTCTCTCTCTCTCTCTCTCTCTCTCTCTCTCTCTCTCTCTCTCTCTCTCTCTCTCTCTCTCTCCCTTCCCCCCCAACCCCTTTCTCTCCTCTGAACAGTATTTAAATGAGAGGTTCTACCCTGTGCCCCTACGACTTTTTCTTCTGAACTACCAGGGGTCCATCTCTTACCTGGGGTGAGGCCTAATGATGGCCCCTACCACCAGCCCTTGATCCTACAAAGACTAAGGGAACTGGAACAGGGCCTTGTTTACAGTATTCCTTTCCTCTCCTTTCCCTCCCCACGTCCACCTCATTCACTTTTCCCAGCCCCTCTTCTATCCTCTTAGATTACCTGCCAATCTTTCCTCTTTTTCTTCTTTCCACCCCCTTGTCCACCTTCTTACTCCCTCCCCTGCCTCCCTTGTTTTCTTCCCATATTCTCAGCCTCCTTTTCTTTCTTCATGCCCTTCTCCCAACCTCTCTTTTCTTCTCATCATCTTTCCCAGCCCCAATCTGCCCTTTTCTCTCATTTCCCTTTCCATCCCCTGCCTCAATTTCTCATCTTCCCCCTTCCCCTTTCTTGGGCATACTACAAACCCAATAGTCTGAAGTGGGGGCTGTGGTGGGTGACCTGACCCTGTTCCCCACCTCCAGCTGAATAGACTGATCTTTCCCAAAGCCTGCCCTCCTCCTTCCCTCACAGAAGGGGTTGACAGGGGCTCTGCCCAGTTCAAGTTGGGGAAGGGAGTGATGGTGGGACATCCTCCTGGGAATGATATGCAAAAACAAAACCCCAGCCTATCTCTGACTGTTCATTCTCTTCAAAGACAATTCCTGGGAGTAGACTTAAAGGTCTACCCTCCCAAATATCTCCCTATGAAGCAGAGTATGGGGAGAGAGCTGCACTGAGGGGCATGAGGGGAAGGGAGGGGGGTGGGCCTTAAAGAGTGGGGTGGGGGGAGGGGGTGCATTGCTGTTTGGTTTGCGATGCCTGTTCTACTCACATACCACGCATGAGGGAATAGAACTGGGGTGGGTGATTTCTAACCCGGGGCGTACAGGCCCAGTCGAATTATCCAGGCGCTGTGCCCCGGTCCACGTCCCCCTCCCCTGGCTGCCCCAAAGGAGAGGATTTTAACAGCTTATTTATGTATTAGTTTATTTATAGGGGGAGGGTTATGCCATTCACATGCTTTGTAAGAAAAAAAAAAGCCAAAAAATCGGACCAAATGCCCAGCGGCTGAGCTCGAAGCCTGGGCTTGCAAGGGGCGTTTCTTCGTGGATTTTTTTAAAGGGACCAGGGCGACTTTGCCGCACGAGTCGGGGCAAGAGGTTTGGGGTGGGGGTGGGGAGCTACCCAGCCCAGTTGGCAGAGATTTTTTTCTTTTCTTAAAAAAAAAACAAACAAAACAAAAACAAAAACACACACATCCCAAAATTATCTTACTGGTTACCATTTTGTATGGAGGATGCTGCATGAATCTGAACACTAATAAACTGAGATTGTGCATGAAATGTTGCTCCCTCGGCGTCCTCTGTCCATCTGTCCTCCCTCCTCTGCCTCCACGCCCATTATCAGTCCCAACATAGTCCTAGGGACATTTTACTCTCAGAACTGACTGTTCCCCCGCAGCCCCCGGCTTCCGAGCCTCAATTTTTCTCATCTGTAAAATGGGTATGATGATGTATGCCCTGCCTGCTTCTTAAGGGTGGTGGTGAAGAAAGCGCTTTGCAAAGCCTAAAGCGATACAGAGAAGTGTATGAAGACTGGTCGGCTCTTATTCTCCTCTAAGACTTTCAAGACAACTAGCCTCGGTGAAAACGGGGAGCGAAAAGGGGGCGGGGGAGGGGGAAGCAGGGATATGAGACGCAGGGATCATACCTACGCCAAGCATGTTTGGTGCAGTGCGCACGCGCGGCCTTGGTGGCCATCTTAATTCCTGGCTGACGCCAGTCGAGATTCCGCGGCCCTTCCCTCATTTCCCGGGCCTTGAGTCCTGCCCCCAGCGCATGCGCTTACTATGGCCGGAGTTGGGGAGTGAGAAGGGGGTGGGCAAGGGTGCTGCGCCAGGTGCGTATGAATCTCCTCGCGCGAAGGACAGGAACGCAAGTGGACGTCGCGTGGCCGTGGGGGTTGGTCCCGAGATCGACTTCGCGGGAACCCGCGTGGATGCGCGCGTCGCGGTCGCTGGGGCGGAGAGTGGGGAGGGGGAGGAGTTAACGTGGGAAAAGCGCGCGCGCGTGGACTCTCCTGGCTCACCGGCCCATCCCCCAGTCCTGTCTGTGTACGACCCCCCCAGGGGGAAAAGGGGAAGAGACAGGAGACTTGTCTAGGTGTGCGGTCTTTTCTCCCGAGATGGCTTTATAAATTGGGCGTTGGGTGGGGGCGTGGCTTTTTGTAAAGATCTACTTTTCCTCACCCCTACGCTTTGAGATCCCGGAGGAGACCTTGGAGGTGGGGGGGGGCGGGCTGGGGGCGGAGAATGGGGGCTGGGGTGGGGTGCAGCTAGCTCTTTATCCTGTCAGTCTGGAGATACCCCTTCAAAATCGCCCTGGTGGATCCTACTCTCCCGATTGGGATTGGAGATCCCTATTATTGACACCTCCCCCTGAGGGCCCGCCAGTGCCGTCCCCCACCCCCCCACCCCCCAGCTGTCAGTCATTGTAGGGCTTCCTCCCCTACAGCTCAAGGGCCCAGGCCCAGGGCCATGGAGTCCTTGGCGGTGACCAATGCTGCGTTGGAGCCCGGGGAAGGGGAGGTGACTTCTGGCCTGGAAGCTTTGGCTGTGGAGGACCCTGCAGGAGCCCCTGCCCGGACTGACCCAGCCCAGGAGGTAGAGGAAGAGGGAAGGGAAAGGGCCAGAGAAGAAGTCCAGGTGGAGGTGGAAGCAGAGGAGCCCGTCCTTGAAGAGGCACAGGTTGAACCAGCTGGTACATCTGAGGAGGAAGAAGATGACGAAGAAGATGAAGGAAAGGAAGACTGGTGTGTGCCTTGCAGTGATGAAGAGCTAGAGTTACCCCAGAATGGAGAACCCTGGATGCCACCCCCTGCTGAAATTCGAAAGCTCTATGAGCTGCTGGCCACTCATGGGACCCTGGAGCTCCAGGCTGAGGTTCTACCCCGAAGGCCTCCCACTCCAGAGGTCCAGAGCGAGGAGGAGAAATCAGATGAAGAGCCTGAAGCAGAGGAGGAGGAAGAGGAAAAGTGAGTGAGTGTAGCAGCCTCCTGATACAGGGCACCACAGGAGAAGGATGGGAGGGACAGGGGTTGATAAGAGTAGTTTGAAGCTATAAATAATAGCAATCAATTATAGAGCACCTACGATGGGCTTTACAGATATCTCATTTGATGCTCACAACAGGGAGAGGGGAGCACAGATGAGGAAACTGAGGCAGGTTAAGTGACTTGGCCAGGATCACAGGGCTACCAAGTGTCTGAACCTAGATTTTATCTTAGGTCTAACTAATTCCTGGTCCAATACTCTATCCACTTGACCAATAAAGTAGGATAAATGTCTAGGGAAAGAGGAAGGGGTAGGGAGGCTAAGGAATATGGAACAGAGCAGGAAGGAACTTAAGGGTCAGAGATAAAAAAGAAATCCAGAAAGCAAATTGAGGAAAAAAGCAGAGGGCAGCCCTCCCTTCCCTTGGGAGTGTTCAACAAAGGACGCAGCCCACAGCCCTCTTTCTCTTTTGCCTGGCCCCAGGCCTCATGTACCCACAGAATTTGACTTTGATGATGAGCCCATGACGCCCAAGGATTCTCTGATTGACAGAAGACGTACCCCAGGTACGAATTGGGGACCTTGTGTGGAAACAGGAGTGGAGGGGAGCAGGTGGGAGGGGTTCAGAGGGAGCGAGTATTCTTCCCCCCACCCCCACCCCCAAGGCAGCTAGGCATAGCATCGCCCCTCATCCCCACCAAGTGCCCCGCAGTTTGTGTAATTGACCGTCACTACTCACTCTCCGGAGCCCCTAGCGGTAGCCGGGCAGCGGGGCGCGGGTTCCTCAGTCTTCCCATCCCGTGCGCTCCTCCAGGGAGCTCGGCCCGGAGTCAGAAGCGCGAGGCACGCCTCGACAAGGTTCTCTCCGACATGAAGCGGCACAAGAAGCTAGAGGAGCAGATCCTCAGGACTGGCCGAGATCTCTTCAGCCTAGACTCGGAAGACCCCTCGCCTTCGACCACTCCCGTCCGACCCACCGGAGGAGGGCTCTTCTTGAGGCAGCGGAAATACTGAGCGAACAGGGGAGGGGGCTCCCCTCTGCGGCCCCCCGGAGCGCGAGGGCGCCTGGCACGAGGCCGGCCGTAGAAGGAGCTGGCGATGGAGGACTGCCGTGGTGGAGTGGTGGATGGACCGAGTTTCGGTGGTTGTGTTTTTGTAAACTGAGCAGTTACATTCCAAGGAGGTTTTTTTTAGGCCAATCTTTGGTATCTAAATAAAGACTGTGCAGCTAGCTATCCCCTCGCCACTCCCCTTTATCCGCCAGCCTCCGAGGAGGGGTCGTTACGGCGGAGAAACCCCAAAGTTCAGGAGGCTTTGCTGTCCCCTCCCCTTCTCCCTCCACGGGGGGGCGGGAGAACTTGGATAAGGAAGGCCCCAGGATTGCTCGTGAGTTGGGTTCAAGAGACTATTGACCAAAACTGGCTCTTCTCCCGGGCTCCCCAAAGTATGGGGTGAGGAAGCGAAGCCCCTTCCAGCCCAGCGGAGAGCCGGGAGCCTCCAGGCGGAGTCTGCTCCTTCCTCCGACCCACCCTCCCTGGGCCCTTTAAATGCTCCGGTCCCACCCCTCTCCGGCCTGACTACCAGGAAGTCTATTACAGCGGTGCAGTGCGGTGGGGTGGGGAGAGGACTTGCGCTTCCCGAGGGATGAGACGTCGGCCGCGGACGACACTTCCAGCCCAGTGACTCTGAGACCCCTCCGTAAGTGCCCCTCTCGCTCCCGCTTCGGACCGCCTTCCCCACCCCCTTTCAGTAAGGAGTCTGTTAGGGCTGGAGGAGGTGGCGGTGGGAGACTGCTCTGTGACCCCCCGGCCGGAATCCTCGTGGTGCCTAGGAGACCCCGGAAATGTCCAGATAGCAGCAGCCTAGAACTAGGGGATGACCCAGTTGAGCTGGCCTTTCTGTCTTTCGGGGATTCGATGCTCTTGCATCGAAGGCTCTTAGGTATTATTGGGGCTTTTCTCTTGGCAGCCATCTGAACAAGGGGGTGTGCTGGTGGGAAGAGACCCCCTCGTTGGGGGGCCACGAGAAGGCCCAAGCTACCGAATCTGTCGAAATTGCCTTCAGAAGGGAGTGCCCCTAGCCCTGGCATTTGTGGTAGAACATTCTCTTCTCTGATCCAGAACTAAGCCTGGCATTCCCCTGGCATTCATTTAGTGCTGTCCCCACCCCGGCCAGAGGGAGTCCTTGAGGGAGACTTTTCCTCTTGACTCCCTACCATACTACTTCAGAGATCCCTTCTGGGGCTGGCAGGACTGAGGAGGAATTCACTGTCTGTCCCATAAGTTTCTACTGTCCCTCTCTGCCTTGGAGTCGGCTTGTCCTCAGGGCATCACTTTTTCCCTGGGGGAGGGGGACTGTGTGGTTTTGGGAGTTCTAGGACTGTAGCAGATTAGACCTGAGCACCCTGGGGAGGCTATATATACACCCACAGATTTTAGTGGTTATCTGAGCTAACTTTCTCATCTTACACCAGGCCACAAATCAGCCCTAGATGGAGCTGATGAGGAGATTTTCACTTAATAGTTTTTAGAACTGAGTTCAGTCTGACAGTAGGAAATCCTCTGGAATCTTCTGGTCCCTCTGATTTTACATTTCCCTTTATCTGTTTTTGCTGGTCCTCTGAGGAATGAGTGTCCCTTGACCCACCCTACTAATCAGACTTTTCAATCCTGACTCATTCTGGCATTCAGAGTGGGCTTGCCTAGAGAAAAGCAGGAAGCCATACAGATGGTCATGAGATCAAAAAGGACCTTTGGAAACCATATAACTTGATACTGGGAGGGGCCCTCCTTTTGAAAATAAGACTTATCTAAGGAAGAGAAACAAAATGTGTCCCTGGACTTGTGACTAACCGAAATCCCTTCAATGGGCTTCTCAGGGTTTTTTCACTGACAAGTCTCCTAATAGTGTGACCTCTTCCCAACTAGGAGGTGCAGTGGGGTAGAGCTGGGCATTTGGAATGTGGCATCTGACCCTTAGTAGCTGAGTGATGGGGCAAATAACTTTATCTCTCTTAGGCTCAGTTAATTGCATCTTCCTTCCAGGGCTGTTGGTTAACTATTACACATTAGCTATAATAGCTGTTACTAGCTATTATAATTATTTGCTGGTTAGGCCAAACAGAAACACCTGCCCCCAGAAATAATATATTGACATAAATGCTACCGACAGGGGCAGCTAGGTGGCACAGTGGATAGAGCACCGGCCCTGGAGTCAGGAGTACCTGAGTTCAAATCCAGCCTCAGACACTTACTAGCTGTGTGACCCTGGGCAAGTCACTTAACCCCAATTGCCTCACTAAAAAAAAATAATAATAAAAAAAAATGCTACCAACATTCATTCATTCAACAGATGCCCCCAAAGTGTCTATTATGGATACAAAGATTTCAAAGGAAAGTCATAAACAAGGTGCTATTAAAAGTAGTTCATGGATTTTTCAACAAAAGCTTAGTAAAGCACCTATTTATTGTGTGTACAGGGTGCTGAGAGAGAGCTGGCCCAGCATAGCAGATAAGGAAGTGAACTTGGAATCAACAGACATGATTCCAAGTCCACTTCCTTATGTGAAGTACCTACTATGTGCCAATTACTGTGTGCTCAAGATATTAATGGAAGAATAAATCCTTGCTCTTGAGGCACTCCCATTCTAGTGGGGTAGATAGCATAAAAACAACTATGTACAGAGTAAATTGGAGGTGGTGTTGTAGGGGACCAGGAAAGACCCTGAGAAGGGTAAGGTTGGAGCCTAGACTTCTAGGGAAGCCAGGAAACAGGTGAGACAGATTGCATGCTAGGCAACCAGGCAGAGCCAGTGAAAAAGCACAGCTTCAGGAGATAGGTGAATTGTGCAAGGAACAGCAAAGAGGGCAGTGTTTCCTGAATTTTAGAGTTAGATGGAAAGGTAGGAAGTAGTTTGTGAAGGTCTTTAAAAACTAAACAAGGGGCAGCTAGGTGGCACAGTGGATAAAGCACTGACCCTGGATTCAGGAGGACCTGAGTTCAAATCTGGCCTCAGACACTTGACACTTACTAGCTGTGTGACCCTGGGCAAGTGACTTAACCCTCCTTGCTCTACCAAAAAAAAAGGTGGGGACCATTTACCCCCCACCCTGCTGATGAAAAGATAGGAGCTGTCATAAATATTTCACTTCAATAGTAAACACCCTCCTGACCTCCAGTCTCCTATCTCCAAGGAGGGGGAAAGAGAACAAGTACAATTTCCTGAAATCAGCCCCTTCTCCCTCAAGTGTCTAATCAAGCAAAGGAACAAGGAAACAATAACTGATGGATCAGTATGGGGCCAGTTTTCATATTTGCTTTAGGTGTATAATTATGAGAAAACTCATTGCATCAGTCTTCAGATCTGGCTGGGTTTCTGGTCAGCATAACTACTTAAGGAGGCTGAGGTAGGCCATTTTCCCAGCCCCAAAGGGCTAGGTTTAAATAATGCAATAAAGTTTTCTCACAAGACAGAAATTGGACTAACCAATAACTGAATAGAAAGGGAACTGAGCCAGATCCTGAATTGAGTCACAAGATGGAGTCAGTGTGGTTCACTCAGTTAATTACCACATCCTCTGTGTCAGTTTCCTCACTTGCCACATAAAGCCGTCGCATTCAGTGGCCTCAGAAGTCCTTTCCAGTAATAAATTTATGAACCTTTGAACCTTAGCACCATAGTTTACTGTCACAAGTAGGACTAGATGCCAGAAAAAGATAGTATTTCATTATAAGTACACTAACAAAGGACCAAGTGCCCTGTGAGATCCAAAGGGACTAGTTATAGAAGAGGTAAAATCAAGACAGGTTTCATGGAAGAAGGGTTGCCTTTGAGTTGGGCATTAATGGAGGAGGGTTCAATAGGCAAGGAAGGACAGAGAAGGCATTCTAGGCATAAAAAAATAATATAAGCAAAAGATTGGTAGTGAGTGAGTAGTGCATATTTGGATAGAAACTGATTGGGTTCAGCTGGGGTGAAAAGCTGCAAGTGAAGGCTAAGGCTGGTGCCAAATAGTGAAAGGCCATGAATGGCAGGAGTTCAGACTTTACCAACATGGAATCACTGAAGACTTGTTTTTATTTTTTTTTGTTTTGTTTGCGGGGGAGTGAAGGTTAAGTGACTTGCTCAGAGTCCCACAGCTAGTAAGTGTCAAGTGTCTGAGGCTGGATTTGAATTCAGGTCCTCCTGAATCCAGGGTCAGTGCTTTATCCACTGCACCACCTAGCTGCCCCCCACTGAAGACTTTTGAACAGAGGAGTGACTTGTGATCATAGACTTAGAACTGGGGGGGTGGGGAGAAACCTTAGAGGGCATCTGGTTAAATTATCCCCTCCTAGTGCAGATGAGAAAACTGAGTCCCAAAGACGTTAGGTCACACAGTAAATAAGGAACAGAAAAGGGATTCAGGCCAAGGTGTTGAATCCCCAAATCTAGGCTTCTTTTTACTACTCTGTGCTCTTTTCATGAACCTCCAGTTGTATCTAAGATTATTTTGCTATTAAGGATGGCTCACCCAGACAAGAGAAAGCAAAGGGAGAAAAGCCTGGTAGGAGTCTTTTTTTTTTTTTTTTTGTCTGTGAAATGGGTTCTGTCCCCCTGGCCAAGTAGGGAACTCCAGAAATCAACCCATCTCTTTTTTCCCCTTACCTCTCAGGAAGACTTCTGTCCCAATTTTGGGATGCAGCCAAAGCAGTACTTCGGGGGGAAGTTTATATCTTTAAATGTATATATTAATAAAAGAGAGAAGGAGCAGGTGAATTGGGCATGCAACTAAAAAAATAGAGAAAGAAAAATTTAAAATCCCCAATTAAACAGCAAAATGGAAATCATGAAAATCAAGGGAGGAAGTAATCAAATTCAAAGTAAGAAAATCATTAAACTGGAGGTTGGAGCCAAGATGGTGAAGGAAAGGCAGTAACCTCTCTGACCTCCCTGCATGATCAAGCCAAAAACCTCCAAATAATGCCATAGGACAATTCCTGGAGCAGCAAAACCCACAAAAGGATGGGGTGAGATTATTTTCCAGCCAAAGATGGCTTAAAAGATCAGCAGGATGGGGCTGCTATGCTGGGGCAGGAGTGGAGCCCAACCCCATAGTCACACAGACACAGATCCAGACGCAGGTTGGTCACCCAGACCCAGGCCATGCCATGCCAGAGAAAGAAACCCCCAGAGCCTCTAAATCGGCTGCAGCACCGGCATCTTCTGGAACTAAGCTCATGGTTTGGTGAGAGGGCTGGGGGGCGGTGGGGGGGGGCACAGAATGCAGGGGTCTCTGCTGGTGCTGACCTGTGCAGGGAAACAGGAAGTGTTCTTGAGTGGTAATGACAGCCCAGGTTGGGGAGGGGTGAAGGTTCACCAGAGCTCTCAACTTTAGCAAAACCAAATTTTGTTTCCTGGTTGAAGAGCAAGTAGTCCTGGGGTTATTTACAGACCAGAGAACAGGTCAGGTGAGTGAAGAACCTGCCTCTCCTTAAATAGATCCACCTGGGACCCCCTGAAGCTTGGGACAGTGCATCCTAGAAGTAGTGCCCTACTTTAAGAAGGAGTTAAGTCAAGAAATAGCCTGGCAAGATGAGCAGACAGAAAAAGATACAGACCATAGAAAGTTTCTTTAGTGACCAGGAAGATTGAGGTACACCCTTAGAAGAAGATAGCAACATGAGGGCTCCTACATCCAAATCTTCCAGGAAAAATATGAATTGGTCTCAGGCCATAGAAGCACTCAAAAAAGACTTCGAAGAGAAAGTAAAAGAGACAGAGGAAAAAATGGAAAGAGAAATGAGAGTGATGCAAGAAAGTCATGAAAAAAAAGTCAACAGCTTCAAAAGCCAAATGGAAAAGCTCTCTGAAGAAAATAATTGACTAAGAATTAGGATTGAACAAATGGAAGCTAATGATCTTATGAAAAACCAAGACACAATAAAGCAAATCCAAATGAATGAACAACAACAACAACAAAAATAGAGGGTAATGTGAAATTTCTTCTTGGAAAAACAGCTGACCTGGAAAATAGATTCAGGAGAGATGATTTGAAAATTATTGGACTACCTGAAAGCCATGATTGAAAAAAGAGCTTAGACATCATCTTCCAAGAAATTGTCAGGGAAAATTGCCTTAATATTCTAGAAGCAGAAGGTAAAATAGAAATTGAAAGAGATCCCAAAATGAAAACTTCTAACAATATTATAGCCAAATTCCAGAGTTCCCAGGTCAAGGAGAAAATATCGCAAGCAGTCAGAAAAAAACAATTCAAGTACTGTGGAGCCACAGTCAGGATAGCACAAGATTTAGCAGCTTCTAGATTAAAAGACTGGAGGGCATGGAATGTGATATTCCAGAGGGCAAAGAAATTGGGATTACAACCAAGAATCACCTACCCAGCAAAACTGTGTATAATCTTTCAGGGGGAAGAATGGAACTTCAATGAAAAAGAGGACTTTCAGGCATTTGTGATGAAAAGACCTGAACTGAATAGAAAATTTGACTTCAAACATAAGACCCTAGAAAAGCATAAAAAGGTAAACAGGAAAAAAATCATGAGAGATATTAAAAGGTTAAACTGTTTACATTCCTACATGGGAAGATGATACATCTAACACATAAGAACTTTCTCAGTATTAGGGCAGATGATAGGAATAAATTTAGAAAGGATACAAGTGGGAATTGATCTTTAAAATGAAATTAAGGGGTGAGAGGGTTGCACTGGGAGAAAGGGAAAGGGAGAGGTGGAATGGAGTAAAGTATCTCACATAAACAAGAAAAAGCTAATGGAATGGTGGGGAAGATGGGGGAAGCAGGGGAGTGAATGAGCTTTACTCTCATCAGAATTGGCTCAAAAGAGGGAATAGTATACACACTCAACTGGGTATAGCAATATATCTTACCCTGAGGGAAAGTGGGAAGGGGAAGGGAATGAGGGGGGAGGGGTGAAGGGAGAGAAGACAGATTGGGGGAGAGGCAATCTGAAGCAAAGCCCTTGAGGAGGGATAGGGTAAAAGAAGATAGGAAATGGGAGTGAATATCATGGGGAGCAAATAGGATGGAGGGAAACAGCAATAGTAACTGGGGAAAAATTTGAAGCAGAGGCAAGAACAATGTAAGACAAGGATGACGATGATGGTACTTTTCTGGGCTATTGTGAAGAAAATTCTTTGTCAGGTATAAGGTACTATATAGATGTTGGCTATAATTGTTGTAATAATCAACCTCATGGGTGTTTAGTAAGGAAATCTTCCTTTAAAGTACTATATAAATGTAGTCTACTATTAAAAAAATAAAATAAAATGAGCAGGATGCCATCAGAAAAACCCTGGAAAGACTTACATGAGATGAAGGAAAGTAAAATGTACTGTATACAAAATAACAGCAATATTATAGGATGATCTGCTGCAAATGATCCAAGACAACTCTGAAGGACTTATGAAAAAAGTGCAGTTCATCTACAGAGAAAGAACTTATGGTATCTGAATACAGATGGAAGTATATTTTGTTGTTGTTGTTAGTTCCTACTTATAAAGTGATGGGTCTTTTTGTCTGATGTTTTGCACGGCTGCACATGTATAGCTTATGTTAAATTGCTTGAGTTCTTAATGGGGGCTAAGGAGGGAGGAAGAGAATTTGGAACACAAAGTTATAAAAATTGATGTTGCAATTTGTTTTTACATGTAAAGTGGTGAAAATTCTAAATAAATAATTTTTTAAAAAAATCATTGAACTAGGAACTGGTTTTGTGAAATAAAATATAAATTTTTGGTTAATTTGATTTTTAAAAATTAAAGAAAACTAAATTACTAGTATCAAAAATGAAAAGGATGAATGTACCACCAATGAAGATGAAATTAAATCAATTATTAGGAATTATTTTGCCTAATTATGCCATAAAAACTGACAATCTAAGTGAAATCAGTGAATATTTATAAAAGCATAAACTTTCCAGGAGAGGAAGCAGGGTTATTTAAATATTCTATCTTAAGAAAAGTAATTGAACAAGCCATCAGTGAGCTCCCTAAGAAAAAATCCCCAAGACCAGATGGATTCACAAGTGAATTCTACCAAACAATTAAGCAACAACTATTTGAAAAAATAGGTAAAGGAGTCCTACCAAATTCCTTTAATGACAAAAATATGGTTCTGATAACTAAACCAGGGAGAGCAAAAACAGAAAGAGAACTATCAACCAATTTCCTTAATGAACATGGATGGGAAAATTTTAAATAAAATACTGGCAAGGAGTATCACAAAGATCATACACTATGACCAGGTAGGAATTATACTAGGACTGTAGGGCTATTTCGATATTAGGAAAACTATCAGCATAATTAACCATAACAATAACAACAAAAACCATATGATTATATAAGAAGTCCTAGAAATCAATGCAGCCTTTGTTTTTTTGTTTTGTTTTGTTTCGTTTTTTTGGCAGGGCAATGAGGATTAAGTGACTTGCCAGAGTCACACAGCTAGTAAGTGTCAAGTGTCTGAGGCCAAATTTGAACTCGGGTCCTCCTGAATCCAAGGCTCGTGCTTCTATTCACTGTGCCACCTAACAATGCAGCCTTTCTTAAAATGATATGTAGTATCTAAAATCAAGAGCAATTATCTGTGACCAGAGTAAACTTGAAACCTTCCCAGTAACATCCAGGGTGAAACAAGGATGTTCATTATCATCACTATTATTCTATATTTATTAGAAATGCTAATACAGTTTATTAACAGTGATATAGGGGTGGGGCAGCTAGGTGGCACAGTGGATAGAGCACCGGCCCTGGATTCAGGAGGACCTGAGTTCAAATCCGACCTCAGACACTTGACACTTACTAGCTGTGTGACCTTGGGCAAGTCACTTAACCCCAATTGCCTCACAAAAAAAAAACAAACAAAAAAAGAAATGCTAGCTACACCAATAAGAAAAAGAAATCAAAGAATAAGAATAGGCAATGATAGGGCAGCTAGGTGGTACAGTGGAGAAAAGCACAGGCCCTAGATTCAGGAGAACCTGAGTTTAAATCTGGCCTCAGACACTTGACACTTATTGTGTGACCCTGGGCAAGTCACTTAACTCTTCATTGCTCTTCGGGGAGAGGGGGGAATAGGCAATAAAGAAGCAAAATTACTGCTCTTTGCAGATGATATGATGGTATACCTATACCTAGAGAGCCCTAAAGAATCAACTAAAAATCTAGTTGAAACAATTAGCAACTTTAGCAAAGTTGCAAGATATTGTCACAAGTAAATTCAATAAAAGTAAACTGAACTACATCCTCCAAGGAAAATCAGTTTATTAACAGCGATATGGGGGTGGGGCAGCTAGGTGGCACAGTGCATAAAGCACCAGCCCTGGATTTAGGAGGACCTGAGTTCAAATTTGGCCTCAGACACTTGACACTTACTAGCTGTGTGACCCTGGGGAAGTCACTTAACCCTCATTGCCCCACCAAAAAAAACCAAAAAAGTGACATAACTGTTAACAAAGTGGGTCAGACTGGCCACCTCTGTAAAGCCACTAACTCCAATGAGAAAGGGTATTACCCTCTTTACTGACACACAGGAAAGAAGGGGGTCTTGGCAGTCATGACACATTATAATTGGCTATACTAAGAAAAGTGGATTGGCATTTAAATGAAACCTAGTTTCCTGTTGGAATAATCAACTTTTCATTTTTGTGGCATTTACTTGCCATGGTCAGCACCTTTCAGCTTCCTTCTAGAACAGAACGTTGGTGATAATATACTGTTCTGAATTTTCAGAATAGGATATAAACCTTTAGACTTTTGGGGGGGGCCAGTGAGGGGTTAAATGACTTGCCCAGGGTCACACAGCAAGTGTCAAATGTTGAAGGTTAGATTTGAACTCAGGTCCTCCTGAATCCAAGGCTGGTGCTTTATCCACTGTGCCACATAGCTGCCCCCTAGACTTTTTAATTTACTCATAACTGAGTCCTATCTTATTCTTGTCATTCTCTGTGCCTTCTTTTACAATGAAATCAAATAAAGTTTCTGTTGGCTTGGTTTGAAATTCATCATGTGCAATGGACGTCAGTGTATAAATTATACCAGCCTCTTAATGGTCTTTTTTTGCTTATGCTCACTAAGAGCATCCGCAAGATGACATTATCAAGTACCCCATGACATTTTTATTTTTAGTTGTCTATCTCTTTGATTCTTCTGTCTTTCCAAGAAGAATATGTGAGCCATCCTTTCCATTTAGCTTAACTCTTTTGTCTTCTGATTTCATTTGTGAGACCCTCACTATGGCTATGGGTCAGTTCTTCCAAAAGGATATGAAGTCGTGTATATATATGTGTGTGTGTATATATATATATATCTATATGTATATGTATAGAGATATATAGATATAACCTATATCAGATAGCCTGCTGTCTAGGGGAGGGGGGAGGGAGGGGAGGGAGGGAGACAAATCTGAAATTGTAAAGCATGTATAAACAAAAGTTGAGAACTGTCTTTACATGTAACGGAAAAAATAAAATACCTCATACATTAAAAAGGATATGAAGTCATTGGCCATTGGACACAAAAATCCCACATTTAGGGTATCTGCTGTTGAGTTCATCTTTATGAGTCTAAAAGTTGTGTTTCGTAGCACCTTCAGTCCCCTTTTCTACCCTTTTACTGCCATTTCTGTGAGGGAGTGACACAAGACTGAAGCCCAGTGTTTGCTTTCTCTTTTAAGGTTGCCTTTGCCAGAGAATCTTATCACCTAGTGGGCAGCCAGCTGGTGATGAGCCTCTCTATATGTAGTGGCTGCTTTGGTACCCAGTCTGTCATCAAGACTGTATTTGAAGTATTTTTCTAGTACAATAGAGCCTATCAGAGCTTAAGGTTAGAATAGGCAAAGAGGAAACAAAATTATCACTCTTGGCAATATGATGGTATACCTAGAGGACCCTAGAGAATCAACTAAAAATCTAGTTGAAACAATTAGCAACTTTAGCAAAGTTACAAGATATTGTCACAAGTAAATTCAATAAAAGTAAACTGAAGTACGTACTCCAAGCAAAATCAGTTTATTAACAGTGAGTGACATGTATAACTGTTAACAAAGTGGGTCAGACTGACCACCTCTGTAAAGCCACTAACTCCAATGAGAAGGGCGGGGGTTACCCTCTTTGCTGACAAACAGGAAAGAAAAGTGGGAATCAAGGAATCAGGATCCGCTCCATGAAACAGGGCATTAGAGAAGGATTTTACGTAGTTTTATCATTTAAAAAATTTCAAATCAGGACTTGCTAAGGGTAGGCTTGGGGGACCCTAGGATCTTAGGGCCATTAGGAGGCTTATTGGCCATCTATTCCAGAGCATCCCTGGATAGGAATTTTGTGGACAACATCCCTGGTCATTGGTCATCCACCGGAAGATTTGTGCTGAGGGAGAGTCCTCTACCTCCTGCAACAACAGTCCATTCCTCTTTTGGGCAATTCTTAATCATTAGGGAGTTTTTACTTATATTAAACTAAATCTGCCTCCCTGAACCCTCTACCTGTGGTTCCCCATTCCTCCCTGTGGAGTCCTACCAAAGCAAAACAAATCTAATCCATACTTCTTTCACATGATGGCCTTTGGAATACTTAAAGAAAATAATCATATGGCCCCTAAGTCTTCTCCATGCTAAGTATTTTGAGCCCTTACTATGATACTCATCTTAGCGTGTGAGAAGGAATAGGGAGGGGAGTGCCCTCAAACAGCATGAAGGGTAGCCCTGGTCTGTGTTTTTGTTTTGGTTTGGATTTTTTGAGGCAATTGGGGTCAAGTGACCTGGCCAGGGTCACACAACTAGTAAGTGTCTGAGGCCACATTTGAACTCCAGGGCCAGTGCTCTATCTATTGTGCCACCTGGCTGACCCCCCTTTTTTCCCTTTGTTTTTTTTGCTGCTCTTATGTTAAAAAGGGAAACACCCGAGGTTTTCCCCAGGAGCCTAAAATCCTTTTTTTTCCCTCCTTAATTTTCTCCTTTTGCTCCTCTGACTCCTTCCCTGTCATTCATTTGTATTCTTTCTCTCCACACCAGGGATCCCACTTTAACCATTCCTGATTCCTGCCGTCCTGATTCTGAAGTCATCATGGCAAATAAGGGAGATTCCATCATCCGCATCCCCCCATACCATTTCATCCATGTGCTTGACCAGAACAGCAATGTAGCCCGAGTGGAAGTTGGGCCCAAGACCTACATCCGGCAGGACAATGAAAGGTCAGTATGAGTTCAGGAACCACCACTCCAAGTCATCTCTGTCCTTATTTCCAAGAAGGAGTAATACCCCATTCAAGCCAGTGTGTAGGCAGGCAGAAGGGTTTTGGTCTGTTGGAGGAATGTGTTCCTCACCCATTCTAGTCTTTTGTTTTCTGGAAGTTTGTCTTATTTTCCATCCTGCAACTGCATCACCATGCTGCCTTCTCAGGATACGTCTGGCTTGGTGGGAAGAGCTAGAAGAGAAGAAAAGGTCTTTTCAAGCCCTCATACTTCCCCTCTATTCACCAGGATACTGTTTGCCCCAGTACGTATGGTGACAGTCCCACCACGACATTACTGCATCATAGCTAACCCTGTAGCCCGGGATCAAGCAGGTGCCCTTGTGTTTGACGCAGCTACAGGACAAGTACGACTTCGGCATGCAGACCTGGAGATCCGGCTGGCCCAGGACCCCTTCCCACTGTACCCAGGGGAGGAGCTGGAACAGGTACCCAGAATATCTCCTGAGTCCTTGCTCTGCAAGGGCTAGAAGACAAAGCAAAGATGGGTGAGGAGTAGGGTATTTGCTGACACTTAAATTAGGTTGTAAAGAGTCCAGTTAGCAAGGAATTCCTTCTTGCCCTTGCCACCCTGACCTCCTCTCCACTTTTGTACCACACAAAAAAATATCTATGGATTGCTTGTCGTTCCTTTAACAAGGACTTTCCCGCCTCCATATTTTTGCTTCTATTTGCCAATACCCCTCTTTGCAGGTTAGTAAGTGACTAGTGACTAAATTATTTCACTGGGCTTCTGTGGAGCTGAGTTCTCAGAGTTTTCTTGGGGACCATGGCAACACTTAGCTGGTGCTTTTAAACATTTCACTTTACCCATTTGTTGGCACAAATCACGTCACACTTATAGAATTATTTTTTTAATGACAAAATTATTTTATTATTTTCCAGTTACATGTAAAGACAGTTTTCAACATTTGTTTTCATAAGATTTCTAGTTCTAAATTTTTCTCCCTCCCTTGCCCTCACCAAGACAGAAAGCAATATGATATAGGTTATATATGTACAATCCCATCAAACAGATTTCTGCATTAGTCATGTTGTAAAAGAAGAATCAGAACAAAAGGGAAAAACCTCAAAAAACAAAAAACAAAGTAACAACGGTATGATTTAATCTGCATTCAGAATCTACAATTCTCTTTTCTGGACGTGGAGAACTTTTTCTATCATGAGTTCTTTAGAATTGTCTTGGATCATTGCCACTTATAGAATTATTAAAAACAATAAATTGGGATAGGATTGGGAAGGGGAAAAACCCCTGAGTAGGATTTCCCCATTGTTACTTTGAGAAGTCATTTACCTCTAGACTTCATGGTTTTTAAATGAAGGCCTTGGAGCAGAAAGGCATTTAAGGTCCTTCCTCTCTCTTCTTCAGCACCTGTAATTTGGGGTGAGGTGTTTCTTCCCGAGGCAAGTAAGATAATTATGGAAGTTTGGGGGGAGGGGAGTGGAGGCAGTTAGACTGTGTGCTATAGGGGAAGAGAGTCTAAGGTGAGCATAAGCAAGGTTAAACTACTTCACCCAGAATAGTCATGGGCTCACAGGTAGAGCTAGAAGGCATCTTTTTGAGGCAATTGGGGTTAAGTGACTTGCCCAGGGTCACACATCTAGTGTCAAGTGTCTGAGGCCAGATTTGAACCCAGGTCCTTCTGACTCCAGGGATGGTGTTCTATCTACTGCGCCACCTAGCTGCCCCCTAGAAGGCATCTTTAAGGTCATCTATCCAGGCCCTTTGGTTTTATTCCAACTGAGGAGACTACAGTATAAGTATATGCAAATCTGATACAAAATAACTCTGAAGGGGGGGAGGCATTAGTAGCTCAGGGGACAGGGAAGGGCCTCATATAGAAACTGGCTGAGTTTACAAGGACATCAGGGATTCCAAGAGGTGGAGGAGTAAAGGAAAAGCATCTTGTCAGGGAGGGGAACAACGAGTGCAAAGGCAGATGGTTACATGCAGCATCATGGGTAGAGCAACAGGAAATTCCCCTCTAAGATACTCAATGAGGTCAACCCACCTCTGCTGGAAGTTTTTTCAATAATCAAGGAACTCCTTATTTCCTGAGGCAGCCTATCCCATTTTTTCTCAACTCTGTTGGAACTTAAAAAAAAATTAAAGGCTATCCCAAAAATCTTAGTGTTGTCTTAGAACATTTATTTTATTTATTTATTTTTTTTTGCGGGGCAATGGGGGTTAAGTGACTTGCCCAGGGTCACACAGCTAGTAAGTATCAAGTGTCTGAGGCAGGATTTGAACTCAGGTACTCCTGACTCCAGGGCTGGTGCTTTATCCACTGCGCCACCTAGCCGCCCCCAGTCTTAGAACATTTTAAGCTGAGAGACTGCAGTAAGACTTTTGGGACACGTGTTTAGTGTCAAAACCCACCTGCCTGTAATTTTCACCCATTTGTTCTGTGGCTAAATAAAATAAGGCCAATCTCTTTTCTACATATCAGCCCTTAAAGTACTCAAAGGTAGCTATCATGTCTCCTCTGAGGTTTTTTTTAAAATAATTTTATTTTTTATTCTGAACAGAAAATTAGTGTTTGCATGTATAATGCTTCAGTGACTCTCACTCTCCACTCTTCCCCACTCCTGCACACTCTTTCTCTCTCTCTCTCTCTCTCTCTCTCTCTCTCTCTCTCTCTCTTTTAACCTCCCTTCCCTTCTTCCCTGTCATCATCTGCACTGGGAAAAAAATAGAAAAAAATATCCTTTATAATGAATATGTATAGTCAAAACTAATTCCCTATTTGGCCATGTCCAATAATGTGTGTCTCATTCTGCAGCAGATGATGAGCTCATCACCTGTCAGGAGGTATCTGCCATGCTTCCTTAAAAGTCCTCTAGGGGGGCAGCTAGGTGGCGAAGTGGATAGAGCACCAGCCCTGGAGTCAGGAGTACCTGAGTTCAAATCTGACCTCAGACACTTAACACTTACTAGCTGTGTGACCCTCGGCAAGTCACAACCCCAATTGCCTCACTAAAAAAAATTAAATTAAAAAAAGTCCTCTAGGATTGTGATTGGTCATTGCATTGATCAGAATTAAACCTTTCACAGTTGTGCTCTCTCTTCCTAAGGCTAAACATCTCTAATTCTTCTATCTGCTCCTAATTTGGCTCCGTCTCCAATCCTTTCAGTCTCTTGGTTGCTCTCCTCAGGATGTGCTCCAGTTTATGATTGTCTTAGAATGTGATACCCAGAACTGAATTTAGTATCTCACATGTGGTCTGACCAGTTCAGATCACAGTGAGCCTACCAATTCTCTAGTTGTAGACAGTACCCTTCTATTAAGGCAAGCTAAAACAGCATTAAGTTTTTGGATGTTCTCCTATCAGACCAAACACTTTCTCGGTGTCCTTTGCTGGTCTTCTGTGTCATCTCCAAGAGTATCCCCCCATGCCTCTATCCTGGGCCCCCTTTTGTTTTTACTGCATTTACTTTATACCGTCTTACTAACACCATGATCTCATCAGTCCCATGGGGTTCAATTAGCATTTCTATGTGGAAGATTCCATGGTCTATATATCCCACACACTTATGGACAATATGAAATCCAGTAGATCGGAAAGACAAACAGCTCTTGTTGCAAGCTATTGCATCCAGATAACAGTCCTGAGTGAAACAAGACTGACAAACAAAGGCTAGTTCACTGAAGTCACACACGGATACATGTTTTTCCGGAGTGGCCACAGTGATGCGGAGTACAGTGAAGCTGGCACAATCAAAACTAATCTAGTCAACAAGCTTGTATGGTGTGTAACTTTTTGTTCATAGGTGATTGTGCACTCAGTGCAGACTCTGAGGCTGAGATGCCACAAAGTATGGATTGATTCTCTGCCCCTTATGCTAATTTTGTCCTGACAATTAACACCAGGAAAACAGAGGTACTCCACCAGCTAGCACTGCATCATCCAGACATGGAACCATCAATTACAGCAAATGAAAAAAATGTGAATGCTATGGATAAGTTCACTTACCTTGGGGCAGTGTACATTCAAAGGATGTACACATAGATGATGAAGTTGACACATGCATTACCAGAGCTAACTGGGTGTTTGGGAGGCTTCAAAGGAAATCAGGAGAGAAGAGGTATTAGGCTGTCTACTAAACTGAAGTTCTACAGAGCCATTGTGTTGGCCTCATTGTTGTATGCCTGTGGAACCTGGACAGTCTACCAGTGCCATGCCAGCAAACTGAACCACTTCCATTTGAATTGTCTTAGGAAGATTCTGAAGATCACCTGGCAAGATAAGGCATCAGACACTGAGGTCCTTTTTCCAGCTAAACTGCCAAGCATTTAAACTCTAATGCAGAGCACACAACTCTGATGAGCTGGCCATGTTGTTTGGATGCCAAATGCACATTTGCCTAAAAGACCATTTAACAGAGAACTCACACAAGGCAAGCGCTCACATGAAGGTCAGAAAAAGTGATACAAAGATAATCTCAAGGTCCCTTTGAAGAACTTGGGAATTGATGGGAGACACTGGCAGAGGACTACTCAGCATGTCATCGTGCTCACCTCAAAGAAGGTGCTGTGCTATGTGAGCAAAGCAGAATTTCAGTAGCTCAAAAGAAACGTGAGGCGTGCAAATCTAGAGACATCTCTCCAAATGTTCACATGCAGTATTTGTGTCTGACCTGTGGTGGAGCTTTCTGTGCTCATATTGGTCTAATCAACCACAGCTAAACACACTCTACCTTGACCCCCCCCCCCAAAAAAAATGTCTTCCAACACAAAGAACAACAACTAACCATTTGTATCCCTAGTTGCTTAGTGCCTGGCATATAATAAGTGCTTAATGGGGGCAGCTAGGTGGTACAGTGAATAAAGCACCAGCCCTGGATTCAGGAGGACCTGAGTTCAAATCTGGCCTCAGACACTTGATACTTAGTAGCTGTGTGACCCTGGGCAAGTCATTTAACCCTCATTGCCCTGCCCCCCCCCCCAAAGTGATTAATAATGCTTGTTAACTTTACTTGCTACATCAAAAGTTTAACCCAAATTGAGCTTGTAAAATACTAAAATTCCAGGTCCTTTCCATGTCAACTCATACATCTCAGTTTTTACTTGTGCAATTTTTTGTTTATTTTTTAACCAAAATGTTGGACTTTAAATTTAAGAGGTTAAAAAAAAACTTATTAAATTTGGCCCACTGTTCTACCTCTCCCAATATCCATGGATCTCTATTCTTTCATGTGAAACATCTGTTCTTCCTCATGGGATTTGCAGGTTTCTCAAATACTAAGGACAGCACCCTACAGAGAGCATTCTGCAAAAGAGCTCCTTTTAGATTGCTATGGCTACATTTTATTTTTTACTTCCAGTCTTTCATCTAATTCTAAGTCTTTCTAACTGCTAACCTATTTCCTACATCTATCTCACCCTCAACAATGTTGTGAGAGAGATTTACTGGTGCCCTGCCAAAATTTGTTTATGGTATTTTCCAGATCTAATAAATAACCCCGTTGAAAAAAAAAATCCAAACAGTCCAGAATTAGCTGTTCTTTTAGCGAATCCGTACTGGCTTGTTGTAATTACTGGTTCTCATTCTAAGGAACCGCCAGCCACCTCTTTAAGAATTTTTTCGAGAATAAACTTGCTAGCTTAAAATTTTAGAATCTGCCTTCTTCCATTCTTTTTTTTTTTTTTTGGAAATGAGAACATTTGAATGTCTCCAGTAATACTTTCTCCTATTTCTCATGACTGTTTAACTACTGTGGGTAATGGTTTAATCTCATAGATAAGTTCTTTCAGGATTCTGGGCTAGAGTTCACCCTGGCACAGTGACTTAACCATAATTGAGAGCAACTATAATGTGTCTTTACCACTTCATCTCTTGACTTTTGTTTCAATTCTCTATTAACTATTACTGTTTGACCTTTCCCAGTCTGAAAGCCATCCTTCTTGGTAGAGGGAAAAAAAACAACCAGAAGCCAAATGAGTTGAGTGATTCTGCCATCTTTCAGCCTTTACCATTGTCACATCCACCTTGAGGAGTGGTCCTCTTCCTGCCTTCTTTCTATTTCCCCCATCTCAGTTTTTAGAACCCTGTTTTGCTGCCGGTAATATTTATTGCAATTCCCAGATCTTTTCTTGGTATTCTTTTTTTTTGTTTTGTTTTTGTTTTTTTTGGTTTTTTTGCAGGGCAATGAGGGTTAAGTGACTTGCCCAGGGTCACACAGCTAGTAAGTGTCAAGTGTCTGAGGCCGGATTTGAACTCAGGTACTCCTGAATCCAGGGCCGGTGCTTTACCACTGCGCTATCTAGCTGCCCCCTTTTCTTGGTATTCTTACAGATGAAGGATACATTTTTGTATTTTGTCTCGGTTTCTATGCTCATTTGCTTTTTCAAATTCAAAGTTTATCAGTGATGTCTCTACATAACCATTTGGCCTCTTGTTAACACATTTTTCTTACTCATAGGAATCATTTATGTTCACCAGTGGAAGTCATTCTTGAGAGGTTCCTGGCTTCTTTCCCCTCTATCCCCCTCAATCCTTTAACCTACCCATTTCTTAAGAATTTCAGGCTATGGATCCAAGACAATTCTGAAGGACTTATGAAAAATGCAGTCCATCTCCGGAAAAACAACTGATGGTGTCTGCACACAGACTGAAGCATAATTTTTTTAGTTCCTTTTTCTTTTTTTTTTTTCCCTTTTTTTTTTTTTTTTTTGGTGAGGCAATTGGGGTTAAGTGACTTGCCCAGGGTCACACAGCTAGTAAGTGTTAAGTGTTTGAGGCTGAATTTGAACTCAGGTCCTCCTGAATTCAGGGCCAGTGCTCTATCCACTGTGCCACCTAACTGCCCCTAGTTCCTTTTTCTTAAGGTTTTTTTTTGTCTGTTTTCTTTCACAACCTGACTAAAGTAGAAATGTTTTGCATGAAAACAAAACACATGTATAACTTATATTGAATTGTTTGAATTCTTAAGGGGGGATGGGGAGGGAGAGAATTTGGAACACAGTTTTAAAAATCGATGTAAAAGGGCAGATAGGTGGCACAGTGGATAGAGCACCAGCCCTGGATTCAGGAAGACCTGAGTTCAAATCCAACCTCAGACACTTGACACTTACTAGCTGTGTGACCCTGGGCAAGTCACTTAACCCCAATTGCCTCACCCCCCAAAAAAAAATCGATGTAAAAATTGTTTTTCCATGTAATTTGGGGGAAAAATTAAATTCCAAATTAAACAAAAAAAAAGAATTTCAGGCTATGGAATCTTACCCATCCTTTCTCTAAACCCTTTGAAATATATTCTTGTAAAAATTAAAGGGTGTGTAGCTGCCCCATGATGACATCTTTAAGGTTAAAAATCGAGGGGTGAGGGGAATGTACTGGGGGAGGGGGAAGGACAGAGGTGAAATCCTACATGAAAGAAACAGGAAAAGGTTTATGGAGTAGGGGAAGAGATGGGGGAGGGGGAGGGTAGTAAATGAATTGTACACTCTTCAGAAAAGACCTAAAGACCTTAAACTCATCAGAGTTACCTCAAGGAAGGATTAACATACACACCCAACTGGGTGGAGTAATCTCTCCAACCCTGCAGGAAAATAGGAGGGGAAGGGGATAAAGAGAGAGGGGCAAAAGATGGAAGGGCAGATTGGGGGAGGGGACAGACAGAAGCAAATCCCTTTTGAAGAGTGATAGGAGGAGAGAAGATGGATAATAGAATAAATATCCTGGGGAAGGGAATAGGATGGAAGGGAAACAGTTAAAAATAGTAATCATGGGGGGCGGCTAGGCAGCGCAGTGGATAAAGCACTGGCCCTGGATTCAGGAGGACCTGAGTTCAAATCCAGCCTCAGACACTTGACACTTACTAGCTGTGTGACCCTGGGCAAGTCACTTAATCCCCATTGCCCCGCAAAAAACAAAACAAAACAAAAAAAACAAAAATAGTAATCATGAAAAGGGGGGAAAATTGTACAAAAAATATTTATAGCAACTCTTTGTGGTAGCTAAGAATTGAGAATCAAGGGAATGTCCATCAATTGACTGAAGAAGCTGTGGTATATGATTGTGGTGGAATGGTTTTGTGCTATAGGAAATGACAAACAAGATGATCCCAGAAAAACCTGGAAAGATTCATGAACTGATGTATAGTGAAGTGAGCAGAGCTGGGAGGACATTGTGCATAGTGACAGCAGTATTGTTCAATGAGCAGTTGTGAATGACTTAACTACTCTCAGCAATGCAATGATCTGAGACAATCCCTAGGGACTAATGACAAAGCTTACTATCCACCCCCATAGAAAGAACTTATAAAAAGAGCATTTGTGGATTGTACATATATAACCTGGTTGCTGTCTTGTGGAGGAGGGTAGGAAAGGGAGGGAGGAAGGGAGAAAAATTTGGAACTCTAAATCTTATGAAAATGAATGTTGAAAATTACCCTTGCATGTAACTGGAAAAAATAAAATAATTGTTGTTGAAAAAAAAATTAAAGGGCATGACAAATTGTGTCAATAACCCTATGTGATATCCTAGTGATAGTTTGTAAATGACTCTAAATGCTAAGGTGGCACCATCACTGCCTCCCAAGATCCCCATAATTTCACAACCAGTTTTTAATCTAGACCAAGAATCTTAGTTAACCTCTTTTTACAGAGGAAGAAGCTGAAGCTCAGAGGGATTAAGCAACAGATGCAAGGTTATACAAAGCCAAGGCTCAAGGGCAGCTAGGTGGCGCAGTGGATAAAGCACTGGCCCTGGATTCAGGAGGACCTGAGTTCAAATCCGGCTTCAGACACTTGGCACTTAGTAGCTGTGTGACCTTGGGCAAGTCACTTAGCCCCCATTGCCCTGCAAAAAAAAAAGTCCAATTACAAAGTCCCCCTCAGACCCCCATTTTAGCATTCCAGGTCCAATACTCTGTCTACTTCTAGACACAATCATGTGATACTTAGGTATTTACTACTTATGCCTAGGAAAGGGTTTTCCACTCAAAATTCTTCACTGATAGTTTCAAGAAAACCAGATCTAGAGGAAATGGAAAGAAGGGTTGCTACAATGGGTCCCTTTTCAACCCTCTCTGTATGGGATCCCCCCTTGACTTTCAGGCCCCCTCTCCAGATCTTTGAGGGCCCCAGAGATGGATCATGGATTTCTTCTCTTCTCTCCTAGGACATAACCCCACTGCAGGTGGTTCTGCCCAATACAGCACTGCACCTTAAGGCCTTACTTGACTTTGAAGATGACATTTGGGGCAAAAGAATAGCAGGAGATGAGTGGCTGTTTGAAGGGCCTGGTGAGTCTTTTGTCTCCCTAATGGTCATTGACTATATAGGATTTGGCCCCATTCTGAAGGTTTCACCCAGGTAGGGTAAAAAGGATCCCTGATCACTTGCCTCTTCTACCTTCCCTGTCCTCTCTCTTTCCTTTCTTTTGTCAGTTGTGATAAACAAACCCCAAAATCTGAAATAGTTTTAGAAAGAAATTTATTAGGTCATTTGGTGGAGGAAAGAGAAGGAAAGGGTGTGGCTCCCTATCCTCCAGGCTCTGGAAGGTTTACATTATATAGGATATAGACACAGGCACCCAAACATGAACCTCCATATGTGATTAAGCAATCTTGCAGAGAGGACAGCTTGAAGGCAAGTTGAGATGGATGTCATCAGTAAAAATGAACATTCAATAAAATGTGTGTGAAGCCAAGACACAAAGGGAACCTAAAACACAAGCTGAGGCAGAATCAAAACAAGACCTGGGTGAGTGGACCCAAAATATAAAATGTTTTGGATGGATCCAGGACCTGAGAGGAACTCAAAATTCCTTGTAGCCACCTCTGGCATTCCTGGCAAGTTATTAAGGTCAGGGCATCATTCTGGGTTCAAACAATCTCTAGTCACATAAAGTTAGATTTAAACAGTGTTAAGGGCTAAAATTCTAGCTAATCTGTCTAAAATATCTAATGAGTGGTCGCCAATAAATTATAAGCTTTAGCAAGAGTTAGACTTTTAAGCATTTATTAAGGAGAATAAGAATTTGGTAAAGAGAGAGAAAAAGGCCTAGATTCCTATCTATTAAAGGGAGAGCACATTTCTAGCTCCCTTCTCCGCCAGAGTCCAGAGGAAAGAGAGCGAGACTGAGCGCCAGTCTCTTCCTTCCTCCTCCCACTAGTCCGCGTCACTTCCTGATACCAAAGACAAGACTCCTGGTCTTGCCCTCAAAGACCTTCGCTTCATGGGCAGAACTCTTCTACAGTTAGTATCCAGCAGGTGGCGTTATTCCAATCGTTACAGTCCCCCCTGTTGTTCCTCAAGAAACAAAATGTTTCCTTGACGGAACAGTAAAAACAATATGATAACTATTGCTAACTAATAATATGTGAACAACAATATAGAAAAGGAAGAGAGGAAAGTTTTGTCCAGAGGGGCGATTTTTTTTGTCCTCATGAACCGACGCTTTGACATTAGTCTTGCAAAGGGAGGGGCCTCCTGCAGAGAATACATGTTACAGATGGTGTATATTATAACAGAAAGAGAAAAAAAACCAACAAAAAGAACAAATCAAAACTGTTCATTTAAAGTCTCTGAAAGTCTTTTCTCAGATGTCCTCTAGGTGTAGTCGTGGAATGGAAGTCTTTTCAGGGGTTGATGTGTGGATGCTGGTAATCAGCCAGGAAAATTTCCTACAAAATTGAGCTTAACACAACTTTAAAATAGCTTTGTCAATAATCAAATCAAACAATGAAAGTTCTCAAAAACATGTCTAAGGGAATACAGAATCTTAGTTGTTACACATGAAACATATAATAAAACAAAAATTGAAACATTCTTTAAAATTATAATATTACTATAGTCCCCCCCCTTATGGAGGGTAATTGAGAAGACAATTGCTGCAATATTAATTATTAAAAATAATTTTTATCTGTTTCATCACTTTTTGCATCATCTGCCTAATTATCCTCATGCCATTATGAGAAATTTTAAAATCTAATATAATTGGTAACAGGTGTCAAGGCCAAATTCAACACTGTATTTATCATGACACCTGAGATAATTATGGGGGTTACCATAAAAGAACAGAGAAATGATGGGATATGAGCATTCCCACACTTGAGCAAATATATACTGCCCATGCAGTATGCCAGGTCTAAAATAGGTGGATGGAATATATGTCCATGCCACCGAACATATTGGAGGGAAACTGAGTCAGACTTAATCAGATGCATGGGATTGAGATGTCCATGGCATCAGGCATATAGGAGGGAGCATAGAAGCCAGGTGTAGGAGCGAGATGGGTGGGATGAATACTTCCAGCCATCTGTACAATATTGTGGGGAAAAATAAAATAAAATATTAAACCAAGAGAATCCAACCTCAACATTTGTCAAAAGCCGTTCCCTCGGCCATACCTTGACTTCATGCATGTCTCCCCTCATGTGACGTTCAGTGTCTGCTCTTGCATGTATTCCTCTTGTGATTGGATGGCATCTTGGCCAACTGGCATCTGATAACTCAGAATAAAGGCAATTAATGTCTTAAATGATAAATTCCCATAATCCAAGTCTCATATGGATTTAAAATTGAGGATAAAAAATGATTGCAAAAAATGTGAATACATCTTGACTCAAAATATAATATATAATTATGCAACAATTTCAAATAATACCCTTTTTTTACTTAGTATACAATTACTTTTGTGAAAAATCAGAACATACTTAAATACAAGTTAAAGCACAACAGAATCTCAAAGAACTTTTTTTTTTTTGAAAAAAGAAAACTTTTACAAATGTTCCCCTCTTTTTTTTTTTTTTGGGGAATATGCTTATCAAAAATAATACTTCTAGAATCAATTTACACTTGCCATGGCAACCAGTTTGCCAGGGAAATGCTTTAAAGAGTTTGATCAAATAATCAGTTGAGAAAAAATAACAAAAACAAACAACTCAGAATATGGGAGCACAATACTCCTAGAATTAACATTGTATTATGAAATCAAAACCATGTTTCAAAATTAGATAGATGAATGAATAGAAGAAAATACACATGGAATAATAAGACAATGAAATTCAAACTAGGGAAATCTAAATGAATATGAACTTAATATTAATAAGAGTATTATAAAATATAAACTTGATCACATGACTATAAAAAGCTTTTACAAATATTCTCCTTGTTTTACAAACTAAGTATAAGACACAATCTCAAAAGCCTGAAAATCTCTATGAAAATAAACCCATACCATTAATTTCAAAATGTATATGTAATAGCATAGAAATCCTATGTAACCTCTGAACTGATACTATCACTCTGAATGAATTCAGAACACTTTTGATTCCGATATCTAAAATCCCCAATACTCATATCAATACCTTGCTGTTTACTTCTACATTTCTGTAAAATATATATACTTCCATGGCAAGAGAAGCGGAGTCTTGAACTATGGTGATGATTGTCATTCTTATTCAGCTTAAGTTTTTTCTTCTTTAACCCCTCTATATTGTCTGTCAGTCTTTTCACCATACAAATGCTTTATAAGATTACTAATTAAAGACAAAAGCAGGTTAGCAAAATTATGAACAAAACGAGCATATCTGGAATTTAAAGGGTTTTTCTAAGGTTGTCTCAGAAGCACAGCCAGGCTGGGGAAGGGCTGAGCCTGAAGCTGCAAATGCAGGTAGAAAAAGTTGAGCATGCGCACCAGATCTCAGGGACTTCCCAGGCAGGGGAAGCTATGGGCTTGGCCATAGGAGGAGTAGAGGGTGGGGTCTGGAGAGGAGGGGAGGGACCAGAGCAATTTGAATCAGACTTGATTTTGAACTCAGGCCTGGATTCCTCTTCCCCCACTTTGCCTCCAGGTGCTAGGGGATTAAAAGCTTCTAGAGGGTGGGTCATTGCCTCCAGGCATGCAAAATTAAAGCAACAATTACTGTTAGAACTGGGAAAAGCTGCGGGAATCTTTTCAGGTTTCTCTGAAAAAGCATGGTTGGGAGAGGGAGAGATATTTCCTTGTGTGAGTAAGTTGCTGGCTCTTTTAACAAAAAGAAAAAGAAAATAGAAAATCCACAAAAACAAAGCATTAACATGATCTTATCTCCCATTTGTCTGGTTAAACAGACTAAAATCAAAAATAGGATAATTAGGGAGTTTAAAAGGTCCATTCGAAAAAATTTAAAGGAAAACACAGCCAGTACACCAGTACTTAGCAGTTTAAAGGGTAGGGGAAATTTCTTACCCAACCGGAAGATCAGAAGTGAGGTTCAGCTTTCCTCTTCGTGGTCAGCCATCTGTTAAGGGCTAAAATTCTAGCTAATCTGTCTAAAATATCTAATGAGTGGTCGCCAATAAATTATAAGCTTTAGCAAGAGTTAGACTTTTAAGCATTTATTAAGGAGAATAAGAATTTGGTAAAGAGAGAGAAAAAGGCCTAGATTCCTATCTATTAAAGGGAGAGCACATTTCTAGCTCCCTTCTCCGCCAGAGTCCAGAGGAAAGAGAGCGAGACTGAGCGCCAGTCTCTTCCTTCCTCCTCCCACTAGTCCGCGTCACTTCCTGATACCAAAGACAAGACTCCTGGTCTTGCCCTCAAAGACCTTCGCTTCATGGGCAGAACTCTTCTACAGTTAGTATCCAGCAGGTGGCGTTATTCCAATCGTTACAACAGTATGATAATAAGTTTTTTGAACAACATAATAAATCATTTTCCACACTTTCTCTGCCAACCTCCCAGGCACATACATCCCCCAGAAGGAGGTAGAAGTGGTGGCGACAATCCAGGCCACAGTGATCCGACACAACCAGGCTCTTCGACTTCGGGCCCGGAAGGAATGTGAGGACCGAGATGGCAAACCAAGGGTGACAGGTAAGGGGGGAGAGGTTGGGGTAGAGGCAGGTGAGTTGGAGGTGAGGCAGGGAGGAAAGAATGACCCGAAGAGGGAGAACAAGGATATAGGTAGATATGTTTTTCTTTCTTCTTTCTTTTTTTTTCTTTTTTTTTTGGTGAGGCAATTAGGGTTAAGTGACTTGCCCAGGATCACACAACTAGTAAGTGTTAAGTGTCTAAGATTGGATTTGAACTCGGGTCCTCCTGAATCCAGGGCCGGTGCTCTAGCCACTGTGCCACCTAGCTGCCAGTAGATGTGTTCATAAAGAGGAGGAAGATCAGAGGAAACCATAGACATCAAGAGCCCAGTTCTCTCAAAGAAACCTCAAAAACTTGGCAGAAGCCCTAAATGAGGAAACAAGTGTTTGAAGTTAAAAGACAAAGGGAAAGTATCTGAAGGAGAGTGGAAGATATATAAATACTGACAGTTTTGAAATCTCCATTTCAAAGTGATTCATTCTCCCAAGGTTCAAGATCAGCTTTAAAAAAAAAAAAGACATTGCTGAGGTCAGAAAGCAACAGAAATGAATGCTAATGAGCAGAATTTGTCAGCTAGAACTTTCTGTCAGGTTCTTGAGATTAGAGACAAGTAACATCTCAGTCCTTGCTCCCCATCTGTCTGTTATGGGGAGAGGCATTCATGAGCAGACCCCAGCAGCAAAGATGGTCTTTTCAGTGCTTTGTCAAGTTTCTAAACTTTAACATGACTCTCTCCCTTCCTGGTTAGGAGAAGAATGGCTGGTACGTTCTGTGGGGGCTTACCTCCCAGGTGTGTTTGAGGAAGTTCTGGACGTGGTCGAAGCTGTGGTTCTCACAGACAAGGTTCATAAACTCCGGGGGAATGGGAGGGACCCTACAAAGACTAAAGGAAACTGGGTGGGGAGACTAACACCAGCAGTGAAGTTTTGTGGGAAGTAAGGGGTGGGTAAGGAAATGTTAAAAAAGATAACCAGTAGTCATCATTCTGAACTCACTGAAAAATGAGAATTCAATCCTCTCTTTTCAAGAATCTCTAGCCCATTGGTTGTTAACTTGTGGGGTCTCTAAAATTTTTTTTTTAATTTTGGTAACTATATTTCAATAGCCTCAGTTTCCTTTGTAATTTTACATGTTTATTTTATGCATTTAAATACCCTATGCTAAGAAGAGGCCCATGGGCTTTAACAGCCTCCCAAAGCATAAGTTTATTTATTATTATTTTTTTCTTTTTGCGGGGCAATGAGGGTTAAGTCACTTGCCCAGGATCACACAGCTAGTAAGTGTCAAGTGTCTGAGGCCGGATTTGAACTCAGGTCCTCCTGAATCCAGGGCCGGTGCTCTATCCACTGTGCCACCTAGCTGCCCCCTTTTGTTTATTTATTTATTTGTTTGTTTATTTATTATTTTTTTTTCTCCAAAGCATAAGTTAACCCCATGCTAGCCTCACTGGCAGATGTTGAGGAATGACCCTGGAGTTAAGATAAATGGAAGACTGTTTTGCATCAACATAGCTTTCCTGAGTCCCTTGGATCAGGAAGGAAGTGGTCAAGAGTAAAGGGGCAGAAATCAAATTGGGGCCAGGAAGGATAAGAAAATGTGTGGTCACCTTAAATCAGAAGCTTTAACACCAGTCTTTGGGCATTAAGCATTTATTCAAGCATACCAGGTATTCACGTGGAGTTCAGAAAGTTAAGAAAAGGCCTATTTAGCCTAGAGTTCCAGCCTGGTCGGGTTCTTCTTCAAGTCCTCCACCACTATCCTGCTTCAACCACGAACCCCCTCAAACTGAGTGTGGAAGCTTTTTATAGGTCCAGAGCATCGGCAGTCCTTACACACTGCTTCAAGCTGATTGGTTAGCATCATCCAAATCCATCAGCTCACTGGACTTGAAGGTGGTTTGGGGTTAAGTTCAAAGTCTTTAGCTTCTGAGAATGATACATTCTTAAGGGCTAGCCAGGTGTGCTTACAATCTAGTTAACTTGAAGTAGGCTAATCAGCAGTCAATTAATTCAATCAGTTTAGATTAATCTCCAGGTGGACCTTTGAGTATCTGCTAAATCCCATTATTTTATCATAAAAGCATCAGTTGAGGAGCTGATGGTCAGTATTATCCTGAGGATCAAATGAGATAACGTGCAAAATGCTAGCAAACCTTAGCTCTGTTAGTACTGTTCTGGTCACTGAATGGGAGGACACATCCTTTTTTATTTTTTTAGAGGCCAAAGGTCCTTCTAGCTTCCATCTCCCTTCTCCACAGATAGCCCTGCACCTCCGGGCCCTGCAGAACTTTAGGGATGTGAGAGGCATCCTACGGCATACAGGAGAAGAGTGGCTGGTCACCCAGAAAGATACAGAAGCTCACGTGCCTGATGTTTATGAGGAGGTTCTGGGAATTGTGAACATCACCACCCTGGGTTCACGGAACTACTGTGTGATCCTGGACCCCATGGGGCCTGATGGCAAGAACCAGCTGGGACACAAGCGCGTGGTGAAGGTGATGGGACTGGCAGGCTTGTGGGGGGTGGAAAGAAGGTGGGAACAATTCCAGGAGAGTTATTTACTCCTTGGCTCTGTGTCTTTTCCTGACAGGGGGAGAAGTCCTTCTTCCTTCAGCCTGGAGAGAGTTTGGAGGAAGGGATCCAGGAGGTGTTCGTGCTGTCAGAGGAAGAAGGGCTGCTCCTGAGGGCCCTACAGCCCCTGGAGGAAGGAGATGACGGGGAGAGGGGTGAGAAAAGGAGGGCCGGAGACCGCTGGCTGATCAGGGGACCCCTGGAGTATGTGCCCCCGGCCAAAGTAGAAGTAATAGAGCAACGGAAGGCCATCCCTCTGGATGAGAATGAGGGCATCTATGTGAGAGATGTCAAGACTGGCAAGGTGAGCCTGGAGCCCAGGGTAGAACTCACTTCCAAACCCACATCTGGAATTTAATAATAATATTAATGATGATGATGGTGGTGGTGATTGGTGATGATAACAGCTAGAATTTATATAGCCCATTAAGGTTCATGCATCTCTTTACATGTGCCATTTCATTTGGTCCTGACAACAGCCCTGTAAGAAAGGTGCTGTTATCATCTCCATTTAGCAGATGAAGAAACTGAAGCACAGAGGTTAAATGACTTACTTAGGTCACATGGCTAATAAGTGTCTGAGGCTGGATTGGAACGATCTTCCTGACTCCAAGTCTGGCACTCTCCCATCAGCTGCCTTGATTGCTCTTGAAACTGTCTCTGTTGGCTGAATTAAAACCTCAGCCTGTCATGGAATTGGCTATGGAGCTATAGAATCCTACACCTACCACCAAGCCCTCCTGGGAACCTTCTATGTCCCTTATCTGACACCTTACCTCACTTTTCCACCAAACCCCTCATTTTTTTTAGATGAAAAAACAGAAGCCCAGAGTGGAAAGGTAACCTTCCCTCAATCAGTCAGTAAGTCAAACCGCTAATAAGTGAGAAAACTCCAGTCTAATCGAATAAACATTTATTAAGCACCTATTGTGTACCAAGCACTGTGCTAAGCCTTGGGGATACAAAGAGAGGCAACAGTCTCAGCCCTCAAGAACCTCAAAGTCTAATGGGGGTAACAACATACAAACAAGCTCTGTAAAGGTTTAATAGGAAGTAATCTACAGAGGGAAGGCACTAGAACTAAGAAGGGTTGGGAATTAGGCAACACAGGGCTTCCTGTAGGTAGGATTTTTTTTTTTTCCAGTGAGGCAGTTGGGGTTAAGTGACTTGCCCAGGGTCACACAGCTAGTAAGTGTTAAGTGTCTGAGGCAAGATTTGAACTCAGGTACTCCTGACTCCAGGGCCGGTGCTTTATTCACTGTGCCACCTAGCCACCCCTCTGTAGGCAGGATTTTAACTGGGACTTGAAGGAAGCAGGAAGCAGAAATGAGGAGGAAGAGCATTCATGGGGGGGGTGGAAAGAAAAGGCCTAGGGCAGCTAGATGGCTCAGTGGATAAAGCACTGGCCCTGGATTCAGGAGTACCTGAGTTCAAATCCAGCCTCAGACACTTAACACTGGGCAAGTCACTTAACCCCAATTGCCTCAGCAAAAAAAAAAAGAAAAAAAAAAAAGAAAAGGCCTGGAACTCAGAGTCAAGTAAACGTAAAGGTCCAATCAGTGAGTCTCTCACCAAATATTCCTGCCAGACCCTGTCCTGCTTTCTAATCCTAACCAAAGTAAGGCATTTGAAAAAAAATTAAATAATAATTTAAAAAGTAAGGCATATGAATATAAACAACCCGATCCCAGACTGAGTCAAAACTTTGACTTGGGTCCCTCTCCACAAACACTATCTCCATCTCCCTTAAGGTCCCAGAAGAGAAAATTATGTCCCCTATCTCCCTGTCTTGATCCTGGTGTGTCATTTATAAATTTGCATATTCGGGGGCAGCTAGGTGGCACAGTGGATAGAGCACTGGCCCTGGATTCAGGAGGACCTGAGTTCAAATCCGGCCTCAGACACTTGACACTTACTAGCTGTGTGACCCTGGGAGAGTTACTTAACCACAATTGCCTCACCCAAAAACCCCCAAAAAACTCTTATTTAACTTAATGCCTCTTCTAGGGCCTAGCCCAACATTCTGCACAGTAGGTCCTTATTAAACTCAATTCATCAAACATTTATTAAGAGAAATAAATTAATGCACAGTGCCATGTGAAGACTAGGGATAGGCAGGAGGAAAGCTTATGACAGATGGGGAAGGAAATTGGAGAAGGCTTAATGGAATACAAAGCATTTGAACTGAGCTCTGAAAGATTTCAGCTGGCACGGGATGGCATTTCAGATCTCAGGGCCCCAGGTTTTAGAGCTGAAGGCAAACTCAGAAATCACCTTGTTTCCATCTTATCCTCCTATAGTTTCCTGTATACAGGAGAAAACTGAGTTCCAGAGAAGGACCAAAAGTCACTTTTAGTTAGTAGCAGACAAGACACGGAAACCCAGGCTTTTTTATACAATTCACCAGATGTTTATCAAGTGTCCCACTAGCGTCTAACACCAGGGGGAGGTAAAAAAGTTAGAGAAGATCATGTTCTTGGGTATAGGGAGTAGTGTGGGCTAAGATTTTGATTCTTTTGTTTCCATATCCCTGCCCTCTTTGGGAGATAGTCTTCTTTATTCTGGTCTCCTCTCTAGGTCCGGGCTGTTGTTGGTAAAACCTATATGCTGACCCAAGATGAAGAGCTGTGGGAGAGAAGGAGCTCCCACCTGGGGTGGAAGAACTGCTGAGCACTGGGAAGGACCCCAGTGGCAGATAGGGGCGCTATGGGGCAATCAACAAAGGGTAGTCTCCTGCCCCAGGGATAAGACTCGAGTTGTGAGCTACCGAGTTCCCCACAATGCAGCTGTACAGGTGTATGACTATAGAGAAAAGAAAGCACGGTGAGGGGAGACATGGGGAGGAAGACTGTCCTGTCCTGGGTGGGAAGTTAGGGGGTTTCGCCCATCACTTCGGGTACCAGAACATTTGTGAATGACATTTCTCTATTGGCTGACTCCTCGTACCTTCCACAGGGTCGTGTTTGGGCCAGAGCTGGTGAGCCTTGGCCCTGAGGAGCAGTTCACAGTGTTGTCCCTCTCTGGTGGCCGGCCCAAGCGCCCCCATGCCCGCCGGGCACTTTGCCTGCTGCTGGGACCTGATTTCTTTACTGATGCCATCACTATTGAAACGGCAGACCATGCCCGGCTACAACTACAGCTGGCTTACAACTGGTAACTGGGGATTACCATGGACTCATGAGCCTTCCAGCTGTGCAGATGGAGGAAAGGGGCTCCGGGAATGGGAGGGAAACCCTTCCCCAAGTAATACAATGGGAGGTCCCCGGAAGATTGTCAAGAATCAGACTGATCTGAGCATGGAACACGGGTGCTGGGTGTTGAGGATACAGTGACAAGAATGAAATTGTCCCTTCTCCCAAAGAGCTTATATTCTTATCAGAAGAGGTGGTTGAGGAAGGAAGGGCACTATCAATTGGAGTAGGGTAGAGTTGTGAAAGGTTTTGTGTAAAAAGGTTGTGCTTGAGCTGAGTCTTGAAGGGAGTGAGGGAGTCTGTGGAGGCAGAGAGTTGAGCAAAAGGGAAGGCATTTCCAGGTGTGGAGATTGGAGATGGTAAAGGTGCAGATGTGGGAAATCAGTGCTGTGGAGTGAGGAAGAGCAAGGAGGCTAGTTTGAACTATAGAATATAAGAACGGAAGTAAATATGTAATGAACCATACAGGTAGATTGAGACCAAGTTGTGAAGGCCTTTAAAAGGCAAACAAAAGGGGCAGCTGGGTGGCGCAGTGGATAGAGCACAGGCCCTGGAGTTAGGAGGACCTGCATTCAAATCAGACCTCAGACACCTTAACACTTACTAGCTGTGTGACCCTAGGCAAGTCACTTAACCCCAAATGCCATCAAAAAAAAAAAAAAAGGCAAACAAGAGTTCATATTAATTTATAGGCAGCTACATAGAGTGCTGGTCCTGGAGTCAGGAATACCTGAATTCAAATGTGGCCTCAGCTACATACCAGCCATGGGACTTTGGGCAAGTCATTTGACCTCTGTTTGCCTCAGTTTCCTCAACAGTCAAATGGGAATATAATGGCAGCTACCTCCCAGAGTTATTGTGAAGATCAAATGAGATATTTGTAAAAAGCACTTAGTACAGCAGGGGCAGCCAGGTGGCACAGTGGATAGAGTGCAGGGCCTGGAGTTAGGAAGATTCATCTTCCTGAATTCAAATCTGGCATCGGACACTTAAGAGCTGTGTGACCCTGGGCAAGTCACTTGACCCTGTTTGCCTGTAAAATGAGCTGGAGAAGGAAATGCCAAACCAGTCTAGTGTCCTTGCCCAAGAAAAACCCCAGGGGCAGCTAGGTGGTGCGGTGGATAGAGCACCGGCCCTGGAGTCAGGAGTACCTGAGTTTCAAATCCAGCCTCAGACACTTAACACTTACTAGCTGTGTGACCCCTGGGCAAGTCACTTAACCCCAATTGCCTCACTAAAACAACAACAACAACAACAAAAACCAAGAAACCCCAAATGTTGTCACAAAGAGTCAGACACAACTAAAATGACTGAATAAAAACTTAGTGCAATGCTGGCACATAGTAGGTACTATATAAATACTATCATGATTGTTGTTGTTTTCATCATCGTCATCATCATATTTTATTCCAAAGACAGTAAGGGCAGCACTGGAGTTTGAGTAGGAGAGTGGCATAGTTACAACTTTACATAAGGAAAAATCACTTTGGCAGCTGTGTGACAGCTTGGAAGGGGGTAAAATGAAGCAGGGAGACCATTATTGTCCATTGCTGTAGTCCAGGCAAGGTGAAAAGATCCTGACTCTCAGACAGAGGCCTAAATAGAGAGGTCCCTCCCTTTCTAAAGGAGGAAACAGGACCTTTTTCCCCCTCTCTCCTTCCATAGGCACTTTGAACTGGGAGACCGGAATGACCCAAAGAGGACTTCTCGGCTCTTCTCTGTCCCAGACTTTGTGGGCGATGCTGCAAAGCCATTGCCTCCCGGGTTCGGGGGCTGTGGCTTCAGTCACCTTTGATGACTTCCATAAGAATTCAGCTCGCATCATCCGGATGTCTGTCTTTGGGGTTTGAGGAAACAGAGAAGGGACCTGGGGGGACTCCCATGCCTCAGCCCGCGGGACCGAGCTGTCTTCCCCCAGAACGGGCTGGTGGTCAGTAGTGTGGATGTCCAGTCTGTAGAACCCGTGGCCAGCGGACCCGGGGATGCCCTGCGCGGAGTGTCCAGCTGGCCATTGAAATCACCACCAATTCCCAAGAAGCTGCAGCCAAGTGAGTGAAGCAGATGGCTTTTCCACACCCCCTCTACCTCCCAGGCTTATGTCCATAGCACCCACTCCTTTGCACGTCGAGATCCCTGTGTACTTAATATCTAGAGGCTTCCTCGAGGTAGTTAGGTGGTGTCATGGAGTCAAAAAGACTTGAATTCAAATCCAACCTCAGACACTTACTAGTTGTATGACCTTGGGCAAGTTACTTCACCTCTCTCCACCTCAGTTTCCTCACCTGTCAAATAAGAATCATAATAGCACCTTCCTTCCAGAGTTGTGAAGACCAAATGAGACAATATGTTGTAAAAAACTTAGCACGGTGCCTGGGTGCATAGTAGGTGCTTAATAAAGACCGGTTTCCTTCCTCTCCTATAATGTACTTAGTCCCTGGCCCTACCTGGCTCCCATTCTTCTTCTATAACCATCTCACAAAAGTCTTTTCCCATCTCCTATCCTATCAGACATGAGGCTCAGAGATTGGAGCAGGAGGCTCGGGGGCGGCTGGAGCGACAGAAAGATCTTGGACCAAGCAGAAGCCGAGAAAGGCTCGAAAGGAGCTGCTGCTACTCGAAGCAGAGAGGTAAGGAGGGAGGAAGGCGGCTGGGTGGTGCAGCTGATGGTGAGCTGGGCCTGGAGTCAGAAAGATCATCATCCTGAGTTCAAATCTGTCTTCAGACATGAGCCCTGTGACCCTGGACACTTAATCCTGTCTGCACCTGTAAAATGAGTGGGAGAAGGAAAATGGCAAGTCATTCTGTTATCTTTGCCAAAAAAAAAGAACATATTGGAGTCAGAAAGCATCAGACATGCCGGAATAACAAGGAGAGAAGAGGAAGAAAGGCTAGAGAATGCAAAGCCTTTTCCTCTGGCTGTCAACTCTCAGCCTCCTGTTACTCTTAGCTTCATCCAGTGTCACCAAGCATTAAAAAAAACTTAAGCTTGGGGCAGCTAGGTGGTGCAGTGGATAGAGCACCAGCCCTGGAGTCAGGAGGACCTGAGTTCAAATTCGGCCTCAGACACTTAACACTTACTAGCTGTGTGACCCTGGGCAAGTCACTTAACCCCAGTTGCCTCACTAAAAAAACAAAAACAAAAAACAAAAAAAACTTAAGCTTACTCATCAACCAAAACAATAAAATGAACATACAAAAGAAATGGCAAAAACCTTATTGAATCTTCCCATACCTTTTTTTTTTTTTTTGGTGAGGCAATTGGGGTTAAGTGACTTGCCAGGGTCACACAGTTAGTAAGTGTCAAGTGTCTGAGGCTGGATTTGAACGCAGGTCCTCCTGACTCCAGGGCCAGTGTTCTATCCACTGCACCACGCGAGCTGCCCCTCATCCCTGTTTGACAAAACAGAACCAAAAGAAAGTAACAAAAGTACCAGCAGAACAAGATTTTTTGTGGCCCTTTCTAAGCCTATCAGAAAATCCTACCACCTTTTGGCAATTTTCCTTACCTTTGGGGTTTTTGGGGTTTTTTTTTTGATATACCAGTTGTTGATGTGTACACAGTTTTGATTCTGCTAATGTTAGTTTGTATCCCCTCATTTGTCTTTCCATAATTCCTTAGGTCACATTGTTTTTCTTTTATTTTAAAAGCACTTTAGTATTCCATTACATAAGATATTACAATTTACTCCCCTATTTTCCAACTCTTGGCCATATGAGTTACTTCATTTCATTCCTGTATACCTAGCACGCTCTCTCCCCTGAGCTCCCTTCCATCAATCCTACTGAAATGTCCTACCAGTTCCTCAGACTCGTCTTCCAAACTAAACTCATCAGATTTCCCCTGAATCTGTGTCTCCTCCCAAACTCCCTGTTTCTGTTGACACCATAATCTTCTCCAGGCTCTCCCCCTGGGCAATATTTTCCTTCAACTCGGGAAAGGGAGAATAAAAGGAATGCCAAGGGAGAATGGACAAAACTTGGCAACCAATTGACCACTGCAGTGTGGTGAGCGGGGCGGGGGAGGGGGGGAGATCTAGGAAAGAAGAAAAAGGAATCAGAGATGTGAAGTTTCAGATCTTTTTTTCTTCCTTCTTTTTTTTTTTAATTAATTAATTTTTAGTGAGGGCAATTGCGGTTAGAGTGACTTGCCCCAGGGTCACACAGCTAGTAAGTGTTAAGTGTCTGAGGCTGGCTTTGAACTCAGGTACTCCTGACTCCAGGGCTGGTGCTCTATCCACTGCCCCACCTAACGCTGCCTTTTTTCTTCCTTCTTAAAGGCATACCCTCTTCCCCCAGTCATCATTCTGTCCCATCTATTGCCAAGGTCTTTTCAGGTTCTCCAAGCATTTCTTGCCTTCTTCCTTTTATCTCCACTTTTCCCTATCATTACTCTGATTTGTTAAGCACTTTGCCTGGATTATTATAGCCTCTTAACTGGTTTCCCTGCCTCCAGACTCTCCCATCATCTCCAATCTATCCTTCCTATGGCTGCCAAAATCATCTTTATGATGCATGGGGCTCTGATGCCAGTCTGCTGCTTATAGAAACCTCTATGGATCTCCATTTCCTCTAGGGTAAAATAGAAACTCCTTTAGCCTGGTATGGAAAGGCCCTCCATGGGTCTGGTTTCCAACCGACCTTATTCAGTCCTTATTTCATAATTCTTTTTTTCACAGAAGGGATTTTCTGGCCAGAGTGGACTGTTCCTGATCTCTACTTGTGCTCATTTGCTTCTATGTATTTGAACAGACCATCCTCCATTCCTTTCCTTGTTTCAGTCTGTTAATCCTCTGATATGATAGCTCACTCCTCCAAGAAGCCTTCCCTGATTCCAGCCAAAAGTGATCACTCTTGTCTCAAGTTCTTCTGGGTTACTGTGGGTCTCTCCTTTTCTCCTCTCTCCTCTTTTTTTTTCTCCTTTTCTCTTTTAGTATTCTGCCTATTCTCCTATATCAGTTTTGCAAATCAGTTCCCCAATGTTGGGGTTTATGTGTTCTGGAGAGCAGGGGCTTTGTGTAATGCCTGTCTTGTGCCAACTTTTTTGTTTTGTTTTGTTTTGTTTTTGTGGGGCAATTCGGGTTAAGTGGACTTGCCCCAGGTCACACAGCTTAGTAATTGTCAAGTGTCTAAGGCCACATTTGAACTCAGGTCCACCTGAATCCAAGCTGGTGCTTTATCCATTGCACCACCTAGCTGCCGCCTTGTGCCACTTTTTAAAATTATCAAGCGTTTCTTTTCTCTTCCTTTCCTGGGTGGAAAAAAGGAAAGAAATATAAAACCCTTGTAATATATAAGCATAGTTAGTAAAACAATTTTGCACGTTGTCAATCCAAAAAATGTGTCTCTCTATTCCTTAGTCCATCATCTCCCCATTGTGAGGTGGCTTTCAGATATGTATTTGTTTTTATAATGTTGATATTCCTGTATAAATTGTTCTCCTGTTTCTGTTCACTTTCATAGAAATCTTCCCAGGTTTCTCTGAAACCATCCCCTCCGTTGTTTCTTACAGCATAATAGCATTCCTAGCACATTCATGTACCATAATGTGTTCCTCTATTTCCTTTGTGTGATGGGCCCCACTCAATTTCCAATTCTTCATGACCACAAAAAGAACTATATATAATACTGTGTGTATATGTTTTTTTCCTACATGCCTAGTTAGGATTTGCTTTGCTTTAGGACAGATCTTCCCTTAACCTACTCTCCCTCTTATTTCTGCATCTTCCTCTTCTGTTTCCTTCCAGTTTCCCTGTTGAGTGAAATGAACTGTATGTGTGTCGTCTTCCCTCCTTTGACCAACTTAGATAAGAATGAGCATCCAGATCCTCTAACCATTGAAAGAATTTTCCCTAACTTTCCTTGCGTTCTTCCCCCATTCCACTTGAAAGAATTCCTCTTTGTCTCTCCATTCTTCTTTTAAGATCAAGAGGTACCAAACCACTCCCAGACCTTCTGTCTAAATACATTCTCTTTTTTTTTTTGGGCGGGGCAGTGGGGGGTTAAGTGACCTTGCCAGGGTCACACAGCTAGTAAATGTCAAGTGTCTGAGGCTGGATTTGAACTCAGGTCCTCCTGACTCCAAGGCCAGTGCTTTATCCACTGCGCCACCTAGCTGCCCCTAAATAGATTCTCTCTGTGACCCCTGTGATGACATATGTCATCTCCCCATGTTAGAATGCCAGGCCATTTATTCTTGCTTAGTCCCTTATGATTGTTCTTCATATTTACCTTTTTGTTTCTCTGAATTCCCATGTTTGCACTTTGAAGTTTTATACTGCTCCAGTCTTTTTCATCAGAAAAGCTTGGATGTACTGTTTCATTAAAAATCCATTTTCCCCTTTAATAATTATACGGAATTTTAGTTGGGTAATTTATTATTGGCTTAGAGCCTATACACACATACACATGTACATGTGTGTATTCATGTACAGGTATAACGTGTATGTCATCTGCGGGGTGTGTGTGTGTGTGTGTGTGTGTGTGTGTGTATCTTTTGCTTCTGCAATATTGTATTCAAAGTTCTCCACTCTTTTACAATGATGGCTGCTAATTTTTTTTTGTGTTTTTTTGGTGCTAATTCTTAATTGATCCTGACTAGGGTTCCTTATCGCTTGAATTCTTTCTTTCTGGCTACTTGTAGTAATATTTTCTTTGACCAGGAAGCTGTAGATTTGGCAAAAATGTTCATGAGAGTTTTCATTTCGGAGTCTGTTTTGGGAGATGACCAGTAAATCCTTTTCAGCTTCTACTTTGCCTTGTGGTGCTAAGAGATCTGGGCAATTTTTTTTTATAATGACTTATTGAAATAGGGTTGCCTTATGGGCTCTTTTTTTTTTCTTATTTTTTTTCCTCAGTCTGTTTTCTAGTTCCAGTTGTGTTTTTGCTATGAGATTACATTTTCTATTTTTTTTTTCAGTCTTGATTATTTTACTATTTTTCTTTGCCTTGTGGAGCATTGACTTCTATTTGGGTCCATTTTAATTTTCAGGGCTATTTTGTTGCTCAAAGCTTTGTACCTCTTGTGTCAATCTGTTAATTCCCTTTCTAATCTATTTTTTTTCCTGTAGTCTCATTTATTTTCCCATTTTTCTTCCTCTAGGCTTCTCATTCATTTATAAAAACCCATTTTTAAGCTAAAAAAAAAAACCCTAACCTATATTTCTCCTAGAAATTCTAGTTGATTTGTGCCCAAATTGTGTTTTTTCCTCTGAAACATTGCTTGCAGATGTTTCAGAGCCCTCATCTTCTTCTGGGTTTGTATCTTGAATGCCCCCTATCACCATAATAGCTTTTCATGGTTGGATTATTTTTTATTGTTCCTTGTTTGCTCATTCTTCCAGCCAACTCCCTTACTTCAAATTTGATGTTTAGGGCTGGGCTGTGTTCACTTCTAGGGAGTAAGTAGACTCTCTTGGGATAATGAGTGTTGTGTTATTCTAGGCATTCAGAGAAAATTCAAGCTGGGTTCCCCTAAGCTTTCAGTACTCCCAGAGCTGATCAGTGCCCCACCCTCTACAAGTTTCTGACTTGGGTTTAGATCTGAGCAACAGTAGACAGCTGCTGGACTTAGCCCCTCTCAATCATTGGGAAGCTCTGTTACTTCAGAGTGACAGAACTGCAGGCTCCCTTTGGTCTGGGCTTTCTGCCCTGGTTATTCTGCATGCTTCAGGCTGGAATAGATGTTAGAATTGAAACCCTACTTTGGTCCTAGGGTCTGAGCCACACACACACAACTTGCTGCTGTCTGATTTGCAGTCTAGGCCCTTCAAATATTCCATACTCTAGAACACCACCCCTAGGCACAGGTCCCCCTCCTCAGTCTGCCCTGGATCTATGACCTGAAACTGTGTAGTGAGTAACAAAGTTGCCAACTGGCACCTGTTCCCACCCCTTGTAAAAAAAATTATTAATAAGCTAATCAGGTCTGGAAAATGATATAATTTTGGATTTAGGAAAAATTATAACATTAGGAAAAATTATAATTTGGCCATAAGCCCTGCCGCGCGGTCGCCATTAAAATGTAGAAATATTTCGACTGACTAGCTGAGCCTAATTTTGGGGGGACTAAACTGTGGATGACTAATCTGGGGACTTTTGACTAACTGTGTGCTATCTGACTGCTATTAATTTAATGTGGGCCGTTTATAAGTTCCACCACACAGCTCCCAAACTGATAAGCAAAATATTAAGAAGGCTCTTAATCTAAATAATAAAAGCAGAGTTTATTTATGATATACTATTTAAAATTAGAATACAGGGAAATAAAAATGTACAACTGACTGCTTTCCTGTGTCTCTTTCCATTGTCTCTTTCCCACCTGCTGCTCTATGAACTTCTTGAATACAATAAGGGCCTTAGCTGCCTCCGGCCTCAGGGCACGTTACACTTTATTCTAACTCCCAGCCCCTTTCGCTTTGTAAATCCCCTGCTTCTAACTTTCCTCTCCTTACTGCCACCACTGAACCCCTGTGTTTCTCCTCTCACCAACCTTCTGTCTGCTCTGTCAGTCTGCCCTTCAGCCCCTTTTCTCTGCTCCTGGTCCTTCTCATCTTCTCCTGCGTCTTGTAGCCCCGTCTCTAGTCCGATTGGAACTGCTCCATCCTTGTCCGCCCCCCTTGCTGTCTAACTCCCAGGTCTATATATACCTTTCTTATCTCCAACTCAAATCTTGGGGGCTTTTTGCGCCCCCACAGACCAAGCTAATCTGGTAGCCAGGGCTTCGGCTGGTGGTGGGGAGGGGGGGGTGCTCCAGCTTCACGTGCCTCAGCACAGGCTACGCCGAGAGCCCAGCATCTCTCAGATACCTCTGCTCAGGTCAGAGGGAACTGGGGGCTTTGTCCCCCCAGCTGTCTGACCCTGGCATCTTGTACAGCCCACTGGGCTTTTTTGGCTCAGCTGAAGCTGAGGAGGAGGGGAAGAGACCCTGAGGGCCTTAGATTTTCTAATCTTAGCCTAAAGGTAGGGTCCCCAAATCAAAAATAAATTTCCACACTCTTCAGTGCCCTGGTATGGGTCTGAGACCCCTCTCTCCAGGTGTACATCTTCCCTGCGCTACAGTGCTCCCCATGACACCGTCCTGGTCAGACCCCTTCCTCAAGATCCACAGAATTTTTTTGTCTATCTCCCTGTGCTGACCTAGACTGGAATAATGATTCACCGTGATTTTTTTTTCCTCCAATTTCACCATCAGGGTTGGGTCTTGTGCTTTTTCTAGATCTTTTCAGAAGAGATGGGGAGAAGGGAGCTTGCTGTACTTCTTCCTGCTGTCCTAACATCTTGGCTCCACCTTCCCCAAATTGATTCCCAGACTGGCTGGACCAATTTACAACTTTACTAACAGGACATCAATGTGCCTGTTTTCCCACAGCCCCTCCAATATTTGGTTTTGGGTTTTTTTTCCCTTTTTTTTTTTTCAGCTTTATCAATCTGAGGAATTGCTTTCATTTGTATCTCTAATTATTAGTGATTTGGGGCATTTTTTCATATGGCTATAGAAAACCTGGGATCTTCCCTTGAGGACTGCTTGTTCGTGTCCTTTTTCCTTTATCATTGGGGAATGACTTTTATTTTTTATAAATGTAAATCAATGGCTTATATCTTGGAAATGAGGTCCTTTTTCAAAAAAACTTGCTGCAAAGATTTTTCTTTCCAGTTAACGGCTTTCCTTCTGATCTAAGCTGTATTTGTATGTAATCAAAATTGTCCATTTAATCTGTGACCTCTTCCCCTATCCATAGATCCTAAAGGTAATGTCTTTCTTATCCCTCTGATTTGTTTATTGATGTGTTGTCTTACCTAGGTCAGGTATCCATTTAGAGCTTATCTTGGTTTCAAGATATGAGGTGCTGATCTGGAACCCATTTTCTTCAGGTCAGCTGTCCAGGTTTTCTTTTCTTTTCTTTTTCTTTTTAAAAAAATATTATTTAAAAAACAAAAACAAATGAAGGGGGCAGCTAGGTGGCACAGTGGAAAAGGCACTGGCCTTAGATTCAAGAGGACCTGAGTTCGAATCTGACCTCAGACACTTGACACTTACTAGCTGTGTGACCCTGGGCAAGTCACCTAACCCTCATTGCTCCACCCCCCAAAAAAACAAAAACAAAACATATTATTTGTTTTCAAGCATTCTTTTTGTTAAATTTTGAGTTCTGAATTCTCTCCCTCCCTCCAGTCCCTCCCCGACCCATTGAGAAGGCAAGCAATTATACATGTTTATACATTATACACGCAAATGCTGTCCAGTTTTCTCAAGTTTTTGTCAGTGAGCTCTTGTCTCAGTAGCAGGGTCTTTGGGTTTATTGAATGAACCCTAAGCCACCATTCTTCTTTGCTTCTGTGTGATGCCTCACCTAGCACTTATCAATAAATGATGAACTGAATTAATTGAAGAAGCAGCTAGTCAGTAGGGGGGAGGAAGTGTCAGGTAGGGATGGGCAGGAGAAGATGTTTCTTTCCATGGATCTCATCCAACTCTTTCCTTCCCAAGCACTGCTGTGGAAAGCACTGGAGCTGCCAAGGCAGAGGCGGCGTCCCGGCGGAGGCTGCTCGGATTGAGGGAGAAGGAGCCATACTCCAGGCCAAGCTGAAAGCGGAGGCCTTAGCCATAGAAACGGTGAGTGGAAGCACCTTTAAAGGAAGGAGAACTCTTCTGTCCTAAGAGAAGATTCCTGGTTTGAGCCAAAGCAAAAGAGAAGGGAAGGGGAAATATGGCGTCTTCCCCACAATTGTCACTGTCTCCTTCAAACTCATTCCCACTTTTGGTGCTTGGCTCCTGCTAAGGAGCTCAATGTGGAATGGCTCTCCTGGCTTATCTTCCAAGGCTCAGCTAAATTCACATGCAGAAAACCTTTCTGGACACACTAACCTTTAGAGACCAGCCCTCTTTTTCTGCCTTTCTGGAGCAAGTGTATTTCTGCTATACCATTTAGGCATTTGATCATGCCCCCATTCTCTAATCTCTGTCTGTATTTGCTATGCATGTGTTTTTATCCATCCTCGAGGTCCAGGAGACATCTACCTCTCCAGCAGTGCACAAGGGCAAGGCACTGATTAGGATAGCTGCCTCTGTTGTCCCTTAGGGCTTGGCGTGACTGATTGCATTCCTCTCTCTCAGGAGGCAGAGTTACGTCGGGTGCAAAAAAGCCAGGGAACAGGTGAACTCAACTATACTAAGGCCCAGATGGAGCTGGAACTGAACAGGGCAGAGAAATGGCTGAAGTAGAAGTTAAAAAGTTCAAGTTGATGACAGAGGCGCTGGGCCACCAGCACTATCAGGGACCTTGCAGTAGCTGGGCCTGAACTACAGGTAAGCACAGCCAGGAGAAGAGGGAGGAGGCTGCTCTGGTTTAGGAGTAGGCAATACCAGGGAGATCTGTTGGAAAGGGAAGTCTTGGCAACACAAAGAACATTCTGCTGTCCCAGTTGGAAAAGATGTCTTCCTGAGGGCCAGAGTCATGTGTGTTTTGGGTGGGGAAGGAAGAAAATTACCAATGATCTGACTGGTAGTTCTGAGTTCTAGGGATGCCTTTGGACCTCTTTGTAAAACAAAGAGGTTCAAGTAGAGATAGGTCCCTAAGGTCCTGTTCACCTTTAATGTTACTTGATACTGGGGGGCAGCTAGATGGTGCAGTGGATAAAGCACCAGCCCTGGATTCAGTAGGACCTGAGTTCAAATCCAGCCTCAGATACTTGACACTTACTAGCTGTGTGACCCTGGGCAAGTCACTTACCCTGATTGCCCTGCCCAAAAAAAAGAAAGAAAAAGTTACTTGATACTTGTATAGTAGAAGAGAGTCAGGAACGCCTGTATATTGAGTCCCTGCTATGTGACCTTAGGCTAGTTAATTAACTCTATTTAGCCAAGAAGACTGTTTCCCTCAGGGATGTAGAAAACTTAGAGATCTGATTAAAGGAATTATTTTCTAAGGTTCCTTCTAGCTCTAACATTTTATCATCCCATCATTTTTTATTTCCTTCTCTATCATAGGTGAACTGCTCCAGGGTCTTGGACTGAAATCAACCCTCATTACAGAGGGCTCCACTCCCATCAATCTCTTCAGCACAGCCACTGGGCTTCTGGGGCTTGGGGGCACCTGGGTATCCTACTGAGCAAGAGAGAAAGACATAGGGAAATAGGGATTTCTTCCATACTCCATTGGAGAGTTAAACCACTGTCCTTCCCTGAGCTCCTAGGGAGAAGGCTTTCTATGTTTTAAGATTTCACTGAAAATAAACCTTTTTTCATTTATCTGCTTCTCTCAGTGCTGCCCATCCATTCTTGGGGATTTGAAGGGGGAGAGTGGGGGTGTGGGGGAGGACAGGCAAGATGCCTGTGATCCAGGAGAAGACCACAGGACTCCCTTATGCTCTCTCTTTTAACTTGGGTAGGCTGCTTGAAGGTAGGTCTACTTTACTTTTCTCCATTTGTGAGGTGAATTGAGGTTTGTGTGGATCCTGGACAAGTCCCTTGTCACCTCTGAACCTGTTTTCTTCCATGTAAAAGGAGATTGACCCAGTTCAACGTGGTCCAAAGCCCAGCATCTTTCCCCAACATGTGGAGTTTCCCTCCTCACCTAAGGCAGGGTGAAAGGTAGAAAGGGTGCATCTGTAGAGTACCACACTCAAAGCCATCTAATTGAAACCAGAAGAGCACCTGGTTTGGAGTGTCTCACCCCATATACTTTGATTTTGCATTTCTAAAAACTTACTGAGGTCTGTTGCTAGGGGCTGGAGATATAGGATACTTGAACATAGCCCTGAGGGAGGGGGCCAGGCCTCTGATTCTCTTTTCATAGCCAAAGAACTAACCTGAGGATGAGCTGGGGTCCAGGACCCATAATTCTCTTCCTCTATCACTACTCTTTTTACAATAAAGAAAACAGCAGAGAAAAACAAGCTTTGCAAACTAAATCCCACAATTCTTCCAAAACATGTTGAAAGTGGGTATTTTTAGTAGTGGAGGTGGTATTTTATATTCTAATGTGTAGGAAAAGAAGGCTTCACAGGTTAGAACAATGGTGTTAAGCCAGACTATGATAGTCGTTTCTTTCAGGGTCTGAAGACTTCTCCCCATTATTTTTTCGAAAATTTAGATCCTATCCTTTGTTAGAGAAAAGCATTGTTTAAGGGGGGATAAAAGTGAAAGGAGGCTGGACTGGATGGGTGACACCTTTAATCCAATCCTATAAAATTTTATAAATCTGGACCTCTTGTGATCTGGGGGAAACAAAATTTTTCTTCCCAGGCTCCCAGCTTTGGGATAGTAAAGACAGCAAAATGTCAGACATGCCTCTGCCTTCTAGATTTAGTAGATGAGTCCTGACTTGCTCAGGCCTCTAGCTAAAAGGTGGTCTTTCTCTGTCCTCTGCCAGATGGGGCAGGAAAGGAAAGAGCCATCCACTCTGCCCACAGATTCCTTGTGGTCTCATTATATATTGTCCACCGTCTGGCACACACGTGGCATTTTGTAAATTGTTTTTGTTTTGTTTTTTAAGCTAAGACAATTCCAAAGCATTTCCTTTTGCTCCACACCCTTTCTCCACCTTCAGAGCATTCTTCTCCCAGCTCATGATACAATTGCAGCTTCAGCCCCCTTGTCTGGGTTTTAAGCCCCGTCCCCCCCCCCCAAAAAAAACCCACAACTGTCCCAGCTCTCCCTATTCTTTTTTTCTTTGGTGAGGCTATTGGGATTAAGTGACTTGCCCAGGGTCACACAGCTAGTAAGTGTCAAGTGTCTGAGGCCGGATTTGAACTCAGGTCCTCCTAAATCCAGGGCCAGTGCTCTATCCACTGCACCACCTAGCTGTCCCTCCCTATCCTTTCTCTACCCCTGGCTTCAGCTAACTCAGTACAAGATTTCTATGCCCAAGTGCATGGCCTTGAATTCATATCATGTCTTCCATGGGGAAAAGAAGGGGGTGGGGGGCAATCCTACCCTGTTGTGTATGTTACAAGCCCAGCCCCACCCATCATCCCTATTCCCCTCCTCTCCCCATAAGCAGCACAATTATGGTCATTTTCCTGATGGGGAAACAGCTAGACCCATAGTAAGCAGACTTGAACTGAAAGAGCACTAGCCCTGGAATTAAAAGCCTCTGGTTCAAATCCCACCCTCTTTCTTGCAATCCTCAGGGGCCTCGCTTTCTTCATCTGTAAAATGAGGGGGTTGGACCAGAAAGCCTCTAAGGTCCCATCTAGCTCCAAAGCTAGGATTCTTTGATTAGTGAATAGCTCCACTTCCTCAGGGGGGTCCTCTTCCAGGTCAGACCTGCTAGAGGTTCAAGACTATGGAAGACAACATTGAACATACAGATGTGCTCCTGCTCCTCCCCCGTCCCCAGGTCACAGTCCCATGGGGGAGATAGCCAACAATATCAGAGTATTAAAAGTACCTAGAACTATGGACAATAACTGCTAGAATCAAAGGAAGGGGGGTCCATAAAAGACTTCTTAAAGTATTTTGATAGCTGATGGGAGCGAGGCCTTCCATAGGTAAAGGGTAGGGGCAGGTGGTACAGGAAGGAGACAAAGAATTCACTGTTTCGGTTGGAAAGGAAGCTACAGGGGAAAGTGAGCTCTCTTTGTTGCTAAGCCTTAAGTGATTCATCCCCTCCCTGCCATAAGAAAACAGTCCAGGAGCCAGGGCTGTGATTGTGAAGTTTCCTCCTTTATCATCAAGGCCTCAGGGCAGATTACACATCATGAGACACAGTACAACAGGGAAGAATCCCGAGGGCCTCCTTCCCTCCTGGGTAAAGTCCCCAGAGAGCAAAGACTCCACCAATTCCAGACACAGTCAGGCCAGGAGGAGGGGAGTTTGGCCCCCTTATGGAGAGCCAGCCTCCACACCATCTCCCTGAAACACAGCAGGACCATGCTAACTTGCACGGCTCACACTGTCTCCTGGGACGGGAAACAGCCCCTGGCTGCTTCAGTGTAAGGACACACCCCGTGTCTCCACACCTTCTCCTAAGGAGCTCAGCCATCCCCAAATCATGGAGGCTATGGCCTCATCTCCTGTGGCTGGGACTTCCATCATGACCCCCACAAAGTGAGCCTTCATCTGATGTCTAGGTGCTACCCTTACGGTGGGTAAGTGACATCACATGGGTGTGGGGACAAAGAACAGTGACATCTGACAGCACTGGGGGTGGGAGTGGGGGGGGGTGACACAGCACTGTAGAGGACATGCCTTATGCTATATAAAAGGCTGACCTCTTTAGGGGAGGGCATAACAGCACCATGGGGGATAGGGTGCAGGGCACTGTGGAGAGGAATGGGGCCGGAAGTTTGCTGGAAGCAGAAAAGACATCAGGGCTATTCCTTCTTGGCACGGTCAGCAGCATCCAGGGCAGCCATGTTTCGTGCAGCAGTGACCAAATGGATGACACTGATGAGGGACTTGAGTAAAGCAATAGGAGTGGAGATCCAGAGTCCCACTCGGAACAGACCCACTGAACCCACTGCAGGGAGGAGGGAAAAGTCCAGTACAGAGAGGGAAGTGATAGAAGAGAAAGGAAGGAGGAGGAAAGACCATGAGATCAGACAGGTGAAGTTCACTCAATAGGTTCAGTATCTAGTCAAATCGTTATCCTCCAATCTGTTCCCCTCCCAAAAGACCTCCCACATCTAATCCTCAGATCTTCCTTCTGGCCCCCAGGTAGCAACACCACTGGGGTTCATACCTGAGGGTCCCTCTGAGAAATTGAGCAAGTAAAGAAGACAGTAGAAAAATTCATTCCCAGCACACATGATGAATAGCACTGGCTGCAAAAAAGGCAAAACTCAGGTTTCTAAACTTGAACTCTCACATAATCTCTCCCTCCCTTCACACTCCCTCTCTCCCTCTCCCTCTCTCTCTCTCTCTCTCTCTCTCTCTCACACACACACACACTCATATTCATTCCAAAACCGGTTAAGACTTCAAAGAAAAGAAACAGATACACAGCAGCAAGGCAGACTGTCTGGACACTGAGAATGGAGGCTGGGAGGTTAAACCTGGATTGGGCCTCACCCGGGAAGTATAGTAGAGTCGAAGGATAGGATTCCCTGTTAGGTCAATGGTTTTGTGGCTCTCACTGCCTCGCACCACTGAGCTGGAGAGGAAGACATGGGAACATCAGGTGTTACTTCTCCCGCTCCAATTCCTACCCTGCCCCACATCCCCAAGCTACCACCCATATTTTTTTCTGGATAACATCAGCCACTAGCCCACGTACTCTCTCTTGCCTTCAAGAAGGAGATCCATTCCCCCACTAAGTATCTCTAGGGATTCTTCTTTCTACCAGCAGCATCCCAAGTGAACACTTTCACCCCTCTGGAGGTAACTACTTCAGGATCAATGATGGGCCACACCCAAGACTACAATTTCTCATCCCACTGGGTGGTGGTTGTAACCTGTGTAGGTGCAGCCAATGGCTGGCTACATCCAGGCTCATGCTCAGCTGGAAGAGCAAGGTGGCCCGAGGGTAGAGCAGAGCTAGGTTTACCAGCAGACACATGGTAGAACATCGATCAGTCAGCATATCCAGCATCGCCCCAAACCGTGTCCCTATATTGGGGGGAAGGAAGAGAACCAGCAGTTCAGCATGAAAACAATGTGGATAAATGGACCAATGGCTGAAGAATGGCTGGAGTCGGCATGCCCAGCATTGGTCCAAACTCACAGATGTGCAGAAACTGAGAAATCAAGGTTGTTCATTCTCTCCTGGCCTAGAGAAGACAAGTCAGAAATAGCTTGCCAACTGAGATATTGATCCAAGAGGAAAGGGTCAAGGTTAGAAGCCACACTGGGGGGGGGAGAGGGTGTTTCATCATATGGGAGGGAAAAGAGCCCTGGATTTCAGGCCAGGGCTCTAGGTTTGAAACCCAGCTCTGTTACTTACCATCTGTATGACCTCTGCGAAGTCACTCTTTGAGCCTCAGTGTCATTTGTAAATGAGGACATTGGATTAGATGGCCTATAAATACCCTTCCTAGTCTAAATCCTTACCATGTTATATCCCAACTATATCCCGAACCAAGTCAAAACCAGGGTAAACAAAATCAGTCATCAAAGCCAGAGGTGGAGAAATGCCCTGAACCTAAAGCAAACAATCCAAAAGCCTGAAAAAGCCACTAAGCCAAAGACACCTACAACCTGCCAAAGGTTATTTCACCCCTCCCCCTGGCTCCAGGAACAATTATCTTAATGGCTGTTGACTAATCGGTGAACCCACAAGAGATATTCCCAGGGGAAAAAATGTCCCAGACCTACTTTGCCCACTTGGTTCTATTTTACAACCTAACAACTAGGATGTTCTTCCTGAAAGGTAATAATCTAATTCCTGAGGTACCGTGCCGACCAATTGCTGCTGCTTCTGTCCTCAGTAGAGATGGTGTCACCCCGTGCAAAAGCACAGCACTTTACAAACCAAAGACCTGACTCTGGGGAGGGAAGAAATCGAGGCCTCTGAGCTATGGGGGAAGTCGGGAACCAGTGAAAGCTCTTGGCTGCAGGAAAGAAGGAAGGCTAGGCATGCAGTCACCTTGGTTCAGGGCCCTGGCCGCATGTCCGTCGAAGGCATCCAAGAGCCCACTAAGCAGGTAGAAGGAGGAGGCTGTGAATGGACAGCTGGGCATGAAGTAGAAGGATATGAAGGCGAAGAGGATCCGGGCATAGCCTGAGGATAAAGGAACAGAGGAGTCAGGGCACTGAAACAGATCTGAATAACTGAGCAAAAACGAAATCCCCCCAAAAAAGGCTCATTGGAAGTGGAGCCCGATCAAGCCCCCACAAAGACATTGGGGAGAAACTGAGGACCGGGGATAGGAAGTCCCAAGGTCACGCACCGAGTTTGGGGCAGAGCTGGCGCCAGAAACCAAGCCTTGGAGACCAAAGGAATCCCCTTCCCTAGCCAGGCTCCCTCCGCCCTCACCCTCCCTGGGGCCGGGGCTCGCGGTCCGTCCAAAAATCAACTCACCGATGAGATTGGGCACAAACAGAAAGATGTTTTCTTCCGGCATCTCGGCGGAACGGGAATGGCCGGCCTCTCGCAGGTGGGATGGGGAGCGGTCCCCAGTCGCTCCCTCGGCGAACCCCCGCCTGGCCAGCTGGGCAGACCCTGGATCCGGGCTACCCCGCTCTCGGCTCTAGCTCGGCCCCTCTCCTCTGCCCCCGGGGACGCCCCGGCACCGCCGCTGCGCAGCCCCTCCCTCCGCCCCCGCGCATCAGCAGCTCCGGGGTCGCAGTGGACCCCGCGGCCCCCGCCCTGGGAGGGACCCAGATGTGCAATCCCCCCCAGCCGTCCTAGGCATCAGCCGGTCCTGATGTGCAGCCGCAGATGCCTCGCCTGCCTTCCTCCTGCAGGGGTGCAGATCTCCCTACGCCGCTCGCTCGGAGCCCCGAGAAGGGTTCAAAGTCCTTCCTCTACACCTTTCTTCCAGTTGTCGCAACACCAGCTGTGCTGGGGGAAGGCCCCCAGTGTCCCTGAAATCTGCTCTTCCGCCCGTGCTGACGCAAAATTGGAGGCCAAAAAAATGGCTTCGATCCCTTTAAGAAGGGCCCGCTTCCTTTTCCTTTTCTTCCCTCCGCCTGTCTCCACCGGCTCTTACCAAATTCAGAGTGGGGAGGGGAGTACGCGCACAGAGAGTAGGAATGAGTCGTAAATTAAGAACGGAGAAAGGTATCGCAGAGAAGTTAGATAAGAAGACTAGATACTACTTTTAATTTTTTGTGAGTATATTTTCTTAGAGAGGAATGAGAGAGACGTATTCCACCTATCCGACCCTTCAAGACCCCTACCAGACAATGCATTTGGTTCAGTCCGGAATCATCCCTTTCCTCCAACCCCGACGCCTCCCGGCCTTTTTATCCTCTTTTAGTCTCAGCCATTCTCGGGCACCGAGATAGAAGCTAGAGGGTCAGGAAGAAGTTTTAGACTAAAAGGACAGAGTTCGCCCCCTGGCCTTGGGAGGATACTACTCTTCCAACATCAAAGTTCATTATAGGGATAAATAATCCTCCCAGCCCTGGAAACTAAGGAAACCAATCTATTGCAGATGATACTCGAGCGGAGAAGAAAGAAAGGGATGCCGGGAAGGGGGGGAAAAAAGATGACTTCAGATTTGACTTCTAGAACTCAAAGGGGATGTCTCCTAGCAACGCGCCGCGGACCTCCCTCCGCCTGCGTGGTTCCCAGGGCAACCTCCCGTGCCACTCTTCCCCTCCCCCTTCCATCCCCCCAGCCCTCTGCGACCAGTACCCATAGCAACAGCAACCGCGGGGCAACTAGAAAGACCTCCCCGTCTCTCCCCTCCCGGGCCATAGGCAATTTCTACCCAACATCAGGTCCGGGAAATGGAAAACTGGTCCCTTGGGTTTGGGAAAGGACCCTGAGTACTGGGGGGAACGGGGGAATCGAACTAAAGGACTAAATTTGAGGAGAGGGAGGGGATCTGGTGGGAGGGGGAGTGGAGAAATGACTAGGGATGGGCTGGATACTCTTCGGGTCGGAGAAATAAAGAGGGACAATTGAGTGTTAATCTTGAAGAAAGGAGACGGGAAAAGTGGTTTATCCATACAACTGTGAAAATAACTGATAATGGGATGGTTTCAGACTCTGCCCTGCCCACCTCTTCGCAAAAAAGGTGGGATGATTTCCCATTTTAATACCCTACTTCACTCTACCTGTTCCCAGGGGGATGGAGTCCAGTCCTTCAGGGCCTCAGGAGAAAAAGGGCACTCGACATTCTCACAATTCCCCAACACCAGCCGTGAGTTGATGTGGGAGGACTTCTGGGAAGGGGGCAATTACCTTCACCAAATCAGCCATCTGACCCTGGTCCCCTCAACTCTCATCCTTCTTGCAAGGTTATCACCAGGTCTGAGGAGTATTTGGTCCGCGTCAGCACAGAACTTGCCAACGAGGCCCTGATGGGGGCCCAATATCCAATGAGCCCTGACCTGCCCAAGGAACTGAAAAAACTGGACCAGGGAACTCAGATGTCCCGACACGGTGATCCCTGCTCTAATACAGTGCCCTGAACTCCAGCCCCTAAGTCTACTCCCTAGGAACCCGTTCTGAACCCTGGCAGGCCCCCCTTTAGGTGCCACTCCCACCTAACATCAACCTTACAGGCATTTGTGCTTCATTTCCTTTTCCTCTATCTCACTTCCCACCCCCTGTGACTAGCCATTCCAATCCCTTCTTCCCTTTCTGATCTCGGACAGAAAGGCACGCTTTCTAACTAGGGCCTATGTTTTCAGTGCTGCCAACCACTCGGACCAAGGGCACAGATACTCGGTGAGAGTCCCTGAGGGGAAAGGTGACATCTCAGAGCACAAGGGAATTGAAAAGAAAACAATAATATTGTTATATAGTGCTTTACAATTTGTTTGCCTCGTCACAATCTTGTGAGGTTAAGAGTACAAGTATTATCTTCCCCATTTTACAGATAATAAAAAAAGCTAAGTGACTAGCTCACTGGTCTTAGAAAGTGCCAGAGCCAGGCCTTGAACCCAGGTCTTCCAATAGTTTTTCTGCTACATCCTACAGGGGCAAAGGGTCTTGTATCCCAAAGGAAGTAGGAAATGAGAATTCACCTGGGGAAGAGATCATATGGAGGAATATAGGGGAAGGGAACTACATTTTCAAGAGGGAGTGGCTGGGCTGCTCTCTACCATGGAGTTCATTTTTTTCCATCCTCTTCCTTTCTTCTTTGTAGTTCTGACAGAAACAGGACCAGAAACAAGACTCATCTCCTGCCATCCAGAGAGATGGTATGTGATAGGGTTCTTAGGTTCCCTTTCTTCCTATTGGATGGGCCCCCTAGAAAACTAGGGGAAGCGGTAGACTTCAGAAAGGGATCTGAAAGGGAGAAGATTCTTGTGCCTTCCCACCTAAGAGAGGAAACTGCAGGAAAATTCCCCTACCCCAGAATAAAAAAGATTATACTCCAAATCCCAGAAACAAACAAACCAAGCCCCTCTTCTTCCTGATAATGCTCCAGGTTGAAGATTTTAAAGATGACAAGGTAAAATTGCTGAAGTCGAAAGAGAAAGACCTGTCCCAACACAAGCAGGTAAGAAAAAACCTGGGCCCCTTACTCTGTTCCCAGGCCAGCACCTGGGATAGAGTTTTGCCTCAATTTCTCACCCTTCTTAGGTAGAGACTGTGCGGCAGGAGGAAGCTCTGGGTGGGACCATGTTTTTGACTACCCGACGGACTGCTCGTCGACCCTCTGCGGTCCCAGAAGGCCTCACCTCCAAGAAAGAGCAAGGAAATATCAAGGTACTTTGAACTGTGGGTACAACATTTGAAGATAGATTCAAAGGTACATCAACAAGGTAGAATTCACCCAAAGAAAGGTGACCAAGGATGGAAATGATTCTGGAAACCATTCTTATAGGTAGCTCTTGAAGGAACTAAGTCTACTTAGCTTGGAAAAGAGAGGACTTGGGGAGAGATATGAAATCTGACTTCATAGATCTGAAGTGCTATCCTATGGAAGAGGGGAGGGAATAGCTGTATTCTGTAATACTCTAAAGAGGGAAGAACTAGACACAATGGAAGGAAGTGACAGGGAGGCAGATTTCCATTTAGGAAGGATTTTCCATCAGAACTGCTCACCAGCTGCCACAAAAAGCTCTGGGTTACTAGAAGTGTTGAAGCAAAGACTGGATGACCATCTCTCAAAGAGGTTGTAGGTGAGATTTCTTCATTAGGGGATGGTAGGTTAGATGACCTGTAAAACCTTTCTACTGCTAAGATTCTTTGCGGAGGGGTTGTTTGTTTGTGTTTTGGGGGTTTTGTCATTGTTGTTTTGTTCTTTGGTGAGTTTTGGGGTTTGTTTGTTTTGTCCAAACATGCAGGATCTAGGTTTGTGGTAATAATATGGGAGGAATGGTCAGAAAAAGATGGTGGGGAAATCATAGAATGGGAAAAATAAATAAGTCACTTCTCTAGTCTTAAGGAACAAAGAGTCATTTCCTCAGAATGCTTTAGAAACATATATTCTGCTTTGGACTCTTGATCCAAGAAGCAACCATGTAGGCAAGGCAGAGGGAGCTTACACCTCCTCCCCTCTTTTCCTTCTCTCCCCTCAGAATATGATTCGAGGTCCCACTCTTCACAGTTCATCTGACAAAATCCCAGGGTGGACTCCTGGCTGCCAGCATCATCATCCCTGAGGCCCAAAGACTCTCTCAAACAAAGTAACATTCTTCTTCACCCCCCACTGCCCGGCCATGACACCATCAGGAACCAGAGACTAATAAAGAGACGGGGACCCCGCCTTCCCCTCCCCCAATTCAGGCAATGCTGGGGTCTGACCATCTCTGAGGAGGGTGATGAATGGGGTACAGTGCCATTGGCACGAGGGAGGGAAGGGAACAGTGGATTCACTCAGGTGTAGATGGTTTTACTTTTATTTTTTATTTTTTATTTTTTAATTTTTTATTTTTTTAGTGAGGCAACTGGGGTTAAGTGACTTGCCCAGGGTCACACAGATAGTAAGTGTTAAGTGTCTGAGGCCGGATTTGAACCCAGGTACTCCTGACTCCAGGGCCGGTGCTCTATCCACTGCGCCACCTAGCTGCCCCTGTAGATGGTTTTACAAAGTAGATTTTCTAGGACATGACTTTCAGATTGAGCCATAGTCTACCCCTCCACAACCAGCTGGCTGGAAAAAGGCAAATTTCATTTTTATAGTAGCATTTGCTAAAGCTCAGCATCACCATAAAAAAAAAAAGGAGGGGGGCAGATCTTATGCACCAGCCTCATATAACTTCACTGCAGTGTTTGTGTACCCTCTAGTACTTCGGATTATCTGCTTGGTTTTTTATCTAGTGTTATTGATAATCTGCTATCTTGAATTATCTATTCCTTGGAATTCCCAGAGTCTCCCTCCATTATTAAAATTGTCAGCTGAGGGTTGACCATAGAGCTTTGAGGTCTGGGAATGAGAGAAGTTCCTGGCTCTCCTCGAAGCCATTATAGTAGAATGGAATGAATACCAACCACACTGAGGAGTCAGGGGACATCATTTCTAGTCCCAGCTCTACTCTGAGTCATTGTGCAGCCTTGTACAAGTCACTTTCATTTTCTAGGCCTCTTTTTTCTCAGCTGTACAATATTGTGGTGAGATGGATGACCTGCAAGTTCCCTTTTCATTCACACAGGCCCCATCTCTCTCTAATGGCTGTTGCCATAGAGCTTTAGTTCAAAGGATATTTTCTCCAAGCCTCACTTAAGCCTAGTCAGCTTCCATAAGAGTGAGAGGTATGGTCGTGTTTTTTGCCATTCCCCCAACAAATACTGCTCCTCTCTTTAAGCTGCCCCCACCATAACACTGGGCCCAGTTACAAATGGTGATTTTCTCTTATTGCTTGAAAACAAAAATCCAGAAGCCAGAAGGGATAAAGGGTAGAATTGGGGGAACCTGGAAGGAGGGAGGGACTGCAGGGGTTAGGAGTCATTTCCCTAGCCCTCCCTACTCTTACTCTGCCTACTAAAGGACTAGGCTATTGGGCAGAAAGGAACTGGCTAGAACTCCTGGCCTGAGGGAGCAGTGGGTGGGAGTGGAGCAAAAGGGAAGGCCAAGAATGGACAGTGCTGGTGGGACAGGAACTTGTGTGGCCAGGGAACTGGCAAGCAATGATAGCAACCAGAGGGCAGGGAAAATGGTGTTGAGCCCTCTGAGATCGACCCCTGGGGCCCATTACCTGGTGGAAGCCACAGGGGCAAATGGGTCAGGACCTGGACTAAGAGATATCATCCCTCTCCCCTAACAATTGGCCCCAGTGCTGAGCAACCAAGAGATAGCCCGGTATTTTAGGGCTGGGGAGCCAGATAATGGGTGGAGGAGGCAAAAGTAAGGACCCCCTACATTTGGCAACAGAGAAAAAGGATGACTTGGGAGGCAGGATGCTGGCTTATTTACCAGAGGATTTCCAGGGTGTTTATTGTCCCTAATGGGGTCTTGGGATATTTACAAGGAGGGGAAGGGAGAAGCATGAGGTGTTGAGAACTGGAAGTAGAGGGGCCAGTTCCCTTTACTTCCTCTCTCCCCCTTTCCAGGTTGGTCTGGAGGAGGAGGGGGTCAGGAAGGAACACCCAAAGGTCCTGCTCCCTCCATTGGTGCTTAGATGGAGACTTCATACTCTCTTGTGTCCTGGGGGCAGAGATAAGTGTCATCTGTCAGCTTTTGGGGGCTGGGAGGCAGGGTAAGAGAGATAATATTCACCATTCACCTGGGAAACCCCAGGGAGCAGCACTGGGTGAAGGTTGCTACTCACCCCAGCTTCATAGAGTGGGTTGCTAAAATCAGACTCCACAGTGATAGGGCTGTAGGAGTGAGATCCAGAAAAGCCAAATAGAGATTTTCCTTGTAGTCTAGGAAAGAAAAGGCAAGAAAACACGACTCAGGTGTCTGCCATCTTTATCATTCTCCATGATTCATCCCTCACCATCATGTCTCAGAACACCCAACAACCCCCCACTACTACCCCCAAGGTCTCCCAAGGCTATAGCCCGGCACAGCCTGAATGAAGCCAAGAACCAAGAAAGGAGCTAATCTCTTCAAGACAGGTTGAGGGTAACCCAGTCAGAACCTGGAACCCTGGGCCATTTGACCTCCATCTGGCATCCATCTTATGAACAGCCCAGGCCCACCCACACTACTACAAAATCAGCGTGCTCACTTGGTGTAGTAGAGATAAACGCCCCCAATGAGTAAGATGACAAGGCCAAGGGGCAGCAGGATGGCCAGGGATAGATTTCCGCCTTCCATTTGCCGAGAAGGGTCTGTGGTCTGGGTCACTGCAGGGGGGAAAGACGTGGTGAACTTTGGTATCCCACTTCCTAGCCTCGGGCTCTCTCTTCGAAGGGAACAAGGGCCTTGGCTCTTTAGCCCTCAGTTCCCTCGAGGAAACCAAGTGGTCTGTGCGCCCCCCAACCCCTGACTCTTCCCTCAGAGAGCCTGTTGCCCTCCCCAAACCCAGGCATCCTGCCCCAGCCAGGCCCTGGCTCTCCCCCTCATCCCTCACTGACCTTCCAGTTTTCGGTCGTCCAGTAGCTCCTCATAGGCCACTGCAGGGAGAGGAGGGGGGAGTGGGGTCTGAGCCAGTGAGGGAGGAGGGCAGGAGGCCAGGCCAGGCAGGAGAACCTTCTCTCTTTTCATTCTGTCCAATCTACCCAAATCCTAGGTCTGTCCTCTTTCCCAAAGCTCTAGGCCTGTATTTTTCAGAACTCCTGAAGCAGGCCTTCTCCATAATTCTCTTGTTCTATTGCACTTCTTTTAATTCCTAAGGATCAGTAGCCCTGCCTCCCCAAGCCCCATCTCCTCCACCAAAGATGGCTGACTTCCAGTTCCTTGTTCCCACTTCCTTTCCAGAATCTAGGAGCTAACCCAAGTTGAGCCCTCCTCCTGGCCCTTGCAAGCCCCATAAAGCCCTTCCCTTCTCCTTTCCAAATACCTTTGCAGAGTGGAGGCTGGCTGGTCCACTGAGAGGGATGTCCTGGGAGGCAGGTGATGGTGACCTCGCCAATAAGTTCAAAGCCCTCATAACAAAAGAATCGGAGAGACTCCCCAGCCTGGTAGTGATGCTTGTACAGGGTCTGGTAGCCATTCTCTGGGACACCCGGGTTCAGGCAGGGCTCATACTTCACTGGAAGAGGCAGAAGCCAGGGCCTAGTTACTGCTTATTCCCGTTACCTTCTCTCCACAATTTGCTTTGCATCCCAGGCCTTGGGACATTGTCCATCCCTTCTCACTACCACTCCCACCCTCCCACCCTTGTAAATCCCTTTACCCACAACTGGCCAGGGAACTCACGACACACTTGGGGGACATACGGTCGCTCCACTTGGGGGTGCCTGTGTCCCGGTTGTAGCAGGTGAGGACAGCTGCCCCCTCTAGACTGTAGCCAGGCAGACATCGGTACTGAATGTGAGAGCCAATGGGGAAACCCGCATCAGAAGCTGTCCGGTGCCCATTACTAATCTCTCCAGGGTCTGCACAGGTCATGACTAGAAGACGACCGAGAGGAGAGAACAAAAGTTAGGGGGAGCTAAGAAATGAGGGGCAGAGAAGGATTCTTCTTCCATTAACAAATATCCCTGAACTCCCACTACCTGGCACCCAACACTAGCTTAAACTTGGGTCAAGGGAAGTATCAAGGAGAGTTGTCTACAGCCTCATATTTTTTTTTTTTCTGTTCAGCTTCAAAAGTCAGGGGAACCTCAGATGTAGAAGTTCATATTTCCAGAACATATTACATTTTGCAAAATGCTTTGCTCACAACACCTGGTTAGGTAGGTGAGTAGGAAAATTACCAGACTAGGATAGGGACCCCTGTTTTCTCGTTCTACAACTAGAATCATCGGTCCTAGAGTTAGAGACCTTAAGAATCCCTTCTCTTAGACCCCAGCTCCAAGCCGTATATTCCCCATTTTACAGATGAAATAAATGAGGCCCAGAGAGTAAGGTGATTTGCCTGAGATTACTATGTCCACTTGCAAAGGAGGGGATTGGATTAGAACAATCCTTCCAATTCTGACAATCTGAAATCTACTTCCAATAGACATTGCCCAGGCTGGAGGGAAGCTGTGGCAGAGCCTGAGGGCTGCCAGGAGAGCTTTCACTTTCTTCTCGTCTTCCCCCACTTCCCTCATCAAGCCTGGAGAATGGCTAGAGAAAGGCTTGAAAGGTAGAACCTGCAGACCTGGAGATGATAGCAACAGGGTGGATGGAGCCTAGGGCGGAGGGCAATTGAGGCTTACTTTTCTGGCAGGCGGGGGGCGCAGCACTCCAGACAGGTCCCACTGACAGGTGAGGATGTCAGAACCTAGCAGCTCGTAGCCAGGCTCACACTGATAAGTGAGCACGGTACCTCGGATCAAGTCTCCATGGGATGCTGTCCTCCAGCCCCACTCTGGTGGGGCAATTCTGGGCATGGTCATTCCGAGGAACCTCTAGGGAGAACGAGAGACAGAGAATAGATTCTGAGGAGCAAGCGTGAGACCCTGGTCTCAAGATCTTGAGTTGAGCCTGGGATCTCCAGTCTTAGGTTTGGGGATTCCTTTTCCAGGGCCTTTGGTCAGGTTAAGGTCCCTATGATCTAGGTGTCCTCTAGATGAGACCAAGGACCCCTATGTTGAGACTTCTGGCCAGGCTTGGGATCCTCCCCAGTCAGTGTCTCTGACCAGGTCTTGAGTTACCTCCCTCCTGACCTCTGTGCCCAATTACCTTTGAAATGCAGCACAAAGCCCTGACCCAAACCAGGGTTAGGGGGTCCAGCTGGTGCTTGGAACTGCAAGGTGAGGTCTGGGCCAGAGGACAGAAAGGCGTCGACGAGGCTGGGGCCCTCGAAGCTGGGCTAGGACCCGGGCACTGGGGCTATCTCCATCAAACAGGGTCAACATATCCCCTCCCCTAACATTCAGGCTGTAGGAATGAAGGAAGGATACTAAGTTGTGCTCCTCCCAATACAATACCCCCTGTCCCTCAGTTTTAGACTGACTCTGTCAGCTGTAGCATTGGCCTTCCTCCCTTACATCTTACATGGTCCCTTTGCCCTCTTCCTGCTGCTCCCCTTGCCCCACTTCTGTTCTCCTCCTTTGACAAGTCCAATCAGGCATTTGAGATGAACGGAATATACCCCCGGAAAATATCCAAGATGTCATGGGACTTTGTGAAACTGGCCACAGTGGATTGCCCACCTTATCTGACAAGGCTGTCTTGGGGATTCCAAAGCCCAAGACAAGGCTGTAATTAGCACCAGCCACATCATCCCAGCTGAGTCTAGGAAATAACCCCCACACCCTTAGCATCCAATGAAGTCAGTAAAACTGAATTCACTCGCCTCCTCTAAGGAATCTGCATCCTCAGTAGAATCTTAAGGCCCCAGACCACAGCCCCTTGCTCCTACCCCAAAATACAGTCCTCCCTCTCTCTCCCACCACCAATGCATACATTTCAACTTGGAGCAAGATCCGTTTTTCCTCCTGGACATGAAGCCCCATACACAGTCCTGCCCAGGGCTGTAGCTTTGGGGCCAATCAGGAGAGAGGACCACACCAGCCGACTCAGACAGCTCCCCCCCACACATAGCTGGTGCAGAGGGGAAGGGGTGAGGCAGAAGAAAGGAGAATAGGAAGATAACATTAGAGCCTGAAGTGACCTTAGGTATTATCTAGTTCAACTCTCTATTTTATTGATAAGGAGACTGAGACTCAGAAATAGGAAGTGACTGGACTAAGGTCATGGAGGTTTTAATAAGTTAAGGCCTTCAAGGAGTTAGAGGTGGGGCAAGGGTGGGGGTGGGGGGGTTTGAACCAAGAACAGTCCTCAGTCTTTTTTGTAAGAATTGGTTTAGGGTTTGTTTCCAGTCTTGGGAGACAGGTCACTCTTAATCAGTAATCATCCTATAATTCCAATTTGATCATTAGGATCCATATTTACCTTTAGGGACTTGATGCTGGGTTGGGACAGGGGTTTCCATTTGGAAGGGGGATTATTTCTGATCTTAGGCCACTTAGTAAAATTACAGGAGAGGGCTCAGGAACACAGGTTCTGGGGACTCACCTTTGCAGGCTGGTTCAGTGTCATTCCAGTGGGGATCAGAGGGGTCAACACACTCAATGCACTAGGGGGACCAGGGGGTTCCAGGCATATCCTGGGAGGCAGGAGAATGTAGCCAGTGCTCCAGGACGGAACTGGGGATCCGTGGAAGTGACATTGCCATGAGCCAGAAATGGAGCAAAGCATCGATCCTCCTCAAATGCTGGAGAATAAACAGCAGTCAGGGGCCCAGCCAAAACCCTCCATGCTCTCCTTTCCCTTTCCCATCCCCCACCCTTCTGCATCTTCTTCACCCCCTCTTCATCTCCTCCAGGCAGAAACTTCATCCTGGGAGACTACAAAATTGGTCAGGGGACCTTTGACACATACTAGTAGTTTGACCATGAACACAGTCACTTAATCTCTCAGTGTCCCCAAACAACTCTCTAAGACTACAGCCAACTTGTCCATCCTCATCAATATAAGGACTTTCCATGCTAGAAATTCCCTATACCAGTGAAATCACTGCTGTGGACCAAAACAACACCCAACAATAACCTCTTGATTATTCCTGCTGATGGAAGTTCATGAATTATCGATAATCTAAAACAAATAATCCAAGAGTTATTCATAGTCATATTTGAAAGACAGCACACGATTCCCACCACCCCTCTCCCCTCTCTCCATTTAGACTCCCACCATGGGAGGACTAAGGGCTTTCAGATGTCAACTTATTTACCAACCCTCATTTTACAGATAAGAAAACTGATGCTTAGAAAGGTGAGATAACTCAGTTAATTAATGGTGCTTTGCCTTTATAATAGGGCTTTACATTCTTGGTTTAACTCAGATTAGTTTCCCTTCCCTAAACCTATACCTACTCCTGAGTGGAGACATGGACCTGCACAATGCTTCTTTCTCTGTTCCATATCTGCACCCATTTTCAGACCTTCACTGATTTTACTGTGGGCAGTACATTACTTTGTAAGGCCAGACGAGAGCATGGTGGAAGGCTTCTCATTTGCAGGAGAAAGAAGGCAAAAGATGTTTGTAAGGTAGGGGAAATAGGCTGGGGAGGGGCTGTGGGATTTGGGGACTGTAAAAAGTTCCAGTTAGACAGATTCCCTGATGCCCTTGTCAATTTTCCATTAGCATGGCCCCTTCATTCATTCTCCACTATCCCCACCACAAATGCCTGACTAGTCCAGACTGAGGAAAGAGAACAGGAGTTTGGTATGGTGAGAGTAATGGGAATGCAGAGGATTTAGGACCACATAAGAAGGGGAAAGTGGATTTATGGGTTTAGGCAACTTTTGTTTGGGTGCTCATGAAAGTTAAAGAGTGCCTTCTAAATAAATAAGAGAGCCTTCTGAATTAGTCCTGGGTTAGAGGTATTATTGGAGTCTATGAGGTTTGGGATATTAGAGTCTGAGAAATTCTATGGGGTGTGGGAAGCTCAAGGAGGGTAGAATTGGAGGGCTCCTCTAGAAGGTGGGGTGTAGGGTTGACCTTTTGAGATCCACAGGGTTTTCAGGTTTCAGGCTCCTTACAGTTAGTCCCTAATCATGCAATGAATGACAAAACAGAAATGGAGTTTGAGTCTAAAAAGGATGGCCATCTCTTGAAGGAGTAGGAGTATGGTATGCTTCAGCTTGGGGTTTCCCTTGGGGGCTTGTTACCCTCATATCGCAGGCTTAGTAGCAAGGGGTTTGGCTGGTGTCTCAGAAAGCAGTTCCACATAGAGGGATTGGGCATCGCTGATCAGTCCTCTCTCTGGGACATCATCCATGTCTGAGTCGTAGATCAGTGGGGAGAGGGGACCACCCCCAGATCGGACCACCAGTCTGGGGATGGGAGCAGGTGATCAGTGCCACCAGGCAAGAGAAGAAGCTTCTTAGCCTCCAGAGCCTCATCCCTGTTGGTCACTTCATTTTCTCCCTTTAATTCATCACTGGGGTGAGAACCTCTTCCCCTATATTCCTCTTTCCCATTGCAACCCTCCCTCCTTGGAACAAGACCCTTCTCCCCCACAGCCCTCCCCACCTCCAGGGTGAGAGCCTTCTCCTCCTGTCTCTCCTTCCACCTGTGGGGTATGAATTTTCTCCCCAAGAACCCTCCTTCCCCCATGTAGAGTGAGACCTCCTTTTAGTCAGTGAGAACTTTCTCTCCTTTCTACTGTGAGATAAGAGCTTTCTCTTCCACAGTCTCCTCACCTATCATTGTCCTCATCCAGTGAGACCCTTTCAAAGTGCAGGTGAAGTCTCCGTCCTTCAGCTGCCTCAATGACCCATCGGCAGGTAAGGTTGGGCCCTACAGCCCCTCCAGGTTCAGGGGAGACAATCCGACCAAGGGTAGCATTGTGGATGGAGCCTCCACAGGCAGCTGAAGGGAAGTAGGAATTAGAGAAGCACCTGAGCCAGAAACCCTTTTCTTCTTTTTTCTTGTTCCTCCCCAAACCCTCAAGGTGGCTTCTTTTCTTTAGGTAAGAGACTCCTCACTCCATCATATTCCTCAAAGCCCTATCTCTCTGGGCTTCTCACCTAGTCTCCCTTCCACTTGAATGTTTTTGCCCAGGTAGCAATGCTCTGGGGCATAAGAATCTTCTCTCATCCATCTCCCCTTCCTTCTCCCTAAGGCAGGGAAAGCCTTCTCCCTGCTGTCCTGGTGCTCACCAAGGCAGGAAGGAGGCTCCCCACTCCAGGCTGGTCGGGTGGCATTCAGGCAGACAAGGGTCTCTTCCCCTTGCAACAGGTAGCCTGAGTCACAGTGGAAGGTGGCAGTGCCCTCCAGGGTGCAGGTCTGTCACACTCACATCTCCATGGGGTGGCCGGGGGGGGGGGAAAGCCGCAGCTCAGGAGTAGCTAAGAGAATACAAGGAGAAACCTAGGACTGGCTGTTCCTTTCAACCTCATACAAAACACTCTTCTCTCTCCCTTCCTTATCTCTTCTGGCTTCTCTTCAATTCCTCCTGCCCACCCATTACAGTCTTACCTTGGGGTCCCTGAGTGAAGCATAAATAGTCAACGCTGCACTGGTTTTTGTTTGTTGTTTGTTTGTTTTGCAGGGCAATGAGGGTAAAATGACTTGCCCAGGGTCACACAGCTAGTGCAAGTGTATGAGGCTGATTGAACTCAGGTCCTCCTGAATCCAAGCCAGTGCTTTATCCACTGCGCCACCTAGCTGCCCTAACTCTGTACTGTTACCAAACTTCCTAGACAATTGTGAAAAACTTGAGAATGATATCAGATCACCAGATGCAAAGAAGCATAACATCAACTGAATATAGTATATAAGAGGCATCATGGAAAGATTACTGAACTGTGTGAGTCAGTACTGAGTCAAGAGACCTGAGTTCAAACTTTGGCTTCTCTATCATCTTGGTAATACATTACTTCTTGCCCCAAATCTCAGATTTCACTTCTGTAAAATGATGGGTTGGATCAGTTCATCTCTGAGATCCTTTCAACTCTAACATTCTATGTTTATAGGGACTAGGTGGCTCAATGGCTAGAGCACTGGGCCTGGAGCCAGCAAGATATGAATTTAAATATGACCTTAGACACTCACTAGCTGTGTGATCCTGGCAAGCCACTTAACCTCAGTGCCTCAGTTTCCAACTGTAATATGGGGACCTACTTCACAGTATATGTTTTGAGGACCAAATGAGATAATATTTGTAAAGGGCATTGCAAACTTTAAAGGACAACTGATGATGGTGATGGTGATATTACTAGAGAGGTGAAGAAGGTAAATTTTATGAGTAAATTGAACTAGATCTGAAATAAATGATAAGACATTGATTCACAAGGATGTGGGAGTCTAACATCAATTCTGACACCTGCATGATCATGTTGTGAGGCAGTTAACCTCTTTGCCTGATTTCCTCTTTTGAAATACCTACACAGAGGACCAAACTAGATGATGTATGTAAAACAAGGTGGCAGAGTTAACCCCTGTGGTGATTTGGTACCCAACACAGGCTCCCTGTACATATCAGTGTTTAACAAATGTCTGTTAGGTTGAATTAAATCCACAATCTCTCCAACCAGTGCTTCAGCCCACACATGGCCATGTATAGCCTTGTATGTTCTCTGATTGCTTCGTGCTATTCCTGCCATCACTCTTCTAAGGCTCTGGGAGGGGGGACAGGACCAGGTTTCCAAAAGACATCATGTACAGTAGAATGAGCACCAAACTCCCAGGTCAGACAAGATTGTCTGTGTTCCAGGTATGGCTCTACCACTAATCCTATTTCCTGAGTCTCTGGTCAAAACATCCTCTCAAAAGCACTCCTTAGTTCCACACCAAACTACAGCCTATATGCCAGTCCCAGAGTCTGGGATGGCTTCTGATCACCCTCTGATCTGAATGGCTCTTTTAACCTGTCAGATGTGTCTAGGGCTGTTCCCACATATGTTGCTGTTGTTCAGTTGTGTCTGACTCTTCATGACCTCATTTGGGATTTCTTTGGCAAAGATACTGGAGTGGTTTGCCATTTTCTTCTCCATCTCATTTGACAGATGAGGAAACTGAGGCAACCAGGATAAAGTGACTTGCCCAGAGTCATAAAGCCAGTAAGTGTCCAAGGGAAGATTTGAACTCAAGTCTTCCTGACTTCAGGCCTATTGTTCTATCCATTGCACCATTTAGCTGCCCCATTCCCACAAATACCTTCCCTCAAAGGGCCTCAAATTTAATCATCCTTGTTGCAGTAGACACCTTTGCATATATGTCCCTGTGAGTCCTTGGTGAGAATTATAGTGGCAGGGTCCCCAGGGAACTTATAGAGACTCATGACTTTGGCACAAGCTTTACTTTCCTGATCCACAAGATTTCTGAGGAATCAACATGGTTCACATTTTAAGGGGCACATCAACAGGTCAAACTGATCTTGAAGGCACCAATGACCCAAGGGATCTCATTCTCTCTTTGAGGACAATAGGAGAGAATTGTGATAAAAGCAGTAGGAACTGGGCACTAGGAAAGTGTGGTGGCTTCTCTGCTATTTATGATATACATTCATGTTTAAATATACATGGAATATGCATGAACATATATGTTGCATGGATGAGTGGGGTTTGTATGTGTGCACGTGTAACCTAAAATACATGTGTTTATATATCAGAATAGGCATGATAAGCATATTTGTATATTATTCAGACATGTGTGCACAAATGTCCTTTTTAAAGTGCCTTGCTTTTTTTTCTGGTGAGGCATTTGGGGTTAAGTGACTTGCCCAGTGTCACACAGCTAGTAAGTGTTTATGGGTCTGAGGCTGGATTTGAACTCAGGTCCTCCTGACTCCAGGCGGTGCTCTATCCACTGCACCACTTAGCTGCCCCTACAAATGTCCCTTTTTGAACCTATCCAGCCCTGACTGGTCTTTGGTGGAAGACCATGAGAGGCTTTCAGGTAGCCTAGTCAATGTGAGAAAGGCCCCCATATATCTACCCAACACCAAGTGCCCTCATCTGGGAGCTCTGAAGATTGGCTACTCAGCCCAGAGTGACTGTACCCATCCCTCCACTTCATCCATGTTCCTCCATCCTATTGCATAGTCATCTTGGAGATGTGCCTGTAGGCACTCCAAGTGGACCCTGCATGGCTATACCATCTGTCCACCTGACCACAGCCCCACTTCAGGCCCTTAATTCTTCTCACCCTGGTAGTGGATCCTGAAGCCACCACCTCGAGGAGTCCGAGGGCTCCGGAAATGCAGAAGCAGCCTATTAGTTGGACTTCGAAGGACTTGGCCCTCCCCTAGTAGGGAGGCATTGGCCAGGAGTTGGGGTGCTGGGGCTGGTGCACCACCCACAGCCAACACAAGCAGTCCCTCTTCTCGGGACAGGTTGAGAGACTGCACCTGGAAGATTAAGCAAGAAACCAGCCTAGAAGGAGGATAAGGGGTAGGCAGAAGTCCTTGATCCTGCCTAGCCCTTCCTATTCTCTCCTATCCATTTCCCCTTTTTGTAGTAGTCTACTTTTTCAAACATTAATAGAGTTATATAATGTTAGAACTGGAAGGAACCTTGGGAATATAAAGAACTGAATTTAAAAGCAGAAGACACATGTTTAAGAATTGGCTCCCCCACTCATACATCCAGCTCCAGGTAGCCTAATCAGTGGTGAGAAGAGCTCCCATATCATCTATCCAACACCATTCTGTGGTGCCCCAAGTATATTCATTCAGGAACCCTGTGATAGTAAGGAAGTCACTGAACCTCTCTGTTACTGATTTGTACAACTTCAGGTTGTTGTGAGAAAAGCATTTTGTAAACTATAAAGTACTATATACATGTGATTACTATTGTTATCTAGTCCAATCCACCCATTTTGCAGAGGAGAAACATCCAGAGAAGTGAAGTGACTTCCCCAAGGTCACACAGCCATGTATTAATAGCAGAGCCAGGACAAGAACCCAGGTTAGCATGAGTAGTATAAAGAACTCTGGAATGAGAATCAGAACTGGGTTGTAGATTCAGCTCTACTATTTATCAACAATATGACTCTGGACAAGCCACTTTCTTTTTCTGGGCAGTGGGGTCTTCATTCAAATAGTGGAAAGATTGGAGGATATGGTATCTAAGGGTTTCTGGCTCTGAAAACAACATAGTGTATGACTCCTAGGACAGTGCTCTTTGCCTCCACACCACCCTGCAGGAAAAGGAACAGGAAGGAACTCTTGAAAATGTCTAGGGGTGAGAATGAAGTCCTAAGTACCTGGATTTCAATGCCATAGCCAGGATAGACAGAGATGCTGTAAGTGCAGTCGAGGGGCCCAAGAGTGGGAGCAGCTGAACGCCCGAACTCTGGTGATTCCACATAACCTTCACCCTCTGAGACGTGTTGTTACATAAAACTAAGGAAAAACACAGGGTCACAGACTCCCCAGGACAATTCAGGCATCCTCATTTTCCCGTCCCCATATTCATCCCTCCTAATCAATCTTATGCATCTATCCTTAAATGTCATACATTCTCATCTCTCTCAGAACCTTGTTCCCATCTCTATATACATCACCACTCACCATTTGTACCCAGCATCCTCCTCTCCCATCAGTATATTACCTGGGCTTGTCACAGTGTGACTGTGGTTGTGGTGATGAGGGTAGTTTGTGGTCTCTTCCTCTCCTCCCTCAGACCCAAGAGGCGGGCCTGGAGAGGCAGGACCTGGTGGGGGTGGGGCTGTTGTTCCAGGAGGTGGGGTCAGTAACTCAGGTGGCCATAGGCCCAGCCCCCCTTGCTCCTTGGGAGTCACAGCTGTTGTTAGGGGTCCTGTCTCCTGTTCTGTGACCCAAGGTGGGGAGGGCGGGGCGAGGGTCTGGTCTTCTGTATCAGCAGCTAGTGTGGGGACCAGAAGGGATCCTGAGACATCAGGGAGGAGAGAAGGAAAGTCTAAAGTAAGGAATCTGAGGCAAGTAGCCTTGGGGACAGAAAGGGTTGTTCTAGGTGATAGGCTGGAGAATTAAAGGAGTTGGGGCCTCCATCCTTACCCAGGTCAGCCCTCCTGCACTGAGCCCAGGTTCTCCCAAAGGATTCCCCCCAGAAAGATTCAGGTCAAGGCTCAGGCTGACTAGGATAAGGACATGGCCTCAGAGAACTCCTACTTCTTAGCCTCTCCCTCCACAATAGACCCTGGGATAAAGCCTAGAATGTACTCACACTTCAAATTCTTACATTCTGCGGCCCAGCAACATTATTCCCTTAAGCCCTCCACCCCATGAGCTTCTAAACATTTGTATCTATTGACTTCCTTTCTATTATTTTTCTTTTTGTCTTCCTCCCTATCTCTGACTTTCTTTGCCCCTATGTTTTCACACTGCCCTGGCCTTTCTGAGTCTTACCAGGGATCTCCCCATCTCTGGCCCTCTCCTTAGCAGGGCTCCATGTAGCCAAGCTCAGCCAGCGCAGCTGGTGGAATTGTGGGGAGACTCACTGCTTTCCCCAGCCAGGGTCTCTCCTCCTTTAGGGGTACACCTAGGAGGGAAATGTCCCATGAGTCCCTGAGTGGGTTTGATTACCCCCTCTTTGTGCTTTTCCTATATCATTCCGTCTAATTACTCTCACAACCCTCTCAATTCTCACTCAATCTCTGCTAGCTCAAGCCCTAACCACAATCACTGTTTCTGGTACTTTTCATCCTCTGGATTAGGGAGCGGAACTTCAGTAGTGAATTCCTGCCATTCTGTTTCCTCAGCTAGTTATATATAGGGAAAGGAAACGAATGCCCTCCATGTTCTGACAGAACATGGACAGCTCCTGGATGGTAGGTACGGTATTGATTCATCCTCACGTCTCTGGCTCTGCTAGGATCAAGCTCTCTCTCTCTCTCTCTCCTATGTTGGTGTTCTGTCAGTATCTCTGGCTGCTATCTCTGTTAGCCCATCTTTCTGAGTATCTGTCTCTGTGGTGCCTGCTGTTTTCCTCTCTCTCTCTCTCTCCTCTTCTCTCTCTCTCCTCTCTCTCTCTCCTCTCTCTCTCCTCTCTCTCTCTCATCTATAAGTTCTCTATTGGGTTCTGCCTCTCTTTAGTACCTACCAACTCTCTCCAGATCTCTCTGTAGCTTCTGCTTCATCTCTATTTCTGTAGTGTCTTGATGCTCTAATTCTATGTAGCATCCACAACCTCTTTTTGGGTTTCTATCTCTATGTAGTGCCTACTATCTTCTCTACATATATACTGCTTACTGGTTCTCTCTGGGTCTGTTTTTCTAGATCTCTGGGCCTCTCTCTTTATGTAGTCAGAAGCCATATGGATCCATGTGCCTGTGTGTAGGACTGTGTGGGGAAGCTGTTTGCTATGGATCTGTCCTTGCTTAGATGTCCATCTGTCTTTAGCCATATGTGAAAGATCATGTGTGTATAGATCTTATGTATACATCCCTTTTCTCTCCTCTTTAAGTATCTCACCAGGCCTCTCTACCTCAGATCCTTGTCTTTCAGTACGGTAGGAACACCTCCCCCCACTTCTATTTCCCTGGATTTAACCCCTACCCCATCCTCGTGTCCTTTGATTCTTCCTCTCATCCAATAGCCCCAGGGACTGATTTGGGGAACTCTGAGTGCCAGTGTAAAACCCTAGATCCCCATCCCTCTCCCCTTTCCCTACTGCAGCGCCCCTCCCCCTTCCTCTACCAAGAAAGCCGAAGGCCAGACGTGCAGAGAATGGGGCTGTAGGGGGAGGGCCGCATCCCCAAGGCTTCTCTGTATAGCATACACTGAGTGCCCTGCCCCCTTCACATTTAGGGGTACAATTCCCTCATCTCTTTCATGCAATCCCATATTTTCTTACCGAAAGTCCAGGGCAGCTGAACCAGCAGCAGCAGCAGCAGCAGCGGTGGGAGCAGGAGCCCGGCTCCAGATTCCCCATGGTACCCTGATCCCCAAATACCTCCCGTACCCCAATCCCTCTCCTCCCAGGGGCTGAAGAGCTAGTCTTCTTTACTCAGCTTCTTGCCTATTCTGCTCCTGTCTACTACTGCTTCCTTTTAAGGAAGAAAATCCACCGCTCGACAGGAGGCGAAAGGCTGAGGTGGGTGTGTGTGTGTGTGAAGAATATACGGGGAAGAGACTGGGAACCGAAGATTCCTGGCTTTCTTGCCTGCTTGAATGCCTGGGTCCTCTCTCTTGCCCGGACACCTCTGTCCTCTCTGTTCCTCTGGATGTGAGGGGAGGGGGGAGAGGGAAAGGGGGCGCGGTTGCGGCTGCAGGGGGTGGGGCGCGGTGGGAGAGTGCTAAATCAGACCAGGCTCTCTGAGAGATCCGGGGACGCCTGGGTTCCACTCTTCTCCTGACGCCTGTTTTCGGCCTCGCTTAGATCCCAGATTGTTGAGGTGCAGGGTGGAGATTGGAATTGCAGCTTGGGCTGGGAGGTGGAAAGAATGAAGGGGAGGGAGGGGTATCTAAAGGGCTCTAGGAGGGTCCAATGGGAAAAGGAGAGAGGGTCGTAGGTCCTGGGGAGGGAGATGCTGGGGGGCAGCTCGAGAGCTGAGGCTGCGGAGCGAGAAGCTGAGAAAGGTGTCGGAGCCCACGTCAGATCCTGGGGCCGGCGAGGGGAGGGGCCTGGTGCGTGGGTATGTGTGTGTGTGGGGGGGGGGGGAGCCGGCGTGGGACGGAAACCAGAGGAGGGAGGGGGCTCTGTATGAAGGCGGGCACCGAGTGTGTCTTCATTCATCCCCCCCCCACACACACACACACATCCCCACGTCCCCGGAAGAGAAACAGGAAAGCCTCAATTCAGTCCACATCTCTAATTAACGGCCCCGCCTCCAAGTCACCCTCACCAGTCAGTATCATCTGGAATTTTAATCCGCCGTCTTCCCAGTTCTGGAAGCGCGCAACGCAGCTGCATTTCCTTCTGCCTGTTCCCCAAGACAACCCTCGACTCTGCACCCGGAATTATTCCCTCCTCCCTTTCTCCAACACTACGGTGTAATTTGCTTCCCACTACAGCTTTGCATCATCGGGAACTTGTTCTCTTGTCTACCCCGCCCAAGGAGAACTACACTGGCTTCCAAAACGCGGGTAGCAGGTGGGGGGAGAGGTCTTCTCTCCTCGCCCCTAGCCCAATAAAATACCCCGCTCCCCCGCTCCTGGAGGCTAACGTCTAAAAATATCTCTTCTCGATTTCCTCGAGGTGTCCTTTCTCCATGATCCTTCAAACTAGATTCATCTGAGGCGGGTCTTGACCGAAGCTCAATGCTGCCTTACCCACCCTCTTTGCCTTCTAGGATTGGCCCCGCTGTTCATAGCAACACATCCCGAGGTGGGTTTTAACGGCGCTGGGGTGCAGGCCTCTTTCAGCACCCACCGCCTCAAGGACAGCGCTCGGCCTCAGCCCCGCCCCCCCCCCCGGCTCCAGACCCGGGGGCTCCCGCTTTCAAAGCTGATTGGCTGAGCCAGCCTCCACTTCGCCTCTCGCCGGCAATCACTGCGCTCAGGGTGACGGTCCTGCGGGAAGCGGAGGCTGAGCTGAGAGGGAGGATAGTCACCTAGAGACAGACAGACAGACGTGACTCTGCCCCTAGATGCTGACTTTATTGCTCCTGCTGGTTTGTCACCGCCGCCCTCGCCCCACCCAATCTGTGGGTCTTTCCACTTCTTCCCTACCCACTGGCTCCATGCCCCGCCCCTCCCTCCCCCTTTTCGCATTGCGGGCCGGTCTGACTCCGACGCAGCCACCCCTGGGAGCCGACCTTGACACCTTGCCAAGGAGGGGAGTCCAGCTCTGCTAGAGTCTTTCCAAACCCTTCAGGGGTCGCCCTTCCCCTGCACCCAACCCCTGATACCAAAAGCTCCCCCGCCCCTCCCTTGCCTTCCCCCACTTCCCTCTGCTCTTTCCCTTCTGACGCAAGAGTATCCCTGAGATGCGGCTGACTCTAGTGTGGGGCCTGAAGTGATGGTGCGGGGGTGGGAAGGGGGAGAAGGTGACGTCAGGGTGAGTGGGAAAGGAGGGGGAGAGAGAAGAGAGAGAAGGGATAGAGCGGATGAAAGGGGAGGGGAAAAGACAGGAGATGCGAGGAGGTGGGGAGGGACAGGAGAAGAGAAGGAAGGAAGGAGAGGGTTGTGGAGGGAAGGTGGCAGCTGCTGCAGAGGATTAGGATCCATCTCAGGATCTGAGGGCTGCATGATGAGGTGGGCCAGGAACTGCTGATGGAGGAAGAGAGAAATTGAAAAGTGGAAGCAGAATCGTGGAGGCAGAAGCCCCAGAAAAAGGGGGCAAGGAAGGAGAGGTGATGGGGAATGAGGAAGACAGCATGGAGTAAGGCCTGAGGAGGTTGAACCTGAGGTGGCCAAAGGAGAGAGCTGGTAGGGCAGGGTGAGGAGGGAAACGTTTGGGGAATGCCCGGAGCCTTTTGACTAGATTCCCCACCCCATTTCCACCATGCCCCCTTGGTCCTTACCCCTGGCCTGCCCAGCCCTCACTCTGATCCTTGGGGCCCTTACTTCCCTTTTCCTCTGGTACTGTTATCGCCTGGGATCCCAGGACACCCAAATCCCTGGGGCAGGGGGTGCTAGCAGAGGGGGTGTTGGAGTTGGTAGAGGTTCTGATGCTGGAGGTCAAGGCCCAGGGGTCACCGGGGAGCCTGGTGAAGGGCCAGGGGCAGAAGGCCTTGTGAGTCGGAGGCTTCGGGCCTATGCCCAGCGTTATTCCTGGGCCGGGATGGGGCGGGTAAGGCGGGCAGCTCAGGGCAGTAGCAGTCTTAGTGGAGGCCCAGGGATCCAACGCCCAGCTCTGCTCTTTTTGCCGGACCTTCCTTCTGCCCCATTTGTGCCCCGGGATGCTCAGCGCCATGATGTGGAGCTCCTAGAGAGCAGTTTCCCTGCCATCCTTCGGGACTTTGGAACTGTGAGCTGGGATTTCTCAGGGACGTCCTCTCCACCTCGGGGATGGTCTCCTCCTTTGGCCCCTGGGTGCCATCAGTTCCTACTCTACAGGGCTGGTCGGTGCCAGCCAAATAACTGCCGACGCTGCCCAGGGGCATATCGGGCCCTGCGAGGGCTGAGAAGCTTTGTGAGTGCCAATTCTTTTGGCAATGCTGGCTTTTCTGTCCTGCTGCCTGGAGCCAGACTTGAGGGGCGCTGTGGACCCACCAATGCTCGTGTCCGCTGTCATTTGGGTAAGTACTGATCAAGGATATTTAGTCTAATGTGGGGTCTATTTAGGGAAGTGATGGGAATGTCTGAATTGGGTGGAAGGAAGGGGATCCTGATTTTATCCGGGCCTTCTCCAACAGGCCTGAAGATTCCCCCTGGCTGTGAGTTAGTCGTTGGGGGTGAGCCCCAGTGCTGGTCTGAAGGACATTGCCTGCTCGTGGATGATTCTTTCCTGCACACTGCAGCTCACAATGGTAACAGGGACACCAGAATTCTGCAAAGAAGGGATTTGGGATTCTAGGGGGTGATTGGCCAAATCTGGAACTTTAAAACAAAACAGAATGATTTTAATCCTCTGCTTCCTTTTTGTCTCCAGGCTCTGTAGAAGATGGACCTCGTGTGGTCTTCATCGTTGACCTTTGGCATCCCAATGTAGCTGGAGCTGAGCGACAAGCTCTTGATTTTGTCTTTGCACCTGACCCATGAAGGAAAATTTGATGTCCTGATATCCTGCCTAGAGAGGGCTCTAATCTCCTACCCATGAAGCACAGACACATTGGACTTAGGCAGCTTGGTGTGACATGGTTTTTCTCTCACCTCTGGTATTGCTATGGGTGTCATACATAGGTGGGGCATGCAGAAGTGAGGAGTTGGCATATCCAAGAACCGAAATACAAATTTACAATACTCTTTAAATCCTGGCAGCATCCTTCCACAACACACAAAAGAGGGACACTTAAAGCTGGTGGAAGTTAAGTAGTCTCAGATGCAGTATAATGTAATGAAAAGAACACTACACGAAGTGAGAAAACCCATTTTCTAGGCTTGCTTCTGCCACTAAGCTTTGGCTGCTGGGCAAATCATTTCACCTTCTGGGATTCAGTTGGACTAGATGAACTAAGGTTCCTTTCAACTCTACCAATAAGTGAAGCTTACCTACCCTGCATAGAAATTCCCCCACCTCCTCTCATCCATACCCAGCCTGCCAAAAGGTAAAATCTCTTCCAGGAACCAAATCTATCCTTGCAATTCAACTTTATTTCAATAATTTAATAGAAAATAAAAATAAATAATAAGAAACAAGTAGGTGGGGAGGCCAGGCTGGGAAGGCCACAAGCCACTTCAGTACCAATTTAAGAAGGGACAAGGGGCAGGAACAGGATTGTAGGTGAATTGGCTGTAAAACGTACGAGGGTAAAGGAGTAGGCTTGGAATGTAGCAGATGGTTAAGGTCATGAGAAAAAACTTTGGCACATAATACATACTAAGAAGAAGTAAAAAGATGAGTGGATCCAAAAATTTGAAACATGCACCTATGATGGATGCAAAGATAGGGGAATGTAAGAACTGGAGGTAGGAAGAAGGTAGAGTGAGGGGGAGAACATCATATTAAAGTAGTTTGGAGAGGGTGAATCTAACAAACATGACATTTTGGGAAGCATATGTGCCTTGGAATGTACCATGTCATTAATGGTCTTGGAGTAATAAGGAGGACAAAAGGGGCTAAATGTACCATACCGTAAATCTGGAATACTGAGTGAAGAGAGGAAACCCACGACTTGACCAGCAAAGCCGGGGCAGAAGTCATGGGAAGGGAGAGAATGGAAGCATTATGGTGGTGGTAACCATAAGAGGGGAGAACAAGTTCAAGGGCAGGGTGGGTGAAAGGTCAGTCCTTGAAGACAGCCTGCTGGCCATGGGGTCGTTCGTCATGAGTAATATGTCGTCTGACATGGATCCTTCGGACTCGATGCTCTCGTCCATCTTCATCTTCTCCCCGCCCAGCCCCACCTCCTCCAGCGGCACCCCCAGTGGCCTCTAGGAGAGCAGGGTCAGGCCCTCGGGGTGTCTCATAGATCAGAATGTTCAATGTTTCTTCAAAGATCCTTGCCTCTGGAAATTCTACCTGTGAGGAGGTAAATGCCAAGGCTGGCAACGGTTTGTCCCATCTCTCAACAGTTTTGATCTCATCAAAAGCAAGGGAGGGTGAGGTAGAGAGAAAGAGAGAAAGGAGGAAGGAGACTGAGGGAGAGAAGAGGAAGAAAGGGGGGGACGATGGAAGAGGAGAGAGAGAGAGAGAAAGAGAGAGACAGACAGACAGACAGACAGAAGGGAGGAAGGGAGAGGGGGAGGAGGGGGGGGAAGGGAGAGGGAAGTGAAAGAAAAGTAGAAGCCTCCACCCCCAAGCTACCCTTATTTTCAATGCAATAGTTTCCTCTTCCCCTAAGCACACAGATGCCTGTTACATTGTTTCCTTAACAGCCAAGAGTGCTCAAGTGGACCTCTCCCACCCTTAAACCCCAGGTTCATCCCTGACCTTGGTTTGCTTCTTCTCAGTGGCATACACAATGGAGGTACAGCACACTTCGGCAATCTTTCGGCCCTGTCCATAAAAAGACCAGCAGCAGATCTCATCACCCAGTACATCTTTAAGGAAGAGCAGCCGCCCATGGAAGCGCAAGGCCAGCTTGTCGAACAGCTCAATGTTCTTTAGTAGGTTGTCGTCCGACGTGCTGGAGGGTTGGAGAGGAGGGGAGCGAGGGCAGTCAGATTCCAACGCCCAAACCAACTGACTCTAGCTCAACAAACCCAAGTTAGCGTTCTGGGCATTGGGAGATAGGAACTTGGGGAATAAGGCTATGGCCTGTTAAGGAAGAGAATTGAAGGGCTGGGCCAATCTAGGACTCCCCCTCACCTGGTGTAGGAATATTTGTTGTTACTTCGATTGTGCAGCAGCTTCACCACTGGCTGAAGGGGAAGAAAGAAAGGCCAGGATAAAGGGGTCAGGCTGAGTTCAGAAAAGCCAACCCTTCCCCGACATGCTGGTGTCTCACCTTAGAGGTACTAGCCAGAAGCTGCTGCTCCTCCCGTGGAGATGTCACCATGGGGATAAGGCATAGTGGGGAAAGGCTCTCACTCTTTTGCTGGAGAAAGAGAAAGGAGCTTAGTTGCCATTGACAGGGGAGAGGAGGTGGGGAAAATGGTAATAAGAACTGGGCTTGAGAACCAAGCATGAAACCCAGCCACCTCTACTTCTCTTTTCCCTAAACTCAGAGCCAGAACTTTTCAGAGCCCCACAATTATCAGGAAACACGACAATGGAGAGGGGGCTCTGGGAAAATAAATCACAGCATGAGAAGCAACATAATGCAATGGAAAGGACACTGGGATATAATCCTGGTTCTGCCACCAGCTGTTGTATGAACTAGTGCAAGTGACTTTCCCTACCTCTCACTACACTTCCTTATCTGAAAGGAAGAAAATAATGAGCCTGACTACTCCACAGGCCTTTTTATACATGAACTTTTGAACATGCTATAAAAATACAGATGGTCTCAAAATTCGTGCCATTGTAAGTGTTCTTAAAAACAGCACTAAAAGATCCTGCATGTGATTACAGAATGGAAGACAATATGGGTATACTGGAAAATCAAGCTACTGGGAGTCAGGAGACCAGAGTTCATGTTCTGGCTCTGACATTCAATGTGTGACCAAGGGCAAACCACTTTACTTTTCAGAGCTTCAGTTTCCTCAACTCTTACACTACTTACTTCACAGGGCTTTATTCTTTGGGGGGCGGGGTAGGGGGAGGTGATGCTTTGTTACCCTTAAAAGTAAAAGTCTTATATAAATTTGAATTAATTCTTGACAGGACTGGAAAGGACATTAGAACTAGCCCCATTTATTCATTCATAAGAAACTGAGGTCCAGAGAGGTTAAAGAGCTAGCTAATGTGGACATGGAGCCAGGATGGGAACACAGTGTTCCCAAAAGAGTAGCCCACAAGCCCCTAGGCTCCCTTGTTCACATATCACTCTCTGCAGTTTATTTTCTCACATCAATTCTAACCATTCCATCTTGGCTACTGCTGCAGATAACAAAAGATAGGAAGCAAATGAGGGATGGAATCATGTGGGAGGGAACAGGCTGGAGACAAAAGAGTTTCATTCTGTGTCCCTCAAGGGGTCAACAAAAAGATACAGAGAAAAAGGTGGAAGGGCATGTGATCTCACCTGTAGAGCCAACTGGCAATCCTCAGCTAGCCCCTGCACCAAGTAGTATCGTGCCTCACCCAACAGCTCACCCAGCTCCCGAGGGCCCTCTGGAAGAGGCACTGATCCATCCCGAAGGTAGTTCAGGATTGTCCCAAAATGACGCCCACTCCTGTCAATCAGCACCCAACCTGGGAGAGGAAAGGAGGGAGGGAGAGAGGAAGGGAGAGATTTCCCCTTGTGACTGCTAATCATTTCCATGCCTAACAAATATAAATCCTTTCCCCAAAAACCTGCTGTTTCCCTGGAGGGCATTTATCATTGTCCTAAGTGTAGACAGGTAATACTTGGTAATTTTCTGTTGATTCTTCCATATTATCATCAGCTCCACAGACCTCACTTTTTTTGTTTTTGTTTTTTGTATTTTTGTGAGGCAATGAGGGTCAAGTGACTTGCTCAGGGTCACACAGCTAGTAGGTGTCAAGTGTCTGAGATCGGATTTGAACTCAGGTCCTCCTGAATCCAGGACCTGTGCTTTATCTACTGCACCACCTAGCTGCCCCCTAGACCTCACTTTTTGATGGTGGTTGGTATCTAACCTAAAAAGTTAAATATACAGGACACCCCTTCCCTGTCCAGTTACCAAAGTAACCACTGAGGTAAGCACAAATTCTTCCTACTTCAGCAAGACTTTGTGACCCAAACTCCACAGCTCTTCATATGTCCCTTCAATATGTACCCTCCTCTTTTTCCTTTGGTAAGATCAGGTACACAGCAAAACGTATCACCCTCCCCCCTTCCCAACTCCTGGGTTGCTTTAGGAACAAAGGCATAATCCTGTCCCTTGGCAGCATATAGAACAGTTGCTTTTATTCTTTATTCAATACTAATTTTCCCCTCCCCCAACAGCAAGGCTGGGGCATTCCTCCTACTCCACTCTCCACCCCCAATAAATACATCTACTTGCAGCTGTCTTCCTTTTCATTCTTGCTGGGGTCCTATTCACCCCTGCCTCCCAATGGTCCCTATACTACCCTGAGGTTGGGGCCAAACATGTCTTTAATTTTGCATTCTTGCCGGAGAGGAGAACCCTGTACGGTTGGCCATCTGTTTCTCCTGTAGTAATATTTTCCATGCCTAGCAAATATAACTCCTTCTCTCCTTCACCCCCCCCCCCCAAAAGGCTGCCCTCTACCTACTGGGCATTGTCCTAAAGGTATACCACTAATACTTGAAGAAAAGCCTAGGTAATCTTTTGTTAATGATGATTTCTCCTTACTATAATCAGCTCTAAAAGCGTCACCCTTTGACAGTGGTAACTTGCAAACCCTGAGTACCTTTCCCATTTTTCATTTCTGACAGTATTGAGGCTTGCCCCCAATCTCCATCAATCTATTCAATAGATATTTAAAGGACCAGAGATTTTTAAAGAAAGAAAATTTTGAGATCATTTTACAGATGAGGAAACTGAGATCCCAAGGGCTTAAGTTTCTCCCTCCAAGTCTCAGAGGTTAGCTGCAGGGCCTGGAATCGAACCCACTTCTTGTAATTGCTAAAGCGTTTGATTTTCCCGCTAGACCAAGCAGCTTTTTAGAGAGCACCTATTACTGGCCGGGCTGTGTGGGGCAGATACAAAGGCTGAACGAGACTCAGTCCCGGCGTGCCCCAAAGGAGCTTGCAGACTCGAAGGATGACTGCACTCAGACTAGTTCCGAGCGTCCCTGTCCTGACCCGGCCCCAAGCCCGGGTACCTTCGGAGTCTGTGAGCACTTCCATGCGGCCACTGAACATAGCTTTGAGCATGGTGTCCTGCTTGGTCAGGGTCTGCAGCGTGGTGTAGTGGAGCGAGCCCCCCACGTTCAGCTTCACATACTTGCTACTCGGACTCAGAGGCTTGAGGTCGTAGGCAGCGCCCCCAACAGCTGCCCCGGGGGTGGGGGGTGTGGGCGGCAGCGGCGGGCCCGGGGGCTCGGGACCCCCGGGGGAGGGGGCGGCCGGGGATCCCGCGCCCGTGGCCTCGGCCGACATGCTGGCCACTCCTGCCGCGTCGGCGGCAGGTGCGAAGGTAGCAGCGCAGGAGTCCGCGGCGGCAGGAGCAGCAAAACCACCCCCGCCCAGGCCCCAGGCCACCCCCTGGTCCCGACCCCAGTCCTAGCCTAGCCGCAACCTCTGACCTAGTCCTCAGACCCCGCCCCTCTCCGCGAGCCCTTCAATTCCCCACCCCGCCTCCCCCCGCCCCTACCCCCTCCCCCTCCCTCCCGCCCACCCCGCTCTCCCCCCGCCCCAACTTGGCTCTATTCAGCTCCTGGACCTCTCCGCCGCCCCATCTCGGCAGCGCTGCCCGGAAGTTAAGCGCTGACCCAATCCACGCAAACGCACTGCGACTTCCCGAGGAGGGGAGGCGGAAGAAGAAAGGGAGGCATGCGCACTGGCGGCCGGAGCGGTTTGGCTCTCGAGCGCCCCGCTGAGGGCCCTTGGCATTCCCGGCGCCCGGGGGAAAGGAGGTCGCGTCCGGGCACTCCGGAACCGTGGGGGAGGGTCTGGTTGGCTTCGCCCCTCCTTTCCTTAAGAACTGGCTGTAGCAATTCCCTGTTAAAAAACAAAGCCAACAACGTACCTCCTTGTAACCCGAGGCACGCTTTTCATTAAAAAGACAAAACAAAACTATGCAAATACATTTCTTAGCTTGTATTTTATTCAAATAAAAAATAATGCATTACATTTTATAGCAACAAATTAACACAAATCTTAAGCACAAGGGAACAGACTGAGATACTTGTTTCTTGATACAATCATTTCAAGTTTCATATTGATGACTTTTTAAGCCATCATAATATTATTCATATAAGGGTAGGCTTGTTTTGGGTGGTTTCCCAAAACTAGATGTCACTGAGATGACGGCAACTGTCGTTATAACAGCTACATCAGAAAAGCCTTATAGGAATAAGATGTTAAGAACCAGTCATTTTATAAAGTATCCTTTTGTCTCATATACAGGACCTTTACAGAACCTTTTATTCACTCATAGCCTGACATTAAAGGTTTTCAGGTTTCAAACATTTGTGGAAGTTGTACTCCAAAGTATCCAATGATTTTATCTACTTCCTGCCCCCCTTGAGTTGTTGCCCCATAATTTGGAAAACTGCAGCAAGGGAAGACGTAAGCTTTGTCCTTTATGAGTGAACCCCACCCACAACTTCCTTAGCCACAGTTCATATTGTTTCTAAATATTACGTATTTCTATAAGGCGGTCCTTCAACTGAGCTAAAGGTGATCCACAAGGATTTTTGCAGGGATGAAGGTAATGCTTGAAGAGAAAGAAAGGATTGGGGGTGGGGAGGAAGGGGGAGAGGGTATTTTTTTAAATTATGAACTTAAGTACTCTAAAGAATCTTTCCATACACACAGCAGAACACAAAAGGATTCTGTATGAAATGGTGAATCTTTTTCATACCCAACTACTTTTTTTAAGTATATAATGAATTCCACACATTATTTTTAAAACTGTCCTGTTTTTCTGAGCTTTCTTCTGAACTTCCTTCCATACTCTCTATTCTCTGCATTTTCTACATAATGTTTTTTGCTTGTTTGTTTGTTTGTTTGTTTTGGTTTTGGTTTTGGTGGGGCAATGAGGGTTAAGTGGCTTGCCCAGGGTCACACAGCTAGTAAGTGTCAAGTGTCTGAGGCTGGATTTGAACTCAGGTCCTCCTGAATCCAGGGCTGGTGCTTTATCCACTGTGCCACCTGGCTGCCCCCTACATAATGTTTTAATTGCCCTTTTTGGGGGGAGGGGGAAGCACTATTATTAATTGATCTTCCACTCTAAAGTCCATTCATTAAAAACTAAAAGAAAGAATACAAACTAGCACAGACAAGCAAAAATGAATCCACTAATTTATCATGTGCAAAAATGTATGTCTTGGGTGGCTAGGTGGCACAGTGGATAAAGCACTGGCCTTGGATTCAGGCTTTCAAATCCAGCCTAAGACACTTGACACTAGCTGTGTGTGACCCTGGGCAAGTCACTTAACCCTCATTGCCCCCCCCCCCCAAAAGTATGTCTTTCTGTACCTTGTATCCATCACTTCTCTATCAGGAAATGGGTAACATGTTTCATCATAGGTCCTCTGGACCCACGATTGGTCATTGCATTGATCAGAGTTCTTAAGTCTTTCCACTGTCCTCTTATAAACTGTTCTGGTTCTGCTCACTTCATACTGCATCAGTTTATTTTACCCAGAATTCTCTGAATAATCACTTTCATAATTTCTTATGGTGCAATAACATTCCGTTACATTCATATGCCACACCTTGTTTATTTATTCTCTAAGAGTCTGAGTCAATCTGAGGCACTCCCTTAGATTCTCATCTTTTTTCTTTTTCTTCCCCCTCCCCCTCTTTCAGGATCCAGAAGTTTGCCCTACTTGCTCCTGGTATTATACTTCATCTTAACTCCCCTTCTATTTGGCAATGGGGAAATTGAAACCCCAAGAGGTTAAGTGATCTGTCCAAGGTCACATAACTCTTAAATTCTCAGTGCTCTTACATTCTGTATCAATTTATTCAGTAAAACTCCCATTGAGAATTTGCTAAATACACAACTCTGTCTAAAGCACTAGGGTAAAACACTTCTATTAAGTTATTGCCTTATCTAATCTTTGTATCTCCCACAGAGCTTAGTCCAGTGCTGGGACAGCTAGGTAGCACAGTGGATAGAGCAGTGGTCCTGAAGTCAGGAGGATCTCTAGTTCAAATCTCATTTCAGACACTAGTTGTGTGACTTGGGCAAGTCATTTAACCCCAATTGTCTTAAAAGCATCCAGAGTCATCTCCAGTCATCTTCATATATATCTCGTCACTAGGCCTAGATGGCTCTGGAGGAGTGTCCTCCCTTAAATCTGATTCACTGCGAGTGGTGACATCACCCCAATGTTGTGGTCCTCTTAGAGAATGAAGGACAAATAACAACAACAGCACTGTGCCATGCACACAGAAAGCACTTAATAAGGTAAGATGCATGATATCAAGATACAGTGTGGTATGATAGAAAGGGTGTTAGATTTTGGCCCAAATCCCAGCTCCTAAATTTCCTGGTTGTGTGACCGTTGACAAGTCATTTAACTTCTCTGAACCTAAGTTTCCTCATTTATAAATTAGTGACAATATTTACACTGTTGGCCATTTACTTCACAACATGAGGATAACGATGCACAAACTTTAAAGTATTATTTAGATATGAACTAGAATGAATGAATGAATGAAAAACTCAATCCCTCTCCTTGTGAAGCTTGAAAGTCAGGTAGTAAGGTTTAAGACACACACCTGAATTATAGTAGAAGGCATAATGTGATAGGTGCTAGGAAAAAAGGTACAAGCAATTTTTCATGCGTAATTGGGAAGAAAGGGGAAGAAGGCCAGGAGCCAAAGGAGATAGCAAGATGCTCAAGTAAGCATGTTCAATTTGGAGTTAGAGGATCTGAGTTCAGATCCTTACTCTGCTACTAAATACCTTTGTGGTGTTGTGAACATCGTTTAATCACTCTGAGCCTCAGTTTACTTAACTGTAAAATGAGGAAAATTGAACTAGATGACCTTGAAGATACTTTCCATCTCTAAATCTATATTCCTATCATAAAAAAAATCATGCAAGTTTCCATATCTTTCCATGGTTGTAGTTCCCTAAGCTGAGCTCCAGAATAGAATGTATCATCAAAACCTATAGCTTTGTTTGAGGCTTAGCTCAGGTACTACCTCCCCCAGGAAGCCTTCTATGATCACACCAGTTGTTGTGTTCTCTCCCATCAAATCTAACACCCTACCTACTGAAGCAGCCTCCAGCTGCTCAGCATTGCCTGTCTTACCTTCCACTTTTCTGGATCTTAGACACTCAAGGGAGTTGAAAGTGTAGAGTTGGAATAGTGAGGTGGGAAGCAGGGGACTGTCTGCCAGCAATGCATAAACAGGGTACTTGTCAGAGGCTGCAAGTTGGTCATATACAGGCATGATTTTTAAAAAATAGTCACACAGACTTTGGTCTCTTTCTGGCTTGTGGTGTGCATTGATCTAATGATTAGAAAAGATGTGACTTTTAGGTCTTTTGCCCAAAGAAATCATGGAAGGGGGAAAGGGACCCACATGTACAAAAATATTTATAGCTGCTCTTTATGTGGTAGCAAGGAATTGGAAGTTGAGGGGGTGCTCATCAATTGGGGAATGACTGGACAAGCTGTGGTATATGAATACAATGGAATACTATTGTGCTGTAAGAAATGATGAGCAGGAAGAGTTCAGAGAAACCTGGAGGGTCTTACGTGAGCTGATGATGAGTGAGATGAGCAGAACCAGAAGAACATTGTACACAGTATCATCAACATTGAGTGTTGACCTACTGTGATGGACTATATTCTTCTCACCAATGCAATGGTACAGAAGAGTTCCAGGGAACTCATGATAGAAGAGGATCTCCAAATCCAAGAAAAAAAAAAGAAAGAAAGAACTGTGGAGTATAGATGCTGATTGAACCATATTATTTCTTTTGTTTTGGGTGCTGTTTTTTTTTTTCTATTTTGAGGTTTTGCATCACTGCTCTGATTCTTTCTCTTGTAACAGGATTAATGCAGAAATAGGATTAATGTTATTATGTGTATATACATATGTGTGTATATCTATATATATATATCTATTTGTATATGTATAAAGATATATAGATATAACCTATATCAGATTACCTGCTGTCTAGGGGAGGGGGGGAGGGAGGGGAGGGAGGGAGAAAAATCTGAAATTGTAAAGCATGTATAAACAAAAGTTGAGAACTATCTTTACATGTAACGGAAAAAATAAAATACCTCATACATTAAAAAAGAAAGAAAGAAAGAAAAAAAGAAAAGATGTGAAAAGGGGTAAGGAGTCCATTTTCCCCCTACCCCTTGAAGTATGCACAGATATTTACTGCTTCCTTCAGTCATATGTGACTGAGCACAGTAGACATAAAAAGGGGATAATATTTTGTGTCTCTTTCTCACTTTCTAATACCAGACTTTCACAGGGTTGGTACCATAAACCCCAAAATATGTCTGTCCTTACACTCCTTCTCTATGGCGTCCCTTTCTGGACCATGGTAAGGTGCCATATTCCTCATTAAGGTTTGCATTCTGTAATGTGGCACCCTTTGCTGCCATTATTTCATAGTAGAGAAGGACTTTCTTCTCTATCTCTCACTGATATCATATCTTACTGACATCACATTTATGCACACTCTAAAGGGGGGGAAAGAAGGAAGGAAGGAAGGAAGGAAGGAAGGAAGGAAGGAAGGAAGGAAGGAAGGAAGGAAGGAAGGAAGGAAGGAAGGAAAGAAGGAAGGAAGGAAGGAAAGAAGGACCCATTACAAGTAGAGAATACCAGATAGGTACCTCAGGATAGTTTCCCTGAGCATGGAAGTCAAGAGTGTGAGGTGAGGGGAGTGGAAACTGAATGTCCACTGCATTCCAGTTCATAACCAACTGGAGGGCTCCTCAGTCATACATAGTCAGAAGGAATCAGGCAAAAAACACCTGCACATGCTCAAGGTTCCCTGCTATACTTCAGGAGCAGGCAGAGAATCACTGTGCATATGCTAAGGGGGAGGGGAGAAAGGAAAAGCTCATTATGAGGAGGCTATACCACAAGGGTACCTCAGTGGAGTTTTCCTGAGGCTAAGGTGCTACACCCTATATTCAGCTAGTTGGCAACCAGCAGGTAAGTTGTAGCCCCCTTAGGAACAACACCATGAGTTGAAGTCTGTGGTCACCACCAGATGGATGAGCTAGCATGTGGTAAGCTTTGTGTTTTCCACCTCTACTATGATCTCAGAGGTCAAGAATGCTTGGTAGCACTTGGTAGCAACAAAAGGTTTTTGTAAGAATTTCTCCCTATGGTGAAAGACAAGGTAGGATACAGAAGGTAGGGTGGGAGAACTAGAGCTTCGGATTCTATCACTAGAAGTGTCTACTCAAGGCCTTTTGGTTCTTAGCATGGTAATATTGAGTGATATTCCTAAAACACAAGACTACTCAATAAAAGTCTGGTGGTTCCCAGTTATTTCTGGAATCAAATATAAACTCCTCTTCTTAGTCTTTAAAACTCTTTACAGTTGGGCAGCTAGGTGGCGCAGTGGATAGAGCACCAGCCCTGGAGTCAGGTGGACCTGAGTTCAAATGCGGCCTTAGACACTTGACACTTACTAGCTGTGTGACCCTAGGCAAGTCACTTAACCCCAATTGCCTCACCAAAACAAAACAAAACAAAACAAACATTTACTCTACAATCCATTCATATTGCCATTCTTGCTGTTTCCCATATACCGTACTTCATGTCATGTCTTCATGCCTTTCCACTGACAGTCCTCCATGCCTGGAATGTTCTCCTTCCTCATCCCTACTTCTCAAAATCCTTGGTTTCCTTTAAGGCTCCACTCAAATGCCTTTGCTTGGATCCTCCAGCTTCTAGCATCTTCTCCAAGATTACTTCAGGTTCCTCCTTTGTAAAATAGAAGTAAATATACTTGCACTAACCTATTTCATAGTGTTCTTGTGATGATCAAAACCATCAAATGGCTTTGTAAACCTTAAGTGAAATATAAATAAATGTAAATCATTGTATCTGCTTTGTATGAGTTTCATGTATACATACATATATGTGTATATATGCATATATAAAAACACAAGAGAAATACCATCTTCTCCACAAAGCTATCCCTGACTTTGCCCCAGCCAGAATCAGTGTGTATCTACATATGCATGAATATAGATATTCATATGTATATACGTATGTGTATATAGGCATTTTAAGGGATGAGTAGGGTTTTGATGGGGAGATCAGCTGGGGGCAAGGTAAGGAACAATATAATCAAAGATGGGAGAAAGAAGATGGTATAAAGAAACATTCTAGTATCATTCTGTGGCTTAACAGGCAAACATCCATGTCACTGAAAGCTAACTTCTTAGTATGTAGTGCCAGAAATTTTTAAATGCTATAACTATTCTTGCTTGAATCAGCCAAGTCATGGTGTAGGAGCCTAGAGCTTCATAGGATGACATTTGCCTGGCTGCCTGCTGCATTTTCTATTTTATGAATGAGGTCAAAATTCCACTTCATAGAAAAAGATATGCAGGAATGGCCCAATAGGCATCCCTCTTTCCCTAATCCTAGCTTGTAGCTATGGTGATGGTGACCAGAACCATACAGTGAAAAGTTCATTAACAAGTCCTCTGGGAACCAAGCCTCTTTTGAATCTTCCTGATGTAGTAAATAGAGCATTGCATTTGGAGGGAGGAGAGCTAGGACTCCACTGCTCAAGCTTGTGATCTTGAATGTTACTTAACATCTCTGAGTCTCAGTTTCCTCCTTTGTAAAATAGAAATAAAAAGACCTGCACCTATTTCACAGTGTTCTTGTCATGATCAAACAAGGCAAGCATCATCAAATAGCTTTGTTTTTTGTTTTTTGTTTTTTGTTTTTTTTAGTGAGGCAATGGGGGTTAAGTGACTTGCCCAGGGTCACACAGCTAGTAAGTGTCAAGTGTCTGAGGCCGGATTTGAACTCAGGTACTCCTGAATCCAGGGCCGGCGCTTTATCCACTGCGCCACCTAGCCACCCCCCATCAAATAGCTTTGTATACCTTAATATATAAGTATATTATACATGTATGCGTGTCTCTCTATATATAGAGTATGTGTGTATGTTTGTGTGTGTGTGTGTGTGTATAATGTAATCTGGTCTTATTCTATCCATTTCTATTTCAATGTGAAAAGAATTAGAGAACCAATCTCCTCAGATCTGGTCAATGGTCTTGGGAATGGTTGAGGAAGGAGCACCAGTGGTAATTTCATTCATGCAATCCCCTTGTGGGTGGGTCTGAATGAGAAGTGGATTACACTTCTAGGGCCTCCTATGGCTGGGCCAGTTAGGAGTAGAGGGAGATGCAATTCAGACTTCAGCAATGTGAGTTTATATAATAAGAAGGGGACAATCCCAGAGTAGGTTCAAGCATCCATAGAGAAGCCAAGAAGCCCCAGAACTTAGAGCAATCAAATGAGGGATCGAATATATATCCTGGGAAATGTCTTCATGCCTTCTGAATTAGTTGTAGTTCTGCTAGAACCCTTATTTCTGACAACTACATCCTTATTATTAACAGGGATAGGGACTAGACATAAAATTCCATAGATCTAGGGAGTTCAAGGGTTAGGAAGCTCTTTCCCCAAATCCAGGTTGGCATTTTCTTTACAACTTAGTGTCTTAAAGAGTTGTCCAGAACACTAAAAGGTTAAGTGTCAAGAATCACACAAGCTAGTATATGTCAGAGGTGGGCTTTGAATTCAGATCTTATTGACTTCTCTATTCATTCTGCCCCACTATTTCAGGCATTAGAATCATAGGACATGTGTCATCTCTTTCTACTAGACTATAAGCTTAAGGAGGCAGAGACTGTTTTATCTAAACTTTGTAGCTCCCATATTCCGTAGCATGTCATTTCAATTCAATAAACATTCACTAATGACTTAGGGTTGGGGGAACTACAAAATTTGGACCTGACTTGGTTTTTTCTTTTATGAAGCTTACACTCAGAGCTGAAACTAGGGGGTAGTGATAAGTGTGGGCCTAGAGTCTAGCTTAGTGATGGAGGTTTATTGTTTTATTTTGTTTGGGGTTTTTTTGGGGTTTTTTTGAGAATGAGTCCTCTTATTTCACTTAGGATGGAAGTGTAGGGGCCACTCACCCACAACTCAGTCTCAATATTGATCAGCACCAAAGCTTTAACCTGCTCCCTTTTCCCCAACTGGAGCAGTTGGCTCCTCTTCAGACAGTCTGCCAGCCCTCCCCTCATTGGTTCTCACCATATTGGTGCATGACCAGGCCCAGCCTAGGGCTGAAATTTTAGAAAATGTAGAAAGCACTCTCCTGGGGACATTTCTAACCTGCTTGGCCTGCCTCTTTAGTGGCATTTACAGCTTCATTCAGAGGGTGTTTCGTCTCCTTTTGGCTTCTTAGAGATCTTATAGTTTGCTAGGGAAAACTTCCTGTTCCTAGCAGCTAGACCCTAGGTAAGCCTCCCTCTGCCTCACAGTTGCTCCTTGTCCCAGGTACAGAAATTGCTAGCAAAAGCTCTGCTTATAATCTGGTAGGTGGATAAGACGCCTACATAGATGATGATTATTATAATATATCATCTTATGTAAGGTAAAGCCAGATCTAGCATTCAAATCTTCTGAATATGGTGAAATTTTCCACAGCATCCTCCTCCTAGGATCATAGAATATAGAGCTAGAGCTAAAAGGGACTTCAGATATCTGTCTCGATGTAATAAAATGTCTTCTTTTTCTGTATGCAAAGGAATTGAATTTTGAAGTAGCAACATGTGCAAATCAGGGGTAGCCACAGGTTAGCACAAGAAGCTAGTTGTAAGCAATAAAAAGGATTCTTCCAGCCTGCCCCTTTCCATGGGGCAGAAAGGAGACAGTTAACAGCCTACAACTTCAGGCACTGATACCATCATTCTATAGAAAATGCCACCCTCTATCAATGACAAACAATACACTCCTTTGTTTTCTATAGTCACTCAGCCTGCTTGAGCTTACCCTACCAACATGTGTCCTCAGCCAAAACTGGGGTCTTCCAGAGAGCATCAGTTATTTGAAATAACCTCCACCTTCCCTTATCAAACGTTTTATCTCCTTCTTCTTCAATGCATATCTCATAGTCCACCTTCTCCACGAATCAAATTGTAGAGTCATATCCAGAACATGATTGTGCTTTGAATAGTTTCTTCTGTTCCACATGGCATACATGTGAAGCTGCTCATAACAAAATACCCTCAACCACATCTCCTTTCTCCTACTTAAAGTTAGTTTTGGGTCCCTCCTTGTGGAACATTCTCCAATATCACCAATAAACCTTTCCCCACTGTAGCTGCTAACCTGGCCTGTGAGGAGTTATCCAGGTTTTCTGGGGGTAAATTCCCAGGGATAGAGAAGTGATTGGGCTCTCCTGCCCCTCCCTCAATATGGAGCAGCTAATGTTCTCTAAATAAATCTGTTATAAACATAAACCCATAACCATTTAAAAATGAGAGTAAAACCTAACAATCAATTCACCCATATTCTGATGAGATTTATGATAGCTAAGAATAAAGTACAGATGACTGGATCTTGAGTGAATAATATTGGAATGCTTGAATAGACATAGAAATAGAAATGCTGCCCATGGACCCCTCAAATATTTTCAGATCAATGACATATTCCTCCAGGCTTAAAGAGTTTCTTCTGGCTCTCTGCCTTCTCCACACAGATGCAAATACCAGTACGGTATCTAAGCATTTGACTGATCTTGAGTTTTCAGCAACAATGCAATCTGATGCTGGATTTCTCTTGCTTATATAGGGAAAAGGCCCCATTTCTGACATCAGTCCTCATTAATGACACCCCACTCTCTTCAAGTATTATGGAAGATCTATCAAGTCAAGACAACAAGTATTTATTAAGTGCCTACTTTGTGCCAAACACTGTGCCTGGGAATATAAATAAAGGTAAAAACCAGTCCTGTTTTCAAAGATCTTACAGTCTAATGGGGAAAAGTCTAATCTGAAGATTTTTTGAGCTCTACTTGGTCAGAGCATACAAATCTAACCTGTGGACAGTCCTTTCCATACTCACAATTGGTCTCTGACCCTGGGTAGTCTCAAATGTAGACTTGTCTAAGACAGTGATGAGAACCCATAATATATTGGTTCCCATAATTAACCCAAGGATAGCATATGGTTGGTAGCATTAAGAGGGGGCAGTTGTCTTAGGAAGGGATATGTGCTCTGCTTTGATACTCATAAATATCCTAAGAATTACCTTAACTGAAATTACTATCTTCCTAGAACAGGGAAGCTTTTTGTAAAAGTTAAACGAAAAAAAAAAGTTATTTCACTTCTGACAAGCAAATTTATGAGGCGACAAGTGACTACACTTCAAAAAAACATTAACATATAAGAAAAAAGGATTACAATAAACCATATTTAATACGAGAGTTTCTTCTACTTAAGATGAGTCTCCCAAAATGGGGCTTGCCCTTGCAGGTGGTTGGCAAAGTGGAAAGAATACTATACCTGGAGTCAGGAAGACCTGAGTTCAAATCCAGCCTCAGAAATATAACTAGTTACGTGATCACTGGCATGTCACTTAACCATGGCTGAAAACATCAAGCATGGGAGCAAGCATACAGCCTTGTTTCACTCCATTAATGACTGGGAAAGCACAAGAGCATCATCCATTATCCAGAACCCAGGCAAGCATGCATGGTGAAATTGACGTACAATACTGATAATTTTCTCCCTCCATAATTCTCTCCTGGCATAATTTTCCACAAGCCCTCACAACTAACATCAAAGGCCTTGGTCAGATCTACAAACATTGTGACCTACCTTAGGGTTCAAGAGGCTACTGATGTAAAACAAAAAAACAAAAAAAGCAAACCAAACAAACAAAAAAGATGCTACTGATGTGTGAATCTTTAGAAGTGAAGCTAAATGGGGGCAGCTAGGTGGCACAGTGGATAAAGCACCAGCCCTGGATTCAGGAGGCCCTGAGTTCAAATTTGGACTCAGACTCTTGACACTTAACTAGCTGTGTGACCCTGGGCAAGTCACTTAACCCTCATTGCCCTGCAAAAAAAAGGGGGGGGCAGCTAGGTGGCACAGTGGATAGAGCACCAGCCCTGGAGTCAGGAGTACCTGAGTTCAAATCTGGCCTCAGACATTTGACACTTATTAGCTGTGTGACCCTGGGCAAGTCACTTAATCCCAATTGCCTTAACCAAAAAAAAAAAAGTGAAGCTAAGTGATGGATCAAGCCTTTATGATTATAAGTCATTATTGTATTATTGTTGTAATTGTATTATAACTCATTATTGTATAACTTATTGTATTATTATAACATATAATAGCATTTATAGAATGCTTTAAGGTTTGCAAAGCACTTTACAAATGTTATCTCATTTTATCCTCACAACAACCCTGGAAAGTCGGTGCTATTATTTTACAGATGAGTAAACTGAAGCAGACAGAGGGTTAAGCAAGTACAAACACATTATCAAGGTTAGCTACCGGACTGCTGATAAATTATTTAACTTGAATAAGCTACAAGCCAAGACTAAAGTGGAGCAATTTTCTGCCCCTTTGCTACTTTTTGGGACCACTGATTACAGCAGATAGAGAAGTTTTGAATACCCTGGTAAGTTCATTTACTTTGGCAGTATACTTTCCAGAGATGAACACATTGATAATGAGGTTGACACATGCATTGCCAGAGCTAGCTCAGTGTTTCTGAAGGGAGAGAATGGGAGAGAAGAAGTATTAGACTGACTACTAAACCGAAGATCTACAGAACCATTGTGCTGACCTCATTGTTGTATGCCTATGAAACCTGGACAGTCTACCAGTGCCATGCCAGGAAACTGAACTACTTCCATTTGAACTGTCTTAGAAAGATTCTGAAAATCACTTAGCAGCATAAGATAACACACACTGAGGTTCCTTTTTGAACTAAACTGCCAAGTATTTAAACATTAATGCAGAGAGTGCAACTCCAATGGGCTGGCCATGTTGTTCGAATGCCAAACATATGCTTGCTTAAAAGACTATTCTATGGAGAGTTCACACAGGGCAAGCATTCACATGGTGGTCAGAAAAAGTGATACAAGTATACCTTCAAGGTGTCTTTTAAGAACTTTGGAATTGGAGGGGGGGTAGGTAGGTGGCTCAGTGGATAAAGCACTGGCCCCGGATTCAGGAGGACCTGAGTTCAAATCTGACCTCAGACACTTGACACTTACTAGCTGTGTGACCCTGGGCAAGTCACTTAACCCTCATTGCCCCACAAAAAACACAAAACAAAACAAAACAAAACAAAAAAACCCAAACAAACAAAAAAAGAACCTTGGAATTGATGACATGACATGGGAGACACCAGCACAGGATCACCCAGCATTGGTGTGCCCTCATCAGAGAAGGTGCTGTGCTCTATGAGCAAAGCAGAATTGAAGTGGCTCAAAAGAAATGTGAGATGAGCAAATTGAGAGAATCCATCACAAATGTTCACATGGACTATTTGTGTACAGCTTGTGGCAGAGCATTCCAAGCTCATATTGGCCTGATCAGCCACAGTTAGACACACTCTATATGTATATATGTATATAACAACTCTAACATAGTGATGTCATTTTGGTCCTCTTCAAGAATGAAGAACAACAGCCAACCAGGTTATAGCAATGCACTGACTGATGAAAAGAAAGGTCACCCAGGATGGGGCCAGGGACAGCACTAAGCAAAAGAATGATGTGACATTTGCCTTCAGTATCTTTTTATTTCTCTGTGCCTCTGATTACCTCCCTACTTTACTGTTCCACCTGGAGCCCAGAGCCTATAATGCTGCCCATCAACACATCCACAAAATCAATATATTCAATTGACTCATCTACCTGAGGGAGCATGGCATAGATAGAGGAAAGAGGATTAGATCTGAAGTTAGTAGACCTGAGTTCCATTCCCAGGTCTACCACATGCTAGCAAGGTGGCCTCAGACATCATATTTCCTTCTTTGTAAAACAGCAATAGTAACATTTTCATTGTCTATCTCACAGAGTTATAGTGAGACTCAAGTGAAATAAAATATTAGAAATGTTTTAAAATCCAAACTATTACACTTGTCTAAGGGCCCACATAATGCCCATATGCCCCTGGACAGACTATTTGGGGTTTGAGGCACATTTTTTGTCAGCCTCCATTTAAAGCCATAGCTTATGAACCCCCAGCAATGTGTTTTCTTTGGTACCTATCAGAAGGCACATAAGTTCAAAGCAAAAGACATTTAATTAAACAATATAGCAAAATAAGTTATTAGAAAATTGTTCTACCTCCCTCCTGACCCAACACACAAAGATACATTATTCCATAGATATCTACATTGGTGGTGAGAAGTTGTACTCAAGTAGCTAGATGGCAAAGTATACTTGGAGTCAGGAAGACCTGAGTTCAAAGCCTGCCTCAGGCACCTTCTAGCTCTGTGACTGTGCAAATTATATAACAGCTCTCAGCCTCAGTATTCTCATCTTTAAAATGGGTTTTATTGAAGATCAAATGAGATATCATACATAAGGTGTTCTGTAAACCTTACAGAAATATATAAATGCTAGCTATATGTAGCTAGGGCAGCTCAGGTTCCTTTGGCTACATGACTGTATCACTTTATTGAATAATGACATTGAGCTGCAGGTTGCTTTGCTATTTGGTGCTGCTGTCTACTGGTTCTCATCTGACCATACCTATCTCTTAGTCTGATAAATTATGGTTATTCTGCCTTTTACTATTCCTTTAAGGTATATGTATGTGTGTATGTACATACATATGCATGTACACAAATACACACATACATATATACATATACAAGGGTGGGGGAAGGCTATCTCAGATCTTTTAGCATGTGGCCTCAGGCTATTTTGTAATTTTGATATCTGAACCCTAAAGCCAACACTAACCAGCAGAAAACCTAAAACTCAGATTAAATCTTTTGAATACCTTTGCCCAGGGGTGTGAAAGTAAATGTTTAACATAACAAGGAGCTGAGGGGTGGAATTGTGCCCTGGACACACTTTCAAAGTTTAATATGCCTCATTAACATTTTTTCTGCCACTTTCTTAAGTCAAGACAATCAACAAAACTTTGACATGTAAAAGCTAACACCAAAGATTTAACAATTGGCTCTCAGGAGTGGCCTCAAGCTGACTCCAGCATATTCCAGGCTTCCCCCATACCTAAAAGGTCTCTACCTAAGATGCCACTCCCAGAGATCAACTCATTATTAGATTTAGGGTATGAAAATGTCTTTCAACTCTGTTCTGTTCCAGTCCTGACAGTCATCTATGTGAATCACCCTAGGGAGCAACATTGAGGGCTGGGTAGAGCTAGGAACCTTTGTCCTACTTCCTACCCAATAAGAAAGTAGTTTCTTTGCCCTTCCTACATATATGTCAGTGAAAGCTATTATTATTATAGCTCTACTTAAAGTCCATACCTCATCATGAGAGTGAAGGTGGCCTTTTTATGTTAGAGACTATACTGGGCCAGGGTAAATGCTTGCTGGCCCATTTCATAGGTGAAAGACATCTTAATATATGAAAAGCTGAACAAAAGGCCCTGAGGTCATGTTAAGCTATTCACTGTGCCTAATAGCATACTTTAGAATCTGGAGACCAAAAATAGGAGAATTCAGAATTAAATCAGAAATTCAGGTCATAAACAAAATGTGGCTCCTCTGTTTTTTTGTATGAACTCATGATTACTTGTACAGTGATAGCTCCTAAGAAGTCCGACCAAGAACATGAAGAACAGGCTTCAAACTCTATGAGAATGGGCCCCAACTCTGACTCATGGTGAATCAGATTCTTTTCTCATTTCCTTTCTCCTTCCCTTGCCTCCTTCATCAATACTCAAAGATCCCAAAGTGTGGACATAGAAGTGGAGGTGACAGATAAACAAATCAGAGATGGAACATTTCTTGTACAAAAGGGAAAAGCTGGGAAGCCATCTTATTCTGCATATAGAGTTGGGGGACCACAGAATCTTTCTTATTTCCAGTTGTCCATAGGCCTTGATCACCTACCTGTACAGCATATCTTTTAATTAATCTCACGTGGTAACAAGACTTTTTGGTGGGTTTTCTCCTTTTGCCTCCCTAGTGTAGCTGTAGATAGACTAGAAAATCATGCATTTGCATAGACCAAATGTGGCTGCGAAATGTGGGACTTGAATTGGTTAAGAGAAACTAACTTCATTTTTAAATTCCTAGGACTCACAGAAATAATTCTCATTCAAATTGCTGCAGTGAGTGGCCCTGATTTAATTGGACTCTGGAGTGGGATTCCTTTAGTGAGACTAATTCCCTTAGAATCTCGTTGGCTACACCAGTGGTGCACAAATTCTGGCTAGTTCAGCCAAGCTGGAAAGGTTTCAAGAATGAGCTCAGTGATTGATAGACTGTGTGTCTATGGTCTATGATGCAACCTAGCTAATTTAAGAGAAGCTTATCACCAGAGGGGTAGGCCACAGCAACTCATGCACATGGTCTACTTAGGGGTTGTAACCTGCCTCATTAGGGAATATCCACACATTTTAAAATTATGGAAATCTCTGAAGCATTAGCATAGTAACAATATAAAGTCTTTATCTAGATCAAAGTAAAGTGGCCAAGCATGGTTTTCATTTCAAAGATATGACAAAAACAAATATTCAAACATCACCCCACCCCACCCCACCAACAACTGGGGAGTATAATCCTCCCTAGACTACTTCAGTCTCTGGGAAGGAGAGGGAGATCAGGTTGATAGCTTAACTCAGTTCCTATCTGGCATAATCCCACCAAATTTCAAGTCCCAAGTTCCCCTGGCCTTGCTTCCCAGTGCTGGTTTCTATGCTGGGCAGGAAGTAATATATCTGACCTGAAATCCTGGCTCCAAGGTTGCCATGGCTCAGACACTCATGTTCATGTTTACCACCATCTGCACTTAAAACTGAAAAGGACAAATACAACCAACCAAAACCCCAAACCTGATTCTTGGGACCACAAGACCTAAAGTGGGGTAAAGATGGGTGGTCTCCCCCCATACATACCCAACTTTGTGCATGGTGCCCATGCTGTGAGGGGGCAAGACCTTTACCCTCTGGACACAACATTGTTCCAGTCTGTTAGTTTTGTTTTAAATAAGTTTTTATTGATATTTTCTGTTTCTTATATTACCATAGTTATGACAAGTATCCCTTTTCCACCCCCTCCCAGAGAGGAATCTTATATGACAATATCAGATATATTATATATATATATATAATAATAAGTATTTATACATATATAATATATCTGATATAGGGAGGGGGGAAAGTCAGCATATCTGATTGATACATTGAAAAAATCTGAAAACATGTGCAATCTGTAACAGCTGTGGACCTCCCACCTTCATGAAGGAGCAGGCTGGGAATGTCCTCTCATATCTCTTCATTTGAGTCCTGCTTGATCTTTATAAGTTTGTTATATTCTCTTTTTATTTTTTTTTAGTGTGTAGTTCTTGCCATTTGCATTGTTGTAATCACTAGTTTTCTTGATTCTGCTTACTTTGCTCTGCGTCTGTTCATACAGATTTTTCCATGCTTCTGTATATCACCACACACATTTCTTTTTTTTGGGGGGGGTGAGGCAATTGAAGTTAAGTGACTTGTTCAAGGTCACACAGCTAGTAAGCATCAAGTATCTGAGGCCAAATTTGAACTCAGGTCCTCCTGAATCCAGGGCCAGTACTCTGTCCAGTGTGCCACCTAGCTGCCCCCACACACATTTCTTATAGCACAATAGCATTCCATTACATTCAGATACCACTGTTTGTTTAGTCCTTCTCCAATCAATGGGCATTTACTTTGTTTCCCAGTCTGTTAGTTTTAAAGACATCACCTGTTCCCATGGGATGGAAAGAGACTGCTCCCACCTATGTGGTAGGGAATTCAAGATGTCTTCCCCTAAAGTAGATCCCTGCCACCTGCCACTTGGGTGTCTCTATCTTGATGATCAGGGCATGTACAAAGCACTGGAAACTAAGGGGGTGCCCATCTACTAGAGAATAAACAAAATATGATTTACAAATGAAATGCCAGAGGAAATGGATAGTTTCAAGGAAAAGTGGGAAAACTTCTATGAACTGATAGAGTGAATTGAGAACTAGGAGAAGACTTTATACAATGACATTATAGGGGGAAAACAGGGGAGGGGACAGTCAGAAGTAAAACACTTGAAGAGGAATAGTTTAAAAGAAGATAGAAAATAGAGTAAATATCATGGGAAGGGAATAGGAGGGAGGGAAATAGTTATGATGATTGAATATAATGGCAAAACATATGGTACCTACTTTGCTGGGCTAATGTGAAGAAAATTCTTTGTCAGGTTTAAGGTACTTTATTTAGGTTATGATGAACAGGATACTATCAGAAAAACCTGGAAAGACCTACATGAACTGAAGCAGAGTGAAATGTACTGTATACAAAATAACAGCAATAGTGTAAGATGATCTGCTGGGAAACATGTGGTTATTTTCAGCAAGGCAATGATCCAATATAACCCTGAAGGACTTATGAAAATGGCAACCCATCTACAGAGAAAGAAGCGATAGTATCTGAAAATAGATGGAAACACTTTTTTTTTTTTTGGTGAGGCAATTGGGATTGAGTGACTTGCCCAGGGTCACACAGCTGGTGGGTGTTGGGTGTCTGGGGCAGGATTTGAACTCAGGTGCTCCTGGTTCCAGGGCCAGTGCTCTATCTACTGCACCACCTAGCTGCCCCTGGAAACACATTTTTAAAAAAATTTTTTTCCTCTTTGATAATTCCTCAATCTGAAGTTTTAGGGTTTTTTTTACTGTTTTCTCTCACAACCTAGCTAATGTGGGAATGTTTTCCATGACTACTCATGTATAACTTATTTTGAAATGCTTGAGTTCTAGTGGGTGGGGGGTGGGAATGGAGGAAGAAGAGAAGTTGGAACACAAATTTTTAAAAAATTGATGTTAAAATTTGTTTTTACATATATTTTAGAAAATAAAATTCTATTCAATAAAAAAAAATTTTTAAAAGAAAGACTTTAGAATTCTTATTAATGTAGCTAAACCAGGAATCCAGATAACTGAAGATTAATCATGCCACCCACTTCCTACTAGAGGAGTAGTCCCTCTAAAAACCTTTAAAAATCTAGAATAAGGCATGCATTTTTTTTTTTGTTCAATGTCAAATGACCGACTGTGCCTATTTATTTTGCAAATTTCCTTATGGGATTTTTTTTGGGGGGGGAGTTTATTGTTCCATTAAAGGGAGCAATGGAAGGTGTAAATGAATAATAAACAAAAAGAAAAAGCTGGGGGCAGCTAGGTGGCGAAGTGGATAAAGCACTGGCCCTGGATGGATTTAGGAGGACCTGAGTTCAAATGCGGCCTCAGACACTAGCTGTGTGACCCTGGGCAAGTCACTTAACCTTCATTGCCCTGCAAGAAAAAAAAGAAAGAAAAAAGGAAAAAGCTGCCCATTCAATACACTTAAAAAGAGAAACACTATGGAGTTCATTCTCTTTTACTTTCTTTCTTTTCTTTTTTTTTTTTAGAGAGGCAATTGGGGTTAAGTGACTTGCCTAGGGCTACACAGCTAGTAAGTGTTAAGTGTCTGAGGCTGGATTTGAACTCAGGTACTCCTGACTCCAGGGCCAGTGCTCTATCCACTGTGCCACCTAGCTGCCCCTCTTTTACTTTCTTTCAAAAGTGTGGCTTGAGATTCTGACATCTTTCCCTTGGAGTTCTATCTTTTTTTTTTTTTTTGAGTTCTATCTTAAAGTGGGGTAAGGAATTTCACTACTGAGAAGCTATAATCTGTATACCACCCCCCCCCCTCACTCACACACACACACCACCACCACCATCACCAAAAATATGTGTTCTGGGTGAGTCTTAGACTGTATTTCAAATCTTTAGCTTCTATTCTGTATTTCTTTCCTTTATTATAGGTACATGGATCCTGAGATTTCTAGTTTTGGTGGCCATACTGTGAGCTAGATAGGTCTTGGAGTCATTGAGAGATCTGGGTGCAGGATGCCCAATAGTACTTCCTGCAATTCTGCTCCCATTCTGAGTGAAGATAACTATTACAGAAGGTTACAGTTTTGTAGGTCAGGTTGGCCAGAAAATAGGAACCTTGAGTTGTGGCTTGGAGTGTGCAGAGTGAAGTGAAAGTGAAGTCTATTCAGCAGTCCCATCAGTCTCATAGCTATCTTTACTTCACAGGAGAGAATAATAGAAATGAATAGAAAAAGGTATTTCTGCATTTTAATGGTTTCTATGTTTATGATTTGAGAGCATTATATGTTTATGTATCAATATATGGATTCTGAGTCCTTTGTTACTGTTTCATGTCTTAGCAAATATTTGTCAATGCGTGCTTACGTCTCCTGCATTTTAATCATTACTCTATGGTAGAGGAAATAAATGTTACCCTGTACCCGATATCTAAAAATTATTCTTTTAAACTCTTTTAGGGGACATCCCTGACATGGTACAAATCTAAGCTGTATTTAAGAGATTTTCCAGATACTTCAGGAGGATGATACAAAAAGCCCGATGTCTCTCTGGGGTCAGGATCCCCCAGGATTGAATTCAATGGGAGGGGCTGTTGTGGGAAAGTGTGAGGGTCCAACACCCCTCTCTTATAAGTAAAATTCCCAAGAATTCTCTTTAAAAAATAATTCTCAGGGCAGCTAGGTGGCGCAGTGGCTAGAGCACCGGCCCTGGCCAAATGCGACTTCAGACACTTGACACTTACTACCTGTGTGACCTTGGGCAAGTCACTTAACCCCAATTGTCTCGGCAACAATAATAATAATAATAATAATTATTATTATTATTATTCAAAGATCTATCATCTATGTCTCTGTCTCTCTCTCGCCTCATTCTCTTAAAAGCTATTTCCTAATCTTGGTATTCCGCCCCCCACCCCCGCCAATTTCGTGCAGTTTCACTATCTGTTCGCTAGGTCTGGAACGCACTTTCTCCTCACCTCCTCCCCTTAAAATCCCTGTCTTCCTTCAAGATATACCTCTTCTTACTGGAAGTCTTTCTTGATCTTACAGTCATAAATGTTCTTTTCCCATTCAATCGCGTACATAAGCCTGCCTCTCTTTACATAGTAGGCACTTAATGTTTATTGAATGATTGATTGATACTGTCTCCTCCCAAGAGATTGCAAGCTCTTTGGAGGCAAAAACAGATTTGCATTTTGTTTTCGTCTCTTCAGCACCTAGCACAGTACCTTGCTCGAGTAATTGCTTGGTTAGGCAAATAGACTTGGATACAAAAATATATATATAAACTATATAGAAGTCCTTGACCTGGAAACAGGATCCCTTTCTGTTATTAGTCTTTGAATTATATATTGTGGGAAGCTACTGATTATTCGTCACCGTAGTCTAGATTGTAACTTGATACACAGGAGTATCGGATAAATATAAGCAAACCCCCTGAAAGTAGCACCAAAAAGACAGAACTGAAGAGCCCCCACTTACCGCAAGTGGGAACTCTTCACCTCGTGGAGGGACCAGGTTGTGAAAGTGGTATAAACTAGCGGGGGGAGTGTCTAATCCAATGCCAGCGACAAATGTAGCATTAAAGCTCCTATCTCTTAATATACAGGGGCGGTCTATAGTTTTAAAGGTATTTCAGATGAAAACTGATAGCTACATCCCTCTGACATTAGCCTTTTTTGGAGGGAAAGGGGAGAGAAGCTTAATACTTTATTCTCTACACCTGTATTAAATGTCAAAATGGTTTGACTCAGTCATAATTTCCGGAACCGAGAAAATCGGCCGTTTAGGCCCTTTAAGCTTCCTTACAGAGATTGGCAACGAAGGTTAGAGATAGAACGAACGCGCATGTGTGGTCAGCCTCTTCCTTGTTCCGCGCGTGACGTCAGGTGGGCTTCTGGACTTCGTCTGGGCATTTAAAGGGTGAGAGCCCAGGGTTCACGCAGTTGTGCTGGAGGGAGCTTGCTAGCTGAGGGAGGGGAGAAGGGGGAAAGCAAACTGGGAGGAGAGGAACGCTCTGGGTGCAGGCCCATAGAAGGGATCCCTGAGAGGGACCACGGTTTGGAGGAAAGTAGCCGAAGATGCTGAAACCCATCCTGGTCCAGAGGTTCCACCTGTCTCTACTTAGTTATTTTTAGAAGGCGAAAGGGTGAAGGAGGTTGTGGGGACCAGTCCCTACCCCGTCACTCCTCATGATGCCTAATCCTGGCACATTTGTACTCCGCCCCGAGCCCCCCACCCCCACCCCCTTCCCTACAGACACTGGCATCCTAATATAATGGAAATAGAAAGCCTGGCTTCTACTCCTCCCGCAGCTACTTAGTGCTGCTGTGTTGACCTCGGGCAAGTCATTTCTTCCCCTTGAGCCTCACTTTCCTCCCCTGTAACAATTATTTGCACCCACAGGGCTGTCAGCTAGAAAGTGTAAGAAAACTTACCTAGAATGTAAATTGTTACTCTTTTGTTCTTTTGTTCTTTCCTCTTCTCCCCCACCCCCACTTTTTCATTCTTCGAAATGCCATCCTATAAACCTTTCACTTCAGCCTGTACTAGTCTCCCAGTTCCTTAGAATCTTCTAGGCCTATAACCCTTCGTCCTAAGCATTTTCAGACTTCTCTCTCTCTCACACACACACACACACACACACACACACACACACACACACACACACACACGGGGCCCTCTTTCCTACACCCACTTTAAGGGGATTTAAACTGCCCTATGGGGGCATAGGGGCAGGGCTCCCTTCCTGCAAAATTGGTTTTCCTATCTCCACCCCGTTTCTTTCTACCTTTTTCCTTGATTGGTTTGGGGGTAAAAGATATGATGTATTGGCTTTACCCTGTACCCTTTTCAGCCTTTCTGACAAGCTATTTCCTGTCTTTTAATTCAGGTGTCACCTTCTAAGGGATGTTTTTGCTGATCATATTCCTCTCCTGCCATTGTTACTGTTCTCTCCAGCCTGAAATTATGTTGTACTTACATATCTATGAAAATGTTGGACTGTGACCCTGCAATATAAGACTGAAGGGAGGGTTGTTTGGAGCCCAAGTACATGGCCTAGCTTAGAGTAGATATTTAACACATACTTGCTTAATTGAATTTGTTTTCCTCTGGCAGGTTCCAGCAGAGAGAGAGGATTAGCCACCTCACCTCCCTATGGGCAGCTGGCAGGCAGGAGAAAACCTGCAGCTCTGCCTAGCTCACCGTCCACCTTTGGTTTGTGCTGCACTTGCATTATTGCTACTTGGGGCTTCAGGTCTAGGCCTTGGTGGTTTTATCCTTAACCATGGTGATGGGCTTCGAGATCCTGATATCCCTCAGGTAAGATTACTCCCTTTCATTATTTCTTCAGGCCTGTCTTTCCTGTCAATTTGGTCTTATAACCCTGTTAACCACCTTTCTACACATAGGACTGGGTCTCCTTCATGAGATCTCTGGGTCAACTGACTCTGTGCCCTGGGAATAGGACAGCTGCTGGGAAAGCACCTGGACCTGACTCTCATACTGTGAAATTACTGACCAGTTTAAACCTAGGCAATGGTATCAAGAAGAACCGGACTCAACAACTATGGACCACTGTCCGTGGCCACCAACTGGGACTAAGTGGTGAGAGAAGAAAATGATGTGAAGGGTTAGGCATGTACTGAAATTCTCCCTTTCCCATGGTTTCATATGTAAACCATCCTTGCTCACGTACCTGGGGTTCTGTCCTTTTAATCTCTTCCTGAGGTTTAGGACCTACTTCCCCTGTCTCAACTACCTTCCCCTCCTCCTTAACACCCCCCTTTCCCCTAATCACTGTTGACCTTTCTCCTGATTCATTGCTGTTTCTTAGAAACATTTTCCTGTCTCTCTCAGGAATATGAAATGGCAATTCCTTACATTTGAGTACAGCATTCAAGATACCTTTATATAGGGGCAGTTAGGTGGCACAGTGGATAGAGCACTGGCCCTGGATTCAGGAGGACCTGAGTTCAAATCCAGCCTCAGACACTTGACACTTACTAGCTGTGTGACTCTCCAGGCAAGTCACTTAACCCTCATTGCTCCGCAAAAAAAAAAAAGAAGAAGATATCTTTATATATATTATCTTACCTGTCATTCATAAGCCTCAAGGCAGACAAGTGGTATTATCATTGTGGTACAAATGAGGAAATTGGGGCAGCTAGGTGGCGCAGTGGATAGAGCACCGGCCCTGGATTCAGGAGTACCTGAGTTCAAATCCGGCCTCAGACACTTAACACTTACTAGCTGTGTGACCCTGGGCAAGTCACTTAACCCCAATTGCCTCACTAAAAAAAAAAAAATGAGGAAATTGAGAAAGCTTTTTCTTCCCAGTAGCACTGTGTTCCTATCCTTTTCTTCTTGACAATCATAGAATGTCAGAGCTAAAAGGAACCTTAGACACCATGTAGTTTAACTTTCTCATTGTACTCAAGTGGAAGCGGAGGTTCAGAGAAATGACATGACTTGCTCAGAACTAAACATCTAGATTTCTTGTCAGTGAAAAGTGCTTTCGGGGGGCAGCTAGATGGCGCAGTGGATAGAGCACCAGCCCTGGATTCAGGAGGACCTGAGTTCAAATGCGATCTCAGACACTTTACACACTTACTAGCTGTGTGACCCTGGGCAAGTCACTTAACCCCAATTGCCTCACTAAAAAAAAAAAAGTGCTTTCCATTATACTACACTTGGTCATAGTGTTGGCTGAGAAGCTACATACAACGTGCTGGGTGCTTCAGTGGATATAAAACTATTTTTTTCAAGTTATGGTTTGAAGGAGTTTATTAATAAGGTTGGAAGAAGAAACTTGTGGTTGTGTGGGCATCATCCCAGCTCTGCCACTGGCCCACTGTGTGATAGTGAGTTAGTCACAACCCCTCTGAACCATATTTCTTCGAGTCTAAAATCTTCATTTCTCTGAACATCCATTTGTATTCATGGAAAATGAGAGGATTAGATAAGATGATGTCTAAGGTTCCTTCTAGTTCTTACATTCTTTTTTTTTTAATAAAGTATTTTATTTTTTTCCTGTTACATGTAAAGATCTCAACTTTTGTTTATACAAGCTTTCCAATTTCAGATTTTTCTCCCTCCCTCCCCTCCCTCCCCAGCAGGTAATCTGATATATTTTATATATCTCTATATATCTATATATATATACACGCATAATAACATTAAACATATTTCTGCATTAGTCACGTTATAAGAGAAAAATCAGAGCAATGATGAAAAACCTCAAAATAGAAAAACAACAGCACCAAAAACAAAAGAAATAGTATGTATGGTTCATTCAGCATCTATATTCCATGGCTCTTTTTTTTTTTTCCTGGATTTGGAGATCCTCTTCTATCATGAGTTCCCTGGAACTCTTCTGTATCGTTGCACTAGTGAGAAGAATATAGTCCATCACAGTAGATCAACATACAATGTTGATGATACTACATACAATGTTCTTCTGGTTCTGCTCATCTCACTCATCATCAGCCCACGCAAGACCCTCCAGTTTTCTCTGTAGTTCTTACATTCTATGATTATTATCCCAAGTAGAAAAGAAAAGGAATGGTATCAATGGGGATTGGGTCCCTTCCAGCTTTAAATAAGTATTATGGTGTGTTTTTTAAAATGGGATACACTTAGTTGAATATGTATGATGTAGAATATCTGCATTGGCATGTATAGAGAAAAATACTCCACCACTCTCTAAAATGTGTTCTCAAGTTCCCATTTTCTCCCACCTCTCTTCCTTCCCTCCAGGCTCTTCTGCAGAGGAGCTAGTATTGATCACAGCCCTTGTGCCAATAGAGAAAACTTCTGGGACTTGCCTGATTTTCAATGCAGCCCCCAGAATCCTGCCCTCCAGCCAACCACCCACATCCTGCTTAGAGGAAGGGGAGATAGATATTGTGAACACATATGCGGTTGAGAGTTCCAAGCCAGAAGAGGAATGTTATGATGTCTGGAGCCATGAGGGCCTTATTCTCACCAAGCTACTTACTATGGTGAGTGCACCAGACTGTGAGACCCTTAGCTGTCTTTGTCATCTTCCCACCCCTACCATATGTGAACTTTCTTTGCTCATGTACCCAGGATTCTGTCCTTTTTGTCTCTTCCTGAGGTTTAGGACCTATTTCCCCTGTCTCAACTACCTTCCCCTCCTCCTTAACACCCCCCTTTCCCCTAATCACTGTTAACCTCTCTCCTGATTTATTGCTGTCCAGGAGAGCTCTGGCAAGGGAAATAATCTCATCATTTTCCTTCCTCCATTCTCACCCACAGGAGGAACGTGTCTTATGTGGTTCCAGGCTTCTCTACTTCAGCTGCTTTCTTCTTTTCTTCTTCGGCTTCCTATGTTGCTTTGCAGCAGCCTGCACCCATCCTCGTTGGGACACATCTTGGCAGAGGGCCCATATCTAAATTTAACAGTTTACGGCTGTACTTTGCTTACAGGTAAGAGCCTCTGCCCCTCTTTTCTCTAGGCCCTTCACACTGTTCAACTCAGCAGGAGAAGAATGAGGGTTATGGTGCCTGAAATTCCACCACTTGAGGTTTGTTCATTCAGCAAGCATTTATTGAGTGCTTACTGTATGCCCCGAATCCCAAAGCTACCTCTCAGGCTGAGAACAGCGTCAAGCACGTGCTGCCACCAAGGACCAGAGCCGATCACCCGAACACCCGTCAAACCTGAGCCAGCGTGTGTGCTGAGAGTGAGAGCCCACTTCCATTCTCTCCTCATTTTTAAGCTTGAACCCCGGAAGTGGAGTGCTTGGTCACACTCTCCCTAGCATCAGCAGGCATGCGGCTGTTCGTCATAGTCTCCTCCCTGAAAGGGCGGTCCTTCAAAAACTGGTGGTCCTTCAGTAATGTGCATTCAACTCTTAAATTTTAGTTAAAGAACTTTCATTTTTTACCACATTTCCTCCCTTTGCTTTCATTTGAAAAACGAATAAGTTTGCTCAATGAAACAGCCAAAACTAATATCCTATGCTATCTAATAATATGTTCATAACAATATAGAAAAGGAAGAGAGGAAAGTTTTGTCCAGGGGGCAATTTTTTGTCCTCATGAACTGACACTTTGACATCGGTCTTGCAAAGGGAGGGCCTCTGCAGAGAGTACATGTTACAGATGGCATATAATAACAGAAGGAGATAGTAAAAACTAACAAAACAAAACCGTTCATATAAAGTCTCTGAGTTTTCTTGTCGTCTTGAAGTGGTAAGATGTCATCAGGAGGAAGCTGGATTCTGGTCTGGAAAACTGGATTCTGGACTCTGGTCACACTAGGAATAGGATGGTGAAGACAGATTCACTCTATGATTTGGGCTCTGCCTGTTTCAGTTCCTGAATGGAAACAGGAACTGTTAAATGCTTAAACATGAATAGACATGTGGTCCTGCATATTAATTCAGGAAAATAACAGTGGATCCCTAATGACTGGTACTGTTCTGAGTGCAAAACTTTACTTGATACAGCATTATCCTACCCCTTTCCAGCCCTTCTTTCATGATCATATGCCTTATCTACTTGTTTCCTTAAATTCCCCAACCAATGTTGTTGGGTTTTTCCTCTGGTAGTCAACTTGCCTTAAGCACTTGATGCAAGACCCTGTGAACTAAGTGCCCAAGATATTAAAGCAAAACAAAACACAGTTCCTGCCCTCAGGCAGCTGATGATGTAATCTCTTTTTCTTTCCCTAGGTCTGGGATTCATGTTCTCATCTGGGCCTCTTGAGTTGGATCAAATGGGAGGGGGGAAGTATAAGGGAGGACGGCTGAGGACCATTAAAGATTTCTTATGCCTCCTGTGAGTCTGAGGTGTTGTTTTTGTGAGTCTAACAGGCATGGAGTTTGCCAGTCTGGCAAGTGCAGAGCGGCTTTCTCTCCCTGGAGACTTGGGGCTACTGCCTTTGGGCAGGAATGACCAGAGAAGGGACAGTGCTTGATAATGACCACGACCAAAGAAACAGCGTTGATGGAAGGCTTTAAGGCTTACAAAGTGCTTTCCCTGTGGGACGGGAAAGACTGAGAATTTAGTCCCAGCTCTCCCAATAGCCTTAATTTCTTGGTATATGCGCAGCAAGAGGAAAGGGTCGGATTGGAGCAGCTCTGGCAGTCTGGATTAATTTCTTTCTTTGGCATCCTTTCCTTGTCCAGATGGTCTACAAACTTCAGAGTAGCCCACTTTCCCGCCTTTTCTTCCTCAGGCACGCCGCTTCTTTTGACCCCTCCTCTCCCGCGCAGCCGCAAATCGCAGCTTCGCCTTTTCCTTCTAGGCCATCCCTCTCAAAGCTTCCCCTAGCAACAGGCTGAGACCCGAGGCGGGGTGAGCGCATGCGACCTGTCTCTTGCCTTCTCCCCTTCCCCCGCCTGTGGGAGATTCAGAGAGAGGAGGATGAGGGGGTTGGCACTCTGGGTCCCGCCCCCTTCCAGCCTCCTCCCACCCGGAGTCCGCGTGGCGGAAGCGCGCGCGCGCACTCCGGGCGGCCTCAGCCTTGCTGGGTGCGAGGTCCCCGCTGGGGCGGTGAGGACCGCGGGCGCGGGAGGGAGGTTTCCTTTGGGGCTCCTCCCTCCGGGCCCCGCCTCCTTTGGCCCGGTATCCTCTACCGCGCCTGCGCGCTCCCGCCCGGCCACCATCTTGGAATTGGGGGGAAGCGAGAGAGGGAGAGAAGGAGAGAGGGAGAGAGAGAGGTTTGAGGAGAGAGAGAGAGAGAGAGAGGTCTGAGAGAAAATCTGCTGCCGAGGGTTAGACAGGCCGGCGAGCGGAGAGAGGGGGAGAGAAGGGAAGAAGGGAACGCGAAGAAGGTTGATAGAAGCCTAGCGGGGCGCGGGGGAAGCAGCCGCAGCAGCAGCAGGAGGGAGCCGGTGAGGGAAGGAAGGAGGGAGGGAGGGGCGGGCAGGGTCAGCTCCAGCCTTTCCCGCCTCCCCCTGGTGGAGAGAGGGGGAAGGAGGAAGCCGGGGCGGGGGTGGGGGTCGCGGGACTGTCACCCGCCCCTCCGCCCCAGCTGCCGCCGCCGCCCGACGGGGCGCCCCGGGGGGGCCGACCAGGAGGCACTCGACGGCTTGTCATTGGCCATCCGAACATCCCCGAGAGGACATCGGGGGTGGGGGGGAGTGTCAGGCGCTCCCCCCCTATCGCCCGAGGAAGTGGGGGGTGGGGAGGGGGCTCTCTCGCTCTCCTCCCGCCCCCGTTCCAGCCTGGGATCGGGGCGAAGCCGAGGAAGAGGCAGCGAGGGGGTGGGGAGTCTCCTTCCCCCTCTCCCAGCGACCCCGGAGCCACTTCAGGACCCCAGGAGCAGGCGACGGCGGAGACGCTGGGGCACCCTAGCAACCCCCTCCAGGTGAGAAGACACCCCCCAGTTTGCGGAGTAGTGTGCTGCACTTGTGGGGGGCCTGGGCTTAGTCCCCTCATTACAGCCTTAAGTAGCCGTGTGTGTGTGTGTGTGTGTGTGTGTGTGTGTGTGTGTGTGTGTGTGTGTGTGTGTGTGTGTGTGTGAGTGAGAGAGAGAGAGAGAGAGAGAGATTGAGATTGAGATTGAGATTGAGATTGTAGGCAGGTCACTTGTTCTCTTAGGGCTTCAATTTCTCCATCAGTAAAATATACTACCTAAATATACTGCTTGCCCCATCTGGTTATCCCATCTGGTTATTTTGAAGAAAGCGCATTGTACACTTTGTAAACCTTAAATCGCAACATGAGAGTTCCTAATAGTTGTCATAGGGAGGGAGCGCCCCCCTGAGGGAAGGGTAGGTTGGACCCCCCTCTCAGGTTCTTAGCCCTTTATCCAGAAGGCTGAATCCCAGCATCTTCAGGTTTGGGACTTGGGAAAGCATGCTTGCATTCAGGGTGCTGGTACCTTGTGACAGCTTGGCCTGGGGACTGCAGGGACCACTTCACTTCTACGTGGGGTTCAGGTGACAGCATTCACAATGGCATAAGTGAAGTGTCTACAGGAAGGGGCATCTCCCCTTCGTTGAACCCTTTTGTGCTATTCCTTTGCCCTTCTATGATGAAACTATTCTTGAGGTAAGGGACAGATTGCTGATTGGCTTGATAGCTTTGATCGTGTGGGTGACCTGCATCCATACTGTCCTTTTAGCAAGAAGTATTTGGAAGTCTTGTATCTTTGCTTTAAAGGGAGGGAGGTATTTGTGGGGGAAGAATACTTTCCATCTAAATTAGCATTTCAATCCTTACCACTTGCTGTCTCTTTTTGTTTGACATCATAAGGCTTAGGATGGGGACCAGGAGGTAAGAGGTCAGATATACTTTAAGACGGTTGACATGAGAATTTCACCTCTGGTATTTTCCATACTATCCTCTTTCCCTGGATTGATAGAGAGGTTATCTATATCATGGTGGGCTATTTGGAGACCCCAACTGTCTTATACTTTTTTCTTCCTATGTTTGGCCTCCACATTTACAGGGCCTTGGCCTTGACCTTAACAACTCAATCCAACAAATACTTATTGGGGTCCTACTGTGTGCCAGGCACTCTATTCTATCAACCAATCAGTAAGCATACGCATATATATGTATATAATGTGCCAGGCTCTCTGCTAGAAACTGGACTCTGAGATACCTGGGAGGAATCTGATTTTCACTTGGCTGATTCCCAGATCTACTGTTAGTTTTGCTGGCATCCTCAGGCTGTGGGTCACTGTGTTCAGGGTAATTTGGGGGCTTGGGGTGGGAAGAAATCTAATTTTAACTTGCTGATGGCCCATGTAGTTTTGTTGACATCCCTCTAGGGAAGAGGGGCTTGGAGGGGCAAGGAGAAGGTATCTTTTCTCTAATAATGATGGAGAGCTGGAAGGATTAGGTTCTTGCTTGGCACCCCTGGGTCCTGAGACGATATCAAGCTCAGTATTGCAAATTGAACCTCTCTACTTGTGGGGTAGGTGGAGGATGGCCTTAGTGGGAAATGGACTGGAGCTATAATTTATACTACCTATAGATGAAAGTGGATCAGTCAAAAAGTAGAACCTTCTGCATTTTCAGCCACAGGGTTTCACAAGAAGATAGGATGGCTTCATGCCCCAAGGGGTTTACAATCTAGTTGTGGGAAGTGGGGAACTGACATGAAACAAGAGAGAACAATAGGAGAATATAATTAAGTTCCAGATTATGTGATACAGAATATATATGTTGTAAGACCTTAAAGAAGATGGGTGATTGGTGGTTGGAATGGCCAGGAAAGGCCTCTATTAAGGAGGTGGGATTGGAGCTGGGCCCAGAGTGAGGACAGTGAAGAAACTGGCTTGACTGGAGTGGAAAGTGCTTCTTAGGGAATAGTGGGAGATAAAGTTGAACTGGGTAAGAGATGGAGGCTCAGATTATGGAGAACCTTGAAAGACAGACAAGACAGAGGGGTTTAGATATATGATTTGAACATTACATGCTTGTTTCTAGAACCCCTTCTCTCCTTTCCCACCCCTAATCCCCAGTGAATATGGGTTTGACAATGGCCGGATTTCCACAGTGTCCGGCCTGGCCACTTCCTGTTCTCCTTCAGGGTATGGGGGGGGGGAGGGAGTGGTGCAGAGAGCAGAAGCAGGAAGGTAGCTGGGCAGCTTTTGGGAAAGAAGGGAAGAGCCAAGGCTGTGGAAGGAAGAGGAAACATAGAATTTGAGGCTGGGGGTTGGGAAAAAGGATTCCTAGATCTTTAGAAGGCAAAGAGATTTTAGGAGTAGAGGAGCAAAGAGCTGGGTTAGGGTGGTGGTTTTTAAGACTAGGATTTGAGAATCCTTCCCAGCAGTTTTATGAACTCTAGGACCATCTCTTCTCACCCCCTTCTTCTGTTGCCATGACAACTTCTTTTTTAGTGTTGAAATGTAGTTTCTGCTCTGCCCCTGCTGGTCCTCAGCAGTGCCTTGCCCTCAACAAAGGAATGGGGGAGGAGATGGAGACCTGGGGTCATGTTCCTGTTCTGAGGATTTCCCCACCCACCCTCTCCACCAGCCTCCCTACTCCCATCCTCTTTACCCCTTTGGCCATAGAAGTACCTATTTCCAAGACTGTTTCTATACTCTAGGCTGGGCCCCAATCCCTGTCCCCCACGGGGCCGACATGCCGGCAGGGGGCCGGGCTGGGAGCCTGAAGGATCCAGATGTGGCTGAACTCTTCTTCAAGGATGACCCTGAAAAACTATTTTCTGATCTCCGGGAGATTGGCCATGGCAGTTTTGGAGCTGTCTACTTTGTGAGTGGGCTTTTCCCAACCCACCTTGTCACCTTGTGCTATGCTGTTCCCTCTTTTCCCCTTCCAGTTCCTTAGGCTACTGATCTCTCTCAGGCTTATGCTAAAATTCTTTGCCAGGATGTCATCCTGCTGCCCCTCAGCTAATGTAGGCCATCCTCCCACTGTCTCACCTCCTTCCTAGTTTTCTTCTGGGGTCCTGGCCCTATTGCAGAACCCTACTCTTACAACCCTACGGCCCTCTAGGCTCGTGATGTCCGGAGCAGTGAGGTTGTTGCCATCAAGAAGATGTCCTATAGTGGGAAGCAGTCTAATGAGGTAAGTAAGGATCTGGGGGGGTACGGAGTGGGGATGGGGTTATGAATAGAAACCACAACCAGGGCTCTGGCACTATGTACCTATGGAAGACCCCATCTACTTACCCATAATTATCTTCCTCCCAACCTGATTGTTCTAGAAGTGGCAAGATATCATCAAGGAGGTGCGATTTCTGCAGAAGCTCCGGCATCCGAATACCATCCAGTACCGAGGCTGTTACCTGAGGGAACATACTGCTTGGGTAAACAGTGACTTTTCTCCCCAACTCCAGACTTGGCCTTCTACCTGGCTCAGTCCCCCTTAACCAAGTTAAATTGATGAACTGGCTTAGTGTTGGGGTGGGAGTGTAGTAATGACAACAAAGAAAGATATTCATGGTTCCTGGTTCTAGTCTAGTTGGGGAGACAAAGTAAACAACTTAAAATGGAATATATTAAGTATCAAGATGGGTAATAAAGTCTAAGAATGTCATAAATCAGGAAGGCTGTGAGAACAGTCAAGTGAAACTTTATGGAGGGAGACAAGTGGTCCTCAGGATTAGGGTTGGAATGAGGGATGCTAGTGAGGAGACACAAACCTTAGTGTAAGAGACCCCTTATCATTTCCTTGGGAACTGCTGGCTGTAGTTAGGAGTTGAGTCAGATAGACCGGGTGACTTGCTTACCTCCAACTCTTCACTTTTTCCTTAGCTGGTGATGGAGTATTGCTTGGGCTCTGCCTCTGACCTTCTAGAGGGTAAGTGACCCTCAGGCTAATGAGGGGAATCAGAGAAAATATGGAAGGCCAAAGTTTATATTAAAAGAGTAAGGAAAATTGAAAGGAAACTGGAATGGTGGGGGTAGGTACCCAGAGAGGCAGGGAGGGCCCCTTCTTGCCCTCCTTCATTCCTTGGTTTTCTAAGTACTTTGTAAAATGTAAAATGCTATATAAATGTGAGTGGTTTTCATCATTATCATTAGTGCACAAGAAGCCCCTGCAGGAGGTGGAGATAGCAGCTGTAACCCATGGTGCACTACAGGGCTTGGCCTATTTACACTCTCATAACATGATCCACAGGTATGTATCATCCCTGACCCCACCCATGAAATCTTTTTTATCTTCCCCTCCCAAACCAGACATCCCATTAACCCTCACTTGATATTCTTTTCCCCTGTCAGGGATGTGAAGGCAGGGAACATCTTATTGTCGGAACCAGGCTTGGTCAAGCTAGGGGACTTTGGCTCAGCCTCCATCATGGCACCTGCCAACTCCTTTGTGGGCACTCCATACTGGTGAGAGGCAGTGAAGGTTGGGGTTTAGAGACAGAGCTGGGATGTGGAGATAGCTAGAGGAGGGTGGAAGGTGAGAGGGTTGGAGGGAAGATAGGGTAGAGGAGAATTTGGAAAGCAGGGATTTTTAGGGCTATGGAAAAGAGATGTAGTGTGAACTATGCTCCTTTTCTTTCTTGCCTTTTTTTCCAGGATGGCTCCTGAGGTGATTTTGGCCATGGATGAAGGGCAGTATGATGGCAAGGTGGATGTTTGGTCTTTGGGGATTACCTGCATAGAATTAGGTAATGGGACTTTCTCTGCCTCAACTTCCCCCTCTTTTCCCATGTTTCTGCTCCTTTGTCTGCCTACATCTCTGTATTCTCTTGTCTCTTCTTTTTCTGTTTTACTCCTGGTCTCTTTATCTTTTCTCCTTCCTCTTTTCCCAGCGGAACGGAAGCCACCACTGTTCAATATGAATGCAATGAGTGCCTTATACCACATTGCACAGAACGAGTCCCCTGTGCTCCAGTCTGGACATTGGTGAGAAAATTCGTTCTTTCCAAGATGAGGCAGGTTTGGGGGAGTAGATATTGTGTCAAGACTGTTGTGCTCCACTGTCTTGTTGGTTCTTTCTTCATTCTTCCAGGTCTGAGTACTTCCGAAATTTTGTTGACTCTTGTCTCCAGAAAATTCCTCAAGACAGACCAACTTCAGACGTGCTGCTCAAGGTGAAAGGTCTTTTTGGAGGCAGGGAGGGGAGTGAGTTAGATGTGGGGTCTCATTGTGGAAGACAGACCTGATTTGGAGAGCCAGAAACTAGAGGCCAGGGAGCATGGATAATCTCAGGGAAGTTAACATATGTCCCTTTTGGGAAGGGAACTTGAGTCAGAGTGGGTGAGAACTGCTGGGTCCTGCAGAAGGGAATTGCTAGGGTTTTCATTGATAGGGTCTGGTCTTTAGGATGCCTGAAGTGCACAAAGGGAAGGGAGAAGGAGGGGGCAGAGCAAATGTCCACGTGTCACACTGGTTTCTTCCTTTAGCACCGCTTTGTGCTCCGGGAAAGACCCCCCACAGTGATTATGGATTTGATCCAGAGGACCAAGGATGCAGTTCGGGAGCTAGATAACCTACAGTATCGAAAAATGAAGAAGATCTTATTCCAGGAGGCACAGAATGGCCCCAGCGCTGAAGTCCCTGAGGAGGAGGAGGTGAGCAACTCTTTCCTGGCCAAGGATCCCATTTACTCTTTCCCTCATCCATTCATTCTGCAGATATTTGTTGCAGCTAGTATGTGCAATAATAATAACCACTCATGTTTTTATAGTGCTTCAAAGTTTACACATCGCTTTCCTCACAATAACTCTGTGAGGTAGATAGTGCAAGTAGTATTATCCCCATTTTACAGATGAGGAAACTGAGGCTCAGAGAGGTTAAGTGACTTGCCCATGGTTTCACAGCTAGTAAGTGGCGGAGCCAGAACTTGAACCCACAATGCACGGTGCACAATGCACTCTGGTTGGCGCTGTGGGAATACAAGGATGACTAAGACACAGTCCCTGCCCTCGTGGAGCTTATACTCTAGTAGGGGAGGTAAGACACATACACAAATAACTATAGCACAAGGCAAAATGTGAAAAGTGCCGGGCAAGGAGTTCACACAAAGAATCTTGGGGGTTCAGGAGGGAGTAGTTAGATACATTGGGGGAATAGGGAAGGCTTTGTAGAAAGGATGACATTTGAGCAGCACCTTAAAGGTGTAGGAGGATATCAACAGTCAAAATTTGGGTTCGTGGGGTGGGAAGGAGGGAGGGAGGACATTTTAGGCAGAATGCATAGCGTAGCCTAAGTAAAAATGTGGAGGAAGGAAATGACAAGGTATATTTGGGGAATAGCAGGTTATCTCATTTGGCTTGAGTATAGGGTGTATGTTGGGTAGCAGAGCAATGGAAGATAAGTTTGGAGAGGTAGGTTGGGGCCAGGTTTTGGAGGGCTGTGAATACAAGGATGAGTTTAGACTTTATCCTTTAGGCCATGGGGAGCCTTTGAGGTGTTTGAGTAGGGGTTATGACTAGACCTGTGTGAGTCCAATATTGCTTTTTGTCCCAGCATTACTTATGCTTCTGTCCTTCCCCTTCCCCGCCCCGTAGCTTCACCTCCCTAATTTCTACCCCGGCTCACCTTGTGTCTGCATCCCCCTCCTCCTGATCCTGGGGCCTCCCTAGCACATACTGGCTCTCACCCCGGTCCACTTCATGACTATCCTTAATGCATACTCTGTGTTCTCAGGAGACGGAACCATACCTTCACCGGGCAGGGACACTGACTAGCCTGGAGAGTAGCCACTCAGTGCCCAGTATGTCGATCAGCGCTTCCAGTCAGAGCAGCTCTGTTAACAGCCTAGCAGATGCATCTGACAATGAGGATGAGGAAGAAGAGGAAGAAGAAGAGGAGGAGGAGGAAGAAGGCCCAGAGACTGGAGAGATGGCCATGATGCAGGAAGGTGAACATACAGTCACCTCTCACAGCTCGATCATCCACCGACTCCCTGTAAGCAATATCTCCTTAGCATGCCTGCTTCTGGGAATGAACTGGGAGTTGGGAAGGATGTTGGGGGGAACCTGATGCAAGCACTAGATATGGGCAGAACCCTAGAAAGTCTTGTCTCTTGTTAAAGAGTAGTGCTAGGACATCTCTACATCTTGGCAGTGTGGCTTAAAAACTCAGGAATCTGGGCCTCTAAGGTATCCCTTTTGTTTTGTTTTGTTTGTTTTTGTGAGGCAATTGGGGTTAAGTGACTTGCCCATGGTCACACAGCTAGTAAGTGTCAAGTGTCAGGCCGAATTTGAACTCAGGTCCTCCTGACACCTGGACCGGTACTCTATCCACTGCGCCACCTAGCTGCCCCTAAGGTATCCCTTTTTCTAACTGTCTATTTGTCTCTTTTTTTCTCCATTTCTTGGTCCCAGGGACTCAGGTCCATGAAACATCTGTTCCTCATTCTCCCCCCTTCCTTTTTCCAGGGCCCTGAGAACCTATATGATGACCCCTATCAGCCAGAGCTACCCCCAGGACCCTTACAGGCCCCTCAGCCTCCAACTTCTTCCTCCTCTGCGCGTCGACGAGCCTACTGTCGAAACCGAGATCACTTTGCTACCATCCGAACTGCCTCCCTGGTGAGTTAAGACCAAAGGCCAGAGGCTGGCAGTGGCCTTTAGTTCTAATGTTCTGAGTCTTTCCTTCTTGTGTGCTCTGAATCCAGGTGAGTCGTCAGATCCAGGAGCACGAGCAGGACTCGGCCCTGCGGGAGCAGTTGAGCGGCTATAAGAGAATGAGGCGGCAGCACCAGAAGCAGCTTCTGGCCCTGGAATCAAGGCTCCGGGGTGAGCGGGAAGAGCACAGTGCCCGGCTGCAGCGGGACCTGGAGGCCCAGAGGGCTGGCTTTGGAGCTGAAGCGGAAAAACTGGCCCGGCGCCACCAGGCCATTGGGGAGAAGGAGGCCCGTGCCGCCCAGGCAGAGGAGCGCAAATTTCAGCAGCACATTTTAGGCCAGCAGAAGAAGGAGCTGGCTGCTCTTCTAGAAGCGCAGAAACGTACTTACAAGCTAAGGAAGGAACAACTCAAGGAGGTGAGGGGGATGGAGAAAGGAGAGGGAGAGGACAGGCAAGAGAATGGAGGGGAAGATGATCTGGTCATAAAGAGGGCTACAGGGGGAGGAGGGAAGAGAGGAGACCTGGGCATTTCTCCTTCCTCCTACTCCTGGCCCTTTCCTTTTTTACCTTCTATTTCCCTATTGCCCCCATCTTCCTCCTTTCCTGATGTCTTCCCACTCCTTTACCCCCTCTCTACATGTGGGAGGAGAAGAGATTGGGAAAGAGTCAGTGGTAAATGACTGAGAAACAGGACAAAGAGGAGAAATGGAATCGTGGGATAGATGACAGAACATCCAGAGGAGGCCTGGTGGAGCCAGCCCTGAGTGACCTCTGATGGGCCTTTCCATGCCTGCTTAGGAGCTGCAGGAGAATCCAAGCACCCCCAAGAGGGAGAAGGCCGAGTGGCTGCTGCGCCAGAAGGAGCAGCTGCAGCAATGCCAGGCAGAGGAGGAGGCTGGGCTGCTGCGGCGCCAGCGCCAGTACTTTGAGCTGCAGTGCCGCCAGTATAAGCGTAAAATGCTCCTGGCCCGCCACAGCCTGGATCAGGACCTGCTGCGGGAGGTAGGCCTGGACCCAGCGCCATGCTCCCACCTCTTCCACTCCTTTTCCTGTTGCTTTTGATGCTTTCTTCTCCCATCCCTTCTGCTTTCTCTATCTCCTCTTCATTACAGCTCCCTTCTGCCTGCCGATTTCTCTTCCTTTCTCCTTCCTCTCTCTTATACCTCTTTATTTCCTTTCCCCAATCAGGTCCCTGTCTTCTTTCTTCTTCTGAGCTTGCTTGTACTTCCTTCTTCTATTCTTAGTTTTCCTCAATGCTATCTACTTCTAGGCTTTCCTCTTTGAGGTTTCTCTACCCTGTACTCTTCACTCCCCATTTCCTACCCATTCAGCTCTCCCTTACTCTTCTCCCCATCTCATACTTCTCAACAGGAGTTCTCCTTTCACTCCTTATAGACCCACTGCTGCTGGGTATTTTCCCAGTCCCCCAGAGGAGCCCTTGGTGGTTTGTGGCTCCCTTTTGAGATGTCACCTTCCTCCATCCCTATCCTTTCTCTAAGGCCTTTCCCCAACCATCCCCCAACCCTGACCCCACGGCTGTACCCCTCCACCCTTTCCCTGCCCCACCAGGACCTGAACAAGAAGCAGACCCAGAAGGACCTCGAGTGTGCACTGCTGCTGAGGCAGCATGAGTCAACTCGGGAGCTGGAGGTGAGGCAGCTACAGGCTGTGCAGCGGACCCGAGCCGAGCTCACCCGTCTGCAGCACCAGACGGAGCTGGGGAATCAGCTGGAGTACAACAAGCGGCGTGAGCAGGAGCTGCGCCAGAAGCACGCTGCCCAAGTCCGACAACAGCCCAAGAGCCTCAAAGTACGTCCTGACGAGCACCCCCCAGCCCCCCAATCCCTTACCCCTCAGGCCCCGGACCAGAGCTCTGGACCCCTGGGACAACAGCAGGCTCTGGAGCTGCCCAGATTGGAGGAGCGGAGCCTGCTAGGAGAGGAGGCAGCCCAGGAACACAGGACACTGGGAGAGAAGGAAGCAGCTGTCCAAGAGCGGAGGATTCTGGGAGAGGAAGGGGCTAGGGCCTCCATAGGGCCAGAGGAGCGGAGGATTGTGGGGGAGGAGGCCGAGGAGGTAGTGGCCCTGTCCCCCAGCTCTGGGGAACGGAAGATTCTGGGAGACCAGACGTGGAGGCTACCCCATGGGGTGGAAGCTGAGGATCCTGAAACCCTGTCCCCCAGCGCCAGGGAGCGAAGGATTGTCGGCCAGGAAGAGGCTGAGGAGTGGAGGTTGTGGGGGAAGGAAGAGTGGAGTATCATGGGAGAGGAGTTGGAGCTAGGATGGGTCCAGGGGCCAGTCTTGCCCCCAGTCCTGGAGGAGGATGAGGATGAAGAAGCCCCCATTGGGACTCCCAGGGATCCTGGGGATGGTTGTTCATCCCCTGAGATTCCTCCTGAGCCCCCCCCTTGTCCCCTAAGACCGAGCCCCGCCAGTCAGCTCCTGGGCCTCTTGTCCCATGGCCTCCTGGCTGGTCTGTCTTTTGCTGTGGGCTCCTCCCCGGGCCTCTTGCCACTACTGCTATTGCTACTACTTCCACTTTTGGCAGCCCAGGGTGGAGGTGGCCTACAGGCTGCCCTGTTGGCTTTGGAAGTGGGATTAGTGGGACTGGGGGCCTCATACTTGTTGCTCTGCACAGCCTTGCACATGCCTCCCAGCCTTTTCCTGCTCTTGGCCCAGGGGGTGGCCCTGGGGGCAGTGCTAGGACTGAGTTGGCGAAGGGGCCTAGCTGGGGTGCCCCTGGGCCTTGGGGCTGCTTGGCTCTTAGCCTGGCCAGGCCTAGCCCTACCCTTAGCAACAGTGGCAGCCGGAGGCAGCTGGTTAAGGCAACAGGGCCCAAGGCTTCGGCGGGAGCTGTCCAGGCTCTGGCTGCGGGCCTTGCTACGCCTATCACCATCAGCCTTCCGAACCTTACAGGGCTGTGGGGCTGTAGGCGACCGGGGCCTCTTTGCCCTCTACCCTAAGACCAACAAGGATGGCTTCCGAAGCCGGCTGCCAGTCCCAGGACCCCGCCGTGGGCGTCCACACCGGCCCAGGAGTCCTCTGGCCTTGCTGGCCCAGGCTTGGGCCCTGTGCAAAGGGTGGAACTGGCGACTGGCTAGGGCTGGCAGGGGACTAGCTGCTCATCTGTCCCCTGGGGCTGCCCAGACATTAGCCCGTTGGGGGTTGCTTCGGGGAGAACGTCCAAGTAGGATCCCCCGACTGCTGAGGCATGGTCAGCGCTGCCCCAGGCCCCGAGCCCCTCCCCGAGTCCCTCCTGGAGCTGCCTCCAGCCACCGTCTCCGAACTCGGCAGCCCCGAGCCCTGCCACCCTGGAGGTGATTCCTTTCCACCACTCACCCCAGCAGAGAGCACATGCACTTTATCTCCCACCCCACTGGCATGGGGAGGATCTTCCCCAGCCCTTATTCCTTCCCTTCCTTTGTGTGTTCTGTCCTTTTGTCCACCAGAGCCCCTTCTATAGAAGGGGTTCCCATAGGATCTGCAGACAGTTTGCCCTTCCTAGCCACTAAATTGGGAAGTGACACTTATTTATGTTCCCTCCCTAGCACCCCTAAATTATTGGTGTCTTCCCACTGTGTGTGTCCTCATCCTCACCCTCATTCCTTCTCCAGGGCCCGGGCAGTGTCCCTTCTGGTTTGGGGCAGGGCTAGCTGGGAGGGGTAGTCACTTTTTTTCATGATTTTGATTTGATTTTTTCTGTTTCTTACCCCCATCCCCAACCCTGCTCCTCAATTGCCCCCCATCCCCAAGAAAGATAAACCTAAATAAAACATTCGAGCGGAACCATACCCTTGGCTCAGGCCGCCGCCTCCGTCTGCTTTGTCCTGCCGCCCCTCAGCCTTCCCTGTTAACCCCCCAGAGCCCAACTCAGAGCCCACTTCATCGCTCTCCCATCCCACCTCATGACTGTCTGTCCCCTCACTCCCATCTCCATTGTGTCCCTCGCCCCCGATCCTTGTCCTTTTGGCTTTACTCTCCTAGCAGTGTTCCCTGCCCTTCAGTGGTTTTGCACTAGTTTCTAGGGCCCAGAATGTGGGAGGGTTTGTCTCCCTTGCCCCTCAGCTATGGATTCCCTTGAGACTTGGGTCTCTTGCCATTGGCCCACCTGGATGTATTTGTCAGATGCCTTTGTCATCCTAACTTGTGCCTTTATTCATACTGCCTTGCCCCTTCACTGCATATTTTCCACTCCACCCACAGTCTTGTTCAGTCTGCCCACCTTCCTCTTCCCTCATTCAGGCATGGCCCTTGAGGGCTAAGGGGAAGGGGGAGGGTAGCAAGCCCCCCATAGGGGGCAGACTGATGGGTAAAGCATGGATCCTATGGAATGGACTAGGAATAGGGGACCGAAAAGAAGATGGTCTCATGGAAACGGAATTCATCAAGGGGAGGGACAGGTGATGAGAGGGAAAACCAAAGTAAGGAGTAGGGTATGGGAGGAGAGATGGAATGGGGCAGAGTACTGGGGCTGTTGTCAGGGCAATAGTTCTACAACCTCCTGTGGTCCTTGCACCATCTCGGCCTGAGGTCCTTTCTAGTCCTTTTTGCCATCTCTTTCCCCACTCCTGCTGCCTCCTTTTAGGTCAGGTCCCCATGCTGGGAGAGCACCAGGAAGGGCACGTTCCCTTCTCTCCTAATTGCCAGTTGGTGGCTTACCTAGTCCCCTTCCCCAAGGCGCCATTTATAAGACTCTTCAGAGTGCTCTGGTCCTTAGAGTATGTGTTCTGTATGTAAACTTTACCCCTTTCACTGGTTCCGCATCCCTTGGTCATGTGTTCTGTGGTTCTCAATCATTTATTTTCTCACATGTATTTTCTTTGTCTCTTGTGCACTCTACTTTCCTTGCATGCTTTCTCACTCATCTCTGGCTCCATGCATATGCTTTCCAACACTGTCTTGATTATTTTCTCTGCCATGTTCTGTGTTGGGTGTAATTCATACTCTTTTCTGTCTTTGTGTTTCGCTTCCCCTCTCTCTGTCTAACATGTTTTCTGTTTCTCTCCCCTCTCTCTGTCTCTGCTTCGGTCTCTCCCTCTCCCTCCTTGTCTTCCCTACCCCCTTCCTTTGCCCCGTCCCATCATCTCTCCACTCAACCCATCCACTCCGTAGTCCAAGGAGTTGCAGATCAAGAAGCAGTTCCAGGAGACATGTAAGATCCAGACTCGGCAGTACAAGGCCCTTCGGGGGCACCTGCTGGAGGGCACACCCAAGGCCCAACACAAGAGCCTCCTTAAGCGGCTTAAAGAGGAACAGACCCGAAAGCTGGCCATCCTAGCAGAACAATATGACCAGTCCATCTCTGAGATGCTCAGCTCCCAGGCAGTAAGGCTCAGCATGAACAGAACTGGGGGGAATATAACTGGCCGAATTTTGGAGGCAGAATGCCTCAGTAGTCATGGAGGGAAGGTGGGAAAAACTCGGTAGGAAAAAGGTTTGGAGCGCAGGGTGGGGGGGTCAGGTGTTCCTTTGACGTCTGACCCCAGCTCCTACCCTCTCCTAGCTTCGCCTGGATGAGACCCAGGAGTCAGAGTTCCAAGCACTGCGACAGCAGTTGCAACAAGAGCTGGAGCTGCTTAATGCCTATCAGAGCAAGATCAAGATTCGGACAGAGAGTCAGCATGAGCGTGAAGCCCGGGAGCTGGAGCAGAGAGTGGCACTGAGGCGGGCTCTTTTGGAGCAGCGGGTACGGGTAGGGGCCCCAGAGAGTTGGGGTGGGGGGGTGACTCTGATGCATAGATCCCCCCGACCAGCTTCGACAGCTCCTCGCGCCCGGCCCTGAGCACATGTCGTATGTCACAGGTGGAGGAAGAGCTGCTGGCACTGCAGACAGGTCGGTCAGAGCGCATCCGAGCGCTGCTAGAACGGCAGGCTCGGGAAATCGAGGCTTTTGACGCAGAAAGCATGAGGCTGGGATTCTCCAGCATGGCCCTGGGAGGCATCCCAGCAGAGGCTGCTGCCCAGGGGTATCCTGCCCCTCCCCCAGCCCCTGCCTGGCCCTCCCGCCCTGTCCCGAGATCAGGGGCTCACTGGAGCCACGGTCCCCCTCCACCTGGCATGCCCCCCCCAGCTTGGCGCCAGCCTTCTCTCCTGGCACCACCAGGTCCTCCGACCTGGCTGGGGCCACCACCCCAGACAGGGCCCCCCCGAGGCGGGGCCTTGCTGCTGCTAAGGAATAGCCCACAGCCTCTTCGCCGGGCAGCCTCAGGAGGTGGGGGGAATGAAGGGGCAGGGCCTGGGTCAGTGGCAGGACCCGGCGCTCTGAGCCGAAGTACTAGTGTTGCTTCTCACATCCTCAATGGTTCTTCCCATTTCTACTCCTGAACTGCGTGGGGGATTGACGACGTTCCTTGCTTGGGCTCCCTCCACCTAGGCTGAAAGAAGGGTGGAGGAAGAGAGCTGAAGCCTGGGTTTCCCTGGGGCTGGAAGGGCCTAGGTCCCTCGGCAACTAGAACCTGCAAAGTTGAGGACCCGAGCTCTGGGGGCTTTGGAAAGCCTGAGTCAACACTAAGAAGGGCAGGCGTCGGGACATTTGCTCCTGTTTCCCTGGTCCCTTCTCGTCTTGTGAGCTTCCCTTGGGGTGAAGTCAGGCCCCTTGGCTCTGGGTGTGGGAGTAGAGTTTGGGCCCCAGTGCAGACCCAGGAGTTCCTGACTTTCCCATCATGGTGCCAGTATCTTCCTCCATCATGGACTGGGGAAGGGGGAGATGTGTGTGTGTGTGTGTGTGTGTGTGTGGTGTGGTGTGTGTGTGTGTGTGTGTGTGTGTGTGTGTGTGTGTGTATGTGCGTGTCAAATACCCACCTAGGGTGCCTTGGGAACCTGTATAGAGTCCCTGGGCAGTGGGGGGAGGGGCGGGTAGGGTGTAGATACATAGATATATTCAGAGAAATATAATAATCCCTCCAGGTGCCCAAATCATATTGTTGCCAAGGGAACTCTGGGCCCAGGGGGCATGAGAGAATGGGTCCTAGGAGAGCAGGGTCTGGGGGTGTGAAAGGCCCCTGGGTGGCAGGGAGAGGGGGAGGATACCTGGGTGGAAAGCCCAACATCCCTCCTCTGAACCCTCCTTCCCCCATTGCTGTCTGATGTTCTGTGCCCGTCTTGTCAAGTTAATTTTTTTTTTAAAGTCAGGGTTTGGGCTGGGGAGGGGGGAGTGAGGGATAGACCTGGGAAGGGGCAGCTCCCTGGGGGTGTCAAATCAGAGGGGACCCTGACAGCCCCCTATATATTCCTGCTGTTAGAGGCAGGATGGGGGCAGTCAGGGGCAAGGCTCCTGGGACTTAGGGGCCATCATGGAACCCTGGGACCAGGGGAGCTTTTAATAAACTGTTGGATATTCTAACCAGCTCCTTGACTCAGGCTTTCTCTCTAAAATGGCAACATTAAGCCATGTCTCTCATTTTTTCCGGGAGGCACACTGAAATCATGAACTTCCTGGCCATGGTCTTGCCTCACTGGAGGTTAGGCTGGTGTGGTCCTTTGGGTTCCCATTCACTTCTTACCCACATGCCCCCAGCCCCCCACCCCACAAGTACACACCTCCTTAAAATGAAACCTCCATTATAACCTAAAAAGCTAAGCAAAACCATCCTATCATGACAGTATAAGCAACATTCTGTTTCATAGGCTCCCAGTATTCCAAGGCAAGTATTTTATCATCTGTTCTCCAAGGCTGGACATTTTAATGGATTAGCACCATCTCATTTGGGGATAGGCAGTCTTGAAGCCTGGCCTACCTGCTTTAACACTCTGCTCCAAGAGCAGAGCTTCTATTTAGCCATCCTCAGTAGAGGAGCTGACTAGTCATAACTCTGGGCCTGCCCAATTTAAGGCCTGAACTAGGCCGAACCAGGAACCTACTAAGGATTTCCAAAGATCAAAGTGGGAAGAGGCCAGTTGGGGACTAATAAGATATAACCAAGTGTAAGTGGAATTACCTGCTCCCAGCTCTCCGGCTATGAGAAAAATGTTTTAGAATCCAAACACAGCTGAAAGAAACCCTTGAGTATTTTGTGTGGCTCTTTGGTTTGACTTACGATTAAATATACCTAAAGAGGCAAACCAGCCTAAAATGACATGGCAGTTAAGACTGCTGGAGGAGATACAATTTCATTCCTCAGGGCTCTTGTGAGAAAGGAAATAGCAATGAACTTAAACCACTGGTTTATCTACCCCAGTGGCAAACCAAACTTCACCTTTGCATACAACAAAACTGAGAGCTTAAGTGATTAGAAGGGGAGAAGTATAGAAAGTTGTTTTGGAGTAAAAATGTTTACTGGGTCCAAGCCCTGAGATCAGCAGTGATATGCAATCTGAGTTGGGTCAGCTTTCCTGACCCTTGACCTAATGCTCAGAAGAGGCCCTAGCCTGACTTTTGATTTAGGCTACAAACAGATGAAACAATGGGTAACAAATATTCTTTTATTGAGACTTTTAAAGCCCACACAAATACCACTATTTCAGTCAAAAACATGAGAACATGAATCTAACAGCGCAGACTCAAGCAGCTTCATCCTCACAGGTACGTAAGCCACTGCTGTAACATTCACCATTGCAGGTAAGAAAAGGATTCACCTACCACGGACAGACAAAACTTGGAAAGAGGGAAGGAAATACGTTTATAAATACTTAGACCCAGTAAGGGGTGCTCTATACACTTTATACAAGGGTAGGACCAGATTCCTCCCTCTGCTCAGAGGCACTGTGGCTTCTAGAAGCTGTGGGGTGGCTTAGTCACTCTCCCCATCACTGCTGATGATGCCCCGAAGGTTTGACCAATCAGTGGGAGGTGGGTGGGCCCTTGGCTCATCCCCATCTGAGTCCAGGGCTCTTCGGTGGTACAGCTCCTCCTGGGGTAACCCAACTTCCCCACGTGGGTTCCAGGCATTGCGTCTCCGGGATCGCCCTGAGAATTACAGGATTCAGAACTAGAATAAACCTTAGTGATTCTTCCTAGCTATTTTATGGAGAAGAAAACAGACCCAGAGAGATTATGGCATCCAAGGCCACAAAGTAGGACAGCCAGGATTTGAAGTAGCTTCCCAAAAAGTGCTTCAGCAATATTCCCTCATGAGAATAAAGGGTCAGTGTAGAACTGACCTGAAAGCCCTTTTCCCCTTCCTGTTCTCATATTACTCTTTACATCCCTATATAAAACAAGAACAGCATTATCCCTTGAGGGATCTCATTTGATCCTAACAATAACCTTATTAGGAAGGTGCTATTATTATCCTCACTTTTCAGATGAAGAAGCCGAGAATGATAGGAGTTAAGTGATTTGCCCAGTAATACAGCCAGTGTCTCAGGCAAGATTTGAACTCAAGCCCTCCTGATTCCAGTGTTCTATTCACTGTGCCACCTAGCTGCCTCTACACACCGGCCCCATTCTCTGAAGCTCCCCCTTCCTCAAGTCTGTACCTGAACTACTGATGATGTTACTGACGTCCAGAGAGGCCATCTCTTCTGCCTCCTCCCTTCGCTCCTTCACTGCTCGGCACTTCTCCAGGGAAGGATTACCTAAGAGAAGGAAAAAGAAATGGGTTTAAAAAAAAAAAAGTTTAGCCTCAACATCTTTTCCAACCTAGGACAGGAAATGGGAGAGTAGGCTCCAGGAAGAAAGAAGTGGCTTGGGCCAATACCCTCTTACTCATTCCCTGTTTCTTGAATCTTGCTTTGACTTGTCTTCCTCACTATCTCTTCAATCACTGGCTCTTCCATTCCCTTTTAAAGCAGGACTTTTCTTGATCCCCTCCAGAATCTTTGGTCCCTTCATTTTAGGTGTCCGTAACCTATCACTGTCAATCTGATCACTCAAGACATCAATACGCGTTTTTTGCCTACTAGGTGCAAGGTACCATGACCATGCCAAGCACTGGAGATAAAAAAGAAAAACAAAACAAAACAAACAAAAAACTCCCAACCCCAGTTTTTAAGAAGCTTCTATCTGAATGGGCTTCCCCTCCTTCCTTGTTTCCCTCCCCAGTTTTTTTCACCTCACCCTCTAAGCCTAAATCTTGCAGTTCTGCCTTGAGGACTCTGAGTCGTTCCTGATGAGAGCGGCAGGAACCCAGCAACCTCTTGTAATTTCTATGGGCACCACAGGCTCGGATGTAGCGCTTTAGCCGAACTACTGCAGGGTGGTCCTCTCCTCTTCGAGAACCCTGTTATAGGGAGGATGGTAGTAAGAGAGGGATCACCAGGGACTAACAGCCAAGTTGGGGGCAGGATAGAGAAAAACAGACCCTCAGACTTCAAACTTGAATGGCAGTTGACTATGACTCTCCTGAAGAGTTCATTTACAATTTCTCCTGTAGAAATTTACCTTTTCCATACAAAAGATTGCTCCAAATCACCAATGAGAAATCTGAATCAAAACAATATCATTTCGCCTCCTACCCAGCAAATTGGCAATGATAAAAGATGAGAGGAATCAGTATTGGAGGGATGATGAAAGGAGACACTAACATATACTCTTGCTAGAGCTGTGAAGTGGTCTAACCATTCTGAAAACCAATTTGGAATTGTACTAAGAATGGGATTAACTAAACTATCCATACCCAAAGATCCCACTGTCTAGCATATACCCTAAAATGGTCAAAAATAAAAAGGTCCCACATACACTAAAATATTTGTAGCAGCACATTTTATAGTAGCAAAAAACTGGAAACACAAAAGTAGGTGCCCATGGACAGAGGAAAATGGGGTATAAAAATATAACAGTAACATTGTGCCATAAGAAACCACTAATGTGAAGAATAAAAGAGAAGTACACATTTATATGAACTGATAGAAAGTGCAAGTAAGCAAAACCAGGAAAAGAACAGGATGACTGAGAATATAGGAAAGAACAACAATGAAATTGAAGGCTATGTGATTATACACAAAAATATGTCCCAGAAGAATAGAGGAGAAAACATGCCTCCCTTTTTTTGCAGAGGTGGGTGACTATGGGGGTGAGACATTTCATATACTGTCAGACCACTGATGTGTTGGGTTAGTTTTTAATTTTCCCCACCATTCCCCCTTTCTATTCTTTGTTACAAAGTATGAGTGGTGAGGAGTGAGATACATTTGGAATAGAAGCAGAGATAAGAACAAAAGGTATCAATACAACTACTTTTTAAACCAAATCCTTCCTTCCTATCCTCTCGACCCTGCCCCCAGCATTCCCACCACCCATGTCCCATGTCTCACCTTCCCTGATTTGGTCTCTGGGCTACTATCCTGTGAGGAGGTGGAAGAGGATTGGACAGGGCCCTTTTTGGCCTCCTTCTTCTTTGTCCTTCCTGTCCTTTCTTCCTCATCTTCGCTTGCTTCAGACTCATCCTCAACGTTTTTGGCTTCCTTTGTCCTGGAGCTCTTGTTACTGTCATCTGTTCTACTTTCCTCTTCACTGTCCTCACTGGGAGCTTTTTTCATTCCTTTATCCTCTGCTTCACTGCTATCCTTGCTGTCTTCCTCCTCAGCCTTTTTCTCTCCTTTCTTCCCAGAATTTCCCTTACCCTTTTTGTCCCTCTCTTCTTCCTCACTGCTCTCACTCTGTTTTGCTGCCCTCTTACCTCCCTTTGGGCTCTTTCTTTGCCTCCCTCCCCGCTTCCCTCCCTTTATTTTCTGATCCCTGCTTTCCTCTTCCTCATCACTACTCATACCATCATCCTGCACCAGTTTTTTCATTCCCTTCTTCCCAGAAGTCCCCTTGAATCTAGTGTTCTCTTCAGCCCCTTTCCTGGCCAGGTCTTTTTTCTCATCATCTTCACTACTCTCCTCCACTGACTTTGCCACTACCCTCTTCCTGGCAGAATACTCCTTCATTTCCCCTAGGGTTTTTGGTCCCTTCTTTTGAGGTGTGACTCTGTCCCCCTCCTCACTATCTGTCGGATCACTCTCAGTAACTTGTACCACTTTCCTTCCTCCCTTCATTCTAGGATTTACTTTCCGCTCCTCCTTACCTGGCTTTGGGGCTTCCTTCCTTCCAACCCTACCCTTCTGTTTGTGACAGGCTTCCTCCTCACTTCTGCTTTCACTCTCCTCCTCCTCCTCCACTTCCTTTACTCCCTTCTTTCTTACAACGGCCCTTAACTCCTCCTCCTCTTCCTCTTCTCTTCCTTCCTCAGGGTCCTCATTCTCCTTAGTTGTCATCTTCCTGGGTGGCTTTAGAATCTCCTCAGGCTCCTTCATTCCCTTCTCAGCCGAGCTGCAATCCTTCCTTGTTATACCATTCCCTGCCAGAGACCTTGGGGAGCTTGGGGGGCTCATGGGCTGGGGATCAAGGCCTGAGTCATCTGAGCTGTGTTCTGGAGTGCACAAGAAAGCCAAATGGGTAGATGAGAATTCTCTTCTACTGTGGTGACTAGTCCCTCCCTCTTACCTCCCCCCATTCTCAAGTCTCCTTTCCCATCATAAGGAGTTGGAGCTTCCATCCCAAGAGAGGTGGATGACCAAGCTTAAGTCAAAGGGGCGAGGGGGAAGGGGAGAAGAAGAGAAAACAGAACCAGGAGAGGCAGAAAGAAGACAGGATGATGGAAGCACGTGAGTGCTCTGGCTGAACATCCAGATGAGCTACCCTCGATCCACCAGCAGGAAGGGGGTGGGCCCTCGGGCCTCGTGCTGACCTGTCTCCGAGTTGATGCATGGCTTCCTCCTCTTCTTCACTTGGGACGTTCTGGTGGCGCTGGTTGGGCTGAGGGGCCGCTTCACCCGGTCCTGGTCCCCAGACAGCAGCTCCTCCTCTTTCTCCTCATCCCCCTGACGGGGGGGGGGGGGGGAACATCAGTGAAGAGGGCCAGCTGACCGGAGGGTCCCGGCGTCTCCCCCCCGCTTCCCCCCGCCCCGGCCCTTCCCACGTTGCAGCGGGGAGCCGGCCCACCTCCACCTGCATCTTCAGCAGCTCCTCCTCCACCAGCCGCTTCAGCTTCCTCTTGTCGTCGGGTTCCAGGTGGTCCAGGCCCACATGGGCCAGGTACTTCTGTCGCACGATGGAGTGGGTCAGCACGCTGCGGGGCAGGACACGGAGTCAAGGGGAGGGCACGGGGCCGGGCTGGGGCAGCCCTCCCCATCAGGCGCCCGGGGCGGGGCGCGGCCCAGCGCGGCCCACTCAGGGTGTCTCCCGCGGCCCGGAACCCGGGGACCCCGAATCCTCTTTCGTCTCCCTTCCCTTCCCCCTGTCCCTTCTCCCCTCTCACCTTAGGTCGGGGCGACCCCGGAAGAGGCTCCGGATGAAGTCCTGCATTTCGCGTTCCCGCGCCATCTTACCCCGCCCCCTGTCCTACTCCCACAACTCCCGCCTTTTCTCCACCCAGGCCGATGCCTCTTTCTCGCACGGGCTCGTCCCCTTCCAAGCCACCGTAGTTTTGACTCAATCGGGGCGGAGCTTCACGCTGCAAGGTGTAAGTTGCGCACGCGGCCTATTAGCCAGGGGGTGGGCAGCGGCCTCCAAGTGGAATTGTGAATTTGGTGGGTTTCCCCTTTTTCGAAAAGAAGTGTTGAATCTTCCTTGGGTTAATTGTTGCAGGCGCTTCCGCCGCGCTCGGTTGTGATGTATTCATTTCGCGACGTCTGAGCGTGGTCCTATTTCTTCCAACGCAACATCACGAGTTTAAAAACTCCGAGAGGGCCGTGATCTGCTTTAAGAAAAGAGAACGTCGTAGTACAGTCCTTCAAAGTTTTAACTTCTCAAGCGGAGTTATGGGACGACAAACGTCTTTGCTCATCTTTCGTGATGTCATCGCGTCCCTACGCACCCGTTGGTCAATACCTCAGCTGAGTCAGAGTTAATTTTTTTTTTTTTGCCTTCGTTGCTAGCTTCATTGCGCATGCGCATTGGCCCGATACGCTCAGGCGGTCCTTTTTCGTGCCGCAAAACCCCTGCGCGGGTGTTTCTGGGAATTGTAGTCTCAAGGGGGAGTGGGTAGGCGGATTCCGGAAGTAGTGCACCGAAGAGCGCCTGTTGTGGGGTTGGGAGTAGGTAACGGTTCTCCCCGGGCCTTGGCGGGGGGGGGGAGCCCTCCCCCGCAGGGCCTGAGTTAGGATCGGGCGTCTGACGCCCGGGGTGAGTGTGAATTCCCCCGGCCAGCCATGAATGGGCAGGCGGACGTCGAGGTGGACTACAAGAAGAAATACCGGAACCTGAAACGGAAGCTCAAATTCCTAATCTATGTAAGTGTGTGTCAGGGGACGGATCCGAGCCTGGCCCCTCCTGCCCAGGGTCCCTAAACCAAGCCTCTGATGGGTCCCCCGTGCATCGCCTCCCCTACTCCCCAAACGTGGAAGCCTAGGAAGAATATCCCATACCCTGGGGAATTCAACCCCAGTCCTGCCCACCAACTCTGTGCTCTATGACCTTGGGCTAGCCCCTTCCTCCTGAGCCTTAATTACTTTTATCTGTGAAATTAAGGGGTTGAACCAAAGTATCTCCAAGGGCCCTTTCAGCTCTGATGCTTTCTTATCCAGGAGCATGAGTGTTTTCAGGAGGAACTGAGGAAGGCACAGAGAAAGCTGCTGAAGGTGTCCCGGGACAAGAGGTGAGAGGGTTTGGAATGGGAAAAGGGGTAGGGTGCTAAGGAAGGAAAAGAGCCCCAGAAACAAAAGGGAACACCACTTTTCACCCCTTGGTCCCCATCTCTTTCTCTAGTTTCCTTTTGGATCGTCTTCTGCAGTATGAAAATGTGGATGAAGACTCTTCTGGTGAGTAGAAAACTAGCTCATAGGGGCTGAAGACCCCTTTGAACAGTGAGTTACTACCCATGCCTTCATCTCTTTTCACCAGATTCCTCAGGTGCCCTTGCTTACAGTAATAACTCATTTTATTTTAAGATTGATAAAAAGGTTCTACTCTGACTCTCCCCAATACTATATGAGGTATATAGTACAAATACCATTGTCTTTTACACGTGAGGAAACTTAAGATCTAGGAGATAGAGAAAGTTCCCAGACTTGCTAGAACCATTCCTCCTGCCTGAATTTGTTCTTCTCTTCAGAAAACTTCAGATGAACTGGGTATTAGTCCCAGTTCTGCTACTTGTTAATGACCTTGGACAAGTCACATTTTAGGCCTTAGTTTTCTCATCTGTAAAAGGAAGATAATGATTCCTGCCCTCTTTCCCACACAGGCTTATCATGAAGATCTATGGAGACAACTAATAATAAGAATGAATGTTTATGTAGTACAGCTAAAATTTCAAAACACTTTTCTTACATTATCATATTTGAACCTATCAATTCCAAGAGGGTAAATATTCTATGTAGTATTATCCCTATTCTACAGATGAGAAAACTGAGTCTTAATGAAGTTGTCACTTGCTGTGGTGGCACAGTTATTAATTGCCTTAAACAGGATCTGAATTTAAATCCTCCTGACTTCAAATGCAGCACTCTATGATGAGAGAAGTTATTATACACATTATCTTCTTAATTGTTTCCTGATTGCCTGCTACTTGCAGGATATTGTGTTGGGTCTTGGAGCTACAAGACAGTCTTTGCCTTGCTTCCCAAGAGTTTATAGTCTAGTTTGGGGAGAGAGGCAATGTATACATAAAGGTAGCTTACAGAGTAAAGTAGTATATGCTGACTCTGTTCAAAGTACAAGTATAGCTAGAGTTCAGAGGGATGAAAAATCACTAACTGGGATGATTGTGGAAGGGAGAGTAATAGGGCCCTTGGGATGGCCTGTTAGGAAGAGGAAGACTTAGATGATCAGAAAAGATGGGGGGGGGCAGCTGGGTGGTGAAGTGGATAGAGCACCAGCCCTGGATTCAGATGTACTTGACATTTAACTAGCTGTGTGACACTAGGTAAGTCATTTAACCCTCATTACTCTGAAAAAAAGAAAAGAAAAGATGGGAGAGGACATTCCAAACAAATCAGAGTCAGGAATGTGCATAGTGTGTTTAATAAATGTTGTATTGGGCAGCTAGATAGTGCAATGGATAAAACAACTAGCCTTGGATTCAGGAGGACCTGAGTTCAAATCCAGCTTCAGACACTTTTGACACTTACTAGCTGTGTGACCCTGGGCAAGTCACTTAACCCTCGTTGCCCCGCAAAAAAAATTTTAAAAATTAAAAAAAAAATGTTGTGTTCTTTCAGTATGAAGGGGCACTGAGGGAGTAGAGAAAATAGACCAACATTTCCCTCTTCCCTTTTAGATTCAGATGCCACAGCATCCTCAGAGAACAGTGAGACAGAGGGCACACCCAAACTCACTGAGACACCAGCCCCCAAGAGGTGAGAACATATCCTCTATCCTTCCTTTTTTTTTTTTAAAGACAAGCCCTTTCTGTCTTTTCTTTTTCCCCCCCTTTACACTTAATTTTTTGTTTGTTATTCTGTACTTGACAAATGTCATCAAACAAACATTTCCATATACACAGAAGAATGGAAAAAGAGAAATGTAGGAGAAGCCAGGAATCTATTATATACAGCTTGCTTTTCCTCAAAGAATATAATAAATTCGATATTGTTAGTTTCAAAGCTCTTTTGCTCACCTGTGTCTCCTAAGTCTCCTTCTCTTCAGTATATTTTCAATGCTACAAATGACCCTCTTTTCTTTTTCTTTTTCTTTGGGGGGGAGGTATTCTTGTTAGTAGTCCCACCCCCTTCTATTTAGGAGAGGATAAACTCCAAAACAACCCACCCTTGTAACAAATATGAGTAGTTAAACAAACCCACCCCCACACACATTTTGCATCTTAGAAAATAATGTATCTTAAGCTACCTCTTTATTCCTTCACTTCTTTGTCAGGTAGTGGGTAACATGCTTCATTAGTGCATCCTCTGGGGTAACAGTCAAGAATTGCCTTGATCAGAGTTTAACTCTTTAAAAGTTCTTGGTTGGTTTTTTGTCGTCGTCGTTGTTTTTTACAATGTTGTAGTTATTGTATAAATTGTTTTTCTGGTTCTGATCACTTTATTCTATGTCAATTTATCTGAGTCTTGGGTTTCTCCAATCTAAACATTTCATCATTGGTTATGGAGCAATAATAGTCAGTTACATTCATATACCATCCATTCCCCAATTTTTAGACACTCCCTTAATTTCCATTTCTTTGCTGCAGTGAAAAGTGCTGTTAAGAATATTGTTGTACATTCAGATCCTTTCCCTCTTTCTTTGATCTTTATGGAATATCTGCCTAGTAGTGGTATTAACTTCCTGTCCTTTCAAGAGGGGGTGGCACAAGTAGAACTTAGGCTAGTGACGAGGGTTGGAGGTTTGCTTTTTGGGGTCTGATCTTCTCTGTTGTCCCCTTTCTAGGAAAAGAAGTCCCCCTCTGGGGGGTGCCCCATCCCCCTCTGGCCTTTCACTACCCCCATCCTCAGGGTTTCCCCTGCAAGCCTCTGGGGGCCCCTCTCCGTACCTGAGCTCGGTGAGTAGAAGTTTCAGTGGTCATGATTTGGCCAAGTTTTCATTGTGACAGCTTTAGTTTCTGCATCAGGAAAGTAAGGCCAGCTGTCTTGCTGTAGGTGGGTTTCACAGATTGGCTGAGATATCATGTGCTGAGCTTGCTTCAGGAACTGGCAGTGGCATTGTTACTGATGGGCTGTGACTTGGTGTCCACCTAGTGTTCATAAGGGCTGGTGTATGGGATGTGTCTACTCTATTGGCTGTGAGTTGTGTCTTTAGTTTTGCCCAGTCTGGTACATAAACAGCCTTTTTGGAAAGAGCAACCAGGCTGATGTTGGTGATGAACAAGGTGAACTCCTTAGCTTCCCATGGTGCCAAAATGCCAAGCTAAGGGCAGGTAGCAGCTTCTTCTGAATCAGGAGCCAACTTGGTGTAACTAACTGGAGATGAGCTGCTTTTGGAGGCTGTGGGTCTTGGCCAGTTCCCTTCAGTGATCCGAGTTAAGCTGGATCCTCCCAGCACTGTGAGGGGTCAGTGCTTACTTGACAAAGTTCTGTCTCCTACTGTTGTATGATATACCCCAACCCTACCCCAAAGTTTATTTTTATGCAAACCAGGGTCTTTTCAGTGCTGGGAAGAGATGAGACAAGTAAAGGGAAGTCCTTCAGGAAGATGAACATCACCTCTATGTGAGGGACCAGTTGGCAGTGTCTGGGGGGAGGCAGGTAGGTTTGGAAGTCAGAGGATAGCCAGCTGGGCCCCACCATGCTCATCACCATTTTTTTGTTTGTTTTTCCATTTTCTCTTGTTTGGGTTTCTCCTTTCCCTTCCCTTGACTTCCTCTCCCTCTCCCAACATCCATCCTTTTCCCATCTTCATTCTCCCCTTTTTCCCCTCCCCTGCAGCTGGCCTCCCCCCCATATTCCCCCTTCCCCTCCGACTACTTGGCCCTGCAGCTGCCTGAGCCCAGCCCCCTGAGACCCAAGCGGGAGAAACGGCCCCGCCTGCCCCGGAAGCTCAAGGTACCTGAATCTTGGGGGAGTTGGGATACTTGGAGGGGGGTGTAGTGTGGGTTTGGGGTTGTCAAAATGGTAGGTGGTACTGGCCCCAGAGGAGAGCTTGAATCTAGGGGAATTTTCAGATTACAGATAAGAAATTTGAGGATCTTTTACTAAGTATTGAGAACCTGTTGTGTACCCAGTATACTGTGCTCAGTGCTCCTAGCACATATAGATGTGGAAGATATGGTTCCCACTCTTAGTCTATGGTCTGGTTTGGTAGCCAAGATTGACCTTGAAAACAAGACAAGACATTATGTGGTTTTAAGTTCTAAATTGTATTGAAACAGAAGGAAAAAATGAATAGGAGTGGGGGTAAAGTCTCTAGGGAAAACTTGAGGGAGAAGGTGGGTCTTGGCCTGAGCCTTGAAGGATGAGTAGGTTTTGGATCGGTAGAAGAGAACAAGGAAAACAGTCCATAACATGGGCCAAGGTAAGTATGAGGTTGGCGTATTTCTGGGCCTGAGATCAGCCTGATTAGACTAAAGAGTCCATAGAGAACACTACTAGTTAAGTTGAATGCAGATTGTTGAGGACCTCCAATCCTGGCAGGGAAGTTGAGATGCAGTGTACCATGCTTCAGCAGAGCAGTGACTGGATGATAGAAACTGGCCAGCCACAAAGTTAGACTTGTCCATCTGGCCCTCTCTGTCTTCCTTCGTCCTTTCCAAGAAAAACTCAGAGACTTACACAGGATCTCTCAAATACAGCATAGGTAAGATGTCAATCAATCAGTAAACATGCATTCAACCCTTACTCTGTACCAATTGCTGTGCTAAGCTAAGCTCCAGGGATACAAAGAAAGGCAAAAATGTTTGGAGACAACATGCACACAAACAACTACGTACAAACAAGATGTGTACAGGATCAACTGACAGTAGACTCAGAAGGAAGTCACTGAGAATCATGAAGACTAGGCAAGACTTCTTGCAGAAGGTAGGACTTTAGCTGAGACTTTAGGGAAGCTAGGAGGCAGAAACAAGGAGGAAGTGCATTCCAGGTGTGGGGCACAACCAGTGAAAACACTCGGAGTCAGGAAATATTCAAGTCCTGTTCAGAGAACAGCAAGTAGGCTGGTCTTACTGTATCAAAGAATGCATGGAGGAGATTAAAGTGGGAGAATACTGGAAAGGTAGGAAGGGGCCAGGTTATAAAGAGTTTTAAAAGCCAAACAGAGGGCAGCTAGGTGGTGCAGTAGATAAAGCACCAGCCCTGGAGTCAGGAGAACCCAAGTTCAAATCTGGCCTCAGACACTTGACACTTATTAGCTATGTGACCCTGGGCAAGTCACTTAACCCTCATTGCCCCTTCCCCCCCAAAAGCCAAACAGAGGGGTTTATGTTTGATTCTCCAGGGAATAAGGAAGCCACTGGAGGTTATTAACTAAATAAATGATGTGGTCAGACCTGTGCTTTAAGTGGAGGATGGAATAGAGAATGGGGGAAAACCAAGGCAGGGAGGCCAACCAAAAGGCAATTCCTATAGTCCAGACCTGAGGTGATGAGGGCCTGTGCCAGTGTGGTAGAAGTGTTAGATGAGAGAATAGGAGTATATTAGAGATGCTCAGAAAGGCGAAATCAGCAGGACTTGGCAACATACTTGATATAGGGATGTAATGAGTGACTTAGGATTGTGACTAGGTTTCCAGCCTGGGTGACGGGGAGGATGGTAGTGCCCTAAATTGTGATAGGAAGAGGCAGAGCCAAGATATTGGTGTAGCAGAAACAAGTACAACTAGCCTTCCCCTCAACCCCCCAAAAAACAAAACCCAACTAACTGAAATATCTAGAAAATGAACCAGACTCAATCCTGATCAGGGATTCCAATAGAAATTCACAGTGAGTCACTTTTCCAGCCCAGATGGGCATAAAGAGACAGATCAGTGTGTGGATAGTGGGGACAGGGTAGGGCTAGGACCATGCCAAGAAGCGCATTCCATCACCCAGGGACTGAAAGAGGACTAAGGATGTGCACCAGGGCAAGACAGGTTCCCAGACCCACATTGGGACACCAAAACCTCATGCAGGGTGTGGGAGCAGGTGCTAGCTGATGGCTTTGCTGCTCACTCCCCTGTTCAGGTCATATATCAAGGTTGAGTGAGTAGGGGACCTTTATTCAGAGATAACCTTTGTGGTAAGGAACAGTTACAAACCCTAGGCTGTGTATTGAGTGAGGAACAAGTTCAGAAGTAAGCAGTAGCTGTGTGGCTCTTACTCAGGAGTGGAGTAGAGTCTCAGTTTCAAGTTCTACCCCAATCTGAAGCCTGCAGAGGAATAACTAAGGCAGGAATCTCAGACCAAAGAGAAACCTACAAGTCTGTCACTGAACCAGCAGAGGTTTCCACTTGGCTGATAGTGGTTGAGTCCAGCAGAAGTCTACTAAACCTCAGAAGGCAAGCCCATGGGCCTGTTGCTCAGACCCAAACCCAGGTCAAGAGCTTGAAGAGCTCAGACCAGGGGAAAGCAGTCACACTTGACCTGGATTAGACTGGGAGCTCTGAAAGCTTACTGGTCCTCAGCCCAGCCTGTTTTTTTGGTTTTTGTTTTTTTAATTCTGGATTAACACAACATTCAATACCCTAAAAGAGTAGCATCAGGACCAGTCCAGACATTCCCTCCAGAGATATACAGGACCTGATCCTAACAATTTGAAGTCAGGAGATAGGCTGGAAGAATGAACAAGTAATAAGAGAATCCCACCATTAAAAGCTATTATAGTGACAGGGACTTTCAAGACACAAAGCCAGGAGAAGAGGATGGCACCAAAACATCTACAAGCAAAGCCTCAAAGAAAACCACAGCTTGGGGACAAGTTCAACGAGAATTCCTGGAAGAGATGAAGTGAGTTAAAACAAGTTTAAAAATGTTTTTAGAAATGAAATGATAATGCTAAAGGAAAAAAATAGAAAAGAAATGAGCTATGGAAAAAAGAATTGAAGAGGGGATTAAAAGTTTAGCACAATTAGTTATGAAACCTTACCCAAAGATCAAACTCCCTAAAAATTAGAATGGACAAAATAGAAGCTAATGACTTCATGAGACAACGAGAAATATTAAAACAATCAAGAGACTGAAAATATAGAAGAACTTTTAAGGTATCTCATGGTAAAAACACTAGGGAAGTTTGGAAGAAGGAATGGTTTAGGGAGAGAGTTCAGTTTTTGAAATACTGAGTCTAAGATATCTGCAGGACATCCAGTTGGAGATGTCCCATAGGCAGTTAGAAATTTGAGACTGGAGATCTGGAGAGAAGTTAGGGCTTGATAAATACATCTGAGAATCGTTGCATGTAAAGAATCATTGCATATAAATATTAATTGAATCTGTGGCAGCTGATGAGATCACCAAATGAAATAATATGGGGGAGAAGAGAGCTTGTGACAGAGTGGGGGGTGGGGGAGGCAGTTAGTAGGTGAGACCTAGATGAAGATTTTGTAAGGAGACTGAGGAGTAGTCAGACAGGTAGGAGGAGAATCTAGAAAGGATGGTATCAGAAGAGAGTATCAAGGAGAGAAGAACAGTCAACAGTAACTGAGGTTGCAAAGATAAGAAGAATGAGAATTGAGAAAAGACCATGAGATTCAGCAATTAAGTGATCATTGGTAGGGGCAGCTAGATGGTGAAGTGGATAGAGCACCTGCCCTGGAGTCAGGAGGACCTGAGTTCAAATCTGGCCTCAGACACTTAACACTTACTAGCTGTGTGACCCTGGGCAAGTCACTTAACCCCTATTGCCTCGCTAAAAAACCAAAACAAAAAAGAGATCATTGGTAACTTTGAACAGAGCAGTTTCAGTAAAATAATGAGGTTGGAAGTCAGAATGCAGAGAGTTAAGAGAATGAGGGGAAAGGAAATAGAGGCACAGCTTGTAGACAGCTTTCAAGGAATTCAGTCATTGAAGGGAGGAGAGGTGGAGGACAATAGCTGTTGGGGATGGGGTGGATGAAGTAAAGCTAGGGGATCATGTACAGCTTGTCTACCTAATTGTTTGCCCATAGCCATCACCTACCTCCTCAGGGGAAGGGTTGCACGGAAGACCCATCTAGCAGCTATGATACAAGATAGAGCTAATGAGGATGGGATCTAATTTTTTGGCTGCAGACAAAAATGTCGTTACTATATATCATATTGCTTATGTTATACCACTAATGAAATTTCTTTTAAGGAGATTCTAAAGTCTTCAGAGTATATGGTATTGGCTCAAGGAGGAATTTTAAGAAAAAAATCCAAGTCATGAAACTATTAGAAACCCCATTAATAATAACTGGCATGGGGCAGCTAGATGACGCAGTGGATAGAGTACCAGCCCCGATGTCAGGAGTACCTGAGTTCAAATCCGGCCTCAGACACTCAACACTTACTAGCTGTGTGACCCTGGGCAAGTCACTTAACCCCAATTGCCTCACTAAAATAATAATAATGATAATAATAACTGGCACTGGTATAGCACTTTCAGAGTTAAAAAATACTTTCCTCACAATAACCCTGAGAGATTAGGTCTAAAGCAGTATTCAAAGCCAAGGCTCCTGACTTCAAATCTTGTGCTTTTCCAGTGTATCACACTGCCTCTCCCTTAATGAGAGTTTCTGTTGACAGTTCAAAAATCTTTAAAAGGAGCAGGCTCAGGAAGAGCATTATCCTGGAATTCTATTCTGAAGCGGTTGGATTAGCTGCTTGTTGGTCTAGCTGGCCAACAATTTTTATTCCCTACCTAATATTTTGCTGGCATGCATTTGAAATCCAAGGGGAATGGGGGAGGGGTGTTGGGAAATTTTAGGCCACCCCTCAGCCAACAGACATTTTCTGAGAACCAACTAAATGCAAGACTCTCTCAGAATTTATAGTGCACCTAGCAATGTACCAGGCAAGTGATATGAAATACCAATCTAGTGGCATCTACCTTCTTCCCTCCTCCCCTAGCACCAAGTACCAAATTGAAGTCTCAGCCGAACTTGGCCATTGAGTTTGTCCTTTTTGCTTGGCTAATGTCTCCACTCAGTGCTGCTAGACTGTGGTGCTAAGTCTTAGAGATTCTTAGGAACTCATCAGAAACTTAAGTGTGAGTCCTGGCTGAACAGGGTTCATGGCTTTAATGCAGTGACTAACAGATAATCTGAGAAAAAATGATTCTGCAAATCGATAGATAATGGAGTTTTCAGACGGAGCAGTAGTAGAGTTGCCCTGGTACTTTGGGGCTTTTCAGTGTGCACTACTAACTAACCCACAGAGGGTATTATCTGACAGGAGTATAAAACTATTAGGGACAGGTGGGAAGACCAACGATGTAGACTAATTATGGAAAGGAGAGGTCCCATGAATTTTCAGGAAAGTTCATTCCAAGGATAGGGAGGGAAATTTTCCTTATTATCTTTTTTTTTTCTGTATCTTTCTCCTTCACCTTCCCTACAGATGGCAGTGGGGCCATCTGAGTGTCCAGTGGGGGGTTCACTGACCTTCCCAGGCCGGGGAGCTGGTGGTGCTGGGGTAGGGGCAACCCTGGCCCCACTGGGGCCTCCTAAGCTGCCCCCACATACCATCCTGAGCACCGTACCTCGCCAGATGTTCAGTGATGCAGGGAGTGGAGACGATGCCCTGGACGGCGATGATGACCTCGTGATTGACATCCCTGAATGACCACCTACCCATGCCCTTCCCTCCCTTCGGTTGGCAGTGGCAACAGAAGCAGCAAAGACCAAGAGTGGTGTGTTTTTGGAGACATTTATTGATGCCCAGTCTTATTGGTCTGGACATTGACAATCAGAAGAGGCGTAAACATGCAGCAAGGCGCCCCCAAAGAAGAGGCGGGGAGGCAGCCCCCAGCCCTGAAAGCGGGCACATGCCGCATTTGGATTTGCAGCCCGTGGTGTGCAGGGAAGGCTGATGGACTCCAGAGGTCAGCACAGGGCTTCCTTGCCCCCTGCTGCCATATGCTTTGCCTTCCTCTTGCCCTGGATGCAGCCAAAAGAAAAAGGAACAGCCATGGGGGCCTCTGCCTCCCCTTCCTGAAGGCAAAGACCCCTGCACCAGCTACCATTTTAATGGGGCAGCTAGATAGGGCTAGTTTGTTTTGTTTTTTACTGCAGACTTTTATTAAAGGGGTGCTGGGCGGTTTTATTTTGTTTTCTGAAATTTTCTCCCTCAACCCCCTCCTAATCCGGTCTACCTCCCACTGCAGGGAGTTTTGCCGGGGCAGCTTGGAGAGGTGGACGAAAGGAGAAATGACCTGGTTGGGGGGAGGGAGCAGGGCATTAAATTCTCTCCCTCCCCTTGCACATGCGAGTGGTATGGTTCATTTGCATATAATATCCCATCAGGCAGTAGGAAATTTGCATATATAGCACCCCACCCATCCCCTCACAAAAAGACATTCCCCACAGTAACAAAGTGAATCTCACAAAATAAGACAGGAAGTGTTGAGGGGGGAGAGGGAGAAGTTTCTCCCAGCTCCAACCCCATGTAAACGTGCAACACACTCGTGCGATGTTGAGTAACAATCACATGGCCCTGTGATTTCCCCCACCCCCCCAAGAAGGGGCTCTTCCTTGCCCCCTCTTCTTTCCACTCTTGCTAAGGTTCTTAAGGGCCTCTTTCTGGAAAGCAGCTGGGTACCAAGTTCCCTTCTCTTCCCTGGGCTGAAACAGATGGACTTCTGAGCCCAGTGAGATGAGAGCTTGGCTTCCTTCTTCCCACCCCTTCTACCCTCTTCACTTTCCAAAAGTGAAGGGGGGAAGCCACCCAACTGAAGCCCCTGGTTTCCCACATTCTCTTGCTTCCTCTGTTAGGAAGTAGCCTGTGTCTATGGGGCTGGTTGGCTGGAATCTTTGGGGGGGTCTTAGGCCGAGAAGGAGGCAGCAGCAGGGGGCAGTTCACTGGTCAGGGTATGCCAACGTTCCAGGGTCACATCTTGTTGTCGAAGACAGTCCCCCCAGTGCTTCAGGGCCTCTCCCCGTGAATTGGGACCCAAGGACACCCCACCTGGGAGGGAAGGGAAGAAAGGAACCAGGACATAATGCATCCGTTTACTAAGTCCAGTGTCCAAATCTAGCAGCCCTCTTTCCCCCAATGCACGAGTAACAAGGTTCTCATATATAAATTTGGTCCCCATGCTGACTGTTAGAACCAAACCCACTGGAACCCAGTCTTCTCACCAATGAAGTCATTAGATTTGCCAATGTCGTAGTCCCAGACGGTGACCTCTAAGGTCTTTGTGGCCAGAGCTGGGAGCTCCATCTCATAGAAGAATTCCTGGAGAGGTGAGGAATATGGAGGGCTACTTTCCCCTACCTTTGCCTCTGGGGTTGCCCCAGATTATTTCCCCAATTCAGCTTGTCTGGGCCAACTCTTCCCACAGCAGTCATTGGCTATCTAAAGACACTATAGGGCTGGAGCTTTAAGGAAGATGGAATTAAGAGGATTCCATAACTAAAGATGTATTGGCCGTGGGGCATGTGTATTTCCTGTTTGGGTGGGGTCACCCTTTGTAAAAAGGGTGCTCCTCTGAAATGGAAAATACCCCTTCTAGATTTCCCAGAATCATCCCGGGCAGGATGGTTAAGAAACAATGGTAGTTAGGATGGAAATAAGTGATTTCACACAAGAGAGAGCAAGTCACCTAGTGACCCCACTTCCATGATCAATCTTCCCACTTCTTACTGTTTCTATTCCATTTTCTCCCCACCCCTCGGTCACCTCATTAAACTCAGGATTCAGAGTTTTCTTCTTCACTGATGTTTTGTGCTTTGATTTCTTCTCAACATCTGGTCTCAGGTACCTGTGGAGACCACTGCAGGTCAGAAGGACCTTGGTTCTGGGAATGGGGAAGGGTAGAAGTGGAATGGGGGGGTGGGGGGGAAGCAGATGCCTGGGGCCAATGTAGGAGGGCTGGGGGCAGAGGACTAGGGGTCAGTGTGGCTAGTGAGAAGAGCATTCATTGGCATACAAGACACCTGGTTTCCTGCTACTAACTCATTTTATGACTTGTTCCATAAGGTCCCATCTAAATTTAAAATTTTGATCCCGTGGGTCTAGGAACACTATAGGGGAGGTTGCAAGAGAATGAAGACTGGGGGCTGGGAGTCAGGACATCTTGGGCCCAGGAGGGGAATGGGGATGGGTCCCTCACGTCTTGACGTAGGGGTCTGAGTAGCCGTTGACATCCATGGCTGCGAGATGGGCGCATCGAACAATACCCACAAGCAGCCCCCGACGCTGAGAGATATAGGTGAGCCTGAGCAGGATTCGACCCCGCTCCTCCATAAGGCCCTGGCCCTGTTCTGCTCGCTCCAACTGGGGATGAAAGAGGCAGAACCTCAGAAACACAACCCCTTTGGCTCTGGCTACACACAGCCTGCTCTCTTGCTGGATGATATGAAATGATTTTTCTTCTCAATCCCCTACCCTCTCTTCCCCTATGTCTTCAGGGAGTTGGAGAAAGGTGTTTCCTTTCACTTCTAGGCAGGAATTGGCAAATGGGCTAAAGCCATCTTAAGGCCAGGGCCCTTCCATGTTGTGGATTTCTCCTCCCTACAGAAAATGCTCCCTTCTTTCTCTTGAAGGTAACTACTGGTGGGGCCAAAGGGTGGGGAATGTTTTCCTCACCTCTTTCAGATAACAGGAAATACCTCTCAAGGCAGCTGTCATAGAGGAAGGTGATGCCAACTAGAAGGCAGAGAGAAGAGGAAATTCTAAACACCAGTCATAATCCATTCCACCAATGTATTGGGCTCACACACCCTCTCCCTTTTCCCAGGGTTCCCATACCCTGCCCCCTCTCCTACCCTCACATCCCTATCCCCAGCCATCAGGCTGTCTCAGCTCCAGGTACTAGGGACCCACCGGGACCTGTCGCTCCAGGCAGATGTTAAAGTGCTTCTTCTGGGAAGGTTTGAGACGACGCAGTGGTACCCGGGTCTCCCCAATGAACTCATTGTGGCTCAGCTTGTCCTCATCACAAACAGAGATCCTGGAGAGACAGAGGCATCAGGGGGTAGTGCCACAGAGAACTATAGCACCGGAGATTCAACCTCGAGCAACTCTCCTGGAAGTGGGAGGAACCAGGCAGGGGGGAAAAGATGATGCCCTAAATATTGATGATGACCTACCTCATGATTGACATCCCTTCTCTTAGGGTCCAGAGGACACTGCAGAAAAGTTTCAGGGGATCTAGAGGGGGATTCTCCCTCTATGTGGGGTAGGGAGAGGTCCACCTTGCTACATGAAGTTGGAGGTAGGGATCTCATGGGAACAAAGCTGTTACAGTGGCGCAGTGATAAAGCACCAGCCCTGGATTCAGGAGGACCTGAGTTCAAATCCGGCCTCAAACACTTGACACTTACTAGCTGTGTGACCCTGGGCAAGTCACTTAACCCCCATTGCCCACAAAACAAAACAAAACAAAACATTTGGGGCTTCACTACTAAGAATGCCCAGCTCCACCCACCCAACCTTCCTTTCACTGGGAGTATCTGGAAGCAGGAAAGTATCAGGTGGAAATGGCTCTCCTCCCTTCCCTCCTTTCCAAATTTTGGACACCTAAGCAAGAATTAAGGAAGGAATGCCCTGGCCTGGGGGGCTCTTGGAAAATATAGGAAAGGTTCCCTCTCCAGTATGAGAAAGACCTTTTCTACTAGTGTAACCACATCCAATCATAGCCCACATGTCCCCACATCCTTAAACCCCAAAATTATTTGTAACCAAGTCTCCTTGTTCCATATCTTCAAGGCCCCAGTCCACAGCTGCTGCATTTAGTCAGCCAAAAATGGGTAATTGGTCCAAGCAGGAGGGACTCCCTAGTACCCACATTCCCCATTTTCCTGGGGGACAGAACTGGAATGAGGGCCAAGACCGAGAGGAATTCTTCTTTTACTCCTTCCCTCCCAAACCCCCTCAGCCCCAGAGATGGAGATAGTTCAGGAGAGAGTCTGTGATTTGTCATCTCCCCAGAGCTGGAACTAAAGGGATCTTGCTCTGGGAATCAGGAGTCACCAGCCAGGTCCCCAGATTAACGCCAGGAAATGATAGTTTCCAGCTTACAGGTTCTATAGTCTGGATAGTTTATGGTAGTCAGTAGTCAGGATCTAGGGTTGCTGATGGGAACTGGAGGCAGCCATGGCCTCACAGCTATTGGGGAAGGTTAAAAAAAGGGCCCGAGGACTAGGGAAGCATCAACCTTGTTGGTCCTGTATTAACTCCTTTATGTGTCTTAGCCTCATCACAACACGCTGTTCCATAGCCAACCTCTCTTCCTGTTTCTCTTCTTTTCCAAGTTTAACCCCACTTCCTCTATCCTTGATCCCATACCTCCTTTTGGACCTTGTCTCACCAATTATCCTTTGCATCTTCTGTCTCTTATCTTGTATCTTTCATTTCTCTCTGCTGGTTCTTTCCTCACCACCTACACACATTCATATCGTCTCTTTCCTAACAAAACATTGGCTTGACCCTACTGCCACCTCAAACTACCTTTCTATTTCTCTCCTTTCCTTTACTGCCAAACTCCTCATGTGTTTTATTCTACACTCACTGCCTCCACTAACTCGACACCCACTCATTCCTTAATCCCCTGCAATCTGGCTTCTGTCCCTATCACTCTACTGAAACTGTTCTCTCCAAGGTCATTAATGCCTTCCTCTCTGCTAAACCTGAAAGGTCTTTTCTCAGTCCCTGTCCTCTTTGCCCTCTCCTTATCATTTAACTATTCTCCATCTCTTTCTGGATGCTCTTACCTTTGGCTTCTGTGATGATGCAATTTTCCAGTCCTCCTCCTAACTCTCTGACAAATCCTTCTCTGCCTCTTTCATTTGCTTCTCTTCCTCCTTCTGTTCTCTTACTGTGGGCATCCCTCAAGGTTTGGTCCTCAGCCATCTTCTCTACATTCCTCTAAATACTCTTTAACTTGATCTCATCCAGTCTCATCTCTTTTTCCTGAACTCCAGGCTCATAACTCTAGCCATCTGCCATACAGCTCTATCTGGATGTCTCATTAGCCCTACAAATGCAACATATTCAGAATGGAACCATTGCCCTTCCTAAACCAGCTCCTCCTTAGGTCCTTATTTCTATTGATGACACTACCATTTCCCCAATCACCCACGATAACATAGTCACATTTCATTCTTCCTTTTCCCTTTCGAAGAAATGGCAGGGGGCAGCTAGGTGGCACAGTGGATAGAACACCAGCCCTGGAGTCAGGAGTATCTGAGTTCAAATCTGGCCTCAGACACTTAACACTTACTAGCTGTGTAACCCTGGGCAAGTCATTAACCCTAATTGCCTCACTAAAAAAAAAAAAGAAAGAAAGAAATGGCAGGACTTGGCCACTGATTAAGTGTGTGGGTCAGATTATAGAGGATCTTGAGTAATAGAAAGAATTAGACTTGATGGGGTAAGAGCATCAAACCAATATTGATGGAGTAAACTCAAATGAGAAAGTGTATGTAAAGTGCTTTGTAAACCTTAAAGAGTTATATTGTCAATTATTCTTATAATTTGTCTCATTCTTCTCATCTTTTTGATGAAGTTCAAATAGAAACAGTCCTCTTGTCATACAATAATATTAATATTAATTCTTAATATTTATGTTTATCATTATGCTGTTGTGAGCTATTGCAGGTCTTTGATCAGAGGATTGCTGGACTGAGAGTCATGTTTTACAGGAAGATGAATTTAATGTTGAGCTTGGTGAGTTAGAAAGGGAAGGTTTGGAGTCTGGTCAACCAAAGGAGGGGAAAATTTTTTAAAGGAGGAGGTGAAATAAAAGAAAAAAAAGAAAAAAGGAAGGGGTGGTTAACAGTGTCATTTGTTATGGAAATGTCAATAGGTATGAGGACTTAGATCTTGGGAAAGTCACTTCCCTTTCCTGGGCCTCAGTTTCCTCATTTGTAAAATTCAAGGGTTGGACAAAATGATCTCCAATTCTCTTTCTGGCTCTAAGGCTACAATCCCAGGAGACTACTAGATTTGGCAATAAAATCACTTGAAATGGAGAGAGCAATTTCAGTAGGGTACAGAATGAGAGCAGAAGCCAAATTTCAGAGGGTTGAGGAGTAAATTTTGGGGAAGGGATTCACCAATCCATGTTACTCTTTCTAAATGTTTGCTCATTAATTGTAAGAGAGATAGATTAATAGCTCAAAGAATCAACAGGATAAAGAGAAGGGTGTTTGTTTTTTTCCAAGATGGGAGTGATGTGAGCATGAATGAAGGCTGAAGGGAAGTGGAAAGTAGATGTTGGGAGCATAAAGATGTGTTGTTTGGGGGGTTTTTTTTGGGGGGATGAGTGAGTGACTTAAAGATCAAGGCCTCAGGAAGAGATGGAAGGGGATGAATTAGATTAAGAACTTTCTGTGCCTTACCTGAGCACCTTTCGGGTGATGTCCTCATCGGTAATTCCCCGGTACATTAAGTGTTCGTTCCACACAGGGTTTAGTGTGTTCCTCTGAGTCTTGGTCTTCAGCTTGTTGGCCTATTGGTCATAAAATGGGCAAAGGCCTCCCCAAGGGGTAGGGAGTACCCACAAAGGGAAGGGAAAAAAACAGAGCTTAAGGTACAAGGGGAGGCATCTATTCAATTATAAACTTCTTGGGGGCAGCTAGGTGGCACAGTGGATAGAACACCGCCCCTGGATTCAGGAGGACCTGAATTCAAATCCGACCTCAGACCCTTGACACTTACTAGCTGTGTGACTGAACAAGTCACTTAGCCCCAACTGCCTCACCAGAAAACCCAACAACAACAATTATAAACTTCTTGAGGCCAGTCTTATTTACTTTTGTATCTCTTTCAGTGTCTAGCATATTGTAAAAGCTTTAAAATGATGGTGATGGTGATGATGACGATGGCGATGACAACAATAATAATTATTAAGTTGATTCAGGAAGATTTCTTGGCTCTCCAGAGAAGTGAGCAAAAAGGCTTTCACTACTAGAGGAGTAAGGGAAAAGATTCTAGCAAGGAATATGGAGATGAGAATAGGGAAAATGATTGGGAGACCTCAGGAAGGGGAAATACCTTGCAGGCCCCTGGCAGGAGGTGTAGTTTGACGTAGGGATCAGCCAGGCCATTGAAGTCCATGGGCTTGAGGCCCTATCCATGGAGGGTTAGGAGAGAGTAGATTCCTCTCAGTTCTTCCCTCCCCTTCATGGAGATTCACCAGGCCTCCCCAAATCCCATCACCTCCTCCCCCCATCTTAAGGATACATAACCAGGAAAAGGCCAGGGAGAAGAGGAGAGTGTATAAGAGGGCCAGGGAGATGAAGGCAGAGATTAAAATTGGAACCCAAAGAGAGACAGAACAACAATGAGTTAAACCAAAGCTAAAAATGATAGACAGATACAGGGGGCTAGGAAGGGAATGTTCACCTGGAAAGGCAGAGGGGAAAGAGGAAAGAAAGAATATCCCATCCCAGGCTATGGGGAAGAAAAGAGGGGCTAGGCCTGTAGAAATGTATCTGGGGGGGCAGCTAGGTGGCGCAGTGGATAAAGCATGGGCCCTGGATTTCAGGAGTACCTGAGTTCAAATCCGGCCTCAGACACTTGACACTTACTAGCTGTGTGACCCTGGGCAAGTCACTTAACCCCCATTGCCCCGCAAAAAAAAAAAAAAATTAAAAGAAATGTATCTGGACCCACCTTAGCCCTGAGGATGCTGCAATGGAGAGTGCACGTTGCCTGGTCATAGAGAAGGTCAAACTCCAGGGTGCCCAGGGCAGCTGTAAAGAGAGGTCCATTCATATCTCAAACTTAACATGTCTGAAACAGAATTCATTATCTCCCTCACCCACCCACTCCCTCCAACACACACCAACTGCCTCCAAATTTCCCAGTTTTTCTTGAGGGGACCACCAATTTTTCATACTCTTTCAACAAAGGTTGAAACCTCACAGTCATCCTCAAGTCTTCTCCTTTCCTTCTCTCCCTGTAGACAGTTACCAAGTTTTGTCATTTCTACCTCTACATCTTTTATATCCATCCTCTTTTCCCTTTTCTATAGACACCAACCCTAGATCAGATCTTCATTACTTCTTTCCTGAACTATTTTTAAATAATATTTTATTGCCCCCCAATTACATGTAAAACCATTTTTAACATTTGGGTTTTTTTAAGTTTTGAGCTCCAAATTCAATCCTTCCTTCTATTTCCTCCTTCCTCCCTGAGACAGTAAACAATCTGATATACGTTATACATATGCAATCATGTAAAACATATTTCTATATTAGTCATTTTGTGGAAGAAAACTCAAACCAAAAAAAAAAGAAAGAAGGAAGGAAGGAAGGAAAGAAAGTAAAAAATAATATGCTTTGATCTATATTCAGATGCCATCAGTTCTTTCTCTGAAGGTGGCTAGCATATTTCATCATGAGTACTTGGGATTGTCTTGGATCATTGTGTTGCTGAGAATAGCTGTCATTTACAGTTGTTCATCATACAATATTACTGTTACCATGTACAATGTTCTCCTTGTTTTGGTCACTTCTTTCTGTATCAGTTCACGTAAGTCTTTCCAGGGTTTTCTGATATCATCCTGCTCATCATTTCTTATAGTACACTAATATTCCATTACATTCATATAACACAACTTGTTAAGCCATTCCCCAATTGACAGGCATCCCTTCAATTTTCAATTCTTAGCCACAACAAAAAGAGCTACTAGAAATATTTTTGTACAGATAGGTCCTTTTCCCTTTTAAAAAATCTTTTTAGAGGGGCAGCTAGGTGGTGCAGTGGATAGAGCACTAGTCCTGGATTCAGGAGGACCTGAGTTCAAATCCGGCCTCAGACAGTTAACACTTACTAGCTGTGTGACCCTGGGCAAGTCACTTAACCCCAATTGCCCCGCCAAAAAAACCAAAAAATAATAATAATAAATCTTTTTAGGATACAGACCTGATAGTGGTATTGCTGGATCAAAGGGTATAGCCCTTTGAGCATATTTCCAAGTTGCTCTTCAGAATGATTGGATCAGTTCACAACTCCACCAATAGTTTTCCCACATGCCCTCCAACATTTATCATTTTCCTTTTCTGTCATATTAGTCATGATAGGTGTGAGTTGGAACGTCAGAGTTGTTTTAATGTCTATTTCTCTAAACAGCAGTGATTTAGAACATTTTATATGACTATAGATAGCTTTGATTTCTTCTTCTGAAAACTGCCTTTGCTTTGCTTTGACCTCATCAATTGGAGAATGACTTGTATTTTCATAAATTTGATTCAGTTCTCTATATAACTGAGAAATGAGGTCTTTATCAGAGATACTTGCAGTAATTCCCCCCACACACACCCATTTTCTGCTTTCCTTTTAATTTTGGTAGCATCAGTTTTGGTTTGGTTTGCACTGATTTGGTTGCAAACTCTCTCCTGAACTATTACAACAGTGTCCTAATTGTGCTTCCCTGGTTTTCATCTTTCCCCACTTTAATCCATTCTTTACACCAATGCAGAGATTACCATCCTAAAACCAGATCTGACTATATAACTCTCCAGTTAAAAAATCTTCAATGGCTACTTAGGGCCTCTGGCAAAAAAATAAAACTCCTCAGTCTAGTATTTAAAGCCCTCCACAACCTTCCCAGATATTTAATGTTACTACTCCCCTTCACAAGCTCAACATTCTGGCCATGATCTACTAGCTGATCCCTGAATTTGGTATTCCAACTCCAATCTCTGTGCCTTAAAACAGACTTCCTCATGCCTGGAATTAACTCCCTCCTCATCTGTGCCTCTTACAATCCCTAGTTTCCTTTGAAGGTTCAACCTTCTATGGGAAGTCTCCTCTGTTCCCAAGAGTTGTTAGTGCTTGATCTCTCCTAATATTACCTTGTATTATGCTTACCTATGTATGTATTATATTTTCACATGCCACCCCATTCTCCCTGAAAATGCAAGGTCTTTGAAGGCAAGGACATTTCCATTTTGTCTTTTTATCTCCATCCATCGCCTGGAATAATGCCTGGTACATTAAGTATTAAGTAGGTACTTGGTACTTAAAGATATTGGGGCACTTAATAAATGTTTGTCAAGGTAAAACTGAGAGGCCTAGATTGAGTGTGAATTTCTGTGATGGGATCTGAGGTGTAGGGGTGTGTGTGTGTGTGTGTGTGTGTGTGTGTGTGAGAGAGAGAGAGAGAGAGAGAGAGAGAGAGAGAGAGAGAGAGAGAGAGAGAAGAATCTGTGTCTGTATGAGAGAGGGTAAAATGGGTACCTATTCATGTGAGTGTGTGACTGTATGAGTGTGATCATGTGTAGACTTTCTGTGTGTGTGTATGTGTGAATTTGAGTGCCTATGTGTATATGAGTAAAAGTATAGATGACAAGGGGAAGGGTGGAAGTGTATAAGAGAATTTCTGTTAATGAGTGTATCTGTGTGAGGTCTGAGGATGAGTGACACTGTATGTGTGAGGAAATATGTATGTATGTAACTAGTGTATGTGACTATATAAGTGATGTGTGTGAGAGAGAGAGAGAGACAGAGAGAGAGAAATGCTCTTGCTTCTCTGTCCTCAGCTGTGGCTGGGGCTTGGGTTCTGTGTAGGTGGGAGGGTGTCTCAGCACAAATATTTAATATTGAGGCTGGCAGATGTAATGTCACTCTGATTACAGTAGCTAGGCTGCAGCATCAGAGCCTCTCTCTCCCCAAAGGACCCTGGTGTCCCTGGCTTCCCCTTCCTTCTCCTTTAGGGCTCTCTATCTCCCAAGCCCCTCCTTCCCCGACATGATCAGCTATCCTGAGACCCCAGCACCTTCCCTATCTCCCCACACTCACTGGTGTCATCTGAGTCATAGCTGTCCACTTCAGCGCCCTCCTCAGAGGCCCCAGCCCCTCGAATACCAGCCCCAGGGGACAGAGCCAGGGGAGTTAGGCTGGGTGTAGCTGCAGCTGCAGCCCCTGGGGAGAGCTGGGCTTGGGGTTCTGCTCCACTCCCGACACCCTCAGGCCCTAGCCGAGGAAAGTAGTCAGAGATCTGCCGGATGGGTCGAATGGGGCCAGGGCACACGTTGATGGCCATGTGCTCCTGGATGTTGATGGTCATCCGGTCACCCCTCCGGCCCCTCATTCACACGTTCCCCCCTGGGAAAAGGAGGAAAGAGAAAGTTAGCTCCTCTAAAAACCTAAATGACCTTTCTTCTGCACCCTTCTCCTCTAGATCCCCCCTCCAATCTTCTGGGTATCATCCTCCTGGATGATAGCAAGGGTTCTGCCCTGGGACTCAGGCCTCCAAAGAATGGAAAGTGAGACGAGACCTCACAGAGGAGGCTCTTGAATCCCAGGGCCTGTTAGGATGTGGGGGGAGGGGGGGGATGTCGTCCTTCTTGGGAAGGGCTAGGGCAAGAGCAGAGGAGATAGTAGGAGAGCCTTGGGGGTACAAAGCTAGATTATCCCCATAAGAGACCATTCAGGACCCCGAGTGGAATCTCTGTGAGGACTTAGGTAGACTGGGACCTATAGCTTCATAAGCAGCCAGACCACAGGGCTTCTCCCCTGTGGAAGTGAGTTAATTGCCTGTGTCTGCCAGGCCTTCATTGACTTAAATTCTTGGGCCTAAAATGCAATGGTTATGGGGGAAGACAGACAGCATATGGGCAAATAGGGAGGGTGGCTGGCTTGACCCTGTCTTCTACCCTCAGCTTCCTTCCTAACCAGAGCCGATCCCTCTCTACTCCTCATTTGGCCCTGAGGGGCCTGAGTCTGACTCCTACCTCTTTCCATCTCAAACTCTATCCTATTCCCCCACCTCCAGGAAATTTCCCTGGACAGAGGTTCTGACTTTCTTGTCCTTGGCCTCAACCCTCATCCCGAACTCTCTCGGTCCTTCCTGCCCCTCAGGCTACCTAGATTCCTCCCCGGAGGCTCCGTCTCCCCATCAGGCTCTGTCTGAGTTCCCCTCTCCCCCCTCCCCCTCTCCTGTCTGTCTCTTGGGCTGTCTGTCCTCTCTAGACTCCATTTATCTTTTGGGCTGTCTGTTTCTCCCGGACCTCTGTGCCTCCCCATTCTGTTTGTTCATCCCTCCTTTCCCCTCAACCCCTATTCCTCAGGGCCTGCTGGGGGAGCCCCTTGCTCTCTCCTCACCTGGCACTGAGCTTCCCGACTGCCGACTGCCGATAGATTGCAGTAAATGGGAGAGAGATAAACACAGATTCCCCAGACACACAACCTCTTTCCCCACCTCCTCCCCCAACATACACACCCAGCCCAGCCCAGCCCCTTCCACCTGTCTCTGTGGTCCAACAGGTGCTTGAGAACCAGGGGGGACAGCAGAAAGGGAGCCTCGGGAGGTGCAGGGAGAGGTAGCAGCAGGGAACGCAGAGATAGGAGGAGATTCCAGAGGTGGAGAGAGGAGTCCGGCTGTGCGTGCTTGTGTGTGCTTGTGTGTGTGTGTGTGTGTGTGTGTGCGCGCGAGTGTGTGCGTGCGCGTGTGTGTATGTGTATGTGTGTATGTGTGAGAGAGAGAGAGAGGGGAAGAGGGAGAGGGAGAGAGAGAGAGAGAGAGAGAGAGAGAGAGAGAGAGAGAGAGAGGAGAGAGGGAGAGAGGGAGAGAGACAGAGAGAGAGCCTGCTGGGGAGGAGGGGGTGAGGGAGGTGGAGGCGAAGATGAAGCAAGGGAGAGAGAGAGAGAGATGGATGAAGAGAGAGGGACAGAGGGACAGACCAAGAAGAATAGAAGCAGGCTTGGGTGGAAGAGAAATATATATACACTCTTATACATATAACAGGCCTCCCCCCAACACGCGCACACACACACACACACACACACACACGATCACACAGACTCCATTCACACATACAATCCTCCTCTCACATGTATTCACAGACATGTTCACACTTACCACACCCCCACATGCCATACATGATCATTTACACACTCACTGACACATGTTTACACACTCCCCACATCTCAAACACACTTGTCCACATGCATATTCCTGTCTGTCTCAGAGACAGATGATTACACATTCGCACAAACACACTCATTAATTCACATGTGATCACGCATGTATCTATGCTGCTATCTCAAAATCCTGTCCTTGTACAAACATATCCCTCTATATGCACACACGGATCTATTCGGGAACATTCACACATTTGGACACATTAATATGCACACACAAACACACGTTCATACACACTCAGAGTTCTGGGTTTCCAGGATTCCCAACACCAGGGACAGAGTGAGAAATGCCTGGTATTTCCCAGCTCCCTCCTCACAAGACCCGGGAGTCCCCTTTCTTTCCCTTCTTTCTCATTGATTTTCCCTGCTTGTCCCTGCTCCTATCCCCTCTTACAACAAGCTGGGGGCAACGGCAGGGGAGGGGGGGGCTCTCCTTTGTAGCACCACCTCTCCCATCCTTAATCTGCTCAGTGCCTCCCTCTTGGGTCCCAGGTGACTGGGCCTGAGGTATGACTGGATCTGCCAAATTCAGGGAAGCACTGGGTCCTGGTTGCCATGACAATGCTTGCTCATCCTTTTCTCCACCCCAACCCTTCTTCAACCTTCTTGCTCCCAGACTCCCCCTCCTCACACCAAAGAACATAGATTCTTGGCTCTGCTGAGGGGGAAGGGACTTGGTTCTGCCAGCCTTTCCTTCATTCCCTCCTTTGGCCCTTCCCTTAATCTCCCCTCTCTTCACTCCCCCCCTTGGTCTCTCCCTCGTTTCTCCTCCCTTTCACTGCCCCCTTGGTCTCTCCCTCCCTCCCCCCACCTCGGACCTTCCCCACCCCCCACCCCCCCCCCCCCCGCTCCGGTCTCCCTTCTCTCCCCCCTCTAGCCCGAGGTCTCTCCGTTTGTTTTTTCAATTTTGCCCCGTCTCTCTCGCCTTCAAACCCTCCTAGGAGGATCCATCCCCTTGGTGAAGGGGGTCTGCCTATTTTGATCTTCCTTCCCCGGATCAGAGCAACTACCTCCTGTCTTAGACTCGGGGATGGTGGCTATCCTCCCTCCCCCCCACCCCCATTTGCGTCCCCTAGGTTTTCCTCCCCTCCTGCGCAGGCCAGTTCACCAGCAGTTCATTGAGGGTTTCCACTTTCCCCACTAGCCTGAGGGAGGGGGAGGGGGACTGGTAGATCTCGGCTAATTATAGGCTAATGAGGCAGCTGGTATCTGGCATCCTCCAGAGGCGGGGGCGGGGGCCAAACCAACGGTGCAAGGCTGTAGAGGGGGTGGGAGCACTCAGCCTCTCTTCCTCCCTACTTTCCTTTTTCTCCTTGGGGCCCACGTTCACCAGGCCCAGACACTTTCTCTTCCTAATTGGATTGTCTGGCTACAGTCAGCACTTAGTTGCCATCTTTGAGAGCTGGGGAAAGATCTTGATATTTAGGAAGGTGGGCCAAAATTAGGGAAATGATTAGGACTAGGGTCTAGATGTATGGGTGAGGGGCTGTGGGAACAGAAGGAGGGATGAAGGAGGTAGGGAGATTCTGGGAGATGAGAGGGCAAGTAGGGGATGAGTGAAGGATGGGGGTCTTGTTTCAGTGAGGAGGGCTGGTGGGTGGATGACAGTGATTGTCAGAAGGGCTCAATGGGGGAAGAGTAAATTAAATGGGAAGTGAAGGAAGGAGTGCAAAGGTAGACAATTTTCTGGCCAAGACTGGAGTTTGTATTTAATAGGAAAGGTCTCTATGTTGGCAGCAGGGTGTGTCTGGAAATTTGCCTTCTAAACCTTATGTTGGATTTATTTATGCAGGGGGTTAGACCAGACAGGTTCTAAGATTCTATGATAATATTTCAATTCTATATTCAGAAGGCCTGACTTGTGGCTGGGGATGCAGTGAAGAGAAGGAAGAAGGAGGAACTATCTTTTGTCCCTAATCCTGCCATCTAACTCAGCTCTTCCCTTCCTGTTTCCTGGTCTGGGCAGATAGATGATGGATGGTGACACTTTCCCACCCCTCCACCAAGCCTAGCCAAAACAGAGCCATCCTATTGGTCAATGATCATATCATCTATCTGCTCACTCCTCAAGCCACTTAGTGGTGTAGTTATTTCTTTAAGTTCCTAAAAACAAGGATTGTATCCTGTTCATATTTTTGTTTTCTCAGTGCTTTATACAGAGTGGGCACATAGTAAATACTGAGTAAATAGCTGTTGAATATGGATGAATGAACCTATTATCTCAGTAGTGGAAGCTTAGCTCTTTATTAGTCAAAAGAGGAAAGTAGAAAGTAACCCCAGGTAATGAATCAGGGAAAGCCTTTCCAGTATTCAAATTATATCTTAAACCTGTAAAGAGCAGTAATCGGCAGCAGCTAGGTAGTACATTGGATAGATCTCCGTATTTGGAGTTATTAAAACCTGAGTTCAAATCTGACCTCAGACACCTACTAGCAGTGTGACCCCAGGCAAATTGATTAACCTCTTAGCTTCAGTTTCCCCATCTATAAAATGTAGATAATAATAGCATCTACTTCCCAGGGTTCTTGTGTGGATCAAAAAAAATTATATATATATATATATGTAATTTGTAGTGTTTTGCAAACCTTAAAGCACTATGTAAATGCTAGCTATTATATCAGCAAAAAAAATTGGTATTGGTCAAAAAAATAGAAAAGTAGATAACTGAAACAGAATACATAAGGAAGAATCAGAAATAATCAAACTCAGGAATTCAGTGTTTGAAAAGCTTGAGAACATAAAATAATAAAGAAAGAACTGCCTATTCAATAAGAACTGGGGAAACTGGAAAGCTATTTGGCAGAAATTAAATTTGGAACATCTTATACTTTGTACTCAATAAGTTCAAGCATCTTACACTATATACTACAATAAGTTCAAAATGGTTATACAACTTGAATATTGAAGATCATACGATAAAACATTTAAAAAGAATGAGCTTAGGTGCCTTTTGCAGTTATGGCTAGAGGAACAGTTTTAAACTAAAGGATAGAGGAGAGATCACAATAAATAAAAATAGATCATTTGAGTTACATTAAATTGCACAAAGAAAACCATTGCGATTAAGAAAAGGAAAACTTAGGAAAACAATTTTTGTTGTTATTCTTTGTTTTTATTATGCTGGCTTTCCATAAGATAAGGAATTTAGAGGTGGAAGGAATCCTGGAGGTCTTTGAATCCAACCCTTCCTTTTTTTCCTTTTTTTCCCTTCCCTTTTTTTTTTTTTTTGGTGAGGCAATTGGAGTTAAGTGACTTGCCCAGGATCACACAGCTAGTGTCAAGTGTCTGAGGTCGAATTTGAACTCGGGTCCTCCTGACTCCAGGGCCGGTGCACCACCTAGTGGCCCCCCAACCCTGTCTTAAAAAAAAAATTTATTTTATTTTAGGAAAAATTTTTTGTATAAGATATCTTTGATAAGTGTCTGATATCCAAGATATATAGGGAACTAGTACAAATATATAAGACCACCACTTCATGATGGATATATAAGTGGCCAAAAGATATAACAATATGAAAGATTGTTCCAAATATGTCTGTGACAGAAATGACCATTTGCCCATCAAAGGATAGCTAGATGTTGAAAGTCAAGAGAGGAATCAAATGTGAACCCTTGGGTTTGGGGACCTGGGAAGGGTTTTGGAGGGAGGAGAAGTAAGGTGGGGGGAATGGAAGTAGGAGATGGACAAATGCTTTGTAGCAAGGATTAGATCAGCTGGTGCCTTAAAAAAGACTTTTTCCTCCATGCTATTTATGACCCCTGAAGGATAAGGAGCACAGAGCATGAGAAGGGCACCTATGGACTTTAATGTTCAAGGATCCAGCCTTTTTGAGAGAGAAAAGGAGTTCCAGTGCTTAGTGCTCAGACTCTTAGAGAGAGAAGAGGAACCTGGAGTCTAACCTTCTCTTGAGAGAAGAAGGAACTCTTGGACAGTACCAGATTTGGAAAGAAGGGGACCAAACATACAGTCCAACAAGCTTGAAGAACAGCAAGGGATCAAGCCACAAAATGGTGGAAGCAAAAAAAACCTGAACATTTCCTTCTTGGATCCATTACCATGATTTCTTTCTTTCTTTTTTAATTACCATGATTTCTTCAGATAGTGAGGGCTGATCTTATGTTATTTGCTTGTCTAGTAACTCCAAATGCTTTGTTCCTTCCATCTCAGGCACTGATATACTAGTCAATGGTTAACAACTTGATCAAAAAAAAAGTACCCCATGACACACTTTTAAAAATTTGCATTATTACCATTTTCCCATCACTTTCGTCTAGACGATCAATAATAATAATAATAATAACTCAAGCCCTGATTTATAGCATTTGTCAGTTTCCAAGATATAAATGGTCACATTGAAAATTTAACAATCGGTTCAAGCTGGCTCCAGAAAACCCCTCCTTCCATAAGTCATCAGAGAAGTACCATAAGACTGAATGCCTAAATGAGTCTCTGGTGTGAAAATGGGACTCACTGGTATCTCCCTTCTAACAACTCCAAATTTATTTCTCTTCCTAAGGGAATCCAAACCACAAGGTGGAGCTATGAGTCTGAGAGGCATAGAACCCTAGGAAAAAGTGAGACTGGAAGGAAAGAATTATTTCAATTGTTCATAGGTTAATGTGAGTCCTTTGTGTTATGTTCTATAAGGGTGAAATAAAAAGCTCTCATATCTGACAGGTTTTTTTAACTTCAGCATATTACAGGAATTGGGGATCCTATGGGTAAAAGACTAGAGCTATATTCTAGATCAATTCATACATTTCCCAGAAATCTGTGTAGGGAAGAAAAAAAAACCACACACACAAGAAGTTAAAGAATTATGGTTTGTTGGGAGAGGAGATTTCCTCAAGATTAAGCTTACTTGTTCTGTGATTTGTATGCTTAAGCCTGTCAGCAAGAGATTAGTGCACTGAGACCTGCATTATACATACAAGCAGTTCTCACTTTACATGGGACTAGACATGGACACAGACAAGAGAAGATGGGTAATACACAGAACCAAAGACAGAAATGCCTTACCCCACTTCGGATGGTGGAAAGGCAGACACTAGCGGGCCGGACACATGGATAAGGGGAAGGAGCAGGGGAAAGGTCTCTTCTCTTGCCCCTTGGTGGTGATCTCTCTGTGGATCTATTCTGTTTTCACTTGGAAGTTTTTTTTTGAGGGGGCTGGTGGGGGTAGGAAGACATGGAGCAAAAATCGGAGAACCCAATACTGTAAAGTTAATAGGGATTTTTGTTTGTTGTTGTTGGTTTGTTTGGGGGGGATTTTTGTAAAGTGGATTTTTTTCAGAATCCTTTATGTAAAGTCAAATTTGCATAATACAAATTTACATTAAGCAAGAACTGTCTACTTCATTAGGGATGCCTCACCTTTCTAGGGCTATTCCCTCAGTGTGCACTTGTAATCTAGGATTCCCAGAATTTCAGTTGGTATTTTCTCAGGGTACTTGAAGATAACCCTCAGAAGATATAATCCTAATGCTCATCATTCCTGACAAGAGTGCTTCTCACTAACAGTAAGACTCCATTAGTTTTTGTTGTTGTTGTTGCTCAGTTGTTTCAGTTGTGTCTGACTCTTCATAACCCCATTTGGAGCATTTTCTTGGCAGAGATACCGGAGTGGTTTGTCATTTCCTTCTCCATCTTATTTTACAGATGAGGAAACTGAGGCAAACAGGGTTAAGTGTCTTGCCCACAGTCACACAGCCAGTAAGTGTCTGAGACCAGATTTGACCTCAGGTCTTCCTCCAGGTCTGGTGCTCTATCCGTTGTGGCATCCGTTGTACCTTTTTAGCTAAGGTACTTACTAAGATAGTGACATGGGATGAATTTAGGGTCAAATTGATCATGAGTCGTCCCAAAAGAATTACAAGACTCAGTTTCCCAAGTTTTATTGCAATGCTGTGAATGAACATAGGGAGAGAACCAGAAAAGTGGAAAGGTATCTCTCGAATAGGGAAAGAAAAGACAGTTATATTTATAGTATGGACAAATCGATTATCAGTCTCATTGTAATAATCTCCACCTTAGGAAGGTACAGGGGAGGATTTAACCTAATTTGGAGTTCCTAGGGTTCTAAGTCAACCCCCGAGGTGGTACCTTTGGTGGTGTGTTTTTGGGGTTTACACGTCATAAGGTGAATCTGGGGACAAATTTGGCCTTTTCTGCACATGTCACTTTTTGATTCCCATGGCTAGTTTCAAAATATCTTCATTTATCAGTAGAATTTCTATACCCTATCAATTTATCATTGTTATTGTTAAGGTCTCTATGACCTGCCTCTTTATGTTCTTGTTATGGGTGCTGATTTATGTGGGTAACAGAAAAACTAGGCCCTGACTTGTATTAATGAAGACTCAAGTCTTAAGTTATCCATTAACTGGGTTCTGAATCCCTCTTAGAGCTCAGATCTAAATTAAAGCTTGGGTCTTGGATTTTTCTGTTAACCCCTTTTTTTGCCTCCTACATCAATAGTATAGCAAAAAATAGTAGTTACAAAAACATTCCTCTCAAAAGTCCGGGGCACACCCTCCCCACAAATATCCACAAGGTTCATGGGGAGAGTGTACACAAACTCAAGGAACAAAAGAAGTGAGGCACACATGGAGAGAAGCATATGTCAAAGACTAGATCACAACTCCTTATGGCATTATTTGGAATTTTGGGGAGTGATTGTGTCCCACAACTCCTAATATTAACTGCAAGTTCTTTTCTCCATAGAATCCTCATGAAGTTCCACTTAGGTGGAGCACTCTGTTGAGTTCTGAGGATCAGTGACTTTGTAGAGTCTACCCATAGCACTTTTTTCTACCATGATAGTTCACACTCCCTGAAGCTGCTAGTCTCTCAAAAGGCATGGTAAAATAGGAGGGGAAGAAGAGAGAGAAATTTTCTCCTTCCCTCCCTAAGGGGCTTAGTTCCAACTCTTGAATTAGAATACTAACTAAAGCTCTTCTACCACCAGACTTTACTGGTTTATGGTTAGATTGTTTATATGACTGTATGTATGACTGTATGCATGTGTGTATATGTGAATATATGTACAATTAAAAATATGAAACAGTTTTTTGATAATTTCATCATTTTCTTAATATGGCTGGCAGGATATTAATAAAAGAAGGTCTATGGTATCTCAGAACAAAGGCCCCTTCTTTGTGGTTGGGTCTCAGCTCATATACCCTTCCCACTGTAGGAGATCCATCACACAGAAATCAAATCTATTTGGTTAACATCATTCAAATCTAATTATTTGACAGGATTGGAGGTGGGTTATATTAAAATGAAGTCCAGGGATGACACAGAGAAAGAATATAAGAGCCCCACCCAAAATACTTTTCTACCTAGGTGTGGTTTAATCTCATCAGTAATGTCCTTGGGCTATCTAGAAAAAAGGATCTGTCTTCACCCAAGTTTCTTTGTAAACTGCGGTTGCTTGGGTTTGACCCAATGAGATTTGCTGGAATCTCTCAAGAAAAGCTTGCCTTAAGAAAGAAGGGGGGGCAACTAGGTGGTGCAGTGGAGTCAGGAGGACCTGAGTTCAAATCTGGATTCTGACACTTGACGCTTACTAGCTGTGTGACCCTAGGCAAGTTACTTAACCCCAATTGCCTCACACACACACAAAGAAGGGGAGATTTCTGGGTCCCCCAAGATATTATTAATAAATATTTTGCATTATACACATGCACATATATATAATGTATATAAATTATATACATTAATTAGGTAGGAATGAAACCTTCTCTTTACAAGGAAATAACGCAAACCCAAAAATGGAGTTTAAAGAAGCACTCCTGATTTCCCCTTTTCAGTACTGCCTCCCCCTTAACCCATCTCACAAATTTCCCAGGTGAAACCAGGATCCACTTAGGTGCTGGGCAACTAAAGGGGATACAGGCCCCTTAGAAAGCATCTTCTCTGTGTATGTGGGTAGCAAGTCATGTGACTCTGAGAGTTGGAGGAGAACTTAGAGGTCACCTATTCCAACTTCCAGTCTAACAGATGAATCATGTCTATAACACCCTTTACAGGTGACAATTTATTTACCTCTGCTTGAACACTTCCAGTCATCTGGGACCTCATTACCTCAGCCTACTCTATTCTTGCATTGGTATAATTGTTAGGAAGTTCTTCAATATATCAAAATGAAATCTTTTTCCCTATGACATTCAACAATTGGTCTTTGTTTCTGCCCTCTGAAGTCAACTAGAACAAGAATAATTACTCATACTTTAATGAACCAATCAATCAGCAAACACTTACTATATGCTAGGCATTATGCTAGGGGTTGAGAATACAAAGACAAAAGGGAAACAGCTCTTTAAAAAAAAAGCAATAAAAGGGGCAGCTAGGTGGCACAGTGGATAAAGCACTGGCACTGGATTCAGGAGTACCTGAGTTCAAATCCGACCTCAGACACTTGACACTTACTAGCTGTGTGACCCTGGGCAAGTCACTTAACCCCCATTGCCCTGCCAAAAAAAAAAAAAGCAATAGTATTTATTTGTTTTTAGTTTTCAACATTCATTTTTGCAAAATTTCAAGTTTCAAATTTTTCTCCCTCCCCCCTCCCCAAGACAGCAAGCAATCTGATATAGGTTGTATATGTACAATCTCATAAAAAGATATTTCCACATTAGTCACATTGTGAAAGAAGAATCAGAACAAAAGGGGAAAACCACAAGAAAGAAAAAACAAAAACAACAAAAGTGAAAATGGTATGCTTCGATCTGCATTCAGATTCCATAGTTCTTTTTCTGGATGTGGAGGGCATTTTCCATCATGAATCCTTTGGAATTATCTTGGATCATTGTATTGCTGAGAAGAGCTAAGTCTGGATCATTGTATTTCTGAGAAGAGCTAAATCTATCACACAATGTTGCTGTTACTGTTACAGAGTATCAACAACATTGTAGATGATCAACTGTGATAGACTCTTCTCAGCAATACAATGATCCAAGATAATTCCAAAGGATTCATGATGGAAAATGCCCTCCACATCCAGAAAAAGAACTATGGAATCTAAATGCAGATCGAACCATACTGTTTTTTGTTTTTGTTTTTTCTTTTTTGAGGTTGTCCCCTTTTGTTCTGATTCTTCTTTTACAACATGACTAATGAAGAAATATGCTTAATGTGATTGTGAAAATATGACCTATATCAGATTGCTTGCTGTCTTGGGGAGGGGGAAGGGAAGGAAGGGAAGGAGAAAATTTTTGAACTATAAATCTTATAAAAACAAATGTTGGAAACTATCTCTACATGTAACTAGAAAATAACAAAATACTTTTATGATTAAAAAAAAGCTGTTATAAATATTTTTGTACATGTGAGTCCTTTTCCCTTTTTTATGATCTCTTTGGGATACAGATGTATTAGTGGTATTGAGGGGTCAGTTTTATAGCCTTTTTGGCATAGTTCCCAGTTGCTTTCCAGAATGGTCAGATCAGTTCACAACTCCACCAACAATGCATTAGTGTTCCAATTGTCCCACATCTTCTCCAACATTTATCATTTTCCATTTCTGTCATATTAGCCAATCTGATAGGTATGAGGTAGTAGCTCAAAGTGGTTTTAATTTGCATTTCTCTAATCAATAGTGATTGGGAAATTTTTTTCATATGGCTATTAATTTAATTTCATTATCTAAAACTGCCTGTTCATATCCTTTCACCATTTCTCAATTGGTGAATGACTTGTATTCTTATAAATTTGATTCGGTTCTCTATATATTTGAGAAATGAGGCCTTTATTAGAAACACTGGCTATAAAAATTGTTTCCCAGCTTTCTGCTTTCCTTCTAATCTTCATTGCATTGGTTTTATTTGTGCAAAACCTTTTTTAATTTAATGTAATAAAAATTATCTATTTTACATTTCATAATATTCTCTATATTTTGTTTGGTCATAAATTCCTCCCCTCTCTATAGTTTACATAGGTAAACTATCCCTTCCTCTCCTAATTCAATTATGGTATTACCCTTTATGTGTAAATCATGTACCTATTTTGACCTTATTTTGGTATACAGTGTAAGATGTTGGTCTATGCCTAGTTTCTGCCATACTATTTTCCAGTTTTCCCAGCAGTTTTTGTCAAATAGTGAATTCTTATCCCAGAAGCCAGAGTCTGTGGGTTTATCAAACATATTACTATAGTCATTTACTACTGTGTCTTGTGTGCTTAACATATTCCTCTGATCCATCACTCTATTTCTTAGCTAGTCTCAAATAGTTTTTTTTCTGTGTGTGTTTGTTTTTGGGCAGGGCAATGAGGGTTAAGTGACTTGACCAGGGTCACACAGCTAGTGAGTGTTGTGTCTGAGGCCAGATTTGAACTCAGGTCCTCCCAAATCCAGGACCAGTGCTCTATCCACTGCACCACCTAGCTGCCCCTAGTCTCAAATAGTTTTGATGATTACCCTTTATAATATAGTTTTAGATCTGGTATGGCCAGGCCACCTTCCTTTGCATTTTCTTTTCATTAATTCCCTTGATATTCTTGACCTTTTGTTCTTCCAGATGAATTTTGTCATTATTTTTTCTAGATCTATAAAATAATTTTGGTAGTGTTAATATGAATATATGGATCACCTGGATTTGATGGAGGTACCTTACTATCCAAATGGATTTTATGAGACCATGGATTAATAGGAGCAAGATGTCCTTTGCTCAGACTTTAAAGCAACCAGACAGTCCCTAACAAACTTAAATGCCCCTTTCACTATCTTCTTTTCCCAGAGAGACCTCCTCAGTCTCTGATAATACCTGTTCCTGTTTCCACCTATCTATTCATTAGCATCTGCTTTAAGTTGAGCTATAAAATTGATTTGTATTATTTAACTGACTTACATTTGTAATGGGTTGATTTGTATCATACCAATGAAGTTATTCTGTAACCTGTGAGCCAAGAAACTTTAAAACCCTTAGAAAGGAGTTTTGAGCTTTTCTCTTAGGGAAGACTCCACACATGATTATGTGTTATTTCTTTCTTCTTGGGACAACAAAATATTAAATTGATATTATGTTTTTTTCTGTCTGTCTCTGATCTGGTTTTGTCTTGTAGGAGATATTAAATTCTCTGGTCTGGTTCTTAACCATGTTCTCTGACCTGCTGTTATATTTTGTAGGAGGACAGGTATGGGAACAAATTGTAGGAGATATTATAAGATATTATAATTTCTCTGATCTATTTATTGATTCTGTTTGTAGGAGACAGGCAGATACAAAAGCTATATTTTAATATTCGACAGTAGTTTGATTGGTATGGCACTGAATAAGTAAATTTAAGTAGAATTGTATTATTATATTAGTTCGGCCTACCCATGAGCAATTGATATTTTTCCAGTTGTTTAGATCTGATTTTATTTATGTAAAAAGTGTTTTATAATTGTGTTCACATAGTTCCTGGGTTTGTGTTGGCAGGTAGACTCCCAAATATTTTATATTGTCTACAATTATTTTAAATGGAATTTCTCTTTCTATCTCTTGCTGCTGGGTTTTGTTGGTCATATGTAGAAATGCTGATGATTTCTGTGGCTTTATTTTATAACCTGCAACTTTGCTAAAGTTGTTATTTGTTTCAAGTAGTTTCTAGAGCTGAATCTCGAAGAAAAGGAGCATTTCAAGAGTCAGAGGTGAGGAGGAAGTGAATTTCCAGGCATTTCCAGGTCAACCTGCCAAAAGCACAGAGACAAGAAAGAAACAAACATTTATTAAATCCCTGTTATGTGCCAAGCACTGTGCTAAGTGATTTATAAATATCATCTCATTTGATCCTCATAACAACCCTGGCAGATAGATGCTATTATTACCCCCATTTTACAGTTGAGGTATCTGAGATGGACAAAGGTTAAGTGACTTGCTCAGTTAGGTGTCTAAGACTGGCAATGGACTCAAATCTTCCTCACTCCAGGCCCAACATTCTCTCCATGATGTCACCTAGCTAGACAAGGAGTGTCCTGTGTAAGGAACAGAAAAAAATAAGTCCAGGTTGACTGGACTTCAAGATTGGGTAGAGGAAATTAACTTGTAATAAGGCTAGAAAGGCAAGATAGAGCCAGGTTGTGCAAAGCTTTCAATGAGATTTCTATTTGTGCCACCAGCGTTTTGCACATAGTAAGTGCTTAATAAAAGCTTTGTTCATTCCTAACAAACATGGGGTTTGTATTGGATCACAGAGGAGGGAGGGACCCAGTGGAGTTTATTGATTAGCAAGGTGACAAGGTTGGACCCATTCTTTAAGAAAATTGCTTTGGTAACTGTGTGTAGGATAGACTAGAGGAGGAAGAGATGAAGCTGAGACAGCAATTAAAAAGCTGCTGAAATAGTCTAGTTGAGAGCTGTTAAGTGAGGGCTCGATTAAAGTAGTGGCCCTCGGGGCAGCTAGGTGACCCAGTGGATAAATAAATAAAGTAGTGGCCCTGTGAGTGCAGGAAAGACAACTACAAGAAATGTTGTAGAGCAGAATGACAAGATTTAGCAGCTGATTAGCTACATGGGGTGAAGATTGAAGATGATAGCAAGCTTCCCAACCTAGGTGACAGAAAGGATGGTGGTGGCATTGACAGAAATAGGGAATGATAGATAGGTCTTTGGCTAGACCTCTAACAAGGGAGGAGGATAGATTATGGGGACTCAGTGTAAATGATCAATGTGTGGAAAAATCAGGTCCAGTGTTAGTACAGGAGTCGGGGGGGGGGGGGCAGGGCGGCTAGGTGGCACAGTGGATAAAGCACCGGCCCTGGATTCAGGAGTACCTGAGTTCAAATCTGGCCTCAGACACTTGACACTTACCAGCTGTGTGACCCTGGGCAAATCACTTAACCCCCATTGCCCTGCCAAAAAAAAAAAGAAAAAAGGAGTCAGTGGGAAAAGTCAGTGTTAGTGTGTGTTGATCAACTGTGATAGACTTGACTCTTCTTAGCAATACAATGGTCCAAGATAGTTCCAAAGGACTCATTATGGAAAATGCTCTCCAAATCCAGAAAAAAAGAACTATGGAATCTAGATGCAGATTGAACTATACTATTTCTATTTTTTTTTCTTTTTTGAGGTTTTTCCTTTTTGCTCTGATTCTTCTCTCACAGCATGACTAATGCAGAAATATGTTTAATGTAATTGTACATATATAACCTGTATCAGATTGCTTGCTGTCTTGGGGAGGGGGGAGGAAGAAAAATTTGAAACTAGAAATCTTATAAAAACAAATGTTAAGGGGGCAGCTAGTTGGCGCAGTGGATGAAGTACCGGCCCTGGATTCAGGAGGTCCTGAGTTCAAAGCCGGCCTCAGACACTTGACACTAGCTGTGTGACCTTGGACAAGTCACTTAACCCTCATTGCCCCCCCCCAAATGTTGAAAACTATCTCTATGTGTAACTGGAAAATAATAAAATACTTTTATGGGAAAAAAGTCAGTGTTAGATGATGGTTGAGGGTTGAAAATGTGGGTTTACTGTGAAGAAGTCAGTATTGGGGGGTTACAGGGTAGGCTAAGTGTTGGGGGTGAGTGTTGAAGATTTATGGGAGTCAGCATAGAGGGTCAGTGTCAATGCTAGGGGGCAGCTAGGTGGCCTAGTGGATAGAGCACCGGCCCTGGATTCAGGAGGACCTGAGTTCAAATCTGGCCTCAGACACTTACTAGCTGTGTGACCTTGGGCAAGTCACTTAACCCCCATTGTCCTGCAAAAACAAAAAAAAAAAAGAAAAAAGTGTCAATGCTAGAGGTCAGTGCTTGGTTCAGGGGGTCTTAAGGTGAGGTAGCACAGGGTTCGGTGTTGGGGATTAGAGAAAAAAATAGTCCATTGGATAGGACTCTAAACTCTGGGTTTGGGTTAGGAGTTAGTGGATGGATGAATCAATGAATCAGTGGAGTGAATGAAAGAAAAAAAAACATTGATTAATCATTGTATTAATAAATAGGGGCAGCTAGATGGCGCAATGGATAGAGCACCAGCCCTGGATTCAGGAGTACCTGAGTTCAAATCCGGCCTCAGACACTTAACACTTACTAGCTGTGTGACCCTGGGCAAGTCACTTAACCCCAACTGCCTCACCAAAAAAAACCAAAAACCATAAATAAATCATGCTAAGTGCTTTGCAGCTACTAATAGAAAAGCAAAATGGTCCCTATTTTTTAGGACTAGCTCATATACTAACAAAGGAGATAACACTTTGCTTCACAACAGATAGAAAGGTCCCATTACCTATAGTGTACAGCAGAAAACCAGATGGTAATATATCTTCTTTAATTTAATTCATTCTTTTTTTTTTCCTTCAGGGCAATGAGGGTTAAGTGACTTGCCCAGAGTCACACACAGCTAGTGTCAAGTGTCTGAGGCTGGATTTGAACTCAGGTCTTCCTGAATCCAAGGCCATTGCTTTATCCACTGTGCCACCTAGTTGCCCCAATATATCTTCTTTAATAGCATTTTTACTTTAATAAATAATATCAGTTTATGGTGTTAAATTATATGATAGTGTCAAGGACTTAGAGCTTTCTTTTCTGGGTCTTCAGTAGCTGTGGACTACTTAGGAGACAAGGCTGCAGCATCTATAGTTGAAGTTGACAGGTTCAGTCTTCTGCAAGGGTTTTCCAGGATGATGACTTCAGGAGCTAGAAGCAAGGCCTGGTGATATGAGGTGTGCTGCTCCTGCTGGAGCTATTGAGTTTTCATGCCCATCGGTGGTGGGTAGTCAACCATTGAGGTTGGCATCAAAGAAGCTGGGCCCTTCCTCCAGTGATTGCTCTCCTTACTGTAGGGCCCTGGCTGGAAGCAGGACCAGTGGTCAAGGCTATAGGTGTCAGGGTCCTTTGCTGTCCTCATCAGGTTTAAGAGGAGGTGATGGTTAAAATGGTGGCAGTGGTTTGACTTCCCTGCCATATACCACCTCTCATCCCTCCCTTAGGGTGGTTCAGTAGACTGGCTTGCCTGCTCTATTGGTAGCTAGGGGTGACAGGTAGTTACTGGGGTCCTTCCCCAGAGGAGTTGCTTCTCTGGCTGATGAGGGTGTTAGGCTGGAAGCAGTACCACTGGTATGAGGGATGCTGATATCCCAGGGCTCTTGGAAATAGTTGTTAATGACAGTTGGTCAGCAGCTGGTAGTGGTGAGAACAGTGGGTGCTTTCTCCATAATGGCTCCTCCCCTTAGTGTTCAAGAGCTGGAAAGGGCCTTAGATGTCATCTAGTCTAACTACCTCATTTTACAGATGAGGAAACTGAGGCCCAGGGAGTCCAAGTGTCTTGCCCAAGCTCACACAGCTAGGGAGTGACAGGGCCAGAATTATAACTCAGGTCCTTTGACTCCAAGTTCAGTGCATTTTCACTGTATCCTGATGCCTCCCAGGGATACCTTTCAGAATTAATTCAGAATTAATCCCTGGTGTGGAGAATGTCTATGACAGACAAGGTCATCTGCGAATCAGAAGAGAACTAGATTTCCTGAGCCAAGAGAGGGGGCAAATGCAAACCTTTATATTTCAAAGTCTGGGGAAGGTCTTGGGGAGAGAAGTGCAAGTATATCAGGATGTCGGGGTGAGGAAAAGGGAGGTTTGGTTGGGTAAATGCTTTGAAGGTGGCTAATGGGGCAGCTAGATGGTGAAGCAGATGGAATACTTGTCTTGGAGTCAGAAAGACCTAAATTCAAATATTGCTTCCAACACTTCCTATTTGTGTGATCTTGGGCAAATCACCTAACCTGTCTGCCTCTGTTTCCTCAGATGTAAAATGGAGATAATAATAGCACCTAGCTCACAGCATTGTTGTAAAGATCAAATGAAAGAATATTTATAAATCACTTAGCATAGTGCCTGGTACACAGCAGGCGCTATAGAAATGTTCCTGTTGTTATTTATTTATTTTTTTTTGCTGGACAATGATGGTTAAGTGACTTGCCTAGGGTCACACAGCTAGTAAGTGTCAAGTGTCTGAGTCCGGATTTGAACTCAGGTCCTCATGAATGCAGGGTCGGTGCTTTATCCACTTTGCCACCTAGCTGCTCCCCCTGTTATTATCCTTATTAAATGCTCCTGAAAGGTGCATTAACCTGGAATCTTCCCCTCCACATCAATATTTATGCAGTGAAGCCTCTGAGAAGAGTGGAGAGGACAGGGAAAGGAGAAGAGGAAAGGGGAGAGCAGGAACGTGAACTATTAGAGTGCAAGCAGAGCTGTAGCTAAGAGTTTCTTCATCTCATGGGGTTGGGGAAGTCTCACCTAAGGGGAAGGAAGTACTGCTGTACAGCTATTAGAGGAGGAATTGCCCCCGGATTAGCACACCACCCCCTTCCACATTTCCTACCCTGAGGCAAAACCCAGGTTATAACTGTGGAAGGACCAGGTGGACCTTGACAATAGAATGTCCTTTATAGCTAAACGGAGTTGTGGTCTATGAATGTAATGGAATACTATTGTGCTGTAAGAAACGATGATGAATAGGAGGATTTCAGAGAAGCCTGCAAGGACTTACATGAACTGATGCTGAGTGAGATGAGAAGAACCAGGAGAACCTGGTACACAGTATCACCAACATTATATGATGATCAACTGTGATAGACTTGTCTCTTCTCAGCAGTGCAATGATCCAAGACAGTTTCAAAGAACTCATAACAGAAAATGTTCTCCATATCCAGAAAAAAGAACTGTGGATTCTGAATGCAGATTGAACCACACTGTTTCTACTTTTTGGCTGTTTTTTTTTTCTTTTTTGAGGTTTTTCCCTTGTGTTCTGATTTTTCTTTCACAATATGACTAATGTAGAAACATGTTTAATGTGATTGTACATACATAACCTATATCAGATTGCTTTCTGTCTTAGGGAGGGTTAGGGTTAGGGTTAGGGAAGGGAGGGAGGGAGGGAGAAAAATTTGGAACTAAAAATCTTATGAAAACATGTTGAAAACTATCTTTACATGTAACTGGAAAATATTAAATTGTTCTTATGATTAAAACAAACAAACAAAAACCAATGGAACTTCTTTGCCTCTTCTTCACAAGGATGCTTTGAGAGATCAATAAAGGTAGGGGATGGAGCAGCCACCTAATGAGGGAACACAAGCTTACCTGGGGGATAACTGGTCTCCTTGGATGGTGTAGGGAGCCATTTCTCCCCATGGTGAGATGAAACCATTGTGTGTGGGAAGCCTATAGAGAGCATCTAAGGCAGGGCTTCTTAAACTTTTTCTACTTGAAACCCTCTTTCACCCAAGAAATCTTTACTCTACCCCATATATGTAGGTATATAAAATAGGTATGCATAACCTTTTACTGTTGCCAAATTTTTCACAACCCCCACATTCAGTTTAAGAAGCTTGGATGTAGGGTAATTCCTGAATTATTTTTACAGATGAGTAAACTGAGACTCATAGAAATTACCTGACTCCTGCATAAATTTGGCTTCTAGCTAAGTGATAGTGACATGCATACAAAAGAGAAGTAAGGGGGCAGCTAGGTGGTGCAGTGGATAGAGCACTGGCCCTGGAGTCAGGAGTACCTGAGTTCAAATCCAGCCTCAGACACTTGACATTTACTAGCTGTGTAACCCTGGGCAAGTCACTTAACCCCAATTGCCTCACCCCAAAAAATATGTAAATAAAGTAATAAAAAAAGAGAGAGAAGTAAGAATCATAGGGGTTTGGAGTGAAGATATCCAACCATAAGAGTCCCACCCCCTCATTTTATAGATAAGGAAATAGGCTCAGGGAAGAGAAGAGATTTGTCCAAAGTCACATAGGTAGAAGCCAGGATTAACACTGAATTAACACTAACTCCAAGTCTTGTACTTGTGCCATCCCATATCATGGTGTCTCATGATGGTCGTGGTGGAGGTGCTTGTTTCTCCCCCAATTTCTTTGTCATTTCCACTGTATGCCTTCTTCACAGAATCCACTAGTCCTAATTTCCAACTCCAGCTATTGTGGAAACAGACTGGAGAGGGATGGTTTCGGTGAAAGGGTCCAGGAGAACAATACCATCCAGTAGGAAAACAATTCTCTTGGTTTCTAAACAAGAAGTTGAAATGTCCCTTTCCCCTTAGCTCCTATGTCAGGAACTGTTCATTGGGGAGAAGGTTCTAAGTGTCCCTAAAGTGAATGGAGAAAATGGAAGTGGAGCTATAATGAGAAAATCCTTCTCTTTCTTTGGTGGTTACCAAGCTCTGGATATTAAAGTTTCCAATTAGTAGGAACAAAACCCGTCCTAACTGAAGGGAGGGAAGAGAAGGGGAAGAGAGAAAATGGAACTCTCCCTGAGGGTGATTTAGAACTGACCCCCCACCATACCTAGACAGTCAGAAGTGGAATATCCTAGAATCATCTATGACATCATGAAACATCTCCTGTGATAAGACTGGAATGGAAAGAAAATGAAGTTGTATCTGTGGCTATGTCTAACAGGGGTATGGGTTGCGGGAGCAGGTAGGGAGCCTGGGAAACTGGGAGCTGGCTTCAGACAGTGGGTAAAGGTGCTATTTGAGGAATCCAGGGGATTAGGGAAAGAGATAGAGTCCCCTATTTTTAGTTCAGGAAGTTTTAATGGGTCTCCTTAAGTGTTTGGGCAATAACATGAGCTTCCATGGGTTAAGGTGACCTCCAATTCCAAGGGAGACCCTGCTCCTTCATTCCAGATAAGCTGCCCCAAAGAAATGGAGGGGGGGTGCCTTATATAGAGATTCATCAACCTGAGGGTGATCTGATGATCCATAGGACCTCTGATGTGACCTTTATTGTAACTGAGGGACCCTTGTTTGTACCCAAGACCTTATAGTCCTGATAATAAGGGCCCTCTTATCAGAAACAAATAGGTTTGTTAGATATACCCTATCCTGGCCAACCCTGAGCACTCAGTGACTCAGTCAGTTCCTTTAGTGTTTACTGCAGTAATATCTGCTGGGGAAAGTTAACCCCGAAGGTGGGGGTGCACTTACAGCTGATTTTTTTCCCTTGGATTCCAGCCATTCATTCCCAAGATTCCAAGGACATGGCCCCACAGGAGTCTCTGATTCTTGAAGATAATCCCAAATTCTTTGATTACCCGGATTCAGCCAGGGACAAAATCCTGGCTATCTCCAACTTCATTGGAGAGAAACCTGTTTACTTCACTTCAGATTCAGGTGGGGGTATTTGAGAAGCCCCTATTTTCTCAACCTCAGAAATTCAGGACTTGGGACAAGAGGTTATTTTCTTATAGATTATTGTATAGTAAAGGAGCTAGCTACAGTTTAAGCAAGTTATATAATTTCTTTTTTTTTTCTAAGGCAATTGGGGTTAAGTGACTTGCCCAGGGTCACAAAGCTAGTAAGTGTTAAGTGTCTGAGGCCGAATTTGAACTCAGGTCCTCCTGACTTCAAGGCTGGTGCTCTATCCACTGCACCACCTAGCTGCCCAAGTTATATAATTTCTATGAAGCTGTTTCCTTATCTGCAAAATGGGGATGATGGTATTACCAGGCCCAAAGATTTGTTGTGGGGAAAGAACTATGGAAATTCTATGAAATTTTATATACACACACACACATATATAAACTGTGTATGTGTATATGTGTGTGTATGTATATGTATATGTATATGTGTATGTGTGTGTGCCCCTGCACCTTGTCCCCACTTTTCTTGAATGTGCCAGTGGGGAAAAGGAAAAATGTAACTTGTTCCCTAAAGCTGACATGTAAAACACTTTAAGGTTTGCACTTTATGTACTAGTATCTCATTCAATCCTCTCAATGACCCTTTGAAATAGATATTATCCCTATTTTATATGAGGAAACCAAGGCTCAGAGAGTACAGTGATTTACCTGGCTCAGGAAGGAGGCCAACTTGAGTCTTTTTGACTCCAAAGTTTAGTTTTAAAATATCTAAATCTTCCTCCTCTCTCCCAAATAGGTTTCAAATCCAGGTTCTTGCACCAAATATTATTTGGTTCATTCATCCTTCTCCTCATCACCATCCTCTACCAATTTTGCACCCACATGTAAGGCCCTGTCACCCTACCCAGGCCCCTCAACTTCCACTCCATGACCCCAGCACCCTCTTTCTGTTGCTTATCCTAAGGGAGTCCTTTGGCATATGGCTGGGGAAGGGAGTGATGGGCATTCTTAGCTTGTAATTCATTCTTGTGCTCCCCAGGATTTGCCAGAAAGGGTCCTAAGGAGATGGACCATCCATCTCTGCTTGCAGTTCCTTGACAACCTAATTCACCCTCTCTACAAACTACTAAATAAAAACTACACATTTCCTGCTATGACTATTGTCCTAAGAGCATGTTCTCTTTCTCCCTATCATTCCAATGCTCCATGTCCCCAACTCCTGCTTGCTTTTTTTTTTGCAGGGCAATGGGGGTTAAGTGACTTGCCCAGGGTCACACAGCTAGTAAGTGTCAAGTGTCTGAGGCCAGATTTGAACTCAGGTACTCCTGAATCCAGGGCTGGTGCTTTATTCACTGTGCCACCTAGCCGCTCCTCCTGCTTTCTTTTAAGAACTTGTGTCCCATTCCTCCCTCCCCTCTCCCCCAAATGATTGAGATGAGGCCCTAGTGGCATTCACGCTGATCTCATCTTTATTAGCGGTCTTTATATAGCGCCTCCCAGGATTCCCCCTGCTCCTGGATCTGGAGGAAGCCTCAAGAGGTCTGTAGCACCAGGGACAGATGGGAGAGGGCAAGAAGGCCAAATTACATAGCCTGAAGGAACTCTTGCAAGAGCCCTTCCCCCAGCTTCCCCCAAGTGGGGCACTCTGTACTGGAGAGGCTGGGCCAGGTGATGGTGTGTGGCATGGACATTTCTGCCTCCCCCAAAGAAACTAATACAAACCTGGGGAAATAAAATCCCTAAGGGGCTGGAAAGATTGCTGGGCTGCCTGTGGAGGAGAGGAGCTAGCTAGCTCTAAGGGGTAGCCAACCTATCCCCTGGTGAGACACAAAGAGGTTAGGGGTACCTCTCCCACCCAGAGGGATGCATGAGGTTAGGAGCTGCCTTCCCCTATAGACTACAGCATACGGGGAAAGGAAATGGGCTTGTCCTTGGCATAAAGAAGAGGGCCCTCCCCTGCTTTGTTTACTCCTTGATCCTCTAGAATCCCTGTTAGTCTCCCCCTCTAATCCATCCCACCCTAATTGCTGTGAAATAGGGCACCTTCCTCTTTTATTTCCCTCCTCTAGGCCCTCTGCAGATTACAGTTGGAAAAAAGAGTATCCCTGGGGTAATAGAAGTAGGAGGGTGCCTCCTAACTTCCATGTTCCTAGTCCCTACACAAAGGAGGGCGTTGGCCATTCCAAACCCTCTGTCCCTTAGTCCCAGGCACCCTGGGAACAAGAGAGGTAGCTGTTTCCTATAAGCCTGGTCCCTGTTCCATTCCTTTATCATCTTACAGGGAGAAGCTTTCCCCCCAATTTCTTCATCCCAATCCTCCAGGCTTAGGACCACTAGAGAGGCCCCTGGTCCCCATCCCTACCCATCAGTCCCAGAGCCCAATTCCTGGAGGGAATGGGTGCCCCCACCCACCCCCTCCCCTCAGTCCCGGGGCCCATCATGCAGTCCCGGAGGCTGTCGGGGGGCTGAAGGGGCAGGTCTCCGAGGCCTGAAGAGACGACATGCTCCCCGGCAGATAAGGAAGAACCAGTAGAGCTGCGGAGCAAGTAGCAGGGCAGCCCCCAAGTTGACGTGAACTGGGATATTGAGGGGCACAGAGAGCAGGGGCAGGCCTGCGTGCTGCCCATAGGCCCAGTACAGGTAGGGGAAGAGCAGCACTCGACAGCACAGGAAGCTCAGCAGCATCAGGGTACCATTCACTTTGTGCAGCAGGGTGTGCTGCTGCTTGTACTGGTGGGGAAAAGAGAGAAGAGTAAGTGGATGAGGATGGGCACAGCAGAGGCGGGGGGGGGGGCCCCAGGATGGGAGGTAAGGAGGTGGCCTCACTGAAGTGGACAGCAAGGACCATCCCGGGATGGCCCCCCAAACTCCTCCCCCTTCTCTCTGTTCACTCTGTTGGATAACAGAGTGCATGGAAGCAAGGTAAGGGAAGCAGAAGGGAATTAGGATTGAAGGTCCCAGAGACTAGTCTGAGTACAACTCTCTCTCTGCCTCCATGAGGGCCCCTCATCAGCCCTAAGTAACTCCAGTTCCTTGGACACTTCCTTGAATACGACCTTCAAGGGAAAGCTCTCATAACTAACCTCACCTTTCTCCCTCTCTTCTCCTTTCTACCATTTTCTTTCTTTTTTTCTTTCTCTTTTTCTTTTTTCTTTTTAGTGAGGCAATTGGGGTTAAGTGACTTGCCCAGGGTCACACAGCTAGTAAGTGTCAAGTGTCTGAGGCTGGATTTGAACTCAGGTCCTCCTGAATCCAGGGCTGGTGTTTTATCCACTACAACACCTAACTGCACCCTTTCTATCATTTTCTCACCTGGATGAGGATCTTGCCCAGGCAGACAAAGGGTGTGCTGACTTCAGCCATCAACATGCAGCCCAAGAAAAAGTCCCCCTTGCCTTGGCGCCACACCTTAAAGGAGAGAAAATGACAAGGGAATGTAGCCACATGGTTTCACCTTGCAGCTCCTTTCTTCCCTTGTTGTCTCTCTAGCCACCCCCCCCCCAGCGGAAGTCATCTTATCTTTCTCAACCCCACCCTCTGTGGCCTCAGGCACCTCTAGGTGCAAAAGGAATGCTGACTAGCTACAATAATATAAGAACCTCCTTAAAGCCGAACACTTATCTTTCTCAGAATCTCCAGCATCTAGCATAGTGCCTGGCACATTGGGAGCATGAAGAGGTCTTAAACTATAATTGCATGAATATAGGGAGCTCTCAGTAATGAAACCCCTACCAGTGCAGATAGGCAACCTGTCTGGGGATGCTGAGGTTGTAATTTGGCCAGGTCACATAGCCAGTATGTTTTAGAGGCTGGGTTTTTTAACCAAGGTCACCCTGAGTTCAATGCCAGCTTTCTATCTAATATTCCTGTCACCTAGCACAAGGTTTCTCAATGTATGCTTGTTGGATGAATAATAACTCTTTCTGGTCCCATCCTACAGTTACCACCCTCAGCTCAGGCCTTTCACTCCCCAGTCCCAACATCCTGTGACTTTCAGTATGCCAAGCAAAATCCACCATGGTGTTAGAGTCAGACTCTCCCTTCAACCCTTCCTTCAAGTCCCCTGGAACTCACCACTGATAGCGGAAAGCAGACCAACACCATGACTGCATGGTGAAGCACCATGAGGAATTCCTTGTGTAGGTAGCCTCGGGCCACAGCCCAAGTGCCTCCTGGGGGGCCAGCCCCTCCCTCATCCTTTCCATGACCTTTGACTTGGTGCTTGTGCCAGTGACACAGGAACATGGCATAGATGTCATAGATGAAGTAGGGCACTGCAAACTGAGTGTAAGCTGAGGATAGCCAGTGTCTGCAGGGCACAGAGAGAGAGAGAGAGAGAGTTATGAGATCAAATGTAGCAATAGAATGAGAAGGCAAGAAAGACCAAGGGAAGAGGCCCACTGGGGACCAAGAGATGAAGACAAAATGCTAAAATGAGAGTCAGCAAGACATCCAGGATGAGTGGGCGAAATGGTTGAAGTCAGGGTAAAAGAAATAGATGTATTTGGAGAGACCGAAGGATGACATGAGTAAGATAAAAGGATAGGGAGAGGGGGCAGCTAGGTGGCACAGTGGATAAAGCACCGGCCCTGGATTCAGGAGTACCTGAGTTCAAATCCAGCCTCGGACACTTGACACTAGCTGTGTGACCCTGGGCAAGTCACTTAACCCTCATTGCCCCACAAAAAACAAAACAAAACAAAACAAAACAAAAAAAGGATAGGGAGAGGGGCAGCTAGGTGTCGCAGTGGATAGAGCACCAGCCCTGGATTCAGGAGGACCTGAGTTCAAATCTGGCCTCAGACCCTTGATACTTACTAGCTGTGTGACCCTGGGCAAGTCACTTAACCCCAATTGCCTCACCAAGAAAAAAAAAAAAAAAGGATAGGGAGAGGGATAACCAAAAGTGTCAGAGAAGAAAGTAGAATGGTGTCACATAGGTCTGGATTAAGAGTCAGAAGACCCAAGTTCTGCCGTATCTAGCAGTGTGACATTAGGCAGGTGATTTCTCTAAGACCTCAATTCCTCAATTTCTTTATAAGGAAAGGGTGAGACTAGGTGGCCTCTAAGGTTCCTTCTAGCATTGTCTGACATTCTGTAATTTTTATGACAGATCATAGAAGGAATGGGTAATAAGAATGCGTCAGGAAAGAGTTCAACAGTAACAATTCCAGGAAGTTGAAGTCCAGCCTCATCTGTGAGGAATGAATACCGAGAGCACAGCAAGAATAATTCTATAGGGGCAGCTAGGTGGTGCAGTGGATAAAGCACTGGCCCTGGAGTCAGGAGTACCTGAGTTCAAATCCGGCCTCAGACACTTAACACTTACTAGCTGTGTGACCCTGGTCAAGTCACTTAACCCCAATTGCCTCACTTAAAAAAAAAAAAAGAAGAATTCTATATATCCTGACAGTGATTAACTACACACATCACTGGAAATTATATAATATTGCAACTAGTATTTTTGAATCAATGCCTTAGGTACCTTAATAGAGCTGCAGTCCTGTAGCAAGTATCAGCAAGAATGGGACAGAGATATGGAGTCCAGGGTAAGACACAGATAATGGGGGGGGGGAGCACACAGCTAGGTGGCAAAGTGGATAAAGCACCAGCCTTGGATTCAGGAGAACTTGAGTTCAAGTCTGGCCTCAGACACTTGACACTTACTAGCTGTGTGACCCTGGGCAATGCACTTAACCCTCATTGCTCCACAAAAAGAAAAGAAAGAAAAAAAGACACAGATAATGGTTGAAAAATCAAGTCACATTCTGATAGTATTTGCATGAGATCAAATCTGAGGCAATATGAGGGAGATTACAAAAAAAAAAACTGGATATGGGGTGATTGTGGAGAAAAACGGAGAAACAGCAACAACTACCAGAGAGAGCCAGCCTATGGAAGAAAGCCTGAGGACAGAGGGCTGGTCCTACAAGGAAAGCCAGAATGCTGACTTTGAAGGAAAAAATTGGGGGGATGGGGTAGGGGGAAGAGAAAGACAATCTATGAACCAAGAGTTAAAAACTTGGGGAGCCAAAGGTCTTAAGGTGTGAGAGAGGAGGAGACTATTTGAAGGGAAAAGAAATGGAAAGAAACAGCCCAAGGACGGAAACAAAGAGGAGAAGATAGAAGGATAAGGGCACTAGAGTGGGTGGAAAGTGATAAAACTGGTCCAGGAGAAAAGGAACAGAAAGATGATAAGGGTCTGAGGTAGCACTAGAATACCAAAGTTTAGAGGAATGTAGGGTGTTAGGATGAGGACCAGAAAGTGCTAGGAAAGTTACCAGACTACAATGGGTTAATCCCACATCTCTAAAGCCTTCAGTAATTAGGTACCTAGAAGAGCAGCTGTTACCCCTGGATTAGTCTTGATCCCTCCCATTCACCTGAGGATTAAGAGTGGGGGGGAAGAAGGAATAAAACCAAGGGAATGAGGGAACTGTAATCGTGAGCTATAAAGAGTGTTGGAAGAAATTGTATGGTAAAAGTAGATCATCCTGGGCTCAGAGTGGCAAAAGAGTTGTAAAAGTGGAAGGATAGAAAGAGGAGATGGGGACAGAGATGGAGCAAAGACAAGTCATGAATAAAAGAACTCTGAGAAATGGGGTTGGGAGACAAGTTAGGAGTCAAATAGATCGTTATCAGCCAGAAAATGTGTTTTCTGGCCTGTAGTGTCCTTTTGGGAAAGTGAGACACAGAACCCAAGACTTAAGAAACTGACTTGAATCATAGCACAGCTCTGTCAAGCCTCAGCGTCCAGGTCACTGTGAACCAACTCATCAGCACCCTGGACAGTGCTGTACTCGACTCTCTTTTCAAGCCCTCCTCCCGCCCCACCCCCTTCCCTCGCCCAGGGCTTTTGGCAGACACCCTGCACTGCAGCAGCTGCCAGTGCCAAACTGCGGCCTCTCTCCACTCTCTCCCCACAACCACCTTGACCCTTGAGGTCTAGCATATTGTCATCTGCACTTTCTTCCCTGACACAAGGGTCTGGCTAGGGCTGGACCCTTAAGTTATGAGATGAGATCCAGATCTGAGCCTGGGTAGGGAGATGACTGACTAGTTCCTAGGTGGGGGGATGTGATCTGAGGGGAGGAAGAAGCCCGAAATCTGAGGGCCACTCAAATCCTGGTAGACCAATGGAATCTGGGGAGCAGTCTGGGAACTGAGAAAGACTTTGAATGAGCTCTTGGTTCCCCAATTCCTTTTCTTCTCCTGTACCTGACCTTTAAGAACAGGACAAGGCTAAATTTATCCTGGGGTGTTGAGTTGCAGCAGTAGCAGTTAACTTGCTGAGGCCCAGATTGAAGACTGTAGGAAGAAGGGACTATCTTAAGTGGATTTGGGAGAATCCCACCCACTCCACTATTGCATGGGGGAAAGGTCAGTTTATTGCACTTACTGGTCATCAATGATATGCTTGCAGGAGGTGGAGACGATGTAGCCAGCTGTGGAGGCCATGATAGCCTGGACTGAGGATACTAACCTATGGAAAAGAAGGGGAAGAAGTTTGGGATAGAAGAGAAGAGTAGGATGTTACCATTCCTCCTTTATGTTGAGCTCCTCTATTTTGGGTTTCATTCTTCCCAGATCATCTTTTGAACACTATCCCTCAGATTTTTCTTAACATCTGATCCCATGTACCCCGACCTAGCCATCTCTAGCTCATCTTCTAATATTTTACCTCCTTCCTCAATCTCTCTACTCAGCACTTTTGCTTCTGAACCCATTCCTCATTTATCCCTTTCTTTTACTGTTTTGGTATGAAGAAAGTCAGAACAGATTCCCCTTCATCTTAGAGATGATGTTGGACATCATTTTGAAGTGAGGCAATCCTGAGAATCAGGCCTCCCCTGGGGAGACAGCAACTGGGAAGAGAAGGGGATACTTTGGGGCCTTTCATAATGGCTTGTCCTCACACCACATTTCCTCCAAAGCTCTGTTCCTCACTCCTCCTGCCCACCTTCTTGTTCTTTTACTTCTCATTCTCTCCTCAACTTTTTCCTCCCCCTTTTAGGTGCCTCTAAAGTTCTATCCTTTACTTCTCTGCCCTCCCCCTCTGTCCCTCCCTCACCCCTCCAGCTCTACACTTTGTTCCCCTAGTCCCTTGGAAACATGTTTAGTCACATGCTGGCCCTATTCCTAGTGGTGGGAGGGGGAAATGAGGGAGAGGAAGGGGGACAGGATGCTAGGAGACCAGATGGTTAGGGTTGGATGAGATCTTCTGGAGCAATAGAGGAAACAGTAGAGAAAGAAAAGGAGAGGGGAGATAGAAAGAAATCACTGCAAGGAGTGCCTAATTACCTGAAGGGTCCAAAGGATGCAGAGAAGAGATATGGATAACCTGAGATGTTTCTTTATAACCGTGTAGCTTCCCCATTCCATCACCACCTTCCCATCCCATGAGACCCAAGAGATGGGGAGAAAGGACTGGAGGGAGAGGAAAGAAAGAGGGGAAGCCGTTTACCTGGCTGAGACAATGACCGCGTCGGCCTCCTCCCAGCGCAGCTGGGGCAGCCTCTGGAGCGTGTTCTTGGAAAGGAGGAAGAGTCCCGGGAACACAACCCCCCCAGCCACCATCGGGGACAGCATCATGGCTCAGGGATTTGGGCAAGGGAAGAATGAGTAGAGCAATAAGGACTGGGGAAGCTGAGGCCTGTGATGAGTTGGAGATGAAGGAAGAGATAGAAAGGGGGCTTGGTTAGGGACAGAAGTAGAGATGAAGGGAGAGAAGAATTAAGAAGAGAAAGAACAGAGACAGGAGGGACACAAAGAGGATGGGATGGGGAGAGAGGAGATAGAAACAGGAGGGATGAGAAAGACAGAATGAAATGAAAATGGGAAAACAGAAAGGAAGAGAGAAATGAATAGGGACCTGAGAAGAGAATAGGAGAGATAAAGAGAGGGAAAAGAAGGAAAAACAGAGGGATGGGAAGAGGTGGAGATGGAGAGGGGAGGAGATACTATGAGAGGAGAGAGGGATAGAGATAGGGGACAGAGAAAGGGTGAGGACGCAGATGGGAAAGGGACAGAGCAGGTGGGGGGGTTACGCAAAGAGATAGGGAGGGCCTGAGAAAGGGGGTGGGGGTTTGTTGTTCCAACCCTAAGGGGGAGGAGGAAAAGCCGGGGAGTGGAGGGGAGGTTGGGGAGGGGCAGATGGGCAACGGGTCAGCAGTCAGTGCTGCTCTCCCGCCTCCGCCTCCTCCTCACACTGCCACAGTCATCGCTGTCTCTCTGACAGACACGGAGATGGCACATGGCATTATATAGACCAGGCCACCCAACCCCCTGCCCCCTTGGTGGGGATCAGGGAGGGGGGAAAGGATGGGGAGTCACCAGCTTGGGTGGGCGGGGGAGGGGTGGGGAAACGACAACACCGACCAGACACCAAGAAACCGGACCTGCAGCAGCGTCTCCCCATGCAGCTCTGAGCCTCAGCGGCTGCGACAGAGATGGGGGGAGCAGAGAAAGGGGGATGGGGGGGAGGCCCTTAAAGAGACAGTGGCTGCGGCAGAGGGGGCTTGTGGGGACACAGACCTGATCGAGTCATAGGAAGAAAGGGAGGACTGCTCTCCTTGAAAAAGGTAGTCCTATGCTCTTGAAATTACTTGGGAGGTAATCCCTAGCCCCTCCACCTCTAGGCCTGACCCCATTTCTCGGTCAGCACTCAGAAGATGCCTGAAATCTCCTCCTTACCTACCTTAAATAATGTCCCTAACTGACTTGACTCTAGGGGGACCAAGGCTAAGAGTATGAACACTGCAGACTGGAATTCCCTTTGGTGGAAGGAGGGGGAATTGGCCTATTATCTCAGAGGTGGCACTCTCCTCTTCTCTGGAGGATTCGTCCTTGGAGAATAAGGTTAAGGAAACTGAGGGGAGACAGGATCTCGGTGGGCTATAAATCGATGAAGGATACCTAGAGAACAGATAAATGCTACTCATCTGAAATTCCCAAAGAATACTCCTCTATCATTCTAATACCAACTCTTCAGTTCTATCCCTTAGAAACTAGTTGATAGTAATAGTAGACGTAATAATGATGGCTCTAGACAGCTCTTGCAAAATATATAGTGAAAGATAGTATTTTTTCCATTTTTTCAGATGATAGAACTGAGACTCAAACTTGCTCATGGACCCACTGCTAGAGACCAAGTCAGAATTTAGGTTTCCTGATTCCCAGTCTAGTGCTGTTCTCACTATAATCCCTGTCATCTTAACTTCTTTCCCTATCTCTAACCCTGTCCCACCCTGCCCTCATGGCTCCTTCCACCCCTCTTCCCCTCACTCTAATTCTTAACACAATTCTACCCCAGGCCTCAGCATAGCACCTTGATGCTCCTTTGCCAATCATTCTCGGCCCCAAGACCCCGCAGAATCTCTCCCATTGCTCCATCATTCTTTTCTTCTGCCCCCCCATCTCCCCTCAATGAGGCAAAGACTCTGGAATTCAAGATCTTGTGCTGCCCCCAAGTGGTCAGCTTCTGGGATAACTCTCTGGATAGTCTCAGGCCTAAAGCAAGGATGAGTTAATGTCCTCAGACCCTCTTAGGAGAACACAATTGTTCTATCTGGATCATGATGGTGGGGTGGGACAGGAGCATAAGAAATGATTGTCCCCAAATCCTAAACTACCACACTCTAGAAGAGAGACACACACACCCATGCCCCTAGTCAGGGCAGGAGTTAGAAGTGTATTGCTTATTTTGGAAAGGGTCAAGGGAGTTGTTAGGATTAGAACTGAGGTTTCAGATATTTTATAGATTTAAGGTTCAGGTTAAGAGGAAACTCCTTTTTTTTATTCTCTATCTAGAGACATCATAGGATCAAAAGGTCATACATAGATTCAGAGCAGGAAAAATCTGAGAGATCATTTAGTTCAACCGTGTTATTATACAGAAAAGGAAATTGATGTCTATAGGGTTAAGTGCCTTTATCTTGTTTTTTTGTGTTGTTGTTTTTTTGAGGGGCAATGAGGATTAAGTGACTTGCCCAGGGTCACACAGCTAGTAAGTGTCAAGTGTCTGAGGCCGAACTTGAACTCATGTCCTCCTGAATCCAAGGCTGATGCTTTATCCACCGAGCCACCTAGCTGCCCCCAAGTGCCTTTATCTTGTTTTTTGTTTTTATTTTTGTTTTTTTTTTTGGTGGGGCAATGGGGGTTAAGTGACTTGCCCAGGGTCACACAGATAGTAAGTGCCAAGTATCTGAGGCCGGTCTTGAACTCAGGTCCTCCTGAATCTAAGGCTGGTGCTTTATCCACTGTGCCACCTAGCTGCCCCCTCAAGTGCCTTTATCTTGAATAGATCTTGGCAGGATTTCTGTGGTCAAAGACAAATTTATAGTTGCTGTTGTTTTTTCCCCAAGCCACTTTTCATACTCCACTTCCTTAGGTATTTGTTTCCCATCAAGCCCTTCAACTCTGCCCTCACCCTAACCATCTTACTTGGATGCCACCAAGACAGCCTCCTTTTTCTCCATGTGCAGACTGGAATGCTTCTGCAGGCTCCAGCAAATGATGGTAAAGAACAGTGGGAAGAAAAGGCAGCCTACTGCAAAAAGTATGGACATACCTGCCTGGTTGGAGGAGCAGAAAGGGCAGTGAGTGGTAGGACACATCTCTGGAATGCCCAGTAACTCCTATTTATCTAGCTCCTTCTCAATAGCTACTGCCTGTGTCCACACCCTGGCCATTACCTGGTACCGACCAAACTCTAATGACAACACTCTCCCAAGCCGTTCAAACGGGACCCTTCAAAGACCTCCCCTTCAACCCACTCTAGCTGGTGTTTTCTCCCCTGTCCATGGCTCCTGGTTGCCCCAGAGATTCTCCACATCTCTTCCCATCCACCTGGTTCCCTTTGCTTTGATGACCTCAAAATCCCCTCCAGTCCCTCATTCTGAGACCCTTCGACCCAGGACTCTTCCCTTTCCTTCACATGGCTCCTCAAAGAGGTCCCCAGAAAGCCTTACCTCTGACGGATAAGAAGAATACGAAAGCAAAGTTAGTGATTTTCTTTTCAGCTGCAGAAACTGCAGAGGGAATGGGATAGCTAATCCTCCTTCAAAAGAGATCTCTCCCTGTCTATCTTTCTTTCTTTCTATACGTATATATTATAAAACAAAACAAACCGAAAAACCCTAAAACACTTCTTTCCCCCTTAGGAAAAAGGTGGGGGAAAGGTCTGACATGTAATTTTTAAAAATTAAAAAGCCATCCCCTCCCCTCCCCCCCCGCAAATTCTCTGTTATGTGGAGGGGAGGGGAGGGGGGAAGCCCAAGGGTGGGAGGGTGGATCCGTAGCCCGCCATTCTCTTTCAGCTCAATGGCCTTCTCCTAGTCTGTCCCGTCTAAGGTGCAGTTAAGAGCCTAAGGGGCCCCGGGCGGTGGTTTTCGGAGATCGGCGTCTATTTGCGCCAACATGCTGGGCGCGGGGCCACTAGCAGCGGTTGGGAAGGGCAGAAAGAGAGCCGTGCTCGTGGACCTCGCCTGCCAGTCCATTGGGATGAGGAGGTGGGGGGGGGGGTAGAGAATGCTTATAGAGGAGGGAAGTGGGAATGGGGGAGGGGGAAGTGGGATGGGGGAGGGAGAAGGGGATGTGACTGTCTGGTCAGCCTTCAGTCTGGCCTCCTCCAGCTCCGAATGGCAGCTTCAGCTCATCGGGATTCGGAAAAAAGGTTTGACTCCCTTCCCACTCCATCTTAGTGGATGCTGGCGAACCTCTTCGCCTCTTCTACTGGATACTTAGAAGGGTAAGAAATTTTGATTATATGGATCCCTCCATCAGTGCAAATGACCACCTCTCCAAATTTTCTCATTCAGGGTGCTATTCCTCCATGTCTTTACAGAAATCCTCCATTAAAAATCCAGTCATAATGCCCCCAGTTTTCTCTGTTTTTTTTTAATCCTCTTGTGGGCCAATATACCCCTTAGGATGCCCATCTACTTTCTCTCATTCTCTGTGCATGATAGGCCGTCATACTTACTAGGATAGTATTTCTCCCCATAAGTCATTGATAATAATATACTGCAGCTTCTTTACACCCACCTTGCCTCTTTCCATTGTTTTTGGGACTACTTATCATTTTGATTCTTTAGAAATCATGGTGTTCCGTGATGCGCAGCCTTAGAGCACAACTGGGAAAATTAAAGAGATGGGCTGTGATGACATAGAGCATTTTGAGGTCATTGAAAGCACAGAGTAATTTCTCAAATTCGATCCTAACCAATCTTCTCAGGACATTAACTTAAAATATAGGAACAGTGGGCCCTTAGCCAGGGATAGAGGACATCGAACAAAGGCGGCTAAAAGTGAATTTGCCTAGACTCTTGAAAATCTAATCAAAACTTTCTAAACTGAAAAGGAAAGGGTAAGCAAGCAGAGTGCCTGTATGTATGTATGTATGTGTGTGTATGTATGTACATATATACATACACATACATAATCCACTGAGGTAGATATCATAGAGCAAGACTTCTTAACCTGGGAACCTATAAACTTTTATATCTATATAACTATACATACATACATATTTGCACACATACATAGAGATAAGGATTACTTTATTTCTTTTTTTGTTTGTTTGTTTGTTTTTTTCAGGGCAATGGGGGTTAAGTGACTTGCCCAGGGTCACATAGCTAGTAAGTGTCAAGTGTCTGAGGCCGGATTTGAACTCAGGTACTCCTGAATCCAGGGCCGGTGCTTTATCCACTGCGCCACCTAGCTGCCCCAGGATTACTTTATTTCAATAAAATTTTGTAATCATATTTTATTTTATGCATTTAAAAACATTATTCTAAGAAGAGGCTCATAGATTTCCCAGACTGCCAGAGAGGTCTATGACAACAAACAGGTTAAGATCACCTGCCATAGAAAGTAGCTTTAATGTAGGAATAATAATAGAATTAGAGAAGCCTAGGAATTCACATACACACAGTCTGAGAAGGGAATCAGCAATAAAACCAATGCCCTCAGATGACTATACATAAGTATAAGATCAAGAACAAAAAAGGATAACAATTAAGATGAACTAGATATACTAGGCATCTTTTGTTCTATAGTCTCTCTTGATTAATCATCAACTCATGGGTTTAATTATCATCTCTGTACTCATGGCTTTCAAATCTGTATACCTAGTCCTGATCTGTCTTCTCAGAATTTGTGAGAGAAGGAGGAAAGCTAAGCATAATCCAAAATGTACCCTAAATTTTGAAAGAGCAGATTTCAAAGAGTACAGAGAAAGGATAGGAAGGATCCCACTGGTGAAATTCTATAGGAGTCAGTCAAGGAAGAGTGGGAAACCCTCAAGAATGGAATGCAGGAGACACACAAAAAGCAATCCCACTGAGATGGAAGAGGGGGAAGAGTCTAAAGAGGTCAAAGTGAATACAGAGCAAACTTAACAACCAAGTTAGACTAAAAAAACCCCAACATATAAAGAAGACGCAAAGACAGGGCAAGGAAGAGCAATACAGATGACACAGTCCTTTAAGAATACTATCAGGGAGTGGCAGCTAGGTGGTACAGTGGATAAAGCACAGGCCCTGAATTCAGGAGGACCTGAGTTCAAATCCGGCCTCAGACACTTGACACTTACGAGCTAAAAGTCACTTAACCCTCATTGCCCCACCAAACAAACAAACAAACAAACAAACAAAAAAGAATACTATCAGGAGGGACAGCTAGGTGGCACAGTGAATAGAGCACCGGCTCTGGAGTCAGGAGGACCTGAGTTCAAATCTGACCTTAGACACTTGATGCTTACTAGCTGTGTGACTCTGGACAAGTCACTTAACCCCAATTGCTTCACCAAAAAATAGTAATAATAATAATAATAGTAGTATCAGGAACACTACCATTCAGAATAAACTGAGGGTGATAAGGAATGCTAACAACCACAAAAATGATTTTTTGTAGTAGAAAAGAGAAGGATCAGAATTAGATCTGCTCAGGGTGAAGTAGGGCAAAGGTAACACAAAGAGAAGACACAACTCGAATCTTATTTCATTTATTCCGTCAGCAAAGTAGAATCATCTTTGAACTGGGAGGTACAGATGAAAAATAACTAAAATAGAGTTGAAATCCGAAATAAGTAAGGAGATAGTAAGAAAACACTTAATTGCCCTTGATCAATTCAGAACCTCATTCCAGATGAAATATATACTCAGGTACTAATAGCACTGGCCAAAATGATTGCTGAGCTTTTGTCAGAGATCTTTAAACGATTATGAAATGGCTTGAAAGAAGAGGTATGACAAGAAAGCTCCACCCCAACACTTTGCAGAGGTAGGAGATACACAAATTTTGAACATTGAACATATTTTTAGACTTTTTCAATGTTGATCAGTTATGCTTCATCAAAGAGGATTTTTTCTCTTTTTCTTTTTGTCTTTTAAAATATTATCTATTATATGGGAAAGTCTCTCAGAGGGGGAGAGATACCGGGGAAAATTATGGTGATTTTTTTTTTAAAGACAAATATAACCTTCTTTTAAAAAGATCAAGAAGCTACTGTCTTTCTTTGTAGAGGTAAAGCATAGCTTGCTTGACTTGATGCATACACTGGTTAATTTTACTGACCCTTTTCTTTTTTCTTCATAATAATGAATTGGTCTGTGGAAGAGGGGAGGAGAGATTAGGGGAAGGTGAAATAAAAATAAAATATATCAATATAAATTTTTTAAAAGAATGATCATACTTCACATGTATAATAGGCATCATAATACATGCCTTTTTTCCCCCCTTTTTTTGCAGGGCAATGAGAGTTAAGTAACTTGCCCAGGCATCGTGTCTAAGGTCATATTTGAACTCAGGTCCTCCTGAATCCAAGGTTGGTGCTTTGTCTACTGCACCACCTAGCTGCCCACTGCTTACCCTTTCAGTGGATGAGGGAGAGATTTGGAACTCAATTTTTTTGTGTGTGTGAGGCAATTGGGGGTAACTGACTTGCCCAGGGTCACACAGCTAGTAAGTATCACCTATATTCCCCAAGTGTCTGAAGCCGAATTTGAATTCAGGTCCTCCTGAATCCAGGGCCTGTGCTTTATCCACTGTGCCACCTAGCTGCCCCTCAATTTTTTTTTAATGTAAAAAATAAATGAATGAATAAAAAGGAAAAAATGATCATGAAAAACAGGGTAGGTATGGCAGGATTGGAAAATGTCAAACATTGTCTCAATTTACAAAAAAACCCAAAGAGAGTCAGGTCTGTGATCCATAGGCCAGTGAATTCTACCTTGATGCCTGGCAAGATTCTACAATGTTGTGGGGTTTTTTTGGTGAGGCAATTGGGGTTAAGTGACTTGCCCAGGGTCACACAACTAGTAAAGGTTAAGTGTCTGAGGCTGGATTTGAACTCAGGTCCTCCTGAATCCAGGGCCAGTGCTCCATCCACTGCGCCACCTAACTGCCCCCATCTACAATGTATTATTAAGCTGTTGGTTAGTGAATATCTAGAAAAGGGAGCAGTGACCACATTATCCTTGATGAAGCCTGGCTTAATCCAGAAAGTTGTACCAATTTCTTTTCTTTCCTTCCTTCCTTCCTTTCTCTCCTTCTCTCTCTCTTTCTTTCACATAATTCCTAAACTGATAAATCAAAAGAATGCTGTAAATATAATTTATCTGAATTTTAGCAAAGCACATGACTGTGTCTATCATGCTGTTCCTTTAGGCCATGTAGAAAGACCTTGGGCTTGGATGACAATATAGTTAGGTAGATTCAGAACTACTCTGATAGCTATTCTCAAAGAGACTGGCATTAATGGTTCACCATCAACTTGGAAAGAGGCCTCTAGGAAAGCTGTGCTTGGCCTTTTGCTGTTTAACAATTTTATCAGTAAATTTGATAGAGGAATTATCAAATTTGAAGATAGCACAAAAGTAGGAGGGGTTGATAACACACTAGATAATCTTTTTGGTTTTTTTAGTGAGGCAATTGGGGTTAAGTGACTTGCCCAGGGTCACACAGCTAGTAAGTGTTAAGTGTCTGAGGCTGGATTTGAACTCAGGTCCTCCTGACTCTAGGGCCAGTGCTCTATCCACTGGGCCACCTGGGTGCCCCCCACACTAGATAATCTTGTCAGGATTCCAAAAGATCTCAGTAAGCTAGAATATTGTACCCACTCACTCTAAGATGGCATTCAGCAGAGAGAAATGTAATCTTATATTTGGGTTAAAATTTTTTTTTCATGAGTCTAAGCTCAGGGAGTCAGAGCAAGAAAGCAGCTGACAGGAAAAAAAGATCTGGAGGTGTCAGTGGACTACAAGCTTAAGATGAGACCACATGGCAAGGAATTGGAAGTTGAGGGGGTGCCCATCAATTGGGGAATGGCTGGAGAAGTTGTGGTATATGAATACAATGGAATACTATTGTGCTGTAAGAAATGATGAGCAGGAGGAGTTCAGAGAAACCTGGAGGGTCTTGTGTGGGCTGATGATGAGTGAGATGAGCAGAACCAGAAGAACATTGTACACAGTATCATCAACATTGAGTGTTGATCTACTGTGATGGACTATATTCTTCTCACCAATGCAATGGGACAGAAGAGTTCCAGGGAACTCATGATAGAAGAGGATCTCCAAATCCAGGGGGAAAAAAAAAGAACTGTGGAGTATAGATGCTGAATGAATCATACTATTTCTTTTGTTTTTGGTGCTGTTGTTTTTTTCTATTTTGAGGTTTTTCATCATTGCTCTGATTTTTTTCTCTTATAACATGACTAATGCAGAAATAGGATTAATGCTATTATGTGTGTGTGGATTTGAACTCAGGTATTCCTGAATCCAAGGCTGGTGCTTTATCCACTGCGCCACCTAGCCGCCCCACAATAAAGTCTTAAATTAAATGTAAAGGAGTGTTTATATTTTATTACCCCTCTGTGATGTTTGAAGAAACTCCTCTATCAAACTTGATAGAACTAGAGGAGGGCTACAAGCCCCTGGTTAAGTGAAAAGTCAGTTAAGTCCCTGATAGCTTTTGAGAAGTAAGATAGTCTCGAGGGAGACAGACATTATAGAATAACCATGGAAAGACTTTGTGAGGAAAGAGCATTAGTCTTAGTGCTAGCCATCATGAATTGAGTTTGATAGAACAGGTCTAGGGAGAAAAGCTGAAGGGTCTGCACCTAGGGGAAACAACATCAAGACACCAAGAGAGGATGAAGAAAATTGGAGCCCTGCAGTGACATACGTGTGAGATGCCTGGGTCAAAAAAACCCCCAACAACATTTATTAGGGGCAGCTAGGTGGCACAGTGGATTGAGCACCAGCCCTGGATTCAGGAGGACCTGAGTTCAAATCCAGCCTCAGACACTTGACACTTACTAGCTGTGTGACCCTGGGCAAGTCACTTAACCCCAATTGCCTCACAAAAAAAAAAAAAACACCCACAAAAAACCATTTAGTAAGCACTTGCTATGTGCTGGGCATTGTGTTAGGGACAGGTGATGCAAAGAAAGACAAAACACTGTCACTGTTGTCAAGGAGATCATAGTCTAACGGGGGAGACAACATACAGACAAGCTATGTACAGAATAAATGGAAGGTAACCAACTGAGGGAAGGCACTAGAATTAAGTGGAATTAGAAAACTCTTCCTGTAAATGTGGAATTTTAGGTGGGACTTGAAGAAAGTCAAGAAAGCCAAGAGGCAGAGATGATAGAATTGATGATCGTGGGAGAGATGATAATTCCTACATCCCTCACTTTCTATTGGTATGCTCTCTGTGTGTGCCCACTCTTCCCATTGATGCTATGGATATCTGTGGAGGAATGTGCCCCAGGTTTTTGCAGGAATGTTTTGTCATCATTATTCATGTCATACCAGTAATTGCCTTTGCTTCGAGCTAATTGAGCCAATTGGCTGGCTGTTAACAGCAAATGTATCAGTGGGAACTTAAGCTTTAGTGTTATTCTAACCCATAGAGTCGCTTGAACTTGAAATAGTTGTTTCTGGGATACCAACCTTTGAGAGTGAATTGGGGGGAAGGTTTAACTCAGAAGGGCTACTGCAGTAATACAAATTACATCCATTTCTATAACACTTTAAGTTTTATAAAGTGTAATATTGCCTGAATAAGGGTTTTTGGAAAGGGTCCCCTCAATAAGGAATCTATTTGTTTCGACTCTTTGTTTTGTTTTGTTTTTTTTCGGGGCAATGGGGGTTAAGTGGCTTGCCCAGGGTCACACAGCTAGTAAGTGTCAAGTGTCTGAGACCGGATTTGAACTCAGGTCCTCCTGAATCCAGGGCCCGTGTGTTATCCACTGTGCCACCTAGCCGCCCCTGTTTCGACTCTTATATGACATCTTTTATTGTGGGCAAGGAGGTGACTACTTTCCTTTTTAAAAATAAATTATTTTTTGTTTATTTTATCTTTGTATCACCTACATTCCCTAATATATCTCAGTTTTCCTCTTTCCTCTCCAAAAGAGCATTTCAGAAAACAAAAGAGAAAAAAGTTAAACAAAACTAGCCAACAATTAAAATTTTAACATTATATGCATTTTCTACACTAATTTTTAAATAAAATTTTTATTGTGAATTCAACAATTATTAATAACCACAAACATTTTAAAACACAAAGTACTCTAAGAGAACTGTATAAGAAACTATGGACTTCTGCCAAATACATATACATAGATACATACATATATATATACACACATATATATACACATACATGGACGTGTGTATATACACACATATTTATTGTTAGTGTTCAGGTGTTTCAGTCATGCCTGACTCTTTGTGAACTCATTTGGGGTTTTCTTGGCAAAGACACTGGAGTGGTTTGCCATTTCCTTCTCCAGCTCATTTTACAGGTGAAGAAATGGAAGCAAATAGGGTTAAGTGGCTTGCCCAGGATCAAACAGCTAATAAGTGTTTGAGGCTAGATTTGAATTCAGGTCTTCCTGACTCCAGTCCCAGCACTCTATCCACTGTGCCATCTAGATGCCTATATTTGTGTGTTTATGTATGTATGTATATGTATATACACATAAATGTATATATTTAACAAGGTAATACAAATGACTAAATTTTTGTTAAATTTGTGTCTCCCTCTGCTCCTCCTTTTCCTTCTCTCTATGCAACTTTTAAAATGCTTTATTGGGGTAGCTAGGTGGTGCAGTGGATAGAGCATCGGCCCTGGATTCAGGAGGACCTGAGTTCAAATCCGACCTCAGACACTTAACAATTACTATCTGTGTGACCCTAGGCAAGTCACTTAACTCCAATTGCCTCACATAAATAAATAAATGCTTTATTGACCCTCTTTTTTATGTCTGATGCTATCCACCAATCTATCTTTTTTCCTTCCCTAGTAGTTCTCCCTTATTATATATGTGTGTATGTGTGTATAGACATATAACATTTTAAGAAAAATAAAACTTTGAAAATGTCTAAGAAAAAATGTCTATGTACCTGTGGGTGGGATCCGGGACATAAAGCCATAGCCCACAATATCTCTAGTCCATCCTCTTTTTGCCAAGAGGTAAAAGGTATGTTTTGTTCCACCATCAGTCTTTTTTTTTTTTTTAAGTGAGGCAATTGCGGTTAAGTGACTTGCCTAGGGTCACACAGCTAGTAAGTGTCAAGTGTCTGAGGCCGGATTTGAACTCAGGTCCTCCTGAATCCAGGGCTGGTACTCTATCCACTTCGACACCTAGCTGCCCCCACCATCAGGCTTTACAGGTATGATTGGTAGCTAATTTCATCAGCATGCTGAACTCTTTCAGAGTTGTTTCTCCTCACATTATTATTGTGATCATCATGTAAACTGTTCTCCTGGTTCTATTCACTTCACTCCACATTAGTTCATATAAATCTCTCCACATGTCTTTGTCATTTTCCTCATTTTTTAAATAACTGTTTTAAGACTAAGTTTGAGGGGGAAGCTAGGTGGCCCAGTGGATAAAGCACAGGCCCTGGAGTCAGGAGAACCTGAGTTCAAATTTGACCTCAGACACTTGACAACTTACTAGCTGTGTGACCTTGGGCAAGTCACTTAACCCCAATTGCCTCACCAAAAAAAACCCACCAAAAAACCCAAAACCCCACCACCACTACAACAACAAAAACAAAACAATAAAGTGAAATTTTTAAAAAAAAGACTAAGTCTGGTGGTCTTCAGACCACGATGAGAATTTCCCCGTAAGAAAGGCAGTAGCTTATAGAATCTATGCATGGAAACCATTGTTATAAGATTAGGTCTGATGATCTTGAGGCTGTCATGATGGTGTCCCCATAAGGGAGGCTGTGAGCTTATAGAACGTGCTCATGGAAAAAATACTGACAATATTTTTCTAAGTTTTGTATAGCTGTGTGCCCAAAATAATATCTTGTCCACTACCAGCTTGTTTTTCTACCTGATGAACAACCCCCTCCCCCCCCCCCCCCCCCCCGCAAATAATATTGTGCTCTGAGACCTGATCTGTAACTGGGCTAGTTGGGGGGCACCCAAAATTAGAGTTTAAGAACCCCAGTCTCAGAAGGGCACTTTGGAGCACACCTTCCTGATGCTCCCCAACACAGTGCCACTGTTATATGATAGTGGGTGTATGAGTTGTACATTGGGTCCCTTTCTTCCTTTCCCCTTCCTCCTCTTCCTTATTTGTCAATAAAACATCGCATTGAACTAATTCCCATTGTTTTACATGTTATTCTCAGCATCTGAACTCATTAAGGGAAAATTTTCCTAGAAGCCTCTGGCTGGCCCACTCCTGAAACATGAAACAAATACCCAAAGAAGGACTTAACGTACTGATAACTGCACCTTCACTTGGGGAACATGGTGCTTTGAGCCCAGTCGTAGAAAGCAAGGATCAACAGTGGACCCCCATGCACTCTGAGGAAGGACTCCATTAGGCCAGAGGACTTCCAAAACAATAGAACATTCATATGCCAAAATTTGTTCAGCCATTCTCCAGTAGATGGACACCTAGTTTGTTTCTAGCTTTTTATTACAACAAAAAGTGTAATAAATAAATTTTAAATATTTAAATAAAATTGCATTTTAAATAAATAAATATTCCTGTACATTCCTTTCCCTCTGTCTTTGACCTCCTTATAGTATATCTCTAATAACATTTTCTCTACGTTAAATGGTACCCAAAGTTTAGTGATTTTTGGAGTATAATCCCAAATTATTGTCCAGAATGTTTGAACAAATTAATAGTGTATGTATGCCTGTCCTGCTATAACCCCACTTTATTAGCTTTATTATCTAAAAGAACAAAACCTGATTCCCCTCCCTCCTGCCTTTGCAAAGAAGGGAGCTGGAGGTGCCTCTTCATCTCTCTTCTTTGGGGTGAAGCTTTGTCATTAAAATTTCCTACCACTCAGCTGTAGTTGTTTTGTGGTGGTTCTTTCCATTTCCCTTGTTGTAGGAATTGTGTATATTACATAGATTGTTTTCCTGGTTCCAATTATTTCATTTTGTATCAGTTCATATACGTTTTCTCATGCTTCTTTGTAGTCATCATATTCATAATTTCTTAAAGAACAACAATATTCCTTTGTGTCTATGTATCTTTTTTTTTTTTTTTTGCGGGGCAATGAGGGTTAAGTAACTTGCCCAGGGTCACACAGCTAGTAAGTGTCAAGTGTCTGAGGCTGGATTTGAACTCAGGCCCTCCTGAATCCAGGGCCAGTGCTTTGTCCCCTGCACCACCTAACTGCCCCCGTGTCTATGTATCTTAATGTACCATTATGAAGTTGATGGGCATCATTTTGTTTACAGTTTTTTGTGATCAGTGGAGGGGTTGGGGGAGGGGGGCAGCTAAGCTATTCAGCCTCTGCTATTTATCCTTGCTCTACTACTAGTTCATTGCCCAGATGTGGCTCCCAGTATAAACATTTTCATTCTGCTCTGTGAAGTTGTAATAAATGAATCTATAATTATTACTTTTTGATCTTCTATTTCCTAGCCAGAGACAATCTTTTTGGCAAAACACTGCAGTTTTAGATCTATCTTTTTCTTTTCTTCAGTTGCTCCCTTCAATGCTTCCTCCCAACTTCATTTCCAATAAATACACTCAAATTAGCAATGCCCGTGGTTAACCCCATTTATTTCAATGCCTCTTAGAAGACAAAGAAAACAAAGGTAAACAGACTTTTACTACACCCAAAGGAAAAGGCTTCAGGTTCCCATGAGGGAGCCCAAAGGGAGAAAAGAAATACATATTGGGAAGGGGAGAAAGTTTAGCAAAATAGCATCCATCCTAACACAACTCCTGCCTTATCAGCCCACACAACCTCACTTCCAGGGTCTTTGTTTCTATTACTTTTTTCCTTTTACTATTACTTTGTTCCTATTACTATTTATAGAAGCTACCTCCACCCTGTTTTTCTGCTCTTCCAATTTTAAGCAGTTTCTGGAATCCTCACCTCTTCCAGCTCTGTGGATCTTCTAGGCTGGGCTTCTCCATTGAAAGTCCAGGCTGGTAAGCACACTTTACTTTTTTTTTTTTTTAAGTGAGGCAATTGGGGTTAAGTGACTTGCCCGGGGTCACACAACTAGTAAGTGTGAAGTGTCTGAGGTCAGATTTGAACTCAGGTACTCCTGACTCCAGGGCCAGTGCTTTATCCACTGCGCCACCTAGCTGCTCCCTTATTTAGTTTTGAGTTCCAAATTATATCCCTCCAGGGGCAGCTAGGTGGCGCAGTAGATAGAGCACTGGCCCTGGAGTCAGGAGTACCTGAGTTCAAATCCGGCCTCAGACACTTCACACTTACTAGCTGTGTGACCCTGGTCATTTAACCCCCATTGCCCTGCCCCTCCAAAACAAACAAAAAAACCCTCTCTAAATAAAAATGCTTATTATTATATAAAATAAAATATAAAAAAGACTAAAAAAGAAATACAGGGGCAGCTAGATGGTGCAGTGGTTAAAGCACTGGCCCTGGATTCAGGAGGACCTGAGTTCAAATCCAGCCTCAGACACTTGACACTTACTCGCTGTGTGACCCTGGGCAAGTCACTTAGCCCCCATTGCCTGCAAAAAAAAAAAAGAAAGAAAGAAAGAAATACATTCCTTCAATAGCCACCAGGAAGGTTAGGTTCTTACTCTGGATCACAAGATATGGATTGTGTAAAACTTCCTAAGACATCAACAGATGTAGATGGGGCCAGTTATTATGGAGAATGGCCTCAATACCAGTGGTGTCAAATACAAATAGAAATGAGAATCATTGGACTGGGGCCGCTAGGTGGCACAGTAGATAAAGCACAGGCCCTGGATTCAGAAGGACCTGAGTTCAAATCCAGCCTCAGACACCTGACACTTAACTAGCTGTGTAACCTTGGGCAAGTCACTTAACCCCAATTGCCTCACCAAAAAAAAAAAAAGAGAGAGAGAGAGAGAGAATCACTGAACTGTCCAAAATGAGTCCTGCAGGACACATATTGACTTGGGAAACACAGATTATTTATCTGTGTCTTGTTTTATTATTTGTGTCTTATTTTATTTTTAGTTATTTTGTTAAATACTTCCCAATGACATTTTAATCTGGTTGGGCTGCATTCATGATTGTTGTGGGCCCCCTTTGGGCAGCATGTTTAATGCCTCTACTCTATAAAGCTCTATAACCTTTAATTCATTTGAACAATATCTGATCGAAGGGTCCTCTTTCCCATATATTAAATTTTTTTTTTTTGGTGAGGCAATTAGGATTAAGTGACTTGCCCAGGGTCACACAGCTAGTAAGTGTCATGTGTCTAAGGCTGGATTTGACTCAGGTCCTCCTTAATCCAGGGCTGGTGATCTATCCACTGCACCACCTAGCTGCCCCCATATATTAATTTTCTAGAGGCACTTTTTCTTCATAGTAACCTAGGAGAAGGCTCTATCTTCTTTATCTCATCCCTCCCCACTACATCAGTTTATTTGGGAAGGGATTGGACAAGATAATTTTAAAGATACTTTCTAACTCTAAATGTATGATTCCTTTCTAGAAAACCCCAAGAGAAAACAGATCATACCAAAAGGGGAAAAGATCATTAAACTAGGGCTAGAGGGACTCTCCGTCTTAAAATTATTTTGTATAGCTTTGTATGTATTTATCAAGAAACACAGGGTGTTTCCTTGATGAAACAATCTGTATATATATTGTATCTCCCAATAGAACATAATAACAATATTTATAATACTTTATGGATACTATCTCATTTGATGCTTATAACACTCTTGTGACATAAGTGCTATTATACTGTTTTACAGGTGAGGAAATTAAGGCTCTGAAAATCTAGGTGACTTCATGGTTATAGAGCAATAAGTGTCAGAGGCAGGATTCAAACCCAGGCCACCCTCAACCAACCTCATTCTCTCTACATTTCCCAGTGTTTTTTTCTGAATCGAAAGAGTTGTCTTTCTATCTCCAGCACCTAGCAAAGTACCTACCGAGCACACAGTAGGTGCTTAATGTATGTTTGTTGAATTGAATCAAATAAAGGTCACGAAAATAGTGAATAGCAGAGGCAGGATGCTAACTCAGGTCCTCGACCTGTTATTCAAGTATTCAAGGAGCAAAGCCCAAGGGATACTAGCTAAATCCTCATTTAACAATTCTTTTTTTTTTTTTTTTTGCAGGGCAATGAGAGTTATGTGACTTGCCCAGGGTCACACAGCTAGTAAGTGTCAAGTGTCTGAGACCGAATTTGAACTGAGGTACTCCTGAATCCAGGGCCAGTGCTTTATCCACTGCGACACCTAGCTGCCCCCCTCATTTAACAATTCTACACAGAGACACAGAAGCACTTTTTCCCTTATAAAGCAAACGCTGTTTACTTCCCAAGCTAACTACCTGACAATCTGACCTCCCTTTTAATAATAGAGGAGGTGTTGCTAAGCCTCTACTGTACCCAAATGAAGGCCTAGGTGCTGATGACTGATAGGGAAAACCCCTGAGAGAGGAGGGGGAGTTGAGGGGGTAAGGGGACAAAATTAGACACAGACTCCTAGATTTGGATCTCACCTCTATCCTCAGACTTGACTTGAGATAAATCTGTACTTACCTTTATGTGTCATTCAAACAAACGTTCTTCCTATCTCTGCTCCCCTCACCAACCAGTAATTTTACCTACCTTCTAAGGACAGTGAAAAAAATGTGACTGACAATACTCTGAGGCGGTGATACTCAAACACCCAAATTATTATGCTCAGATAAGTTTCTCTCACCTACCCAATGTTATCATCTAGAGAGAAGTGGGAATTTTTTGTGGACTTTGACAATCTGGAATAAGGGGGCATCAGAATTTGACTGTTCTCTCACCCCCCACCCCCTTCTTTCTCTCTCCCCTTGCAATAGTAAGACGTGGAAAGTGGCCCTGGGCAGGTACTGGGCACCACAGGCTGTCCCTTCCTGCATAATAGATAAGGCGGGTGGCAAGAACAGAACATGATCAGGAAAGAGAGTCGGTCTGTCTGGAAGTTGTCTGACACATCCCAGCGCTATTGCCAAAACTGATGTCTCCATTGGCAGGAACAGCAAAAAGGGAGGGAGCTGCTGCTTCCCCAAGGCAAATGGAGTGATTAGGTAATTTAGCAATGCCCTGGAGATCTGTCCCCCTTCAAGGCTATTGGGGGAGGGAAGAGGGTCCTAACCGGGACTATTCTTGAATCGGAAGTCCCGTCATCAAAGAAGGAGACACTGGGGCAGCTAAGTGGCGCAGTGGATAGAGCACCAGCCCTGGAGTCAGGAGGACCTGAGTTCAAATGTGGCCTCAGACACTTAACACTTACTAGCTGTGTGACCCTGGGCAAGCCACTTAAACCTAATTGCCTCACTTAAAAAAACAAAAAAAAAGGAGACACTGTAGCATTGGCAACACTCAGATGTCTTATTTCCTAGGGCTGAGACCTCTCAGAGATCTGGAGAGGTCCAAAGTTTGTTTTTTGTGGTTTTTTTTTTTTTTTTCAGTGAGGCAATTGGGGTTAAGTGACTTGCCCAGGGTCACACAGCTAGTAAGTGTTAAGTGTCTGAGGCCAAATTTGAATTCAGGTCCTCCTGACTCCAGGGCCGGTGATCTATCCACTTCGACACCTAGCTGCCCTGAGAGGTCCAAAGTTATCTGAAGCACTTGAGTGGAGAAAAGGAGAAAATGCACCTGTAATGGAGAGGAAAATAATTTATTGCCAGAGACATAGAGACCGGGAATGTCCCAAACCAGAACTAGCAATTTTGTTTGTTTTTTGTGGGGCAATGGGGGTTAAGTGACTTGCCCAAGGTCACACAGCTAGTAAGTGTCAAGTGTCTGAGGCCAGATTTGAACTCAGGAACTCCTGAATCCAGGGCTGGTATTTTATCCACTGTGCCACCTAGCTGCCCCAGAACTAGCAATTTTGGCACCCTAGTCAAGCCTCATATCAGCTTTTTAAGACAAATTTAGATAGGAGTCAAGAGCCTAGGACATTTTGAGGCTGCTGCTGAGGTCTGACTGGAGAAGGGGGAGGCTGAACCAGACTAGAGAGTTCAAGTGAGTTGATAGCTTCTAGTTTTGAATTATTATTCTTGCTAAATAGGTGCCCTGCAACTTAGGTAGTTGGTAGAACACTGGACTTGAACTCTGGAAGACTTGCTATCAAAGACTTACCCTCTCTCTCTCTTTTTTTCGTGAGGCAATTGGGGTTAAGTGACTTGCCCAGGGTCACACAGCTAGTAAGTGTCAAGGGTCTGAGACCGGATATGAACTTAGGTCCTCCTGAATCCAGGGCCATGCTCTATCCACTGTACCACCTAGCTGCCCCAAAGGCTTTCTCTCAAAGCAGTCACTAAAGCTCTTTGAGACTCAGTTTCCTCATCTGTAAAATGAGGCTAGTCATAATACCTGGCCCACAAGGTTGAGATTGAGGACCAAATGAGACAATGTATGTTGGCAAATCTTAATGTGTTCTACAAATGTTAGTTATCGTTATCATTATTACTACTAATAAGCTCAGTTGTTTTGGATATAGAAAGGGTGTAAGTGCCATTGTAGTAGGGGTGGATTTAATTGATCAAATTGATCATGAGGCATCCCAAAGAATTACAAGACTCAGTGATTCAGTTTCCCAAGTTTTATTGAAATACTGTGCTGACCATAGGGAGGAGCCTCAAATAGGGGGATGAAAATGGTTATATTTACAGTAAGAAAAAGTAGGTTATCTCCTCATTATCTTAAGCCCCTACTTAAGGAGGTACATGGGAGATCTTATCCTAATTTGGACTTCCTGGGGTCCTAAGACAACCTCCAAGGCAGGTACCTTTTTCCTTGGAGGTGTGTTTTTGGGGTTTACACATCATAAGGTGAACCTAAGGACACATTTGATCCTTTCTACTCATGTTCATGAAGACATGCTTAGACTTGTCAGAACCAGAGGGTCTCTCTGTTTTGGGTATCTCTTTACTTTAAATCTAGTTTCTAGGTGTCCTGTCATCTAGGAATATTAATGGCTATTAATGGTTAATGGTCCCTGGTTACAGTCTCTATTGATGGTGAGGATTGATAGGGACAAACCGTCTTGGTTACCCTAAGATCACAAACCTTAGTTTCCCTGTTAACCCTTTTAGATACTATTAATAAGGATTCAAGTCTCAGTTTATCGGTTAACCCCTTTTTGTCTCCTCCATCACTATGAGAGTCCTCTACATTTCTGAAGCAAAGCTTCCTTCTCTCAGGGCTCTGGGAATGTCTAAAGATGATTCATCTGAAGGAGTCCTTGGGAAGAATCCTTGTGGCTGCCAAATTGAAGTTGAAAACAATGAATATTTGAGGTTGGAAGGAAAGTGAAAAGTAGATGGCAGCACAATCCTTAGGAGGAAGAGGATAAAACTGTGTATAAAACTGGAACTTCTGAGGATCACAGACCACAGGCTGAACGGACAGTAGAGATCACTTATCTAGGGGCCCATAAGGGGAAGTGACTTGCAGAGAACAGTAGCTGGGAGTTGAATCTAGGTGTCCAGGACTCTTCCCATTTCGCTCTGCTGCCTCCCAGTCCCTAGCCCCAGTGAACCTGAGAACGACCAGTGGTTCATCCCCATCTGAGGCTTCAGTTTTCCCATCTATACTAACTAAACTAGATAACCTTTAAATCCCACTCTAATACTTATATTCTGCTATATTTCCCTACCTGACACAAAAGTACATGCTCAAAGAGAAGAAAGGCTGCGTGTGACCAAAAGAATACAGATGGTTCCAGACCAGACTGCCTTCTGGTCTCACATGTGCTTGCCACGGGTTGAGGAGGAGAAAGGATGGAGGGAAGAGAAGGAAAAAATAAATAGGAGACCCGAAAGGCGGGCCGCACGGGTAAAAAGAAACAAAGCAGAGAAATTCTGGGCTTCGTCGGCCGCCGTACCACCCGGAGAGTCAGTCGCTATAGTAACATCGGAAAGCGGCGGGAGGAGGCGACTTTGTCTTAAGGTTCGCGCGCGCCTGGGGTTCCTGCTGCTCTGGTGGGGCTAGGGCAGGGGCGTCTCGCGGCCTAATAAATATTCACTCGCCTTTTCTGCATAGGTAATGAGCTAGGAGCGAAGTGGGAGCGCGGACGGGGGCCGGGAGTAGGGGACCGGGAGGGAGGGCGGCGACGGCGGCCGTTAGGGAGTGGAGCCCGAGGCTGGGCGGGTGGGTGTGTTGGGGGCAAGCGGCCAGGAGGTTGCGGCGGGGACTGTCCGACTGAGGGGAGGCCCGAGCAGCCCCTGGCTGTTCCCAGCCCACGGGCGCAAAGGAGCCGCCCTGGGGAGGTGGGGAGAGCCGGTCCTTTGTCTCCTTAGGCCTCAGTTTCCTCTTCCAGGTCCCGGGCCGGGGCGGGGGAGAGAAGGGGTTTGTGGGGAAGAAGGGGAGGCAGCCCCCGTGGGGGACTGAGGGCGGGGCTTCCCGGCCTGGGGCTGAGTCTTATCCCTCGGTCCGCTCGGGTAGCGGTCCGCTGCGGGGCCAGGTAACGGTGCCGCGGGCTTTGTAGAGTGGGAGATTCCCAGCTGTCAGTCTTTGTAAGTTTTCCACTTGGATTTCTCACTTTTGCCCCATATTTCTTGCTTCGCAATCTTTGATAAATCAAAACACACACACTCGCACTCTCTCTTTCTCCTCCTCCTTTCTCCCCTTCCTTTCTCTTTCCCTCTCTCCTTCCCTCCTCCTACTTCTCCAAACCCTGCCTCCCTCTCCCTCTCTTCCCTTTCCCTCCCTCCCTCCCTCTCTCTCCTTTAGTCTCTATTCATATCTGTAGAAAGAAGAAGTCCTTTCAGCTATAAATCCCACATCCCTTGAGGGTGTTAAGAACTCAGACTGGTAAATGATGTTTTTGGAGTGGGAGGGTCTAGATTTGACTTCCAGAATGGCGGTTCACTACTTTGGTGACCTAGGGCCAGTCGTTTAACTTCTCAAGGACTTAAATTTCCTTTTCTTGTAAAATGCAAAATGAGTAGATTGGACCTCAAGATCCTTTCCACTACTATTTTATATACATTTTTAAAGACCCATCCTACAGGATAGTCTATTGTTCTAAGACTCTTCCCACCCACTTTCCCCCACTTGCAGCTTCTGGACCAACACAGAGCAGCCTGCCCCATGGATGTGAGTCACTGACCCCCCACTCTTGTTCCTTGACCCTACCTATGTTATTCTCCCCAATTCTAAATCCTTTGTTCTGCTAATCTTGCTGCCCTTCTACCCCTCCCAATCCTATCCATATTCCTCCCATTTTGTGTCCCTGAGGTACCCACCCTCTCCCTATCCTTTTGTTACCCATTCCTCCCTATAACTATAGCTCACAGAGGCTTCCTCTAGCAAACTGAACCTAGACCGGGGTCCTGTGGTGAGTGTCTCCTTGCCCATTCCTGCTATCGTCTTCATCAGTGTGGTTGTCTACTTGCTGCTGCTTAGCCTGGTGCTGCTGGCCAGACATTATTTGGTGGTGAGGAGGCACCCAGAGAGGGGAGGGCAGGTGGGAGTGGGCAGTACCAGTGTAGGGAAGTAGAAAAGAAGGGCTCAGGTATCCCAGCCTTACTCCCCCAGCTCTGACTTTTCCCCAAATACCCCATTCTTTTTCTACTCTGGTTCACATTCCTCCAGAACCCAAGTATTCCCTTGAAATCTTGCTTTCCTCTCATAATTCTGGCTTCTGGTTTCCCCTGCCCCTTTCAAGAAGCCAGAAAGCTCTCCCCAGGTCCCATCTCTCCATTGGTATGTGAATTGCCCCATATGGACAAGAGGGAAAGGGTAATAATGAGGAAAACTAGGAGTCTGAACTCTCTCTGACTCTCAGGAGCAAGATTGCTGCACAGACTGCAGAGGGTCCTGCAGGAAGGCAGATGCCCCTGGTCCCTTTGAGTGTTGCCAGGGTTGTGCTGAAGCCTGTGACTTCCCTCTGCCCAGTCCAGCCCGATGCTTGGATGCCTGCTGCCCCCAGCCCATGGAAGCAGTGAGTGATTCCCTTTGACTCAGACATCCTTTGATTATCTTATTCCTCCTCTTCATTTATAAAGTCCTTCTCATCTTGACTTCTAGCTCAACACACCTACCCTTTCTAATCCCTGCTTCTGTCATAAAGATACGATTTTAATATCTTTATTAAGGAAAGGAGAGGCAGAAAGTCATAAATTATATTCTACAGCAAATCTTTTTCTAGTCATACAGTTTACTACAAGGTTGGAGAACACAAGATCCCACTTTTTTACAAAGAAAAATTTTGTTTAAAAGAGAAAACTGCTATCTTAAGTGGTTTCCTGCAATCATGTTTCCCATGCATACGTCAAAATCATATAAGATTCTTCGAAAGATGTAACAACAGAGATGACTGTTGGATCCTCAGATTATTAACATAAAGTAATAGAGTAATGTAACCCAGTTGTTCATATTTGCAGATCTCACACACACACACACACACACACACACACACACACACAAAAATCACTCAGAAGACGTCAGTCTAACTATCCTCACAGGAAAGAAAAACAACAATAAATAAGAATAACTACATGTTTCTTGGATAGACTTCAGATGGACAGTGAGATGGGCTTGGAATTGAACAGGAGAAAGAGGAGGGCAGCGTTTGGGGAACTGGGCATTTCTTTTGTAATAACAGTTTTCTCCCTGAAACAAAGGTCCCATCTTTAAAATGCCAGTATTCTTCCTGGGATGGTGTGTGACTTCACCTCAGGTATTTAATCTCCAAAGAATTAAAGTTGTGTCATCCAAAGGGCAATGGCTGGGTTTGGTAGGCTATAACATACTACTGATTTTAAAAAGTATCATAAAGGATGTCATCAGAGAGACCTATGACCTAAAAGGAAGGTGGGCTAGTCTTGTAAAGAAATCAAGGAGACTCACTAAAAAAAAAAAAAAAAAGAAAAGAAAAAAGGCGGGGACAGCTAGGTGGCGAAGTGGATAGAGCACCGGCCCTGGAGTCAGGAGGACCTGGGTTCAAATGTGGCCTCAGACACTTAACACTTACTAGCTGTGTGACCCTGGGCAAGTCACTTAACCCCAATTGCCTCACTAAAAAAAAAAAAAAAAGAAATCAAGGAGAGCCTGCTTGCTCTGTTGTAGCTATGTAATGTCAAGAGATACAGAAAAAGACCTCAGCCTGATGTGTGAAGGAGAGGCAGGAAGATTCATAAACAGAATTTGGGTGGCAGTTTGCATCATAAGAGGACCCACCTACATTGACCACACCTTATCTGTTGAAGAAGTACCAACGTATCCCTAAAGACACATTGTTGTTCTAAAGCTCTTCCGTGGGTAGATAGCTTTTTTTCATCCTAGAAGATTTGTACAGTATTTATTTAGGACTTATATGTACTATCTTCTGCCAAAACTATTTTGGCAACTTACAATGTTGATTTATATAGCATAGCAAGGAAAAAGAAGATGGTATAACATGAGGGTACTCTAATATGAATATTAGCCAACCAGATTAAATCTCCAATTTACCTCCCCAGAGATAAAAGAAGTTTTAATCAAACTCACCACATTTTAAGTTTTCTACCCACTTCATTCTAGCTTTATCTTTTTGGGATATTTCTGATCATTGTGGTACTGGCTTGAGATACCCTTGCATATGTGTGTGTACACAAATATACAAATATACACATCTTTTCTTCTTCCCTGTACTGGGAGTACATGCATGCATGCATACACACACACACACACACACACACACACACTCACACACTGGAGTCACATGATTTCTTCAGGAATATGACACCTAACCGTGAAACTTCTGATCTTGTAAATGCCATTTTCCTATTTCTGGACTGGGCAGGTCTTAATCAGGCTCTTTAACTGTGACTGATATCTAGCTCTGTTTCTGGCCTTAAACATTTGACCTTTCAATCCCATATCCATCCAGGAGAATTTCGTGTGGGGAGAGGGAGGGGAGGTGCCTCACTTTGCCTGGCTTAGATCCAATACAGTTCTAGAGGGAGAGACAGACAAGGAAGCAGGTAGAACATTTCCCACGTGCAGCTGCTGTTTCAGAGACAAATTGTTCCTGCTCCTTAGGAGATGTACTCTCTAACCAATATCTGTTTCCCTTAGCTGGGAGTTGAGTTCTTTGGCCACTTTCCCAACGTTCTTTGTGTTTCTGAGAGAGGAAAAATTTGTTGCCTTTATACAAAGGCAAAAATCGTTCTTCAGTTGCACTTATTTCTACATGAGAGAATCTATTTTAAAACTATAGGCATGAAATGAACACATTTCTATAGTGGTCTTAAAATAGATATATAGATATAGATATATTGACCTTCATCTCCCCACCATCCTTTAAAAGCAAAGGGCAATGGATTTAGAATCAAAATATCTTAGTTTCAATCCAGCTCTTAACATTTGTTGGATTGGATACAAATCTAGTGAGGGTTAAGAGCCTGTGTGATGGATGCAGTATAAGGCACCATACCAGGGGCCAAGAATATGAAGACAAAAAGCAGAGGAGTCTGTGACCTTAAGAAATTTACACTCTACTGAGGGAAAAGAGTGAGTAAACAGATAAATGATACATGATAGCACTAACACCTAGGAGAACCAGGAATGATTTCCCATAGGAGATACATATATATATATATATATATATATATATATATATACATGAAATAAGCCTTGAAGGAAGCTAAGATGGGGAGGAAGCAGAAGGGAGGAGGATGTGTTCCGGGTATGGAGGCAACCTGTGCACAGGCATAAAAGTGGGAAATGGGACATAGAGTTTGGAGAATAATTATGTAAGTCAGCCAGTTAGAGAAAGGAGAGTAATGGGTGGCAGGCTGGGGCCTGGTTGTGAAGGAATTTAATGGTGGAACTTCTATTTTGCCCTAAAGGGTTATAGGGAGCCACTGAAGGTCCTTGAGTAGGACAGTGGTGTGGTATGACTTATGCTTTAGAAAAATCATTTGGGCAGCTCTTTGGAGGATAGATTGGAGAGGGGATGGACTGGGAATCCAAGTACGAGGCTATTGCTATACTTCCAATGACAAGTGATAAAGCCTAAACTAGGACTGTTGGACATGTGAGGGACAGAAGGGAACAGCTGGGGGAGGGAGGGAGAATTAACAAGAACTGACAACTGACTAGATATAGGGGTGATTGTCTCTCCTCAGCAAAAATGGTGAAGCTTAGGGGAAGGGAAATAACAAATACTTGTTTTCCAGATATTGAGTTTAAGAGGCATAAATTACAAAGAACTACACATGTCCAACAGGCAGATGGTGATGCTGGACTGAAGCTTAGGATAAAACAAGTTCTGGGAGTCTTCTCTATGATTATTGAGCCCATGCTGGTTTGTGAGATCACTGAAGAAGCAGAGAGAGGAAAGGGCCCATAGTTTGGAGGTGGGACACAGATAACGTTCCAGCAGAGATTTTGAAAGAGTGGTCAGACAGCACCTGTAAGAGAACGGTGCCACCAAAACTAAAGAAGAGAAAAAGTAGCTAGGAGGAACTGGGCAGCAGTGTCACCTGAGGGCAAGTGAGGCCAGGAAGAACAAGGAATTTGGCAATTAAACTGTTGCCCTGGAAAAAGGGAAATTTTAATTGAGTTTGTAAGTTAGAAGCCCAAACTGGAGCCAACTAAGAGAGGAGTAGGAGTAGGAGGTAGAAAACCTGATTATAGGCTGCTTTTTCCAGGAGCAAGGGCAAGGCATTTATCTTCTCTGAACCTCAGTTTCCTTATCTATATAACTCAGATAATAATGCTTATACTGTCTGTCTCACCGGGTAGTTGTGAATAAAGCACTTTGGAAAGTGCTTATCTAAATGGGAGCAATTATCATAATTTGCTTCCTAGAACTTTTTTCTTCCCTCTCTGAATCTTCACCACCCTTATCCTTTCCTCTCTTTCATTTTCCCACCACTCCTTTTCATCGTTCTCTCTTCTCCCTCAGGGTTGGGCCCCCCAGTGCCCCAGATGCTGCCCACTGTGTGACTGTGCCTGTGCCTGCCAGCTGCCTGACTGTCAAAGCCTCAATTGCCTCTGCTTTGAAATCAAGCTCAGATGAGGATCATTTGCTCATGGTTATGGAACACTGCCTTCTCGAAGACCTGCCTCCCCCACAATCCCAGAAACATACCCTGGGAGTTGGGCCACCACCCCAGTGAAGCCTAAAATGGCTAGCCACTTTCCTGGCAAGGGCTAGCTTGTCCTTTTGTCTTCATTGGACCTAAGCAGAGAAGAACCAGGCTCTCCTAGAAAGATGCAGAGAACAGTTACACTTAGAAGCATCCAAGCCTTTTGAGAGCTGGGACCTCAAGCACCTTGGAGAAAATCAGGAGAGGCTAGTTCTCTTGTTGAGTAACCTCTTGGTCCCTGCTCAGCTCTAGCCCCACCAACAGATAGGAGGGAAGGGGTCTGGCTCAAGCTAGGGCTGGTAGTATTCATTCCTCCTCAGAAGAGACTGAGTTCAGGTTGTTCTGTCCAGGGTTGTTGGGATTTCAGGGTGACCTTTGCTGTTTAGTCACATCTGATTCTTCGTGACCCTGTGGACCATACTGTCCATGGGGTTTTCTTAGCAAGGATACTGGAGTGGTTTGCCATTTCCTTCTCCAGTGGATTAAGACAAAAAAGGTTAAGAAACTTGACCAAGGTCTGAGGCAGGATTTGAACTCCGGTCTTCCTGACTCCAAGCCCAGCATGCTATCCAGTGAGCCATCTAGCTGTCTCAGGGACTTGTACCCCTCCATCTGCCAACTCCTCATTCTTTTAGGAGCTAGATGTGTACCTCTCCATGAAGCCCTGAAATAGGTACCCATGAATAAGGACTGATACCACTGAGGACCTGAAATAAAATCAGGAGAGTCCCTATGGTTGGGAGAAGGGAGAGTTAACATTGACTATTTTCTGGCTTTCTATCCTTGAGATTTCAACCCTGTATTTCCTTTGGCAGGCAGGGCAGCACGACTGATTTCCATAGAAAAGGATGGCAACTCAACTGCTGGTGAGTGGGAAGTGGTTACATATGCCTTTCTTTTTCTGCTTGCTTTTACCCTCTGTCTGTTGGATCCCTCACTACCTCTTTTCCTAGCAGAAGCCTTTCCCTTGGTCACGCCCCCTCCTCTAATTCCTTCCCCTCCCCTGCTGTGAGCCCCATCCTGGCCTGAATGTCAGGGGCTTCAGGTTTCCCCTAAATATAGTTCTCTGCCAGAGGAGCTGAGGTGGGGAAAGGGCAAGGGTCACAAGAGAAGGTCGGGAAAATTCCAAGAGGAGGGTGGGGAGTACTTTATAACCCCAACCAAACCCTGTCTCACCACTCACTGCCTAGGCTTGAGTCCAACCCTCCAGACTCCATTTAGGTGCGTATCCTCTGGGTAGCTGAGCTGAGAAAATGGCGTGGGGGTGGGGAGGGTTCTTGGGCTGGGGAGAATAATACGAGATGGAGTAACAATAAGAATTGGGGAGCAGAAAGTGCTATTTTAGTGAGGGTGAGGGAGGTGGTGGGGGGAATGTGAACAGTGGGAAAGTAATGAAAGGATGTCAAGCGACTAGGGAAATCTAGATTCTGAAGCAAAGGGGAGATGGAATTTGGAAACTACTTGGGCAGACGGTGCAGTATTTTGGAATGCAATGTGGGTATCATCCAAAGGACAAAATGACCTTCCCCATGCCTACTGCCCGGGACCCGCCCAGCGGAGCGCTCCGGGACCGGGCCGCTGGAACCTCTGTCTCGGGCCCTGCGGGTTTCAGCATTCTAGCTAGTTGAGGCTGGTTGCTGCCGGCCGGGCAAGAAAGGGCGCGGTCACCTGGCTTGCGGGAGCGCTGCGCCAAAGTGGCGCAGCTGCATCTTTGACAGGGGGGCGGGGAGGCTGTGGAGCTGACCTTTAAGGAATATGGGACCTTGGGAGGAGATCAAGGTCACAGCTGGCAGCGATGAGATAGTGGAGGGGAATAAAGTGGAGCGGGGCGTAGAGGTGGGAGCAGGCCAGAACACCAAGCCCACTTAAATGGGGAAATCCCAAGAAAATTATAGTTGGCTAAATCACTCCTATCTCTAGCTTCCTCCTTTCTGCTTCAGCCACCTTGCTTCACTTTTCCTGGCGCTTTCCCTCCCCCAATCACCTTCCAACCTTCATCCATCCTCTTCTATCTATTGCTCATACACCCCTCCCCCATCTCCTCCTAACTTTCCCCCTCCTTCAGGAAAATGTGGGCTGAGTCACGCGGTCCTAGGCTGAGGTCGGGCGGTGAGGGGGGGGTGGAAGAGAGTGAGCAGCTGCCCGGGGTGAGAGTGGAGGGGGCGACCCAAGGGATGTGGTTCCAGTCACGTCCGAAGGTGGGGCGGGAACAGGAGCAAACGATTCCCCCCTCCCTTTTTTGGAGCTCTCGGGAGCGCTGCAGCGTATGGTCATCTGCTCTCCCCAGCGTTAGCCTTCTCGCTCGCTGATTGGGCGAAAGCAGTTTTCCCCGCCCTTTCCATCCCCCTCCAAACCCCCGGTAGGAGGTGCGGTCTCTTTAAATGGTCAGACTCCGCCTTCGTTCCGCCCCTCCTGAGTTCAATAAGCGACGTTCGGATTCGGAAAGCGCAGAAGTTCGGCTCCCGACCATAAGAGGTCTGCATCCTGCGGGTAAGCCCACCACCGAGGCCCGCAGCCCGCTTCCGGAGGCCAGGTGAGCGCGGCTGCTGGGGCTGGGGGAGCTCGGCTCGGAGGCGAGAAGCAGCGCCCGACAGAACCCCTGCGGCCGTGCCCACGCTCGAGCCCCGACCCGCGCGGCGCCTCAGGTGGTGCTGGTATCGGGCGGGTCGCTGGCCCCCTTACCCCACTTCCCGTCATATCCCCGGACTGGAATCTTGCAGCTTTCTGCGCAATGCGACAGTCAGGGCGGAAGGCTGAGTCACGCGGGGGAGGGCGCGCCCGAGAGCTGCCCTCCGCCGGGGAGGGGGAGGGGGTGGGGGGGAGGGGGAGTTCTAGAGCCCGGCCCGAGCGGATGGTGGGAAGGGGGCGGTGTGCGCCAAGGGCGGAATGCGAAGGGGGCACAACAGTGGGCTTGGATCAGGCTCGTTCAGCTGTTCCTGAGCAATAACTGGCTTCGGGAAATGTAACGTAGGGGGTGAGGCGGAGAAGGGAAACCCGACTGAAGGGGAATTCCCTTCGGGGTTTGGTATCTCCTCCCATTAATGCCTTCCATCTTATTCTGTAGCTTTTCTTATCTCGGTGACCTTGAGCCACCCAGCCTGCCCAGTGGCTGGAATAATGGAAGGGAGAATTCTAGAGGGAGATAGCTGGGGATGCTGCCCCCCTGGATGTCTTACTCCTGCCTCCCTTCCCACTCCCCCAGTCAGCTCCTGTAGTAGTCAGCTGACTGGGAATGATGGAAGGCAGAGAAGTCTTCTAAATGAGAGCTTCTAAAATGGAGGGCTGGGCTCTTGCCCTTCACGGGGGTCAGTATGATGCCTCTGTCACTCCCATCTCTTTCCATGGATGTAGTTCTAAGCTCACAGGGAAGAGGAGCCTGACCTTGAAATGCCCTTGAGGGGTTGGCACTAAGGAAAGAGGAAATTCGGCATAAACGAAAACACTAGACCAGGAGTTTAGGAAATCTGTATTCTAGCTCTGGGTCTTGGAGATTGCTGGGTGGGATCCATCCCTTACTGTCCAAACTATTTCCTCTTTCATCTGAGGTTCTAGGCTTTCTTTCACCCCTGAGTATGTTTCTTTATGAAATGAGAAGATTGGGCTGCTATTTAACTGGCCCTCTGTATGCATCTGAGCAAGATGAGCCTGGAGCTGATAGATATACCCCAGCTTTTTTCCTGTCTTTGTATCCCAGATTCTCGGTTCTTGTTTTCTGCTAGAGCCACCCACACCCTAGACTTGGGTCCCCACCCTAGGTTTAGGTAAAGTAGAGAAACAAAAAAAATTGTTTTAAATGGGGAAGTAGAGATACATGGACTAGAGGAAAGAGAAGTTGGGTAACAAGAATGATCTGACCTTGAATTACACAAACAGGCTTATGCCATTCCTACAGAGAGGTTTAGCTTATATCTTACTGTCTCCACCCAGGAAACTACCAGCACAGCCAAGGAAAACATGCCTTGCCAATACCCAGCGTTGACACCAGAGCAAAAGAAAGAACTGTCTGAAATAGCTCACCGAATTGTTGCACCGGGCAAGGGAATTTTGGCAGCAGATGAGTCCACTGGTACAAAGGGGTGATGGAAAGGGGCAGAGTTTTATGGGGAGGGTAGCAGCCTACTTCTCTAGATGATGCCCCTCTTTAACTCCTCTTTCAGGTAGCATTGCAAAGCGGCTGCAGTCCATTGGAACTGAGAACACAGAGGAAAATCGTCGCCTCTATAGGCAGTTACTTCTAACAGCAGATGATCGAGTGAACTCCTGTATTGGAGGTGTTATCCTTTTCCATGAGACACTCTACCAGAAAGCCGATGATGGTCGTCCCTTCCCCAAAGTCATAAAAGCAAAGGGTGGCATTGTGGGCATCAAGGTAAGGAGGTTTAAGAGATGAGTTAAAATTAAAAGAAAATTCTTGAAAATGCCAGGGGCTGAGGTTTCAGAGTAAGTGAAGTAAAGGTATCAGAGACAGAAAGAGAAATGGAAGGAAGGAGGGAAAATTTAAAATGGCTCCAAATGAGGTGAGGGTTGGGTAAGAAGGTGTAAAAGGGGGGCAGCTAGATGGCGCAGTGGATAGAGCACCGGACCTGGATTCAGAAGGACCTGAGTTCAAATCGGGCCTCAGACACTTGACACTTAATAGCTATGTGACCCTGGGCAAGTCACTTAACCCCCACTGCCCTGCAAAAAACCCCCAAAATATGGGGGGGGGGTGAAAGAGCGCTGTAAATATTATATTCTCCTCATCCCTCCCCAACAGGTGGACAAAGGTGTAGTGCCCCTGGCAGGGACCAATGGCGAGACTACCACCCAAGGTAAGAAATATCAGAATGAAAAAGGCCAGCTAGCCCACCTGTCTTGAATGAGGCTTGCTTTGTCCTGACTCCCCATCTGAGTTCTAGTGATCTTGATTGTTGGCTAAGGACTGCAGGTAGTGGGGAGAATGGAGTGCTACTTCTTGGATCACTGTCTCCCTACCAGGTCTGGATGGGCTGAGTGAGCGTTGTGCCCAGTATAAGAAGGATGGGGCTGACTTTGCCAAGTGGCGTTGTGTACTGAAGATCGGGGATAATACACCTTCCCCACTTGCCATCATGGAGAATGCCAATGTGCTGGCCCGATATGCCAGCATTTGCCAGCAGGTGAGTACCTCTTTACCCTCCCCCTGCCATAGCCTCCCATATCTCCAACAGCCCCTTCCAGTTCTGAAGAATGTCAAGCAAGCTGTTGAAAAAACATCTTCAGCTTTCCCTACTGCCCTTGTAGTAACTGGTACTGAATTCCCCAGTTTGGGTCCTGAGAATGCAGGTACCCTGGGGATTGTCAATTTATCTGAGATACAGTGAAACAAGAAACTGAAACAGCAGTGTGATAGGGTGGAGGACAGGCCAGATTTGGAGCCTTTTAGCTCTGACACTAGCCATGTGATTCTGGAAAGTTATTCTGCTTCCTGAGCTTCTCACCTTTTAAAATGAATAGGACACTACTTATGAAGGTTGGGGTTGGACAACTATCTCTTCCTGAGACCTAAGTGTTTGGAAATTGGGGGGATTCAAGATTTATACTCAAGTCATGTCCCTAGTTAACAGCAAAGGTGGGACAGAAGGTAGCCCCAAGTAGGTGGTGTCCTCACAGCCTCATTCTTTCCTTTATAGAATGGTATTGTCCCCATTGTGGAGCCGGAGATCCTCCCTGATGGAGAACATGATCTGAAGACCTGTCAGTATGTCACTGAGAAGGTCAGTGATTTGGAGGAATCGATGGAGGGTGACGGGAGGGAAGTTGATCAGGAGTTAAGGTGCTAGTGATTTCCTAGTTCACTTTTTTCCTTTTTTTTTTGTTACCTTTCCATTTCTCTAGGTGCTGGCTGCTGTCTACAAAGCTCTGAGTGACCACCATGTCTATCTGGAAGGGACCTTGCTGAAGCCTAACATGGTCACTGCTGGCCATGCCTGCACTCAGAAGTATTCACATGAGGAGATTGCAATGGCAACTGTAACTGCCCTTCGCCGAACTGTGCCTCCTGCAGTCACTGGTGAGAGAGCCCCTTTTCCCTTAGTATTTATTACTGATTGTCTCTCTCACTTTAGGTCACATATGCTCTCTTCATATCTGTTTTTTAGAAATGCGTGTTACCAGCACTTTTAAAATATGCTACCTGAATCTCTTTTCTCCCTTCCATAGGTATCACCTTCCTGTCTGGGGGTCAGAGTGAGGAGGATGCCTCCATCAACCTCAATGCCATCAATACCTGCCCCTTGCATAAGCCATGGGCCCTGACCTTTTCTTATGGCCGAGCCCTGCAGGCATCTGCCCTCAAGACCTGGGGTGGAAAGAAGGAAAATGTAAAGGCTGCCCAAGAGGAATATATTAAGCGGGCCACGGTGAGAAGGGACAAGGGAAAGAACCTGGATGAGGGACCTTGACAGGCAAGATTCTGGGAACATAAATTAGCAAAGGGTCAGGAAACAAGGGGAAAAGAAGTAGTAATCTTCAGTCCCTTCTGATGGTGGAGGGTTTATCTGGGCTGGGTCTTTGGGGGGTCAGTGTGGGTAGGATCCAGGACTACCGATCTTTCTCATGCTTTTTTCTTTCTTTCCCTCTTTCTTCACTAGGCTAATAGCCAAGCTGCTCAAGGCAAGTATACTCCAAGTGGAAAGACAGGAGCTGCAGCCAGCGAGTCACTCTTTGTCTCTAACCACGCCTACTAAGTCTAGGCCTTTCACCTGGGTATGCCCTAACACTCCAGGCCATCCCTCACAGTCCAGGAAGAGGCTGAGATCCCAGAGCTTTGTGCTGACCTCTCCCATCACTCCTAACTCGTGTGGTGTTGTTGCTCTGTGGTGAATCTAGCGACCCTTCCTCAGCCCACTTTTTCCAATAAACAACTATTTAACAAGGAATTTGATGGTTTCCCTTTGATGGGTCCTTGGGTCTTTCTGTGGGTTTGTGCTGTCTTGTCTGAACAAGGAGGACCAATCTCTGCCTTGACAAAAAAAAAAAAATTAAAATCGTCATTATTAACCCCCTGTGAGGGGATTGGGGAGAGGGTTGTAAATAGGAAATGGATGTTTTTCTAGATTTTAATACAAGCTATAAATTAGCTGTGGATCCTTGGAGAAGAAAAGTTGTTCAGACTTGGTCATCTCCCCAAGGGTATGTATACATGTACATATTTTGCCAGCCAAATTTCCTCCCCTTTTCCAAGAGCAAGATTCTCAGTGAGAATATTAATGTGGATCACAGTCTGGATTGGGAACTGCCATTTGGGGGGGGGCGGCGCTCAAGGATCTGTTATTGTCTATCCCAGAAATGTTCCTGATCATGCTAATTTGGGGTTCTCCCAAAAAAAAACCTGATAAGTGGTGTGTGTGTCATGAAGAGATCACCAGGGAATTTTGGAACCCTGCCAATGTGAGCAGGGTTCAAGTTTGAGTATCTTAAATTAGATGGTGGGTGTCTTCCCCTTTCATTCATCCAGGTTGTCATGTTAGTAATTTTCCTTCCTTAGCATAGATTTTTTTTGGAACCAGTTTCCATTCTGTTCTTCCCGTATTTGTAGTGGTACATGTGAATAGGAGAGAACTATGCTGCAATCAACAGCTTTTTCTGCCAAAGAATGAGGAAGCAGCAGCTTAATATAGTAAACAATAAACCCAACCAACTGGATTTGTAAGCAGAAGGTTTGCCTCTGCCACTTATTAGCTGTGCAATCTTAGATAAGGTGTACATAGAACAACAGAAACTTATGTCTGTAAGAGAACTTGGAGATCATTGTTCTAACCATTTTACAGAGGTGACACGTTTTTATCATTGTTGAGAATAGATCTTACAATCTGACTTCCCTTCTGACTCTTAATACTATCATAGCATATTGAAAAGCACCGCTCCATAGGAAGCCCTTTTTATCTCTGGGGTCTATTTGCTAAAATTGACAGTCCTTAAGGGATGTTATGTAGAGGAGGGTTTCCTAGTTTTTAAATCAATAGCTCCTTTACCCCAATGTAAATTTGCCCCAAATTATTCCTGTTATAGAATAATGCTTTTAATAATAAATCTGGGGCAGCTAGGTGGCGCAGTAGATAGAGCACCGGCCCTGGAGTCAGGAGGACCTGAGTTCAAATCCAGCCTCAGACACTTGATACTTACTAGCTGTGTGACCCTGGGCAAGTCACTTAACCCCAATTGCCTCACTAAAAAAAAATAATAATAAATCCATTCAGTCATTCTTCCTAGAATCCAAGAAAAGTTCAGCCTAAAAGAAAACTTTGGGGTTTCCTTTTGCCAAATATAAGTCCTTACATCTTTGTGAGTACACACTTGTTAGTCACTCACACATCAGTCACTGGAGCATCTCCTATACAATGATAAGCATACATTTGAGAGATTATTTCAAGCCTCACATTTGAGGATAGATATTTACAAATGGAGACCAATCAGAAGAGTAACCACAAGGGTGAGACTAGAAATTTAAACTCTTCAATTGAAGGAACTATGCATATTTAATTTGGAGAAGAGAAAGGGGGATTAGAGGGTATAAACAAGATAGTTCTAAAATACTAGATTTCAGAGGGCAGCTAGGTGGTGCAGTGGATAAGGCACAGGCCTTGGATTCAGGAGGACCTGAGTTCAAATCTGACCTCAGACACTTCTAGCTGTGTGACCCTGGGCAAGTCACTTAACCATCATTGCCCCACAAAAAAAATACCAGATTTCCATTTTCGTGGAAAGGGATTAGACTTTTATGGTTCTAAAGAGCTTGACTGGGATAAATGGAAGTTAACGGGACAGATTTTGGTTTTTTTAGGGCACAGACTTTGAAAGTAAAAACTTTTTAAGTGAGGCAATTGGGGTTAAGTGACTTGCCCAGGGTCACACAACCAGTAAGTGTTAAGTGTCCGAGGTCAGATTTGTACTCAGGTACTCCTGACTCCAGGGCTGGTGCTCTATCCACTGCGCCACCTAGCTGCCCCGAAAGTAAAAAACTTTTAACAGCTATTACTTTCCAGAAAGCAGTGAGTTCCTTCAGCATTTGAAAGTCTAGCAGAGGCTGATCATTTGTCAGGGATTTCTGTTCAGGCATAAGTTGGACTAGATGACCTTTGAAGCCTGTTTCAACTCATTCAATGGACAAGATCAGCTAGTTCAACTCTGCATAGGGCTCATGGAGGGGAAATGTTTTGGCTAAGTTCCAAGGAAGAAGTATTAAGTAGAGTCCAGGCCTCCAAATTCTCAAACCAGGATTTGTCCATTTCCTTGAATTCAAGGCCCTGTGCAGGCATTGTAGCAAATAAAAAGATGGACAAAAGGCCTACAGTTAGTGGAGAAGATAAGAAACAACTGGTGTAGGAGGAAGAGTAACAAGAATGATGAGTTTTTAGCTTTGGGAGTCAAGAGATGAAGTTGGACTCCCATGCATTTTGCACACCCCATATTAGGTTATGGGTTTTTTTGGCAGGGCAATGAGGGTCAAGTGACTTGCCCAGGGTCACACAGCTAGCAAGTGTCTGAGGCTGGATTTGAACTCAGGTCCTCCTAAAAATCCAAGGCCAGTGCTTTATCCACTGCACCACCTAGCTGCCCCCTATAAACTTCTTTTTTTTCTTTCCATATTAGTTTTATGACCACAGGCAATTCACTTAAAGCTTTCTGAATCTCGGTTTTCTCACCTGTAGAATGGAAATTCATATTTGAACAACCTGCCTCAGTTTCCCATTGTGAGGAGAAAAAACATGGTAAAATATTAGGCACCATTATAAATGTTAGTTTATTATTTGGCAAATGCCAGAAGGAAGGATCCCATAAGGAAGCTAGGTGGCGCAGTGGATACATTGCTGGTCCTGAAATCAAGAAGACATCTTTCCGAGTTCAAATTTGGGGTTTTATAGGCAGGTACTGGAGTGGTTTGCCATTTCTTTCTCCAGCACATTTTTCTTTAAAGATGGGGCACTGGGGGCAGCTAGGTGGCGCAGTGGATAGAGCACTGGCCCTGGAGTCAGGAGTACCTGAGTTCAAATCCGGCCTCAGACACTTAACACTTACTAGCTGTGTGACCCTGGGCAAGTCACTTAACCCCCATTGCCTCACTAAAAAAACAAAACAAAAAAAAAAAAAGATGGGGCACTGAGGCAAACAGGGTTAAGGGACTTGCCCATAATTACACATCTAGTAAATGTGGGGCTGAATGGGGTAAGATGGCAATTAGGAAGGTAAAATGCTAAGGGTTGCAGGGAGAAGACCACACAAGACCCTCCTGGAAAGATGGGTAAGATATACCTTCACCAACAGCTGGAGAGAGTAAAGAGGTCTTTGCAGTATTTTTTTTTTTAATTTTAGTGAGGCAATTGGGGTTAAGTGACTTGCCCAGGGTCACACAGCTAGTGTTAAGTGTCTGAGGCCGGATTTGAACTCAGGTACTCCTGACTCCAGGGCCGGTGCTCTTATCCACTGCGACACCCAGCAGCCCCCTGCAGTATTTCTGAATGGGGAAATGGAGGAGGAAGGAGATATGCAAAATAAGGCTGGTGACAAGGGATTGGGATAAATCAGAAGTTTCTTCAGTGAGAAGCAAAACCAAAGATGATCAGATAACAGGAAAGACGTATCTAGGAATCAAGGGACTATTATCGTTTAGACTGGCCAACTAGATATCAGGACAGACACATCTAAGAAGTAAGGGGAGATAACATTCTACAGCAGGAAAGTCATTTAGGTGAGGCTACTACCTGACCAGAGCTAGGAGACAGAGGTAAGTAACCCCAGAGGTCAGGAGCAACATTCCAAATCTAAAATCCCCCTGACTCTCAAGAATATGACAAGCATCCAAGCTTTCTCCACCCCACCCCAAAAAGGAATTTTCCATTGTCAGGTGGTCACCCCATCTACCCTCTAATAAAAGCGTTGTCTTTAGTCTGGTTCGGGGAGGTAAAAGTTCTAAATTTTCCTCCCGGCCTGATCCCCTTGTGCTGAATAAAAACCTTGCCTTTATCTTTAATCAGGACGTGTGCGAGTTTTAATTCTTTGAGGAAATCCAAGAACCGGTATTTTTTCCCTGCTACACTGGAAAAGATCAAGAATGGCTAGAGCAGACTTGAGTGGACCAAAAAAGTTGATGCCGCAGCCCAGCTCGTGGTCTCAGACCGAGACCAAGAAGATGGGACAGCTTCAACAGAAATATCCATGAAAGGGGCCCACCATCCCATACCGGCCTAAATCAGCGAGACGGCGCCGGATTCCGAGAGAAGTGAAGCAGCGGCGCGAGAAGCCCTGGGTCTGAAGCCAGGGCCTGCCACTGATTAGCGTGACCTTGGACAAACGATTTCCGTTTTCTGAGCCCCACTTTTCTCAACAGTCTAACGCACAAGGTACAACTGCACTGTTAGTCAGAAGGATAATAACAAAATCTACTCTTCCCTACGGACGGCTCTTCCGTGACGCCTTCCGGAACGGGGTGAAGCGTATAGAACTCGGGGCGGGGCCTAGCAATAACTCGTTTTGGAAGTCCCTCCTCAGACTCGAGATTCAGGGATTACTTCCGCTCTCAAGAACAACATCCGGTTCGTTCACCCGACTTTTCGCCTTTTTTTTGAAGACGGGAGGGGTGGGGCGTCGAGCTTCTGACGCCACTTCCGCTGCGCGACGGAAGTGTCCTCCTTCGGCTTCCGCGGCGGGGCCGGAAGTAGCAGCAGCAGCGGTGGCGGCCGGGAGCGGACGGAGGCTCAAAGGTGGAGTCCAGATCCCGCGGCTCGAGAGTGGGGTCCCGGAGCCGCCGCGTCGGTAATAGCCTCAGGAGTCCTTCCTCACCCGTGAGCCACCGTCCTGCTCTCGCAGATAACCCTTGGGCCCCGCTGTGCTGGGGTCCCCTCCCAAAAAAACCTCCCGGAGATCCCGGGTGGCGGCCAGAGCGGGACACTGGGCCTGGCCTGGGGCCTGCGAGGGGTTAGGGGGTGAGGGAAATCTGCGGAGCCCCGGGCTTGGGGAGCCCGTGGCTGGCGCGGGGTTGCGCGGGCCACATTGTGTGTCTGACTCGCTGACTCTTGTCTCTTCATCCTTGTTTCCAGGAGACACCCGTGCGGGCGGGCGGAGTAGGGAGGGGCTCGGACCCCTGGGTGCGTCTCCCCCCCCCCGCCCCCCGCACCGGGGGGGCCGCGTGAGGCGGGGGGACCATGGCGGAGATCAGTGACCTGGACCGGCAGATCGAGCAGCTGCGCCGCTGCGAGCTCATCAAGGAGAGCGAGGTCAAGGCTCTGTGCGCCAAGGCCAGGTGAGCCCCGAGGATTCTCGAGAGGCAGGCACCAGTGACTGAGCTAAGTCCCAGGGTGTCCATTGTGGGGATCAAGCTTAATGCTTACGGAGGTATAGCCAGGTTGCCCCGGCAACTGTATAATGGCAAAGTCATTAGGGAGATCCTGTTGAGGGCTCAGCCTTGAAAGAAATAAATAAAACAGCCCCACCCTTCAGGAAGGGAGCCCCTCATGCCTGGAATAAGCTATACAAACAAAACCGCCCTAACCAACACATGGCGAAGTGTGGTTAGTGCTAGATTCGGTATTGGGCTATAAATTCTTGTAGGAGTTCAAAGAGAAGGTCAGGGTGGGTGGACAGATTAGTCGGGGCCTCCTGGAAACAGGTGAGACTTGAGCTGGGTCTTAACATCCCATTGAAACCGGTGGATAGATAGCATTTGAGAGGTGAGGGAAGGCAATGTGAGCAATAGGACAGCACTGTGGCAGGAATGAGATTTAGTGTGGACAGGGAAGAGTGAGAGGGCCTCTTGATTATGGGCAACCTTGAAAGCCAGATAGATAGACAGGCTTCACATCATAGCTATGGCTGAAGGTTCTTGAGTGAAAGGTTTGTTGACAGATCAGACCCAGATAGACATAGAGGGGAATACTGAGGTGGAGTTTAAATTTCATTATGAAAAAGAGTTGAGTAGTAGGCTTTAATTCTGGCTTGTAGGCCAGGATTAAAGGAGGGATTTCCCCTTTGTCCTCTAAGAAATGAGGCAATTTTGGTTAGGTCCATGGTCTTGTAGCCAAGTTGGAAGGAGACTGTCTTGGTGTCCCCAGTAATCATACTGCTTATAAGGAGATAGACCAGGGCTGATATCAAGGACCTTACTATTCTTCAAGAATTTACAGAGCACCATTCCTACCACTGGAACCATACTTTTAATGGTTTGAGACCCAATTGACATTCATTTTGGACTTTGGTATAGCACCAGATGAGACAGTAATTGGCCACAGCGTCCCTGTGAGAAGGCTTTGGGCCTTGACTTTGAGAGAACTCATCCTATACCTCTGCCCTGAGGCCTCCCCTGCTTCTCCAAGATCCAGACTAACTCTTCTTCTCTTCATCTTAAATATAGGCCTCCTAGAAAACAAGAGAAACCTTTTTCATTCATCTAAGAGTTCAGTGAGAAATACCCTCCTTCCTTGCCTTCATTCCCCACCCCCACCCTAAAAAAAAATAAGGTAGTTCCTACCATAGAGGAACATGCAAATCTAGGGTGGGTGGATGTTTAGTTATATACGTATATAGGAATAAAAGACCAAATTTGCTGTTCTGAGAAGTATAGACAAAGTACTGTGGGGTTTCAGGGGATGGACAGATGTGGGCTGGAGTGATCTGGGAAGATGTCACAGAGAAAAGATGGCATTAGAATTAGAGTTTGAAGGAGTTAATCTAGAGAAGTAAGGGCATTAAAGATTTGCAAAAGTGGATTGGTAGAGAAACAAAAATTCTTCTGGGGATATGAGCAATTCCCCAGTTTGGCTGAAGTATTAAATGTAGAGTAGTATTGGAAATGAGCTGGGAACAGGCATGATATAGAAAGCACACTGACTGGGTTTTGAAGTCAGAAGACCTAGGTTCAAGTCTCATCTCTGTACAAATTTTGGGACTTTTGGCAAGTCACTGTATCACTCATCTATCAGCCTTGATATTCCTCCTCTGTAGAATGGGGATTTGGACTTAGTCTTTGATTCAAGTCTAACATTCTATGATGGTGGATTACCTGGGAGCCCTTGAATACTAAGCTGAGGGAGTTTAGACACTTGTCTTTTAGACAGTGAGGATGCATGGGTGTTCTCTTACCTTCTCTGACAGAGTCTTGGTATCCACATCTTCCTTCAAGATACAACTCAGGGGCTACACAAAGTCTTTCCTGATTCTCTCTCCTCCTCCAGTTACAGGACTCTCATATTATTTTGCATATTCTTTGTATTTATGTTTTTATATATGTGTTGTCTCTCCCATGTAGAATGTAAGCTCCTTGAGGGCAAGTGCTATTTTTACCTTTGTACCCCCAGCACCTAGCACAGTGTCTTGAATGTAGTGGGTGCTTAATAAATGTTGAATTGAATTTAATTGAAATGAGGCTTTGGAGGTTTTTGAATAAGGAGCTAATGACACCCTCAGAACTTGCTATAACGATGCAACAAAAATTGGAGGGGGCAGCAGGAACAGGAGAGAGTCCTGATCTATCCATGAGTCCCATCTGTGTGCTAGCTCTTGGCTACCTTTACAGTGATCCCTGAAGTCTTTCCAGGCCAGTTCTGTAGGCCTCCAATACAGCAAGATCAGACCTGGCCATAGATAGAGGTAGGGGGTTGCTGCTCTGGAGCCTGGTCTGGCTATGACAACCATCTCCTTGTGTCTTCAGAGAGATCTTGGTGGAGGAGAGCAATGTACAGAGGGTGGACTCCCCCGTCACGGTGAGTGAAGCCCTTGCCCTTTCCCCCATCCCTAAATCTAAGCTAGTTTTAGGCATGTACACCCATCCCAGTATACTTGACCTAGCACATAAACCCCCAATAAAGAGTTTGATCTTTCTTTCACATATATGCACTCACATAGTGGGGAAATGCTGCACCTGTAGTCAGAGGGTGTGGGTTTGAATTCTGCCTCTGTTACTTAGTACTTGGTTATAACACTGAACCATCTAGGTCTCAATTTCTTCATATGTAAAATGAGGGGTTGAACTAGTCAGGGCTTCTTAAACTTTTTCCATTTGAGATGTCTTTTCACTGGAGAAATTTTTACATGACCCTGGCTATATATAGGTATGGAAAATAAGTATACATAACCTTTTACTGTTGCCCAGTTTTTCATGACCTCCACATTCAGTTACCTGACCCCATATAGGGTTGCAGCCCACAGTTTAAGAAGCTGGACTCTAGGTCTAGACTTCTTATCCTTTTTTTGTGACATGGAATCCTTTAGCAGTCTGATGAGGCCCTCTGAACTCAGAATCTCGATTTTGAAATCCATGGGATTACAAAGGAAATTATTTTATATTGAAATAGTAAAAAGAAACTTTTTTAAATTGCTGGCCCTCCAGGTTAAGGACTCCAGACCTAGATGTGCTAGGTGCCTTTGACTTCTAAATACTGTGGTCCTACACACTTCTTTTGGCCTGGTTTTACACATGTGCACACTCGAATTCCAAGTCCAGCTTGGTCAACAGTACATCAAATTGGGTTTCCTTCTCACGGAGACCTGGCCTTGGAATTCTCTAAACTCACACTCTTTCGGGAGTCTTATCATGTCGTTGTTTAATTCTCTCTGCCATCATTAAGGTAACATGCAAATGGTTAGTGGGAGGGAACTTTGGATCTAAGGGAACCTTCTGGGTAGGGTGGAAGGACCCTGATCTGGAGGTTGACCCAGTTTACCTGTCCCTGCTACATATGCCCTGATCTAGTTAAAGAACTCTCCAGGCTGTGCTGGGGTGGGTAGCAGGTGCTGTAAGCAGGGGCCTCTGCTCCTTTGTTAGCTGCCTCCTAGTTTCTGGTTGGTTCTAAGAAAGGAGGGCTAGATTAAATTCTGGCTCTGACACTCACTGCCTAACCTTGGGGCAAGTCACTTCAAAGTCTTTGGTTTAGGGGCAGCTATAGGTGGCACAGTGGATAGAGCACTGGCCCTGGATTCAGGAGGACCTGAGTTCAAATCCAGCTTCAGACCCTTGACACTTACTAGCTGTGTGACCCTTGGGCAAGTCATTTAACCCCAATTGCCTCACCAAAAAAAAAAAAGTTTGGTTCTCAGATTGTTATCTGTAAAATAAGGGGTTTAGACTAGATGTTTCCTTCCAGCTCTAACATTCTGTGATTCTTACCCCAGGTATGTGGGGACATCCATGGACAATTCTATGATCTCAAGGAGCTGTTCAGAGTGAGTATGTTTATATGTTGGGAGAGTCCCTCTGACCCTTAGATTTAGTGGCAAAAAACAGGTTCATAAAGAAATTGTCTGGAAAACTAATTTGGAATGGGAGCTTTTCTGGCTGAAGATGTGGAGTAAAGGAGAATTTTGTTGTAGGCCAGTTCTGGGTTTGATGCTATTCATATTCATTGGGGTTATTGGGGACACTTCAAAATGGAATGGGGCTTTCGTTTGGACAAGGTAGATGGAACAGACTCATGTATGTGGTTTTCATGAGGGTTTGGGATAGTGAGACAGGTGGTACAGACGAAGCCTCCTCTCCCTCCTCCCAGGTGGGTGGCGATGTCCCTGAGACCAACTACCTCTTCATGGGGGACTTTGTGGACAGAGGCTTCTACAGTGTCGAAACATTCCTGCTGCTGCTTGCCCTCAAGGTGACTCTTCCTGGGACTCTTGATTCTGCTCTCAGACCCCTGGGTACATTCTTTGGCCATAATCCCTGGAAACTTCTTCCCTGCTGTTCCAAACAACACTGCCAAATCATGAGACAGCCCAGGCTTAGAATCGCCTCAGACTTTATCCCAGATGTTCCCCAACTGCCTTCCCTCTGGAGACTTCTCCAAACTACATCTTTCTTTACCCCAACTCTGGGGACACTTTTCCCTGGGCTACCATGTACCCATGCTTGTCAGTTGTGACCATCATCCTTCCTGCACCCCTACCTTTGCCAGGTCCGGTATCCTGACCGCATCACTCTGATTCGGGGGAACCATGAGAGCAGGCAGATCACCCAGGTCTATGGCTTCTATGACGAGTGTTTGCGAAAGTATGGCTCAGTGACTGTGTGGCGCTACTGCACTGAGATCTTTGACTACCTCAGCCTGTCTGCCATCATCGATGGCAAGGTAAGGAGCTGGAGTTGCAGAGGGGGGTCATCTCAGTTTCAGTGTCTTGGTGAATAGTGAAGCAGGGAGAGTATACAGCCATAGAGCATATATGCCATCTGGGAGGCAGTCTAGGAATCCGTGAACCTCATTTTTCCTCCCCTGCTCCCCAGATCTTCTGCGTGCATGGGGGCCTCTCTCCCTCTATCCAGACCCTGGACCAGATCCGGACGATTGACCGGAAGCAGGAGGTGCCTCACGACGGGCCCATGTGTGACTTGCTCTGGTCTGACCCTGAAGGTGAGGTGGGGGAGGGTGTGGAAGAGCATGATAACCTTCCATCTTCATGTGAAGTTTTATTTTTGGAGTTTGATCCTTTTTTAGAGGAGAGTTTGGTAGGAAGCATTGATGGGAGACGGGTAAGGTCATTCAGAGCAATAGAAAATAGACTGGAAAAAAAGGTTTTCATTTTTTTGGTTCTTAGAACACTTTATTCAGTGGCCATTTTGGGGTGCTGAGTTTTGGAGCATGCCCTGTATGGGAGGGGCAGCACTGGAATTTTTAGTTTGTTGGGATATTATTGTGCATTAGCTTTGGGAATGAGCCCAGTGATCTAGCTTTTGACCCCCTTGGGGCACCATGGACCTAGAACTTTGCCATTGGGATGACAGATAAGGGAGCAGCGTCATAGGAGACATTTGACAGGGGAGAGCTGGGACCTTTCTGTCAACTAATGGCCTAGAGCAAGCACTCTGTGGGGTGATTGGGAGCAATATTTAGATTAAATCCTAACATTGAAAGTGAATGTAGAGGTCATCTAGGTTCTTTAAAGGAACCTTAACGATCATTTAGTTTTCAGTTCTTCACTTTACAAATAAGTAAATAGGCCCAAAGAGACTGCTACTTGCCTAGGGACAGAGGAGGAAAAAGTAAAGGAGTTCAACACGCAAACCTACATCCTCTGACTACAAACCCAGCACTTCAAAATAGTGCAGGAATCCTTTCTAATAAATTGTCATTTTGCTACTTCCCACTGTGATTTTTACTAATTCCCAAATGAGTCCATACTCATTACTGAACAACTAGGTGATGCAGTGGATAGAGTATTGGCTCTGGCTGGAGTCAGGAGGACCTGAGTTCAAACCCAGCCTCAGCCTTGACACTTACTGGCTGTGTGACCCTGGGCACGTCACTTAACCTTGATTTCCTCACCCAAAAAAAAAAGGTCATTCTTATTATATTAAACCAAGATCAGTAACTATCTATCTACTTGTGTTTTTTAAAAAATTTTTCCAGGGGCAATGAGGGTTAAGTGACCTGCCCAGGGTCACGCAGCTAGTAAGTGTCAGGTGTCTGAGGCCAGACTTGAACTCAGGTCCTCCTGAATCCAGGGCTGGTGCTTTACCCACTGTGCCACCTAGCTGCCCCCATTTGTTTTCAAAAATTGTTTTGAAAATTGTATTTATGCTTTCTAGAGCTATGAAAGAGTATAGTCACTCTTCCACATTGTAATTTTAATTCCTCAAATATTTGAAGACCACTGTCATGTCTCTGCCAAGGATTGGCATTTAGTCCTTTTAAGATTTGCAGGGCACATTGTATTCATTTTTTCACTGATAAAACAGCCGTGAGGCAGGCCCTGCCAGTTTTACCAATGAAGCAGCATCTGAAGCTTAGTTTAATTGCCCATGGCCACACAGCTGGTAGATATTAAGAGTGGAATTGGGGGCAGCTAGATGGCGCAGTGGTTAAGCACCGGCCCTGGATTCAGGAGTACCTGAGTTCAAATCTGGCCTCAGACACTTGACACTTACTAGCTGTGTGACCCTGGGCAAGTCACTTAACCCTCGTTGCCTGCAAAAAAAAAAAAAAAAAGAGTGGAATTGAAGCCTATGGCTTTCTAGCCTAAAAATGTCATGTTATTCCCATGGCTACATTGTAGCCAAACATTCTGTTCTTTCAGCCTTTTTCTGGATTTTTCAGCATTCAAATTTAGTGGAAAATGGTGGGGGGGGGTGGATGTCAAACTTTGACAGAGCTGGGGTTGTATGTCCCATTTCTGTACCCTGCAGACACGACAGGCTGGGGTGTGAGTCCCCGAGGAGCTGGCTACCTCTTTGGCAGCGATGTGGTGGCCCAGTTCAACGCAGCCAATGATATTGACATGATATGCCGGGCTCACCAGCTGGTGATGGAAGGCTACAAGTGGCACTTCAATGAAACTGTGCTCACAGTGTGGTCAGCACCCAACTACTGCTACCGGTGAGCTAGCTGAGAAGGGGAGGAGGAGATAGCAATGGGAGAGAAGCCTTGAAGCCCTCAGGCTACCTTGAAAAGAGGGAGATTTATCTCTCTTGAGGGTTGGGAGGGGAGCCCTGGGGAACATTTTCTGATCTCCAGTATCTCAGATGACTGACCTTTCCTTTTCACCAGCTGCGGAAATGTGGCAGCCATCTTGGAGCTGGATGAGCACCTCCAGAAAGACTTCATCATCTTTGAAGCTGCACCCCAGGAAACCCGGGGCATCCCTTCCAAGAAGCCAGTGGCTGACTACTTCCTGTGACCCCCACCCAAGTCCCTTCCACCCCCATCCTTTACTCCTCTCCCTAGCCTCAACATCCTTTGGACCACTGTGACTCTGTCCCCTGCTATTCCTATTGCCACCATCTGCAGGACAGGGTCTCCCAAGGTGGGGGAGATTTCCCCGTCTCCTCCCTAGGATCTCAGAGGACACTGGGAGAGCAGAGAAGCCTTTCCCATCCTGTGTTCTGTCCTAGGCAGAGGTGGGGGGGCGGGGTAGGAGGACAACCTTTGATCCAATTTCCTCCTCCCCCAGATTCTTGGTTTCTAAGTTTCTGGTGGTTTTTTTTTCTGGTTTTCTCTTTTTTGTTTGTTTGTTTTTAGATAAAAACTTTGGGGAAAAATGAAAAAAAATTCTAATAAAAGAAAGAAAATGACTTTTGTTCTTACCTCCATCTGGCTCAGGAGCAATTATCCAATAGCCCAGAAGTATGATCCTAATTCACATTTCTGCAGTGCTCTAAGTCTCACAGCACAATGAAAGAGGGTGCTGGAATAATTACTACTTCTCCCCTGTGGGAGAGGAGTCAGTAGCTCTAACAGTGGTAACTAAGGCTGGGATTTGAATGCAAGTCTGACAGCAAGTATGCATTTCTGTTCCACCAGCAAATTCTCCTAGTGCTTAGAGGGAATCATCGGGTGGGCCCTCTGGGCCTCCCAGCTGCTTCCTCTCCCTTCGTTCCTCTGGAGCCCCTCTGCACCTGGTATCTTGAGTCTCTCAGAGCCTGGAAACTTGGCCGCTAGGACACCTCGGATTAGAATCCCTCTTGGAAATCCGGAGAGCCATATGAAAGAAGAGGGCTTTGAAATAAATGGCCTGAGGTGGCAGAAAGCCAACTGCCTTCTGATCTAACAGGAGATTTGTTGACCATCACACAATGACTCAAAAATTTTATTTTAGAGGAAAAAAAAGCCTGGAGCCCAAAGGAGTTTTGAGAGAATAGTCATTATTGTACATTTGGCAGTTGGGAGTGAAGACTGTGGGAGAGTTTCCCCACATGGAGGTAAGGGTATGTATATGTAAATTGGTCAAAAGGTGCTGAAGGGCTTGAGATCTATGTACACTTAAGAGGCCTTAGAAGAACTCCCTTAGCTGGGCTGCCCTTGAAAGTTTCTAGTGGTGGCCCCTGACCTGTCCTTTTGGTTAGGCCGTCTCCTGCTGGCCCAGCCCCCACCCTCCATTCACACCCAGGTGACAGCCCAGGAAGGGGAAGCCAGAGCAGCTGGTCTCCCCCCAAGCCTACCTCCACAGGCTTTGAAGCAGGAGGGGGGTGTGAGCTAAAGCTGAAGTGTGAACTGAGTGGGGGTAGGCTTGGCTGAGATGAAGAAAGCCCAAACAGCCATTTGGTGTGGGAGGGAGATGGCCCCCCCAAAGAGTCACCCAGACTCCAGAGAGGTTGGTAGGTGCCGCCTCTTAATAGAGGGGCTTGCTGCTGACATCCAGGTAGCCCCCAGGGGCTGCGTAGGGGAGAGGGAAGGGCCCCCCTTGGAAGAAGTGAGGGGCAAAGGCTGATGCTGGAGGGGCTGGGGGATATCCAGGGCCAGAGCCCCCATTCCCTGGAGACAGCTCTAGGAAGGGTGCCTGGTAAGATGAAGGACGAGACAATGGATCTGCAGCCTCCGAGAAGGAAGAGGCCCTGAGAGGCAAAAAGAAAGGTCAGGAAAAGGCAATGATGTCAACCTGTCTTCACTTAAGTTTTGATGTGACTTACAAAGTGAGGTAGGGAATATGAGCATTATCATTTCCATTTTACAGATGGGGAAACTGAGACTCAGATTTTCTACAATCACATAGCAAATGGTAAGAGCTGGGATTTAAACCCAGGTCTTGTACCTCAAATTCCAGAACTCTTTGTCCAACACCACCCTGCCTCTGAAGTAGTGCATGATATTACTGCTGTTTTATAAACAGGTTGGCAAAGCATGAGGGAATGACTGCAAATTATTAGAGCACTAAGGAGTCAGACTCAGTTTTCAAAACTTTGGGCACATCTTAATCTGGGCCTCGATCTCCTCATTTGTAAAATGAGGAACTTTAAGTGACTTATAGAGACCCCAGACCTCTATCTGGTCCAAGTGATCCTCTGAAAAGAAAAGTAACTTGTTGGGAAGATCACAGAGCTATGGAATGACTAGTAGAGCTGTGATTCAAACCCAGGTCTTTGGATTATTAATTCCGGGTTCCCTACTATGCTGTGTCCCCCTCAACCCTCAAATATCATGCACCCTGTCTCACCTGGTGGGGAGGTTACTGGTAGCCCCATGAAAGGCAGCTGGGTGCAGAAGGTAGGCTTCAGCACTGGGCCCTCCACAAGGAGGAGTGGGTACCTCAGTGGAAGAAGAGGCTTGTTCTGGAAGGTCTCCAGCCAAAGTGGAGTCACAGGGACCTCCAGGGCCATCTTTGATAAAGATAAGAAGTTAGAAAGAGATGGAGGACACGGGGGAAAGAAGGGGTAAGGAGAGAGGCTTAAGGGCGAGGTGAGAGTTGGGATAGAGAGAGGAAGGAGACAGCTCCTACTCAATCTACACTGAAGAGAGCACACTTTTCTCCCCCTCTCATTGCCACTGCAATGGCACTTACCTCCACCATAGTTCTCCATGATGACAGGCTCTGGTCCCCGCAGCTTCCTCTTAACCCTGGCATCCCGTTCCCTGGAGCCCATGAAAGGGGGATATGTTCAACATAGCCCCCAAATAATTCCCTAGGTTAGCCAACCACATGCTCTCCCCACCAGACCCACATCCAGGCCCCTGATACTCCCACCTTTTACAATTCCTCCCATTCTCCCGGAACCCCTTAGCAAAGGGATTGGCTGCAATCTTCAATTGTGTGATCTAGAGGGACATCGGAAAGGAAAACCTGGGATTAATCCAAGTCTCTACCCAAAACAGAACCACCCTCCCTCAAGGCTGGTTGTCAAAGTGAGTTGAAACCTCTTTGAAGAACTAGAAGATTTGGGGTAGTCCCAGGGTGTGAGGCAGGTGAGGGGGGATCCTTACCCGAGGATTCTGGTACGCTGTTACCGAGATGAATGATGTCTCAGGGAATCGAAAGGAGGCCACACCACCCCAGTGACGGCTACAGAGCTGGGCAGCCCGAACCAGATGAAGCCGTGGCTGGTACTTGTGCATCGAGTGAAGGATCAGCTGAGGAGAATGAGAGGGCAATGGGTAGAACAAAGGGGTCCCCTACTCCCTTGCCCTGAAAACTCTAATCTCCTGAGATTTACCCACCCCTATGGCCCCATAACCCAACAAAATCATCTCCAAAATGACTTTGTTTTCCCTTTCTCTGACCGCCTGGGAACTGCTCCTTGTCACTGCCACCCACTGGAGCCTCACATGTCCATGCGGATCCAAGGTATTGTTGGTGAGCTTGACACGATGGAAGGAGACGGGCTGCCGCATCCAGTGGGCACCAGTGGCAGGGGAGTCTGGGTGGATGTATACTCGGTCTGGGAGGCGTGGCTCGGCCTTGCCGCTTGGTTCCCAACGACGGCCTTGCCAACGGTATCGGGCCCCGTCCACAGGCACCACATCGAGAAGGAACAAATAGCGAGCCTCAGGGTCCAGACCAGTCACAGTCACTCGGCAGGCCGGGAACATTCGTCTGGAGGCAGCACAGGGGGAGAAGGCCTGGAGCATCTGAGCAAGGGCAGGGCAGCCATGGGGTGGGAATGTTGCTAGGCTGGCCCTCTTTAATTCTGACCACAAGGGGGAGTTAGAATCACAATGGTCAATTTAGGGGGTCAGGGGAGAGATCATGGGGACAGAACCTAGAACACAGGACCTTCAGGATCAACTCCAGCCCTTCCTTTTTAGAGAGAAAGGGAGAAAGGGAGGGCCAGATTTGCTCTTTGATCTCAGTTACTTCATCTTTAAGATTAACAGCAGTTTTTCATGTTTTTGTATGTGTCATGGGACCCCTATCTATGGCATACTGGTGAAGCCTTAAGGACCCCTTCTCAGAAGCATGTTCTGAAATGCATAAAATAAAATAAATCCTCTTTTTCTCATCCAAGTTCATGGACTCCCCGAAATACATCCACTAATCGTTGGTGGGATTGGGGATGGGGGTGGGGTGGCTGTCTGTGGACCCTAGGTTAAAAACTCCTGCTCCGAGGGCTTTTCCATTTCTAAATCCCAGGTGCCTGTGTTCAAAAGCTCACAGTGAATTTAGGTCAGAGCCAGGATTAGGACCCAGGTTTCTGAAAGCCCCAGTCCCAGGCTCTTTCTGCTACCTCAAACTCAGTTTTCTCTGGGACAAAAGGCAGTAGAAAAAGATGCTCTCCCTCATCTCTTCTTCCCTCCTGGTTCCTCAGTAGGACCAGTACATAGAACCTAGTATGGAACAAGTACTTAATAAACAGTTGCTGGTTGACTGATTTAGGCTTTACCTACCCAAGAAGGGAGCATCAAGCCTTCATCTAATTTTTTTTTTTTAACCTTAGAGAAGAGCAATCACACTATGAGACAGTATTTTAGCCACAGACCGAAGTCTAACCCTGAGCATGAGCCAACCACACCGGCTGTCCCCTAACCCAACCACAATCCTGTCAAAATTATATATTTTCTAACATAAGGAAAACTGAGAGGAAGCGTGGATGGTTTCATGCAACCCTTCACAGTCCCAAACCAGCCTCTATGGGCAGGTCATCTCTTTGGCTCCTTTCTATCCTTGCCTCACCTCCCAGCCTTGGTGATGATCATTTCTGTTCCCACAGAGTTGAACTCTTTCCACAAATCATGGTTCTCCAGGCTTAGGCTGACCCCTGGGAGCAGGCGGGAGGCCTCAGAAGCTGAGGCAGGAGCAGCTGACTCTCCTCCCAAAGGAGGGGGCAGTGGAGGCAAGGGTGGTGGAGCAGCCAGAGGCCGGGGAGGAGCCTCCAGCCCTGAGAGAAAGCAATCTAATTTGGGGGTGTCAAGGTCTGGGGCACAGTGGAAAAAGAGGAGAAAACAATCAGTAAAGGAATGTCTGAATTCATTGTGTCCCTTCCCTTCCCCCTACTTCTGCAGTCTCCCCTGGAATTTCAGAACATTCAGTTTGGACTTTAAGGATTATCTGGTTCAACCACTTCATTTTGCACATAGAGAAAATGATGCCAATGGAAAGGAACTGACTTGCCCAAGGTCATACAGCAAGTTAGTAGCAAGGCCAAGAGTCCTTGCTCCCAGCCCAGTGCTCTTCCTACTATAACACTGCTGTACCCTCTCTCCTCTCCCCCACCCTTCCCCCCACACCCCGCCAAAAAAAATCCTGTCCTAATATCGACATCCCTTCCCAAGTGACCCAGGTTCTGGGCTCTGTCTTCTCACCTGAGTAACGGTACCCCTCTGACAGCCCTGCCGGAAAACCAAGGTCCCCCCCAGGCTGGGGGGGCCGAAGCCTGTAGCTGGCCCCCAAGGGGGCATAGAGCTCTCGGGGATGGTACATGGGGCCGATCCCAGGCCCCTCCTGTCCTGTCCTGTCCTGTCTGCTCAGCTCTGAGCCACCCGCCCAGGTGATGCCCCCTTTATAGCCCTGGGCTCAGCCCCCTTGGCCCCTGGTCACAGCTCCTCCTCCCCCGGGGGCCTTCAGGGATGGGGGTGCAGGATGTAGGAAAGGGGAGAAAAGTCGGTATGGGGAGGAGCGGGGCGGCCCATGGGGCCCAGATGGGAATGCCTGGGTTCCCCCCTCCCCAATCCCATCTGTCCAACAAGTCAGTCCACCTCCCTCCCCCTCTCCCAGTCCCCTCCAGCCAGCCCGACGGCTCAGCTTCATTAGCCCTGGCCCCCTACTCCCTAATTACATAATTAACTCCTCGGCCTGATTGATCCCCGGGGGCTTGAGCCAGGACAGCAGTTTGGCGCTTCCTGCCAGCTGTTCGGGGTTCCCACGAGGGAACCTGGGAGAATCTGGGAGGCGGGGCCACTGGGATTCGGGGCGGGACCATCTGGCTTGGGGGCGGGGTTTCGGGTGAGGAACATACACCTCTCCCTGACCCTGGACAGTCTTCTAATTTCTCCTCCGTGTGCTGGGGCGGGAGGGAGAAGCCCCGAGATCCCCGGAGAAGTGTGGCCGAAATCCGAACCCAGCAGTCTAGACTGCATCTTCGGGAAGCTGTCCGTGGACCTTCGAGGAACTCTGCAGCCTTCCCAGCATCCGGAGGGCTGGTGCCCCCGGGCCATTCGTTTTCCGCTCCACGCAGCGCTGAACTACGTTACCCAGGAAAAATCGCACAGGACTTGTCCGCCCCGCCTGGTTAGGGAGGGCTGATTCATTGGAACTACAGTTCCCAGTAGGCTTAGCGCAGCAGGAGCCTGCGTTCTTGCTTAGAATCCGCGCTGCGTTTCTTGGGAGCCGTAGTCTTGACTCCATAGGCTCCAAAACATACAACGCAGATGTCAGACTGGAGGAGATGCTGTACGTGCTATATCACTCTTCTCCCAGAGCCTAAGCCATTGGGGCTGCTTTTGGGAGATCAAGGAAGGTTGAAAGGAAGGGGTAGACCCTGTCCCTGGAGCCTTGACAGTTTAAAAAAAAAAAAAAGACAGGCTGAGGTTTAACGGACAGAAGATGAGACTAGTAAACCAAGCGCTTTAAATCATTTTCTTCCTAACAGCCCTGTGAGGTAGGTAATGCAAGGGCAATCCCCATTTTACAAATAAGGAAACTGAAGTTCAGGATCGCCACACAATTAATTAATGTCAGAGCTGGGACTCTGTCTATAGTTGAGCGGAGTGCCCATAGCCTATTCAGGCTAGATAAGAAAGGAAGTGCTTGCCAAGTCCAGGACCTGGGAGAGTTGGGGGTGGGGGTGCTTGGGTACAAGAGTCCTTCCCAGAACCCAGAAATTCTAAGAAAAAGAGAGGTGAGTGGTATCTCTGGTAGTTTTATTTACAGATGCTACAGACCACAAGGGGGTAAGGAAATCATGGGGAAAGAGTGGTACAGGCTTGAGGTATATAGGCAGGAGGAAAAGGGATGCCGTGGAGAGGAAGCCGGGTAGTTATGTACAACAAAGGGCATATCTACAGGTGAATCTGGGGCAGGGAGAGGGTTAAAAATGAGATCCAAACCAGCCAGATCATGAGGGGCAGCAGAACAGGGACGTTTCTTCCCCTACCCCCCCGCCAAAAGTCACAGTGCATGCAATAAAATAATAAAATGTATGTACAAGGGCTTGGAGCCATCTCCCAACAAAGCCCTGAGGAGGGAGAACTTGCCATTCCCCAGGGTCCCTGGAGAGGAAGCAAGTAGTTGTTTCTCCCACCAGTGCCCCTCCTCCAGCAGCCTGGCTGGGGTGGGGGCAGCAGAAACATCAGGGAAAATCATGGGGCTAAGGTTGGAGGTCAGAGGTCAGTCCCAGCCATTGTCCTTGATCATGTGGTTGAGTTCAATGATGTACTTCCCTTCCTTGTATTTCTGACTGCTCTCAAATGCCTGTTCCTGGAAGGCAGGGAAGAGTCAGTTGGGGGGGGGGGAGGGGGAGAGGGAGGGGGAAGGGACTGGGGAGAAGATGGGGAGGTTGGGGTATTCCTCCTTTTGTAGAGACTGAGGTCAATTTCTGGCTTCACCAAGCCTCCAATTTTCTCACCTGTCAAATGAGGGTTGTAATAACCTAAGCTACCTACCTCACACTCGAGCTCGGTGTGGCTGTGAGAATCAAATGAGATAACAAATATGAAACAGCTTTGAAACAAAAGTTCAGGACTCTATAAATATATTTCTTTTTTTTAAAGGGACCTGAATAAAGTAGCTGAGAATACTCATGGACTTAGATGTGAAAGGGCCCTTGGCAGTGATCTAGTTTAACCCTCATTTTACATTATGAAGAAACTGAGGCCCTAGAGGGGAAGTGACTAGACAAAGGTTACATGTCCTAAGTGGCAGAACCATAATTTGAGCTCAGATCTTCAAACTGCAGCAAACACACTACTTTTCATAGAACCTGGGGTCTGACTATTCTTTTAGAACCACGGGAGGGTCACAGGTCACACTCACATATTTCCAGCCCAGGGTGGTCTTGCAGCTCTCACAGTGGATATCTGCCACGGCATGGAGTCCAGTTAGTAGCACACGCTCTTCAGCTGGCCCGCAACCCACGTTCACCCTGTGGGGTGGGTCACCAGGCTGTCACAAACGAGACTAGTCCCTCAGGGTACTCTGGGCCTCAAACACCACCCCATCCCAAACCTCCAGCCCAATTTCCCCCCATGGAGTAATCGAGGGTCTCAAATCCCAGATGGGTCACCATCCCACCTGACCCATGGCTGGCCCTGAAACTCCAGCACTACAAGAAAGTTCAGCTTCAAAGAGGAGGTCACAGGCCACCAGAGGTTGGGAGATTACCCCAAGAGTCCTCACCCACCAACCCTAAAGGGAATACCTCCAGAGAGGAAGCTCTGATACTCACACGGAGTTGAAGAGGTAGGCACGGCCCTGGCTGCCCTGAAAGGACTGGAGAAAAGGAAAAGTGTCACTGCCACTGTCATTTCAGGGAGCCTTCAAGTTCTCTAGCAAGTACAATCCCCAGGAATGAGAGTTTTCCCCAATCCTGAGGCAGGTTACCTTAGAGATGAGGTCATCGTGGTTGGCCAGGTGTGCCCGGCAGTGGGCACAGCTATACCTTCGGTGACAATCATCCAGATAAGCTTGGAAGGTTTTGGGCTTGGAGATCCGAACCATGGTGGGGGCTGGGGGCAGTGGCCCCACCCGGGGAGGGGACCACGGTGAGCAAAGGGAGCCCAGAGCCTAGAAGATCGGGAATAAGCATCAGGAGCCTTGCCCTCGTCTCCTACCCCAAAGTTCTTTATCTTCCATACAGTTTCTCTTCCCCTCCCAGAACCAAACACATCCCAGCATCTCATCTAGCTAGCGTCCGACTTCTCCCCAGAGCTAGGGCTGTCTCAGCTGTTATATTTGGCTGTTGTCTCTGCCTTCCCTAGAGCCAGGTTGCCTCCCTGGGGGAGGAATGTTGCTCAGCCTGGGTTCAGTCAAAGCATCGATTTGACTCATTGCCTTGAGAGACCTCAAGTTGCATCACAGGGGAAACTGAGGCTGGGAGGGGGAGGGGTGATTCAGCCGCCCAGCGCGTCCACCCGGGCCCAGACAATCCAGTGTGCTCTGGAAGCTGGGCCAAGACTCAAGATATGGGAAGGATCCCCGAAAGCGAAGAATAAGCTGGAGGGGAACCGCTGTGTGTGTGTGTGGGGAGTAGTCTTGCTTTGTAAAAGCTGCGCAGCTGGGGAGGGGGAGGGGAAGGGGTGCACAGGTCCGGAGCTGCAGGGGAAGGCGCCCTAAGAGTCTGGGTCTTCCCGGGGGGCACCGGCCTCGGGGTGGCCCCAGCCTGTCCAGGGAAAGGGAGGGGGAGGGCTGCAGAAGGGAGGGCGCCTGGGAGCTCGGGTCGGGGGGCTAGAAGCGCAGACATCGCTCGGGGGACCAATGGGCGCTCTGAGGGTGCTGGGCCTCACCTAGGTGCACGAAGGGGCCCGGTCCTCCGGGTCTGGGGTCGGGTGGTGGGGCGCTCCGGAGCCGGGGCGCTGTCCCCACGCCCGGGGTTCGCAGCCGCGACTTGTTTACACCGAGACCAGCTGCTGCTGCTGTGAGCTCTCCCCCCTCCCTCTCTGCACTCTCCCGGCGGCCGCCGCGGCCAATCAGGGCGCTCTATGCAAATGAACGGGGAGCGTCACGCATCCGGGAGCATTCGAGCCCCCTGCTCTCGCCTCTCTCTCGGGTGGCGTCCGAGCTGACGGATAGTCGCCTCCGGAAATGCGGTGGAGTCTGGGGCTGGGTGCGGGCCGTGGGCGCTTAGGGAGCTAAGGACGCCGACCCTCGGAAAACAAAGGAGCTCGGAGTCCGGGCGGGGTTTCGCCGCGCCCCGCCCCGCCCCCACCTCGCCCCTCCCAGCCGCGGTCGCTGCAGTCTCGGGAGGCTGCCTGGCCTCCTCGGCGCGGTAACAAAGTTTCCCTGCCCGCCCCCAAGGCCCGGCAGCCTGCGCTTTGATTGCCTTCGCCCACCGGTCCCCATCCCTGGCCTGAAGCTGTCCGGGACGCCCGTGGGCCGGGGGAGCCAGCGGCTCCCGAGGACAGCCCTCTTTTTTTCCTAGGCTGCGGCCCCGGGCCCGGGCCACCACCTCGGGCGCAGAGGAAGGAATCCGTGATCTCGGGTTTCTCGGGGACGCCAGTCCGAAGGCTGGGAGCCCCGCCTCTGGCCTTGAAGTGGATGCGTTCATCCTAAAAGGCTTCCTGGAGGAGTGGAATTTGAAGGCAGATGCCCTGTCGTGCTTTCTACCCTCCAGGAGCACTTCCCCTCCCTTCCAACCCACCCCCCCCAGCCCCATCCCGTGGTGTCTCCAGGCTCAGCCTGCCCTGCCAAGGTGTCCCTACCTGAAAGAATTAGTTCTTCGACTGGGTTGAGCCAAAAAGACTGGGAGTGGCGCACCAGAAAGTACACTTGCTTTGAGGGTCAAGAATGTGACCAGACCAGAAGCACAGGACTCTTTCCTTCTTTGCTCTTGCCTTCATCCCCAGCCCCCTCCTCAATAATGACACTTGACTCAGTAAGAAAACTTTTATTGGGGAATAGAGATGAAAGGCATAGGTGAGGGAGTAATTGTTCTGATGAAGGGAATTGTTTTAAGGGAGATCTTGAAAATTCTGATGCAGAGCAAAATCAGCAGAATTAGATTTAAATATACAGGGTGGTCACAAAATAAAGGAAGACAACACTAAAGGTTTTAAAAATTCTTACCAATATAGTAGTGTCCAGTTGTGACTTAAGGGAACTCAATTTTGAAACAGATTTCTTGTTTCTCAGCAGAGAAATGGTAAAAGTCCAAAGGGACAGAAGTAGGCATACATTTTCAGACACAGACAACCAGTTGATACAAATCAACTTTTTGCTTGACTACTATGGAGATCTCTATTGAGCTAGTGCAGAAGAATCACTGGGAAGTGACAGGGATGTATTAAAAGAACTTTAAACAAAACATTTTAAAAAAGAAAAAAGTAGAGATCATTGACCCAGTTAACTTGAGTCTGAGTTGCTCTATTTACGTTGTTGGGGATGGTTGTCCAAGTAATGTCGAAGGGCAGTAGGGTAATCTGTCATGACCCCTGTGGCTCCCAGCTTATAGGCTACTTCGAAATCAGATTCCTCATTAAGGCACCAAAATACCACCTGAAGAGTAAATAAAGTTGAGAAAGTTCTTTGTTCTGGCTTCTCACATATGCAGCCTTTCTATGTTTATCTAAACTCCACCCATTCCTCCTCCACCTCCTCCATAAAGACTTCTATCTCCCTAAAATGTCCTCCAAGCTCCTACAGTACTTCCTTCCAACCTGTAGTACTTGACAACGACAAAATACATTTCTATTTTTTCACATGTGTGACTGAGCTCCTGTGTGTAGGGACTGATAGCCATGGTGTGGTAGAACAATAGACTTCTAATTAGATGTGGTTTGGAGACTCCAGCTCCAAAATTTACTCCATACATTTACTACATGTATGACTTTGGGGAAGTCATTTTTAGCTCTTTAAATCTTGGGTTCCTAATTCAGTAAAATTGGAATAATAATACTTACACGACCTATCTTACAGAGGTGTTCTAAGGAAAATTCTTTGAAAAATGTAAAGCATAATGGAAACTGAAAGTGATTTTTTGCTTCCTCTTTCCCCCTTAACAACCAACACGAGGCTCAACAGACATGCTGTATTCTGATATATTTGTTGATAAGTAATGATTGAACTCACTTGTATCCCTCTTTCTTCAAGATGCCTGATCAGACTTTTTCTCATGATCAGCCTGAGAGAAGAAAGAAGCAATATTATTAGACAAGGGAGGCCAAGGGACCCCAGGAATGCCCAACCCACCCTTCTTGCCCATCTCACCTCTTAGTTAAGGCTGCTGCCAATCTATTCAAAGCAGTGCAGGAAAATGGGAAGTAGGTCCTAGGTCAAAAGATGGAATCAGATCAGCCAGTTAGACCTAGCTTTGAGATAGATAACTGCTCAATGTCTTCCTTGGCCCTGTCACCCCACGATTGTAGTTCTTCTCATCATTAACAGTGACTATAAAGGAGAAGGGGAAAGAGATGTCCCAGAGACCCCTTGCCCCACTTTGTTTCCTGTGCCCCTGTCCCTTTCCCAGGGCCAGGGCCCAGCCTAACAGCCCCATTACCTGTTGATGATGGTGGGCAGGAAGCAAAGCAGGAATCTCTCAGGGATGGAGAAGAAGGGCAACAGTCCCACATAGTACATCAACAGCAACCAAATGACTCGGACCACAGTAAAAGAGGTGGGCATTTCCGGATTCTAGGGGAGCCAGGAGGGTCAGTGTCAACAGGTAAGGAAAGGAAAAGTGGAACCAAGCTTATCTGAAGGAGAATAGCAAGCAGGGCTCGCCCCTGAGGGTGAAGAGTCTAAGAGAATATAACACTGCAGGGATTACCAATACTTATTAAGTCTAAACCCCAATTATGTCATCTCTCTCCTGGGATTCAAGACCCTCCATAATGTGGCCCCAGCATGATTTCCTATTTAATAACCTAGTCTTTGTTCCCCAATATATAAACCTCCAATCCAGATGCGCCAGAGTTTTCAACATGCCCCCTTCAATATCATACTAACTTCCTTTGCTTAGAGTGCTTCCTCTACCTGGAATACCCTTCTTCTGTCTGTCAAAATAGAATGTTAGAGTAGTAAGAGACCTTCAAGATTGTCTAGTCTAACCCATTCATTTGAATGGATGACAAAACAGGACCAGAGAAATAACTTTTTACTATGACCACCCAGCTAGCAAGTGGCAGAGTCAGAATTCTAAACCCAAATTTTTCTGACTCCAAGCTACTTTCAGTTAGTAAGTGTTAAGTGTCTGAGGCCGGATTTGAACTCAGGTCCTCCTGACTCCAGGGCCAGTGCTCTATCCACTGCGCCACCTAGCTGCCCCCCCCACGCTACTTTTTTAAGGTCCAGCTCAACAACTCCTCAATTTTTTTTTTTTTAGTGAGGCAATTAGGGTTAAGTGACTTGCCCAAGGTCACACAGCTAGTAAGTGTTAAGTGTCTGAGGCCAGATTTGAACTCATATTTGAACTCCTGACTCCAGGGCTGGTGCTCTATCCACTACGCCACCTAGCTTCCCAACAACTCCTCAATTGATGGAATCTTCCCTAACTCTCTACCCCCACAGACAGCAAGTCTTTTTTCTATGAAGGCTCTCAGGGGCTGCTATCTACAAAAAGCCAAGGAAAGGAGTGAAACCTCAGAAGCAGATACAGAACAAGCCCAAGCTATCTCATATATCGTCTCCTGAAGGAGACAGAAACCCTTTGAAGAGGATCTTTATTTTCAGGACTAGCAGAAAGCATGGGATTCCATGGGTGAAGGGATAGATGGAGGTAAATAGGGGTTTGGGGTAGTGGAAGAGTAAGGGAATATTAGGAAGTGGGACAGACAAGGGAAGAATGGGTAACTTACAGCTGCACGGCATTTCTTCATGACAGAGTTCTTTTCAGCAGCCCAGATGGTTATTTCACTTCTGCCGAAGTGCTTGACAATAGTGGCTATCTGGGTGTTGGGGGAAAAGTCAGAGAGCCTTTCTTGGCTCCTAAATCTTCCTTAGTCCCCAGCTCTCCCCATTCAGCGGTCAGCTAACTTAGCTCTTCAGTTTCTCTTCCCCCGAACTTCCAACTGTCTTCAGCCCCTCAGCCATACCTTATTAATGAGTTTCTCATCTTCCACTTTCACTTCCAAAGACATGGGTGTTTGGGGAAACCTCTGGAAAACATCTTCTAGCCGAATCATTTTTCGGTCTGATCCTCGTGCAAACTGGCCTAAAGTCAAAGGGAAGTAGTTAGTATGAAGAGGAGATAGGGGATACAGAGAAGAAACTGGAGGTCAGAGAGGAGAGCAGAGGTCACTAAGATTGGAGGGGAATGTCAAAGAAGAATAAATGCCACACTACAAGAGGGGGTTGAGGTCACTGAGAAGTCAGATATATGTGTAGGAAGGAGGGCAGGATGTGAAAGCTCCCTTTTTCCCATCACACAGACTAAGGAACCTAGGTTTTCTTATTTCTCCCTCCCCTATAGCAGCTCCCAGGGAAGGCTGGGGTTCATGGTAACTTTCATAGTAACTTGTCCCCAATCCAAGACCCATCTATATCTCACCTGGGGAAAAGTACACTTCCAACTCCTCCCTGTAAAGAGGCAGGTCCTGGGGGGAGTGTAGGAGAGAAAGGATTGATATCATGGGGAAACCAGGCTGTCAGAGAGAATGAAGGGGCAAAGATTTAAAGGACCTTGGTGTGTGTGGAGGGGTGTAAGGTTGGGGTCCTTAAGGAAGTTCTGGGGGAAGACTAAAAAGTCTTAAATGTGGGGAAGGACTTAGGAGAACCTCCACCTCATAGTCCACATCCTGAATATTCTTGTTTAGGCCAGACTGTCGAAAGAGGTTCTCATCATGGGAAATAACAACTTGGCCATCCCGGGTCAACTGGCAATCCAGCTCAAAGAGGTCTGATCGTTGGGCCATGGAGCTGTACGAAATGAAAGGGTACAAGTCACTTTTGACCCAACACCTGTGGGGCATGGGGTCCAGGAAGGAAAAACTGAGATCAAAGATCAAAGGAGAGGGACAGACTCACTTCTCAAGGGCCTCCATGGTATTCTCAAGTCGTTCTCCAGAACCTGTGTGAAGTGATGGGATAGAAGTCTGGCCTCCCTTCTTCTTTTCCTTTCCCTAGAAGCAGCTTCCTCTTTCTCCAATTCCATCCCAATCCCAAGTACTTGTTTTCTCTCCCTAATCCCTTTGCCCCCAACCCTATCCTTTTGAACCTGTCTTCTACCTTAAACCTCTCCCTATCATACACTTAAGACCTGTCTCTTCTCTTCCCCAATTCTATACCATCCATCCTTTACAGTGGTGTCAAACTCAAATAGAAAAGGATCCCTGCTAGCCACATCCTGACTTAGTTTTAAAATGTAATCTTTTGGGGCAGCTAGGTAGCACAGTGGATAAACCACTGGCCCTGGATTCAGGAGGACCTGATTTCAAATTCAGTCTCAAACACTTGATACTTGCTATGTGAACCTGGGCAAGTCACATAACCCTCACTGCCCTGCAAAAAAAAATTTGTAATCTTTTATTCCATTTCCTACACACACATCTCCTCCCACCCCCCCATCTGCCCCAATCTCTCATCTCTCTCTAAGCCTCCCTTTCCATTCTTGTCTCCTGATCCCAATCTCACTGCTATCTAGGCCTTGGGAGCAGTGTCCTCACCTCCTCTGTGGGCAGCGAGTCGGCAGCGGAAGGCAGGGTCCCGGGAAACATGGAGCAGCCAGGGCCTCCGCAGGAAGAAGAGGGAGAGCAGAGAATAGCCCCCCAGGGCAGGGAGGGCATAGTACAGAAAGGAAGTCATGGAAGAGGCTGATGTCTGAGGATGAGGTGTGAGGGTCTCCAGCTCTGGCAGGCTGAGCTTGGCTGCCTCTCCTGTTCCTTTTCTGGCTGCAGGTTCTCTCTGCTGCTGCCTCTGCAGCAGGAGGCTACCTCTGCCTCTGCAGCTCCACCACGCCCCTAGGACCTGCTGAGCCTGCCACTGGCAGGAGGCCCAGCCGGCAGGGCAGGAGCCTGGGTGGGACATCCAGGGACCTGGACAGCCCCGAGCCATGTCCCCACCCCCTACCAGCCTCAGGCTGCCTTCCATCCCTAGGGACAGAGCAGAACAGGAACAGGAAAGCCCATACTACTAGCACCCCTTCGAGCGCCCCCTGCTGACCTGAGGGGCCCTGCTGACATCCAGCTGGGAGTGCTGAGAGCTCCCCTCCCCCTGTGAGAATATTTCCCTGGGTGCTCCGGGCCAGGGTGAACCTATTGCCTTCTGGGCAGCCATGGGGTGTGGGAGCATATGGGACACCCCTGAGTCACCCCCATTCCAGTTAGACAGGAAATGGAAAGGGTGAGAAGAGTGGGCACTTAATGGGGAAAATGACCCCGCTATTCGGTTAGGTACCGAGGTCCCTATGTGGACCTTTGTCTCTCCCAAACCCCTCCACCTTCCCTACCCCACCCCAGGCCCAACCTGTACCCATTCAAGTATGCTGGAGGTGGGGGAAGGGAGTCAGTCATCTGGCTGGCTGGGGTCAAAGATCTCTCAAGTTGGGTAGGGCTGAAACTGTTTACCTTAGGTTAAGCCCTTTCAAGCTCCTTACCACCCCACATCCCCCAGAAGGGGCCTTGCGCTAGTCTACTCCAAGGAAGGGCCAGAATAGGGAAAGGTGAGGTGATGAAGCCCTTAGGAGATGGCAGCAAATACAGACACAGAGGCAGGGCATCCTGATACACATCTATATATTTATATATTAGATACAGATGCTGGGAGAGGGCAGTATGGCCTCCCCTACCATACCACAGGGCTGGCTGGCCAGCCCTTCCCTCCCATGCACACTCCCACACACGCAAAGCAGCAGGGGCACCCCTTCTGGGAAGGGTGAGGTGGCAATGGAGTTAAACGTGGCAGCTTCAGGGGCACAGCACAGAGTCTGAAAGAAGGACCCCAGTTCCTTCCTCCAGACCTTTTCCTTTCTCCCCAATCTGAAAACTAGCCCTTGAGAATCAGGAATGTTCCACAGAGGTTAGAGAAGATCCTGGGGGGAGGTGTCAATCATGTGAAAGAGCCAGAACCCTTCCAACTCACTCCCCACTCACCCCCACCACACACATTCTTTCAAGGTGCCTTGTGGGGGTTAAGAGACTGAGAAGCAGCGCTAGCCCTTGAGAAAAGGGGCATATGGGACTGGGGCAAAGCAGCCTTGGGCTCCCTAGGCCAGGCTGAAGTGAGGAGGGGAGTGAAGGCTTCTGGGGCAGTGGGGAGCGAGCCAGGGGAGCAAAGGTTTGGTCCAGAACCCCTAGCTGCAGAAGGGGCCATGGTGTCCACCTGAAGTAAAAGGGATGAAAGGCTGTCTCTGAGATAAAGCATGTTAGGACAGAGGGGCCCAGACACCCCCCCCACACACACACCCATCCGTCCCCTGCCTGGAATGGGGGGGCCAGGGTGTGAGTGGCATCCAGTTTCAAACAGTCCAGCAGGAAAAGGGGCAGGTAGAATTCAGAATCTGGATGGAAAAAGAAAGGCCAAGACCCAAATTCAGAGATTTATGAAGAGGGAGAAGGAACCTGAGATCAAAAGATCATAGGGAAGAGGCAGGGAACTGATTAGCCAAAAGTGACTGAATAGTTGGTCTGAATAATTGGGGTCAGGGAAGGTTGGCTTGGGCCTTAGGACATGTGTAGGCATGTTGGCCTCCTCCCCAAATATTTCTATCCCCCTCCTTGGGATTGAAGGAGCCAAGTGTAGCTATACCACTATTATTCAGACTGGAGGAAAGGAGATTACTGGAGGGATGGTCCTCTGGTACAAAGGCCAGGCCTCTCCAGACAATCTCTTTCTGGAAGCTACTTTGCAGTTCCAAACTCCTAGAAGGCCACAGAATGTAACCTGCAGGTACCCTGAAGGGAGAACCCCTTCAATACCCAGTATTGCGGTAGACTGAGTAACAGGAGAGAGGTTAATAGGGGAATCCAAGCAAACTTAGCCCCAGAAAACTCTGGCTTTTCCATCCCGTAGGGCCAGCCAGCCAGAGGAGGTAAGGTGCAAAAGCCTAGCAAAAGGAACCCTAAGCCTGTCATCAGAGAACCTGGCTTTAGTTCTCAGTTCTGCTACTTCCTGGCTGGCTGACTCATGTGTACTGCAAATGTCTTCATGTCTAAAATGGCAATCAGAGTATTTCTACTCTCTGCCTCACAGGGCTGCTGTGTCTCTGAAATGTCCTATAACATGAAAGAGCAAGCATTATCACAGGGAGGCAGGGAGAGGGAGGGCAAACCTAGAACAAGGAGTAGGGCTATAAAGGTAGGATGGATTGGTGGGGTTTTTTTGGTGAGGTAATTGGGGTTAAGTGACTTGCCCAGGGTCACACAGCTAGTAAGTGTCAAGTGTCTGAGGCCGAATTTGAACTCAGGTCCTCCTGAATCCAGGGCCAGTGATCTATCCACTGCACCACCTAGCTGCCCTGGATTGGTGTTTATTTAGAGGAGTGTGTAGGTATGGGCTTCTGGACACATGGGGTGGCAGAGGGTGCATATCCACGGGCCTTTGTGTCACCAGGTGTTTGTAGGCATGTTTGTGTATGTATGTATTCACACACACACACACACACACACACACACACACACACACACACACACACGAGTACGTGTATGGTAATAAGGCCATAGGCAGGTACATGTCCACAGGGTACAAAGAAATGGATGGATCAGAAGCACTTACCAGGTCCTCACAAGGAGAGGGTCCCTGTTTCAGGGGGCTCCTGGGGCTCCAGGTTGGAATCGGGCTGTCTCTTGGAAGATGAGTTCCTTCAGTCGTTCCTTTGGCAGGTCATCCAGTTCCATGTCAAAGGTAAAGGGTTCCTCTGCCACTGGCTGGGAAAAGAAAGGGCAGGGAAAGATAAAGGTTAGAGACCTCAGAGATGTCCATCCAGGAATTCTGCTTTTTCCCCACCCTGCCACCCCCATTTGATCCCAGCCCCTGGTCCCACCTCATCAGTTGGATCATAGTACTGCTCCAAGTAGGGGTGGGCCAGGGCATCCTCCACTGTGATTCGCTTGTTGGGGTTAAAGGTCAACATCCGGTCCAGCAGGTCCAGGGCTGGGTGAGGTCATGGGTCAGAGGCATGGACCCCCAAAATCCTTGCCTCATGGGGCAGGGTGGGCATGAGGGATGGGTGGGAGGGAAAGGTATACAAGATACTTTTGTTTCCCCCCATACTTAAGGACTCCTTTAAATTGAAATGATGGAACTGGTGACACAAACTCTACTGGGCAGGGAGAGATCCACCACCAAAGCTGGTCTCCTTTAGCTAGTAGAAGTAGGATATGGAAATTCCCCCACCTCTTTACCCTACTCCCCTATGTGCATTTAAATTCTAATCCCACACTGGTCCTAGCCTCATGTCTTCTTTCCTCTGGCTCCTCTCCACAGCCAGCTTTTCCCACTCTTCTTATTTACGTTATCTATCCCATTTCTCTCCCTCCCCCTCACCTTTGGGGTCTGCTTTGGGAAACAGCTTGACCCAGGGCACCTTGGGCTTGGATGGAAGGGACTGCAGGTAGTTCCGTGCCTTCATGTTGATGATGCAGTTCAGATCATCCTGGGATGGAGAACCCAGGATACCTGGGAACAAAGGAAAGTTCATAACAAGAGACATGGGAAGGAAATCAAGGAGACAAGGGATGACCATTAATATTCATCTTCCCAGGGAAACTGGCTCAGAAAGACCTCATCCTAACTAATAGAGAAAACCTGAATAGTCTAGGAGCTGAAAACCAGGACATCCTTGCTCTGGGAAACAGGGAAGACAATAATGTATAATAGAAAAGAGCACTGGGTTTGGAGTCATAAGCCCTAAGTTTGAATCTTGACTGCCATTTTCTGTGTGACCTTGTATGAGTCATATTACCTCCTTGGGATTCCAGTTCCTTACCTGTTTTTAGAAAAAGAAAAAGGAAAAAGGAAGTTGGACTAGATAGTGTCTAAATCTGATGATACACTTCCTTAGTCAACCCACTCTGAAAATATCAGTCCCTTCCCTCCCCCTGCCCCTAGCCAATTCTAGCTGCTAGCTCACAAGACCCCTACCAATCCATCTTTTCAGCCTACCCCCTCACCGCCACCCCTTCACTGTCTGCTCACCTAGAATGTGGTTCAGCTGATCCAGGTAGTGCTTCCCAGGAAAGATGGGACGATTGGAGAGCATTTCTGCGAGGATACAGCCCACAGACCAGATATCAATGGATTTGGTATAGCCCTGACATGGGAGGAAAAGATAGCCATAGAGTTATCCCAAATGGGCAGCTTCTCCGGTTAGCTCTTGTCCCTGCACCACTACTTCTTCCTTCCAACCTCTCTGCCCCAGCAGGGCCCATTCAAATGAGTTTTGGTGCCGTGGTCCTTACCTCTCTGGGTTAGGAGAACTGGTATTTGCTGGAAAGGTGTGAGAAGCCATAAAAAGGGGACACTGAGACTATTCAGTGGTCCCAGGTGAAGGCGCCCTAACTTTCAGCCAGACCACTATGAAGAGTAGGAGACTAGATGGGTTATTTTCATATCTCCTGGTTTCAAGTTACAATTATGGGTGTTTATATGGTGGGGACAGGAAAGAGCAATTGGCCAACTCTGTCAGCAAATACTTGGGAGTTGGAGAGGCTTTCTGCAAGGTCTGGGGGTGGCTTCACCTCCTCACCTTGGAATTGAGCATGATCTCTGGTGCTCTATACCAGCGGGTAGCCACATACTCTGTCAGGAAGCCTGTGTGATCATGCTCAGGGTCAGCAATTCGAGCCAGGCCAAAGTCACAGATCTTGGAGAAAAAAAATGAAAACCACTTCATTTTCAGTGAATGTTATCCTATTATTTGTCCAGAGTACAAATTTATTAGATTCGCATTCAATGCCATTATCTGGCCCCAACTCAGCTTATTTCTCACTGTTCCCCAATATAAACTTTCAACTCTAGACAAACTGCTCCTGTTTACTGTCCCCTGAACATGTCCTTTGTAGTCTTCTGCCATGCTTTGGTAAATTCTTCCTGCTTATAATTCTTTTCCAGGGTAATAACCTAAAAGTTAACTTTTCAAGGCCCAGGTTGTGTTCTTTCATGACTAAACGGAACTTATCTCTGTCAACAACTTTAAGAGTATTTACTGTCGGGCAGCTAGGTGGCACAGTGGATAGAGCACCGGCCCTGGAGTCAGGAGTACCTGGGTTCAAATCCGGCCTCAGACACTTAACACTTACTAGCTGTTGTGACCCTGGGCAAGTCACTTAACCCCAATTGCCTCACTAAAAAAAAAAAAAGAGTATTTACTGTCTGAAACATCCAATGTTTCCTAAACTACTATGACCAAAGAACATTTGTTGACATAGACATAACCTCATAATTAATATTTTAGAAGGGAAGAATAACAGCTTTTCTCCACAGGAATTCTATTCACCAGTGTTCTATTAGGCACGTATTTCTTGTATCTCATCCCACCTTCCCAAACAGATTAAGCTTCTGGAAGATCATGTCTTATACCTCTTTGTATCCTCTGCTAATAGGTACTTAATATTTGTAGAAGATATTGATGATAAAATGCACTGTCAGGTAAGGGTGGGAGTGGGATAGCCACTTGGGGAGAGGGGAAAGACCTTAGGGTCACAGATAATAATAAGCAGCTTAGAGGTCATGCTCCTTGACACAGAGGTTGCAGGTTGTGTCCATCAAGTACACATGGGGTATAGTAGGGTGAGGTGGGAGAAGGAAAACATGTGGGTTTCTAACCTCTGCCTTCTCACCTTGAGGTCACAAGTGGTATTAATAAGCAGGTTGGAGGGTTTGAGGTCCCGATGAAGCACATTGGCTGAGTGGATGTATTTGAGGCCCCGTAGGATTTGGTACAGGAAGTAGCAGACATGGTCATTACTCAGCTGCTGGCTCTTGAGCAGCTTATACAAATCTGTTTCCATCAGGTCCTGAACAATGTAGCTGAGGAAGCCATGGAGGAGGTCCTCCCCACCCCAACCAGGAAGTGGGGGAACCGATAGGAACTAGGGTTAAGGAGAATAACAGGATGGTGCTATAGTCAATAACCCAATCGGGCCAACAGGAGAGCCCCTTCATCTAGTCTTTTCCTGCCATTCTTTACAGTGATAGACCCCATAAAAGTTACTTTTACAGTATAAATCCATACACACAGGGAATGATGTGAAGGGGGTTGACAGTTTCACTTGAAGTTGAGAACAGGAAAGGGCTAAGTAGCTGAGGGAGGAAATGAAAGCAGGAAAACTGAAAAAGACAGCAGAGTGGAAAAAGGGAATGATAAAACTCTCCAGGGGCAGCTAGATGACGCAGCGGATAGAGCACCGGCCCTGGAGTCAGGAGTACCTGAGTTCAAATCCGGTCTCAGACACTTAACACTCACTAGCTGTGTGACCCTGGGCAAGTCACTTAACCCCAATTGCCTCACTAAAAAAAAACACACAAAAAACTCTCCAAAAACTGGGCAAGGTCCAAGGATCTTCCTGTGCTGGGAGGTACCTGGGTGGGGCCTTAAAGGAGGAAGTTCAAGAGAAGTAGCTATAAGCCCCCATCTGTTTGACAGGAGGGGTTGGCAGGAAAATAGGCAATGTATAGAAGGTTTATGTGGGGCTTCACAGGCTGTTTCAGAGACTCACTGAGGGAGTCAGTCTACAAACATTAATTAAACTCTGACTATGTAGAACCCTGGCCAACATCTCAAAATCTTTAAATATTAAGATCTGGGAGGAACTTTAGAGATCATCTAGTTCAATATCTCATTTTATATGAGGAAAGTGGAGCCCAGAGAAAGCAAATGACCTGCACATGATGGGAGTAAAACCTGGATCTACTAATTTATAGGGGAAGCTAGGTGGCACAGTGGATAGAGAGCTGGGCCTGAAGACAGGAAGACTCCTCTTCCTAAATTCAAATCTGGCCTCAGACACTTAGTAGCTGTGTGACCCTGGGCAACTCATTTAACTCTTTGCCTCAGTTTCTCATCTGAAAAAATGAATAGGAGAAGGAAACAGCAAAATTCTCCAGTATCTTTGCCTAAAAAATCCCAAAAGGGGTCTTGAAGAGTTGGACGTGACTGAAACTACTGAACAACAGACACTAATTCGTAACCTCGTTCACTTTCCACTCTCTTCTCCTACTGGGGAACAGGGGAGAAAGGAGTAGAGGACAGGGAAAGGAAAAAAAGCCCAGTAGAGCCTGATCCCAGGGCCAGGATTGGATAAAGGGGTTAAGGATACACATCCCTCATGGCTTCCAGTGTGGGTGCCCGAAGGATGTCACGGATGCCAATGACATTTTCATGGTGGCAACGAAGCAGGATCTGAATCTCCCGAAGGGTTCGCTGGCAATATGTCTGGTGCTCAAATGGGCTGATCTTTTTGATGGCTACCCGGGCCTTCCGAACATGGTCAAAGGCAGAGCTGTTGGGGCAGAGAGCAAAGGATCCATCATGGATCACAGCTGGTGAACTGTGGGAGAGCTATGCCCCAGGGGGAAGGAGACAAAATGCTGACAGAATTGGGGTGGGGGGAGGCTGGAGGAGCAGTAGAGCCTAGAGATTTGGGGCACATCTGCACAGCAAACTGAGTGAAAGCCTAGGCCACTGAGCTCCACCCAGGCCTTGGGGTAGGAGGTGGGAAGAGAGGAGAGGGGTGGGGGGGGGGGGAAGAGGGGGGAGTTAAGGGAGAACTCTGACCAGGCAGTAAACAATGCTGGCTCCTTCCTGCCACTAGCGCCTGAAGCCTCCAGGGAGTGGACTGGGGACCAGCCAATCCAAGATCTGACTTTACTTCAGGAAAGACAGGAAGAGACCACAGACTCTCCTCCTCCCCACCCCTCAACCTAAACTCCAGCTTTTAGGACCCCTATCTCTTCCTATTGTGAGGCTGTCAGACATATTCAGAAGTCCAAAAGGGGGTTGAGGAGGGTAAGGAGAAAATAGGAAATAAAGAGAAAATGGGTCAGGAAGCCCTCAAACTGGGCATCCTGAGGGCAAATAAGGAGACGGGGCCTACAAGGGTATGAAAGAGCCACAGGGGGTGGGAGTAAAAGAGAGTATATATAAGGATTGGGGGGAGGGGAGAGAATGGAGGAAATTGACCTAACTAAACAGGGTGCAGGTCTCCAGGGGAGGCCTGTCCTACTGAAGGGCTGGAGCAGAGGATGATGTCCAGAGGAACTTGGCAGGAAGATACAGGCACAGCCGTGTATTCTCCTAGATGACCCTGCCCAGCCCCACACCACAAACCTCCCCTCACCCCAAGTCTGTGTGTAGCTCACGCCTCCCCACCCAGACTCCCCTTCTTCAAGACCTACCCAACTTTTCTAGCAACCAGCCCCTTTCCAACTCTCTCTCTGATGGTCCAGTGCCCCTCCCTTGGAATCTCCTCAGGGCCCCCTCCCCCACCCTCAGAGTATTCCCGCAGCCCCGTTCTTTCTCAGAAAGCCCCCCGCCCCGTCCTTGTCCCCTTCCCTCCCTCCGAACATCCCTGGACACCCTCTCCTCCCTTAGAACATCCCCAGAGCCCCCTCCTTTCCCTAGGAACGCCCCCCCATCCCTCTTCCCTCCTTTAGAACATCCCTGGAAGCCCCTCCCCTTCCTAAGAACATCCCTAGAGACCCCTCCCCTTCCTCAGATCGTACCCCAGGCCCCCTCTCTCCCCTTAGAACATCCCTGGAGACCCCTCCCTTCCTTCGAAACTACCCTAGGGCCCCCTCCCTTCCACGAACATCCCGAGAGCCCCTTCCACTTTCTCAGGACATCTCCAGAGTCCACTCACCCGGCCCCCGGCCCCCGCCCCATACCTGACCATGCCGTACGCGCCCTCCCCAATGTACTGCAGCTCTGTGTAGCGCGGTCCCACGTCAAACGGCTGGCCCTTCACCATCTCCACCTTGCCCGGGACCCCCGGGCCGGCCCCATCAACTCCCCGGGGCTCCCCGCCCCCTCCCCCCTCTGCAGCCACCACCGCCGCCATCTCCACTCCCCTCCCTCCCCGCGGCTCCGCCCGGGGTCCCGCCTAGGCGTGCGCCGGCCCCGCCCTCCGTTTCGTCACCCCCGCCGCTCAGGCTCCGCCCCGATCTGGGCCCGCCCCCTGGCTCGAGCCAGCACCCGGCTCTGGGCTCAGAGGCGGCTAGGCTCGGCGCCTGCGCTTGCGCGACCTTCGCTCGACGACCCTGCGCTGCCTACGCGCGGTTTACCACCCCCACCGCAGGCCCCAGACATCCGGAAACGATGTTCAGGGATTGGTACCTCATGCCCTGGCCTGGGAGGCTGGCTCCCGGGTTTCCAGTACGGGCTCGCTTCGCGGCCTTGGGCAAGGAGGCCTCCCTTTGTTTTTGTTTTTTGTTGGTTTTTGGGGGCAATGAGGGTTAAGTGACTTGCCCAAGGTCACACAGCTAGTAAGTGTGAAGTGTCTGAGACTGGATTTGAACTCAGGTCCTCCTGAATCCAAGGCCAGTGCTTTATCCACTGCGCCACCCGGAGGTCTCCCTTTGTATCTCCTAGGCCTCCGCTGTCGTAGTCTCCTTCTGCGTAAAGGGCTTGGGGCGAGACCCTCTGGAGCACAAAGTTGAGAGGGAGCCAGGGATCAGAGTGGTCAAGTGCTCCCATTTGGAGAGTTAGCTAGGAAAGAGCATGAGAGGGAGTTGGGTTCAAATCCCTGCTTCCAATGACCCTAGGGCAAGACACCTAACGGGGTTAGGGTTCAGTTTACCCCTCTGTTGGTCTGGACCCCATCATCTCTAAGGGCTGCTTCCAACCCAGAATCCATGATCTTATGATACTCCGGTGAAATGTTCTTCACACTAGTCGACCTAATTGACCAGTGTGACAACAGCTACCCATGGAGGTCCACTGAGGTCATCTTTTGAAGGACAGCTTTTTTTTTCATACGTATGTGTATCTGGCAAAAATTTCCATCCCAATCGGTCAATAAATATTAAGCCCCTACAGTGTGTCAGACTCTGCTAAATGCAGGAGATATAAAGAAGCAAACAATAGTCCCTGCCCTCAAGGAGCTCACAATCTAATGGACACAACCAGTAAACAAATGAAACAAACCAGCTCTAAATAATACAAATAGGAAGTGATTAAGAGAGGGAAAGCACTAGAAATTAAGAGGTGTTGGGAACACTTCCTGTCGAAGATGGCTTTTAGTAGGGACTCAAAGGAAGTCAGGGAAAGCACTAGGTAGAAAATGAGGGACATTCTAGGCATGGGGGACAGCCAGAGAATATGCCTGGAGTCAGAGATGAAGGGTCTTTCTCATCCCTGGAACTGCCAGGAAGCCACATTGGTGAAGTGTAAAAAGAATGGAAAGGTAGGAGGGGTCTAGCTTATGAAGAACTTTGATGGCCAGAGAGTTTTGTGCTTGATCCTGGAGGCAATAGGGAACTTATTGAAAGTGGGGTGGGGTGTGACATGGTCCAATCTGCAGTTGTACCATTTGCTCTTAGCATTGATCTCAGCTCAGTCTGTGCTCTTTGCCCTCTGAGCACAGATTGGACTGAGAAAGATGCATAGAGGATGATATCTTTTTTAAAAAAATCTAGTTCTAGATGGTTATTCAACTATAGGGCTAACAAAAAACCTGGTAAATGACAGAAATCATGAGTTAACCTCGTTAGTTAACAAAATATAACAACCTGCCTGTCTTTTCCCCAGTAGAGATAAGCTGTTTCCTCTGATAATGTTCTGTCCTGTCTGACTCTTCATGACCTCATATGGAGTTTTCTTGGCAAAGATACTGAAGTGGTATTGTCATTTTCTTCTCCAACTCATTTTACAGATGAGGGAACTGAAGCAAACAGTGTTAAGTGACTCGACCAAGTGTCATAGACTGGATTTGAGCTAAGGCCAGGCCCCAGGGCTTTCTCCACTTCACCACTTAGATTTCCTTTGCTACATGAGATTACTGATTATCACTGCTCCCTCCCTTACCATGGGAGTGTCCCCTCCTTTTCTATATGTGTGAATCTTATTCCTAGCTTTCCATTAATCTTTCCTAGAAGCTCTTTTTAATATACTGGAAGTCTTTCTCTAGTTTATCTATACATTGCTGCTCCCTGTCACTGAATTCCTTGAAAGGACAAGAAAACATAACATATAATAGGTCAGGGTTATAAAAACATATCTTCAAGGGGCAGCTAGATGGCATAGTGGATAAAGCACGGGCCCTGGATTCAGGAGTACCTGAGTTCAAATCCGACCTCAGACACTTAACACTTACTAGCTGTGTGACCCTGGGCAAGTCACTTAACCCGAATTGCCTTACTAAAATAAAATTAAAAATTAAAAAAAAAAACATATCTTCAGTTAGGGTTTCAGTAAATAATTTTTTCCTTCAAATGACCAAGAACAAAATCTTTCTATTGTGATAAACTGGGACTGTACAAAATAGAACTTCATGATTCCAAAATCCCTCAATTTGCTTCTGGATCAGATATACTAATTCAGGGTGGCATGGCTCATATAACTAATTTAGTAGACCACAGAGGAACATGGAACAGGCCTGGCAGGATCTGGGTTTAGCCCTTGCTAATTTGATAAGCCTTTTTTTTTAAACTAACTTCTTCAGGCAATTACAAGAGACTAGTGACTCAATAAAGTATCAGACAGACAGATCTGCTATGAACCATGGGTGGAGGTTATAGTACCAGCGTAGAGAAATTTGTTATATGACAGCTTGTCATATAAGACTGCAATTATTTTGCTACATGCAGTGTTTGTAAAAATCATTTTCTAGTGATTATGATTTATATTTCCTGGCACAAGCTTCCATGGAGGAGGCAACGGATTCAGCCTATTAAATCAGTCATGTGATGTTTAAAAAGTTGAGAGGCATATTTTCTGGGTAATTTAATCATGCCAGTAAGTTATTAAGAAAAAGATGGTCGTTTGGCCTTTTCTCTTAGACCAAAGACAATCATGGTGGGCACTCAACAGTTTAAATACCCTTCAAAACAGTAGGTGATTCTTCAACAATCAAATCTAACTAACATGTTTGGATATGGGCTATATTAAAATGAAGGACTGTGTATCACTTGGATAAGAAAAGTTTCTCCTTACCAGACCACACATAGCTTTAGGCTATCAATTTAAAGAATATGTGCCCTTTTCAACTTGGCAGGGGGACAGCACTGAGTGACCCTATTCAGACTACCCCTAGCCTTGGACAAAAGAATCTGTCTCCACCCAGGCTTGAGTAGAACACAACTCTGGGCTTCCCCAGATTAAATTCCTTGAAAGGTTGAGTGGGGTCTGACCAAGATGAGGAGTAATGTTTCCTTATCAGTAACTGAGGAAAATTGTTGTTTGTCCTTTGTTCCCAAAGAGGACCATGATATCAGGAAGTGATGTCATGCACTGAATTGGATTTAAGTGAGGGAGAGCTGTGCAGTCACCAACTTCATTCTCTCATCCAGAGTTATCTGGATCCAGTGGTGAGATAAATCTCAGGACAACTGGAGATGGCCCTTGATGTTTAAGGTAATTGGGGTTGTGACTTGCCTAGGGTCACACAGCTAGTAAGTGTCTGAGGTGAAATTTGAATTCAGGTCTTTCTGACTCCAGGGCCAGTTTTACATGCACTGCACCAACTAACTGCCCCTTCTGAGGAAAAACTGAACTTTTAAAATGAGGAATTTAGAAGAGAGCCTCGGAATCTCCCCAAGATGTTGGTTATTAATAATCATTTCTAACAGTCATAAAATTGGAGCTGGAAAGAATCTTAGAGGGGGCAGCTAGGTGGCACAGTGGATAAAGCACTGGCCCTGGATTCAGGAGGACCTGAGTTCAAATCTGGACTCAGACACTTGACACTTACTAGCTATGTGACCCTGGGCAAGTTACTTAACCCTCATTGCCCCACAAAAAAAAAAAAAAAGAATCTTAGAGATTAAATTAATTTCAACAAGCATTAAGCATCTATTGTATATGCAAGGCACTCTTCTGGGTGCTGAGTTTGCAAAAACAGAACAGTCATTGTCCTAAGTAAACTAAGGTTTAACTGGGTATATATAACAAGTATACAGATATGTAAATACAAGGTAACATTAAGGAGTTTCCTGTAAATGAAGACATCTGACCTGAGCCTTGAAAGAAGCTAAGGATTTTTTTTTTTAGTTTATTTAGAATTTTATTTTCCCCAATTACATGTAAAAATAATTTTTAACATCCATTTTTAAAACTTTGTGTCCCAAATTCTCTTCCTCCCTCCCCCCGCTTAAGAAGGCAAGCAATTCAATATAAGTTATACATGTGTAGTCATGCAAAACATTTCCATATTAGTCAGGTTGTGAAAGAAAACGGACAAGAAAAATAAAGTGAAAAAAATTACCCTTCAATCTGTATTAAGACACCATCAGTTTTGGTTTTTTTTCCTCTGGGGATGCATAACATTTTTCATCATAAGTCCTTCAAAGTTGTCTTGGATCATTGTATTGCTGATCATCTTACAATATTGCTATTATGTTGTACACTATACATTTCACTTTGCATCAGCTCATGTAAGTCCAGGTTTTTCTGAGAGTATCCTGCTCATCATTTCTTACAGCACAATAGTGTTGCATCATAGTCACATACTACAATTTGTTCAGCCATTCCCCAATTGATGGACATCCCCTCGATTTCCAATTCTTTGCCACCAGAAAAGAGCTACTATAAAAATTTTTGTACATATAGGTCTTTTAACTTTTTGGTTTTTATCTCTTTTTGGATGCAGACCTAGTAGTGGTATTGCTAGATCAAAGAGTATGCATGGTTTTATAGCACTTTGTCCATAGTTCCAAATTGCTCTACAGAATGGTTGAATTTGTTTACAACTCCACCAACAGTGCATTAATGTCTCATTTTCCCCATGTCACCTACAACATTTGTCATTTTTCTCTGCTGTCCTATTATCCAATCCAATAGGCATGAAGTAGTACACCAAAATTGTTTTGACTTGCATCTTTCTAATCAATAGTGACTTAAAGAATTTTTTTCAGACGACTATAGATAGCTTTGCTTATTTCACCTGAAAACTTCATATCTTTTAATCATTTTAATAAATTTGACTCAATTTTCTATATGTTTGAGAAACAAGACCTTTATTGGACAAACTTGCTTTAAAATTTTTTTCATAGTTGCTATTGCAAACTGTATTTTCTTCCATTCTATTCCCTCCCCTCACCATTTATTCTCTATCTCCTTTCATCCTCTCTCTCCTCAAAAGTGTTTTGCTTCTGACTGCCCCTTCCCCCAATCTTCCCTTCCTTCTACCACAGCAGCCTCTCAATCCCCTTCCCCTCCTACTTTCTTTTTTTTTTGTGGGGGGGGGGCAATGGGCATTAAGTGACTTGCCCAGGGTCACACAGCTAGTAAGTGTCAAGTGTCTGAGGCCGGATTTGAACTCAGGTACTCCTGAATCCAGGGCCAGTGCTTTATCCACTGTGCCACCTAGCTGCCCCTCCCCTGCTACTTTCTTGCGGGGCAAAATATCCAATTGAGTGTGTATGTTAGTCCCTCTTTGAGCCAATTCTGCTGAGAATAAGGTTCACTCACTCCCTTGAAGATCCCCCATTTCCCCTCCACTGTATAAGCTTTTTTTTGCTTCTTTTATGTGAGATGATTTACCCCATTCCACCTTTCCATTTCCCTTTCTCTCACTGCATTTCTCTCTCACCCTTTAATTTTATTTTTTTAATGATATCATCCCTTCATATTCAACTCATACCTGTGCCTTCTGTCTAAATATACTCCATCCAGCTTCCCTAATAATGAGAAACTTCTTATGAGTTACAAGTATCATCTTCCCGTGAAAGAATGTAAACAGTTTAACCTTTTAATATCCCTTATGATTTCTTTTTCCTGTTTACCCTTTTATACTTCTCTAGAGTCTCGTATTCGAAAGTCAAATTTTCTATTCAGCTCAGGTCTTTTCATGAAGAATGCCTGAAAGTCCTCTCTTTCATTGAATGACCATTTCTATATACTACCAACGAAGTCCAACAAAAACAGGTAGAAAGAGAAATTCCGTTTAAAATAATTTTGGTGGGGGCAGCTAGGTGACACAATGGATAAAGCACTGGTCCTGGATTAAGGAGGACCTGAGTTCAAATCTGGCCTCAGACACTTAACACTAGCTGTGTGACCCTGGACAAGTCACTTAATCCTCATAGCCCCGCAAAAATAAATTAATTAATTAAAAATAATAATAATTTTGGACAATATTAAATACTTGGGAGTCTGCCTGCCAAGACAAACTCAGGAACTATATGACAGAACTATAAAACACTTTTCACACAAATAAAGTCAGATCTAAACAATTGGAAAAATATTAATTGCTCATGGGTAGGCTGAGCCAATATAGTAAAAATGACAATCCTATATATGTTCATTTATTTATGTAGTGCTATACCAATCAAACTATCAAAAATATTTTATATATCTAGAAAAAATAACAAAATTCATCTGGAAAAACAAAAGCTCAAGGATATCAAGGGAATCAATGAAAAAAATACAAAAGAAGGTGGTCTAGCAGTACCAGATCTCAAACTGTATTATAAAGCAGTAATTATCAAAACAAGCTGATACTGGCTAAGAAATAAAGAGGTGGCAGGGCAGCTAGGTGGCACAGTGGATAGAGCACCGGCCCTGGATTCAGGAGTACCTGAGTTCAAATCCGGCCTCAGACACTTGACACTTACTAGCTGTGTGACCCTAGGCAAGTCACTTAACCCCAGTTGCCTCACCAAAAAAAAAAAAAGAAAAGAAAAGAAATAAAGAGGTGGCTCAGTGGAATAGAATAGGTAGAAATTACACTTATACTAAATTACTATAGTAATCTAGTATATGATAAACCCAAAGATCCAAGCTTTTGAAACAAAACCTCACTATTTGACAAAAATTGCCAGGAAAACAGTATGGCAGAAACTAGGTATAGACCAACATCTCACACCATATACTAAAATAAGGTCAAATGGGTACATGATTTATATACATAAAGGGTGATACAATAAGCAAATTAAGAAAGCATTTATCTGTCAGATTTATAGACAGAGGAAGAATTTAGGACCAAACTAGATATAGAGAGCAAAACAAAATATAAAATAGATAATTTTGATTATATAAAATTTAAAAGTCTTTGCATAAACAAAACTAATGTAAACAAAATTATAAGGGAATCAGAAAACTGGGAAAGAATTTTTGAAACAAGGATCACTGATAAAGGCCTCATTTCTCAAATATATAGAGAACTGAGTCAAATTTATAAAAATACAAGTCATTCACCAATTGATAAATGGACAAAGGATATGAATAGGCAGTTTTCAGACATGAAAGCTATCTATAATCATATGAAAAAATGCTTTAGATCACTTTTTATCAGAGAAATGCAAATTAAAACAACTCTGAGGTATCACCTCACACCTATCAGAGTAGCAAATATAACAAAAAAGGAAAACATTGGATGTTGGAGGGGATGTGAGAAAACTGGGACAATAATCCACTGTTGGTAGAATTGTGAAAAGATCCAACCATCTGTTTTGTTTCTTTGTTTCTTTTTGGTGAGGCAATTGGGGTTAAGTGACTTGCCCAGGGTCACACAGCTAGTAAGTGTTAAGTGTCTGAGGTCACATTTGAACTCAGGTCCTCTTGAATCCAGGGCTGGTGCTCTATCCACTACGCCACGTAGCTGCCCCCAAATTACATGTAAAAGTAAATTTTGACATCAAATTTTTAAACTTTGTGTTCCAACTTCTCTTCCTCCCTCCCCTCCCACCTCCACCCTAAGAACTCAAACAATTCAACATAAATTATACATGAGTAGTCATGGCAAACAATACTACCTTATCTAGGTTATGAGAGAAAACAGATAAAAATAAAACTTCAGATTAAGGAGTTGTCAAAAAAAAATGTGTTTCAGTCTGTTTTCAGATACCATCAGTTCTTTCTCTGTAGATGTACTGCAATTTTCCTAAGTTCTTCAGAGTTATATTGGATCATTGCCTTGTGCGGCTATTTTCAAAGATATCTCTAGGGATTTGTAAGTTTTCAGTTCTTCCAAGATAGTATGATTTAAGAAGGGGTATGTTTACTATTCTTCTGGCCTGTGCTCTGGTCTGCAAGCAACCATAAGCCTGCTTTTCTGCCCTGGAACTAAGAGGAGCATTCAGCTCCACTGTGGCTGCAAGCTCCGGTTTGCTAGTGCTGCTTCCTGGCCTGGGACCGCCATCTAAGACTACAACCTGGATCCAACATGGATGGGAATGTGGGCAAAACAACAGAGTCCTGCCTCAGTGCTAGCAAGAAGGCCCCTGTAATTTCCTTTTGACCAATTGTTCGACCTCTTTACCCTCTGTGAGCTGAGTTCCAGAAGCAGTTGCTGCTGATTCAGTGTCTCCCAAGGCCTGTTCCTGGTTTGCTGGGGCTGGTACTGTACTGGTGTCACCCCTGTGTGACAGACCTTTCATGCCAATCTTCTAAGTTGTCTTTGGCTGGAAAATTATTTCACCCTGTCTTTTTGTGAGTTCTGCTGCTCCAGGAATTGTTTAAAGGTATTTGGTAGGGTATTGGGGAGAGCTCAGGGGAGTCACTGCCTTTCCTCCACCATCTTGGCTAAGGATTTTAAAAAACAGAAATGAACAAGAAATCTGGAAATATACATAATCCTTCCAGCCTGTGCAAGTACAGAGCCCATAGAAAAACTACTCTATTTCTTCCTTTTCCTTCTTTCCATCTCTTCTTCTTCTTTGTGTCTGATCTCTGGACCATTTGACACTGTTAAAAATCCACCTCCTTTAAAGAGCAACCCAGGGAATAAATCTTTCCCTATGATAATCATGAGTTCTGGTGGCACTCAAAACCCAAACTACTGTGGGGGGAAGGGAAATGAGACTATATTCACTAGGAATGTGCTTTATTATGCATTTATGTTCTGAATAAATGGTCTTATTGTTTAGACACACAGAGAAAGAGAATCCTCCTCCTTGACATTCCCTTTCCTTGGACACAGCACTCTCTAGGTTCTACTTTTAACTGTTCCTTCTCTGCTTCCTTCCCTGGTTAGCCTTCCTCCTCCCAACTCTTTAACAAAATTATTCTCCAATGCTTTATCTTTGGCCCTTTCCTTTGATTATCTCATCCACCTCCCAAGATATCAACCTCAAATTATTACATACAGATCTGGTCATGTCATTCTTCTGTTCAAAATTTTCCATATGTTCTTTTTGGCTGTCAAATAAAAGTCTAAACTCCTTAATTTGGCATTCAACGGCTTCTATAACCTAGTATCTTCCCACCTTTCTGGCCTTATATAAGAGTACTCTCCTCCTTGTACTCTATACTCCAGCCAAATTGGACTACTTGCCAGTCTCTGTACACATCTCATACTTTTTTTTTTTTGAAATGATCTCCCTCCCTTAGCCACATACAGAAGTGTCCATTCACGGGCCTGATCCTACTACTGATGACATGGAAGCATTTGACCTGCTCCATTTTCTGCCTGAGCCAGCTTGCCTCTCCTAAGGCAGTCTAGCGAAACATCTCTTCCCATATTAGTGGCAAAGTCATTGTGGACACCTGATCACCTCTCGAGCTATTGCAGTGTAGTTCAGAACATTCAAACTCAATCAATCCACCAGCATCAGCCTCTCCAGTAATGGATTAAGGATGTATGCCACCATGACCAGCCACATCATACTTTCATCCATGCTTTTGATTATACTATTTGTAATTTTAGAAAGTCTTACCTGTCATCTCAGTCTTTTGAAATTCTACCCATCCTTTAAGGCCTAGTTGACCTTTATCCTTCATGAAACCTTCCCTATACCCCCAATTGGACATAATAATTTCTTTATAATATATTTATCGAGTGTAGCACCCTGAACCCCTTTCTTTTCCAGCTAGTTCTAGGCTCCTGGTACTGTTAGACTAATTGGCAATTTAAACCCCCGTTGATGAGTCTCTACCAATGTTTCTTTTACTAAACCTGATGCCTATAGATTCAAAGCAACAGTATTTATTGGTTTTTTGTTTTGGGGTGTTGTTTTTTTTTTTTTTTGCAGGGCAATGAGGGTAGCAACAGTATTTAAAAGAGAGAATATTGAAATTAAATCACATTTGGTTTTTTGTTTTGGGTTTTTTTTTTTTTTTTTTTTGCGAGGCAATGAGGATTAAGTGACTTGCCCAGGGTCACACAGCTAGTAAGTGTCAAGTGACTGAGGCCGAATTTGAACTCAGGTCCTCCTGAATCCAGGGCCGGTGCTTTTTCCACTGCGCCACCTAGCTGCCTCTAAATCACATTTTTTAAACTTCTAGCATTTATCCCCAAACGGCTGCTACCCTTCACCCTACATATGGATCCTGTCTCCTGGGGAACACTAGTCTTCTGGTTAACTCTTCAGTCTCTTCAATATGACAGGAGGTATATTAGTCACAGAAGTTATACTAGGTTTTGACTTCCAGATCAGCCCTGGTTTTCTTCTCTTTGGCCTCTGGTTACTTCTTTTTAAGATAATCATTTTCTCCTGACCTAGTCTCAGTTCTCACTACTCCTGATTGCTGGTCACTTAATTCCAGATCATTCAGTGAAAGAAGAATTAGAAAAAGTGTTAGGAAAAGTTTGTGAGGGAAGTTCAACCTCTGTTGGACCTTAAAGGAAGGGAGAAACTTCCAATGATGAGGTGGGAAGGGGGAGGGGAAGTCCATAGGTAAAGGTGTAGTGCTGGAAAAGGGTAAGATGAATATAGAGACTACAGAATAGTCCAATTTGGATAGAGTAAAGAATATATAAAGGGAAAGAGTATAAGATAAGGTTGAAAACTAGATTGGAACCAGACTGAATATGTTTGGTGAGATAGGGAATAGGAAATCAATGATAGTTTATACTCTACCGAGTAGGCGTAAGAGAAGGCCTGAATGTTTTCTGAGTAGAAGTTAGACAATCAGAGTAGTGTGTTAGCAAGATTGCTCAGAGGCTATTATGATAATCTAATTGAGAAGGGATGAAGGCTTGAACTAGAATGATTATAGTAGGAGTAGAAAGGAGGAAATGTTTTTTGTTTTTGTTTTTGTTTTTTTTAGTGAGGCAATTAGGGTTAAGTGACTTGCCCAGGGTCACACAGCTAGTAAGTGTTAAGTGTCTGAGGCCAGCTTTGAACTCAGGTCCTCCTGAATCCAGGGCCAGTGCTCTATCCACTGCGCCACCTAGCTGCCCCGAGGAAATGTATTTTAGATGAGGTAGAATCTGCAGAATGTAACAATTGATGGAATATGTGAGATAAGGAAAAAGGAAGAGATGAAAAGATAGAGGTTGCATACCTGAGTAAATGGGAAGATGGTGATGTCATCCACAGGAAGAGAAACTGGGGAAAGGGCAGCTTTGAGGGCAGCAGTAACAAAACTATTTCACATTTTATATTTTGAATTGATTTAGTTTGAGATGCTGGAAGAATATACAGGTGTTACTATACAAGAGGCAGTATTAGATAGGGACCAGAACTCTAGGGCAAGGTTGGAGATGGGAGTTATAGCTTTGTGAGTATGGTAGGCCAGGAATTGACTTGGGCAACATGATTCGGTAAGACAACAAATACAGCTTATCTAGCATGAGCCAATAAGGAACTTCTCTTAGAGGGATAACCTCTGGCACAGGCTTTCAGGTAAACAATCACCTGCTAGGGAAGGACTGCTGAAGAGTATGTTAAGTATATACTCTGTCAGCTTTTCAAACCATGGTTCCATTTTAGGCCTCTACCTGGGATCACTGAACACATCTTTTTTTTTTTTTTTTTTAGTGAGGCAATTGGGGTTAAGTAACTTGCCCAGGGTCACACAGCTAGTAAGTGTTAAGTGTCTGAGGCCGGATTTGAACTCAGGTATTCCTGACTCCAGGACCGGTGCTCTATCCACTATGCCACCTAGCTGCTCCTCACTGAACACATCTTAAAACACATCATAAAACTCCCAAAGTCTATTCATGGATCCCTTGGGGGTCTATAAAGATGAGATTAAAAATCCCTGCTTTAGATGTTCAACTTCAAGAGCCAAGTGGGTGGTCCTCTTATTTCTCCAAGGCTGGAGATTTTTCTCTAGAAAGTCTGATGCCTGACCAGGCCAGGAGGCTCTTACTTACTCTATTCCTACTTCAGGCCCCTCCACAGGCTGAGTGTTCAGTTAGCTCCATGCCTCTGTTAAATTGATAAACACACGCCCAGCTATGGACTGTAATTGTGTACTTTATTCTGTTTGTATGTCTTATCATTCTGGCTGGATGTCTTTGTGAAATCTAAAATATCTGTGTTATATAAAATGTCTCTATAGATTCAGTTACCTTGAAAGATTTAAAATGCAGCCAGCCAGAAAAACTTCTAAGGGCAATATCCAGAGAATTTAGAACAATGGGAAAGATTAATGAACTTTCATACTGAAGCAATTGTCCCAGTAACCCAAACTAACTCCCACCTTAGGCTTTCCAAGGGAGATTAGGTTATAAAATAAGAAAAAAAAACCTTCAAAACATTTTACCCCCCTGTCATTTTGACATTGGCCAAGTTGGATTTACAAAAATAAAGTCAGATAATCAAAGTTTGTAGAACCACTAAAAACATCTTGGTAGATCTTAGAGGTTAAGGAGATTAATCATTAAGGATTTTGGAGATCAATCATTTTAAGATTGTAGGGGAGAACTCCTAGGATTTGGGGTAATTCCAGGAATTCACTCCCTTTTGAAATATCTGAGTAAGTTTTGGGGTACCACCCTATAGAATTTGTTTTAAGGAAAAATAAGGATGGTATAAAAGTTAGAAGTAGCTGGTACTTCCTCCTGAAGATTGATAGCTTCATTGTTCTAGGACATTGAAGGAAGGTCACTAGTTTGGATGTAATCCCAGAATGAAGAAAGAAAAAAAAAAAGGCTTGTACCTCATACCTACCTCTTGTTAACCCTTCCTTGATCAGAGACCTTTTCTGTTAACCCCTCTCATCTCAGATCAGATTCCCAAATACAGGTGTTAAAAAAATTCTGGGAAAAATGTAAGAAAACTTAAATTACATTCAGGCTACAGAAATTCATTAGGTATGTAATCTTAAACAAGTATATTATCTCTGTTTGCCCCAGTTTTCTGATCTGTAAAGAGAAAAATAATAATGGTACCCACCTTCCAGGACTGTTGTGAGGATTGTAGAGTGCAGTGACCAGCACATGGTAAGAACCTCTAGATTTGGAAGCAGAGAAGCAGAACCCCCTTTAGAGCTGTCCTGAAAATAAAGCCTATTGTCCAAGAAAAGATATAGGGATTATATAACTACATGAGTCATCTGGGACTCAAAATGTGCTGATTAAATGGACATTGAGAATGGGTCACTAGAATACAAGGAGACTTAATGTTAGTTAATATTGGTGATAATTATTGTATTGCTTTGGTCTTTTGTTTCAAGACATTTGTTTAAGTTTTCTTGGTTAACTTGATGACACGTAAATCTCCCTTCTAATAACTAGTCCATTGTGAGCCCTCTAAGTAATTTGATATGTAACTTGACATTAATGTTACCTGACAATGTAATTATGATAATAAATGTATGGAAAACTTAATTGCATTGTTTGAACCTAGCCCTTCTTGGCTAGGAAATTGGATCATCTCTATGTGCTGCTTAGAGATGCTGACTAGAAACTCAGATTCAAAGATTGATACAAGGATTTTTCTCACAATTGTCAATCAATCATTGTTTCTAAAGGCCCCCTACCACGTCCTTCTGACTACTCCCACAGCTCCCAAATTTGTGGGTGTGGACTCCTGCATCATCTGAAGAAAGCTGCTGCTCTTGAGTGGACAGGGGTCACCCAGAAGTCTGGGAAGCAGCTGACACCCAGATGAGACAGCTCTGCCAAGATTCTGGACAAGGGCTGAGTATACTGTCCTAGTTTCTTTTTCTTTTCCTTTTTTTTTTTTAACCTCTTCCCTTTTGTGCCCAACCACCAAGGCAAGCATGTGTTGGCATTTTCTCCCTCTGCAGTCTTGCCCCCCCCACCCCTGTTCTGTTTGCAAATGTGACATTGAAAATAATTATTGTGGACACAAGTTTTGGATAACCTTATATTAATTTATCAATATTATACCAGTAAGAGACCACATGTTTCCCTGACTTCTCATGGTCTCAGACAGTGTGGCAGAGGAGGCAGAGAGAGAGAGCTTCAGCACGACAGTTAGCACAAGCAGGAGAAGAACCCCCCAAAAGCACCCTGTAGTGTTTTCCAAGGGTTTTTATCCTTTTTTGATAGAGGTGGGTCATTGTACATTAATCAAATCTAATTGGTTAACATTATTTAAATCTAAATTGTTGACATGACTTGAAGGTGGGCTATATTATAAAGAAGTCCAAGGATGACATCAGAGAAAAGAATGCAAGACCCCCCAACTCAAATTGGTTAGGGCAAAATTCTTTCACCTAGTCGTGGTTTAATCTCATCAGTAAGTCCTTGAGCTATCTAGACAAAAAAATCTACCTCCACCCAAAGCTCCTTTTGTGAGCTTCAATAGGTGGATTTGACCTAGATGAGATTTGATAGAATCTCTCTCACGGAGAGCTGGCCTTTTGAGTGGAGGGGGAGAACTAAGAAAGTGATCTCTGGGTCCCCAATATATCTATTATTAATAATGACTTCCTAACACAAGCGAACAATGACTAGCAGTGATACCTCGGACATACTTCCCTGATAGGTCCCCTCAAGGAACTGACCCCCTGGGTAACATCTTGTCCTGGCATCTTGGCTTATATCTGCCTCTCCTTTCAGACCCCCTCCCTTTGGCCAAAAAAGAGAAATGTCAAGATATTAGGAGAAACCCTGTTTTCCAGAGCTAAGGCCCAGCAAGCAAGCTGTGCCCTGAGTTTGGCATAACAACAATCCTTTGCACTCACCCTCTGGATGATCTCACTCTCTGGCAAAATCATATGTATTGTATTGCTTTGATCAGCACCAGCTGCTCTCTGAGCTCTGACAACTACCCATGTTCTGGTCATGAAGTCCTGCTATGAGTCAAACTTGTCTCATTGTTGCTGTTACCCCTCATTGTCAAAGTTACGCTCACTGCTTAGCCATAGTATAATATTGAGATCCCCCCACACTGCCTCAGGTCCCCCCCTGTAAGGGTGGGGCCCTGGCACATGTATCTATAACCTCTCCTTGCTTGCAGGCCATTTCTCTCATCTTGAGATTAAACTTCTGTTTGATTCCTGACTCTTCTGTCTCTAGCCTGTTCTGTTCAGCTCCAGATATCCACAGGTTAGAAAATGGTTCCATCCACTTGATAGTATTTCCCTGCCTTATTTTTGCTTAATTTCTTTATTCTGTTAAAAAATTAGGGGCGGCTAGGTGGCGCAGTGGATAAAGCACTGGCCCTGGATTCAGGAGTTCCTGAGTTCAAATTCGGCCTCAGACACTTGACACTTACTAGCTCTGTGACCTTGGGCAAGTCACTTAACCCCCATTGCCCCGAAAAAAAGAAGAAAAAAGAAAAAAATTAATCTGCCATCTTTACATTATTTCTCATAAATGCTTATGGTTTGACTCTGTCACTATGTTAATCTTGCATCCCTTTGTTTTCCACATGAGGATGCAATGGGAGCCACACAGGAAAAAAGGGCTATTCCTAGCATGGGGCTGTGAGCCTAACACTGGCCCATTGTTAGAGATTTGTGCTCTCTAACTGGAGGCATAAGCATGAGCCATTTTATAACTACACTACCAAGTGCAGAATTACTATGAATCTGGGGCATACTTAATAAATCTTCCCTATAGGCACGAGACTAAGAGTAAGCAGATATCCTACATACAAGTTACATACAGAAAGGAAGGAAACCTTAGGGAGAAAGGCACTAGAAGCAAGGGGGACTGGGAAAGCCTCTAAAGAAGGTGATATTTAAGCTTAGGTTTTTTTTGTTGTTGTTGTTAGGGCAATGGGGCTTAAGTGGACTTGCCCAAGGTCACACAGCTAGTAAGTGTCAAGTGTCTGAGGCCAGATTTGAACTCAGGGAATTCCTGAATCCAGGGCCGGTGCTTTATCCCACTGCGCCACCTAGCTGCCCCTAAGCTTAGTTTTGAAGGAAACTAGAGGTTTTGAAAGGTAGATGTAAAGAGGAAGGGAGAGCCCTCTGGACATGGAAGAAAACATGTACAAAGGAACAGAAATCAAAGATGGTAGGAAAAGGTAAGAAAGCCAATTTAGCTGTCACTTGCTGTGCATGAAGAAGAAAAATATGTAATAAATCTAGAAAAGTAGTCTGGAGCCAGATATTAAAAGGCTTTAAATTCCAAACAGAGGAATTTGTATCTGATCCTAGAAGTAGCTCCATGTCAGTAGGAGGGTGATGTAGTCACACCAGACCTATGCTTTAGAAATACCACTTTGGCAACTATGTGGAGGAGGAGAGACTTGAAGCAAGGAGACCAATTAAGCAGTTGTTTATATATCAAAGGTAAGAGTTAATGAAGAGACCTAGGCTGGGTAGTAGTGTAGAGAAAAGGAGATGGGTGTGAGAGATATTGTGTAAGTAGATATACCAGTATTTGATTAACTGATTAGATGTGGGAGGCAAGGAAAAATAAAGAGTGAAAGATGATGAACGTGGTTGTCCTTGACAGGAATAGGGAAGTTAGGCTTCCCTCCTGACAAAACCAGGTTCGCTCTGCAGTGGACTGGTCTATCTTCTACAAGGAGAACAGTCAAAAAAGGAAGTTCAAAAAAAGCTCAACACCAGTCTCTTAAGTTACTTTTATAGACAACAGAGAGGAGAGGCTCTGACAAGAGTCCATCCTCCTGAGGGAAAAAAGGTTTGGTCTGTGGAGTCACAATGATGGTAAGCTGATCCACAGGGCAGCTGATTTACCCAGAAGCAATAACAGTCTTGATTTAATAGCTTTGCCCAGAACAGAAGATGAAAAGTAAATGGAAGGGATAAGGTTGGAATAGGAGGGTAGATAGCAAGATGATCTCAGTTAGACAGTTAGATGGGATGTGATACATGGTCTGGAGCCAACTAGATAGAGTGGGTTAGATAAGTGTGCCAAGCATGATTTGCACTTGTATTCCCAGTGACAAGCACAATGCCTGGCACAAAGTAGGAACTTAATAAATATTTATTGATTTAACCTGATAGAAAATGCAAAATACAAAGGACTCAGTTCACAGTCAAGATTCTTTCCTACTTCCCCAGGGATTACTCTAGGATGGAAGCCCTCCCACCTCAATAAAACTTAAAGCATTTAGGCTGAAGAGAGTCGGTTCTTCATCCTATGGCTCTGGTGAGCTGTACCTTCCCAGAAATCCATATTGTCCTCTGATCTTATAGAAACTACCCTGGTTGGAGTCCCCAGAAAGGAGAAAGTGTTGGGGTTGATAACAATTGTCAAAGAGTTGGTCCATTTCTCATTTATAGTACTAGTCAAAGGCAAGGTCTCCTGTCCCTATCTACATCACTGCTCTGTCACTTGTCTCCTTGGTTTAATCACTTGCATTGTCTCAGAACTTCTTTCCTTTCTAGAAGCTTTGGTCTTGGAATTCTTCTGTTTGTTCAGGAACTCATTTGCTGCTCTGCTACCATCTGCAGTTGTTACCATCTCTGTGGGGCCTAAAGTTCCCTAGAGATGCTTCCCATCTTAGGTAACAAAGTCTGCTTCTCTGTAGTAGCCTCTACATTTTCCCTCCCCCCAATTAAAAATTTGCTCTCCTGGTAAATTATGCCAGGTGTCTTCAGATACACTGGTCTGTTTATCACAATTCTGGATATCTCTGTGGGATCTGGAATGACTCCCTGTGTGAGCAGCTGACTCAATGCAGCAGTTACATTTTCTTCTCTCTCTCTGTATTTTCCTGAGTACTTTGCATCCCTCCTATGAGTCTAGGAAAGTGTTATAAATTCCTTTCCACCGAGTCTTATTACAGTTCCATAGGCCTTCCCCAAATCAGCAGTCTTTCATGAGGGTCCAGACCTCCCATACCTGGCAGCCTTGCTGTTTATACTCACACCAATTCCCAATTATGCTCCTTTGTTTTGGCATTTGCCAAGGATCTTTGTAAACTTGGCCACTTTTAGTTAGGGGAGAAAGCTTGGGACCTCACAATAGTAATACAAAAAACCCCACAAAATGTATTTAACAATAGCTTAGATTTTAGAATAAGACTTTTAAAAATCCTGCCAAAAGAAAGCACTGGTTGACTAGGGGTTGATTAGCCTTTTTTTCTAGTGCTACAGTATAAAGGAATTCTGGGTAAGCCCCAACACATATGACCTGTGGCCTAAAACTGAAAGAACAAGTTAACAATGATTAATAAAAGAATCATCTTACCCAACCCCTCATTTTACAGGTGGTCCAGAAAAGTAAAGTGATTTTTTCAAGGCTGCATAGCCTATTCAATGTCAAGGAGACATGGAACCGTTTCCACTATTGTCAACAGATGTGTATTAAGTGCCTACTATGTTCTGGAGGGGGTGGGGAGCTGGCATGGAGTGGACTGGGGAAAAATAAATCATTTTCCCACCTTAGTAAGAAAGGGAAGGACCCTTAGAGGTCATCCAGTCCAATTTTCCATTCACCACAAGAATCCCTTCTACAAGATCCCTAACAGCCTATGCTGATAACAGGAAGCTCACTATCCCGCAAAATAGCTCTTTTTATTATTTGAGGCAAATCTTCTTTCTTTTTTTGTTTTTAAAACTCAATTTTAATTGATGCAGATTGAACCATACTATTCTTTTGGGTTTTGGTGCTGTTGCTTTTCTTTTTGAGGTTTTTCCTTTTTGTTCAGATTCTTCTCTTAGAACATGACTAATGCAGAAATATGTTTAATGTGATTGTACCTATATAACCTATATCAGATTATTTGCTGTCTGGGGGAGGGGGGGAGGGAGAGGAGGGGAGAGGAGGGAGGGAGATAAATTTGAAACTAGAAATCTTATAAAAACAAATGTTGAAAACTATCTCTACATGTAACTGGAAAATAATAAAATACTTTTATAATTTAAAAAACCTCAATTTTATTTTTCTTCCCATCATTTCTCATTTTTGCTCCAGTTCTGCCCTCTAGATCTACAAAGGGTGATCTACACCTTCTGGTCCCATAAAGTCAAAACTGGAAGGGGCTTCATTGTCCCTTTACTCCAACCTTCATATGAACAAAATATCTTACAACATAGTGTCAAATCATAATCAGACTTTGCTTGAAGACTTCTAGGAAGGTGAACTACTGCTTCCTGGGGGCAGTTTTGGATATTTTTTGATAGCTCCAATATTTAGGAAGTTGTTCCTTATAATAAGCTTAAATTTACCTCTTTGTAATGTCTATCATTGTGATTAGCGGAAACTCTTCGGCCAAATAATTTCCTGTCCCCTAAGTTTTCTACTTTTTTGAAGCTAAATAGCAAACTCAGTTCCTTTAGTTATTCTTCATATGATATGGTTTCTATACTTGCTCACAATTCCTTTTTTATTTCTTTTTTTTTTTGTGGGGCACTGACAGTTAAGTGACTTGCTCAGGTCACACAGCTACTAAGTGTCAAGTGTCAAATTTGAACTCAGGTCCTCCTGAATCCAGGGTCGGTGCTTTATCCATTGACCACCTAGCTACACCCTGTTCCATTCTTTTTAAAAGTCTTGTTGCTCTTTCCCTTCTCTCAAGATGGCAGACAAAAAAAAAACCAAAACAAAAGGAAACTAACGGAAAAAAGGCAAAAGAAGACCAAAAAAGGAAATGTGGCCGAGAAGGTGGTGAAAAAAGTCTCGAAAGCATTGCAGCTGCAACCCAGTCCTGGCCAGAGGGATCGGCAGATACTCCAGGTCTGCCATGTTCTTCCCGGCGGGCCATGTACAAGCGCAGGTACGCCGCACCCAAAACCCGGATTGAAAGAAAAAAGAAAGAAGAAGGTGCCTTCTACCATCTCAAAGCCAGTTGGTGGGGATAAGAATGGAGGAAACCGAGCGGTGAAGATCCGCAAAATGCCTAGGCATTACCCTACTGAGGATGTGCCTAGAAAGCTGCAAAGTCACGGCAAAAAGCCCTTCAGCCAGCACGTGAGGAGACTCTGATCTAGCATCACCCCAGCACGGTTCTGATCATGCTCACTGGCCGCCGCAGGTGCAAGCGAGTGGTTTTCCTGGAGCAGCTGGCTAGTGGCTTGCTACTGGTGACTGGACCTCCGACATCAACCGTGTTCCTCTGCGAAGAACCCATCAGAAATTTGTCATTGCCACCTCTACCAGGGTTAACCTTTCAGGTGTGAAAAATTCCAAACATCTTACTGATGCTTACTTCAAGAAGAAGAGGCTCCGTAACCTAGACACCAAGAAGGAGAGATTTAAAAAAAAATTTTTTTGCAAGGCAGTGGGGGTTAAGTGACTTGGCCAGGGTCACACAGCTAGTAAGTGTCAAGTGTCTGAGGCCGGATTTGAACTCAGGTACTCCTGAATCCAGGTCTGGTGCTTTATCCACTGCGACACCTAGCGGCCCCGAAGGAGATATTTTTGACACAGAAAAAGAAAAGTATGAGATTACAGAGCAGCGCAAGGCTGACCAGAAAGCAATGGACTCTCAGATTCTGCCCCAAATCAAGAAGATTCCTCAGCTCAGTGGCTACCTGCGTTCTGTATTCTCTCTCTCCAACAGAGTCTATCCACACAAACTGGTGTTTTAAATGCCTGGCAAAGAACTCTTATTAAAATATTTGAATAACAACAACAACAAAAAATACTTGTTAAACTGTAACTTCCAGAACCATACACAGTATTCTAGATGTTTTCTGACCAAGGAAGTAGGGATTCCCTTATCATGGACACTTCATGCAGCTTAAACTAAACATAACTTTTTGGTAGCTACATTATATGTCTTACACCCAATTTTTTTAAAAAAATCAAATTTCTTTTACCTTCAGGTCTGCATCCTCTCCCTCCCCACTCCCACTGAAAAGGAAGAAAACCTCTTCACAAACATAAATAGTCAAGCAAAATAAATTAACATATTGGCCATGTCCAAAAAAAAAAATCTGTCTATCATTTCTCTATCAGGAGGTGAGTAGCTTGTTTCATTATAAGTCCTCTGGAATTGAGTTTGATCATTATATTGGTCAGAGCTCCTAAGCCTTTCAAAGTTATATGTCTTTAATATATTGTTGTTATTGTGTAAAATATTCTCAGGGTTCTGCTTACTTCACTTTTTATCAGTTCATACAAGTCTTCTCAGGTTTCTCTAAGGCCTTCAGAGAATTCTTTCTTCATCATAGAATTCTTTTCATCATTTCTTTTATCACAATAGCATTCAATCACATTAATATACTTTAACTTGTTCAACTCTTCCCAATTAATGGGTACCTCCATCAGTTCCTAATTTTTTGCTACCACAAAAAGAACTGCTATAAATGTTTTTGTGTATACAGGTACTTTTTCTCTTGGGGATTTAGACATCGTACATACTTAATTTCAGTTTTCACACTTAATTTCAGTCAAATAAAGCCACTAAGTATTTTTCATAGAAATTACTATTAACCAGGTCCTTCCCTGTTCTATTCTTGTATAGGTGTTTCTTTTAATCTACATGCAAGACTTTACATTAATACATATTAAATTTCCTCTTAATAGCCTGTTGAGATCTTTTGGAATCTTGATTTTTTTTTTTATCCAACTATTATTCCTTTCTGCAACTATCCAGCCCAGTGTTGTTTTATCTAGAAATTCGATGAGCATACCATCTACCTATTTAGCTAAATTATCGATGAAAAATTTTGAACAGGATAGGGTCAAGGACAGACCTTCACTTGAAATGTCATTCTGGGTTGTTCTGAGTATGATTTTTTTAACCAACTATAAATATTCTAGAGTAACTAGGTGGTGCAGTGAATAGAGTCCTGGACCTGGAGTGAGGAGATTCATCTTTGTGGCCTCAGACACTTACTAAATATGGGCAAGTCACTTAACCCTATTTTCCTTAGTTTTCTCATTTGTAAAATGAACTGGGGGAAGGAAATGGCAAACCATTCCAGATCTTTGCCAAGAAAACCCCAAATGGGGTCATGAAGAGTTGGATATGACTGAAAAAGTGACTGAACAAACAATAAATATTTCTAGCTGTACTATTCATCATATAGCCCACATCTCATTACTTTGTTCACAAGGGTATCTTGAGATATTTTCTCATGTCCCATGCTAAATCAAGAAACACTATGCCGGGGCAGCTAGATGGTGCAGTGGATAGAGCACCAGCCCTGGAATCAGGAGTACCTGAGTTCAAATCCAGCCTCGGACACTTAACACTTACTAGCTGTGTGACCTTGGGCAAGTCACTTAACCCCAATTGCCTCACCAAAAAAAAAAAAAAAAAAGAAACACTGTGTCTACATTATTTTCCAATTCTATCAGTTTAGTATTCTGATCAAAAAGGAATTCAGTTTAATTCAGTATGACTTAGTGAATCTACAATGGTTCCTCAATCATGCTCTCCTTTTCTAAGAGAACACAAAAGATGTGTTCAATTGTCTGCTCTACAATTTTGCCACAAAATACAATAGTCTGGACTGGTCTTTATTCTTTATTTGCTCTTTTTGAAAATTGGGACACTTGCCTAACTACAGTTTTTTTGTTATCTTGCACCATTCTCTACAATTCCCCAAAGAGGTTCTGGGATTCACATCAGCAGTCTTTCAATATTATGGAAATGTATTTTGTTGAGTGTGGAAACTTGAACCCATTTAAAGCAGCTAAGTGTCCTTTATACCTATTATGAATTTCTTCTTAACCACAATTGTTCATCAACTATTCCTACTATATATCAAACTATTTCCATCTTAAAAATCATTCTCCTTGCTTAAAAAGAAAAACAGAAGTGACACAGGATTGAGTAATTCTTCTTTCTCTGTAGTCTGTTAGCATTACACCATAAGTCCTAAGCAGAGGACCTATACTTCCTGTTTTTATGGCCCTAAACATAGCTTGGGGGAAAAAAAGCTTTTTTAATTGTCCTTTGTTCTAACAACCATCAGTTTATTCTGTTTTAGCTTTTTTGACATTTTCTTTTAGACTAATTTTTCCTTCCTCATGAAGCTGTACAGAATTCTACCTTATGACATGCCCTTTTAAAATATGGCCTTGTTGATAACCACACTGGCTTCATCCAATCCCCTCTCTTATCAGATTTGTGGAGTGTATTGTCATAATCTTATTTTTAGAGCTTCCCATCTTGAACGAAATATCTTCCCTTTTAATGTTCACTATGCCACTTTGCCCATGAAATTATATATCTTTTCCTCTGGACTTTTTGAAATCTATTTTTCTAAAGTTTAATTTTTATATATGTTCATTGCAAGTAGAAACCATTTCATGCCTAGCATAGTGCCTGGCACATAGTAGGCACTTAATAAATATTTATTAATTAACTATGCATAGTATCCCCTTCTTTTGGCCTTTTAAACTCCAAGATTAGGATCTTATTTTCTCTTTCTTTTTTTTTTTTTGTGGAGCAATGAGGATTAAGTGACTTGCCCAGGGTCACACAGCTAGTGTCAAGTGTCTGAGACTGGATTTGAACTCAGGTCCTCCTGAATTCAGGGCCAATGCTTATCCACTGCGCCACCTAGCTGCCCCCCCTATTTTCTCACAAGGTCATTTTCACTCACTAGCCCATGCTTCCTTGTATAGAAGTAATCCAGAATAGTCATCTGAAATGTATGAAGCTGCATGAAAAAAGTGCATATGACAAAAGACAGTCTACAATAAGTATAAAGTGTATAATATAGCATTAAGTAGTACTGGAATTCAAAATAGAGAAAAATTCCTTTGGACTGAGATACTTAGCAAGGGTCTCAAGGGGAATATAGGACTTGAACTCAGTTTTAAAGGAAGGGTAAAGCAGGTAGGTGGTGCAGTGGATAAAGCACTGACTCTTCAGTTAGGAGGACCTGAATTCATATCTGGTCTGAAACACTAGCTGTGTGATCCTGGGCAAATCACTTAACTCCAATTACCTCCCCAACCAATATAATAAAATAACATAAAGGAAGGGTAGGGTTTAGAGAGCTGGGAGAAGTTGGGAGGGCATTGCATGAGAGGCAAAAGGGTGGGAGATAATGAATTTGGGAAAGGAATGGAAATGTCTGGAAAGACAGATTTGGACCAAATTATGGGGGACCATGAACCAAGGTATTTGGACTTTAGACAAAGTAATTCATTGATAATTTTTGAGTGAAATGTTGAAATGGGTGCCACTCAACTAGAGAGTATTCAATAAAATGTTTACCACAGTTTAAATAATGATAAGGCATTTAAGTTCTGAAAAAAATATGGCTGTATTATTGAGTGATGATACAACTCTTTGACATTAGTGATACATGATTACAATAAGGGTTTTAAAAAGAGATTCAAAATCATGACTAATATTTTAAATCAAAGTAAGTAGGTTTTAAAGTATTATATTAGAAATATCCAGTGGGGCACTAGTGGCACAGTGGATAAAGCACTGGTCCTAGATTCAGGACACCAGAGTTCAAATCCAGCCTTAGACACTTGACACTTACTAGCTGTGTGATCCTGGGCAAGTCACTTAACCCTCATTGCCCCTCAAAAAAAGAAAGAAAGAAAGAAAAGAGAAAGAAAGAAAGAAGAAGAAAAAGAAAGAAGAAAAGAAAGAAAGAAAGAAAGAAAGCAGAAAGAAAGAAAGAAAATACCCAGCTATACTGCTTTACAAGATGTGGAGACAAATTTGAAAAGAAATCCACTCCATGCCAGCCAGATCAGGCTCCAAGAGTTGTTAAATTTTCATTAAGCATTTACACCTTAAAAATCAACAAACACTACAAACCAAGGCTTGTTTATTGGGTTTTTAAGAATTTATAGGGGTACTAGCTGTGTGACCCTGGGCAAGTCACTTAACCCCAATTGCCTCACTTAAAAAAAAATTTTATAGACTTAAGAAAGTGATGGAAATAATGTGGAATAAATTTTAAAATGAGTCGAGCGTTTTTTTTTTTGAGATCTTATTTTTAAACATTTAGCACACTCATGAGTAGGAATCCTGCCATAACCCTCCCTGATGGTGGGTGAGTCATTTTAATCCACTGGGCTTCAGTTTCTTCCATTATAAAATGAACACCCAGGCAATGATTCCTATGACCCCCGCCCAGATTTAGTATACTACATTTCTATGTAACCATTTCAGTTTACATATGCAAAGGTTATTTAGCCGGAAGATGATAAGAACTAAGGCAAGTGCTGAGAGTGTGTGTCAACTAGTGATGTAGCTTCTTCAAAAATACAAAGAATTAGTGGTGGAGGTTTTGAACATTGGCTTCTGAAAATACCTGCTACATTATTTTAATATAATAGGGGGCAGCTAGGTGGCACAGATGGATAAATCACCAGCCCTGAGTCAGGAGGACCTGAATTCAAATCAGACCTGACACTTGATACTTGCTAGCTGTGTGGACTTCTGGGCAAGTCACTTAACCCTCATTGCCCTCGCAAAAAAAAATAAAATAAAATAAGTCAGTACCAAAAATACAGTAGCCACTAAGATGTGAATAGTATATATTTTGTGGAGATACTATCTTTATTGTGTCTCATTCCTTTTGTTGGAGAGGTGGAGGGGGTGGGGGGGGTTGGACAGGGAAGCCTATGGGTGTAGAGTGTTGTTTATGTTGTCAGATAAGGTTGATGTTTCAACTGGTTTTAAGTTAATTGGCATTTTGTTTTTTATTTTTTATTTTTTGTTACAAGGGAAATCTCACTGGGTAGGGAAAGGGGAAATTTCTGTATTTGATGATTACTGTGATGTGTTTTTTTAAAATCAATAAAACTTTTTTTAATGAGCCTTCACATTGTTCTTGATCTTTTCGCTTTTTTTGTCTTTCTTTATTCAGAGAACAGACCAGAACACAGCAAACGCAGATTAAAAATTAGGGAGATGGGGCAGCTAGGTGGCACAGTGGATAAAGCACCGGCCCTGGATTCAGGAGTACCTGAGTTCAAATACGGCCTCGGTCACTTGACACTTACTAGCTGTGTGACCCTGGGCAAGTCACTTAACCCCCATTGCCCTGCAAAAAAAAAAAAAAAGAGAGAGAGAGATGGGACCAGGGAGAATCCTGGGGCTCCTCTCCTCAGAAACCATTTGTATGGGGGGCAACTAGGTGGTGCAGTGGATAAAGCACCAGGACTGGATTCAGGAGGACCTGAGTTAAAATCCAGCCTCAGACACTTAACACTTACTAGCTGTGTGACACTGGGCAAGTCACTTAACCTTCATTGCCCCACCAAAAAAAGAAAGAAAGAAAGAAAGAAAGAAAGAAAGAAAGAAAGAAAAAGAAACCATTTGTATGTTCCTTGGGGCAGGAGCATATGAAAAGTACGTGTGTTGGCTCACAACTTACTTGCCCACCTGACGATAGAGGAGAATTCTGGATAGAACATTTTTCCTAGCCCAAGGGACCAGTGATAGAGTATGAAGAGTTCTGGCAGAAGCAGACCCAAGAGAATTTTTGTTTTTGTTTTTTTGCAGGGCAATTGGGGTTAAGTGACTTGCCCAGGGTCACACAGCTAGTAAGTGTTAAGTGTTTGAGGCCAGATTTGAACTCAGGTACTCCTGAATCCAGGGCTGGTGCTTTATCCACTGCACCACCTAGCTGCCCCTAGACCCAAGAGAATTAATGAGGAATTCAGAGAGGATGAGAAAATATCCTGGGCAGTATGATCTTGGATGTCTAGCCTTCTAGTAGAGAAAGGAGACTTCCTGGGCAGTGTCACCTTTTCGAATTGCCCAAGTTTAAGAATTTGGGTCCCTAACTTACAGAGAAGGGAAGTTGCTGAGTATCATCTAACTTGGAGAAAGAAGAGGATCACCCACATGGCTCCTGAATCTAGAGGAACAGTAAGGGTCAAATCTACAACATGAGGAGGGGCAGCTAGATGGCGCAATGGATAGAGCACCAGCCCTGGAGTCAGGAGTATCTGAGTTCAAATCTGGCCTCAGACACCTAACACTTACTAGCTGTGTGACCCTGGGCAAGTCACTTAACCCCAATTGCCTCACTAAAAAAAAAAAGAAAAGAAAAGAAATCTACAACATGAGGAAGAAGGCTTTGCCACCCTGTGTTACTGAAGTGAATTATTTGGATGGTGCAGATCTAATGGGAAGATTGTTGCCCATCCACTAGCTCCAAATTGCACCCTCTGGGCAAAGTCCAAATCATAGGGGATAGTAAAAGGGACTGTGTAAGCCCCAGTGAGAGAGCTGGAGATTCATCAGAATATCAGTGTTGACCTTAAGGCAATTTCAGTTCCTTCTGAGAGAAACCACAAGTGACTTAAATGTTTTCTGTATCTATTTTATGGATTCCTTTGCTGTCTACGTTTTCTGTGGAATGAAATAAAAGTATCAATATACAGTTGTTATCTTGGATATTTCTAGGGGATCTGAATACCCCCTTTCCTCATATCTGTGGAAACTCAGACTTGATTTGTATTTGGAGATTTTTCAGAGTGAATACTGGTTCTCTGGGTCAACTCCCGACAGTTTTGGGAGCCCTGAGCCACTGGTTCTAAGAACTCTAAAAAACAGATAGTCATCTCCAAATCCAAAAAAAAAAAAAAAGAACCATGGAGTATGGATGTTCATTGAACAATGCTATTTCTTTTGTTTTTGGTGCTGTTGTTTTTCTTTTTTGAGGTTTTTCCTTTTTGCTCTGATTCTTCTCTTATAACATGACTAATGCAGAAATATGTTTGATGTTATTTATATATATATAAAACCTATATCAGATACCTGCTGTCTAGGGAGGGGGGGAGGAGAAAAAATTTGAAATTTGAAATCTTATAAAAACAAATGTTTAAAACTATCTCTACATGTAACTGGAAAATAATAAAATACTTTTATTTAAAAAACAAAACAAAACAGATAGTCATCTAACTGAATCATGCTGACTAATATCAGACATTCCAGGATCCTGAGAAACATTACCACCTGAAACACCTTTAGATAAAGGCCATTGCCTGGTGTACTAATAGTATCCTCCCTCCCAAGAAAACTTCCTGGAGGCCTACCTCAGCTGACATGAACTATATTTGGGGAGGTAACCCTATCTACTTAAAAGAAATTCTGCTTTCCCAGCTTAGCCATTGAAAAGCATTCAGAAAAGCAGTATACCAGGAATATTTGCCCAGTTAATGTGAAGAAAGGTACCTATGTACGACGGGGACTGCCAGAATACAACAGGAGAGGATTTGACTCAGTCTTTGGAGATTCCATAATAACCAAAAAATAGTGTTAAGTTGTTGTGATGAGGTGGAAAGGGCACTGGGCCAGAAATCAAGAGATCTGATGGCTAATCCCTAATTTGCTCTGGGGAGCTAGAGAATAACAATACCAACAGCTCAAATTTATGTAATGTAGTAAAATTTATAAAGGACTTTTCTCACAACAACCTATTGAGGTGTGTATTATTTCATTATGCAAATATTATCATCCCTTTTTTTGGTAGGACAAATTAAATGACCTGCCCATAATCATGTAGCTGCCTGAGTACTTGCCTTGCTGGGGACCCCCAAACAGGTCACATAACTTGGCTGGGCCTTAGTTTCTTCAACTGTAAAATAGGGGGAGGGGCAGCTAGGTGGCACAGTGGATAAAGCACTGGCCCTGGAGTCAGGAGTACCTGAGTTCAAATCTGGTCTCAGACACTTAACACTTACTAGCTGTGTGACCCTGGGCAAGTCACTTACCCCCAATTGCCTCACTAAAAAAAAAAAAAAAGAAATAGGGGGAAAGTTGAATTAGCTTATCACTCTGGTCCCTCCCAGCTGAAATACTCTAGGATTTTTAAAACAATCCACTGCAAGCTAGGATCTATAGAGGGCCAGTCACTAGAGGATCTGTAAAAAATGAGAATCAGCCAATTCGCAGTCACTGTGGTTAGACAAGGTTCTTGTCTAAATGGGACAGAATGCTCCATCTAGTGGCCATAGTGAATATTGACTACATTCCGTATATCCTAGCTTCTTAAATTGTGGGTCATATGGGGTTCTGAATGTGGAGATTGAGGAAAATGTGACAACAGTAAAAGGTTATGTATACTTACTTTATATACCTATATAGCCGGGGTTGTGTAAAATTTTCTCAGGCAAAAAGGGGTCATGAGTGGAAAAAGTTTAAGTAGCCCACAAGGACTCACAACCATATGATGGATCCAACTCTGGACAGCAGTGTAGACAAGGAATGAGTGGCAAGTAACAGGCCTGGTTTATAATTAGGAAAAGGTCTCTGGTCCTGAGAAAGGTTCTCTAACCACTTGCAGAGGATCTACTCAGAATTCCCATAACAACATTTTCCACCATTTTTCAAAGCCTCAGAACTTTTGTATCAGAAAAATTAAATCAGGAAATCTTGATCAAACAACAAAGTTTCAATGATATTGATAATGGCAATGGACATCGATGCAAAATTATTCCAGATAGTAGTCATTAATCCTGGTTAAAGGTGGGGAGATCAGAAAAGGTAGCAGGGGGCAGCTAGGTGGCACAGTGGATAAAGCACTAGCCCTGGATTCAGGAGGACCTGAGTTCAAATCTTGACACTTACTAGCTGTGTGACCCTGGGCAAGTCACTTAACCCTCATTGCCCTATGTAAAAAAGAAAAGAAAAAAGAAAAAAAAAGAAAAGAAAAGAAATGATAGCAAGTAGCCAGGTGAGGTAGCCTCCTTGTGATCCCTGCTTCTGGGGAAACTGAGGGTGGTAGATCACTTCCGTCTGGGAGTTTGGGGCTACAAATAGGGCTAAAGTCAATTGAGTGTACACTCTAAGTCTGGCACTAATATGGTGAACCTTCAGGATCATAAGGCCACCAGATTGCCTAAAGAGAGGACAAATTGGCCTAGGTTAGAGAAACAAGAAATTAAAGCTTCCCTTCCAATAAGCATTGGGATTTGGGCTTAAGAGGGACCTGGCACTTCCAGCCCAGGCCAGCTAGGGTGAAGACTCAGTCTCAAAAACAAAACAAAACAAACAAATAGTCAATAATAGAGGAAATGGAGGTTGCCCACATTTAACAAAATTTGTCTTTGTGATCAAACAAGCATTCTCCACTAATGGGTGGCAATTTTTCTACGATTGATCATCTGAGCCACCTCAGCACTCTATCTCTAGCTAGCCCAAAGCCACTCCCCTCTCCAGCAGAACACCAAGGCCCAGCTAGCTCAGGCATCACCCCACCCTGTTTTCTACTTTTTGCTCAGGGAATAATAATCAAATCAATATTACCATTGTTGCTGGATAATGCACAACAATCTACTGCCTTCTGGCTCCACAGACTGCCCCCCTCTCCCCCCGACACTGCCTAGACCAAAGCTCCTTTCCTTGGCTACCACTCATATCCTCAGAATCTAGTACATTGTCCAATGTCTGCACATAATAGATGTTTAATAAATGTATGCTAATTGATTGCTGATTGGGTCAATCCCGTGCTGCATTTGGAGGAAAAATATACCACTAAAGGAGGAAGATGAAAGTGTAATTTAGAAATGAAAGGATCTATGATCTGAAATATAAACAATAAAATGCGGCAGGAATTTTCCCCCCAAATTTTCCCTTAGGTGGTTTGCCTCAACTCAAATACTTCTTTTTTTAAAAAAAAATAAGTTTTTATTGACGTCTTGTTTTACATCATCATATTTATCCCAATATCCCTACTCTTTCCCCTTCCAGAAAGCCATCCTATGAAACAAATAGTATCTTTTTAGAGAGGGGAAAAAAATACAGTATAACTGATTGATACATTGTTAAAAGTCTGAAAACATGTACAGTGTGTTTGGACCTTTGGACCTCTCACCTCTACAAAGGAAGTGGGTGGGGGTATCTTCTCGTATCTCTTCATTCAAATCCTGCTTGATTTTTGTAATTTTGATACATTCACTTATGATTCTTTGTGTCATCTTTCCATTTACACTGTTGTAGTTATTGTTTATAAGTTTTCTTGGCTCTGCTTACTTCACTCTGCATCAGTTCATATAGATCTTTCCATGTTTCTCTATATTCATCACTTATTTCATTCTTATAGCACAGTAGTATTCCAAGCTGAAATACTTTCTAGTGAAGAGGAGCTCACTATCTTACAAGACAACCCATTTATTTGTTCCACTGTTGGACAGCTCTGGTGAGAAATTTGAAAGAACTGTTTCCTTCGATGGACAAGTCGACAAAGAATATGAAACAAATAGCTCTCTTTTCTTCTTCTTTTTTTGGGGGGGGTGGGGTGGGGCAACAAGAGTTAAATGACTTGCCCAAGGTCCACACAGCTAGTAAGTGTTAAATGTCTGAGGCCAGATTTGAACTCAGGTTCTCCCGAATCCAGGGCTGGTGCTTTATCCACTGTGCACCTAGCTGCCCCCAACAAATGGCTCTCAAAATAAAAACTGGGCAGCTAGGTGGCGCAGGGGATAGAGCACCGGCCCTGGAGTCAGGAGGACCTGATTCAAATCTGGCCTCAGACATTTAACACTTACTAGCTGGTGACCCTGGGCAAATCACTTAACCCCAATTGCCTCACTAAAAAAAACAAAAACAAAAAAGAAAAACTGAAAACTATAAAGAACCATCCAAAAAACTGCTTCAAGTTCATTAGTAATGAGAGAAGTGAATATCAAGAAACCTTGAGGCTTCACCTCATACCTTTCAAATTGGCAAACAAGAAAATGATGGGAATTCTGGGGACCTGTTTATGTGGTTATATATATTCATATTTATCATATTAAAAATTAAAATGTCTTAGTACTATTATGAAAATAGTTTTAATCTTGTGGGACCTGTGAAAAGGTCTTAGGGACTGTCCCCAGACCACATTTTGAGAATTACTACATAAACATGAATGAACAGAACAAAAGAAGAAACTGAAAACTGTATAATTCTGAAGATCAAGCTTGACCCTAAAAAAAAAAAAAGAAGAAAAATCACCTCTCTTCCTTCTTTTTAGAAGTGGGGGACTATGTATAGAGACATTGCACATAACATTAGACTCAGTGGTGTGTTGGGTAGCTTTGCCAAACTGCTTTTTTCTAATTCTTTGTTATAAGAATGGCTCTCTGAGGAGGGAAGAAGAGAAGAATGTATTTGGGAAATGAAAGTGATGTTTAAAAAGATTTCAATAAAAAAGCATACAGTATACAGAAGAAAAAATGAAAGAAAATACTGGTTCTCATAAAATCCTCAGAGGAAAATCAGGATAGGTACATAATTGAACAGTCAGTATAACAACAGTACAGTAGGTTACATTTGCATGAAAATTCACAGTTTACAAAGCCCTTTCTTATCCATTATCTCATTTGATCATTAAAATTCTGTGAGAATAAGTGAGATGAGAACCAGAAGAACATTATACACAGTATCATCAACATTATGTGTTGATCAACTATGATAAACTAGATTCTTCTCACCAATACAGCAGTTCAAGAAAGTTCCAAAGGACTCATGATGGAAAAGGCTCTCCAAATCCAGGGGGAAAAAAAAGAACTGTGGAATACGGATGCTGATTGAACCATACTATTTCTTGTGTTTTGGGCGCTGTTTTTCTTTTTTGAGGTTTTTCCTTTTTGCTCTGATTCTTCTCTTATAACATGACTAATGCAGAAATATGTTTAATGTTATTGTACATATATAACCTATATCAGATTGCCTGCTGTCTTGGGGAGGGGGAGAGGGAGAACAATTTGAAGTTGGAAATCTCATAAAAATAAATGTTGAAAAATATCTCTTCATGTAACTGGAAAATAATAAAATACTTTTATTTTTTAAAAAATTCTGTGAGAGAGGAAGGATAGTCATTAGCCTCACTTTACTTTTTTTTTTTAATTTTATTTTTGAGGCAATTGGGGTTAAGTGACTTGCCCAGGGTCACACAGCTAGTTAAGTGTTAAGTGTCTGAGGCCGGATTTGAACTCAGGTCCTCCTGAATCCAGGGCCGGTGCTCTATCTACTGAGCCACCTAGCTGCCCCCTCACTTTACTTTTTAAAAAATATCCCTTACTATATGGCTATATAGTCTGGCAAAAATTCCTATATTAGCAAAGTCTAAAAAATGCATGTTGTATGTCTGTGCTTTTTAAATTCAAAAATTCTCTGTCAAGAGATGAGTGGAATGTTTCATTTACATTCTTTTGGACTTATGGTATATAGCATTGATCAAGGTTCTAATGTATTTCAAAGTTGTTTTTCTCTTTAATGTTGTCATTGTAAAAATCTCTTGTTATTGCTTACTTCTTTCTGCATCAGTTCATAAAAGTCTTCCTAGTTTTCGCAGAAATTGTCCATTTCATAATTTTTATGGCACAATATTCCATTACATCCATATACTACAATTTGTTCCCCAATAGAATGCCCTTAGTTTCTTGTTTTTAGCAACCACGAAAAGAACTGCAAATAAATATTTTTGTATCTATAGAGCCTTTTCTTCTTTCTTGTATTTCTTAGTGGTATAGTTGGGTCTAAAGGATATGAATAGCTTAGTAATTTTCTGGACATTGTTCCAAATTTCTTTCCAAAATAGCTAGACCAAACCACAGCTCTAGTAACAGTACATTAGTGTACCTTTTTTCCAATAGGTTCCACGACATTTGTTATTTTCTATTTTGGGGGGGTCATCTTTGCCAGTCTGATAGTTGGAAACTCAAAATTCCTTTAATTTGTATTTCTCTAATTACTAGTCATTTAGAGCATTTTTTCATATGATTGTTGGAAGTTTGGATATCTTCCTTTGAAAACTGCCTCTTCGGAAATGGTTTCCAGTCTTATCAATATAAATCATTCCAGGAAATTTTAACTTTATCAGTGAAATGTCATAAAGATTCCCCCTGTACCCCCCCACCCCAGCCAATTACCTGTTTCCCTTCTAATTGTTACTATTCAATTTGCTTGTGCAAAACCTTTTTGATTTTATATAATTAAAATCATCCATTTTATCTTGTGTGATCATTATCACTAGTTTAGTTACAAACTTTTCCATTATCCATAGATCCAAAAGGTAATGTGCTTCTTACTCCCCTAATTGGTTTGTGATTTTTAAAAAATATCTAGATCATGTATCTGTCTGGAATTTATCTTGGTGTTTGGTGTTGGTCTAAACCTAATTTCTGCAAGTCTACTGTCTAATTTTCCCAGCAGTTTTTGTCAGATTGTGAGTCCCTACCCCACTACCTGAGGTCTTTGGGTTTCTGAAGCACTATGCTGTTGTGGAAGCTAGGTGGCACAGTGGATAGATCACCAGGCCTGGAGTCAGGAAGACAGACCTGAGTTCAAATCCATCCTCAGACACTTACAAGCTGGGTGACCCTGGGCAAGTCACTTCATCCTGTTTGCCTCAGTTTCCTCATTTATAAGCTGGAGAAGGAAATGGCATACCATTCCAGTATCTTTGCCAAGAAAACCTCAACTGGAGTCACAGAGTTGGACATGATTAAACAACAACATTGTTGCAAAAAATGTTTCATAGTTAAATTCATATAGTCCCTGGGTGAATCTTGGTACATATACCCCAAAATATTTTGTAGCTTTCATAGTTATTTTGAATAGAGTATGTCTTTCTAGCTCCTCTTGCTGGGTTTTGAGATTTATATATAGGGATGCTCATGATTTAGATCGATTTATCTTCTATCCTGCAACTTTGCCAGAGTTATTTCAATTGATTTTTTAGTTGATTCCCTGGAGTTCTCTAAGTACACCATCATACCATGTACAAAAAAGTGATCATTTTGTTTCCTCTTTGCCTATGCTTATTCATTCCACCTTTTTTTGTTTTTTTTTTGGCCTTATTTTACAGATGAAGACATTGAAGCTCAAAGAAGGGAAGGCCATACAATAAATAACGGAACGGGGACATCACAGGTCTTCCCCTTCCAGTCCAGTGTTATTTCCATCACACCATGTGGTTTCCTTCTATAGTCAGCTAGGTCCTTGTGCAAAGTTCTGTACTCGGGAGGACTGGACTTACTTCTGCTTTGTCATCAATGGCCTAGAGATGGTCCCTGTTAGACCAACAATCTGTGTGACTCCCTCTCTGCTACTTTATTATTATTTTTTAAAATAAAAATAGATTTATTAGGAGAGGAAGATATAGCCAGGAAACAGATCACCTTGGTGACTGTCCCACTGGAGTAAGAGAAGACCTGGTCTTCTGTATCTTTACAAAACAAAGAAAGGGAAGGGAGTTACAAAGCAAGGGGAAATGCAAAAACTGAGACCTGATAAATAAGAGGGGATCTTTTCTTTTTTTTTCTGGTGAGGCAATTGGGGTTAAGTGACTTGTCCAAGGTCACACAGCTAGTGTCAAGTGTCTGAGGCCGGATTTGAACTCAGGTCCTCCTGAATCCAGGGCTGGTGCTTTATCTACTGCGCCATCTAGCTGCCCCAAGAGGGGATCTTTGATAACGGGGTACCAGTAGGATTTGCAGCATCCATCCACATCCTGCATATCCATCCTCTTGCAGACCTTAGTATTGCTTCAGCATACTGGGGTCTTGTCCTGCCACACTTCATACCTGAGGTGGGAAAGAAAACTGTTTTTCCCTTGGCTTTGAGGGTTGGGATCTTTAGGTTTCTTGGAGTCCTACTGTATTCCCACAACATTCCCCCCTCTCCTTATTTCTGGGGAGAAAGGGGTGAAGGTCCATCTTCTTGTGGCTTCTTCAAGGCTGAAAAATGAGGCGCAAAGATGTCCCTGTCGATTAAGGCGAGAGGGAGCAAAAGGTCTTATGGGCACAGTCCAAGGGTCATAGGGGCATCACTGTGGCTTCAGTGAAGGCTTTAATCCTAGAAGTGACTAAAGAAGTTACAGTATTACAAAGACAAGGTCCACACAGCAAGATGCATGCAACGACCAAAATGATAGGTATGAAAGGAGCAAGCAGTGAAAACAGCCATGAAGTCCAGGATGGAGAGCTGGAGAGCAATTGGCTACAAGTGTTTGCCATGATATACACGCAGCACCAAGTATTCTGAATCTTGCATGCCCCACCTATGCAGGATCACCTCATGTTCTAGGTACCCCTCCAAAGGAATGGCAATCGCCAAAGCCTTATGGAACCACCACAGGAAATTGTCCCAAGACCCCCTTTTTGCCCTATGCCTTTCCTCAGGAGATTCCCTCTCTATTACACACTGAGAATCCGAATCAAACACTAAGAAAGACCTCAGAGGTCACTCAGTCCATCTTCCCTCAGTGCAAGAAAAATCCTCACTGCGTATTTCCAACAGGTACTTAGCCTCTGTTTGAATTATTCTAGTGAAGAGAAGCTATCTCATGAGGCAGCCCATTTGTTCCAAGTTTGGACAGCTCTGCTTGTAAGAAAGATCTTCCTCACACTGGGCCAAAACCAACCTCCCTGAAGAAAACCTGAGTTTGAATTTCTACTCTGCTTCTTCCTAACTGGGTGACCTTGGGAAGGTCACTCCCTCTCTGGACCTCAGTTTCCTCACTTATAAAATGAGGGGATTGGACTAGATGACCTCTAAGTTTCCCTTCAGCTCTAAAACATATGATCCTATGAACTTCTCCCAACTGATTCTTCCCTCTGCAGTGACATGGCGGGTGGGTGGTGGTGGGGTCGCAATCTAATCCCTCTTCCGTATGGCTATTTTGTTTTCCTCAAAACTTTCTCTTCTCCAGATGAAATATTCCTAGTCACTTAAAATAATATTATTACTAGGCCTCTCACCATATTAGTCACCTTCCTCTAGAAATTCACCAGTGTGTCAACATCCCTCCTAAGTTGCCCTCTTGCCATGGAACTTACCTTATATTGCTACCAAGACAATTGAAGATGCCCCCAGTAAGCAGTTACATCACACGGTTTACTTACTGAACTTTCTCTTGTCAACTTCTGACCATCCAGGTTTCTGCTATCCTGTATTTGTTCTGAGGCATAGCCACAGTGGATAGGCAATAGAGAAGAGAGCTAAGGAATGGCATCTCAGTTTAATCAAGTTTTAACAAAGAAATTGCCAGATAATAAAGAATATTGTATATATAAATATGAGTATGAGATTGGACAACCTATTCCTACAGATAGTCCTCAAGAAAATATCTCTTCAGAGACTACTGACCTAGAGAAAATGGATTGGAGCTGCTGCTGAAGAGATTTATGTTAGACTTTGTGAAAGCCTTCCTGACTGTGATAGAGTGGCTGAGTGAGGGTAGCACTGTGGTAACTTGAGTATCTCTTAGCATAAAAGCTCTCCTGCTTATCAGAAATATCTGGGGGGGGGGGGGCGAAGCTAGGTGGCACAGTGGATAGAGCACCAGCCCTGGATTCAGGAGGACCTGAGTTCAAATCCGGCCTCAGACACTTAACACTTACTAGCTGTGTGACCCTGGGCAAGTCACTTAACCCCAATTGCCTCACAAAAAAAAAAAATTAAAAAAGAAATATCCAGTGGAACTGAGGTGGAGTAAGGGGAGAAAGAGGAATGGATGATATGGCTTGGAGGGGCCCCTGGCAACTCAGAGATGAAAGTTGTTCAACCTTCAACCTTCTCCAGAAGTTCAGAAGCCTCTTCCTTCTCCTTTAAATGTTTCTTAAATCAATCAACCAGCAAGCATTTAAAGTGCTTACTGTGAGGGGCAGCTAGGTGGCGCAGTGGATAAAGCACCAGCCCTGGATTCAGGAGTACCTGAGTTCAAATCTGACCTCAGACACTTGACACTTACTAGCTGTGTGACCCTGAGCAAGTCACTTAACCCCCATTGCTCTGCCAAAAAAAAAAAAAAAAAAAAAAAAAAAAAATAAAGTGCTTACTGTGTTCAAGAGTCCCAGAGTACCCCTCAGAGCTTTTCCCTTTCCGAGGTGAGTTTGGAACTAGTTGTCTTCTCTTCCTCATAGTAGACACCTGGAAATTGGTATTTTGACTACCAGTCCAGTGTGCTTTTTTTTTTTTTAGTGAGGCAATTGGGGCCAAGTGACTTGCCCAGGGTCACACAGCTAGTAAAGTGTTAAGTGTCTGAGGCCGGATTTGAACTCAGGCACTCCTGACTTCAGGGCCGGTGCTCTATCCACTGAGCCACCTAACTGCCCCTCAGTGTGCTTTTAACACCATAAAACCTTGAGAGCTCAGTAAGTACCTAGGTTAGGGGAATGGCAGAATACAAGTATTGAGAACTCTGCCCCAATGGAAGCAGAGGTCTTGAAAGTACCAGTCTCCACTTCATGCCTGGGGCTGTAGAGGAATGGAACAGATGGATAGGAAACTCCTGCCTGTGGGAGCTCACTACTAATAACAGAGATAAGAGACTGAGACTGGAGGGAATCTAATTAGGGTGGGGTAGGGTGGAGACAGACAGAGAGAGAAACAGAGAGACAGAGAGAAAGACAGAGAGACAGAGACAGAGAGAAACAGACACAAAGAGATAGAGAGACACAGAGAGAAGGGCTCCATGCACTTGGACATTAAAAACATGAAATGGGGAGGCAGTGTGGTGAAGTAGAATGAGTCCTGGATTTGCAGAGTACGCGTCTAAATTCTAATTCTAGCTCATGTCAAGGCCTATTACCTGCACAGCTTGGGGTGAGTCAGCCAATATCTCAGGGCCTTAGTTTCCTCGTAGGTAAAATGAGAGGATTCCTCTAAGGTTCTTCAAGCTCTGGATAGAGGATCATTTGCAATAGAACTGAGCATCCCTGACCAGCCCGACTGAAAAGGATCGGAGGACACTGTCCTGTCACCCGCAGACCTGTCCCTAAAAGGGTTCACTCGAGACTGCCTCCTCTCTCCGTCTCTCCCACGAGCCTGGTGAACTTTGCCTGGCAGGATCGGGGAACAAGACCTAAAGACAGTTAAAGGAAGAGTAGTGGGCGTGTCCCATTTAATAGCCCTGCCCTCTTCCCTCCCCAAAGGCTGCTGCCGTTCTTAAAGGGGCCGGGCTAAGTCGTCTGCTTCTCATTCATTGTCTTGACAGGAGCATCCTTTGCCCGGCGGTTGGTGTCTACCAGGCTCTGGCTCCGGCTCCTTCCTCCTCATCAGGCCTGGCCTCCCGGGATCTCAGTTTGCATCAGGTGAGGCTAAGGGACTTAGGGAGAGGAGGGAATGCATCAAGGGAGAGGCTTGGAGGGTCTCGGTATCCACCCACCTATCAGCCACCTGTGGGTGTGGGCTGGAGTGTGGGAGAAATGTAGGCTGTGGGTACAGAAGAGATGTCAGAGTTACATCCCCATCCCAAGTATTTGCGGGCTTCTCCTGTGTTTGACTATTTCTGTGTCTGTGTGGGTGGGGTGTCTTAAGAGCATTCATTGCCAGCCCTGTATCTCTGTAGAGGTCGAGTTGGGGGGATGGGAAGGGAGGAGCTTGTGGGTGAGAATCTGAGTTCCATCCCCACCCCCACCCCCTCACATCTCCCCTGGAAGAGTCCAAGGGAACAGGCCTCAGAACAAATCCCCCAGAGCACGGGAGGTGTTGGGCAGATGCATGGAAGGCAGGATAAGCAGAACGCTCAGAAATGGGAGACAGGAAGAGCTTTCAGAGAAAAACAAGAAAACCCTAAGTTCCCCTTTCTGTGGTTTCTGGGCCCTGCAGGGTACCTGGGGTAGGAAGGGGGACTGGGTGGGGCAGCAGCTTCCTGCCCTTCCCTCCCCCACCCAAAAAAAACACACCATCAAATCAACCTAGGCAGGTTCAAGCTCACCCTCCCTAAGCCAGACACAGATAGCTGGGTGGGAAAGAGGTCAAGATCCAGGACACTGGCAGGCCTTTGTGCCCTTCCACCCATGGCTTCCCTGACCTCTGAGGGGCACACAACCTGTTGCCCTTGTTGCCTATGCTCTAGCCTTGTGCTCTGGCTCTTTTAGCTCAGGCCCAGAATTCTCACCTTCCCTCCCCAGTAAGGCCTAGTTTACTAAAGCAGAGTATCCCCAGGAAGAAGACGGAAGGGCAAGAACAGGGCTCGACAGTTACACTACCTGCTCATGGACAGGGGCCAGGCAGGGATGGAGATCCGGGGTTATGGGGGACATGGGGTTTAAGGAGAGAAGCCTCCATATGGCCGTCCCCCTCTGGGCTGAACAGGTGGTGTAAGGATTTGGGGAAATAAGGGGGAGGGCTGGAGCACCAGGCTTGGGGTGAGCCTGAGCTGGTTCTGAACCTTGTCTGGTCCAGCTTTTCCCAGCATGGGAGGACCTAAAAGGAACAGGGATCAGATGTAAATGAAGCTTGGCCTCTCCTGTATGTCTAGCTTTCACGGCCTCCTGGGGAGGTACCTGCATCCTCTGAGCCTTCGGTCTCCAGGGGACCAGGAAAGGGGCATAGCAACACAAGGGAGACCATTTCTCACAAAGGCTATCGCCATACTCCCTGGCAGTGGTTATGCATTCAAATCGACAGATTACCTACTTCTGTGCAGGGCATTTTTTGTCCTGGGTTCTATGAGAGATGGAAAGATGCATGAATACGAATCTATCTCTGCTCTCATGCAGGGTAGTCAAGTTAGGAAGATGAGACATGAAAAGATAATTAGCAAATGCCAGATGATGCATAAATGCCAACTGAGTGGCACAGATAGCAACATGCTGTAGGAGTTAAGGAAGGAGAAATCACTGTGCAGTCCATGTGTACAGATGGAGAGTGGGGAGATGTCAGGCAGAGGGACAGGACTGCTCTGCATGGGCATACCAGTGCATGGGGGAGAGCCCAGGGTTTCTGCAGCGTGGGATGTATCTAGGGAAGTCATGGGAAATAAAGACTGGAGAGGTAAGCTGGTGGAAAGCCTTGAATACCAGGATGAGGAATTGGGACTTGATTCAGTAGCCAAGGTTTCTGAATAAAGGTGGTAGGGGGAGGTAGCAGAATCAGTGCTGTGCTATAGGAATTTTAGAAGTGATGTGGAAGCACGGTCTGGAAGGGGGAAGAAGACTGGCAGCAGAGAGATCAGTTAGAAGGCTGCTCTTCTAACTCATTTCCTGTGACAGGGTAGAGCTAGGAGAAGGTGGGAAGCTCACAGGACCCCCTCTGAGTCTTTTTCTTTATGTCCACCCCTAGGATGAGCCGACAGGTGGTCCGAAGCAGCAAGTTCCGACATGTGTTTGGGCAACCAGCCAAGGCTGACCAGTGTTATGAGGATGTCAGAGTCTCCCAGACCACTTGGGACAGTGGGTTCTGTGCTGTCAACCCCAAGTTTATGGCCTTGATCTGCGAAGCCAGTGGGGGTGGGGCCTTCCTGGTGCTGCCTCTGACCAAGGTAGGTCCTGGGGGATGGGAGAAACCAGAAGGGCGAACCTTCTGTGGGAAAGGGGAAGGAGAAATAAAGGCACCCTCAGCCTTCTGAAGTCCCCAGGTAGTAAGGGAATGTTCCTGTGCCAGGATTTTAGAATTCTTCAAACTTAGACCTTCAAGAGAGGCAGAGATCTGGTCCAACTTGCTTAGAAGAGACAGACAAAGTCCAAACAGGAGACCTGCCTTATCCAAGGTCACACTTATTAGCTGACCCAGATCTAGACCCTGTCTCCTAATTCCCCATCTTTTCACTTTCTTCCATTTCTTCAGGTAGCCTCACTGTAGGGACATCACCTAGAAGAAGGGAGGCCCACAGTACATCAGAGAAAAGCTAAGAGGCCAGCAGAGTACCTTAAGAAATCAGGCCAAAGGGAGAGAAACAAGATACCCCACATTCCTCTCCCCATTCCTCTGTGGTCATCTGCTCTTCTGCTGCCCCATGGGCTCCCATAAGGACCTACTGGGGACTGGGAAGGGGCAGGGTGGGGCTAGCTTCAGGGGACTGCTCCCCTTGGTCTAACACCCCAGCCTCCCTCTTCAGCCCTGCTTCTGCAACTTGAGATGGGGGATGGGGGTAGTCTGAAGTCTGAGGTTGTTACCTTAAATGGGCTGATGGAGACAAACAGAAGAGGAAGTGGTTTTGGGTGCTGGGAGCTCAGCCCCTGGCCTCCCCCACCCAACTCTCCACACCGGAAACCCTGCTCTGCCTGCAGCCCCCGGAAGAAAGGCCCTGTTTCCAATCCTCCCACACCTTGCTTTGGGCCAGAATACAGGTTAGGGACTTCAGACACCTTTGCCCTTTCCTTTTTTGATAGCCAGGCATCCCTCACTCTCCAGGGTGTTCCTGCAACCAGCCCATTACTCCAGCTTCAAGGTCATAGCTACAGGAATTTAGCTGGCTCCCCAGCCTGTTCCCCCCTCCCCACAGTCCAGCTTCCCTTCTCAAATCTCCCCCACAAAGAAAGCAGAGAAGCCCCTCATCTTCAGGGGAAAAGATACACTAGAAGATGATACTTTGCCTCTCCCCCACCCCTGCCCCACTCTTCTAGGCTTGGAGGGAAGGAATGGAAGACCCTTCCTCACCTCCAATGGAAGGAACTGGGAGAATTCTAAAAAGTCAGAACTAGAAAGCACCATAGAAATCCTCTAGCCCATCCCTTTCATTTGACAGATGAGGAAACAGAGAGGGAACATGACTACCCTGGGTTACACAGCTGTTGAGTTGCAGAGCTGGGCCCTAAATCTCCTGACACATCTAATCCAGTGTTCTTTCAACTACCTTCACGGCTCCCCGACTTGTGTGGACCTTCTCTCCCACCCATTATCCACCGACTCATGTCGCTAGCTTCCTTCTACAAAGTAATCTGTGGTCAGCATGGGAGCACCCACCCCCTCTAAGGACACATTTCTCCGGTTCCCTCATGAATATCCAGGTCCAGCAGTGTTTCTCCCACCATTGCTATGCCTTCCTGCCCAAGGGAGCAGTATCCACACCCCCTTGGCATTTTGGATTACCTCCATCTTCCTCTTTTCTTCAAGCCCAGATGTGGGAGCAAGGGGAATATGGAGGATATGGTCCATCGTAGGGGTCACATGGCATATAGGGTCAAGGCTGGGCTCCAGGTTGGTCTGTTGCAGGGAACCCTGACCTCCTCTCTGATTTCCTCCCTCTCAGACCGGCCGGGTAGACAAGAACGTGCCCACTGTCTGTGGTCACACAGCTCCTGTCCTGGACATTGCCTGGTGTCCCCACAATGACAATGTCATTGCCAGCGGCTCTGAGGACTGCATGGTCATGGTGAGTTGGGGGGCTAGAAAAGGAAGTCCCAAGGCTGAGGCCAAGGAAGGCAGAAGGGAGGAGTCCTAGAGTCCTGAGGGACAGGGATGGGGAGAGTACAGGAGGGAGGGAGAGGCCAATGAATCTGCTCAGGTCACTCTTTAGAGCAGAAGACAGGACGGAGAGTTGGTCACAAGGGAGGGTGCAATCAGAGAAAGCAGGATTCCTCCTCTGTCCTCTCAGGTGTGGGAGATCCCTGATGGGGGCCTGACCCTGCCTCTCCGGGAGCCAGTGGTCACACTAGAGGGGCACACCAAGCGAGTGGGCATCGTGGCCTGGCACCCAACTGCCCAAAACGTGCTGCTCAGTGCAGGTATGAGGTGGGCATGGCTCCAGGGACCGGCCACAGCCATATGGAGGCACGGGGAACATGGGGTGGAGGGTACCCTCTAGGTTCTCACCTGCCTTGTCTTTTCCCACAGGCTGTGACAATGTGATCCTAGTGTGGGATGTGGGGACTGGGTCTGCTGTGCTGACCCTGGGTCCAGATATCCACCCAGACACCATCTACAGTGTGGAATGGAACCAAGATGGGTCACTGCTCTGTACCTCCTGCCGGGACAAGCGGGTCCGGGTCATTGAACCCCGAAAAGGCACAGTTATAGCGGTGAGTCACTATAGGCTGTGATTTTTTCCCCTCTCCTTATCCTCACCCCCCACCCACTGAAAGCATCCCTGTATTGAGCAAAGGTCCTGTTTCAGTGGGGATTCTCTTCCTAATGACCTCTAACCTTTATCCCTTGACCCTTGGGGTCTCTCCTCTTTGGGAAAGATAAGCTTGACTCATCCACCTCACACATCCCTTCAGGAGAAAGAGCGTCCTCATGAAGGGACTCGGCCAGTACGTGCTGTGTTCGTATCAGATGGGAAGATCCTCACCACAGGCTTCAGCCGAATGAGCGAGAGGCAGGTGGCCTTGTGGGACACGGTGAGTGAGTCACCCCAGGCAAACATTGGTGGAGAAAGGCTGAGAGTGTGAGAGAATATCTGCCTAGGGCGCCTATGAGGGAGGGGGATGTCACGAGACAAGACGAAGGGAGAACCTTCCGACTGTGAAAGCCTAGTCCAGTGCTCAGAGCCTGGAAAGAGGCATCCAGACCCCTGGGTTCTAGATCCAACACTGCTAAGGATTTCACGTATCAGGTCACTTCATTCCTCTGGGCTTCAGCTTTCTTCTCTGTAAAATGATGGGACTGACTAGTCGACCTCTCGTCTTGCTCTGCTCTTACATGCTGGGAGCTCTTGTAAGGGCCAGTTTGCAAGAGAGGCTCTTGGTTATCAGGGGGAGGGCTCCCTTGGGGACTGGCCACAACAGGACTGAGAGCTGAGCCAGCTCCTACATTCTTGTCCCTGCAGCAAAAGCTTGAAGAACCTCTGTCCCTGCAAGAATTGGACACAAGCAGTGGAGTCCTACTTCCCTTCTTTGACCCTGACACCAACATTGTCTACCTTTGTGGCAAGGTAACCACAAAGGGGACTCTGGGGATGGGCCAGAAAGTGGGGAGGAACAGGACTGATGTGAGGAAGATTTAGACCTTGGGGATGGGAATGTGGCATTTCTCTGGGTACTTAACTCCCTGCTCCCACCCCCGCAGGGGGACAGCTCCATACGTTATTTTGAGATCACAGCAGAGGCCCCGTTCCTGCACTACCTGTCCATGTTCAGCTCCAAGGAGTCCCAGCGAGGGATGGGCTACATGCCCAAGCGGGGCCTGGAGGTCAACAAATGTGAGATTGCCAGGTGAGGAACCACTTTAGCCTGGTCACCCCTCTCTCCTTTATCCCAAGCCAGCACTGACCACTAGGCAGTTTTTCTCATAAAAAATATGTCCCTACAGATTCTACAAGTTACATGAGCGGAAGTGTGAGCCCATTGCCATGACTGTGCCTAGGAAGGTGAGATCATACCCCACCAAATACACCCTTACCTGGCTTTACATCTTCCTCCCTTGATCTTCTGGGTCCCATTCCCTGGGGAACCAACCTTTCCACCCAGCTGGATAATGGAATGGCATAGATTAGGGTCTGGGAAGATGGTCCTGAGAATCCAACATCCCCATGAGGGAGGCTGCTGGGGTAAGAAGAGGGGTGAGGGTGCAGGGGAGGTGTTGGAGTTGTATAGGCAGGATATCAGAGTGATTTCGCACCCAGAGTAAGAGGAATGAGCTTCAGGCAGAAGAAGCAATCTTGTGTGAGGTACAACACCTTGACCCCACCATCCCTGCTCCTTACTCCCACAGTCAGACCTTTTCCAAGAGGACCTGTACCCACCCACAGCTGGACCAGACCCTGCCCTCACAGCAGAGGAGTGGCTGGGGGGCAAGGATGCAGGGCCCTTGCTTGTGTCCCTTAAAGATGGCTACGTGCCCCCCAAGAGCCGGGAGCTGAGAGTCAACAGGGGGCTGGACAGTGGCCGCAAGCGTGGGACCACAGAGTCAAGTGCAGCCCCTAGCACGGTAAAAGGGGCTCTCCAAAGGGGAAGGGATGGAGGGTTCAGGTACACAGCCACAGCCTAGAGACAGAGGGAGCAGGAAGAGTGGGGGGTGAACAAGGAGTAGAGCAGGGCAGCCGGGTATGGGAACTGGGCCAGAATGAAGAAGAAACCAGGAGAGTCCAAGGGGGAGTTAAGGGATGAGGGTGGTGGAGAGCATATTGTTGGGGGGAGGGAAGGAAGAGAGGAGAATCCAGGCTCCGCCTCTGAACTCAAGGCTGCCTCTCCCCAGGAGGCTATGTCGAGGCTAGAGGAGGAGCTGCGGCAATTACGGGCCACAGTGCAGCAGCAGCAGAAGCGCCTGGATGAGCTGGAGGAGAAAATCGCAGGGAAATAGCGTGGCCCTAGCACAAGAGACCTGGCAGGGCCCTGCCCCATGGGCAGAAGTCACTGGCTGAATTAAACCCGTGAAGGACCTCCCCCTCCCCGCCCCCCAACGCTTCCCTACCTCCCCACACCTCATGGGATGGGGTGGGCCTTACAAGCCAAGAAAAATAAAACATTTTTATTTTCTGGTACCTCCTCGACTCTACTAACTACAGCCCTTCAAAGGTCTCAACGCCTTTGTGGCTCTCTAGAGGGAGGCTGGGATGCTTCACCTTGGCCAGGGTGGGACGCTCTGAGGGTATGGACAAAACACAAGACCACAGCTTTGACAGCAGATTAGATTTCAGCAACCCCACCTTAGAGTGCTGCCGATTCGAGTCAACCACTGGGCAAGCCAGAACCAAAATTTTACCATATGTCCTTCCCAAAGGTCTCTGCCTAAGTCACATATGACTGACTATCTTGTGAAGGGAAGACCTTGCCAACATTTGTGGTGCAGAATCTTAAAAATGTCAGAAGGGGAAGCACAGGCCTGAGAGAGAATCTGGCCTGGTCCCTCATTTTACAGATAGAGCAGCTTAGACCCAGAGAGGAGAAGTATCCTACTTATGGTCACATATTTATTAGTGACAGATCCAGGGCTAGAACCCAGGTGTCCTGCCTCTTAAGCTCAATGCTTTTCAGCCACACCATGCTGTCATAATCCATTTGAGGGCTGATGTAAAACAAAGCCTACTTTCACCCATGTCCCCGATTCCATACTGCACCAACCCCAAGCTTCCTGGTTAACAATTATTCCTTCCTTTGACTGTTGTTACTTTCAGAATCGTCCCCCTAAGAGGCCAGGCAGCAATCCTAATTAAGCTATTGTGAAAGACATTTATGGAAATTCTCCTTGGGGGCTGCCTTTAGAGCCCCCAGCATGTTTTTGTGGTAGAGAGACTTTGTGTTCTGAAGGTGGGTTTGATTTCTGGAAAGTGCTGAGTCATTCAGAGCTACATCTGATGAACAAGGCAGGTGGGCAGGAGGTTGAAGGAATTCCATTTTTGGTCAGAAATGAAAAGCAATGATAAAGTACTGAGATGGCTTTCCTTCTGCGGAGTATAAACTCATAGTACTTCCCTAAAGGGAGCACTTGAAATCACAGAATCCCAAAGGGAGAGGGCTCTTAGGCCTATCCAGACAAGAATCTACAACACAAACCAAGCCTCTGTCTCAGGACCTCTAGAAGGGATGCATGGGGGGGCAGCTAGATGGCGCAGTGGATAAAGCACCGGCCCTGGATTCAGGAGGACCTGAGTTCAAATCTGCCCTCCTACACTTGACACTAACTAGCTGTGTGACCCTGGGTAAGTCACTTAACCCCCAACTGCCTCACCAAAAAAAAACCAAAAACCCACAAAGAAGGGATGCATGGCCTCCTATAGCGGCCTAAGTACACCTCTCTACAACTGAGCCCTTTAGGGCAAAAGAACAAGTCTATCCTTCTTCCACAAGACATCACTTCAAATACTTGAAGAGAACCGTCTCCTACTATTTCGCCTCCCTCCCCCCCCTTCAAGTCTTCCTCAAGCTGGACATCTTCATTTCCTTCAACTGATTCCCATAGAGCATGGATTCGAGGACCATCACCATCTAAACCGAACTTTTGCTGTTGATTAGACCATGCATCTCCACCTTGTCCATAAGGTGTATCATGGGAGACTTTTTAAAGTGCTTTGCTAAGACCTAGGTAAATGATGTTCACAGCATACCCCTGAACTTTCAGTCTAGTAAGTCTGACAAAACAGGAAATAAGGTTACTCTGGCATGACTCATTGTTCCTCATGAGTCATGACTGACTTATTGTGATCACTGCTTTCTTTTTTACATGTCAACTAACTATCCCTTTAATAATGGATTTTAGAATTTCCCCCAAAATCAAAATGAAGGTCAATGGCTTGTGTGTATATATACATACATATGCATTCACATTCATATGCACACACACAGGATTCAGAGAAACACTTGCAAAATGACACTTGCACTACATGACTTCTTACAGTCCTCTCCAGCATTCCAGCATGCTAAGAACACATACTAACTCTCCAGAGGACTGACTTGAAAAATACTATGTTGGGGCATATGACTTACACAATTAGTCTCACATTCAGTTAACACTGAGGCTTTGAAAGCTTTTGGTCTGAGGTAACATGCTAAAAGTCCTGTTAGGGACTCATCTCAAGCCTCAAGAGGAGTTCTTTCCATTCAGATCCCCATCAATGTCATCAATAGGGGCAGCTAGATGGCACAGTGGATAGAGCACTGGCCCTGGAGTCAATAGGACCCGAGTTCAAATCTTGCCTCAGACACATAACATTTACTGGCTGTGTGACCTTGGGCAAGTCACTTAACCCCAAATGCCTCACACACACAAAAATAAGATTTAATAAGTCATTAATAACACAGGACCTGGCAGAAAGCACACTGGGTCAGAGAACTTGAGTCTGAAGCCTGACTTTGCCACTGCCTCACCATGGGACTTCAGGTAAAGTCATTTACTTCACCATACCTAGGCTTGAGTTTCCTTCTCCTTTTTTTTTTTTTTCAGGGCAATGAGGGTTAAGTGACTTGCCCAGGGTCACACAGCTAGTAAGTGTCAAGTGTCTGAGGCCGGATTTGAACTCAGATTCTCCTGAATCCAGGGCCGGTGCTTTATCCACTGTGCCACCTAGCTGCCCCGAGTTTCCTTCTCTATAAAATGAACTAGACTTGAACTACATAACCTCTAAAGTCCCAGATCTCTCCAAAAAAATCTATTTCTAAACTTGGTTGTATACAGTAGCAGTGTCTCCTAGCTGTCCCAAGTCAGAAGTCTTCTAGAAAGAGCATGTGTAGTAAACGATCGCTGTGCCCACCAGTTGTTTTAAAATCCCAAGTGGTAGTAATAGCTAACATTTATAGAGCTTTTTTTTTTTTGGTGAGGCAATTGGGGTTAAGTGACTTGTCCAGGGTCATACAGCTAGAAAGTGTCAAGTATCTGAAGCTGTATTTGAACTCAGGTACTCCTGAATCCAGGGCCAGTGCTCTATCCACTGCGCCACCTAGCTGCCCCTACAGAGCATTTTAAGTTGCAGTGTTTCATATATTATTTCATTTGATCCTCACAACCATCTTCAGAGGTATTATTATTCCCATTTTATAGATGAGGAAACTGAGGGTACAGGAGGTTAAGTGAACCGGCCTGGATCCCAGGTCTTTCTTTTTTTTGTTTTTTTGAGGGGCAATGAGGGTTTAGTGACTTGCCCAGGGTCACACAGCTAGTAAGTGTCAAGTGTCTGAGGCCAAATTTGAACTCAGGTCCTCCTGAATCCAGGGCTGGTGCTCTATCCATTATGCCACGTAGCTGCCCCCAAGGCCAGTGCTTTTCCACTGTGCCACCTAGCTGCCCCTATCCCAGGTCTTTCTGACTCCAACTCGAGGGCTACCTACCACACTGCTGGCTCCACTGGGAGCTTTCCTTGTCCCCAGATCATTCAGAAAGCTTTTTCTTTTCAATCTTATTTTAATTGTTTTATTTTATTTTTACATTACTTTCATTTCCAAAAATTGGAAAGAAAAAAAAAGAGGGTGGGGGGAAGCAGTTCAGCAAAACTAACCAACATAGCAAGGGAGTCCATTTTCTAAATTCTTATTGGGGGCAAACCTGGTTGTTAACGAATTACACAATGATCAGGGTAATGGGGGGGGGAGATACTTTTTCCCATTATATGCTACTGAAATTTGTATAACTGGGAGTGGTTTAGGACCTGAGGTATCCCATGGAACAAATGGACTGAAGCCTGGATAAATGAAGTTAGCAGGAACTCTCTTTTCCAGGAGGCAGTATGGGGCAAAGGAAAGAATTCTCTATAAAGTCAGGAGACCTGTCTTGGTTCTATTAACCTTTCTCTGGGCCTGTTTCTTCTTTAAGTAAAGGCTTAGTGTTGTTGGTTTCTATCGTGACTTTCAGTTTAGACGTGTCATGCAAAATTCAAGGACATTGCATGAGAAAAGCCTGGTCCTCCACCCCTCCAGGCTCAAGAGAATTTCCAGGCCACCTCATACTTCCCAAAGCTATGACACCACTAAGAAAACAAGCATATGATTTCAGGGGTAAAAGAAACTTCCCTTTAGAGTCTTCAGCTTTCTAGGCAGCTGGGAAATCCCTGCTGAGGGGTTATTTCTCCATACACCTGTTAGGAACTTAAGCTTGAGGAAATAAACTAATAAGGAGTTGGGGCTGAAGGTAATTCCCTACTCAATGGTCTGGAAGGGGAAACATGGATGACTCGTCCATAGAACTTGGAAAGCACCGAAACAGTCAGTCCCCCGGCCCGCTGACGAGACCCCCAATAACGGGGCTAATCTGGCACACCTCGGCCAAGGACTGACAGCACCAGGGGCAGAAGGAACCTACGGGCGTCTCTGTGTAGCCCAACACTCCCATTTTACAGATGAGGAAACAGGTTCAGAAAGGGAGAGGGCTGCCAAAGCAGGCCGAGAACGCCAGGGTCCTGACCCCAACCACAACAAGCCCGGGGGACAGACAGACACGGACACACACAGACACTTGTGGGGAACACAGGGGCCGAGCCACACACCAGAGATTTAATGTCTTAATGTGGAGGGGGCGGAGGGGGGGGTGTCTCTCGCCCTGTTCGGCGCCTCACTTCTGCCGCTCTTTGTCCCACTGTTCAGGAGTCAGGGTCTTCTGCTCAAACGCGTGGATGTGGGGCAGCTCTTCCGCCAGGCACGAGTTCACCAGCCTGAGGAAAAATCAAGGTGGGGTCAGAGGTTAATGCCCCGAGGAATTGTGGGGGGTGGGGGAAGGCAACGTGCTCAGGCACGCGGAGAGGTAGCACACACTCACCGGTGTCTCTGCAGCAGCGGCTTCCCCTGGAACTTGGAGGAGACCACGAGGACTCGGAAACTAGCAGCGCAGCGGGAGGGGGTCGTGTCCTCTACCTCCTGCCCGGGGTGGGAAGGGTTAAAGGGGTACCCCCTAGGCACCAGTCCTCCTCTCCCCCACCCCACCCCATGCCATCCTCTTCAGCCACAGGGACCCAGAACTCACGGGCTTGGGGGGGGGGTGGAGTGGGCCCGCCCCGCCCCCGCACTCACCACGTGTTCCGCTTCCAATTCCCGCAGTAGCTTCTCCCGCAGGGACTCGGCACTCAGCTCCATCTCGGCTGCCGAATCCCAGGCCGGTCCCAGGACTCTGAACCCCCGCCTCTTCCGCCCACACTGTCGCCACTTCCGGGAGATGCCTTTCCACGAGCAATTTCCGCCCTTAAGACTTCGCTCATGCTTTGTTTCCCTAGTCCTGTACAGGTCATTTCCGCCCTTACATCGATTCTCTCTCGTTGCTTCTCCACGTCTGTGTTTGTCACTTCCGCCCTTGTCTTACCCCTCGGACCCGACTTTCCGCCCTCACTTAACCTCTAGCCAATCGGAGCCTGTGTTTGGCCCACACCGGAAGTTCCGGTGTTGAACTTTGTTGGGGGTGGGCTCCCTGTTCTTTTCAGAAAGGACCCCCCCCGCTTGTATATTCTGGCACAGTTTCGACGTCACGATCGTAGCCTGGTGAGGGTACCCCTCCTCCATTCGCTGTCCTGCGCCTTATGCAATATGTTGCCCCCCAGAAATGAAGCCCTCGGCCGGTAAATGACCGAGGCTTCAGAAAAACCACACCGTGGCTATGACACTACTATTCCCCCGTCTCCAGGCCACCTCTGATCTTTTTTCCATCCTCTGCAGAGAACGATGGGGCCCGAGGAAGCCTCTCGGGCAGTGGAGAAACCCCCACAGCCATTCTTCGGGGTCTACCTCCTCTACTGTCTCAACCCCAAATACAGAGGCCGTGTCTACGTGGGCTTCACCGTGAACCCCTCTCGGCGAGTCCAGCAGCACAACGCGGGGCGCAAGAAGGGAGGGGCGTGGAGGACTAGCGGGCGAGGACCATGGTAACGGGGAACAGGGTAACAGGGCTCAGGGGGCGGAGCCGGGGAAGTGGGCGGATGGAGTGAGGGAAAGTCCAGCCAGGGCTGGGAGAACCTCGGCCACCCTTTGGCCAAAGTCCGCCTTCCCTTACACCGCAGCCCCCAGGCATCCCCAGACCCTAATTAGACCATATGTTGGCCTGCTCCCACACAGTGTCCCTGACTCCCTCATGCTTTCTGCAGGGAAATGGTCCTTATCGTCCATGGCTTTCCTTCTGATGTGGCTGCCCTTAGGGTAAGAGGTCAGACCCGGGCAAGGGGTGGGGAGGAGGGGACGGACAGTGAGGGCAGGGGAGAGGTAACAGATTGGAGAATGGAGGAGGTGAAAGCCACAGCTTCTGAGTCCATGACACCTTGTCCTCCATCCATCTCTCTCCCCTTCAGTTTGAGTGGGCCTGGCAGCACCCTCGGTCCTCTCGGCGCCTGGCTCATGTAAGTGGAAAAGGCAGAAGGGAAGGAGCCTTTTTTTTTCCACCTTCGGGTCCTGGCCCAGATGCTGCAAGTGTCCCCCTGGAATAGGTTGCCCCTCACCGTTCGTTGGCTACGACAGGACTTCCAGCAGGAACTCAGCCCTCCTCCTCCCCAGCACATGCCTCTTGCTTTTGGGCCTTTGCAACCAGGCCTCAGTCAGAGGGAAAGGAGAGGGGTGGACAAGGAAGCAGATGAGGTCTTCTGCTCACTCTGCCAGCAGCTAGTCCAGGTGAGACAGCACAGCCTTCTCTACAGTATGAACAAGGTTGAAAGCTCTACCGTGGTATGAGAGTAATATAGGAAATACTTTTTTTTTTTTGGCAGGCAATGGGAGTTAAGTGACTTGCCCAGGGTCACACAACTAGTGTCAAGTGTCTGAGGCCGGATTTGAACTCAGGTACTCCTGAATCCAGGGCCAGTGCTTAACCACTGCGCCATCTAGCTGCCCCCTCAATACTCTTTTTAATCATAAAAGTATTTTATTATTTTCCAGTTACATGTAAAGATAGTTTTCAACATTTTTCATAAGATCTTTAGTTGCACATTTTTATCCCTCCCACCCTTCCCTCCCCAAGACAGAAAGCAATCTGATATAGGTTATATATGTATAATCATGGGGCAGCTAGGTGGTGCAGTAGATAGAGCACTGACCCTGGAGTCAGGAGGACCTGAGTTCAAATCCGGCCTCAGACACTTAACACTTACTAGCTGTGTGACCCTGGGCAAGTCACTTAACCCCAATTGCCTCACTAAAAACAACCAGTACAATCACAGTAAACATTTCCACATTAGTCATGTGAAATAAGAATCAGAACAAAAGGGAAAAACCTCAAAAAAGGGTGAAAAAAGTAAAAACAGTGTGGTTCAATCTGCATTCAGAATCCACAGTTCTTTTTTTCTAGATTTGGAGAACATTTTCCATCATGAATTCTTTGAAATTGACTTGGATCATTGTACTGCTAAGAAGAGCTAAGTCTATCACAGTCATTTATCACACAATGTTGCTGTTATGTTCTCCTGGTTCTGCTCACTTCACTCAGGATCAGTCTACTTAAGAATTTTTAGGTGGCTTTGAAATCTGCCTGCTCATCATTTCTTTCAGCACAATAGTATTTCATTACATTCATTTACCACAACTTGTTCAGCCATTCCCCAATTGATGGGCATCCCCTCAACCAATTCTTTGCCACCACAAAGAGAGCTGCTAGAAATAATTTTGTACATGTGGGTCCTTTTCCCTTTTTTATGATCTCTTTGGGATACAGACCTATTAGTGGTATTACTGGGTCAAAGGGTATGCACAGTCCCAAAGCCCTTTAGGCATGGTTCCAAATTGCTCTCCAGAATGGTTGGGTCAGTTCACAACTCCATCAACAGTGTATTAGTGTTTCAATTTTTCCACAGCTTCTCCAATGTTTATTATTTTAAAGGAAATATTCTTTGTTTAAATCATCTTAACCTTGTACCTTGTTTCCCCCGTCTAACTGGCAGGATAAGGGTGGATCCCTTTGCTGTCCTCATCCCAACTGTCTATTGAATGCTCACTTAATTTGCCTTGCTGAAGAATTCCTTCAAGAGGAACCTCAACAGCTTCTGCCCCTGAAGGGCAGCTGCCCAGGGTGAGTGGGAAGCTAGAAGCTCTTGGAGCTGAGGAGAAAAATGGTTTCTGTTCCTCCTCCACTAAATCTCTCACTTTTGGCCTCTTCTTTTTTGTATAGCTGTAAAAACACTTTACTGTGGGGAGACCTGATCCGTCTACACCAGGCATATCCCAGCAATCTGGAGGAGATAGAATCTGACCTTGAAGAGGTGAGGTGTGTTTTGTGGTCCACGCTAGTTCTCCTTTTCTCATCCTAGGTCCAACTCTGACTCTCCCATTTATCTCTCCAGACACACTGGACAGATGAACTGAAGACTTAAGTGGCCGCCTTTTTCTACCTCAAAAGGAGGTCTGCCTTTCCAGAAACCCGGTTCTACTTTCGACCTCCAGCAGTCTTGGGGGCTTTTTCATCATTTTTAGAAAACAGGTTGAAAATATTTGGAGCTGGATTTCAGTTTTAGCTCCAAAACTTAGCAGCTGTATCATACTAGTTCTATATAGTTGTTAATGTAAGTTCGTACGATAAAGAAACTGAGTTAAATGCTGGGCTACTTTGGGGTAAGGAAAAAAGGCAGAAATCTGGGATGGGGTCACAGAGAAACCAAATGTGTGATTTCTTACACATGAGGTTTAGCTGAGAGAAGATGGAGGAAGGGGAGAAGTGGAGGGAAGCTTCCACAGCCTATCCCTGCCTACAGGTGTGAGGTTATACTAGGAGAGCAAATACTGCTACAAGCACCTGGCTTTAGGGTTAGGTGCTCTTAGGATACTGCATTCCTGACCTCAGCTTTGGTTTCACTCACGTAGTGCTGGTGACCAAAAGGAGAGCTCACAGCTCTCTGGAAGAACTGGGGAAAGAAGGAACTATAAGATACGAGCTGGGGAGGGGGGGGAGGGAAGGAAAGAGCTGGGTCTCATCTCCTCCAATTAGACTGGAAGCTCCTTGAGAGCAGGGAGTGTCTCCGTTTTCTATTTGTCTCTCCAACATCCGGCAGAGCTTGGCACACAGGAAGCTCATAAATGAAATGCTTTTTTATTCATTCAAGTACTTGCATGAGTTTTTCCAAATTCCTGATAATTTGGGAGACAAATTGCAATTCACAAAATCATGTTATTTTATATTTTTAAAAATATTTTATTTACATGTTTTTAAATAATAATGAATGACTATGATAATAAACAATCACTTTTCTGTGAATGTTATACTAAAAGTTTCATGTTTTTTTGAAAAAGAAAATAAATGCATGATTTATTGTTATTACAAACTAATAGATTGTTTACTGACAAACATATCTGTCAACAAGTTGACTGATTTCCTTTAACTTTCTTAAGCTATTTCCAACATTCTTCATAACCGTTATTATGGATATCTACAAATTTTGTCAAATAAATAAGGAATATTGCTAAGTCGTATTTATTTTTTTAAAACTGTAACCATTGGCAAATACTCAAACACTGGAAAACACCAGTGAACATTATTGGGTAGCATTCAAATAATCTAATGAGCAAAGTTAATAGCATTACAGAAAATGATATGACAAAACCATCAATTTAATAGGACTCCATTTTTCTTCCCAAACTTATTTCTTGGGATGCTATCTAGATAAGATTTGTATAAAGTATGTTCTGCATACAAATGTATTAATATTTGCAAGAATGCCTCGCTGTCAGCAGCAGATGGGGCCACAGACATAACATGGCAACAAGACTGATTGATTAGATGTGCTGCTGTTCTGGTTTCCAGAAATGTCGACCTTAACCTTTGACTTCAAAGTATTTTCTGCTTTTACTTCTGACTTCACTGTCATTGGATTCCTTCTAATCAGTAACGTCTCTGTGTTATTAGCCTTTAATTCTCACATGAGAATGATTATACTTCTTTCTGATTGCTCAACTGATTGCTCAGTACTTCAAAAAAAAAAAAGTGCCCCATATGGAAATACTACACTCAACTGATGAACATTTATAACAAGCACCTACAATGTGCCAGGCACTGTGCTAGATACTGGGGATACAGACACAAGAGAGAAATGCCTTCATGAAGCTTATGTTTCTACCAAAGCTCACCCCGGCTCACTCTCCCAATTCCTCTCTCTCATGACATGACCAACTATTCATCTAGTCACTCCAAGGCAGAAAACTTGGGGTCATATTTAACCTGCATCCTAAGATGCATGATGTCCTTACCAAATAAGCCTTGTCCATTTTTCTTTAATAATCCTGTTCACAGGGGCAGCTAGGTGGCGCAGTGGACAGAGCACCAGCCCTGGATTCAGGAAGACCTGAGTTCAAATCTGGCCTCAGACACTTGACACTTACTAGCTATGTGACCCTGGGCAAGTCACTTAACCCTAATTGCCTCACCAAAAAAAAAAAAAATCCTGTTCAGTCCTCCCTTGTTCTCCATTTCCACTGCCACCACCCTAGTCCAACTCTCATTGCCTTACATCTTATTCACCTGAAAAAAGACATGTCTGAACTCAGACTAGGGCTTTTGGGACATTAGGTCACTGCTCACGGGATCTTTTACTCTTAGTGCACATCAAATATTCCCAGATCTCAAGGTGTTTACATTTTAATAGGGATAGACAACACATAAAGGGGAGTGATGGCCATGGAAGGATATTTTGTTTGTGGGCCAATGGGGGTTAAGTGACTTGCCCAGGGTCACACAGCTAGTAACTGTCAAGTGTCTGAGGCCATATTTGAATTCAGGTCCTCCTGAATCCAGGGCCAGTGCTTTTTCCACTGTGCCACCTAGCTGCTTCATGGAAGGATATTTTGGTTTGGAACGTTACAAGAAGAGAGGGTAGCCATAGGGAACTGACTGACACACTCTTCCTTAAACACAAATCGCACCATTCCCCTGTCCAGACATCTTCAATGACTCCCAATTTACAAGGTCCAACTTTCCAACTGTATTTCTCCTCTGCTTTCTAACATTGTGATCTCAGACAATGTACTGCCCATCTTTGGGCTTCAGCTTCTTCATCTGAAAAAAACAAGGTGATTAAACTTGGGCTCTAAAGTTCCTTCCAGTTCTAATAATCAAAAGTCCTATGTATTTCTAAGTCTAGTCAAGCTGATCTAAGCAATATTCTAGAATTTCATGCTATAGCTTCTTTTTTTTTGGGGGGGGGAGAATGTGACAATTCAATTCATAGACATTTATCATCTTTTGAGTGCCAGGAATTCCGACAGGAGCAGGAGATACAAAGAGACCACCCCCTTTCCTCCCCAAAACCAGTCCCTTCTCTTACGGATATAACATCATCTATTCTTAATTTCCATTCATTCTTATACAGTACGTTGTGCCTGGTCCTCAAAACAACTGTGTAGAGAGTACAAGTATTATCTCCAAAGGTTCAATGACTTCCTCTTGGTCACTCAGATTAAGAGAAAGAACCTGAGCTCAGACTCTGACTCCAAACCCAGCTTGATTTTTAAACCAGGATATCCTCGGGGCGAAGGAGCAGTGTCAGGATGGGCGGTCTTTGTGCAAGGCAATTGAGATGGCTTGATAAACCTCCTTTGTTCTAACAGTAACAGTATCTACAGTATCTAGTAAAATCAAGTTTTTAAAGTTCTTGATTTGTCAAGAATTCAGAATTTTGGCATACTGCCCCATCCCCTTCACTCCATTCCCCAGTTTAGCTCACTTTTTGTAAGTTATGTCCACCCCAAGTCACGGAGGTATTGACCATCTCCACCCTCTTTTTGCCCCTCCCCCTTTTCTTTCATATCAGCAAATCCAAGTGCCAGCCAGCCCCTTTAGCTACTTCTACCCCGCCCATACTAGACCCATAAAACCCAATGTCCTGAATCACTCCTGCTTCACTCCCAAGACACAGATTTCTTTACCAGCACATCTGCAGATTCTGGAAAACTCAGGTCAGTAGAAAGAATGGAGGGCTTGGAAAGGAGTTAGACGGAGAGAGGCCAGATAGGAGAGGCTCTTGGCCCGTCCTGGATGGTCTCTGCACTCTTCTATCCTTCCCAGTAGATGTCTCTACCCCTCCTCTCTTCTTTCCTACACCCTACAACGCTCCCGGTTCCTCTTCCAGCAATGTCTGTAGATCCACTTCCCTACCATACATTCTCCCAGCCTTCAGTGCTTACCACTGCTTCTGCCTTTAGGTCTGCTAACCCTGTGGTTATTTCTGTTACTTACTGCTTACTTATGTACCTACTTATTGCTAGCACTGGAGTTATTTCTCTTGTTACCTTCCTAAACCCATGAGTTCATCCCCAGATTAACAACTTTTTGCTTTGTTTTGCTGTGTTGCTGACAGCCTCAGGTTGAGCCCATACCATAATACCAAACTCTAACCCAGAAATGATGTTGCTTAATTCAGTGTGCTGACACTGAAAGGAATTATGCCGGCAAACGTTTACCAGCTGGCCCTTAAGGAAAAGAAAATGTAGCATGTCACACTCTGAAGTTTAATATGCATTATTAACATTTTCTCCATCACTTTAAGTCTAAACAACGAAATCAAGCCCTGATTTATAGCATTTGCCAATTTCTGAGGTGTAAATAAATGCCCATACTGACAACTGAATGATCAGCTCTTTGGTTTGAGCCAGCTCCAGTAGATATCTGAGTAGAGATGAAGAGAGAGATTTAGTGGATTAGATTTATGGAAGTTACTAAGCATCCAGAAGGAAATCCAAAAACAAGTATAGGAGAGGGAGTGGCAAGGCTGAAAGAGCCTAAGGAGGGACTGAGAATGGAAAGAAAAGTGAAAAGCTCTAGAAATAATGGAGATAGATCATAGATACTACAGAGTGGCTACAGTGAAGGGAGAATAGCAGGTGAGACATCCAGTAGTTTACAGGAGCCAAAGTTCAAGCAACAATCAAGATGAACTAGAGATCCTCAGGCAAATTTCACTTCACAGGTGTCACTGAGACTTGGTGAGATGGAACCTGTGATAGCAATGTGGTTCTGGAAGGTTCATCTTATTCAAAAGAAACAGCACAAGAAAAAAGGGGAAGGGGGAGGTTGTGGGGAGGTATTGGCATAGGGAATAAATCACTATAGAGTCAGGAAATTTGAATCCTGATTTTGATAATATGTAATGGAATCCTTAGCAAGTTCCTTCATCTCTCCCAACTTTGGTTTCCTCATCTATAAAATGTAAAATGGGGATAAAAATAGCACCTACCTCATAATATCAAATGAGATAAGCTTGGTGAAAACCTTAAAGCATCATATACATGTTAGCTATACTCATGTGAGGAAATTTAGGAATCAGAGGGGGAGAGAACATCAAATGAAGATCAACAAATTATTAAGATCAATAGGGGTAGGATAGAGCACCGGTCCTGGAGTCAGGAGTACCTGAGTTCAAATCCGGCCTCAGACACTTAACACTTACTAGCTGTGTGACCCTGGGCAAGTCACTTAACCCCAATTGCCTCACTAAGAAAAAAAAAAAGATGAATAGGGGTAGGGGCAGCTACGTGGCACAGTGGATAAAGCACAAGTCCTAGATTCTGGAGGATCTGAGTTCAAATCCGGCATCAGACACTTGACTTACTAGCTGTGTGACCCTGGGCAAGTCACTTAACCCCCATTGCCCCACCAAAAAAAAAAAGATTAGAGGCTAACAAAGAGAGAACAAGTGTCTCTGAAAGAATAGAAAAACCTAACACCTCTAGGAGCGGTCAGAGAGGAGGTTCCAACCACCAACTGACAAAACAAACAGCCTTCCACACTGTTTCAAGCTGATTGGTTGAGAGTGGTTTCATGTTGATATAAGGTAACTTCAGGACACTGAACTTTAGAAAGGTCAAGCCATGCTCTCTCAGCAGGGTACCCCTGGTAATAATATTCTCACACTTCCCCCTGTGCTTCATTAAGAAACAGTAGTTTTCTTAAATGAAGCAATCACTTTACAGATACTTGTAACTAACAATGTGGTAATAATATTCTCACGATTGAGAAGTGTAGCTTCCAGGAATAAAAGAGTAATGGTCCTTCTCACACAAAGTCAGATCTAAACAACTATAAAAATATTAATTGTTTGTGGGTAGGCTGAGCCAATATAATAAAAATGACAATTCCATGTAAATTAATCTATTTGTTCAGTGCCATACCAATCAAATTATCTTTTGTTTTTATTTTATTTTTTTAGTGAGGCAATTAGGGTTAAGTGACTTGCTCAGGGTCACACAGCTAGTAAGTGTTAAGTGTCTGAGGCTGGATTTGAATTCAGGTACTCCTGACTCCAGAGCCAGTGTTCTATCCACTGCGCCATCTAGCTGCCCCCAATCAAATTATCAAAAAAATATTTTGTAGAGCTAGAAAAAATAATAAAATTTCTCTTAAAGAAAAGCTCAAGGATTTCATAGACAATCAGTGGGGAAAAAAAATTTGAAAGAAGGTGGTCTAGCAGTACCACATCTCAAACTGTATTATAAAGTGGTAATTATCAAAACAATGTGGTACTGGCTAAGAAACAGAGTGGTGGATCAGTGGACTAAATTAGGTACAAATTGTTCTTGTTTGTCCTTTGCTCTTGAATAGGACTATGACACTGAAGTGATGTCATGACTTGCACTGAATTGGATTTAAGTGAGAGAGAGCTGTGCAAAGTCACCAACTTCACTCTCCTCTAGGGCCATCAGATTCCAGTGGCAAGATATACATCAGGACTACTGGAGATGGCCCGGGATGTTTAAGGCTATTGGGGTTAAGTGACTTGCCCAGGGTCACACAGCTAGTGTCTGAGGGGAGATTTGAACTTGGGTCCTCTTGACTCCAGGACCAGTGCTCTATCCACTGTGCCACCTAGCTGCCCCTCAGATACAATGACCATAGTAATCTAGTATATGATAAACCCAAAGATCCAAGCTTTTGAAACAAAAACTCATGATATAACAAAAACTTCTAGGAAAAGCTGGAAAATTATATAGCAGAAACTAGGTAGAGATGGTTATATCTTACACCTTGTACCAAGATAAGGTCAAAATGGGTACATGATTTACTCACAAGGGTGTTACCATAAGCAAATTAAGATGGAATAGTTTCTCTGTTAGATTTATGGATAAGAGATGGATTTAGGATCAAATATAGACAGCATTACAAAATGTAAAATAGATAATTTTGATTATGTAAAATTAAAAAGTTTTTACAACAAAACTAATGTAAACATAATTATATGGAAAGCAGAAAACTAGGGGAAAATTTGCAACAAGTATCTCTGATAAAGTCCTCATTTTTAAATATAGAGAACTGAGTCAAATTTATAATAAGTCATTCCCCACATAATAAATGGTCAAAGGATATGAACAGGCAGTTTCTGACAAAAGAAATCAAAGCTTTAAAGTCATATGAAAAAATGCTCTAAATAACTATTGATCAGAGAAGTGCAAATTAAAACAATTCTGAGGTACCACCTCCCACCTATCAGATTGACTAATATGACAAAAAAAGAAAGTGTTGAAGGTTGGAAGGAATGTGGGAAAACTGGGACACTAATCCACTGTTGGTAGACTTGCAAACTGATCCAACCATTCAAAAGGGCAATTTGGAACTATGCCCAAAGGGTTATAGAACTGTGCATACCCTCTGATCCAGTAATATCACTGCTGGGTTGATATCTCAAAGACATCCCCAGGAAGAGGAAAAAAAAAGACCTATTTGCACAAAAATATTTATAGCAGCTCTTTTTGTGGTGGCTAAGAATTGGAAATCAAAGGAATTCGCATTAATTGTGGAATGGCTAAACAAGCTGTGGTATGTGATTGTAATGGAATATTATTGTACTATAAGAAATGACAGGTAGCATGGTGGATAAAGCACTGGCCCTGGATTCAGGAGGACCTGAGTTCAAACCTGGCCCCAGACACTTGACACTTATTAGCTGTGTGACCCTGGGCAAGTCACTTAACCCTCATTGCCCCACCAAAAAAAAAAAAAAAAAAAGAAATGACTAGCAGGATGATTTCAGAAAAGCCTGAAAAGACTTAAATGAACTGATGTATAATGAAGTGAGCAGAACCAGGAGAACATTGTGCACAGTAACAGCAATATTGTTTGATGAACTGTGAATGACTTAATTATTCTCAGCAATACAATGATCCAAGACAATACCAAAGGACTAATGATGAAGCATAATATCCACCTCCAAAGAATTAATTGAACAGACTGAAGCATGCTATTTATCACTTTCATTTTTTTCCTTTTATTCGAGTCTTCTTATACAAAATGACTAATATGGTAATGTTTTACATAATTATACACATATAACCTATATCTGATTGCTTACTGCCTCAGGGAGGGTGGAGGAGAGGAAGAGGAGGGATAGAATTTGGAACTCAAAACTTTAAATAAAAATGCTTAAAAAATTTTTTTTGTTTTTGTTTTTTTGGTGAGGCAATTGGGGTTAAGTGACTTGCCCAGGGTCACACAGCTAGTAAGTGTTAAGTGTCTGAGGTCGGATTTGAACTCAGGTCCTTCTGAATCCAGGGCCGATGCTCTAGCCACTGCACCACCTAGCTGCCCCTAAAAAAACCTTTTTTTAAAAAAAGAATAATACTGATGTATTCTGCCTTGGTCAGACTGCTTTCAGTTTTGGGTGTCACAGTTTAAGGAAACTGGTAAACTGAAGAGCAACCAGGAGGAAAAAAAACCCTTGATATACTTGTCTGAAGTGTTTTAAGTCCATGCCTTCCTACCTTTCCAGTCTTTACACCCTACTCCCCTTGACATGACTCTGATCCAGTGACACAGGCCTCCTGGCTATTCCACAAACAAGACACTTCATCTCTCAGCACCATGAATTTTCTTTGGCTATCTCCAGTCCCTGAAGCACCCTCTTCCCTCCCCTACTCTACTGACTCCTCTGTTTAGTCATCTCCAGTCATGCCTGACTCTTTGTGACCCCAATGGGGGTTTTCTTTTCAATTTTCTTGACTAATGTACCACCATTTCCTTTTCCAGCTCATTTTACAGATGAGAAAACTGAGACAAACAGGATTAAGTGACTTGCCCAGTATCACACAACTAGTCAGCTTTGAACTCAAGGGGTCTTCCTAATTCCAGGCCCAGCATTCTATCTACTGTGCCACCTAGCTTCCTGTCACCTCCACCTTTAGACTGTAAGTTTCCTGAGGGCAGGACCTATCTTTTGCCTCTTTTTGTATTCCCTTTGTGTAACAACAGTGCCTCGCTCATAGAAGGTACTTAAATCAAAGTTGACTGACTCAGGACACCAAAGCTATCTTTAACTATGTGAAAGGATATGATGTAGAAAACCGATTAGAGAGGCAGCTAGGTGGCACAATGGATAAAGCACCGGCCCTGGAGTCAGGAGTACCTGAGTTCAAATCCGACCTCAGACACTTAACACTTACTAGCTGTGTGACCCTGGGCAAGTCACTTAACCCTAATTGCCTCACCAAAAAAAAGATAAGAAGAAGAAGAAGAAAACAGATTAGAAGCGCTCCCCTTAGTCCCAGTTAGCGAAGCCAGGAGCAAGGCAGAAGTTTTAAAGAGGCAAGTTCAGGCTTGATACAGGAAAATGCCTTAACAACTGGACCCACACAGAGGCAGAATATGTGTTTGGGGAGCAAGGGCTGTCCCTCTGCACATCTTTAAGATGGAGGTTCATTCACTACTTGCAGTTCCCTGATCCAATCATTTGCCTTACAGGATGGAGCTGATCCAAGACAGCCCTCGGATGCCCCTCGTGTCTGTGAAGGGTGTTCCACTCCTCAAATACTTTGCTGAAGCTTTAGAACAGCTGAAGGATTTTCAGGCCTGGCCTGATGATGTTCTCATCAGTACCTACCCCAAGTCTGGTGAGCAAACCCCACCTAGCCTAATTCTAATAAAGCCTCCAGAGTCACAGCTTCCTGCTCTCATAATAGCTGGGCAAGTATTCAGGATCCAGGGGCTTTTGCCCTTCAGTGTTTTTCACCTACCTACAATTCAGAGGTCTACTTCCTTGCTTCTGATATAACCAAGAACCCCTTTTCCCCTTACTTCACATTCTCATTGCAGGAACCACCTGGGTGAGTGAGATCCTAGATATGATCTACCAAGGAGGTGATGTGGAGAAATGCCAACGGGCCCCAATCTTCCTCCGAGTGCCATTTCTTGAATTCAAAGCCCCAGGAATCCCCTCTGGTAATTGAACTGCTAGTGGGGTGGGAGGCAGGAAGGTCTAAAAAAGTAGGAAAAATTGAGTGGGAATGTAAGGGAGCTGGAGACACAAGATGTACTAGAGGAGTTAGAGGTGGAAAACTGGTAGGACAAATGGGACGAGGCCTACAACTTGTACTGTTAGGTGAGTCAAGAAAGACTTTGAGAAATGATGTCCCTGACTGACTGCCAACTCCACCCATTCTCGGCCTTAGGCATAGAGACTCTCAAGGAAATACCTCCACCACGACTACTCAAGACACACTTGCCTCTGTCACTGGTCCCCCACTCCTTGCTGGATCATAAAGTCAAGGTAAATGGGAAAAGATGCAAAGCCGAATGAAGGAGGGAGTTCCAAACCATACTAGACTCCCAGGGATGGAAGGAGGAAAGTGGGCGCTGAAGAGAATTATACATACCCACTGAAGACGCTTCTTCCAAGTAGATTTTGGTTGTTGGTTTTTGGTTTTTTTGGTGGTTTTTGTTTGTTTGTGGTTTTTTTTTGGGGGGGGGGATTTGATCACCAACTTGTCTGGTGTTAAGAATAATCAGGACCAATAGGGAATATCAGAAAGAACAAATCCCTACTCCTGACCAGCCCACATGAGACCTTCTCTTCCCTACTCCAGATCATCTATGTGGCAAGAAATGCCAAAGATGTGGCAGTCTCCTATTTCAACTTCTATAAGATGGCAAAGGTACACCCTGACCCTGGGGCCTGGGAGGACTTCCTGGAGGAATTTATGACTGGGCAAGGTAAGGTATGACTCAGTGGGCAAGTCAGACCCAAGGTTTTTAAAGGATGGGGTGCACAAAGGAGCAGAATGGGGCCAGATTTTAGTTTTTCTTCTTCCTCTGATCAGTATCATATGGCTCCTGGTACCAGCACGTTCTGGAATGGTGGGAGTTGAGAAAGCGGTATCCAGTTCTCTACCTCTTCTATGAAGATATGAAGAAGGTAAGACTCTCCTCTTTCTAAGTTAACATTTGCCATTCCCTGCCAATGCCACATTTCTTACTAGGAAATCCTCGGGGCCCACTGTGCCATCCTTTTTCCCCTCCCCACACCTTTACAGACTATCAAACTGCAGGTATTGGGAATTTAGGCTGGGTACAAGAAGAGAAGCTTCTCTACACTCCTCTTCACACTGTCACAACCCTTCCAGTCTAGGAAGGCCATCCATCATAAGTCTTCATCCAGTAATTCCATTCCAATCATTTTCAACCCCAACCTTTTCCAGAAGACTTTGTAAACAAAGGTCAGGGAATTTAATATGGCTGGCTGGCTGGACACTGAGATTAGCCAGGATGGATTATTAAGATGGATGACGGGGCGGAGCCAAGATGGCGGAGGAGAGGCTGTGACTCCCACAAGCTCCAGATAAACCTGTCCATTCACGCCCAAATAATGCGGTAAAAATCAAAACCCAGAACAGCCTAATGCACATAAGAACAGAGTGAGACTGTTTCTCCGCAAAAAAGGGCAATTCTGATCACCTACTGATCAGGCTGAACAGCTCAGCGCGCGGTCCGGACCCAGCCAGGGACACTGCTTCCAGCGCACTTCAGCGTCTTCAGCACCAGCAGCTTCTGAGGCTACAATCACGGACTGGTGAGGGGGTTCAGAGGTAGGCCGGGGTGAAGTGGAGGCAGTATCTGCTGGAGTTGGGGCAAAGCGCCCTGGGTCTGAACCAGTGGGCTGAATCGAGTGGTAGTGGCCCAGTGGGGGAGGGGTAAAAGCACGCCAAGCTTCCGACCATAGAGAATCAGAGTTCAATCAGACTTCTGTTTCCGGGTCAAAGAGAAAGCAGCTGTGATTACTCACAAGCCAGGCAGGCTGAGAAGAAGCCCAATCACCCCCTGGGCCACGCTGTAGCACGAACGGTGTGTCCGGGAAGCAGCACTACACTTTAAGGAGTAAAAAGCCAAGAAACAGTAAGCCAGGATGAGTAGGCAGAGAAAGCAGAAGACCATCGAAAACTTCTTTGGGGAAAAGGTAGACCACAATACATCCTCAGAAGAAGAAGAAAATAATAGGGTCAAAGCTCCAACGTCCAAAGCTTCCAAGAAAAATATGAACTGGTCTCAGGCCATGGAAGCTCTCAAAAGGGACTTTGAAGAGAAAGTAGGAGAGATAGAACGAAGATGTAGAGAAAGAGAGGAAGGAATGGAAAGAGAAATGAGAGCAATGCAGGAGAGTCATGAGAAAAAAGTCAACAGTTTGAAAAGCCAAATGGAAAAGGAGATTAAAAAACTGTCTGATGAAAATAATTGCCTAAGAATTAGGATTGAACAAATGGAAACTAGTGAGCTTATGAGAAACCAAGACACAGTAAAGCAAATCCAATTGAATGAAAAAATAGAGGGCAATGTGAAATATCTCCTTGGAAAAACAGCTGACCTAGAAAATAAATCTAGGAGAGATAATTTGAAAATCATTGGACTACCTGAAAACCATGACCAAAACAAGAGTTTAGACACCATCCTCCAAGAGATTGTGAGGGAAAATTGCCCTGATATTCTAGAAGCAGAAGCTAAAATAGAAATTGAAAGAATCCACCGATCACCTCCTGAAAGAGATCCCAAAAGGAAAACCTCCAGGAATATTATAGCCAAATTCCAGAACTCCCAGGTCAAGGAGAAAATATTGCAAGCAGCTAGAAAAAAGGAATTTAAATACTGTGGAGCTCCAATAAGGATAAAGCAAGATCTAGCAGCTTCTACATTAAAGGACCGGAGGGCATGGAATATGATATTCCAGAGGGCAAAGGAACTGGGACTACAGCCAAAAATCATGTACCCAGCAAAACTAAGCATCATCTTTCAGAGGCAAACATGGAACTTCAAGGAGAAAGAAGACTTTCAGGCATTTGTTATGAAAAGACCTGAACTGAATAGAAAATTTGACTTTCAAATACAACACCCTGGAGAAGCATAAAAAGATAAACAGGAAAAAGACTTCATGAGGGATATTAAAAGATCAAACTGTTAACATTCCTATATGGGAAGATAATACAGAGGACACAGGTCTGAACTGAATACGAAGGGAAGTTATGTTTTGTTATTTGTGGGGTGTCTATGTATGGGGCCGGATTTGGGCTTGGGGCCTCCTGGGTCCAGGGCTGGTGCATTGTCCACTGTGCCATCTAACTAACCCATAATGACATCCTTAAAATAGGGTTGAGGTGTAGGAGAAATAGACTGGGGGAGGGGGAAGGGGAGAGATGGTCTGGGGAGAGGTTGTTCATATGAAGGAAACAAGAAAAAAGCTTATGGAGGGGAGGGGAAGAGGGGGAAGGAATTGGGGAGTGATTGAACCTTAATATCATCAGAATTGACTCAAAGAAGGACTAACATACATACTCAAGTGGGTATAGTAATATATTTTGCCCTGAGGGAGGGGAGGGAGATAAGGGGGGGGAGGGGAAGGAGGGAAGGGCAGATTCTGGGAGAGTAGTAAAAAGCAAAATACTTTCAAGGAAGGTGAAGATGTTCTGCATAACGGCACAAGTATGAAATATTGAATTGCTTGATTTCATAGGGAGGGTTGAGGAGAGAGGGAGGAAGAAAATTTGGAACATAGAATTAGCTCAAAGACCTTAAACTCATCAGAGTTGGCTCATGGAGGGAATAACATTCACACCCAGTTGGGAGGAGTAATCTATTTAACCTTATAGGAAAGTATGAGGGGAAGAGGATAAGGAAGGAAGGGTGGAAAAAAAGGGAGTGCAGAGTAGGGGAGGGGACAGTCAGAAGTAAAATACTTTTGAGGAGGAATAGTTTAAAAGAAGATGGAAAATAGAGTAAATATCATGGGAAGGGAATAGGATGGAGGGAAATAGTTATGATGACATTGCTGGGCTAATACGAAGAAAATTCTTTGTCAAGTTTAAGGTACATTATTTAGGGTATGATGAACAGGATACTATTAGAAAAACCTGGAAAGACCTACATGAACTGAAGCAGAGTGAAATGCACTGTATACGAAATAACAGCAATAGTGTAAAATGATCTGCTGGGAAGCATGTGGTTATTTTCAGCAAGGCAATGGTCCAATATAACCCTGAAGGACCATGAAAATGGCAACCCATCTACAGAGAAAGAAGTGATAGTATCTGAAATAGATGGAAACACATTTTTTTTCTTTTCTTTTTTTTTTTCTTTGTTGGTGAGGCAATTGGGTTTGGGTGGCTTGCCCGGGGTCATGTGGCTGGTGGGTGTTGGGTGTGTGGGGCCGGATTTGGGCTCAGGTGCTCCTGGTTCCAGGGCCGGTGCTCTGTCCGCTGCACCACCTAGCTGCCCCTGGAAACACATTTTAAAAAAAAAATGTTTTTTCTCTTTGACAATTCCACAGTCTGAAGTTTTGGGAGTTTTTTGACTGTTTTTTTTCTCACAACCTAGCTAATGTGGGAATGTTTTCCATGACTACTCATGTATAATTTATTTTGAAATGCTTGAGTTCTAGAGGGTGGGGGTGGGAATAGAGGAGGAAGATAAGTTGGAACAATTGTTTTTTAAAAATTGATGTTAAAATTTGTTTTTACATATATTTTGGAAAATAAAATTCTATTCTAAGAGTGAAAAAAAAAAAAAAAAAAAAAAGATGGATGACCCCAGTGTCCTACTCCTCCATCAGAATAATTAGTAACAGTTGACAGTGTGTTGTCAACCTCTTGGGCAGCCTGGTGAAGCCTGGGGAATTTTTAAATAACTGAAAGAAATGCTCAATTTCAGTTAGAGGTTAGTGGAAATAAAGATATAATTTTGTCCCTATCCAAGTTCACAGGTCTCCTGAACACAGATCCCCTTAGGTGGCTGTGGACCCCAAGTTAGAACCCCTGCTAAAGGTTAGGAATGAGGGCTAAAAGAGTACCATGAGTGGTTTAACTCTAGTCACGCTCTAACATTACAGGTTAGACAGTGTGGTAGAATAGAGGGAGCTGGCTCTCGAGTGAGAAAACTGGGTTCAAACCCCACCTCTGACGTGAACTACCTGTGTGATGTTGGGCAAGCTGCTTACCTCCCTTTCCTTCATTTTACAGACAGGAAAAGTAAGGCTAAGTTGGGCTAGGTCACCGAGCTCCTTTCCAGCTCTAGTTAGAATCCAATGATCCCCAAGGGCAGCTAGGTGGTGCAGTGGATAAAGCACCAGCCCTATATTCAAGAGGACTTGAGTTCAAGTCCAGCCTCAAACACTTGACACTTACTAGCTGTGTGACCTTGGGGCAAGTCACTTAACTCTCATTGTCCTGCCAAAAAAAAAAAAAGGGGGGGAGGGGGGGAAAGAATCCTATGATCTCCTACCTAAGTTCACAAACCCCCTCCAAACTCAAATTCTCCTTCAACTGTTACCATTCTCCAGGATCCCAAGAGGGAAATTCAGAAAATCACAGAATTTGTGGGACGGCCACTGCCAGATGATATTCTACATCGAATTATCCAACAGACGTCTTTCAAAAAGATGAAAGAGAACCCTATGACCAACTATAGCACTGTCCCTGTTGAAATCATGGACCATTCGATCTCCCCATTCATGAGGAAGGGTAATAAGCTCTGTGAAAGGGAGGGGCCAATGTATTAAAACTCACCTGGAGTAGGAAATGGAATCAAATAGAAGCTAGGGTTCTAAGACAGGCCTGCATTCTTGATACAGATAGCAGAAACGCAAGTGATTCTAAGAACATAGGGCGGGAGGGACAGAGGGAAGATTCTAGAGCTAAGCAGCTTGGGACAGAGGAGAAATGGAAACCTGTATCTCTACCACTCCTTGTCAAGCTGGATGTGTGCAAAGTCTAAAGGGGGAGAAAGTAGCTTTCAGTCATGCTATGCTAGCTCTTATTCTATTCTCTCATAGGCACTACTGGGGACTGGAAGAACACCTTCACTGTAGCCCAGAATGAGAGGTTTGATGCAGACTATGAAGAGAAGATGGCTGGATCGGACCTTCACTTTTGTACTGACTTCTGAAGAGAGGGTCATCAACCCAGGCTCCTGCACTGGCCCCCAATTTTTCTATTCTTCTAATAACCATTTTCAGCAAAATTAGCTTTCATATATTCTATTCTATTTTTTTTTGGGGGGGGAGCAGGGCAATGAGGATTAAGTGACTTGCCCAGGGTCACACAGCTAAGTAAGTGTCAAGTGCCTGAGCCCAGATTTGAACTCAGATCCTCCTGAATTCCGGGCTAGTGCTTTATCCACTGTGCCACCTAGATGCCCCCTCGTATATTCTAAATAAGGAAAAAAAAATCTGACTCACTCAGTGTTAAAGGATTTATTCCATTTAGCTATTGTAAATACATTCTCGGTCTAAAAAATAAGATGATTTACCCTAGTTCATGCATCACCCTTTAGAATCAAAGGATAGCATTGTATACATGGCTCCCAGTTCTCACTTGGGAAGGGGATTGAAGTCTGAGGAAATTAGGCCCTGCAAACAAGATGTGGGGGACAGGGTTGTATATTTATTTGTCTGCAGAGAATGATACATTAATTCCCCCCTTCAAAGGGCATGGCAGAAGAGTCAGGTAAACAAAGGCAAGGTAATAGAAGTCCATGATTCAGGCAAACCGAACCTCACTTCTTCTTGGGTTCCTTGCAAGCCACCACATACCTCTGGGCCACATTGAGGGGGGGAGAGTAGCCATCTGCATAGGAGGTATCTTCAAACAGGACAGAGTAGTCTTCCTGTGGCTAGAAACAAGGAAATAAAGTCAAGAAGAATCAGAAAGCCTAAGGCTGACAGTGACTACCCAAATGGTCATTATATCCCTGTCTGTTGCCCCAACTTGAGTATATAGGAAACTAGCAGGTCCTGAGAAAACCTTTCCTGGAAAATTCAAGAGCCATCTTCCATCATAACACTCCCCATAATCAAGAAGGTCAATTTAGTATCTCATCTCTATCCCTATTAGAACACATGCTGCTTGCAGACAGGTCAAGTTTTGCCCAGATTTTAGCAGTGTCTGGCACATGGTAAGCACTTGCTGCTGCAATTTCATTTTGTTCTGTGTTCAGGGGAAATGGATAACAATGGAAGGGAAGGTGTATTACAGGAGAAGGAATGAGGAAAGGCTTCCTTCCCATCATGTACTAGTCAGCTCACATCTAGAGTCGTCTGTTCAGGTCTGAGAACTATAATTTCACTCAACTAGATGTCCATTCAGAGAAGGGGGACCAAGATGGACAGGGGGCCCAAAAGCTTCAAAATATAAAGATTGGAGGAGGTAGGAATGTGTTTAACTTTGAGGAGAGGGGGGTGAGGATGGAAGAGAGAAAACATGGTAACTATCTTCAAATATCTAAAAGCTCAATGTTTTAGGGAAGAAAGTATATTTGTTACACATAGTTCCAGCAAAACTAAGAATGATGCAGGAGTTTGGAAGACACAGATTTGAGCTTAATATAAGGAAGAACTTTATAATAATTAGAGCTCTTTTTTTCTTTCCTTTTCTTTTTTTCTTGTGGGGCAATGAGGGTTAAGTGGCTTGCCCAGGTCACACAGCTAATGTCAAGTGTCTGAGGCTGAATTCGAACTCAGGTCCTCCTGAATCCAGGCCTGGTGTATAATCCACTGCACCACCTAGCTGCCCTAATTAGAGCTCTTAAATGATGGAATAGACTGTCTAGCAAAATAATAGACCACTTGTCACCAGAATTTTATTCAATTCAACAAACATTTCATTATGCTAAATGTTTGGGGGGAAATAACTTGTTATTTCATAGAACTTTAAGGTCTGCAAAACACTTTACTTGCACTATTTCATTTATTTGTAGTAGAGGTATCATTCTCATTTTACAGATGAGGAAACTAAAGAGGCTCTGCCCAGCTTCACTGTTAGTCCAAGTCTCAAGGCCTCCCCTATAACCAATTCCAAAGTACTTTCTAGGAGTGTCCAAGCATAGGACAGATAATCATGTGTCAGCTGATAAAGGGATTCCTGCATTGGGTAGGAAGCTGGACTAAAGAACCACCCTCTAAGGTTCCTTCCAAGTCTGAGATTCTGTGAGGAGCCAAAGGTCACATAAACAATTCAGTTAAGAGAACATAAGAAAGACCCACTCTCCCCACTCCTATCCTTTCAGAAATCCTAATCTTGGGAACCAACTGGACAACCCTAATCTCTTACACTGACTACTAAAAAGTTCTCAGCCTCAGGTCTTCATCCCTTACCCGTTGTGGGGGAGTATGAATCAAAGCCCGGTAGAAGCAAGTGGTTTGGGGATACAAAGCCAGAACAAGCTGATCCTTTTGGAATAAAGCCTCAGGGTCAGTCTCAGGATTGGCCTTCCATTGTGGTAGTGGGATGATTCGCCTTCGACTCAAGGTGTGTCTCCTGGTAGGGGAAAAGACTAAGCATGAGCCTCGGTCCTGAAAATACAAAAGAATTATTTCCCGGGAAGCATTTTCTCTACTCTCGATCTTCTAGGACCCACACTTATTGTTTTTCCTTCATCCCACAACCCTCCCTGCTCCTCTCCTCAGTAGGACACTTACTCTTTTCCTTCCTCATCAATGTCATCCACCTCATACCTACAGAGAAAAAAACAAAGAATAAATCTCTGAGATATTCTCCAGGAAGCAACTTAGAAAGACAATGAAATAATGAGTCAGAAAATCTGTGAGTTGAGGTAACTAATAAGAGAAACCCAAGAAGTAAGGGAAAGGAAACAAAAATTCTACAAAAGACAAAACATTTGTACTCACTTGTTGGTGGCGTGACTATAACTGACCACTTCTGCCAGAATCCACTGCTCATCCCCATCCACAGCTTTCACTCGAGCAGCCACTTTATCACCTGGTTTGGCTACGTAGTCCCCTGAAGCTGGAATGGCCCCACACAGGGGTGGAGGCCTATGGGGTGGAAAAGCCTTGTTACAAATCCCTGTCTCAGAAGCGATTCTGGCTGACTATGATCCCCCAGCTCTACTTAGGAGATCACCAACTGAAACCACATATCCATATCCTTGACCTCCACTCATCCTCAATCTCTTGAACCGTCTCAGACCCCAAACTACCACTGACTGGTCAAATCCTGCCTGACCTCCTTTCCCTCAGGGCCCCTGCACTTACTTGTCCCCAGGTTTCCCAATCCACAAGGGCAATGTCATGGCCGACTGTTGCAACAGAGTCATCAGCACCCCTCGGCGCATAGTTTTCCGTGGAGGTTCTGAATCATTGTATAATCCTGCGATTTTGGCCGCTGTGGGAAGGAAAAAAAAGAATAAAACCCTTCCATACTACATGGCAAGCAACATTATGGTCCTCTTTCCTTCCCCCCCTGCCAGATTTTACAATACCTAACAATTCTACAATACCCTAAACTAGGCTTGTAAGTTTAATTCCTTCTCTGGTTTTAGCCACTGGTTCCTAATACCAAAGACTTTTACACTCCCAGTAAAGAAAAATGTGGGAATGGGAAAAGGACATTTCTTTGGAGTTCTAACTTTAACTCTACTAGAGACAGATTCCTGACATTGTCCTTTTCAGTTTCCATGCCCTCAAGTCCAGGATCCTGTAAGTTCCTTTTCTTTCTATCCCATAGCATAGTGCCTGGCATATAGTAGACATTTAACAAATGCTTGATTGACTGAAATCTTAAAAAAAAATTTTAATAGAAGCTCCAGGGACTCATTAGAAAGCTGAAAATAACTCAAAGTAGGAAGAACTATTTTACTAAATATATGATCTTGAGATTGCAGAAGAATAAGAAGACCAATAGGAAATCCAGCCAGTGGCATCTCTTCAGAGCTCCTTCATCAGAAGCATCACACAAACTGTGGGACTGGCTCAACACTGATTTTAACCTTGTAGGACTCGTTTTTAAATATGTCTGCAGAACAGCCTTCATATGGTAACACTTGTTAAAACTTTTACTGATACACCAATAAGCACATGAAATGGGGATAAGGTCTCTAACTGACTCCAGAAAATATGGTAAGCAGTGTGTGAAGAATATGCAGGAGGTAATGAATAGACAGACACCAGAAAACCTGAGAAAAGCACTGTACTTAACCCTCCCACCCAAAGTGAAAACTGATGTAGGAGGCAAAAAGGGGTTAATAGAAAAAACCTAAGACCCAAGCTCTATTACAGATATTAGCTCTAAAAGGGAGTCAGACCTCAGTTAATGGATAACTCATGTTAGGTTCTCGTACCCATAGTGATCAACATCCAAAATGGACCAGAACAGGTCAGGTCAAAATAACAATAAAGGAAAAAGACAATCTATAAAAATTCTAATGAAAAATTATTACATTTTGAAACTAGCCATGGGAATCAGAAAGACATACGCAGAAAAGGCCAAGTTTGTCCCCAGATTCACCTTATGACATGTAAACCCCCAAAACACACCTCCACAGAAAAAGGTACCAGCCTTGGGGGTTGGCTTAGGACCCCAGGAAATCCAAATTAGGATGAGCCCTCCCTTGCAACACCCCTAGGTGGAGAATATTATAATGAGGACAGGTCCTCCCTTGTACCTCCCCAAGGTGGAGATTATTAATCAATTTATCCATACTATAAATATAACTGTCTTTCCTTTCCTTATTTGAGAGATACCTTTCCAATATTCTGGTTCTCTCCCTGTGGTCACCCACAGTATTGCAATAAAACTTGGGAAACTGAGTCACTGAGTCTTGTAATTCTTTTGGGATGACTCACAATCAATTGGACCCCAAATTCCAGCCCACATCAAAAACCATAGCAAACTGTTGGGGGTGGGGAGAGAAGAAGAGACAAAGCAGACAAACAGCCCCATCTTCCAGTCTGCCTCTTTATCCACTGCATGGAGCAAGGCCCTGACTCACCAATTCGCCTTTCTTCCAGCAGAGTCTTGATTTCAGCAATCTTATCCAGAGCTCTACGCAGAATACTGAGGAAGAGAAGCAGAGGAGAAGTAAAAACAAGCTTATGGGGGGCAGGCAGGCAGAACTGGGGGTTTTTCAGGGCCCCTGGAAGGAGCTACCACCACACCAGGAAATAGCACAGTGGATAGAGCACTAGCCCTGGAGTGAGGAGGGCCTGAGTTCAAATCTGACCTCAGATAGTAGCTGTGTGACCCTGGGCAAGTCACTTAACCCCAAATGAGATGGAGGGAGAGGGAGAGGGAGAGGGAGAGGGAGAGGGAGAGGGGAGAACATGTTAGCCTTTCTAGATGTTCTGAAATCCTTACTTTTCACCTGGCCTCAAGGTACATAACCAAACTTACAATCTACAAATGGGGAATCTCGACAGGGACTTTCAGAACACTTAGTGTCCTTCTAAAAAGGTCACAACACATTGCTTTCTGTCTATACAAACTGCCAATTCTATTCTAAGACAATCTGAAACTTAAAATGTCTGATGACTGTTCACTGTTCTCATTAAGATTATGAATTCTTAATTTTCTCTAATTTGTCTTATTCATTCATTAGTGGAGCAAGTATACCAGAAATAAGACTCATATTTTATGCACTGACTGTTGAAGATGGAATCAATCTTTACTTAAGTTATAAGCTTCAGTTTATAAGTCCAATAGTATTTAGCCACTTAAAAAATTAAAAAAATATGAAACTAGGGGGCAGCTAGTGGATAAAGCACTAACCCTGGATTCAGGGAGGGACAGAGTTCAAATCCGGCCTCAGACACTTGACACTTACTAGCTGTGTGACCCTGGGCAAGTCACAACCCTCACTGCCCCACAAAAAAAAACAAAACAAAATATATGAAACTACTTTCAACCTAACCCTTCCCAACTTTAAATGAAAGTAGTAACTCATAGGATTTATAAATCTAGATCTGGAAAGGACCCCAGAGAGATCATCTAATCTAATCCCACCCACAATTTACAGATGAGACTCTAATGCCCATATTTATAGAGTGCTTTACAATATACTTTCCTTGTAACAACCCTGAGGGTTGACTGCAGTACAGGTATTTATTATTTTGCAAATAAAAAACACTAAGAGAAAATAAATGAGTCATCCACAGTCCCGTAGGTAAGGAAGTGACAGACAGGATTTAAATGCATATCTTCTAGCTTTAAGTCTTAAGCTCTTTCTCCCCCTTCCCTGGGCCTCCCCACCCCCACCCCCCCTCCACTAACCAGTTTTTTATTAATCTGTCCTTTCTGGAAGTACCCCATGTCCTATATTGAGAACATTATTTTAAAATGAAAAACAAAACCTCAATATATACCTATGTAGTCTGGCAAAACAAATCCCCATATTAGTCATGTTTAAAAATATATTTCTTTTTCTTCATTTTAAGTTCATCACCTCTGTCAGGTGAGTGGTATGTTTCATCTTCATTCTTTTGATTTATCATTCATTGCATTGATCAGAGTTCTAAATGCTTTCAAAAAAATTTTTTTAATCTATTAACTCTTTCAATGTCATAATGCATGTCTCTCAGCAAAAATCCTAACCACTTTTCTCCCTACCACTATTGTTATAAGGATAAATAGGAAGCTGTATGACTTATTGGAGGGAGGAAAAAAAACATCAATGCTGGAATGAGTTGGAGGGCCTGGGTTTTAATTGTAGTCATGGCATCTTTGCACTAACTTGCTTTAGATTATAGATATATCTATTCCCTCTCTGGGCTTCAATGATCCCAGCTGTGATAACTATATTTCAATATAATTGGCTTCATTTATAATCCTGTTCATTTTATTTTATGCATTTAAAAAATATTCTGCAAAGGGGGTCCCCATAGGTTTCACCAGACTGTCAAACAGGTGCAGGACACAAAGATGATCAAGACTTCCTGGACTAGATATCTCTAAGGTTTCTCTCAGATCTAATATTCTACATTTGGATTCTATTCCAATAAGATGAAAAATTAACTCCCACACCTTCTGGAGACTTACCTTTTATGGAAGGGGAGGAGTTTTTGAGGGCAGAACTGGGTTAAAGATGAAATGGCAGCTTTGAACGAGTAGGAACTGGTACATATATCTGCCCAGCCTCAGCTCCATACCTCTCCCTCCACTGTCTCAGATAAGGGAGGTCACGGGCTGGCCTTTAGCAGGTGTCAGGGCATGCCTCAACCTTGGCAGAAGCAACAGCAGCAGCCAGAGCCAGGAGTTAAGAGTGCCATTTTTCTGCTGCTCAGCACAGGTACTGATAGAACTTGCCTAGAGCAAGCAATTCTTTTCCCACCAGTAGAGAAAAGAAAGGAAAAAGAGCTGCCCTACCCAACACAATTAAAAGCAAGTGCCTCCCCCCCTCCAAAAAAAGTGGCAATTTTATTTCTCAAACAAGTTTGTAATGGTTTAATTACATAGAATGAGTAAACTGCTGCCATGTCTAGACTTGAAAACCTCCTCTAAACTTGTTTCAGAAACAAGAGCTCATCTGTTACCAGTGGCATCAAAGGTGTAAGGTTTCTTCTTTGTTTTATCAAAGAAACAGAAATCTGCTCTCATTCAGGTCAGACCAATTCTAACACATTCAAGTGGCAGCTATGGCATGAACCTAAGTTTCAAAATTTAGGGAAACAGTGAACATTTTTTAAAAAGAGAAGGGGGGGGTAGGGAACAACTATATGGTGCAGTGGATAGAGCACTGGCCCTGGAGTCAGGAGGACCTGAGTTCAAATCCGGCCTCAGACACATAACACTTAGTGGCTGTGTGACCCTGGGCAAGTCACTTAGCCTTCACTGCCCTGTGCAAAAAAAAAGGGGGGGGGGTATGGGGATACAACAATGGCAAGGAAAAATAGACAAAAATATAAAGGAAACTGTGATAACAGGGAATGGGAATATAAAGTAAAGGGAACTCATGAACAAAGGATGAAGAGCAATATAAATGGAGGGGAATGGACCACTTTTACTTAGGCAAAAGCCTAAGTGAAAGAAGCAGCTTTGCATGTGGAACAGGGAGAAATAGCCTAAGGACAATGATATGGGTCTAAAGTAACTTTCCTAGAGCAGCTAAACTAAAGGACTTAGGCCTGGAGCAACTCTCTTTGAGAAACTAAGCTATGAGGACAGACACATCTAAGAAAGAAGATAAGCCCATCAGCCATAGCTGCGGCCTGATCTTCACGAAGAGACAGAGATAACTCCTGAAGTCAGGGCCCTTCCCCACCCCCAAGGGGAACTTTCCAGTCAGGTGGTCACCCCATTCATCCCCCCACCATTCATCCTCTAAGCTTTTGCATTTCTTCTGTACCAGGAGAAATGTGCCTCAGAAAAATCATGTTGTCTCTAAGCTATTTGGGGGGGGAAGAAGCCAAGATGGTGGAGAGAAGACACTGAATTGCCTGAGCTCTCCTTCTGTTCCCTCAAAAAGACCATTAAATTAAGCCTCTGGATGGATTCTGAAACTACAGAACCTGCAAAGAGACAGAAAGACACAGTCTTCCAACCAGAGAATTTAGAAGACTTCAGGAAAGGTAGGTTTCACTGGGGCAAAAGGGAGGCACAGGTCAGCGCAGCACAACACGGAGGGGGTTGGGGCAAGTCAGCAGGAAGCTGTGGGCCACAGCAAAGCAACTGAGGCTCCTGGATCCTGGCTCAACAAGCTGGTGGCGCAGCAGGACAGTGGTGAAACCCACCTGCACCAGCCAAGAGGGCAGGTTTCCAGCTAGAGATCCACCCACAGGACAGGCGCAACCAGGCCTACAGATCCCGGGGCATGCACTGCCAGCAAGCCTAGGGCGGTGAGAAATCCACAAGCCATAGAGGCCTCAGTGTAGAAAGCCAGTGACACAGATCCTATACCCCCAGCACAAGAAGCTTGAAACAGGGACCCTGGTGCCCCCAGAGCAAACCTCAACTTTAAAAAAAATAAATAAGCTGCAATATGAGTAAGAAACAAAAGAGCTCTTACCATTGAGAGCTTCTGTATCAATAGGGAAGAGGCAAATGCAATCTCAGATAAGGACAATACTCTCAAATTGCCTACATATGAAGCCTCAAGAGGGAAGATGAATTGGTCTCAAGAACAAAAATCCTTCTTGGAAGAGCTCGAAAAGATTTTAAAAATCAATCGAGAGGGGGCAGCTAGATAGCACAGTGGATAAAGCACAGGCCCTGGATTCAGGAGTACCTGAGTTCAAATCCGGCCTTGGACACTTGACACTTACTAGCTGTGTGACCCTGGGCAAGTCACTTAACCCCCATTGCCCCGCAAAAAAAAAAAAAAAAATCAATCGAGAGAGGTAGAAGAAAAAATGGGAAGAGAGCTCAAAAAGGATTTTCAAAATCCAAGCTATTTTCTCCCCTTGAGGGAAGTCTTTAACTTCCTTCTTGGTCACTTTCTCGAGCACCCAAATAAAAGACTATTTTATTCTAATTGGATTATGTGTGAGAGAGTGTAATTCTTTAAAGAGGAATACCAAAGGACCCCACCACCTATTTCCCCATGATAACAAGAAGACGGAATACAAACTACAATGGATTGTAGAATAGGAGAATCTGGGCCAGTGTAAGAGCAGAAGCCAAGTTACTGTAGAAAGGCTGCTGATGTGAAGGTCATTAATAAATCTTGTGTGGCACGCATGAGACAAGGATGAGGAAAAAGAATCCTAGGCAAAACTCACTTGCACTCTGCCTCTGCATCTGCCTTGGCTGTGGTGTAGAGACCTCGAAGCTTTGTCCGGTAATAGGGAGAGACTGCGGGTGAACACAAAAGCAAGAGAAGTTATGGTATGACTCGTGCAGAAATACGCTTATGATTATATATATATGACCTCTATCATATTGCTTGCTGTCTTGGGGAGGGAAGGGAAAGTGGGTGGCAGAAAAATTTGGAACTAGAAAAAAAAATGTTGAAAACTATTTCTACAGGTAACTAAATAATAAAAAAATACTTTTATGTTAAAAAAGAAAAAAGTTATGGCCTGACAATATACCAGGTTAACTTCCCACCCAAACACTTTCTCCCCCATCTCACTTTTGTTCTCTGTCTGCATTCGCTCATGTGTCTTCTGGATATTGATCAGGTTATGTTCACTTCGGGAGCGTTCTTCCTGCACAGGTATGGAGAAGAAGAATGGAGAAAAAGGAGATGAGGAAGGGAAAGAGAGGGTCTATCCTGCTGAACCAGCTTAGTGCCTCCCCGACCATTTCCTTTTACTGCCCCTACTCAAAATGCTCTTCAAAAAGTTCCTGTAGGGGCAGCTAGATGGCTCAGTGGATAAAGCACCGACCCTGGATTCAGCAGGACCCGAGTTCAAATCCAGCCTCAGACACTTGACACTTACTAGCTGTGTGACCCTGGGCAAGTCACTTAACCCCCATTGCCTCACAAAAAAACAAACAAAAAAACCAAAGCAAAAAAAAAAGTTCCCGTACAAAAACTGAACAATTAAGCTTCCTATTTTCTCTAGCATCAACTCTAAACTCTGGCTTTTAAGTGCCTTCACAACCTGGCCCCAGCCTATCTTCCAGCTTCATTATACGTTACTTTCTTCCTAAACTGTACAACTCAGTTAACTGGCTTTTTCTTTATCCCTCACATGCCACACTCAGCCTCCTCTCTCCTTGCCTTCACAAGGCTGTCCCCATGCGTGGAATGGTCTCCTCTTCACCTCTGCCTCACAGAATCACTCTTTCCACTCAAAATGCAGCTCACTCCAAAGAACTCATGATGGAAAACATTCTCCACATCCAGAAAAAAAAACCGTGGATTTTGTGATTTTGTGTTCCACTTCTTCTTTCAAAACATGACTAATGCAGAAATGTTTAATATGATTGTACATATATAACTTATATCAGTTTGTTTACTGTCTGGGGCAAGGGGGAAGGGGGGAGAAAAATTTGGAACTCAAGATCTTATGAAAACAAATGTTTAAAGCTATCTTTACATATAATTGGAAAAATAATAAAATACTTTTATGATAACAAAAACAAAAAATGCAGCTCACTAATTACCTTCAACACAAAACTTTTCCTGATCCCACCTGCCACTATACCTTCCTAAACATCTTGTATGTTTTCTATAAATATACATGTATACTTTGTCTTACTTGACTAAACAAACTCTTTGAAGATAAGGAATTTACTAGATGGCCCTGGGTGGTATATTCTTGTCATCACTGTTTAGGGAGGGGCGGGGGGGGGCACACCAAAGTTAGGCCTTCTGAACTGCTGAGCAACAAACCTGTCTTATGTCTGCTTCAAATGCAGCACCAATGCAGGGTGTCCTTAAAGTCCTAGAGCAGGGTTAAGAATGCACTAAGACTTTTGGGATGCCATTTATAGTGAGTGGAGAGCCACTAGACTTGTCTAAGAGGCAAACCACCCCAGGTTGGACACAGAGCACGCCAAAACTTTCACATCAATCAGTAGCAGACCTGGCCACTGAAAGGACATAGAGCTTCAAGCTTGGGCAAGAAAAGGAGACCGGGTGTCAAAAGAGAGGGATGGAAGGGCAGCTAGGTGTCGAAGTGGATAGAGCACCAGCCCTGGAGTCAGGAGGACCTGAGTTCAAATCCGGCCTCAGACACTTAACACTTACTAGCTGTGTGACCCTGGGCAAGTCACTTAACCCCAATTGCCTTGCTATTTAAAAAAAAAAAAGTAAGGGAGGCCAAAGCTTTTATAGAGGATGGATGGGGTGACCATCTGATCATGGAAAGTTCCCTTTGGGTGTGGGGTAGGGTGGGGAGATTCCTGAGAGTAAGGGGGATTTTTCTTTTGGAATGATAGTCCAGACCCCAGGAGTTATCTCTGGTTTCCTAGCTTGGGCAGTAGCCACACACAACTGTCCTTCCAGCTATAGAATTCAATCTCCCCCTACTTCTTCTTCTTCTTCTTTTTTTTAGTTAGGCAATTGGGGTTAAGTGACTTGCCCAGGGTCACACAGCTAGTAAGTGTTAAGTGTCTGAAGCTGGATTTGCACTCAGTTACTCCTGACTCCAGGGCTGGTGCTCTATCTACTGTGCCACCTAGCTGCCCCTCCCCCTACTTCTTAGGAGTGTCCATACTGATATCTAGTTAGCCAGTTTAAACTTTAATAGTCCCTTAATTCCTCCATATGTCCCAACCCCCGTATCATTATCAAAGACAGGATTTGAACCCAGGTCCTCTGGCTCCTGAGCCCATGCTCTTTCCACTGTGCTTCATGGTGCTGTCAGATGAAGATGGGGATGGGGAAGGTCTATGTGTTGGCTGGTTTTGCTCACCTTTTTTTGCTGTTGTTTCCAAGAGAAGTTAAGGGAATGGAGAAGGGGAAGCTAGGATTTTTATTTCTTTTCATCAATAAAGCTTTGCTTAACATACACATATCTACCAATACCTTGTTTCAAACACACACACACACAAACACTCCCCCACCTCATGAATGTTTTGCTTAACCATTTAAAATGGTATAACAGGAAAGAAACAGTTTGATGGAGGAAGCAAAAAGGGGTTAACAGATAACCTGAGGGGGCAGCTAGGTGGAGCAGTGGATAGAGCACTGGCCCTGGATTCAGGAGGACCTGAGTTCAAAGCCAGACTCAGACACTTAACACTTAACTAGCTGTGTGACCCTGGGCAAGTCACTTAACCCCAATTCCCTCACCAAAAAACAAAACAAAACAAAACAAAAAACCAGATAACCTGAGGCTTGAGTCCTTATCAATAGTAGCTAAAAGGGTTAACAGAGAAACTAAGGTTTGTGTTCTTACAGTAACCACCTGAACTTCTGGTTCTCTCCTTGTTCAGTGTGGGAAAATGTGCCCCCCCCCCCAAGTTGAAAATGCTAATGTCCAAAAATGGGGCCAGGCTCCTCCTAGTCAAAGAAAGGGCTGCCTCCCCTCCCCCTCCAACCAAATCATATGATGAGGGAGACCCAAGGCTGGTCACATGGGGAAAGAGTTTTTAGAGGGCTGTCTCTGTAGCTTCCCCCCCCCCCCCACACACACACTGCATTCTGATTGGCTAGTTTTGGGTGCCAGTGTCTTGGCGCGAAGATGGTAACTGGTGAAGAAGGGGGGGGGGGACCAGCCATGTTAAAGGATAAAAGGGCACAAGGGCCCACATTCCATTAGGGAACTGGCCCATTCTCTTGAGAATGTAAATAAAGACCTTTGATACTTCTCCAACACTGAGTCCCAGAAATTTTTAAATGGGGTTTCTCACATCCAGGAATAGGCACATAACATCACCTGTAACACTGTTTCATTCTTTTTTTTTTTTTTTTTTGCGGGGCAATTGGGGTTAAGTGACTTGCCCAGGGTCACACAGCTAGTTAGTGTTAAGTGTCTGAGGCCAGATTTGAACTCAGGTACTCCTGAATCCAGGCCCGGTGCTCTATCCACTGCGCCATCTAGCTGCCCCCAACACTGTTTCATTCTAAAGCTACATTTTCACAACTGTAGGCAGGCTAGTCTATGCTACCACTCTTAAAATCTGTCTCAAATCCCTTTCTACTCACCCTCTGAATTTTTGGAGCTCCTCCCACTCTTCTGAGGAGGGGAATACAAGTATTACCTGAGTTTGCTTGATCAGTTGATGGAGCTCCGTGAGTAGTTCAGCTATTCGGGAGTCTGCTGACACCAAAGCCATGGCTGTGGTAAATATGGTTTTCTATGAGAAAGGGGAATGGAACAGAAGAAAAGAATGGTCAAATGCCTCTGGGAGGGGCAGCTCCAGAAGCTGATGGCCCAACCACAGGGAAGTTTTTAAAGAGTTTACATTGTGTTTACATTCTATTAGGAAGAAAAGCCATACCCAAGATATAAGAAAAAACTGGATTTGAAGTCATAGGGTGGTAGCTAAGCCGCTCACTAAGTTGGTGACCTTATGTAAACTATTTTTTTCCTGGGTCTCAGTTTCTTATCTGTAAAACTAAATGATCTCTAAAAGGTCCTTCCAACTGTAGATTCTATGAGGCTAATACTAAGAGCAACAAATAACCATCAGTTGTAACGTTATCAGTTATAAATTACCAAATGAGCAAGTTTATAGTATCTCAAACTACAGATAAGTAACAAGAAAGTTCAAAGTAACAGAAATAGAAGTTTGAGATGAGGTTTGTCAGGCAAAAAATTTGTCTTAGAAGAGGGTCTTGAAGTATAGTGTAATGATTGGAGTGACGCCACCTGCTGGAGAGTTATTGTAGGAAAGCTCTACCACTAGGAGAAGGCATCTGAGGGTCAAGTTCCATGTGGTCAAGTTCCTTGGCATCAGAAGTGACGGTTTCTCGTGGGTACTGTCTATCGAAGCTACCAGCCAATCAACTTGAGGAGCCTCCCATTTTGGGGAGGAGAACACAAAGTAGGAAACAGACGCCTGGCAGAGGGCCGACTTCCTTTTTTGGGTTCAAGACATCGGCTTGGTGGCAGGACTTCAGGTGGGAGGTTAGGAAGTCTAGGATTTCCATGCTATAAGGAATCTGTTCTCAATCTTTCTCTCTCTTTACTATCTTATATCTTCTAATAAACCCTTAAAAGCCTAAACTCTTGGTGAATTTATCAGTGATTTTAGCCAGTTTCCCCCAAAACTGGGGGGGACAGATTAGAACCCACACTTAAGATTTTTAAACAACACAAACAGGGGAAATTCCAGCAAAAGGAGGCCATGATATAACAGGAAGGAAATATTGCATATGCAGAAATTGTAAGAAGGGCTATGGCAAGAAACAATTGCAGATGAGTCTAAAGCCACTGTTTGGAGAGGCTTTGGAAAGCAAAGACCCTGGAGAATTTCCATTTCAAGAGGCCTACTTTTTACAGCTAGCAAGGACCTCAGATCTATAGGCCAACCTCCTCCGATCAGATGAGGAAACTGAAACACATAGATGGGAAATCACTTTTACCCAGTTATATAAGTAGCAGATAAAAGAATTGGTATTTGAACTCAGGTGCTTTGACTCCAAATTCAGTGTTCAGACTATTACAAGAATAAGATATGTTGGGAAAGGGGAAAAAGACTAAAGGCAAGGAAATTAGCTGTACACCTAAATCCCATCCCTTCTAACTCCCAAAGAGGTTTGTTCCCATAATTTTTCTCCCTTCCTACAACATAGAAATCAGAATGTTTGGGTTCTAATCCCACGTATTCCTTATTATGGGAGCAATTTGCTACCTGAGTGTACTTAGACATGTCCCTTCATTTTTCTGTAACTCAGTTTTTTCATACCATGCAAATGAAGTGGCTGGGAGTGAGTGATATGATCCTATGATCTTTTAGCCTCTCCCTTTATTATTTTTTTCCCAGGGCAGTGAGGGTTAAGTGACTTGCCCAGGGTCACACAGCTAGTAAGTGCCAAGAGTCTGAGATCACATTTGAACTCAGGTCTTCCTGAATTCAGGGCTGGTGCTTCATAAGCCTCTCCCTTTTAAAGTGGCTTCATCCCCACCACCTTCTAACATACACAAGTCTCCATCTAGAGGCATTCATTGGGGGCTGGGGAGCTGTTAAATCAAACAAGACTAGAAGGCTTTTATCCCCAAGCAAAGGAAAAAGGGGGTCATGCAAGAACTTTCAGACTAGAAGGGAAAATGTAGGAAAACCATTCGGCCTTCGATAGGGAAAAAGAGGAAGAGTGGGAGTATCCAATCTGGAGAACCATGTCTCAGGTGCTAATAGGCTGAACCTGGACAGAAGCAGCACAGGTGTGGGGAGGGAAGACCCACGGCTCTCCTACTTACTACCAGCCACACGCACTCAGGCAAGTCTGACGCCACGTGGTGCCGCTTTCTCCTCCATTAAACGAGGTAATGCTTGCACTACCTACCTCCCAAGGCGGCTGTGGAGAGAGAACCTCGCAAAACTTCACGTCGGTACACAAAGGTTATGAATTACGATTATTATCTGTAAAATGGAGGTATTAACTCGCACTACCGACCTCATGGCGCTGTAATAAGGAATGCTCTAAGGGGCTTTCTAAATGTCCGCTACTATCACTACAATTGCTCTCGGGAGAAATACCCGTCGAAGCCATGGTCTCCTTCCGCCAGCCGCCTCTCCTGCCTGCCTCTGCTCCTCGCACCAACGCACGTGCTTCTAAAGGCTTTGTGGGCCCACCCCCCCCATTCCACGTGCTTCTAAAGGCCGCCTCCTCACGTGTTACGCTAGGCGCAACCCAAGCGAACAAAGAACCCTCCCCGGCGGGCGCGTGACCTTTCCACCCCCGTACCCCCCTTCTCCTAGCTCCGCAGTGTGCGCATGCGTACTTTTAGTGTCTTGGGGCACCACAGCCTGGCCCGGGATGGGGGGAGCACAACGGGTGAGATGTTGCCGCTTCCCGCTCCCCTGCTCCCCTGGTCCGCCTGAGGGCCATGGCTGCTACCCAAACCCACCTACCGAGGACGAGCCAAAACGAGCCAACTGTGACGGAGGCGATGAAGACCGCAGCGACGACAACTGCAACACCCCCCCTGAACTTTTCTCATCCTCGTTCCCGGGCTAGGGAATGTTAGTGCGCTTGCGTCTGCACACCTGCATGGCCTGCCGGGAAATGTAGTCTTTCTCTCCATAATGACTGCAGAAAGGGACTCGAATCGTACGCACTCTCTGGCGTGCTCTTTGCTGGGAAATGTAGTTCTAACTTTGGCGTTTAGCGTGCTCCGGCATCTTGGTTTTGTTTGTTTGTTTGTTTGATTTTTTGTTTTTAATGTTTCGCGTTCTTACTCTGCATTCTTCTGGTTTCTGAGTTGTTCGGTAAAGGAGTTGTACTACAGAGCCTTAGGAACTCTGCCTTTCTTATTGTTGTTAGATCGTTTTTCAGTCGTGCCCGACTCTTCGTGACCCCATTTGGGGTTTTCTTGGCAAAGATACTGGAATGATTTGATTTTTCCTTTTCCAGTTCATTTTGCAAATGAAGAAACTGAGGCAAACGGGGTTAAGGAAAGAGTCATGCAAGGGCTTTCATACTGAAAGGGATTTTTTAGGAAAATTAATCTGACTAAGGTAAAGGAAGGGAAGATAGGAGTATCCAACCCGGAGAACCACGTTTCAGGTGATAACACCCCGAACCTGGGCAAAAGCAGCACAGATGTCAGGAGGGAAAACCCGACAGGCTCTTCTACTTACTAGTACCAGCTCCATGACCTTGGGTCAGGGTCACACTCCTGGTAAGTGTCATAGGCTAGATTTGAACTCGGGAAGATGAATTTTCCTGACTCCAGGGCCTGCATTCTATGCGCCCCCTCACTGCCTTAGGTCAAATCACCTACTTCTTGGTAAATATTCTCAGTGATGGGGTTAAGTTGCTGAACATGATGGAGAAGTTTAAGAGTAGGTGCCAACCCTACTATCGTCAGACTGGCAGACACTTAGAGCCGAAAGGGAATTTAGAAATTATCCAACTGAACCTCTTCATTTAATAAGGAAGGAACCTAAAGCAGGAAGAAAACAGATGGTTTGTCCCTTTTAGATCATACAGCTACTCGGTTGCACTGAAACATTACCCATTTAGGTTTCTTAACATCACAGTCTTGCCCCTCCAACAGGGCTATATTCTAAGCTAATCTAGAACTCCTGGCCCAAGAATGCCTAATTAGGACTAATAAACTCAGTGCCTCAGTTTCCTCCTGAAAAAATAGTTTGGATAGATGTTTGTTACCCTTCAACTTCAGTTTCTGGAAATGCATGTAACAATAGCAAACAATACAGAACAGAGGCTGAATTTCAGATACCACCTAATCAAGCCTTCCCAATGGCTTCCCACTACCCATTCCTAACAGCTAAATGGATAGAGCATTGTACTTGGAATGGAGAAGATGAAAATTCAAATCCTCTCTCAAACATTTATTAGGTGGGTGGGTCACTGAACCTTTTTCTCCCTCGATTGATTTCCTCATCTGTGAATTGGTGCACCTATTTCCCAGAGTCCTTGTGAAGATAAAAACTAGATGATATTTATAAAGCTACTCAAATAACTGATACTTGTTATTATATACTAGCATCTTCTCAAACATTTTAAAACAAATTTTTATTGATGATCTTTTGTTTTTACATCACCTACATTTTTTCTTATATCCTTTTCCCTCTCATCTTCCAGATAGCCACCCCTTATAACAAAGAATTTTTTTAAAATGAAGAATAAGAGAGGGAAAAAAAGCAAAACCAATCATTACATCTAAAAAGATATGACAAATTTTGAGGGTGCAGAGCACCCCAGAAGTTCTCTGGGGCACACCAAGGAATCTTGTCCTTGAGAAACTAAACCAGAGGACAGATACACCTAGAGAGATAAGCAGAACCAGATTGGACTGAGCTAGCTTCAGGACCTCCACCCTTCATTCTGATCTCCCTTACCCCTGGGGAGATAACTTTGGGTATTGCTGCGGCCTCTGCATCCGGAAGAGAGAGATGGCTTGAGAGATCCGTAGCCACCCCTCACCCAATTCCTTTAGCCACCACCAGTGGGGGATGGTCCTCCCTCACTAAAGGAACTTTCCACAGGCAGATGGTCCACCCCCATCAGCCACCTATAAAAGTACCTTCCAGTCTCCTGCTTGAGGAGATTGGTACCTCAGAGCCATGTGCTTTGTTCCATACCTATCTCCGCATGAGAAGTCCTAGGGTTTCTCTGGGTTTCCCTTCCCTCCCCTTCCCTTGCCCCTAAATAAACTACCATCTTATTCTAACTGCTTTTGTGTGCAAGAGGGTGTAATTCTTTAAAGAGGAATTCCTAAGAACCCCAAACCCATACCCCATTTCCCCCCATAACACATATTCAATAATCTAAACCCTCTGAATATATTCAGTGTTCTAAACCCACAGATCCCCCACTTTTGCAAAAGAGTAGGGGGAAGGGGAAGTGTCTTCTCATATATCTTCTTTGGGGCCAAACTTGTATTGAAATACTTTAAGTCATGAGGAGCTCATTATTTTACTAGGGAGTCTGTTTTATTATTGTGCAATTCTAGCTGTTAGAAGTTACTTCCCCCCCTGCAACTTACATCCATTGTACGAATTTTATTCTCTGGAGCCAAGGAGAATATCTAAACCTACTTCCATAGAACTTCAAATATTTGAAGACTCAACCAAATAAGAAATCTTACCTTTCCCCTTTACCCCTTACCTTTCCATTTTCCCCAATACCCCACCTTGCTCCCCAACACATACTCTTCATCCCAGTAATACTGGCCTTGCTGTTTCATGGACGATACGTTTTCATCTCTGGCTCTGGGCATTTTTTCTGACTGTTCCTCATGCCTGAAATGTCCCTCCTCATCTCTGCTTACTGCTTTCCCTGGTTTCCTTCAAGTCCCAACTAAAATTCCATCTTCTACAGGAAGGCTTTTCCAACCCCTCTTAATTCTAGTGCCTTTCCTCTCAATGATTTCGCTATTTTTTCCATATATAACTTGTTTGCACATACTCGTTTGCTTGTTGTCTCCTTCATTAGACTGTGAGCGCCTTGTCTCTTTTTGTATTCCTGGCAATCAGCACAGTACCTGGCACATAGTGTGCTCTTTTTTTTTTTTTTTTTGGTGAGGCAGTTGGGGTTAAGTGACTTGCCCAGGGTCACACAGCTAGTAAGTGTTAAGTGTCTGAGGTCAGATTTGAACCCAGGTCCTCCTGACTCCAGGGCCAGTGCTCTATCCACTGTACCACATAGCTGCCCCCATAGTGTGCTCTTAATACACATATAGATTGCTATTTATTTTTTTTTAAATTGACTTGGTAGAGCAAAATGCAGGTGTCTACAATGAATATAACAAGATGAAGTTTCTTTGAGAGAGGCAAAGAGATCATTTTGGTCAGTGTTCTTTGACTATTAAACAAGTTGGGGCAGCTAGGTAGCACAGAGGATAAAGCACTCGCCCTGGATTCAGGAGGACCTGAGTTAAAATCCTTCCTCAAATACTTGACACTTACTAGCTGTGTGACCCTGGGCAAGTCACTTAACCCTCATTGCCCCGAAAAAAAAAATTAAACAAGTCATAAAACTTTGTTCTCTAAAGATGTCTACCACTGTCTTAGAAGATAGTCTATGAAAAATCTCCAGATAGTCCTGTTTTCAGGTGACATGCCAATTGTATCAGGTCCCAGAACATTATGGAGCTTCTCCAAAAAGATCCATGGCCACTCTGAAGAGGTTGGCCTACTTACTTACCCATGTGAGAAAACCACAACAGCAACTAAATGAAGACTACATGATGTCCAGATGAAGGATGAGACCTATGATTTTATTGGTGTAAGGAAGACCCACTGAGGAACTTCGTCTACCAATTTAGGATTTAACCTTTTCTGCAACTTATAGGCTTATAAAGTTGTCCAGAATACTGATAGGTTGAGTAACTTCACCAGGGGTTATGCATCAATTATGTGTCAGAGACCGAATTTGAGGCCAGGTCATCATGATTCATTCCAAAGCCAACTTTCTACCTACTATTCATGCTTCCTCTTATTGCTGTGCTTGGAGAGGGAAGGCTAAAGACAAGGTCCCCAAACAGGGGACATGAAGACCAAGACTTCAGAGGAGATTTAGCTCTTCTTTCCCATCAAGAAGTCTTGGATCAGGGGCAGCTAGGTAGCACAGTGGATAGAGCACCGGCCCTGGATTCAGGAGGACCTGAGTTCAAATGTGGCCTCAGACACTTAACACTTAACTAGCTGTGTGACCCTGGGCAAGTCACTTAACCCCAATTGCCTCAGGGGAAAAAAAAAAGAAGTCTTGGATCCTGGAGGAAGTTCTGAAGATCCTACCTGGGGAATACACCAGGTTGAAGGGTTTTGTATCCAAGTTGGTCTGGGTGTTGTATTCCAAGGAAGTTCCTACACCATCCCATCCACACTGGCCATTGAGCTTCTCAGATGTGGCCACTGAGGAAACAAGATTGGCAATCTACCACATACCCCATAACATTTTAAAAGACCCAGAGGCTGTGTGATTTTGAGTAGGTCATATAACCTCCCTCCCTGAGCCTCAGTTTCCTTATCTGTAAAATGAAGATAGTGAAAGGACTCAGTTACAGTGAGCAGGTCTTTTGTGGAGGATTTTCACATAGATAATATTCACATGCAGTAAGGAAGCTTGGGTATGTTATGATCTTTATAGAGGGACAAAGTACAGATGCAGATGGGTTTTCAGATCCATTAAAGTATCAAGTTGTTGTAGGACTTCTCTCCAATTTCTTTAAATATTCTCTATATGACATGGACAATAAGTACACCCTTGCCTTCTCTAATAGAAGCAGGCCTGCTATATCTCCTCTGAGGATTCTAGGGTAACCTGAGGAGTCAGTATCTCCCTTTTTTTTTTTACTGACATCAGTTTGAGCTCCCACCAACTGTGTTACTAACATGGATTAGTTGGGGTGGGTCACACCATCACAATTTTCCGAGAAGTCATTTCTCCAGTGTCCTCCATGAAGAGCTGTTACATCTACCAGGCAAGCTAATGGGGTCTGTACCTGCACCAAACCCTCATCATGCATGGCTCCAAAGTTTCTTGTTATCCTGGTCTCCCTCCTCTGGACCCAGACCATGGGTGCTCAGAACTAAGTATATTCTAGTTAGGGAAATTAATTCACCTGGGCAACTGTTCATAGAATGCTGCCCTGTGGGATTGTGGGGATGAAGGAGGCTGGATACATTTTTTTTTTGGTGGGGCAGTTGGGATTAAGTGACTTGCCCAGCGTCACACAGCTAGTAAGTGTCAAGTGTCTGAGGCTGGATTTGAACTCAGGTACTCCTGACTCCAGGGCCGGTGCTCTATCCACTGCACCATCTAGCTGCCCCCCCCAAGCTGCCCTTTTTAAAACCTATATTTCAACCTTATAAGGCAGGTAATACAGGATGTTGCCTTTTTATGTATGAGGTAACTGAGGAGAAGGCATTTACCCAAGATCACAGCTAGTAAATAGTAAGTAGAGTTTGGATATTCTACTCCTCTCTCTGAAGGCTGGGGCAATATCTAACATATCTTTGGATCTCCTTTAGTATCTGGTACAAGCACTTGTACATGATGGTTCTCAAAAGATGTTTGCTAAATGCCTGACGTTGACCCCTTCAGACTATTGACAGACCTTTGTCTGTTTTTGGTTTGTCAAAGGGAAAGGTCAAAGGGATTTTTATGTCTTTTTTCCTTCCCACCCCCCTAGGCCACCAATCCATAGCAAGCTTGTCTGGATAAAGAAAGATCTGGGGACAGAATGCTACTCAGTGCTAGGAAGTTGTTTGTCCCTGGATTCTCCTCCTCTTCTCTCCACCTTCTTTCTCCTCTTCTCCCTTCTCCTGCTCTGCTCCCAAAGACTTCTGAGCCCTGAAAAAAGAGTTACCCCATGAGAAAATATACAGATGGGTGGAAACCTGAGGACAAGAGAAAAGGGGAAAAGGAACGACTTCATAGTGGGGGGAAGGGGGGGTGGAAGTCACGGGTTGAACGAGTTTCCTGTTGTGATTTCATTTCTGTTTATACTGGATTCTGAAGTCTGAGATGGGGCCAGATTGCATCAGACTGGGCCAACGTGGATTGTGTACACAGCTTGGGGGAAGGGAACCCAGCCCTATAAGTCTGGGGAGGAGCTGTCCCAGGGAGAAGCAAAACCAAGAAAGAGACAGAGAGAGAAAAAGAAATTCACAAGCAAGAAATCAGACACTAGTCACTGAAGGAACAGAATTCTCTAGTCCCAATGTCAACAGCTCCATTAGTTTCTCCACCACTCCAGCCCCTGACCTTGGAAGATGAGGAATGGCAGTGCTTGGACCAGTATGACATATACAGCTTTACAGATTCTTATCTGGGTGAGAGATGTGGCCCCACCTAATACCCCCTCATTCTACCTTCCTGCCTGGTGCCCCTGGTTCTAGTCTTCTCCCTATCCAGACTCAACTCTATATCTCTAGAACCTTTTTCCAGATATTTTCAGGCTGGCCTATGGATTTCACCATCACCCCGACACCCTTCCCCACCCTTTATCCACTTAATTTTAATCCTAGGTCCCAGCCAGTCCCACAAACAACCCCATAGAATCCTTTACTGTATCTCCTTATCTCAGCCTCTCAGAATCCTTATTTCCCATCATGGCTCAGCTTAGTTGCCACCTTGTTCTTGAAACCTTCCTTATCCCTCTAGTTTTTAGATCTCTTTCCCTTCAGATTACCCTGTATCCCTGTATTTGTTTATCTGTGTATTTGTACTTGTACTTGGGGAACACCCCATTAGAACATAAACCCTTTAAAGGCAACAGCTTTTCATTTTTGTTTTCATATCTCCTGTACCTAAGGCAGTGCCTTGCATGTAGTAGGTGCTTAATAAGTGTTTATTGAATTGAATTAGACTGATCTGAAAAACTGTCAAATCCAAATTCGGAGTTGTAAAGAGGGGACTAAGAAGAATGAAATGATTTGCCCAAATCTACACAGTAAGTTAAGTAGAGATCTAGAAATAGGACTCAGGTCTCCAGTCCAGTGTTCTTGGCACTGCCCCCCTCGTGTCTTTATCTCTCTTTCCACTGGTCTCTGCAACCAGTCTACCAAGTGGCTTCCACCCACCATGTTCTCTGAGTACATCATTCCTATGACTACTGCCTTCTATTTCAGGAAGAGGGAGTGGGAAGGGTCGAAGTAAGAGAGAAGCCGCCAACCATACCAACCGACCCAGCCCAGGTGGCCACGAGAGGAAGCTGCTGACCAAGCTTCAGAACACAGAGCAAAAGAAACGTGGCGCTAAGCCCTGAGCCTAGAACCTTGGGGTAAGGGAGCCCAGAACCCTCATACAGATCTTTCCCAACCTAATATATGGGCTAATGCTAGCAGGAGAATGGGATCCAATTCTAAGCGTCAGAGGCAGCTGGGTCGTGTGACCCCTAAAGTCTAGGAAAGAACCCTGGAGTCCTAGAAGGAGGTCCCCTAAAGTTAGGAAGCTTAGATTCACAGGACCCAACCTCTATCTCTTTTCCTTCCAGGCTGGGCCAGAGGACTGATACCAGGATTACGGCTATGGACATAGACAGGGCAAGAGAGATGGGATCTTAATCTTCCCTGGCAGCCTTCTCTCAAGAGATGTGCCCTCCCCAGCCTGGAGGGAGTTTGGAGGGGCCCAGCAAGTGAGTTCCTTTAGCACTTGCAGAAGAGATAAAGAAGAGCAGATGGTAGGAATGGATGAGCTAGGAGGAGCAGGGGAAAGGGAGAATCTACCTGAAGAAACTGCATCTATCAAAGAACAGCAGTTCCAATAAAGAATTAATCTGAAGGTTCTTCGTGTGTACGTGTGTGGTTGATTTCAAGTCTCCAGTGCTTACTGAAACACTCTCTCTCCTTTTCCTCCTTCTCCCTAGTGCCCTCCGAAATGAGAGCCAAGAGAGCCTCTCTTCCTACTCATCCCAAGCTATAAACTCCAGCCCTTGTAGCTGTTATTTCCATCAAATGCTGGAACCTCTGTAAGGCTCATGTCAATAAAGGGTTTATGGGGCAGCTAGGTGGCGCAGTGGATGGAGCACCAGGCCTGGAGTCAGGAGGACCTGAGTTCAAATTTGACCTCAGACACTTGACACGTACTAGCTGTGTGACCTTGGGCAAGTCACTTAACCCCAATTGCCTAACTTTTTTTTAAAAAGGGTTTATGCCCTTGACCTTTGTGAATCTGACTTTACTATCATGACTATAGACAGTGAAATTGGAAAAAAGATATAAGGAATTCTCAGGACATTAAGAAAACCGATACCTTCTATAAGCAAGGAGTTTAGAATGGTGAAGAATTTACTTTTGTTAATGAGGAAGAAGATATAAGAGTAGCAGTGGGCTATTGGGGATAAAGAGCCAGCCCTCAGAGTCGGGAAGGCCTGAGTTTAAGTTCTCTTCTCCTTCCCACATCCACACACACTAACTGGTCACATCACCTTAAGCAAGTCCCTTTATCTCCCAATGCCCCAAGAAACTCCCTAAGACTTAAAGTTTCAGAGCAGATGCCAAGCTGTATTGGTAGAAGGAATTTTCTTACTGAGAGTTCTCTATACCAATGAAATTAGGTCCAGTCTAAAAGATAAAATATTTTGTTCTGGCTTTTAAAGAAAGAAGTTGTATCTGAAGAGTCAGCTTGGAGTATTTGAAGAAATGTCTTGGGGAAAATAGGTGGTGGGGCTTCTTAGGTATTCCTCTGTAAAGAATTACAACTCTCGCACAATCTAATTAGAATAAAATGGTCTTTTATTTGGGCTCTGGAGAAAGTGACTAAGAGAGAGATGGCTTACAGACATTTTTCTCTCCAATGGAAGAAAGGCCAAAACTTTTATAGAGGATAGATGGGGTGGCCACCTGACAATGGAAAGTTCCTTTCAGGGGTGGGGAAACCTTGAATGAGGGGAGGGATGGGAAAGGCTTTTGGAATTATCTCTGTCCCCAGGTGCAGCTCAGGTAGTTGCCAGGCCTATATGGGCTTATCTCCCTGTGGGGTGGGAGAGGCTTGAATGAGGGATGGTGATCCTGACTTCTGGAGCTAGAAATAGACTTTGCATCTAAGGTAATGATAGAATAGATAGAACACTCTAGAATGATCTGGAAAAGAACCAATCCATCAACATTTTTTAAGCAGCTATTAAGCCAGGCACGGTGCTAAATTCTGGGGATACAAAAAGAGGCAAAAGACTGTCCTTTACTTCAAGTAACTTACAATCTAATGAGGGAGATAATATGCAAATGTATACAAAACAAGCTATATAGAAAATAAATAGGATATAATTAACAGAAATGTGAGAAAATAATTATTAATAATCAATTTCATAGGGGATCCAGGGATCAGTCTTTTTCCCCCCAACTCCAGAAAATTGAGTTCTCCTTGAAAGTTTTTCATCAAATCTCTCTTTTTTTTTTTCCTTTTTGGTGAGGCAATTGGGGTTAAGTGACTTGCCCAGGGTCACACAGCTAGTACGTGTTAAGTGTCTGAGGTCAGATTTGAACTCAGGTCCTCCTGACTCCAGGGCCGGTGCTCTATCCACTGTGCTACTTAGCCGCCCCCCCCATCAAATCTCATCTGGGACAAACCCAAGGGAACAAAAGGAATGGTGAGAGATTCTTTTGTCTAGATTGCTGAAGGACTGATGGGATTAAACCATACCTAAATTTCATTAAAATATAGACCGCCTTCAAGTCACGTCAACTAACAGATTTAAATAATGCTAACCAAATAGATTCATTTTGATGCATATGTCCCAATTAGATTGATCAACCCACTTATCAAAAGGGATAAAAAACTGCACAGGTTGCCATGTTGGCTCTGGAACCCCATGGTCTCTGTATCTCTCTTGTTCTCTCTTGGCTCTCCTTGGGACCACATGCTGTCTCTCTGGAAGAATACATGGGCTTTTGTGGGACTTTTCTCCTGCTCTTGATAACTGGCATGCTGCAGCTCTGTCTCCTCTATCACAAGGCCTGGTACCATGAAAAGTTAGGGAGACACATGGTCAATCCCTTACTGGTATAATAGTATAAATTAATATGTTTACCCCAAACTGGTGTCTATAAGAATTAATTTTCAGTGTCACAGAAGGAAGACACTTGAATTAAGAGGGGTCAGGGAAGGTTCTATCATCTAAAAGAAGGGCTCTACCACAGCCAAGTCATCCCCTCCCTCCCCTCCCCCTCCTTAGCTCACCAAGCTGGAAGCCTGTCTACTTTGGTTGCCACTCTCTACAGACTGGCCTCCAAACTAGCCACATACACCCCCAACCACATCGCTCACAGTAAATTACATATGACAATATTTTCAGGCCAGTTGGTTCAAATGTAAAAAAAAAAAAAGACTACCTTGTTAATAGTGTGAGACATGAGATCTATGCAAGTCAGAAAGACCTGAATTCAAATCTGGCCATAGACACTTAATAGCCGTGTGTCTTAGGACAAATCACAACCTCTGTTTGCCTCAGTTTTCTCAGGTGTAAAATGGAGATAATAACAGCATAGGATTGTTGTAAGTATCAAATGAGATAAAATTTATAAGAAGGGGGCAGCTAGGTAGCACAGTGGATAAAGCACCGGCCCTGGATTCAGGAGTTCCTGAGTTCAAATCTGGCCTCAGACACTTAACACTTACTAGCTGTGTGACCCTGGGCAAGTCACTTAACCCCATTGCCCCGTAAAAAAAAAAATTTATAAGAAGGAGCTATATAAATGCTTCTCCCCTTCTTTTCCTCTCAATCCCAAATGGTGACCTTGGCAATGTTTGGCATTTAAACCAGAGTATCATGTAAATATCGCTCAGAAACATTAAACATAGGAAATGGTTGACTCTAGAGTCCCCATCCCACATCTGGAATTGTCTTTCTCAGCTGCCCACCCCTACTTTCCTAGGACACAGGTACTTAACTTGGAGTAGCCACATAGTGTATTAGTAATAATAGTGAACATTCAAAAATTCTGCCTTAGGGTAGCTGGGTAGCAGAGTGGATAGAGCACGGGCCCTGGGGTCAAATCTGGCCTCAGACACCTATTAACTGTGTGTCCCTGGGCAAGTAATTTTATCCTGAGTGCCTCAAAAAAAAAATTCTTAAATTCAGCTTAAAGGAAACTTACAGATCATTGGATCTAACCCCCTCATTTTACGGATGGAAGGCTTAGAGAGGGAGAGACTTGCCCAGGGTCAACCAGCTAATAAGTATCAAGGTGAGATTTAGGCCTGAGTCTTTCTGAGTCCAAATCCTTCACTCCATCCACCATCCTACCCTGTTTCCTTCTGAAGGATTCCAATGTCACTGACATCTTTACTGATGTGGGATAGAATTTGGGGTCAAATTGATTGTGAGTCGTCCCAAAAGAATTACAAGACTCAGTGACTCAGTTTCCCAAGTTTTATTGCAATACTGTGGGTGACCACAGGGAGAGAACCAGAATAGTGGATAGGTATCTCTTGAATAGTGAAAGAAAAGACAGTTATATTTATAGTATGCATAAATTGATTATCAATCTCATTATAATAATCTCCACCTTAGGGAGGTACAGGGGAGAACCTATCCTAATTTGGAGTTCCTGGGGTCCTAAGCCAACCCCTGAGGTAAGTACCTTTTTCCATGGAAGTGTGTTTTGGGGGTTTACACATCATAAGGTGAATTTGGGGACAAATTTGGCCTTTTCTGAGCATGTCTCTTTCTGATTCCCATGCTTAGTTTCAAAACATCTCCATTCTTCATGAGAATATATATAGCCTTGTCTTATGTCTTATTGTTATTTGACCTGACCCTTTATGGTCCCGTTATGGGTACTGATTTCCATGGGTAAGAGAACCTAGCACCCTGACTTGTAAGTTATCCATTAACTGGGGTCTGACTCCCTTTTAGAGCTAATATCTGAATTTAAGCTTGGGTCTTAGGTTTTGCTATTAACCCTTTTTTCACCTCCTACATCACTAGTAATCTTTTTTTTGGGTGAGGGAATTGGGGTTAAGTGACTTACCCAGGGTCACACAGCTAGTAAGTGTTAAGTGTCTGAGGCCGGATTTGAACTCAGGAACTCCTGAATCCAGGACCAATGCTCTATCCACTGCAACACCTAGCTGTCCCATGTACTAGTAATCTTTCAGCAGAATTTTGTTGTTCAGTTGTTTCCATCGTATCTGACTCTTCATTACCCCAGTTGGAGTTTTCTTGGCAAAGATATGGGAGTGGTTTTGCCATTTCCTTCTCCAGCTTATTTTACAGATGAGGTAACTGAGGCAAACAGGGTTAAGTGTCTTGCCCAGAGACATAAGCATATGAGGCCAGATTTGAAATCAGGAACAAGATGAGTTTTCCTGACTCCAGGCCCAGCACTCTGTCAACCACATCACCTAGCAGACAACCAAATAGTACCTAGTGAGCAAGAAAATGTTGTTAAAATAGGAAGCTACTAGATAGTATTCACTTCCTCTCCCCAACCCCAGTGGCAACCCAGATGACTTTCTCCCAGCTCAGCTTTTACCACCTTGTTCTACAATCTTCGCTGCTGGTGTCAGCCTTACCAGTAGCAGCCCCCCATGGAGCTGGACTTGGGTGAAGGGGAAGAGAGGAGGCCATTTCATTAGGGAGTAGCTGTTTGATAAATACAGGTGCTGGATTTTGAAAGTTAAATAGGCAAGGTCTGTTTTTTCTAAGAGATAAGGATGGAGAGGCCAATCAGGGCCAGCCTATGGGAAACATTGACCATAGATCTCCTGTTGGTTGACTCTTTGTTTGTTTTTTTGTTTGGCTGTTGTTGTTGTTGTTGTTGTTTGCAGGGCAATGAGGGTTAAGTGACTTCCCCAGGGTCACACAGCTAGTAGTTGGTTGACTCTCTGAACAGAGTTTGGTCCCCCTAGCTTACTTGGCTTTTCAACATCTACTGATTTCTGTTTACTTGATTTCTGCCTCCACTTTTGCCATGAAACAGAAATAGTCCCTTCAGAAATGTTCTTAATGCTCTCCAGGAGTGGACAGAAACTCACACTGCTTCCCTCATCTACGTACACCTATAATCATGCATGGTGAGGCCTCCCTCGCCTTCATTGTCATGTCCTTAAACTTCCATTTGTCCACCAAGGCTCTACTGGTACAGCCTGTTCCCAGCCTATGAATGTCATGTTCCAAAAGTTCATTTGGAGTCATCTGGAAACCTCAACTGTATTTCCTCACAGGAACAATGTGGTTAGATTCCCAGGCCACTTTGCAAATTCCAATTAACCCATAAAGTAGTCAAATTCCTATTCCACTGTCATTCTGTGTCCTAAAAACTATGCCAGTGAAATATAAAATCTGGAAGATTTATTAATTCAACAAATATTTATTGAGCACCTTCTAGGTATGGGGCCTCATCCCTGAGGGATGAATTTTTCAACCCCAGAAATTTTGAAAAGACCCTCTTCTATAAGACTAAAGGTGCCTTGGTGAAGGAAGTACCCACAACAATGAAATCACTGACCTTGAAAGTATTGAAAATGATGCAGAGCAAATGGGGACATACGAAACTTGGATGGTCTCTGCCTTTGTGGAACTTATCTAGTCCAGAAGGGGTTAAGACAGCAACCCAGGTAATTATAGTACACAATATCATGTGATAAACACAACAGAGAGTTGCAAAACAAAATGCTATGTGAGGCCCAGAGGGAAATTTGTTAGCAACCCAAGGGATTGGAGAAGACTTCCTGGCAAAGGTGGCTTTAGAATAGTGCTCTTAGGGAAGGTAAGAGAGAAGACCTAACAGGCAGAGAGAATAATTGAAGGACAGAGAATATTCAAGTAGTCCACATGAGAAGGAGCATAGAACAGGTATAGAAAGGTAATAGGGGATAAGGCTGGAAAGGTAGAGTAGAACCAGATTATCGAGGACTTTAACTGCCAAGCAAAGGAGTTTTCATTTTGTTTAGTAGTAGTAGGAAGCCAAAGATTTCACAGTAGGAGTGACATGATCGGGTGTGCATAGGAAAAGTTAGTTGTGACAACAGCATGAAAAGCATTTTGGAAGCTGGTGGAAAGTAGAGGCAGAAAGACCCTCAGGAGACTTTTGTAGTAGTCTAAGTGGGTGGTAGTGAGAGCCTGTCATGCTTAGTGGCAGTGGCAATAGAGAGCCACGGACAGATACAATTCAATCCACTTCAGCCAACACTTTTTTTTTTTTTAAGTGAGGCAATTGGGGTTAAGTGACTTGCCCAAGGTCACACAGCTAATAAGTGTTAAGTGTCTGAGGCTGGATTTGAACTTAGGTACTCCTGACTCCAGGGCTGGTGCTCCATCCACTGTGCCACCTAGCCACCCCAGCCAACACTTATTAAACACCTCCTATTTGCAAGGCACTATGCAAGGTATTGGAGATGCAAAGACAAAAATCAAACCATACTTGCCCTCAAAGAGCTTATATTCTCTAGGAGGGATACAACAGATTTAAAGTCATTAAGTAGGAAGTAAGGCAAGGGAAAGGTGAGATCAAAGTGTTGGAGGAAAATTTAAGTAGGGAAAGAGCAGTGAAATTTAAGTAGGGAGTTAGAGACCCGACCTACCTGTTGGCCTTGGGTAAATCACTTGGCCTCTTTTGGCCTGTTTTCCCATCTGTAAAAATGAGGAAGCTGGACTAGATAGCTCCTGAAATCCTTTCTACTTTTAAATCAATAACCCTCTGATCCTATGAACTAAGAGAATCAGGGAAGGATTCACAGAGGGAGGAAGGAAGGAAATGAACATATACTAATGTGATGAAATAATGGGATTTAGCAGATACTCAAAGACCCACCTGGAGATTAATCTATACTGATTGAATCAAGTGAGAGTGATTGACTGCTGATTAAGCCTACTTCAAGTTAATTGGATTGTAATCACACCTGGCTATCCCTTAAGAAGGTATTGTTCTCAGAAACTAGACTGTGAACTCAACCTGAGAACACCTTCAAAGCCAATGGATTTGGATGACACCAACCAATCACCTTGAAGCAGTGTGTAAGGACAGCCTCTGTTCCAGATCTATAAAAAGCTTCCACAAACAGCTTGCTAGTGTGTTCCTGATTAAAGCAGGCTCGTGGAGGAGGACTTCAGGAAGAACCCAACCAGGCTGGAACTCTAGGCTAGACTGGTGCTGAAGCTTCTGATTTAAGGCGACCACAATTTAGATTTTAAACATCACACTAAGCACCTACTATGCACCAGATGCTTTACTAATATTATTTCCTTTAATCCTCAGAACAGCTCTGGGGGCAGGGTAGAAGTAGGTGGTATTGTCATCCCCATTTTACAGTTGAGGAAATTGAGGCAGATGGAAGTTAAATTACTCATCCAAGATCGCACAACTACTAAGTATCTGTGGTAGAATTTGAACTCAGGTCTTCCTGACTTGGGCCTTGATTTCTGTCCACTGAACCACCTTGATGCCTCCACAGGGAAAAGACAACTAAGCTGAATCTTAGAGCAAAAAAAAAAAGGATTCTGAAATGGAAAAGTTAGGAGGAAATGCCTTACAGGAGTGGGAAATGATTTCTACGTATGTGTATGTGAGAGAGAAAGTACAAAGTCAGGAAGAGCCAGAATATCAAGTTTGGGGGAATACTTAGGGGTCCAGTTTGGCCAGAACATAAGAATTGTGAAGGGAAATAATATAGAATAAGTCTGAAAAGTGGATTGGAGCCCGATGATGGGGGGGAGGGGGAAGGTGTCTTAAAAACCAAGCTTAAGGATTTGGATTTTATACTGGAGGCAACAGGGAGTCACTGAACATTTTTGAGCAAGAGGATGCCATGGTCAGAGTTAGGCCTTAAAGAAATTATTTTGGTAGTTCCGTAAGTTTGAACAGAGAAGCAAAATACTAGAGGTAAAAAAACCAGTTATGTGACTGTGTCGGGTAAAGAGGTGAAAAAATACTGGCCCTTGGATTTCCTCTATTGAAGAATTAAAACTCACATATGTCCTGATTAAAGATAAAAGCAAGGTTTTTATTTGGTACAAGGGGATGTGGTGGGGAGGAAAGTCTAGAATTTTAACCTCTCCAAACCGGAAGGACAACGATTTTTATAGAGGGTAGATGGAGGGGGAGAAACAATTTGAAGCTGGAAGATTACATTTTTTTTTTCTTTTGGGGGGTGGGGTGGGGAAAGCCTGTAAGCATGTCATATTCCTGAGAGTGGAAGGGAACTTTTTGAAATGATGGTCCTGACCTTTGGGGTTATCTCCATCTCCTGACTCCAGCCAGATTTGTAGACATATCCAGCCAACATTCCTGCTATAAAGCTTTATCTCCCCTTACTTCCTAGGCATGTCTGTCCTGCTATATGGTCATCATTTGAGTCTGCTTCTAATTGATTCCAAGCCCTATGTTAGTGACTATTTTTTAAAAGAGTGTTACCTTACATCAAAAAGTATAGGTATTCAAACACAAATTAAAAATTGAAAATAGAGGGGCAGTTAGGTGATGCAGTGGTGGATAGAGCACTGGCCCTAGATTCAGGAGGACCTGAGTTCAAATCCAGCCTCAGACACTTGACACTTACTATCTGTTCGACCCTGGGCAAGTCACTTAACCCTCATTGCCCTGCCAAAAAAAAAAATTAAAATAGGATGTATATTGTATGCATATATATATGCAAACATTTGTGTATATACATACCTGTATACATCTAAACACATCACATACATGTACATATACACATACATATAATCACCTATATATGTATACACATATATACATATACATATATATGAAAAACAAAAGAGTGGCCAAGTTCTCTTGCTTATTTCTATGACCACTTTTGAATTTTACTAGGCATTTAACAGCATGGATTTGTTGCTGTTATTTTTGTCTTTGGTGACATATTTATAGTCAGCACGCATGTTTTCTTAACTCTTTTTTCATTCTGTCTCACCTCATATTTCTTGTGGCGCAACAGAATTTCATAATACCCAGATCTGTCCATTCACTTCCTTATTTTGGGATAATGCCAGTTTGTTTCTAGAATTTTGCCTTTACAAAAAGTGCTGCCAGGGACATTTTTGTTGACATAACACAAGGCTTCAGAGAAAAGCTCTGAACCCACATGAAACAGCTTCAGCCTTGAGAGTTTTATCTCCTTCTATATGCCCCTGGGAACATCCAAGTTTGGATTGTCTCTCTCTTGGCCCTGCTCTTCTGCACTGAAGCCAACAAAACATTAAACAAAGCACAGCTTTATTGGAGACGGGTAATATTTGAGAACCCTGAAGCACTATTCAAATATGTTATTATTGTTTAACAGATTCAACTAGGTTGTTATTATTGAACTCATTCTCCGGATATTTAAAATCTGTAACTAGAAAGATAATATGATCTGCCCAAGGTCATAGAGTGAAATAGTGACAGATTAGTCCAATGCTGTTTGTTTTATATCACAATGCCTCACCCCTTTTCCGCTTTGAATGCAAGGCTAATGGTCATGGTTGCCATTTACAGAAAGTTTTAAGGTTTACAAAGTATGCTTCCATTATCTCCTTTGAATGTCACAGAAGACTCTGGATATTATCTTCATTTTTACAAAGGAAAAGACTAAAGCCAGAGAGATTAAATGACTTGCTTAGACCCAGATCTTCCCAGTGGTTTGATCGACTACCTAATACTGAAAGGGTAGGGGGCAAGGCTCTGGAGATTGATGGGGAATGCTCACTCACATCAAAGATGAAAGAGGTTCCCCCCCCCCCAAACATTCCCAATTACTCTACAGTGGGTGATAGATAGCTAGATGATGAAGTGGATAGAGTGCTGGGCCTGGAGTCAGGAAGACCTGGGTTTGTATCTAAAGCCTCAGACATTTAGTAGCTGTGGAACCTCTGTCTTCTTCTTCCTCAGTTTCCTCAAGTGTAAAACGAGGATAATAATAGCACCTACCTCCCAGAGTGGTTGTGAGGATCAAAGAAGATAATATTTGGAAAGTGCCTTACCTGTCATAGGCATTTAATAAATGCTTGTTCCCTCCCTCCTTCTAGAGCCAGAACCTTCTTTCCCTATATCCTTACCAGGGATCCTATCCCTATCAACCAACAGATGTTTACTGGGCACCACCTGCTATAAGCTTTGTGGGGGATGAAAGAGAAATATCAGACATGGTCCTCGATTTCAAGGAACTCGGATGAATTAAAGTAGTGGTAAATAGTAGTAAATTTAGTTGTAAAATAGAAGTAAATAGTAGTACACTTAGTAGTAAAATAGTAGTAAATAGTAATAGTAGTAATCATAATAGTAAATAGTAATAGAAGTAAAATAGTAGCAAAATTAAATAAAATAATAGCAAAGAAAACATAAGAATGTGTGTGATACAAAGATTATAGGAATTCAGAGGAGGAGAGAAAGCAGGGTAGCCTGATACAGCAGGAAAATTGCTAGATTGGCCATCAAAGCACATTCTTTCTAAGATCTCTGGTTTCAAAGTTTGTTTCTAGGTAACTTTGGACAACTCTCTGGGCTTCAGTTTCTTGATCGGTAAAATGAGGGACCAGAAGACTTCTGAGGTCCCTTTCCAGCTCTGTATATCTATGTTCCTATGACTGAGGAGGATGCTACTCAAGTGAGCTAGTTAGACCCCTTTGGAACACTATATCATCACCAAGGTGAAAGGGAAGTATTTGTTCAGTAGTACCAAGAAGTCTCTTTACCTTTTGGCTGAAGACTAATGAGTCTAATGGGCTATTTGAGTGTTGAGTCCTTTGGGTCTTGGGCATTTTCTGTAGTAGATGAAATGAAATCTCTTCCATAACTGATACTCGTATTGTATGTTGAGTACTTTTGTGGGAAAGGTCCTTGTTACCCCTATCTGGAAAGATTGAAATATGACCCATACCTACAGGGATTTGTTGATAAAAACCACCTCTCCAGAAAAAAAAAATGCAGGACACGTTTTTAAGTTTAATCTGAAATCATTAACATTTTTTCCATCACTTCCTTAAGTCTAGACAATAAACAAAACAATAAATAAAGCCCTGATTTGTAGTTTTTGTCAATTTCCAGGATATGAATGCACACACTCAAAATCTAAGCGCTGGCTTTAACACACTCCTGCTATCCCATATCAGAATCACCCAATATCTATCCTGTCTACCTCAAAAGACAGTCTTGAGCTTGGTATGTTATTCATATTCTTTGTAAATCACTTAAATCAACAAGCTTTTTTTTTTTTTTTGAGGTCCTACTGTGTACAGGGCCATGTACCAGATTCTGTAGTTCCAAGTAAAAGGGAGACCAGACCTCACTTAATGAAGGCTGTGGGAAGACCCAGCATTTCTTGCTATTAGATCAACTCTATACTTACAAATCTACATTTCCAACCTTCATCTACGTTTCAGAGCTCTGGTCCTATATCTCCATTTATTTGCTGGATATATCTACCTGGATACTGACCCCTCACATCCAACAGGTCCAAAACTAAACACATCTTTTTTTTTTTCTTCCTGAATACTTCTGACTTCTCTGTCAATGGTAATACCATTCAAGTAGTACTTGAAACCTTGGAGTCATCTTTGGTTCTTCTCTCTCTCTTACATCCAGTCAGTTACCAACTACTACTACTACTACTACTACTCCTACTACCAATAATAATAATAATAACTAGCATATATAGATATAGCACATTCTACATATCAAGCACTGTGCTAAGTGCTTTACAAATGTTATTTCATTTGATCCTTACAACAACCCTGGGAAGCAAGTGCTATTGTTATTTCTGTTCTACGGATAAGGAAACTAAGACAAACAAAAGTTCAGTGATTTGCCCAAGGATACACAACTAGTAATGGCAGCTAGGTGGCACAGTGGATAGAATGCCAGGCCTAGAGTCAGGAAGATTAATCTTTTTTTTTTTTTTTTTGGTGGGGCAACAGGGGGTTAAGTGACTTGCCCAGGATCACACAGCTAGTATCAAGTGTCTGAGGCCGGATTTGAACTTAGGTCTATCCTGAATCCAGGGCTGGTGCTTTATCCACTGCGCCACCTAGCTGCCCCCAAAGATTCATCATTTTGAGTTTAAATCCAGCCTCAGACACTAGCTATGTGACCCTGGGTAAGCCACTTCATCTCATTTGCTTCATCTGTAAAATGAGCTGGAGAGGGGCGGCTAGGTGGCACAGTGGATAAAGCACCAGCCCTGGATTCAGGAGTTCCTGAGTTCAAATCCGGCCTCAGACATTTGACACTTACTGGCTGTGTGACCCTGGGCAAGTCACTTAACCCCATTGCCCCGTAAAAAAAATTTTTTTTTAAAAATGAGCTGGAGAAGGAAATGGTAAACCATTCCAGTATCTTTGTCAAGAAAACCCCAAATGAGGTCATGAAGAGTCAGGCACAACTGAAAAAAATGACTACACAACAATAACAACAACACAGTTAATAAGTATCTGAGACTAGATTTGAACTCAGGTCTTCCTGACTCCAAGTGCAATGCTCTATCCATCATGCCACTTAGCTGTTCTACCCTACCTTTAATGTCCTTTGTATTTGTGTCCTCTCCATTCTCTTGACCAATACCCTGGTCCAAGCCCTCATTACTTTTCCACTAGACTATTTGGTTTTTTGTTTTGTTTTGTTTTGTTTTTGTTTTTGGTGAAGCAATGAGGGTTAAGTGACTTGCCCAGGGTCACACAGCTAGTAAGTATCAAGTGTCTGAGGCTGTCCACTAGACTATTTGTAATAGCCTCGTCACAGGTCTCCCTGCCTTCTGTCCCTCTCCCATCCAGTCCATCCTTAACAAATATGCCCAAGTCATCTTTGTGAAGCAGTTATCATCATGTCAAACCCTGCCTGGCTCCCCACTGCCCACAGGATAGCAAGGTCTTTTAATATCTGACCCCAGCCAATATTCCCAGCCATATCTGCAACTGCTCTTTTTCCCAAACTCTCAGATGTCACACTGGTCTATTTACCCTCCCTCAAAAACATCTTGTACTTTCCCACTCCTGTTTTTTCTCACGTTGTCCCTGGTCTGTCCAGCAAGGACTGTCCTTCTCTAGTCCATCTGCAGCTGTTGAAAGATTCTCTCCACTCAAGGTCCAACTCAGGACTCATTCCCTACAACTGAAATTCATCCTTCCCTTTTGAAGTCTCTTGGAGCATTTTATTTGTATCTTGTCTTTGCTCTCATAGTATTCTTTTTTTTATTATTGTAAATTGCATTTTGAGACAGCTAAAATTTCCTAAATCTTTAAGATACCAGAGAAGGATGAGAAATGCAGGGGTCAAGGAATTGAATTGCCTGGAACAGTTAAGTAAAGGGAATTGCATAAGAACAACATAGGGCTTTTAAAAACATCTGTTTTTAAGCACACTGGATACAGTAGTGAGAGATCAGTGGATCATAGAGCTAAAACTGGAAGGACTCTCAGAGTTCCTCCAGTTTAAGGCACCCCTCCCACCCACTTTACAGATGATAAAACTGAGGTCTTAGGAGACTGTCTTTCCCAAGGCCACACAAATAATAAGAGTCAGAAATGGAATTTTGTTTTGTTTTTGTTGTTGTTGTTGTTTTTTGGTGAGGCAATTGGGGTTAAGTGACTTGCACAAGGTCACACAGCTAGTAAGTGTCAAGTGTCTGAGGCTAGATTTGAACTCAGGTCTCTTCCTAAATCCAGGGCTGGTGCTCTATCCACTGCGCCACCTAGCTGCCCCCAAAATGGAATTTGAACCCAGGTCTTCTGACTCCAAAACTGATGCTCACTGTATTACACCACAGATGGTGAGCCTACCATGTGATTCCAAAGAGGGGTCATTCTGTCCATGGGTCAAATTGGCAGTTTTCAGATTGGTGCTGAGGCCACAGTCACATGGATGCAAGCACATCACTGTAGTCCTAGAAAGAGAAAGAAGGCATGACTGTATGGGGTGGATTCCAGTGAAGCATGAGGAACAGAAGTCCCTGGCAGCTCCTGATCTTGAATTATTTCACTTCCCCAGGCCCTAAGAACAGGGGTGAGATGTTGGTGACCCAGTTTCTCCTCTTTCCCCCATTGGCTTTGAAAGGAAAGCTGGAAACAACTTCTCTGAAAGGTTACTTGGTTGTGTCTTGTAATCCTCTAGTTAAAGATGGAGAGGAGGAAGTGAAGACTTCAGACTGCGAATGGATACCACTGCTCAGTTTTAATACTGTCTCTTGTTATTTTGGATTCTACTCAGGAAAAGTAGCCTAATATATATGATGGGCATGTCTATTCCTTCGCATTATGCAAAGTTGGGATAAGACTCTTAAAGGAAGGTGCATGAAGGAGTCAATTTGTTTAAACTTGTGAAATACTCTACAATGGTAATGTTTACATTTTAAACCAGAGATTGAGCCAGGAGACAGAAACTGGTTAGGTAATAGGATGCCTGGAATACTTGGGGTTACGAAACAGGCAGTGCGAGGCCCAGACTGAGCTCAGAGGGACACCTGCTGGTTGATGCTGAGATTATGCTCAGGGTTTCAAGTCAGATCCCAATCCCGGGAGGCCTGGGAGCATTGTGGGCCCACTGGTCTTTCCAATGAAGTGCACATTCATGTGAAGACAGGCACTTTTGCATAGAGGAAAACATCTGTACTTAATCCTTACATTATTACTTATGTTTTGTTTTATTACTTATGTAATGTTTTATCTCTATCTTTTTTGGGTCACTGATGGCTGAGGCCTGCTCCCCCTTCCCCACTCAATACTCCCCCAAAAGACTCTGGGTTCATGGGGACATAGGACCCTGCTCTCATAGCAAAAGAGTCAGTTTTTCTGTCCCCACCCTGGTAGGATAGAGATTACACCTGTGACTTCATTTGTATAAGGAATTCCCAGATAAGTAAACTCTTACCAATACAGATCAACACCTTGTCTACAATTTATAGTCCTATTAAAGAGCTATGTAGAGTACTGAGACTTACCTAGGGTCTCACAGCTAGTCTGAATCAAAGACAGGATTTGAACTCAGGGCTTCCTGGTTCCAAGGCCAGATCTCTATATACTCTTCCATGCTGCCTGTTCTAGATAAAATTTATGTATGGTTCAGGTATAGTTCTCCCTAATGGGCCCTCTCCCACAAAGGTACACAATGTACAATATAGGTATCAAATATTGTTGCTATTTAGTCATGTCTGACTCTTTGTGACCCCATGGACCACAGCATACTAGGCCCTTCTATCCTCCACTATCTGCCAGAGTCTGTTCAAAATCATATTTATTGCTTTCATGGCACCATTTATCCTTTTCATTCTCTGCTGTCACCTTTTCCTTTTGCCTTTAAATTTTCCCAACATCGGGGTCTTTTCAATGAGTCCTGTCTTCTCATTATGAGGCCAAATTACTTAAGCTTCAGTTTCATTGTTTGACTTTCCAGTGAATAGTCCGAGTTAATTTCTTTAAGTATTGACTGACTTGATCTCCTTGCTATGCAAGGGACTCTCAAAAATCTTCCCCACCACCAAAATTGGAAAGTGTCAGTTCTGTGGCACTCAGCTTTCCTTACAATCCAACTCTCACAACCATACATTACTACTGGAAAAAGCATAGTTTTGACTCTACAGACATTTGTTGGCATCTCTGCTTTTTAGTATGCTGTCCAGATTTGCCCATTTTTCCAAGGATCAAGTGTCTTTTAATTTCATGACTGTAGTCACATCTGCAGTGATCTTTGAGCCCAAGAGAATAAAATCTGACAAAGCTTCCATTTCATTTCCCTCTATTTGCCAGGAAGTGATGAGACCAGTTGCCAAACTCTTAGTATTTTTTTTATGTTAAGCTTCAAGCCAACTTTTACACACCCTTCTTTCATCCTCATCAAGAGGCTCTTAATTCCTCTTCGCTTTCTGCCATTAGAGTGGTATTGTCTGCATATCCGGGATTATTGATCTCTCTGTAACCTTAATTCTAGCTTTTGATTCATCCAGCCTGGCATTTCACAAAATGTACTCTGTATATAAGTTAAATAAATAAAATAACAATATACAGCCTTGTCATAGTCCTTTTCCAATTTTAAGCCAATCAGTTTTTGTTTGTTTCTTTCTTTCTTGGTAAGGCAATTGGGGTTAAGTGACTTGCCCAGGTCACACAGCTAGTAAGTGTAAAATGTCTGAAGCCAGATTTGAACTCAGGTTCTTCTGAATCCAGGGCCGGTGCTCTATCCACTGTGCCACCTAGCTGCCCCAAGTCAATCAGTTTTAACTGTTGCTTCTTGGCTTGCATACAAACTCATCAGGCAACAAGATGAGCTGATATTCTTATCTCTTTGAGGACTTGTCACATTTTGTTGTGATCCACACAATCAAAAGTTTTAGTGTAGTCAATAAAATAGAAGTAGATATTTTTCTGGAACTCCCTTACTTTCTTCATAATCCAACAAATGTTGGCAATTTGGTCTCTAGTTCCTCTGCCTCTTTGAAAACCAGCCTGCTCTTATGGTGATTCTTGATCCACACATTGCTGAATCCTCCCTTGCAGAATTTTAAGCATAACCTTGCTGGCATGTGAAATGAGTGTAATTGTTTTGTAATTTGAATATTCTTTGGTATTGCCCTTCTTTTGGATTGGGATGTAAATTGATCTTTTTCAATCCAATAGCTACTATTGAGTTTTCTAAATTTGCTGGCATATTGAGTACAGCACTTTAACAGCATCATCCTTTAGGATTTTTTTTTTTAAGTGAGGCAGTTGGGGTTAAGTGTCTGCCCAGGGTCACACAGCTAGTAAGTGTTAAGTGTCTGAGGCCGGATTTGAACTCAGGTACTCCTGACTCTAAGGCCGGTGCTCTATCCACTGCGCCACCTAGCTGCCCCATCCTTTAGGATTTTAAATAGCTCACTTCCACTAGCCTTATTGTTAGCAATACTTCCTAAGACTCACTTGACTTCATTCTCCAGTAACTACACTATCATGGTTATCAGTGATGTTAAGACCCTTCTTGTATCAGATATCATGTATAAGACAGCTTTTATTTCATCACTTTGGAAAATACATAGAACTTTGGGGTCAAGAGAAAACTAGATCTGGCTGTTGTTGTTATTGTTGTTTGTCCTTCATTTTCAAAGAAGACAAATAACATCACAGGATGATATCTTGACTTGTACATGAATTGGATATAAGTGAGGTAGAGTTGCACAAAGTTGTCAGCCTCAGTCTTTTCAAGAGTCATCAAAATCCAATGGCAAAAGTCAACATGGCTGCAATGGCCCAGGATGCCATGGATGACCTTGCCATTTTCAATGTCTGACCAAGCTCTAAGTGCTCCACAGCTCCTGCTTTAGCTACCTTTATGGCCATTGGAACAAATTGTTCTTATTTACCAATTCTGCCAAGGGAAAGTCTTCACATGTTTGAGGTAGATATTCCCTAACTCACAGACAGGTTTGAGACTCCTTGGTTACCCTCAACCTGGTTTAGGCTATATGAGTACCTTTGTCCCTGTGTTTCTTATAAGTAGATCTCACAATTAGCATGCTCTAAGTTTGTGTCCATTCCTCCCACTGATGATGTGATTATTTATGGAATAGAGCACCACAGATTTATGTGCAAATGTTTTGTAACTACTGTTGTTACCATATTATCTTGGTAAATGCTTTTACTTTGAGCTTATTACATCTCCTGACTAGCTATTAAATGTAAGCTCACCAGTGGGAAATTTTCCCCTATAGTTTTAGGAATTTGGACCAATGGAGTATTAGAACTTATGAAAGTAGACACTTCCTAATCTGTGAATGAGACTCTATGGTTCCTTTTCAGTTCTGATATTTTAGAATTCTCTTTTTTAGAGAGTAGAAATATAATAAAAGGATGCCCCTCCTTGGATTCTGAAAATAGCACAAGGAAGGGATAAGACAGAGCCCAAGATCCATAGTTTCAGGTTGGGTGGTAGTAATAACAGTAATAACTCATTACATAATACTTAAATATATGCAAAGTCACTTTCTATACTATCACTAGGATAATAAAATGCCTTGGTGCCTAAATTCAAATCCAGCCTCGGATACTTACTAGCTGTATGATACTTGGCAAGAAACAAACTGTCTCCTTCAGTCTTCTCATCTATAAAATAGGAGTAATAATAGTATCTACCTCCCAGGGCTGTAAGGATAAAATTAGATACATAATTGTAAAGTGCTTTGTAAACCTTAAAGTGCTATATAAACACTAACTATTATTATCACAGTTGACTCTCACAACTGTGTGATAAGTGCTATTAAGACATTTTGCAGGGGTAACTAGGTGGTGCAGTGGATAGAGCACCGGCCCTGGAGTCAGGAGGACCTGAGTTCAAATCCGGCCTCAGACACTTAACACTTACTAGCTGTGTGACCCTGGGCAAGTCACTTAACCCCAATTGCCTCACTTAAAAAAAAAAAAGAAAGAAAGACATTTTGCAGATGTGGAACCTGAGCTTCAGAGAAATTAAGTGATTCCTCAAGAATCACATAATTCCTAAGTATCTGAAAGCAGAATCTGAACTTAGGTCTTTCCAAGTATCAGCTAGGTGGCATAGTGGATAGAGCGCCAGGCTTGAAGTCTTGAGGAAGGGCTGAGTTCAAATATGACCTTAGATACTTACTAATTGTGTGACCTGGCCAAGTCACTTAACCTATTTGTCTCAATTTCCCCAACTACAAATGGGGAACATTGTAGTATCTACCTCCCAAGGTTGTTATGAGGATCAAATGAGATGACAATTGTGAAGTACTTAGAATAGTATTTAGTAAGTGCCACATAAATGTTAGTTATTATTTTTGGGGGGGGTTTGGTCTTGTTTTGTTTTGTTTTTGCAGGGCACTAAGGGTTAAGTGACTTGCCCAGGGTTACCCAGCTAGTAAGTGTCAAATGTCTGAGGCTGGATTTGAACTCAGATCCTCCTAAATCCAGGGCCAGTGCTTTATCCACTGTGCAACCTAGTTGTCCCCAAATGTTAGTCATTATTACTAAATAATACTGTATTTTCTAACATTAAATAACATGTTATTATTAAACAATGATCTATTCCTATTTTGTGATTTGTTAAATAATACTATATTAATTAAAACAGTGACTGGCACATAGTAAGCATTATGTTCAGTTTGGACTCTTAGCAAACCACTCTGGCATTTTTGCCAAGAAAACCCCCAAATGGGATTACTATTTCCTTCTCCAGCTCGTTTTACAGATGAGGAACTTAGACAAACAGGGCTAGGTGACTTGTCCAGGGTCACACAGCTAGTGTCTGAGGTCATATTTGAACTCAGGTCTTCCTCGTCTCCAGGCCCAGCTCTCTACCCACTGGACCACCAAGCTGCTCCTATAAGCGCTAAATAAACGTTAACTATTATTATTCCCGACTCCAAGTCCAGCATTAGATCAAAGATGTGGAACTGGAAGGGTCCTTAGGGCCCAACCGCTCCAATTCTTTCACCTCATTTTACAGTTGAGGAAATTTAGATCCAAAGGAGCTAAAGTGAGGTCACACACGTAGTTCGAAGTCACAAACAGAATTTGAAACCAGGTCCTCTGATTCCAGAGTCTCCCTTCTACTCTTCTCGGGTTCACTGAAGCAGCACAGACACTTTCCGGAAAGTTACTACCTTCTGTCAGTCTCTTTGTTCATCCTTCAGGCCACACCCTCAACCTCTGACACCCCTAAAGGTGGAGTCTTGAAATTAATGGGTCTTTCCTTTCAAAAACTACAGTTCCCAGCATGGATAGTGCCAAATGCCCGCCCAGGGGACGGGGTGGGGGGGGGGAGCGGTGAGGTGGGATGGCGCATTGCCCGCTGGGAATAGTAGTCCTCTCTGCTGGTGTCCTCCGAGTCTGGCACGTGTCTTCTCTTGAAGGGCCGAATCTCCACGACTCTAACTAGAATCGCTTCTCTTACGGGACCGAGAGATAGGGGATATTTTTCGGGGCCCTTTAGGATGACGTCATCTCGTCAAACCCGAAGCCGACTAGCCTCTGCCCACCGCCGGGCGGAAATGGCTGAGATTGGGAGTTAGCGGTATTGTTGGGGAGCAGGGTCTCCAGTTTCCGCTTCCGGAAGGGGGGAGGGGTGGCCACCGGCCGGGGGGGGGGGGGGGGGTCCCCTTAGAGAAGCTGGAAGCGAGATGGTCCTGATCAAGGAGTTGTAAGTAGGGGTTCTGGGCATGAATGGGAGAGTGGGGTTGGGGAGCCAGTGCTCTGCAAAGTGCTGGTAGGGACCTGGACGGCCAGAGGGAGGCTGTGCACGAGAAAACCCTGGACCAAGAGTCTGGGGACTTTGCCCCAAATCCTTTACCAGTTCTGCGTGCGTGAGCGAGTCATTTTAACCTTTTTGGGCCCCAGTTTCGTCAGCTGTGAAATAAGTACAACCACGCTTGTGCCGCCCATCTGTCTCACTGTAGCTCCAGAAAAGTAATGATTGCTCGTGATAATTACGGATGCAGAAAGAAAGGGTTTGCTCCCTCGGCCGGTCCCCACGCCCCTCACTATATGTCTTTTCTGTTTTTGCAGTCGGGTGGTACTGCCCTGCTCCGTGGAGGAGGTGAGATGTCCCCCCTACCCACCTCTTAGTCCCTTTCTCACCCCACTTTTAATTCTCTCCCTAAGGGTCCTCCCACCATCTCCTGGGGGGGAATAGGGGAGGCTGCCCACGGTCCGGGCTCTATCCATTCCTCTTTTCTCACCCAGCTGTTTTCTCTCTATGTTCAGTATCAAGTGGGACAGTTGTATTCCGTGGCCCAGACCAGCAAGAATAACACTGGGGGTGGTGAGGGCATCGAGGTCCTCATCAATCAGCCGTATGAGGGGGGTCCTGGTGAGCGGGGCCAGTTTACCCACAAGATCTACCACCTACAGAGGTGAGGGCGGCCAGGGCAGGGAACCTGGAGAAGGCATGGGGGATGGTTCTGGCTTGGCCTGGACTTTTGTCCCTTGACCCTGGCTTCCTTTATATCACAGCAAAGTTCCAGGATTTGTTCGCCTGTTTGCCCCTGAGGGTTCCCTGGTATTTCATGAGAAGGCCTGGAATGCCTACCCATACTGCCGGACGGGTGAGGAGATTTTAGGTGGCATGGGCAAGAGAGGGCCGGAGGCTGGAACATCAGAAACCCAAGTTTAGGCATTCACCTTACATGGGATGGGAGCACTGGTGGCTGGGAGGCCCCTTGTGTTACACTGCTCTAATCTGTTACTGTTATTTTCCCCATCTCTCTGCCTTTTTTCCTCCATTTCTCTAAAATGACTTGCCTTCCATCTGACCACTGCTGTCCACCTTAGTCATCACGGTAAGAGACCCTTTTGTCAGAGAATGGGAGGGCTGTCTCAGGTTTAGCTAAAATTCGTAGCTTGCTCTCACTAAGCCTTGCCCTGTTTTTGTATCCAGAACGAATATATGAAGGATGATTTCTTCATCAAGATTGAAACCTGGCATCATCCGGACATGGGGACTCAGGAAAATGTGAGTGTGAGAATGCTGGGCTTGGAGTCAGGAAGAACTGAGTTCAAATCCTGCCTCTGACACTTACTAACTGGTGACTTGGGCAAATCACTTAACCTTTGACTGCCTCAGTTTCCTCAACTGTAAAATGGACATAATTATAGCGACTACCTCAAATGAGGTATCAAATGAGGTAATATTATTTAATAAATGCTTTTTCCTTCCCCCTGCACCTACATGTCTGGCTGATTTCATCTCTAAGAATTTTAGTCACCAGCCCTTTGTTCCCTACCCTCACTATTTGTCTTCTATCCCTAAAAAACTCAGGGGTCTCTTGTATTGGTGACCTCTTGTCCATCCTTCTGTCCTTTATTTTCCAACAGAAATGTCATTTGGGCAGGTCTATACATGATTCCTCAGTCATGCCTCTGTTCCTTTCCTTCACTCCCCCCATTCCCCTTCCCCCTCCCCCCCAAAAAATGTCCTCCTTCCATTCTGAAAAATCCTACTTTTTTGTCAAGGCTTTATTTGAAGCTGTCCTTTTGGTGAAGTCTTCCTTAGCTCCTCTGGCCTCTCCCTTCTCCCAAACCCTCTCAGCAGCCCTTACAATCAGCCCAACCAAGCTTAGTACTTAGTTGCTTTCTGTTCTACCTGTGACTGGTTACTTCTCATGTTAGAGTGGGGTCTTTGAGAGCACACACCATGTCTTACACTTCTCTTGTGTCCCCATACAGTGCTAAGCACCTACTAGGTGCTCAATACATGCATGTTGATTGACTGGTATTTCTCATACCGGTTCTCTGCTGGGACTGGACGGATGTTACTGAGCCCAGCCTTCCCTCTCCAGAGAGGAGGTAGAATGCTGAATCTCTGCCATATAATGTAGCGTTTAGTTATGCATCTCCTGTCTTGTATTGTTCATGGCTGTTTCACGTGTCTGAGTATTCTTTCCTAGACTATAAGCCCTTGGAATGTGTAGTGCCTTATGCTTCTTGTATTCCTCATGGTGCTGAACCCATAGCAGGTGCTCGTTGACTTCCCTTAGCCTCCGTTGTCTGCTCCCACCACAAGCATCCTTTTCTCTCCACCCTTTCCCTAGGTTCACCATCTTGATGCAGAGACATGGAAGGAGGTGGAGGTGGTTCATATTGATATTGCTGATCGGACTCAAGTGTCTGATGAGGTGAGCAAAGTAGAACTGGGGACTGGAGGATAAAATACTTGAGTTTCAAGAGAGGAGCGAGTTCTATGGGAAAACCTGGGGGGCCAGAAGGGGCAGTGCCTAGGCCTCAGGAAGGGCAGAAGGTTGGGAATAAGGGGGTGGAGACCCTTTGGGAGGGGGTTGGACTTTCTTTCATAGCTCCCTCTCTCCCTTCCAGGATTATAAACCAGAAGAGGACCCTGCCCTCTTCAAGTCTGTCAAAACTGGACGTGGCCCCCTGGGACCCAACTGGCAGGTAAACTATTCCCCTATCTTTACCTGAGCTGGGCAGGACTAGGCCAGGTAGAGGCTTGGTCCCCAAAGACTTGGGTTAGTAGTGTGTCTGCATTTATCTCTTTGTATAGAGGGAATTGTTGAAACATCCGCCCCACATGTGTGCCTACAAGCTGGTGACTGTCAAGTTCCGATGGTGGGGGCTCCAGGGACGAGTGGAGAACTTCATCCATAAGGTTGGAGGAAGTGGATGGGGTGGCTTTGGATTCTGATTTGGAGGGTGGGAGACAGGAGACCAGGCTTCAGGATCTGACATAAAGGGCTGGGATAAAGGTGTAAAACCTTTTAGTTCTAACCTAGGTGGGGGCCTAGGAGCATTGCGGCCCTTGGTCCTTGTGACAGGCTCATGTTGCTGTACTTTCAGAGTAATGTATTATACTTTGAGAAGACAGGAAAAACTAGCTAGTGATTGATCTTTTTGTCTTTTCCCTGCTTTGGATGCAAGGAGGGGAGAAACCTATTTAGACCATTAGAGCACCCCAAATCCCCCATGCATGCCTTCCCATTTGAGTGAGAGTTATAAAACAGGTGAGCAAACCCCACATTGGCTTCGGGGCATTCTGGTTCACTAAAGAGCATCATGACCCTAACTTGGGCCGTGGGGAATTGTAGCAAAATAGAGGAGGTTAAGTGTAAGCCCATCTGGGACTAAAGCCACATCTTTATTTTGCACTGTATTTTCTCCCAGTGAATTAGTTGTGGATTTGTGTATTCTCTAGATAGATGATCTTGTGATCTGGGGTATAGGTTGATGGGGTAGAAAGGAAAGGGAGCATGGATTCTAAAAGTCAGTACCTGCCAGGAGTTGCAAGTAAGTGGAAAAAGGTGACAAGGACTGGGTTTGTGACATCCCTCACAAGGTAAAGCAAAGTCCAGAGGCTTGCTGCCTCCTGTTGGCGATCAGGAAGTTGAGAAATTAGGGCCAAAAGCCAAAAGCAAGATCCCTTGGACCAAGTCCAGGTTGGTGCTTTTGCCCCAGGAAGCTGATCAAGACCATTGAGGCCTAAGGCCTTGGGGAACTGGGTCACAACTCCACAGCATGGATTCTTGCATTTCAGTTATGTGTGTTGCCACTTGTAAAACCCTCCCCCTCTTCCCACAGCAAGAAAAGCGGCTCTTCACCAACTTCCACAGGCAGCTGTTCTGTTGGCTGGATCAATGGGTTGATCTGTCCATGGAAGACATCCGGAACCTGGAGGAGGAGACCCAGCGAGAATTGGACCAGGTAATAATAGTTCAGCGTGGTAGGTCGATGCGGACAGCTGGAGGAAATGATCAATCACTCAGCAAGCATAGATGAGCCATTACTATAAAGCACCACACCAAGCCAGGGGCCCAGTGAAGCATAAACTCCTTGAGGAGAAGGGAGTGTCCCATTGTAGTTTTATCTCCATGCCTTGCACTGCCTTGCATGTAACAAGCAAGATAAATGTTTGAATTGAGGATTGAGGATTGAGGAGTTAGGAGAAAGAGAAGACATGAAGAGTTTACCCTACCCTCAAGGAGCTTGATACATATACTGTGTGCTTTAAGTGTTTTTCTTACAGTAGCCCTATGAACAAGGTAGCTCATGAGTCATTGTATTTGTAGGTGAGGAAAGTGAAACTCACCTTGCCCACAGTCTTATGGCTAGTGAGTAACTGAGAAAAGATTCAAATGCAGGTTTCCTGATTCCAAGGTTAGGGAGTTGGATATCCTGAAAAGAGGAGGCAAAGGTGCTGACTAAGGTAGATGACTCCAGGAGGGAGGGTTAAAGAGGTTTCTCAAATAAGGCAAGATGGTCTAGACTTACAAGAGCAGTGGCCTAGCAGTCCTGAGAGGCCCAGGCTCTCACCCCACTCTGCATCTCTTGCTACACATCGTTGGGCAAACCACTTCCCTCCAGGTCTCGGTTTCCTCCTCTGAAAATGAAGGGAATGGACCAGATGACCCTTAAGGTCCCATTAGTTCTGTTTTTGTTTTTTTGTTTTTGTTTTCGTTTTTTGCTGGGCAATGGGGGTTAAGTGACTTGCCCAGGGTCACATAGCTAATAAGTATCAAGTGTCTGAGGCTGGATTTGAACTCAGGTACTCCTGACTCCAGGGCCCGTGCTTTATCCACTGCGCCACCTAGCTGCCCCTGGTCTTATTAGTTCGAATGTGCTGTGAGTATATCCATCTGTTTCTGTGTTTCACCCACCCCACCCCCAACCCCTGCTCTTTGGTTCAGCCTCCAGACTGTCTAGTACAGTTTTAGCTCCATTTCTTTGTTTTGGTCCCCAGTAGAGATTTAAGAAGAGATAGTAAGTGGAAGAACTTTTGTGCTAGCCCACCGGGAGTACTCTCTGAAGTTAGAATTGTAGATTATTTTTGAAAATTATGTATTAGAGGGGCAGCTAGGTGGCGCAATGGATAAAGCACCGGTCCTGAATTCAGGAGTACCCGAGTTCAAATCCAGCCTCAGACAGTTGACACTTAGTAGCTGTGTGACCCTGGGCAAGTCACTTAACCCCTCATTGCCTTGCAAAAAAAAAAGAAAATTATGTATTAGAAGGGCAGCTAGGTGGTGCAGTGGATAAAGCACTGGCCCTGGATTCAGGAGGACCTGAGTTCAAATTTTAGACACTTGACACTTACTGGCTGTGTGACCCTGGGCAAGTTACTTAAACTTCATTGCGCCCCCCCCAAAAAAAAAAATTATGTCTTAGAACCTGGGAACAGAGCCGAAGAGGAAGAAAAACTGGGTAGGAATCAGAGGGATGTGGTCACAAAACTAGGAAAGGTCTATATTTGATTAGATAGGAGGTCCCATTTCCTAGTGAGTATGAACACTCCCAGCTCTCATAGCCTCCATCCTCACCCCATCCTGGGTTTCAGATGCGGAAGACGGGTCCAGTGAGGGGAATGAGAGCCAGTGATGACTGAGACCTCAGGCAGGCCTGGGCAGGTAAGTAGGGCCCTGAAGAGGCTTGCTTGGGAGGGGGAAGTACCAGCTGTGCCTTTGAGCATGGTGGGGTGCTGGTCAGTGGTGGCTGGCTTCAGGCGCCTCTGCCCTTCTCGACATCGATGCCCAAGGACCTGGGGGGGTTCTTTGTCCTGGGTGGAAAACTTGGTGCCTTATCTCCTCTATATCCCTCCTCAGTAGTGAGTCATCAGCAGGACCATATTCAGGCCAGTTGTTTAGAGTGCAAGAGGCTACTTTAACTCCAGTGTGAGGATGCTCAGGGTGCAGACTCTACAGGCTGGTAATTGCAGGTACACAGCATAGTTTCAGAGTGCAGTCTTGTCCAGCTTAGGAGGTAAGTCTTAGAGATTTCATAGATTGGGATTCTTTTTTTTTCCTTTCAAAATTTTTTTAAAACTATCAACATAGTAGCTATCAATAAAACCCAATATTTCTATATGTGAACAACATTTTTAAAAAATTAAATACCTAGAATTCTAGTCTCCCAGACCTGGGTTTTTCTATTAAGTCTCCCCTGTCTTGGCCCCTTCGTGACTTCTTGTGTCATCTCTGCCCTGCTCCCTGAGAGTTGGTTTGTTCTTAGTTCCCCCTGCTCCTGCAGAATTCTCTGTCTCATCATCTCAGAGGAAATAGACCCTTTCTTTCCGGGTGTTCAGGGGCAGTCTTTTTGTCTAGGCAGTCTGCCCCCAAAGGCAGATCCATCTGACTCTCCTGGTCTCCCATCCCTGTGCCCCCTCTCCCTTCTGCCAGTCTCCTGCCAATTTCTTTTACATCTCATTGTTTCTCTCCCTTATTGCCCCCAATCAGTCACAGTGTGCCTCATTTAAAACTGGCCTTTACCCTCATTATTTAGCTAGGCAGCCAATCTAAGTACTCGCTTTTCTTTTGGCAGAGGGTTGTGTACATGAACTCTTTGGTTTACTTAAAACACACATCTGATCTAGGGAAGATTCAGTGAAAACGTGAATGGGAGAGTTGTTCATTATACCCCATCTTGGGAAAAGCCAAACCCTCATCCGACCCTACCTACTCAACTTCTTCCTCTCTCACACCCAGGTACCTGCCCCTGAGATGGAAAATGGAAAGGAATTTGGTGCAGTGTCGACCCAGTAGGCAGGAAGAAAGAGTGAAGCTTCTGCTGGGGCTGGGGTGGGATTCCTGTCTGCTCCTCTCCAGCTCTGTCATACCAGAGTCTCCTACCCTGGAGCTTTTCCCATTCCCAAAGATACCCGGGGACCGAGTTGGAGAAACATTCCAGGGCCAAACACTACAACCACTGCTCTCTTTCAAGCCTGGAGAGGACACAGGGAGTCGGGGCGACTTGGCCATCCACCATTCCTGATGCCAATGGAGTCAACGCTGCACAGTAATAAAGTCCTCATGGGCCCCTAGGCCTCATGCTGTTGTCTGTGAGGGTGTGTGTACTTGCAGGGCTGTAGGGAAACAGGTCCTTAACCCCTCTCCCACCCCTGCCCTGCCTTGGCTCCACTGCCCCCACCCTGGGCCCAATAGTAATAGGAGCTTACATTTATATAGGGCTCTAGAGTCCTCGTTTGGTCCTCACAGGAACCATCTGCAACAGGACAAGGCACATCTGTATTTTACAGATCAGACAGGCTGGTCAAGGTCTCACAGAAGTAAGTAGTCAGAAGAGAGTAGAGCTGGACCTTTGTGACCATCAGCCTAGTGTCTTTCCCAAGATCCTATCAGTTGTAAAGATGTGGAACCCAGACTGGGTTCTGCTCTTAGCTCCCTGGGTGACTCAGGGGAACCCATTCCTGACTCCTGGTTTTCCTTGCACTACAGGAAGTTATCCTTTCTTTCCTCAAGGAGATGAGTAGATGAAAGGTCCTTTTCACCTGGGAGCTGACCCCATAGAGGTTAGGCACCCATGGGAGGGCCCCCTTGGCTTCGTGGTAAGCTCCTTAGTATATAATTAATGGTAAAGCCCCTTCTGCCCCATGGAGAAAATGTGGTGGGGCTGTGGGAGGGAGGTGGAGTCCTGGATTTGATCTCTCTGCCCAGGACACATCCACTTGTTAACTCAAGCAGTGCCCAGAAGTTCCCTTGTGTTAGAACTGTATTGAGGAGGAAAAGAAGTTGCCTAGCAGAACAACAAAAATTCCCAGAAGTGAAAAATGTCCAGCCAAGGTCCCTCTTCTGTGGCCTTTCCTCCTGCTGAGGGGGGTCAGGCTAAGTGGTCTATAAGAAGGAAAGCGAGTTCATTCTGGAGGTGAATCCCAGTATCTCCTTTGCGCTGGTCACTTTGTTGTGCCCAACTTCCATCTGCTTTCTTCCCTCTTGATACCTCTACACCCTTCCTAATCATTCAGTGACTCCCATCTCTGACCCTCCAAATGCTTCCCTTACCATGTTTCTTTTTTAAAAAATCAATTCATAGGAAAAAGGAAACAAGTCCTTTCTCCAGGTAGCATCCCACGATGGAGATGACTCAGGAAGGATCATACACTCTTCAGAGAGCCCTGGGCCTCTGTCTCTCTTCCTCCAAAGTCATTGGTTCCTGGCAGCCCTTAGCTCTCCAGAGTGACTAGGTTCCTGGGGAAGAAATTGGTATTTCCCTGGCCTGGCCACAAAAGCCTGGAGCACCAGCTCCCACAGTGCCCATACTAAAGCACTGTGGGAGGAGAACATGAGGCAGGGGAAGCCCCCTCTAAGTTTCTTTCTCACTGCCAGGGACCTAGTTGGGAAATCCCATAGGCTGTAAATGGAAAGTGGCAGCAACTACCATCGGGAAGAATAAGAAACCCCCAATACTGCCTCCCCTCCCAGAGATGGGAAGTCCAGGGGAAGAGAAGCACAGGAAGCTGAAGGCACTCCTAGGGTCTTAACAGGCTGGCAAGCCTAACAGCTGTTAAGAGTCATGACCAGTGAGGCTGGTTCTCCTCATGTGTCCCAGCCTATGATCTGAATCTTAAATACCAGTCATGGATTGATAAATAAAAGATTGATTTTTGTAATCCCACAGATTCTCTTTTAATCCCAGCCACAGACTAAACCCTCATCCTGGTCATATAATGACTCTGATCTACCACAGATTGACTCAATCCTAGCCCCAAATTGACCCCTGATCCAACCACTGACCCAGACTGATGCTAGTCATCCCTAACGTTAGACATAGCCTGATTCTCTAACCAAGCACAAGATCTCACAACTGTCTACAATCTGAAAAAGAATCAGAATAGAGTATGACTCTCAGTACAACCTGTTCCCTCCCACTCTTGGGGAGAAAAAGCCCTCAAAACTACTTTCTCTTGTCTGGCTGGTCAGTATCATTTAATGGGAAAGACAGCCTCGTTCTAGAAATATGCAAGAAATGGGCAGGTAATTTGAATCCACAGGACAAATAAATGGACAAACTATGCTGCTAATACAGCAAATGTTCTGTAAATAGTCTTCAGCAGTAAAAAAGAAAAAAAAAAGAGGATGAGTTGATCTGAGAAGCAAACTGCTGATGGCAAATGGGAGAGAGGAAGAGCTGAGTCCTATCTACCTAAGGAGGAAGCCAGTCCATGATCCCAACCCCTATGTTGCCAAAAAAACTCCGGCCCCCCTGACTATGGGAAGGGAAATTACATTTCCCCATTTCAGAGGAGATTGAGAGCAAAGCCGAAAGTGTAAGTAGGAGGGAAACTGAAAGTGGGGGCTGGCCCCCCGTATAAGAACCCCAAGAGGGGGGGATGGCTGGTAAGAAAGACATTGCCAGAAGATGAGAGACGGGAGCTGGCGTGAGTCAATGGAATAGGGAATAGACTTATTGAGCCTTTGGAATTGAAGAGGGAGTTTGGGGTGAGGGGTATAGAGCTACAATTGTGGGGGCAAAGGGGTTTCTGGCATAGAACCAAGGACCAAGGGGAAAGAGTCCCTGAAAAAAAAAAAGACAAGATAGAGTTGAAGGGAAAAGAGGGCAGACTATGGGAAGGCAAGAGGGTGGGGTTCTAATTATATTGGAAGGGGGTTGAGGGGCAGGTAGGGTGCCTTGCTTCCAATAGAGGAGCATAGAGTTGGGGGCAGGGGAAAAGTAAGATCTGTTATGAAACTATAGCTCATGTTTGAATGGAAGAATTTATTTTACTTGGCATGAAATCTAGGGATCTGAGGAATAGGAATGGGCTATTTAGGGACCAGTTCAGTTTCTGGTCATAAAACTCCTATGTAAGCAGGTTTTTCCATTGGGTTTCAGGCTGTATGACAGATTCTTTGTACGGAGAAAAGAAGTGGTGTCTTCTTCCATAACAGTATTAAACTGGGATCTAAAAACTAAGAATCACAGTAGTCCCTCATCCGAAATGTAGGACTATCTGGTAGACCCAAGGGAAGTGATGATACTTCAACTCTCTTGATCCCATCCCCTGAAGAGCTTCCCATGCAACTAAGATGGAAAGAGTAAATCATCTTGGGTACTGGAACCCAGAATGAACTAGAGAAATGGAGGGGAGCAGGAATGGAGAAGGAAAAAGTCAGGTTAAGGTATAAGAGGTGGTAGCATTTCTTATCTGGGAAGGGGGATGATTAGAACAAGGACAAAGATGAGCTCAGAGTTTTGGTTTGTGTTTCGAGGAGAGTTGGGTAACTCCAGTAATATAAGATTTCCTTTTCCTGGAAGAGAAGCCCCAGACCACTAATTCTTTCAGACTTCTATCCCTCTAACCCTTCCACTACTCCCCATTCCTTCCCTCCCTCCCCTCTCCCTCCAACCTTCATTCCGCTTTCTCACCCCCTAATTCTGTCCTTCAAAACTCTTCTCTCCCTCAATCCTTTCCATTAACCTCCATCTTCTGTCTCCCTCTGACCTATACCTCTCTTCCGTTCCTTAACCTTTAATACTCTATTGTTATCTGACCACCTTCCCATTAACCCTACCATCCATCTCATACCTCTGTACCCCTCTCCAACTCTCATCCCTTTTTCAAACCTTCATTCCTATGTCTTTGAACATCCGCCCAAAAGCAGCATCCTCCTCTTTTATCTCCACCCTTGTCCTTCTGACCTTATTCTTTGTCTTTACTCCAACATCCACTCATTTTCTCTTCACCCTGACCCTCATTCCTCTGTCTGCCACCCATTGATATTCCCCCAACCCTTCTTCTTAGCCCTCCATGGCCTTCCCTCCCCCTATGTGGTCTGTCATTTAAAAAAAATTAGCAAACATTGAAGTGCCTTCTCTGTGGAGAGCACTGTGCTAGGTACTGAGGGGAGTATAAACATTTTTAAAAGCAGCCCTTGGTCTCATTCATGGACCCCACAACTCACACATGCACACACATGAGTGGACATACTCACATTTCTGCAGTTCTTGCCCCAGTAATCCCATCTCTCTTTTCCACCTTTCAATCCTCATTCCTTTCTCCTTCAGTGCTTACCCTACCATGGCACATTCTGTCCCCTAGATCTCTATCCTTGTTCCTTTTCAATCTCTCATGTTCTAGATCAGGAGGGAATCCAATATATTTTGGAGGTTTAAGTGGTCCCAATTGTACTGGATCCTAAGATTCACCCCTCCCCTCCCACCCAGCCAGGTTAAGGGGAGCCCAAACTCATTGATTCCTTGAGACTTGGATGCCTTAGGATCCCTGGGATGCCCTGTGATATTCTGGAAACCCTAGGCCAGGCTAGTCTTTCTCCAAGTCCGTTACAGTTGGGGTCTGCTGTGCCCGGGGTCTCTGGTGCTCTTCTTCAACTGCTCACTCACTCCCTTCTCCCCTATTCTACGTTCCCCTGATCTCGTGTTCTCCTCCCTTTTTCAAGGGTTTAATCTCTTGCTGCTCTCCTTGCTCCTGAACAAGGCTGTCATCTGGGGGTTCCCATGGCCTCGAGGGCAACCTTCCCATGGTTTGCTGGACATGAGGAGTGAGTTCAAGATCAGCCTGAGGCTTGCCAGAAAGCTGCTTTCAGAGATCCGGGGTATTGCCCACCTCTTTGTGAGTCATCAGAATCCAATTGACTAAGGAGTGGAAAAACTCATTGAGGCTTGGTTGGCAGGAGGTTGGCAAGGGAAGCTACCTTGGAGAGTTGCCCCCATTGATCTATTGCTTCTACAGGCAGATACACACCTGGTTGGGGTGTCTTTGGACTTCCTACCCCAGAGGGAACAGCTTCCCAATGTCACCATGACATTCAAGACCTGGATCCAACTTTCAGTGAGTTAGGGAAGTGTATGTGCCGTCAGGGTTGAGGCTGAAGAGGCTCCCGAGGATGAGGATGGAGTGAGGGTTTGGGTGTGAGGATGAAGATTGATGAGGGACTGAGGTAGAGGTAGGAGACAGGTGAATAGGATAGGATCGAGGAGGGGTGTGAAGGGCTGGAATATAAGATACGGATAATGATGGGATAGGGATAATGATGAAGGTATAAGATGTGGTTGGAATGAAGGATGAGGAGGGGTCTGAAGGAATTGCACAGATGAAGGAATAAAGTTTGTGGGGGCTAGCGATGGAGTTGGTGTCTGAGATGATCTCATGATTGAGTCAAGGCTTGGGTCCCAGGGTTCTGCAATGATGAGAACTTTTGATCTCCTGCCTTAATCCTATTTCCCTGTGATTCTTCCTTTCCCAGGACCCTGATCGACTTTCCTCCCTTTCCAGACTTCTGGGCCACTTCCAGGCTCCTCTAGGAGAAATAGAGGGTCACCAGGGCTGGAAGGGTTCCCTGAGGAAACGGCTGTGGATCGCCCAGCTGGACCTTCGGGATCTGCAATCCCATCTCCATTTCCAGGTGTGGCCATCCCTCCCTCTGACCTCTAGGTTCACTGATTTCCTGAGTAACTCCCTGCTTTTACCCTGGTCTGTATGAGCCTCTTTTGATCCCTTGTCTCTTATTGTAGATGAAGGCTACGGGATACAGTCCCCCGGAAGATAAGGAAACACGGGGTCTGGAGGAGAGGGCCTTAGGAAGACTTTCTCTTGCTGTGCATCAAGTCTCCTGGCCTCAGCTCCTGAGCACCTACCAAGTTCTCCGATCCCTGGAGCTAGTCCTTGCCAGAGCTGTCCGGGATTACCTTCTGCTCTCAAAGGGAATGGTTCACGCCCAGTCCTCGGCTACTTAAGAAGCACAGTCTGACCAAGGAGTGATGACCCCTTTCCCTTCCCTTCCCCCCACTACTTGAATCACCTTCCAGGATTGTTTCCCCGCCTCCTTATGTTTGGTTTCCAAGCTGAGGCCCAGCCCCCTGCCCTGAGCCATTTGGGAGGGAGAGATCTCAGATTTCAGCCCAAGTCCCCTTCTCCTGCCAGTGGGATCCTATCTGGTTAGGAGACTGTAGCATATGCCCCTTTCATTCTCTTCTCTCCTCACCTTCTGAGCCCATGCCCATCCCATAATTTAAGAGCCCTTCAAGTTCAGGGAAGATATTTATTTCTTGGATATTTATTTATTTTTCAGGAAAGTGTTGGTTGTATTTATTCTTTTTTTCTTTTGGAAAAAAAATGGGGGATAATTTTTCTGCTCTCTTGAGGAACCCAGAGAGTGAGATCAAATACTCATTCTTGGGCAACCTAATAATAAACACTCACAACCCCTCTTCCTCTCTTTCTTCTCTGAGCACAAAAGTCCTCTGGGTTAGGACCTACAGCAGAAAGTATGGTTACCTGGAAACAGGGAAATGGAGGGAAGAAAAGCGAAAGGAGAGCTTTCAAAGGCAAAGTACCCATGATCCTCTGCTGCCCCCTCATTGCTGTTACTTGGAGCTCTCCCTCCTCTTTGGGGCAGAACTGTATTGGAGGGGTCAGCCTGAACATACTCAGCTGTAGTAGCTGCTGTGGCAACTGGCCTTGCTAGGATTTTAACAAGTGGCCTAGTGCTTCTCAGGGCCAGGGTTGCCTTGGGGATGGGGGTGTGTTCAGTGTCCCTGTCTGGTCCTCTTCTCTAGTCCTTCCTGAAACTACCTCAAACAACTCAGCTGTAGGTAGCCCAGGCTGACATTGGATCTAGGATCCCTGAGCTTCTAGCCCATTCCCTCCCTCCCCCATTTCTTGTCTGGACAGTATGAAGGTAATAACCCGCTTCTAGACCCTATGTCCTGAGGGGGAAGTGGGGCTTCCTCAGGTAACAGGGATGATAAGCAGATACCACAAATGAAAGTCAAAACCACCTTTCTTTCAGACTTGCATCTGATCTGTGGGTAGATCCTACAATAACTTTCTAAGGGTCTAGGTGTTTGTATTCAAAGATGTGTGGAGGTAAAGTGGTGGTAAAGGCTTCAAGTCTATGAGTCAAATGAATGCAAGTCATGCAAGCTTCTCTTTTCTAATTCCACACCATCTGGGTGAGATAGGAAAAGCTACCAAGGGCTGGGGTTTCCCTTCTAGGGATCAGGACACATAATTAGAAGTCACCATGAGGTATGGAGATCATCCCAGCATTGAAGGTGGGGTTGTGGCCAGAGAGCAAGGTAAGGGTGGGGAATGGTGGAAGAGAGGAGGGCAATTAGGTTCATGGGTCTTCAGGTCACTGGGGCTTGGACCGTCCCAGACGAGCCTGTAACTCCTGCATCATGCTAGGATGAGCGAGGCCAAACCTGAGGGAGTGAAGAGGATCATGGAGAATTAATTGGTCACGATTGGGTCTCAGAGATTGGTTCTTTTTCTCCTTCCTCACCCTCACCCACTTCTCCTTACCCATGGCCTGGGGGCCGTTTCCTTGCTGTGGTGGGTGTCCCCTCTGGCTTAGGGGGACTTGGCACTGTAGTTTCCTGGGATTGGAGTAGTCTCCGTTTTGAGGCTGGTGACCCTTCATTGTGAGGCAAGCTCAGAGATGCCTCCTCCTCATTATAATCATCACTGTAACTCTTCTTTGGTGCTGGCGACCTTCGAAAAGAGGGTCGTGATCGGCGTTGGGAGGCATTCCTGGAGAGGAGAACTCGACTTTTGGGAATGGAGAGGTCCAGGCATGGACCAGGGATGGGGGCCTGTGGGAAAGCAAAGAGAGAGAGAGAGAGAGAGAGAGAGAGAGAGAGAGAGAGAGAGAGAGAGAGAGAGTCTTGGGATCGTGTCCAGGGCTTGGCCCTAACTGGCCCTTGGAATCTCCTTCACTGATGTCACTAGGTGCTTTACTTTATCATTGATATCAATAATGATGATTTCCATTTTAATTATACTTTACAATTACACAGCACTTCACTGTTTTATCTCACCTCATTCCAGCTGATCTGGGCTTCCTCAGCAGGACTGGGGGCAGGAGACAGTCTTATTGCTACCGAGTCGAGGGGTGCTGTAGCTTCTGCTTCTCTGTTTCCTGAAGCCTCTAGGGTTCCAGAGTCTATATGTGCAGCTTCTTCTGGTCCCCTGCCTTGACCAGGTTCAGCTTTCTCTAAGTCCCAGGCTCTTCCAGTCTTCTCATTGGGTTCCCAGACTCCAACAGCTTCTGAGTCCTTGCCTCCATCTCCCCAGCCCACTTCTTTCTCCATGTCACAGCATCCTGCAGGCTCCAACTTCTCCCTGTTTCCACCTCCTTGGCTGCCTGACTCTTCTATGTTGTTTCTGCCTTCCATCTTCTCTACCTCCAGCCTCCTGCCTCCATTAGCCTCTATTTTCTCCATATATCGGTTGTCCATGGAACATTCCCCCTCTACAGCATGGCTCTCCCCAGTTTTGGCCTCTGCCTCATCGGCTTCCTCATACTGAGTCTCTTCCTCCAGGGGCCAGGTACTCTCAGAGTCCACACCCTGGTCTCCATCCACCCCTTTCTCTGTTTCCCTGTTTTCTCTGCCCTCTTCATGCTTTTTCTCTGACTTGATTCGCCCCTCCTTCATCTCCTCCTCCCTCACAGGCTCCACTTCCTTGTTGGTTATTGCCATTTGTATCTCAGATCCCTGAGAGAAGACAGATTTCTCTTTTTCACAGTTGTTCCCTGCCTCCTCTTTCTCAACTATCCAGGATTCTTTGGCATCTGCTGAGCCTGTTTCCTGGTCTCCCTCTGATTCTTTTTCCTCCCTCTCCCAGCTTCTCCCAGCCTCTGATTCTTCTACAACTTGGTCTCTCCCAGTCATTCCCTCTGTTGCTTGGCATTCTTCAGTTCCTTCAGCCTCCCAGAAGCCTTTATTTTCTTTCTCCAGTGCTTCCCTGACTCTAGCCTCTAATAAATTTGAACCTGGACTTTCTCTAGTCTCTGTTCTTTCCTGGCTAATTGCCTCTTCTGAGTCCCAATCTCTTCTGATTTCCTTTCTGTCACTTTTCACCTGCTCTGTTTTCTGGCTTCTTCCAGACTCATCCTCCTTTAATTTCAGCCCTACCTTCTGATTTACTATTTCAGCATTTCCTTCTAAGACTTCTTCAGCCTCTCTATCCAATGTTCTGATGCTTGTATCCTCCCTCTCCTGACTTCCCTCGACCTCTTTCATCTGGCTTCTTATGACCTCTCCTTCTGCCTCCCAGTATATTTTAGCTCCTATCACTTCCCTTTCCTGCAATTTTCTGGCTTCAGACTCTTCCATTTTATGGCCTCTGTCAACCTGTGCCTCTTGGTCTTCCTCAAGCTCCTTCTCCCAAACTCCCCTGACCTCTTTCTCCTCCATCTCTGGTTCTGTTGTGCCAGCCTCCTTGGTCCTCCAGACTGTTTTAATTTCTGCCTGTGGGACTTCTTGCTGTTTGAACTCTTGGCTTTCCTTAGCCTCCCAGTCTTCCTCATCTTCTCTATACTGGGGTGTGAAAATGTCTTCCTCACCCTCACAGCCTCCCTTGTCTTCTATTTCTGTCATTGCCTCACCCTCAATCTCCCTTTCCATTATCTTCCAACCTTCTGCTACAACCAAATCCTGTTTTTTCACCTTTTGGACATCTCCATTCTCTGTGTTCTTAATATTTAGGGCACTATAGGCTTCTATCTCATAGATCTCCAAGGTCTCTCTTTCTGGAATTCTGAATGGTTCCTCCTCTCTCCCTTTGGCTTCTTCCTCCATTAGGTCCTGGGCTTTCCTGGGCTCTTTTTCTGTTTCTTGGGCTCTTCCAATTTCTGTTTCCATGTTCCAATTTTCCCCAACCTCCTTAGGGTTCTGGTCTTCCCTGACCTCTTCTGTCCCATAGCTTACCTTGTCTTTTGTCTCCAACTCTTGGCTTTTTCCAACCTCTGCCTCTCTCATTAACTCGGCTCCCTCTACCTCCTTGTCTAGCCTTGTTACTGAGGTCTCATCTGAGTCATCTATTCTTTCTGTCTCCTCAGCCTCTTGGGGCCTGGTAGGTTCCAGCTCCCAGCCTCCCATGACTTCCTTAGCCTCTCCCAACTCTATCTCTTTGTTCCTATTAACATTATCAGGTGTTTTCTCCCAGACCTTGGTTTCCTGAATGTCCTGGGCTCCATTTTGTCCTGACTGACTCTCACCACTTTCCCCAGCTTCTCCCTCTAAGCTCCAACTTCCTTCAACTTCCATCTCTGATTCTAGAACTTTCACAATCTCCTTTTTCCCCAGGACCCAGATGTTTGCCATTTCTTCTTCTCTCTCTGTTCTTTGGCTCCAGACTTGTTCTGGGAATGGGTTTTCCTTAGGCTCTCTCTCCTCATCTTTTGTCCTCTCCAAATCTTTCCCAGCTGCCTCTTCTGCACCCCAGTCCCTTTGAATCACCTCCATGTTCCATTCTCTTCTGATCTCCAGATTCTCTGCCTTCCAAACTTCCTCAGCTTCTTTTTTGGGATTTATTTCTGCTGTTTTTGACTTTACAGCTTCCCTGGCTTCAGCTTTCTCCATGACTGAAGTTCTCCATAGCTCTGATTTTACCTTGTCTTCTCTCTCAGTCTCTTCTCCTAGCTCCTGGACTCCTTGTAGCTTTTCTAGATCTATATCCACTGGCTTTATACCCCGGACTTCCCAAGCCACCTCCTTTTCCATTTTCTTCTTTTCAGATCTGATCCCAATCTTCTCCGCCTCCCAAGCTCCCTTCACCTCATGCTTCTCTACCTGCTGATTTTCAGGAGTTTCTATTTCCCCATCTTCCTCCAATCCTCTCCCCACAGCTACATCAGGTACCTTTTTGGTTTCAGGTTTTTTCCTGGTTCCCATTTCTGTGTTCAGACCATTCCCTGGATCTCCTTTTTTCACCCTCCAGGTTTTCTCCCCTCTCGCCTCTTGCCAGTCTCTGACATTTCCTTCTGTCTCCTGGGCTTGCCTGTCCTCTTTTTCCTTCTTCCAGATTATCCCATTCTCAGACTCCACCCCCAAGGCTATTATTCCATGGAGATCTCTCTCCTCAACTTCTACCTTCTGTTCTCCCACAGGCTCAATTTCATTCCTTTTCCAGTAGTTCTCAGCCTTCCCTACATTGATTTCCTTCTCATTGGACTCTTGATTTTTATGGCCTTGTGCTTTTGGCTCTCTGCCACCCTTTTCTTCTGAGGCGAATTCTTCTGTCTCCAAGTATCCTTCAACTAAGATCCCGTCCTTTTGGCATTCTCTAGCCTCTAATGCATCTGTCTTCTGACCTTGCTTGGACTCTGTCCCCATCATACACTGAACTCCTTGGACCTCTATCTTGTAGTTCCCTCTGATCTCTCCTTTAGCCTCTTTGGAATTCCTGTCGTTATTGTCCCACGTTCTACAGACCCTGGTCATCTCTTCATTCAGGCGTCCCCCAACCTCTTTTCCTATTTGCCAGATTCCCTCGGTCTCTGATTCCTGGATTTCCCTGGCTTTCTTTTCTTTCCCTTTCTCCCAAGCCTCTCTGGACTCTGACCCTCTAGAGGAAACGTTATCTTCCACATCTCTGGAGCTGATCACTTCATCCCCTTCTAGTGCTTCCTTAGACTCCCCAGCTTGCTGGCTCCCTTCTGCAGGCATTTCCCTGAGCTCCTCCTCCCTCCCCCCATCTCTCCTGCTGAGCTTTCCCCCCCCCTCCTCTGCAGAGGGAACTGTATCCCCTAAGAGGTAGGAAGCAAAGGCGCTTAGGGAGTCCTGGAATGAGAAAAGGAGGGAAGGGGTGAGGTGTGAAGGCAGAGAACAGAAGAGTGTAGTGACCCTCCCTCACCTCAACTTTTTCTTCCAGCTCCATCATGATTCCAGGGGAGAGGAGAAACCATGGGTACTGGGACAAGAAGAGTGAGGAGCTCAGTTGAAAGAGTAATTTCAGTAGAAGGAGGAAAGGGAAAGAGAGAGAGAGACAGAGCCAGAGCCAGAGACAAAGAGAGAGAGACAGAAACAGAGAGACAGAGAGAGAAAAGCAAAGGGAAGGTAGCAGTGAGAAGTCTGCGGAAACTGGGGGAGGGAACTGGGTACAGTAAGTTCTGAGAAAGAACAACACAAACAAAACAAAACAAAACAGAAGCAGAAATAAAAAGAAAAGTGTGTCTACATTGAGGGTAAAGGTGATGGTTTCAGGGAAACTGGAAGAAAGAAGAGTTGGAGGTCTGGGTTTCCAGGAGGAAAAGGATCTTTTAACTGGGAAAGGGATCAGGGATCTTGTGGGGGTAAGAAACCTGATTCCCCAGAAGCATAGCTCTAGAATTCTGGGTTGGGGAAAGGGTGTTTGATCTCACACCTTAGGGAAAGGGGTCTAAAGCCCTGGCATCTCCTTGCCCCTCTCACCAGAGCCTCCCTCAGGGCACGGTGTGCCCCTGGGAAGTGAAGTCTCAGGAGTTCCATCTGTCTGTTCTTTGTCCATCCAGAAAGCCTGCAATGACCTTCCCCTCCCCAGTCATCCTCCCTTCCCCCTGGTGTTGCTACTTCCTTTTCTGCCCTGACCCCTCCCACTCACCCCCAACACCACAGGCTATAGAGTCCTACCCTTCAGCAAACACAGACCTGTATCCCCCCACCTTTAAATCTGGGAGCTGTAGGTGAACCACGGGACAGGCTCCAGGAGGCAATTTGGGGGAAGGGGACCTGGGGTTGGAGGGCAAAGAAAAGATCAGAGAGCTGCCAAGATTGGAGAGGGTGGGGATAAGAAACATGGAAACTAATGCTTTGGTGATTCAATGCTTGTGCTAATACACCTCAGCCATTTCAGCACCCCCTATCCCCAACTCAAACCACAGGCCCCTCTGGGAGAGGAAGTTGGGGTTTGTGGTTCCTGCTTCCATCTAAGATGAGGGACAGTGAGTGGGGGAAGGGGAAACAAATATAGTGAGAACAGTGAGTTTTGTGCCTGTAAGAAGTCAAGGCAAAGGTTACCAGCTTCACCTTATCCCTCCAATCTTGCTGGATGAAGTCCCCAGTATGCCCCATGGGCCCATGCTATCATCTGGGCCACTGATGGGAGAGACATGTGCTAAGTCAAACAGAAAACTGAGCTCAGGAAATGGAAGCTTAGAAGCAAAGTGCTTCAAGAAACAGGTGTCACATTAGTCTGAGGGTTTCTACTGGCTATTTGGTTAACGATGTGGATCTTGGGGCCATGGACTAAAAAAGTTGAGCCCCCTTCCCCAGTGTTCAAAGAACATCAACAGATGGCAAGAGCTCAGGGGAGAATAACCCAACAGGACATCAGTATCATTTATCACAGCTTGATGACATCACCAGAAAAAAAAATAACTTGCGCAATCCTTTGGGGGAGAAGTAAATGATAGCTTTAGAGGCAGAGAGTTCTTATCAGGATGATTTAGGAGTGTGTTGATATGTGTGTTCCCTCTCTAACCTGTAGGAAAAAACAGATGTGAAAATCTATATATCCCTGTGTATGGGCAAGGGGAGTTTTTATCACTTATCTTGCTATGCTATTTAATTAGGTATCTTTTCTTTTGAACTAATGTGTCTTCTGGTTGGTCTAGTAAAAAGGAACATTAGTACTTAAGAGTTATGCTTTTGAATAGATGCTGACCCAAAGCATGCCTTCAGCCTGGGGTTGCTTTCTTGGGATATTTAAGACATTTCTGGGTCATACAAAGTTTCTGGGGGGCAAGCATAGTAAGTCAGAGTTCAGAGCCCTGAGCTCTTTTGGGGGCTGCCTGGAATACTTCCTGGAGCAGAGTGAAGGGCTCTGAACTGTTAGGGCATTGGTAGATGTTGGAACTCATTGCCTATGCCTGTGGGAGGCAGGGTTCTGTTAGTAGATGATACAGTTTTTCTGTCAGATTTAACAGGGAGGACTGGGGTTTGGGAGGTATAGAATCTTAGTGAAAAGCATCATAATTTAGTAAAAAGCGAATTGGGGGCCGCTAGGTGGCACAGTAGATAAAGTACCGGCCCTGGATTCAGTAGGACCTGAGTTCAAATCTGGCCTTAGACACTTGACACTTACTAGCTGTGTGACCTTGGGCAAGTCACTTTAACTCTCATTGCCCTGCCCCCCCCAAAAAAGCGAATTGAAAACAGGAATTTTTTGGGGGGCATGACTTCATATTTACTGCAAGGGTTTTGTTTTGCTTTCCAAAGGGGGAGGTAGAAAGAAATTAATTTTTCATTAATTAAAAACATTTAAAAAATGAATTCGATTCGGAGTCAGGAGACTTTGATTTGAATCCTGGCACTGTTACATAACAACTTTGTGACCCTGAACAAATTGCTCTGGGGAAAAAAAAAACCCAACAATAAAAAACATCAAATTGTTCTAGGCTACAATTTCTTCATCTCTATTACAAGGGGCTGCATGACCCGAGGTGCTTTCTAGATCCAAATCTATGATCCTCTGATCCAGCTCTGAGCTCTGAAGCCACCTGCAAAGCAGGGTTAGGTTTTTTTGTTTGTTTTTTTAGTGAGGCATTTGGGGTTAAGTGACTTGCCCAGGGTCACACAGCTACTAAGTGTTAAGTGTCTAAGGTCACATTTGAACTCAGGTCATCCTGACTCCAGCGCCAGTGCTCTATCCACTGTGCCACCTAGCTGCCCCCGGGGTTTTTTTTTGAAGAGAGAGGGGAGGGCTCCCGCGGCCATTTCCACTTGTTAATGGCAGTGTACTACAATTCAAGCACGGTTGCATTAACACTCAAGCTTCCTTTCAATTCTCATTCAATTCAATGAATGTAGTTAAGTATTATGCCGTAGTTGTGTAGTTTTTGTTTCCTAACGGACATGGGGAACAGGGTTTTTAAGAGCCACCCAGGGTGAAATCTCAATTTATGCCACCAGGGGGCAGTTGAGGAAGCTTTGACCATCGCTACTCCGAGTCTCTTTCTCGCTGGTCCTTTTCGGTCATGGATCTCTGGGCTTGCACTGTACCCTTACCTCCTTATAAAACCTATCTTGGGTCCTACTAAGTCTAGGTTTTATAATGGAAAGTCATCTTCGTACATTATTTCATAAATTTACCACAATTGTCTTCTGGCAGTTCCCTATTAAGTCTAATCTTCCCACGTGATCCAAAAGAAAACCACACTGTTAATATTTGTAATACATTTACTGCAAGAAATTTAAATGAAATGAAATGAAAATTAAATCCGATTAAAACCTGCTCTTCTTTGTTGCCGGAGGCTGGGGGGCGAGTAGAGAGACAGAGACTTTCCTCATTTTATAGATAAGGAAACTGAGGTTCTGCCAAGGATCCCACACCCAGTAAGTGTACGAAGTCGTATTTGAACTCGGGTTTTTCTGACCTAAGAGCTCCAGTGCGCCATCGTTTTGCCACCCAGCTGGCAACGAAATTGGGCTGCAGAGAAGAGGTCAGGGCATTACCTCCAGCCCATACAGCTAGCTAGGGTCTGGGCGGAATTGCATTTAGGCCCTGGTTCGCTACTTGGCCCAACCCATCTGATAAGAGGCAAAGGCAAGAGGGCCAGGAGAGCTTCAGTGAGAGTGCTTTGTGAAGACTGGAAGAAGGACGGACCGCATTCACTTCTTCCTCTATCTACGTTAGGATTTTTAAAGGCAAAGAATCGAAGAGACCCTGACAGGAGCGCAGCCATCTTTGTTTCTGGCAAGTGGCCGCAGGCTTCCGGGTCTTCTACTGGCAGAGGACAAAACGCCTCCGTAGCCACGGCAAGGGCGGGCAAGGTTCAGGCCAGGTCGACCCTTCCAGTCCAGGACGCCCATGAGCTCGGCTTCGCCGCTAGCTGTCTGCCCGTCCGCCCCAGCCTTGGGGTAAATAACTTCCCGCTCTCTTTGGCCCTTTCTTTGCAGGGGTCTCAGCCGAGGACCACACAAAGTGCATGTCCGGGGAGGAGCCGGGAGGGTCCACGTGACAGGAAGCACTTCGCTAAAATCACATGACCATTAAACTGGTATTTGTTTTGTGTCTCGCTCCGGTTGATGGGCACTGGCCCGAAAGTGCCTCTGGAGTGGGCGCTGGCCACGTAGGTTATCTGGGGCGACGGTAACTACGTTCTGCAGCTTCGGGGGAGGAGGAAGGACTCCCGAGAGGAGAGCCAGCGGACCAGCTGACCTGGCTCCGGACCTTCCTCCTGCCTCTTCAAAGTCTGATGAGCCCTCGGTGATCTCCTGCCTGGCCAGGCTTTGACAGCTGGGGACTGCTGACCCCACCATGACGCCCACGGACACTTGGCAGCAGCATTCAGATTCGGAGAGTGAGTGTTTCTTGCCTTGGGGGCTCCTCCGGGATTCAGCTCCTGGCTATTGATGTGCTGGGGGGCTTGGATGGGCCTGAATAATGACGTGGCTAGTGAGACCTAGGGGTTACGAGTATTGTCTTCTCGTGTTGCCCATAAGCACGGAGTGGGCTGGTGGTGGTCAGGAGAGGTACGCATCCTCCCTAAGCTCCTGTGGTTTACCTGTGAGAAGTGGAGAATGTTGTTTCACCCCACGGTGCTTCATCTTCCTCATAAAATTCGGGATGAGGAGGGGAAGGCATGGGGATGGGACAAAATGGCCTTAAGTACCTTCCAACCCTAAATCTACAATGTTATTAATGCAGTAGTAAGTTCAGTGACTTGGTGACGTGACTTATCAAGTATTACATAACTGGGAGAATATCTGAGGTAGGATTTGAATCCGAATCTCGACTACAAGCCCAGCAATTTTATCTTTATACTGTGGGTGTTCTTTGAAGGACACGTCATTCCCCTCCGAAGCTCCTATTTCCTTATCTGTAAAATGTTATGATAATAGGGCAACATTTATTTTACAAAGTTGTTTTAAGGAAAGTGCTTTAAAACTCAAAGCCATGGGGCAGCTAGGTGGCGCAGTGGATAGAGCACCGGCCCTGGAGTCAGGAGTACCTGAGTTCAAATCCGGCCTCAGACACTTAACACACACTTACTAGCTGTGTGACCCTGGGCAAGTCACTTAATCCCAATTGCCTCACTAAAAAAACAAACAAACAAAACTCAAAGCCTTGGGGCAGCTAGGTGGTGCAGTGGATAAAAGCACTGGCCTTGGATTCAGGAGTACCTGAGTTCAAATCCGACCTCAGACACTTGACACTTATTAGCTGTGTGACCCTGGGCAAGTCACTTAACCCTCATTGCCCCGAAAAAAAACAACCACCTCAAAGCCTTATAAGGATGAGTTCATGGTACCCATTTCACACAGTTAAATGTAAGCACCTTGAGGACATGGTCTATCTCACTTTTGTATGGCTCCCCTGTACAGAGGCTAACATGTATACTTAGAGCTTAATTTTGATGGATTGCCATTAGATTTTAGATAAGATGAGATTACGTATAAAGCACTTGATAAGCCTTTAAAGCCAAAATAATATTAATGATCCAGCTATTATATATCAAATGGACCATTCATGGCTCATGACACTGAGCTGCAAGTGAGAGAATTTGAAGACTGAAGTGAACTTCTCTCCATCCACATCCCATGCTTTTTTTTTTTTTTTAGTGAGGCAATTGGGGTTAAGTGACTTGCCCAGGGTCACACAGCTAGTAAGTGTTAAGTGTCTGAGGCCGGATTTGAACTCAGGTACTCCTGACTTCAGGGCTGGTGCTCTATCCACTGCGCCATCTAGCTGCCTCCCATGCTTTCTTACATGTGTATTTTGGGGCATGTATTTTGGGCATCCCTCATTGTCACCTCCTAGCTCTTCCTTACATATTTCTTTGTATCCTTCTTGTGCATTTATCATTTATTTTATATTATAGTTATTTGTATATAAGTTAAAGCTTTTCTCTTGGGCAATAAGATCCATGAGAGCAAGGAGAGTCTATAATTTTTTTTTTATTCCCTCATAATGCCTAGCACAGGCTATTATATATACAAGGTGCTGAGTAAATGTTTACTTAATTGAATTGAAGATTCTTTTTGTCTTTCCCTTCCTAGGAGAGGAGCTTCTCCCTAGCAAGCCCCGTCAGCCAGGGGCTCAGTCTGTCCACTGGAGAAACCTGGTTGGTTTTTGGTGAGTGACTGTGGGAGAAATCAGAGAAGATAGAGGAGGAGAGACCAGAGTAGACCCTGGGAGGAGGAGCCAAATGGGTTAGGAGCAGAATAGAGATAGATTAGGAGCAGAAAAAGTAGAGGGGTGAAGAAATACAGTGGGTGAGAGATAAGAAGACAGAAATTGTTTGGGTACTAGGTCGAGTAAAGAATGTCTTGCATAAGAAACAGTTCCTACCTTGAAGCAGCTTATAGTCTAGATGTATAGATAGAATGAATGAATGTGAGTTTGGGGAAGTATTTGTGGCTCAGTGGACAGAGCACTGACTCTGAGTTTGGGAGGACCTGAGTTCAAATCTCATTTCAGATACTTATTACTTAGCTGTGTGATCCTAGGAAAGTCACTTAACACCAATTTTCCTAAACATCCAGGCTATCTCCAGTTGTTTAGTGACATATATCTTGCACTGAACTTAGATGGCTTTGGAGGAGAGAATAAGGTTGATGACTTTGCACATCCCTCCCTCCCTCAAATCCAATTCATTGCAAGTCTTGACATCACCTCCAGTGTCATGGTCCTCTTCAAGAATAAAGGACAAACAACAATTCAGTGCAAACTCTGAGAATACAAATTTAAAAACAAGACAGACCCTGCTTTCAAAGAGCTTACATTCTGATAGAGAGAGATATCATAGAACATAAATACATGAAAAGTTGAATTGCAGTTGAAGATTGTGTATATTTGAGCGTGTTGACTCATTTAACTGATTTCACTCATTTTACAGATGAGGGAGGCAAAATCCATAAAGGAACTTAGTGGCAGAACCAGTACTCAGTGCAGTGTTTTGTACTTAGTAGGCTCTTTATAGAAATTTAATGAATAAATGAAGAAACTGGGGCTAGGAGTAGGGTCTCCTGACTCCACATCTAATTTTTCTTTCCCTTTGCTACCCAGATCTTAGAGATCTTTTCTTCACATAGTCCAACTTTTTTATAGTTGAGGCTGATATCCCAAGAAGTTGTCATTTGGTCAAGTTTGTTGCAGTAGAGCTAAGGCTGCAGCTCTACAGAACATCAATAGAATATCTGTGCTAAAATTAAATGAAGGGGCAGCTAGGTGGCACAGTGGATAAAGCACTGGCCCTGGATTCAGGAGGACCTGAGTTCAAATTTGACCTCAGACACTTGACACTTACTATCTGCGTGACCCTGGGCAAGTCACTTAACCCTCATTGCCCTGGAAAAAAAAAAAAGAAATGAGCAGTAGGACAGATGGGGTCCTACTTTGCTGGAGTAGGGGTTTCAGGGTGGTCAAGGCAGCTTTCATGGAAGAGCAGGGTTTCAATCTGAGCCTTGGGAGAAAGGGGCAGGAAAAGCAACGGGAAGAGGGAAGGCCCCAGGGATAGAGGAAAGACAAGGGAAGTCACTTTGTAAATAGTGAAATGTTGGTGCCAGGTAGTGGTGAGCAGGTGCAAGCTGGTCAGAGAAAAACAGACAGGGAGCAGTTGAGGGGGAGGAGCTGTCTTCTGAGGACTGCTTTCTTTTGCACCTCTAGGCTCCTGGGTCTTTGCAACAACTTCTCCTATGTGGTGATGCTCAGTGCCGCACATGACATCCTCAGCCACGATAGGGCAGCTGACAATCACAGCCATGTGAGTTACCAATCATAATAGGGCTTTCAGTGTAAAGCTGGAAGGAACCTAATCTTCATATTCTAGACAATGGAGAGTCATCCTTACTTTTAGAAGAGGAAACTGGGGCCCACAGACACTAACCTACAATTACACATTGAGTTACTGGCAAGAACAGCATTTTGTTCATTAATTTATGAAGCAAATTGAGCACTGATTATGCTATGGGGTTATGTACAGATAAGTAGGTTAGCTAGATGGCACAGTGGATAAAGCACTGGGATTGGAGTCAGGAAGATTCATCTTCCGGGGTTTAAATCTGGCCTCAGACTAGCTGTGTAGCCCTGGGCAAGTCACTTAAGCTCTGTTTGCCTTGATCCACTGGAGAAGGAAATGACAAATCATTCCAGTATCTTTACCAAGGAAACTCCTTGTTGGGTAGTGAAGAGTCGGGCACGACTAAGCGACTGAACAACAACAAGCAGAGAAGAGTGCAGGTGTAATATGAAGGCCAGTTTCTTCTTTTTTTTGGTGAGGCAATTGGGGTTAAGTGACTTGCCCAGGGTCACACAGCTAGTAAGTGTTAAGTGTCTGAGGCTGGATTTGAACTCAGGTCCTTCTGAATCCAGGGCCAGTGCTCTATCCACTGCGCCACCTAGCTGCCCCCTGAAGGCCAGTTTCTAAATAATCAGATGAAGATTCCAGAGAGCATAGTACAATGTTAGGATACAGTGGGATAAGGAGGTGGGAAGGATGGGGCAGATGTGGATAACAGGACTAATGCAGAAATAGGATTAATGTTATTATGTGTGTGTGTATATATATATATGTATATGTATATAGATATATAGATATAACCTATATAAGATTACCTGCTGTCTAGGGGAGGGGGGAGGGAGGGGAAGGAGGGAGAAAAATCTGAAATTGTAAAGCTTGTATAAACAAAAGTTGAGAACTATCTTTACATGTAACAGAAAAAATAAAATACCTTATATGAAAATACATAGAGCAGTAAATTGTCAATTGTCGCACCCTTCTCTGTAGCAGTGGTACTTGATTATTCCTTTGTAAGAGGTGGAAAGCTTGGGATGGGCAGTGGAGAGGAGAGTATAACAAATCCTTAGTCCCTCCTAATGGTCAGGGTTGGGATGAGGAAAGTACCACGACTTGGCTAATTGTAAAAGGGTGAGAAGTTTTAGGTATTTAACCTTCAGTCTTCAGTCTTGTGTGTTTGCCCCAGTTCTGGATCCAGGGTTGAGTAGATTACCTACCCCAGGGATGGGAGTAGTGTCGTTAAGGAAGGTTGCTCTGAGAAAACTATTTTGTAATCTAAGCTTTGAAATGCTATACAAAGGAGTTAAGATATTGGAAAATGGAGACTTTTCCTCTCTATTCAGGTGGATCCAGACCCAACACCCACTCCTCACAACAGTACGTCTCGATATGATTGCAACCCTGTGTCTACAGCTGTGAGTGTTGTTCCTGATTCCCTAAACCCTTTTACTCCAGCATGCATTTCACCTTGTTCTCAAGGTCCTCTAGATCTGAGTGCCCTTCCTTGAGGCAACAAAAAGAAATCTGTTTACCTATTCCATACAAGAAAGCCTTTTTTACTTTCTGTGCTCTGCCTCATCAGGGTAATCTTTGATCTCTCGGCCTCGGCCCTGCATTATCCCAGGATTGAGAATGAAGTCTTACTTAGAATTTCTGTCCTAGGCTGTGCTCCTGGCTGACATTCTGCCTACATTCATTATCAAGCTGCTCGCTCCTCTCGGCCTTCACTTGCTGCCCTACAGGTCTGGAGCACATGGGGGTGGGGTAGAAATGAAAAGAAGGAAATGAGAGAAGATGGTATAGTTTAGTGTGACTTTAGGCAAGTCATTTAGTATCTCTAGGCCTCAGTTTCCTCATTTGTGGAATAAGATTGGAGCAGACGCTTTTTTTAGTTCCTTTCCACTCTAAACCCTATGATTCCAGGGAAGCAGTCCTGGCCTGAAGACCTGGGCAGTGGGATCTGGGTGGTAAGGGGGAGGAAGAGAAGCAGAATGCTGGAAACAGGCTAAAAAGGTCATGGTCTGAGTGTTAAATGGGGTTAAAATTGGATGGAGGGGAGGACTAACTGGCCGCCTTCCTCTCTAGCCCTCGAGTTATCCTTTGTGGGGCCTGTGCTGCTGGTAGCTTCCTTCTGGTTGCCTTTTCCCAGGAGGTTATGACCAGCCTAAGTGGTGAGTGGTGTGGCTGGGAGACTGGTCCACAGGAGGGTTTAATTGGTACTATTGGGAGGGGCAAGGTTGGGGCAAAGTAACACAAGGTCAGGGCTACATGAAGAGAAAGCTTTGGTCATATGCATGGGGCTGACCCCTTCTCTGTCCCCACCTTCCTGTCTCTAGGTGTGGTCCTGACCAGTATTTCCTCTGGGCTGGGGGAGATAACCTTTCTAGCCCTTACTGCCTTTTACCCCAGGTAAATCGAGAGAAGGGAAGAAGTCTGAGACAGGGGTTTTTTTTGAGGGGATGCAGGGAGTGAGAGGCATAGTAGTCCTGTTCACATTGCTCTTCCATCTCTTCTTGGTTGAATTCTTTTCAGTGAGGTGGTTTCCTGGTGGTCCTCAGGCACTGGTGGAGCAGGACTACTGGGGGCCCTGTCCTACCTCAGTCTGACCCTGATTGGTCTTTCCCCTGGGAACACACTAATCTCTATGCTGGGCATTCCTGTTCTCCTGCTGGCCACGTGAGTTTCTCTTCCTATGTCAACTTCTTTAACTCTCTAAAGGGGAGTGGGAAAGGGATATGAGTCAGGGTAAGTGAAGAGACTTTGAGACTCTCTCTTCTTCTTTTTTCTTTCCTCCAGATACTTTCTGCTTCTCAAGTCCCCAGATTCATTGCCTTCCCAAAGAGATGGGGCACTGGAGACCTCAGCTCAACAGCCCCTGCTAGCAGGAGAGAGCTCAAAGCCCCGTGAGTGAACTGGTTATCTCACCAAGCCCAAGAGACAGCCTGGTAGACAAACCTGTTCTGTAACATTGGTCACATCACTTAGGTTTTTGGGGTCTTAATTTCTTCACTTGGCAAATGGGGTCAGATAAGGTCAAACATTGGAAAACATTATAGAAGGGATAAATCAGTGCCTGAAAGTTAGGAAATGTTATTATGACTAATAATAACTTATTGTGTAGTATAGTAAAAAGAGCATTCGGGGCGACTAGGTAGCGCAGTGGATAAAGCACCGGCCCTGGATTCAGGAGTACCTGAGTTCAAATCGGGCCTCAGACACTTGACACTTACTAGCTGTGTGACCCTGGGCAAGTCACTTAACCCCCATTGCCCCGCAAAAAAAAAAAAAAAAGAGCATTCAATTTGAAGTCATAGGATCTGGGTTGTTGATCTCAACTCTATTACTTTACTATTTGTGGGTGTTTTCATCTATAAAATGAAGGAATTGAACTAGATAACTCTAAGCCTATGATCCCTTTAGACCTCCTTTTTGAAGATACATTTTAAAATTATTAACAGAACAACAAATGTAAACATTTCAATGTGCATAGAAAAACAAAAAAGGGAATCTTTTAGGATACTGTGAACTTCTCTTATGTACATTTTGTCTTTTTCCCCTACCATGAACATGTCAGGTTTTAAAAATATATATAGTTCAAATTTACCATGGTAGTTGTGACATTGCCCCACTTGTCTATGGACACATTTTCCAGAGGGAGTTCTTATCAAGAAGGTAATGGATGAAATTCTCTCTAATTCACTCCTCTTTTCCCAGCAGATCACAACTTGAATTTGAGCCTGTCTTTCAGTGACAGGTGGAATGTCTTCAAGGTATGGGGAAGTGGGGAAACAGAATATGGGATAAGGGCATATTACTTTTGATATGGGGTGTTGGTAAGGGAATGGGTCAGTAATGGGGGTTGTTGCTCTAGTGTCTGACCAGAGCAGTGTCAGGCCCAGAGCTGAATCTGACTTTGCATCTTAACCTCTGAACCTTCCAGGGTCTCCTGAAATACATTGTCCCCTTGGCTCTGGTTTATTTTGCTGAGTATTTTATCAACCAGGGACTGGTGAGTAAGGAGATACAGGGCAGGGAAATAAGGAAAAGGGAGTGTGAGGATTAATGCCTGAGGGTTGGGTGGGATAGAGTAGTAAGGTGGAGGCATTCTTATCTCCTTGTTTTCTGCTTCTCTACCTAGTTTGAGCTCCTTTTCTTCAGAAACACATCTGTGAACCACGCCCAGCAGTACAGATGGTGAGAATAGAAGTGAGGGGTAAGGGGGCTGCAGGGGGCGGCTCCAAAAGAAGGGACGCCCTTTTTAGCGCTCAGTTCTTCACAGGTACCAGATGCTGTACCAAGCTGGAGTCTTTGTTTCCCGATCCTCCCTTCACTGCTGCCACTTCCGTTTCATTTGGATATTGGCTGTGCTTCAGGTACCATTCCCAGTTCTCTTTTGAAATTTCTCTCTTCCTTTGTCCTCCCTTGTCTCCAGGTTCCTAGTGCATTTGTCATTCGCTTAACTCCTAGAGACAGGGATGGAAAACTAGGAACCTGAGCCTTAGGCAGACTGTGGGTGTTGGGATGAAAAGAGCCCTGGATTTTGATTCAGAATGCCAGCCATACTAGTTACTTGCTATGGAACCATGGGGACAGTTCTGCCTTTTTGTTCTTTTTTTTTTTTTTTGGTGGGGCAATGAGGGTTAAGTGACTTGCCCAGGGTCACACAGCTAGTAAGTGTCAAGTGTTTGAGGCCGGATTTGAACTCAGGTCCTCCTGAATCCAAGGCTGGTGCTTTGCCATTGCACCACCTAGCTTCTCCTTTGTTCCTCTTTAAAATGGGGAGAAGAATACTTGTATTACCTACATCAGAGGGTTGTTGTGGGGAGAGTGCTTTAAGGTTTACAAAGCACACCATAAGTGTGAAATTGGCTTCTTTCATTTAACCCTCTCTTTGTTCTAGCTCTGGGAATCCTGTTGAAGTACATTATTAGAGTCTGCCCCTTCCCCTTTGAGGGTTATGCTCTTCCCTGTTCATTGATTCTGTTACTAACATTCAGCTCTTTTTCTCCACCTGTTCCTGAATAGTTCCTGAATCTGGGCTTCCTGATGGCTGAAGTGTGGTTCAGTTTCCTTCCCAGCATCTACATTGTTTTCCTGATCATTTTGTACGAGGGATTATTGGGTGGGGCTGCCTATGTAAACACCTTCCACAACGTCGCAGTTGAGGTCAGCAGGAGTGGGATGGGGGTCACGGGAGGGCTGAGGGCAAGTGGTCTTGTACCTGATTATTATGTGGTCAGGTGCTGCTTCTTAGTTTTTTGTGAGTCTGGACTACATAGACCCTGACCCTAAGAGAGTAAAGCAATGGTGGTGGAGGGAGAGGGGGAGGTAAAAATGGGCATTCTTTTGACTAACCTCTCCTTTGCCCTCTGTAGACCCAGGCTGAGCACCGAGAATTTGCTATGGCAACTGCCTGCATAGCAGATACCTTGGGGATCTCTCTATCAGGGGCCTTGGCCTTACCTCTGCATGATTTCCTCTGCCAGAGTCATTGACACTTGGATCCCTTCCTATAGGCTGGGAACAGAATCAGCTAGAGGAGACACTCTCCTGTGACATCTATAAAACCTTCCTCTGGAATTGGATGCAAGAGAGACTTAATGAATGTGCTTGTTACAGTGGGGCCAAATGGATGGTTGGGGGCCTTGGAAGAATGTCTAGGAAGATCCATATAAATTTTTCTTCTACCTCCAAACTGAGCTTTTAACATTAGGCTGCCAATCAAGTTCTGAAATTTGACGTTCATGCCCTCCCATTAACAACATATTTTTATCAAATAGCTTGCCGTCCTGTTTCCACAAAAGGAATGTATTTGTTCATGAAGCATAACAAGGCCCAGCAGACATATTTGGGAGTTAAAAATGGTATTTGAGACTCTGAATGTGCTCAGCTAAGGGGAACCAACGAGGGGTTAGACTGCCATTTACAAGCTGATGTGGTAGGCTTTCATGATGCTACCTAGGCCTTTGGTGGGGGAGGCTTCCATAGAAGGAACTCAAAATAATCATTCCTTCCCAATGAATAGTATAAAGCTTATTTTTATTTCATTACAAGATAGGGTATACAATGGTTCCTAGGTACCATCTGGCTGCGGGTTAGCTAACAATACCCCTCTGCCCCCAGTTCCTCTCCCAGTTCTCTCCTTATTCTTCCTTCCCTGACAATTAACACTACAGGAGTAGTCCTTGTGATTATCATACCTCCCTAAAAAGATGCATTAAAGTGTCCATTAAAATCCCATCTAAGATGCCACTTTGGACTCTTTTGCCTTTGGGAAAAACTATAAACACTTTTTATAAAAATAGCTACATTTTGTTGCTATTTTGCACTCCAATCCTTTCTTATCCCAAAGGAAGTATCCAAAAATCAATCTACAACTGCTTTTTTTTGTTGTTGTTTTTTGTTGTTGTTGTTTTGTTTTGTTTTTGCAGGGCAGTGAGGGTTAAATGACTTGCCCAGGGTCACATAGCTAGTAAGTATTAAGTGTCTGAGGACGGATTTGAACTCAGGTACTCCTGAATCCAGGGCCAATGCTTTATCCACTGCACCACCTAGCTGCCCCTACAACTGCTTTTAATGTAATGCTTACATTTAAAGGATCCATGATTTTTATTAAGCATGGAGATTCCACTAACAGATCTCAGACTTTTTATTCTTCACTAGACAAATTTAGCTATGGCTAAAAATGGTCACTCCCCATTGGCCAGTCTTCTGTTCATGAGCTTCTCTTACCTTAGCTCAGCTGATGCTTTCTCACTCGGCCCATGCTAGAGCCCTTTTCAGCTTGGGAGGCCTTACCAGAGCCTGTATTCTGCTAGCCTGCCCTTTGGGATCCCTGGGGCATCTTCATGGCCCAGGGAGGGATCAGGTTAGAACATGATAACAGGATAATAGTTCACATCTACATAGCAGTTTACAAATCTCTGATCTCTGCAATCTTTTGAGACCCTGGCAAGTTTAATGGGTGAGGACACTAAAGCTCCAATAGGGTTAGAGAGTAGACTATCATCATAGCTAGTAAGCTTTAGAGCCAGGATTGGAATTCAGGTCTTCCTACTCCCAAGCTGAATACTCAGTCTCATACCATGTTGTCTCCTTAACATGCTCCAAAAAACAGTATGATCGAAAGAAGTTCTTGCTCTTTATCACCCAAAACTTATCCTGCAATGTTTACAGTACTATAGATAGGTTAGGTAAAGAAATTTTGATGAATGAAATTGATATCCCTGTATGAATTGGAAATTTTAAGCAGATAAAAAGCCTCATGTTCAGTTGATACTTTCTTTCTTTTTGTTTTGTTTTTTTGCAGGGCAATGAGGGTTAAGTGACTTGCCCAAGGTCACACAGCTAGTAAGTGTCAAGTGTCTGAGGCTGGATTTGAACTCAGGACCTCCTGAATCCAAGGCTGGTGCTTTATCCACTGTGCTGCCTAGCTGCCCTCCAGTTGATACTTTCAGTGACTTTGTCCTAGCTATAAAAAGCTCCCCAGCTATAACAATTTTTATGTTTTTATAATGATTTTGGGTTTGCAGAATTCTTTCCCCATGCCTGCCTTGTATAAGGAATCATGAAGCTTAGACTTCCAAAGTAATTTTTAGTCTTTCTCCATTCATATTTAATCTGAGTAGAAAAGGACTCAACTAAGTTTGATAGGGGACCTTGGAGGTTAGGTCAGCAGAGTGTTGTGGAAAGAGGCTTAGTATGATCCTAGTGGTGACCTTAGATAGGGCACTTAACATCCTTATGTTTGTTTGCTCTTCAGTAAAATGAAGGGACTGGATTAGAAGCTCTCGGAGAAGGCCAACCCTAGATCTTACAAAATCTGTTGCAAGAAATTGTGATCAAAGTTTGACTTTAAAATATAAACAGCACACTAACAGTTCTAATAATTAACAAGCATTGACTAAGCCTCTGTGGTGTGCCAGGTATTATGCTGGGCACCAGCAACCTAATTCAGAAATGAAATGATCCCTGACTTCAAGAAGCCTCCATTTTTGTCAGGGCAAATGACATAACTAGAGACTGTGGTATGATGTGAGGGCCTAGAGTCAAATCCCCCTGTAACTTGAAACAGATCACTTTCCTCTTTTGCTATAAGTAGGGGTTGGATGGCCTCTGAGGTCTAGCTTTTAACCTAACTATATCCATGATCCCATAAATAAATATTTATTAAATAAATACAAGGTTATGAATTTTTTGAAGGGAGGTAGTGGTGGTGGATATGTAAAGCAGCTCAGGAAGGGCTTCATGAGCTGCACTTTGAAGGGGGGGGGGAGATGAAATAAGCATTTATAAGGTGCCTACTATGTTCCAGACACTGTACTAAGTGCTTTACAAATATATGATCCTACTAGGTAGGTGCTCTCAATCATGCCCATTTTTCAGTTGATGAAACTGAAGTAATTTGCCCAGCTAGTAAGTATCTGAGGCCAGATTTGAACTCAACTCTTTCTGACTCCAGGTCTGGGCTTTCAAGCAAACTAGGGACGCTAAGGGGTAAAGGGGAAGTGGTGGTCATTTCAATCAGGGTATAGTCACCCTCTGCAAAGGGAAGGAGGTGGAAGATGGTATATTCTGTGATAAATAGCAAGGAGGTTCTTTTGACTAGACCAAACAATGTGTGACAGTGACCTAAGGTTAGAAAGGTAAGTTTGAGCTAGATGGTCAAGGATTGCATTTTATCCTAGAACTGAGCTACTGGAGTTTTTTGTGGAGAGTGACATGGTCAGACCTGTGCTTTAGAAAAAAATCACTTTGGCAGCTGTGTGAAGAATGAATTGGGGGGGGAAAAAGAATGAATTGGAAAGAGAAGAGTCAGGGAATCTATTGAGGAGGCTATTGCAATATTTGGGTGACAGGCGATAAGGGCCGAAACTAGAGTGGTAGCCTTTTAAGTAGAAAGAACGAGACAGATGGGAGAGATGTTATGAAAACAGAATTGACAAGGTTTGCTACCTAGATGGATATTTTGGTCAACAAGTGTGAGAAACAGAATGACTCTACTCTCACTTGCTTTCAAACCCTCTGTAGTCTAGCTTCTAATCTCTTAATTATCAAAGCTAATGAATAAGGGGCAGCAAGGTGGCACAGTGGATAGAGCACTGGCCCTGGAGTCAGGAGTACCTGAGTCCAAATCCGACCTCTGACACTTTACACACTTACTAGCTGTGTGACCCTGGGCAAGTCACTTAACCCCAATTGCCTCACCAAAACCAAAAAAAACCAAAAAACCAACCAAACAAAGCTAATGAATGGTCTTTCCTCATTCTTCTAGACCTCTTTGCAGTCTTTGACAATGTGATCCTTCTCTCCTTCCAGACATACTCTCCTCACAAGGTTTTTGTGACACTGCTATTTCCTGGTTCTCCTTACCTGTCTGACCCCTGCTTCCAGTGCTGGGTCTTCATCCAGGCTACTCTCAGTAACAGTGGGTGTCCCTAAAACTTTGTCTCAGGCTTTTTCCCCCTCTGTGTTATCTTGCTTGGTGAGCTCATCAATTTCTAATTTGTTCCATCTCTATGCATAATCTTAGAGATCTAAGCATATGATTCTCGGATCTACTATAATAGGGATGCCTTCTGTGCATCTCAAATTGGATGAGAGCCTTCTCAATCTCAACCTGTCCAAAACAGAACTCAGTTTTCCCCCCAAACTCTTCTTCCCAGTTTACCTATTACTGGCAAGGGTCCCACCAACTTCCCAGTCACCCAGGCTTTGTGTCATCCTCCATGCCTTATTCACACTAATCTCTCATCTGGTCTGCAAATCTTATCATTTCTACTTTACAACATCTCTAAAATACATCCTTTATCTCTACTCATAAACTCTCTTGACCTGTATTAGTCTCTATTAAGTCTTCTAATTGGTCTTCTTAAGACTTTCTCATCACTCAGCCAACAAAGTTATTTTTTTTTCTTTTTCTTTTTTTTTTCTGGGCAATGAGGGTTAAATGACTTGCACAAGTGTCTGAGGTCAGATTTGAACTCAGGTCCTCCTGAATCCAGGGCTGGTGCTTTATACACTGTGCCACCTAGCTGCCCCTGTGATTTTTTTTCTAAAATGTAGAGCTGACCATATGAACCCTTGTCCTCCCCCTCTAAAATCCAGGAACTTCCTATTAACTCCTTTAGTATCCAGTATAAAATCTATTAGCATTTAAGCTCTTCACAGTCTGGCCCCTTCCTGCTTTCACAGTATCTTTGCACTTTTACATCCTTCCACACATTCTTCAACTTGGCTACACTTAATTGTTATACACACAATGTTCTAGCTCCTCTGTGAATTTGCAGGGCATATCCCCCATGCCTGGAATGTTCTCCCTCTTCACTTCTGCCTCCTAGCTTCTCTGGCCTCCTTCCAGACTCAGCTCAAATCCCACATTATGAACAGGTCCTTCCCAAGCCTTCTCTCCATCTCTTCCCTTTTCTTCTCTACATGGCTAGTCCCCCCTCTCAGATACTTTCTACTGTGTACACTTTTTTTCAAGTTGTATCCTCCATTGGAATATGAATTCCTGGAGTGTAGGAACTGTGATTTTACCTTTCTTTGTACTCCTAGTGCTTAGCATACAGTACCAGGTACATAGCCCATAGCTTGTTGACTGACAGAAATAGGAGATTTTAGAATGGGCGGGGGCATTGAGGGAAGGTAGGATAATTTCTATTTTGCATAGGTTGAGTTTGAGATGCCTATGGGAGATCCAGTCAAAATATCCAATTGGCAGTTGCTAATTTGGACTGGAGATTAGGAGACTCAGGCTAGAAATATCAGTGTGGGAGTCACTAAGAGAGAGTAGGGCAGCTAGATAGCACAGTGGATAGATTGATGGGCCTGGAGTCAGGAAGACTCATTTTCCTCAGTTCAGATCTGGCCTCAGACACTTATTACCTGTGTGACCCTGTGTAAGTCACTTATCCCTGTAGGCCTATTTCCTCATCTGGAAAATGAACTGGAGAAGGAAATGGCAAAGCACTCCAGTATTTTTGTCAAGAAAATCCTAGGGGTGGCTAGGTGGCACAGTGGATAGAGCACCAGCCCTGGAGTCAGGAGCACCTGAGTTCAAATTCGGCCTCAGACACTTAACACTTACTAGCTATGTGACCCTGGGCAAGTCACTTAACCCCAATTGCCTCACTAAAAACAAAAAAGAAAAAAAAATCCCAAATGGAGTCACAAAGAGTCAGAGACTACTGAACGTCATCATTAAAAGAGAGTAGAGGGGGCAGCTAGGTGGCAAAGTGGATAGAGCACCCACCCTGGAGTCAGGAGGACCTGAGTTCAAATTCGACTTCAGATACTTACCACTTACTAGCTGTGTGACCCTTCGTAAGTCACTTAACCCCAATTGCCTCACCAAAAAAAAAGAGAGTAGAGAGGGTTTCTCAATGAACATTGTCTACTATGTGCCAGGCACTGTGCTAAGCACTGGGATATAAAAAGAAGCCCCCCCTCCCCCCCCCCCTGCAAAAAAGAGTCCCTATCCTCAAAGAGCTTTCTTGTTTTTTTTTTTTTGTGGGGCAATGAGGGTTAAGTGACTTGCCCAGGGTCACACAGCTAGTAAGTGTCATGTGACTGAGGCTGTATTTGAACTCAGATCCTCCTGAATCCAGGGCTTTATCCATTGTGCCGCCTAGCTGGCCCCCCCAAGGGCTTTCAATCAAATAGAGGAAACAACACACAAACTATATATATCTCTATATATAAAAATAGGAAATAATTAATAGAGGAAAGGAACTAGAATTAAGAGGGATTGGGGAGAGCTTCCTGTAGAAGGCTGGATTTTAGTTGGATCTTGTTTGTTTTTTTGTTTTTGGGGTTTTTTTAGTGAGGCAATTGGGGTTAAGTCACTTGCCCAGGGTCACACAGTAAGTTTCAAGTATCTGAGGCTGGATTTGAACTGAGGTACTCCTGAATCCAGGGCTGGTGCTCAATCCACTGCACCACTTAGCTGCCACCTTAGTTGGGTCTTAAAGGAGGCACAGCAGAGGAGAGATTGTCAGAGAAAATGACTAGAGCTGAGAGATGGAGTATCTTGTTCATGAAACACCCAGGAGGCCAGTGTCACTGGATCAAAGAGATCCTCTTGGGGAGTAAGATATAAGAAGAGGTAAGAGTGGGCTGGGCTATGGAGAGCTCTGAATGTCAAACAGAGCATTTTATATTTGATCTTGGAAGTAACAGGAAGTTACTAGAGTTCATTGAGTGGGGGCCATGGCTTGGACCTGTGATTTAGAAAAATGGATGAATTGTAGTCCAGAGAGACTTGAGGCAGGCAGAACACCAGCAGGTTATTGCAGTATTCCAGGTGTGGAGTACCAAGGGCCTGCACCAGATTGGCAACAGTGTCAGAGGAGAGAAGGGGGCATATATTGGAGCTGTTACAAAGGTGAAATTGGCATCACCTGGCAACAGCTTGGACATAAAGGGGCGACAGAAAGTGAGGAATCCAGAATGATTCCTAGGTTGTGAGACCCAGAGACTGTGATGGTGGAAATAGGAAAATGGGAGGGTGTAGAGGGAAAGATAATGAATTCTATTTTGGATATATTGAATTTAAGATGTCTGAAAGGTGGGTGGAGATGCAATGAAGTCAGCAGAGAGTTTGGGTTAGGATAAATAGATTTGAGAATCATCAGCACAGAGGTTGTAATGAAATCTATGGGAATTGATAATATCAGCAACTGAAGCAGAGTGGGGAGAGAGGTTTGGAACAATCAGGGAGTTGAGTGGGGGGCCAGTTGAGACTAAACATTTAGTTTTAAGTGGTTTGAGTGACTTCCAGCAGCTTGACAGTAGGGTGTGTGTGTGTGCGTGCGTGCGTGCGTGCGTGTGTAGCTGTTGATGGGAGTAATGCTGTGTTTAAATCTGGCAAGGGATGAGCAGATAAGATAAAGGGCTAAAACTAGAGAATAGGACAAATAGAGAACAATTTCATTCAGGTTCCCACTAATTTGAATCTTTGTTTTAAAAAAATGACATTCCTTTTCAATAATTACAGTAGGAAAAAGACAAAGGTAGTCCAGATTTTTTCATTCCTAGGACCAGTCTAGGTGTCCTTCCAGACCAGTCTTCCCAAGCGCCAAGGTTCCCCACGTGAGTCGACCACTTCTAAGTCCTCTTTAATTGTGCAGGGCTTCGGTTTCCACAGAGAGGACGCTAGGTGGCTCAGGGGATAAAGCATCGGACTTGCGGTCAGGGAGACCTGAGCTCAAATAAGCCCTTAGACATTTTATACCAATATCAATACCTGGGCAAGTCGCTCAACTGCTTCAATCTTCTCGTATCAATGAACATTTATTAAACGCCTATGTGTAAAACGGGTTTAATAATAGCGCCACCTCTCACGGTTGTGTGGGTAAAATGGGATTTTTGTAAAGCGTTCTGCAGACTGTAAAGCGCTATAAGAACACTGGTTATTATTTCCTCTTAAATGAAGGGATTGCTCGAGAATGGACTTTAAGATCCCTCTCCTCTTTAAATCTGTGATAGAGTACTACCGGCTCCGTCCTCTGGGGGGGTGTCACTCCCTGCCTTCACCGGGCCGCATCTTTCCCTTCTGCACAGGCTCGAAACTGTCCGCCGGAAGTGTCTGCGGCCTGGAGGAAGTGACGTTCGGCACACCGCTTTCCTAAGAGTTTCGTCAGTCGCATCTGCGCAATTTTCCTCGGGCGCCCGATCCGGTAAGTCTGAGTTCCGCCGCGTGCTCCCGGCATTCAGGCCTCGGGAGGGGGCCAAAGGGGGAACATTTCTCGCGGGGACCGCCTCAGAGCCTCAACGTGCCCCTTGTCCTCACGGAGAGTGGCGGCCCTTCTGACCGACCCCGTTTTCTCCCGTCTCTAGGCCCAAGTCTACGTCCCGCCCGGCCTGCTGCGCGCGTCCTGAGCGCCCGCCGCCATGTCGCGGTTTTTCACCACCGGCTCGGACAGCGAGTCCGAGTCCTCCCTGTCCGGGGAGGAGTTGGCGCCCAAGCCCGTGGGGGGCAACTACGGCAAACAGTGAGCGAGTCTCGGGGAGGTCGGGAAGCCTGCGAGGGCCGGCGGGGAGGGGGGGATCCTAGGGAAGAGCTCGGCGAGTAGTGCCCGGGGAGAAACATCGCGGGGTGGGGGAATGCTCGGGAGAGTGGGGAGGGGAGTGAAGAGGGATATTTGGGAAGAGCAAAAGGCGGAGGGCCCTGAGAAGAGCCGCGGGGCAGGGGGAGAAGCCCTGGGATGGGAGGTGAGGTGCCTGGGAAGAACAGCTGGGAAAGGGGGGATATCTTGGGAAGAGCAAAGGGGCGGGGGGAGGCTGTGCCCCGGAAAGAACAGCAAGGGGGAGTTGCCCGATAGCGGTTTAATCTTGGTGGGCCGGGAGCTGTGCTAGTTGGGCGCTGCGGGGAGGGGCAGAAATGAGGTTTTGTGGAATCCCCATTAATAAGGATGGCCCAGCTGGTTTTGTAGTCCAAACCCCTCCTTTGGCAGAGGAAGAAACTGGGACCCAGATTTTCTTGTTCGTGGTCACACCAGGTGTGGCAGTCTCCAGGGGGATCCAGTTCCTCTGACTCCCAAGTCCAGTGCCCCTTCAGTAGGGAGAGGTTTTTCATCTGGGGTGGAACAAGAGGACCCTTTTGGTCCTCTGCTTACCGCTTAGGGTGGCTGTGAGGAAAGTGCAAAATGAATCTTAAGTATTATGTACATGTAAGTTAGTACTACTACTGTGTATTGGGAGGATTATACTTCTCCCGAAGGAAATGCAATGTAAGTTAGTGATTAAGTGAATCCAAGAAGGACCCTGCAAGAAATGGGAGCAATCTGAGGGGACAAGGAATCTCTCTTGAGACAAGCATTTATCGAGGAGCTGTTGTGTGCCAGACCCAGGCACTTGGAAATGCAAAGACTAAAAATGAACACAGTCCTTTTCCTCAAGCAGCTTGTATTCTATTGGGGGGAAACAATACACATACACAGATGTGTAATTAAAAATAATTTCAAGAGTAGGAAAAGCATTAACAATTGGGGGGAATGTGGAAAGCCTCATGGAGGAGATGCCATTTGAGCTCAGCCTTGCATAGAGCTAGAGATTACAAGAGACCAAGGTTGGGTAGTAGAGCTTTCCAGAGGAAGCCTGTAAAAAAGCACAGGCATAGTAGCTAGTGTTACGTTAAGGGTATAGCAAACAAACCAGTTTGGCTGGAACAGAAGAGTGAGGGGGAGCAGTATGGAACAAGTCTGGAAAGATGTGCTGAAGCCAGGTTATCGAAAGATTTTAAACGCCAGACAGAGAAGTTTGAAGTTCATCCTAGTTGCTAAGGAACTATGAAAGCAGGGGAGTGATGGTAAAATCTACTTTTAAGACTTTTCAGGTAACTATAGAAGATGGCTTAAGGAGAGAGGACATGCTAGATGTAGGGAGACCAGTCAGAAGGCTGATACTTTTTGTAAGGTGAAAAGGACTAGAGTGGTTGCTGTCTGTGGACAGAGATGGTTATATGTGATCCCTCATTAGGAAAATACTTGGTGATGGAATGGACCAAACTTGGCAACTGAAAGGACAAATGTGAGTAGAGTAAGGAAGAGAGAAGGCTCAAATAATGACTTGAGTTGTTAATCTGGGTGACCAAAAGGGTCACACATAGATTTAGAGCTAAAGGACATTAGAAAAAATCTAGGCCAACTCCTTCATTTTTACAGATGAGGAAACAGACTCAGGGAAGGTAAGTGACCCCTTGTCACACAGGTTGTAAGCATCAATGGTGAGCTTTGAACACAGGTCATCTAACTCTAAGTCAGTGCTCCCCCCCTTCTCCCCCCCCCCCAGTACTGGATATTGCTATCTTGGATAGAAATGAAGTTAAAAAGTGATTAAGTTTGAAGCCACAGGAGAGGACAAGATGACCAAGGAGAGAATTGTGCCTTGAAGGAGTGAGGATTTTAATTGTCAGAGAAAGCAAATGTATAAAGGATCAGGAACAGTAAGAAAATTGGTTTGACTGAACTGTAGAGTTTGTGAAAGAGAATATTGGAGTATGAAATAAGGCTCGAAAAGTTTAGGTTGGTGACATTTTGGAAGGCCTTGAATGCCAAGGGGAAGGAGTTTGTGGACAAGTAGTTACACTGGCCTTATTCCTTACTCATGATAGTCTCCTACTCCATGTATTTGAACTGTCTCCTGTACTTGGAATGCTCTCTCTCTTCATCTCTTTCTGCCTTCTAGCTTTCAATTTCAGCTCAAATCCTGTCTTGTGAAGGTCTTCTCCCTATTCCTTCCCTTTGAGATTAGCTTTTATTTACACTGTGTGTTTGTATATATATAACACACACACATATATATGTATATGTGTATGTATATATATATCTATATCTTCATTGTACAGTTATTTGTGTTGTCTCTTAGAATATAGGGACAGCTAGGTGGTGCAGCGGATAGAGTACTGGCCCTGAAGTTGAGAGGACCTGAGTTTAAATCTCACCTCACACATTTACAAGCTGTGTGACCCTGGGCAAGTCATTTAACTATAATTGCCTTAAACATCTGGAGCCACCTCCAGTCTTTCTGATAATATAGCTTGTCTTTGGACCCATATGGCTCTGGAGGAGAGAGTGAAGCTGCTGACTTTGCACAGTCCTCTTCTTGATTAAATCCGATTCATTGCAAGCCATGACATCTGTCCCCAAGAATTCTGTCTTTGTCCAGTTTATGCTAGAGCTGGAAGGGACCTTAGAGACTGAAACAAAATTGTTACAGAGTGCTAAACTTGGAGAGAAATTGACACCAGGTTGTCAGTCTGGGTGACTGGGATGATGGCAGGGCCCTTGACAATAATAGGAAAATCAGAAGAGGAGAGGTTTAGGGGGAAAGGAAACACATGAGTTATATTTTGGACATCATGATGTGTATGACTTCAGCTTAGGAGCAAGGTTAAGACTGGATAGCTAGATCCGGATCATCTTTGTAGATGACAGCTGAACCCATAGGAGCTAATGAGATTGCCAAGTGAGATAGCACAGATAGAAAAGAGATAAGGACTCAAGGCAGAGCTTTGGGGGATACCCACTGTTAGTAGACGTGTTCTAGAGGAACATCCAGCAGAGGAGACTGAGAAGGAAAGTAAAAGTTTACATGCAGTTTTAGCATTATAGTGTTAGTCTGCTAGTGAGTCTCCCTGCTGTCATTTTTTTCCTTCCAGTTCCTTCTGCACACATTGTCAGATGGGAAGATTGATGTCACCTTTATGGTCAAAACCTTTCAATGCTATCCCACTATTTACTATCTAGGTTTTAAGTTGTCATTCTAGTCCCTGTTGTTATCTGACCCCATACTACCTCTCTAGCCTTATTTCATATTCTTCCCTTTTACATCCACCTAAGCTCCAGCTAGTCAAGACTACCCACACCCTTCCATGGGGGAATATATTCTTATGTCTGCCTATAGAAATCCAACCAGTTCTCCATGGTGGTCAGCTTCAAATTGCCATTTATTCCAGGAGGCCTCCCTTGACTTCAGTAGGAAGGGACCTTTCCTACTCCTGAACTGGCACTTTGTTTTTACCTCTCTCGTACCCACTTAGTGTCCTTTGTTTATTAATTTTGTACAAGTTATTGTGTATATTATAAACTTTTTGAGAGTAAAGACCATCTCTTATTCATCTTTGTATGCCCCAGGATACCTAAAAAAGGCCTTTGCATATTATGGACCTGATTTGGGGGTCAAGGGGGAGTGATGAATGTAATAGCATATATAATTAATGAGTTTACAATGAAGAGAAAGTATGGGATGGGTGAACTTAATGCCAGCTCCATTGATCTACATGTACCTTTCAACTCTTCATTTTTCCCCCCTGCCCCAATTAGAAGAATTGGTAGGTGTTTTCAAGACTTCTATGAGCAAGATCATTTATCATCAGTTTCTCCCCACAGGCCATTGCTACTGAGTGAAGATGAGGAGGATACTAAGCGGGTTGTTCGAAGTGCCAAGGACAAAAGGTGAATCTTGTAGTTATGTATAGGATCCTAAAGGTGAAGGAGCCTCCTATAGTAGTTTCTGAAAGTAGTTGATGGAGATGTTGGGGGACACTTGTTTTTCTGATGCAGGGTTTGAAAAAGAATGGTTTAAGGGCTTGTCTGTGATGTTGGGCCTCCTTCCCCATCAGGTTTGAGGAGCTGACCAACCTTATCCGGACCATCCGGAATGCCATGAAAATCCGGGATGTCACTAAATGTCTTGAGGAATTTGAGCTCCTAGGAAAGGCATTTGGAAAAGCCAAGAGCATTGTGGACAAAGAGGGTGTCCCCCGATTCTACATTCGTATCCTGGCTGATCTGGAGGACTATCTCAATGAGGTTTGAGGCTAGGGTGAGGGTTTTAGTGGGACAGAAGAGACTTAAGAACTGGGATGCTTTTTCTGTCCTGTACTTGGCATTGGGAAAGCACCTCACCCTCACTGTCTTGCCCTCGTGTTTCAAAGTTTTATTTTTCTTATCCTTTCATTTTTATTTCTGGTCCCTTAGCTGTGGGAGGACAAGGAAGGAAAGAAGAAGATGAACAAGAACAATGCAAAAGCTCTGAGCACGTTGCGTCAGAAGATCCGCAAATATAATCGGGATTATGAAGCTCAGATCACCAGTTATAAGCAGGTCAGGAAAATTGCAGTGCACTGTAGTGTTCTGTACTCATTTTGTTTATTGAGCATTTGTTAAGTGGCTATATGCCAGCATTGTACTAGGTGTTGGCTTAGACCAAATGACAGGCTGGACTGGGGAGATAGAGCGTGGAACAAGGGCAGTGTTGGCTCATGGAGATGGTTACTGGAGTGGGGTGGAGCCAGATGTTTTCAAGGGGTGGTAGAGCATTCCTCACTCCTGCCATTCTCTACCTCCAGAACCCTGAGCAGTCTGCAGATGAGGATGCTGAGAAAAATGAGGAGGACTCGGAAGGTAAGAGTGAAGCATTGATTGGAAAGGAAGAAGTTAAGGGGTGAGGTTCTTTGCCTTCTCTCTTGTTCCATAGTCTTGGTCCTCCTACTTGTTTAAACTCACTTGGACTTCCTTTCTAGGTTCTTCCTCTTCAGATGAGGATGAGGATGGCCTTAGTGCCACAAGTTTCCTGAAGAAGAAGTCTGAGGCACCATCTGGGGAAAGTCGCAAGTTCCTCAAGAAGATGGAGGTGAGATCTGGGGGAGAGGATGGGGACAAGGGTAGTCCGCCTGCCTGCTTCGAGTCAGAGTTGGATCTATGGAGAAACCTCATAAAATTTGGGTTCACATCCTGTGAGAAATATCCTTGCCACCTTCCAACTGCTTGCTGATTTTTGTTCATCTCCTGTTTCTTCCTTAAGGATGAAGATGAGGACTCTGAGGATTCAGATGATGATGAAGACTGGGGTTCAGATTCCACTTCCTCAGACTCTGATTCGGAGGAAGATGATGGGAAATATACCTTGTTGGCTTCCAAATTCCTTAAAAAGTGAGTAAAGCAAGGGAAGTTGTGGAGCTAATTTAGATTAGTTTTAAAATCTAATACTCTGATTGTAGAGCCCTATACTGGCTTTATATCTCCTATTAGGTTTGACCATAGAAGGAGGACGACCTGGCAATTCTTATGTATTTTTGTTAAAAGTATTGCATTATGGCAAGTCGCACAGGAATAACATAAATGGGTGGCTAAAGTGCTAAAATCCAACATTGTATAATGATGAATTAACCATGCTGTGAAAGAATGTCTTCCTGGGCACTCATATAGGTCATCCTTGTTAGTAGCTCAGTATTGTAGGTCCTGGTTCCCTTTGAGGTTGAGGGTGAGCTGTGGATCCAATGAATCAAGTTAGAGCCTGGAATTAGGTCAGTAGAGAGAAGGAAAGCTGAGGAATGCGAGAATAGCAGAGCTGAGAGTTGAGGCTCTCTCAGGGCAACAGGTCTGATTTCACATCTTCCTTGGTGCATTCTTTTGCAGAGAAAGTACCACAGACAAAAAGGCTGCAGAGAAGAAGCGAGAGGACAAAGCCAAGAAAAAGCATGACCGGAAATCCAAGCGCCTAGATGAGGAGGAGGAGGATAATGAAGGCGGGGAGTGGGAGAGGGTTCGAGGAGGGGCACCACTTGTCAAGGTGAGGTTTTCAGGGCTGGTTTGCAGTCTTGTGGGAGGTAATGGGGATTAACAAGGGGATAATGGGGACCTGAAAATACTGTGAAGGCAAAGAGGGGTGGGAATTCTATTGAAGAGGGCACTTCAATGGCCGTGGGTGTGACGGGGGCATGTGTTGCCTAGGAAAAGCCTAAAATGTTTGCCAAGGGAACAGAGATTACCCATGCAATTGTAGTCAAGAAGCTGAATGAGATCCTGCAAGCTCGTGGCAAGAAAGGAACTGATCGGTGAGGCTTGTCACTGTATTTTATTCATTCTGCCCATCACCCAGAAGAAGGGGTGGTTGGAGGGAGCTTTGGATTTGGAAATCCTTAAGAGGGAAGGCATTCACCAAAGTGATGCTAGCAGGAATAGTGGGAGGCTCCACCCATGGGAAGAGAGATGTTTCTGTCCGATCTGACTTTGAGGTTTGCCTTTTAAGCCTCCTTTTCTTTCTCTACACAGTGCAGCCCAAATTGAGCTGCTGCAATTGCTGGTTCAGATCGCAGCAGAAAATAATCTAGGTGAAGGAGTGATTGTTAAGATCAAATTCAACATCATTGCTTCCCTCTATGACTACAACCCCAACCTGGCCACATATATGAAGGTGAGAATCAAAGTGTCTGGGGGTTTGAGAATTGGGACTGACTTTGAGGAAAGAGCATTTAAAATTTGGCTGTGGAGATTTTGCTGCTAAGAATAGCTGGGAAGAAAAGAGGAGCCCAGTCTTGTTTGTATAAATTGATTTTAAACAGTGCTGAAGGCAGGGTATTATTAGGATGAAAGTTTTTTAAAAGGAGGAAAACGGGGGTCAGATTCATATGTACTGTAACCTCTCCCCCCCCCCCCCCACTTCTTGGCAGCCAGAGATGTGGCAGAAGTGCTTAGACTGCATCAATGAATTGATGGACATCTTGTTTGCAAACCCCAACATCTTTGTTGGAGAGAACATCTTGGAAGAGAGCGAGAACCTATCCAACTTTGAGCAGGTAAATTAGGAAAAAGAGAATGCGAAACTGATGGTATGGGGGAAGGGAAAAGAGACTTCAATGGGGTAGAGACCTGATGAGTCTTGTTTTTTGATTGGAGTTTACTACTTCAAACTACTACTACTAGTATTCCTTCTTGTCATCATAGCCACTTCGCGTACGTGGTTGTATCCTGACTCTAGTGGAAAGGATGGATGAAGAGTTTACCAAGATCATGCAGAACACAGATCCTCATTCCCAAGGTAAAACCAGGCAAATGCTTAGGTTAACTGGAGTACATGAAAGTGATGTAAAATACTTCCAAGAGGGGGCAGCTAGGTGGCGCAGTGGATAGAGAACTTGCCCTGTATTCAGGAGGTCCTGAGTTCAAATCCGGCCTCAGACACTTGACACTAGCTGTGTGACCCTGGGCAAGTCACTTAACCCCAATTGCCCCACCAAAAAAAGAAAAAAATACTTCCAAGAGAAAACCCAACTATCACTGTCTTCCTCTCAAATGGATAAAATCAGAGCTTGAAATTCATATTTTTCTGATTGATACTGGGGGCCAAAATTTTCTGGTTGGCTAGTGGGAGTAATTGTCAATTGCTATCTTGTTCAGTGAATGAGTAGCATCATCACTGACAAAGGTAATTTGTCTAGTGGATGGCTTTGCCTTAACTAGTCTGTTGTAGAAGTTTACCAATGACTCATTCATCAAATACTGATTGCTTACCTATTTGCAAGACTGTGAGGGATGGATACAAAGAAGTACAACAGACAACCCCTGTGTTTTAGGAATTAAAAAAAAAAAAGACATGCATAAATAACCAAAATATAAAGCTCTATTTAACTGCATCATGAGGAGTAGCAGTAGTGAACCATATAACAGTTCAGAGGAGGGAGTGATTTTTTTTTTAAATTTTTGCTTGTGGGCAGCTAGGTGGCGCAGTGGATAAAGCACTGGCCTTGGATTTAGGAGGACCTGAGTTCAAATCCAGCCTCAGACACTTGACACTAGCTGCGTGACCCTGGGCTAGTCATTTAACCCTTATTGCCCTGCAAAAAAACCAAAAACAAACAATTTTTGCTTGTATTGGGTGATGAGGGTTTCAAAAGTATAGCATTTGAAGCTAGACCTTGAAAGTAAGATTTCAGTAGGTGTAAGCGGTTAATCTGTAAGCATTCATTCCCTGACATTTGAGGAACTCTCATCTTAGTATGGAAAGTTGAGTACAGATACAGGTATAAAATGATGGCACATCAGGGAAAGGAAAAGCTTCATGTAGGTCATGCTTGAACTGAGCTTTGAAGGGAGGAATCTATGGACTCTATAATGATGAGGCAGGAGCGATTCTATCATGTGTAGAGGTCTAGAGAAGGGGCAGCTAGGTGGCGCAGTGGATAAAGCATCATACAGGAGGATCTGAGTTCAAATCCAGCCTCAGACACTTGACACTTATAGCTGTGTGACCCTGGGCAAGTCACTTTACCCTCATTGCCCTGCCTGCCCCCCCCCCCCCCCCCCCCTCAAAAAAAAGATAATCAGAAAAGAGAGAAGGCTGAGAAACTGAGAGGCAGCCAGTTTGACTTGGACCAAAGTATTGTGTAAAAGTAGTGAAGGGCAGCTAGGTGGTGCAGTGGATAGAGGTGCTGGGCCTGGAGTTAGGAAGACTTGTCTTCCCGAGTTCAAAACTGGCCTCAGATACTTACTAGCAGTATGATCCTGGACAAGTCACTTAACCCCGATTACCTCAGTTCCTTATCTGTGTAGATAAACTGGAGAAGGAAATGGCAAACCACACCATTATGTTTGCCAAGAAAACCCCAAATGAGGTCTTTTGTGACAAAGAGTTGGATTACCAAACAACAACAAAAATTGTGTAAAAAGTCTGGAAAAGGTAGGATGAACCCCCATAGTGAAGGGCTTTCAGTGTCGAATGGGAGTTAATTTTCTCCTAGAGATAAGAGGGACCCACTGGAGTTTGAATAGGGTGTTGACACTGTTGGAGCCACACTTTGGGAAAATCACTTTGGCAGTTCTGTGAAACATGGATTGGTGTGGGTTGAGACTGGAGTTAGGTAGACCAATTAGGATGCTATTTTAATAGCATTTTCACTGATTACTAAACCCAAAATATAGGAAGGCTCCTGGATTTTCCTGGTCTTCAAGTTTATGTGGCTTCTTTACCTTCTCACTCCTGAGGGTGCGGCACCTATTCCAGATGACAAAAATACTTTAAACAAATTTAGGGCAGAGGTGATAACCATCTTAAGGTAGAAGGGTAATTCTCCAAATAGAGATTTAAGAGGTGCTGGAGAGGCCTTTGGCAACATTATATGCAGTGTGACCCTGGGCAAGTCACTTAACCCCCATTGCACACCCCCCCCCCCAAATTACTCAAACTCTTGGAGGTTTAGTTTTCTCAGCCATTAATATGGGGTTAATAATCTTTACTTAACAGGATTGTTGGGATATAAAGCACTTTGCAAATCTCAAAAGGGTTGTTGCTATTGTTAGTATGAGATCTCTGGGGGAGGGGCAGGGACAAAAAATTTTTTTTTTCCTATATACCAGAATATGTGGAGCATCTCAAGGATGAGGCTCGTGTCTGTGCCATCATTGAGCGTGTTCAGCGCTACCTTCAGGAAAAAGGAACAACTGAGGAGATCTGCCGCATCTACCTTCGCCGTGTGCTCCATACCTACTACAAGTTTGACTATAAGGCCCATCAGCGGCAGCTTGCACCCCCTGAAGGGTCCTCAAAGGTACAAAGGCTGGGGAGGAAAGACCTTTGGGAAGTTTGGACTATTGACTTTCACATTTATCATTTCCCAGGGAGACTCATCTTGTGGGATGGATGAGGAATAGACTTTGGAAGATTAGTCTTTTTGGGAATTGCTGGGAAATCTAGTGTTTATGAGGGTGGTATGGAGAGACCATGCTGTGTCTGGAATTTCTTAGTTTCTGTCTATGAACCTCAACCATGTTACTTGTTCTCCCTTCCAGTCAGAACAAGATCAGGCTGAAAATGAGGGGGAGGATTCAGCTGTGTTAATGGAGAGGCTGTGCAAGTACATATATGCCAAGGATCGGACAGACAGAATTCGGACATGTGCAATTCTCTGCCACATCTACCATCATGCTCTTCACTCTCGCTGGTACCAGGCTCGGGACCTCATGCTCATGAGCCACCTACAGGACAACATTCAGCATGCAGACCCTCCTGTGCAGGTAGGAGGGTTGAGTGGATAGAGAAGGGGGCGGGCAGCTTTTTTTAAAGGGAAGCTGAAGATGGATTGGTTCCTGTGGTTGGAGAGGGGCCAGAGATCCATGCATTCAAGAGGGAGAAGAGCCAGTTCTGGCTTCCTCTCTAGTTACAGACTGGTCTAACCAGAAGAGCCACCAGTCTGGCTCATGAGCATTTAAGTTAGAGACTGAGTCTCTAATTCTTCATGTCTTTGATGCTCTGGTTTGTCATTAATCGAAACATGGAGTGACTTGACTCTACCGTGTAGAGCACTGCTAGGTGCTTTGGGGAATGCACAGACCCTTGCACTTGAGTATCTTAGTCTAGTTGGGAGCCAACAATGTAAAGGAGGCACTTAGTTTTAGGGCTCTCTGATTATCCTTGGAACATATCCAGGGGACCTTTCCTCTTTAGCTGTAGAGCTTTTGCTTTTCATTACTTTGTTTTGTTTTGTTTTGTGGGGCAATGAGGGTTAAGTGACTTGCCCAGGGTCACATAGCTAGTAAGTGTCAAGTGCCTGAGGCCGGATTTGAACTCAGGTCCTCCTGAGTCCAGGGCCAGCACTTTATCCACTGCACCACCTAGCTGCCCCCTTTTTCATTACTTTTTGCTGATTATTGAACTCAAAAAATAATAAAGTCTCTTGGATCTTCGTCTCTGAGTACACATGAATGGGTACATTCTCTATACTATAACAGTATTTCAAACAAATTCAGAGATAATACGCCAGGTTAGAAGGATATATTAAAGAAAAGTACAAAATTCCAAACTGAATGGTACTTCTGGCTATAGCTGCCTAGATTTTGTTTGTGCCTCTTCTTAGGTCTTAGAGTTTCCAGTTCCTTCTCTCTCCCCCCCCCCCCAACCAGGTGAATGGTATTTTTTGCCCCAAAATATTCTTTTATGCTTTAGGATTCATCCATTCAAGTGATTTGTGGTGTCCAACACAAATAAAAATTATTATCTTTGCAGGCTACTTACTGATTTAGAAAACCACTATTTAACATCTATGTTGTATTCTAAGTTCTTTGCAATTTGAAATATGGCTACTTGTGAAAAGCAAGGTGGTCTTTGAGAAGCTTGGGTCAGCCTATTAAAATATTTTACCCCATGTATTCCTGAAATGCACAATTAATAATGTTGTTACATTAACCGCAACATTTATAAATAACATTTATGGAAAATATATTTAAGATCTTAATTTCATAGACTACTTGCACATCTCAAGACTTTTCTAGTGTTAGTGGCTTCCCTGGCAATAGTCTCAGGGTAGGATACTTCTGGTCCCAGTAGTTTCTTAATAGTTTACAGACCCTGGGGCAGCTAGATGGGTGCAGTGGATAAAGCACTGGCCCTGGGTTTAGGAGGATCTGAGTTCAAGTCCAGCCTCAAACACTTGACACTTACTGTCTGTGATCCTGGGCAAGTCAACCCTCATTGCCCTTCCCTCACCCACAAATAGTTTACAGACCTCTGTGTAGGGGAAGTGACTTCTCATCATCTACTAAATCAGTTATTCCCTGACATTCTGAATTGGGTTACAGAGTGCACTTTCTATGGAGGTAGGCATGGGCTCTAGTTCAGGATTTGGAATCCTTACCGGTTACTTTGTTTTATGAGCCATTTGTAAGATAATTTGTTCAACATAGTTAAGGTCAGGGGTTCTTGGCTGCATTTCTATATACCTGGGGTCCATATCCTCAGGGTTGCAGGACAGAAAAGGTGAAGACTCCCTGGTGTAGTGGGAAGAGTATTATATGTAGTTGGAGAAGATTTCCAAGTGTGAGTTCCAGCTCAGGTACTTAGTAGCTTTGGGGCTAAGGTCAGTTCTTTCTGAACCTCAGTTTCCTCATTTGTAAAATGGGGATAGTAACACTGTAGATGGTGGTTGTCAGGAAAGGACTGGATAGATGTGAGGTGTGTTGAAAGTACTTGAGCATGGGGACAGGGTGAGTGTTTAGTCATCAGACATGCTTTGTGCTATAGAGTGAAATGAAAGAAGTTAAAATAAATAGGCTTCTGTCGCACCCATGGCTTAACCAGAACTAGCTTCACATCCAGGAAGACCAGAGTTCAAGTCCAGCTTCTGGTACATGCTGTCTTTGTGACCCTCAGCAAATCACTTACCCCACCCAGTGCCCAAGGCAATGCTGAGAAGGCCTTGGCCTGCATTGATTAGTTAATCTAGTTTAATGACAGCCCTGGTCCAAGTCTTTAACCCTGTTTCTCAAATAGTAAGTCCTGGGTTCATGTGAGACTTCAGAGTTTATTTTCACCAGCATTTAAGTTGGATGTCATGTGTGGGAATTCCACTGTCTTTTTCCTTCTAATGGGCTGTATTTTTCTCTCCCCCAAGATCCTTTATAACCGTACCATGGTGCAGTTGGGCATCTGTGCTTTCCGCCAGGGCCTAACCAAGGATGCGCACAATGCCCTGCTGGACATTCAGTCCAGCGGCCGTGCTAAGGAGCTGCTGGGCCAGGGTCTACTGCTCAGGAGCCTGCAGGAGCGAAACCAGGAGCAGGAGAAGGTGGAGCGGCGGCGCCAGGTGCCCTTCCACTTACATATCAACCTGGAGCTGCTTGAATGTGTCTATTTGGTGTCTGCCATGCTTTTGGAGATCCCATACATGGCAGCCCATGAAAGTGATGCTCGGAGGCGCATGATCAGCAAACAGTTCCATCACCAGCTACGGGTGGGCGAGCGACAGCCCTTGCTTGGTGAGCTTCAGTGCCTTTGGGTACTTGATTTGGCTGCAGTCTGGTCTCAAACAGAACATAGTTGTTTTTTCTCATCATCATCATCAGTGGTGATGATGATGATGGATCTTTCATAAAGCAGCTGCAAGTGCAGAAGTGTTTCCTAGACTATGCCCACTAATTCCTCTCTCCAGCTCTCTTGTGTCCATGAAGATTTTAAACATTGTGTTGCAGCAGAAAGTTCTCCCCGATTCCACTCACAGAATGTTAGAGGTGAAAAGGACCTTTATATGTATACAGTCTCTACTCATTTTATAAATGAAGCAGGAGTGATTTATTTGCCTCAGGTTACCGAGCTAGTTAGGGGTAGCAACAGTACTAGAACCTCTGTTGTCTTTCCATCCTTCAAGCTGTATGGTTGCCCTTTAGTAAATGAAGATAAGGACCGATCTTACTTCTTGAAGTTCTCTCTCATCCTCATACTGCACCTTTAAAAGTCATCCCAGCTCTCATTTTACCACCTGTCTGATTCCTCTAGGCCCTCCTGAGTCAATGAGGGAACATGTAGTAGCAGCTTCCAAAGCCATGAAGATGGGTGACTGGAAGACTTGCCACAGCTTTATTATTAATGAGAAGATGAATGGAAAAGTCTGGGATTTGTTCCCTGAGGCCAACAAAGTCCGGACCATGCTGGTTAGGTAAAAATGGGAATGAGGAGACCTTGACATGTTGGTACTCAGTAGAGGGGAGGGAGCCTCAGGGACGGGGTGGTAGGGAGAATGGAAGATAAAATCCTATACCTAGTCATCTTTCTTTTTCCCCCACAGAAAGATCCAGGAAGAGTCATTGCGTACCTATCTCTTCACCTATAGCAGTGTCTACGACTCTATTAGGTTTGAGGGTATCTGAATTCTGGGTCTTGGGAGGGAAAGAGGACTAGGCTTAGTTGATAAATAACCTTGCTTTCCTAATTTATTCCTCCCTCCTTTCTAGCATGGAGACATTGTCTGATATGTTCCAGCTGGACCTGCCCACTGTTCATTCCATAATCAGCAAAATGATCATTAGTGAGGAGCTTATGGTAAAAAGGGAGGGAAGTCGGGGTAGGGTGGTAGATCTTTAAAGGGAGGGGGGGTGGCAAGGACAGTTCTTTTCAGAGGAAAGAAAGCAGAGTAAGGGAAATGGATTTCATTCCAGCTCTGACTAATCGCATCCACTTATTTCTCTTTGTGCTCCCTAAACTAAGGCCTCTCTGGACCAGCCAACACAGACAGTGGTGATGCACCGCACTGAGCCCACTGCCCAGCAGAACCTGGCACTGCAACTGGCAGAAAAGCTGGGTAGCTTGGTGGAAAACAATGAGCGTGTCTTTGACCACAAGCAGGGCACCTATGGAGGTTATTTTAGAGGTGAGACCTCGTCCCTTATCTTCCAGCCTTCCACCCCCACTCACTGCCTTTGCTCTGGCATCACTATTCAGTTTTTTTCCTTTCTATTTTGACCTCTCTGTCTTGCCCTTCCAGATCAGAAAGATGGCTACCGAAAAAATGAAGGAGGCTACATGCGGCGGGGAGGCTACCGCCAACAGCAGTCACAGACTTCCTACTGACCTCAGGGCATGCAACCCCTGAAATGTAACTTCCATCCAGAGTAATTAAAAGTCCATATTGTGTTGACATGATTTTGGAAGTGAACAGTGCAAGCATAACTAGCATGGATTGTGTTCATTGGGGTTCATTCCTCTGAACTTGGGTAAAGTAACTCACTGGAATGTCCACAGACTAGGCTCCCTGAGGGAAGGGCTTTGCAAGCTATTCTGGCTCAGAGCAGTACTGTCTCAAAGGAGGCACAGGTCAGGATCACGTTTTATAATGTGTGGGTGAGCCAAGGGAGAGCACTGGTCTTTGTGTGTACTGAACTCCAGGGAATTTGTGTAGAGCAAACTGCCTAATGGGAAGAGAGCAATTTAGTCTTCTAAATGCCTGCTTAAGACCAATTTAACTATGTTTGGGCCATTAACACTCTTGTTCTTTGAAAGAATATTCATGGTCTTTGTATATATTTTAAGTCAGTTCATCAGATCCTAAGTGCCAGCTACTATGGCTGTGTGCCCAAACTTTTCTGATCTGATATACAAGTGACACATTCTCTGCCCATTATCTTGCCTGGGAGATGATTAGTAAGTATGTGAAATACTTATGAGAGATCAGGAAATGGAAAGGGAATGCCATGCACTGGAGAGGTTAGGAAAAGGTGCGATGTGACTGGGAGCTTGTGTTCCATGGAATTTTTTAAGAATTGGTCAATGTAGGGGCAGCTAGGGTGAAGTGGATAAAGCACTGCACCTGGATTCAGGAGGACCTGAGTTCAAATCAGGCCTCAGACACTTGACACTCATTAGCTGTGTGACCCTGGGCAAGTCACTTAACCCTCAGTGCCCCAACACCCCCCCTCCAAAAACAAATTGATCAATGGGGCCCTGAGATTAGGTGGAGGCTAAGTGATCTTGGAATGTGCACCTGTCACAAGCATTCACAGTGGTCCTCAAGGTGGGGTGGGGGAAGATGTCTCCTTAGAGCTCCGTGAATTATGAAAGTAGAAGGGACCTTATTGTACATGTTGCTTCTCATTCTTATACCTGCTTTTTAATTTTGGTCATTTAGTGCCCCCATTCCTAAATGGCATAATGCTGGGCTTTTGCTTAAGAGCTCTGGACCTGAGGACTGGAGTATGCAGAGGTTGCTGGTCAGTAATGAGCATTCTGGTCCTGTGAGGATCCCCTTATTTCCCAATATGTGCCTCATCCTCTCAGAGAACTCATAACAAAGGATTAAATAAACCCAATCTCTGAACCAAGTCTGCCATTGTATGCAGAGTTGCAGGGCAGCTAGGTGGCACAGTGTGATAGAGCACTGACCCTGAAATCAGGAGGACCTGAGTTCAGATGTCGCCTCAGATACATGACACTTAACTAGCTGTGACCCTGGGCAAGTTAACCCTGATTGTCTTCCAAGAAAAGGGGCAAAAAAAGAATTGCACACCCATAGTTCCCTCCTATTTCGAAAAACAAGGGAGGGTAACCCATTCTTAGATCTTTTCTTTGAGCTAAGTTTGGTCTGCTGCAGTCTTCGATGGGACTCTCGAGGTACTTCCTGAGAGAGCACTGAACTTTGAGTTAGGAGACTAGAATTCAGCTCTTGGCCCTGCCTCTTAGCTGTGCTATGTGTGACCCCAATGAGCTTAATCTCTTTTGGTTTCAGTTTCCCCATCTGTAAAATAGCCACATTGATTAAGCATCTGAAATTCCTTCAAGTCTAAACACTGGTCAGGCATCTAGCTATGTGTGAACCCCTGCACATAGGTACTGAGGAAACAAAAATGAAGAAGATAATCTGGGCCATCAAGTAAGTTGGTGAGTATGTGTAGAAAAAACTTGTAATAAGTGATCACCTGAGTAAAATTGGCTCAGGAGGAATTCAGATGAGGGAGAGAGCACTTCTAAGCCAAGCGAGCCACTGATTGGCTTCATGGAACAGGTGGTATTTGAATTGGACCTTAAAGATAACAAGGATCCTTTTATAATTCTATCCAATTCAAATGGCTGAATTGTCAGTTGGGTAGATTACCTATCAGAGATAACTGTCCTCAGTATCATCTGATCTCAAAATGACCTTTGAAAGATGAGGTTGGGGTGATGTGGAAAGGCCTTTCCTAGAGGAGTGGTTTAACTGAGCCATAAGGATTGCCAGGTTAAAATTAATTTTTCTCTGAAGGGCAAAAATGTAGGACTAATATTGGTGCATAGATTTCCTTACAGAAATATCATGAAGTTTAGTAGCACAGGCATCATCCTCTCCATTTTACTGATTAGGAAATGGACTTAAGAGATTTGTGCTTGGCCATAAGCATTGAAACTCCGATTACAACTCAGATGTTCTAAAATCAAATGCTATTGCCACTACATCACAGTGGTGGAAGTTAAGAGAAAATTCTAGATGTGGGAAACAAGCCTAAGCATCAAAGCAGTTCAAGTCCATAGTGTATTCTAGTTTGTTGTGTAAAGGACATCGGTCTAAGACAAGAATGGCAATATCGGTTAGGTCGAGACAGTGGAGGGCTATGAATGTCCAGAGTGAAGCTCAACTATCCCATAAATAGTAGCTTTTTAAGGTTTGAACAGGACACATAAAAAGCTGACGGAATAGATTGGAGAAGATTGGGGGAAGGGAGGTGTGGGGAATGATTGTCTCCAAATAAAAGGATGGTTGTAATGGAGAAGAGACATTAAATTAAAATATAAGAAAGGACTTTAAACGAAGCTATCTTCAAATGAATTAAGTTTCCTCATTACATAGTGACCTCCCCATGATTTCAAGTAGAAACTACATAATTGATGTTTATATCAAGATAAGCAAAAGTGTTTTTCATACAACCATATATATAATTAGCCCTTTTATAGATAAGGAAGCTCAGGTTACTTAGGGATATGCTTGCCCATGACCACAGCTATCAAGTGTCCTAGGCAGGATTCAAATCTAAGTCACTTAGCCTAGGTACAGTGTTCTAACCATCACAGTGTAATTACCAACTCAGACTTGCTGCTGAGTACTTGGAGATGCTTAGTATCTTCCAGCTCTGATTTTGCAACTCTGCTTTTCCTTGTAACTTAGTGAATCCTGTGGACAGGCTGGTACTAAAGGAAAGAGGCTTATGTTTAGCAAGAATGTAATAGCAGGAATGCCACAAGACCATATAGCTAGAGGTTGAATGGAAAACCAGTCTTCCAAAATATGATAATCATTAATACCTACTATGTGTAGTTCACAGGATGAATAGTGAGTTTTGGTTTTTGTCTTAAGTAAAACCAAGGAACACACTACATCCTTCAAATAGATTTTAAGCCAGAGTAACCTCTTCACTGTTGGAGATAGGTATCACCGATTTCATCAATCATCTTATGTCAGCATGATGCCCATTTCAACTGAACCAGGTGTAGTCACAGCAACAATCAGTCATGGTTCCATGTCAGCAGGTAGGTCCCAGGAAAGAGATCAACTCTGCTGCTCCTTTCCAGTAGGTCTCAAGAGAATTCGCCAATTTGGATTTGGGTGAACACATTTTTCCCTGAATCAGGCCTGGGGAGCAGCAGGGAGGATAAGAATGGGTAAGTGGTATCAGTGGTGGGTCCAGTGATAGGTGAATGCTTTGTAGTTCAAGGGATGGACTAAATTATTTTGAACAAGTTGACAAAGCTTCAAACTTCTTGTCTGTGTTATGGAAAATAAGCAGCAGGTTATAATAGTCCAATGGTAAATAAAGGCCTGGTTTATTTTAGGAAACTTTCTGCTACTCCACTCTGGGCAATCACATCCTTTGAATTGTGTCCCTTGGAGGACCACCCCTACCCCCTTTGTCCCTTCCTCACCTGGGCCAGGTTCAGCCCGCAGACCTGTTGGGTTTGGGGAGGATGGGCTCGAGGCCATCTTTGGCGGCTATAGCCATCTTGGTTATTCCAGTTGGTTCCATCTGCGCCTTCTGCTATAACCCTTCGGATTTGGATTCGGGTATAGATATACCAACCACAAAAGAAGAGGAACAGCAATAAAAAAAAGAATAAAAAATAAAGGGAGGTTGGACCAGTTTTACGAGGCCCGGTGGTGTAAGACATGGTAACCAGAAACGAGGGAGATCCTATACAGCGGAAGCTGCAGGAGAGACAAGATCTGCCAGTCACAAGCCCGCCTGAAGCCACACTTGCCTGGTCAGTCCACCCCGGGAACCTACCTTTTATGCTAGTGGCGCCTCGGCCCCGCCGCCAATCAGCAGGCGTCGCCTTTCTCTCCCCTGATACGACGCGGAGGCTTTATCTGAGGCTCCGCCCTCTTTCCTCCTCGGGAAAGAAAGGCGCATGCGCAGTGCGCTTCCTTGGGCGTTCCGGATAGCTGTTTTCGACTTCTCAGCTTGTGGCTGGGGCGACGACGACGGCACACTGTGGGTGGGTACGGAGGGAAAGCTTCCGCGGCGCGAGCCGGCGCCGTTACGGTCAGGGGGAGCCGAGTGGGCGTGTGAGGTCTCGGGTGGAGGAGCCTCCCCGTGTCTCCGCCCCCACGGCCTCAACCTCGGCTCAGAGCGGGGGCGGGCCCCTCGCCCCCTCCCCGCCTTCGCGGGCCCCGCTGCGGCCCAGGTGCAAGTTGAAGGGCAGCAGCCGAAGGAGCCAGGCCTAAGTTAGGGGAAGCGTGTGCGGGGCACGCCAGCCTCGCCCTCCCAGCATGGAATGGACTCTGTGGTTCTGGCTTGGGGGAGCTGGTGAGTTGGAGGACTGCCTTGGGGACGTGAACCCTGCTTGCCCTGGAGGCCCACGGGGTTTGCCAGCAGGAGAGGCAAGAGAGTGAGTGTGTGGTGGTGGGGAGAGGCGGCGGCATTGTGCTGCAGCCTGAGGGCAAGTCCTAGCTGTGGCCACTTAACTAGAAGGGGGACCGTGGTCAGGTTGCTCTCCTGGCTGGGAGCCGCTAAATGAGGAAGTCTAAGGTTCCTTCTAGGTCTGGCATTCTGTGATTCCATAGGAGACTGCTCCCAGTAGGGAGCATGGGGGAATTGTGCTAACTTTTGAAGGTGTACTTTGTGGCTTCACTCTCTTCTGTCAGATGTTTTAAAAGCACACTTGGGAACGAGGTCTAGGGATTCCCTGGCATTGAATCACTGCTTTACACATGGTGAGTTTCCTTTCCTGATCCAGCTACCTTCCACATTTCCATGGACCCTTCTCCGGTGCTGGTCTCCTTAGGGTCAGATGTGCTCCTGCAGTGCATTTTCCCTGCAGTGGGTAAGGACATGCCAACTCCCACTGTGTCCTGGCACCATGGCCAGTGGCGCCTGGCAGAATATGATGGGATCTTGGTGACCCAGCGCCCAGGCACAGAGCTACCAGAGAGTGCAGAGGGTCTGAGGAAGGGTAATGCTTCCCTTCTGCTCCATCGTGTGGCTATGGCAGATCTGGGCTCTTACTACTGTACTGTGACAGTTGGGAAACAGCAGGCAGAAGCTGGAGTCCTTCTGGAGATTTCAGGTAAGGGTACCACATCCTTATAGAGGTATTCTGGTTCAGTTGAGAGTACTGGGTTTGGAGTTAGGAGACCTGGGTTTAGAACCTGTATTCCAGCCTCTTAGTAACTATGTGACCCTTGGGCCTCAATTTACTTATGTGAATAGAGTGTTGGACTTGGAGCCAGGAAGATGTAGGTTCAAATCCTCTATTACTAACTAAGTGACATTGGGCAAGTCACTTAATCTCTCTAAGCCTCAGTTTTCTTATCTGTCAAACGAAGGTGTTGGCTTCTAAGGTCCTTTCCAGCTTTAAATCCATGATATCTTATGTATAGGTAGAGGCTAGTAACCCTAGGAATAATAAAACATAACCCAATATCAACCGATTCTCTCCTGAGAATTGTTATACATACCTATCCAATTCCCTAGGAGGGTACGGAGAAAGCCTTCCTTCTTTACTTATTTCCATGGTATTGGTATAGTGTAAGGGAAAGAAGACTTGACAGGGAGTTAGAAGGCCTTGGATTCTTGTCTTAGTATTGCCACCACTATCACTCTGGCTAGAGCAAAAACTATTTTGAGTACACAGTTCTCTCGAATGTAAAAAAATGGGAACATTGTGTCTGCCATAACTACCTTGCAGAATTGTGAGGATGAAGTGAGATAATATATGTGAAACTACTTTGTAAACCATGAGGCTCTAGGCAAATGTACCATTCATTATACTGTAGGTGGCCAAATATGTTTTTTCTGCCAACTTGTGAACCCAAAACCATTTTGCCAACTCTTAACCTATTGCCAAGAAACAGTTGGTGTCTTAACGAAAACTAGACACTGGCAGCTTTGTAACTTAGATCCTTGTGCAGAGTGAATTTCCATCCTTTCTATTCTCCAAGCAGTTGAATACTTGGAACCCCAGGATCTTTCTGTCCTAAAAGTACTAACTGGGACAGTAATTAAAAGGGAGAGGAGGTCCCTGGCCCTGAGTTGCTTTAAATACTCTTTTCCATTTAGGGATTCCTCAGGTAGTTGAGAAGGATTCCAAAGTTTGGTCTCCTAAATCTGCCAATATGAAACTCTAGTGGGCAGATTCTTTGCTGTTCATGTCATCTCAACTCCTAAGAAAGTGATTGGTATTAGAAAGTCAGTGGTTTATAATGTATAAACCTTCCATCTGCTTTTTCTGTTCCTGAGCTGCCAAGCACTGCTGGGGAAAAAAGCATTAAGCTAAAGTTCATTTCATCTCTTCTAAATCTCTTAACAAACTGGGATCCTTACTTCTACTTAAAAACCTTTTTATTAATTTCTTGTCACGGTCCTTATTCTATTCCCTATAGTATCTGTTCCAGTTCCCCTCTTTGCTCAGGGTCCCATTCTCAGCCTTATTATCAGACCTCATCTCTTACTTTACTGAGATTTTTTTAAAATGGGAACTCACTGCTATTTCCACTGTCCCTCAGAACTTTTGTCTTCACCCACATTTCCTTCCTTTGTGGAGAAAGACGTATTATTTAGTTCTACAAACTTTAAACATCTATTATGAGCAAAACATTGTGATTGGACCTGAGATTAAAAACCAAAAAAAGGAAGGAAGCCGTTTCTGCAAGTAGGGTAGGGTGAGGTTCATGTGAGTATGATATGTTGATGGTTAGTGAGGGATTGAAACTTTTAGCCAAGGTATGAAACAAGACTTTTCTTTTAAAAGGGGCGGGGCGGGGGGGGGGCAGGTAGGTGGTGAAGTGGATAAAGCACTGGCCTTGGATTCAGGAGGACCTGAGTTTGAATCTAGCCTCAGACACTTTATACTTATAGCTGTGTGACCCTGGGCAAGTCACTTAACCCTCATTGCCCTGCCCTCCCCCCCCCCCAAAAAAAAAAGCACCTGAGCTGTTCTTTGAAGGAAAATGAGGATTCTGAAAGGCCTTAATGAGCATTCATTCCAATCATAGAGGACAGCTTGTGCAATAAATGCACAAGATAAATTGGAGTTGATATTGTGGAGGGGCTTTCAGGCCAGGCTGAGGAGTTTGTATTTTGTCTCAGAGGCTAAATAGGGAGCCTGCTCAAGGTTGCTGAGCAAAGGAGTGACATGTTCAGGGCTGGGCCTTAGGAGAATTATTTTTGCAGTGGGAAAAATGAATTTAAGAAGGGAAAGAGTAGAAGCCGAATGACCAACTAGTAAGCTACATATTAGAGTTATTCAAGGAAGAGTGGTTGAGGAATTGGACTCTTGTAGTGGAAAGGTATATTATGAGAATCAATAAACATTAAGCACCTGCTATGTGCCAGGCAGTGTGCTAAGCAATGGGGATGCAAAAGAGCATCCCTGGCTTCAAGGAGCTTACACTCTAATGGGGAAGACAACATACAAACAAATATACTCAAAGTAGCCCATATACAAGATAAATAGGAAATAATTAACAGAGGAAAGGCATTGGAATTAAGAGGGATTGGGGAAGGCTTCCTGTAGTAGTTGTTGTTTTTTTTTTATTTTGGTGGGGAAATGGGGGTTAAGTGACTTGCCCAGGGTCACACAGCTAGTAAGTGTCAAGTGTCTGAGGTCGGATTTGAACTCAGGTACTCCTGGATTCAGGGCCAGCGCTTTAACCACTGCACCATCTAGCTGACCCCGAAGGCTTCCTGTAGAAGATGGGATTTTAGTTGAGACCTAAAGGAAGCCAGGGAAGTCAGTAGGCAGAGTGTAGGGAGGAGACCATTCAAGGAATGGGGGATAGCCAGAGAGATGGAATGTCTTATTTATGGAACAGCTAAGAGGCCAGTGTCACTTGGTCAAGGAATATGTGTCAGGGAGTAAGGTGTAAGAAGACTAGAAGGTTGGGGGTGGGTGGGAGGGAGAATGGACTGGATTATGAAGGGGTTTGAATGCCAAACAGAGAATTTATATTTGATCCTGAAGGCATTAGGGATCTACTGGAGTTTATTGAGTAGGGGTTGATATTTTACTAGTTTCTGGAACACCACTGTAATGGCTAAATGCAGGATGTAGTGAGAAGGACATGAGGCAAGCTGTTGCAATAGTATGGGTGTGTGGTGATGAGGGCCTGCACTAGAGTGGTGGTGATATCAGAGGAGAGAATGGAGTATATTTGAGAAATGTTGCAAAGACAAAATCAATAGGCCTTGGAAACTGCTTGGATATGGGGAGTGAGAGATCCTGAGAAATCTAGGATGACTTCTAGGCCTGAGGGAATTGGAAGATGGTGTTGCCCTCTTATAGTAATAGGGAAAGGGAGGTGGTAGGGGGACAGATAATGAGTTCTGCTTTGGACCTACTGAATTTAAGATGCCTACTCAACATCTGGTTTGAGGTGTCTGAAAGACAGTTGGAGACCCAAGATTGGAGCCAACAGAGTGATTAGGGTAGTAAAGGTAGATTTAAGAATTATCAGCATAGAGATGATCATTAAATCCATAGGATATGATGAGATCACCAAGTGAAGTAGTCTAAAAAGGAGACAGATAGGGAGGAAAAGTCAGGAGTACCTATTGACTGATTGGTATGCAGGGTGAGGCAGAGAACAGAGTCAAAAATGCTTCAAATTTTTTTTAAGCTGGATGACGAGAAGATGGTGCTATCAATAGAAATAAGGGTGTTGGGATAAGGGTAGATCTAGGGAAGATAATCATAATGAGGTCTGCTTTGGATATGTTGAGTTTAAGGTGCTTATAGTACATCCAGGTGAAGATATGGGTCTGTCTGGAATTCCAGAAAGATTTGGGAATTATTTGACTCGAGGTGATAATTGGATTCATTGAAGCAGATGCCATCATCAAGGAATGGAGTATTGAAAAAGAGAAGAACTTTAGGACAGAATCTTGAAGGATATTTGTGCTTATGGAGTAGGATTTATTTGTTGAGCCAACAAAGAGCAGTCAGAACAAGAGAGAACTGCATCATTCATGGAAACCAAAGGAGAAGAGAGCATCCAAGATGCTGCTCAGCAGTATCAAAAACTTTGGAAAGGTCAAGGAAGATGAGGAATGACAAAATGCTATAGGATTTAACAAGAGGTCACTGGTTGACTACAATAATGTAAACTGACATAACAAGAAAAAAACACCTGAATGAGTGTAACTGTCATGACCAAAATGCTTAGCCCTGAAGAAGAATTGAGAAAATGTACCTGCTCTGGGAGACAATGACTGGAATATTGCATATATTGTCATATTTGGTTAATGTGTTGATATATTAGGTTTTACTAAACTGATTTTTTTTTCTTTATTGCATGAGATGGTCCCTGGTAGGAAAGAAATATGTTTAGCAGTGAATGTGATGTAAAAAGAGATTAATTTTTTAAAACTGTTAAGAGAAAGCTTTGAGTAAGTCTTGATGGAGTCAGGAGTCAGATCATGAGAGTTGAGGAGTTAGCCAAATGAGGATAGGACTGGGTAGTAATGGAGAAGTGGTATTAAGGAAAATGGGTTTTTGACTCAGCAAATCACAGAGATTGAGGAACAAGAGGTAGTCAGTCCAGTGAGGGGTTTCCCAGTAGGAAGGAAAAGCCAGGGTAAGATGGATTTGGGAATAAAGGGATGGGGAGACTAGTGGTCTTGGTGGGGATAAAGAATAGGCTTAGGAAAAGTTAGAGAGGTGGAAGGATACTATTTTGATTCTAAGAAGGGGAATTTCAGAGTTCAGAATGGTTATAATGTGATATTGAAGACTAAAGTATGAGCGCGTGTTGGATAGCAAAGAAAGAGAAGATATGGAAAATGTGGAGAGTCGAAGAGGTTGATGACCTTGGAGTTCATTGTAAAGGATTGTTGATGTTAAATATTGAAGTCACCAAAAATGAGACAGCCAGATGTTTGGGTTAGGGAGGGAAAATTGTAAGCCAAGTACTGAAGCTCATTGAGAAAGAAGGTAGGATGCCTGGATCAGTAGATGGTAACAAGATGGATTTGGACAGAGTGTTCTAGTTGGATAGAGTTAACCCCAAAGGAAGCTGGGTTGTTGAATAATGGCAGCAGAGGAAGAGTCTGGAAGTATTAGTGGGGAACAAGGAGTAAGTCAGTTCTTTCTGCTGTCTTCCTGTGTCAGAGAACATAAAATAAAGAATAGCCAGTACAGAAGAAGATGTCTTCAGGTGAAAACACCAGAATATGACAACATCTTGGATGAAAGACAGTTTGCTAGCAATTGGATTAGGGGACTGTTTCTTACCTCTTTGGAGAACAAAAGTAGAATATAGGTGTAGAAGAACACATTTTTAGACATAGCCAATGTGTTGATTTGTTTTGCTTGATAGTTCTTATTCATTAAAAGGGAAAGTTTGAAGAGGTGGATGGAAAATCATTGAGAAGTGACATAAAAGTGGGGGTGGCGGGGATGAGAGAGCAGGGATAGAATGATGGAACTGGAGATCAAATAGTAAGTGGGTAGTGATGAAGAAGTGTTTGCAGAGAAAAGAGTTTTTGGCCTGAGCAAATCATAGAGATTGGGGAGTAAGACATTTAAATTAGCTAATAATAGCTGGGGCAAATTACTAAGTATGGAGAAATTTGTAGATTAAATTAGCCCTAAGATTCTAATTAGAATTTTAATTTGAAGGTATCTATGCTAATGGTGTGTTCAAGGTAGAACTTGAGTTGCTTGTACCTCACAGGATAGCCATTAGTAATGGTGGCAGCAAAGATCTTTTGGTGAACGAGAGTTCTAATTCTAGGCAACAAACAGCAGCAGGAGCAGCCACTTAGAGGCTGCTCATGATGAGTACCTGCCTGAGTTTGATGAGGGGAGCTGTCTAAATAGGCTGAAACAGCTTCAGTCAACTCACTACAGTTTTTCTTTGCTGATCCTCCCCCCATTCCCATATCACTTGAGTAGGGGAAGAGAAGGTAGATGGTAATGGCAACTAGGAAGGCCAAGGAATTAATTTCTTCTAATGCTGTTGCATCTCTGCCATGTATCACTTCTGCTTAGTAACCTTTAATAGTTCCCTAGTGTCTGAAGAGTAAAGTTCAGACTTATGTGTGGCATTCAAGATATTCCATGATCTGGTACTGTCCTGTCTTTCTAGTCTTAGCTGATATATTACTCCCCTCCATGTACTCTTCACCAGCTCCCTGAACATACCCTGTGCTTTTTCACCTTTGTGCATTTCTTACCCTATTCCCTTTACCTGAAATGTCTTCTTTCTCCTAAAGCCTAACTCAGTTGCCACCTTCTCCAGAAAGCCTTTCCTGATCTCCATTGTCTGTAACAAACTTCCCCCTTGGACCCTACTTGGTGCTTTGTTTTGTGTCTTTGTAACATGAGCATCATGTAATATTGCATATTTACACTATGCCTGGCACACTGTAAGTGCTTAATAAATGCTTTATCTGTTATAGTTATCTGTGTTTTTTGTTTTATCCCTCTACCAAACTGTAAACTCCATGAAAGCAGAAACCATGTCCTATCTAGACATTGTATCTATCGTGTTTTGCATATACTTGGTGTTTAATAAGAACTGAATGAATAAAACATACATGTCTCTCCTATGAAAGAAAACAAAACCTCTCCTGCTTCTGCCTATTACCTTATCTTTCTCCCTCTTGCAGTCTAACTTCTGGAAAGACTTGGCTTTGATGATCGTCTGCTTTCCAATATCCATTCTGTCCCTCTTATACCTTGACCGAAATTGTTCTCTCAGAAGTGGATAATGGCCTCTTTTTCTTCCTATTTGATGTCTGTTTCAGTCTTCAACCTCTCCTAGTCTTCTCTCTAGTATTTGATGCTGTGGATTCATTCGTTCCTTCTGGATTTCTTTTGATCTTTTTCCCCCCTCTTGGCTTTAATGACACCATACTTCCTTGGTTCTCCTACTCTTCTGACCATTTTTCCCATCTTTCACTTAATTCTTTTTTTTGGTAGGGAAATGAGGGTTAAGTGACTTGCCCAAGGTCACACAGCTGGTAAGTGTCAAGTATCTGAGGCTGGATGTGAACTCAAGTCCTCCTGAATCCAGGGCGGGTGCTTTATTCACTGTGCCACCTAGCTGCCCTCTCTTTCACTTATTCCTATTCTTTCTCCTACCCATTTAAAAATGGCATTTCCCAAGACTGTTCCTGGCCCTCTTCTCCTATCCCAAAGTGATTTCCTCCAGTCTTACCACTCTAATTGGACATCAAAAGGGTATGGGAGAATAATATCCAAATCTTACTCTGTCTATGAGATGTTTGTACCTAGATGTCTTGCTAGGACCTCAAGCTCAACATAGCTAAAAACATACTTATTATCTTACCTATAAAATTTGTTCCTCTTCACTTCCTTAGTTTATTGGTGACACCCTCTACAATTAATCAGTTACTAGATCCTATAGATTCTATCTTGGAAATAGTTTTCCTGTCTTCCCCTACCCCCAATACCTGTTTTTATTTCTCTTTCTTTCTTTTCTTTATTTTTATTGCTACTCTCTTATTCTAGGTCCTTAGCATTTCTCTTCTAGACTTACAAATGCCTTCTAAACACACCACATCCATTGTGATATGGTCCTGATGGGGCATCATTCCATTTCTTTTTTTTTTACCATTCCATTTCACTGGCTCCCTTTGGCCTGCTTCAGTTGGCAGCAAAGTCTCAGTTCCTTAGATTAGTACTCAAGTCTTTCACAGTGGGTCTTCAAGCTCCCTTTCACTTCTGACCACAGGTGGTCTGCTCATCACTGCCAACATAAATTGTGTCCTTTGTTGCCTTTGCTTGTTTATTCCCTTCCCTTCTTTGCATCTTTCATTGAAAACCTACCTGTTCCTCAAAGCTCAACTCAACATTTTTATTCACTGTATCTTTGTGTTTTTTCTAGCACATAGCATAGGGTTTTGTCCCATACTAGGTACTTATTAAAGAAAGGAAGGCATAAATAAGGATTTCTTTACCTTTTTGGTAAAATAAATTAAGATAATGAGGTTGTTTGGTGAGTAGGATCATAGACTTACAGCTAGAAAGGATTTTGAAATTTGTAAAGTCTTAACACCTCATTTAAATGAGAAGGAAATGGAAGCCTTGAACAGCTAAGTAGCTGGGGTCTGGATATTTGAACCCAGACCCTCTGACTTGCCAGACAGTGCTATGCTGTGAGGACCCTGTGCTTCAGGTAATCATTGTCTTTAGGAGCTAGAAAGGGCCATAAAGAAGACAGGTCTGTCCTTTCAGTTGCTATTACTGTGTCTGTAGACCTTTCTACTTTGTCCCAAATACACTGTCCAATTTCCTCCTCATGCTCTCAGCTGCCCTTTCGGTTCTCCTGATTGTAGAAAATAGGTTTGGTAGGTTGGCACTGATTAATCAAAGAAAAGTTGGTATGTAATAAAACAGTTTTATGATGTGATTTTCAAAGCACATTCACAGATATTATCTTATTTGATGCTAGCAACAACCCTATGAGGCAGAGTTTTCTTCTATTTGATGAGGAAACTGAGACTCCGCGTAAATAATTTGGTCTCAATGGTACATCCCAAGCAGAAAACACATGTTGATTACTAGTCTAATGTTGCTTCCACATTTTGATTTTGTCCCTGAAACTGTCAGGTAGGAAGCTTGTTTACCTCTTGTGGTATCTGCTTTAGGGGTATCAGCCTGGGGCTCTGAGCTGATTTTGATTTTGCTTTCTCCCTCTCTTCCATGTCTTTGGATCTTTATTTCTCCTCTTTCTATGTTTCTGTTACTTTCTCATCCTGGATCTGTTTTTTATTTCTCTCTGCCATTTCCTATCCCATTCTTACTTTTCTCCTTCAGGTTCCGACCTGCAGATCTACACAGAGCCCTCCTCTTGGGTGACTATGGGCTCTTCAGCACTGCTCAAATGTCGCTTCAGCATAGGGGATGTGATTGAATTGAGTTCACTCACAATACGTTGGTATGCCCCAGGGGGACGAATCATAGCCCAGTTTCCACCAAAGGAGGAGGATGTGGGTGAAGGGTCTGGGGGACTAACAACCTTAGGCTCTTTTTCTGAGGCAGAGCTGCTTTTGGGCAATGCCTCCCTGACAATACTTAGAGCCCAGCCTAAGGATGCAGGACTCTACAGCTGCAGTGTGGGGTATGGAGGTGAGGAACGGCACAGTGAGAGCCTCTTCAGTGTCATTGGTGAGGAAGGGTAATCAATCCCCCTAATCCTAAACCCTTTGCTTTCAGTTTTATTTGTCCTTGATAGTTCTGAATTTTAGCCATGCAGATCCATTTCTTCCACCTACCTTGGGCCAGCACCTTGGCAAAAATTATCTATGGTGACCTCTGGTTCCCTGAAGCTACCTGAAATACACATCCCTCATCTGTGTCTGTAGACAGTTGTAGTATCCTATAGATACTGCCCATAATTCTGCCCCTCTAATGTGTGCAAATCTGGTGGCCCTTATTTTTCTTTTTTTTGAAATCCCTTATTTTTCAAAGAAAAACCCTTTTATGCTTGTATTCAACTGCTGCCTCCAATGTTTGAGATTCTAGGTCTCAAGCCAAGTCAATTTAAATATTAATATTAGTATTTCTCACTCTCTCCTTACATGGCTCTAGCTGCCCCTCACATCTCCTTGTTTCCAGTCCAAGTCTCTCTAGGAGAGAAGACCACTCTGCTGTGCCAGATCAAAGGTTTCTACCCTGCAGGGGGCCTTCAGGCCTGGTGGCTACGGAATGGGCAGAAGCTACCAGGAGTCATCCCTATGGGGTCCCCCACACAAAACCCTGATGGCACATTTGATTTGGAGCTGATCTTAAATTTGACCCTGGAGTCCCATGATCTAGAAGCCAACTTTACCTGTCATGTGACTCACCCTGCTTTGCAACATCCCCTGCAAGAAATATTAGAGATGGAGGTCAAAGAAGGTGAGGGAGATACAGGGATTGTATGAAGCAAGAGAGCAGAAAATAATTATTGGGAAAATATATGAGAAGCAACTTGGGAGGCCATGTGGTGTGGGGAAAGTACTGGAGTTAGAGTGAATCTTGTTCATGCTACTTGCTCTCTTACTTTGGGAAATCCAGCATGAATGAACTGAACTCCTTTGAGCCTCAGTTTCTTTTTTCTTTTCTTTTTTTGGAGCCTCAGTTTCTTAACTGTAAAAAACTGAGGAGGTTGGGCAAAATGATCTCTTAGGTCCCTTCCAATTCTAAGTCCTATGATCTGATGACACTGCAAGCTGAGGATTCTCAAAGGCTTGGGGGGGAGGGGTGTTTGATTAAATGTAGAGACAAGGAAAGGGCATCTAGGAGGTGACTAGTAGGGGACTGGAACATGATTAGGACAGTAGAAGGATGAGGTTGGGGAATGTATAGGAAGAAGTGACTGAACACTGGGAAAAATATGACACTGGTGGGATAAAATGGGAGGGAGCATATGAAAAGTAAAAGGAAGGGATGGGATCTAAATACCTTGGATGTTGGGGAGATGAAAAGAATTCCTGGAAAGGAGAGGGTTATGGCAAACCATTGTGGAATCTCTGGTCACTGTGAATGATGAAAGGAAAAGAATGGGGGAAGAGCCTAGAATTGAAGGAAATATATATCCTAAAGTCAAGGAGAGCTGGGTTGTGGGTAGGTATAAAGCTCATCTCTTTAGGGATTTGAAGGGCAGAAAGGCAAAGGTATGGGGAGGTCTGTATTTTTAGGATTGATCTATGGGAAAATTAAAGGGAGATAGAGCCTTTGTGGGGGAGCAAGAGGTAAAGAAACTGACTCTTATCTCTCCCTTTCTTCCATCATTTAGAAAAGTGGTGGGAAGATGTTGAGAGCAACAATAGGCCATCAATTAGCAGCATCCTGATCACCACCTTGGGTATTACTGTTCTAGGTTTTGCCATCATCCACAGCTTGAGGAGGAACAGAGGTGACTGGGGAGCAAAGAGGATGGGAAATCAAGAAGTAAAAGAGAAGGGAGATGGGAGGAATGAAACCTAGGGAGAACTGAATATCTTGGAAAGAATGGGAAAGGGAAGAAGATGGGGGATGAAAAACAAAAAGGCAGTCCAGAAGGTCTGGATTTTTGAAAGTTACAAGAAGATAATGGGGAGCTCTTTCCTCTGTAGCAAGAAATTTCCCCAATTGAGCAGCCTTATGTATTACCCAGGACTAGTGGAAGAAGAGCAGGAGGAGGGAGAGATCCGGACAGCGGCAGATGGAGAGGACAGGGGGCAACCTCAAGAAAAATCTGACTTCCAGTCCCCTGGAAGAAACTGGGAAGTGGAGAAATTGTTACCAAGAGAGCATACTGAGTCTGAGGAAGAGATCCTTCAGGGAGACAGAAAAGCTGGATTCCTACAGGGTTATAGAAAGACTGTGGGAGTGATGGAAATGAGGTATTCAAGGATTGAGAGACAAATCATTGTAGAATGTAGAGAGACTGAGGATATAATCCTTGTATTAGAAGGTGGTAGGGAGGAACAGGTCCTGATGGAGACAGGTGAAAGTAAGGGACAGAACCTAGAAGCATCTGGAGAGAATGAAGAAAGGGTTCTGGAAGAAGTTGAAGTGGATATTGAGACAGTTTCTCAGGAAGATGCAGTAAGAACTGAAGGACAGATCATGAAAGGGAATAGAGGAACTGAGTATCACAAGAGAGAAAAAGAAGCTACTTTAGGACAGACCCAGGGAGGGGATGCTGAAGGACAGACCCAGGGAGGGGATGCTGAAGGACAGACCCAGGGAGGAGATGCTGAAGGACAGACCCAGGGAGGGGATGCTGAAGGACAGACCCAGGGAGGGGATGCTGAAGGACAGATCCAGGGAAAGGATGCAGAAGAAGTGCAGGGAGGGGATGCTAAAGCACAAGTCCACAGAGAAGATGAAGAGGCCATTGAAGGACATATCTCCAAGGGAGTTGGGGGAAATGGAACAAGACCCATAGGAGGGGAGGGAGAGGCCATGGAGCAAATCCCAAGTGGATTTGAAGGGGTAGAGGTATGGGCCACAAGTGGAAAGACTGATACTCAGACATTGAGGATAGATGAGGATCTTTCAGAACAATCCCCAGGGGCAGTCAGAGACAGAGGTTCTTCCCCAAGAAGAAGACATCATTTAGCCCTAGGGACAGATGGAGAAGTCGGGGGACAAAAAAGTAAGGGGACAGAAATAGTCAAGGGAGGAATGTGAAGGAAAGTTCAGTCCCTGTGCTTCTCGACTTTGTGACAATAAGTTCCAGATAAATTGATCTGAATGCCCATCTTTCATCTCTTGAGATTCTGGTGATGTTAACAGAGCAGCTTATTTGGGGGCAGGGGTGGTGTGGGGAAGCATGTCAGTTTGGGTTTCAGAACAAAATAGGTAGAATGCCTGATAATGTGCTCTCATTCTTTTCTTAAAACTTCCTGGAGGGGGCAGCTAGGTGGTGCAGTGGATAAAACACCGGCCCTGGAGTCAGGAGTACCTGAGTTCAAATCCGGCCTCAGACACTTAACACTTACTAGCTGTGTGACCTTGGGCAAGTCACTTAACCCCAATTGCCTCACCAAAAAAAAAAAAAAAAAAAAGACAAAAAAAAAAAAACTTCCTGGAGGAGGAAAAAAATGACAACATATTGCTTAGTATATGAAGGATTCAACCAGTTAAGCCATAGGACAGGGAAAGCCAGTGCATCCTTTGAGGAATACTTTTTAAGTGTGGAAAGCTATGTCAAAAAAAAAAAAGAAAGAAAGAAAGAAAAAGAAAAAAGGAAAACTAGAATTGAAATTATATAGAACCCTGGCACATAGGTTGCAAGGAAGATATCATGGAGAAAAGTTAAAATGCTTTTCATGGGGTGGCTTTAGGGAGCTGAAACAGCAGCCTAGTGTCTTTCTTTTTCAGGCTAGAGATTGAGGGGATTTGGGGACTGAATGTAATTATTGAAGGATAACTTTAAGAAATATCCCCCAGTTCACAATAATGTAGTACACAGTAATTAATTAACACTTATGTTCTTGAACCTAGCCAATCTTTATATCACCTTTTGTGAAGGAGATTGTTCCATTATTTTACATGAATCTGAGATTCATTCTAGCACTAACCTGCCTGATTGCTTCAGATACATTTGTTCATAACTTGGTATGAATGGTGGGATTTTGCCGAACAATAATTTGTCCCATGCATAATTTCCACAAATTTAAAATTGTTCACCCAATTTATTGATGGGTGTTTAGTAAGTATAATGAGAGTAAGTTACCTCACCACCTTCATTGTGGCTCCAGGTGATGTTCCCATTCACACCATTCATGAAATGCTCATTCAAAAAATGTTTGTTGGTTAGAATGAAGGAAGCATGAATGGGGGAAAACCAGCTTAGAGGCCCTACTTCCTAACCCAGTATTCACAGAAGCTGAGCAGAAAGGGACTTCAGAGGCCATACCCCAACAAGAATACTTTCCCACAACCTATACTATGGATTGTCATCCAGTATTGTGTGATGACATCGAAAGAAGAAGAGCCCACTACCTCCTGTGGCAGACAGATCATTCATGAGCTCTCATGAACTTTTCAGGAAGGTTTAATTAGATCAAGGATAAATCCACCTCTGCACCTTCCATCCACTGCTTTTAGTGCTGTCCATTCCTTCCACATGACACCCTATCAAGGTACTTTAGAACAGCTCACATCCACCTGTCTTCTCATGATTACATCTCCCCAGCTCTTTCAGCCAGTTTGCATAGCATGATCTTAAGATGATTGTCCAGACATGAACACAATACAATACTCTAGATCAGGGCTTCTTAAACTTTCACTTTTGACCCTTTTCACCTGAGGAATGTTTACCCAGCCCATGGCATATAGGTATATAAAATAGGTACACATAACCTTTTAGTGTTGCTAAATTTTTCTTCATCCCCCCATTCAGTGAGATGACCATGTCATATAGGGTCACAACCCACTATCTAAGAAACCAGGCTCTAGATGTCCTGCCCCTCCCTAATTTTGGGTACTTTGCCTCTCAATACAGCTTCAGTCATTAGTTTTTTCTGTTTGCCATTTCCCACTGTTGATCTGTATTGAGCTTGCAATTTACTAAAGTACTTGGATCTTTTTCAAAACAATTGCTGTCTAGCTATGCCTTCTCTATTTTACACTTGAGGATTTGATATTTTTAACCCAAGGATGAAGCTTTATATTTATCCCTATTAAATTTCATCTTACTAGATCAGGAGTTCTTCATCTTTTTTGCATTGTAGACCCCTTTGGCATTCTGGTGAAGTCTATGTATGAACCCTTCCTCAGAATAATGTTTTTAAATGAATAAAAAAAATATCAGATTACAAGGAAGCCATTTAAAATACATTTATCAAAAATTTTTAAGTTTATAAAACCCAATAAAGTTAAGAATTACTATATTATTATTTTTTAGAATTTTGTTGTTTTGTCGGGCAATGGGGGTTAAGTGACTTGCCCAGGGTCACACAGCTAAGTAAGTGTCAAGTGTCTGAGGCCGGATTTGAACTCAGGTCCTCCTGACTACAGGGCCAGTGCTTTATCCACTGTGCCACCTAGCTGCCCCCTACTATATTATATTTAATCCAGTATTCTAGCCTAAATATTTTTTTTAGATCCTGAGTTTGTTAGCCCTAGAAAGCATCACTTTTCACTTTCTCATTTGCAAATTCAGTAAGCAAGCTTTCTATGCCTTTATTCAAATTGTTGATAAAAATATTAAACAACACAGGGCCAACCACAGCTCTCTAGAATACTTGATTAGACTTTCCAAGGTAACACTGAACCATTAATGGCTACTTTTTGGGTCTAATTATTCAACCAGCCCTGAATCTTCCAACTAAATATCATCTAACTTATATTATTATTATATTATATCTAACTTACCTTGTTTACAAGAATAGCATGATATACATTTTCAAATATTTTGCTAAAATCGGGTAAACTATATGTATGATATACCCCTTATATTTACCCAGTCTGGTTACCCCATCAGAAAAGGAAATGTTTTATATATATAATATTTTATATTACTTGTTCTCAACAGCACCATGCTGGTTGCTTTGTGAATCGTTGTTTTCTAGACATTTACCAACTTTCTCTTTGATAATATGTTCTAGATTTTGCCAGGAATTGAAATAGAATTCATTGGCCTATGCTTTTAGATTTCCACTCTATTCACTTTGTTGAAGGTCTGGATATCTGCCTGTCTCCAATCTTGAAGCACCTCTGTCAATCACATTGTCTGCCTGGTCCTCACTTTCCTCATCTGTATGTGAGTGTAGAGTGGGGGTTGATGTAGATGACCTTTAAAGTCTCTTCCAGCTCTAACTGATTAACCTATAATGTGTAATTGCAGAATCAAATTGTTTAGAAAAGTCAGCATAGGGATTGTCAGTGAATTGGCTGTTTGCTTTCAGCTACTAAATGTTTCCAGTTCTTTTATTTCTGTATGTGACTGTTGCCTTCATATGTAACTATCTGGAGAAGGCACATTTATGTTATTCATATTGCTGCCTGCCTTGCAGTGATCATTCTCCCTTCTAAGGCTTTCGAGGTTAGAACACTTAGAAATATATATATATATATACATATATTTTTTTTCCTATCTCGAAGTTGTAAAACATTATGTAAACCATAAAATGAGTTATTACCCCACTACCTTAAACCCTTTGGGAGATGCTAAAAGCTGTGTACATATATACTTCTTTATATGTGATGGTGACATTCTTCTTGACCCTACATCAGTACATAAAGATGGGCCTTAAAGACTTTAGAAAGCTAAAATATGAACGGACTGTCAAAGATCATCTTGTCCAATGTTCCCCCAAACTCTATTTATTCCAAAGGAATCACACCAAGTTGTTAACATATTTGTGATTCCTGCTTCATCCCCTTTCCACATTGCCTTTATTTCCCTGGTATTGGAGAATTTCGTCTTCCAATTTTACTTAAGATGGGGAGGACAGAGTAATGAAACATAAAATTAGCAGTTTTCCTCTTAAATAGGAGCCTCAACTAGGTGCAAGAAGCCTTCATCAAAAGCTTTCTCCAAACCACCAAAGCCTTGATGACTTGACTGGTGGGTCGTCTTGTTCCATCACTTGGGGAAAGCATAGTTCGAAACAAATATGTAGAAAACTGTTCTTATAACAGATCCAAACCACCTGTTGACCTATTAACGAGACCTCACCACCCCTTTTCCCATTGGAGCTGTTAATAAATGAACAAAACTTTTTAAAAATAGTTTTATCTTACTGAATTTACCTAAGACACCTATATAGTTAATGAGAATTAGCGGGTCGAAAGGACGGGAAGCAAAAGCCTAAAAAAAAAACGCCACCGGCGAACAAATAAATGTGGGCTCCTTACTCCACAGGAAATGTCACTACTACCCCCCACCCCCCGGATCTTTTTGCCCTCAAACCGAGCCTTATATGAGTCCCGGTAAGGCGGAGGGATCAGAGATTGCCCGGCTGTAGTGTGACGTTGCACATGAGGCGCTAGCTCTACTAGGTAGGAAAATCGTACATGCGTAGTGGCTGCCTATAGCTTGTCTCCTTTCTTGCCCCTCCCCCAGTACTTCACACGCTCATTGTCAAGCGACGGCGGCGAGCGGGCGGTCACGGGGCGCGCTAGAGACTCCGATACCTTGCGCGCGTGCGCCCTTCGCTTTCTTCCCCCCCCCAACCCCCGCTCCTATTCCCTACTCCGAGTTTTCCCCGTGTGCTAGGGGCGCGAGATTCACCTTTTTTTTTTTTTTTTTTTTTTTTTTTTTTTTGCTATCCTTCCTCTCTCAACCTAGAGCTAACTGCCTAGGAGAGAGTGCTTCTCTACTCTTCCCTCCCTCGCTCCCAGGGGCTTTCATACGCGCGCGCGCACTCTCCACTAACCCCCCCTTTTTCGTACTGTTTCGCGCACGCGCGCCGGCTCGCGCCCTCTCTCTCGCTTTCCTCAAGCCCGCGAGATCCCCCCTTCCGCCTCGCGGCGCCTTCTCGCGCCGCCGCCTCCTTGTATCCCTCACACATCGGCCCCCCCACCCGCTAACGGCGGCGCCCCTTCTCCCCAACCTCCTTCACTCCCCGCGCGCTCGGGCGGGCCCAGCCCCAGCCCAGTCCTCCCCCCCCCCCCCCAATCTCCCCTTCCGGACGCCGCCACCATGTTGAAGCCGCAGCCGCCTCAGCCATCTCAGCCCCAGCAGACACCCATCCAGCAACCGGCACCAGCACGCCGGCCTCCCGGGGGGAACCAGCCCGCCCAACGGAAGCCTCGTGGGGACCCCAGCCTCCGCCTCGGCCCCGGGGCCGCCCACCGCTGCTTCCCCGGGCCTCGGGCCTCCTGCCGGAGGCAGTGGGATCCGCCGGGGAGGTGAGGGGGTTCTGCCGCCACAGCCGCCAACACATCAGCATCAGGAGCGGCCCGGGGGCGCTGCTACTGGCAGTACCAGGTGAAGAGGGACAGGACATGGGGGGGATGACGGGATATGGGACGGCCGAAGGCCCCCTGCTTGTTGGTAAATGCCTGTCTGCCATCCAGGGGCGGGAATGAAAGCCCACGGAGTCCCTTGACTCGGCCGCTTTCAGAGGGAGACAGTGTCCAAGGTTGGACGGTGGGCTGCATTTGTGCCGGGGGGAGCAACACTAGGGTCCCCTGTCCAACTTGCAGGAGGGGTTCGGCGGGGGCTCTTGTGCTCAGCCAATGGGGATGAAAGAGGAAGCGGCGTGTGCCCCTATGGTCTGACCAATAGAGGAGATGGGGTCCCTGCGTTGAACCAATGCAGGGTGGGGGATCCTTCATATAATCCCGTTTGGGGGAGAGGGGTTCCTAAGACAGGCTAAATGGTGGGGCATGATGGGGGAAGGGGGTGGCCCTTTTTCCAACAAGCAGGTTGCTCCGGGGAAAGGAGCCTAGCCTTAGCGGGCTCGACTAGGTGGGAATTCTTTACCTACCCTAGACCGGGAGGGATAGACTGGGCAGGTTGGAATGCCCGCCACCCCCGGCCTAGGAGGAGGCAGTGCCAGACTCTGTGGAGGAGCGAGCGAGAGGGCGAGTGTCTGTGTGTGTGTGTGTGTGTGTGTGTGTGTGTGTGTGTGTGTGTGTGTGTGTGTGTGTGTGTGTGTGTGTGTGTGTGTGAGAGAGAGAATGAATGTGTCTGTGTCAGTGTGTTGAGGGGGGGTCGTCAGTGGGGGGGATTAAGGAGGTAAAGGTGAGTAGGGTCCCCGGCTCAATTGATGTGAAGGGTCTCGCGGTCCCAAAGCTCAGCCAATGGGTGGGAAGAGGCGGGAAGGGGTCCCTAGCTATAGCCAATGGGGGGGGCGTGGAGTCCACCGTTGGGCCAATGGGTAGAGAAGAAATAGGTTGCGCCTCTCCCCCCCCCCCCCCGGGAACTGCAGACCCTGTATAACCCCCTGTGCGCGCGCGCACCCCAGTACGTGCGCGTGAAGAAGGTGCCGTCTTATGACAGGGTGTTAGTACAGTGCTCCTGGCAGCTCTGTGAGAATAGCTGTAAGCCGGCACGGTCTAGTCCAGTGTTCGGCTGGCTGTTTCTAAGGTCAGGGCGGGGGTGGGAGCTCGGCGGACCATACATCTCTCTCGTGGAGCTTATTGAGGCTGTACGCAGGCGCTCTGGGGGCAGGAAGGCGAGCGAGCGTGAAGGAAGCCTGAGGGCTTTAGTACGCAGGCGCTGAATGGGTGAGGCCTCCCTGTGGATAGTGTCTGCGTCTGCGCGGTCCCCTCACCCCGCCAAACGGCCCCCCCCCTCCCCCCAACGGCCAGTTACATCAGCCTGTGAGGACCCTGGTATCAACGGCGGTTAGTTCTCCCCAGAATGGGTAATGGGGTTTTTCACAGGGGTGGAGACAATTGTCTTACGTGGACTATTTAAGGGGCTTGCTAGAGGTGCCTTTGGCTCTCTCTATGGGGTGATGGGTTTATATTGACTAGTCTTAGATCGGCTCCATGTGTTTGGTTTGTTTGACCATTGGTTCCTTGTTCTTGTTGTCTTCTTTAAGCCTTTATCTCTGTTCCCTTCACTTTGGGGGAGAACTGCAGGAAGATTGCCTGTTAATTTCTTGTTTCACAGAACAGTTTGGACAGGGAATTAGACCAGGGGCTTTGAAGTCATCTCCCTCTTCTAGTTCTTTGCCTGTTTAAGATGAGGACAAACATGAAGGCTTTTATAGATTTTCATGGCTCTGTGCTTGAAAAGTCACAGAGACATCCCTTTATGCAGCCTTAATTTCTTTCCTCCTATAAAAGAAGGGGATCTTTTTTCTCTGGTTTATGTTGGGTTAAACATTCCATTCCTTGTATATATGGGTCTAGGAGGAAATTGGGCAGACAAATAACTAAAAGTGTCTTTGCTGTTTTCTCTTATAGGGGACAGAGCACAGGAAAGGGGCCCCCACCATCACCTGTGAGTGCCTTTCCAATTGTCAATTGGGGATGTAAAAGGGTGAAGTGGGAACAGATGGGATGGTACAGAAAAATGGAGATCATTGGGCAAAAGAGATGTCAGGAAGGTAGGGGTAGAATAGGACACCTGCTATCTGTCTTCCCTTTTTACTCATTAATTTGTCACCTTCATGTTATTTTCAGGTATTTGAGGGTGTATATAATAATTCTAGGATGCTGCACTTCCTTACTGCTGTCGTGGTATGTACCTGTCTTCTAAGATGGCTTGGTAGGGATTTTAGATAAGTATAATGTGAGATCTTTAATTGTCATTCTTTCTGCCAGGGCTCCACTTGTGATGTAAAGGTGAAAAATGGTACCACATATGAAGGTATTTTCAAGACTCTGAGTTCAAAGGTAAGTATATTCATCATCTTGGCTTGGAAGTTGGAACCAGTTGGAAAGGGAGGTATATGGGAAAGGCAGGGCAGTCAGTCTTAGAGATAGTCTTAAAAACTCTACCATTCTGCACAAATGCTTAGCCTAGCGTTGCTTGTTGTAATAATTTTATATTTCATTATGATAAGCGCTGTTGCTTGAAAAATGCAGGTATGCAATTTTCATATTAAAATATCTCTGACCTGATTTCTTTTCATTGTTAAAATTATGTAAAGTATGTGATTGGTGTTAGGAAGAGATTAGGAGGTAGGAAGTATAATTGGAAATATTTGGGAAGGAGATAGGAAGGGCAGGGTACCACAACAAGTTCTATACTTTTGGGGAAATTTCAGACTGGATTTACCTTCTCTATTGCTCACCTGAGACTTTGGGGGTGGCTCTTGCAGTTTGAACTAGCAGTGGATGCGGTCCATAGGAAGGCTTCCGAGCCAGCGGGTGGTCCCCGTCGAGAAGACATTGTGGATACCATGGTGTTTAAGCCAAGTGATGTGATGATGGTTCACTTCCGAAATGTTGACTTCAATTATGCCACTAAGGGTAATGTGTTGGGGAGCTTATTTGTGTTTTGGGAGGAGAGGGAATGTTTCCTGCCTTTATTTTTTGCTGCCCAAAGTGGCAGCTTGAGGGAATATTTTTCTTTTTTTTATTTCTGAAATCCCTTTTCTTTGGGTCTCTTCAAGAAGAGTGGGAGTTCTGGGGCAGCTAAGTGGCTCAGTGGATAGAGCACTGGCCCTGGAGTCAGGAGGACCTAGGTTCAAATCCAGCCCCAGATACTTTCTAGCTGTGTGATCCTGAGCAAATTACTTAACCCTGTTTCTCCCCCCACAAAAAAAAGAGTGGGGTTGTACTGAGGTTTTGTTTTTCCCAGAACTGTCATCCCTATTCTGCCCTTCTTCTGAGCTTTCGAGAGGTAGAAGGATGTCTGAAACCTCATGGTTTTTTTTTTTTTTTAGTGAGACAATTGGGGTTAAGTGACTTGCCCAGGGTCATACAGCTAGTAAGTGAAAAGTGTCTGAGGCCAGATTTGAACTCAGGTACTCCTGACTCCAGGGCCGGTGCTCTATCCACTGCACCACCTAGCTGCCCCCCCCCCTTTTTTTTTTAACCTCATGTAATTCTTGATCTCAAATTCTATTTCCACAGACAAGTTCACAGATTCTGCCATTGCCATGAACTCAAAGGTGAATGGTGAACACAAAGAGAAGGTGCTACAGCGCTGGGAAGGGGGTGATGGCAACAGTGATGACTATGACCTTGAATCTGATATGGTACAGTATATCTTTTGAGAACTTCTATAGTCTTAACAGTCTGGGAGCCCAGATGGTAGGGTTGTGTTGGGTTAGTGGGCATGTTCTGTCAGTCTGGGTTTAAAGTCAGTTTAAGATGGTGTCTGTAGAAAGGTATTGTGGAGGTACTATTACTGGTTCTTTCCTAAAACTTGTAGTCTTATTTTCTCCCCTTCTTCCTTAACATCTGTCTTTCCCTTGTTTCCCTTGCAGTCTAATGGATGGGACCCCAATGAAATGTTCAAGTTCAATGAGGAAAACTATGGAGTAAAAACAACTTATGACAGTAGCCTCTCGTCTTACACGTGAGTTTCTTGAACACCCTCCAGAGGTAGAATTAGGCAAAACAGACTCTGTCCAAAGGGGTAGAAACCTAAACAACCACTTCTGATACTGACCAACCCCCCCCCCCCAATCTTTTCTCTCTTGCTTGGCCTTGCTTGTGATGAATTATGTGTGGGGATCCTCTAGGGTCCCCCTGGAGAAGGACAACTCAGAAGAGTTTCGTCAGCGGGAGCTCCGTGCAGCTCAACTGGCCCGAGAAATAGAATCCAGTCCCCAGTACCGCTTACGCATTGCTATGGAGAATGATGACGGACGGACAGAAGAGGAGAAACATAGTTCTGTGCAGCGACAGGGCTCAGGCCGTGATAGTCCCAGTTTAGTGTCTAGGTCAGTACCTTGTTAAGGGCCCCAGGGTTGGGGGAAAGGAGGAGGTTGGGGGAGGGGGGGGACTGGCATAGAAAATAGATGTTCTTATTGGCAGGGTTTGGCCACAATGGGAGAGAGATTAAATACATAGTTCTGCAGCAACAGGTCTTAGTCTGGAATAGACATCCTTAGATAATATCAGAAAGGAAATTAGGAAAAAATAGGTAAAAAGCCCTAGTAAAGTGATTTAGAGGAACAAAACCCCTCTGTGGTTTTGGGGTTTGGGTTTTTGTTAACTTCATTCACTCCCCTTTCCCAGGGAAGGGAAATATATTCCTCTGCCCCAGAGGATGAGGGAGGGAGGCCCCCGAGGAGGAGTTCGCTGCAGCAGCTCCAGGGGTGGTCGACCTGGCATTGGTTCCTTGCCCCCTCGGGGCGGCCCCCACCATCCTGACAGCAGTGGTCCCAGTCCTGGTCCTGAGCCCCGTGGCATCAATGGAGGTGAGTTGGGATTGTGTAGGAAAAAGGGGAATCAAGAAAGTGTGACTGGAATGGGGCCAAAGGGGTAATGTTAGTGCTATTCCTTGGTAACTCTATTTGCCCTTTTTGCTAGATCATTTTTCTTACCTTTAGGTCCTTCCCGCATGTCCCCAAAAGCCCAGAGGCCCCTTAGAGGTGCAAAGACTATGTCTTCCCCTAGCAGCCGGCCCCCTGGAGAAACTTCTGCCCCACCTCCTACAGGTAAGACTTCTGAATTGTATTAAGAAAATGAAAATGATTGCTATGTATAGAGAGAGGTAAAGAGGAATAAACTGTGGGAAAGTGTCCTGGGTGGAATTAAAGAGAAATGTGTGGAAAGAATGCCAGCACAGCATTGGGAAGGGAGGATAGAATAATAAGGAATTCTGTGTTGTTGGAATGGGAGAGGTGTGTATTTGAGGCTCTGGGAATAAATACATGTTAAATAAATGAAAAAGAAATGTAACTTGCCTGTATGTATTGTTTAACTTGTTGATGACAAAAACCTCTTCTCCCCACTCTGGTAGTTGGTCGGATGTACCCCCCTCGTTCCCCTAAGTCAGCTGCTCCTGCCCCAGCCTCAGCTTCCTGTCCTGAGCCACCTGTAGGCTCTGCAGTTCCCACCTCTTCAGCCTCCATTCCTCCTGTTACGTCAGCTATGGAACCTGGAGCTGGCCCCATTTCCCCAAGCTCCCCAAAGGTTACAGCTCCTAATGATGGTAAGGAGAATGATGAGAGTCTTAAGGGAAGGACAAAAGATAAAACTTGGTTGGGTTTTTAAATGTATGTCTTTTCTTTATTTTTCTTTTCACTAAGGGAAAGAATTACCCCAAAAGGAACCTGGGAGAATTCTGGAGCCACCAGAGCTAGCCCGAATAGCTGGGAAAGGTGAAGATTAGTTTCTTCCTCTCCTCAACTTTGAACACTAAGTATCTTTTTCTCATCCTTGAATGTTAGATGATCTCTCTCCCCTCCCCCTCCCCCCCCAGTATATTGGAGGGATGGTGCAGCTAGGTGGCACAGTGGATAAAGCACCGGCCCTGGATTCAGGAGGACCTGAGTTCAAACTCGGCCTAACACTTGACACTTACTAGCTGTGTGACCCTGGGCAAGTCACTTAACCCTCATTCCCCTGCCCCCCCTCCCCCTCCCCCCAAAAAGAAGAAGAATGGGGAAGGGATAAGAGAGCTATTAAGGAATTCATTCCAATACATCTCATTTTGTTCACTTAAGATTCCTTCTGTGTTGTTTTTTTCTCTAGTTTCTGTACTTAAGACCCTATTTAGCCATCATAGGAAGGGGGGGATACTTTCCTGTGATATCTTATTCCCTTTTCTGTTGTTCCCCTACATAGCCCCTGGTCTTCAGAATGAACAAAAAACGTTATCAGTTTGGAAGAACTAAAGAAGTTTGGGGCTCAGTTTAAGGTGAGGATTCGGAAGATTGGGGGAATGAGTTGTGAAATGTGGACAGGGCAAAGGGATTTGGGAGAATGAACTACAGATAAGAAATGTGGCCAAGCATAAATGGGCCCAAAAATTTTGGAGAGGGTAAAAAATCGAGATGATTTTCGAGGAGATATGAGAGACAGGAGCTGGGGTGGAGCAGCAAATACATATGTGTCCTTTCAGATGTGTGGTTTTTCTTACCTGCAGCTCCAGTCCAGCAGTTCTCCTGAGGCCAACCTGGATCCTTTCTCCCCCCGGGGCCCCAAGGAGGGCGGAATGGAAGCCAAAGGAAAGGAAAAGGAAGTGGAGGGTCTTCTGACTCCAGAGCCCTTGCTGTCCTCTGGCTCCTCTAAAACAGAATCTCCACCTGAAAAGGAGGAAAAACTGTCCCTCCCCTCAACAGGAGGGGCCGAGGGACCAGAGCAAACCCAAGCACCTCGACAGAACCAAATGGGCAGTCCTCCAGGGGGCATCAGCAAGGGGGATGACAAGGAAGAGGGACCTGTCACTGAGTAAGTGGGCTGGGCACCTGGGGTAACATGCTTGGGGGAAGGAGGGCAGAGAAGGAAGGAATCCAGGAAGAATGCAGAAAGATGGGGATATTAAGCCAATAAGAGACTAACTGTTATTAACCTTGTGTTTCTCTCACAGTCAAGTGAAGAAGTCAACACTGAACCCCAATGCCAAGGAGTTCAACCCTTCAAAACCTCTGTTGTCTGTGGTAAGATGGGAGGAGAAGAAGAAAGAAGAGATTTTTAGAGAGTTGAGAGAGGACAGGGATAAAGGATTTTCTGATAAACTAGGGGGACAGTCTGGGTCAACAGTAGTTCATAACATTTCTGCCTTACCTGGAAGTAGGCAGTGTTTCTGAGAAGGGATGAAGAGGGAATATGTTAAGGGAAACAGGCAGAGTATTTTAAGAATACTTGAATACATATAAGGTTAGGTTGGATAGCTGAGAATAGAGGTAGGACAAAAGAGTGAAGTTTTAAAAGGTGCTTGGTAGGCCTGAGAGGCAAAGGTATTTGCCTGCTGTGTACTTAGAGTTCTTAGGGAGGTGTGCTATCTTCCCTTAATTCCCTCCCTTTTATTTGTCATAGAACAAGTCAACCAGCACCCCAACTTCCCCAGGTCCCCGGACTCATTCAACTCCTTCAATCCCAGTGCTGACAGCCGGCCAGAGTGGGATGTACAGCCCCCAGTACATCTCCTATATACCTCAGATCCACATGGGGCCAGCGGTGCAGGTGAGAAATGAAAAGGGGGTTGGGAAGGAGAACAAATATGACATGTAGCTCTTAGGATTTGTTACAACTTCCTGAGAGCAAAGAACTCGACCGAGTCTGATTGGATGATTTAAAAGGGAACCCTAGGGGCAGCTAGGTGGCGCAGTGGATAGAGCACCGGCCCTGGAGTCAGGAGTACCTGAGTTCAGATCCTGTCTCGGACACTTGACACTTGCTAGCTGTGTGACCCTGGGCAAGTCACTTAACCCCCATTGCCTCACAAAAAAACAAAACAAAAAAAAAGGGAACCCTAGCCCTGGTCCTTTTGATCTCTCCTCTCCAGGCTCCTCAGATGTACCCGTATCCTGTATCTAACTCTGTGCCTGGTCAGCAGGGCAAATACCGGGGAGCTAAAGGTAAGAGTGGGGAAAAGAGGCCTAAATCGTGCAGCAGCATATGAGTTGTTGTCAAGGGATTGGGGAATGTTGGGTCATTAATTGGTGGTGAGTTAGAAACACTCCATCCTGCCTTCAGATTTCTCTGAGCTTCAGCTGTCTCCCTTCTCCTCTACAGGTTCCTTGCCCCCCCAACGCTCTGACCAGCACCAACCAGCCTCAGCACCCCCTATTATGCAGGCGGCAGCAGCTGCAGGGCCTCCTTTGGTGGCAGCCACACCATACTCTTCCTATATCTCCTATAATCCCCAGCAATTCCCAGGCCAGCCTACTATGATGCAGCCCATGGCCCATTATCCCTCACAGGTAATTGGGGATGGGACTCATTTAAGAGAATACCCATAGGTGTTTGTTGGCCTTCCACCCTACTCCTGACACTCCAGGATTTGGGGGAGGATAAGGTCACATGCAAACTGGCATTTGTCAGAGGTATAGAACATATCAAGAAGGAAACACAAGCCTTCCCTTAGACTTCCTTCTTTCCCTATCCTCTAGCCTGTCTTTGCCCCAATGCTTCAGAGTAACCCAAGGATGCTGACGTCAGGCAGCCACCCCCAGGCCATCGTCTCATCTTCTACTCCTCAGTACCCTCCAGCAGAACAGCCCACCCCCCAAGCCCTTTATGGTAAGTACTTAAAAGTTTTAGATTCTTTATCCTGAAAAATAAGCTCCCTGCCCTTTTCGTGCATTCTTTCTGCTGATTCTCTCTCTCTTTCCTGCTGCAGCCACTGTTCACCAGTCCTATCCACACCATGCCACGCAGCTCCATGCCCACCAGCCGCAGCCAGCTACCACCCCTACTGGGAGCCAGCCGCAGTCCCAGCATGCGGCCCCCAGCCCTGTCCAGGTGCCTGACATGGGAGACGAATAAGAGTTGAGGCAAAATAAATACTTGAGTTATAAAAATGATGGGGGTAGAACTGGGAAGAAAGAGGGATGGAGAGTGGATCCATCATCAGAATGGGTTTAGTGTTTGAGGTGGCACAGAGTAGAGCAAGGTGTGGAAATAGTTTGCTGCTTGCCTGTCTTTGGAACTCATCCTCTTTCTTCTAACAGCATCAGGCAGGGCAGCCGCCACATTTGGGTAGTGGGCAGCCACAACAGAACTTGTACCATCCAGGTGCCTTAACAGGCACACCACCATCTCTGCCACCGGGACCCTCTGCCCAGTCCCCTCAGAGCAGCTTCCCTCAGCCAGCTGCAGTCTACGCCATCCATGCTCACCAGCAGCTGCCCCATGGCTTCACCAATATGGCCCATGTCACCCAGGTAACTATTTCAAAGTAACACTTTCTAAACTCTAGTATATTTACACTTTAGGACTTGATTATTCTGGCCACCGGAGTAGTTTTGCCAGCCTTGTTGAATGTCCCACTAACTCCCCTATTGTGATTTTTTTTTTCTCGTATGAGGTATTTTATTTTTTCCGTTACATGTAAAGATAGTTCTCAACTTTTGTTTATACATGCTTTACAATCTATTGTGATTTTTAATGTGATCTATATTATTTAGGCCACAATAGTCATTCTTTTCCAGACTTGTCTTCTAAATTCATTGTGTATTCCCATCTCACCTGTTCTGGAGTAGAAAAACAAACCCAGAAGCATCTTTCTCCTCTTACAGTTATTTGTAGTAGCTGTCTGAGATGGTTTTTCTTTGTTCCTTGTTAAGTCCTCACATCTGCTTCTTTTTTGAAGGCCCATGTCCAGACTGGAATCACAGCAGCCCCACCCCCTCATCCTGGGGCTCCCCACCCACCCCAGGTGATGCTGCTGCACCCACCCCAGAGCCATGGGGGTCCACCTCAGGGGGGTGTGCCCCAGAGTGGTGTGCCTGCTCTTTCTGCTTCCACACCTTCACCCTACACCTACATCGGACACCACCAAGGTGAGCAGACAGGCCATGCTTATTTGCCTTTCCAAGAAGGGAGGGATAAATCTACCAGAGGGGAGGTAGACGAAAAGATTCATGGAATCCAGTTGAGTGAGGCAGTTTGGCAAGGAATATTTTACGCTGGTGGCAAGAAAGAACTGTGATAGAGAATGGGAGACAGAAAGGCTTCCTGCTAGATGTTGCCTATATGCTGCATCTGGTCTGCAAAAGGTTTCGATATGGTTTGTAGGCCATAGCTACTGCCTGAATTTGGTTAATTTGTTGCTCCATTCTTCGCACTCTGTCCTTGATCTTGTCACCTAATAACCTGACTTGTGGTTTATCAGGTTGTGATTAACTGTAGTGCCAAATTAGGAAGGGTTAAGGCAGGATTGAGGCTGATGAAGGTGGGAGTGAGAGCTTGTCAGAAATGAAAACTAACTTGAGAAACAGGCACGTGCTTTGAAAGGGCCAGTTAACATTGGACTTTGTGGTTTGTTGTTTTTACATAAATGTGGCCTCCTCCTTCAGAGAAGTTGGACAGCACTGGACCAAGGTGTAGATGGCTAGGTTCTAATGTTCCTGATCTCTTCTCTTTCCCCTTCAACCAGTTCAATCTCATCCCTCCCAGCAGCTCCCCTTCCACCCCCCGGGGAACTGAAGATGGTTCTGGCCGTCACTTGAGAGACTTCCTTGAGTGGAGGGAGGAGTGACCTATGTCTCTTCCCCCAGCAGCTTGGACCAGTTCTCTAGCCCTCCACTCCCCTCCCCAGCCCACCCCCACTGGGGGAGTAGGGAACTCCTACCAAGCACCTTGAATGGGGCAGGGGGCAGAATGAGGGGGGGACCTCAAGGCGGGGCCAGGGTCCAGAGGGAGTGGAGGGTTCCTGCTTGGCCCATCCTTCCTCCTACCCCTCCCCTTCATTCCCTCCCATCCCCGCTGGAGACGGAAGATCTTTTATTTTCTATTATTTATAACCTCAGACTCGGGCTCCCCTACCCTTTTTTTCCCATTAACCTGAGACAGACACAATAGACAGATGCCCCACAAGGATGGTTGACAAGGACTTTTACTTTTTATTACATAAAAATATTTAAAAAAAAAAAACAGAAAAAAAATAAAATTTTAAACTAACTCAACATGCCTGGAATTCCCTCTCTGGGGAAAAGGACAAAGGTGCAACCCTAGTCTGTCACAAGACCAGGGCATCAAGGAAATACAGAGGTAAGAGATTGGGGGCCATAGTCCTTAAGTTGAGGGGAAGGGCAAATGTGTTGTCACCAATGAGCTTTGTCTGCTGTTTCCTTGTTTTTTCCTCATGTGTGGGAGGTGGGGTGCACAAGCATCTCTTTCTCCCTCTGACACAGAAGCAAGGTGGTATAGTGGAGAGAACACTAGAGTATGGACTCGATTTCCATGGCTATTTCTTATTACCTGTGTGACTGTAGGCCCTCAGTTACCTCATCTGTTAAATGGTATTGAGGGTGGAGGGTGTTTTCAAACCAGATGAACTTAAAGGTAATTCAAAATCTTATGAAGTTGCACTCCCAAAGAAAGAAATTCCTTTTTTTCTCTTGGGCTGCTAGCTAGAGTGAAGAGAACAACCTATTTTGGTAAGGGTGACCATTTGTTCTGAGCCTGTATTACTAGATTGTGAGGGTCTAAGTCACCAGTTTGAAATTGTTTACTATCTCATTTATTCCCTGAAAGCCTAATCTAATGGAGCCTAGTTTTCAAAAGGCCTGGTCTCATCTCAGCCTAGATCAGGCAAACTTATTTCTCAGTTCCATCATTAATAAATTGGTGGTGATAATCTGGTTTGTGGATCAAATAAGATAATATGTGAAAGATTTTGAAAAGTGAATTATTTCCATGATTTGTGTTTTTGAGTATGGGAGGTAAAGTTCTGAAAGAACTGGGAAGGAGTCATGGGTAAAGGGGGAGTGGGTTTAGCTTTTAGAAAGAGTGAACAGTCATTGCTGTGAAGATGTGTTAAGCATTTCATAGCATTTCTTTGGCATGTGGATAGAAACATAGGTAGACACAGGTTTTTGCTCTACTGAAGAGAGAATCTGGTTGTGGATGTTGCATTTTTGTGTTGTTTACATGATTGCTACTTTAGGAAATGAAAAGCAGATGGCTGTGTAATCCCACTCTCTTTCTCTTGATAATACACCAGAGGGCTACTCTAGGAAAGTAAGGAAATCTTGCCTGGTGTAATGGGCTAGACCTGTAGTTACTACTGGGGAGGTTGAGAGGTTGAGGCTGGTGAATCATTTGAGCTTGGGAATTCTCAGCTGCAGTAGGACTAAAGCTGATCAGGCATCCAAATTAAGTTCCATGCCAATATTGTGAGGCGTGGGGGGGGGGGGGCAGGGGACTGGTCAGGCCACCAGCACAGGTCAGGGTTTCCATGTCAGTCACCAGTGAAATTGGGGCCGTGAGTGGCCATTGCACCACCACTCTGGGTGAGATAGAGAGAGACAGGTCTTCTAAAAAAAAAAAAAAAGTTGTGGCTATTTAATGACTCTTTTGTCTTTCTACCCCTATAGGGGAATTTCTTTTAAAACATCCTTGAACAAGAGTTTATCGATCACATTTCCTTTCTGTGCATTTAAATAATGCGACCTTATTTCGGAATAAGACAGCCCTCTCCTTCCTGCCCCCTTGTATTGGCGGACCACTCAAGTTAGAAGTCTTATTACATCAATCTGTTATCTCATTAATTTGGAAGTTCCCTTCAGTGATCCTGATTGCAACCTATCTGTCTGATTAATGTGTGTTTTGTCCATGTTCTCCCATAAGTTTAGCACAAAGAATATGTAACCCGATGTCCTGGAAGCCTTTCTTTCTTTTTTTTTGGTGAGGCAATTGGGGTTAAGTGACTTTGCCCAGGGTCACACAGCTAGTAAGTGTCAAGTGTCTGAGGCTGGATTTGAACTCAAGTCATCCTAACTCCAGGGCTGGTACTCTATCCACTGCGCCACCTAGCTGCCCCTCTTGCTTTCTCTTGACCAGATGAAGATACCAGTGGAGCACTCTAGCTTCCTGCCTTAATATGTACTCATCTCTTCTTCCTGTTTATTTGATGATATCTTTTATGTCTGTTCTGTTTTGAAGATCCTTATTGGTTATATATTACAACTTGCTCACATTGACCATTTGCTTCTACATCATCTTTGTGACATCGATTTGCCCTCTCACTGCCAAATGGCAAGCCTTATCAGTATGTTGGTATTCAAAAAAATTTGCCTTTATGTCTGTGATTAGATTTAGGGTAATTTCCAGAAGGTAACTGCATGTGCCATTCTCCCCCTAATTCAACTCTGGCAGAGCTCAACCTGTCTGTTCATCTATATGTACTGATGCACAAGTGCTAGGTTGTTCAGTCAAATGCATACCATACATAATCTAGGCAAGACATTCTACATCCACTTTAGTCTTTGCTGTGTTAGATGGTCAAAACCATTTCCTTGGGTGGTTATAGATTTTTCCAGAGGTTCTTTGGATTTCAGAGGCATATACATATACAACCAATATAATGTCATTCTTAAGAAAAGCATCTCAACCCAAGCTTCTTAAACTTAAATGAATGTAACTTTTTTTGGGGGGAGGGGGATGGTGAAAGATTTGGCAACAATAAAAGGTTATATATACCTATTTTATATACTTATATACCCAGGGTTGTGTTAACATTTCTCTGGCAAAAAGTGGAAAAAGTTTAAGAAGCTCTGATCTGGACAACTTAACTACCCACATCAAATCTCTCTTCAATTTGGGTTCTCTAAAAGAGAATATATTTGACAAATATATATCTCCGTTTTATCCCTTGCCCGACATTATAAGCAGAGGACAGTTCAACAAGATTATTATAACAATAAAAAATGAAAAGTAATAACTCTCATCATTAAGAAATTTTGAATAATTTTGATGTATGAACTGTCAGAGATGAATTCTGGAAGAGTATTCTAGTTTTTCATCAAAGTGCAGTAGGATCTTACATTCTCTATATCTTTCAGTTATTAAATGAATTTTATTTGTGAAAGTCTGCTCATTGCCTATTCATTCTCTCATTGAGGATGCCTTCATTTTGTGTTTAAGATAACATTTTGTAGAGATGGGAAGAGTAGTCATATGGTGGCTAGTATGATGGTGTTGTAGGGGTTTTTTTGTTTTTAATAAGGTCTGAGATTTTCCCTCATCTTCCTTTTCCTTCCGATACCTTGTGTAAAGATCCCTCCACACCCTCAGTTATGTGTCCCCTCTAGTGTGGGTTCATTTTGGCTGTTTTTCCTATCTTGGTTCTTTAGTACTGCTATTTCTTTTTTCTCTGTATAGTTTAGACATATTAAGGACTTAATAAATGCTTTTTTCATTTTATGAACATGTTCATCTTGGGAATGTGATGTCAGGGTTCAAGTATTGGTGGTTCCAATGTCCTTGATGGAGAGAAATTTGTTAAAATATTTTAAATTTTTTTTTCATTTTTCTTTTGATTGTTGTTCTCATTCCATTTTCATCCTTAAATACTCTTGGGATGACTTGGCTTACTTGGATCTCTTGCAAAGCTTTCTTTAAATAGGTTTTCCTCTCAGCTTTGAGAGAAAATAGTGTTCATAATCATCCATCATTATTCTTAACAGTTTTGCCTTTGGATGATGCCTTGGCAAGTAAAATGTTTGATTAAGAGATTTTCTGGGCTCTTTTAGCAATTTACATTGATTAAGCTTTTGCATTATAATTGGTGTCAATATTAATTCTGATGTTTATTTCCCCTTTTTGGTCAATTGTTTAAATAGTTCAGGATCAAATTGTTTACATTGTATACCATCTCTTTTCCTCCCTATTATTCATCTTGCTTTTTACTAGATACAGAATATAAGTTCTGTGAGAGCAGAGACTTTTAATTTTATCTTAATTTTCAACACCTGTGACAAATGCTTTTTCTGGGCCTCAGATTCCTTATTTGTAAAATGGGAATAACTACTTCATATGGTCATTGTAAGGAAAAGGACTTTGCAAACCTTAGAGGGTAGTATAGCTAGCAATTGGGTTCAGTCAACCACATTCATTGAGCATCTGTTTTGTGCTATAGAAGAAGATATAGTGAAGTTAGAACAAAAAGTCCTTGCCCTCAGGGTGCTTACAGTTTTACCTGCTTTCATTAAACTAGAGAGTGCATGGGATAAGTGGTCAGGGGGCCAACCTCAAAGCCAGAAAAACTTTCATGTTTAAGAACCATCTGGACACATACTGGCTGGATACGTAAATTACTCTTTCTATGCTCCAGCACAGTGGTGGTGTCAAATTCCAATAGAAAAATATTGACTTAGAAAACCACAAGTTAACATTCTGTTGCATTGTATTTTTATTTATTTTGTTAAACATTTTCCAGTTACATTTTCATCTCGTTCTGGAATTTGGGCTTAGAATTGGACAGATCTGCTTTAGGCAGTTATCTTGTTTACAGAGAGGCTACCTGCCTGCCCTGGTAGAGGAAGTTTTCCTCACCAACGATTTCTCTATACCAAAAAAAAATAGGTGCAGACCTTCTCCCCAAAAAGTTGTCTAGCAGTGCCTTCCTCCATCCTTCTAGTGGAGTATTTTTTAAAAACCTACTTGTGGGGCAGCTAGATGGTGCAGTGGATAGAGCACCAGCCCTGGAGTCAGGAGTACCTGAGTTCAAATCCGGCCTCAGACACTTGACAACTTACTAGCTGTGTGACCCTGGGCAAGTCACTTAACCCCAATTGCCTCACTAAAAAAAAAAATCTACTTGTAAGACTTGACATATGCCTAATTAAATTTAATCTAATTTGATTTGTCATATTCTAGTCTAACTTAGATCCCACTGTTGTCATTGAATATTCTAGCTCTCCCTTCAATCTTTATGTTAAAGTAGTTCACCTAAATCACAGCGACATCTACCATGTCTGTTGTATATGTAACCCTCCATACCCATGGCTCTCTACCAGCAGTGTTGTTGAGTTTAATTTGTGCTCTTTCCATGTTTTTCTCATTGTGTGTGTGTTATTTTTCTGGTGCTGCATCAGTTTATATCTAATTACATTTCCTGAATTTATTTCTCATGTTACAGTAATATTCCATTGAGTCATATGCTGAGATTTCATTTACTTAATTTCCACCTTGTTACAACAAAAGGTGCTGCTGTAAATTACTTTGAGTTAACCTCCATATGGTATATGCCTTAGCAGTTACATCTTTAGGCTAAAAGGGTGTGACCATCTTAGCATTATTCTAAATTCAGTCCCCTCACTTTTAGGGATGAGGAAACTGGATCAGAAAAGTTCAGTAATTTATCTGAAAACATGGCCTTATTGCCATTAAAAATGTAGTGTCCTTTCAATCAAATAATCATTTAAGTGCCCACTATGTGGTAGGCACTAGGAATACAAAGAAGAAATCAAATAGTCCCTGCCCTCAAGCACTTAAAGGACAGACATGTTACATATGGATCTGTGTTTATAAATATATACAAAGTAAATACAACACAGATGAAAGGAAGGGAGGAAGTAATGGTCTCATGTAGGAGGTTTGAATGTAAACCCAAAATTCTGAGAGGCAGAGTTAAGGATATGAAGTGCATTTTAGGGATGAGGGACAAGCTTGTGTGAAAACTCAGAGGAGAATGTATCATGAATGGGGAACCACAACAAGGCCAACTTGACTGGAGTTTGAACTCAGGAGTGACATGATTGAACCTGTGCTTTTAAGATATCACTGGCGGTTTATGTGGAGACAAGGAGTCCAATTAGGAAACTGTTTTTAAAAGTCCAGGTGAGAGGTGGTGAGGGAGCAATTAGATATGAGTTGAGTCAATTGTCAAGGATGACGGTGGGTTGTAAATGTAGGTGACTAGGTTAGTGGTCTTCACAGAAATAGGGAGGTTTAGACTAGAGTAACACTGGGACTGGGAGTTATTCTTTATAGATGATTAAACTGACTGGAGCTAGGGATGGAGCAGAGAAAGGGCCCAGGACAGTGTTTAGGGATATACCCATAATTAGGTGACATGGTATAGATTATGATGAAGCAAAGGGTATGAATTGACTAAACGGGAATACAGAAGATCAGGGCCAGGAAACTAGATGAGAGACTATATGGAAGGAAACGGAATGCTATAGAGATCAAAAAGAATTAAGAGAATGATTCATTTCACAGACATCAGACTTGCAAAGGATTGGAGAAAGGGGAAGAAGGGACATGGACAGAACTTTGAATGTTTTTCTTTCATTGTGCTTCTGTATGAGTTAGCCCTGCTATTGCATAGCAGTTACTAAAAGTTGTCTGAGAAAATGGTGTTCTAGGATAGGCATCATATGCCTGTTCTCCTGTTCTTACAAAGACTAGCCAGTGTTTCTGAGAAGACATCTAAGACTTTTCACCAAGTGACTTGAGATAAAAGTTTTAGAGGTCTGGTAATCTAACCCTAAGGAAAATCGGATTTAAGTAATTCTAGTCATGTTCTCTAATACCATATGCCCCAAGTGGTGTACTCATGACATTTCTTGTTTATACTTGAAATAGTTTTTAAAGTCTAGCTTGTGTTTCTATAGTCAGCTTCAGATGACTATTCTCCCACAGAGAAACTGAAAGCAGGTACCTAAGCAGCATCCAGCATCAACAAAGACAGTGGTTGGAGCAGAATGCACATACGTAGGAGGATTGTGACTGTCCCTCTGGCAGAAGGTTTTTTTTGGAGGGGGGAGGGGGAGAAAACTAAAATTCACACCTCATATATGGATGGGGTCAACCAAGACCTAGGCTGAATAAGTGGTTGGTGTGTGTAGTTCTCTAATTAGCTATAAAAAACTGTAACAGCCACTTTACCACCTACATTCATCCCATCTGCCTCCCACCGTATCCTTCCACTAGGGATGGCAGGAAAGTCTTAAGGAGTATTTCTCACTTCCTAAACTTGACTTTCAAGCCAGTGATGAGGGAAAGGGCAGTCAAGAAACCCAACATGTCACAATTAATGTCCTTGTCTTCTTCAGTCATATCTGATATGCTAGAGCTGATGGTTGGTTTTACTCAGTGTAAAACACATTTCTTGAAAATCTTCAGGGCTACTGCCTGGAAGTAAAATGGGAGAGGTTGAAACTCTGTTCTTCTAACAGCTTAGGGCAAAAGTTTCCCAACAACAACACATGGTGGGAGGCTGGGCGTGGGATAAGGTTTGGTAGAGGGAGAAATACCCTATTACCAGATACAGATCTAATTATTAACATACATATTTGTCCATCCATACCATTTCACTTGTTTTTGAATAAATAGGTTTTAGAGGGTTTATTTAAGAAATATTCAAGTAATATGCTAGGCATTAGGTTAAGTGCTGAGAATGGAAAAAAACTAAAGTTTACCATTCTTCATTACATAAATATTCCCAACAGATATTTTCTCCCACATGAGAGAATATTAACTGTCATGTCTGCATTCCCTTGTACCATCTCATTGTCCTGGACAGCAGCTGCCTTGTTCACAAACACTACCATGTGTTCCACACCAATCTGGTGGAAGAAAATTGCTACCATTAGCAAGATGTACATACAAGTTTAGAAAAAGACATTTAAAATGCTGTATAGGAATGGTTCTGACCCCAGTGGATTCATGTCTCACTTCAGAGCTGTTTTAAAGATTGCCTTCCTCTCCTTAAACCTAATCCACAGGGCAGCTAGGTGGCACAGTAGATAGAGCACTGGCCCTGGAATCAGGAGTACCTGAGTTCAAATCTGGCCTCAGACACTTGACACTTGCTAGCTGTGTGACCTTGGGCAAGTCACTTAACCCCAATTGCCTCACCAGAAAAAAACCCAAAAAACTAATCCACCAATTACCCTCAAAAGATAGGTCTCCAGTAATCTCTCTCTTGAAAGAGGTTGGCACCTGTTTGGCAAGCAGCAGGTGCTTTCTTGTATGAGGAATGGGGCCATCACCAACATGTAGCCTTCCAAGTGGGATTTCTGGAAGCCATGATACTAGCTGAGTAGGCAAATCAATCCCCTTTGGCTTTCACACCTCCCCTGCCTGTTCCTCCACATGATGTGGTATGTTCAGGCCTTCCTTTCTCTCACTATTTCCCCTTTAGGCTCCATATTTTTCAAGTTTCTAACTTGTCTCTTTACTTACTCTTTTCTTACCAGTACCCCAGATTACAACTAGGACACCTCAATATCTTCCCCAGATACAGAGCTCTCAGTTCCTTCGGCCACCTCAAGTCCTGGTGTTGCCTAGGTGTGTCCCCCTCACTTTGACATAGGATCTCAGGACAGTCAGTGTAAACATTATCGAATGGCTCTGCTAGAACGTGGAACCAGAGGGGAAAACAGTTGAAGGGAGGGAATATGAGTCCTATAGGTGGTAAGTACACTGTCCCCTCCTGACCAACTTCCTAGGCCATTGAAGTGCTAGAAAACAGGGTTTTGACTTATATACCCACAGGGCCCAGGTCCAAGGCTAGTAACAGTTCCTGATTCCAACTGGTTCCTAGACTCAAAGGATAACCATCCTATTGCATAGTGAGCCAAATGGGATGTCTCTGTGGCAGTGACATGATATCAATCAAAATTTGAAATCTCTCACTTGGTTGTGATTTATTTCCACTTTTGGTATGGGCCCAAAGTATCGTACTATCTGAAAATGTTGCCCGTGTGGTTCATTGTCAGTGGACATAGAGCACTGGGCCTGGAAGAACACTTGAGTTCGGACATTTACTAGCTATGTGACATTAGGCGAGTCATTTAACCTCTTCTCTGCTTTGTTTCCTTAACTGTAAAATGGGGAAAATAAGAACACCTACCTACCTCACAGGGTTGTTGTGAGGGTCAGATGAGATTATTTGTAAAGGGCTTAGCGCATGCCTGCACATAATTAGGTGCTTAATAAATGCCTCTTCCCTTCCCTTCATCATTCTTGGTGATGGCTGTATATTATTAGTGTAGGTATTATCCATGTAGCTAATGGTGCCAACATTAACATGAGGTTTGTCCCTCACTTAAGTCGTCTTAGCTGCTACAGTGAGGATCTCAAAATGGGAAGGCTGGGAAGGGCTTCTCTGGAATTGGGCCTATGTAGGAAAAAACTGGAAATAAAAGTCAGCCTCTTAATGGGGGACTGGTAAGATATGGGGAAAATAACATGTTCCAAACTCTACGTTTTACTTAGTCCCTCATTTTCACTGATCTTGATCAGGTTCAGGATCTGGAGCATTTCCTTAACCACTTTAAAAAGTTGTGCAGCAACTGGCAGCACTGAGTGAGAAGGAAAGGGAACCAACTACTACAGTAAATGAGATCAGTTAATCAACAAGCATTTATTAGGCACCGACTGAGTAGTGACAATGTACTGACCTTCCTTCCGTCCCCCCAGCACTGTCACTTCCTTCATTCCCTGCTTCTCCCCTGCCCATCTCCTCTCCTAGGCTCCTCATTGTCCTCCCTCCTATGTCTTTTTCCTTCCCTTCCTCTATCCTTTGTTTCCCAACCCTTCCCTCCATGTTTTCTTTCCCTCCTACAGCCCCTTCTTGGGTATCCAACCTTGCCTTCTCCCTCCTTGCCCTCCTACATCACTCCCTTGGATGCCTGGATACCCATACCCTTCACGCTCCTCCTTTTCCTCCTCTTCCTAATCTGTCCCTTCCAGCCCTCCCCATCGGTTCTACTCTGCCCCGGGGGGTGAAGGGGACCCGCAGCTTCGCTCCACCCCGCTTTCCAACCGCTGGGGTCAGGTCGTGATGGGTCGCTGCTGTCACGACGAGAAGGGGAAGGGACTTAAGTGATGAGATGTGCTGCGCTCTGGAGATCCTGGAAGCAACAACCTCTTATTCACCACCCGGAAGTGACGTCATGTAAGGCGAGTGAGAACTACACTGGAGAAGCTTCAAGAACTTCCGGTGGTGGAGCGGGGAACCAAGAAGAATCCTCCCGACCAATGTTCAGGGACCGGCAGGCTACCAGATCCCACAATGCATCACCAGAAAGACAAGGGGGCCCCGCCCTCTTCGTACCGTAGCTTCATGGGATATGTAGTTTTCTAAGGACATGTTCGAAAGGACCTGAAACTTAGCTGGAGGCTATCTTACTATCCCAAGCATCTTTTGTTAGCTTCCTTTGGTCGCCTCTGCGCCAGTAGCACAAAATTCACGCATAAGTATTACCTGTTGGGCCCTGCCCTCTTGACAGAAGACCACTGGCCACCCCCCAATTCCTAAAAAGGGGAAATAAGGCTGTTATTACCTGGCCAGGGTTACTGCACATTCTTCCCAGTTGGACTCCCTGCCCCCAACATCACTCTCCTTTGAATCCATCCACACTCTACTTGTGGATTCCTTCTAAAAATGCATCACTTATCTTATCACTCTCCTAATCAGAAACTTTTGGTGGGTCTCCAAGTCCCAAAGCGGGCATTGTGGTGGGAATGGGAAAAGCAATGATTGTCAATTTTGAAGTCATTAGACCTGAGCTCAAATCCCCTTTGATACTCTGTTACCCTTGTTAACTCATTTCATCACTCCTGAATCTGAGATTCTTTATTTGGGAAATTGTGCTTACAGTATCAAAATGTGAGCCATTATGATTATTAAAGAAAGAATAAAGTCTGAACTCTTTGGTCAAGCATTTAAGGCCCACCGTCATCTGATCCCTACAAATTTCACCTTTCTAACCCCATCATCTCCCACTATTCCCCCATACCTTTAAGCCGCAGACAAAATGGTCATTTTGTCTTTCATTTTCCAATTTCTGTATCTGGAATGTACTCACCTAATTTCATCTCTGAGGCAAATCTAGCGTCAGACTCAGCTAAAATTCATCTTCCTGAACCCTTTCCCCAAAGCCTTAACCAAAAGCAGAGGATTCTCAAAGCACTTTGTATCTTCTTTATGATTCTTCAGGATAAGGATTGGTAAATAAAAGGAGCTTCCCCTAGGGAAACTCCCTCTACCAATGCAGGTCAGCACCTTAATCTTCAATTTACAGCTTTGGAGAGATGCTTAGAGCAATGACAGGTTATGGTCACACAGTCCATGTGTCAGAGGCAGGCCATGAGCTCAGGTCTTCCTGACTCCCTGATTAGCTCTTTATCCTCCATGTCATTTTGCCTCTCCTAACTTTTACGTTTATATTTGGTTTTGTATTATGGTTAGATGTACACTGTTAATCAGAAAAAGAAATTGAACTAAAAAAATTAAAAAGCCCAGACCAGATGTATTTACAAGTTAATACTATCAAATAGTAAAAGAACAATTCCAATATATTCCATAAACTGCTTGCAACAGGAAAAAAGGATCCCACCAAACTCCTTTGATACAAAAATGGTCTTTGAAACCTAAATTGGAGGGTGACAGAGAAAACTATAACATCCCTAATGAATATTGAAAATATTCAATATTAGGTGAAAAAAAGGCCACTATATACATATTTAAGAGTATACACTATGAGCTGGATTTATGACAAGAAATGCAGGGTTGGTTCAATATATAGAGGAAAAACAGTTATGTAGTGTTTGATAAACCCCAAAATCCCAACTACTGGGGTAAAGACTATTTCACCAAAAGTGCTGAGAAAACTGGAAAGCAAATCTGGCAAAAAATTAGGTTTAGATCAGAGGTTCCTTAATCTGGGCTTCATAATTTTGGGAATATCTTAATAACTATTTCAACCTCTGTTGTGTCATGTATTTTATGTTTTTAAAACCACTGTTCTGAGAAGGGGTCTGAAGGCTTCACCGGACTACCTAAAGGGTCCAGGAAACAAAAAAAGACCCATGGTTAGACAAATACCTCATACCATATACCAGTGTTAACTCCCAGTGTATATTTGTACATGTTTAACCCACTCCCCCTGCACCACTACCCCCCCCCCAAAAAAAAAGATTTTAAGGAAGAGCTGTTGTTTTGTCCATGTTTGTAACTAACTTACCACAGGGGCTTTTACTTAGGTACTCAGTGTTTAACTAATAAGACTTAGAAAACAGGAATCCTTTAATGCTGTTTAGGAACTTTTCTAATCCACCCAAGAAATAGTCAAGGGATACAGATTGTACAGTATGTGGGGCCATTTTGTCGTCTATTGTAATTACAGGTCTAGATGGGATGAGAGGCCCCTGCCTGTCCCACAACCATGGCCACTACATATTATAGAGAGGAGCCATGTTAAATGTACCTCTCATTTTGCCCTGAGGAGGGGGGGAAGGGGTTAGTCTATCATTCTAATTGGGATTTTTAACATCACTGGCCTAGGAAAGTTTCCCTTCTCTGGGATTCTGGGGAAGGTCCCAAAACTGGGTTTACCCACCCACCATAAACCCCATCTCTATCCTCAGCCTCCATCAGAATCCCAAAATCGGGGGAGGTTGGAGTAATGAGAAACCACCAATGTATTTAGCTTGGGGCTGGTTTTTCCCAAGTCTCTTATCTTTACCTACCCTCAGAAACCCAAGTATCTATCTTCTCCTCCCTCCTTTTTAGCACTTTCTGATAGGGACTGCACTTGAAAATCAGGCAGACATGGATCTCAATCTCCCTTCTAACCTGTACAGTAATTTCCCTCAACCAGGTTCTTTATCCATACAATGAAGGAATTGGCTTAGCCTCCCAAGAGCTTCTAGCTCTGAACTTATGATCCTATTACCCTTTCCCCTCAGGATGCTTTAGAAACCAGCTCACTTTAAAAAATTCCTTGAGCTCATCCATTTAGGAGAGAAAGATTCCCTAGTAATCTGATACCATCCAAAGACCACTATCTTTCACATCCGATGTTCATGTGAACCTGGGAGAAAGTGAAAGCTTATGACCAGCCAAGTCAGGTAATGAGTTTTTAGAGGCAGAGATTCTCTGATCTCACTGGCAGGCATCTTTATTGCAAGTAATCAAAGAGAAGAGGCAGCCCAGGCTAGGAGGAGTTGCTCTTGGGAGTTTGGAAGCCTTAGTATAAGTCATGTTTTTCTACTACCCCTGTAGGACCACAACCAAAGCATTCATCTGAATCCATTTCCTCCTACTGTAAAAGGGGTTAATATGTTGTACCTATCTCAGGATTGCAGTAGTAACTCTCCATTTTCTATCAGCAGCCCTGCTTGGTTTCGACTCCAAGGGAACATCATGCCTCACTCAGGATAAGCTGATCACCTGAAGTCTCACCACCATGTTGACTGACTGACTCAGTTTTTGATACTCAACACCTTCTCAAGTCCTTCAGTTGTCCTTTCCCCCATTAGATTGTAAGCTCCTTGAGGGCAGGTACAGCCTTTTTCTTATTTGTATGCCCAGGGCTTAGTTGAATGCCTAGCATATAGTAGACTCTTCATGTTTATTGAACTGTGTGAGGATCAAATTCAGTAATTTATAAAGTGCTTTGCAAACTTTAAAGCACATTAATCAGTGTGGCTTCATGGACTGGAACAAAAAAGCCTTGAAATCGGTCTAGGGGTCTTTTGGCACCTCTAGGCAACTCTTTAAGGCTATACATTGCAAAGAGGGTGCTAATGTACTTTGGTAGAGGGAGTTTCCATATCCCATAAGTCCTCCAAACTCAGAAAACACGTGTGTGTGCGTATGCACACACACATGTCCAACAACATTTTAAACTCACATTCTACAAATAAAGGTCAGCCATTTCTACTTAATGGATCTGTTTCTCCATGTATATGAGGGAACTGATAGCCCTTCCTAAATCTCATATTCTATTTGTATTACTAGTGATAACACTGTCTCTTATATTACAATGCACTTGGAAGCAATTTTCAAAATTATGAAAGACTAACAAACATGATGGTATCACAAATTTAAGAGCTAGTAATTCTTATGCTCAGAGATGCACAGTACTAGCATCGTTCCTCAAGAGCTGGTAGGGACACACGTCCCTACCAGTGTTAACTTTGTAGCAGGGTAGCTTGGTGGCAACATTTCTCAGTGCAGCTGAAATGCCCATGTCTTTACAGAATCATGAATTTGATTCTTTCTTGCCCACTGAGCTTCCATCCTAAAGATGTTAGCTCCTTAACGTTTCTATAGTATGTTTCTTTACAAAGGTAGGTAACAAATCTTATTCCCACTTTACAAATAAGGAAATGAGCTAGCTGGGACTAAAACCAAGAACTTGAGCAATTCCAGGTCCAGCTCCACCTCTCCCTCTACTTCACGATATGTCCCTGTTATCAACACTAAAGGTCACTGTAAAATCCCAGAAACAAAACACCCTCAACAGGAATTATCCATCTGAAGGTACAAATAGCAGTACCCAATCTTTTAATCTGTACAACAGCAGGTTACTACATGTGGTGTTCCACTATTCACACAACACTTTATTTTCCCATACAACTTATAGGCCTTTCAGTCCCAGGAGAAACCGTTGCTGGAGATGGCAGGAAAAGCCTGAAGACATTTTTTCAAGTCCTACATTTGAGCTTGATTCAGGCTAGTGAGCTATCAATGCTAGAAGGGCTAGAATTGAGCTCAGCTCCACTTAATCTCCTTGTCCTCTTGAGTCAGAGCTGATATATTAGTGACCAGGCCAGTACCAATGGTTTTACCACCATCCCTCAGGGTAAAACGCTGACCTTTCTCCAAGATCATGGGTTGTCTTAAGATTAAGTTTAGTTTCAGATCTTCACCAGGCATGGCCATTTCCTGGAGAAAAATAGGGGTTAGACAATGAATCACTGCCCTCAATTAACCAAAGTGTAGGTGAGAGGGAAAAAAGGGAGGGTGGGAAAGGAGAGAGAATAAATCACCTTCACCCACATATAACTTCAACTAAGCATTAACAACCCCCTCTAGGCTATAGTCTATTTTTGAACAAGAGATTGTATTGTAGGTAGAGGGAAATCCATCAAGAACCATTTAATATGTCAATCCTGTGCCAGGTTGTGCTAAGTGCTGGGCATATGAAGACAAAAGCGAAGCACATCGGTCTCCTAAACAACCAACTCACCTTCTCTGGGGGCAGAAGGACGCGACAGGCCATGTCCCATGTGAGAGAGAACATGACAGGCATGAAATGTGACACAAAGGGTTTGTGTCGGCCACCTTCCTCTTTGCTGAGAATGTATACCTGGGAAATGAAGTAAATAATCAGAAGCCTTTGCCTGCTGTCACTTGTGTTTTCCTAAAAAGAGAACTGGACCAGGGCTAAGGAAGTATACAGCCTAGTGACTGCTGGGACACTTCTTCCTCCCCCTCAACTATAGCTTACCTGAGCCTCAACTTTCTGATGGGGCTGAATGGAGCCTGGTTTAACCATCACCATGCCCCGTCGAACATCCTCTCTCTTTAGCCCCCGAATTAATGCTCCAAGGTTATCTCCAGCCTCAGCTCTTTCCAGACTCTGGTGAAACATTTCAATTCCTGCAACAGAAAAGCAACTTCAAGGCAGGTTCCTGCCTCGTAGAAGGGGGGGGGGGGGGGCGCGCCTAGGTGGCGCAGTGGATAGAGCACCGACCCTGGATTCAGGAGGACCTGAGTTCAAACCTAGCCTCAGACACTTGACACTCACTAGCTGTGTGACCCTGGGCAAGTCACTTAACCCCCCCACTGCCTCACCAAAAAAAAGAAAAAAAGGAAAGGGAACAAGGCTTCAGTCCTAATGCAAGCAAGAACAGAGGAAATAGGAAGGGCTTAACAGCTGACTGAGCTTTACCTGTGACCACAGAGCGAATATTCTTGCTGTGGCCCAGAAATTCACATTCATCTCCCTTCTTCACGGTTCCTCTCTCCAGCGTCCCTGTCACCACTGTACCACGACCTAGAACAGAACAATTTAAAACGTGAGGAGGGCTTCATGGGGGTTGGGGAAATTAAAAAAATACCAAGGAAAGAGGATTCTAAACCAGGAAGAAAATAGGGAGGAGCTAGGGAAAACGTAAAGCAGTCATCTCACCAGGGATGGAGTAAACAGACTCCACAGGCAGGAGAAAAGGCTTTTCTAGATCCCGAGTGGGCACAGGAATATGAGTGTCCACAGCATCCAGCAGTTTCATTACAGCATTCACCCCTAACTCTGGCTGCCGATGCTGTCATTAAAGGAGAGACACATTGTCAGGGAAAAGCCAGCTTTTTCTCTAAGAGGGGGACATGAGCACAGGACAGCAGCAGCAGCAGGGAAGGTGATACATGGCCTGATGTTCCTATTCAGTTTTCCAGTCACCTGTCCATAATATCTTGGTCAGTGGGTCAGACCTATAGTCAATCCAGCTGAGAGTTATATAGTATCACTGGCAGCAGTTTGACCAAGTAGGGAAGTTGTTCTCTGTGACAATTCTCTCCAAGGTATTCCCAGACAGATTCACTGAATGAATCAACAGCCCCATGGAGAATGTCTCCCAACCTGTGGCCTTCTACCTTACCTCAAGGGCACAGAGAGCAGAACCAACAATGACAGGAGTCTTCTCCCCATCATAGCCAAACTCAGTGAGCAGCTCCCTTATTTCTAGCTCTACTAGCTCCACCATCTCATTGTCCTGGACAGCATCTGCCTTGTTCACAAACACTACCATGTGTTCCACACCAATCTGGTGGAAGAAAATTGCTACTGTTAGTAAGGTTTACACACAAATTCAGAAAAGGACATTTAAAATGTTGTGTAGGAATGATCCTGACCCCAATGAATCCACACCCCACCAAAGAGCTCTTTTATTTATTTTTTTTCCCCCCAGAGCTCTTTTAAAAACTACCTCCCTCTCCTTCCACCATCCCCACTCCCATCCCTACCCCAATTTAGATTTCTAGCAAGGCTCCATCTGAAGAGACTAATACCTGTTTGGCAAGGAGCAGATGCTCCCTTGTCTGGGGCATGGGGCCATCATTGGCTGCTACCACCAGGATGCAGCCATCCAGTGGGGCTGTGCCGGTGATCATGTTCTGGAAATGGAATGACACTAGTTGAGCATAGAAATTCTTCAGATTTTAAATTTTGCCTTTTTCCTTCTCCAAGATATGTGATATTATCAGTCCTTTTCCATTATTGCCCCTTTCTTGGGCCTCAAATCCTGCCTTTGAGCCTCATATTTTCCCCTTTCTTCTTACCAGCACCTCCCATTACAAACATGACACTTTTGTATCTTCCCCAAAGTTCCAAGTTCTGTCAGCCACCTCAGTGCCTAGGGTTGCCCAGGTATTCCCCTTTCACCTTGACATAGTCAGCATGACCAGGACAGTCAGTATGAGCATAGTGTCGAGCAGCTGTACTATATTCCACATGGGCTGCATTAATGGTGATACCCCGGGCTCGTTCCTCTGGTGCATTGTCGATCTCCTCATACTTCTTAAACTTGGCCCCTCCGCCCTCTGCCAGAACTTGGAACCAGAAGAGAGGAAATAGTTGAAGGGAGTATATACACTTTAGGCGGTACTCTGTCCTCTTCCCCTTTTGACTATTTTCTTATCCTAAAAGGGTTCAGATCCCATACCCAAAGAAGTAAGGCAAATGACATCTGGGAAATAAGGATCCTTTGAACTTCTATCTTTGTCAGCACCCCCCTCCCCATTGTGGTTCCTAGACTCATGTGGCATTCTCCATCAGTGAAACTTTAAAATCTCCACATATATGTATATGCATACATGTATGTATATATATACAAACATACACATATTTTTTCCACCCCTGATAACCAAAACACCGTCTTCCCCCCATATACATATCTCCCCGTCCTTACTCTTGGTGATTGCTGCTGTCAGTGTAGTCTTGCCATGATCCACGTGTCCAATAGTACCAATATTAATATGGGGTTTGTCTCTCACATAGGTCTTCTTGGCCTCAACAGCAAGACCCCGTAAAATGAGGGGCAGGAAGGGCTTTTGCCCTAGGTTAGAAAGTTGGGCCTGCAAAGAAAGAAAACTGATTTTTGTTGACAGCAGGAGAAAAAAAATCCCACAGCCCCTTGGTGGGTTATGGGGGAAAAGATACGAGGTCAGTATTAGGAAAACAGATGATCGCTCCATTTATGTCACTTTCCCCTTATTCTCTTTGGCCTTGGTCAGGTTTGGGATCAGGAATGTGTCCTCACCCTTTTCAAAAACTTGTGTAGCAGCTGGCAGCTCTGAAAAACTGAGAAGAAAGGAGAAAGCTTTAGAGTAAAAAAGGGTTTTAGTTCTCACTTTCTTCCCTCTCCGCATATCCTGGCCCCATTTCTCTCCGTTCCTTTCCTCTCCCACATCCCTTCTACGTTTCTCTCCCATAACCCCTTTTTCTTCCTTTCCACTATCGTTCTGTCCCCCACTTCTCCCCATCTTTTCTTCTTCTTTCATGGTTCCCCACCCCCACCCCGTCTCCTCCTTCCATCATCCAGGAGGTCCCTCCCCCTTTCCCTCCTTCAGCCCCTTCTTAGATACCCAGGCTTCCTTCTCCCTCCTTGCCTTCGTACGTCACTCCCCTGGATGCCTGAATCCCCTTCGAGCTCCTCCTTTCCCTCCTCCTCCCTGTCGGTTCTGCTCTGCCCTGGGTCAAGGGGACTAGCACCCTCTCTCCTCCCTGTCCTCCTACCGCTGGCTCCGGGCCGTGCGCGGAACATAACGGTTGCAGCCATCACAACGAGGAACGCGGTCGGGCGGAGAGAGGAGGGGATAATGCGGCCTTAGAGAAAAGGCGCCAGAGGCGAAAGGGACAGGGAACGATGCGGCGTGTGAGGCACTAAGGGCACAAGGAACTGGAAGGTACTTCCGTCGGACGGAAGTGACGTACGTAAAGGAAAACGAGACTATGGAAGGATCCCTCCAGGACCGCTAGGGTGGACTTCCTGTGCGGCGGGGATACCCGGAAGGAGAAGGGTCCGAAGGCCGGAGGCATGGGCTGGCTGCCAGCTCCCACAATGCACCGCCAAGAACAACAGTGAAACCCCGCCCCTCCGTTTGTATTGCCTCCTGGGATTTGTGGTCATTTGAGGGTAGGGAATACGGAGAGCGCTTTCTGGGGCACTTCTTTAGAGGTGATTGGGAGGCAGGCTCGGGATTTCCCAATTTACGTGAAGCGATGTGGAGCTGGAGCCCATTTCGTCTCAAATAACGACCCTAGTAACCCGTGGGCAGTTCGTGAATGAATGAAGAAAAGCATTTGAGTGCTCTTCCAGAGAAGGTTCCCAATCGCATTGGGGGAGTTTCCTGGTTGGGGGAGCTCCCTGTATCAATGAAATCATGGATCTAGTCCCTATCTCTTTCTCCACTATGTTACTGGCAGCGTGCTAAGTCCTGGAAATACAAAAGAGAGACAGTCCCTAACCTTACAGAGCTTACAACCAAACAAGGGCAGACAATACATAAAGGATGTTTCCTAGGAAAGGATGTTTTAGGCTAGAAAAAAAATTTTTTTGTTTGTTTTTGTTGTGGCAATTGGGGGTTAAGTGACTTGCCCAGGGTCACACAGCTAGTGTCAAGTTTCTGAGGTAAAATTTGAACTCAGTTCCTCCTGACTCCAGGGCCAGTGCTCTATCCACTGCACCACCTAGCTGCCTCCTAGGCTAGAAATTAATAGGGATGGCCAATGGAGGGATAGGGCAGTCAATGGACACATCTTTTCAGAAGCAATGGCAGTGTTGATTTGCATATAGGGCTTAAAGCAAAAAAATGGAGGGAGACTAGGGTTGGGGGAGAAGGTAGTGGTTTCCACGCTGAGCTGCATAGCAGAAAGATGAGGGGGACGAAGTTAAACATGGGGTGGGGGGTCCTAAGACTACCTAAGTATATTGATTGAACTCTCATTGTTCAGCACGGAGCCTTCCCCAGGTAGCTCCAAAGTTGGGTGGCTTATTTCTCCAAGGCATGAGGGCTGGGGTCTCCCATATCTGTCCTAGAGATCTATTCTGGTTTCTGCCTGAAATTCCCCTATTAAAGAACTTCCTTTGGAGGGCGGCTAGGTGGCGCAGTGGATAAAGCACTGGCCCTGGATTCAGGAGTTTCTGAGTTCAAATCCAGCCTCAGACACTTGACACTTACTAGCTGTGTGACCTTGGGCAAGTCACTTAACCCCCATTGCCCCGCAAAAAACCAAAACAAAATAAATAAGACTTGTGGTAACCCATCCCTCAAATCCCTTTAAAAAAAAAAGAACTTCCTTTGGATTCCCCTTTTTAAAAGAAAATACTCCTAAATCTGTAACTGTTATGGGAATATAATGGGCCCAAAGAACCTTCTCCTTGAGAAGACACACCTAAAGAGATAAGTGGCACCAGATCAGTACTGAGCTACCTCCAGGAAAACCACCCTTCATTCCAGTCTTCCCCACCCCTGGGGAGATAAGATTAGGTGTGGCTGCTGTGAGGAGGAGAAAGATGGCTTGAGAGATCCACAGCCACCCCTCACCCAACTCCCCCAGCCACCACCAGTGGGGGATGGTCCTCCCCCAATAAGGGAACTTTCTGCAGTCAGATGATCACCCCCCATCAGTCCTCTATAGAAGTATCTGCCTGTCTCCTGCTCTTGGAGATAGGTATCTCAGAGCCACACCTCTGCGCTATGCCTTCTCACCATGAGAAGTCCAAGGATTTATCTTTTGGTTTCCTTTCCTTAGCCCCTAAATAAACTATTATTTTATTCTAATTGGATTTGTGTGCAAGAGGGTGTAATTCTTTAAAGAGGAATTCCTAAGGACCCCTATCCCAAACCCCCCACCTATTTCCCCCATATCAGTAACAAATTCAATTTACTTAATGTGCTAGACCCTACCTTCATAATAGGAGATCACTAGCCACCCTCTACTTCTAAAATGGGGAAGTTAAGGCCCCTAGCCTGAGTTACTGCACAACCTTCCTAGCTGGTTTTCTTGCTCCAGCATCATCTTTCTCTGAAGGTTTCTGACTAGGAGAGTGACAAAGGTATGTAGTACAACTGTAATCTCCAGTTTACAGATAAACTAAGCCTCTAAGAGTTCAAGGGACTTGTCTGTGATCACAAAGCTAATAAGTGTTAGAGCCTGGATTAAAATCTCAGTCTCCTCTGACTCTAAATTCTGTACTCTTCACTACACCATGTTGTTTATGTTAATGACAAATGCAAGCCCCTAACACAGAGGTTGTAGAATCCTAGAAACAAAATGCCATCCAGGTGAATCTTCAGTTATAGTGACCTGATTCCACTGGTTTCTTGACTTCAATGTTCTTCAGGTCTAAGTATCAGAGCTTTGGCTATCACTGAAATTCCTGCGACAACCAGCAGGCTCATGTATCATTATGTAACACCAGAAGGGACCATACAATTCATCTAATCCAATCTCTTCATTTAACAGAAGAGGAAACTGAGGCTCAGAATGTGTCTAGAGCCAGTATTTAAATTCAGGTTCTCCACCTCCCTTTCTCAGTATGTCGTGTTGTCCGATAAACTAGTGACATGGCAGGAGGCCAGTGTGGGGTTTTTTTTTCCTGTGGGGCGCCAAGTGTGATCTCTTTGGATGTCCCCATCAGGACCACCACACTCCCCTTGGTCTGATGTCAGCCCCTGACCAGTTGAATACCCCCTCCCCAAGAGCTGAGGGAGAGAGGCCTCAAGGAGTCTCTGTAGTGCAGTGGATAGAGCTCTGGGCCTGGAGTCAGGAAGACCTGAGTTCAAATTTGAACTCAGACAAGTATTAGCTGTGTGACCCTGAGCAAGTCACTTCACCTCGTTTGGTTGTAAAAATGAGCTGAAGAAGGAAATGGCAAACCACTCCAGTATCTTTGCCAAGAACCCCCCAAAAAGGAGTTAGGTAGAATAGGACACTACCGAAAATGACTGAACAACATAAACTCAGGTTCCAGACTCCCCAGTAGGGGAGGTGGGAGTTGTTTCTCAAGGTCACCTCAGCCTTCCCACATTCCTCCCCCAGGGGGTGCTGTCCTTTTCTTCAGAGAACAGGAGGATTCGACGTTCTAGGAAGCCACCTGACCCCTCCGTGACCTCTAACCAGCCCTTCCATCCTCCTCTCTCTGGTTTCCCGCTCCCCTAGTGGCAACTTAGCCTTGCATCTGTTTGGGATACTCTATCCCGAAGCATCATCTCTATGGTTAGCCGGCCAGCCTTCTCCATTCTCCTTACGGAAGGTGGCAGGGGAGGTCCTAGTCTAGGCTAACCCATCTCCGTGGGATGTCTCTGGGGATGTCCCACCCTGAGGGGCGACTGGTGAAAACACTAAAGTCTTTACCGTGCCTCCTCTTTCTCTACATTTAAGAACCCTTATTCCTACAGCCTGGGAAAACGATCTCTAAGATCCCCATGCCTCAGGAGGAGGAAGTCGGAGGGAACGTGCCTTTCTCTCTTCGTTGCCTTATCTATGGTTTTTTTTCCCCCTTGATGGGAAAGGGGGTCCCAGCGCCTGCGCAGTAGTTGGCTGGTCGCTGGTCACTGGTTGTTGGGGGTGGGAGGGGGGGGGAGCGGGAGCCGCCGCTGCTGCCGCCGGAGCAAACCGCGGGGACCGAGATGCAGGTGGGACCGGAACCGGAACCCCCCTCCTCATTCTCCTCTCCCCACCCGGACCCTCCCCCCTTCCCTGGGCCTGGGACTGGAGGGAAGGCCGAAGGTCCTGGAGCGGGACCGGGCTCGGAGGCCGGGGGCTGGGGGAGCGCCCCCAGGGCAGCATCCCTCGGGAGACCGGTGGAGCGGGCCGCAATGGGCGGAGGTGAAGGCGGCCGCTCGCGGGCGGAGGGAAGGCCGACATTCTCGGGAGCCCCCCCCCCCCGAGGAGCTCTGGGGCTGGGACAGGGAGCAGGGCTGCCCGCGGCCTCCCCGCTGCGGGGCCAGGACCAGGCGGGCAGGGGTCGGGGCGAGCGGGCAGGAGCGGCCGCGCTAAAGCAGCTGTGGCGTTTAGTGGGGAGAGAGCTAAGGGACCCCCATTGGGTGAGGGGCCCCCCTCTCATTGGCGTGGGATGTACAAGCTTTGGGGTGGGGGCAGTAGATATGTCATGTTGGGTGTCTCCCCCCGGCATGCGCCAACCTTCCCTCCTTGCCAGGCTCTTCATTGGGATTTGAGACTGTGTCTCTCGTGTTTCTGGCTTCTCGAGTTGGGGTCCGGGGGTAGGTGTAAAAGGCCACCTTGCATCTGGAGATGCGGAGGACGTGAGGCTGTCGGTCAGCAGCGGAATAGGGCGGGCTGGCTGCCTGTGGGGAAAGAGTCCTAGAGAAGATGAGAAGAATAGGGGGCCGTTAAGGCTGCTCTCATCCCAGCTCTGTTCGGTGGAAGGCTGGCCTGCACAGAGTATTTCCGTTGTCCATTCTAGGTTCTGAGGTCTCTCTGTGGAAGTTCATTTTGATGTTGAACCTAGTCCTGCTCAGAACTTCCCACCTTACGGCATTGAATTGGAGTCAGGGGACCTAGGCGCCACCGCTTTTGTGACCTTAGGCAGTCATTCATCTTCTTTTTTTTTTTTTTTTTAGGGTGAGGCAATTGGGGTTAAGTGACTTGCCCAGGGTCACACAGCTAATAATTAAGTGTCTGAGGCCGGATTTGAACTCAGGTCCTCTTGAGTCCAGGGCCAGTGCTCTATCCACTAAACCACCTAGCTGCCCTCAGTCATTCAGCTTCTGAGTCTGTTTTCTCACCTATAAAGTGGGCATAAGAGCAACTGTTTTATCTCTCTAATAGGGTTGCTGTGAAGATCAGTTGGGAGAATGTATTCGAAAATGCTTTGAAGTCATAAAGTACTATGTAAATGCTATTATTTGTCTAGCAGAAATGTTTCTAAAAACCTTTCCTCCCCAGTCAACTAGTGATGTTGCAAACAGTGGCTATAGGAATCTGGTCTGAAGAAGCACAGAGTTAGTGGCTTTCAGTTCTGAGCCTTGTTTTTCCCAGAGTCCAATTGCTCTGGGCTGTGGGACTAAGGGCCCGTGTGCTAATTTTCGAAGCTTGTCTAACCTTTAGCCCCTTTTGCTTTCTTAGTGACAATAGAAAATAGTTCATCCCAGCCTTTTTTCTTCTTGTGTCTGAGGAGAAGGAATAAGGTAGTTACTCTCAGTATTTTATGGTTAGGAGTTGCTGAGCCTATGAAGGAAGGGCAGTGTGTGTTGGGGAGGGGGTTCCTTCAAGGCAGTACCCTCATACTACAGTGCTTTAAATGCCAATGAGCCTCAGGGAGGGAAGCAAGGTGGGAATCACCTACTTATTGCTGACCTGTTAGGGACCCTTAGAGTAAGATGGACTCATTCCTGAGAGAAGGTGATTGGAAAGGAAGCTTTATATTTCTGAAGAGTTTCTTTATTGGAGGATAGTGACCAGCTTACCTCTACCTCTTCTGGGATCAAAGCCAAAGAATGTGGGCTGAGATTACAGGAGGAAAGATGGACGTTAGAATTCTGAAAAAACCTACCAGTGCTTACGAGGTGTAAGAACTTGGAGTTTGGAAAGGGAGCTAACATATTTTGAAGGACTTTCTTGGATCTCTGAATCAGAGAGGAACAGTGTGAAAAGAAGGCAGTGTGGAAAAGTGGATGGCTTCTCAGTGCAGGTGGAACAATTGGGGAATGTCTGGTACTTGGGGAAAGGTCTAAATGATTCTTTATAAGCTCTAACCCTAATACTGATTCCTATATATGTGCCTCTTTTTCCCTTCCACAGTTGCTGCAGATGACCCTGAGTCTTCTGGCCTCCCCCCCCACTTCCTTCCCTCCCCTGGGTCCCCCACTCTCCATTTCATCTGGTTCATCATGAATGGTGCCCCTTCCCCTGAGGATGGGGCTTCCCCTTCTCCTCCCCCTCTACCACCACCTCCACCTCCCCCAAGTTGGCGGGAGTTCTGTGAATCCCACGCTCGGGCAGCAGCCCTGGACTTTGCTCGACGCTTCCGCCTCTACTTGGCTTCCCATCCCCAATATGCGGGGCCTGGGGCTGAGGCAGCCTTCTCCCGACGTTTTGCCGAGCTCTTCTTGCAGCATTTTGAGGCAGAGGTGGCCCGAGCCTCAGGTTCCCTTTTATCATCTGGTCCGATCCCCCTGAGTCCTGGTACGGAAACCCCATCCCGTGATCTTTCCCTGGAGAGCTGCAGGAACAGTGGGCCTCTGACTGTGTTGGGTCCTTCTCGATCCTCTGAAGACCTGGCTGGCCCTCTTCCTTCCTCAATCTCTTCATCCTCTTCAAAGCCTAAGCTGAAGAAACGTTTCTCCCTGCGCTCTGTGGGCCGATCAGTCCGAGGCTCAGTTCGAGGGATCTTGCAGTGGCGGGGAGCTGGTGATCCCCCCTCTCCAGTGGGACCCTTGGAGACCTCTGCCTCTGGGCCACCCGTCCTGGGTGGAAACAGCAACTCCAACTCCTCTGGTGGGGGTGGTAGCACCAGTGTGGGGCCAACTAGCGGTGGGGCATCCCCTGGGGAAAGATGGACACACCGCTTTGAGAGGCTGAGACTAAGTAGGGGAGGGGGACCCTTAAAGGATGGGGCAGGGACAGTGCAAAGGGAGGGGCTACTGAGCTTCATGGGAACAGAGGAGGCAGCTGTTGGTGGAGGAGAAGGTCGAGGGGGAGGAGGAACTGGAAGCTCATCTGGGGGTGGGGGACCACCAAGGTGGCAGAAGTGTCGCCTGCTGCTTCGGAGTGAGGGGGAAGGAGGAGGAGGAAGTCGGCTGGAGTTCTATATCCCACCTAAGGTGAGAGAGAAGGGGAAGTGTGACTGGGGATAAATTATATAAAAGCCTTGCAGATATAACCCCAGAGGTTTAACAGCCTACAGGCTTTTGCTTTTTTTTTTTTTTTTTTTTTTGAAACTTGGACCCATCTTGCTAACTCTTGACACTTGTTGAGTGTGCAGGACTAGGTTGGTGATATCAACAGTCTTCCTGCCACCTCCACATTACTTACAAGGTAGAGCAGGGAGCCACTGGGCTTGTGTGGATACCTCTTTGGTGAAGTGGGAAGAGTTGGGAGGCCAGATTTCCCCCCCACCCCCGGGAAGTGGAAGAGTGTTTTTGAGCCTGAATCTTGGGACTCCTGCCGCCTCTTCTACCACAGGCATCCCGGCCCCGGATCAACATCCTGTGTTCTACCATCACAGATGTCCGGACAACCACAGCCCTGGAGATGCCCGACAGGGAGAACACCTTTGTGGTTAAGGTCAGAGGCTTTGGCATTTCCATTCTTCTCTTCCTTTATTACCCATTTCAAAGAATATGATTCTTATGTATTGTGGGGGAAGGGATGGCGGCTACAGAATGGGGAATGGGCAGGCTTTCGGTTTTTCCAGGGACTAGAAGCTGTGAGAAAGGTGCTATGACCCCATAGCCAGGGGACTCTTCCCCAAAATGAAGACATGCTCTTGAAGTTTAGGCTTCTCTCTCTCCCTCTCTCCCTATCTCCCTCCCCCCCATATATGTATACATACACACATATAATACAAACATACGTATAGGCATATACACACATGCATAAACACAAATGAAAATATTTACCTGGGAAGAAAAGCAAAGGAAGGAGAGGAAATGACTGCAAAGAAGGTTCTTCTTTTCATTGAGGTTGGATGAAAAGACCTGGGGGGTTCTCAATGTCTTATTATTTATTTATTTTTTTTGGGGGGTGAGACAGTTGGGGTTAAGTGACTTGCCCAGCGTCACACAGCTAGTAAGTGTCAAGTGTCTGAGGCCAGATTTGAAGTCAGGTCCTCCTGAGTCCAGGGCTGGTGCTCTATCCACTGTGCCACCTAGCTGCCCCCTCAATGTCTTATTGACCTTTTTGCCCACTGCCTGTCTGAAGTGCCTTATACTTGCCTCCATAGGTAGAAGGTTCCATGGAATACATCTTGGAGACAGCTGATGCCCTGAATATGAAGGCCTGGGTGTCTGATCTACAGGATTGCCTGAGCCCGGGGTGAGGGGCCTGAAGGAGCAAGGGAGGGGAGGTGGTAGAAAAGGTGCTTAATGCTGCTCAGTTCACGTTGTGACTCCTCTCTCCCTCTTCTTTTCTCTGAAATTTTCTGTGCCACTGATCCCCAATCTGATGCCTACCCATGGGACTTCATTCCCTACCAGGGAGAACACAGACAGCCTGGACCTATCCTGCCTCAACCACTCAGAGAGTCTGCCTAGCCATGAACTGCCCTTGGGACCGAGTGAGAGCAACGAGCACCTGTCTCAGGGTGAGGCAGGAGAGGAGGGAAGCCAAACCCTTGGGGAACAACTTTTGTGTTAACTAGATATTAATCACAAAATGTTAGAGCAAGAAGAGATCTTTTGGTCCAACCTCCTCGTTTTACAGGTGAGGAAACTGAGGGTCAGAGAGAAGGAGTGGCTTGTCCAAGGTAACATAGCTAGTAAGTGGCAGAGTCTGGATTAGAACCCAGATCTCCTGACTAATAATCCAGGTGCTGTATTTTTTGAGGACCTGCTCTCAGCTGATCCAGTCAATCAACAGTCAATAGATTGTCAGGCTCAAAGGCTGCTAAAGTTTCTTCCAGTTCTAAGATGGAAATATTTATTTAGTGTTCAGTAGATGCTTTGAACTCTGGACATAATACTTGACGGTTTAGCTCCTGTCCTTAGGTCCATTGCAGAGGCGGGGGAAGGGAGAGGGGAAGACTTACTATAAGATGAAACAAGTAGTAGTCCAAGGTAGGACCTGCCCAGTGCATGGTGAGTGGTTCTGGGGACTAGCTCTGTTGGATTAGAGAGGAGGAAGAGGCCACTAGCGACTGGAATTGTCAAGGAAGGCTTCCTGGAAGAGCTGGGTCTGGTTGTTGGTAGGCACATGTGTTGAGACAGGGTGAGCAGAGATGCGGAGGTAAACAAGTAGAGGGAGTGTATGTGTGAGGGGCAATGAGTGATCAGTTGGGCTGGAAGGGAGGATTCAGGTTAGGGGACCAGGAGAAAAGACTGAAGAAGTAGGTGGCTTGGGGTTAGGCTGAAGGATTCAGTGCCAAACCAAGGAGTCCAGTCTTATTTTGTAGGAAATGAGCCAGTGGAGGGTTTTGAGTAGCAGGCTGGTGATGGATGGTGTGTTTTAGGAAGATTTCTCCAGTACCATCTATAGGATAGAATTGAAGAGAATATTTGAGTCTCGGAGACTGTTAGGAAGCTATTGTCCCTTTGTGTTTTAGGGAGAAGGGTTCCCCTTTGCCTAACTGGGGAGTGGGTTGGGTTATAGAAGGTGGTAAATGTCAAACCTTCCTTGCACCCTTGGTTTTTCCTTTAGGGGCATATGGGGGCCTCTCAGATCGTCCCTCAGCTTCTGTCTCCCCCAGTTCTGCCTCCATTGCTGCCTCCCATTTTGACTCAATGGAACTACTGCCCCCCGAGTTGCCCCCCCGAGTCCCTATTGAAGAGGGGCCCCCAGTGGGGACAACTTATCCTCCTCCAGCCCCTTATCCTCCTCCGGACACTCCAGACACCACAGGTACCGGGTGTGTGTGTGTGTGTGTGTGTGTGTGTGTGTGTGTGTGTGTGTGTGTGTGTGTGAGTGTGAGTGTGAGTGTATGTATTCATATATATGTATGGATAGAGAGGAGGGGGTGTGTGCATCTTTGCCTTATAGGTCTAACTACTTCTAATTCTAGTTTTCTTCCTACCTAAACTCCTTCTCTTGGGTCTTTCAGATCTGAGGGACTGTGGGTCCCTAGGCCTAACCTGGGGGAAAGGGGAAGATACACAAGGGAAGGGCTTCAGGACAGAAGCCACTTGTCCTCAGGGATGGGGGAGGCTTCCCTGACACCCTGGTCTCCCCACTCTTTCCTCCCTGAAGGTTCGTTCCTGTTCCAGGGGGAGTCAGATGGAGGTGATGGGGACCACCCCCTTTCAGAGTACCCTTGGTTCCATGGGACCCTCTCCCGACTCAAAGCTGCCCAGCTAGTGTTGGCAGGGGGTGCTGGCAGCCACGGTGTCTTCCTGGTACGTCAAAGCGAGACGAGGAGGGGGGAGTATGTCCTCACGTTCAACTTCCAGGGCAAGGCCAAGGTGAGTGGCCCCATGGAAGAAAGGGCTGCTTTTTTCATAGAGGAAAGACAGTTTCAGGGGAGAAGGCTGTAGTGTCCTGGAAAGAGGATTAGCTTAGGGAAGTATCCCATGGAGAGAGACTTCAAAGGAGATGGGGAGGTCAGAAAATAGAAGGTTCCCAGGGAAATGAGGAACTGTTGGGAAAAAGAGATTGGAACCCAGGGGCAAGGCTAGTTGAGGAGAGACGACAGGGAGGAGGCAGCAGCCCTCAGGCTTAAGAAGAAAGCAGTCTTTACCTTCCCCATGCCGGCCCCCAGCACCTTCGTCTGTCCCTGAATGAGGATGGTCAGTGCCGGGTGCAGCACCTCTGGTTCCAGACGGTCTTTGACATGCTGGAGCATTTTCGGGTCCACCCCATTCCCCTGGAGTCTGGGGGCTCCAGCGACGTTACCCTCGTCAGCTATGTCGTGGCCTCCCAGCGGCTACAAGGTGAGTAGGGCTGCAAGGGAGGAGGTTCTTGCTTCTCAGAGAAGTGAGGCGTGAGCAGAGAGGTACAAGCTCTCCTGTGCAAGCTGTGGAGCAAGTTTAGAGGGGAATGAGGGAGGGACGGAGAAGGCTCGAACACACTGGAACAGAGAAGGACGTGAACACCCTGCAGAGAGGTGCTTAGCCACTCTTCCTTTCCCTTTGGTGGCGATAACTCAAAGCAGGGGGGAGGTGGGGAGGTGGTGAGAATGGGATTGGTACATTCTCATTTCCATCAAAAGCCCCCGCCCATTGTCTGTCTCTGCTTCCATTCTCCCCTCTCTCCTGCTCATCTGTACCCTGATCTTCTGCCCCTTCTCGGCAATGCTTTGTCTGCTCCCCCACGTGGTTACCCCATATGACCTTTACCCAAACCTCTGCTTTCCATCTTTCCCCTTCCTAACCTCCCTCCAACCCCTGCTGTCCTGTCTGTCCCTCCCCTTCACTCCCCCTCAGGCAGGGAACGGGCAGGGAGCCGAGCTGGGGTGTGTGAGGGAGATCGCTGCTACCCCGACGCCTCTTCCACCCTCATGCCCATCGGAACGAGTGACTGTGTGTAAGTGTGCTTCCTCCCCATGTTCCATGCTCTGTGAAGGGGCTTGGAAGGTGTGAGAAGAAGGTACTTGGGTCCTGAGGATAATGGAGGTTAAAGGGAGGGGGTTCCAAGAAGCCGTAAGTCACACAGGCACTGCCTGACTTCTCCCCTCCTCCCCTTTCCAGAACCGAACATCTCCCATGACCCATCCCAACCGCCTGACCCTGATCCGAGGGCAGACCCTGCACACCCTGGGGAAGAGGAGGAGATGGTGGAAGCGTCAGAAGCTTCAGAGGAAGAGAAGGCAGGCAGTGGAGGGACCCCAGGAGAGTCGGGCCCTGTGGCTGAGCCTGAGGAGGCCACAGCCCTGCACAGGGAGTCCTCAGGGCTAGAGGGGCCTGGTGGGGAGGTGGCGGTGACCCCTTTTGTGCATTTCTTGCAGCTGCAGCCGGGGAATGCCGGGGAGGAAGGGGTCCACTCCAGAGCCATCAATAACCAGTACTCCTTCCTATAAGGATGAATGCCCCCACACAACCAAGTCCCCCTTTCTCCCTGGCCCCGGGCCAGGACCCAGGACAGATCCTCCCCAGAGAGGTACAAATGCTCCCCTTGCCCCTGTTTGTCTAGGGGGTGGGAATGGTACAGAACAGAGGGACAGAGCCATTAGTGACTTCCCAGATGACACACTCCAAGCCACCCCTTTCCCTGGGCAGGGAACCTGGATCTGTTCCCTCCTTTTGGGGGTGGGCCCGTTGTGCTCAGCCTCGCCTTCTGTGGGCCATTTCTCCAGTACCTCTCACAGCTCTCTGTGATGTATTGGCGAGGGGCTGAATCAGCTACATTAAGTGAAATGGAGAAACATAAATAAAAAGGTTTATCTCAACTATCTTCTGGTCATTGGCCCAATGCTTATATCACAGAATGGAATTGGACACGCGGGCATGATCGGCTCAGGAGGTGCACACAGATCTGCTTGTTAGTCCTGGACTGTCCACTTCCAGGGTGACTCTGCCTGTCTTTTCTTTCCTGTGTTAGACCACTCCTCTCTCAAGTCCCTTCCAACTCTTAATATTTTGATGGCCAGCCTCACAGGGAGTGCTGAGAAGTAGAGCCAGGAGAGGAGGGCAGCTTCTTTTTCCTAAATAACTTGTTCTGGGAGAGGTCAAAGGTGATAGCATGGAGCTGGGGGCAGGGTTTCTGGGTTCTTGAGAAAGGAGGCATTGTGGTGTGTCTCAGAAACCTGTGTCCTGGCTCTGCTACTCAGTTCAGTGTGGGCCTCGGTTCTCTCCTCTGTAAATGATGGGGTTAGACTTAGCCCGAGTCTGGAGAACCCCTCGGGCCCTGACATTCTGTATCTCCTTGAGTTGTGACTGCTCCCAGCTTTGGTGGTGCATTTCTCCAAAAGAGGGCGCCCCTGGGCCTGCTTGCTACTCTGGCCCCAACGAGGGGTTCAGAGGATTGTTAGATTGAAAAGAGAGAAAAACTTTCATTTTTTGGAGAAAAACATTTTAGAGAGAGATAAAAGAACTGGCAGGAGCTATCCAGTCAACCGCCTGGTTTAAAAGATGAGTAAATGGGCCCCCAGAAGATCAGTGGTTTGCACAAGGTCAGGCAGACAGGAGCAGAGCTGGGATTCAGACACAGGACTGCCGACTGTAAATGCTCTGCCTCTTACACTTCTCCATGCAGGCTGCCCAAGACTGTCTCCAAGTAGATTTCTGAGCTTCCCCACCTTGCCAGTTCTACCTTCTGCCTCTCTCTTTTTCTTGTTTTCCTTGCCCTCCTGCTGCCGCTCCCCAATCTAGTGGGATGCTCCAGCCATGTACTCTTCGCTTTCCTCTGGCCTTGCCACACCCTTTCCTTCTGTCCCAGCTCCCCTCCTCCAGCAGGCCCTAGGCTCTTGTGACCTTGTTATTCTGAGCCTCTGGTTCTGACAGGAGACAGACAGGGGACAGCTGGAGTCTGCAGTATGCCCTGGGCAGGGAGCTGGCTGAAGGCTGCTGACTTTTCCCACTTGGTCTTCTCTCTGGGGCTCCCTCATTACCCAATTGGGGGAATCTGAGGAGTAGAACCAGCCCTTGAAGGAAAAAGTTGGGGGATATCATTGATATGAATGGGGAGTATAAGAATTCTCCCTCCACAGAGATGAACAGGATCTGACTCAGACTTAATCTGACCAGAAACAGTATATTCCCAGCTGGCCCCTCTTTGATCTTCAGAAAATGGCCTTTGTAAGGCAAAGGGGGGGATTCTCACATGGGAGCCAAAGGCCTTCTTCCTGGATTCTCATGTTTAGATGATAATTATAACTTTGCCCTAAACTCTGGGCCTTTAGCACCTCTTCACAGACTCGAGGAGGTGACAGCTGAAATGAACCTAAGGATTTGGGGCCAACCCCCTTGTTTTATATGTAAGTAAACTGAGGCCCAGAAAGGAAGAAGTTATTTGCCAGGCTGACAAGGGGAGTGGATGAGAGAGCACCCTTTCCCCATCAGCCCTAGGGGACAGATAGGGGTGAGAATCTCTTCCTCAATCAATTTAGAAAGGGTTTGACCATCCTTAGTAGAAAAGAATTTTCATCATTTTCTAAATCACTTTCCTTCAACATCTTTTAGGGAGACTCTGATCTCCCCCAGTGTAAAATTAGGGGACTTAGGGCTCTGGACTAGCACTCCATAAACCTCAAAGTCTCTTTTTGGCTTGCCTTTTTATGATCCTGTGCTCATCTATCTCTCTCTATAATGCTCTTTGCCCCCTTTAATTCTCTCTCTCTCTCCCTCTCTTTCCCTTCCTCTCTCCCTCCCTCCTTCTTTCCCCCCCTCTCCATGTTTGGTCACTCTTGCTCCTTCAAGATGGGCAGTGGCCCCTGTCACTCAACCAGGGTGGGGAAAAGCTAGCTGGAGCAGTAGCTTAGCTTATGGTGAATTTGCCCTCTCGCACCTCTCTCCTCGCCCCAGATATCATGGGATCACGGGATAGGTTTGAAAGTCCCCTGATTCCTGTGGGTGTGATTCTCTCACATAACTGCCCCATTTTGTGTAGCCCCCATACTCCAGCTTCCCACCCCCCCCACCCAGAGGTCAGAGAAGGACTCAGCTGTGGAGGAGACAGTCAAAGCTGTGAAAAAGGGGAGGGGGAGGAGAGCTATGTCCTCACCTCACCCTGGAGGTTGCTCTTCCAGCCCAGGCAGAGGTTTGGTAAGGTAGTGGAGGGTTCAAGAGGGAAGCGTTCCCAACCCTCTCTCCACCCCCACCCCCACCCAGCACTCTGGTTTTCCCAAGTGAGGGAGTCCCCTTTCCTGTACCTTTCCTTAGACTAACAGAGCCAAAATGAACCTTAAAGATGAATCAGCTAGCCCAGCGTCCTCAAGCTACAACTGGGAAAATGATGGCCCTGGGGAAGTGATTTGCCCAAGGTCACACAGCTCCCTTTCTATGACCTTGCCACCTCTAACCCTCCAATGGTTCATCCTCCTCCCCTCCCTGCTCTACTGCCACTTCTTTCCCTTCAGCTACTGCCTTCCTCATTCTCTCTCCTCCACCCCTCCTGACCAGCCCCCCATACTCACACTCTCTCCTCCTGACCCCCAAAGTCCCTCGCTACCTCCCCCATTCTTCAGCAGTTGCCTAGTGGTAACCAGACGCTCCACCCTGGGGCAAGGGTGGGGGCTGGCTCAGCAGCTGCTGCTCCTGGGAGGCTGACACTGAATCTAGCTCAGAAACTTCTTGTGCCTTCGAACCCAGTCTCTCAACCCTGCATGGTTCCTGACAACCGGGCCTCCTGCTCCCTTCTCCTTAAGGCTCACTTTGCTTCTTATTCCACTGGCCCCTCACCTCTCATCAGTTCCCCTCCATTTTCCTTTCAGGCTTTTGTCCATTCTCTCTCCTCCTTGGCTTCTCCAAATAAGGCGACTGTAGTGTAGTGGAGAAAGTGATGGATTTGGAAGAACTGGGTTTGGATCCCAGCTTTGGCACCTGTGTGATTGTGGACATCTTTCTGGAATTTCGTTTTCTCATCAATAAAACGAGAGGGTTGGAATAGGTGGGCTCTAAGGCCCCTTTCAGCTCAAAATCCCATGATTTCCCCTACACCTGTTCCTGTCCCCTATTTCACCAGATCGTCAAGACCCTCCCCAGTCATCCCCACACTCATTACCTTTGTCTATATCAGCCTGATTTAGTTATCTTCCATCACTGCCTGCCCATCCCACCCTGATTTCCCTTGAGGAATCTGTCCAACTCTTGAGCACAATGTAAAACCATTATCCTTGTCCTCCACTGACCCTAGAATTCTCCTGTCTTAACCTTTCCAGTCCTCACCTGGGACTACCACCAATAGTTAGGTGACTGTAGTAAGAATTATATATGCTGGCTATAAGGTTTTGGGTCAAGACCTGTCAGTGTGGAGGAAGCCATGGATTGAGAAAGATCTATCCATCCTTGTCTAGGAAAGGTTTCTCAGCCCTATTCTAAACCTTCAGACGATATGTCTCCCCTCTGTGCCATCAGCACATTTTGTGGCCTCTTGGGTTACCCCTGTTGCCGGGTATCCCATTTTCTGAAGGGAGGGAATGGGGGGGGATTCCCTATCAGGAATGGTGGGGCAGGGACTTGTGTTTCCCGTGGCTTTAGGAGGGCAGATGGGGAGGTGCTGTTGGCAGGGGGTACAAGCAGTCCTGGCTCTGTTCACCAGCACTTGGACACTAAATCCCGTGTTGATGGCTCCTGCTGCCCCCCTCCCTGGGGTAGGGTTACCACCTTCTGCCCTGTCCCTTTGACCCTCTCCCCTCCTCATTTCCACTTGCCCCTCTAGAGTTGTTCTCTCCTATCCCACAATAGAGAATCTCCCCTCTAGTTTTGTCTTAGATTTCTCTGGCTTCCCTTTACTTGATCTCATAGTTTCAGTCACTATGTGTTTCCTCCTTCATCTCATTAGGATGACAAAGATGCTGAAAGTTATAGCAGTAGGGACAAGCTGGGCTGTCCAGGTGGGAGTAGTGGTGAAGGGAATAAATGGGGGGGCAGGGGGAAGAAAGATGAAGGGGAAAAAGGGATGGAAGGGTCGAAAAGGGCTCAGAAAGCTAAAATTTGATGGAGAGAGGAGGCAGGGGAAATACACTGAGGGGAAGATGAGAAACATAGGAGACAGTCTCAGTCTCCCCCTGCCCCCTCTTTCCCTGGGGCAGGGGCCACTCTGGCCTTATGAGTGACATCTCAGGCTGCAGCCCCACTGTTCCCCCTCCGTCAGCAAAAATACCTCTCCCTTCTGGCCCCTCCTGTTAGGGTCTTGGCCAGCCAATCCTGAGCCTGGTGGGGGGGTTGGGCACCCCCTCAACTTACTCATAAGGGCCAGCTGGGGGTTGGGGGGGTGGCCGGCTGCTGTAGGTTGGACGGGGGTCAGAGTTGCGTGGAGGGGAGACAAGCCCATCAGGGGGGCTGAAGACAAGACAGACAGAGACAAGCTGGTGGAGAGACTGAGGAGGAAATCCCCTACGTGTGAAAGAGACCCCCTGGAAAGAACGCACCGGCCCCTGGCCCCCAGGAAGGGAGCAAGATGGAGGCCGCACACTCCAAGACCACGGAGGAATGCCTGGCCTATTTTGGGGTGAATGAGAACAGTGGCCTCAACCCTGACCAAGTTAAACGACACCTCGAGAAGTATGGGCCCAATGGTGAGTATTTGGAATTGGAGTTATCTGTCTTCCTCAATATGGTCCCTTTCCTCTAGAGATTCTGGGGGGAAAGCTAAGGAATAGGACAACTGAATTCTAGAAGGAAAGTGGGCATCAGTGGGGTAGCATCTCTAAGGCTCTGATCATCTGTAGTTTGTCTTACCTTCTTATTCTGTGGCCTAATTATTCCACTTTGGCTGTGACATTATGGGAGTGGAAGAAATGTTGGGCAGAAGAGACTGGGTCCTAAATGAACTTGTTTTATTCTCTTCTCTCCCAATCCAATCCCAGAACTCCCTGCGGAAGAAGGTAAGTCAAATAATCCCTATAGATCTCCCTCCCCTTCTCTCACCCTACCCCCAGCCCCCAGCCTCTCTTTCTGCCCCATTCCTTTGGTCTATAGGCCCTCATGCTTAAAGTTCTTTTATCAATGACTAAGATACCCCGGAAGGGAAGAGTTTCTCATTTCTGCCCTCATTCACTGTCCATTCCTTTCTCACCACCCCTTCCTCCCGCCCCCCCAAAAAAAACTACAAAAAAGAAAAAAATGTCACCCTCTTTTAAAGAGAGATGTAAGCCCAGTTTCTGCTCTTCCCCCACTGAAGTCTGCCTCTTGCTCCTTAGGATAAGGAGTTGCTGGGAATTTTAATTTCTCCAGGCCCTCCCTCTTTTGTTACTCCACATCTCTTAGCCTTTTTCTTCCCTATCCCTAATCCCTGAGCATCCAGCATTTCTCTTTTTGATCCTTCCCACCCCTCTGGATGTGGTGATTTTCTCCCTTGCCCTGCCTTCTCATAGGCAAGTCCCTGTGGGAGCTGGTGGTCGAGCAGTTTGAAGACCTCCTCGTTCGCATTCTTCTCCTGGCTGCCTGCATTTCCTTTGTAAGTTCTGCAAGTGGCTCAAGGGCTGGGGAAGAGGGTTGGGGGACTAAGGGGGGAGGGGCAAGCTTTCCATGAGATTTGGGGATAAGGGAAAAGCTATGGAGGGACAGTTAAGGAATTCCTTTCCCACTCAGATCCCCTTTCCTCCTTTCAAAAATGGTGATAATGACTATTGAGAGAAAAGTGCTCAGCAAATTTTACATGGCAATGTGTTATTATTTTCATCGATATGATTACATGTACATTATATAGAAGTGCATTATCTAAATAATGCTGATAGATTCCCAGCACTGGCTCACGCTATCAGGATTTATATCGGGATGGATGATGATGACAGGAGGGAGGGGCCCTCAGTTTACTGTTGGAAACCAAGGCTCATCATTAACCACGGGGGCCAGGGCGGCTTCAGGAAAGCCGAGAGTCTGATCAGGGATTCGTGGGGAGGAGCAGGGACAGATGGTGGGGCTGCAGACAGGAGGGTGAAGTGGGGAACTGGGAGTGCTTTCCCCTCCCCTTGGACTCTGGTTGCTTTCCCGGGGGAAACTCTGGAATGCGAATTCCACACCTCACACTGCCTGCCTTTTAAAAGGTGAAGGTAATAATAATAATAATAATAATAATTTAAAAAAAAACAATAATAAAGCAGCACCCCTCCTGGGACAGCAGGATGGACCTATCAGTTAGCACCACTCCCGGCATGCTCTGGGGCCCGGGTTTCCCAGCCTCTCAAGGCTGGGGCTTCTACTAGGGAGTCCCCGATCCTTCCATGCTGATCGGGCCATCGGGGAGCGCCAGTCAGGGAATGAGTTGCTCGTTGCCTTAGGTCCCGCTCTGGCTCCCAGCCCCGGATCCTTTCAACCCAGCTTCTCCCAGCCCTCATTTTCCAAATGACCCGACCCTTAGCTTTCTCCTGCTCTCCACTCTTGGCCAAGGTCTACACCCCAGGGAAGGTTCTGGTTTCCTGCAGCCTCACTTGGCTCCTGCTACCTCACTTGGCTCCCACAGCCCCCCAGCTCTCGCTCTCTCTCGCTCTCTCTCGCTCTCGCTCTCTCTCTCTCTCTCTCTCTCTCTCTCTCTCTCTCTCTCTCTCTCTCTCTCTCTCTCCAGCTCCAGATTAATCCGCAAAAACTCTGACCTTGGCGTCCCTCCAGTCTCAATCTTTCCTCTTTAAAACAACTCCCCAGACCTCCTGCCCTCGCCCTGGGCATCTCCTTCCCCATCCTATCATTCTCCCACTCTCCCCCGCCCCTTCCCATTGCTCCCTTGGCTCTAGCTTCCGGCTCCCTCCCTGCCCTTCCTCTGTCCATCCACTGCATCCCCAGTTGGGGGTCACATCTCATCTTCCTTACCCAGCCCCTCGGCAGCTCCTCCCTCCCTCTCATGCTCACTGATCATCCCTTCAGCCCTCTGGAAATTTGTCCTCCAGCTCCCTTTCCCTCCTCACCCTGATTCCCTTTCTTCTTGGCTGTCAGGGCCCTCCTTTTCCCCTCTCAAGTTTGTATCTTGACATTTGCCGGAGTTGTCGCTGGGCAGGGAAAACAGCTGGGGCCCGGCCTGTGTGCACGAGGCCCGGTAATCCAATCCCCCCCGCAGCTCTCTTGAAATTGGAGCCCCCCTCCTCCCCTCAACCCTGGGCTGGGGTTGGGGGGAGGGCTCAGGCAGCAGGGTAGTGTTTTTGCAAAACAATTTTCCTGTTTGTGGGGGTTTGGGTGGTCTCTGTGCAGAACAGAAAATCAAACTTGAGTTTAGATAGAGGAAGAGACCCGAAAGAAATCATCCATCCTTGTGTGTGTGTGTGTGTGTGTGTGTGTCTGTCTGTCTGTCTGTCTTGAGAGGCATCGTGTTAAGAATGTTAGACTTGCTAGACTTGGAGTCAAGAGGCCTGGATTTAAATCCAGCTTCAAGACTTCTGTGGAACCACAAGCCAAATTATTTAAACCCACAGAGCCTCAATTTTCCTCACCTGCAAAATAGGGATGATAATAATCATAACATCTACTTACCTCCCCCCAGTTGTTATAAGGAAAGGGCTTTAAACCTTAAAAAGCTAAATAACTGGGGCAGCTAGGTGGAGCAGTGGATAAAGCACCGGCCCTGGATTCAGGAGGACCTGAGTTCAAAGCCGGCCTCAGACACTTAACACTTACTAGCTGTGTGACCTTGGGCAAGTCACTTAACCCCAATTGCCTCTCAAAAAAACAAAACAAAACAAAAAAAACAAAAAAAAAAGCTAAATAACTATAACTTCTTATTCTGTGGGTTCCCCACTGCCTGTGAGGAAGTGTGTCTGCATATGAGAGGTGGACTTGAGCACATGTTAATGTGTATGAACCTGCCCAACTGTCCTCTTGATGGTTGTGTGACTATGCATCTGTATTCCTAGTTCCACCACCAGGACTGCTGGTGGTATGTAATGAATGAACCCTTCTACTTCCTACCCTGGTCTGGGGCAGCCTCATCGACCATATCTCCCTCCCACAGGTGCTGGCCTGGTTTGAGGAAGGCGAGGAGACCATCACAGCGTTTGTGGAGCCCTTCGTCATCCTCCTCATCCTCATCGCCAATGCCATTGTTGGGGTTTGGCAGGTCAGGATCACTCACAGCCCCTGCCTCTCACCCCTTGTGCGTGGCCCCCTTTGCTGAGTTTCTTTATATCTTCTTTATTTTGTCTTCTTTAAGGGGTCACCCCTGCCTTTTTGCCCACCTTTCATTAACATTCCCTTATCCCAACCCTTTCTGACTTGCTCATTTTATGTTTCTTCCCATTCTAGTTTTTCACACCCAACCACCAAAGACCATTTCTTCCTGCCCATTTTCCCTATCCCCCACTTTCTGACCTGCCCCTGGCTCTTGGTTGTTCCTCTTCTCTCCCTTTTGCTCTCTTTCTCTGCACCGGCTTCTTGCCATGCCCAAGTAGCTGCAACCTGCAAACCAGTACCAGCAGTGCCACTGCCCTGTTATTCCTTTATCTTCCCTAAAGAACATTAATGATGCCCCTCACACTTAGCCCTCAGACTCCCCCTTCTATAACCATTCTCCTATGGGCTACCCCGATCTTTCAAGGACCCATTTTTCTTCCCTGACCCCTGACTCGTCACTCCCTGCAAATGCCTGCTTGACCCTCCTTTCCTGCTGGAGATTACAATCCTTTCCTCCCTCTCAAAGTCCAGGCTGATCATCCTTCCTTTGTCTCCCCTGTAGGAGCGGAATGCAGAGAATGCCATTGAAGCTCTTAAGGAGTATGAGCCTGAGATGGGCAAAGTGTACAGGGCTGACCGAAAGTCTGTGCAGCGGATTAAGGCCCGGGACATCGTCCCCGGAGACATTGTGGAGGTGGCTGGTGAGTTCTGCGTCTGGACACTGGCAAAGAGGAGAGTTAGGGAATGTGGGGGAGCCTTGTGTATTGCATATACGTGTGTGGGTGGGGGGGTACAGAGAGAATTTGTTCATCTGTGTGTGTCTGAATGTGAGGCCTTGGGAAGCTTAGGATGGAGGGGTTGAGGTGTGAGGAGGTTGGGAGGGAGAAGTAGAAAGGTCTTAGCTCCTCCTTCCCAGACTCCTAAGGAGGTCACCTCGGGGCATTCAGTCTTCTCCCCCTCATCAGCGCCCCCCAGCAGCTGCCCCCTTCTAGAGTCTCAACAGGAACAGCCAGTCCTGTCCCTGTGGCTGAAAGCAGAACCCCCTACCCCCCCTCCTTCCCTCACCCGGCACTTGTTAGCAACAGGTGTACCCAGGGCTCTGCCAATGGGCCCCATCGCCCCCACCGCTTGCTTAGCTTCCCCCTCCTTCCCCCACCCCAAGCTTCGTCAGCTATAAATCTTGACCTCTCGGTGCCCTTGAGGAGTCTCAGAGGGGAAGGAGCGTGGGTGGCCACGCTCTCTCGATCAAGCCCCCGGCCATGTATGGAAAACATGGGCGACAGTGAGAGCACGAGACCTGGGGTTGGGGAGGGGCAGGGGGAGGGTTTTGGGTTGGGAGGGAGTTTGAGGAGTGTCCCCGCCTCCCAGAAACCGAGGGACACTTAATGCCTAACTGGGAAGAGGGGTGGGGGCCAGGCAGCTAAGATTACGAGGATTCTGTCCCCTTCAGCGCTTTTTATATTTGCACTTCTGCCCAGGGCTTCCCTCCATCCCTGAGGCCCCTGTGACATATGTAAATGGTCTCCCCATGCCAGTACTCCCTTAGGAGAGTATGGAGACTCTGGGGAGAGGAGCCAAGTGAAGAGGTGGGTGCTGAGGATTTCCCTCCTGTGCCCCAACACAGCGGCAACACAGTTTGAGGCCAGGGCCGTGACTGTCTATAAATACTGCCTGGGGTAGGGTGACAGGGTGTCCCGACATCAGCTAGCCTCTTGCGTCCCTGGTTTCCTCTGTCCTTAGGAGGGGTGGTCTCAGGGATGACAGCGGTGGGTTTCCTGCACCCTGATAAGGGAAGGAAGGAGAGTAAGGGTATATCCTTCCCCTCCAGGACCATCAAGAAGGGTAGGATTTGTTAGCCTGAGGTTCCTGAGAATGTTTTTCTGTTCCCTAAAAGGTCCTTAAATGGGAGAGGTCATCCCACACCATGACATCTGTCTGTTCAGCACTGAATTCCTAGTATTAATTGATATACTCATGGCTCTCTCCTATTTCTGAGTCTACAATCTATATTCCAAGTCTGTGTATATGCATCTCTCCTTTTTTTTCTTCTTTCACCTCTCTCACCCAATTTCTATCTCCCTTTCTCTTTCCCCATCTTCCTCCCTTACCTCAGTTTCTCCTGTTTTCTTTATCCCAACTTGCTTTTCCATTAGCTTAATTTTTTCCATTTCTTTCCTTCCCCAGCCTCACTAGGTGGGCTTGTTTGTCTATCTTGCTTGTTCTTGTTCATAAGATTTGCTATCCCATTGTTAGTCTGCCCCACTTCCTTTTGGTCAGTTAGTCATTCAGCAAATATTAATCACCACTGTGTGCACATGTGGAGCATTGTGTTAGTCAGTGGAGAAATTTGAAGACATAATTCTAATCCTCCTGGAGCTCACAGACAGAAGTTCTTAACCTCTTTTGTGTTATGGATCCCTTCAGCTGTCTGGTGAAGCCAATGGACCCCTTCTTAGAATAGTATTTTTAAATACTTAAACAAAATACACAGGATCACAAAGAAAACAAATTATATTTGACATTCTTGTATCGATTTTTTTGTTAAGTTCAGGGACCCAAGATTAAGAACCCCTACTCTAGTAGTGATGTGGGATGGAATTTAGGGCCAAATTGATCGTGATGCATCCCAAAAGAATTATAAGACTCAGTGACTCGGTTTGCCAAGTTTTATTGCAATACTGTGAGTGAACACAGGGAGAGAACCAGAAAAGTGGAAAGGTATCTCTCGAATAGTGAAAGAAAAGATAGTTATATTTATAGTATGGATAAATTGATTATCAGTCTCATTATAATAATCTCCACTTTAGGGAGGTACAGAGGAGGGTTTATCCTAATTTGGAGCTCCTAGGGGCTTGAGCCAACAACTCCCGAGGCAGGTACCTTTTTCTGTGGAGGTGTGTTTTGGCGGTTTACACATCATAAGGTGAATCTGGGGAGAAATTTGGCCTTTTCTGCGCATGTCACTTTTTGATTCCCATGGCTAGTTTCAAAATATTTTCATTTATCAGTAGAATTTCTATGCCCTGTCAGTGTATCATTATTATAGTTAAGGTCTCTATGACCTGCCTCTTTATGTTCTTGTTAGGGTGATGATTAATGTGGGTACACGAGAACCTAGGCCCAGACTTTTATTAATGAAGACTCAAGTCTTAAGTTATCCATTAACTGAGGTCTGAATCCCTTTTAGAGCTCAGATATAAATTAGAACTTGGGTCTTAGGTTTTTTCTGTTAAACCTTTTTTGCCTCCTACATCAGTAGGAAGATAAGACACAGATAATTATTAAAGAGATTCACAACCAAATTCTACCTGCAACCTGGAGGAAGGTTGTTTCTGAGTGGAGGAATCAGGAAAGACTTCCAGGAAGAAGTGATTTTTGTTGAGTGGGAATTCAATCTGCAAAGACAGGTGGGGAGGGCACCGAGGTAGGAAAGTAATGAGTTTATCCTACCTTTCCCCCCTCCCTTTATTTCCTGGCATACCATTCTCTTCTTCTCTTTACTATTCTCCTTCTGCCCTCCCCCACTTATCTTGTCTTGTCTGATTTCCCCCCCATTCTCTCAAGTTTTTCTTAGTTCTATTTCTCCTCCCCTCTTTCATGACTCTCCCTCCTCTCCCTCTTCTCCCAGCTTATCTTTCAAGCTCATCTGCTTCTTTCTTCTTTACCTGTTTTTCCCTCCCTCATTTCTTTCCCTCTCATTTCTTTCTCTGACCTTTTCTGCCTCTCCATACTCAGGTCCTTTTAGCATACCGCTTCCTTATTTTAAAAAATATATACATAGTTATAGTTATACATATATAGTTATATACATATATATATTGTTCCTGTCCTTCACTTTTATATAATTGACACTTTTGAATATGACCCTATCCTTCCCTCACTCAGCAAGCCAACTCTTATAATTTTTTTTGTTTGTTTGTTTGTTTTTTTTAGTGAGGCAATTGGGGTTAAGTGACTTGCCCAGGATCACACAGCTAGTAAGTGTTAAGTGTCTGAGGCCGGATTTGAACCCAGGTACTCCTGACTCCAGGGCCGGTGCTCTATCCACTGCGCCACCTAGCTGCCCCCAACCCTTATAATGTAAAATTAAAAATTAAATATGAGGGGAAAAGAGCAATTCATCAAAGTTAAAACACATCAACCAAGTCTTATGTTATATGAAATACCCCCACAGGCTTCTTCAAAGAAAGGAAGAAAGCATATTCTCATACACCTTCTTCAGGGCCAAGTTCAGTCTGTACAATTACAAAACTTTCTTTTTTTTGGTTCTTTCCATTTATGTGGTTGTCATTGTGTATGCTGTTTTCTGTGTTGCACTTATTTGACTTTGCCTCATTCAGTCTTCCTGTGTTTCTCCATATTCATATTCACTGTTTCTTATACTCCAGTAATATTCCATAACATGAACGTACCATAACTTAGTTATCCATTGCCCAATAAATGGGCACCTATTTCATTTTCAGCTCTTTGTTACTACAAAAAAGTTACTATTGCTATCAACATTTGTATATAAATGGGACTGTTCTTATTTTTGACTTATTTGGGATCTGTGCCTTGCAGTAGGCATATGAGGATGTGGAAATGCTAGTCATTTTATTAGCATAATTCCAAATTGCTTTCCAGAATGGCTGGACCAGTTCCTATCTCTGTCCATAGGGCAGCTAAGTGGCTCAGTGGATAGAGCACTGGGCCTGAAGTCAGGAAGACCTATCTTTCTGAGTTCAAATCTGGCCTCAGACACTTTGATAAGTGTGACCCTGGGCAAGTCACCTAATCCTGTTTGCCTCAGTTCCTTGTCTGTAAAATGAGCTGGAGAAGGAAACCAGAATCTTTGCCAAGAAAACCTCAAATGGGGTCATGAAGAGTTGGACACAAACACAACTGAAATAATTAAACAACAAGTGCCTGTCTTTCCATAATGCTTCAAAAATTGACTATTCATGGGGCAGCTAGGTGGCATAGTGGATAAAGCACCGGTCCTGGATTCAGCAGTACCTGAGTTCAAATCCGACCTCAGACACTTGACACTTACTAGCTGTGTGACTCTGGGCAAATCACTTAACCCCCATTGCCCTGCAATAAATAAATAAATAAATAATATGTAGCTTATATATAAGATATCTATTTAAAAAATTGACTATTCACATCTTTAATCATCCATGCCAAGGTTCTGGGTATGAGGTGAACCTGCAGAATTGTTTTCATTCATATCTCTTTTATTACGAGTGATTTGGAATAATCTTTTTTTCCCATAGGAATAATCTTTTATATGGTTTTTCATGGTTTCCAGGGTTTTTTTTGAGAACTGTTTGTTCATCTCCTTTGACCATTGGGGAATGGTTCTTGGTTATTTGTATTAGTTCCTTATATACCTTGGATTTCAGACTTATCAGAAATATTTAATAACTTGTTTTCCCTGTCAAATATTTCCTTTCTTATCCTAGATTGGATGTAGCTTGGATTTTGTTCATTGTGTAGTGTTTCAGTTTCACTTTATGCATCTTGTTACCAGTAGGTTATCCTTTTGTTCCTAAAACATATCCTTCCTTCTCCTCTTGTTCCTCCCACAGTTTTCAGGAGTAAAGAAACAAGCTTTCCCTTCCAATTGACCTTTTTTTCCCCCCCTCCACAGTGGGTGACAAAGTTCCTGCAGATATCCGTATCCTGTCCATCAAATCCACCACCCTTCGGGTTGACCAGTCCATCCTGACAGGTGAGTTTGCCTAGGTGAGAGGTTGCACTAGATAGAAGAAGAGATGGGGTCTTCAAATGGGAAAGGGAGAAGAAAGATGATAAAATCTTGAAAACAAGGAGGGATAGAGATCCTCAGAATAGGGGAAAAAGTGACAAATGACTCTAGGTCCTCCTCAGGATTTCTGGTGGCCACTGTCCTTTGTTTTGATGTTTTCCAAATTTCTCCAGTTTATGACATCTGGGATATATGAGAGGTATGGGGAGGAGGAGGGAGTGTTAGCTCCCCACCTACCCTCAATCCATCTGTCCTTACATTCAAATCCCCTACTCCAAACCTCATTATACTCTGCAGATATTGAGACTTCATTCTGTCCTCTTTCTCTAAAACATCTACTTCTCTCCTCACTTCAAAATCTGGCATGGAGGAAACCCAGGATATTGTGAGACCTCAAGGGACCTAAACAAACTGTTAGGCAAATAATACCTTGTTCCTCATAGACCGTTAGAGCTGGAAGGAACCTTAGAGATTATCTTGTCCAACCTCTTTCACCATGGAAGAGGAAGGGCAGGGGATCAGTGGAAGTCCCTCTTCAAGCTGAGGGAGTCCAGGACTTAAGCAAGAGTATCTTCCTACCACAGTGTGCTTCAACCAGGCCCTTTTGAACCGTGCCCCATCCCTTAGTAATGGAAAATAGGTGGGAGTTCTTGGGAAAGAGGACAAGTTTCTTAATTCCTGGAGCCAATGAGGGGCACTGACAGAATGAGGTTCCTTGGAGTAGGCTGTTGGGAGGAGAGGAAGGCTGAAGAAACAGAAAGATGAAATATAATGAGGTTAACTCTACTGCCCCTTTCTCTTTAGGTGAGTCTGTATCTGTCATCAAGCACACAGAACCTGTCCCTGACCCACGAGCTGTCAACCAGGACAAGAAGAATATGCTTTTCTCGGTGAGCTCCTCAGGGTCAGCTGCTGCACATTGGCACGGGAGGAGCAGTGGGTCAGAGCTGACCCTCTGGAGAGTGGGAGATGGTGGGATAGGAGGGAGTTGTGCCAGGATGAAGGGTAGAGAATCCTCACCAGCTCTGCCCAGAGTGTGCCCATTTTCTCAGTGAGATCAGAGACCTCTTTGGGGAATGGGAGATGGTGCTATTCCTCTTCCCTAACTTACCTGTGTCTGGTCCCTACCTCCAGGGCACCAACATTGCAGCAGGCAAGGCAGTAGGTATCGTGGCAACCACTGGAGTGAGCACAGAGATTGGGAAAATTCGGGACCAGATGGCGGCCACTGAGCAGGAGAAGACGCCCTTGCAGCAGAAGCTGGATGAGTTTGGGGAGCAGTTGTCTAAAGTTATCTCTTTGATCTGTGTGGCCGTCTGGCTCATCAACATCGGCCACTTCAACGACCCTGTCCACGGGGGCTCCTGGTTCCGAGGTGCCATCTACTACTTTAAGATAGCTGTGGCCTTGGCCGTGGCTGCTATCCCCGAAGGTGAGAGAGGAAACCTCCTTTATGCCCTCTTCACTTCCCCATCACCCTCTCTGCCCGCTCTCTCCTGCCTCTTGATTTCTTACCTGTCGTCTCTGCGCCCCCACCTGGCCCTAAGAGAAAGAACATCACCTGTTCCCTAATGTGCCAGTTTTGCCTCACTGTCTGGTCATATCTTAGCACTTCTTGCCAGGCCATCATGATGTACCTGGGATGACACCACTGCAGGCCCTCTGTTTTTCTATAATCTCTCACGACAGCCTCTCCTACTCACTCCTTACCCCCTGATCTGATCTCCAGGTCTGCCCGCCGTCATCACCACCTGTTTGGCCCTGGGCACCCGCCGGATGGCCAAAAAGAATGCGATTGTGAGGAGCCTGCCCTCTGTAGAAACCCTGGGCTGCACCTCAGTCATCTGTTCTGACAAGACAGGCACCCTCACCACCAACCAGATGTCTGTCTGCAAGGTCAGAACCCTGCTGGGGTCTGGGTTAGCCCTCACCTCCCAACAGATGACACAGTGGTTGGGGTGGGGTCAAGCTAGCATAGCGCTCCTTCCACTTCACTCCTTATTACTTATTTTGGCCTTGAAAAGGCTCAAAGCATTAACTGAAGGTGGCACTGATGCTGGGCTTGCAGAGAGTCGACCTAGGTCGCCCTTTCTCTGTGTTCACTCCATAGTAGGAGAGGGCCCTTCCCTCTCAGCCCAGCTGCTCTAACTGCCTCCCAGACTGGTCACTCCCTGGCTCAGCTTCGAAAACAGAATAGACTGATGTTAACTTTAGAATACTCACTGATATAAATAAGATTCCATCCTTGTCCTGATTATAGGGTGTAAGGAAAGCTTGAGGGAAATTTGGTGGGGGAGGATTAAGGCAAGCTAAAAGTAGATGCACACTGGATGCCTTCTGATATCATCATTAGTCTGGAAAATATGGGGGAGCAAAGAAGTTAGAAAAATTAGCATCCCCTTAGTACTGACAACTAACGTGTGTGTGTGTGTGTGTGTGTGTGTGTGTGTGTTTTGGTGAAACAATTGGGGTTAAGTGACTTGTCCAGGGTCACACAGCTAGTAAGTGTTAAGTGTCTGAGGCTGGATTTGAACTCAGGTCCTCCTGACTCTAGAGCTGGTGCTCTATCCCCTGCACCACCTAGCTGCCTGACAACTAACTTTTTTATCATGTGTCTAATTCTAGGAGTGAGTTTAGGGCATTTAGAGAGGAGGGAGATGCCCAGAATTAGATACCTATCTAGATAGTGAAGGGTGCCCATCTTGCTGAATGTATCTAGCCTTAATCAGATCTGAGGGAGATTTACATTTCTATGTCCCCTTTTCCCTCCTGCAGATGTTTGTCATTGATAAGGTAGAGGGGGATTTCTGCTCTCTGAATGAATTTACCATCACCGGTTCCACTTATGCCCCTGAGGGTGAAGTGTAAGTGGCCAAGATTTTCTCCCCCACCCCCCCAGATTTTCCCTTTCTCCTTCAGCCTTGTCTTTCCTCCATATAACCCTTTTGACTAGCGTCTCTCTCTCTCTCTGGGCCCTACATTCAATTACTGTTTCTTTTACCTTCCTCTGCTATTTTTGTCTTTTCCTTCCCTTCTCCTCCAGACTTATTCTCTCCTATCTGTCCCGTCCCATGTTCCATGGGTTACCATCACTTTTCTTTACTATCCCTTTCTGACCACCTGTTCACTGCTTTTCCAATCCACCCTTCCTTGTCTTCCTCTGCCTTTCCCTTTCCCTCTGTCTTCCCCCTTCATGCTCCTCCCCAACCCCCCACAGCTTGAAGAACGACAAGCCAGTGCGGGCAGGTCAGTACGATGGGCTGGTAGAGCTGGCCACCATCTGTGCCCTCTGCAATGACTCCTCCTTGGACTTCAATGAGGTGAGGAACGTGAGCACCTTCTGTTCCCAAGCCAAACCCCTATTCAGTAACTGTCATTCATCTGGGACAAGGGGAAATCCTAGGGAAAAGTGGGAAAAGCAAAATCCTTTCCTGGTTTTGGGGGGTGGCATGGGAGGGAATACTATGTTTCCATCTCCCTTCTCTCTCTCTCTAAGCATTATTAATAGGAGTTGTATTTGTTCTCCTCTGTGTGTGTGTGTGTGTGTGTGTAGGTGTAGAAAAATATGGGTATCTGTGGAATGGAAAATATTCTCTTAACCATTTCTACCCATACTTCTACTCCCATCAGTCCAAAGGTGTTTATGAAAAGGTCGGGGAGGCTACAGAGACAGCACTCACCACCCTGGTGGAGAAGATGAATGTGTTCAACACAGATGTGAGAAATCTCTCCAAGGTGGAGAGGGCCAATGCCTGCAACTCTGTGAGTCTAAGAGGCTCCCTTCAACTATGGGGGTGGGGGATTAGGAAGGACACAAGACCTGAGTCCCAGTCGGGTTTGGATCCTCACTCCAGCGTTTATTCCATGTGCAGCCATTTTTAAAATGGGGAACAATATTTGTCTCCCCCAACAGGGTCATTGGGAGGAGTGCATTTTGTAAATCACAGGGGGCAGAGAAATATGAGCTCCTATGATTGTTTCTAGCCCTTTTCTGCCCCTCATAGCACATTTTAAAGACCATTTCCTCTTGGAGATGGACAGAGTTGGTCTTCCATTCTTTATAATGTTGGGCAGGAGGACCATTATTTCCCAAATCATGTTCTTCTTCCAGGCTAAATAATCTCATTTCCTTTCCCTTTTACTCCTAGGTCACATTCTTTTGTTTGTTTGTTTGTTTTTTGGTGAGGCAATTGGGGTTAAATGACTCGCCCAGGGTCACACAACTAATAAGTGTCAAGTGTCTGGGGTCAGATTTGAACTCAGGTCCTCTTGACTCCAGGGCCAGTGCTCTATCCACTGTACCACCTAGCTGCCCCATCCTAGGTCACATTCTTAACTTGTTAAGGCATTTTTCTGGCTCTCCTCTGGGCCTGCTCTATCTTGTTTATCTTGTGTTCTAAAGGAGACATGATGCTGATAAGAGTGAGGGATTCCCCCGCCTCCTTCATCCTATCTGCAGAGGCATCATTGCTCAGTGGTTAGAGTGCAGGGCTTAGAATCAGAAAGGTATAGCTTCAGATCACACCTCTGAAACTTAGGAGTGTTCCCCTCAAAAGTCATTTGGTGGGCAGCTAGGTGGCACAGTGGATAGAGCACTGGCCTTGGATTCAGGAGGACCTGAGTTCAAATCCGGTCTCAGACACATAACACTTACTAGCTGTGTGACCCTGGGCAAGTCACTTAACCCCAACTGCCTCACCAAAAAAGAAAAAGAAAAAGAGAAAAAAAAGTCATTTGGCTTCTTGGTGCTTCAGACAAATCCCTAGAATTGGGAGAAGAAATTTTCTATGATGGAAAAAAAATCCCCATAAGAAGGATCAAATTTAGTTCTACACTAATACTACTGGGTGGGTGGTCTTTTGTGGTCTCCAGACCTCTTCTTTCTGTACTATAATTGGTTTGATTTCATGTGCTATCTCATTCCCTTCCTCTCCACTCCACCCCAACCAATTTATGTCTAATCTCCATCTGAAGCCAAACCCAACCTCTCTCCCCCTCCACGTTTGCAGGTGATCCGCCAGCTGATGAAGAAGGAATTCACCTTGGAGTTTTCCCGTGACAGGAAGTCCATGTCTGTCTATTGCTCCCCAGCCAAGTCTTCCCGGGCTGCTGTAGGAAACAAGATGTTTGTCAAGGTTAGAAACCAGAGCGGTACCGTAACTGCTCCTTGGACTCAAAGAAAGGCCCTCCCCCTCTTTAACCAAATGCCCAGCTGTTCTCCTGTCCTTTGTAGGGGTAGGCAGAGCTGTCACCTCCTTTCCCATTCCTGAGGAGGAGCAGAGGTTTCTTAGCTCTATTACTTCTTTCAGGGTGCTCCTGAGGGGGTCATTGACCGTTGTAATTATGTGCGGGTTGGCACAACAAGGGTGCCGCTAACAACGCCAGTGAAGGACAAGATCATGACTGTGATCAAGGAGTGGGGCACAGGCCGGGACACCTTACGATGCTTGGCCTTGGCCACCCGGGACGCTCCACCCAGGCGGGAGGAGATGTCACTAGATGATTCGGCCAAGTTCATGGAATATGAGGTGAGTTAGAGAATGTGACTCCGCCCACCCCCAGCTTCATCTTTCTGCTGGTTTGACCTACCCCCTGAGCCACTGTTAAAACCAGAGTCGGAGGTGGCATTTCTATTCCACTTTTGTCTTTCTATGTCACATACCACCACTCCCTGTGTTTTCCCATCCTCATGCTCACCCTGTCCCCCTGGTAAACCTGGGCTCTCTGGAAGGTGTGCTAGTTTTCCACCGCTCCCTTCCTCAGTTGGACTTGTTAGGCTGGAGTATTCCCCTCCCCACAGCTGTCCTGAATCACTTCTCATCTCCTTTTCCCCTACACTTATGTCTGAGCTTGTCTCCCTTTGTTCTGTCTCCTCAGACGGATCTGACATTTGTTGGGGTAGTGGGGATGTTGGACCCACCCCGCAAGGAGGTCATGGGTTCTATCCAGTTGTGCCGTGATGCGGGAATTCGAGTCATCATGATCACAGGTGACAACAAGGGCACAGCTATCGCCATCTGCCGTCGCATCGGTATCTTTGGGGAGAATGAGGAGGTGACAGGCCGAGCCTATACAGGGCGTGAATTTGATGATCTGCCCCTGGGAGAGCAGCGGGATGCCTGTCGCCGTGCCTGCTGCTTTGCCCGGGTGGAACCTTCCCACAAATCTAAGATCGTTGAGTTCTTGCAGTCTTTCGATGAGATCACTGCAATGGTGAGGACTTTTGGCGGGGGGAAGAGTGGGGAGGTAGGGAGAGGAGGACGGCTGGGGAATTGGTACAGGGACCTGGAAGGGAGTACAGCAAAGGGCTCTCAGATGATGAGACTACAGTGACGGGGACGGGGTGCAGAAAAGAGAAATGGGAATGGAAGAGACCACCAGAATGAGAGCAAGGGGCTGGCATGAGGAACAGGGAGGATACCACGAGGGCAATGAAGCGGGTTGGATAAAACAGTTGGAGAAGAGTGGCCTGAGGGTTTTCTGGAGCCAGTCAGTTCTGGCTTCCTCTGAATACACACTCATCTCTTCACCTGCAGACAGGGGATGGGGTGAATGATGCCCCGGCTCTGAAGAAGGCTGAGATTGGAATTGCCATGGGCTCTGGCACTGCTGTGGCTAAGACTGCGTCCGAGATGGTGCTAGCAGATGACAACTTCTCCACCATCGTGGCTGCTGTAGAGGAGGGGCGTGCCATTTACAACAACATGAAGCAGTTTATCAGATACCTCATCTCCTCCAACGTCGGGGAGGTTGTCTGGTGAGCTACTGTGGTGAAGGGGTTGGGGGGAGAGTCAGAGCTGGGGAAATGGTACAGCTTCACATACAGTAGCTGGGGAAAGAGAAGGGAGGCGTCTCCTCAAAAGAAGACTACTGGCAAGCAGAGCGACTGACTTCCACCACCCCCTTTCCCCTCTCCTGCAGTATCTTCCTGACAGCAGCCTTGGGCTTGCCTGAGGCCCTGATCCCTGTACAACTGTTATGGGTAAATCTGGTGACTGATGGGCTTCCAGCCACAGCCCTGGGCTTCAACCCTCCAGATCTGGACATCATGGACCGTCCCCCGAGAAGCCCCAAGGAGCCCCTCATCAGTGGCTGGCTCTTCTTCCGCTACATGGCTATTGGGGGTGAGGGCCCCTTCTCCTATGACCGTATCTCTTCACCCTCACCACCAAGCTCCAATCCTTTTTTTTTTTTTTTTGCGGGGCAATGGGGGTTAAGTGACTTGCTCAGGGTCACACAGCTAGTACGTGTCAAGTGTCTGAGGCCAGATTTGAACTCAGGTCCTCCTGAATCCAGGGCTGGTGCTTTATCCACTGCACCACCTAGCTGCCCCCCTCCAATCCTTTCTGTCAGTAACTCCTCTTAAGAACTTCTCTGTACCATAGGACTTAATTCCACTTCCACTAGGGACACCAGTTTCTAAAGTTTCTAGCTCCTGTTCCTTCCCATATGGTCCATCTCAGTGCTTCTGAATCTTCAGCCATTTGTCTTTCTCTTATTTCCCCAACCCTTTCTCTAAACTTCTGTCTCCTCCTCTCCCTCTAGGTTATGTGGGTGCAGCCACCGTAGGTGCAGCAGCTTGGTGGTTCTTGTATGCGGACGATGGGCCTCACGTCACCTACAGCCAGCTGGTGAGGGGAATGGCTAGCTGTTGGATGGGCTGGTTCCCCAGGAGGGGACTAAGGAAGGGAGGTGGCAGAACCAGGGCATTTTATAGGGGAGATTGTACTGTGGAAATCAGAAGGAAGGGTGTCCTGAGGCAGCAGGGGCCCTCTTACGTGCAATGAAATTCTCTACGGTGCCAAACTCTGATCCTTACTTCATTCAACAGACTCACTTCATGCAATGCACAGAGGATAACCCTGACTTTGAGGGTCTGGACTGTGAGGTCTTTGAGGCCCCTGAGCCCATGACTATGGCCTTGTCTGTGCTGGTCACCATTGAGATGTGCAATGCTCTCAACAGGTGAGGACGCTGCTCCTTTGAAGTCCCTTTCCCCACATTCCCCTTCCCCCCCCCCCCCCACACCCCTCCGCCTCCTGTTTTTCCCCGAATCGTTCCTCTGCCGTGCCTGTTCTTTTTCCCACCACTCCCCTTGCTACTTTCTTCCTACTTCAGCCTCTCAGAGAACCAGTCCCTACTTCGGATGCCCCCCTGGGTGAACATCTGGCTCCTTGGGTCCATTTGCCTTTCCATGTCTCTCCATTTCCTTATCCTTTACGTCGACCCCCTACCGGTGAGAAAGTCCTGTGCCCTGACACCACAAATAATCTACCTCTCCTCAGACTTGTGTCCTTTGGCTGGGGTTCAGATAAGGATCAGATAAGGGCTGTCAAGGGGGTGAAGAGAACATGAGGACTAGATTGAGATTTTGCTCCCAGCCCTGGGTCCTACGCAAGGCTGTAGCTGGGTTTTTCACCCTTCCTCCTGGGATCCCCTGGTAGCCAGACCAAGGATAGTACCGCAGGTTATCACTGACTTTGGGCCCACCCACACAGATGATTTTCAAACTGCGGGCACTGGATGTAACCCAGTGGTTGATGGTCCTCAAGATCTCACTGCCTGTCATTGGTCTGGATGAACTCCTCAAGTTTGTTGCCCGGAACTACCTGGAGGGTAAGTCGTCTCCCCTGCCCAAGCACCTTGGGACCCTAATTCCCCAGTGCTGCAGATGCAGCCCTTCTGCGCTGCTGTACATCCCTTCCCTTCCCCTTCCAAAAAACAAAAACAAAAAAATCTTCCTTTCCAGGTGGAAATGAGCCTCTCAAGCTCTGACCAGACCTGTGTCTGCAAGGGAGCAAATCTGATCTTATTCCTTCTGTTCCCTCCTATACTTGGTCCAGCGCACACCTGGTGCCTTGTCCCGACGCCCCCACGTCCTCTTTCCCTAAACTGTTGGTGTGTCTGTCCTATCCTCCAGCCCCTTCTCTTGATAACTCGTTTCTCTCTGTCCTCTCTGGCTGTAGGGTAACCTGTTTTTCCCTCCTTCATCTCTTTGAGTCCGTGTCACAGGTATCACCTTCCTCTTCCCTTTCCTTCACCGCCTCCTCCAAGCTGCTGTCCCCTGCCTGCCCCTTCCCACCTCCCTTGATCCTTTCAATCCCCCTGCGCCTGCTGCGCAATGCTGGAGCCTAATCTGCTGCTGACCAAGAGAATGGGGTTGCCGACCCCCTCTGTGGAAGTCCAAGACTTCCCTGGCCTGGTCTTGGAGGTTTTCCTCTTCTCCCAATCTTGGGAGCTCTGTGACCTTACATTGCGCTCAGCGGGGCAGGGCTAAGAGCTGCTCATGGGGATGCATGGGGGATGACTGGGAGGGGTGGCAAAGATGGAGACAGGGAGAGGTGAGTATGGGAAAGGGAAGAGTGAGGGAAAGGAGCACCCAGAGTCTGAGCCCCTTTTCGGAAAGGGGTCACACCTGGAGGTGAGTGCTGTCCCTCTAAGAGAGGGTCCCAGGGATCGTGGAGGTGGGGAGAAACAACACCAGGGTAGTTGGTAGAGGCTCTTCTCTCCAACCCTCCTTATCCCTATCCTTCCATTAATTTCCTTCTATTCTCTTTCTAGATCCAGAAGATGAAAGAAGGAAGTAACCAGCCCCCTGGTCCCCAATACCCTTCACAGCCACCTTCTCCCAACCTGGTAGAGAAATACATCTTCGGCGGGTGATGTGGCACAGCCTCCCAGGATTCTTTCCCCCAAAGCCTTCCCTCCCCCATTCTCTCCTCTGCTCCCACCCTCCCAGTCCCTCTTTCATTTTTCTGTTTATAAAACACAACTTCAACCCTATCTCCCCCTATCCCTCTTCCCACCTCAGGCTCCCTCCCTCTTTTTACCCACCCACTGGCCCTGCTGCAGGGGCTGTAGGGACAAGGCGACCCTCTGAGCTGCTAATTTATTGACATTAAAGGAGAGCAAACTCTGGCCTAGACCTCCGTGTGTAAGAACAAAAGCAAGTCTGGTTAGGTCATACATGACCTCTGTGAGAGCATATTAGTGTCACGCACACATGAAAGCATCGACAGCCGGGGTGTATCCTACACATGAGCTGAGGTTTCACTGTTATGCCAGGGCACCTCGGAGGGGAGTGGGAAGAGGGCAGGGCTGCTATAACAAAGATGGAAGGGGCGGTCCATGGGACCAAGGGGTTCAGAAGCTGTGTTAGTGTCAGTATTGGCCCAAGGGCCTTAGTAGGAAGAGCTTCAAGAACATGCTCTTGCGCCTTTGGCTGGCGGAGGAGGGGTCATGACCCTCTCTCGGTTGTTATCCCTGAGAGCAGAAAGGCCCAGTTACCTGCTATGAAGGGGTGATGGAACTAGATGGGACAGAGCCCCTCCACTTCTGACCCAAGGGAAGGGGACTGAGTTTTCCTGAGGGGGTAGAAGGCTATGTTTCATTATCCCCAAACCCCAGAAATCCTTGATTTTGCTGCAGTCTACGAAGGCAGGTTCTTTCCCCAGAGATGTGTGTGGGAGAGAGCGAGGATGGCAAGTTATGCCACCTGGCCTCAGGTGTCCTTTATGTCCTTCACATCTCTGAGAGGGGTCTCGTCCACAATGTTTCGCACTTGGTCCAGGGTCTCTGCCTGGCGGATCCTCTCCAGGCGTACCTGTGTGACAGAGAAGTGTTTCACTCCCCCTTCCACTTCCAAGTGCTAGATGGATGACTCTCTTCCCTAGTCCTTGGGGACAAGCCTGATTAAAGTAACCATCAAGGGAAGCCTGGGGATGGAGGGCAGGAGGATGTGAATTTGGGGAAATCACTTCCTCTCTCTGGGCCATCTCAGCAGGAGGCAAGTGGACCAGATCTCCGAGGTCCACTCCAGCTGGGGCATCCAGGGTTCTATAACTGGCCGGGCGGGAGCATGGGCTCTTTTCTCTTTCTTTAATTCTCACATTGACTTTTTTTTTTTTTGGTGAGGCAATTAGGGTTAAGTGACTTGCCCAGGGTCACACAGCTAGTAAGTGTCAAAGGTCTGAGGCCGGATTTGAACTCAGGTCCTCCTGAATCCAGGGCCAGTGCTCTATCCACTGCGTCACCTAGCTGCCCCTTCTCTTTCTTTAATTCTCTCTCCCTCTCTCAACAAGAGCTGGGGGGAGGGGGGTTTCCTACCTCCGGGGTCAGGGCACGCCTCCCCAAGTAGCCCCTCAGCCCATTTATACCTGCAGGGCCTGGGATAGCCGAACAAAGTCCCTCTGTACTTGTTCACTTGTCTCCAGCTCAGCCTGAAGCCGTAACACCTTTGCCCTTTGTTCTGAGAGAAGGTTTGTGAGCTGAGCCTGGTAGGGGTGGGAGCAAAAGGCAATCTGGAGGCCCGGATGTGGTCATCTACCCTCCACCCCTGCAGCACCACCAGGAGAGGGGAGAAAGAAGAGACTAGGAAGGCCGCAAAGCCCATGGCTGAGGGGACATATCACCGCCTCCCCATTCCCACACTACAGCCGCAGTGGGTAGAGAGAGGACAGTGGAAGTGGGGGGTGAAAGTCAGCAGACAGGTCTCCCTCTCCACATGAACATAACCTCCCCCCGGCTGCTCAGACCTTCTCCTCCGTCCAGTTGATGGCTGGGGGGGGTGGCTGCCTTGGGGATGCCTGAAGCTGCTTCTCTGCCTGCAGGACATGGGGGCGGGGGGAGATGAACTCTTCAGTTTCCCCCTAGAAGCCCCTCCCTTCCCTATTCCTGTCTAGCCAAAGCCCTCACCTTGCTCTGCTCCTGCTGGATCCGCTCCATTTCTGTCCTTAGGCTACACAGGGAGGCTGGGAGGTCAGGGGGGTGGAAGTCAGATCCATTACCTCCCCCATCACTCCCTTCTCCCTCCTTCCATTCCATGCCCCACCCCCCCAGCCCAGCCTCCATCTTATACTCACCCTCCAAAACCTCTGTGTTGTCATGGCAACAGCGGGGTGGGAGAAAAGGAGAAGAGAACCTTGTCAAGCCTTGGCACCTCTCTACCCGCCTCCCTGACATGCGTCCGTCTGACACCTCCCTTGGGACTTGCTGATCCACTTGTGAGGGCCGCCCCCTCACCTGTTTCCTCTCTTTGAACCCTCAACTCCCTCTCTAGGCTGGCCCTGGAGGCTGTCTCCTCTTCCAACGCCTCCCTCAGGGTCACAATCTCGATCCTTAGACGCTCGGCTTCATGCTCCTGGGCACGCTGACATTCCCGGGCTTCCTGCCGGGTGCTCCGTACCAACTGCTGCAGCTCCTAGAAAAGCAAGACACCAATAACTGGGGCCAAGGGAGAGTGTTAAAGGTCACTCTCTATGTATCACTAGCTGCTTACATGTCTTAAAATAGCCGGTTAAGTGTCACCTCAGAAAATAGAAGTGCTAGAAGGAAGCTGAGAGGTTAATTTATCAATGAGGAAAACAAAACCCAGAGAGGGGAAGCATTTCCTTTGCCCGAGGTCACAAAGGTCTTCTCTCAAGTTTCTCCATATTGGTTTCTTAGAGTTGGGTCAGATTCTCCACAGCAAAAGGTCACTGAGTGAGTCCTCCCTGTGACCTTGGGAACCAAATCAGAGAACAGTGACTCCCCTTGCTTCCCAAGCCCCTTCCATACCTGGGGTGACGTGGGCAGCTGCAGCTCCTCCTCTTCTCCCTGTTCTTGCTCCTGAACCTGGGGACCTAAAGACAAAGGTTGCCGGCACCGAAGTCCTTGGTTCTCCTCATTTAGCCGCTTTATTTCATAGCAGACACGCTTGTGAGAGGCAGCCAGCTCTGCCTGGGGCCAGGCAAGAGATGGCGTTAAAAGGGGGTGATGGGGCCTGGTCATCCCCATGCCTATGGAAGTGGCTGCAGCCTGAGGTCAAAGCCCACCCCAATACTCATGAACACTCCCTAATACTGGCCAGCTTCAGTTCCCGAAGGCCTGCCCCAACCAATGCCCCACCACTGGCCTCTCTCCTAACTCACCCTGTATCAAGACCCTTCTACCTACCCTATGCTACCTCCTGGGCCAAAGCCTGGGTATGTAGGATGAAAGCCGCCCAGCCACTCTGCAGACTGTATATCCCTCTTCCCTGGAGTTCACACCCCCAGCTCAAGGCCTCCTCACCATTTGTTGCTGAGCCCTCTCTTGAGCCTGGCTCACGGTCCCCTGCAAGGTCTGTAGAAGCTGCTCTGAGTTCTGCACCTGAGCCAGCAGCACCTGAACCTGAGCAAGGAAGGACAATATCAAAGAGGCTCCAGGCCCAGGACAGACGGATGGAGAGAAGCAGGAAGCCCACTGGGAGCCTGGGGACTCGGCTCGCTCCCTACCTGTTTGGCGCAGTCTTCACTGCTCCGCTTCAGGGCCTCCTGCAGCTCATCCCGCTCCCGACCGGCACACTCGAGCTGTCTCTGAAGATGCTGCAAAGACTCTTGCTGCTGCCGCCCCTAATGAAGAGATTCCCCCTCATACAAGAGAAGAAGGGAGGCCTGCACTCATTGGCACTTGAAAAGTCTCCTAACACTCTAGATAGAAAAGGTCTTAGAGATCACATGACCCCACACCTCACTTGACTGAGGAAATTTATGCCCTGAGAAGGGAAGTCAAATGGTCGCAGGTCTCCAGATTCTCAGTACAGGCCCCCACAGCCCCCCGTGTCTCCACTCTGCCTCACCTCAAGCTGTAGCTGCTCCCACTGGTGGTCTGATACGAGCTGGTAGCCTGGGGGAGGGAGGTAGATGCCTTCGGGAACCAGGGTCCCTGTAGAGACAAGGGACGCAGTCTCCTCCTGCTCAGGGCTCATCCCCCGTCGTCCTCTGGGCAGGGAGGCGCTGTTGCCAGCACCTCCCAAGGAGAAGGAAGAGATAGAGGCACTGTCATCACAGTTCCGGGCAAAGACCTCAGCGGCGGCCCCCCCATCCACACTCAGGTCTTCCGGAGGCTCCAGGGGAGGCGATGGGTTCCGGGGCAGAGGGAGCAGCTCCGTGGAGCCGTGTACAGAGTGCTGGGAATGGGGACGACCCTAAAGGAAGAAGAGAGATTTGGGTGTCAGGCCTCCTTTGGGTTTCCTGTACTGAACTCTCTGTCTGCCTTCCCCTGGGTTCCCTCTGTCCATTTGTTCCTTCACCTGGCCTCCCTGGATTTCCTGAATCAGCTCCTCTGCCCTTAGGAGTTTCCCCTTCAGTTCTGCGATCTCTTGCTCCATGGGTAGCACAATCTCCCGAAGTTTCTCTGAATCTTCATGAGCCTGGGGACACAGGAGGATGTCGTAGTTCATCGCCAGTAAGTGCCCGGATGTCACCCAGGTCCCTCTTCCTCCACCTGCCCCTCATCACCACCTGCCTGGAAATCTCCAGCCCTCACCAAGTCAAGTTCAAACAACTATGCCTGGCACAGAGACCTCCACAGTCTGAGACCTTCCTCATTCTGTCTTATTTCCCTTTGTGAATGATTCTATTGAGAGAGCACTTTAAAGCTTGCAAAGTACCTTCCTCACAAGGACCCTGTGAGGAAGAAGTGAAAATATTATGCCCATTTTACAGGTTGGGGGACTGAGGCTCTGAGAGACATGAGATGGTCACAAAACTATATTTGTTTCCCCTCAGGATACCCAAAGGTTTCCTGGAGGCCCCTGGGCCAACCTTTTCCATTTGCTTCTCCAAGGAGTCCAGGGGGTGAGAACGAGAAAGAAGCTGCTTCAGCCGGTTCAGCTCCCTCTCTCTTGCTTCTTGTTCTTGCAACTGCTGTTTCCGCTCTTGCTCCAGAGAAGAGATTCGAGCTTCATAGCTGCTAATGGAGTCTTGAAGGAAGGAAGGAAAGAAAGAAAGAAGGAAGGAAAATCAGTGTGGGGAGGGGGAAAAAAACCAGGAAACCTAGGGCTAGATTTCATCTCTTCTCCTTATTCCCAGTATGACCCGGGGCAAGCCACTCCATCTCTTCAGCTCCTTTGCTTTGAAAAGAATGGGGCTGGGGGGAAGCTAGGTGGCGCAGTGGAGAAAGCACTGGCCCTGGATTCAGGAGGACCTGAGTTCAAATTTGACCTCAGACACTTGACACTTACTAGCTGTGTGACCCTGGGCAACCCTCATTGCCCCACAAAAAAGAAAAAGAAAAAAAAAAGGGATGGGGCTGGACTAGAGACATGGTCCTTGAGGTCCCTTCCGGCTCTCTGTGTTGGGATCCCGTGAAAGGGGTTGGCAGAACATGGCCAGCCAAACTCAGAATCACTCACCTCTTCACCTATAATGGCTGAATACGGCTAGGGGTAGGGAAGGTTAGGGAAGTCCAGAGGAAAAAAGAGTGCATTGGGAAAAACAGGTCTTGGAGGGAAAGAGTAAAGAGACAAAGGGTAGGAAGAAAAAAGATTGTCTTTGGGTATGGTGATACTCGAGGCAAAAAGAGGAAGTGGTCAAAAGGGTGTCCTGGAACAAAGGTGATTGGAGATAAAAGTGAAAAGGAATTTCCAGGGGTTAAAAGGGAAGGAGCCCAGAAGGGAAAAAAGGCACAAAGGAAAGGTACTACTTGTCCAAGGTAGCATAGGGGCTGGATTAGAGCTGAAACAAAGAGCTAGTAATCAAAATGACTGCCAAAATGGAGATTGAAATCTCTAAATATTAACAATAATAATCATAGCTGACAGATGTGTGTATGTATGTATGTGTATATATATATATATATTTTGAATTTGCAAGGCACTTTACATAAATCTTATTTGATTCTCACAACAATCATGGGAAGCTTTTAATAAAAGCATTAGTACCTACATTTTACAAGTGTGGAAACTGAGGTTGAGGTGAGATTTGTGCCAGGAGGAAGATTTAAAGCCAGGTTTTTTTCCTGACTCCAAGTCCAGCTCTCTTACATCTCCTCTGAGGAACAATTAGATGAGCAACAAAGGCTGAAGACAGAAGAAGGAGGCTGTGGCGAATGCAGAACAAAGGGCAGTCATGTAAAAAATAAGTTGAAGGCTTTGGCTTGGGTTGAGTCTCCCAGGCACTAGAATAACAACAGCTTCCGTTTGTACAGTCCTTGAAGGTTTACCAAAGGCTTTCTTCCTAAAAGCTTGAAGCTGGCAGAGTGGACATGGCCATCAGGCCTCTATAGTCGCCAGGCCCAGGGCTGATCTGAAACAAGGCAGGACCTCTGCTCTGTTCTTTAAGGCTCATCTGAGCTCTGGAGGTCAACACCTTCAAAGGCAACTTTACAGGAGAGAGAGGGAAAAGTGTATTTAACCTGGACTTGGGGGAGATCTGGCTTTGAAATCAGCTTTGGACGCTTAGTAGCCGTGTGACTATAGTCGAATCCCTTAACTTCTCTCAGACCACCCTAAGTAAGGCTCTAAGTCACAAATTGGCTGCATTTCAGTTGGTAAAGTGAGAAAAGTCCTGATAAAGATTGATTTCTTTCAGAGAAGTCACTGGTAATACCTCAAAGGGCTGCTGTGAGAATCTAATGAGATAATATTTATCAAGTCATTTAGCAATCTACATTGTTATATAAATATCAGTAATTACTTTCTATAAAGCCACATCCCATTAGAAACCATCTACTTAGGACAGGTGCTAAGGAGGGAGGAGTTATGTAAAAGAGTGGGGGGACAACAGGATCAGGGAAGAGGAAAAAAATGAGGTCTGAGGAAGACAGAGGCTCTGGGGGAAGCTGGGAAGATTCGAGTAGAGGTCTGAAGGATAGGGAGGCTTGGGGCTCCAACCAAAAGCTGGGGTGTTATAAGTTAGAAGGCAGAGATGCCCACGGGGTCAGGTCTCACCTTTGAGGATGGTCTGCAGGGATGCTACCTCCTCCCGGCACTGCCTCTGTACCTCGGCCACAGCCTCGGCTTTGGTGCTCTCACTCACCTCTGCCACCGCTTTCATGTTCTCCATCTCTGCCAGGGCTGCCCCGAGCTGGGCTTTCAGCCTTCCCAGCTCTCCGGCCTCTGCTTCCAAACTATCGCCCCTCATTGTTGGGGTTGGTTCTGCAAAGGTCATTTCACTGAGACTCCCCCAGTCCCAATTCCAAAGCCCCTCACCTGTATTTCAGTCCCTTTCCTACAATAGGATACCCTAACCTCCCTGGGAGGTCTCTCCCCAAGTGCCTGACCCCTCCCCACCACTGCTCCTCCCATTTTCCACGCACACCTTCTTTCCTACATCATCCCATAAGCCCCACCCCTTCTCCACAAATCCCGCCCCCTACCCAAAGCTTCCCCTAGCTATGCTTCTTTTCCAAAGCCCCCCACCCCTTCTCCAGGAGCCCCACTTTCCCCCAAAAGCTTTGGCCCTCACCTGCTCCCCACAAGTTCCACCCACTTCCCAGCTATGTTTTCCCCAAACTCCATTCCTCTTGCAAAGCTCCACCTACTTCTCACAAGCTCCACCTTCCCCCCTCACAACCGCCCATCCTATATTTTTCTAAAGCCCCACCCCTTCTCCAGTCCTACTTTTCCCCAAAGCTCCGCCCCCAAACATAAGCCCCACCTACCCCTCAGACAAGTCCCGTCCTTTCCCCCTTCCACCCCACCTCTTTGACTGACCTTCACCCACGTGCCCTTTCTCAACCCCCCCCGCCCCGCCCCTTTCCGAAGTCCACCTCTCGGTCCCTCCCTTCTCTCACCCCCCCCTCAGAGGGGAAGCTCCGCCCCCTTTTCCCATCCCAATCTGTCCCCTTTCCTGGGTCTCTCTTCCCCTTAGTCGCCGGTCTCCGGGCCTCCTAGCTCACAGGCGCTCGCTCCCTCTCGTACCAGCCGGTGGCTGCCTCTGCCCGTCCTCGCCCGCAGTTGCAGTTGCAGTTGCAATTGCCGCTGCCGCTGCCGCCGCCATTGCCAGAGCTCAAAGCCTGGTTTCGCACTCCCTGGCTGCAGCCCGTCGCTCCTTCCGGGTCTGCTCGGGTGTTTCCGGATACACTCGGGTGTTTCCGGGTCCGCTCGGGAGGTTCCGGATGGTCCTCTCCGACCCAGCGAGCGGGAGCAGCAGAGGGTGGTCCTGCCTATCCTCGGGAGGCGGCAGCGGCTGCAGCGGCGGCTCCTTTGTCAAATCCAGGCGGATTTCCTAGAAGAAGCAGGGCTTCTGCAGCGTCCCTTCCCCCGCTCTCCGCTTGCAGAAATCTCCCTTGTCTTTCCAGCCTTAGTTAAAGCCCCCTCTCCTAAAGTGCACCCTCCCGGGCCATTCCAGTGCATAGAGAGATCCAGCCCAGAGTAGTTATGGAATAATGAAAAGGGCGTTGGGGTTGACCTGTTTTCAAATTCTGCCTCCGTGACTTAATGGCCGTATGAGTCACAGGGCAAGTCACCGTATCTCTCCGTGCCTTGTTTTCTTCAATTGTTAACTCTACCACACCGTCTGCTTCACCGGGTTGTTGTGAGGTCCTATAAGTACTTGTACATTAACATTTACTTCTCCTTCCCTCCTGGCAGTTATTTATCATATTCTTGTATTTGAGGCAGCAAAGTAGTCCAGTGGTTGTTAGCGCCCTAGGCTTGGAGCCAGAAAGCCATGAGTTCAATTCCAGCTTCAGATACTTACTGCATGTGTCACCGGGGTGAATCTGGGCAAGTCACCTCTGCCTCAATTTTCTCAACTATAAAATGGACATAATAATAGCACCTACCTGCTAGGGTTATTTTATTTTTTATTTTTATTTTTTTTTGGGGGGTGGGACAATGAGGTTTAAGTGGCTTGCCCAGGATCACACAGCTAGTGTTAAGTGTCTGAGGCTGGATTTGAACTCAGGTCCTGCTGAATCCAAGGCCAGTGCTTTATCCACTCTACCACCTAGCTGCCCTCCCTGCTAGGGTTATTGTGAGGATGAAATAAGATAATATTTGAAAAGGGCCTGGCAGATAATGGATACTATATAAATGCTTATTAGAGTGTCTTCCCTAGTCTGCCTGATATTATAGCTATGGATGTAAGTGCTTTATAAGAGCTCACATATATAGCAGTCTTGCAAAGCAAATTGAGGTGATCCCAATTTAGGGAATTCCAATTTTGAAAAGTTTGCAAAGAAAACTCAAATGAGAATATGCATTCTTTCGTACCTCACCATAAGCCCGTGAAGTAAGTGCTGTAGCTATTATTAACCCCATTTTACAGATGAGGAGACCAGCAGGGGATGACTTACTTGCCCAGGGTCACCCAGGTAGTAACTGTCTGAAGAAGGATTTGAACCCAACTCGACCCAGTTGGACTCCAGGTCCAACACTCTTTTTTTGTTTTTTTGGGTTTTTTTGCAGGGCAATGAGGGTTAAGTGACTTGCCCAGGGTCACACAGCTAGTAAGTGTCAAGTGTCTGAGGCCGGATTTGAACTCAGGAACTCCTGAATCCAGGGCCGGTGCTTTATCCACTGCGCCACCTAGCTGCCCCCTGAATTGGATTTAAGTAAGGCAGAGCTGTGCAAAGTCATCAGCCTCACTCTCTCCTCCAGAGTTATTGGAAATTGGAGTCCCTTGGCAAGACAGAGGTCAGGTCAACTGGCGATAGCCCAGAATATTTTTGTCAATGCGTGGATAAAAGAGTGAGGGGCTGGGGCAGCTAGGTGGCGCAGTGGATGGAGCACCGGCCCTGGATTCAGGAGGACCTGAGTTCAAAGCCGGCCTCAGACACTTAACACTTACTAGCTGTGTGACCTTGGGCAAGTCACTTAACCCCAATGCCTCACCAAAAAAAAAAAAAAAGAAAGAAAGAAAGAGTGAGGGGCTGTTTCCAAAAGCTATCTCTGTTTCCAGATGGGCCCTCCAGGACCCCACTTCTCCTGTCCCCTGCCCTTCTTCCTCTCTTAAAGTCGGGACAGTCTGGATTCACTTCAACTCACTCACGGCCAAAAGGAAGGCCAGGGTTTGCCACCTGTGGGGGTCTCCTGAGGGTTGTCTGTCACAAACAGGAAGCTGTGGGTAGAGGAAGAAGGGGGTGGCCAGTGTCAGGTCGAGAAATAGCAACAGAAGCATGAAGCCTCTCTAGGCCTGCCTTTACCCACCTCGGAGCCTTGATGCGCAAATAATGGAAGGAGAAAAAACAAAACAAAACAACAATCAACAACCACTAGATTTGGAGTGTAGAAACCTGAGTTCTAGTCTTGGTACATCCCTGACTTGCTGTGACGTTGGGCAAGTTCTCTTCCCCTAGGTCTTAGTTTCCTTTTCTGTAAAATGAGGGCATTCTTGATGAATATAATGACCAATCATGATTTCAGACAACTGATGAGGAAGCTTTCAACCCACCTTCTAACTGGAAAGTGATGGACTCAAGGTACAGAATGAGTCAGTTTTCAGATGAGAATTTCCCAGTATAGATCTTTGTTTTGATTGGGCATATTTGTTACAAGGGTTTTCTTTTTCTTTTTTTTCAATGGGGTGAGGGGAGGGTGTGAGGGTCACAGCTAGGTTTGCACCCCAAAAAAGGGTCATTGAAGTATTTTAAATAATGTGTAAGAGATAACATAAGGAAGGTCAGAAGAGAACAGACAAGTGTGACAGATCTGAAAGCTACATGATGAATTTGTTATATACTTAAAAGGAAAAACAAGCTGTACCTAATAGAGACTTACAGTTTTGTATATGATCTTCTTTTTATATTCTATTTTGTATATAGAAATGCTCATCTTATTTGGCATTTATTAAGTGCAGAAAAGAAAATGAGGGAATTTGATTAGATCAGTGGTTCTCAGAGTGTGGTCTGGGGACCCCTAGACCTTCTTGGTTAGTCTGTGAGGTAAAAATTACTAAGATATTTAAATCTCTAATATAATAAATGTCAATAGGCATAACCCATATCAACTCTTTGTAGTCCTCAATAATCTTTAAGAGTGTAAAGGGGGTGGGGCAGCTAGGTGGTGCAATGGATAAAGCACCTGCCCTGGATTCAGGAGGACCTGAGTTCAAATCCAGCCTTAGACACTTGACACTTACTAGCTGTGTGACCCTGGACAAGTCACTTAACCCTCATTGCCCTGCAAAAAAGAAAAAAAAAGAGTGTAAAGGGGACCAAAGAGTTTGAAAATCACTGTATTAAATCATCTCTAAAAATTCTTTGAACTCTAACATTCTGTGTTCAAATTTCCTTTTTCAGCTCCACCATTGTGTTCAAGACACTCCATCTCTTGGCTCTAGGTATTCTCTCTGGCTGAATCCCATGTCTAGAATGCTCTCCCTCCTCCCCTCTGACCACTGACCTCCCTGGCTTCCTTTAAGTCACAATTTAAATCCCCAGCTCCTCCTAATTCCATTGCCTTCCTTCTGTTAATTATTTCCTATTTATCCTGTATATAACATGATATATATCTATATCTATATATATCATGCTATATATTTGTTGTATATAAACATATAATATATAACATAACCTGATATGATATGATATGACATGATATAATATATATTTGTTTGCACGATGTCTCTCCCAATAGACCATAAGCTCCTTGAAGGCAGGAATTGTATTTTGCTTCTTTGTATCCCCTGTGCTTAGCTCAGTGTCTGGCACAGAGTAGGCACTTAATAAAGGTTTATTGATTCATTGATCTTTGTACCACTAGTGTCCAGGATAGTGCCTAGGACAGTGTGGGCCCCTAATGAGTGTTTCTTGACCTGAAATTAACCAGGCTGAAAAGGCAGATCACTGGTCTGTCTGGTTGGTAGTGGGGATGAAGTCCTGATCCTGGCAGCTATCTTTCTCCAGAGCCCATGTTGCTTCTAAAAGGTCTACTCACTGAGTGTGAATATATTACCTAATCTAGAACTTTTTCTGTGTCCTGAGGGTGTTTGAGTTCTGAATTGAACTGTGGGTTAAGCCATGTGCAGGCTTTAAGTGGGAGAAGTGAAGAGCCTGATAGAGTATAAGAAGGGAAGCGCCCTGTGGGCAGGGGGTCTTCTTGTGTTTGTCTTTTTATCCTCCATTTCTAGTGTAGTGCCTTCTTTGTAGTAGGTACTGGATTAAGTGCTCGTTGGATTGGGTTGGGTTAGATGGGGACACAGACTACATTTCATAAAAGTTCATGGATTCTCATAGGCTTCTGTGATTTTTGTTGGGTTGTTTCAGTCTGATTTGGGTTAGAGTTGTTTGATAAACCATACACAGACATACACACACACACACACACACACACACACACACACACACACATACTCCTCTGGGTTAGTCTGAATGTAGGAAAGTGAAGAGGAAGATTGGGTTATTTGAAGAGAAACAGAGCTCCCTGAGGGGACCTGACTGTGGGCAGTCTCTCTTCCTCCCCGGGGTGAGGCTGCCTCTGACAAGACAACTATGGATTTGGTTCAGCAGTTCCCACCAGCCCCTGCCTGCCCCAGCATCCACCTCGCCCATCCGGATACCTAGCTGAGTTATAGCCCGACTCGACTCGCCATGCAGCAGGCCTCTTTCCTCCTCCTCCTCCTTCTCCTCGTTTTTCTCTTCCTTACCCTACAGGGTGCTGAGCCCCAAGACCCACTGAGTGTGGAGGCTGAAGGTAGGAAGAAACAGAGATACGGGGACTCTTGTTCCAGCTTGGCCACCAACTGACTGTGTGACCTTGCGTGGTTTATCTCTCTCTGGGCTTCATTTTCTTCCTCTGTAAAACGAGGTCAGAGATTAGACAAGATGATGTGCAGAAAGTTCTTTCCAACTCTAAATTCAGTGTCTTATTGGGAAGGAATCAAGGGAACTAGCTTATCTTGGGCTTAGGGTAGGGGTTGGGTTAATGATGGTGAGAGGAGGAAGTAGAGATGATAAAGAAAAATAACTCACATTTTCATTTTAATGTTTTTGAGGCATTTCTTCATAACAAGTAGCAATAGTTCAAGTACTTTTATCCCTCTTGGACAGATGGGGAAACTGAGGGTCAGAAAAATGATGTAACAGGGCCTATAACTAACTAGTCTTGTAACTAGTGAGCTTGTTCTTAGGCCCACATTCATATTACCTCTTCCTCACCCCCACTCTCCTTTCTCTCTCCACAGAGGGGAGGAATGCAGTGCTGCCATGCCTGATTGGCCCCAGGGATGGACCCTTTGAGCCAATCACCTGGTCTGGAGGAGGGCAGCTGTCCTCTTTGCCACAACTAACCCTAAAAGGCCCAGGGTTGGGGGCCCAGGTGACACCCTTGAACGCCTCCCTCTTCATCTATAACGTCTCAGCCAATTCTGGGGGCTTCTACTTCTGTGAATGGGGACCACTCACAAAGCAAGAGTCGAAGCTGAGGGCTGCTCTCAGTGTCAAGGGCAGTGGTGAGGGGGCAGACTGGGGGTCGAGGGTGGGCATGTGGGTGAGGGGAACCTGAAGCTCTGAGCTCAGTAGAGGCAGGAGGGGGTTGGGGAAGGGAATGGCTCTGGGCCTCAGTTTTCCATTCTGCTGAGAAACAACATATATAATATCATGGAAAGAGTGTTGGAATTGGAGTAAAAGTCTCTGCTTTGAATCCTGATTTTGCCACTTACTCTGTGTGTGACCGTGAGCAGGTCACATTTTCCCTTTTGGGGTCTCAGTTTCTTCATCTGTAAAATGAAGGATTCAGTGGCACAGTGGATAAAGCACTGGCCCTGGATTCAGGAGGTCCTGAGTTCAAATCCGGCCTCAGACACTTGACACTTACTAGCTGTGTGACCTTGGGCAAGTCACTTAACCCTCATTGCCCCACAAAAACAAACACAAAAAACCAACAACAACAAAATGAAGGCTTCAGACTGGATGATTGAGAAAGTCTTTGTCAGCTCTAAATCTTTTTTTTTTTTTTTTTGGCGGGGCAATGGGGGTTAAGTGACTTGACCAGGGTCACACAGCTAGTATAGCTCTAAATCTTATGATTCAAGGAATGGCCTGAGGGAGAAGAGATTGTTAAGTATCTGGGGCAGGTGGGCAGGATGGATGGAAGAATAAAAACCTGAAGATTCAGAACAAAGGGACTGGGAGAGACTCTGGGATATGAAGACAAGACCAGGAGCTGTCTCCAGATGGCATTGGCTGTCCCTGGGCCCAGCTCTCAGTCATCCTTGACCTTTCTCTGTCTATGTCTCTCCATCTCTGGGTTGCCAGGTGAACTCTTCCAGTGGAATGCTATCAGCCCAGAGGACTGTGGTCCCAGGAAGTCTTCCTCACCTGTGGCCCTGCCTTCTAACCCTAAGAGATCCAAGGCCCAAACTGATCCGTCCGCTCAACTATATGTAGGGGCTGAGGGCAAACCTGAGCAGTGGAAGCTCTTCATTGCATGTACTGACCAGAACCAAACAGAAAGTAAGCAGGGGGCTGTGGGAGGGAGAGGCAGGAAGAAGTTAAGCAGGTAGAGGGCAGCTAGCTGCCAAAGTGGAACTCTGGGCCTGGAGTTGGGGAGACCCTAGTTCAAATCCAGCTTCACTTACTAGCTGTGTGATCTTGGGTAAGTCACTAAACCTCTGCCTCACTTTCCTCTACTGTGTGCTTAGCACAGTGGTTTAGAAGTTTCATGAAGGGGGCAGCTAGGTGGCGCAGTGGATAAAGCACCTGCCCTGGATTCAGGAGGACCTGAGTTCAAATCCAGCCTCAGACACTTGACACATACTAGCTGTGTGACCTTGGGCAAGTCACTTAACCCTCATTGCCCAGCAAAAAAAAAAGAAGAAGAAGAAGTTTCAGGAAGGCAAATTTAGGCTTTGATGGAATGAAAAATTTTTTTAACAATGAGAGCTGCTCCAGAGGTGAATGGGTTGTCTCAGGAAGTAAGTAGTAGGTTCTCCTCACTGTAGATGTAGATGTCTCCTCACCTTCTAGTAAATGCAGAATTACCACTTGTTGGTTTCTTTCAGTGGTTTTTTCTCTTTTGAGTATGAGTTGAACCCAATGACTGGCTAATTTCCTGTGATCCTGTCATCTCAAAGCACTTTGTATGAAGTTTACTTATGTCTAATTTGTCCCCAGGCTATCAGGTTCAGGAAGCACTTGCCTCTCCACAATACTCCAAGGTAGGAGGTGCAGGTGTGTGCATTCTCCTTTTACAGACTTGGAAATTGAGGCTCAGAGAATTCATGTGACTTCCCATGGTCATGCAGTTAGTAATAGTATAAAGGACCAGAATTCAAACCCAGATCCCCAGATTCCAAGTCCAAAGTATTGTCCAGGCTGCTCCCCAACCTCCTACCTCTTTGCCTTACCACATCTGAACTATCTTGGGTTTTAGCAAGAATTTTTACTTACAAATATGGAGTGCTTCCATATTTCAAAAAGCCCACCGTTTTATCCATGGATAGTAGGCATTTTTTCCACCAAAGCAGATAGCAATGTGGTATCCATTCCTTAGCAGAAGGAAACGTGTGATAGTGCAAAGAGTGTGGAATTTAGAATGATAGGACCTGGGTTCAAATCCCATCTTGGATAAATCTCTTCAATCCCCTCTATGCCTTTTAGTATTATTTCTTCTGTGAAATGAAAAGGTTGGATTAGACCAAAGCTTCTTAAACTGTGTGTCGAGACCCCATATGGGAGTCACATAACCGACTATGGGGGTTGCAAAAAATTTGGCAAGAGTGAAAGGTTATGTATACCTAATTTATATACCTATATTCCCAGGGTTGTGTAAAAATTTCTTGGGTGAAAAAGGATCATGAGTGGAAAAAGTTTAAGAAGCCCTGGATTAGACTGTGTTCTTAACTGGGGTAGTGGGGTGGTGGTCTGTGGGTTTGTTTTTTTAAATAATTGCATCACTATAATCCAGTATAGTTGTTTTCCTATGTAATCCTGTGTGTTTGATTTTATGCATTTAAAACCATTATTCCATAATCTCCTGGGGGCTGGGAATATTTTATTTGGCATCTTTGGTGTGTAGTATGGTGCTTGTTATCTAGTAAGTGTTTAGTGAATGCTTGTTGAGTTGAATCGAATTAGACCAACAGTAGTTTCCTAGAGGAATATAGAAGGGTAAACTTAATGACAAGAATGCTTCAAAGTGGGGGCAGCTAGGTGGCACAGTGGATAGAGCACTGGCCCTGGAGTGAGGAGTACCTGAGTTCAAATCTAGCCTCAGACACTTGACACTTACTAGCTGTGTGACCCTGGGCAAGTCACTTAACCCTAATTGCCTCACTTAAAAAAAAAAAAGAATGCTTTAAAGTGTGTTTCTTTTATTATAACACTATCATTGTAAATGCTAAGCCTTACTTACCTCAACCCCAAATAAAATGTATTTTTCTGGGGGGCGGCTAGGTGGTGCAGTGGATAAAGCACCGGCCCTGGATTCAGGAGTACCTGAGTTCAAATCCAGCCTCAGACACTTGACACTTACTAGCTGTATGACCCTGGGCAAGTCACTTAACCCCCATTGCCCTGCCCCCCCCCAAAAAAAAAGAAAAAGAAAAAAAAAGTATCTCTCTGGTTTTCCAAGGTGCCACAAATAAGCCATAACAAAAACAACAACATTATTCTGAGAAAGGGTCCAGAGGTGTTTCCAAGCTGCCTGAGAGGTCCAAGGCACAAAAAAAAATCTTAGGAGACCCTGCATTAGATGATCTCTCTAAAGTTTCCTCTGGCTCTGATAGTTTAGGATCTCATGAGTGGGTGTGACCAAAATAACTCATCACTGTCTCACAGATCTTGCCATGAGCAGCCAGGCTGCAAAAAGCCAGGCTGAAGCCTGGGATAGCAAACTCAAAGTCTGTGACTGGGCCTGTTCTCCGGGCCTTTCCAGCTTGACAAGGTTGGCACTCCATTAGCATAGCTTTCAAGAAACCAGGGCCATGTCCACACTGCAAGGAGGAGTTTGGTGGAGGTTACACAAGAAATAATATATAATTTCATAATGCTGCTACAGAAAGAGCACTGAATTTGGCATTGAGGATCCTGGGGTATGAATCTTGGCTGGACATTTAATAGCTATATGACCATAAGTGAGTCTCTGAACCTTGGTTTCCTCATCCATCAAATGGAGAGAATAATACTTAGACTTCCTAATTTGCAGGTTTGTTATGGGGGAAATGCTTTGTAAGCTGTAAGGAGATATATGAGCTTTGTTTGTTTTTTTGGTGAGGCAATTGGGGTTAAGTGACTTGCCCAGGGTCACACAGCTAGTAAGTGTCAAACGTCTGAGGCCAGATTTGAACTCAGGTCCTCCTGAATCCAGGGCCGGTGCTCTATCCACTGTGCCACCTAGCTGCCCCTTGATATATGAGCTTTTATTAAATGAAAGAGGAGGGCAAAGGCAGTTGGAAGCACAGATAAAATAAATCAGTCTGGTACATACTGGGGGAATACCAAATCTAGGGGAAATTCCCCAGGGCTTTTCTGGGCTCTGTGATTCTCTTGACCTGGAGGTAATCCTAGCCTCTTATGCGAATGGTTCCTTTTGGTACCACAACACTCTTTCATCACCTCTTCCCACAGCCTGCTCCATTTCCACTGTGAATGACCAATGGTCTTCAGAGTGAGGGCCTTGTACCTGTAGGGGCCTATGGAATGACCCTAATGGGTCTAACCAATTGGAGCATGGGAAGATGGGTGGCAGGTCTGACCATATCAGTTCTTCTACTCAGCAAATTCCAATGGCTTTCTGCTGACTTTAGGATCAATCATTATTTCCCTTTTATGTCATCTTTTCCCCCCCAATATCTATTTTTGTGTAAGTTTTGGAATGTATAAGTATTAATGCTGTAGCATATCTATATGTATATACATATAGATATAATTTATAAATTAGTTCTATTGCAGTGCATGCTCAAATTTTTTTGATAGGCTATCCACTGCACGAGGCTGAGTTCCCTGATTCTACAATAAGAAAGTTAGCTCAACCCATTACGAACCCTTTCCATTGACTTGGGGAAGATTTTGTGCTCCTTTCACATTCATAGGGTCATAGATTTAGAACTGGAAAGGACGTTAGAGGCCATCTTGTCCAACCTTCTCATTGTATAGATGTAGAAACAAAGGCCTATAGTGGTTGAGTGACTTGCCCAAGGTCTCACACAGCTACAGTAGAAAGTAATTCAGTGAGCATTTCAATACAGCTCTAACTCCAAGTCAGCACTCTTTCCATTTCACTGTGCTACTTGGAAAGATCCTTAGGGATCATCTGGTCCACTGGGTCTTAAACTTTTTGGCCTCAGGACTCTTGTACAGTCTATTTTTTTTTAATTATGGAAGTATTTTATTATTTTCCAATTACATGTAGTGATAGTTTTCAACATTTGTTTTTATAGAATTTCTAGTTTCAAAATTTTTTTTTTGTTCCCTCACCTCCCTTTCCCCCTCCTCCCCAAGACAGCAAGTAATCTGGTATAGGTTATATATGTCTTGGACAGTATTAAAAATTATTAAGGACCCCCCAAAGAGCTATTATCTGAGTTATATTTATTGATATTTACCATGTTTTAGAAAGTAAAACATCTTAGTGTTATTATGAAAATAGTTTTGACTTTGCAGACCTCCTGAAAGAGTATTGGGAGGCAGCTAGGGGGCACAGTGGATCAAGCACTAGCCCTGGATTCAGGAGGACCTGAGTTCAAATCTGACTCCAGACACTTGACACTTACTAGCTGTATGACCCTGGCAAGTCACTTAATCCTCATTGCCCTGCAAAACAACAATAACACAACAACAAAACCCCCAAACAAACAAACAAACAAAAAAAGAGTATTGGGGACCCCCAGAGACCCCTGGACCATATTTTAAGAACCACTAGTGTAGTCTAAGCCCCCTCCTTTTTTTTTTTTTTTTTTTGGTGGGGCAATGAGGGTTAAGTGACTTGCCCGGGGTCACACAGCTAGTAAGTGTCAAGTGTCTGAGGCCAGGTTTGAACTCAGGTCCTCCTGAATTCAGAGCCAGTGCTTGATCCACTGCGCCACCTAGCTGCTCCCTAAGCCCCCTCATTTTTACCAGTTTACAAAACACTTTATTCACATCTACCCTGTCTTGGTCCAGAGAGGGAACAGGGGAAAAAAGACATCACAAAATAAATTATGATTGCAGTTATGCTTTATCACCCAGAAAAACAATATAATCCAGCACCCCAAGTTCATGAAACTTCCTTTTATTTCTCCACTGTATTTTAAGCCCCTGAGGGCCTTTGGCTCACTTATCTTTATATCTCCCCCAATGCTGGGCACAATGGTATATACATACATACATACATACATATACCCATACACATATATACACATATATGTATATACACACATTAATTGGATTTTTGTTGAATTAGTAAATATTAATGGAATGAGAATGTTTGGAGTTAGGGAGTTGATAGTCCTGGTCAGACTGTATCGGGTATATTTGGATGCCACATTTTAGGAAGGATGTTGATAAGCTGAAGAGTAGCCAGAGAAAAGTGACCAAATTGGTAAAGCTCTTGGGCATCATGCAGTAAAAATATAAGGTGAAAGAATTGCAGATATTTAGCCTGGAGAAGAGAAGACTTAAGGGAAGATATGATAGCTATCTTCAAGTATTGGAAGGTCTGTCCTATAGAAAAATGATTAGGCTTGTTCTTTTTGTCCACCAAAGGGATGTGTATGACTCTTTGTGATCCCATTTGGGGTTTTCTTGGTAAAGATACTGGAGTGGTTTGCCTTTTCCAGTTCATTTTACCGATGAGGAAACTGAGGAAAATAGGCTTAAATGACTTGTCCAGGGTCACACAGCTAATAAGTATCTGAGGTCAGACAAGAAAATTTTTTTAATTAATTAATAAAAAAAAAATTTCTTGGCAAAGATACTGGAGTGGTTTGCCGTTTCCTTCTCCATCTCACAAACTAGGAGTAATGGGTGTAAACTAGGGGTAATGGATGAGAGTTTATTGAGACTTAATAGCAAAAAACCCCCTTCCCAACAGTTATTGCTGTCCAAAAGTGGCTTGGGAGGTATTGGGTTCCTCCTTACTTAGGTTCTTGTTTGTTTACATTGATAATCTACAAATAATTGAATCTGATTTGGAATGTTATTGCTTTTTATTTGTTGTATTGATAAATTTATTCTTTTATTTTTATCTCTTTTTTGTTGCTATGTTTGGTTTTTACAACACATTCATTTCTGAATGCCTCTCCTCTTTGTAACAAAGATTAAAAAGAAGAAAGCGGGGGAGGAGAGTTTAGCAAAACCAGTGAACACATCAATCATGTCTGGTGATCTTTGTAATATTCCACATCCATATTCCCCCACTCTCTCTGTAAGTTGGGGAGGAAAGTGTGTTCTACAACTCTGCTCTAAGGTCATGATTAGTCATTATAATTATACAGCAATATTTCCTTTTTTTGTGTGTGACTTTTCTATTTACACTGATATCCTCACTGTACGCATTGTTTTCCTGGTTCTGCATGCTTCACTCCATCAATTTGTACAAGTTTTCCCATGTTTCTCTGTATTCTCCATACTTATCATCACTTACAGATCAGGAGCATTCCATTTGTTCATAAAGCATAAGTTATTTAGCATTTTCCAGTGAATGAGTATCCACTTTATTTCCAGTTCTTCGCTATGACAAAAAATGTTGTTATAAATATTTAGGTGTATATAGGATCTTTCTGCCTTTTCCTTCCTTAGAGTACCTGACTAGCAGTAGTATCTCTGGATTAAAGAGTGAATATTTTAGTCATTTAGAAACCTGATTTTTACAAAAGTGCTTTCTTATTTTCCCAGTTGATATTTTCAAATAGGGTGTTACTCCAAAGTAATTAATAGTCATGGGTATATTGAATTCTGTTATTGAGCTTAATGGTTTCTGTGTATTCCTTATCTAGTTTATTCTGCTGATCCTTGCTTTTATTTGTAACCAGATAGTTTTGGAACGTGGTGTTGTTTTTTGTCTGTTACATTCTATTTTTATAAGGGAGGCAAATACAGGACCCAAACCCCACCTAAAAAGTATACTCCTCCCAACAGCTGAGAAAGATACTAGGCTAGAGGACTTGCCCATGATCATTCTTACAATTCTGTACTTCTGAAATTTACTAATTTTATAAAAATGAAGTTCATGCCCTTTAATTTTGACTAACTGGCACCATGGTACTTAACCTGAATTTTTTATCATTTAATATTTTCTTCCCCCACCCATTTTTTTTTTCAGGCAATGGGGGTTAAGTGACTTGCCCAGGGTCACATAGCTAGTAAGTGTCAAGTGTCTGAGGCTGGATTTGAACTCAGGTACTCCTGAATCCAGGGTTGATGCTTTATCCACTGTGCCACCTAGCTGCCCCTCATTTAATATTTTCTTTATTTACATAGTCATGTATTAATCTTTTGGGTAGGCTTCATAGCCTAACCTTGAGCAACTGCTGCTCGGTTATCTCAGTGAGTAGAAACATGTCACTTACTGCCTGTTCTGTTCTCAGGCATGCATTTTAGACTAGGTTCAGTTCTGGGCAGCCTGACTCTAATGTTTTTTTTGTTTGTTTGTTTTTTTAGTGAGGCAATTGGGGTTAAGTGACTTGCCCAGAGTCACACAGCTAGTAAGTGTTAAGTGTCTGAGGCCAGATTTGAACTCAGGTACTCCTGACTCCAGGGCCGGTGCTCTATCCACTGTGCCACCTAGCTGCCCCAGCCTGACTCTAATGAGAAGTGTTTTTCTCACACTCAGTGGCTCATTAAGCCCCACCCCCTGGCACCACTGGGGATGATTTTACTTATTAGTTTATATCTAGGATCTCCTCTCAAATGGGAAGAGTAAAAAGATATTTAATGCACAATATGAATCAGGTATAACACAAAGATTTATTTCTAGACATTCAAGAAATATTTGACGTAAAAGACTCACAAAAGAACAGAATAATCAGCAACTTAATTTATAACTACTGGTATAGTCTGTTTTCCTAGTACGTAAACAGCTTCAGAACATACAGTAGTTTGCAAGCCTGCAAATTAGACAGTTTCTACTTCATTGTCTGAGCAACTACTGGTCTATGTGTTTGCTAGGAAAAGGGCCAGGCTTGGACTAATCCTCTGGCCAGTGACCATCCTTTCCATTGCAAATGTTTTACCTTCTAGTGATTGTGTAAATCACTCACCCTCTCACCATCCCATTCAGCTCCCTTAGACTCAACTTGGAGTTCCTTACACCAAAGAAATCTCAGACAGGGACTAATACATATTGTTGTTATTGTTTTGTTATTATTGATGTGGGTATTATTTTTGCTGTTGCTGCTTTTATTAATAGAAAAATAATAAAACAGAAATAATTAAAAAATAGAACCGAAAAAAAAAGTTATACTTTCTATGAGTTAGTTCCAAAACAATAAAACCCTAGTTCTACAAGGTTAAGTGATTTGCCCAAAGTCATACAGGTAGTAAATAAGTGTCTGAAGTTGGATTTGAACTGAGGTCTTCCTGACTCCAGGTCTAGCTCTCTGTCCACTGAAGCATCCAACTATCTAAGGTCCCCTAACCTATCTGGTTATGCCTCTAAGCCTGAACACGTCCATCTCAAAGTAATAATTTCCTTAAATTCATTGTTGTTGTTCAGTTGTGTCCAACTCTTCGTGACTCCATTTGAGATTTTCTTGGCAAAAAAAATTTTTAAAAATATTTTTTAATTGATTAATTTAAAAAAATTTTCTTGGCAAAGATACTGGAGTGGTTTGCCATTTCCTTCTCCAGCTCATTTTGCAGATAAGGAAACTGAGGCAAACAGGATTAAGTGACTTGCCCAGGGTCACACAGCTAGTAAGTATCTGAGGTCAGATTTGAACTCAGGAAAATGATGAGTCTTCCTGACTCCCTGGAGTTACCAAGCTTCCCTTAAGCTTCCCTTAAGTTTAGGAAAGAATAAAAACAAAAGAGGCAGGTCATGTGCTTTAGCTTTCATGTACCTGTGGCTATACAGAAGCTGGGGTAGAGAAATGGAACCTGCTGCCCCTCCCTGACCGAACTCTCCAGACATACACTGAAACAATCCTTCATGCTTTGAAGCTAGAAAAGAAGAGAGCCTCTCCTAGTTTTAGTATATTCCCCAAGTCCTCAGATCTTCTGTTTCCATAGCCAATAAACAGACATCCTCTCAGTGCAAGGTCCTCAGTGATGAGTCATGCTTGGCCAGAAGTAGGCCCTTCCAGGCCTCAACTCCCATCCCAGAGCTTCCATGTGTAGGCAGGAATCATGGCTCCAGATAGGCAGGTTCCATGGTGATAGGTGGGGTAGGGGGAGAAAGGAAGGTTCCTGCTACAATGGGCCTTATAGGGGATCTGGTTCTGGGCCCTCATTCTATAGATAAGGAGCCTCAGGCTCAGATAGGATAAGGGACTTAGATGGTATGGTGTATAGAGTATTGGGTCTTGAGTAAGGAAGACATTGAGTTCAAATCCAGCCTCAGATACTCACTAGAGGTGTGACCTTGAGGTAGTCACCTCTGTTTTGTCTGAGTTCCCTCAACTGTGAAACGGGCATCATAATAGTGCCTACCTCACAAGGTTGCTGTGGGATATTTGTAAAGTGCTTAGCATGGTGCCTGGCACAAAGTAGGTGCTATACAAATGCTAGCTATTATTGTTATTTTTTTGTGTGTTTTGTTTTATTTTTGTGGGCAGTGGGGGTTAAGTGATTTGAACTCAGATCTTCTTGAATCCAAAGCTGGTGCTTTATCCAGTGCACCACCTAGCTGCCCCTATTATTGTTTTTTTGTTTTGTTTTGTTTTGTTTTGTTTTGTTTTGTTTTGTTTTTTGGGTAAGGCAATTGGGGTTAAGTGACTTGCCCAGGGCCAGTGCTCTATCCACTGTGCCACCTAGCTGACCCTATTATTGTTATTTTTGGAGCAAGGCTGTCAGGATTCTAACTTGTGGCACAGTCAACCTCAAGGTCTCTTGACTCCAAACCCAGGGCTCTTTTCACTACACCACACTGCCTCACACTGTTTTCTTTGCTCTGCATCACTTCATCTAAGCCATACCATGCTTTTCCTTGTGGTGCAATAATATTTCATTACCTTTCTGTCTGTATAACCCTTGACAAATCATTTAGCTTCTCAGTGCACTGGACGGCTCTCTAAAAATATATGTTGCGGGGCCGGCTAGGTGGCACAGTGGATAAAGCACCGGCCCTGGATTCAGGAGTACCTGAGTTCAATTCCGGCCTCAGACACTTGACATTTACTAGCTGTGTGACCTTGGGCAAGTCACTTAACCCCCATTGCCCCGCAAAAAAAATATATATGTTGCAGAAAGGTGCTAACCTGCATCAATAGAATCCCCAATCCCCATCTTACATTCCTATACCACACTTTATTGGGCCATTCCCTAATCACTGAGCACAGTTTGCATCCAACTCTTTTGTTTGTGCCAATGAGAAAAGTCAGTCAATTGTTCATTACCCTTGACAAAGAGATCCCATGTCTCTGGCACATATATAAGCTATGGCATACTAAACAAGTTATGGAACCTCTGTGCCTTAGGCAAGTCTCTAAGGCTATTTTCTCCCTCTGTGCTCTCTCTTGGTAACCTGACCAGATCCCATGGGTTTGGCTATTTTCTCTATGCAGATGATACACAATTTCAGTATCTCCCTTGATCTTTAATCCCGAATCACCAATTGCCTATTGAATACTTCAAATTGTATTTCAATTGTTTAAAGACATCTTAGACTCAACATGTCTTCTACTGAGCTCTTTATCCTTAAACCCTCCCCTCTTCTAAACTACCCTATTTTTGTTGAAGATGCCACCATCCTACTAGCTACCCAGGTTCATAATCTTGGCGTTATCCTGTACTCCTCACTTCTTCCCCTTTTCCCCTATATCCAATCAGTTACCAAATCTTTCAATTTATGCCTTTAAAACATCTCTTACATCCTACCTCTTCTCTACATTCACAGAGCTACCACCTTAGTTCAGGCCTTCATTACCTCTCCCCTTGTTGTTGTTATTGAGTCATCTCAGTTATGTCTGACTCTTCGTGGACCCATTTGGGGCTTTCTTGGCTAAGACACCAGAGTGGTTTGGAATTTCTTTCTCCAACTCATTTTACAGATGAGGAAACTGACGCAAACATGGGTAATTAACTTGCCCAGGGTCACATATCTACAAAGTATCTGAGGCTGGATTTGAACTCACATCTTCCTCACTCTAGGCAGGGAACTCTATCCACTGTACAACCTAGCTGCCGCAGCTCTCCCCTAAATTTTTACATTTCCTTTTTTTTTTTTTTAATTTGGTGTGGCAATGAGGGTTAAGTGACTTACCCAGGGTCACACAGCTTGTAAATGTCAAGTGTCTGAATCCAGATTTGAACTCAGGTACTCCTGAATCCAGGGCTAGTGCTTTATCCACTGCGACACCTAGCTGCCTTCTCACCTAGATTTTTGTCAAAAACCTTTGCACTTGGTCTTCCAGCACCTAGTGTCTGGGGAAAAATATTTTTATATAGTATATAAATAACATATGATTTATATATAATATGTAATATAGGACACATTTTAAAGTTTAATTTAAATTATTAGCATTTTCTCAATCACTTTTCTTTTTTTTTTCCTTTTTTGTGTGAGGCAATTGGGGTTAAATGACTTTTCCAGGGTCACACAGCTAGTAAGTGTCAAGTGTCTGAGGCCGGATTTGAACTCAGGTCCTCCTGAATCCAGGGCCAGTGGTCTATCCACTGCACCACCTAGCTGTCCTTCACTCACTTTTCTTAAGTCTAGGCAATAAACAAAACAACTCAAGCCCTGATTTGTAGCATTTGCAAATTTCTGACATAAAAATTTTAACTGAAACTTTAATCAAATTTATCCTTATTATTTTATTTTATTTTTCCAATTACATGTAGATAGTTTTCAACTTTTTTTTTTTTTTAGTGAGGCAATTGGGGTTAAGTGACTTGCCCAGGGTCACACAGCTAGTAAGTGTCAAGTGTCTGAGGCTGGATTTGAACTCAGGTACTCCTGACTCAAGGGCGGGTGCTCTATCCACTGCGCCACCTAGCTGACCCTCAACATTCATTTTTGAAAGATTTTAAGTTCCAAATTTTTCTCCCTCCCTTCCCGCTCCAGAAACCAGCAAACAATCTGATATAGGTTATACATTACATTAATGTTAAACATATTTTCACATTAGAAATTTACTCAAATTTGGCAATGAACAAATCAGCAATTTGTTCAAGCAAGCCAGTGTGAGCTGGCTCCAACACACCCGAGCACATATGTAAGATGAATGTGCATACTCATACCTTGTGTGAGATGAATGTCCACATAGGTTATCTGTTCATATAGATGTCTGGTTCATGGGTGGCCAGGATAGCTATCTCTGTTTTATTTTTGTTTTTGTTTTTGCCAGGCAATGAGGGTTAAGTAACTTGCCCAGGGTCACACAGCTAGTAAGTGTCAAGTGTCTGAGGCCAGATTTGAACTCAGGTGCTCCTGAATTCAGGGCCGGTGCTTTATCCACTGTAACACCTGGCTGCCCCAGGATAGCTATCTCTGAAATCTGGCCCACTCCTCTCCAAGGGAATCTCTGATTTTCTTCTTAAGGGAAGTGGGAGAAGGGCTGTGGCTACGTTTTTGCTCCTTCTCTTCCCTACCTCTAAAAGGAGTATCAGGCTAGATTTAGATCTATTTTTCTCTCAAGTTCTGCTGGTCAAGGGAATACAAGCTGCTTCCCTGGTTAAGCTTGTCAGCTTCTTAGCTTCTTCTTACTTGATTCTTACAATAACGCTGAGGCAAACAGAGGTTGAGTAGCTTGCTCAGGGTCACATACCTATTAAGTGTCTGAGGTTGGATTTAAACTGAGCTCTTCCTGGGCAAGTCACCCAACTTCTCTCAGCCTCAGTTTCCTCATCTGTAAAATAGGGATAATAATAGAACCCACCTCTCAGAGTTCTTGTGAGGATCAAATGAGGTAATACTTTGAAGTGCTTAGAGCTGTGCCTAGCACATAGTGGATGCCAAATAAATGTTTGTTCCCTTCTCCTCTTTGATACATTTATTAGCAGAAGGCTCTTACAGGATTTTTTTTTTGGATGTCATATTTTTATTAGACATGTTTATTGCAGAGTTTTTCTTCCTAGTATATATCTTTTCTTCATATTCTGGCTACATTGTTTTTATGTATACAAAGGCCTTTTATTTCTATATAATCAACATGATCTATTTTGGTTAAATCATTTCTTCTATTCTGACTAGTTAAGTTTTTCTCCTATCCACAGTTGAAAAAAACCAGCAGATCTGTTTCCCTCTATTGCTTTTTAGTTCAGATGACTTCTTAAATTTAGATATTTATCATTTTGGAATATATTGTGGGATATGGTATAAAATGTTAGTTTAAACCCATTTTCTTCCAAACTGTTGAGTCATCCTAGTGGTTTTTGTTGAATAATGAGTTCCTTTGTTATGGTAAAAGTATTCTATTCTATAATGTGACTGGATAGGGTATTTTTATAGGTCATGCATACTGGATTTAGAGGAGAAATGAGGCATATGATATATTTTTTACTGATTTTCCCCTGAGATTTGGATGAGATCAAAATTAGTGAGTGAGCTGGGCAAGATTTATGAAGTTTTCTATACAAATGAAAATTTTCTTACATTTGAAAATCCTTAAATGAACATGGGAGACCATTTCCTTTCCCTTTCTCTCAGCAGAGGACTTCAATAAATACTTAACTGAAAAAAATCAAAGCTAAGAGCCAAGCTCCCCCTTCTTTCCAGTTCTACAGACTAAATCATGTCAACATCTTTCCTTGATGTCTCTTCCTTTGCTCCCCTTTTCAGAGAAGAGGTAGCCCTTTTCCTTGCAAATACAAATCCTTCTCCTTGGCCCTTGGTCTGAGATCTGACCTACTCCTCCCTAAGGGAAAGTACAAATGCCATGTTTGGGGAGAGGCAGAGAAATGGCCAGCACAGACAACAGCCAATGGGGAAGGGGCCTGCAGGATCCAAGACTGTTGAAGCTGATAGAGACCTCAGATCATATCAATCCATGCTACATTCGAGCTGTTCATGTATATCTTACCCAATAATAAACTTCAAACAGTGTTCCACTGCTCAGGGAAGGAGGAAGCCATTTCCATTCCTGACAGCAGCTGCCACTCCTTTAATGGGTTGAGTTTACATATTTACTTTTATTAGAGGAAAGAATTTAACCTAAAGCTCTTGGTAGAGAGCTGATATATCACAGTCACAGTGGAATATGCTGTCTCACTGAATCCTGCTTTGCTCAATTAGAATCAGTTCCTCAGACCAGTTAAGGTCAGGAGCCATCTCAATCTTTGCCCTAGAGTCTCTGCTTCATTCAGTTACTAGGCTCTAACAAGTCTCTCTGGTATCTCTTGTGTCCAGTGGTCAAGGTTTTATACTATTTTTTTTTTTGGTGGGGCAATTGGGGTTAAGTGACTTGCCCATGGTCACACAGCTAGTAAGTGTTAAGTGTCTGAGGCCAGATTTGAACTCAGGTCCTCCTGACTTCAGGGCTGGTGCTCTATCCACTGTGCCACCTAGCTGCCCCAGTGGTCACGGTTTTAAACCCCTAGATGCACAAGAGAGAGATCCCTCTCTTGGTGTGGTCAAGTGTGACATCTACCCTGAGGTTTCTCCCTCTTGGTTGGTGGTCTGGCCCTGTTGGATCGATCAGCCTCTGTGTGTGTGTGTGTGTGTGTGTGTGTGTGTGTGTGTTTTAAAGAACCCCACACAACATTAAAATTCACATTATTTCCTTTACTTTTAGTTCCATCTATTTCCTTTCAGTCCTCATTCAGTGTGCAGATGAAACATAATATGAAGGAAAGGTCTTCTCTCATAGCCGGGACTACATTTATACAAATTATTTTATAGTTGTGTTTATACAGTTGCTTGTTGTATCCTAGTAGGTTAGCTCCCAGATATCTAATGTATGTTGATGTTATTTGAAAGTGTGTTGTTTTCTATCCATTTCCCCTGTTGATTTTGAATGATCTGTAGAAATACCCATTATTTTTGTAGATTTATTTTGTATTGCGTTTCTTTGCTGAAATTATTATCTCAATGAATTTTCTGATCATTTTCAAAGGTTTTCTATATAAACCATTATCTCATTCTCAGATAGTTTATTTTTGCCTCTACTTTGTCAATGCTTATTTCATTAATTTCTTTTTCTTGTCTTATTGCTATAGCTAGCATTATATATGGTCTTATAATATATTATATATATATAGTACATATTACATAGTATTATATCAAATAATAATGGTAATAGCAGACATCTTTGCTTTACCCCTGATTTTTGGGGGGAAAACTGTTAGTGTACCTCCATTACAATACAATGATATCTCTTAGTTTTAACCAATTAGAAAAATCATATTGAGGAAAGATCTTTCCATTACTATTTTTTTGTGTGTTTTAATATAAATGAATGCTGTACTTTATTGAAAGTTTTTCTGCACCTAGTGATACAATTCTATGACTTTCTTTTTTGTTTGTTTTTGTAACTCATGGCTCAGAGTTCCTCCAAAGACTGGGCTTACACAGACTGGACTTGATCCTGGGGGCCTGACCCCAAAGGGATAAATTTCTCTCTGACTTGTTATACCCCAATCAAAGAGTAAAGCTCAGGGAAATCTCCAAAACAAGGTTTAGATATAGTTTGTTTCCCCCAAGTGGGGAATAGGCTGCCTAATTTCTACACTTTCATTAATGGACATCATAGGTAGCAAGAATAAGACAGCCTTCATGTCATCCATTATAACAAAGGACTCACATCTGTGAGTAAATATAGGAAACATAAAACAATCAGATAGGGAGGAGGAGCCAAGATGGTAGAGGAAAGGCAATGACTTGCCTGAGCTTACAAAACCCCTTAAAATACCTTTAAATAATGCCATAAGGGGGCAGCTAGGTGGCGCAGTGGATAGAGCACTGGCCCTGGAGTCAGGAGTACCTGAGTTCAAATCTGGCCTCAGACACTTAACATTTACTAGCTGTGTGACCCTGGGCAAGTCACTTAACCCCCATTGCCCTGCAAAAAAAAAAATGCCATAAGACAATTCCTGGAGCAGCAGAACTCACAAAAGGATAGGGTAAAATAATTTTCTAGCCAAAGACAACTTAGATCGTTGGCAGGAAAGGCTTGGGTGAGAGTAGAGTGCAGCAGGCTGTGCAGCACAGACCAGGCCCCTGAAAACCAGGACAACTGCTGCTTCTGGAGCTCTCAGCCCACAGATAGTAAGGGGGGTTGAAAAACTGGTCAGAAGGAAATTACAAGGATCTCTTTGCTGGCATTGGGAGCAGGACTCTGTTGCTTTGTTGATACTCAGATCCTGGTCATAGTCCTGGGTGGCAGTCCTAGCACAAGGAGGAGCACTAGCACATCAGAGCTTGCAGCTGTAGTGGAACAGGGACCCTTGTCATAGTTCCAGGCAGAAAAGAGTACTTGTGGTCTATTATAGTCCAGAGCACAGGCCAGGAAAGTAGTAAACACACTTCTCTTTAGATCATACCTCCTTGGAAGAATTGAAAACTTACAGGTTTCTAGAAATATCTCTGAAAACAGCTATACAAAACAACTGAAACTCGGGACAGGGCACTCTCCACCCTGGAAGCAGAGCCCTACTTTAACAAAGAGTTAAAAGTCAAGAAATAGGTTTGGAAAATGAGCAAACAGAAAAAAAATTCTGATGCCATAAAGTTACTATGATGACAAGGAAGATCAAAACACACACTCAGAAGGAGATAACAAAATCAGAGCTCCTACATCCAAAGCCTCCAAGAAAAATATGAATTGGTCTCAGGCCAATGGAATAACTCAAAAAGGATTTTGAGGGGCAGCTAGGTGGCTCAGTTCAAACTTTGAACCTGAGTTCAAATCTGGCCTCAGACACTTAACACTTACTTGCTGTGTGATCCTGGGCAAGTCACTTAATCCCAACTGCCTCACCAAAAAACCCCCCAAAAAACCAACAAAAAAACCCCCCTGGATTTTGAAAATCAAGTAAGAGATGGCAAAGAATTGGAAATTGAGGGGATGCCCATCATTTGGAGAATATCTGAATAAGTTGTGGTATATGAATGTAATAGAATACTATTGTGCTATAAGAAATGTTGAGCAGATGGATTTCAGAAAAACCTGGAAAGACTTACATGATCTGATGCTGAGTTCAGTGAGCAGAAGCAGGAGAACATTATACACAATAACAACCACATTGTGTGATGATCAACTATGACAGACTTAGCTCTTCTCAGCAATACAGTGGTCCAAGATAATTCCAAAAGACTCATGATGGAAAATGCTGTCCACATCCAGGAAAAGAACTGTGGAGTCTGAATACAGATCCAAGCATACTATTTTCACTTTTTGTGTTTTTTTCTTTCTTTTGGTTTTCCCCTTTTGTTCTGATTCTTCTTTAACAACATGACTAATATGGAAATATGTTTAACATGATTGTAAATATATAACCTGTATTTGATTGCTTGCTGTCTTGGGGAGGGAGGAGGAGAGGGAAGAAGGGAGAAAAATTTGGACCTCAAAATCTTACAAAAATGAATGATAGAGAATATTTTTACATGTAATTGTGAAAAGATGCTATTAAGAAAAAATTTAAAGAAAAATAAAGAAAAGAAGAAGAAAACCAGTAAACTTTAATAAATTGGGAAAAATCAAATAAAAGAAGTAGAGGAGGGGACAGCTAGGTGGCACAGTGGATAAAGCACCGGCCCTGGATTCAGGAGTACCTGAGTTCAAATCCAGCCTCGGACACTGGACACTTATTAGCTGTGTGACCCTGGGCAAGTCACTTAACCCCCATTGCCCCGCAAACAAAACAAAACAAACAACAAAAACAACAACAAAAACCCACAAAAAAAAAAAAGAAGTAGAGGAAAAAGTGGGAAGAGAAACCAGAGTGATGCAATAAAATCATGAAAAAAGAGTCAACAGCTTGGTGAAAGACACACAAAAAAAATACTGAAGAGAATTAACACCTTAAAAAACAGACTAGGATAAATGGTAAAAGTGATACAAAAAGCCAGTGAGGAGAAAAATGTCTTGAAAAGCAGAATTGGCCAAATGGAAAAAGAGGCACAAAGATTCACTGAAGAAAAAAATTCCTTAAAAAGTAGAATTGGTAGGGGCAGCTAGGTGGCACAGTGGATAGAGCACTGGCCCTGGAGTCAGGAGTACCTGAGTTCAAATCCTGCCTCAGACACTTAACACTTACTAGCTATGTGACCCTGGACAAGTCACTTAACCCCAATTGCCTCACTAAAAAATTAAAAAAAAAAAAAGTAGAATTGGTCAGATGGAAAAGGAGGCACAAAAATTCAGTGAAGAAGAAAACTCCTTCAAAAGTAGAGTTGGCCAAATAGAAAAGGAGGTACAGAAGAACTTTCTCATTGCTACGGCAGTTGGAAGGAGTATATATAGACAGAGGGCACAAGTGTGAGTTGAATATGAAGTGATGATATCTAAAAAACTAAAATTAAGGTAGGAGAGAGGAATGCATTGGGAGAATGGGAAAGGGAGAGGTTGAAAGTGACAAATTATCTCACATAAAAGAGGCAAGAAAAAACTTTTACAATGGAGGGGAAGATAGGGAAGGTGAGGGGGAGTGAGTGAACCTTACTTTCATCAGAACTGGCTCAAAGAGGGAATAATATACACACTTAATTGGATATAGAAAGCTATCTTTTTTTGGCGGGACAATGAGGATTAAGTGACTTGCCCAGTAAGTGTCCAGCAAACTGAAAAAAAGTTTGAAGCACATTTCTCTGAACTATGCCCACCTCCAATCAGCCCTACCCTCTCTCACACACACCCACTTATCCCCTTGAACTGAGTCAAAGTTATAAAAAATAAGAGCCATTCTCCAATTGATAAATGATCAAAAGCTATGAACAGTTTTCAGATGAAGTAATCAAAGCTATTTATAGCTTTATGAAAAAATACTCTAACTCACTATTGATTGGAGAGATACAAATCAAAAATATTCTGGGGTACTACTTCATACCTATTGGATTGGATAATAGGACAGCAGAGGAAAATGACAAATGTTGTAGGGGACATGGGGAAAACGAGACATTAATGCCCTGTTGGTGGAGTTGTAAACTGATTCAACCATTCTGTAGAGCAATTTGGAACTATGCCTGTAGGGCTATAAAACCATGCGTATCCTGCATCCAAAAAGAGATTTTTGTTTTCACAAAAAGGAAAAGGAACTATATGTACAAAAATATTTATAGCTGCTCTTTTCTGGTGGTAAAGAATTGGAAATTGAGGGGATGCCCATCAATTGGGTAATAGTTAAACACATTGTGATATGTGATTATGATGAATTACTATTGTGAAAAGATGAGCAGGATGGTCTCAGAAAAACCTGGAAAGATTTATATGACCTGATGCTAAGTGAAATGTATTGTGTACAAAGTAACAGAAATATTGTAAGATGAGCAACTGTGACAGCTATTCTCAGCAATACAATGATCCAAAGAACTCTGAAGGACTTATGATGAAAAATGTTATCTATCCCCAGAGAAAGAACTGATGGTTTCTGAATCCATATTGAAGCATATTTTTTAAACTTTATTTTTTTTAATTTTTTTTTGGTCTATGTTTTCTTTCACAACATGACTAATATGGAAATGTTTTGCATGACTACACATGTATAACCTATCTCGAATTGCTTGCTTTCTAAGTGGAGAGGTGGGGGTGGGGAGAAGGGAGATAATTTGGAAATCAGTTTTTAAATGAATGTTACAAATTGTTTTTACATGTAATTGGAGAAAATTAAATTACTAAATAAATTAAACAAAAAACTCAACAAAAGGCCAAAACAATAATATAACTAGACTTCTTCCAGAAATTAAAGACACTTTGGGGGACTGCTGGATAAACAATGCCCATTTACTTCAGATTTGCTCTATCAGAGCAACTCAGCAATATCATGGAGGATTGTCATGGTCCAGATATCCTGGCCTGGCTTTAGCTGTTGGATTCTCTTCTTTTCTGAGAAGTGCACAGTTAAAGAAATCTTCCTATGGGAGGCCAGTGCCTAACTCTTAAATTCATGAACTTTGGAATTCAGAATTAGTCATGAGGTAATCCCCAGGTCTGGAAATATCTATTCTCAGGATTGTTGATCTCTAACTTGTGCTCAGAAAGTGTAACAGAGAGGTTGAAGGCAGCAAGGAACTAGAGGTTCAAAAATTCCCCTCAGGCTCACCTGGGAAAGGGTAAGATGCTTGCCATGGGCTTCTTTTGCAAGTTGCCATTTTCTGCTCCTGGGTATGAAGGAAAAGGGAAATCCAAAAGGAAAAAAAAATTAAAAAAAAAAAGAGTAAAAGAGGTGGGTTGTTTCACAGCTGATTCTTATGGACCACAGAGGGAATGTCTATTCTGACAAGAGTCCATTTTCCCAACCTTCCATCAACCAGTCATCAAGAGGCATCCTCAGTTCCTGGGAATGACCAGAGGAATCCTCAGTATCCTCTTAGCAATGGCCTTGGGCACAGATTTAACTCCATGAAAAGGAGACCCCCAAGGGCCAAACTTATTCCAGCAGGTGGACTAGGGGGAGGGCATTATCAAATTAATCACAGACTCCCCTGATCAACCCTCAGCACATTATTGTGATTTATTATGCTAATTATTTTCCTAATATTAAACCATCTTTGCATTCCTAGTGTAGTGAGTTCTCTCTAAACCACTATCCTGGAGCCAGGCTGCTCCATCTCCCCCTCAGGAATTTAGAGGTACCCTAAAGAGTTAGGGAATGTCTCTTCTCTATCATTATCTCATCAAGACCTAGAGATTATGTTTCTACCCACTATTAGGAGGAGTGACTAGAGTATTTTCCTTTTAATTATTCAACATCAATTAGCTTTTACGAAGAGTTATTTATGGACAGCTAGGTGGCACAGTAGATAAAGCACCGGCTCTGGATTCAGGAGGACCTGAGTTCAAATCTGGCCTCAGACACTGGACACTTACTGGGCAAGTCACTTAATCCTCGTTATCCCACCAAAAAAAAAAAAAGAGTTATTTTCTTCCAGGAAAGAACAAAAGTATTTCCCCTGAACACTTTAGGGGACACACTCTTTTCTATCCCACCTTGATCTCTGGGGAGAATGGGCTCAAACTTAGCTAAGTTCCTACATAGCATTGACTTTACCAAGTTCTTGTCCAAATGTGGCATGGCTTCCAGATGAGTCTTTGTCTCATTGCTGGGCTACGTCCTGAAGGTCACTCCATACTCTTCAGGGCATTGATGCTGGGTTGATTGTGCAACCCAGATGCAGAGATACCAGGATGCCAGGAGCCTTGCTCTCTCCACCTTTTCATATTAACAAGGTCAGAGTCTCTAATCCCTTCATCTAAAACAGAAAGGGAAAAATTCAGAAGCAAAGGAACCAAGGCCTGTTTCACTGGGTCAGTGTTAGCCTCACTGGGGAGAAGGCTTCCCTCTTCATAGTATTATCTCTCCCTGGACACCATCCCTAAAGAAGTCAAACCAAGAAAGAGCTGCCTAAGAGATGAGCCAGGGAGGCTCTCATTGCTAATACCTTTTGAAGGCACTGCTAGTTCCAGGTACCTAACCAATCAAAAGGGCTTCTCCTAGGGGCAGCTAGATGGCACAGTGGATAAAGCACTGGCCCTGGATTCAGGAGTACCTGAGTTCAAATCCAGCCTCAGACACTTGGCACTTACTAGCTGTGTGACCCTGGGCAAGTCACTTAACCCCCATTGCCCCACCAAAAAAAAAAAAAAAAGGGCTTCTCTTAACCATGTAATTGGCAGGTCAGAACTAGTTACAGAATGTCTACAAAGGCTCAAGCCTCTTGCTCCAAGTCTTTTCTATGACATTAATTACAGAATTACATTAATAATGTAATAATTACATTATTATAGAATCTCCTTGAAGCAGGCTCCCTAGGCTTTTTCACTTGGGAAGATGCTATCAGAAACACTCTGGGCCTATGCAGTTCCCATTATACTGGTATAAATCCATCTTGGTCATGATTAATCCTTTTAAAAAATGTTTTGCTATATGTTGCATATATGTTGTATATGTTGCTTTGATAGTATTTTGTTTAACATTTTTGTATAGATATTAATTAGTGATAATGATCTATCCTCTTTTTCTGCTCTTTCCTTCCCTGGTTTGGGTATCAGGATCATGTTTGCCTCATAGAACTAATTTGGTAAGGTGTCTTCTTTCACTATTTTTGAAAATAGTCTCTATAGCATGGGGATTATTTGGTCTTTAAATATTTACTAGAATATACATGTAAATCAGTCTGGTTCTGGGATTTTTTTTCCTGTGGAAGTTCATTTGTGGCTTGCTTAATTTCTCATTTTGAGATTGTTATCTATTTCCTGTCTTTCTTATTTCAGAATTTTATATTTTTGTAGATATCTATTTTATTTATATTTTAAATTTTGTTGACATATAACTGAATATAAGAGGCAATGTTAAATACCGAAGAGAGGATTGGCCTTAGAATCAAGAACACCTGGATTCAAAGCCTGCCTTTGGCACATATGGCTATGTGGTCATGGGAAAGTAACTTCTCAGTGTCCCTAAGCAAATCTATAAGAATATGTTACCGGAATTTATGATACACATTGGTAGAGGGAGTTTCCCATACTGGGGAGTTCCCTGTGAAAATGAAATTACATGTCTCAACAAACAAAACCAACTAGGTATCCCAGTGTCTAATAGTTTTCTTTGTTTCTACTCTATTAATTGTTACTTTCCCTTCTCATTTTTAATTTTGGTAATTTTGTTTTCTTTTTCTTTTTTAGAAAATTAAATTAGTTGATTGTCGCTCAGTTTTGTTGGTCTTTTAAAAAAGTCAACTATTTGTTTTATTAGTTCAATTAAACATTTATTTAGAAATTCTCAAAATTACTTCTTTTGTACTTATATTAGGATTATTAGTTTGTTGGTTTTCTAATTTGTGACCAATTCATTAGCCTTTTTTTTTTCTCTTTTATAAATGTAAGTGCTCAAGGATTTAAATCTGCCACTAACCGCTTTAGCTGCATCATATAATTTTTTTATGTTGTGTCACTGATATCATTCTTTTGAACATATATATGTATATATGTGTGTGTATATACACACATGTACATATGTAATTGTTTTCTATGATTCAGTCTTTGACCCACTCATTACTTAGGATATAATTTTTAGTCTCCTTTTAGTTCTTCCTCTTTTGTAAATATTTTCCTCATTGATTACTATTTTTATGGTATTATGTTCTATAAAGAATATGGTCAATATTTCCTCCTTTTTGCATTTGTTTATGAGTTCTTTATGCCTTTAGGATATGATCTTTTTTAAAAATAAAGGTTCCCGTATCTGCAAAAAATTAGTATACTCTTTCAGATTCCCATGTGATAATCTTTACATCTATAAAATTTAACATTGAGTTTGTAATTTCCTTTTTTCTTTTTGTTAGATTCATCAGATTTTGAAGAAGAAACATTAGTTTCCTATTAATATATTAGTTTAGGGTTTTTTATGTTTCAGCTAGCTTTTCCTTCATGTACTTAGTAGGTTTTTTAGTCCGTGTGTATAGAATATGTATGGTGCCCTTAAGCACAAAATAGTTGTCTGTTTGCTTTTTTTCCTGGAAATTTTGCCTTTTTTTCTGGAAAATTTGCCTCACTTTCCTTTATGCAGTAAATAAGATATATTGATGTACTCAATTTTAGGAGAGTTTTTTTGGGCTCATTTAAAGTCACTCTTTGAATCTGTGTTTAGGCAATTAATAAATATTTATGAATTGATTGAAGGTACACAGGGTAGATAGAGTGCTGAAGTTGGAACTAGGAAGACTTGGTTTCAAATCCCATCTCTGACATTCACTAGCTCTATAAGCCTGGACAAGTCACTGCACCTCTGTGACCCTCAGTTTCTTCATCTTTAAATTGAGGTGTGTGTGTGTGTGTGTGTGTGTGTGTGTGTGTGTAGGAGGGTTTGAACAAGTTTTCAACCTGTGATCCTATTCTAGTTTTCTTGTCAGAATTTCTTTCCTTTTTCTCCTCCCCTTCTCTGTTCTTCTTTTACCTTATTTGGATACTTGTTGCCATTTGAAAGTGATGAAAGGAAGCTGGACTTAATCATGACAACTTAGTCTATAATCTTCCTACACTTCCCCAACCCTTTGAGGTCCTTGATTGAAGGCTGGATAACCATGTGGAGAACATCCTTAGTCCAGCATGAGTTGGACTAGGTGAAAGCTGAGGTTCCTTCCAGCCCTGATATTGTGGGGTTTTTTGTATTGTGTGTATTTTTTTGTGGGGCAATGAGGGTTAAGTGACTTGCCTAGGGTCACATAGCTAGTAAGTCTCAAGTGTCTGAGGCTGGATTTGAACTCAGGTCCTCCTGAATCCAGGGCTAGAGCTTTATCCACTGTACCACCTAGCTGCCCCTGATATCCTGTGAATAAATAAATGAATAAATTAAACTATGGTCTCCCCCCCACCCCCGCCAGATTATAGGGAGCTGACTCTGGCCCCAGGATCTCCTTTCTGGCTCTCCTGTGAACACCCTCCATCTTCCCTGACCTCGAGTACCACATCATGGGTTCATCGGCGCCCTGGGAAAAATACTTCACTCCTGAGCCTGGAACTGAAAAAGGACCTCCCAGTCCGGGAGTTCTGGGTTATAAGCACTCAAGGAGGAGGTGCCCTCCTAATTCTGCCCCAGGCTGTTCCCCAGGATGCTGGTTCCTACCTCTGTAAAAGTGGCAACCTCACCATCAGCATCGAGCTGAAAATTGTCTCATTTCCAGGTAGGAAGAGTCATGTCCTCTCTAGCTTTCTCTTGGGGGTCATAGCTGAAAGATCTAGTCTTCTTTCATTATTCTTGGAGCATCCCTATCTCACAGTCTAGTACTTGTCTCAGAAGGTTGAGAGAGGGAGGAGGAGGAGGATCCCCCCATCTCATGGTTCTGCTTATCCCTCTGCAGCATGGCGCTGGCTTTTGGGGGCTGGAGGATGGAAGATTCCAGTTGTTACTCTGACCTATGTATCCTTCTGTCTGGGTACCCTGGTTGGATTCCTCCAAATTCAGAAAGGTAAGGGACCACCTTCTCTTCCCCTGCCCCTGCCCCTGGTCCTGGCCCCTACTCCATCATGATCTCAATTTGGACTTCCCTAAGGAGTGCCTTCCATGCTGGTAGCTTCCTGCCCCATACCTATGTCTGTCTGTGTTAGCCTCCCTCCCCAATTCCAGATTTTCTGACTCTGATCCCAACCCAAACCGTCCTCTAACTCCTGGCTAGCTCTGCTCTTACGGAGAAAAAGGAAGCGGATGACTGATCGCACGAGGAGGTAAGAAAACTCAATCTGGAGAAATCCCAATCCCCTTGACCCTCATCCCAAGCCAGCAAGCTCTACCCCTATCCTGGGTCTAAGGCTCTTCTCCTATCCCTCTCCCCTCTCTACTTCCATATCAGCCAATAGCAGCTCTTTTTGGTTTACAGAGTTTTCCTCACAATAAGCCTGTGAGATGGTAGTACAGATATTATTTTCCTTATTTTACAGATAAGGAAACTGAGAGTCAAAGAAATGAAGGGATTTGCCCAAGGCTATACAACTAGTAAATTTGGGAACCAGGATTCAAAACCAGGGGTTTTGACTCCAAATTCATGCACTTTCCATGATACTGCCCAGTCTCCTTTCTGGCTCCCCCTCCCCTTAGTTGCCCCACAGCCTCTTAGGTTTGTGTTCCAGTTTCTTCATCATCTCTCTTTCTGGGATCAGGTTCTTCAAAGTGATGTCTCCAGGGAATGAGGCCCAGAGTCAGTATGGGAATGTGTTACCCCTGTCTGTGCCAAACCTTGGAAATGGTGAGCAAGGTCCCTGAACTCCTGGAATGAGATTTACCCAGAAAATATAGTTAAGCCCCTTCCTGCCCCAACCCTGAAACTCCCCTAAGTCAATTCTCTTTACAAGTCCCAGGGGCAGCTAGGTGGCACAGTAGATAAAAACACCAGCTCTGGATTCAGGAGGACCTGAGTTCAAACCTGACCTCAGACATTTACTAGCTATGTGATCCTGGGCATTGCCCTACAAAAAACAAACAAACAAACAAATTAAAAAAAGACAAGTCCCAGCCTGAGGCCTATGGATGAGCCTTTTTGTGGAGAGGAGTGCTCTGGGAGAGGAATGAGTAGAGGGTAGAGAGAAGTTGGAAAAGGAGAGAAAAGTTGGGAGGGGAAAGGTGCTGAGAATAATCTCTACTGGCAATCAACTTACTAAGGAGAAAACAACAACTATGTCTATAAATATATATAGCGTGAATAGAAAGTAAATAAATGTAAATTCGTGCAAAGCAGTTAAATACCCAGTAGTTTGAGAGGGAAGGGGATCAGGAAAGACTTCATGTAGAAGACAGTGCTTGAGATGAATATTAAAGGAAGAGAGAGAAGGTGAAGGCAGTGTGATGAAAATCCAAAGAAGAGATACTACCCAGGAGGAGAGGGTGGTCCACAGTGTCAAGTGCAGCAGGATTTCTAGAACAAGATCAGAGATGCCTAACCTTTTTGGAGTCTAGATTCCTTAAGCAATATTTGGCAATAAATCTATAGACCCTTTCTTAGAATAATGTTCTTAAAAGTTTACAATAAAATACATAGAGGGGCAGCTAGGTGGCGCAGTGGATAAAGCACTGACCCTGGATTCAGGAGGACCTGAGTTCAAATCCAGCCTCAGACACTTGACACTCACTAGCTGTGTGACCCTGGGCAAGTCACTTAACCCCCATTGTCCCCCAAATCCCCCCTCCCAAACAAAAACAAAAAGAACCAAAAATAAAATACATAGAATTACAAATGAACACAATCATATTGAAATAAAGAAGTATCCCCCCACCCACCCCTTCATCTAACTTCACAGTAATCTCTTTATGGTAGGGGTGGGGTCCATGGATAGATTGCTATCATATTTGACAATCATGAGATCCCTGGTAACTTCGGAGAGAGCAGTTTGATTTGAATAATGGGGTCAGAAGCCAGATTGCTGCAAAGGTTGAGGAGTGAGACAGAGGAGAGGAAGTGAAGTCAGTTGAATGTAGATAGCTTTTTCAAGGTGTTTGGGTGAGAAAAAAAGATTTAAAATAAAAAAAAAACTTGTGTGGAATGGCAGAATTTAGTGAAGATTTTTTTAAGGCATTGTTGACAGTGTGTATGTGTGTGTGTGAGAGAGAGAGAGACAGACAGACAGACAGACAGACAAGGATCAATCTACTGGGAAAAATGGGAGGGGATGGAATCAAGTGCACACATAGGCTAGGAGAAAAGCCACCTCTTTATCAGTGACTGGGGGAAAGAAGAGAGTGGGAGATGACATCGAGGGGTTTTGAGATGAAGAGAGGGGAGATAGTGAGTCCCTTAGGGAGAAATAAAAGTACTGTCTTGCTGTAGTGAGGGTCCAGTTGACCCCACTCCATTTCTTCCTCTAGTTCGGACCCTGAAATGGACCCCTGGCTTTGGAGAAGCCACTCTACCCTTTGGGAACCCCTACCAAGGGACCCAGGAAACAGAAATCTCTGGGCTCAATAGTTCAGGGCAGGAAGGTGAGTGACTCTTGTAAAAGAGAGTGTATCTGGGGGGCAGCTAGGTGGCGCAGTAGATAAAGCACCAGCCCAGGATTCAGGAGTTCAAATCTGGTCTCAGACATTTGACACTTATTAGTTGTGTGACCCTGGGCAAGTCACTTAATCCTCATTCCCCTGCCAAAAAAACCCACCAAAGAACAAAAAGAGAGTGCATCTGTACTTCCCAGACTTGAGCTAGAGCCAGAACCAAAGCCAGAGGAGAAAGAAGCAAGGCATAATAGAAAGGACATTGGATTAGGAGTCAGGATCACCAGTGGGATCCAGACTCTGATGCTTATTAGCTATGTGGCCTTGGGAAAGTCATTTCCCCTCCTCTGGGCCTCAGATGCCTCATCTGAAAAATGAGGCTCAGTAAGATGATATTTAATTTTCATGTGAGATCTAAATCCATTATCCTGTCATCCTCTTTGGCACAGGGGATAGGGGAGGCATTTGCAAGAGGATGATGAGTCATGGACATCTGGTTAGTGGAAGTGGGAGTCCGAGTGGGAAGGAATAGGGGGTCTATGCTGGGAGCTGGATGAGATAGGGGAACTGGGGACAGTGACCATGTCTATTCCACAGATCCAGAGGAGGAAGAAGGGGAAGGCTATGAGGAGCCAGATAGTGAAGGGGCTTCTGTAGCCTATGAAAATGGCCAGGACCAGATCTCCCAAGGTAATACTGGGCTGTTCCCCTCATTTGGGGCCCAATCTTCTCCATGTTACAGAGCCCAGTCTTCCTCCACTTGACAATCCCATCTCTCCCCACTGCCCCCAGCTCTTTTTTCCCTCTCTCTAAGGCACTGGATGAGCAGGTGGGTCAGAGAGGGACAGCAGGTAGGCACAGCTTCTTTGTGACTCCCTTCCCTCCCCAGATGGTTGGGGCTATGAAAACGAAGAGAAAGGAATCTCAGCTGCAGAAGAAATGGAAGATGATTCTTTCTCCACTGGTAATAAGGAATTGGGGGAGGCCACCTTAGGTGACTGGAGAGAGGGGAGCCTGAGGGAAGCTGGGGAAAGGGAGGGATAGAGCAGTCCCAAAGGCTCCTCTGGAGATGAGTTTCTCACCTTCCTTCCACCTTCCCCCTCCCCTCTCTGACAGCCGAGTCTTATGAGAATGAGAACAAGGAAATGGTCCCACCAGTCTACACATCAACAGGTGGGGGCAAGAAGCTTCCTAATACAGGGCCTATGGAGTAGAAGGGTAGGATAGCATGCCCAAGGACTGAAAGACTCCTTTTTCTCTTTCCTCTCTAGGCTTCCTGCTCCCCAGAGGACCTGTTTGGGACACCTGCCGGGAGGCTTCTTCACTTGGTGAGATGATGTGAGATGATCTGCTCTGACCCTGACCTCAAGGAAAGGGAAGGGGACAAGTGTTTCTACAGCACTTACTATGCGCCAGGCACTGGATGAAGTGGTTTTTACAGCTGCTATTTCATTATTATCTCAAACCTAGTTCTGACCCGAGTCCTTAACTGGTCCTGACACTAAATCCTGCCGTTCATTCAGTGCTCCAGTTAACATGTATGGAGTACTGGCCACATACAGAGCATAAGGTTGGGCACTGGAGAAGACCCAAAGTTTGGATAAGATGCTGGTTCCTGCCCTCATGAATGTAATCCCTTCGGTAGTGAGATATGAGCTAGTCCCCTTAACTCAGGCTCCCAACTCCCTCTCTCCAGCCTTGCCCTTGGGCTTCTCTATGCTCTATCAATCCCTTTTCTCTCCTACCCGCAGGGTCTCAGTCTTATGAAGACATGAGAGGGATCCTATATGCTGCCCCTCAACTCCGGAATGTTCATCCGCAGCCTGGTCTAAGCCAGGAGGAAGGTGAATATTCTTCAGTCCTCAGACCTGCCTAATCCAAGTAGTCTCTTCTCTCGCTCTTCCTGACAATTTTTTTTGGGGGGTGGGGCAATGAGAGTTAAGTGACTTGCCCAGGGTCACACAGCTAGTAGGTGTCAAGTGTCTGAGGCCGGATTTAAACTCAGGTCCTCCTGAATCCAGGGCCAATGCTTTATCCACTGTACTACCTAGCTGCCTCCCTTCTCTCTCTTCTGTCTCCCTTTCCTCCTTTAACCCAATCCCTTGTCCTGTTCAGATGGTGACTCCTACGAGAATATGGAAAATCCAGAAGAGGCAGGTCCAGGATGGGAGGCAGGGGGTTGGGCCCCTACCTGGAACAACAGGTGAGTCCCTCAACTGTAACGCCACCCTCTTAAGTGAGTAGGAAATGGGGCCCTTTCAGAGGATGAGGAGAGATTTGGGAGTTATGTAGACAAACTGGATTCTGGAGGTGAGGGGAAGGGATTGAGGGAGGTAGGATTTTTTTTTTTTTTGGTGGAACAGGGTAGAGAAGATGAAGCAAGAATTGTTAGAGAATTTGGGATGATTCCTGGTGTTTATGGAAGGTGGAAATTACAGAGGACTAGAAGGAGGGGGAAGGATACTTACTGAGCCAACCACTTACCTTCCATTTTTATTTTTCCTTCTTTAGGTCGTAGAGACACAACCCCAATTTAACATTCTTTTGATGCTTAGTCTCAATGTCTGGTGTGATTAAGTTCTGATGATGTTCAGGATGTGTGTGTGTATGTATGTATGTATGGTTGTATGCACATGTGTGTGTGCGAACATGTGCCCATTATCCCTTATCTCCCTCAATAAAATCCTGAGGTTCCTAATTTCTTTCTTTTTTTAAATAAAAGTATTTTATTATTTTCCAGTTACATGTAGAGATAGCTTTCAGCATTTGTTTACATAAGATTTCCAATTTCAAATTTTTCTCCCTCCCTTCCCCCCTCCCCCAGACAGCAGGCAATCTGATATAGGTTATATATATGTATACACACACACATACATATATATACATATACATCTACATATACATAACAACATTAAACATATTTCTGCATCAGTCATGCTATAAGAGAAGAATCAGAGCAATAAGGAAAAACCTCAAAATAGAAAAACAACAGCATCAAAAACAAAAGAAATAGTATGGTTCAATCAGCATCTATATTCCATAGTTCTTTTTTTTTTTTTCTGGATTTGGAGAGCCTTTTCCATCATGAGTCCCCTGGAACTTTCTTGTACCATTGTATTGATGAGAAAAATCCAGTCTATCACAGTTGATCAACACATAATGTTGATGATATTGTATACAATGTTCTTCTGATTCTGCTCATCTGAGGTTCCTAATTTCAAGAAACTATGACTCTGTGTTGGAGAGGGGTGAGGAAGGGAATGTAAGCAAAGGACAGAAGCAATGGAATGGAAGTAAAGTTTGCTGAGCAGTCACTGAAAATCTGTCATATCAAGTCAAATAATTTCTTCTGGTTGGGGAGAAGCTTTTTCAGGTTACTACTGGGGCCTTCTCTGGGGTCCTTTGGTCTCAGGCCTGGTCTGGATTGGAATTGAGCCATCCATCTGATTAATTTGTTCATTCAACAAATATCCAGGGGCAGCTAGGTGATGCAGTGGATAAAGCACCGGGCCTGGATTCAGGAGGACCTGAGTTCAAATCCTACCTCAGATACTTGACACTTACTAGCTGTGTGACCCTGGGCAAGTCACTTAACCCTTGTTGCCCCCCCCCCAACAAATAACATAAAAATTTAAAAAAATTCAACAAATATATGGACAGAATTCATCATCTCTCCCTGACCCATATCTGTCCATCCCTAATTTCTCTATCGATGAGAAAAAATGAAATTGTCCCCAAGAAGACTCCATTCTGCTAGAGAGAAATAACCTATCACAGATAAGTAAATACAAAATAATATATATGTAGCACCTCTGGGTATCATCCTCCACAACTTGTATGTGGGTCTCCTAGACCAGACTAAGATAAGACTGTGGCTCCACATAATAAAAACAGCTCATAGTCCTCACCAACATGTTTACCTTTATCAATTGGCCAGAGGACACAATTAGTTCAAAGTGAAGGCATTTAATAGTAGTCCAAATTTTTCTCCTCCCTCCCTCCCTTTCCTCCCCCCTCCACAAGATCGCAACCAGGTTATATATGTACAATCCACAAGTGTTCTTTTTATCAGTTCTTTCTATGGGGGTGGATAGTAAGCTTCTTCATTAGTTCCTTGGGATTGTCTTGGATCATTGCATTGCTGAGAGTGGTTAAGTCATTCACAATTGCTCATTGAACAATACTGCTGTCACTATGCACAATGTCCTCCCAACTCTGCTCACTTCACTATACATTGATGTTCATTAGTCTTTCCAGGTTTTTCTGGGATCATCCTGTTTGTCATTTCCTGTAGCACAGGGCCATTCCACCACAATCATACAGCACAGCTTCTTCTGTCAATCCTCAGTTGATGGACATTCCCTTGCTTCTCAATTCTTACCCTCCACCAAGAGTTGCTATAAATATTTTTTTATAAAATTTTCCCCCTTTTCTCTTTTTCATGATTACTATTGTTAACTGTTTCCCTTTCATCCTATTCCCTTCCCCATGATATTTATTCTATTATCTATCTTCTTTCATCCTATCCCTCTTCAAAAGGGATTTGCTTCGGTCAGTCCCTTCCCCGAATCTGCCCTTCCTTCTTTTGCCCCTCTCTCTTTATCCCCTTCCCCCTCCTATTTTCCTGCAAGGTTAGAGGGATTACTCCACCCAATTGAGTGTGTACATTATTCCCTCCTTGAGCCAATTCTGATGAGTGGTAGGCTCATTTACTGCCCAGATTAAATAGATTACTCCACCCAGTTGGGTATGTGTGTTAGTCCCTCCTTGAGCCAACTCTGATGAGTTTAAGGTCTTTGAGCCTTTTCTGATGAGTGTAAAAACTGCTCTGCTCCTCTCCCATCTCTTCCCCCACTCCATAAGCCTTTTCCTGTTTCTTTTATGTAGGATTTCACCTCTGCCCTTCCCCCTCCCCCAGTGCATTCCCCTCACCCCTCAATTTAACCCTAAGTATGTCATCATGGGGCAGCTAGGTGACACAGTGGACAAAGCATCACCCCTGAACTCAGGGGGATCCCAGGCAAAACCCGGCCTCAGACACAAGACAGTCACTGATTGTATGACCTCAGGTATGTCCCCCAACTTCAATTTTTTATAGTTCTCTAGGGTCGGGACAGCTAGGTGGTGCAGTGGATAAAGCACCAGCCCTGAATTCAGAAGGACCTGAGTTCAAATCTGGCCTCAGACACTTGACACTTACTAACTGTGTGACCCCAGGCAAGTCACTTAACCCCCAATGCCCTGCAAAAAACAAACAAAAAATTCTAGTTCTCTAGGGTCTTGTATTTGAAAGTCAAGTTTGCCATTCAGTTCAGTTCTTTTCATCATGAATACCTGAAAGTCCTCTTTTTCATTAAAGTCCCTTTTTTTCCTCTGAAAGATTATGCTGAGTTTTGCTGGATAGGTTATTCTTGGTTGTAATCCCAATTCCTTTGCCCTCTGGAATATCATATTCCATGTCCTCCAGTCCTTTAATGTAGAAGCTGCTAGATCTTATGATATCCTGACTGGGGCTCCACAGTACTTGAATTCTTTCTTTTTGGCAGCTTGTAATATTTTCTCCTTGACCTGAGAGCTCTGGAATTTGGCTATAATATTCCTAGGAGTTTTCTTTTTGGGATCTCTTTCTGGAGGTGATCAGTGGATTCTTTCAATTTCTATTTTAGCTTCTTCTTCTAGAATTTCAGGGCAATTTTCCCTGAGAATATCTTGGAAGATGATGTCTAAGCTCTTTCCTTGATCATAGTTTTCAGGTAGACCAATAATTTTCAAACTGTCTCTCCTGGACCTATTTTCCAGGTCAGCAGTTTTTCCCAGAAGATATTTCATATTGCCCTCTATTTTTTTATTCATTTGGATTTGCTTTATTGTGTCTTGGTTTCTCATAAAGTCACTGGCTTCCATTTGTTCAATCCTAATTCTTAGGCAATTATTTTCATCAGAGAGCTTTTCCATTTGGCTTTTCAAGATGTTGACTTTTTTCTCATGTCTTTCCTGCATCACTCTCATTTCTCTTTCCATTTTTTCCTCTACCTCTCTAACTTTATCTTCAAAGTCCTTTTTGAGCATCTCTATGGCCTGAGACCAATTCATATTTTTCTTGGAAGCTTTAGATATAGGGGCCCTGATGTTGACATCTTCCTCTGAGGGTGCCCCTTGGTCTTCCTTGTTACTGAAGAAACTTTCTATGGTCCTCACCTTTCTCTGTCTGCTCATCTTACCTTTCTCGTACTTGACTTTTGGCTCCTTAAAGTGGGGCACTGTTTCCAGGCTACAGTATCCCAAGCTTAAGAAGTCCCAGATGGTATGATTTAAGGAGGATCAGGTTCTTCATTCGCCTGGCCTGTTCCCTGGTCCATAGATGACCCCAGACCAACTTGCTAATCAACCAGCTTTGTGTGTTGTGGTTGTTAGCTCTGACCACCCTGTGCCCCTCCCCCACCTGGCTACTGCTACTCGAGCTTACCTCCTGGTTCCCAGCAGGGGTGAAAAACCCAAGTCCTGCCTCAGCACCAGCATAGACCCCTGTAGTCTCCCCCCTGCCCAGGGCTCAGCCCACTCACCAGACTGTGAGCTTAGTTCTAGACGACACTGGCCCTTCAGCTGATTCAGAGGCTCTGGGGGTCTCCTTCTCTGGTGAGGCCTTCCTGGGACTGGATCTGTGTCAGGGTGACTGTGGGGTTGGGCTCGACTCCTGTATTAGCACAGCAGCTCTCTCCTTCTGACCTTCCAAGCCATTCTTGGTTAGAAGATGATTTCAAGGGGCAGCTAGGTGGTGCAGTGGATAGAGCACCAGCCCTGGAGTCAGGAGTACCTGAGTTCAAATCCAGCCTCAGACACTTAACAGTTACTAGCTATGTGACCCTGGGCAAGTCACTTAACCCCAATTGCCTTACTTAAAAAAAAAAAAAGAAGAAGATGATTTCAGCACATTCTTCTGAGTTTTGCTGCTCCAGGCATTTTCCTATGGCTTTATTTGGATGTTTTTTGGAGGGATTGTGTCATGAGTTCGAGAGCTCACTGTCTTTCCTCTGCCTATTTAATAGCATAGTAAGAAAAGTAACAATAAAATATTTGCTCCATAAACTCAGGACATACTCTCTCACAAATATATATACACAGCCTCTCACTAGAATGAATGGGCACACATGTGGAATATGTATAGAAAGGCCTTCCAAGAATCTGGAGCCAGCAAGGCCCCAGTCTTTCTTTGCCCCAGGGCTTTCCCCAGCCTCTTGTACCAGCCTCAGTCTGGATACCTGACTCCTGGCCACTAGTTCTTCCTTCTAGGGTCTACCCAGCAGGGCTTTGCCCCACAGCCTTGCACAGCATCCTCCATCAGTCCCAGCCTTCCTCTATTCGGGACCTTCTCTAGTACTCCAGAGTGAGTCCATCCCTGGGTCCAGACCCTCCTGGACTCCCCTACTTCTTCAGCCTTGCACTATTACCTCCTACTTCCTGGGGCTTCATAGGACAACCCATCAACACTTGTTACCAAGTTGAACTTCAAGGGATAGCCTTGACCAGCCTAATCCTCTGCTTCACTTAATGGACTTCTCCAACCACTGATACTGTGCCTGGATTTGTTTCTCAGTGGTTATCATACTCCTATCCCTCGATACTCTTCCCATCCTAGTGATTCTGAGCCCCTAGCTGCCAATGGACAGGTCTTATTCCCAATCCCCAGATGCCAGCTCTCTTATAGCCATCCCCTTCACCCTACCTACCCCACCAAGGTTCCACTATGCTCTCTGGATTGCTTGCTTCATAATAAGCAAACTTGCTTTCATTCTAAGCTATTTCCTTTTTTATTTCTTTTATCCTCTGGCCCTTAGACCTGGTTCTCTCTTGATTGCTTTCCTGGCTAGCTTTTAAAGTTACTGTCTGGGGGCAGCTAGGTGGCATAGTGGATAGAGCACAGGCCCTGGATTCAGGAGTACCTGAGTTCAAATCCGGCTTCAGACCCTTAACACTTACTGGCTGTGTGACCTTGGACAAGTCACTTAACCCCAATTGCCTCACCAAAAAAAAAAAAGTCAATCATTAAAGTTACTGTCTGCACTTTCACTTATATCCCAAACTCACTGGTCATCGTATGAGAGTTGGAATATTCCGTACTGCCTCTTCCTTCAGCCTTTACCTCTACTACCACTACTCTTAAGCCTCTCTTACTTTGAGGTCCACCCCATCCAAATTTATCACCCAATATATATCCTGGTAGTTGTTATCTTTTTTTTTTTTTTTTTTTGTGGGGCAATGAAAGTTAAGTGACTTGCCCAGGTTCACACAACTAGTAAGGGTCAAGTGTCTGAGGCCGGATTTGAACTCAGGTCCTCCTGAATCCAGGGCTGGTGCTTTATCATTATTTTTTTATTTTTATTTATTTATTTTTTTTGCGGGGCAATGGGGGTTAAGTGACTTGCCCAGGGTCACACAGCTAGTAAGTGTCAAGTGTCTGAGGCCGGATTTGAACTCAGGAATTCCTGAATCCAGGGCCGGTGCTTTATCCACTGTGCCACCTAGCTGCCCCCTGGTGCTTTATCTACTGTGCCACCTAGCTGCCCCCAGCTGTTATTATTTTTTTTTTTTGCGGGGCAATGGGGGTTAGGTGACTTGCCCAAGGTCACACAGCCAGTAAGTGTCAAGTGTCTGAGGCCGGATTTGAACTCAGGATCTCCTGAATCCCGGGCCAGTGCTTTATCCACTGCGCCACCTAGCTGCCCCCAGCTGTTATCTTTTGACTCCTAGTTTACTCTCCTGATGGGCAGTTGGGTTGCACAGTAGATAGAGTACTGGGCCTGGATTCAGGAAAACTCATCTTCCTGAGTTCAAATCTGGCCTCAGACACTTACTAGCTATATGACCCTGGACAAGAAGTTTAACTCTGTTTGCCTTAGTTTCCTCATCTGTAAAATGAGCTGGAGAAGGAAATAGAAAACTGCTTCAGTGTCTTTGCTAAGAAAACCCCAAATGGGGTCATGAAGAGTTAGATGTGGCTGAAAAACAACTGATCAACAACAACATGCACAATAATACTAATAGCATTTATATAGCACCTACTATGTGCCAGACACTGCTAAGCATTTTACAAATGTTACCTTATTTGATCTTTAAAACAATTCTGAGAGGTAGAGACTAATATATCCCCATTTTACAGTAAAAGAAACTGAGACAAAAAGTGACTTGCCTCACTTAGCTAGTCCAAGGCCAGATTTGAAATTAGGCCTTTCTGCACCATACCACTGAGAGGGAGGCTGTGGAATATCTGCCTCCAGCTTTTGTTCTTAGCTGGAGTCTTTAGCTAGGGTGATAATTCTTCATCTGACTCGTCCATGCCCCAAGCCTTTTCTGGCTTTAGTTCTTGGAGAGCAGAAATCCTTAACACACTTAGTCACTTGACTAGAGAAACCCTTGTCTGGCTTTCCCTCCATAAGGTGTGATCCTTCTGTTCCTTCCTTCCTTCCTTCCTCCCCCCATTTCTCTTTTGCTCCTATCACATGACTTTATGTTACACTTCTTATGTTCTTTTCTCCCAATATCATTGGATTGTTTGTTCTTGGCCAAGGTCATTGTTGTTTTTTGTATCCCAAGCACCCAGCTTGGTGGTTTATACTTTGTAACTCCTTAATGTTTAATTGAATTGCCTGAGATACAAAGTTTCATGAGATAGGTTCCCTGCCCTCAGTAAACTGAGAGTGGTGGGGGGAGACTGCATTAAGAGAGATTAAGCATTCACATGATGATTTTAGAAAGAATGCTCAGTGCCAATGATTGGTATAGCAAACCTGAGAAGAGTTCCAGGAATTCAATGCCTCCAAGTTCCTGCTTTGTAGAAATAGCTCCTATCTATACCAACTTTACAATTTGCAAAGTCTTTTTTTCCCAAGAGCCCTGTGAGGTAGCTAGTGTGCCTATTATTATCCTTACTTTTTATAAAAGAGTAAAGTGAGGCCCTGAAATATTAAGTGATTTACACAATTGAGTGATGATACAAGACTCGAATCCAATACCTTTTCTTTCATACTATACTTCTATATGTTGGATTTTATAAGGATGTGCTAGTAAATGTTTAACAACTGGATCCCCAGTCTCACACTTTTACATTTAATTTGCATTATTAGAATTTTCCCTAATACTTTGTCTAGACAACCAATCAAACAATGAGTTAAGCTCTGAATTGTATCGTTGACCCATTTCTAAAGTGTAAGTCCTCCCACTGAACATTCAACAATGGGCTCCATTACACTTCTGGATACCAAGATCATTAAGAGTTGGTCTCTACCTTCTTGGAGCTTACAGTCTACCAGGAGAATAGGACATACACCCAAATAATGATAACGTCATGGGGGAAAGAGGTGATGGTGAGGTCCTTAGGTATTCCTCTTTAAAGAATTATACTGGGGCAGCTAGGTGGCGCAGTGGATAGAGCTCCAGCCCTGGAGTCAGGAGTACCTGAGTTCAAATCCAACCTCAGACACTTAACACTTACTAGCTGTGTGACCCTGGGAAAGTCACAACCCCAATTGCCTCACTAAAAAAAAAAAAGGAATTATACTCTCTCATACACAGTCCAATTAGAATAAAATAGTCTTTTATTTGGGTGCTAGAGAAAGTGATGAAGAGGGAAGTCAAAGACTTCACCTCAAGGTGAAAAAATGGCCAAAGCCTTCATAGAGGATAGATGGTGGGGAGACAGATGAGGTGGACCACCTGACTATGGAAAGTTCCCTTTGGGGATAGGGAAAGCTTGAATGAGGGATGGGATGGGAAAGACTTGAATGGGGGGGGGTATCTCAGTCCCCTGGCATAGCTCAGGTAGCAGTCATGCCCAATGAGTTTATCCCTCAATGGGTTGGAAGAGGCTTGAATGATGAGTGGTGGTTCTGACTTCTGTAGCTATCTTTGTGCCCCTTATCTCCCCCTACTTCTTAGATGTGTCTGTCCTTCAGTTTAACTTCTTAAGGAGAGTTACCCCAGGCCCATATTAATAATACAAAAATAATTGTAGCTAGAATTTATTTGTTTTTTTTGGGGGGTGAGGCAATTGGGGTTAAGTGACTTGCCCAGGGTCACACAACTAGTACATGTCAAGTGTCTGAGGTCAAATTTGAACTCAGGTCTTCCTGACTCCAGGCTGGTGCTCTATCCGCTGTGCCACCTAGCTGCCCCGCTAGCATTTATTTTTAAATAAGTTTTTATTGATATATTCTATCTTTCTTATATTACCAGAGTTTCCTCAAGTAGCCTCCCCTTCTTCCCAAAGAACCATCCCATATAACAACTAGTAATTTTTAAATAAAGAAAAGGAAAAGATGGGGAAAAATCAGCATAACTGTTCAGTATGTCAAAAACAATTGAAAGTATATACATTGTACACTACTTTTGGACTTGTCTGTTTCCTCTGCAAAGGAGTGGAGGGGGTGGATACCTTCTCATATCTTTTCTGTCAAGCTATCCTTGTTCTCTATACTTTTGCATCATTCACCTGATTTTTTTGAGTGGTTCTTTCTGTTTACATTATTGTAGTCATTGTGTAGATTATTTTTTTTTCAATACATAGTAAGTACCTATTGGGTGCCACGTTCTGTGTTAAGTGCTGAGGATACAATTAAGAAAAAGATAATCCCTTCCTTGAAGGAATTTGTCATCTAAGGGGTTACACAAGACACAAAAGAAAGCTAAAGGTAGTGTAGGGGGTATGCATGGCCCCAGAGAAGGGGCCACAATGTTCCCTGAAGTCCAAACCAGGCAGAGATGCTGAAAAGTAACTGGAGAGTGAACTGAGAAGCTCAGCCATACAGCCCTATATAAAGGAAAGCTTTGGGAGGAGTTGAGTGTGCCCCCCCCCCCCATCAGAGGGGAAAGGAGAATGAGGGAGTTGAGGTGCTGAGAATCCAAACCTGAGTTAATTAGCATGATGATGACATTTCAGGGATTCTGAATATATGTAATATATTCCATGTAATATTCTATGACATTCATATGTCACAATTTTGTTGTCTCTAAGTTTTGCTATCACAAAAAGTGCTGAATAGCTAGCATTTATAGAGTTAACACTTCGCCTTTTATCCTCATCACTTTAGCCCTGGGAGGTTGGTTTACAGATGAGGAAACTGAGGCAGGCAGAATTTAAGTGGCTTGCCCTGGTCATACTGCTAGTAAGTTAAGTGTCTGAGGCTATATTTGAACTGAGGTCTTTCTCATATGAAGCCAAGTATTCTACTTATTACATCACCTTGGGTAAATAGCATGGTAAGTACATAGTGGTTAACTATTGTTCAAAGTCTGAGGAAAGATCAAATGCTACTGATGAAACCTTAGCCTTTCTACCTACAATTTCTGGTATTCAAGAAACAAAAGGCAAAATTGCACAATGAAATAAAACTGTTACAAAATTCATTTTTCTTTTAAAAAGAATTTTCACAAAATGAAACTCCAGAAATGTTTGTGTTGGGAGGTACACTCTAGGAGAAGAAGTCAGATCCCGGGAAAAACAAAAGGATCAACACTCTGGATAGTCTCCGTACAAAAAGAAGAGGGCATTACCTTTGGTTAACAAACAGATGTTCCTTCCTTAACCCTTTCCCTCTGAGGGTTCTCCTTTCAATATGGTCCAAGGAGAACAAAAAGGGGGTACTTAATTTAATTTTTTTGGGGGGTGGGAAATGAGGGTTAAGTGACTTGCCCAAGGTCGCACAGCTAGTAAGTGTCAAGTGTCTGAGATGAGACTTAAACTCAGGTCCTCCTGAATCCTGGACTGGTGCTTTATCCACTGCGCCACCTAGCTTCCCCCTACCCTTACTTCATTGAATTTTAAAGAATGTTGCTCCCCTAAATCTGATCCCAATCCTAACTTGTTGGGGGAACAGGACTCCAGACTAAATGAGAATGAGAACTGATATGGGTTTCCATGAATGAGATTTGAGATTTCAGGAAATAATAATAGCTACCATTTATATAAGGCAGCTAGGTGGCTCAGTGGATAGAGCACTGAGTCTGAAGTCATGAAGTCCTGAGGTAAAATCTGGCCTCAGACACTTACTACCTGTGTGATCCTGAGCAAATCACTTAACTTCTCCCTTAATCCACTGGAGAAGGAAATGGCAAAACCACTCTAGTATCCTTGCCAAGAATACCTCATAAACAGCTTGGTCTACCAGGTAAGGAAGACTTGGATATTACTGAATAGCAACACTATTTACATAATGCTTTAAGGTTCACAAAATTCTTTATAGACATTATTTCATTTATCCTCACAACAACCTTGGGAGATTGGTGCTATTATTCCCATTTTGCAGATGAGAAAACCGAGGCAGAAAGAAGTTGTGAGCTGTTTAGGTCACACAGCTAGTAACTGTAAGAAACAGGATTCAAACTCTTGTCTTCCTGATTTCTGACTCCACAGGTTTTCCCCTCCTCTCTCTCCCCCCTCCTTCCTCCCCCTCCCTCTTCTCCTCCTCAAGCATTTAGCACTTTAAGGATGGTTACAGTGATTTCTGTATATTCTTATTTGATCAGAAAAATGTAGGCTTTGAAGTGGATAATCTGAGGTCTATTACAGCGCTAAAACTCTTTGTCTCAGGTCTTACTGCTAGTAAACAACTGAGTCTGACCCGGGTTTTCTAGATACAAGACTGGATTTTTCCGTAAATTCATTAATTGAATCCCAACCGTGTACAGAACCGTGAATTGGAGATATAAAAAAAAATTTAGACACAGTGATAATGTAACATAAACCTGTGCAAGGCGTGGCCACTCAAAGAACCAGTTTGGAGGAAATGGCTGAGTGTGTGTGGGTGTGGGTGGCTGCCCCTGCCACTGATACACCGGGTTAATTTCAGAAAGAAATATCCCCACCTGCTGGGAGGTTATAGGGCGCAGTTAAGGGATTAGTCTGACAACTTTAGCTGTCAGCGATGGGATTCACTTGTTCTGGTGGACTTGTTATATGTAGGCACGTGTCAAATACGTGTGCAATTTTGGTGTTGGGCAATCAACACAAAATACTTTTGAGAGCAAAGGACAAAATGCATCCTTAAATCATCTTTTAAAGTAAAATTCAATGTGTGCTCATGTGTGTAAGAGGAAATCCCAGGACACGACCAAGGAGGAGGAAGACCCTGGGCAAGCACTCCAAATCCTTCTCCCCTATCTCCGCCCCCCCCCCCCCCAATCTGAAGGTTTTTTATTTGAACTAATTACTCTATGCTACCGAGGGAATGAAAATATAGTCAGTGCCCACTAACCACTAAACAAAGCTCCTAATGAACCAGCTCAAATTAAGTCTCAGGGTGCATGGCCAATATGTTTGAAGGGTTTGTGTGTTTATATGAGGTGGGTGGTATGTACCCTAAAAGTACGTTTTGTTGGAGAAGGTAACATAAGATAACACGATGTTGTGTGTAAGTTGTTTTGTTTGGGGTGTGCTGGGTATGTGTGTGAGGTCAGTCAATCAATAAGCATCTAATAAATGCCTACAATATGCCAGACACCACGCTAGGCTCTGAGGAAACAAAAACAGTTTTAAAAAATACTAGTATTTCTGTAGCGCTTTAAAGTTTGCAAAGTGCTTTACTTATTTTCTCCTTTGGGCTACTAAGTGATGTATATTCTGTTGTGTGCTGGGTCCACGTGTGTGCGTGTGGGTGTGATAACTTCCCCACGGGTAGGAGCCAAACTCACATTCGGTTACTCCCAGAACCCAGTTAATTCTGCCCCGACTTCGGGGACCAAGCCCGAGTTTAGCCCCCGCTCTTGCTGCCCCAGTCTTGCTCAGGAACTACAATTCCCAGGAAGCCTCGGACCGATCTTGGGAGTGGGGTGGACTGTCTCTCTGACAAATCACCAGGAGGCCGAAGCCTGGAAAGGGAATGATTCCCTGGAGAGGCCCTATCACAAGACGAGGGAGATATCTTAAAGGGAAGAGCGGCAGCCGCACCAGTTCAGAGCCCGTCACGGAGGCGGGAAAAGAAGGTCGCGGATGTATTCGCAACGAAGTTCGACCAATCTTTGTTCTCAAAGGCCGCGGTGGCAAGAGAAGGCCGTGGTGGGGTGGGGAACGTTCCTTAAAGGGATCAGACCGTAACCAATGAGAAGCAGAGGAGATGTCGAGGGGAGGGTCCGTCGCTGACTAGCAGGTCCATCGACCTGTAGATTTGATTGGTCTAGGGCGGGCACAATGGCTTCCTTGGTGAGCCGGGGTCGTGCGGTCGAGGTGAGGGTGCGAGCTAGGGGCCGTCGACCCCGGAGGCCTAGTCAGACAGTGTCCCTTGTGTCCGCAGGAGCCCGTGGTGGTGGATCTGATCAGCGATAGCGGCAGCGACGGGGAGGCCGGCGCGAGTGGTGCCAGGGGCGAACAGGGCCCGGCCTATTCTAAAGGGGGAGGCCGCCCCTACCCCCGCGACAGCGACAGCGACAGTGAGGAGGAGGGGGCCGGGGCGGCGGAGCGGCTGCGGCTCCGGCCCCCTGCCCCGCGGCGGCGGCGCCTTCTGCTGGGGGCAGGGGAGGCTCCCGTGGTCCCCGTATATTCGGGCAAGGTGGGGGTCCTGGTGGAGGTGGGGGGAGAGGGAGGGACCAGGTTCCCTTGTCCTTGGGAAGGTATGGACGGGGAGCCCCCGGGGATAGCGAGGAGGGAGGGGAGCATGGTCGTGGGAGCGAAGGGAGGTTGGCTGGCATGGGAGCGAATGGTTTGGGGACGTCGGGGTGCCGGGGGCGGATGGGCGGGTGCCTCAGGCTAGGTGACCGATCCCGTCCCCCTGCCCCCTGCCGGTCTGTAGGTGAAGAGCAGCCTCCGCTTCCTTCCCAAGGATCTTAGGCAGCCACTGTTCACCGGAAGCTCTAGCGGGGAAGGTGAGATGGGGGACCTGGGGACATAGAGGCCAACTGGGCAAGCAGGCGGGCCGGCCAGCTGCAACTCCAGCACATGGTCATCGGGTGCCATACAGCACTGGGAAGCCTTTCCCAACTTCTCTTAATTTTAGTGCATTCCCTCCTATAATTACTTTCCATTTGTCATGGGTAGAACTTTTTTGTATATGTGTTGTCTCCCCCGTTAGATTGTGAGCTCCTTGAGGGCAGGGACCGTCTTTTGCCTCTTTTTGTATCCTCGATGTTTATCACAGTGCCGAGCAGATAGTAGGCTCTTAATAAATGCTTATTGCCCGGCTGATGATAGCCAGGATGTCCTTTTTTTTTTTTTTTTTTTTGTGGGGCAATGAGGGTTAAGTAATCTGCCCAGAGTCACACAGCCAACAACTATCGAGTATCTGAGGTCGGATCCGAACCCAGGTCCTCCTGAATCCAGGGCTGGCGCCCTATCCACGGCGCCATCTAGCTGCCCCCATGTCCTCTTTTTTAGTTTATGGTTTTTATTTTCCAAGTAACAAGTAATTAAAAAGAAAATCGGCCCATTCCATTACCCCCCCCCTCTTCTTGAGCAAAAAAAGGTGAACAACAACAAAAACCAGCAACCCTCTATACATAATCTCTATAGTCTGTCCAAACAAATCCCCTTATTAGCCAAGTCCAACGATGTATATCTCTGCATTTAGAAAGTTCTTTATCAGTGTTTGTAAAGGTCTTCCCAGTTTCCTCTAAAATTGTCCATTGTATGGTTTCTGAAAGCACAGTATTGCATTAATATTCACATGTCACAAATGATTTAGCCATTCCCTAATTAGATACCTCAGTTTCCAATTTTTGGACCACCAAGAAAAATGCTACAGAAAATTTTAAATATAGATCCTTTCTTCTGAGGCTTAGTAATGGTGTACCTTGAATCAAAGGGTATGTACAGTTTGATTATTTGGGGGGCTTAATTCTAAATTGCTTTCCAGAATGGCTGGATCAATTCATAGCTCCACCAGACAGTGTACTAGTGTACTTTGGATGGGGCATTCTCTCTGAAGTTTATTGTTTTAACAGGCAGAGTTGTCCCTGAGTGAGGTGAGAGGTTAGGACAAGAAAGAGGAGGTACCTGGGTATTTTTCTTAAAGGGGGGTGGTGGGTCCTGATCTCTAGATAGCTATCTATATAGCTATCTAAACACATATACAATTATGTAATGAAATTGATTATTTAACAAATATACTCAAGTCAATGTCTTTGTATAGTGTGAGACGATATACCTATTCCAAAGAAAGATAAATTAATCAGCAAGTATGTGACAGACTGTGCTAAAATATTGGGATACAAAGACTGAAATGAAATTCTGTCCCCAAGGATTTTGGATTCTATGGGAAGAGATAACATACATGTATAGGCATGTATAAAGTAGATACTCAGTAATTCTGTAGGGGAGGGGGAAGACATTAACAGAATTGGGAATGGGTTAACATAGTAGGTGGCATGTGAACCTGAGGTTTGAAAGAAACTAGGGATTTGAAGAGGCAGAGATGAAGAGGGAGTGAATTTCCCATGGTGAAGGCCTAGAATCTGGAGATGAGTGTTATGGATGAAGAAGATTGAAAAGGCTGCAAGAGAGGATTTGAGGGTTAGTGATGTGTAATGAGGTTGGGAAAGTATGTGAGCCAGGTTATAAAGAGCTTTGAATGCCAAGCACAGGAATTTATATTTGATCTTAGAAGTGATAGGAAAAAAAAAGAGAAGTGATAGGGAACCACTTGAATTTATTGAATTAGAAGAGTGACATGGTCAGAGCTGTGCTTAGGAAAATTACTTTGGCAACTTGAAGCAGGGAGACCAAATAGGTGATTGCAATTGTCTAGGTAAGAGATAATGAGGGCCTGAACTATTGTGAAATCTGTGTAAATGGATAGAAGGGGACACATGAAAGAGACAGAAACAACTAGATTTGTCAACTGATTGAAATAAATACTTACTATGCATGTGGCTTATTAGTTGGGGACAGAGGCATAAGGATAGGGACTGGATCTGTGACTTCTTAGTATAGGGAACTCCCAGGTGAGGAAACTCCCTCTACCAGTACAGGTCAGCACTTTTACTACAATTTATAGTCTTAGGGAGTAGCTTAAAACACAGAGAGCTGAATGACTGGCACAGTACGGAGAAGTGGGCCTTGAACCCCCAGGTCTTTCTTACTTTGAGGCTGGCTCTATCCACTATAACCCATACTGGAGAAACAAACAAAAACGAGATCACTTCTCTTAAGGAGCTTACATTCTAATGGAGGGAGACTAGCCTAGGGAAGTGGTAGCTTGGGAAGTCATGGGGATCATGAGTGGCCATCCACCGGACATGCCATTTCAATGGTAGTGTTGAATTGATTACTGGCCAGAAAATGGCTAGTGTAAAAATCAAAATCTTTTTTTTTTCTTTTCTTTCTTTCTTTTTTTTTTTTGTTTGCAGGGCAGTGAAGGTTAAGTGACTTGCCCAGGGTCATACCGCTAGTAAGTGTCAAGTGTCTGAGGCTGGATTTGAACTCAGGGCCTCCTGAATCCAGGGCTGGTGTTTTATCCACCGAGCCACCTAGCTGCCCCCTAAAAATCAAAATCAATCAATAAGTGTTAAATGCATGCCAGGTTCTGAGGATTCAAAAAGAAGCTAAAGAACCCCCTTAAGGAGTTTTTGTTTTTTGTTTTTTTTTATTTTTTTCGTTTTGCAGGGCAATGGGGGTTAAGTGACTTGCCCAGGGTCACACAGCTAGTAAATGTCAAGTGTCTGAGGCCGGATTTGAACTCAGGTACTCCTGAATTCAGGGCCAGGGCTTTATCCACTGCTCCATCTAGCTGCGGGGGGGGGGGGGGGCAGCTCCCCCAAGGAGTTTATAATCTAATGTTGCAGTCTAGGCATGCATGACCCCAGGAAGTTCATAGCAGATTCCCCCCAGGCATGGCTCTAGGAGGTCTGGTGGAGTTAGAGGTGGTGATATAGCAGCAGCAGATCAGAAAGTAGCCAAGGTAAAAATGAGGGCACATGCTCCAGGGATTGTGAGTGTGGAGTGATTGCTTGATGTTACTCTTTGGGGATTGCCTTCTGAGTCTAGTGCCATCTTTTGGATATCACCAATGGTGGCAAATTTCTTCCTTTTTTGGGGGGGTGGGGTGGGGGTTGTGGGGCAATAGGGATTAAATGACTTGCCCAGGGTCACACAGTAAGTGTCAAGTGTCTGAGGCTAGATTTGAACTCAGGTCCTTTTGGATCCAGGGCCAGTGCTTCATCTACTGTGCCCCCAGTTGCCCCAGCAAATTTCATTTTTTGAGGGTAGGGATATAGAAACTTTTTCATGAAAGTCAAATCCAAGCCATTCTCTCCAGGTTCAATTCTGGACTCACTCATAATGTCATTTGTGGTGTATTGTCTAACATATGCACTATTGGATGAACTCTGGTTCATCAATGCAACTACATTAGTTAGGGAATTAGGCATTTTAGATCTCTGGTTTTCCAGTTGGAATTAGTGAAAGAAGCAAGCATTGATTTTATATTTTATATTTGATTTCATTCTGTAATTGATCCTATTCAGTAACTTGTCTGAATTTCATATAGCAACCTAATCCCTTTTCTTTGAGTATAGAAGCTTATGAGTTCAAAAGTTCAGCTTCCCTCTTTGAAGTTAGATGCAAAAGGTTTAAGCTTTTCTACAATCACTGCTAATTAAAGAAAAACTCTGAGCTATGTTTAGAGATTCAGTACTCATGAAACATTCTAATTCTAAGGGAATTGTTATCTCTGCACCACCTGCAAATCATTTTGTGTCAAAGGAACTTGTTTTCCCTCATAACTTCAGCTCCTGAGAACTCCAGGAATGGTAGTATGTTGTCCTTGAGAGCATGCAAACTGACCTGGCTCCATCCTTGTCCAATTAAAAGTGGGTCGTGGGGGTGGTGGGGGCGGATAGCTAGGTAGCACAGTGGATAAAGCACCGGGCCCTGGATTCAGGAGTTCCTGAGTTCAAATCCGGCCTCAGACACTTGACACTTACTAGCTGTGTGACCCTGGGCAAGTCACTTAACCCTCATTGCCCCACCAAAAAAAAAAAAAGTGGGTCATGGGGACAGCTAGGTGGCGCAGTGGATAAAGCACTGGTCCTGGGTTCAGGAGGACCTGAGTTCAAATCCGGCCTCAGACACTTGACACTAGCTGTGTGACCCTGGGCAAGTCACTTAACCCTCATTGTCCCGCAAAAACAACAAAAAAAACAAAACCAAAAAAGTGGGTCATTCCTAGGTGCTTGTGAATCAGCTACTCCCAGTTAAGACAGAGGGGTGTCCCTGATCTTCCCGTGTGTGTTCCCACTTTCCTTAAATGTAACCAGTTATGATCTCTCAACCCCATGATGTTGCCAACCCCATAGACAATGGTATGATTTTTCTCACCTAATCTTTGTTCTATGCTCATAAAAAGGAGTTGCATCTCCAATGCTTTGTCTTGGTGTTATCTTGCTTGGAGAGAAAATGCCTCAGTGTATCCTTTTTTTTTTTTTTAAACTTTACTTGAGTTAAGCTAAACTCTTGAAAAGTCATGGATCCCTTTCAGGAGGCTCATTGGTGTTCTGGGATTCCTCTTGCCTTCATGTTTGTGTTCCTTGGGGCAGCTACTATCTGAGGGTCTTTTAGACCTTCCTTGCTATTTGGCTTCTTTCAAAAACTTGCCCAGACCAAAGGCATGTTTCTCAAATTTAATTGATCCTTCTCAGCTTTGTTACCTACAATTTGAGCCAGAAAACTCTTTATTGGGTACAATTCTGTAGGTCTTTATTCAGGGTTCACTATACATATCTTTGTCCAGATTCTTCTAAGAATATAGATATTTTGGACCATGTCTTTGCCATTTCGCCATGCTTGATCATAAATGTTATGAATTTCATCCTCTCCACCAGCAAGATTATTGGCTCATACTCTTGGTCTGGTTGAAGAGCTTCTCCCTGATCTGTCAAGTCTCACTTCTCTGTAGTTTTGGTCTCTTATTAGGAACTGCCTCAGTAAGATTGCTGTCATATCTCTCTTTGTATCTGTCTTGTCCCATTTCGCCATGTTCCTGAGCCTCTGCCTCAGCTCTTGTCAGCATAGATTTCTGAGCCGTCTCTGGAAACTTCATCTTTCTCCTTTTCCTTTTGTAGCATCTTTTTCTCCACTTGAACTTGCATCTCCACTGTGTCATGAGCCTTTCTGTCAGCAAGGTAGAGATCTTCAGCAAGTTTGGCAAATTTTTCATTAGTATGAGTTGCCTGCGATCCTCTCCCCATCAGCAGCATTTGTCTGATGGAATGTAGTAACCCTCTGCGTTTTTCCAGTTTAAAAAATAGGGAGAAATTTTCCACTTTTGTTTCTTTAACACTATCTTTTGTTTAGGAGAATGTGTGACAGCTGCAGGAAGAGGAGATCAGTCAGGAATTTTCTTATTTTGAATCTTGGATGTTCCATTGGATGTTTTTTGCAATTCCACCATCTGTATAACTCTTTGCTTAGTTCCAGAGTTAAAAGGCACTTTTTTTTTTTAAAGTGAGGCAGTTGGGGTTAAGTGACTTGCCCAGGGTCACACAGCTAGCAAGTATTAAGTGTCTGAGGCCGGATTTGAACTCAGGTACTCCTGACTCCAGGGCCAGTGCTCTATCCACTGCGCCATCTAGCTGCCCCTTAAAAGGCACTTCTTGCTGAGACAGTGTGTACCTTATGTATGAGCTGGGGCTAGTTTATCTGCTGCTTTAATTGGCATGTCTTCTGAGATGCAGATCTCTTTAGGGCTACCCATTTCTCCTGTAATCTCTTTAATGGTTTCTTCATGTAACGATTGGAATGACGCCACCTGCTGGATACTTACTGTAGAAGAGTTCTGCCCATGAAGGGAAGGTCTTTGAGGGCAAGACCAGGAGTCAGGAAGTGACTCGGACTAGTGGGAGGAGGAAGGAAGAGACTGGCGCTCAGTCTGGGGCTCTTTCCTGAGGACGCTGGCGGAGAAGGGAGCTAGAAATGTGCTCTCCCTTTAATAGATAGGAATCTAGGCCTTTCTCTCTCTCTTTACCAAATTCTTATTCTCCTTAATAAATGCTTAAAAGTCTAACTCTTGCTAAAGCTTGTAATTGATTGGCGACCACTCATTAGATATTTTAGACAGTTTAGCTAGAATTTTAGCCCTTAACATTCATAAGGGCTTTGCTGGTCTGGGTCATCTGCATTCACAGTTTCTTTGGGAACCAGGTTGTTATACTTGATATAAATGTCTTTTAATTGTCCCTGTTGAGCAGTTGCATCATAATTAACTTTCTTCTCTACATCTACCTGAATGGCCAGGACATTGGTGGTGGTTCTTTTTTTCTTTTCGTATCCAATGGGTTTTGGGCCATATGTATTTCTGGAAAGGCACCTCCATATCCAAAATCCTCTCTTCATGATGAAAGCAGTACTGCCCACCTTGATCTCTGTAATCTTACACAGCCTCAAGTTGGTTCTGAGAAGGCTGAGTTGGTGTAAATACAAAACTGGTCAGCACCATCTATTCTACTATCCTAATAATTTACATTGTAAACAAAAAACAAAAGAGAGAGTACTTCATTTATGGGCAGCTAGGTGGCGCAGTGGATAAAGCACTGGCCTTGGATTCAGTAGAACCTGAGTTCAAATCCAGCCTCAGACACTTGACACTTACTAGCTGTGTGACCCTGGGCAAGTCACTTAACCCTCATTGCCCCACAAAAACAAAAAACAAAAGACAGAGTACCTAATAACTGACATTGTTTTCCTGATTCTACTTCATTTTGCATGAGTTCTTCCCATGCTTCTCAGAATTCTTTATCTTCGTTGTTTCTTATGATGTAGCAGTACTCCATTGCATTCCTGTACTACATGAGTATTTCTTTAATTTCCACTTCTTTTCTACCACAAAGAGTGCTACTGTTAGTGTTTTGACATATATAGGACCTGTCTGTGTCACTTCTTTGGGATTATGCTGAGCAGGGGGAACTCTAGGTTAAAGGGTGTGGAAATTTTCATTTTTTTCAAAATAGAATTCCAAATTGCTTTCTAGAATAGGCAGACCAATTCAGAGCTCCACTAATAGTCCAGCTCTCTAATTTTTCAGGTTTATTTTTAAATTGTAGAATATGCTCCTGATCCCTTGAAGGCAGATCACATGGTGCAGCTCCTACACACCATCCTCAGGCTGCAAATTGGTTTTCATTGTAACCGGATCTCACCTGAATAAGACATATTTGGGGAATAAGAGACGCAGGAGTAGAAGGGAGAGGAAAGAGCACAGCATGTAATTTGTCATAGAAAGTGCAGCTTGGCTAAGAGTGGAAGAAGAAAGGAGACAGGCAGAACCAGGCAGCCCTTGTAGTTGAGAGAAGTGGTGAAATTATACTGAGTTGGGGTGGCTGTTGGGAGAAGAGATGAGATTGAAGCAGCCTTCAGTCACTGGAAGCCACAGAGAACTCTCATTGCTTTGAGCCTTCTGGAAGCCTTCATTTGCTTCTCCAGATTTTATCTCCATTGTGGCCTTTTACCTTATGGTTTCCCCTTTCTTGTTACTTTTCCTTTTCTCCCAGATCTGGATTTGGATTCTGATAGACCCCTTTCTGAGACCATCCTTTTGCCAGTTTCTTCCTCAGAAAAGAATCAAAAGACTAGTGATGACGAAGAGGAGAGCCATTTTTTGTGAGTATGCAGAATATTTATGGGAGCAGGAAAGTGTTTGATGTTGACAGCCAGTGGTTGGCAGGTTGCCTGGGACCTAGGGAGGGGTGGAAGGGTAGAAAGATACAGTGGGATATTCGAGTTTGGGAAATTTTTCATGACCAGACCTTGATACCAGGATTCAAAGGGAACTGGGACCTCTGTTTTTCTTTATCATTGACTACTCTGGGGCCTGCTACCCATTTTCTTCCTTCTTTCCTTCCTCCCTTCCTTCCTTCTTCCCTTCTTCCCTTCCTTCCTTCCTCCTTTCTTTCCTGGCAGTGAGGGTTAAGTGACTTGCCCAGGGTTGCACAGCTAGTAAGTGTCAAGTGTCTGAGGTTGGATTTTAAACTCAGGTCCTCTTGAATCCAGGGCTGGTGCTTTATCCACTGCACCACCTAGCTGCCCCCGTTGCCCCCTTTAACAATTGATTCTTTTTTTAAAAGTTTGTGTGTGGTTTTTGTTTGTTTGTTTTTTTGTGGGGCAATGAGGGTTCACCCATTTTCTTATGTATATTTTCTCCACAGGGTCCGGGACAGTTCCTCTTCTCCTTCTCCCCCTCCAAGGCGCCGTGGGCCATCAAGGAAACCACCAAGAGCCTTTGGGAAGATAAGGTAAAGTCTTTCTTTCCCTGGTAGCAGGGGTTGGATGGCAGTTGTTTTGGAAGGCTTACTAGGATTCATTGAATTGGGAGTAGTTGGTGCTTAATGAGTGTGGGTGGGTGAGTCCTTGACTCCTTTTTCTGACCTACAGGGAGGTGAATAAGCGCTTGCAGGGTCTCCGCTCTTACTTGAGTCCCTTGTCACCCAAAGACCGTGTTTTGGAGAACTCTGAGGATGAAGTGATCTTGGTGGAGGAGAACCATGTTAGGGAGAGCCCCCGACTCTTAACTCTGAAAGTGAGGTGTCGGTCTGACCTTGTCAGATTACCTCTCAGTACGGTAAGAACTTGGGAGCGATTCTAATGGGTTAATTTGGGGAAACATGGGGCCAACTCGCTGGCCTGATTTCCTGAAATCTTCAGTTCAGGGGACAAGGAGGTTGGTCAGTTGGACATGAATTTTGGGTGGATTGTGCTGAGGTCACACATGAAAACATTTCCTATGTTTCTTCTTTTTTTCCCCCAGGCTGAGCCCTTGCAGGTTGTTGTAGATCACATGGCGTCTCATCTAGGAGTGTCCCCTGCTCGAATTCTTCTGCTGTTGCGAGAAGTAGAACTTTCCCCTCATGCCACCATCAGCTCTCTAAAGATTGGAGTGGCTGACATCATTGGTGAGTGGGGGTGGCTGTGGGGCTAGATCAGGGTGAAGCATGAAAGCTTGTGGAGGGATCCCCAGCTGCCTGCTGAGTCCCTCTACTGCCTTATCTCTCCCTTACAAGATTGTGTGGTGCTGTCCAGTACTCCCAAGCCTTCGAAAGAGTCAGAATCGGGTGAGGAACTTCGGCTCAGGGTTCAGGGGCAAGAGAAACACCAGGTCTTGGAGGTCACTGTGCCCCGGGTAAGTGAGGAATGGAGCACTGGGAATGGAAATCTTCCTTTCCATCCACTCAGCTCCCTTGTTGACATTTCCTACTCTGAGACTGAATCCTTTCTGATAAAGGCACCTGCTGGGTCCTCTTTACTCTGTCCTTTCCAACTTCAACTTTGTCTCAAAAACAAAGAACAGGAAGAGTCTTTCGTGGCTGATAATCTTGCCTTCCTCTCTTCTGCCTTCAGGGCCCTCTACTTTACCTTATCATAGAAGGTTGAAACTGGAAGAAAGCTTAGAGGTTAGCTAATTTAACCCTCTTGTTTTAAAAAAAATCCTTTGTGTGTGGGGTTCTTTATTCCGATCTTTTGGTCTATTTTTTTTTCCATTCCCAGTTTTGTAAGTTACTGCTTTACAGTTGGAGATCTGATAGTGCTAATTTCCTGTCATCAGTTTTCTTTATCATAATTCTGGATATTCTTAATTTGTTGGTTTTCCCATATAAATTTTGTTCTGATGATTTATGAAATAACCTACAGGTATTTTGATTAGCATTACATTAAATCTGTGCTAATTTGGGAACTTGTGCTATATTTGCTCCACCTAACCATTTTCCATAAAAATTATTTTGGGGTTGTCTTTGTATCTGTCTCTTGTATAATGAGATAAGTTAATGCACAGATATTTGATATACTTTTTTATGTAGTAACATATATCTTAAAAATAAGTTTTATTTATTCTGGGTTATAGTTAATACCCTTCATGACAGAGGAGGAAACTGAGGCTCACAGAGGGAAAGTATATTGCCCAAAGCCTCTTTTATATGTCAGTAACATTTATTGTTATTCCACTCCCCCCAAAAACTTTGTATCCCCTCTCTACCCAAATCCCCACAGTCTTTTTTGGCTTATGATACTTTCTTCCTTTAGGGTGCTCCTCTTAGAACACTGATGTCTCACTATGCAGAGGCCATGGGACTCAAAGAACATAAGCTCTCTTTCTTTTTTGATGGTGAGAAGCTTTCAGGCCAAGGGACCCCAGCAGAGTTAGGTATGGAACAAGAGGACCTCATTGAAGTTAGGGGTTGAAGTGCAGTGTTCTGCCTTCCACCTCCTGCCCTGCTTTCAGGCTGTTAGATGTGAAGCTGGGGCTCCTCCAGAATCGAAGCTGAATGCTTGCCCTTCTAGTCTCCCATTTCTGTCTTCTCTCCCCTCTTCCAGTTGCTCTAAAACTAGATCTGAGAAAGACCTTCCCTTTCCCCCATATTTTCCCTTGTCATCATTTACCCCTTACCCTTATTTCACAAGTATCCTGGGTGAGGAGCTGCTGCTCTAAGTACTGGTTCTTCTTGGTTTCTATGAATGCATCCTAGTCTCCCTCTGCTAGCTGAAGGATTTGTTGAGTCCCAATTATCCTGTATATATGTATAGATAAATGTGTCCTTTGACCTTTGTCTCCTTGCATTGATTCTTTTGGATCTTGGGGTGTGAAGATATTGCAGACCTCTTGTTTCCAAATATCTTTTCATGAAACCAGTCATTTTTGTAACTGGAGTTAAAATAAAATGAATTGATGTAGTTTGGATCCTGGGTTTGAACTTGAATTCCTCCAGGGTTTTTTGCCTCATTGGTGGGATGGGGTACAGGGAGTGTCAAAGCCTTTATTTAGGGTGAGGGGAGGAGAGCATTCAAGTTCCAGAAGGTTTATTACTCTGGATGGAATTGGGTTGGTTTGCTGAATAGTCTTTTGGTGGTGAGAGGGTCATCCTGTTGCTTATGACCCCTCTTCTACCGCCAGTCCTGTGATTCCCCAGCATACCTCACTTCTCTTTTCATTATTGTGCTGGGCACTGGTGGTGGTGATCAGAGGAGAGGAATAAGAAGATTAAATAAGACATGAATTTAGTGGGGAGTGACACACATTCACTTTAATCTATATTTCAACAACTACGGTTTATTGTTTTGGGTACAGTTCCACAGTATACAATTCCTGAGATCTTCTGGAATCACTGTGCCTGAAAACCTCATCAAACTCCCACCAGCCTAGGGATGAGCCTATCTTAGCCAGATGGGTCAGTCTTTGGTCAATCATCAGCGGCTGGGCCCTTAATTAAAGCCTTTCTGGCTTTGTAGGACCTGCCAGAGCTTGTTCCCTGCTGCCAAAGAGAAGCCGAGAGAAGCTAGTTACTTCCTTGTCACGTTGAGGCATCAGAGTAGGATATTGCTGGATCACATCAGCACAAATAACTACAATACAAATTATATGTAGTAAGTACACAAGATAGATGACAATTAAGTTGTATGTCAAGTACTTGGCAAGGGGTGGATCATCATTGCCAGGGACCATCAAGGAATAATCATGGTAGCACCTGGTATTTGATTTGGGCATTAAAAGGTGGGTAACATTTCAAGAGGTGGAGGTGAAGGGGGGCTCTTGTGGGCGGAGGGACGCTGGGAGCCAAAGTGGGCCGGCTACAAGAACTAGGAGGGTTGGGACCTTTCCCCAGCTCCTTCCCCACGCGGTTTCCCCCTGCTGCCGCGTCGGGGCGCCGTGAGCCAGACACAGGAAAGATTTTTGAGGTTAGGTGCCTCGGGGAGGGGGATGGGACCCATCGACTCCCTCCCCGCGCCCAGCACCCTTCATGTTGGAGAAGGGCTTTGGGACCACGAATCGCCCTCTGCCCCTTCGAGCTTAGATCGAGGCCACGTCTCTAGAAGCCGAGCGACTTGCCCGGCCACCAGCGTGTATTAGGCCTCTACTGGGCGCTAGGCCCGGGGCCGAGAAGCGTAACTGGAGCCAGGAGAGAGCCGCGACCCCCTAACTCGCTGCTACTTGGGGCCCGGAGCCTCCGCCGCCTGCCTCTGGCAGGCAGTGGAGGCCTCGGGAAAGGCTTCTCAGGTCCGGGGAGGGTTGGAGACCAGCCCCCTTATTGCCATAGTAACGCGTAGCTGCCCCGTCACGTGTTCAAGACCTGAACTTGTCACATGACGCCCCGGTCGGGGCCCCGGGCTCTCGCTCGGTCCCGGGTCACATGACCTGCACGTAGTTATCATGGCGGTGGCCGCAGTGCCGTCCGGAGCCTGAGCACCCCAGGGTAGCCTCGGCGGCGCGCCTGCCCAGAGCCAGTGGGCGCCAGGAAGCGTGCGCTCTTCGGGGTAAGAGGGGCTCCTCGGACCAAAGGAGAGGGCGGTCGGGAGCGCCGATGCCCGGTGGGCTGGGGTGGGTCACGGAGCCAGATTTCCCCGCCCCTTTTCCCCCTGCAAATTTGGCCTCGGGTGCCTCCTTTCTGCTCGGTCTCCTCTTTTGTGCTTTCCATGAGCCCGGGCCTCCTCCCACGGTATCCGAGCTTTGGTGCACATGCCTGCACCCCCAGCACTGTCTCCTTGGATGGCTCCGGGTTCGCCTATGCTTCGCTGGCAGGGTTTCAGTGACCACGTGGATATGTTTTGTCTACCTTCCCAGGTCAGGTGGGCCGAACCTGGAGGCCAGAGTCCGGACCAGGGTGGAGGCTGGGCTTTCCATACATGACTCAGATAGTTTTGACTCTTTTGAGTGTCCAATCTTCCACTTATAAAATGGGCATAACGATACCACCTCTTACGGTTGTGAGGATAAAATAAAAACACATATAAAACAGCCCCTTTAAATGTAAACAGACATTTCCCCTGGGTCTTTTTCACACTCATTAAGGACTGTTAATGGAATTTTTCTTATGAGGGCCTGCTAAGAGTTTGTGGGCTTAAGGATAAGGGAGCCTCAGCATCTTTCTTTGTAAAAATCACAGGATCAACAATTTAGAGCCAGTAGAGACTGAAAAAAGGAGCTAGATTTAATTTCCAAGGCTCTTTCTAATTCCTACTGTGTAGCTTCTTGATGGTGAATGAATATTTCTCTTCCCTCCAGGTTAAATTGTCTGGGCCTGACAGTGGGCTGGACGAGTAACCACTGAGAGAGCTGGCTGAGGGGCAGCTATGTCTGGGCTGCTGGGTCAGCCAGACACAACCCCATTTCTCAGCCAAGCAGATGACACAGAAGAAGGAATGGGGGGCCCAACCCCTGGGGCTGGAAAGACTACAAGTTTGGGGGGGTCAGAACCCCAGGACAGAGAAGACCCAGATGGGGAAGGGCTACAGCTGATAACAGGCATCTCCTCTAGACATGCAACTTTGATCGTGGGTGTACTTTGCTATATCAACCTTCTTAACTACATGGACCGTTTTACTGTGGCAGGTAATTAATTTGGAAGGACTTTTATAAGAACACAAGATCCTTGAAGGTGGTGGTTATTTGTTGTCCAGTCATTTTTCAGTCATGTCTGACTTCATGATCATCCTATGTTGGGGTTTTCTTGGCAGAGATACTGGAGTAGTTTGCCATTTTGTTCTCCCACTCATTTTACAGATGAGGAACTGAGGCAAATGGGGTTAAGTGTGAGTAAGTATCTGAGGCTGGATTTGACCTCAGGAAGATGAGTCTACTTCCTGACTCCAGGCCAGACACTATCCCCTATGCCACCTAGCTGCCCATCCTTGAAGGCAGGAACTATTTAATTTCTGGTTTTGTATGTTAAACACTTTGCATATAGTGGTGCTTAATAAACATAAAATTTAATTTTGAGGCAGCCAAGAAAAGACCAGGGGTTTTTGGAGATGGTTCCATTGCTGGTAAGGAGAAGGGAGTTAAGCTTGATTTGAAGGATGTTTTCCTTGCCTCACTACCTTCCCTTCCACTGAACTGTTTTTCAGGTGTTCTTCCAGACATTGAGCAATTCTTTAGTATTGGTGACAGCAGCTCTGGCCTCATCCAGACTGGTGAGTGGGGCTTTCTCCCTGGGATAAGCTGCTTCCAGTACCAGGAGAAATGTTCTGAAGTCTGAGAACATTTTTTCCCCCTCTGTGACTCTTCGATGACATGTGGTCTTCGGGTGGGGAGACAGGGCATTCTGATCGGGAGGGCTTAACCCTTCTGTCTGTCTCTTCTCCAGTGTTTATTTCCAGTTACATGATCCTGGCTCCTGTGTTTGGCTACCTGGGTGACAGATATAACAGGAAGTACCTCATGTGTGGTGGCATTGCCTTCTGGTCACTCGTGACTCTGGGTTCTTCATTCATCCCTAGAGAGGTGAACAAGTGTCCCTTGGTTTTGGCCCCACTCTCAAAGTACATTTACTGGTGATCTGTTATAGGGCCACAATGACAACAGACTCGTGTTTTGCTTAGGTAGCTGACTGCCTTTGTTGACTCTTTGACCTGAGAACCTCAAGGCTGTAGGGGCATGCATTCTCTCCCACACTGGACTTCGTTTTTTTTTTTTTCTTTTTCTTCTGCCCATACCATAAATGTAGGCATTCCCCAAGGTTTTGTCCTTGATTCTCTTTTCTTTGTGTTCTCTCCCTTAGTGAAGTGAACTACCTACATGGTTTCAGCTATCATTTCTATGTAGATAACTCCTAAGTCAGCATTTCAGGCAGATTTTGGTTTGGGGGTTTTTTTGTTTGTTTGTTTTTTTGGCTAAGAAGCTTGGAGAGCCAGGGAGATCAGTAAAGGGGCCTGTGAAACTCTGAAGTGGAGAATGTCCAAATTTGGGGTATTTTTGTTGTTCTTTTCCTAGAGATTTTGGCTGCTGCTTTTTACTCGGGGTCTGGTAGGGGTTGGGGAGGCCAGTTATTCTACCATTGCCCCCACCCTCATCGCCGACCTCTTTGTAGCTGATCAGAGGAGTCGAATGCTCAGTATCTTCTACTTTGCCATCCCTGTGGGCAGGTGAGATCACAAGGAGAGGAAGTTGAGGAACTAGGGATCTCGTCTTCAGGCTGGGAGAAGGGCTTTCAGGACTGGAGCATGGGAGAAAGAAAACTAGTCTGGGAGGAGATGCTCACCTCATCTGGGGAGAGGAGAAGCTTCTGTGTGGTACATCCTCTAACCTGCATCCCACAATCTTTTATCCAGTGGCCTGGGTTATATCGCAGGATCGAAGGTGAAAGATGTGGCTGGCGATTGGCACTGGGCACTCAGGGTGAGTCTTCCATCAGGGATGGAGAGGAGGGTGAGCCTGTCACTCACTTTTGGCCCTCTTCCAGTGTGTGTGTGTGTGTGTGTGGGGGGGGTATATGTGGGGGTGTTTCCTCTCTAGCCTCCAGTGGACAGGCCAGGGGCACTGTTGTATCTCTTTAGGTCACCCCAGGCCTTGGGATGCTGGCAGTGTTGCTGCTGTTCCTAGTGGTGAGGGAGCCACCTCGAGGAGCTGTGGAGCGCCATTCGGACAGCCCCCCCTTGAGCCCCACGTCTTGGTGGGCTGATCTTCGGGCTCTAGCTCGGAAGTGAGTCCCTGGGACTTGTGTCTAACCCTTGACTTCTTTAGCCCTTTAAGGACGATCTCATGCACTTCCTATATGTAAAATGAAGTGGGAGTTCAGCCTGTGGGACCCAGAAGCATGAACCATGAAACCTTAACACCTTTCCCCACCTAGTGGCTGGATAACCAAATTGCAGGCCTGGTAGCCTGGAAGAAGTGAGGACCAAATGGTCTCCTGCCAGCTTTTACCGTCCTTTCCTTCTTTCCCACTCCCCTCAATTAACTTTAGCTCTTACCCTAAATGTTGTTGAGGGATGGGAGATGGCTGTTCTGAACTCTGACCTTCTGCCTTCTGCCACAGTCCCAGTTTTGTGCTCTCTTCCTTGGGATTCACGGCTGTGGCCTTCGTCACCGGCTCCCTGGCGCTGTGGGCACCAGCCTTCCTGCTTCGTGCTCGAGTCGTCTTAGGGGAGACCCCACCCTGCCTCCCTGGAGATTCCTGCTCCTCTTCAGACAGGTATCAGGAAGGAAGTTTGGGGTGGGGAGGGCATATGGAAAGGGGCTCTGGATTCATGTTTGTCCTCAATGGGTCATCAGCTTATCAGAATGAATGGTCCTTCTTCCTTCCCCTGCAAAACTCTGTTTTGTGGGCTGGTATGTATGTGGCAGCTGGGTAAAAAGGGACGGGAAGGAACAGATATCATCTAGTCACAGTGGCCAAAGAAGGGAGTAATTAGGGATAAGATATTGCAGGTATTTGAGCCCAGGGAGAAAGATAGTCTCTGGGACCAGGAAGATTCAGGAGACTTTGAGAAATCCAGCTGGGGTTTTGAGAAAATTGAAGGCTTAGAAAGTAGGAGACGACTGTGAAAGAATGAAAGAAACATAGATTTGGAACAACTAGGCTTAAATCTTGTCAGATATTTCCTGTGTGACCTTTGGCCAGTCACTTCTGAGTGTCTTTATCTAGAGAGTGAGGATGGAACTGCCCATTTCACAAGGTCAAGCTCTAAAGCCGTATAGAAATGACATTTGCTAGTGAAAGATAAAAGTCCTGGGGCCAAGGAGGAGCCACAGTTTCCAGACGCCAGCATAGGCCAGGGTAGGAACTTTCACTGGTACCTGGTGTCAGCAGTGTCCTCCCTTTGGGCCCTGCTAAGAGGAGGAGTAGGACACTGAACTTTGGGAAGCAGACACACAAACACGTTGGGTCACGGGCCCCTAGCTTCCCTCACTCTTCCTCTTTTTTCCTTCCCAGTCTCATCTTTGGGGTGATCACCTGTGTGACTGGGATTCTGGGTGTGGCCTCTGGGGTAGAGATCAGCCGCCGTCTTCGCCGCACCAACCCCAGGGCTGACCCCTTGGTCTGTGCAGCTGGATTGTTGGGCTCTGCCCCTTTTCTGTTCCTGGCCCTGGTTTGTGCCCAGAACAGCATCATAGTTACCTATGTGAGTGTCCCCATTTCCAGATGCCACCCGACCCCCAGTATCCACGGAGCACAGGCACAGCCCTCCCAGCAGCAGCCTTGAACTTGGGTGTTGGGGAAGAGGGAGGGGGAGGGAGCACAACTCATGGTCCCCAGCCTCAATACCACACGCAACTCCCCATGTGTGGAAAAGAAAAAGCAGAGGGAAAGGCAGAGAGTTTCCAGTCTTTCAAGAATTCCTCCCTGATGTCCAGTTTCTCTCCCTAGGTTTTCATCTTCATTGGAGAGATTCTGCTGTCCATGAACTGGGCCATTGTAGCAGACATTCTGCTGGTGAGAGGGTGGGCCATCTCTGACCTCGCATAGGTGGTGATAGTGTTGGCACTTAGTGAGGTCTCTGTTCCCTGGGGCAGTGGCTTTGTTCTGTCCTACTGGAAGAAACTGACCCAGGAGCCCATCTTGCTCTTTCTTGTGGGCTCTTGGTTTGTGTGGGTGACCCAGTGGAGGCCATTCCTGCTCTTGGGACAGAACTCAAAAGCTCCCAGTGGGTCAGCAATTTCATTTGTCACATAAGGCAGGCAGCCTGCCTTTCTCTCCTGTCTCCCTCCATGTAGTTGGAGCTGAACAGCTTAATTGAGAAAGTGTTGATGGAATGACAAGCTTAGCCCCCACCTCCCCAATCCTGGGCTTCTTCTCAGCTCCCCTGACTGACCTCTTGGGGAGTCTAACTTTGGGTCTCAATTCCCTACCTAGTATGTGGTTATTCCCACCCGCCGGTCAACAGCAGAGGCCTTCCAGATTGTCCTGTCCCATCTGTTGGGGGATGCTGGGAGCCCCTACCTCATTGGGCTGGTGAGTGCGAGTCTTCTTTTGGGAGTCTTTGGCTTTGGGTGGGTTACCCCGGCCCAGGGGAGGTTAGGAAGCAATGAGGATTGACTGGGGGTGGTGGTGCAGGAAGGCAAGGGGTGGAGATTCTCTTGGGCCAGGAGGGTGTCTTCTTTTTTTTTTTTTTTAAAGTGAGGCAGTTGGGGTCAAGTGACTTGCCCAGGGTCACACAGCTAGTAAGTGTTAAGTGTCTGAGGCCGGATTTGAACTCAGGTACTCCTGAATCCAGGGCCGGTGCTCTATGCACTTTGCCACCTAGCTGCCCCTAGAGTGTCTTCTTAAGGAGGAAGAACCGTCACGTGGAAGGGAGATTACACTGGTTCTTCTCAGGGAGGCAGATTTTTGGCTTGATGAATGAAAAAATTCAAAACATTGAATGTGCTGCCTTCTAAGGTGGTGAGCTCCCCATCCTTGGGCTTCTTCAAGTGAAGGCCAGATGACCACTTGTTAGGAAAGTCTTTGGGTGGGGTCATGTCACTTAGTGTTCAGGTCATGCCTGCATGGTATCTGAGGTTCTTCCCAATCTGGAGGGAGAAGACAACATGGTCTGGAGCTTTTGTAGGGAGATAAGACTAACATCAAGCTAGGGAAGAGTGGTGTGGTGAGGTGTAAGCAGTGCAGATCATCTGACTGTCTCTGGCCCTCATTGATCTTGGACTCTGTGGTCCCTTCCCCCACCCTGGATCTTCCTACCTCTCTCCCTGTCTCCCTCATCTCTCTCTTCCTCTGGCCCTCTTTTCCTGCTTCCCCCTGTCAGACTGCCTCCAGCCCCCCATCTCTGTTCCATTTTCCTCCCTCCCCCCAGTCAATGACCACTGCTTGCTCCTTCTCTAGATCTCTGACCGTCTCCGCCGTGACTGGCCCCCTTCCTTCCTCTCCCAGTTCCGGGCCCTGCAGTTCTCCCTCATGCTTTGTGCCTTTGTTGGGGCGCTTGGGGGTGCAGCTTTCCTGGGCACCGCCATGTACATTGAAGGTGATCGAAAGAGAGCCCTGCTCCACGTGCAAGGTGAGCTTTCCCCATTGGAGGCCTCAGGCCAGACTGTGGCTCCCTGGGCTCAAATCCCTGTAATGTCTTGTTTCTTGTGAAAACTCATCCCAGGGCCCCTTGTCTCTGTCACCAGCTAGCTTTGTCTTCTGTACTCTTTCTATCCCCTAGATTTTGTGTATCATTCATTTCCCTCTTTCCCCAAAGCCCTCATCCCACCTATCTTTCTGCTCATCATCCCTGCTTCTGGGGTGCCTGTGTCTCCTGCTCCTCTCTGCTCTGTTTATCCTCCCCGGATCTCATCGCCTCTCCTCTCTCCCCAGGACTCCTGAGGGACGTGCCCCCTCCAGATGATCGGATTGTGGTCCCTCAGCGTGGCCGTTCCACGAAGGTCCCCGTGTCCAGTGTGCTCATCTGATTGGGTGGACTGTGGACTGTGGCCCAAGGCCACCTTGGGTTCTGGTTCCCCTCAGGGGGATAGGTGTGAGGTGGGCAGGCCAGGACTCTGAGTAACCCCAGCACCCTGGACTGTTCCCCCATCCCTGTGCCAGGTGTGGCACCATGACCTCTGACCTGGGACTACAGCAGTGGAACAGTGGCTGAGGTTTATCCCGTTTTCCTTCCCTGTATACACGCACACATAGGCGCACTACATGCTCAGCAATATTGGTCAGGGGATGATTCTGGATCAGGGATGGGGCAGGTGGTTGGAAAGTGATAGAACCTCTTTGGGGAGGGAAAATCTCTTTCCCCTCTGCCTCTGTCAGGCTATTGGTGGGTTCCAAGCCGCCTTCCTGGGGTCAGGGGCAGGGTGCCCCCACTATCCAGGCAGGAGGGTTTGGTGCTATTTTTATCTGAATAAACTTTGTAACCAGAGCCTAGTGTCCGCTTGTGTCTCTTTCCCTCCCAGCTCCCCCACTCGAAGGGGTGGGGGAGGGGCCCTATGTGGTGGCAGGCAGATGCCGTCTTTGCTTGGGGTTCTCTGTTAGCGTTAGAACTTGGGGTAGTCTGTTGTCGGAGCCCTTCCTGCTCCAGCAGTCTGTGATTCCGTTAGGTCCAATGTGACATTGACTCACCCACTGTCTTTTCCTCATAGACACTTTAGAAGTTTGTCCTCTTGCTCTCTGGCCGGCCGTCTGGCTATTAGGGATGATAAGATAGGAGTTATCCTGTTCCTTTGCCTCCGGAAGGTAGACAATGTCAGAGATCCTTTGTCCAACCTACTTTATAAAGATCTTCCATCTTTTTGAAGCTGAGAAAGGCTAAGGTTCCATTCTTTTCTTTTTTCCCCATCCTCTCCCCTCCCCATTAGTGTATTGTCTTTTGCATGAACAAGACCCCATTTGGGGACTATATGGCCCCTGACTTGATCTGGTGTTAACCCTAATCACTCTGAGAACAGTTGGTAATTCTTGATTAATAAGGCCATTAAGAGACCATTCCAAGTAGGATTGCTGGACCAGGGCAATGGGGGAGACCTGGGGTGCTCCCCTCCCCCTGGGGGGCACAAGGATGGGGGTGGGAGGCGGGTGCAGCCATGCAAGGAGCCACGATAACTTCCTGTCCCCGCCCGGAGCTCACCACAGCTTCCTGCTGCGGGTGAGCAGGCGCTGAGTGTAGGAGAGGAGGGGATCGGGGAACGGAACCATCGGGACCAGGGACCAGGTACGGGGACATGGAGGGAGTGGAGGGGATTTCTGGTGCCCAAACAGGACCCCTCCCACACCTCCCCAAGCCAATCTGCCCGGCTTCCAATAGGCCAGTGAGGCTCAGCAGAGACCATGGTGAACCTAAGCTGGTCCTCCATACCCACTCTAGTTCTGGGAGTGCTTGAGGGGCAGAGAGAGTCTCATACTCAACCTATGTTTGCCTAAATCTGATACCAGCCTGAGCCTCTCAGAAGGAGACAGTTGGCTGAGTCCGTTGCTTCCCTCTGACACCGCACTCTCAATACCTGGCTTCCTTCACCCCATGTCTATAACCTCTGGGCTCTTCTGGCCTCCATCCCTTATGTGGGCCTGGCTTTTATGGCCCCATTACCCTGAGGGCTTAGATGTTCTCTACCCCTAAACCTTTCAGCTCATCTTTTCTCTCCACCCATTGTCTTGGGAGGAAAGTTTGGGATCTGAACATAGAAATTCTTGCTTGGTCTGGTCCAGTGGGATGGAGAATGACTGGGGGTGGGGCACGGCTGGACTTCTAGGCTACCCTAACCTGTGGGCCTTGGCCTGTGCCCCAGATGGAGACCACCCCTCTGGGCCCTAGCCTCCTCTGGCTCCTCGTCCTCCTGTTCCCAGCCCTGCTCGTCACTGTCCTGTGTTTGTGTTGCCGGGACCTCCCTGGTAAGTGAAATATTTATAACTCATCTCTAGCTTGTAGGCCCCTAGACTCAGTCAACCCTCACAAACCATCCCTTCACCTTACACAAAGGATCCTATATTCCCATCCTCACAAATTCATCAGCTATTCCTCTCATGGGGTCACCTCTCCCTTGTTCCTTGCCCCAGCCTAAAGCAAGTCCTTTTCTTGTCCCAACCCTTTGGCCTCACCTGCCTCTTCCCCTACAGGCCCCAACTCTGAGGTTTCCCCAAGTGACGGGTGAGTGTCTGACCATTCTTCGTTCCCAAATGGTGTCTGTGTTGGACTGGTGTTGGAAGGAGAAGGCCTGAGTAGGGGCTGGTTGGGGGGAGGACATTGCAGTGGTGGGTGGATATGGGTAGGGAAGTATGGGGCCTCCTCTTTTACCACCCCCGGCCCATGCCTTCCTTCTTTCTACCAGCTCATATCATCCAAGCGGTGGATTAGTCATCCTCAAACGCCCCTGTGAGTATGGCCGGAGGTCCCTATACACCCCCTCCCCTCCTTATACTTCCTTGGGATTGCTTTGAGGAGGAAGGGAATGATGTCTTGGAAGGAGAGTCAGGGTGAGAGTGAGTCCATGCCTCTCTGTGTCAGCGGGTGAGAATAGATGTGGCTTTTGTTACTCGTCCATACTGTATTTATTGGGGATAATTCCCAATCCCCTGCCCCTGGAATGTCTATCACAACCTTCGACCCATAGCATCGAATCTAGAGCTAGAAGAGATTTCAGAGATTATCTAGTTCGACCTCAACCTTGTTTTACAGATGATAAAACTAAGGCACAAGTTTGGGGGATGGGAGTATGGGAGCCTGGGGGCAGGGGATAAATTGCCCAAGGTCACAGAACTGAGCTCAATTCATTGGCCCTTCTCTAAGGCCAAGTGACTCTTTAAGGCAGGGTTTTTTTGTGTGTGTGTGTGCCATGCCCCCCCCCCCATGTTGAAGCCTTTTGAACCCCTTCCTGGAAAAATGGTTTGTTGCCTATGTTTACAATTGAAGGAAAATTATTCCATTTCAGTTAGAGGTTAGCGAAAATAGAGATGTGTTTTTCCATTCAAGTTCACAGACCCCCTGAAATGGATCCACAGACCTCCTCTTAAGAACCTTTGCTTTGTGATTCCTTAAGACTAGACTCCTTAGAACATTGGGAACTTCAACTTCCTAATGGCTCTGGGAGGCCAAGTCTGTGTTTTTTCATATTTGTATTTCTTTCCACCCCAAGATGTGTAGGTAGGGAGTGGACTGCTCAATGAATTCAGTTCATTGTATTGAATTAGCCAATTGTGAGTCATTTAGTTCAATTCAATAAGCATTTATTCAAGTGCCTACTCTGTGGCAGGCCTCTGGGTTAGCCATAAAGATAGTTCCGTGCTTACAAGGAGCTTTACATTCTCTTGGGCAGGTGGTGGTGGGAACTATGTGTACACAGACAAAGGAATGCAAAGGAATTTAGGGAGAGGTGAGTACTGAGGACCATGAAAAAGGGCTTCTTCTAAGAAGAGAGGATACCTGAGTTGAGACTTGAAGGGAGCCAAGTCCCAAGAAGCCATTACTTCCTAGTGATTCGTGCACTCTGTCTCCCATGTGCGGCCCTCACCTCTTCCTTTATTGGTTTGGGAAAAAGGAATAGGGAGACATAGAGAAATAGGGCCCCTGAGGGTCAGACAGGATTGAGAAGTTTGGGAGCTTTACAGTTTCTGACTTTCACGACTCTTCATGTGTTTTCTGATGTTGCTGACGTTGCTCGTTGCCATATTCGTTTTATCTGGCATGATTACTTGTTAACTTTAGCCCTGTTGTGTCCTGCTTAGTTTACACTGGGCATCTGGCTGAGGGGAGGGGAAGATTTCCTTGCTAAGGCCCAGAGAGCTGGAGAATTTCAGGTACTCTAGGGACGACTTGGCAAGAACCATAAATGACTACATCTAAAACTGTCCCTAGAATTGAAGGGAGAAGGACAGGGTTTGTTACCCCTTAGCCATGTGGACCTTGGATAGGCCCTTCTCGGTAATGTAAGGGTATTAAGCCAAACTTGAACTCTGAGCTCTCTCTTACAGCTCTAAATTCTGCTTTAGATGTGAAAGGCTTTCAGAAATGATCACATGCAATAATAATATTTTTAAAATATTTAAAATCATATTGATTATAAAATAATTTAAAATTCAAATAATGTTTTAAAAGGGAAACAGAGTCTCCCCTTATGTATCCTACCCATGAATGTCCTCCCTTCATCTCTTCTCCTACTGAATGTCTACCTGTTTTTTTTTTTTTTTTGGCGAGGCAGTTGGGGTTAAGTGACTTGCCCAGGGTCACACAGCTAGTAAGTGTCAATGTTCTGAGGCTGGATTTGAACTCAGGTCCTCCTGAACCCAGGACCGGTGCTCTATCCACTGCACCACCTAGCTGCCCCCTAGCCCATCTTTTTTTAAAAGTCCTCCCCCCCAATACCTGGGGGAGGATATTCTCTTCCCCTGATCTCAGCCACCCACCCAATCAGTAATTTTCTCCCTTTGATCTCAGGTATCTCACCGTTTTGCCCACTTACATAACAGTGTGAACATTAGCTATCTATCTGCTTCTGTGTCTTTTCCTTTACTCTCTTCTAGGTTCTATGAGAGCAGGGGCCGTGTCTTAGCTAAACTTTCTATCTCCCATGGTATATGCTCTGCATGCAGTAATATTTGTTGAATGAATAATGAACTCATCCAAGAGACCCCCTCAGTCCCCAAACCTCTTGGTCTTGAATTCCTCGAAGACAATGCCCTTCTAGGCATTGAGGGCCAGGTACCCTGTGTGGCATCTCTAGCTGTCCTCTAGTTCTCCTTGGGGCTCTCAGCCCTGTCCCTATTCCCCCTCTCACCCCAGGTCCTCTGATGCTGTGTATCCCTAATCTTTACCCCACAGACACTAATGTTTCGTGGCCACCCCCAGCACCCTGCCAGCTAGATCTCCCTATCCCGTGAGTATCTGCTCAGGTTTCCTCTCTGGTGTCCCTTGGGCCTGGGGCCCCTATTTTCCCAGCTGCCTGAAGTCTGGGGCCTCTGCCTTCTGGCTCTCTGGCCTCCTCTGAATACTGGAACATTTACTACTCTCTCCACTCCTATGGGCTCTCAAAGCTCACTCCCTTCCTCAAGTGGTGACCCCTAATATTTAACCCTTTAGGAGGTCTCCACAACATCCAGGGTTGTCACACCGGATTCCTTCTTCTCAACCGGAACCAGACAGTCGTGAGTTGGGAAATGGACTGGTTCTGGGGGGTAGTTCTTTTTCCTGAGGTGGGTGGGAGAGTTTTCTTGGCTCAGGATGGGTGGTTGAGCTGATGGTGACTTTCCCTTTCCTTCCCAGGCAGTGAGCCCAGCTACGAGAATGAGGGTATATCAAATACCACGGCAGTGGGGGTTGGGCTGGGACTTCTTGGGGAGGGGGAGGAAGGAGGGAATAGGTCTGACTGGACAGCTGTTGGACCACCTGCTCTGATACTTGTGTTTCCCCCGGAGTTAGAACCTGAAGACGCTGATGAAGAAGACGACTACCACAACGAAGGCTATCTGTGAGTAGTGGGTTTGGCCTCAAAGAGAGGGTCTTTGAGAAAGGAGGAGGCTCTGGAGAGGTCACACTGCCCTGTTTCCCCTTGGCAGCGTAGTTCTACCCGATGGCTCTCCGAACTCTAGTGCTGCGCCTCTGTCCAGCTCGGCACCTAACCTGGGCAGCCCTGGCCTTAGGGATAGTCCATCTTCCAGTGAGTTGGGAGTCAGTTGGGGGGAGGGGCATTGTCTGGGTAACTGGACTGTGCAGGGTTGGGGGGCTTTCTGTGCAGCTGGGTAAGGGGGGGTATGTGTATGTATGTTGGGGTGTTTATGGGTGACAGATATGTGAGTGTGTATGTATGAGGGGATGGTCTCTGAGTATCCTGGCTCTGACTTCTTCATCCTGGGACATTTTGCTGTAGTGGCAGGAGGAGAGGATTATGTGAATATCCCAGATAGTAAAGAGGCATCTCTGGGTAAGTGACTATCTGCCCATGCCACTAACTCCTGCATGGTCTTCTGCCTTTCCTTCCCTAACCAACAGGACCCTTCCCCTCCCAGAGTAGAATCTCTCTCCTCCTCCCTCCTTTCCTTCCTCTCCTCCTTCCTCTTTTCCTCCTTTCCTTCCTCTCCTCCTCCCTCTTTCCCTCCTTTCCTTTCTCTCCTCCTCCCTCTTTCCCTCCTTTCCTTTCTCTCCTCCTCCCTCTTTCCCTCCTTCCTCTCCTCTTCCATTCTTCCCTCCTTTCCTTCTTCTCCTCTTCCCTTTTTCCCTCCTTTCCTTCCTCTCCTCCTCCCTCTTTCCCTCTTTTACTCCTCCCTCTTTCCCTCCTTCCTCTCCTTCCCCCTCTTTCCCTCCTTCCTCTCCTCTTCCCTCCTTCTCCTCCTCTCTCTTTCCCTCCTTTCCTTCCTTTCCTCCTCCCTCTTTCCCTCCTTCCTCTCCTCCTCCCTATTTCCCTCCTTTCCTTCCTTTCCTCCTCCCTCTTTCCCTTTCCTTCTTCTCCTCTTCTCTTTATCCCTCCTTTTTACTCTCCCCAACACCCTCCTTTCTTCCTTCTCCTCCTCTCTCCCCTGCACTCTCCCATTACAACTCTTTTTCTATCCTTTCTTCCCTCTGTCCAGGTGGTAGCTGTGAATATGTGAATGTGCCAGAAGTCCAGGAGGAAAGAACTTCTTCCAATAGGAGTGAGTCTGGAGTGGAGGGCATGGGGCAGAGTTTCCAGTTGGAACTGGCCCCTTGGGGAGGGAGAATACAAAAGAGTCATCAGGCTAGGAGTTGGAGGATTGGGCTTCATATTCATCTCTTCGGGCAGCTAGGTGGCACAGTGGATAGAGCACCGGCCCTGGATTCAGGAGGACCTGAGTTCAAATCCGGCCTCAGACCCTTGACACTTACTAGCTGTGTGACCCTGGGCAAGTCACTTAACCCCAGTTGCCTCACCAAAAAATCAAATAAACAAACATATTCATCTCTTCCCCTTACAGCCCCAGTGACTGACCAGGATGGTGAGGAAGAGGGGCCCGATTATGAGAACGTTCAGGAACAAAGTGGACACTCCTTCAGTGAGAGATTACCCAAGCCTTTTGCCCCCTCCTCCCAACTCTGACCCTCTCTCTCCCTCCTGACAGTCCACTGGTGTTCTCCCTTTCACTCTCCCCCCAAATACATCCAACCACTCTCTACAGAGCCCACTTCTCCTTAGGACCCTCTCCCACCCCCAGTGTCTGAGCTATCCGTTCAGTTCAAATCATTCTCACTCCCTTCTTTTATTTGGCAGCCTGAGGCCCGGTGTCTCCTGGATATGGGGGAAGGGAAGCATCAGTGGAGCTGCTGACCACTCCTGACCTCTGGTTCCCATCCTGACGCCATCCTGAGAGTCAGCCCTTTAACTTATTGTCACTTTGGAAATTCCCCTTCCCCCACCTGGTCCCAAGCAGTCTGCACCTTCTTCTCCTGACATAGCCTGAGAACAACTATCCTCTTTTCTCCCTAGCCTATATGGGCTATAGTCCCTCCTTAGTGTATTGAAATAAAGTCCAAGACTTTCTAGCCAAGTGTGACTCTGGTGCTGTGTGGAATGTGGAAAGATGGAGGGTGTGAATGAGGGCATGTGTCTATGGTTACACCCTGGGGTCTGGGTGTGCATGCGTATTTCTGTGTCCAGAAATAATACACGTTGGCATATATGTGAAAAAAGTATGTATTATATCCATCCTGGTGCTTAGCTACTGAAAACCAGACAGGTCCGAATTTATTAATAATCTGCATTCTAAATGTGCATTTAGAACATTATTATTTTTGAACCACATAAAAGAATGTCCCAAATATTAATAATAACTGAAATGAATGCAGAAACAACTTTCAAGTTCCACCTCACACTCTGCACATGGGAAAAGATGACAAAAGATAGGAATCGTCAAATATTTGAAGGGCTGTGGAAAGATAGGCACATTCATGCACTGTTGGGTGGACCCAGAAATTGGTATAATCACTCTGTCAAGCAATCTGGAATTATGCTAAGGAAGTGACTAAATTGTCCAAGCCATTTAAAAAATATTTTATTTTTTCTACTTGATACTATTTAATTTTTTCCCAATTATATGTAAAGATAATTTTCAACATTCATTTTAGTAAAATTGTTCAAATGTTTCTCCCTCCCTCCCTAAGACAGCAAGCAATAATGGTTACACATGTACAGTCATGTTAAACATTAGTCATGTTGCGAAAGAAGAATCAGAACAAAAGGGGAAAACCACAAAAAACAAAAAATGAAATAATATGTTTCAATCTGCATTCAGACTTCACAGTTCTTTCTCTGAATATGGAGAGCATTTTCCATCATGAGTCTTTTGGAATTATCTTGGATCACTGTTTTGCTGAGAAGAGTCAAGTCTTTTCCAGTTGATTATCACACAATTTTGCTGTTATTGTGTATAAAGTTTTCCTGGTTCTGCTCACTTACCCCAGCATCAGTTCATGTAAGTCTTTCTAGGTTTTTCTGAAATCTGCCTGCTCATCATTTCTCATGGAACAATAGTATTCCATTAAATTCATATACTACAACTTGTTCAGCCATTCCCCAGCTGGTGGGCATCCCCTCAATTTCCAGTTCTTTGTCACCACAAAAAGAACTGCTAGAGATGTTTTTGTTTTTGTTTTTGCAGGGCAATGGGGGTTAAGTGACTTGCCCAGGGTCACACAGCTAGTAAGTGTCAAGTGTCTGAGGCCGGGTTTGAACTCAGGTCTTCCTGACTCCAGGGCTAGTGCTCTATCCATTATGCCACCTAGCTGTCCGATGAATGGTCTTTTCTTAATTCTCATTCTTGACCTCTCTATACCCTTTGATGCTATTGAACACCCTCTTTTCCTTGATACTTTATTATTTTTTAAAATAATAAATGTTTTTATAGTTTTGGGTTCCAATTTTTATCCCTCTTTCCCTCCCTCCCCTCCCTGCTTCCTGAGGCAGTAATCGGATATGGGTTATACATGTATGATTATGTAAAACATTACCATATTTGTCATTTTCTACAAGAAAACTTGATTAAAAGAAAAAAAAATGAAAGAAAGGGAAAAATAGCAGTCTGTTCAATCAATATCAGTTCTTTCTTTGGAGTTGGATAGTATGTTTCATCAATAGTCTTTTGGGATTGTCTTGGATCATTGTGTTGTTGTGAATAGTCAAGTCATTCACAGTTCCTCATCAAACAATATTGCTGTCTTGCTGTACAATGTTCTTTTGGTTCTGCTCACTTCACAATACATCATTTCATACATGTCTTTCTAGGCCTTTCTGAGGTCATCCTGCTTGTCATTTCTCATAGCACAATGATATTCCATCACCATCATATACCACAGTTTGTTTAGCCATTCTCCAACTGATGGACATTCCTTTGATGTCCAATTCTTAGCCACCACAAAAAGAGCTGCTATAAATATTTTTGTACAAATAGGCCTTCTTCTCTTTTTGGGGATGTCTTTAGGATATAAAACTAGCAGTGGTATTGCTGGATCAAAGGGTATGCACAGTTCTGTAGCCCTTTGAGCATAGTTCCAAATTGCTCTCCAGAATGGTTGGATCTTTTCACAACTCAATTTTACATTAGTTATAGTCATTGCATATGATTTTTCCCAGATCTGTTTATTTCAGACTGTATCAATTCGTTCATTTATTTCATACTGTATCAATTCCGTGATTCTCGGTTTTCTTCATATTCATTGTTTCTTGTAGTGAAGCAATGTTCAATTACATCCACATATCACAGTTTGTTCAATGGTCCCTAATTTGTCCCTACTTTTGTAGCCCTTTGGGCAGAGTTCCAAATTGCTCTCCAGATTGTTTGGCTCTTTCCACAATTTCACCAACAGTGAATTAGCGTCCCAGCTTTCCCACATCTCCTCCAACATCCAATATTTTCCATTTTTATTATATTTGCCATTCTGATAGGTGTGAAGTGATACCTCAGAGTTGTTTTAATTATTTCTCTGATCAATAATGATCTAGAGCATTTTTTCATATGATTATAGATAGCTTTGATTTCTTTGTCTGAAAACTGCCAGTTCATATCCTTTGACCATTTATCAATTGGGGAATGACTTGTATTTTTATAAATTTGACTCAGTTCTCTATATATTTGAGAAATGAGGCTTTTATCAGAGATTTTTGTTCCAAAAATTCTTTCCCAGTTTTCTACTTCCCTTGTAATTTTGGTTACATTAGTTTTGTTTGTGCAAAAGCTCTTTAATTTTATATAATCAAAATGATCTATTTGACATTTAATTTTATTCTCTATATCCTTGATATTTTAGATGTTCAGAACGCCGCTCTCCTTGTTCTGCCTATGAGAACGTTCTTTAGTCTCCTTCACTGGATCTTCATCCAGGTCACACCCTCTAACTGTAGATGTCCCTCAGGGTTCTGTCCTGGGCCCTCTTCTCTTCTTTTCTGTCTATACTACTTGGTGATCTCATCAACTCCTATGGATTCAACCACCATCTCTATGCTCAAGTCTACCGATTCTGCCCCAATCTCTCTGTTGACCTCCAATCTTGAATCTCTAACTGCCTTTCAAACATCTCAATCTGAATGTCCAGTAGATACATTAAAGTCATGTCCAAAACTAAACTCATTATCTTTCCTCCTAAACCATTTCCTCCTAATGCCTTTTTTTAGGGGGGGGTGGGGGCAATGAAGGTTAAGTAACTCACCCAGGGTCACACAGCCTAATGTCCTATTATTGTAGAGGACAGAACCACCCTCTCAGTCCCTCAAGCTTGTGATACAATTCCTTACAATCTCTTTCCAGCCCCACACACCCAATATTCAATCTGTTGTCAAGGCCTGTTGATTTCACCTTTACAACATCTGTTGAATGCCTCCCCACCCCCACCCCCTTCTCTCCCCTGATGTTGTCATACCCTGGTATGGCCCTTGTCACCTCATGCCTGGACTATTGCATTAATCTACTTGTGGGTCAGCCTGCTTCAAGTCTCTGCCCACCCCAATCTATCCTCCATTTAGTCACTAATGTGATTTTCCTAAAGTTCAGATCTAATCATGTCATCACCCCTCCCCTTTCCTACTCAATAAACTCCAGTGATCAATACAGGAACAATACAAAATCCTCTGTTTTGTATCTAAAGTCCTTCAAAACCCTAGCCACCCTTCCCCCTCCCCCGCTTCCTTGTCTCCTTACACTTAAGCCACTGGCCCTCAAGTCACGAGGACCTGAGTTAAAATCTCACCTCACACAGTTAGCTGTGTGATCCTGGGCATGTCATTTAACCCCAATTGCCTTAAACATCCGGGGCCATCTCCAGTTATCCTGATCTATATCTTGCCACTAGACCCAGATGGCTCTGTGGGAGAGAGTGAGGTTGGTGACCTTGCACAGCCCTCCCTCACTTAAAACCAATTCAGTGCAAGTCATGACATCACTTCGATGTCTCGGTCCTCTTTGAGAACAATAACCACAACTCCTTACACCTCAGTATTACTATTGTGGATCCCCACAGGTCAGGTCAAGTATTACATAGAAACAGAACAAAGAAGGCATATAGCCAAGGACGGCCCAGGGTTACATGCAAGTTCTCCCATGGGATAGTTGGAGCTTCTTTTGTAGTTTACATTTACTCAAGGTAGATTGCATTCTCTGTGAGACCTGAGGTCATGTTCCTAGGCTTTGGATATGACCATATATGCAATAACTACAGATTTACTAGGTTGTCAACTAATTTTAACTCTTGATTTTACAGATAAGCTACAGATAGCCAAGGACAGTGGGGACTGTGGTACTTAAGTTCTTTTGATACCTAGTTACAGGAACTAAGACCTCATAGTGTTAATAAGTTCATAACTGGAAAACCTGTCATACTCTCTAGGTTCGATTATCTGGTGTATTGGAATAGAGTTCTGGCAGGTAACTTGACTTGCTGTGCCTACTCAGAGTTAATAGTCAATTAAAATTTATTAAGCACCTACTATGTGCTAGGCTTTCTTCTAGTGCTGGCAATAAAAGAAAGGCAAAAAACAGTCCCTGCTCTCAAGGAGCTCACAGTTTTTTTGGTTTTTTTTTGCAGAGCAATGAAGGTATGATGGTTAAGTGACTTGCCCAGGGTCACATAGCTAGTGTCAAGTGTCTGAAGTCAGATTTGAACTCAGGTACTCCTGAATCCAGGGCCAGTGCTTTATCCATGAGTTCACAGTCTAATGAGGGAGACACCATGTAAATAATTATGTACAAACAAAATATGTACAAGATAGATTAGATATAGTCATTAGAGAGAAGATACAAGCATTAACATATATGTAGTAATTTTTATTAGGGTTGGAGAAGAGATTCTTTCAGTTAGAAATGAGTAGTTTCAATAGAAGGATATATCCAATGCATTTTTTTGGAGGGGGGGAGGGTCTGAAATAGAGCTAAAATTGATTGGAACATGTAGGGATCTATAGTCTTGGGCTTAGTATCACCCCTGAGTTGTATTTGAATATATTAAGGCATAGAAAGACATGGAAGGGGGGTGGCTAGGTGGCACAGTGGATAAAGCACTGGCCCTGAATTCAGGAGTACCTGAGTTCAAATCCGGCCTCAGATACTTGACACTTACCAGCTGTGTGACCCTGGACAAGTCACTTAACCCCCATTGCCCTGCAAAAAAAAAAAAAGAAAGACATGGACGGGATACAAGTAGACCAAAGTGGACCTTAGAACTTAACATTCTGCTTAGTCTCACCTAAGATTTCTAAAAGCTCAACCAGAGTTGTATGAATGAGTATACTTCAAACACTTTTAAGTCTTTACAGTTTTTGAGCACTGAGTTAGATTTAAGTCTTTGACTTGGAAGAGATGAAGTGTTTGACTGGACAGAATGTAGTTATTTCAGTAGTCTTGGCCTACTTGGTCTAATCCTTTTGTTTTGTGTTGAGCACTTACATTGCTGAATGTCTGAAGACTTAATTGCTAAACATTAAGCACTTACTATGTGCTAAATGTGGGATAGAAAAATAAACAAAAGACAGTTCTTGCCTTCAAAGAGTTTACAATCTAATGGGGGAAAGACAACACATAAACAAATATATACAAAGCAAGCTAAGTACAGGATAAATAGGAGATAACTAACAGGGGAGGCACTGGAATTAAGAGGGGTTGGGGAAGGCTTCCTATAGAAGGTGGAATTTTAGTTGGGACTTAAAGGAAGCCTAAAAGAGGCCTTTCTTTGCCTCATTTCTTACCTATCCTTAATCACTGAATGGGTATTGCCTCAGGAAAATCGAGACTTGTGCTTAGCTTAAAAGGCTTAAAAGGCCAAAGTCTCCCACTCCAATCTGGGGCCCTCTCCAGTTGTCCTGATATACATCTTGCCACTGGACCCAGATGGTTCTGGAGGAGAGTGAGGCTGGTGACTTTTTTTTTTTTTTTGGTAAGGCAATTGGGGTTAAGTGACTTGCCCAGGGTCACACAGCTAGTAAGTGTTAAGTGTCTGAGGCCAGATTTGAACTCAGGTCCTCCTGAATCCAGGGCCAGTGCTCTATCCACTGCACCACCTAGCTGCCCCAAGGCTGGTGACTTTTCACAGCTCTCCCTCACTTAAATCACTGCAATTCACTTCAAGTCATGACATCACCTTCCTGATGTTATGGTGCTCTTCAAGAATAAAGGACAGGGGGGAAGCTAGGTGGCACAGTGGATATAGCACCGGCCCTGGATTTAGGAGGACCTGAGTTCAAATCAGACACTTGCCACTTACTAGCTGTGTGACCCTGGGCAAGTCACTTAACTCTCATTGCCCTGCAAAAAAATAAAACAACTTCCTACACCTTACTCTCCAATATGAACACTTTAATGCAGTGACATGTTCCATGAACAAGCCCCTCCATCATTTGGCTCCCAGTATTTTCTCTAGCTTTCCCCTATGCCTGGAATAATCTTCCATTTCTGACTCCTGGCTTTACTGGCTTCTTTTTTTCTTGTTCAGTTGTTTCAGTAGTGTCCAACTTTTCTAGACCACATTTGGGATTTCCTTGGCAAAGATACTTATGTGGTTTGTGATTTCCTTCTCCAGCTCATTTTACAGATGAAGAAACTGAGGCAAACAGGGTTAACTGAATTGCCCAGGATCACATAGCTAGTGTCTGAAGTCAGATTTGAACTCACAAAACCGAATCTTTCTGACTCTAAGTCCAATACTCTATCCAACTTCAAGTCCCAACTAAAATGCCATCTTCTACAGGAACTCTTCTCCAACTCATTTTAATTCTAGTACCTTTCCTCTTTTAATTATTTCCTATTTATCTTGTTTATAGTTTGTATATATTTATTTGCTTGTTGTCTCCTCATTAGATTGTGAGCTCCTTGAGGGTAGCTACTCTCTTTTGCCTCTTTCTGTAGACCTAGTGCTTAGCATAGTACCTGGTACATAGTTGGTGCTTGATAGATATTTTTGACTACTGAATACCTGGATACCACCAATTTAGTTCAGTGCCCTCAATAGACAGATGAAAAAACAGACCCAGAGAGGAGAAGCAGCTTGTTTGCAATTATACAGTTAACAAATATAACCAGAGCCATCTCACACCTATCAGATGGGCTGATATGACAGAAAAGGAAAATGATAAATGTTGGAGAAGATGTGGGAAAACTGGGTCACTAATGCATTGTTGGTGGAGTTGTGTACTGATCCAACCATTCTTTTCTTTTTGGGTGCGGAGCACAGAGGGTTAAGTGACTTGCCCAAGGTCACACAGCTAGTAATTGTCAAGTGTCTGAGCCCACAAAAATAAAATAAAATAAAATCCTCTCTGGCATTTAAAAAACCCTCCACAACCTGCACCCTTCAAGTGTCTGAGGCCGGATTTCAATTCTGGCCCTCCTGAATCCAGGGCTGGTGCTTTATCCACTGTGCCACCTAGCTGCCCCCATGATCCAACCATTCTTTTTTTTTTTTTTTAGTGAGGCAATTGGGGTTAAGTGACTTGCCCAGGGTCACACAGCTAGTAAGTATTAAGTGTCTGAGGCCGGATTTGAACTCAGGTACTCCTAACTCCAGGGCCACCTAACTGCCCTGATCCAACCATTCTTGAGAGCAATTTGGAACTATGCCCAAACGGCTATAAAACCCTTTGATTCAACAGTACCACTACTAGGTCTGTATCCCAAAGAAATCATAAAAAAGGAAAAAGGACTCACATGTACAAAAATATTTATATCAGCTCTTTTTGTGGACTGGAAATTGAGGGGATGCCCATCAATTGGGGAATGGCTGAACAAGTTGTGGTAAATGAATGCAATGGAATACTTTTGTGATATAAGAAATGATGAGTGGGCAGATTTCAGAAAAACCTGGAAAGACTTACATGAACTGATGCTGGGGTAAGTGAGCAGAACCAGGAGAACATCATACACAGTAATAGCAAAATTGTGTGATGATCAACTGTGATAGACTTAACTCTTCTCAGCAATACAATGATCCAAGACAATTCCAAAAGACTCATGATGGAAAATGCTCTCTGCATCCAGAAAAAGAACTGTGGAGTCTGAATGCAGATTGAGGCAAACTATTTTCACTTTTTTGTTTTTTGTTTTTTCTTTCTTATGGTTTTCCCCTTTTGTTCTGATTCTTCTTTCACAACATGACAAATGTGGAAATATGTTTAACATGACTGTACTTATAAAACCCATATCAGATTACTTGCTGTCTTGGGGAAGGGGGAGGGGAGGGGAGGGAGGGAGAAAAATTTGGAACTCAAGATCTTACAAAAATGAATGCTGAAAACTACCTTTACATGTAATTGGGAAAAATAAAATACTATTAAGTGAAAAATAAAATAACCAGAATTTGATTCCAAATTCTCTTGACTCTAAATCCAGTTTCCACCATACCTTGCTACTTTAAAAAAATGCTTTTTAAAATTTATAATGAGGGGGCAGCTAGGTAGCACAGTGGATAAAGCACTGGCCCTGGATTCAGGAGGACCTGAGTTCAAATCCAGCCTCAGACACTTGACACTTACTAGCTGTGTGACCCTGGGCAAGTCACTTAACCCCCTGTGCCCTGCAAAAAAAAAAAATTATAATGAAAAGGTGAACTGGAAATACAAAACAAAAATCCAGTCCTATATGGTTGTAATACTAGTAATAAAATGAATTGGCTTTATTTTTAAAACTTTCAAATGATAGTGTTTGAGGAAAGGTAGGCTTAGTAGGAGGATAGTAGAGACTGCTAGCATTTCTGAAGGGATTTTGCAACACCAAGACCTTTATTTCACACACCTGTGAGATTACCTGGCCTCAACCTAATCATCTCCAGTTTACTTCTTTCAATCTGCTCACCGTCGTGGGGGAACAATCTGACCCAATTTTTCTACTCTACTACCTCAACTCTCTCAGAGGGACTACAGCTACAATATTATTTTTCTCTGTATTTCAGTACTTATAATTCCAGCAATTCTTTTATTAGGTAGCAAGATCTCTTACTTCCTTCTCTTTTGTTCATTTCTCATATATTATACATGAATAAGTATATTAATTTGCAAACACAAATGCATACATATGGGTTGTATGTAAATGCAAATGTATACATATGCCTATCTATACAAAAATGTATACATATGTATATCTATCCACAAATGAACATAATACACACATGCATAGATATATGAAATGGAAAAAAGAAAAGGAAGGAGTGAGAGATATCTCTGTCTAATAAAGGGATTTCCAGAGTTATGAGTAGTAAAATACAGAGAAAAGCAACATTGTGGCAGGATTCTGTCCAATGGGGAAGAATGGAGGTGGCAGGGTAGAAAAATTGGGTCAGATAGTTCCTTCACAACAGTGAGCAGATCACCCCGTCTAGATTGAAAGGAGCATCCTGAACCACAGTAAGAGATATAACTGAGGCAAGGTAGTAACAAATCTTGAAAGTCAGCAAGGAGAGAGTAGACAATGCAACAGAAAGATATTATGGATTCCCTGACAAGGATTATGGGAGTTGGAGATAGAAAGGACTTTAATCTAACTCCTTCGTTTTATAGCTGAGGAAAGTAAAGTAGAGGGAGGAAGTTATTTACTTTTATATTCCCAGCACCTAGCACAGTGCTCTACACATAGATTTTTTGGGGGGAGGGGCAGGGCAATGAGGGTTAAATGACTTGTCCAGGGTCACACAGCTAGTAAGTGTCAAGTGTTTGAAGTCAAATTTGAATTCAGGTCTTCCTGAATCTAGGGTCAGTTCTCTATCCTCTGTGCCTCCTAGCTGCCCCCTACATATATTTAATAACACTTAATATATGCTTATTGAATTGTGTAAAGAAAACTGAAATTTTAATCTAGGTTCTGTGGCTATGCATCCAGTTTTCTTCCCATTCCTTGTACTGTGACTGCTTCTCAGAAATGACACTGGGGGGCAGCTAGGTGGCACAGTGGATAAAGCACCAGCCCTGGATTCAGGAGGACCTGAGTTCAAATCCAACCTCAGAAACTTGACACTTACTAGCTGTGTGACCTTGGGCAAGTCACTTAACCCTCATTGCCCTGAAAAAAAAAACAACACACCCCAAAACAATACAAGAAGTGACAGTAGGTTTAGGACAGAGAATATAAGCTCTGGTTTAGACATTGTGGAAGCATGTTAAAATCTCCTTTTTAGTTCAACGGAAAAATTAAGAAATAAATATTTCTCCAGTGTAAAGTCCTTTCTGTATTTACCTACGGGAAGGAAACTTTATCAGCACTTAAGCAAATTTATCAAGAAAACACTTCTCTCCACTTAAATCCTTTCCCTCCTCCCCCCTTTCTCTTAGGCCTAAACCCTTTCTTTTAGGGAAATGTATAAAAGGTCATTAATTAAAGCTAAAGTCTTCAATACTGCTGGTTTAGTTAAGATCCTTGTCTTCCCATCCTCCAAAGGGATTAAGGACACACCTAAAGCCAGTACCCTCTTATCCCATTTCCTAAAGGGTTTTGGATATTGAAGGCGGTCTTCTGATTACTTTATGTAGTCTGTGACTAACTGGGGCAGGGGGTTGGATGAGGAGAACCTTTGAAGGGAGATGTCAAAAAGGAGCTGAGTGGTTTTAGGAGAAATGTTCTTCAGGGCCTTGAAGGGTAAGATTAAGTGACTGTTGTCCTATTTGATAAAAATGTTAACCCTGAATTGTGTAACTGGTTTTTTTAAGCATATTATGAAATTTTTCTTGTCCAAGATTCCTATAAATGTTACTTAAAAACGTGGGGGGGGGGCGGCTAGGTGGCGCAGTGGATAAAGCACCGGCCCTGGATTCAGGAGTACCTGAGTTCAAATCCGGCCTCAGACACTTGACACTTACCAGCTGTGTGACCCTGGGCAAGTCACTTAACCCCCATTGCCCCGCAAAAAACCAAACCAAAACAAACAAACAAAAAACCCAAAACATGTTGGGTTAGAAAAATTAGGTCTTACATCATGTGAGACCTTTGATAGTTTGGACATTTCTCTATCAAATCTAGAAATGCTTGGATTTAAAAGACTGTTGAGTTAATTAAAAAATGTTTCTGGAGGGGCAGCTAGGTGGTGCAGTGAATAGAGCATCAGCCCTGGAGTCAGGAGTACCCGAGTTCAAATCCAGCCTCAGACACAACACTTACTAGCTGTGTAACCCTGGGCAAGTCACTTAACCCCAATTGCCTCACTAAAAACATTTTTAAAAAAAAGTTTCTGGAAGACTTGTGCCTAAAACATAAGTATACACACACACTTATTTATTTTTCCTTTTGATAATATTTTTTTTTGGGGTGGGGCAATGAGGTTTAAGTAACTTGCCCAGGGTCACACAGATAGTGTCTTGTGTTTTTGTTTTGTTTTGTGGGGCAATGAGGATTAAGTGACTTGCCCAGGCTCACACAGCTAGTAAGTGTCAAGTGTCTGAGGCTGGATTTGAACTCAGGTCCTCCTGAATCCAAGGACAGTGCTTTATCCACCGTGCCACCTAGAGCCGCGGCGCTCCCCCCCCCCCCCCGACAATATTTTGAGGTTGAATAGCTGGTTCAAAGTGTCCCACAGGTAGCTGGAGATGCAGGTAGGTACAGAGCTCAGGAAAAGAGGTCAGAGTTGGAGGCATGGATTCCTGAGTTATCTGAATTGAACTGAAGCTTTGAAAGTGAATGATGACATTGTCAAAGTAGAGAGCCTAGAGGAAGAGAATCAAGGATAAAACTCTGGGGAACACACACCTGAAGGAGTAAGGAAGCAGAAGAGAGGGAAGAGGATCAAGACAATGTAGAGTCTGGAGTCAAAGGAGGAAAGTATCCACAAGTTTCAAATGCTATAGAGAGGTCAAAGAAACTTAGTGGAATGAGAAATAGAAAGAGAATTGTTGTTTAGTCACGTCCCACTCTTGGTAACCCCATTTGGGGTTTTCTTGGTAGAGATACTGGAATGGTTTGCCATTTCCTTCTTCAGCTTATTTTAGGTGAAGAAACAGCAGCAAATAGGGTTAAGTGACTTGCCTAGGGTCACACAGCTAGGCAGTGTCTGAGACCAGATTTGAACTCAGGAAGATGAATTTTCCTGACTTCAGTCCTGCAACTATATCCACTCTTCCACAGGAGCCAGCAGGTATGGTGGAAAGAGCCCAAGAGCAGAAATCAGAACTGAGAGGGGGGGGCACACACTTGTAACCCCTATTACCAGGGAGGCTGAGACTGGTGGATAGTTTGAGCACAGGAGTTCTGAGTTGTAGTAGGGCTAAGCCAATCAGGTGTTCCCACTAAGTCAGGTTTCAATATAATATGCCTCCAGGGTCCAAGTGGAGGGGATAAGCTCACCCAGATCACAAACAGCAGGTCAAAACTTTCCTGCAGATCTGTAGTGGGGTTGGGCCTGTGAGTGGTCCCCAAACTTTCAGCCTGGGTGAGATAGAGAGAGCCAGTCTCCCCTCCCTCCTCCCTCTCCTCCAAAAATGTAAGAGACTCTTGGTTCAAATCTTAGCTCTGATACTTTGGATAAATCCCTTCATTTCTCTGAGCTTTGATTTCATCTATCTAATGGCAGATTTGGATTAGGTGAACTCCAAAATCCTTTGTAGCATTAAATCCTATAATCCAGGGACCCTTTGAGAGACCAGTTTCAGGAGAGTATTGGGGACAAAAGCTAAACTTCAAGGGATGGAATAAAGAGTGGAAAGTGAGAGAGTAGAAGAAATGGACAAAGACTACTCCAAATATTCAATCACAAATGAACAGCCAGAAAAGAGATGGGTAGTTTGATGGAGGAGATAAGTCAAGGGAATGATCTTTACAACCAAAAAGACCTGATCATGTTTGTTAGCAAATGGAAAGGAGACATTTTTTTGGGTGGGGCAATGAGGGTTAAGTGACTTGCCCATCTAGGAAGTGTCAAGTGTCTGAGGCCACATTTGAACTCAGGTCCTCCCGAATCCAGGGCCAGTGCTCTATCCACTGCACCACCTAGCTGTCCCTTCTCTCACTCTCTTATCAGAGGACCTTATTTCTTATTTGAGGCCATTTGTCATGAACTCCCTCATTTCCCCTACTCCATACCTCAAATTCTTCTTTATCCTCCTCCATTCTTTCCTCCAATCTCAGATGAGGAGATAACTCTTCTCCATGCTGTAGAAGAGCTAGGCTTTGCACTGGCCAGAATTCAGCACAAAGGACAAGGGTTTTGCTGCTAGTATACTTAATGAAAGGAAGAAGGTTGGCTTCTTTTGAGTAGTATTTGTTCTTCCTCAATTTCATTTGCATCCCAATTATAGAAGCTCTTGGGATTGAGTTGGACTTCATAGCTCTAGACTACATATAGCTCCTGTGATTTGTTTTGTTAGTGTCCAAAATGGAACTTGGTGGGTATGGGATCCTCATCATGACTTAAATGGGAGTTACAAGGACTTTTCTTTTCTTTTTCTTTTGGTAAGGCAATTGGGGTTAAGTGACTTGCCCAGGGTCACACAGCTAGTAAGTGTTAAGTGTTTGAGGCCAGATTTGAACTCAGGTCCTCCTGAATCCAGGGCTGGTGCTTTATCCACTGCGCCACCTAGCTGCCCCACAAGGACTTTTCTAACCCTGGTTCTTTGGGACAATGGACTTGGATTCAGCATCACATACAGTCTATCAAAAGAATAGATTAAATCTTAGCCCAGGGCACTCTAGTTGGATTGTTTTTTTCCCTGGTTGTCTTTAGTTAGGTATGGTAGCTCATTGTCCCAGTAGCTAAGCACTAAAAGACTTGTCAGCCTGTCCTAATCATGAGATTAGGACAAATTATGGCAAATAAGATGACCCTTAAGAGATGGTACCTAGGAGCAGCAGGAGGCATAGTGGATAGAGTACTGACTCTGAAGTCAGGAGGACCTGAGTTCAAATACAGCTTTAGGCCCTTGACACTTACTAGCTGTGTGAACCTGGGCAAGTCACTTAACCCCAATAGCCTAAAAAAAAAAAAAGAGATGGAACCTAGAAATTGGGAGCTGAGGATGATTGAGAGGCAAGGTCTCAGAGGAGATGACTGTGAAACCATTGGAAAGTTATCTAAAAGAAATGACCCACCCTGTGGAGAATATAATGATGACATCATCATTGGACATTAGCAGCCTTGCAGTATTGGATGCATGAGTTGTATGTACATCCCTTATATGTATTTGCCTCTGTATGTTCATTGTTCATGTTCTCAGCACATATGCCCTTCCCCTATTGATGGTATGGTAAACGGTGGAGAGTATCCCATATATACGTGAGAAGATCTTATCTTATTGTTTGATTAAATGTCTCTGGTTTTGAACAAATGTGTCCTCTGTATGGCTGAATCATAAAAGTAAAGACACTGGTAGGAGTTCCTGAACTCTGGTTTTGAATGGCATAGTTTTTCTGGGCCCTGGTATGAAGGGGTGTCATGAGTGCTTCATTGCCAAATTGAACCTCTCTCCTTGTGCTCTTCATCATGTGCCCTTGTTAAGTTCGAACAATATGATAAACTGAGAGACAATGACCTGAGCATGATCAATTTATTAGTTAGGCTAACAGTAATCAATAAATTGGGTCAATGGCCTCTCTCAGTGACCAAAGATCCCAAGTAGGACTCACTAGACTTAACATAGTTTTGGGGATTTCAGCGTTGGGTGGGTGGGGAAGACAATATGATTGGTTATAGGATAGATAGCATAATGGGGGTGGGGACAATATGATTGGTTATTTTAAAGAAAGTGGGCTAGTAGCCAATTCTCTCTGGCAATTAAGGAATATTAATCGTTTTATGGGACCCATCAGCATCTTTCAGGCCTTGTTCTGAGTTAGCAGATTCCTTAAAGTCTAGCAGGGTTTGTTAGGGAGATAAGAATTGTACAAGGACACACAAAGATGGACAATATACCTTTTGGAGATAATAATAAGTTAACTTGTAACTTTAAACTAACTCAGAGGAAAAATTTTAACTCGAGAATGGGGAAATGTGGACTGAGCAATTATACAAAAGGAGTCAGTAATACAGAATAGGGTCAGTTACAGAATAGAATAAATTATTAAATGATACTGAATCATTGTCATTTTCTCCCTTTCTTATCCTCTCTTGGGATTTTCTCCCTCAATCATGTCCTCTCTTTTGCTTATCTTCAGTTTCTTCTTATACTCCAGCTTCTTCTCTATTATCTACAAAAATGTCACTCCCTTCACATGATCCTGCTACCCTTTCAAGTTATCATCCTATATATCATCCAGTCCCTTCTCCCAATCACAGCCAAAGTCCTAGAAAGGGTTGTTGACACTCATTGCTTCATTTGCTCACATCCAAACTCATCCCTGTGTCCCTTAGACACTGATGGAAACTGCTCTTGTCAAGGTTACCAATATATTTTTTTAACTGCTAAATCCAATAGTTGTTTCTCAGTCCTCATTCTAAATGACCTCTCTGCAGATTTTGATATTATAAAACACCACTTTCTCCTGGACACTCCTCTCCTTTGGCTTCTGGTGCATTACTTTCTTTCGTCTTTTTTTTTTTTTAGTGAAACAATTGGGGTTAAGTAACTTGCCCAGGGTCACACAGCTAGTAAGTGTTAAGTGTCTGAGGCTGGATTTGAACTCAGGTACTCCTGAATCCAGGGCCAGTGCTCTATCCACTGCACCACCTAGCTGCCCCCATTACTTTCTCTTGAGTGTTCCTCCCCCACTTCTAACTGTCCTTCACAGTCTTGTTTGCTAGATTATCCTTCTCCTTCCGCCCATTAATTGTTAATGTACCTTGTACCTTTAGACTCTATTCTGGGTTTTTTCTCTTTCTACACCCTTCCTGATCTAGTCAGTTCCTGTGGGTTCAATCATCACCTTTATGAAGATAACTACCAAATCTGCATATTCAGCCTCAATCAGTACATTGCAAACTCCCTGTTGGACATCTTTCCATTTCGATGTCCCATAAGCCTGGCTTCCCGTGGTCATCTCCAACTCAATATATCTAAAGGAGAACTCATTTTCTTTTCCCCCAAACACAATCCCTTCTCCAAACCTCTCTAGTGTTATGGAGCATACTATCAGAATGGGAAGGTACCCCAAGAGTAGAACAGGTCAAATATCCCCATTTTTTTTTTTTGGCACGGCAATGGGGGTTAAGTGACTTTCCCAGGGTCACACAGCTAGTAAGTGTCAAGTGTCTGAGGTCAGATTTGAACTCAGGTACTCCTGAATACAAGGCCAGTGCTTTATCCACTGCGCCACCTAGCTATCCCCAAATATCCCTATTTTTAAAGATCCTTTTTTTTTAGGGGCATCTGGGTGGCACAGTGGATAAAGCACTGCCCCTGGATTCAGGAGCACCTGAATTCAAATCCAGCCTCAGACACTTGACACTTGCTAGCTGTGTGACGCTGGGCAAGTCACTTAAATCTCATTGCCCCGCAAAAAAGAATCCTTTTTTAAATCAATGATTTGGATAAAGGCCTAGATGCTAGCCATGTCCATCAGATTTGTCAAGGAAGTGAATCTTGGAAGGGCACGTGAGATGACAGTCAGCATCTAGAAAGATGTTGCTAGGCTAGAGAATTGGGCTGATGAAAAGTGATGGGATAAATGTAAAGTTTTATGTGTAGATTTATAAAATTGACTGTTTGAGTACTAGATAGAGGTGGGCAAGGTTAGTCTGAAGTTAGATCAATCTGATAAAGGTTTGGGAGTTCTGCTGAATTGTTAGCTCCATTTGTGGCAATAATAGGAAATGGCAGCTAAAACAGTTAATGGGTTCTTGGGCTACATTGAGAGACTGAGTTATTTCCTTCTCAATAGGAGAGCTCCTTTACTCTATATTGTCTGGTTATACTTGATCAGATTTCTATTTTGCTATGATTTGGACAAATGGGATTCTTTGTTATTCTTCATGTCTAAAATTGGTATTAGGTAGGGAAAGGTTCAAATGTGTGGTTCCTCCTCCCCCAAATGACAAAGTAAGTTAAAGTTAGCTCATACCCCATCATATATCCTAGATGATCAGTATTTAAAGGATCAGGGCAGCTAGGTGGCACAATGGATAGAAGACCGGCCCTGGAGTCAGGAATACCTGAGTTCAAATCTGGCCTCAGACACTTAACACTTACTAGCTGTGTGACCCTGGGCAAGTCACTTAACCCTAATTGCCTCACCAAAAAAATTTTTTAAAAATATTTAAAGGATCAGATATAATCCTAGGCTGGCTCTCCTTTTCTCTAAGGAGAGCAGAGTGACCTTGGCCCCAGCTTCCTGCTTCCCTACTGGCAGGAATGAAAATATCCCTTAAAGAAGGGTGGGGGCATAAGAGGCTAGAGATGTCTATTCTGCCTCCTTTCAAGCCATTTAGTATGATAGGCCTCGTAACACAGGCTTTTTCACACACGGGGCCCACTTTATCGCTACATGTATGTTGTTCAAGGGAAGCTTTTTTCAGCTTGGGTTGGATTGGGTGGCCTTTGAGATCCTATCTGACTGAAATTCTGTGATTCTTTTTTTTTTTTTTTGGAGGGGCAATGAGGATTAAGTGACTTGCCCAGGGTCACACAGCTAGTGTCAAGTGTCTGAGGTCAGATTCGAACTCAGGTCCTCCTGAATCCAGGGCTGGTGCTTTATCCACTGTGCCACCTATCTGCCCCCTAAATATTTATTTTTCTTTTTTTTGTGGGGCAATGAGGGTTAAGTGACTTGCCCAGGGTCACACAGCTAGTAAGTGTCAAGTGTCTGAATCCGGATTTGAACTCAGGTTCTCCTGAATCCAAGGCTGGTGCTTTATCCACTGTACCACCTAGCTGCCCCTCTCTGTGATTCTTTTTAATCACCCTGATTCATAATCTTAGAGTTATCTTTGACTCTCTCTTCTTCTACCTTCCTTATTCAAGTTCTTAAATCCTGTTGATTCGACCTTAACAACATATTTTCTGTTTTACTTTAAATTTTGTAGTAACTCAGAATTTGACAAACACAAACAAACATGAACATTTCCATATGCAAAGAAGAACTGGAAAAAGAGGATTGTATTTGTTTTGTTTTGGGTTCTTTTTTTTTTTTTTTTTAGTGAGGCAATTGGGGTTAAGTGACTTGCCCAGGGTCACACAGCTAGTAAGTGTTAAGTGTCTGAGGCTGGATTTGAACTCAGGTACTCCTGAATCCAAGGCCGGTGCTCTATCCACTGTGCCACCTAGCTGCCCTGTGGGCTGGTTCTTTATCTACTATGCCACCTAGCTGCCCTGAGGATTGTATTTGAAACTGCAACTATTAGAGCTTGCTTTAAAAAAGTATAGTACAGTTTTAAAATAAAAATTCAAAGCTGTCCTGCTTATCTGTAGCTTTCTCTCTATGAAATTCCTCCTGTTTTGTCCAGTGCTTAGCACAGTGCCTTGCACATTGTTGGCACTTAATAAATGTTTGTTGACTGACTGTACATTTTTAAAAATGCTTCATTGATCTTATTTTCTTTCTTTTATTCTTTTTGGGGGGCATTGTTATCATAAGCCCCCTTTTCCCTTTACCTCCCCAAAAGTATTTTAAGCAAAACAACTCCACACATTAGTTATGTTTGAAAAATGTATGCTGGATTCTGCACCTCTAGTCCATTCCTTTTCCAGTAAGAGGTGGAGTCATGATTGGTTACTCTACTGATCAGAGTTCTTAAGTTTTTCAGGATTGTTTTTCTTTACAAAGTTGTTGTTGGTGTATAAATTGTTCTCCTGGTTCTGCTCATTTTACTGCATCAGTTTATGTAAGTCTTTCCAGATTCCTCTGAATTATCTTTACTCCTTTCTCCTCTACCTCTCTTACTTTATCTTCAAAGTCCTTTTTTGAGAGCTTCTATGACCTGAGACCAATTCATATTTTTCTTGGAAGCTTTGGGTGTAGGAGCCCTGACATTACTATCTTCTTCTGAGGGTGTACCTTGATCTTCCTTGTCACCAAAGAAATTTTCTATGGTCTGCATCTTTCTCTGTCTGATAATTTTGCCCACCTATTTCTTGACTTTTAACTCCTTCTTCAAGTAGGGCACTGCTTCCAGGCTGCACTATCCCAAGCTTCAGGGTGTCCAAGGTGGTATGATTTAAGGAGGGGCAGATTCTTCACTTGCCTGGCCTGTGCTCTGGTCTGTAAATAACCCCAGGCCTACTTGCTCTTCTTTTTGTTTTGCTGGGTTGATAGCTCCAGTGAGCCTGTGCCCCTCCCCGACCTGGGCCGCCACCACTCAAGCATCTTTAGTCCTTTCTTACTGTAAAGTCAATAATATTGTTCACTCATTTCCATCATATCTGATTCTTTGTGACCCCATTTGGGGTTTTCTTGGCAGAGATACTGGAGTGGTTTGCCATTTTCTTCTCCAGCTCATTTTATGGATGGGGAAACTGAGGCAAGCAGAGTTAAGTGACTTGCCCAGGGTCACATAGCTAGTAAATGTCTGAGGTCAGATTTGAATTCAGGTATTCTTGACTCCAGGCCCTGTGCTATATCTATTGTGCTAACTAGCTGTCCCTTAGATGTCAAATTAGTATTGTTAAAACAGTTCTGCTCATATCATCGCCCTATTCAAAAATCTTCAGTGGTTCCCTTTTGTTTCTTGGAGAAAATAAAAAATTCTAAGTCTGGCATTTAAAGCCCTCAGAAACCTTTTCAGCAAAGACATAAATGGGCAGCTGGGTGGTATAGTGCATAGAACACTAGGCCTGAAGTCAGGAAAACCCAGGTTCACTTCCTACTGTCTAACTCAGGGCTAGTCACTTAACTTCTGTTTGCCTCAATTTCTTCAACTGTAAAATGGTGACAGTGATAACACCTACTTTCCAGAGTTATTGTGAAGATTAAATGAGATAATATTTGTAAAGCACTTAGCATAGTGCCTGGCATGTAGTGGGGACTATATTAATGCTAGCTATTATTATTAACTAGGGCACTGAAAATTAGAAGGTGTAAAAATATCAGATGCTGTTTCTTGAGCAGAGTAGAAGCCACTATATTAACAACTCTCTCTACTACTTAAATGAAATTTCCTCAATTACTTACTATGATTTTCACAGCCTGAATCACAAAGTTGATTTGAAGTCCCATTCTATGTTCCTTTCCCTGAGTGTGTTTTATGCCTATGGTGCAGAATATGTTGTTGAATGGACAGCCTATGGTGCTCATCCATTAGTACATACACCTTGGACAAACACTACAAATAGATATAAAAAATGGGCCCAAAATTAAATAGGAGGAGGATGGACTCGATTTCTTTTGGGAAATTATATGTTCTTTTCTTTTCTTTTTTTTTTAGTGAGGCAATTGGTGTTAAGTGACTTGCCCAGGGTCACACAGCTAGTAAATGTTAAGTGTCTGAGGCCGGATTTGAACTCAGGTATTCCTGACTCCAGGGCCGGTGCTCTATCCACTGTGCCACCTAGCTGCCCCAATTATATGTTCTTTTAAGGACCCTCAAGTTTCTCCCTGAAACAAAGACCCACTTTTTTATTAAAGTGAGGAAATTGGGGTTAAGTGACTTGCCCAGGGTCACACAGCTAGTTAAGTGTTAAGTGTCTGAGACTGGATTTGAACTCAGGTACTCCTGACTCCGGGGCCGGTGCTCTATCCACTGTGCCACCTAGCTGCCCAAGACCCACTTTTTTTATACCAACATTTTTTCTGGTGGTATTATATGGCTATGAGTCATGGAATATTATAGTCTGAAGGATTGAAGCTGAGGGCAATAGAGAGGTATGTTGTAACTGTGAACAGGCTGCCATACATTACAAACGAGGAATCACATGGGAGAATTGGTATAGAGAATGTCATCTGAGAAATGTGTGATCAGAAAAAAAAGATGGTTTGGTAACTCAGTGAGATCAAGGGATAATGGATGAACAACTCATGTGGTTGATTTGTTTCTACAAAATATCAAGAGGATCCCATGAAGACTCCCAGTATATTGAGTGGATTCCCAGTGGCAAATTTATTGGAGGGCATGGATAAGAGTTGCACAGGGCTGTACATGAATGGACTGATTGCCATTTCTTATCACTGGGGAGAATACCCAGATACATGAGATTATAGATCCATTTAAGCATTGTGGTACAGGCATACATGGTGGTGTATCATTTCTTTCCCCCTGCATCCCTAATCCAGTAGGATTTAAACTTCTGGAAGAGTAAGACCTTTAGTTTTCATTTTTGTATCCTTGGTGACTGGCACAGTGCCCATATGCAGAAGGTGCTTAATAAATGTTTGTTGAATTAAAGAAGGAAAGGAAAGAGGAGATGATGATTCTGAAAAGTAGAAGAGTTAAGTTAATTGAGTTCTTGTCTGTTGGCCTCAGTATTGGTCAAGTATGAAACGAAGCCATTTGCTCCAAGTGTGGTTGGGTTCTTGAGGAGAAAAGAAAGGGCTGTTTCTTTGAGAAATGAGATAGGGAGTTATGACTATGTTACAGGTATTGCTGAACTGCTAGCTGAGGTTATTTTTATAAATTAATTTTTTTTTGATTATCAAGAATTTATTTTTCTCTTTCTCACCTCCTTTCCCTTTTACTGAAAACAAAAACAAAAACCCGAAACAAAACTCAACAAAACAAAAACCAGATAAGCATGGTTTGATCCCCATCGGATAGCACAGGACCTTGAACATAGGTTTACTAAGCATTTATTAAAATTGAAGGGCTTAGAAATGGACTGTATGCTATTGTCTAAGGAGAAGACTTCAGAGAGGTTCTTATTGTGGATAGCTATAAAGCGGCCCCAGCAACTCTCAGAGACCATTTATTAAATCCTTAAAGATTTTTGAACTGCATATGTGGAGAGAAAAACAGTAGTAACAATATAATACATAGATACTTGAAGTATTAAAGTGTTATTATTATCATCATTATCATTATTTTTGTGGGGCAATGAAGGTTAAGTGACTTGCCCAGAGTCACATAGCTAGTAATTGTGAAGTATCTGAGGCCGGATTTGAACTCAGGTACTTCTGAATTTAGGGCTCATGCTTTATCTACTGCTCCACCTTGCTGCTCCGAAGTATTATTTTTATTGTTGTTGTTGTTGTTTATCACCTACCTATCAATGTTATTGATTTAATTACTTAATGGATTTATGAAGTATTTCCCTAACTAAATTAAAAAATGCTAAAAAAAACAGAGATAAGCATAGTCAAACAAAGCAAATTCCCATATTTGCCATGTCCAAAAATATGTCTCTTTTTGTACCTTGAGTCCATCACATCTATCAGGAGATAAGTAACCTGCTTCATTCTAGGTCCTCTGGAGACATGGTTTGGCCATTACGTTGATCAAAATTCTTAAGTCTTTCAAAGTTTTCTTTATAGGGCTCCTGTCTTTGTATAAATGGTTCTCCAGATTCTGCTCACTTTACTCTGTATCAGCTTATACAAGTCTTCCCAGTTTTCTCTGGATTGTGTCTTTCCTTATTTCTTTTCTTTTTTTTTTTTTTCTGGTGGGGCAATGAGGGTTAAGTGACTTGCCCAGGGTCACACAGCTAGTAAGTGTCAAGTGTCTGAGACCAGATTTGAACTCAGGTCCTCCTGAATCCAGGGCCAGTGTTTTATCCACTGTGCCACTTAGCTGTCCCCCACCCCTTATTTCTTTTTTTTTTTCTTTTTTCTTTTTCATTTTTTTTGCAGGGCAATGAGGGTTAAGTGACTTGCCTAGGGTCACACAGCTAGTAAGTGTCAAGTGTCTGAGACCAGATTTGAACTCAGGTCCTCCTGAATCCAAGGCTGGTGCTTTATCCACTGTGCTACCTATCTGCCCCCCTTCTTTCTTTCTTTCTTTCTTTCTTTCTTTCTTTCTTTCTTTCTTTCTTTCTTTCTTTCTTTCTTTCCTTCCTTCCTTCCTTCCTTCCTTCCTTCCTTCCTTCCTTCCTTCCTTCCTTCCTTCCTTCCTTCCTTCCTTCCTTCCTTCTTTCTTTCTTTCTTTCTTTCTTTCTTTCTTCCTTCCTTTTTTTCTTTTTTGTGAGGCAATTGGGGTTAAGTGACTTGCCCAGGGTCACACAGCTAGTAAGTGTTAAGTGTCTGAGGCTGGATTTGAACTCATGTACTCCTGACTCCAGGGCCGGTGCTCTATCCATTGTGCCACCTAGCTGCCCCCCCCTTTCTTAAAACACATTCCATTAAACTTATATACTACTTTTTCAGTCATACCCTATTTGATGGGCATCCACTTCATTTCCAGTTTTTTGCCTATACAAAAAGACCCAGCTATAGTTATATACCATAAGTTCATAGTGGGTAAAATCAGTTCAATTTTGGCATTCTTAGAGGACATGCCAGGTTAGTCCAGGTACAGCCCAATGTCTGATAATTTGGGGGGGCATTTTATGTCTGTTTTTGAGTTTGTATTTTTTTAAGTACCATGGGATAGTGGATAGATAGTTGACTTTGAAGTGAGGAAGACCTGGGTTCAAATTCTGCCTTTGATACATACTGGCTGTGTGATGCTGAGTATCATTTATCCTCTTAGTGCCCAAGAAACTCTGAGAGTATAAAATGCAGAGAAGATGCCAACCTGCATTGGTAGAGGGAACTTCCTGACCCAGGAGTCAGCCAATGAACTCACAGGTCCAGTTTCTATCCTATAAATCAATAAATGGTCACTATAAAAACATTCCTCAGGGAGCATGCCTTAATGAAATATTCTGCACCAACCTATGTTTTCTCCAGTGATGTTCAGCAGCTCTGGAACAGGAACAGAGAAATTGAATGGGGGATGAGGGTGGTTCACAAGCTGAAAAGAAGGTTCAGGGTTTTATGAAAAAGTAACTGTTAGTAAAGCATGAAAGTGGCAAATTATGAGGCAAGATAGGGAAGCAAATGAGGGAAATGGATTGCGAGAACAGGGATGAGTCAAGAGAAGTCACAATGTGGGTAAAGACATCTTGCAGCCGATCTACTCACTTAATAGGAAACATTGCATCAAGCAGGGAGCAGACAAATAAAGAAGAATCAGGAGACAGTGTTGAAAAATGTGACCACTGACAGCCAAGAAGACAACCAGCTATGGATTCAAGAGAAAATTATCCCTTATGGTTGGGAGTCAAGTTTCAGGAGGTCTAGAGATTCTGGCTGAATGACCTGTTCAGAAGAGACCCCGTGAGAAGAGAAAAAACATCAAGGTCCTTCAATGCTGGAGGTGTGAATGAACTTGAGCATGTATATTTATTACATTTATGCCTCTTTACCAGTGTTCTTTATGTATGTACCCATTCTTCCTACTGATACCATGTGAATTTGTAAAAGAATGTCCCTAGGTTTATGGGGGAAAGTATTGTAGGCAGTGTTCTTATCATGCCATTCCATTAAATGCCTTTGTTTTAGGTTCATTATTTCCCCAGGCTGCATAGTAAAGGGAAGTATACCAGTGGGGGGCTAATGAACCAGTTTTAGGAGTTTGGAGGGAATAACCCTAAAGGGATGCTATATTAATATGCACGTAAACTGTAGGTAACAGACATTTACAGTTTCATGTAAAATCCTCTGTTCCATTTTGTTCTTTGTTTGAAATGTTAATATTTGTTAAGTTTATAGTAAATAAATTTAAAAAAAATCAATGGGACTTGTTAACTGAACGTGAGGGTCAAGGTCAAGGGAAAAGTCAGGTACCTCCAATTTTTTTAGCCTGGGGGATTAAGATAAGCATAGGGAAGTCAGAAGGAGAAACTGGTTTTTTTTTTTTTTTTTTTGGAAAGATGAAGACTTTAGTTTTGGATGTGGTGAGTTTGAGGTCTTCTGCTTATCCACATCCCATTCCAACCTCTCATTGTGGCTTGAATATGACCATAGGTTCTCAAAGGCTTTTTTTTTTTTTTGGCAGGGCTATGAGGGTTAAGTGACTTGCCCAAGGTCACACAGCTAGTAAGTGTCAAGTGTCTGACGCTGGATTTGAACTCAGGTCCTTCTGAATACAGGGCCGGTGCTTTATCCACTGTGCCACCTAGCTGCCCCATCTCAAAGGCTTTTGACAGTGAAGCAAAATTTAGGAAAGCTTTGAGAACGGGCCCAGATATGCTTACTATCTGAGGACTAGGCTAGGCAAATACACAGAGATTCATCACAAGACTGGCCACTAGGTGATATGTTTTGGCTTATGAAGAACTGTTTACAATGGTGTATAGAAGCTGCAGTCTGAATCAGTGGAAGGAATTCCCACATGGATGAAATAATGTGTAAGAATCAAAGTAAGAGTTTGAGATGTTGGAACATTCAGGTGGGGATGTCCATGAGGGTCTGGAGCTCAAGAAAGACAGGACTGGAAATGACTCTTTGGGAGTTTGAATCTTCCTATGGAGAGTATGTTCTTGTCCCTTGGGGGGTCTTCTGAAGTGTAGTTCTCAGTGATTAATGAAAAATTGGTTAGCTTGTGGAATTGTCTGTGGAAGGATCCTTTCTTTGTGTGGGCCAATATAAAGAAGTCTTCATTGTAGACCTGTTGCTGTAGAAATCTTCAGAGACAGCAGAACTGGGAGCAGACCTAGGTCTAGGGAGAGTCCCCTGAACTGAGAAAGACGTTTCTGGTTCTAAATTCCTGGCTTCAGCCTTGGAGGAGTTGTGATGTAACTCTAAAGTGGGGGGAAACCATGTAGAAAGCAAGGAGTTCCAGAACCTCATCTTTCTGCAGGAGTGCTGAGTATCAGCTTCCTGGCTGGAGGAGGGAGGAGTTCCTGGGTATCACATTCTCAGGATCCATCCTTCTCTCAAGAAAAGGGGGATTTCATGGGCTGTCCCAGCCTGTTGGGCATAGGATCAAACATGTGGCCTATGTAGCTGGAGGAACATCAAGGGACTAAAGTCAAAAGCAAAGGATGTGGAACTCTGCCCCTTCCTATTACCATGAATTATTTAGGCAGTACAGGTCTGCTAGGAAAGAAGTACCCTGTCTAGAAACCCTACATTCACTTTCATTCTGAGGGGAATTCAAGTGACCAGGTAGTACTCTAAGTCTGTATGGATCTCTAGGGGGAATGTGGGACAGATTCACTGCAAAGTCGGGGAAGTTGCCTCAATAGCAGCTCCAACTTTGTTTCCCATCCTAGGGGAGTCCAAATCACAAAGTACCGAGTGCTTTGGATCGGGAGTACTTTTGAGCCCTGGGGAAAGGTATAACTCACTGGAGATTGAGGAAAAAGAGTTACATTGACTCTTTGTGAGTTCTTTGAGGCTTTATTTTTTTATTTTTATTTTTTGAGGCTTTATGTGTTTTCTGAATTTTCCATGAGGTTGAATAAAGGCTATCCTCTACCTAACATAGAGTCAATCCTTAACTTTCACTGATGTAACATTTCTAGAAAATAATTTTAAAAATTAAAAAAAAATGAATGTTGATACATCGAGCCTATGGGAAATAGGGGGTTAGGTTCTTACCAAGACCACAAACTATAATCTTTTGCTAGAGATAGCTGAAAATACTTTTATGTATATAATTCTTCTTCTTCTTCTTTTTTTTTTTTGGTGAGGCAATTGGGGTTAAGTGACTTGCCCAGGGTCACACAGCTAGTAAGTGTCAAGTGTCTGAGGAGGGATTTGAACTCAGGTCCTTCTGACTCCAGGGCCAGTGCTCTATCTACTGCACCACCTAGCTGCCCCCATATAATTCTTTGTAAGAAAATGTTAATTCTGATAATAGGTACTTTTCCTAACACAGTAACCATGAAATAGCCTATAAAATGCAGTACACAAATAAACTGGTAATGTGCAAAACATTTTTTCTTGGTAGTAATTCCCTAGAATTCTGTGACCTTTTGTGCTAACATCTCAAACAACAACAACAACAATCAAACAAATAAACCATGGATTTCAGGCAATATTTACTTTTCTTTTTAAAAATTTTTATTTCATGTCTGATGTAACGATTGGAATGACACCACCTGCTGGAGACTTACTGTAGAAAAGTTCCGCCATGAAAGGAAGGTCTTTGAGGGCAAGAACATGCGTCTTTTCTTTGGCATCAGGAAGTGGCGTTTGCTAGTGGGAGGAAGAAGGAAGAGACTGGCGCTCTGTCTTGCTCTCTTTCCTGAGGACTCCGGCGGAGAAGGGAGCTAGAAATGCGCTCTCCCTTTAATAGATAGGAATCTAGGCCTTTCTCTCTCTCTTTACCAAATTCTTATTCTCCTTAATAAATGCTTAAAAGTCTAACTCTTGTTAAAGCTTATAATTTATTGGCAACCACTCATTAGATATTTTAGACAGACTAGCTAGAATTTTAGCCCTTAACAATGTATACACTTAGTAGCAGTATTACTGGGTCTGAGAGTATGAAGTTTAGTAGTTTTTTTTGGCATAGTTCAAAATTGCTTTCCAGAGTGACTAGACCAGAGTTCATAGTTCCACCAGTAGTGAATTTATGAATGTTTTTTCACAGCACACCCCCATTTGTCTTTTTTCACTTTTGTTGATTTTACCAATCTGATGAGTATAAGGCGAAACCACAGAGTTATTCATTTTTATTTATCTAATTATTAGATAACATTTTCTCATGTGGTTATTGATAACTTGGATTTTTTCTGCCTATTCAAGTCATTTAACCAGCAGTCAATTGGGAAATGGCTTGACAGCTTGTTCTTATAAAGTTAAATCAGTTCTCTATACAATATACCTTTAAAGTGAGATCTTTATCAGAGAAACTCTTCTAATGTTATCTGCTTCTATTCTAATGTTATCTGCCTTGGTTTTGTTTGTGCAAAACCATTTTAATTTTATGCAATATTCACTTTTCATAACACATGACCTATATAGTACCATAAATACTGCACAGCAAAAAAAAAAATTCTTAAAACTAAAACATTTGTAAATGTCAATCTTGCTCTCTACTCTATGTGAAGGCATTGTAGAATCCTGCTATAAATCTCTCTACTTTGACCACCCTCTGAAAATCAAGGGAGAGATTGGTAAGACTTTAGTTGCTGCTGTTGGAAGACTGAGACTGGCAAGGTCTTGACATCACCTCCATCACTCTGTCCTTCATGGCTGATGGATGATGTTGGAGATTGTGAAGGATGCACTAGCTTGAAGTACTTTCCTTTTTTTTCCCCCATATATAACAAATCATTCAATAAAAACCAAACTGTAGGGGACAGCTACACTTTCCAAAGTGATAGTGAAAATGAGGTTAATAATAAAATCATGGGAATGCTTGAAGTCAGGAAAGTTAAGCATTGAGGAGTGACTATGTTCTTTGTTTATGAGATCTGGGACCTTTTATCTCTATCTGTGGAGAATTATACTCAAGCTATATTTTGAGATTTCCCAGAAGCAGCTCTGACTGGGGGCAGTACAAGTCAGAGACAGAAATAATTTGGGAGCCATCCTAATTGTGAGCCTGGTCCATTCCTGGCTATGCTGTTGTCTTAAAATCTCCCTGGAAAAAAGGCAAAAAGGGGAAAAGGATCGAATCCCACAATGAAGATTCTCTTTTATTGGTCAGCACAAAAGGTTCTTCCTCCCATAATAGTCTATCCCAAAGATGTCTAGGCCAACCAATTCATTGCCAGTCCCTGAAGAGGTGCCTATCTCCTCAATGGGAAGATATACAAAGTTTCACCTCCTTGTAAACTCATAGAGTTGATTGGGGAATATTTCGGTAAGGAAGATCTTGCTTCCAGTTAAGGGATTGGGAAAGCTACAAGAAGGGAGTGGCTTGTCGATGAGCCTTAAATGTTAAATTGATCATCTATAGACCTAAGGAGAGTGACTGGGGAGCAGAAGAGCAGGGCCGGACAGGGCACGGCTTGAATCTCCCTTTCCTTAAGCTTTGTTTGGGAAGATTTCCTTGTAGAAAGGGGGCTTTGGACTAAAAGAAGAAGAAGAGTTGTTTCTTCTAACAATTTCCCATTCTCCTTCCCTACTCCTACCCCTTTTCTCTCTGCTTCTCTTTGTGACCCCACCCCTCCCCCCTTCCCACATCCTGCACTGTCTCTGGGGAACGGAAACTCAGAGGATGAGAGTGAGATAGGGGACGCTTGGCTGCTGCTACTCTGATATGGGTATGGGGGTGGAGGTGGGGAAGTCAAGGGGATTCTGGGAGGAGAGTGAAGCTTGGCCATTAGGAGTCTCAGAAAGGAATTTTGTCCAAGGTGGGGGTAGAGCATTGTTTGAATTCTGAGGAGAGAGAGAGAGAGAGAGAGAGACAGTTGGGGATGCTTGTTTTTGGGAGTGGCCCGACCATGGACACTATACTCAAATGCCCAGGGTCTCTGCCCTGAAAGTGGAACTTGGCCCAAGGTTATTTCCTGAGATGCTCTCTGTAACCCATTACAGGCAGACAATTCAGTTACTTCTCAGCCCAGGATGGAAAAAGATGTGGAAGAGAACAAAGATAGTATTGCTGAAGATTTTGAGCTCTCCTTCCTTTCCTCTTTCCCCCTTTTCTTTCCTCTCACTTCTCTCCTCTCCTATTTTTTTTTCTTCCTTCTCCTCTCTTCCTCCCTTCTCCTCTCTTTAATCCTGGTATCTGGAGGTTGCTGTGAGCAGGGGGTGTACTCTTGTGAAGAAGGAGAGTCCTTTGGACTGAGGGGTTTTGCCCTGCTGTGAGTGGGAATCCTTGGGCTTCTATCTGACATTACAGTACCTTGTTGGCTCTCAAAGCTGGATGTCCTACTGGAATTGAATCCTTTCTTGCCTTCCTCTCTTTGCTCCCATTAGCAAGTTCTTGATATAATAATATGGTCTTCCTCAGGTTTACCTTGGCTTCGCCTCTATGCCAAGCCATGCTCATCACCTTCCTCAAGACCTACTTCTAGAAAGCTTTCCTGGTAAATCCTGGTATCAAGGGACCTGACTATGAATCCAACTTCTACATTCTGTCTGGGTCTCACTTTCCTTAACTGTAGATTAGGAATAATTAGATTTGTATTCCCTACTTCACAGGGTTATTGTAAAGAAAGTGCTTGGTAAACCTCAAAGTGCTCCAGAAATGGGTGGGTCTGATTGTTGTTATTATTGCTTCCTACTGTGAGCATTCCTTTATTGCATGGAGCCCTCGGCTATATATCAAACGATATTCACAGAGCACTGAGCTGAGTTATTATGCTACAAGGATGGTATTGCTTCAACCTGCAATGAACTTATAGTCTAATGCATTAGACAGAACATGGATAGATGACAAGAAAGTTTAGGATAGCCCTCTGGTATTTGGGAGGACACAGAATTTCCTGGGGACTGAAGTTGTTCTGGGAGAAAAGAGGGAGTTTCACTGTCTCTTCATTCATTTCAGAGGCAGGTAGGTGGTAGCATCTAAGAGTGATAATAGGAAGAGGACTTAAAATTTGGCCTCACATACTAGCTGTGTGAACCTGGGTAAGTCACTTCACCTCCATTTCCTCAACTGTAGAATAGAGATAATGATAAGCTCCTACTTTGTAGCACCCTGCCTAGAACAACCCTTCTTCCCCTGCTCTCCCCAATTTATTCAAGTAACAGTAGTTCCTTTTTTAGATCTGTAATATCTCATGCTTGTTCAAATGTCAGAATACCCAGTTTTTGCTATGCCGGGTCTCATTATTCATATGGTAATTTGTCATGTTCTTTCATTTTTCTCTTGGGTGTCTCATCTCCCCGAAGACCACAAACTCTCTGAGAGCGGGGGAAATTTCTCTTTTTGTCTTTTCCACTGTACACAGCTCTGCACACAGGTGGTAATGCTTGTTGGTTGTTTAAATTCAGCTTCTGCAGTGTGTGTTTGTGTGCGTGCGTGCGTGTGTGTGCACACACATACATAAAATAGGAGTATAAGATTTAGAACCTGACAGGGTCTTAGAGATCAAAGCTCAATTTTCTCATTTTACAAAGGAGGACAGCAACAGGGGGGAAGTGACTTGACTAAGCTCAAACAGGAAATAGGTTGAACTGAAACTCGAACCCTTGCTCTTCTGACATGCCAAGATCAAACCTACTCTTACTTGGTGTGTGCTGGGCTAGATTTGAGAATCAGGAAGGTTTGAACCCTTGCTTAGGAACTATTTGTATGACCTTGGGCAAGTTACAACCTCCCCAGGTCTCAGTTTTCTCAAAAAATTCCCAAAAAACACTAATAATAAGATAATCACCAAGGAAAGCACCTGAGGATGAAACATCTCCTATTCATGCAATTGTCAAAGATGATTAAAAAAGAGAGAGTGTCAATTTTGAAGGGGTTGTGGGAAAATAGGTACATACATTGGCAGAGTTGTGAAGCGGTGTAATTAATTGCAGTGAATAGTTAAAGGAACAGAGAATGTATAAACCACCTCTCTGCCAGAGCATGGAAAACAATGTGAAATTGATTAATGAAGTGACCAACCATAAGTCCAGAGGATTGGTGATGAAGCATGATATCCACCTCCTGACCTCCTGAGGGACTCAAAAAGCAGAATGAAACATATATTTTTGAACATGGCCAATAAGGGGAATTTGTTTTGTTTGACTATATATATTTGTTAAGAGGGTTTTCTTTCTTTCTTTCTTTTTTGTTTGGGAGGAAGGTGGTAGAGAGAGAAAATAAATGCTTGTTAATTGAAACTTTAAAATATGAGTATTAAAAATAATTAATATAAAGAATTTAGAGAAACATAGGAAGATACATAAACCAATGCAGAGCAAAGTAAGCAGAACCAGGAAAACAATAAAGATAATGACTACAACAGTATAAATAGAAAGCACAAGGAACCAATAGTGAATGTTGTATAAATTTAGTCACCATTCTTGTACTAGAAAAGAGTTGAGAAAATACCTTGGATCCCTCCTTTGTAAAGGTAAGGGGTGGAATATTATCTATATGGTCAGATGTGGTTGGTCTATTGGGAGGTTCGCAGAATTTTTTCTTTTTCTTTTTAAATCTTTGTTACAAGAGATAGCTTACTAGAGGGACATATTCAGAAATAAAAGTGTTGTAAGAATAAAGACTATCTATAGAGATAAGATTAAATAAAATAAAAATAAAATAATTTAAAATGATTACTTCTTTTTTTTATTTTATTTTTTTGCGGGGCAATGGGGGTTAAGTGACTTGCCCAGGGTCACTCAGCTAGTAAGTGTCAAGTGTCTGAGGCCGGATTTGAACTCAGGTTCTCCTGAATCCAGGGCCAGTGCTTTATCCACTGTGCCACCTAGCTGCCCCTCTATAATAGGTGTTTAATAAATGTTTATTGACTGACTGATACTAAAGTGAGATCAGTGATTAAAGGATAAGAACAATTTGATGACTTCTAAGAAGTAATTGGGGGTGGCTAGGTGGCACAGTGGATAAAGCACCGGCCCTGGATTCAGGAGTACCTGAGTTCAAATCCGGCCTCAGACACTTGACACTTACTAGATGTGTGACCCTGGGCAAGTCACTTAACCCTCATTGCCCTGCAAAAAACAAAACAAAACAAAACAAAAACCAACCGACCAAACAACAACAACAAAAACAACCAAAAAACCCCCCCAAAACAAAACCACCTATTATGTGCCAGCCCCTGTGTTAATTGCTGAGGATACAAAAGATAGCCTTTGTCCTCAATGAAAACAAATTTGTACCAACAAGCTATGTCCAGGATAAATAGGAAATTATCAAGGCGGGGAGAAATAAGTGGGATCGGGAAAGGTTCTATGTAGAAATTGGGATTTTAGGTGGGATTTGAGAGAAATTGGGGAAGCCAGAAGACAGAGATGAAAAGGAAGAGCATTTCAGGCATGAAGGACAGTCAGAGAAAAAGAATGGAGCTGAGAGATGGAGTGTCTTATTTGTGGAACAGCAAGGAGGCCAGTTTAACTGAGATGAGGCATGCTAGTGGAGGCAGTGCAAACTGAAAGAAGTCTTGACAAAGTAAGTTGTGTGTGTGTGTGTGTGTGTGTGTGTGTGTGTGTGTACAAGTTATGAAAAGCTTTGAATGCTAGAGGATTTTATATTTGATCCTGGACATGTGAAGGAGCCACTGGAATTTTTATTTTATTTTTCTCAATTAAATGTGAAAATTTTTTAAAATTCACTTAAAATTTTTTAAGTTTCAAATTCTCTCCCTCCTTCCCCTCCCCCCTTGAGAGCAATTAGTATAGGTTATATATGTGATGTTGTGAAAAACATATTTTTATATTAGTCATATTGCAAAAGAAAACACACACACACACAAAACAAAACAAAACGAAACAAGAAAAATTAAGAAAGTCAAAAAGTATGCTTCAATCTGTATTCAAACTCCATCAGTTCTTTCTCTGGAGGTAGATAACATTTTTCATTATGTCTCCTTTGGAATTATCTTAGATCATTGTATTGCTGAGAATAGCTAAATCATTCACAGTTCATCATTGTATGATATTAGTATATAATGATGTATAATGATTTCCTGATTGCTCATTTCACTGTATCAGTTCATGTAAGTCTTTCTAGGTCTTTCTGAATGCATTGTGATCGTCATTTCTCTTTCTTTTTTTAAAGATAATTAACATTTTAATTTATAGTTTTGGGTTCTAATTTTTATCCCTCTTTCTTTCCCTCCCCTACTCCCTCCCTGAGGTGCCAAACAATCAGATATGGGTTATACGTGTATGATTATGTAAATCATTACCATATTTGTAATTTTGTACAAGAAAACTAAATTAAAAGAAAAAAAATGAAAGAAAGTGGAAAATAGCATGCTTTAGTCTGTTCCATCAATATCAGTTCTTTCTTTGGAGGTGGATAGTATGTTTCATCAATAGTCCTTTGGGATTGTCTTGGATCATTGTATTGTTGAGAATAATCAAGTTGGGGGCAGCTAGGTGGTGCAATAGATAAAGCACCAACCCTGGATTCAGGAGGACCTGAGTTCAAATCTCATCTCAGACACTTGACACTTACTAGCTGTATGACTATGGGCAAGTCACTTAACCCTCATTGCCCTGTAAAAGAGAGAGAGAGGGGGGGGGGAGGGAGGGAGGGAGGGAGAATATTCAAGTCATTCACAGTTCTTCAAACAATATTGGTATCTCTTTGTACAATGTTCTCTTGGTGCTGCTCACTTCACAATACATCATTTCATACATGTCTTTCTAGGTCTTTCTGAAGTCATCCTGCTTGTCATTTCTTATAGCACAACAATATTCCATCACTATCATATACCACAGTTTGTTTAGCTATTAATAGTATTCCATCACAATCATATACAACAAATTGTTCAGTTATTCTCCAATTGATGGGCATGCCCTCATTTTCCAATTCTTTGCCACCACAAAAAGAGCTGTTACAAATACTTTTGTACATATAGGTTCTTTTCCTTTTTTAAAAAAATATCTTTAGGATACAGATCTAGTAGTGGTATTGTTGCATCAAAGGGGATGCACAGGGGGAAGCTAGGTGGCACAGTGGATAAAGCACTGGCCCTGGATTCTGGGGGACCTGAGTTCAAATCCAGCCTCAGACACTTGCCACTTACTAGCTGTATGACCCTGGGCAAGTCACTTAACCCTCATTTCCCTGCAAACCCCCCCCCAAACACAACAAAACAACAACAACAAAAAAGAGGATGCACAGTTTTATAAACCTTTGGGTATGGTTCCAAATTGCTTTCCAGAATGGTTGTATTAGTTCACAACTCCACCAATAATGTATTAGTGTTCTAATTTTCCCACATCATTTTCCTTTTCTGTCACATTAGCCAATCTGATGGGTGTGAGGTAGTACTTATCCTTCAACTTTGTTGAAGTTGTTTCTTATTTCAACTAGCTTTTTAGGTGATTCTCTAGCATTCTCCAAGTATACCATCATCATATTATCTGCAAAGAGTGATAATTTCATTTACTCATTTCCTATTCCAATTCCTTCATCTTTCTTCTCTTATTGTTGTAGTTAGCATTTCTAGTACAGTATTGAATAAAAGTGGTGATAATCAGCATCCTTGCTTCACCCCTGATCTTACTGGAAAGGCATCTAACTTATCCCCATTACAGATAATGCTTGTTGATGTTTCAGATAGATACTACTTAACATTTTTCCCCTCTAACCTATTTTTTCCATTTATTTAGAATTTTATTTCCCCCCAAATTACATGTAAAAACAATTTGGGGGGGGCAGGGCAATGAGGATTAAGTGATGTGCCCAGGGTCACACAGCTAATAAGTGTCAAGTGTCTGAGGCCAGATTTGAACTCAGGTCCTCCTGACTCCAGGGCCGGTGCTCTATCCACTGTGCCACCTAGCTGCCCCCTAAAAACAATTTTTAATGTCGATTTTTAAAACTTTGTATTCCAAATTCTCTTCCTCTTTCCTTCCACATACCCCCTTAAGAACACAATCAGTTCAATATAATTTATACATGCTTGGTCATGAAAAACATTTCCACATTAGTCAAGTTGTGAAAGAAAATAGACAAAAAAACTTAAGAAAAAGGAACTAAAAAAAATTATTCTTCAATCTGTATTCAGACACCATCAGTTCCTTCTCTGGAGATAGATTGCATTTTTCAAAAGTCCTTCAGAATTGTCTTGGATCATTACTACTTATCATTTTAAGAAAAGCTGCCTTTATTCTGTGCTTTTTAGTGTTTTTTTTTAAAATGGGAATGAGTATTGAGTTTTGTCGAAAGCTTTTTTTGCATCTATTGATATAATCATATGATTTTTGTTATATTTGTTATTGGTATGATCAATTATGCTGATGATTTTCTAGTACTGAACCAGAAAACTGAAGGTTGGTTAAATGAGCTCCCTAAGAAAAAAATCCAAACATTTAAAGAACAATTAAGTCCAATGCTATAAAAACTATTTTGAAAAGTAGGCAAAGAAGGATTCCTACCAAATTCCTTCTATTACACAAATATTTCATAGGAATCCTTCTTTGCCTATTCTGTTTGATAGAATTCATTTGTGTATCCATCTGGTTCTCAGGATTTTTTCTTAGGGAGCTCATTAATGGCATGCTCAATTTCTTTTTCTATTTCCTCTTCTCTTACTCTGGGCAATTTATATATTTGTAAATATTTATCTGTTTTACTTAGATTGTCAGATTTATTAGCATATAATTGGGAAAAATAGTTCCTAATAAATGCTTTAGTTGCCTCTTCATTGGTGGTGAATTTACCCTTTCCTTTTTTGATACTGGTAATTTGGTTTTCTTCTATCTTTTTAAAAAAATCAAATCAGCCAATGGTTTATGTATTTTATTATTCTGCACCCCCCATAAAACCAACTTCTAGTTTTATTTGTTAGATCAATGTTTTTCTTACTTTCAATTTTATTAATCTCTCCTTTGATTTTTAGGATTTCCAATGTGGTGTTTAATTGTCTTTTTCTAGTTATTTTTATTGCATGCCCCATCACTGATATGCTCCTCTATTTTGTTGATGTGTTTAGAGATATAGTTTCCCCTAAGTGCTGCTTTAGTTGTACCCCATAAAATTTGGTATGCCCCTTTTAAAAAAGTCTGTTTTGCTTCTAACCACTGCTTTCCTTAATCTGGCCTCCCATTTGTCAGCCTCCTCCCTTCTCCCATTCCCTTCCTACTTCTTTGTAGGGTAAGATAGGTCTCTGTATCCATGTAAGTGTTTATGTTCTTCCCTCTTTGAGCCAATTCTGATGAAAGTAAGGTTCAAGCATTTTCTGCCACATCCTCATTTCCCCCCTCCAGTATACTTATCCTTTTTTTTTTGTTGTGTGTGAATCAATTGGTGTTAAGTGACTTGCTCAGGGTCACACAGCTAGCAAATGTTGTGTCTGAGGATGGATTTGAACTCAGGTCCTTCTGAATCCAGGGCCAGTGTTCTATCCACTGTATCACCTAGCTGTCCCTCCCCCCTCCAGTATAAAAGCTCTTCTTTTTATGACTCTTTTATGTGAGATAATTTCCTCCATTCTTCCTTTCTTCCCCCTTTTCTCAGTGCACCCCTCTTTCTTACCCCTTAATTTTACTTTTAAAAAATCATCCCATCATAGTCAACTCATATCCATGCCCTCTGTCTATGTATATTCTTTCTAACTGCCCTAATAATAATAAAATTCTTAGTAGTTCTAAGTATCATCTTTCCACATAGGAATATAAACTGTTTAACCTTATTAAATCCCTATGATTTCTCTTTCCTGTTTGCCTTTTTATGTTTCTCTTGATTCTTGTATTTGAAAGTCAAATTTTGTATTCAGCTCTGGTCTTTTCATTGGGAATACTTGAAAGTCCTCTATTTCATTAAATATCTATCTTTTCTTCTGAAGGATTTTACTCATTTTTGCTGGGTAGGTTATTCTTGGTTATAAACTTAGCTCCTTTGCTGTTGGTGTATCATATTCCAAGCCCTCCATTCTTTTAAAGTTGAAGTTGCTAAATCTTGTGTGATCCCGACTATACTCCCTAACATTTGAATGGTTATTTTTTTCCTGGTTGTTTGCAATATTTTCTCCATGACCTCAGAACTCTGGAATTTGGCTATATTTTTTTTTCTGGGAGTTTTCATTGTGGGATCTCTTTCAGAAGGTAATTTGTGGATTCTTTCAATTTCTATTTTACCCTCTGGTTCTAGGACATCAGGGCAATTTTCCTTGGTAATTACTTGAAATATGATGTCTAGGCTCTTTTTTATGATTATGGCTTTCAGGCAGTCCAAAAATTCTTAAATTATCTCTCCTTTATCTATTTTCCTGGTCAGTTGTTTTTCTTTTTTTTTTTATTTTAGTGAGGCAATTGGGGTTAAGTGACTTGCCCAGGGTCACACAGCCAGTAAGTGTTAAGTGTCTGAGGCCGGATCCGAACCCAGGTACTCCTGACTCCAAGGCCGGTGCTCTATCCACTGCGCCATCTAGCTGCCCCCAGTTGTTTTTCCAATGAGACATTTCACATTTTCTTCATTTAAAATTTTTGGACATTGTTTTATTATTTCTTGATATCTCATGAAGTCATTAGTTTCCACTTCCCCAATTCTATTTTTTAAGGAATTATTTTCTTCAATGAGATTTTTTTAAACCTCTTTTCCCATTTGGCCCATTCTACTTTTTAAGGAGATCTCTTCAGTGGATTTATGTGTCTCTTTTTGCCATTTGGCCAATTCTGGTTGTTTTTTTTTTTTTTTAGTGAGACAATTGGGGTTAAGTGACTTGCCCAGGGTCACACAGCTAGTAAGAGTTAAGTGTCTGAGGCCAGGTTTGAACTCAGGTACTCCTGAATCCAGGGCCGGTGCTCTATCCACTGTGCCACCTAGCTGCCCCCAATTCTGTTTTTTAGGGTATTATTTTCTTCAGTATATTTTTGTGCCTTTTTACCAATCTGTTAACTCTCTTGTAAACAACATATTATAGGATTCTGTTTTTTTTTTTTTTTTTTAGTGAGGCAATTGGGGTTAAGTGACTTGCCCAGGGTCACACAGCTAGTAAGTGTTAAGTGTCTGAGGCCGGATTTGAACTCAGGTACTCCTGAATTCAGGGCCGGTGCTTTATCCACTGCGCCACCTAGCTGCCCCAGGATTCTGTTTTTTAATCCACTCTGCTATTTACTTCTGTTTTACCGGAGAGTTCATCCCATTTACATTCACAGTTATGACTACTGTCTATTTCCCTCCATCCTATTTCTCCCTTTGTTTGTACTCCTGCCCACCTTCTTTCACCCTATTCCTCCTCACCAGGATTTTGCTTCTGACCATTGCCTCCCTCAATCTGCCCTCCCTTTCTTTCCCCTTTCCTCCCCTGCTTCTGTCCTCCCTTCTATCAGTGCCCCCCCTTTCCCCTTACCCTTTTACTTCCCTAAAGGGTAAGCTTAATTTCTTTATCCAAATGAGTGTATATGTTATTCACTCTTTGAACCAAATCTGATGAGTAAGTTTGAAACAATGCTCACCCTTCCCTTCTTTCCCTCTATTGTAATAGGTTTTTTGTGCCTCTTCATATGATATTAACTTTTTAAAAATAATTTTCTTGCATCTCTCATTTCTTTCCCCAATTTTTCCTCTACCTCTCTTATTTGAGTTTGAAAATCCTTTTTGAGCCCTTCTAGGAATTCTTGTTGGGCTCATGTCTAATTTACATTTTTCTTTGAGGCTTTGCTTGTAGCTATTTTAACATAGTTGCCTTTTGAGTTTGTGCCTTGATCTTCCCTATCACCATAATAACTTTTTATGGTCAGGTTCTTTGTTGTTGTTGTTGTTTGTTCATTTCCCCGCCTATTTCTTGTCTTTTAACTTTGTTAACTTTGTTCTGCTCCTGGGGTGGAAGGGCCACTGTTCCAAGCTTCAGATTTTTTGTGCTGCTGTTTTCAGATCTAGTTCTGGGGGTATCTATAAGTTTTTGGTGCTTCAAAGGTTGTATGATTTAAGGAGAGGTGTGGTCACTGTTCTCTTGGTCTGTACTCTGGTCTTTCCCCAGGAAGAGACCTTGTTCTCCTGCAGCTACAGGTGCTACTACTCCTTTTGGTCCTTGAACTGTGACCAGTGCTCCTGTTCTCCTGAAGCCACAGGTGCTAGTATTCCTTTTTGCCTTGGAACTGAGACCAAGACCCCTAATCCCTTACGAGTCACCATAAGCACTTTCTCTACTCTGGAACTTTTAGGGGGGCCCCTGATCCCCTTTAATCACAAGCACTAGTGCTCCTCTTTACCCTGGAACTGCAGCCAGAACTGAATATAGGCAGTGCAACAGGGTCATGAACCCAATGTCACCAAAGGCATTCTCTTTCTGACTAGTTGGCAGACTTCCTTACTGTCTGTGGGCTGAGAGCTCCTAAAGCTGTTGTTGTCACTGTTGGAGCTGCCCCTGAAGCCTACTGCTGGCACCAAGGTGTAGCCTATGCTACATTGTGCTTCAGGCCAACAACCAACCTGGTGGTTGGAGATTGACCTTTCCTACTGATCTCCTAAGTTTTGGTCTGGAAAATTGTTTCACCTTGACCTTTTGTTGGCTCTGCTGCTCCAGAATTTAATTTGAGGTATATTTTAAAGTTGTTTGGAGGTGAATTTGGGAGTTATTGGGTGAATTTCTGCATCTATTCTACCATCTTGGCTCTGCCCCAGAGACACTGGAATTTATTAAGTCGGGAGGTAACATGGTCCAATCTGATCTTTAGGAAGATCACTTTGACAGAATGTACTACAAGTAGGTCAAAGACCTAAAAAAAGGCACCATATATGCAAAATTATTCACAGTAACATTTTTTATAGTAGCAAAAGCCTAGAAGCAAGGTGGGTATATATCAATTGAGGAAGTAGTGGAATATGAGGAATTCAGAGGAACCTTAGGAAATTGATGGACTTGAATGAAGTGATATAAAACAAAGAAATCAGAATTAAGGGAACAATATATTCTAAAGTTCAGTGGATAAAGCACCGGCCCTGGATTCAGGAGTACCTGAGTTCAAATCCGGCCTCAGACACTTGACACTTACTAGCTGTGTGACCCTGGGCAAGTCACTTAACCCCCATTGCCTCACCAAAAAAAAAAAAATATATATATATATATATATTCTAAAGTCTACAATAATGTAAATAAAACACTATAGTTTGTCTAAATTTAAGTGAATAATAATGAATTATTTTGAAGAAAAGAAAATGTGACACCTACTCCTTGTTTTTTGGTTTTTTGGGGTTTTTTTGCAGGGCCATGGGGGTTAAGTCCAGGGTCACACAGCTAGTAAGTGTAATGTGTCTGAGGCCAGATTTGAACTCAGGTACTCCTGAATCCAGGGCCAGTGCTTTATCCACTGTGCCACCTAGCTGCCCCCCAGGATTTTTTTTTTACTCCTTGTTTTTGATAGGGAGGTGGGGCACTATAGATGTAGAATGTTGTACATATCAGATGTATTTGTTTTGTCAGTTGATTTTGCTTAATTGATTTTCTTCATTAGAAGAGTGATGTGGGAAGCATATTGGGAAATGACTGTGATTTAAAAAAAAAATTCCAAAAGAAACCAGTTTTTAAAAATGCATGTAAAATTAGGCTGGGGCAGGAGATAGATGAGGGCTAGCTTTGGGTATCATCTTCATAAAATTGATATTTGAATCCATGAGAGAAGATGAGATCACTGAGAGAGAAAAGAGAAGGCCTAAGCCAAAGCTGTTGGGGGATATGCACTCTGGTTGGGAGAAGAGATGGATAATGATTTAGCAAAGGAGGATAGGAAGGACTGCTAAATTGTGTAGGTAGAAAACCTTGAGAGAACATTGTCATGGGCACCAAGGGAGATGAGAGTGTCTGGGAGGTAGGGGTAATCAATAGTGTTAAAAGCTGCAAAGAGGTCAAGGAGCTTGAGGATTAAGAAAAGACTATTGGACTAATAAATTAAGAGATCATTGGTTCCTCTGGAGGGAACAGTTTCAGTTGAATGGCAAAGTGAGAAGCAAGATTGCAAGAGTTTAAAGGTGAGGAAACAGAGTCAATGGGCACAGATGGCTTTTTCTAAGAATACGTGAAAGGGAGGAAAAAAAACCAGGATGAGTGCTTGAAGGGATGACAAAGTCAAGTGAAAGATTTTTAAGAAAAGTGGCTAAAATCAGAGAACTGCAAATTAAAATGACTTTTACCTCACACCTCTCAGATTAAAAAAAATGACAAAGATGGAAATAGAAAAGGTTGGAGGGACAGTAATGTGATAGAAGCACTAATGCACTGTTTGTATAGCAGTGAATCATCCTGACCATTCTGGGAAACAATTTGGAATTACACTAAAAAGTCATTTGATTTTTCAAACCCTTTGATCCAGAAATGCCAATGACGATGATGGTGATAGCATTTATATAGTGCTTTAAGGTTTGCAAAGCACATTACAAATATTAGCTCATTTATTTCTCTCAACAACTCTGATAGGGAGGTGCTCTTGTTATCCCAGTTTTGCAGATGAAGTACCTAAGGCAGACAGAGGTTGAGTGACTTGTCCAGGTCATATAGCTAGTAAGTGAGGCTGGATTTGAATTCTGGTCTTGTCTTCCTGATTTGGGGTTGAGTTCTCTTTTCACTGTGCTGTCACCCAGCTGCATGTGTGTACATGCATGTGAATATCTACATATATGTAGTTATATGAAGATATAATATATATGTGCATACATGTTTATATGTGCATATATATACACATAGGTATTTATGTAGTAGCCCAAAAAAGGAAGAAAAGAGAATGTTTATTGACTAGGGAATGACTAAGTAAATTTTGGTATATGAATATAATGGAATTTTATTACACTATAAGAAACAATGAATATGAGAATTCAGGGAAACTTTGGAAGACTTGTTTGAACTTATATAGATCTAAGTAAGCAGAGCTAGGAGAACAATCTACATAATTACTATAATAATGTGAAGAGAAATAATGTTGAAAGACTACAGAATTCTGCTTAATGCAGAACTATAATTGTAACTTCAGAGGACTAATTGTGAAGTATGCCTCCCATCTCTTAGTAGAGAAGTGGTGGACTGTAGGTACTGAATGAGGCATATGTTGTCAGATATGGCCAACATGTTGTACTGTTTGACTTAGCTATACTTTTTTTTTTAAATTAAGGATGGATCTTTTGTTGGGGGTAGGAAGTCATCAGGGGGTGACAGCAATGTTTTAAAATAGCATCAATTTTTTTTTTTTTAAACAGAAAGGGGCAGTTGTGGACACGTGGACACGATTGACAGCAGGGAAGAAACTAGAGAATAAAAAGACTGAAGATTAGAGAAGGAGGATGTTGGCAAGCTTTTAGAAGAGGGAGGAGAATAAAAGATCATGGGCACAAGTTGAGGATTTAGCCTTGACAGAGGGTTAGAGAAAGGAATAATGGAAGATAGGGTGACTGAAAAAAGCAGAGGGCTTTTGAAGTATGGAGTAGGGAAGGCAAGGAAGCTTATAGTGGATGGCCTAGATTTTCTCAGAAAAGCAGGAAGTGAGGCTACCTTCAAGGGGATGGATGTTATCAGCCTCACTCTCTCTTTTAGCATCATCAAAGTCCAGCAGCAAGATGACTGGCGATGGCTCAGGATGCAGTGGATGACCTTTGATGCCTGACCAAATGCTAAGTGCTCCACGGTGCCTGTTTCAACAGTCTTCATGTCCATTGGAACAAACCGTTTTCATGTTCTCATCCACCCATCCTACTAGGGGAAGTCTTCCCATGCTTGGGGTTGACACCCCCTTAACTCACCAGTGGCTTTATGGCTTGTTGGTTACCCTGACCTTGGTTTAGACTGTCAACCAAGACCGTTTACCATGGTGTGGTGGCTGTGTATGCTACAGCTAGCTTCTTGAAGCCACAGGTGAGAGTTGGGTGATAGGTGGACACCAAAGGTGGATGAGTGGCTCTGAAAAGGGCTTGGCAAGCCCTCCCACCAGAGGTGCTTATTCACCCTGAACACCCATACAACACTATGCTGTTTCTCATGCTATGAGGAAAGTACTTACAAATCTTAATCTAGAAATGTGAAATCTTATCATTACCATAATCTTGTGCCTTTTTTACCTTGATGTTACTTTTCCCCTTAAGTATCAGTCAAGCATTCAATAAGCATTTATATTACATCTTCTGTATACAAGCTTACTTTGGATACAAATGTTGTTTATTTTTGTTCAGTTATTCCAGACTCTTCATGACACCCCATTGGGGATTTTCTTGGCAAAGATACTAGAGTGGTTTACCATTTCCTTCAATTCATTTTACAGATAAGGAAACTGAGGCAAGCAGGGTTAAGTGACTTGCTCAGGGTCACACAGCTAGTAAGTGTCTGAAGCTGGATTTGAACTCGGGTCTTCCTGACTTCAGGTCCAGCACTCTATCCGCTGTACCACCTAGAGGCCCAAATACAAAGAATGAAATAATCCTTGCTCTTAAGGAGCTTACATTTTAATGGGGCATCCATGTACACACATAAATATGTGCAGAATAATATGAAGAGGATAAATACAAATAAATGCAAAGTAGTTTAGGGATAGAGGTCATTAGAACTTGAGAGGAATCAGGAAAGGTTTCATGAGGAAGGTGGTAATTGAGTTGTGTCTTGAAAGTCGGAGGGATTCTATGATGTAGAGGTGAGGAGGTAGTTCATCCCGGGTGGGAACGGGAGACCGCTAAAACATAGGCACAGTAACAGAAGATGGAGTATTATGTGAGAAACAGAGAGGCCAGTTTGGCTTGATCATAGTGTGGACAGGGAATAATGTATAAGGAGGCTGGAAAGATGTTGGGGACAGGCTGTGAAGGGATTTAGGAGTTTATATTTTATCCTAGAGGTGGTAGGGTGCCACTGAAGTTTGTTCATTAGGGAAGTGACATATGATTTGTGCTTAAGGAAAATCACTTTGGTAACAGTGTGAAAGATGTACTTCATTAGGGGGAGACTTGAGGCAAGGAGAATAATAAGGAGTCTATTGTAATGTTGTTGTTCATCCTTCATTCTCCAAGAGGACCAATGATATCATCATGTTAGGAGGCAGTGATAATTTAAGCATCAAATCTAGGCATCAGAACCATTGGCCAACTACATGTAAATAAATGAAACTCAGCTTTGTCACAGTCAGGAAACTTTTTATGTATTTCCCACAGGGCAGGAACCAATAGGATTTAGAGGGCCATTGAAGGACATGAAATATGGACTCCATCCTTCTCTAATTTACAGATGGGGTGAGACCTAGAAAGGTCAAGTGACTTGGTCAGGGTCATGAAGGTAGTGATAGGACCTTAGCTTTTGAATACAAACCAGTGTCCTTACCTTTCAATAATGGGGTATTCTGGCCTAGAGGTTAGCATAGTGAGAGGTAGACAGCATGGTATAGTGGGAAAAGGGTTGAATTTTAAATCAGAGGACCTGTGTTTAATTCTCTGCCCTTTTCACTTACCATTTGTGTGACTTTTAGTATAATCCTTTAACCTCTTTTGGGTCTCAGTTTCTTCTGCTATAAAATGAGGGGTGGGATGGGGTTGGACTTGACCTTTGAAGTAGCCGCCATCTCTAAGTCCTATGATGCCAGTTGTGGGAAGGTGAGAAAATTCAATTGACTGAAAGGGGGAATGAGGGGGCAGAGAGAAGCACAGGTGACTGAAAGAAACAACACAACCAAACAGATCTGTGTGAAGCTGTGCCAAGCGGAAGTTGTGACTAAGATGAGTACCTGCAACTTGCCTTGAGCTTAGACCCGGAAATTCCTCTCAGCGTCGATTTTTCACTTTAAACAGCTGACTGAGCATGTTGTGATTGGATGACTCACTGTGGAGGAGGATATAGGAAAAGATGGAGGGGCCAGGTTTTGGTTTCAAGATATTAAAAGAGAGCATCTCCTGAATCCTTTGCTTGGTGGCAGAAGGACTAAATTAGAGCTGAATGCAGAGGAAACTTTGAGGCAGGGGGAATGAGGTAGGGTATATGAGAGATGGGACTAGGAAATCTTGTTATCACACTGAGACACAGTTTTGGGGAGACTGTGATTTCCCTTCCTGATGTTACTTCATTGGTTGGGGACACCCTCAAACTTCTCAAGCTTCCAATAATAACTTGCATCGATAGCCTTCTTTTGTGAAGAATGAGGCTTTTAAAGACCTAGCCTGACTCTGGGTTTTCCTGGCATCCCTATATTTCTGTTCGTGTTTTTTTATTTTTTATTTTTGTGGGGCAATGGGGGTTAAGTGACTTGCCCAGGATCACACAGCTAGTAAGTGTCAAGTGTCTGAGGCTGGATTTGAACTCAGGTCCTCCTGAATCCAGGGCCAGTGCTTTATCCACTGCGCCACCTAACTGCCCCCCATCCCTATATTTCTGAATGCTGTTCTTTGTACCCTGGACGGCCCAGTGTTTACACATACATGCTTGCCTTTGTTACCCAAAACAGAACTAAACTGAAGATGCCACCAATGCAGATAATTGAGATCATATCTATTCTTCTCCATTCTGGGGGAGGGCACCCAGGAGCACCAGTCAGGCTGAGTGGAGCTCGATCTCTCAGAATGGAGAAGATGATAGAGACAGACGTAAAGATAAGATAGCTAAGAAATAGAAGGTCAAGTTCTAATTACAATACAGGGAACACCAGGAGTAACTTTGTGAGCCTTCTGTGACATTGTAACTGTTACTTTTACTCATCTGTTTACCCAATGCAACTAGATGTAAATATCCGCTACAGTATGGGTTCTTAACTTGAGTCCTGGGATAGATTTCAGAGGGTCAGTGAGCTTTGAATGGGGAAAAACAAAAACTACCTTACATCTTTATTTTCACTATTCCCCAACTGAACTTTAGCAGTTCTTTCTATTCTGAATGTAGGCAACAAAGTACAGGAGTATTTGTAGTTCTTGTGATTGTTACCAATAGAGAAGTCACAGATCTTTTCCTATCACACGACATTGCATATCTCAGAATATCATTTGTACTCATCACTACTTCAAAATTACTGAGACTGACTGCTACATCTCACATGATCACAGTCTGTCTACAAAAGATATTCAATATATTTGTTTTCCTTTTAAATTCTATTTATTTTATTTTAGGAATTTAGTAACATCATTCTGAGAAGGGCTCTATCACACTGCCAAAGGGATCCAAGACCCGAAAACGAAAACCTCATAAGAACTTTTGCCTTAAGAACATTTGTTTCAGGGATATGGGGCAGGGCCAGGCAGGAAGGGAGAGAGGAGGACCTAAGCTGCTTTTCCCCTCCTATAGAGTTTAGAGAGAGAGAGCCAAGCAGAAAAGAGAAACTGACCCAGAACCACTCCGTTCTGGCTACATAGAAGAGAGCTAGGAAGCCAATCTTCAGGGCTCTCGGGGAAAAAAGAAAGGTGTCATAACCGAGGCTCAGCTGGTGGTAGAATAGACAGAATGGGGGAGGCTGCCAGGCAGGGAGCCTTGGTGAGGCAAAAGTCAAGAGTCTGAACACAGGTGCAAGGGAGGAGGCTGTTATTCTAGGGATGTGGGTCCAAAGGTAGGTCTGAAACCAGGAGAGAGAATAGGGGAGATACAGTGCCTTTAGTTCAATGGAGTGTAATTGTCAGGGTATGTATCTAGGCAGAGCTAGGGCAGGCAGGCTGCAGAGGTCCAAGTGACAGGAAATCAACCGAGGTTTGAGGGACAGGTGATCTGTTTCTTATTTCCTGTCTGAGCATGGATATGGTACTTCCCCTCTCTGTGTGTCTTCCCCTCTTGTAAAATGGGAGGGGATCATACTTGGCCCATCTCCTCCCAAGGTTGCTGGGAGGGAAATACTTTGTAAATTATAAAGTGATAGAGAAATGGGACTGTTATGTTTATTCTTCTCTTTGGGCCTCAGATTATTTACCTGTAAAATGAGGGAAGGCAGGTGGGTGGTGCCATGGACAGATCATTGGGCTTGGAATCAGGAAGACTCATCTTCATGAGTTCAAATCTGGCCACACACAGCTAGTAAATATCAAGTGTCTGAGGCTGGATTTGAATTCAGGTCCTCCTGAATCCTCTATCCACTATGCCACCTAGCTGACCCCTGACTCGATGCTTTCTAAGATCTATTAAGCAAGGCATGCAGTACAATGAATGCTGGAATTGAGGGTTCAGAGGGCCTGAGTTTAAAGCCCGGCTCAGCTGCTTACTTAACTCTGTGACTTTAGGTATATCACTTCAAATTTTCTGATGGTCAGTTTCCTCACCTCTAAAATAAGAGGACTGCACTAGCTGGCTTCTTGTTCATTTGGATCATAAATCTAGAGTTGGAAGAGACCTCATGTAGTCCAACCCACCCTCATTTTACAGATTAGCAAACTGAGGCCAAGGGAAGCTAAATGGAATGCCCATGGTCATCCAGGTGCTAAGGCTCAGAGACAGTATTTTAACCTAAGTCCTATGATTCCAGAATCAGTGCTTCTTCCCCCAGACCCAGCTCTAAGTCCTATACATGTAGGAGATTGGTAACATCTCCTTCCACAGAAGGGATTCCTACCAAATTCATTTGAGCAGTTCTCCCGACATACAGGGCAGCTAGGTGGCATCTTCTTCCTGAGTTCAAATCCTGCCTCAGACACTTACTAGTTGTGTGACCCTGGGGGGGCAGCTAGGTGGCGCAGTGGATAGAGCACCAGCCCTGGAGTCAGGAGTACCTGAGTTCAAGTCCAGCCTCAGACACTTAACACTTACTAACTGTGTGACCCTGGGCAAGTCACTTGACCCCAATTGCCTCACTAAAAAAAAACAAAAACAAAAACTAGTTGTGTGACCCTGGCCAAGTCACTTAACACTATTTGCCTCAGTTTCTTTATCTGTAAAATGATCTGTAGAAATAAATGGCAACCCACTCCAGTATCTCTGCCAAGAAAACCCCAAATGGGGCCACAAAAAGTTGGATACAACTGAAAATGACTGAACAACAACAACCCAACATAAGAGGGTGATTATAGGCAGACTCCATTTCCCAGAATGCAGTGACACTGGGAAAGATTGGGGTGGAAAGATCTGGGGGAGGACTCTGGGATCAGTGGAAGAGGCATCAGCTGGTTAGCTTTCCTTAGGCCAGTGCCTGAGGCTTCTTGAGCTCAGGTAGGATCAACAGGAGTTGTGACTTGGATGGCTATGTAGCAGGGGGAGAGGACAAAGGCTGCTGGAAGGACCAGTTCTGTGTAGAGACACCAATGAACACTTCTTTGAAGAAGCTCCAACTTTACCCACATTGCTGGGACTTCCCTATTGATGCGGTGAGCTTTTTCCTTGCTTCTGGCCTGTCTCATTTATGCCCTATTCAAAGTATTCATCGGCTACTAGCAGGAGGGCTGCATTGAATATCCTCAAAATGAGCCAAATGCACATTTCCTAGAGAGGAGACTCTGAATGGGGGAATGAGCCAGGGATGCAATTACTCCAAGAGGTTGTACCTCTGAGTCTGTCCTCAACTGACCCAAAGACACCGAGACACTGGCAGATTGAAGGCAGTACATATACTATCATGGGAATGTTGGTCACTTCCCACCAAGGTCATCCCCATAAAGCCTCACAAGGCCCACAATCCAGTCCCATCCCTTAGGAAACCCAGCAGGAGACTCAGCTTTTTTAACCCTTTATTTTATAGCAATTGTCATTAATATAGAAGTAAATAACACATTTAAAAACCTCCTTCTTATAGGGGCAAAGGATTCCAAAGTATTTACAAACACTTGGGTGGGAGTGGAGGAAGACAGGACGATGAGGTCTTCAGAGAGAGGAATGGGACTGCAGGGTAGTGGTGGTTTCTCTGTAGGAGATTAACTCTGGTCTCCCATCCCAGGCTTGGTACAGGGAGAACATACATACATTTTTACCCTCCAAACTCACAGCCCAACCAGATTTGGGCAAGGGGGGAGCCCCGGGGATCCCCCAATGAGCATAGTGTTAGATGACCAAGTCAGGGTATTGATGGAAGTGAGGAAGGCTTAGAGGGGGTTTGCAGGCTGGGCTCTGGGGATCCTGGGAGAGACCAGCTTGGGGCTTCTCCCAATTTGGATCCACCCGGCCCAGAGAATATAGAGAAGAGCCAGAGCTTGGGAGGTGATGGTGGTAGTGCAGCTGAATAGGATTCTGAGGCTCAGGCATCCCTGAGCTCAGGGCTGGGGCCTCCCCACTGCCTGGTGTGGCCAATGAGAGAAGACCACAGCACCCAACCTCTTTTCTTGAAGACTTTCCCCATCCACCCCACCTAGGATCTGTTTTCTAGCTTGGCTTCTAGATTCCCAATTACTTTGGGTTGTAGGGACTGGCTAGGAGGGTTTTACCAATGGGTTGGCACTAGGCCCCCTTTTTTTTCTTGGAGCTTCTGCCACACTCCACCCTGGGAAACCACAAGGTTCTTCCTCCCGACCCTCCCACTCCACCCTAGTGCACAACTACTGGGTGAAAAATTGAGAAGCACCAGTTCACAGGGAGATTTCATTGTAGGAGGAAGGAGATTTGATTTACCCTTCAGTCCCTGATCAGTCCAAAGAAAGGGGTGGGCATGGTCTGGGGGGGTTTGACAGACTGAAGACAGGAAGCAAGGCTAGGCAGAATAGGTGGATACTCCTGCCCAGCCTGGGAAACATACACTGCACCTTCACAACAGGAAGAATCACTAGGGGAATTTTTGTTGTTTTGCAGTTTTCACATCTATCTTTTTTTTTTTTTGCTATATATGTATATTTTTGTTTCTTTGACAGTGACATAAACTGAGGTAAACATCTGTGACCAAAAGCTCTCTTATGGGGCAAAGGGTCCCAACCTGATGGCCAGAGAAGGCAGCGAGGTGTAGCGTGAAGAGCCCTACACTGACCATGAGTCTGAAAACCACGGTCCTCATCCCAGCTCTATCACCAACTTGCTGTGTGACTTAGGGAAGGTCACCTTCCCTCTCTGGGCCTCAGCATCCTCATTGGTAAAATGAGGGGGTTGGACTAGAATGGTACATACAGTCCCCTTCCCGTTCTAACAATCTATGATTCTACAATGAGAGAAAAACCTCAACAGGATCTTTAAAAAAAGAGAGTTTGAGAAGTTTGTCTACGGCAGAGTCTCACTTCAACATTATTGCACGAGAGAGATCAGGACTTTGAGGAGGCCTAAGGCAAAAGGAGGAGTCGAAGATGAAGAGTTCAGGATTGGGCACCGGTGGTCTCAGGGCCTCAGCAATTGCTTTGGACCTGGCTACAGGCCTGGGGCTTGCCCTTCTGGAACAAATGAGGCTGACTGCCCAAGGGAAGGGGATGGGGAAGCAGGGGTCTCCACTGAGATGAATCTAGGGGAGGAGAGGGGCATTTGCTACTTCCCTAGCACCTCTCCAGAGGGCCCCAATGCCTGCTCCTCAACGGGACACTCTTGGAATCTTGGCTGGGCTAGATATGTTGCCCTTCCTGCCCTCCCCCCTCTCCAACTATGAGCCTGAGCAAGGACTCTGCCCTGAAAGTGTCCAAGATCCTTTGCCCTTCTTTGAAGAGAATGGAAAGAGGCTGAGGCCAATGCAGGGTCAGCTTGGTTTGTAAACTGTGCCTAGGTCTGGGATGAGGAGTCAATAGCCCTTTTGTGTGATCTTGGGGAGGGGACTGGGGGGTTGTTGCTTATCGTAGGATGGGTGTGTATGGCACTCCACTCCCAGGAGCCACCTGGGGGCCCATCCCACTCAAGGATGTGGGGTGGGGCCAGACAGGCTTGGGGCTGCTCCCCAAACCCTACCCTCCATCCCTCACCCAAATGCTGGATACAGAGGGGCTCAGGCCCTGATGGAAAGAGTGGGGTGCTGCCAGTGCCTACCCTTTTCTGGGTTGATGGGGATGAAGGACCCCCAACCCTGAGGGTGAGGTGTTGACCAGGTCGTCTGGACCTGTGAGGGGTCCCTGGAGCCTCCTCTGTCAGTGGAGGCTGTGATGGGGTAGGGAGGAACAGTAGGCCTTGGCTGGGAGGGAGTGGCTGGAGGATGGGGAGTCATTTGGGTCTGGGGCCCCTAGGTTCCCTGGCCCCACCAAGTATGAGGTTATTGCTGAGAGTCTCCTGAAGAGCCAGGGGTGGTGGGGAGCTTGGGAAAGAGGGCTTCCCCTTAGGCTGGCACCCCCAGGCCCTCACCCAAGGATCCTTGTCTGTTCCCTGAGGGCTTTGGTGGAGACTGGTGTCACCTATGAGTCCCGTTCCCCACTTTTATCAGGGGTCAGTTGAAGAGACTTGCCTTTAGGTGAGGCAGGGGATTCACACCTTCATTCACCCACGCATACTTATCCCCACTGCACTTTCCACAGCTCCCTCCCTCACCCGAGAGCCTCCCAGTCTATGTAAGCAGGACCCCAACCCAGAGAAGTGCTTGTCTGGCTGACCTAGGGCATGACAGCTGGTAAGTCAGATCCCAAGCCAAAGATACTGAGTAATTTCTGCCACAAACCCCCCGTAAGTGAGGAAAAAGGTTGAGGAATCCTCTGCCAGGGCTGCTTCTGCCCCGTGTCTTTCCTCGGTCCCAGGGCCCTACTACCACCCTGCTGAAAGCCATTTATGGGGAGAGCCCAGGCCTGGAAGCCAGAAAGCGAGGCTCTGAGTCCTGGTCTTGGGCAGATAACTGCCTCTCTCCAAGCCTCAATTTCCTCTGTAAAAGAAGGCATTTAACTAGAGGTCCCTTCTAGCTTTGACAATCTTCAGTTCTGATGGCACCGAGGCCTTTGCCCCATCATAGGGAGGCGGTGGCCCTGGCCACACAAAATCCTGGATTTCTCTGGGGCAGTTCAGGAGGAGACTTCGCCCCTTGAGAGGCTCAGGGATTGGAGCCCATGGCTGCCTGGCTGGAGCCACAAGCTCCTGGCCACCCCCTGCTCCCAGACCCGCTCAGGTTTCCAAAGAACTTTTCATCCCAGTCCAGGACAGGAAAGTTCTGCCAGGGAGTCATGTTTTCTGGTCCTGGTCGCCTATCTTGTTAGAGGCGCCTTAGTCCCCAGGCCACTGAGGCTGCCTCCCAAGGAGACCATTCTTTATTGGTATCTTCTAAGAGTGCTTAGATTGGGGGGAAAAGGAAGGGGAAGGTAGGTATTTCCTTCCCGCTCCAACTCAAATGAGAGTCAGAAGGAAGGCCCAATGATTCAGGCCTAAGAATTTAGATGAATTTGGACTAGACATATCCTCACCCTGCTCTCTCTCCTTTCCTTGTGTTAAGGTCCCATCTCTCAGAACTTCAATTGTAAGGGCCTCAATCCCGCCCTCTGCCTCCTGAATCTTGGCCATATCCCCACTGCCGACTGTCCCAGGCAGATGGGAGAGAAATGACAAGCCAGACGTGACAAAGGGTCATAGGTGTGTCCCCTCTTGGGGAGACATGGGCTTTAGACTTAGCTCTGGCGCTGACTTGCTGTGTAACTTTGGGCTCCCCCTCTCTGGGCCTTACTTCCCATTTATAAAATCAGAGGTCCCCTTCATCTCGAAATCTATGCTCCTATGACTAAATGAACTCTTAAGATCTCTTCTAGCTCTGACATTCTATGTTCTATGTCTGTGAGACACACACACACACACACACATACGTACACACACTACACATTTGCTACATTTTTCAGGTAGCTGGGTCGGTTCATCCCTGTGTCCTTCCTTTTTCCTACTCCTGGTCTTCTCCTTGCTTGCCCTGGGATCTGCCCTGCTCACAGTTCTGGAGCATGTAGGGCTGGGGACCAGGGGTTGGAGTTACCGTGGTTGCTCTCCCTTTCCCCATTCTATGTGGCCCAGAACCTTGGATCTCCCTGTTATCTTCATCATTGAGAGCTCTCTGATCCTGGGGCCTCCACCAGGACTTGGGGATCAACAGCCCCTTCTTTCTCCCTGCCCTCTAAGGAAAACCTTGCCCTCTCTCTTCCCAAAGGCAGAGAAGAGAAAGGCAAAAACTAAGGGCCTGAGGAGAGGGTGGTACCCAAGAAAAAGGAGGCAGTCTGGGGCAATGGAGGGAGAGGGTAGGAAAGAGATAGGGGGAAGGAGAAAGGCCAGGAATAATGGGACAGAGTGGCTAGGATAGGCTGAAAGACTTCAGAGAGTCCGGTGAAACTGGTAAGAAGGAATCAAGGGTGGGTGGGAAACAGGGGTGGAGAAAGTAGATTGGAGTCAGCCCTGCTGCCTTAGCTGGGCTGGGGATGATGTCCCTAAGAACCACCCTATGTTCCACAGGATCCTACCTCGCAACCTTGGGTCTGCTCTGGTAATCTGTCCCTCTTTGTGCAGGTCCTGGGCTCTGGGCTCTGGGCCCCTCATCACCTTGTCACTTCTCAGGGGGGCAGGGAGCAGGCACTGCCCTGTCTCCTTCTTGGCCCCTTAGACAGATTTTTGGTTAATGTCTCACTTGAGGCCCCTGTGGGACTGCGGCAGCCCAGCCCTGCTGTTCCCAACCCCACTGTGCCTTCCTCCTTGGGGGAGGGAGAGTGCCTGGAGCCTGGGGGGCTCTGGGGCCCACCAGCTCCCCATCACGTGAACAGGGCATTCTTCCATCTCTGTCCTGACCGAACCTTGTAGAGCTACTCAGGCTAGTGCTACGAGATTACTATTGTCTAACCGTGTTTCTTTTTTGCTTTGGGAACAGTGACTCCTGGTTCCTTTGGCAGGCAAAGGAAGGGCCTCTCCCCACCCTGAGTCCCCCATCCCCCTATGTCCCCTTCACCCACTGGGTCTGGGGGGGTTCTTGCTAGCCTCATGGGTGCAAGCGCTGGGGTGAGGAGCCCTCCCTAGGAGTTGCCACAGAGGAGCCCTTTAAGGGGGGACTGGCATCGGGCAGGGGGGGCAGCTCAGACGCAAATCTCTATTGCTGTGGCCAGGACCAGCTGCCCCTTGCTCTTGTCCTGCCGCCCATCCGTCCTGCTGGCCGGCCCTGGTGAGGTGAGGCCAGATTCAGGAGGGGTGGGAGGGGAGGACCTGGTCCCGCTGCTCTCGGTCAGCACCGTCCTCTTGAGTGGTGCTGGAGCTTCCTGGCGGTGTGGCCCAGCGGGCAGGCGATCACCAGCAGGCTTGCGGGCACGGCAAGAAGGCCGGCGGCGGAGCTCTGAGGTGAGCTCGTGCTTGAGGAAGCGGAAGACCTCCTTGGCGGGTCCCCGCCTCTCAGGGTCCAGGGCTAGTAGCCGCTGGAACATCCGCAGGGCTGGTTCAGTGAAACGCCGCCACTGAGAGGGCAAGCCCGGGAGCCTCCCCTTCTGCCACCTCACGAACTCCTCAAAGAATGCATCCGTGCCTGAGGCGGCTTCCCAGGGAAAATTACCCGTGAGGACACAGAAGATGAGGACGCCAAAGGCCCAGACGTCGACGCCGGTGTCGACGGCAAAGCCCTCGGCCCTGCCTGCCTGGCACACCTCGGGGGCTGTATAGGGGATGGTGCCGCTGACCCGCTTCACACGGCAGCCCACCCTTCGGGTCATGCCAAAGTCGGCCAGCTTCACCCGTCGGCAGTCACGGTCAAAGAGCAGCACATTTTCAGGCTTGACGTCTCGGTGGACCAGGTGCCGCCCGTGCATGTAGTCCAAGGCCAGACCTAGCTGCTGCACGCATCTCTTCACGATGTCCTCAGGGAGCCCCACCTGAGGCAGAGTACAAGGGATCAGAAGCCATGACCCCAACATCTTTCCCCAAGCCCCTTGAGTATACCTTGAAGGTTTCTCCTCCCTCCCTTCAAATACTTTGTCTGGACTGTTCCTTTGCTGGTGTATTTGCCCTTGTTCCATTAGCCTCTTTCAGAACAGGCCCTGTTATCATTTCTATATTTGTACGTCCAACACCTAGAACCATGCCTTACATCTAGTAGGTGCTTAATCAGAGCTTTTGAGCTGAAAGGCTCTTTGGATGATCTCATCCAGTCTCCCCATTTTACAAATGAAGAAATTGCTCCAATTTGGCCAGTAGCTGAACTGGGTTTGAATTGAGGTTGCCTGACTCCAAACTCCATGCTCTTCCCATTACTCCATGCTGTCTCTTTGTTTATGGGCAGCTAGGTGGTGCCATAGTGAATAGAGCACCAGGCCTGGTGTCAGGAAGACTCATCTTCCTGAGTTCAAATCTGGCCTCAGACACTTAATAGATGTGTGACCCTGGGCAAGTCACTTAACCCTGTTTGTCTCAGTTCCTCATCTATAAAATGAGCTGGAGAAGGAAATGGCAAACCACTCCAGTGTCTCTGCCAAGAAAACCACAAATGGGGTCACTAAGAGTAATGACTCAACAACAAGAACAAAGTCTCTGTTTAACTGAACTGACCCTGTGCTAAGCAGTGAGATACCCCCAATGCCTTGGACTGAGGTCATGCAACCTGGGGTTTAGTGCTGGATCTTTTACTTAGTGGCTGAGTAACCCTCAATATGCCAAGTTTCCTCCATGAAGGGTTTGGAGACCTGTGTTCTAATTCTACTTCCACCACTACCTCCATTTGATCTCCAGTCACATAAACTCTCCATGGTCTCCATATCCCTTTTGCAAATGGGGATAAAAATATCTGCTTCACAGGAGTGTGTGGGGGCAGAAATAGAAGGGATATAAAGGTACTTTGGAAAGAAGGAAGGGCCACTGAGATGGGAAGGGTTGCTGCTATTGCCATCACAACTGGAGGCAGCAAAGTGATCAGAACCAAGAGTCCAGCCTCCTCCTCTCAGCTTTGCCATGTCCTAGCTGGGTGACCTTGGGCAAGGCATTTAACCCTGGAGTTTGTTTCTTCTTTTATAAAAGGAGAGGAGTGTGCCAGATGATTTCCAAGGTCTCCTTCTAGAACTAACACTTTGTGAGTCTATGATTTTACCTTCTTTCCTGATTCCCCTGCCTGCTCCTCCCTTCCTTGTACCACCCCCAACCCCAAAGGCTGCCAGAACAGGCATGTGGTCAGTGGAACCAGAAGGGGTGCCCTCTATGCCTGAGGAATAATGTTGACTTGACTGTGGCTGTTAGAACTTGTCCTCTGTTATATATAAGATGGTCCTCCTGCCGAGGTAGTGGGTGTTGGTCTGAGTGGAGGCAGGGGGATGGAGGGACCGACCCTCCATATCCTATTTAAAAAAAAAAAAAGGTTCTATTAAGCAGAGAAGGAAATCTAGCATGACCATGGGTGCTATTCAGCCTAGCATCAAATAGGACATCTTGGTGATAGATTGCAAGGGTTTATATTCAGTTTAAACAAAGTCAGGTAAGGAATGTGACCTCTCCCTATGCTATTCATGGCAACTCCAAATTGGAGTCCTTAACTGGGGTTGGGGGGTAGAGGAGCCCTTGTCCCTAACCCATACCACACCTTGGCTCCTACTCTGGGGAAAGAGTGGATCTTTATTTGAATTAAAGCTTTTCCAATCCCCTTTCCTCGTCTTGGACCTTTCAAGCCTGTTTTCCTCTACTCTCTGCTTAGCTGGGATTGGCTTCTGGAGGAAAGGAGGATTTCCTGCCCTTGTTTCTCTGGGATTTTAGACCTGGTTGGTCAGACACTCACTAGCTGTGTGATCTTGGGCAATCGCTTAACCTCTCAGCCTTGGTTTTCTCATCTGTAAAAATGGGGAAAATAATAATAACACCTACCTCATAAGGTTCTTGTGAGGATCAAATGAGAGAACATACACACTGTACTTTGCAAACCTTACAAGTGCCATATAAATGCTGTTGCTATTGTTATTGATCAGGGTCCAAGAGGTCGAGACTCTGGAGAGGAGCCCTAGAGATACTGGTTCCCCTCTGAGGCAGACAAAGTGAAGAGCCCAGAGAGAAATGAGGCAGCCTTTCATTCTCCTCCCCCTTCCTTCCGGGGTCAGGCTCCAATAAAGTTCCCAGACCCTAGATCCCCAGGCCCTCCTTGTAGAGGTTGGGAGGAGGGGTGGGGGAAATGGAAGGAAGAACAGGCTGCTGTGTCCTGGAGGGAGAGAAGAACACAGCTCCCTCAGATGTAGGCTCTAGGGGGAAGGGGCCACAAGCTGGGCCACAGGGGCTACCTGGGGTGGGATGATGTCGAAGAGGTCCCCACCGGGTGCATACTCCTGTGCAAAGACGTAGCAGTCCTCAGTCTCAAACACCACATCGAAGACCTTGATGATGAAAGGGCTGGAGGAGAGTGTATTGGTGATGCTGACCTCCCGAAGGAAATTCTTCAATTTTGTCTTGCTTTTATTCACGAACTTCAGAGCCATCTTGGTCCCTGCAAGTGAGATAATGCTGTGAGGATGTGCATGTGTGTGTGGTGGTGCCATTGGCCTGCCCTTGACCCTTTTCCTTCATCTTCCTCTTGCTTCCCACCCTTCAGATCTCTAATGGACGATACCCTTGCTATGGATGGTCCCCTACCTCCATGGGCACAGGCATACGTTATATGTGGGTTATAACCCACAGCAAAATATGTCCCCCCACATCTGCGTATGCATGGGCACATTTGTGCCACATCTGTATGCCAGTCCAGATACATAGGCTACATATTTGTGTGTATAGACATGTATAATCTACAGTGCCCAAGTGGAGGTATATGCTCTAATGCTCCTGTGGACATTCAGGCACAATGGGTACACCCCATCTAGGGATTCAGACCAGCCTGCACCCCACCTGTGCTCTTGTGGGACACCAGGTCCACCTTGCCATAGGTGCCTTTGCCCAGCTCCCGGATGAGGTCATAGTGCTTGCTGACGTCCGTGCCCGAGAGTGTGCGGATGGTGAGGGCCTGCATGTCCTCCGTGAGGAGGGGCACACCACTGCCACTGCAGCAGGCCAGCGCACGGGGGGGCTCCTGCTCTGGGCAGCCACCACTCATCTTCTCCCTGCATGGAAGGGAGAGAGATCAAACTGAGACTGCAGGGGGGTAGGGGTAGGTAAGCGTAAGTGGAGGTTTTACCTGCTGGGAAGTCTCACTGGGCTGAACAAAGATGACCATGAGAAGGCAACAGGACAAAGATCAATAAAACTGAACACCAACTCCCTCCCAGGAGCTCAGAGAAACAGTGGCAAGAGCATTGGTTCTAGAGTCCCAAAGCCTGGGTTCAAATTTTGCCTCAGACACTCTCTGTGAGGGGCAGCTAGGTGGCGCAGTGGATAAAGCACCAGCTCTGGATTTAGGAGGACCTGAATTCAAATCCGGCCTCAGACACTTGACACTTATTAGCTGTGTGATCCTGGGCAAGTCACTTAACCCTCATTGCCCCACCCCCACCCCCACCCCCCCAAAAGAAAGAAAGACACTACCTGTGGAGCCTTGGGTAAGTCACTAATCATGCTGGGCCTCAGTTTCCTCATCATTTTAAAATGACAGGGTTGGACTAGATGGCCCCTGAGGTCTCTTTCAGCTCTAAGTCTGTGATCTATGAACGTCCCCATCCTCATTCTTTCCTAGCTATACCACATCTTTTGGGGAGACAGTGGCAGACAGTGTGTGCTACTGTTAATATGGAAATATTCTGTTCAGTCCTTTCAGCCAAGTCCAACTCTTTGTCACCCCATTTAGGGTTTTTGTGGCAGAGATACTTCCTTCTCCAATTCATTTTACCTCCTCAATGAGTTCTCATCTTCTTCCAATCATCATCAACCCATAAATCACTCAATTTTCTTCTTCATCTTCCTCCTCCTCCTCTTATATTACTCTTGCCTCTGCTTCAAAATTTTTTCACAATTTCTATTGTTAACTGTTTACCTCCAACTTATTCCCTCCCATATGGTATTTACTCTATTTTCTATCTTCTTTTACCGTATCCCTTTTTTTGCTTCTGACTGCTCCCCCAATCTGCCCTCACTTCTTTCACCCCTCCCTCCTTATCCCCTTCCCCTCCTACCCTCCTGCAGGGTTAGATAGATTACTCCACCCAATTGATTGTGTATGTTATTCCCTTCTTGAGCCAACTCTGAAGAGATTAAGGTCTTTGAGACAATTGTGATGAGTATAAGGTTTATTCACTGCCCTGCTCCTCCCCCATTTCTCCCCCCCCCCACTCCATAAGCCTTTTCTTGCTTCTTTCATGTGGAATTTCATCCCATTCTACCTCTCCCCTTCCCCCTCCCCCAGTGCAATCCTCTCACCCCTCAATTTTAGATGTCATCATGGGGCAGCTAGGTGACACAGTGGACAAAGCACCCACCCTGGACCCAGGAGGACCTGAGCACAATCTGGCCTCAGACACAAGACCCTCACCCACTACTCAATCCCAGGCATACCACCCAACCCCGACTGCCCCACAAAAAACAAACAGATAAAAAATAAATACTTTACAGATATCATACCTTCATAATCAATTCCCACCTATGCCCTCTGTCTAAATTTATTCCTATCATCTGCCCTAATACTGAGAAAGTTCTTATGAGTTAGATGTATCATCTTCCCATGTAGGAATGTAAACAGTTTAACCTTTTAACATCCCTCATGATTTCTTTTTCCTGTTTACCTTTTTATGGTTCTCTATGGTCTTGTATTTTAAAGTCAAATTTTCTATTCAGTTCAGGTCTTTTCATCATGATTACCTGAAAGTCCTCTTTTTCATTGAAGTCTCATTTTTTCCCCTGAAAAATTATAATCAGTTTTGCTGAGTAGGTGATTCTTGGTTGTAATCCCAATTCCTTTGCCCTCTGGAATACCATATTCCATGCCCTCCAACCCTTTAATGTAGAAGCTGCTAGATCTTGTGTTATCCTGACTGTGGCTCCACACTACTTGAATTGTTTCTTTCTGGCTGCTTGCAATATTTTCTCCTTGACCTGGAAGCTCTGAAATTTGGCTATAATATTCCTGGAAGTTTTCCTTTTGGGATCTCTTTTAGGAGGTTATCAGTGGATTCTTTTAATTTCTATTTTACCTTCTGCTTCTAGAATATCAGGGTAATTTCCCCTGACAATCTCTTGGAAGATGATATCTAAACTCTTGTTTTGATCATAGTTTTCAGGTAGTCCAATAATTTTCAAATGATCTCTCCTGGATCTATTTTCCAGGTCTTCTGTTTTTCCAAGAAGATATTTCACATTATTCATTTGGATTTGCTTTATTGTGTCTTGCTTTCTCATAAAGTCACTAGCTTCCATTTGTTCACTCCTAACTAATTCTTAGGCAATTATTTTCTTCAGAGAGCTTTTCCATTTGGCTTTTCAAGCTGTTGACTTTTTTCTCATTACTTTCCTGCATCACTCTCATTTTTTCCTCTATCTCTCTTACTTTATCTTCAAAGTCCTTTTTGAGTGCCTCCAAGGCCTGAGACTAATTCATATTTTTCTTGGAAGTTTTGGATGTAGGAACCCTGACGTTGCTATGCTCTTCTGAGGGTGCACCTCAATCTTCCTTGTCACTAAAGAAACTTTCTATGGTCCACATCTTTCTCTGCTCATCTTATTTGTCTCTTATTTGACTTTTAACTCCTTCTTAAAGTGGGGCACTGCTTCCAGGCTGCACTGTCTCAAGCTTCAGGGTACAGTTTAAGTGGTACAGTTTAAGGAGAGACACCTTTTGCACTCACCTGGCCTGTGCTCTGGTCTGAAAAATAATCCCAGGCCTACTTGCTCTTCAACCAGAAAACAAATTTTTTGTTTTGCTGGGTTGATAGCTCCAGTGAGCCTGCACCCCTCTCCCACCTGGGCTGCCACCACTCAAGGCTGCTTCTTGGTTCCCAGCAGGGGTAAAAAAACTGAGTTCCACCTCAGCACCAACAGAGATCCCTGTAATCTCTCCCTGGCCAACCACTCAGCCTTCTTACCAGATCGTGAGCTTAGTTCCAGAAGCCACCAGCGCTGCAGCTGATTCAGAGGCTCCAGGGGTCTCTTTCTCTGGCACAGCCTGCCTGGGGCTGGATCTGTGTCGGCTCAAGGTTGGGTTCCACTCCCGCCCCAGCACAGCAGACCCCTCCTGCTGACCTTCTAGGTTATCTTTGGTTGGATTCTGTTGCTCTAGGTATTATCTTATGGCATTATTTGAAGGGACTTGGGGGAAAGTCACTGCCTGTCCTCTGCCCTCTTGGCTCCACCCAGGAAGTCTCCAACTGACAGCCTTTCTGAACCAAGAAAGTGTTCCAAGATGGAGACAGCCTCCAATTAATTTAATATATATATATATATTTTAGTGAGGCAATTGGGGTTAAGTGACTTGCCCAGGGACACACAGCTAGTGTCAAGTGTCTGAGGCTGGATTTGAACTCAGCTACCCCTGACTCCAGGGCCAGTGCTCCATCCACTGTACCACCTAGCTGTCCCCAATTAATTTAATTTAATTTATTTATTTTATTATTAATATTTTTTTTTAGTGAGGCAATTGGGGTTAAGTGGCTTGCCCAGGGTCACACAGCTAGTGTCAAGTGTCTGAGGCCGGATTTGAACTCAGGTCCTCCTGAAATCCAGGGCTGGTGCTCTATCCACTGAACCACCTAACTGCCCCTCCAACTAATTTTCAAGGTGAGAAAACTGAGGCAAACAGGGTTAAGTCACTTGCCCAAGATCACATAGCTAGTAAGTGTCTAAAGCCAGATTGAACTCATGAATTGAGTCTTCATGACTCCAGGCCCAGTGCTCTATCCACTGTGCCACCCAGCTGCCCCCCATGGGAACACAGAGTCGGGTATATGTAGTACTACATAAAAGTAGTACTTCATTGCTGTTTATATATTTGAAAGGTGATTTATCCCACTGTGTGCATGTTTTTGTATTTTGGAGGGCACCATGTGTGCCTAATTTTGTACATGACTTCAGCAATACCACTAGCTCCAAAGGGCAGGCTAGGGTATGGAGAGACGCTGCTTGGCTTGGAACCCAGGAAGCCTCCCTTCCATGAGCTCAGACCAAATTTGAGCCTAAGGAGAGAGGAGGGTCTTGGTGGGTCTTGAAACAACTCTCTGGCCACTGTCCTGGGGAAGTAGGGACAAGGACCTTAATACAAACAAGCCACTAGGGGGCAACAAGTCCCTTTCTAATTTCATTAACACCAGAGAAAGAAAGAGAGAGAGAGAAAGAGAGAGAGAGAGAGAGAGAGAGAGAGAGAGAGAGAGAGAGAGAGAACGAGCTAATGTTCTGGCTACTCCTTGGTCCTTTGGGAGGCCAGCTGGGGGAACTGGCAAAGGCTTAGGCCCTTACTCAGGGATAAGGTGGATGGTTTGTCGTAGGAGTGAGCTATTAGACAAACCCTTAATTGCTCTGTTCTGGGATACTTGCAGGGGTGTACTGGTAAATGTTTAACACTTTAAAATGCATTCATGACACATTCTTAAGTTTAATTAACATTATTAACATTACACAACAAAACAATAAATCAAGCCTTGATTTGTAGTATTTGCCGGTTTCTGAGGTATCAACATTCACGCTAGACATTTAACCATGGGCGTGTGCTGGTTCCAGGTGACTCCAGAACACTCCTGAGCACATGCTTCCTTGAAGGGAGATGGAATTAGTTGACCGCAGATTAGGTGCCTATCCTCCTTTTGAACTATCTCATTGTTTATTGTTAGATCAATGGGAAAGAAACATTTGCCCAATTCTGAGCCAGGGAATGAATATCCACATGCCTAGCTGGGCATCCGTAAAGGATGATCTGGGGGTTGCTATTTTCCTTGAGGCTTCTATTCTTGGGCAGGATTCAGATACTTGGATATTCCCAGAGAGATAGTATGGTGTAGACCTCCCTGAGCCTTTGTTTCTTTTTCTGTAAAATTAGAAAATAAGACTAGATAAGCTTTGAGTTCTTTCCCAGCTCTATTGATATGACTTGCTTTTGCATCCTGGGTCAATCACTTATGAACTTTGTGACTTAACCTCTCTGGGCCTCAGTTTCTTCATATGTAAACTGGAGATAATGACACTTGTGCTGCTGCCCTCATCCAGTTGTCTATAAAACACTTTATAAACTGTGAAAGGCGATAGAAAGGGGAGTCAGGACTATTTTTTATTTTTTTTTGCTGTGAGATACTATTGAGGGTAGTGACTGAGACTACATCTTACAATGGTGCATCTGGTACCCAGGGAAATGCGGATGAGAATTTCAGGCTTGTGACAAAAGCTCTATCACACCCAGACTTGTTTCTGGCTATTGGGGCGTGTAGACTGTGGCCTGGGTTCAGTCCCTAATGCAACATCATTGTTCCCCAGACCCCCGGGGGATCAGCCATTGCTTCAAGACCCCTGACCCCCTTTCCACTGCTCCCCAGAGAAAAAGCAATCTCTGAGTCACGCTGTGCAGTACAAGCTCCCAGCCTCCTCCTCAATGGCCTCCCCAATATCAGTCCCACAAAAGACCCTCATGGGGAGGACAACAACCCTGCAGGGTCTCTTTGTTTGGCCTCTGAGAACAGCAAGTCAGGCCCTATCAGAAAAGCCAGGCCTCCTCCCCCACCTTTCTCCTCTGTCCAGAGACCAGCCTAGGCCTCCAGGTTGGGGGAGCAGAGCCAGCAGGGGAATCACAGTGCTTAGAACCAGAAGGGATCTTAGAGATCATATAGCCAAGCTCTTCCATTTTACTGATGAAGAGACCAGGGCCCAAAGATGGGAAAGTGATTTGCCCAAGATCACAGCATCGGTGATGGGATTTGAACCCAGGTCTTCTGACTCCAAATCGAATTGGTATTTCTAATACACCCTTTAACCAAGGCTCCCTATGCCTGGCCTGGTTTCCAAATAACACAGAATTATCATTCTCCAAGCCCCTTCCCCTCCCCCACTCAGAACAAAGGGCACAGCACAAATTACTAGACAGTCCTGTCCTTGTTGCAATTGGGGAGAGGGAAAGGGCACGTGGGAAGGAAGTACATTTTAACGGGTTTGTAAGAATGTGACTACCAGAGGCTTTTGCTTCTTTAAAAACGAACTCCTCCTCTTTGCATCCTGTTTCCTTTGCCTTCTGCTTTGAGTCTCTTGAAGCTCCTCAGAGACAGTACAATGCATGCAGCATGGTTCAAAGAGCAGACAATTTGGGGGATGCTGGCCCATGGTTTGTGAAACACTGATCTAATCTCAATTCTTTGATATCCCTCACAAACAGTTTCTGCTTGAACACTTCCAGAGACAGGGAGATCACTACTTTGTCAGAGTCACTGTGACCTACTTACTTGTTAAAGCACTCAGTGGACACTACTAAGGCACATGCCTTATCCTCTTCTGATCTAATTCCTTTGCGGACAAAGGAAGGATCATGAGATCTAGAGCTGAAAGCTACTTTCAAGATCATTTGATCTAAACCCCCTCATTTTAGAGGTAGAAATCAAGGCCTGGGTGATGGTTTTTTGGTTTTTTTAAAATAGGATTATAGATTTAGACCTGGAAAGGACCCAAGAGATCATCTAGTCTAATCCCCTTCTTTCTTTTTTTTTTTTTTTTTTGTGGGGCAGTGGAGGTTAAGTGACTTGCCCAGGGTCACACAGCTAGTAAGTGTTAGGTGTCTGAGGCCGGATTTGAACTCAGGTACTCCTGACTCCAGGGCCGGTGCTCTATCCACTGCACCACCTAGCTGCCCCTAACCCCCTTCTTTTAATTGTATGTGTTCCAAGTCTCTATCCCCCTCAATCCCCTTCCTCCCCCATTACAAAGAAGTAGTTTAGGTGCAGAAGTCACTTGCCCAAGGCCACACAGGTCAAGTGGCAAAGGAAGAATCTGACCCAGGGCCTTTGGGCTCCAAATCCTGAGCACCAGAATCCATTTCACTCTGTTGCTGGTGCTTCAGGAGTCAGGCCAACAGACTGCCTTCAACTCTCTAACACTTTGTCTTTCTTGCCTAGGGTTTTGCTTAGCAGGACTCTTAGAAACGAATGTGAAGACATGTCCCCACAGGAGACATCGGAGCCTGGCGTCCCCTGGGGGAGTAGACACAAAACCCTCCTGCTGATCTCTGAGTTTGATGCCGCTGTTCTGAGCCCAAGAGTCCCACAAAGCTGGTTAGGGAGAGCTGACAGGAGACACGCTCATCTCAGGAAGTGTGTGCCTGTTTACAATGTGGATCCTTCCTGACCCACTTTTGGGAACCTGTGTGGACCCCCATCTCCAAGAACTCTTAGGAGCTGTTGCTCCAAGGCTGACACGTGTGTACACAACCCATGAGCCTCTGCGTGTGTGCATGCATGTGCGTGCACACGTGTGGAGGTAGGGTTGGGGGAGCACCACCTGTCCTTGGAGAGAGACAGAGGGCGAACCAGACTTTGCTCTTCCTTTGGATCTATTTTGGTTTCTTCCCTCAGCTCTGTTCTGCCTGTCTACAAGATTCTGACTGCCCTCTCTCCTGTAGCCACAGACGTGCTAACCTGATGGAACCCAGACATATCATCCCCTCCCACTGGCTTATCCGAATGCTAGTCCCTTGTTTCTCACCCTGGACCCAGCCCCTGTCCAGAACTACTGCCACAGTATCAGGTAACAGTTTAGCTTGGGGTACTCTCCTATGTGCTTCTAAGACAATGTGGGTAGATCAGATGCTTATGACCTTGGTTCCTTTGTCCCTATCACTTCCTCTTTAGAGATTTAAATGGACACGAATGCATGCATTATATTCTACAAAACTGGCTGAATTGGCAAAGATGACAAAAGATGGAAATTGTCAATGTTGAAGTAGCTGCAGAGAGACAGGCTCACTAATAGACTGTGGGTGGAGCTTTGAATTTGTTCAACCATTCTGGAAACAATTTGGAATTATTCTGAAGGACTGACAAAAATATCCCAGAGATCCTACTGCTAGGCATATACCAAAATATTGATGGAAACTTTTTTTTTTAATGTAGCAAAGAAATGGAGCCATTGACTGGAAAATGGCTAAACGGTAGTACATAAATTTAATGGAATATTACTGTGCTGGAAGAAATGATAAAGATGAAGAAAGCATGAGAGAAAAGAATCTGCAAAGTGAAGTAAGCAAAATCAGAGAAACAAAATACTTATCGATGATTACATCAATGTAAATGGAAAGAATAAAAAAAAAGAGAAAACTGAATGCTGCATCATTATAATGAACAAACCTGGTCCCATAGAAGAATTGAGAAAATTCATCTCCTTCATGTCATTGTAGAGGTGGGGAACTATGAATGCGAAATACTGGGCCTATAGTTAGCCATTGTCAATGTGTTGATTAGTTCTGTTGATTTTCTTTCTTTCTTTTTAAATTTTTGCTACTGAGAATAGTTCTTTGGGTAGAGAAGGGGAAGGGGCACATGAACAATAGCTAGCATTTATATAACAAGGTTTACAAATCACTTTACACATGCAAACATTATCAATGGATTCTCACAACAATTCACACAATATTCAGAAATTGGTAAGATGTTAAACAAAAGATATAAATAAAAACAAGATTAAAAAAATCATTTAAAATGCTGCCTGACTTGTGGGAAGCAGATGATCCCATACACGTGAAGTTGAGCAAACTGGACGACATTCTCAGAGCAAGAAGGGGACTTTGGAGGCCAGCTAGTCCAGCTACCATCCAAACAAGAACCCCCTCTACAATACACCTGACAAGTGATGACCTGGGCTTTGCTTGGAGGCTGCTAGAGAAAGGGAGCTCGCTCTTTCCCAAAGCAGCACATCTGCTTTTGGATAGCTCTAAATTGTTCCTTATATCAAGCCTAAAATCTCTCTCTGCACCTGCTACTTATTGCTTCTATTATTTCTCTCCAGGGCCAAGCAGAACAACTCTAATCCCTTTTCCGTATGGCAAGCTGTCAAACACTTGAAGACCACTATCCTGTTCCCCTAAGACTTCTCTTCTCTAGGCTAAACAAATCCTTCCCATTTAGTAAGACACTGAGGTCTTTCTGCTATCCTAGTTACCCTCCTCTGGATTCTCTCCAGCTTACTGATTTCATTTCTAAAATGTGGTGCCCAGAACACAAGATTATGTTGACCACATGTGTGGTCTCACCAGAGGAGAGCAGGGAGGGATGATCTCTTGCCTAGGTCAGAAAGTTATGCTCTTCTTACTACAATCAAAGATTACATTAGCTTTTTGGGCTGCCTTATCACAATGGCAATTCAGTTTATGTAGTTTGTTAGAGACCCAAGCTCTTTCTCAGGTGAACTGCTATCTAACTATGTCTTCCATATCTTAAACTTGAGGAGTTGATTTTTTTAAAAAATAGATTTTTACTGATTGGCTTACATCTCCTACATTCCCCGCCCCCCCCCCCCCATATCATTCTCCCTTTCCCTCCTTCCAGAAAACTCTTTTATAATAAGGAATAAAAAAAGCTCTAGCAAAACTAATCAACATACCTCCACAGTCTGATGTTATATGAAGTATTCCACATCTGTGGATCTTGATTTCAGCAAAGGAGTAGGGGGAGGGGAAAGTGTGAGAGGTTTTTTTTTTTTGATTCAGTGATAAAACTTTACATTTAATACTGTTACATTTCACATTATTTAGATTGGGCCCAATGTTCTAGGCTGTTCAGATCTCTTTGGATCCTGTTATCCAACGGATAGAAACTATTATCCAAAGGATAGAATATTCAGTGGAAGGAACTGTCCCTCCTTGTTTGGTGTCACCTGCAAAGTTGATAAGCATGTCATTTTTGCCTTTATCTACATCACTTAAGTAGTCCAAGGTCAAACCTAGAATTCTGGGATGTTTTTCTAGGAAGGTGAGAAAGCCTTTCAAGTGGACATCAAACCATTAATGATTATTCTTTGGATCCAGCCTTTCAACCAACCCAGAATCCACCTAATTGTACTATTATCTCTTATTTCTCAGCTTTTAACCAAGAACTGAGTAGCTGTTTACCTTGTACAAGGTTATCTTAAGTATTGCTTTTATTGTTTTTTGGGGGTTTTTTGGCTTGAAAAGCCAAATGGAAAAGCTCTCTGACAAAAATAATTGCCTAAGAATTAGGATTGAATAAATGGAAGCTAGTGACTTTATGAGAAACCAAGACACAATAAAGCAAATCCAAATTAATAAAAAAAATAGAGGGCAATGTGAAATATCTTCTGGGAAAAACTGCTGACCTGGAAAATCAATTCAGGAGAGATAATTTGAAAATTATTGGTCTACCTGAAAACTATGATCAAAGAAAGGGCTTAGACATCATCTTCCAAGAAATTGTCAGGGAAAATTGCCCTGATGGTCTAGAAGCAGAAGGTAAAATAGAAATTGAAAGAATCCACTGATCACCTCCTGAAAGAGATCCCAAAAGGAAAACTCCCAGGAATATTATAGCCAAATTCCAGAGCTCCCAGGTCAAGGAGAAAATATTGCAAGCTGCCAAAAAGAAAGAATTCAAGTACTGTGGAGCCCCAGTCAGGATAGTACAAGATCTAGCAGCTTCTACATTAAAAGACCAGAGGACGGGGGCAGCTAGGTGGCACAGTGGATAGAGCACCGGCCCTGGAGTCAGGAGTACCTGAGTTCAAATCCGGCCTCAGACACTTAACACTTACTAGCTGTGTGACCCTGGGCAAGTCACTTAACCCCAATTGCCTCACTAAAAAAAAAAAAAAAAAAAAAAAAAGACCAGAGGACATGGACTATGATATTCCAGAGGGCAAAGGAATTGGAATTACAACCAAGAATCACCTACTCAGCAAAACTGATTATAATCTTTCACGGGAAAAAATGGGACTTCAATGAAAAAGAGGACACTTAGGTATTCATGATGAAAAGAACTGAACTGAACGGCAAATTTTACTTTCAAATACAAGACCCTAGAGAACCATTAAAAAAATTGGAGTTGGGGGACATACCTAGCGTCATGCAGTGGGTGACTATCTTGTGTCTGAGGCTGGGTTTTGGCTGGGATCCCTCTGGGTCCAGGGTGGATACTTTGTCCACTGTGTCACATAGCTGCCCCATGAGGACATCTTCAGGGTAAAATTGAGGGGTGAAAGGAATGCACTGAGGGAGGGGGAAAGGCCAAGGTAGCATGGGGTGAAATCCCACATGAAAGAAACAGGAAAGGGTTTATGGAGTGGGGGAAGAGATGGGGGAGGAGGAGTACATGGTGATGTATTGGTGGTGTACCTGTTTTTTAAACATTAACTGAATAAATTAAAATTACTTATCACTCAGCTTTTGATCTTTTTAGCAAAAATAGTATGAGAGGGGCAGCTAGGTGGTACAATGGATAAAGCACTGGCCCTGGAGACAGGAGGACCTGAGTTTAAATCCTGGCCTCAGATATTTACTAGCTCTATGAACCCAATGGGCCCCTCTGGACCCAGTTGTCTCAAAAAACAACAACCCAATAGCATGAGAGACTTTATCAAATTTTTTATAGAAATCTAGGTAAGCTATGACTAAAATAACATTTTGATTTATCTATCCAGTAACCCTGTTCAAAAAGGAAATATCTTAATCTAGAATAATTTGTTCTTGATGAAGCAACTTGACTGGCTTTCTGTGGTTCCTTTTCTAGATTTCCACTAACCATCCCTTTAATGACAGGTGCCAAGAATCAAAGTCAAGTTCAGTGGCCTATGATCAGCAGGAACCACTCACGTCCCTTTTTCAAAATATGGTATAGCACTTGCCCCACTGCACTCCTCTGGAGACTTCTTTTCTCTTCTGAGATCTTTCAAAAGTCACCAACAGGGGCTCAACAATGGCATTTGCCAGCTCTTGGTACTCTGGGAAACAGTTCATCTGGGCCTGCTGATTTGAACTCATCATGGACAGATCAACTGTAAAATGGGGAAAATCCATGAAATAATGAAGAGTGAAATGAGCAGAACCAAGAGAACGTTGTCATAGATAGTAATAGTATATTGTTAGGAGGATAATTGTGAATGATTAAGTTATTCTGAGTATGATGAATACTCAAATCAGCTACAAGGGGGTGATGCTATCCACCTCCAGAGAAAGAAAAAATAAACAGAAGTATGTATAATATGGTTTTACACACATACATATGTACATACATTTCTATACACACACACATGTATACATATACATGTGTAAACATACAGATGTGTATGTATATTGTACAAATGCATACAAACATATACATGTGTGTATATGTACACACACAAGCATATATATACATACACACAAATGTGTCAAATAATGTCCTTCTCTAGTGTGGGGTGAGGAGGGAGGGAGATGATTCAGAACTTAAAATGTAACAAAAAATAAATTAAAAAATTTTAATGGGGAAAATAACAGCATCTCCTTCCCAGGATTGTTGTGAGAATCAAATGAAATATTTGCAAAGTGCTTAGCACAGTCCTGGCACATAGTAAGTGCTTAATAGATGCTTGTTCCTTTTCACTAATTATCTTTCAATTCACAATTAGCCAATTTTGTTTTATCTCCTCTAGTCCTAGGAGTTCCTTACCAGAGGAAACAGGTATAAGGTAAAAGCTGGTCATGTTTCCCCTTCTCTCTACTACCCACACAGGATCATTTTCCCATCCATACCTAGTAGCACTCCTGTTTCTTCTTTGGTCCTCTTCTTTATCCCAGTAAGGCTAACCAACCAAACAGACAAAACCATGCAAAAGAAACAAACAAAATCTTTGGTTGCCCTTAGCTTCCCTGGTTGTCTCAGTTCATTGTGACAAGATTCTTAAAAGACCAATGTCACCCACTCCTCTATTCATTCTCCAGAACCTGCCCTTGCTTCCATCTTCTATATATGTCTTTTAAAAATCTAAGTTGGGGGGAAGCTAGGTGGTGCAGTGGATAGAGCACCGGCCCTGGATTCAGGAGTACCTGAGTTCAAATCTAACCTCAGACACTTAACACTTACTAGCTGTGTGATCCTGGGCAAGTCACTTAACCCCAATTGCCTCACACATACACACACAAAAAAATCTAAGTTGGTTAATGAATTCTTTATGTATTCATATTGACTACTTTCACTTTTCTTCCTCATCACCATTGCTTTTCTTTGTATCATCAGAGTTTTATTAAGAGCTTCTTAGGCTTTCTGGGCTGACTTGCCTGAAAATTTTTAGTCTATGGGATCTTCCTTTCTCTAAACAGTAGCCTTTCTTTTCCTTCTCTATTACAGATTCTAAGATGGAACAGTCACTTCCCACTAAGGTTCCCATCTTTCCACTTCAGCTACAATTTTCTCCTTGGTGATAATCAGAGCAAGAATAGCAATTTCTCTCATTGATTTCTCTATTTTTTGAAGGGCAGAATTATCATTAAGGCAAGCTAGTACATTATTATCTGCTCCTCTATTGGCAGAAAGAGACTTCTAACTCTCTTCTGCCCTCTGGAAGAGTCAGGGGTTCTCAACAAGGAGGTTGGGGCTTAGCATTCAAAGCTGTGTGGTAGACATGACAGTCAAATCTTGGGTGTTTATCTCCTATAACTTTCCTGTTTAAGGCCTTTGTCCTCTTTCAGGTGATAAAGGAAGGTGGTGGGTTAATCATACCAACTATGCCTTCTGGTTAAGAAAATGCCTTAATCTAATTAAAATGAACCTGTCTCACACATATATAGTTGATGAAGCTCTGACCTGGACTATTCTGAAAAACTATCTGGAATTATGTGAGCAAACCGACTGAAATGTTTAAACTCAGGGTTAAATGTTGACCTGTGATTCCATTACCGGGCAAATAACTCAATGAGGTAGAAATCAGCAACAAGGGTCAGAAATATATCAAAATATTCATAGAAGCCTCTTTTTTTTTTTTTTTTTTTTGGTGAGGCAATTGGGGTTAAGTGACTTGCCTAGGGTCACACAGCTAGTAAGTGTCAAGTGTCTGAGGCTGGATTTGAACTCAGGTCCTCCTGAATCCAGGGCCGGTGCTCTATCCACTGCGCCACCTAGCTGCCCCCATAGAAGCCTTTTATTTCATAACAAAGTATTGGAAATAAAGTCAGTGTCTATCAACTGGGAAATAGATAACCTGTGGTACATGAATATAATGGGATATCAGTGTGCAGTAAGAAATGATGAATAGAAATTCAGAGAAACATAGGAAGATTTGTAGGAACTGATGTTCATACTGAAGCAGGATCAGAAGAATATGCACAATGATGATAATGTCAATTAAAATAATACTACAAGGACACTGAAATGCTGAGTCTGTAATAAACAATCTTGGTTCTGGAGAACAGATAATGAAACATGTTTTCCTTTTCTTTGGAAGCTGGGAGGCATATGGGGACAGAATATCACATACATTGATAATATTGGGTCACTGTATTTATTGGTTGTTTTTGCTTACCTTAATACTCCCCCCCCCCTGCCCTTAACACTCTTAAAAAGGACCACTCAGAAGGCTTTTCTTTATGTGGGCTACATCTATCAATATCTATCATAATAGAAATTAAAATGTATTATTATAATTATGAAAATTGTTTTGATCTCATGGAACTCCAGAAAGGACCTCGGGGACCCCCAGCAGTCCCCAGACCACACCTTGAGTACCACTGGCCCAGTGGATAAAGCCCCAACTCCTTAGCCTTGTATTGAAGGCCCTCCATTATCTGACTTTAATCTGCCTTTCCACCTTCATCTCCTGCTACTCTATGACACAGACCCTAAGATTCAGTTGAGCTCTGTCTCAGTGCCCATCAAACACACCATGGAAGGGCCTTTTATCCAGAAAAGGGGTTGTGGGGTGGTAGAAAGAGCACTTATTTAGGGATGGATCTGTATTCAAGTCTGTACTCTGTCTCTAACTAGCTTTGTGATCTTCAAAGATCTCTGGGCCTCAGTTTTATCAGTTTTAAAGGAGGGTATAGGACAAGATGATCGCAAGTCTCTTTCATTCCTCCATGCCCACCTGAGGTTACTATAAGCTGGAAATAGCCCAGGTATATGGGACTTTATGCTATAAAAAGAAACCCATAAGAATGAAGATTGATTACAGCGTCTTCCTTGGTCATAGAGTCCAGTAATTAAAGATTCTAAAATTTTTTTTTTCCCAGTGGTTAACCTGAGTCTCTCCTGTTGCAGTCTAAACCCAATGGTTCTTCTGATCGAGATGGAAATGGACTAGCTTAGCATTTTCTTCCAATTTGGGGGAATGGTTCATAAGTTGCCTCAGGCCCTCAGAAGGAAGCATCAGACAGAACATTCAAAGGGATACTGGGTCCCAGATGGATTCACAAGTGAATTTGACCACACTTTTAAAGAGCGAGTAATTTCCACATTCTATAAACTATTTGAAAAACAGAGAAAGATGGTAAGTTGCCTAACTCCTTTTACCAGGCAAATCTGGTGTTGATTCTAAGACCAGCGTCAAAGCAAAGAAAGAAAACTACCGACCAATTTTATTGAATTCCTTCAGTTCTCTCTTCCTCAGGGAATGTCTCCTCCACTCACTGGGCATATCTATCCTAGAAGAGTTCTTTCTCCAAAGAAAGGGTCCATTACTGATGTCATTTATCCCAGTGGTGATCGCTGGAAGAATACATATGCCATGATGACATCTTTAGGGTAAAATTGAGGGGTGAAAGGAATGCACTGGGGGAGGGGGAAAGGCCAAGGTAGCATGGGGTGAAATCCCACATGAAAGAAACAGGAAAGGATTTATGGAGTGGGGGAAGAGATGGCGGAGGAGCAGGGCAGTAAATGAACTTTACACTCATAAGAATAGGCTCAAAGACCTTAATTTCATCAGAGTTGTCTCAAGACACACACCGAATTGGATGGAGCAATCTATTTAATCTGGGCAATAAATGAGTCTAACACTCATCAGAATTGGCTCAAAGACTTAATCTCATCAGAATTGGCTCAAGGAGGGAATAACATACACACTCAATTGGGTGGAGTAATCCATCTAACCCTGCAGGAAAATAGGAGGGGAAGGGGATAAAGAGAGAGGGGCAAAAGAAGGGAGGGTAGATTGGGGAAAGGGACAGACAGAAGCAAATCCCTTTTGAAGAGGGATAGGGTGAAAGAAGATAGATAATAGAGTAAATATCATGGGGAAGGGAATAGGATGGAGGGAAACAGTTAACAATAGTAATGGTGAAAAAGAGAAAAGGGGGAAAATTGTACAAAAAATATTTATAGCAACTCTTTGTGGTGGCTAAGAACTGGGAATCAAGGGAATGTCCATCAATTGAGGAATGACTGAAGAAGCTGTGGTATAGGATTGTAGTGGAATGGTATTGTGCTATAGGAAATGACAAACAGGATGATCCCAGAAAAACCTGGAAAGGCTCATATGAACTGATGTATAGTGAAGTGAGCAGAACTGGGAGGATATTGTGCATAGTGACAGCAGTATTGTTTTATGAACAATTGTGAAGGACTTAACTACTCTCAGCAATACAATGATCCAAGACAATCCCAAGGGATTAATGATGAAGCATACTGTCTGCCCCCATAGAAAGAACTGATAAAAAGAGCACTGGTGGATTGTACATATATAACCTATATCAGATTGGTTGATGTCTTGTGGAGGGGGGGAGGAAAGGGAGGGAGGGAAAAAAAATTTGGAACTCTCTTATGAAAATGAATGTTGAAAACTACCCTTACATGTAACTGGAAAAAATAAAATAAATGTTTGCTTCACTGAAGAAAAAAAAAAGAATACCTATGTCAAAGAGATGGGTATGATGCAGCAGCACCTCAAAGGATTAGTAGAATCCTCCACAGGAAAGGACCTGGACAAGAACAGGTCAAGCTGAGACATGGATTCAGAGCTGCACTGGTGGAGGTGGGGAGAAAGCAACCCACCCTATGAGATAATGGATTCACTAATGTATTCCAATGAGGGATTAAGTGTTACACATCAGAGGAAGCCCAACTATGAAATCACTAGTGGGTTCCCTCTTCTAAACTGCCTCTTCCTTTGCCCTCTCTCTCTTCAGGAGTGGTGCCCATTGTGAAGAGTTCACTAAGTACTAAATAAGTAAGATGTAAGGGGTTATTATTACTTTTTAAGTGTTAAAAGCCTATAGATTTCTAACAACAGTAAATACCTTTCTCTCTAGCTATGACGTGTGTGTGTGTGTGTGTGTGTGTGTGTGTGTGTGTGTGTGTGTGTATTTCACCTGTTTCTTCGCCTTCCTATAACTATTATTCTCTATGTCTTTGAAAAGCTACTCCCTTTTTTTTCAGTTCTGGCTTTCCTGATCTTGACCCTATAAGCACAGGCTGATTCCTTGTTTCCTGGGCGACCTGGTTTAGTTCCCACACACTTTGCATTCCTCTCGATCTCCGAGACACCAGCCTTCAGCCTGTGCTTCCCAGCTGGGTTTCCTTTCTCTGCCCTGGGGTAATCAATCAGCCTTTTGGCTCTTGGGATGATTCCCTCAAAGATCATCCAGATTTCTAGGACTTCTTTTCTTTCTCCATCCCACAGTTTGTCCCCGCCCCCCCCCCTTTGCCCTAAGCCTATTGAAATTGGGTTTCCTAAAACCCATTATCTGATTATTTCTGATTTTAAATTTTTTCCTGGTGTGTGTGTGTGTGTGTGTGTGTGTGTGTGTTTGCATGCGCGCATTGTCATTTCCTCTGTCCATGGTCCTTTTTGTCAGGAAGCAACAATGGGTGCATGAATAAATAGAACCCTGAGCCAGGAGCCAGGTGATGCAGCTTTGCTACAAATTTCCTTTGTATCTTGGAGCAAATCACTTCTCTGGGGGCCTGAGCTTTCTCCCCTGTGTTTCAGGGAGGTTGGATTGGATCAGGAGTTGTTAACCTTTTTCTGGGTCTGGAAGCAGTCTGATGACATCTATAGACCTCTTCCCACAATCTTGTTTTTGAATGCATAAAATAAAATAAAATACATAGGGTTATAAAAAAAGCCAATTATATTGAAATATAGTTATCAAACAAAAATCAAGGTCACATATCCTAGGTTAAGGACCCTTGCTCTATGGGGTATCTGCCTTCACAATTATATCATAAATGTCTTTTTTTATTTAAAAAAATTTTTTAATTTATTTTTTTTTGGGGGGGGGTGAGGCAATTGGGGTTAAGTGACTTGCCCAGGGTCACACAGCTAGTAAGTGTTAAGTGTCTGAGGCCGGATTTGAACTCAGGTACTCCTGACTCCACGGCTCCGGTGCTCTATCCACTGAGCCACCTAGCTGCCCTCATAAATGTCTTGACAGCAAGAACCAGGCCTCCTACTTTGTCTTGAATTCAGTCAGCAGGGCTTTGCACATGTTTCTCTGCAAGGCATTTAAAATCATACTCCTTATCCCAGGCAGATTCTGGCCCCACCTTACTAATTCAACCCAGTGTTCCCATTTGCCAATATTCTAAATTGCTTGATGCAACTTGATTCCGAATCCTTCAAACATAGCTCACTACTACTCTGCCTTATCTGTCTTTTAAGATCCAGCTCATCTCACTTCCACATTATTTTTCTTTTCTTTTCCTTAGTTTCCTCATATATAAGGCTAATGGAGAAGGGAAAGGGTTGAGGGAAATTGGGTCAGCTAAGGCCCTCTGCCAAGAAGTCTTTCCTAATCTTCCCAGCCCACAGGGAACTCTCTTACCTCTTAAATTCTATACAGGCACACCTCGTTTTATTGTGCTTCACAGATATTGTGGGTTTGTTTTTAACAAATTGAAGGTTCATGGCAACCCTGCATTGACCAAATTGATAGGCTCCATTTTCCCAACAGCATGTGCCTACATCGTGTCTCTGTGTCACATTTTGGTAATTCTTACAGTATTTCAAGCTTTTTCATTATGATTACATCTATGATGGGGTAATCTGTGATCAGTGATCTTTGATATTACTATTGTAATTAAATGTTTGGTGGCACCATGAACTGTGCCCATGTAAGACAGTGAACTTATTTGATAAATGTTGGGTGTTTTCTGACTGCTCCACCGACCTATTATTTCTTGTCTCTCTCCCTTTCCTTGGGCTTCCCTATTCCTTGAGACACAACAATACTGAAGAACATTACGTAAATTTAGGTAATAAAGCAGGGGCAGGATTTGAGAGGATTAACTCCAATTTTGAAAGAAGTTCGAACTGTGGGTAAAATGCTATCAAACAGCATTGCATGTGACAGAGAAATCTTTCATCATTCAATGTAGCAAAATTCATTGTCTTATTTTAGGAAATTACCACAGCCACCGCAACCTTCAGTAAGTGCCACCTGATCAGTCAGCAGCCATCAACGCTGAGCCAAGACCCTTCACCAGCAAAAAGATTATGATTTGGTAAAGGTTCCAAAGGTGGTTAGCATTTTTTAGCAATAAAGTATTCTTAAATTAAGGTATATACATTAGGTTTTTTAAGACATACTATTAGTGAATGCTTAATAATGCAGTGTGGTACAGTATAGTGTAAACATAACTTTTATATGCACAGGATAACCAAAAAATCCGTGTGACTTGCTTTATTTTGGTGGTCTGGAATGTCAAGATAATGGAATGTGATAGGTGAGATTTGGCAGATACTCAGGAGCCCACCTGAGTGGATTACTGGCTGATTTGACTGGATTAGTAGTTGACTAGATTCTAAGCACATCTGGCTGGTACTTGAGAGTACTTAAGAAAGCATGGTTCTCAGAATCCAAAAAAAACAGTTTGAAGAACCTCCCCATTCTGGGAGAGGACAGGAAGGAGGAAAGGGGAGTCTGTGCAAAGAGTGCTGTCTTTTTGGTTACTGACTTGGTGGTGATGGCAGGGAAAGACAGAGAGGAGCTGAGGAAAGATAGGATTGCGAGGTTGTAAGAATTCGATTCTCAATCTTTCTCTTTCTATATTTCAATAAACCCTTAAAAATCTAAACTCGTTTTATCAGTGATTTTAGTCAGTTTCCCCCAGAACTGGGGGAACAGATTAGAACCCACAATATCTGCCAGGTATGCCTGCATATGGACCTCAGTCATTTAGTTCTAAGTATGTAGAAAAGCAATATGGTATAGTGGAAAGAGTGAAGTACCTAGAATCAGGAGACCTACTTGGAATCCTAGTTCTGCTTTTTCTGAGCTGTGTGACTTTGGGTAAATTTTGTAACCACTCTGATTCTTAGTTTCCTCACCTGTAAAATGAGGGTAATAAAGACCCTCCATTGGAGGGTTGTGAGGAAAGCACTTGGTAAAAAGAAGTATGAATTACTGTTGGATACCCTTTTGAAAATTATATATTTAATTTTTTTAGAATTTTTTTTTTGAGGCAATTGGGGTTAAGTGACTTGCCCAGGGTCATACAGCTAGTAAGTGTCAAGTATCTGAGGCTGGATTTGAACTCAGGTACTCCTGAATCCAGGGCCACTGCTCTATCCACTGCGCCACCTAGCTGCCCCCAAAATTATATTTTTTAAACAAATATTAATTGTGTACTGTGTAAAATAATTCGGATACAAAGACAAAAACAAAGTTGTGTCTGTCCTCAGGGAGCTTAGGTTCTACTGATAGATACAACTCCTGTGCAGATAAGTAAATGCATAGCAAAGATTGGGGGGAAGGGAGAACTAACAACCAGGGGCATTAAGATGTGGTGCCTGACAAGTATAACTTATATCTTATCACTTACCACCTCAGGGAGGGAAGAGGAGAGGGAGAGAAGGAATAATAAAATTTGGAACTGGAAACTTTAAATAAAAATGTTTATTATTAATTTTTTTTGGCAGGGCAATGAGGGTTAAGTGACTTGCCCAAGGTCACACAGCTAGTAAGTGTCAAGTGTCTGAGGTTGGATTTGAACTCAGGTCCTCCACAATCCAGGGCTTTATCTGCTGCACCACCTAGCTGCCCCCAAAAATGTTTATTATTTTTTAAAAAAAGAAAAAAAAAAGATGTGTTACCTGACCTGAGCCATGAAGGAAGCTACGCCTTCTAAGAGACAGACTTGAACAAGTCACTTAACCTCTTCTGGCCTCAGTTTCCTCCTCTGTAAAATGAGGGAGTTGAACTGGATCACCTCTAAGAGCCTTTCTAGTCCAAACTCTGTGATTCTATTTGGGCAGTTTGTATTTTATCTTAGTAGCAACAAAGAATCACTGAAGATTTTTGAGCATGGGAACGTCTAGTGCTGCCACCACCATCACCATCATCACCATCATCACCACCACCAAAACAACATCTAAGATATAGTGCTGCTTACTATGTGCCAGGAAGTGCTAAGTGCTTTACAATTATTATCTCATTTGATCCTCACAACAATCCTGGGAGAAAGCTGCTATCATTATCATTTTACATTTTTTTTAACAGATGAGGACACAGGCAAACAGAGGTTAAGTGACTTACTCAGGGTCACACAGCTAGTAAGTGTCTGAGGCCAAATTTGAACTCAGGTTTTTCTGACTCCAGATCTGGTACTCTATTCATTGTGCCATGGAGCTGCTCCTAAGGAAGATTATTTTAGTAGCTGTGTGAAGGAAGATGGACTAAAAAGGAAAGAGACAGGAAACAGGGAGACCAATCCCAAGCCTACAGTAGTAATTCAGGCAAGAGGTGATAGGGGCCCCCTCTAAGGAGGTTATGCTGAGTGTAGAGAAGAGGTTATTGTTTGTTCTTCATTCTCAAAGAAGACCATGACATCAGAAGGTGATGTCATTCATGACTTGTAGTGAATTGGATTTAAGTGAGGGAGGACTGTGCAAAGTCACCAGCCTCACTCTCTCCTCTAGAGCCATCTGGGTTCAGTGGCAAGATATATATTAGGATGAATAGAGGTGGCCCTGGAGGCAATCAGGGTTAAGAGTGTGCCCAGGGTCACACAGCTAATAAGTGTCAAGTATCTGAGGTCACATTTGAACTCAGGTCCTCCTGACTCCAGGGCCAGTGCTCCATCCACCAAGATGCCCCAGAGAAAGGGTTGGATGCTAGAGGTAGAGCCAACACAATTAGGCAACTGATTGGATACAGGTGGTAAGAAAGACAAATCAAAAGACAACTCAGAAGGTAAAAACTTGAATAAATGGAAGGATGGGAGAGACCTAAACAGAAATGGGAATTTTGGCGGAGAGATCAAGAAGATAATGAGTATCACTTTACACATGTTAAGTTTGAGATGTTCATTGAACACACAGGCGGAGATGTCTAGGGGAGAGTTGGTGGTAGAATCGTCGATTATATACACAAATACCCAAAGTTTAGGTAAGAAAGAAGAGGAACTAGAAGTCTTATTACAGGGTCCATTCGTTACCTTTTGTTCTTGCTACATGACTGGCTCTCCCCCTTTTCCAGTTATACATCTCTTTGATATCTTTTATGCAAATGATTCATCTTTGGAGATAATACTACAGACTATTTATAATTACCATACATTTCTTTATTGCCTTTTAGGTGACTTGTGACTTTAATTCCATGATTGACTGCCATATGTAGCTTTGGTGGAAGAATAATTGTGTTTTTAAAAAGTTTGGTCTTTCAGGGCAAAATTTGGATTATTAAAAGTATAGTGGCAGCTAGGTGGTGCAGTGGATAAAGCACTGGCCCTGGATTCAGGAGTACCTGAGTTCAAATCTGGCCTTAGTCACTTGACACTTACTAGCTGTGTGACCTTGAGCAAGTCACTTAACACTCATTGCCCCCCTCCCCCAAAAAAGCATTATTAAAAAAAAAGTATAGCACAACTTCTCAAATGCTATCTAGCTCTCTCCTAAAGAATTCTAGGCCCAACACATTGTTCATCTGCAATGTCTGTGTATACATCCATCCATACTGATGAATACCTCTATGAGTTGTTTATTGAACAGTCTAGACAAGAAACATTTTCCATCAACATCGTTTTTCCTATGTGGATTGTCACACCAAACTATATTGAATGATTATGGATTTCATTCTTCTGCAGTGTTTCAAGACTTAATCCAATAAGCACAATGTTATCCCCAAAGAGGAGCATCCAGAAAACTTCAATATCTAGGGAATCCGATTTGGACTCTATCCTAGATATCCTCCGTGTCAGTGGCAAATACCTTAGGAGAGCATTGGTCTATTTTCTGCCTAATTTGATGCTGCTCATCAGAGGGTCATTAAACAAGGTTATTTTTTTTGTTGTTGTTCTTTCTTTTAGGGAATCTTGTGTTGAGATTAGTACTGATCCGGTATCATTTATTTACTGATCCTATTTACAATTGGTTGATTTTGTCCTATAACTATTTAAGCCATGGTTCTTAGTTCAGATTTTAGTTCAGAATTCAGCTGGCTTGTCATGGGTTTATTTTATTTTATTTTATTTTATTTTCAGGGCAATAAGGGTTAAGTGACTTGCCCAGGGTCACACAGCTAGTAAGTGTCAAGTGTCTGAGTCCAGATTTGAACTCAGGTCCTCCTGAATCCAGGGCTGGTGCTTTATCTACTGTACCACCTAGTTGCCCCCTCATGGGTTAATTTTAGAAATCCAGTTCTCCTGTAAATCACTGATCTATCCTTGACTCAAGGAACTCAGCTGACCTTGGGGAATGCATGTGAACTCAAAGGAGTCAGATCTAGTATCTTTATACCACCAAGCTATCTTTCAAGGTCGTCTGGTTTGTTATACAAGAAGGAATGGTCTGTTATCCTATGACCTTTTACCTAGGCTCAAACAATGAGCATTTCTTAAGTATAGGAGGATGTTGTTGCCAGCCCCATTACCAAACTTCCAACCAATCATATTGTTCCCTGAGCCTCAGCTCTGTAACCAGTCATGTTGCTCTCAGTCCCATAATGTCATCTTCCCATTTCTGTTCTGTGTTCTGTGCTCACCAAAACCTATAAAAGGGAAACTGTCCTTTTGCTCAGGGTCTTTGGCATAAGTGGAGGCAAACCATTGACCCATTTATTGAGAGGCAACATGCCCTTACTTATAAATGTTATCTTGCTTAGAGAATTACCTTAGTTTACCCTTATTAAATTTCACTTGGGACAGTATAATTTTACCATGTGCATGAGAGACAACTTATCGGAGTACAGCTTTTAAGGCATCATCAAGCAAAATATATTTTTTTAGCCAACGACAAAAAAATAACTACAGTGAGATGACTTAATATTCTTTATACTTTTCAATTAGTTATGGGATTGTAAATATATGGTCTCTTGTATTTATCATTTGGGAAAGTCTACTGGCTCTCTTTATTTCTTCACTAAAGTTGCTCCTAATATACATATTAATTACTTTCAAAAGATCTGATAGAGATGGCAAAGTAGTCATTTAGGTCAGTAATTAAGAATTTCTCAACTTCTTTTTTGTGCACAATACTTGGCACATAAGTACTTGACTGATGCCTTTTAATTTTCCATTGACTGTTTTGCAAGATTTTACAAAAGGATTTATATCTGAGCCTGGTGTTGACTTTGGTTGCCATATTTTGACCTTCTCTTTGTGGTGATTCATTGTATCAGTTAAGCTTTCTTGGGAAACGCAGAGAGCCTGTTTCAATGCCTGTTCTTTTTTATCTATTTCCTAATTACAATGATTTATTTGAGTAAGTCTGTTACAAGCTATTTTTATTGTATACTAAAACTTTCTCTAATTTAAAATTTATTATAATATACTATTGATCTTGATCTTTATTCTATTTATTTATTGATTGTTCACAGAGATTTGATTTGGAAATAACTGACTTCCTATCAGTAACTAGATATTTTTAATCTGTTCAAATAAAATCAATTTCAGTTTTTGTGATATTATTACCATGTCCAACACCTTTTTTGGCAGAGCATGGGTTAAGTGACTTGTCCAGGGTCACACAGCTAGTAAGTGTCATTGACTTTCCTCTTGAAGAAAGTATTTATGTTATGTAGACATATAATCTACGAACCTTTGGCTTTTAAAATTTCTTAGTCTTGAGCCATATTTTCCAACATTTTGGGGCCATGTTTCCCATGTCTACCTTGTCACTGAAGTCACCAAGTATTACAGTATATATTAATTTAATCTGAAGGGTTTTACTGAGTCCTTCATGAGAATTTTATATCATCATATCTTCTGCAAAAGATGTTGGTTTTATGGTGGCCTTTTGGAAAATGTTTATCATGACCACTGCAGATTGAGATGACCAAATGTCCCATGAAATGATGTTTCTTGCTGCCTTTGGACACAAGATAGAATGAATTTTGCCAATTTCTTTATTTGGCATTCCAAAGACAACTCATGAGCCATCTCCCCATTTACCCGAAACCTTTTGTCTCCAGGTTTAATTTATACTTAAGAATGTTAATAGATATGATTCAATTCCTCCAATATTATATTGGCTCATTGGTCATAAGACAAAGATCTTCTATTTAAAGTTTCAACAATTAAGTTTATAGATGGTTTAAAAATTGTGCAATTATTCTGCTACCATTACTTGCAGAAGTAAGAGGGACAAAGGGCTCTTTTTTTTCCCCTCCTTTGTTTTTAGGTTGCTATGGACAAAGAATTTACCGCTTAGGGGCCCAGCCTACTCGTGATGGTCATTTGTTCTACAACTGTCCTTCCTTTAAACCAATAGTAAAGCACTATGGTATAAGGCTATAATTGCTATCAATCACAATCACTCCTTTATGTTTAACTGTTTTCAGGGATTGCATGTTGTGGGGGGCATAACTGTGAATTAGATGGGGTTGATATGCTATGCTAAAACAAAATTGATCATTTAAAAAAAATTTGATAATCTTGCAGAAGACAGTTTCAGTAGGCTGGAGGGGTTGGAAACCAAATTACAAGGAGCCAAAGAAGTGAGTAGGAGGTGAAGAAGCTGAAATAGTGAGTATAGATTACTTTTTTTTGGAATTTGGCTATGAAAGGAAGAAGAGACACAAGTCAATAAATTCAGAAGATGGCAAGGTTAAGTAAAAGATTTTTAAGGAGCCCGAGTTTAGGGCAGCTAGTGGTGCAATATATAGAGTGCTGGACCTGAAGTCAGGAAGACTTCCAAAGGGTTTCCTCATCCACTATTCCATCTTTACAATAGTCATGAACTTGTTATCTTTATTTTACATGTAAGGAAACTGAAGTTGCAAAAGAGGAAATGACTTGCCCAAGGCCACTCAGTTAAATGGTGGCTGCACCAGGATGAGAACCCAGATCTCTTTTCAGGTCAGGGGTCTTTCTCCTTTGCCACACTATCCTTTCTTATTCCTAGGACTTAGCACAGTGCCTTACCCACTACAGGTTCAATTAATGTTTCCATGATGAAGAAGAAGAAGAAGAAGAAGAAGAAGAAGAAGAAGAAGAAGAAGAAGAAGAAGGAGGAGGAGGAAACATGTCAAGGTGCTACTTATTTCAACAAAAAATTATTGAAATCCAGGTACTGTGCTAAATGCTGAGGATACTACTACAGTATTTCAGTGGACTTAGGTAGTCCAGTGAATAGAGTGCTGCCTTTGGAGACAGGAAGATCTGAGTTCAAATCCTGTCTCAGATATCTCCTAGCTGTGTGACCCTGGGGAAACCACTTAACCTCTCTCAGTCTCAGTTTCCTCATGTGTCAAATGGGAATGATAATAATAACAATAACCTTTCAGGGCTGTTGTGAGGATCAAATGAGGTAACGTTTGTAAAGAGGTTTGCAAACTTTAAAATGTCATGTTAAAGCTGATGATTATTGTTACTGCCTCCACTGATGCAGGCAGCTAGGTGGTATAGTGGATAGAGTGCCTGACCTGCAGTCAGGAAGACTCTTCCTCCTGAATTCAAATTTGGCCTCAGACACTTACCAGCTTTGTGACCCCTGGGCAAGTCACTTTGCACTGTTTGCCTCAGTTCCTCGTCTGTTTTGGAAAAGGAAAGGACAAACCACTCCAGTATTTTTGCCAAGAAAACCCCAAATGGGGTCACGAAGAGTCAGAAGTGGCTGAAAGTATGAACAACAACCACCACCACTGATGTAGATTCCTATTTTTCTACTCTCCATCTTGTGTGATTCTTGTTTGTCTTCTTCCATAGATCCCCTTGTGGAGAGTCTACCTGAAGTGCGTAGAGACCATTTTTTTCTTTCTTTTTCCATTTTGTGGCTATCAGTGAAGCACTCAATCTGTCCATCTGTTATCCCTCACTCTTGGTACAGACACTGTTTTTTTTTTCAATAACTAGGTTTCCTGGATGATATCCCTTATAGCATTTCTGCATGTAGGTCATCCTTGGAAATGCACTGCGGTCTCCTTGTTCCCACCAGGGATCTCTCTAATGTCTTTGGGGTCACCTACCCTTTTGACTCTTTAGAGGTTGTGAGGTGTTCCAAGATTCGGAACCATCTGCCACTAGGAGAATATTCGTGTTAAATAGGTGTTAGGAATATAGAGATGGAAGGAAAAAAACCTCAACAGTTTCTGTCCTTAAGGAACTCACAGTCTACTAGTGAGGATGTGACACGTCCATAAATAAGCACGAAACAAGATAGAGTGTGATGGGTGCAAATGAGAGAGCTTGGTAGAGTGGTCCCATTTGCTGTCAAGGGCACTCCCATCCTCCCAGTCCCCCAGACTTGAAACCTTGGTGTCATCCTCAACTCCTCTCTCACACTCATCCCACATATCCAACCTCTTGCCAAATCTTTTTTTTTCTTCTTATCTTCATAGCACCTCTTTCCAAAGAGTTACCACCCTAATGTAAGCTCTTGCCTCACATCTGGAATATTACAGCATCCTTCTGGTTGGTGTCTCTGTCTCAGGTCTCTTCCCACTTCAATTCATCACTCAGCTTCCAAAGTGATTTTTTTTCCTAAAGTGCAAATCTGTTTATGCCCTCCCCCCTCTCCCTGCTCAACAAACTCCATTTGCTCCCTATTACCTCCAGGATACAATAGAAAATTCTGTTGACATTTAAAAACCCTTCCCAACCTGGTCCCTTCCTATATTTCTATTCTCTACTTACAGTCTACAATCCAGGTACAGGCTACCTCCAGACTCCAAGCTTTTCATTGGCTACCCCTTACACTTGCAATGCTCTCCCTCCTCAACCTTCATTATCACCTTCATCTCTACCTCCTGGCTTTTCTGGCTTCCTTTAAGATTCAACAACAACAACAAAAAAACGCCTTCTACAGGACACCTTTCCTGGTCCTACCTCCCACCGCTAAGGCCTCTTTCCTCTAGGATTATCTTCTAGTTACATGGACTATATGTTGTAAGTACAGTTATTTGCATATTGTCTTCTCATTTGGATGTGAACTCCTCGAGGGCAGGGTCTGTGTTTTTTGCCTTTCTTTGTATTGTCAGACGTTATTGACAAGCCACAGAAAGCATCTGATAAATCTTGGTTGCTTGACTTGAAGATTTAAGGAAGGAGAGATCAATTTCCACTGGGAAGGACCAATGATTTCATCTTATATTTACTTGTGTAAGTCATAACCTCTTGCTTCATTCCCTTCCACTCTCCCTGCCATCATAGTGCTCCTACCCCTACTTTTTAGCTTCCCTTTAATGTGTTGTATTTCTCCATTAACCTGTGAACTCCTTGGGATCAGGGATTGTCTTTTGCCTTTTTCTGCATCACCAGTGCTTAGCACAGTGCCTAGCCCAGATGTGGAGTGACTGTAAGTTGTCTTGGGGACAGGGACTATCTTATTTATCTGGATTCTGGGAAGCACAGTGCCTGACACACAACAAGTGCTTAATAAATGCTTGTTGACTGACTCTCTGAGAAGATTCAAGGAGGAAGAGATTCCAACTTTTAGGTGGGAGGTTTGTTTAATGAAGTAACAAACATACTTATTTAATGAAGTAATGAATGGATAAATGAAGGAGCTAGGGAACAAAGCATGAATATTTCTGCTTTTTTCTTCTACCTCCACCTGTGACTACTGACTTATGTTGTGTCCTTTCTTGTTAGACTTGAAAGGTGTGGACTGTTCAAGCAGGAAGGGACCTTAGAATGCTAGAGCTTGAAGGGACATGAAGACTATTTAGCCCAATATCCCCATTTTACAGATGAAGAAACTGAGGCTTAGAGAGGAAGAGACCTGCCTGAGGTCCCACCCTCCTTGTCTCTGAGGTCAGTTCTTTTCCACTATACTTAAAAGAAGGCTGACCGGGGCAGCTAGGTGGCGCAGTGGATAGAGCACTGGCCTTGGATTCAGGAGGATCTGAGTTCAAATCCGGCCTCAGACACTTAACACTTACTAGCTGTGTGACCCTGGGCAAGTCACTTAACCCCAATTGCCTCACTAAAAAAAAAAAAAAAAAAAAAAAAAGAAGGCTGACCAGCAGATGGGGACTGTAGAGCGGAACCGTTGTTGATGATGCCTGTACTGTATGATTTTAAGGTTGGCAGTCTGGAGCTGGGTTTGGGCCCTTGAGCTGTGCCAGGAGGGGAGGGGGAAGCTGCAGGCTGAGCTCCGGGGGCTCCCCAGCATTGCTATCTTCACAGCTCCACAGATGCTGCAGAGGCTGGGACGGATGAAGGCACTCGGTCTGTGGAGCCAGCCCACTCTGAGGAGGCGGCCAGTTGAAACCAGGAGGGCAGTGGGGGCTGTGATGCCCACAGAGGAGATTCCTCACCTGGGCACTAAGCTGGCTCAGCCACATCCACCCCGCCAACTGTCTGGGGAAGAAGGGAGTAGGGTTGCCTGACCTCCCTCCAACAACCCCCCTCCCCTCCATATCCTGGGGGCAGGTGACAAGGCAAGAAACCTGGGGCAGTGGAGAGATTACTACTAGGCTTGGATTCCAAACACTAGAGCTTGAAGACCTGGTTGCAATCAAATCCGGCCTGGAACACTGAGCAGCCGAGACCTTTGGCAGTTGTATCAGCAATCTCTGTACCTCAGTTTCCTCATCTGTACAATGAGATGTTTGGATACAAAAAAGGAACAATTCTCATGAGGAAGAAAGTATGTTGCAACAGAAATCATGGCATATTTAGGCAAGAGGTCTAGGATTCAAATATCGGACCTGTCTCTCACTATTTGTATGACCTTGGACAAGCCACTTAACATCTATGGGTCTTGGCTTCATCAAATAGAAAATGATGAGGTTGGCCTCTGTGGTTGCATCTGACTCTGGGATCCTGTGACTCAGTGACTAAATGAGCAGTAACATTCAAAGATTCTGTCACCCTTTTCTTCCTAGGGAGCCCAAAAGTACAGGAGTCTAAGAACATCAGTGAGGAAGTGACCCATTCTTTGGTGCTGTCTCCTCATCTGTAAAATGAGAGTAAGGAGGGTTGGGTCTGGCAAGGGTCCAGCCTTCCACAAAAGGGGAGGGAATGCCAAGGCTCTAAGACTTGTGTTATTCTATTATATCCCTGGAGAAATAGGTTGCTTTTGTTCTGTATCTGGGGATGGCTAACTAACTCATTAGCTACCTAGGCAGGTAGGTGGCTAAGGTGACGGCTCTACCCTTTCTCCCTTTCTTTCCCCCTAGGGCTTTGCCACATAAGGTAAATGTTCCCTTCCTGGTCTCGTAGAGTGTATGTCCCACTGCCTTTTTTCAACAGCAGAGAAGGTAGGGTCAGTGAAATCAAGTCAAAATCTGGGTCACCTGGGGTCCCTGACAGAGAACACTCAAAGGAGACACATAGGCTGTCCCCAGGAAACTCATTATTGGGCAATCTCATTATCCTGCAAGAGCAAATCTGCCCTGGTACTCATATCTCCTCAGGATCCTCTATCCCTCTGATTGGACCCTCTTCCTGGAGGGCAGGTCATGGGTTCCCTGGCCTCTATTTAAAGAAGGATCAGCATAATCTTTTTCTTCTTTTCTGCCAGCTGCCCACCTTTTGGATTTCTTTGGATTTTACCATCACACCCCTAAGATAGGGGTCTCCCCTGCCTCCTTCCTTCCACTTCCCCCTCAACCTTTAGCTTCTTTTTGTGTGTTGTCATCCCTAGTCAGAGTATAATCTCCTTGAGAGCAAAGCCTGTTTTTATTTGTATTTGTAACCCCAGCACATAGCACAATGCCTGGCACATATAGTAAACCCTTAATAAATGTTTATTGATTGATTGATTGATAGGCTCAGCATCTAGAGTCACTAAGTTTAACTTGGTGCTAGCAGTGGCTGAGGCTGTACAGAAGGAGAAACCCAGAACGGAGATGGTTTGGAGTCAAAAGGTGCCAAGAGGGACAGCTGGGTGGTGCAGTGGACAAAGCACCGGCTCTGGATTCTGGAGAACCCGAGTTCAAATCCAGCCTCAGACACTTGACACTAACTAGCTGTGTGACCCTGGGCAAGTCACTTAACCCTCATTGTTCCTCATTAAAAAAAAAAAAGGAGGTGCCAAGAACAGGGGACCATGGAATCATAGACCATAAAGCTACAGAATCCCAGGATACAGGATGTTAAAACTCAAAGAACCCTTGGCACCTATAACAAAGACCATGAGAAGTATCTACTTATAGCACAGAATAGAGTATTAAAGCTGCCGAGGACCTTGGGGGATTATGACCCTATGATCTAGTCCAACCCTGTCATTTTAACAAATGAGAAAAGAGACCCCAAGTGGATTGGCCAATGATAAGAACAATTTTTTGGGGGTGGGGTGGGGCAATGAAGGTTAAGTAACTTGCCCAGGCTCACACAGCTAGCAAGTGTCAAGTGTCTGTGGCCAGATTTGAACTCAGGTCCTCCTGAATCCAGGGCAGGTGCTTTATCCACTATGCCACCTAGCTGCCCCTGATAAGAACAATTTGGCAGCAATAGCTCCATTTCAGTCCCATAGCAGGGCTGGTCAGGAGTGGTGGCAATCAATCATCAAGCATTTATTAAGTGCTTACCATGTACCAAGTGTTGTGCTAAGTGTGAGGGAGACCTAGAAAAAGCAAAACCAGTTCCTTCCCTCAATGAGCTTACAGTCTAATAGGGGAATAACTTGTCTTTACATAGGTACATATGAGATATTCAGTGTGGATAGAAGGTGACCTAGAAGGCTCTGGCAGCTGAGGGTACAGGCAAAGCTGCCTACAAAAGATACACAAACACACAATACATATATACACATGTGTGTGCATGTATATGCCTATGTGGGAACGGGTGTATATGTATATGTGTGTATGCACATGTACGTACACGCACATGCTTTATTTGTTGTGTGGCAGGGCTGGCATTTAGTAGACTGAGCAGAGGGAGGGGCATGATGATAATCATAATCCATCTCTGTGGTGCCTTAAGGTTTATCATGCATTGTCCTCTCAGCAACCTTGATAGACAGCATAAGCATTGGCACTGATTTAGAATCATTGAACACCGGACCTGGGAAGGGACCTTAGAGATCAGCTAGTCCAACTGCCTCATTTTGCAGATAAGGAAACTGAGGGGCAGTGAGGTTAAGCAACTTCTAAGTGCCAGTGCTAGGATCCGAAGACAGGTGGTCTAATTCGACGTACCCTAGTCCCTTCACATTACCTCTCCTCTTCTGGTACGCCATTGATTGCATCAAAGACATCTCTGTTGCAAATTATGTTGGGGGGGGATGGAAAAGAAAGAATCACATAAACAAGCAGATGAGGGCGTGGAGGCTGAGGGGTGTTAAAAACTTGCCCATGGTCACATAGTGTTGAAAGCTGAGATCTCCTAAGTCTAGAGATCTTCACACTCTAACTCATTGTGACCATCTAGATAGCTGGCCTGAGTCTTCCTCCTGCCATTTGCTTGAGTATTTCCCACCACCCACATGGGGCCAGGGCAGTTAGGTGGCCCTGTAGACTCCAGGAATTGCTGTAGGACAAGAAGAGCTACCTAAGATGCCTAACACTTCTCTCCCACCCAGCCCTGTGGGCCAGGCTGCTAATATTTTGGATGGTAGTTTGGCAAAAAGGACAATCCTTGGCCTCCTTGGTGGAGATATCTCAAGATCTAAATTCCCTTCTGTAGACAGCCTTAGCCTCACAAACAGCACTGGGCTTACAGAGGAACTAGGGAGTCTGAAACCAGTTTCAGATTCACTGAATAATGGAATGTTAGAGCTGGAAGGGACCTAAGAGATCATTGAAACCAGCCTCTGCATTTTACAAAGGAGGAAACTGAGGCCCCAAAAGGAGGAGTGCCTTTGCCAAAGGTCACCCAGGGATAGAACTGAGACAAGAACTGGGCTCCCTGGTTTCTACAATAGCAAGCTTCATTACCCATTAATATGCACTTGGGCTAGCCCTGATCTCAGCTTTTCTCTCTAACACACCCTCCCCAGTCACTCATCTCCATCTCCTGTTCCCCTGCCCCTGTTCCTCCCCCTCAAAGCTCGGTCTCCGGGGCCGACCCCCAGCTCCTCCTTGATGATCGGCTCTGAGCTCTACTCCTCCTGTGGTCCCAGACCTTCACCTTGTTCCACCCTCCCCGAGGCTGTGAACAGTCCACCCCCCTTCCTGCACAGCACATCCTTCGGGTATTTATAGCTGGTGACTATGTCTCCCTGCAGCTGTCACTCCCAGAGCCTGGGAATTGGCTCCCCTGATACTTTCCCTATACTTGGCACTTCCTGTCTTGATGGTCTGGGGTCTAGAGGGACACCATCACATATTGCCCTGAAGGTCTGGAACACTGGGTGAGGGGCACAAAGGGATACAATGGATGGGTGGTGTCTTTGCAGAAGGGCAAAGGGAAGGGAAGTCATCAACTCTCTAATCACAGAATGTCAAAAACCTGAAGGGACTTTAGAATAGAATGTTAGAATGGCAAGGGTCCTCAGAAGGGAAGGGTCTCCCTTATGGTCATTCAGTCCAACAGTGCCATTTTACAGATGAACAAACTGAGGCTTGAAAAAAGCCAAGTGACTTCTCCAGGGTCACCCAGTGAATTAGTGGTAGAGCTGGGACTAGAATCCAAGGGTCCTGAATCCCAAGCTTTTCCAGTTTACACCATGATGGCTCTCAAGGAACATACATTGAATGCCTCTTGTGTGCCCAGGTATATGTTAGGAGGAAGAGGCATTCTGGGTAATCAAGGCTTGGACTGGATGAAAAAGAAAAGCCCTGCAGAGAAATCCTTTCCAGTCCTCACCCTCAAGGGCAGCTGGGAAGTAGGGGAACAGGGATAGAACCTTGACATGTCTCTCTCTCTCTCTCTTTCAGCCCAGGCTCTTTGGTTATCTTATTTCCCAGCCTGGAATGTGCTTCTTCCCTCCCCAGTGCCTGGCCGCATCCTACCCCCACCATGAAACCTTTCATGATTTAGAATCAGTGGACCCCAGGTGTGCCATTCTACTACTTGCTACCTGTGTGACCTTGGGCAATTCACTTCCTTTCTCTGGGCCTCCGTTTTGTCATCTGAAAAATGAAGGGGGTGGATGAGATGATTCCTAAGGTCCTCCCAGCTCTAAATCCTATGATCCTCCTTTCCAGCCCACACTGGTTGTTCCCTTCTCTGAATTCCTACAGCACTCACTGTCTGTCCCCACTCATCTTGGCACTCGATCACAGACTGCTGCATGTTGTTTAACTTTTCATGTGTTAGTCTTCCCTCCCCACCTAGAGTTTGAGCTCCTGAGGGCAGGGCCTGCATTTCCCCCCACCCTCTTCTTATGGCTCCCTGTGCCCATCTTCCAGGACCTGGTGATGGGCCGGATGGACCACCAACACTGAGTATGAACTTGGTGACTCTACGACTGACTTTGCAAAGGCTGGGCTCCTCAGCTAAGGTCCAAAGAGTGTTGGGGTGAAGGGGAGGCAGAGTTGCCAGGGAAAACTATGTGGAGGGGAAGGAGTTTATATCAGGGGCCTGGCATTGAGGCTGTAGCTCTCCTCCTGTTTCCTTCACAGCTGGGGGCTTACGGTTACTATCTGGCCATTGACATCTTTTCTCCAGGCTCAGAGAACTTAAGGGACTTACCTAAGGTCACACAGGTAGTAAGTGAGTAACAGGACTCAAACCTCTGACTCCAAATTCAATGAATGTTCTTTCTATCACCTAAAGTTACCTGGGTTCAATACTAATTCTGATGCTAACTGTGACCACTAGTGAACTACTTGACTTTTCTGGGCCTGTGCTCTTTTCTGTAAAATGGATAATAATATTTGCCCTATTTTCTAGGCAAATTGGACTCCCGGCTAGTCCCAGAACTCCATATGCCATCTCCAGTCTCCTTGGGAGTCCTCACTCATGACTGGAATGCCCTTCTTTTTCATTTCCACCATTCAGAATTCTTTTCTTCTTCAAGAGTCAGCTTAGCTGCCACCTCTCCCATGAAGTGTTCACCATCTTCCCCTATCTCAACCCTCCCATATCAGTTAGTGTCCTCTCCTTTCTCACCTGATGGGTCAGTAGAGAAGAGTGCCGGATTTAGTCAGAGGCCATGGGTTTGAAGCTCAGCTCTGTCACTTTAGCCAACTTTTCACCCTCCCTAGGTCTCAATTTCCCCAAGAGCAAAACAGGGGAGGTCAATTAAATTCAATAAGCATTTATTATGCTAGGTGGTACAGTGGATAGTTCACCTGCCCTGGAGTCAGGAGGACCTGAGTTCAAATCTGGACTCATATATTCACTGACTATGTAATCCTGGGCAAGTCACTTAGCCTTGTTTGCCTCAGTAAGGAAATGGTTAAACCACTCTAGTATCTCTGCCAAGAAAAACCTAAATGGGGGCAGCTAGGTGGCGCAGTAGATAAAGCACCAGCCCTGGATTCAGGAGTACCTGAGTTCAAATCCGGCCTCAGACACTTGACACTTATTAGCTGTGTGATCCTGGGCAAGTCACTTAACCCCCATTGCCCCACAAAAAAGAAAAAAAAAAAAGAAAAACCTAAACGGGGTCACAGAGAGTCAGACACCACTGAAATGACAACAGTGACATGTTCCGGGCCTTGTGCTTTGTGCTGGAATACAAGGGCAAAGACCAAAACAGTCCCTGACCTCAAAGAGCTTCTATTATATAGAGGAGAAATGACATGGGCATAAACACAAGGGACGGACTAGAGATGGCCTCAAGAATCCCTTCCAATTCTATATTGCACACTAGAGTACTCTGGTACTCCCCCAGACCCTTTATTTTAACTATCAGCAAAATGGTCTATCCCCAGGGAGAGTACTTTGTTTGTAGTAGGCTTTTAATAAACATTTGGTGAATTAAATTACTTCCTTGCTGGATAAGGAAAGTTCTTTGTAAATCTTAAAGCCCTACTTAAATCTGAGTGTTATTAGGAGTGATTACTATGACTGGAATGCCACAAGCCTCCCAGGCTATCAGGAGATTTCCTGATTGGCTGAGAGGGAGCCAGGACTTGGAAGAAAGGACCAATGAACTCAGACTAGGGAGCTCAGGTGGCTGAATCCCACAGTCGGGTTTGGATGTGATGTGAAGGGAATATAAGCCATGCTCTCCTGGGGCCTGTAGTGGGGCTGGTGTAGTGGCTGGGCCTCAGGGAAATCAGGATAACCAGGCTAAGCCCCTGGAGAACTGAAGTACACACTGGCTTGGGAAGTGTAGGGCTCCTTAGTCTGGGAGGACGTAGATTTCTTGTATCACCATTTCTAATGCCCTTCCTTCCCGTGGTGTATTCTGTTTCCCTTATAGAAAAAGCTTTAGAAGATATACTCCTGAGCACTGGAATGTGGAGATAGGAAGTAAAGGGGAAAGAGAGGAGGAGGTGTGCTAAGAAAAGGCATTGATCGAGAGATGCATGAGAGGGAGGAAAGGAGACAGGCCTTAGAAGATCTCAGAATCCAGGAATCCAAGCAGTCTCAGGGGCTAGGAGGGTTCAGGAGCCTGAGGGCTTTGAACAGGGATTCAGGATAAGAGACATTTAGTAATAAGTGGAAGGTTAAAGATTCCTGGGACCCAGGACAAGGTCCTAAAGTAAGCCTAGGACCAAGGCCCAGGGAAGCATCATGGCGGAGTGGGATTTAAATTCTGGTTTTTGATATCTCCTTGTTGTGTGAGTCTGGTAAGTCTGTTGACTTTTCTAAGCCTCAGTTTCCTTACCTGTGAAATGGAAATAATACTTGGATGTCAAGAAAGAGACGTCAAAGGGATGACAGGTTTATAACCTTATTAACATAATGAGTTATTCTTACCCTGGTATCCTCTATAAATCAGTTGTTCATCAAATGTCTATTAGATAGATGGATGGAGCATTTGTTAAGCACTTACATGTGTTAGGCACTGTGCCAAGCACTAAGGATATAAACACAAGCAAAGACAGTCCCTGCCCTCAACGAGCTTACATTCAATGGAGAAAGACAACAAATAGAGGGCAGTTGAGAGGAGGAGGCTATGTGTGCAATTGTACCATGTGTAGACGGCCAGTGGTGTGGAAGTCTAGCTTTGCACAAAATAAAGCAAAAACTCACCTATATCAGAGATTGGGCAGATAGATGGCACAGAGTGCTGGGCCTAGAATCAGAAAGCCTCATCTTCAGGAGTTCAAATCCAGCCTCAGACACTTACTAGCTGTGTGACCCTGAGCAAGTCACTTAACCCTTTTTGCCTTACTTTCCTCATCTATAAAATGAGCTAGAGAAGGAAATGCCAAACCACTCTAGCATCTCTGCCAAGAAAACCCCAAAATGGGGTCACAAAGAGTCAGATTCAACTGAAATGATTAAATAACAACATAGTGGAGATAGTGGGCCCAGGGACAGAGCACAAGGTTTCCGTGTCAAGGGAAGGCCAGGGTGAGGGCAGGGTTAGGGAAAGATGTGAGGATGATGGCTTAAAAGAAAGCATTATTGTAAGGAGATTAATAATAATAATAACTAAACAAATAAATAAATAGGTAAGTAAATAAATAAATAAATGATAATAGCTAACATTTATATAGCACCTACTACATGCTAGGTCCTTTGTGAAACATTTAAAAAATATTACCCTGTTCAAATCTGGCTTCAGACACTTGACACTTACTAGCTGTGTGACCCTGGGCAAGTCACTTAACCCCCAATGCCCCACAAAACAAAACAAACAAACAAACAAAAAATATTACCTCATTTGATGCCCACACAACCCCAGGAGGTAGGTGCTATTATTATCCCATTTTATGGTTGAGGAAACTGAGACTGAGAGAGGTTAAGTGGCTTGCTCAGGATCCCATAGCTGATAAGTGTCTGAGGCTGAATCTGAATTCAGGGCATCCCAACTCCAGGCCCAGTACTCTATCCATTGAACTACCTAGCTGCCTTGGTATATACAAAGCTATGGTCTCAGGAGTGAGGAAGATGATAAATAGAATTTGGTCTTTTTTTTTTTCTTCTCAGTGGTCTTACACCTAAGTGCCATCCTTGGATCCATACTCTAATATTAGGTAGAGGAATGAAGAGAAGAGAGCAGAGAGAGGAGAAGAAAGAGAGCATATGGAGTTGTGGAGAGGAGGCTGCACACTGCCCTAATGCCACTTATTCCCTATGTGACCTCAGGCAGTTACAACTTCCCTGCGTCCCAGTTTCCTCATCTATAAAACCAGGGGGGTTGCACTGGAGGACTTTTGGGGCCTCTTTCCGCTCTATGTCTCTGACCCTAGAATCTGTGGGAAACCACTGACTCCTCCACCCTTCATCTCCCCAGCACCCCGTCCCCACCCCCATCCCTTTAGCCCAGGGCCACCTGGTGGCTGTAAAAATAACGGATTTCCTGTCAGCGCTCTACTGTTGCCACTTCCTGGGAGAGAAATCCAAAATAGACCCTGATCCCCTAGGGGCCTGACCATGCCCATGTTTTCGAGCATGTGTTACTTAAGGTGAAACTGATTTTCTGAGAGAGAGAGAACGAAATCTCGAGCAAGCAGCACCATGCACATCTTACTGTCTCCCATGGGGACTGACCACTGCCATCTGTTCCAGGGGATGTCCTACTGCCTGCTCTGGGGGTGACTCAGTCACTGTGCACACCCCATCCTCTCGCACGATGAGCTCATGGTTGTGTGCCGGGCACTATTTGAGGAGTTGTGGGGGATAATACAAAAGGAAAAGAAAAACATCTGCTCTGTGTTTCCCCCTCCCCCCCACTCCCCACCCAGGTTACTAAGGGGTTCTTGCCTCACTGGGTGCACATTCCAGCCTTTGCCTCTGATGGGGGTGGGGGGCCCTCCCAGGTATAGTAGGTCCAGAAAGGAAAGGGGCATCCAAAGCAGGAAAAGCATATGCGCTTAATCAATACCTTCAATTTCCAGAATCTCCTTGGTAACTGACTGGTAAATAGACGTTGGGGATAGAGGCTCAGGCCCAGAGCAGGTCAATCAGGAAACCTTTATTAAGTTCCTACTAAGTGTCAGGCACGGGTACCTAATAGCCTTGGAGGCATGTGATATATAGAGTGACATGCATTAACCTGCCTCTTGCTTGCATGTCACAGCCAGATTTCTAGCTTCCCCATCAAACTCCTCTTGTGTCCTTGTGCCACATTTGTTTCCCAAGCTGGAAATCTACTGGATTGTCTCAGGTTGGGGGTGTTCAGCCTCAGAGATATTGGGCCATTCTCCTGACTGGGGAAGAGCTTTGATGTAAGACAGAGGGCAAAGTCTAATAAAGAACTTGCAGAGCAACCGTCTTCTGGTCTGGAGGGTAATGTTGGGGGGTGGGGGGAGGGGAGACACCAAAGGACCTTTGAACGTAACAGCCCTCACAACGGCTTCAGGATGACCCTAGGGATTCCCATTAATCCAGGGATCTGGAGGAACCACGGGTTTGACATTCCTGGTAGATGACCCTAGAAATTTGCCTGGGGCCTGGCTTAGGTCTGAACTAGTGATTTTAGGTTAGTATCAGCCATCCTAGGTAGAAGCCGCTCCATCTCCCCTTCCCTCCACCCAGGGGTCCTCCAGGATTTGAAGTGAAATATGTAATAAAATTTATCTCATCCATCTTCTCTACTCCATTCCCAGTGTCCACCATAGACAAGGCCTTCATCATGCCTTATGCATAACATCCTCCTAATTGGTCTCCCCATCTCTAGTCTGTTCTACCCTGTACATGCTGTTAGATGTCTTCTTAATGCATAGATCTGATCATCTTCAATGACTCCCAGTTGCCTATCACATCCAGACCTTGGACGGACTTTCAAGCTCTTTATAAATTGTCCCTGACCTAGAAAGTGGTATAGTGGAAAGGGCAATAGGTTTGGACTGTGTTCAAATCCTGGCCCTAACCTTGATCTTCTTGGGTTTTGGTTGTCTTTGAAAACATGGAAAATAACAGTCGTACTACCTATCTCATATGGTTGTTAAGAATGAGCTTTCAAAAAAAAAAAATTCAAAAAATGGGGCAGCTAAGGTGGCACAGTGGATAGAGCACCAGCCCTGGATTCAGGAGGACCTGAGTTCAAATCTGACCTCAGACACTTGACACATAACTAGCTGTGTGACCTTGGGCAAGTCACTTAACCCCAAATGCCTCACTTAAACAATAAGTAAATAAAATAAAATTTTTTTAAAATGAATGAGCTTTGTAAACCCTCAAGCACTATAGAATTGAAAGCTATTATTGTTGAGAGTGTTTTCCATTCACTTCTCCCACAGCCACAGTAAAGTCTAGCATAGGGCTGGGTCCACATTATATTCCTTTCACCACATCCCAGATTCAGAGACTTGATACTCTTTCCAAAGCAGTTAGCTCTTTTGGTCCACTAAGATCCCTAGGTTGTACCACCAATATTTTACTCAAACAGTCACTGCCCACTGTCTAGTCCCTAATAAAACCATTCAGCATTTGTCATTTGGGAATTGTATCCCTTCCACTTTTCTTTGTAAACAAACTATTCACCCCCTCTTCAACATGCAATTGAAGAAAATAGTTCAATTCCATCACTATTATCCAGAATACTTGAATTCATCATAATTAACCAATAGACTTCCCATTCTTGCTTTCTACACATCCAGGTCTCATTCAATAGAGATGGGACCTGTTCCAGAGCCCCAGAATGACCCCAGGAAGACTGCTTGAGATGTCTTCCCAGACAGGGAGGCTACCAAGCACGGGTACTTCCCTCTGGATGCTGGTTCCTGTCTGCAGAGATTGGATGACTGTCACCCAGAGGACATCAATGAGGGGCATGAACAGGACAGGGGATTGGACCAGATGATTCGATGGTCCCTTCTAGTGATCTGAGATGCTGTGATTCCAGAGAGGACTCTCTTGGGCCTTCAACACTCCAGTAGCATGTTTATTGCTCTGGTTTGCAGTTGCTTTGTCTAGGCTTAGGCAGAAAAGCATCATAGACTAGAAGGAGGACAGGGATCTGAATTGGAGAATCTGGGTTTGAATCTCAGATCTGCCACCTGAAACTCTGAACAAGTGACCTCACCTTTCTGGGAATCCGTTTTCTCCTCTATTAAATGGGAGTATTAGTATCTTTACCCTTCCAACTCCATGGGGTGATGGTAAGAAAAATGCTTTGTAAATCACAAGAGATTATATCCCTATAAGTCAGTACAGGGAGGGTGTCTAGTGAATCCCAGAGGGCATGAAGAGGGAATGCTCACCTCAGCCCTGGACTCCAGCTTGTAAAGCACAAAATGAGCAGGGGAGAGGCAGGTTTGGAAAAACTTCCCCCCGGGGTTTGCCTGCTCTTCATCTCTCAGCATTGGCCAGAGGCTTAATAGCCCAGAAGCAGAAATCAACAGCCAATTAATAACACTGGAGTCCAAGCCTTGCCTCATAAAGCAAAGTTATTAAGTGAGTACTGTTGTTAATGAACTGCTTAGCAGGAAGAGGGGATCCAAATCTAACCCCAAAGAGGGGGAATCAGGGAAGGGAGAACAGGCCTAATTTTGGATTCAGTCTCCAAGGACAATATCACTGAATTTTAAGGCTGTAAGGGACCTTAGAGAGCATCTCGTCCAAGCTTTCCCTTTTACAGAAGGGGAAACTGAGGTTCGGTGATGGAGAATCACTTTCCTATCATTACCCAGCTAGTTAAGTGGCAGAGTTGGGAGCTGAAGCCAGGTTCCTAGTTCCCAGTGTTGAAAGCACATGAGGACACCTCTTTTATCCCACCTGTCTCCTCTGTACCCCAACCCATGCAGAGTAAGTTAGCATCAGCCCCAACATTGCATGGGGAAAGGAATACTAGATTTAAGGGCAGAAGGCCTCACTGTGAACCCAAACTCTGTTACTTACTAGGTGCATGACCAAGCAATTAGGTAAACCATTTAACTTCTCAGAACCTCAGTTTCCTTACCTATTAAATGGGGACAAGTAATTCTTGGAGCACCAATTCCCACAAGGCTGTTGTGAAGATTAAATCTGAAAAGGAATGTAAAGGCGCTTTGTAGACTACATCATTAGGGAGGAGGTTTGGAGTCACAGGACTGAGATTTATATCCTGACTCTTGTTACTTATTTCCTGTGTGGCCCTGGGCAAACTGCCTCCTTTCTCTGGGCCTTAGTTTCCTTGTTTGTAAAATGTTTTGTTTTTTTTTGTGCAAAGTGCCAAACATTTTGGAGCTTGATAAATGCTCATTGAAATGCAAATGGAAAGAACTGCAAAACAAATGAATTCTGCAAAATTAGAAGGCATACATATGACCTCAAAGAAAAGATATGAGAAGATTTTTAAAAAAAATCTGTTGATCCATGTTGCTTATCCCCTCCTTCCTTTAAAAAAAAATTGTTTGTTCTAAGAGATGTTGGGGGAGGGGGCATGGAGAGAAAGGATATAGCAGGGCAGCTAGGTGGTGCAGTGGATAAAGCACCAGCCCTGGATTCAGGAGGACCTGATTTCAAATCCAGCCTCAGACACTTGACACTTACTAGCTGCATGACCCTGGGCAAGTCACTTAACCCTCATTGCCCCACGGGAAAAAAAAGGAAAGAAAGGATATAGGGGAAATTTTAGGTGATGTAAAAACAAAAGATAATAGCAAAATACAGAACAAATGCTCATTGAATTAATGAATAAAGGTCTAGAACACTTCTAAGGTCTGTCCAGATCTACATCCTGTGATTTCACCCTCCCTTCCCCAGACAAATGTATGTGACCGTTACTATGAATGAAGTTCTTTCCACCACATCATGCTGTCTTTCACAATCACAATCTAATACAGCTACAGGTGACTATAGAAGGGAGTGAGCCACTGAGGACTAAGAGAGACCAAGCAGACTTTGAGTCTCCTCACTAGCCTGACCTTGTCCCACAGAGAGCTTCTGGGACAGTCTGAACTGGGCCACAGTTCCAAATGGGGAAAGTTTGGGGTGACGACTTTCCCACTTCAATGATTTATTTCATTGCTTGGCTCCCACTCTTTTCCTCCTTAATCACTGTCACCATCTTCTGTGACTTCAGTGTTCATACTGGGGACCCTTCTAATAGTTTTATGAGTGGTGGTGGTGGTGGTAATGATGATGACAAAAATAATAACTGACATTTCCACAGAGCTTGAGGCTTTCAATTGCTTTGCAGACATTACATCATTTGAGTCTCCTAAGAACCACGTGGTAGATACTAACAGTATCATTAACCCTGTTTTACAGATGAGGAAGCAGTCCGAGAAGTTAGGCAAATTGCCCCTAGTCACACAGCTTAGAAGAATCAGAGGTAGTTTTGCCTCTAATCATGTGTGGATTGGTTTTGCTGGATTTTTTTTCCTCCTCTTTGTGTGTGTGTGTGTGTGTGTGTGTGTGTGTCTTAAATCTTTGTTATAAGGGGTGGGTCTCTGGGAGGGAGAGGAAAGATATGGGAGAATCTAGGTGATGAAAAAATAAAAGGTGGAATAAAAATCTATTAAGAAATAATCAGAGGTAGGATTTGAAAGCAGGTTTAAGCTGTTTTGTAAATCCAAAACTCTTATCCACCACACCACACCCTGACACCTCAAATCATTAATCCCCTCAACTTCCATAATCTTCAATTCCATGGTTGCCGACAAGAGAAGATAAGACTCTTGGGCTTCCAGCATTGCCTCTGAGATCCTGGACTCTGAAATTCCCCTCTGATCACAATCCCTTACCTTTCTCTCTCTTTCTCCCCACTCCTCAATCTGCTGTTTACTCTCATCATGACCTTCAGTCCCTCAGTCTTTCCCTGTTCTCAGTTTATCATCCCTGTTCTGATTTGATTTCCCTTCATTCACAGCCTTGAATGCCATTTCAACAAGGTAGAGAGTAGAGCTCTATCCTCAAATCCCTTCCTCCCTTGACCTTTCAGTGACCCCCACATCAATGACCCCAATCCTGAATAATTCCTCCTCTGCTCTGATCCCTGAGATACCCAGCACTATGGGCAGAAGTCTCAAAATTGATTGGTCCCATTGCAAATTCATACTAATCTGCATTGCTATCACTACATTGAAATCCTTCTTTTAATTTTTGACCCCTCTCATGCCCTGCCTAAGCAGCTGTTCTAAACCTTCCCCTCTTTCTTTGAACAGCCAACTTCACCTCCACTCCTCTCTTAGCAAATTTCTTGCCTCCTTCATTGACAAGACTTCTCCAGTTCTCCTCTTCCACACCTCAAAACTTCCCTTTGTCTTCCTTTACCTGTCCTCTTCATTGGCTCTTCAGTCTCAGAGGATGGGTTGGCTTTCCTTGCCAAGGCTAACTGCTGCATTTATGCCTTTAATCTGATCCCCTTCTGTCTCCTCTAGGGTCCCATTCCAATGGTTTCCTCACTATCTTTGCTCTTTCCCAAGTCTCTACTGGTTCCCTACATGGCCCCCTCCACCCCTGCCCCCAATCTAGAAATGAATAGGCTTCTCTTCACCCCCAAACACATACCTACAAAAACTCCTTTAGACCCTCCAACCCTCCTCTTTCTTCCCCTTCTTATTGCTATGATTCTAGAAAGGCTAGTCTACATTCATTGCCATTTCTTCCTTGTCACCCACTAACTCATTCCTCAATCCTTTCATTCTAGTTTCTGACTCCCTGGCTTGACTAAAACTTTTTTCCCCTAGGTCACTAATGACAACTGCCAAATCCAGAGGACTTTTCTGTCTTCATCTTCCTTGATCTTGCAGATCTGTGAAACTGACCACTTCCTTTCTTGATGCCGTCTCCTCCCTGTGTTTCCATGGCACTCTCTTCCTGTCTCTCCTGCTACCTGACTGCTTCTTCTCCATACCCTTTGCTGATCTGTCTTGTTTTTTTGTTTTTTTTTTTTTTGCGAGGCAATGGGGGTTAAGTGACTTGCCCAGGGTCACACAGCTAGTAAGTATCAAGTGTCTGAGGCCGGAATTGAACTCAGGTACTCCTGAATCCAGGGCCAGTACTTTATCCACTGCACCACCTAGCTTCCCCCTGTCTTTGATGACATAGTGTAAAGAATGTCAGATTTGAAGTCAGCTCACCCGAGTTCTAATCCTGACTGCTATTTATGAGTAACTTATGTGATCTTTTTGGATCTATAAAATGAGTTGTTGGATGAAATGATCTTTTAGCTTCTTTCTAGCTTTAAGTCCTGTGATCCCAAGTTAGAGGTGTAAGTGTGGACATCCCCCAAGCCTTTGTCCTCACTCATCTTCTTTCCTTTGCTTATACTCTCTCGATTGGCAATCTTACCCATTCATATGGCTTTGATGATCACTTCCATATGTGTGCCTCTCATTCACTTGGAAGGTTATTTACTGAGCACCTACTATGCTCCAGGCGAAGATGAAATAGTCCCTGCTCTCAAGAAGCTTACACTTTATTGAAAGGAAGCATAGCCAGATAAGTAAATACAAAGTAATTTTAATGGGGAGTGGGGAATAGGACCAACCACCTGGGGAATGAGGAAGGGTCTAGCATCAGAGGTGGTACTTGAGCTGAGCCCTGAAGGGAGCCAGGGATCTTGAGGGACAGACGTATGGATGGAGGCCATTCCAGGGATTCTTGGCAAGGTATAGCCTATACAAAAGCATCAAGGGGGGAGATGTAGGAAAAAGGTCATTTTGGCAGGAACTCAGAATGTATGAGAGAGAAATCATGGGAAATAACTCTAGAAGGATAGATTGGATTCATATTGTGGAGGTCTAGACATCTCAGCTTGTATTTTAGCTCAATGGCAACAGGAAGTCGCTGAAGCTTTTTGAGAAGGTGGGGCATGACACAGTAAGACTTATATCATATTAATATCTATTTGGTGGCTCTATGCCACGTCAGTATATTCAGTGCAATTCCTCCCCCAGGTATCTGCTCTACATTGCCCACTGCCTTCTGCATACCTTCATCTGGATGTCCCACAAGTACTTCACATTTAAACATGTCTAAGCCTGAATTTGTTGTCTTTCTACAAAAACCTCCTCACTCTAACTTCCCAGTTTCTGTTGACAACACCACCGGCTTCCTGTCACTCAGACTTGAAACCTCTTTGACTCTTTTCTGTTCTGTGCTACCCACATCTGGTCAACCACCTCAGCTTTTTGACTGTACCTCCGTGATCTTTTGAAACCATCCTCTCTTCTTCACTTTACCTGCTGCCACCCTATTATCTCCATTATGCCAGGTCCTCATCATTTCTGATTTAGAAAAGTGATTTAGCTTCCTAACTGATCCCTGGCTTCCAGCTTCTCCCCTCTCTGATCCATCCTTCATAGAGCTGTGTTGTTTTTCATCTTTAGTGCCTTGCACACCATAGGAGGATTTAAGCTGTGCTTGACCTCTGAGGAAACTGTACCTCGGATTGGAAGAAAAACCTTTCTGAGAAGTCCCTGGGATCCAGGACCAATCCCCTCCCTTTCCTGCCTGACCTTGTTTCCCAGCTTTACTAGCTAGCATGTCAAGGACTTGGAGATACCTGCCTTGATAGTCATCTTGCCCTATTTGTTGCCTAAGTTTCTTCATCTACAGATCCTCTGACTTTCCTTTGGAGAGAATTTCAAGGATAGATTAGAGAGGAGACTTTATTTGGGGTCTTGGCTCTTCACTATGTATAACCATGAGCATGTCACCATGAGTCTCTGTTAGCAAATCTGTCAAATGGGGAGAACATTACCTTTGCAGGAAAGTGGTTTAGAAAGTATAAGGTACTGGACAAATGTAAAACACTAGTATTGTAGACAGAATGTTGAACCTAGAGTCAGGGGAAGACCTAGATTCATATCCTACCTTTGACTTACTAGTGAGGTGATCCTAGGCAAATCATTTAACCTCATGTGCCTGAAGCAACATCCTAAGTAAGATTTACTGTCCAAGGTCCCTTCCAACTGGGAGCTTTAGTACAACTACTAAATCATAGACAGGTCACAATCTGCACTGGTGAAGGGAATTCCCACACCAGGAGTTTTCCTCCATTGATGAAATCACAGATCCTCCTCCACACATTCATGTACTGTTCCTATATAAAAAGCACAAAGATGACTAAGAACAGTCAGTTCAAACCAATAAACATTTATTAAACCTAGCCTTGTTCCTATCCTTAGGCTCATCCCTCCCCCTGAAACTTAAATATCCCAAATGGCCCCATTCTTTATGATTAATGGCAAAAAAATAAAATAAAAATCAACAGCTCTCTAGTCTTTCTGCTTAGAAGGGGCTACCTAGGTGGGATGGTCATGGCTAAAGAGGGATGTTGGAAGCTCCAGAAAGCTGCTTACCCCATGATTTTGACTCCAGCCTTCTCTCCAGTATCTTTTTTGAAGCCTTTGCTTCAGGTAGATCTTAGACCTTGAAGCACCAGACTCACTGACTCCATCCACCCTAGATGTGCCCTTCATTACCACTCATCTAGACGTCAAAGCCTTCTAAGAGGCCCTTCCACCTCCGGTTCTTCCTACATACCACTGACATACTTTTCCTCGTTATGGCTGGCTCTGATCACACCACCCCTCCCCTCAAACCCCCTGACTGCCTCCCATCACCCATGAATGATGAAGGCCCTCTTTCATCTGGCTCCAACCTACTTTTCTTGCCATATTTCACATTACTCCCCATCACAAACTCTATGCTTCAGCTATGGTGAACTATTTACCATCTTCCTGTGTGCTTCTCTGACCTCAAGACTTTCCTGGCAAGATTCTCTGTTCCTAGAATGCTCCTGCTGGCCCATCTCGGCCTGCTCAATTTCTTCTCATCTTTCGAGTCCTTGTTAAAATCTCACCTTGTCTCTGAAGCCTTCCTAGGTCTACCCACTGAGCCAGTAAAGGATCCTGCTTTATTCACAACATCTTCAAAGAACACTTCCATGCCCCTCTCTTACATACTTATTATGCATCCTACCCCAACACTTACTTGCTGTGTAAATGTAGGCAAGTTGCTTACATTGTTACCCCATCTGCACCTGTGCTTTAACACCGTAACAATAAAGACATGAATTTAATAAGCAGAGACTGTGTTTCATTGCTATAGTTAACTGTGTATATATTAAATCCTTTTAGTAGACTAGGCTCTAGTGGAGACCACATCTGATCCAAGCTCTGTATCTCTGCACTGGGACCTGGTCGGAGCTTAATAACTATATATTTACATTAAAAAAATATGTTATTTACATTCAACGGGTCCCCAGCTCCAACCCATATTGGTGTTTTTTTCTCAAGTCCTTTTTCCTAACTCTAAAGCATGTTTCTTTTTTGTTTGTTTTTTTGGGGGCAGGGCAATGAGTATTAAGTGACTTGCCCAGGGTCACACAGCTAGTAAGTGTTGTGTGTCTGAGTCCGAATTTTGAACTTGGGTCCTCCTGAATCCAGGGCCAGTGCTTTATCCACTGTGCCACCTAGCTGCCCCCTACTCTAAAGCATTTAACACTGATGACCAAGAATACTCATTCAGTTTTTGAGTCACTGTTCTCCCTTAGCTAGCCTATTCTGATTTGTCTGCTCCTTCTCAGCCTCCTTTGCTGGATCATCATCCAAGCAAAACAACGAATATTCCAACCTAGGCCTTCTTGTTTTCTCTCTACATACTCGCTCCTGGTGATCTCATCATCCTTGATTATCTCTATGTAATAACAACAATAATAATAATAGCTGGCATTTATATAATGCTTTAAGGTTTGCAAAGTGCTTTTCATATACCTTTTCATTATACTCTCACAAAAGCCTATAGAAATAAATGCTATTATTATTATTATTATTCCCCCCCCCCTTTTTTTTAGTGAGGCTAGTTAGGTATTAAGTGTCTGAGGCTGGATTTGAACTCAGGTACTCCTGACTCCAGGGCTGGTGCTCTATCCACTGAGCCATCTAGCTGCCCCATTATTCCCTTTTTATAGATGAAGAAACTGAGGCTTGGGGACTGAGGCCTTCCAGACTTCAAGTCCAGGGCTCTCTCTTACCATGGCACCTCACTAGATCTATGACATCTATGTATATGACTTTCAGATCCATAGATCCAGCCCTAGTTTCTCTCCTGAAGCTCTAATTCCATTGTCACCAACATCCTGTTGGGACATTTCCAACTGGGCATCCAAAAGGAAACTTGTATTTCCTCCTATATCCATCTCTCCTCCAAATAAGCTCACTTCTGTTGAGAGTACCACCATCCTCCTAATCATGCAGGTTTGCTACTTTGGAGTCACCCTTAACTCTTTTCTCTCCTTTAATTCCCTGTCATCAGATCTAATCAATTGCCAAGTCTTGGGTTCTGCCTCTTTTACATCCTTTCTCTTCTCTTCACTCACACAGTCACCACCTAGCTTAGCCCTGAATTGCCCCTTGCCTGGATGATTGCCATCAGCTTCCTAATTGGATTCCCCACTTCTAGCCTCTCCCATCTCTAATCTATACCCTCTGTATCTGACAGAAGAATCTTCCTATAGCACAAATCTGACTATTCTGTTCCCTACTCAAGGACCTTCAATGGCTTTTAGAATAAAATACCAAGCCCTCAGCTCAGCCCTTTACGATCTGGCTCCAGGCCACCATTTCAGGCTTATTGTAAATGATCTCACTTCATGTACTCCACATTCTAGCCACACTGGCCCACTTGATGTTCCCTAAGCTCTGCATTGCATTTCTCACCTCCCTGGCTTCCCTCAAGGTTTAGTTCATGTGCTGCTTCCTATGGGGAGCCCTTCCTGATGTCTTTGGTGGTTGGAATCTCTCTCTTCAATCATCGGGTAGACCGGATGTTTATGTGTTGTATCCCCCAGTAGAGATTAAGCTCCTTAGGGGCAGGGACTCTTTTCTTTTGTCATTGTTTCCTCGGAATCTAGCATGGTGCCTTGTACATTAGCCTTTCATAAGTACTGGTTGGATGACACTATACTCTAGAGAAAAAGAAAGACTCCTTGTTCTGTGTGTCTGTCCATTCTCATCTTATACAGAAATTAGAACTGGAAGGTTTCTTAGAGGTCATCTATTCCAACTCCATCTTACAGATGAAGAAGCTGACGATCATGGAAGTGACTCTCCCCAGGCCAGGAGCCAAGAATCTTGGTCTTCTCCCTGCTGGCCTATACCTCTTTCTATTGCCTGTAATTTCATGTTCCCATAGGTGTATCCAGTGGAATACAATGTACCTGAAAAAGTTAACAAAGGTTGGAAATTCACATGTATCACAGACTACCTGGGGTTTGGAGAAATTCAGGCTAACACTTGGCTCCTTAGGATAAAAAAAAAAACAACCTGGAGATAATTCTATTTTAGAAATAACTTGCTAAGGGGTGGTGGTGGGGGGAGAATGGATGAGCACACATTCACATCCATTTTCTCAAAATACATGCAGCTCTCTCACATGTATACAACACACACACACACACACACACACTTCCTTCCCACCTTTCTTCATTAAGCCATCAATCAAATTAATGATTGTGTGAATGACCCCAGGGCTGGGAGACAGGACACCTGGGTTTCACCTTCCTACTAATTAGCCACAATCCTCCTCTGCCCTGATTATTGTGGGGATCAGAGCATGTATGTGAAAACACTTTGCAAACCTTAAAATGCCATATAAAATGCCAGCTATTTAAAAATAATTACAGTGAAAGAGTTAGACTAGATGATCTCTAAGGTTCTATCCAATTAGAAAATTTTGAGAGTTTAAGTATTTACTAAGAATGTACTGGGGCAGCTAGGTGGCACAGTGGATAGAGCACCAGCCCTGGAGTCAGGAGTACCTGAGTTCAAATTCGGCCTCAGACATTTGACACTTGCTAGCTGTGTGACCCTGGGCAAGTCACTTAACCCCAATTGCCTCACAAAAAAAAAATAATAATCTACAACATTCAGAACTCTATATAGTCAACTTCTTTTGGGGGAATTCAAATATCCAGTCCCTGGCTTCAAGCAACTTAGAATATTTAGATGGAGAGTTAAGATATGCATACAAGAAAAATTATTAACACAAATTAATATATGAATCAAATAAGTGTGGCTGACAAGTATCGTGGGAAGGAAAACTCACTTTGAGTGGAGTAATCAGGGCAAACTTCATGGGAGAGGTAGAATTTGAGTTGGCTCTTGAAGGAGGAAAATAATTCAGAGAGGAAGGGATAAGGCATTGCAGGGAAACTCTTTAAACAGAAGAGAAGTCAGGTAAGGGCACAGTGTAGTCAGGGGACTGGGAGCAGGTTTTGGCTGGACCATGAGGTCAAATGTACTTGGGGGGGGGGAGATAATGTGGTGCCAGATTATAGAAGGCTTTGAATGCCAGGCTAAAGAGTTTATACCTTATCCTGTAGGCCATGGGGAGTCACTGAAGTACTCTGAACTGGAACTGTCTTATTTCTTCCACGCTATGAAAGAGTTGCTCAGGGCTCTTCTCTCTTAGCTTGTCTTCTGATGAATTTAGCTATCTGGGCTCAGAGACACCAGTCACTGGAAGACTGGAGCTATTATGAACTCACTGGGAATAACACCCATAAAAAACCTCAGGTGCCATATTTACTGATACACAGAGACAACACCCAGGGAGCTCTAGGGCCTCCAGAGCAGAATAACCAGAAGGAAGAAATGCTAACACTGGGGATCTGTTAACTTTCTTCACCTAGGTCTCTCCTTCATCCTCCTTCTACTTCTTAGATTATCTGTGTTGTTGCTCCAGGTTCACATGGAAATGAAGAGGTGCAAGCCTAGAGGGGCTTAGTTGCCCAAGGTTGCACTGTAAATTGAGATCAGGTATCTCAGCTGAAGTTGAAATGGTGGATAAAGCGCCAGCCCTGGATTCAGGAAGACCTGACTGAGTTCAAATCCGGCCTCAGACACTTGACACTTACTAGCTGTGTGACCCTGGGCAAGTCACTTAACCTCCATTGCCCTGCCCCCCCCCCAAAAGTAAAGTCCCCCTGAGGAAAGATTTGAGTAGGTTCATATACCCTCTCTTTATAACTCTTCTATGCCCCATTCCCACTTCCTAAGGCTTCTGGGAAAGAGGCTCAGGTACCCCTTCGAGCTAGCTATGATATAACACCCTTGGAAAAATATGGTAGTCCATTGAGCAATTCCTGGCAGGAATGATAGCTTTGGAAGATATCTTACAGAATACAGGATGTTAAGAGGTAGAATGAATTAATGTAGGAAAATTGAGGCCAAAGAGGGAAAAGATGTTTGTCCAAGGTCAAGGAATAATGAACAATAGAAGTCAGGGGACTTAATTTCTAGCCCCAACTCTATGTGATCCTATGTGATCAATAAATACAATTTGGACATCTAGCATGTGCAAGCTGTCACCTTCCTGGGCCTCAGTTTCTTAATCTGTAAAGTGGAGACAGTGATATCTCACTGGGTTATGAGCATCAAATGGGAGAAAAGATATAAAAGTGTACATAGCAATGCAGTGAGGTCTCATCAAAGATATGGGAAACTGCTTGGTGCAGAGATGGAAGGAAGGCTGAATTTGGAGTTGGTTCGAATCCTAGATTGGATGCTAATTATCTGGGTGACCTTGGGCAAATGACTTCTCTCTAAGCTTCATCTGTAAAGTGAAAAGGTTGAACTAGATGAACTCCAAAGCCCCTTCTAGCACTTAATCTATGTTCCTAGCACCATTTTGGAAACATTTTTCTCTCAGGAGTGTCTGATTTCAGGGGCAACTGTACCATCCTTGTCCTCATAACAGGATGAGGTTAACTAAGAAGCCACCAGCAGAAAAACCTATTCTCTCCAAGTCAGTTTCCCTCTTAGTTTACATAGCATTTAGAAGGGGTAGGAGTTGGCAGTAGGGAAAGATTCACTAGAAGTTTATTTCCATTTAAATAGAATACTTCCCGGGACCCACCCAGGGTTCTCAGGATCTGTCTTATTCAGTCTTGAATCCTCTCTCCCTCTCAACCTGGGAGAAAAGAAGCATGGCAGATGAAAAGGGGCTATCTGAGCCCCAGATTGGAAGAAGCATACATGCAACCCATTAAAGCTTAGGAAGAATCTGAGCTTCCCTCCCCCTCCAAAACAAAAGAATCCCCCACCTCCAAACTCCCCACACACTTGGGGAAAGAGTCAGGTACCCAAACTGAAATAGCTTAGGGCATTCAGGTAACTTCTCTCTTTGATCCCTGCAAGGGAAGGAATCACTGTACCATTTACATCTTATTGGATGAGCCTTTCTAGGAAAGTAAACACGGTGGAAAAGCAGAGGTCTTTGGGATTGGATGGTTGGACTGGGGAGTGGGAAGGGGAGATCCTGGGAAAGGTTCTCAGAATTTCCAGAACAAAGCTCCACACTCCACTCAGAGAGCTAACGGGCTAGCTGCTCCATTGTTCTTACAGATCAAATGAGAGCATGGATTTCCGGGGAGTCAATCTGTCCTTCCCAAAGGGCAGCACCCACAGAACCGAATGGTCCAAAAGGAGAGTTCCACTAGCGGTCCGGGTTTGTCCCTTCGAAATGAAACCTCGAGGGTTGGGGGTAGGCAGGACTGCAGGCAGTTCCTTTTTCTAAGAACAATACCTTATTAAAGCACTTCATCTCATTTGCCTCTCACAACTCGGTGAGGTCCTAAGTTCAAGCATATGGTCTCGTTATTATATCCCTATCACGGGTGAGGAAACCGAGGCAAAGTGCCTTGTCCGGGGTCACATAGCTAGCATGTGACAGGACCTGGATTGGAAGCCGGGTCTCCTGGCTTCCTGGAGAGTGCTCTTTTCACTACACAACCCACCCTCCCACATTTCTTTTCACAGGGTGGACCTGGTTGGGGATCGGTGCTTTTGGTGACCCCTCCTTCCTCCTTCTGCTCCCCACCTCCCAAGCCCGGGTCAGCACAGCAGAAGCTCCAGGAAGACAAGGGGGGAGGCCCGAAGGGGGTTATCGAGAGGAAGCTCCTCCCTCTTTCCCCTCCTTTCTGCAGGATCTGAAGCGCCCCCGAAGGAGGGGGGGATCCCCCCCATCACCGCTCCTTCCAACCCTCTCCCCAGCACAGTGTGTGCCCCCTCCCTCGGAGAAGAAAGGGGGAGCGGGCAGGAATCCTGGCGGAGCAAGGATAAGGGGAACCAGAGGGGAGGAGGGGGCGGCGGCTGCTGGGTTGAGCTGAGACACAAAGAGATGTCCTTCAACCGAGTCCAGGCTGCCTGGTGATGCAAGGAAGAGGAAGGGGAGAGGGACAGGGAGAAAGAGGGGAGGGTGATGAAAGCTGGGGCAAGGTGACAACCCCTTCCACTTCCCCACCACCCCCTGTCGCTCACCTGCGGGCTGCTCATCCCGGAGCCCTAGGGAGGGGGGCTCCTCCCCACTCCCCGCCCAGAGTGCTCTATGGGCAGGTGCATCCCCCGGGGAGGGGGCGCGGTGCTTGCCCTTCCTTCCCCCTCCCCCCCGCCACCCCGGGGGAGGGGGAAACACAATGGCCTCGTGGGGGTGGGGTGGGGGCCCCAGGTAGCGCGGGGCGGGGGCGCGGGCGCGTCTTACCTGGGCAGAAGCTGCAGAAAGCGGCGCCGAACGGTGGAATGGTCCCGGGCGCCAAGCCTTCAGCCCCGGCCCGTTTGCCAGCCGGCCGGCTGTGGTCCGGGGTCCGGCGTCCGGGTCCGGGGCTGGCAGGCGGGATCTCAGGGAGCCTCGGCCATTTGCGCCGGTTCCTGCCTGGGGAGGGGGCGCGCTGGGGCTGGCTCGGTGCCCCGGCCCCCGGGGAGCTGGAGGGTCCGGGCGCAGATCTCGGGGAGCCGGGGGCAGCGGCGGCTCCTCAAATGCGCGCCACGGGGAGGAGGAGGAGGAGAACGAGGAGGTCAGGGGCTGGGTACCTCCTTCGGCTTCCTCTCGGCCGAGCGGGGCTCCCCAGCGGGGTGGCCCCGCTGCCCGAGCTGCCCGGCTTGGCCCCGACCGCTCAGTTCCATCCCAGCATCTCCCGGCCCCGGGCGGGGCTACCTCGGCCCCGGCCCGGCCCCAGCCCGCCCCGCCCCACCGCACACCTGCCCCGCGCTCGAGGAAAGCTCAGGTCCCCGCGCGAGCCTGGCAGCCCTTGCTTTTCACCGCCCAGGGGCACAGATTGTCCCCTGTCTTGGTTAGCCTGGGCGCCCTCCGCGCCTGGCCTCTGCCGCCGCCGCCTCCCACCCTCCCAGCCTGCCTGCCCGCCCGCCTGCCCGCCCGCCTGCCTGCCTGCCTGCCGCCTGTCTCCACCTCTCGGGTGCGCCAGCAGTCTGCTGGGTCCTAGAGACCGTTCTTCCTTCCCTTCCCCCCCCCCCCCCCCCCCCCCCCGCAACACAAACACACCTTTTACCCCACACGGTTTCTAGGTCAAAGCCCAGGGGGGCTAGTAGTAATGAGGTTAGTCCAGTCTTGAACCATAGAACCCTAGCGCTAGAAAGGTTGTATAGTCCATTCATTCTCTTGTCTCCTTGGGTGTCCGAGCTACCTCAGTTAAGAAACCTTGAAAAGGGGATCCTTAAGCTGTTGAGGGAGTATTGTGAAAACTCCTCTCCATGGACCCTCACCCAAAACATTTCCTCAGGCTGCTGTCAATGGTGATGGAAAACGGATAAGGGCCACCTCTATATTTTTGGGTGGTCCTGGAGGCCAGGGTACCACTAGAAAGCGTTGCATCCAGAGAACAATGTGGCTGAACTGGGTTAATTGGAACTGGGCTGAAGTGAAGACAGCCAGCTGCCCCCAAAGCCCAGATTCTAGGCCCCACAGGAATCTGTGCAGGGAGAAGACAGCAGCCCTGAGCTAAGAGTGCTTTTGAACCAATTCGGTGGGGGTGGGGGTGGGGGTAGTAGTGAGGACATGACTCCCTACCTGCAATGCAAAGGCTAGGGCTTTTGTTAAGGGCCATTTATGGGCATCACTGGCTTGAGTAATCTGCATCTGTGTCACTATATGTGACCTTGGGCAAGTCATTAGACCTCTTTGCTTATCTGTTTCCCATTTGTAAAATGAATCTTTTAACAACCCTACCTATTCAAAATCCTATATTCCTATATCAGAGCTATAGAAGGTATCTTGGCAATGATCTAATCCAAAACTATTATTTTACAGATGATGAAACTGAGACCCATATAAGTTAATACATATAGTTTATTTTATTTTATTTTTTGGTGAGGCAATTGGGGTTAAGTGACTTGCCCAGGGTCACACAGCTAGTAAGTGTTAAGTGTCTGAGGCCGGATTTGAACTCAGGTCCTCCTGACTCCAGGGCCGGTGCTCTATCCACTGCGCCACCTAGCTGCCCCCATATAGTTTATTTTTAACATCTCTTTTAGCTGTTATTCTATAAGGGGAGAGGGAGTAGAAGGGGAAATGGAAAGAGAAGGAGCAGGGGAATGAAACCTTCCTACAGCCGCAGGAACACTTAGAGGTCTTGCTCAAGGTCTTTTGGAGAATGCCCTGTGTCTCCGGCAGGCCGATTCACACTGGGACCAGAGGAGGTAGCCACCTGGGTGGTATGATTAAGGGCCCCGAGAAAGGACCTCTGTCCAAAAATATCTTCCCCATCCGCCTGTCACAGTGCCTGAAATCCCATTAGCTACTCCCTTGGATTCAACTAAAGAAGGGCTCACTTAAATTGCAAATGTGTTTGCACTGGGGAGGGTGACAGTAAGTAGACTGGTAGCAGAAAGAACACTGGCCCAGGAAGTCAGAAAACCTCAGTTTTAGTCTCAGCTCTGCTACTAATTATCCGTTTGACTTTGGGAAAGTCACTAAACCTCTATGGGGCTCAGCTCTCTACTTCGTGAGATGAGGGGGTTGGACTAGAATAGGGATTCTTAACCTTTTTGGCCTCATGGACCCCTCTGGTAGTCTGGCGAAGTCTACCGATCTTTGGTCAGAGCAATGTCTTTAAAGCATACCATAAAATACATAGGATTACAAAGGAAACCAAATATATTGAAACAGTTATCAAAACATTAAAAGTTCCAAGTTCATGTGCCCTCTGAGATCTATCCACAGACCCTCATCCTCCAACCCCAAGTGGAGAATACCATAGACTTGGAATAGTGTCAGCTTTACATGCATTATCTCATCTTGCTCTCATAACTACCTTTCCTGGCAGGTGCTATTATTTCCATTTTGCAGATGAGGTATAGATGAGGATAACTGGCCTCACATTAGGGGCAGACTTTGGAACTAGGTCTTTTTGACTATGAGTCCAGAATGCCGTTCACTAAGCTATGCTGTTTTCATCTCGGTTATCTGAGTTTCCTCTTCTTTGAAACGAGGGGTTTGGATTAGTCGATCTCTGAGGTTGTTTGTGGGGCTGCCATTTTGAGTCTATGAACTGCTTATTCCCTCTTATCAAATCTCAAAGTTGATCTCTCTCATCACTTTCTCCAGGCAGTTCTGAGACTCAAAGGGTCACCTTGGCCTGAAACACAACCTGACCAATTCCTGTGGCTTATAATTGGAATTTGAATTAGAACTGGAAGGTTCCTTAGAGATCAAATCCTCTAGCCCATTTCAACCCTCTTGTTTTATGGACAAGGAGCCTGAGGTTCAGAGAAGTGACCTGCCCCAAATCCCAGAACTGGTGAGTGAATAGAACCTGTGATTAGAACCTAGAAACTAGATTGTCTTGCTCCAAAAAGAGAACTTTTTTAGGACCAAAAGGAGAAAGGGACACAGACAGCCCAACCTGAAGATCTTGGAGATAATGATACATAGGACCGAGTATGAAAGCTGTCTCTCTCTGTCCCTCAAGTCCCATCCCTTCCCTCTAGTGTCCTGGCTTTGATCTCCACCTCATTCAAGTCTCCTGTACCCTACCCCCAAGGCTCTAGTCCTAGCTCTTCCTCCCCCACTCTTCCCGCCTCACTACTCAAGGTGCAGAGAAGTTAGGTTGAATGCAGGGTGTTGAATACTCTCCTGGGGGTGGAGGGAGCCAGCCCCATCTCTGACTCCAGAATGAGACTCCAGTGAGAAGGTTAAGACATCACATGATAGCCCCAGATGCCTGCCGATGGAGGCCGGTGGGGTGTGGTGTTCCTTGGAGCTGACCAGGCAGCTTATAAGAGGGCAGATCCAACCCGCCCCGGGCCTCTTTCTCTAAACTGCCTCCCCAATCATTTCTTTTCTCTCCTCTGCCCTTTTCTATGCTGCCAGGATCTTCCCACTCCACTGGACCCCAAGGCTCCATCAGGAGATTCCTAACTTCGATTCCCCGCCCTAGAGTTGCCAGTAACTCTAGCCGGGAGAGAATCCTGGGCCCCACCCACAACTTTGCTTCAAACTAATTGGAGCTTCGACAGGCTCAAACAGGCCCAAGAGGCCTGTATCCTAATCCTAAATCCCCCCCATTTCCCCCCAATCCCCAGCCCACCCACTGCTAGGGATTTTTAGAATCAGCGCTCCCACCCTAGGGCAGGCAAAGAGGTCTTTTAGTTCAAGCGCTCAGCCCTAGGAGCCAGGGCAGAAGAGCAACACTGGCATGGGGAAAGTTAGTTATCAAGGAAACAGAGGATTGGGCCTGGGACATGACTGGGAGCTGAGTGCTATCAATGAGTATTTCCTGAATTGGAAAAGGAGGGGAGCATCTTTGGAAGGAAGAGGTAGCCTCATCCTACCTTCACTCCCTGGGAGTGTCCTCAGGGAATCATGATTTTGAAGAAAGATGCCCTATCTTAAATTTTGACAAGTCTCCCATGCTCAGCCTTTTCAATACACCAAAGGTCCTTGTGGTTTCTTCAGTTGTTTCGGTCACACCCTCTTCATGATTCCATTTGGAGTTTTCTAGTTCCTCGAGGGGTTGTATACCCATAGATAGATGATAGATGATAGAGATAATCCTTTTGACTATAGGGCCCCAATTCTTCCTTAGAAGGAATTAGTCTCCTCTGGGGTGATCTTCCTCTTTCTCTTGAGGACTAGAGGGAAACTAGGAGTAGGGGTGAGTCAAGGAAAGAGCTGTTATGATGGGGACATCTTTGGCTGAAGGACCCCACAACACTTTCTTTTTTTCCCATTATTTGTTTGTTTGTTTTGGTGAAGCAATTGGGGTTAAGTGACTTGCCCAGGGTCACATAGCTAGCAAGTGTCAAGTGTCTGAGGCTGGATTTGAACTTAGGTCCTCCTGACTCCAGGGCCTGTGCTTTATCCACTGCACCACCTAGCTTCCCCCCCACACACATACACTTTCTGAATCTAATATTACCCTTGCCCTAACAATTCCAGTGGAGTGGAACTATCCTCATTTTACAGATGGATTCTCCAAGTCACAGAGTTTAAATGACCTGTCCACCATCACACAGTCTACTGGTTGAATGACAAAATTCCAGGTGTTCTGTTTTCTGTTTTACTTTTGCTGTGTCCCTGTCTCCTCATTCCCAAAGCCTGAAGGCTCCTTCAGGGACCAAAATTGTGGGAGACTTTATTTTCTCTTATTTCTCTTCTGTTCTCGAATGGGAGGTATTGCCAGTAACAAAGCCTTTAAGCTGATGTTCTTGAGTAAACAGGAAGAAGGAAGGAAGAAAGGAAAGAAACAAATGTTTATTAAATGCCTACCGACATGCTAGGCCCTGTGCTCAATACTTACAAATATTATCTCATTTGGTCTTTGCAACAACCTTGGAAAGTAGGTGCTATTACAGATTACAGATGCCATACTTGTTGGCAATTGCAGATATACATCTACACTGTCTAGCCTTTTCCAAATCAGGTGACAGGTCTTTCTTTTAGCAATTTCTTAGGGTTGAAGGCTTCTGTCCAGAACTAGCCTCCCAGGCTCTCTGGCCCCCCAAGAAATCTACCTTCTCTTACCATCTCCCCTTGTTCCTAACTAGCTCAAGCAGAGCTCTTAGCTAGAAAGTTGCCTGGTCACTGGGTACAGATCTCACTTCCCAAGCCTGATCTTCACCCATATCAGGCAAACCTGTCCCTGCCTCTCCAATTCCACCCCTCACCCTCTTTAATCCTCAGCTTCTCCAGAGATCCTCACCTAACTCTTGCCTCAATTTATTCCTCTTCTCTGTCTTGGTCCCACTTTGCCTTTCATCTTGTAAGAATAGGAATGATGATGATAGTTCACAATTTATAGAGTCCACTGTGATTGCAAAATGTTCAGTATACATTATCTCATTAGAACTGCACAACAGCGGGCAGCTAGGTGGCCGAGTGGTTGAAAGCACTGGCCCTGGATTCAGGAGGACCTGAGTTCAAATCCAGCCTCAGACACTTGACACTTACTAGCTGTGTGACCCTGGGCAAGTCACTTAACCCTCATTGCCTCCAAAGAACTGCACAACAGCCATGGGAGGCAGGCAAAACATTGAATTTTATCCCCATTTTGCACAGGAAGAAACTGAGTCTCAGACCAATGAATTGACTTGTACATGTGGGACTGGAATCCGGGTCTCCTGACTTAGTTTCCTTCAGACTCAGTATGCATGTTCTAATCTATTTGGTGCAAATATTTGCGTGTATTTATAATGTTGTCTCCACTAATAGAATATATGCTCCCAGAGGGCAGGGGCTGTTGTTTCTTTTTGTTTCTTAGTATCCCCAGTGGCCAGCATAGTGACTGGCATATAGTAAGTGATTAATAAATGCTTGTTAATTGTTTAATAAATACAAAAGCATGCATAGACACATACATATAAAACAGCATGAGAAATAGTGGATAATTGCCAGCTTGTGACAAGATCCCAGTTCAATGGAAGCCTTGAAGTATGAAACATAAGTACATGAACACAGTACTTTGCTAGACTGATACAAAGGTAGAAAATTACTTAATCTCTACCTTTTGGGAGTTTACAGAATAGTAATTGCTTCCTTCCTCCATATCCCCCACTAATCATAGAACAAGGAACTCAGGAACACAGACCATACCCATAGCCATGGCATTTGGGCTAAAGATGGTATTCAGACTTGTAACTGGTGGCAAAGTGGCTGAGGATGTGAAGGGAGGCAGGTACATGGGATGGGGATAGGTTAGTCTTCTAGCTAACCCTCTCTTCTCCCATGAGTTGAAGAATCCATTTGCACCCTTATTCTCCAGTGCTGGAAACCTAAGCTTTAGGGACTGTTCTTAGCTTTGCATTCAACCCCACCCCTGGGGATAGACAGCCTAATTCATTTGGTGGGTTCCCTCTGTGTGTACATGTGCACAGAAAGCTGCCAATTTCCTTTTCTCTCCAAGCCAATGAGTGAATGAAGACTTGGCATGCCACTTGGAGAAAGTTGCCAATCCCTGGCAAAGGAGACCAGACATATATATCACACACTTGAAAGGGGCACCTCCTCGGGAAAAGTGTTCTAACCCCCACACTCTGTTGCCTCATCTTAGAAGCAGAGACAGAAGGAAGTTTAGTGGGGACCCTGGAAGGTGGTAAGAGGAGACAAATAAAAAACTGGGAGTAAAGGGGAAGAGCCCTGGGTTCCATGCCTAAATTCTGTGATTCATCTACTAACCCATTGTGTGACTTTGGGCAAGTCACCTGAACTCAGTGGATAATGCTGTCCTCATTTTTAAAATGAGCTCTATGGGGAGACTTCTCAACCTATAGCCTCTTCCCTATCCCTGCCCCCTTTGAAGGGTTGGGTGGATTAGTCTGTGGAGATGCTTCATTCAGGGTAAGGAAAGATTAGGATGGAAAATATGTGCTTGTAGATTTTAGTGGCATAGGGTGAAATGGAAAACAGTGCTGAATTTGGAGTCACCCCTGACACTTCCTGGCTATGTGACTTAACCTCTCTGAGTCTCGGTTCCCTTATCTGTAAAATGGAGATAACAATCCAGTTGTGTGGCATCTGCCACACGATTTCTCAATGGATGCCATTTGTCTATTGAGGTCAGGTGACTTGCCCAAAGTCACAGGGTTGTTGTTGTGGGAGTAAAATGAAATGAGGAGTGGTAACACTTGGCAAGTCACAAAGTGGCATTTAAGTGCCAGCTCTTGTGACCCTGTGTTGTATGCATTTGTGAGCAAAGGTATCTGTATCATACACACACACATGTGTGGATGTGTACATGTGCAAACACGACTGTAATTTGTGGATGTGTGTACCCTCATTCATTCCTGATGTCAGAAATAGTGCTGGCCTTGGAGAAAGAAATCCAGCTTTGAACGTGACTCTTCTTCGTTAATTTATGTGAACATGAACAAGTCGCGCTATGCCTCTGGGAGACGCCATCACCTCATCCATAAAATGGGAATAATAATATCAACACTACCTGCTTCAGGGGGTTATTGTGAGGAAGATGTTTTATAAATATTCGAGTTCTATAAAAATGTCACCTGTTAATAATAATAGCTAGCATTTATTGAGTCCTTTAAGGTTTGTGAAGCACTTTGCAAATGTTAACTCATTTGAAACTCACAATAATCCTGGAAGGCAGGCACTACTATTCTGTTTTACAGATGGGAAAATAGAGAGGTTAAGTAACTTGCCGAGAGAGATACAGCTAGTAAATGTGCAAGGCAGGATTCAAACTCATGTCTTTACCACTTCACACCTCATGCTCTATCCAATGAGTCACCTAGCTGCCTGGGTGACTCATTCATTCATTCGTTCATTCACTTATTCATTTGTTATTCATTTATTTCTCCTCTCTGGGCTTCAATTTCCTCATCTACAAAATGTGGGGGTTGCTCTCTAAGATTCTTTCTAGCTTCCTCTAAGGTTCTTTTTCATTTTCTGTGATCCTCAAGGATTTAGCAAGCATGTCCCATGTACTAGGTCCTGTTATGGTTTATACGTGTGCAGAGGCATAACCAGAAAGTCTTGTGCCTGAGGTGAGTTCATTTGGGGTAAAAGATGGGGCAGCACAGAAGATGGTCCACCTTGGGGGAAGTTGTGCCAGAGAAGAGAGGGCATTCCCTAGAGAGTGTGGGCCAGGTTCGCTGTGAGCTAGAGTAATCAGGGAAGGCTTCATGGAAGAGGTAGAATTTGAGTTGGATCTTGATTCAGATAGGCAGAGAGGAAGGAATGAAGCATTCTCATGAGGGTCAGACATCCAGAGAAAGCATGGCATGTTCAGGGGACAATGAGTGGAGTAGCAGATAGGGGTACCAGGAAGGTACCCATAATGAGACTCTGAAAGAACGGGGGTTCAGTCTGACACTGGGGAAAGGAACAGGAGCCATTAATAGCTTTGGAGGACAACAAAAGTGAGAGACAATGGATTAGCTGACAGTCGCAGAGATATAGCATTCCCCTCCCATCCCTCCCCGCCAGCTCCGTCTCTGCTCCCATATAGCCATCTTGGGACAAAACATATCACTCCAGATATGGCCCTATAGGTATGTGTTGTGTGTGCCTTTGTTTAGGCAGGCACATACGTGCCTGGAATATTCTTCCTCCTCTCCTCTATTACTTGGCTTCCTTCAAGTTGTTGTTGCTGTTGTTGTTCAGTTGTTTTTCAGTCGTGTCTAACTCTTTGGAACCCCATTTGAAGTTGTCTTGGCAAAGATAGTGGAGTGGTTTGCCATTTCCTTCTCCAACTCATTTTGCAGATGAGGAAACTGAGGCAAATGGGGTTAAATGACTTGCTCAGGGTCAGACAGCTGGAATTGTCTGAGGCTGGATTTGAACTCAGGAAAATAATCTTCTTTACTCTTCCACTGCACCATCTAGCAGTCCTTCCTTCAAGACTTAACTCAGACTTCACCTTCTGCAGGAAACCAAGTCTCCCCTATCTCTTTTCCCTTCTCTTTCCTTCCTTTGGCCTCATTTCCTCTCCCTCTCCCTACCCTTTTGAGATTACCCTTCATTTACACTGTATATGTATATAATTATTTGCCTATTGTCTTACTCATTAGAATGTGAACTCCTTGAGGGCAGGGATTGTGCCCCCTCCCCCCAATTTGTTTTTGCCTTTTTTTAATATCCCCAGTAGGGGTAGCTGGCCGGTTCAGGGATAGAGCACTAGGTTTGGAATCAGGAAAATTCTTCCTGAGTTCAAAATCTCACCTCAGACACTTCCTAGCTGTGTGACACTGGCAAGTCACTTCCTCCCAGTTTGCCTCAGTTTCCTCATTTGTAAAATGAGCTTGAGAAGGAAATAGCAAAACACTCCAGTATCTTTGCCTAGAAAACCCCAAATGGGATCACAAAAAGTCCGACATGATTGAAATGACTGAACAGCAACAGCAAATATTCCCAGTGCTTAGCACAGTGCCTGGCACATCGTAGGAATTTAATAAATGCTTGTTGACATGTGTTTGGTGTTGGTTCACCCTTTGGTCAAGAAGCCACCATTGGCCCCTTTCGGGAGCAGGTGGTTAGTGTTGGACAGTGATAAACTGTTAATTCCTTTCAATTCTCCTCTCAGGCAGCAGAGTATCCTGAATGCTCCAATCACGAAGGCCAGTCTTCCTTTTTTTCTGGGAGGCCCTGAGGAACAGGTCACCTGCATGTACCTCCCAAGCCTCGACTTTCTCTAGCAGCAGTGGGCGGGGTAGGGGGTTGGGGGGGTGTTGTCTGTCAAAGATCCCAGTGACCATTTCCATCAGCAAGGCCTTCTTTCCCCTAGCTGTCTCAGTTGCTTGCTCACTCTCCTATTCTCTCTCTCTCTCTCTCTCTCTCTCTCTCTCTCTCTCTCTCTCTCAAGCTCAGGGAGCAGCTGTGGCGGCCATCTTAGGGAATCTAGACAGCTGCTGCACTGGGGGAGGGGGCACTCCTGAGAAAAGGAGGAGGCCATTTCTCTGTTCATCTCAGAACAGATGCTGGACCCTCGTAGGAAAAGATTCTGGGCCACGTTGCCCAAGCTAACAGGTTACTTATTGGGACTAATTGAAGGAGAGGTAGTCCAAATGGATGAGTTCTCACCCACTCTAGAATATTATCTAAGAAATGCAGTTTCATGCCTTTTGAGTACTTATAGTAACTGGAACTAGGCTAACAAAGTGTTGTCTAGTAGAATTCTCTAAGGTGCTAGGCCTAATGAACAGATAAGCATGATTTGTAATGGACAGATTCACTATTTCTATGGGACAGGGCTTATGAAATGCTTGAAAACACTTGGTTTTCTCCTTTCAGTACGTTAAACATCCTTCTCTCTACCATCTTTTCTCTCTCTCCCCCTCCTCTTTCTGTCTCTCTCTCCCTGTCTCTTTCTCTCCCTCACTCCCTCTCTACATACATTTTCTATATGTATGTATATATATGCACATATCCACATATATGTGTACAGACAGATATGTATATATGATATTTATATTATGTTTTGTATATTTAATCAACAATTACTTTTTTTTTTTTTTTAGTGAGGCAATTGGGGTTAAGTGACTTGCCCAGGGTCACACGGCTAGTAAGTGTTAAGTGTCTGAGGCTGGATTTGAACTCAGGTACTCTTGAATCCAGGGCCAGTGCTCTATCCACTGTGCCACCTAGCTGCCCCTCAATTACTTTTTAAATACCACTAAATGTAAGGCACATTGGAATTCAACAACAAAACCAGGAGTGCATTTAGAAAAGAGGTAGAAATTGGGGCAAGCTTCATGAATGCACATTTGACTCGAAGAAAGATGAGAATTAGAAGAAGTAAGGCTGAGAAGCAACTAGATTCCAGGAATGGAGGGTAAATTGCCATAGGAGGAGGCTGCTAGGTTGTAGTAGATGGGACACTGGTCTTGTAGTTAGGGTAAAACCTGAATTTGAATCTGCCTCAGACATTAACTATGTGTGTGACCTTGGGCAAGTCACTTAAACTCTCAAATTACATCTGTAGGGGGCAGCTAGGTGGTGCAGTGGATAAAGCACCCGCCCTAGATTCAGGAGGACCTGAGTTCAAATCCAGCCTCAGACACTTGACACTTACTAGCTGTGTGACCCTGGGCAAATCACTTAACCCTCATTGCCCCACCCAACAACAACAACAACAACAAAGTGATGATCAAATTACATCTGTAAATTTCTCATCTGTAAAAGGAGAAAGGGTAATAACAGCTCCTGCCTCCTTAGGTTGTTGCAAGGATCAAATTTGATAATATTTGTAGGACACTTTGCAAACTTTAATGCCCTATATAAATGCTAGCTGTTGTTATAGAAGATAGAATGTTTCAAGCGGCTATCATTGTTTGGTTAGAATGCAGAGAACAGGAAGGGAAGTGATAGGAAATAAGACTAGAAATGTAGGGTACAGCCAGACTATGAAGAACCTGAAACACTAGGCTGAGGAGTTTGCATTTTATCCTGGAAGCAATAGGTTTTTGAGTAAGGGAGTGACATGGTCAGATTTTTGGTTTTGGAAGATTAATTTGGCATCTGTGTTGAGAATAAATTGGAAAGATAGGCTGGAGCCAGACTGTGAAGGACTGTCTATGCCAAACTGCAGAGTCTGAATTTTATTTTGGAAGCAATGGGGAGTCATTGAGTCTTCTTGAGCAGATGAGTCACATGATCAGCTTTGGTCTTAGGAATATCAATCTAGATGAGGGGTGAAAGACACATTGCAAAGGGGAGAAACTGGATACCTTTAGGAAGGCATTGCAATAGTCCAAGGGAGGGATAATGAGAACCCAGGCTAAGGTGTGTGTAGTATAAGTAGACCAAAGAGGGTGGATGTGAGAGATATTGAGGAGGTGGAATTAACAAGGCTTGGCAACTGATTGGATACAGGAAATGTGAAAGAGTAGAGAGAAGAGGATGATTTTTAGGCTGGGTAACTAGAAGAATGGTAGTATCCAGTGACAGAAATAGGAAGTTAAGAGGAGAGGCAGGTTTAGAGAGTAAGGAAATGAATTCTATTTTGAACATAATGCATCTGAAGGACCTATGGAACATTTATAAGGAAATATCAAGCAAGCAGTTGGAGATGTGGGACTGGAGTTTAGGAGAGAGATGGGGGCTGGAGATTTGGGAGTCATCAAGATATATAGATCCATGGGAACTGATGAGATCACCAGGAGAGAGGGAGGAGAGAGGAGGAGAGCCTCGGATAAAGCCATGGTGTATGCCCATGCATAGCATATAGGATGTGGATGATAAACCTGTAAAGAAGACCAGGTAGGAATCAATCTTACAAGTAGGAAAAGAACATGAAGATCCAGAGAGGAAAAAGGATCAAGGAGTAGACTTGTCAAGGGTGTCAAATGCAGCAGAGGGGTCAAGAAGGTTAAGGACTAAGAAAAGGCCATTGGATTGAGCAATAAAAGGGGAGAGGCAGAGAAAGAGAGAGACAGACAGACAGACAGACAGAGACAGAGTCAGAGACAGACAGAGACAGAGAGACAAGAGATAGAGAGAGACAGAGACCGACAGAGACAGAGATAGAAAGAGACAGAGAGTGACAGAGAGACAGACGGAGACAGAGAGAGATAGAGACAGAGGGTGACAGAGAAACAGAGACAGAGAAGAGCGAGAGACAAAGACAGAGACAAAGAGCAAAAGAGAGAGAAGAGAGACAGAAACAGAGAGATAGAGAAACAGAGAGAGATGAAGAGAGAGGGAGACAGAGAGACAGAGACAGAGAAGAGCAAGAGAGACACAGAGAGACAGACAGACAGAAACAGAGAGATAGAGACAGAGAGACAGAGACAGACAGAGAGAGGAGAGAGAGAGGGAGAGCGTGCAGTTTCAGTGAAGTAGCTGGATCAAAAGCCAAATCACAGGGGGCTGAGAATGAGTAGAAGTTAAGAAAGTGGAGGCAACAAGTGTTAACAGCTTTTTCTTGAAGGGTGTCTGTGAACGGGAGCAGAGATATTGGCTAATAACTTGGGGGACAGTAGGGTCAAATGAAGATTTTTTTGTAAAGGATTCGATAAGTATGGGTCTGAAATAGGGCAATGGTGCTATGTGACTGGAAAAAAGGAGACAGTTTTAGAGGCAAAATCCACAAGACTTCAATATGGAGGGGGAAGGGGAAGAATCTTCACAACAACCCAATGAGGGAGATAGAGAGATGTGCCATGAAATGATTCACAAGAATCATGAATGAAAGAATGCTGGACTGAGAGCCAAGAGAACTGGTTTTAAATCCAGGCTGTGATATTTCCTTGCTGTGCAATAATGGGCAGGTTATTTAAGCTCACTGAGCCCATTTCCCCATCTGTAAAATGGGTTCAAGTACTCCTGCACTTGCTATATCTTACAGAGAATGGTTATAAAAAGAGTTGCCTCATGAAACCAGAAGAAGGAATAGAAGGAAAAATGAATTTTCAGAAAGTTTGCTAAGGGTTATCCCAAGAGCTTTTGAGGATAAAACTGGAGGAATTGAATCAATTATTAAGCATTTATTAAGTGCCTACTATGTGTTAGGTGCTGTGTTAGGCACTGGAGATACAAAGACAAAAATGAAATAGTCCATTCCCTAGTGGGGCATAGAAATGTAAGAAAAATAGGAAGTCTCTGTCAACATTTCTATCATAAACTATTTTATCCATCCATGGCAATGGGACTATCACACCTGGATATCAAATGACACTAAATAAAATCCTTAGCATATGTAAAAACAGTTGGACCAGAGCAAGAACACACAGGGGAGATCTATTGTGGGAGAAACACAATTCTGAGGATGTTGAAGAAGGGATTCTGAAAATATTTGGAAGAGTGAAGATGCTGAACTAATGGAGAGCTACCCCAGGCAGTATTATTGTGTTTCTTTGATATATGTATGACCTCACTGATGTGGATATCCTTTTGTTTTTGTTTGTTTTTGGGGGGGCAATGAGGGTTAAGTGACTTGCCCAAGATCACACAGCTAGTAAGTGTCAAGTGTCTGGGGTAGGATTTGAACCCAGGTCCTCCCGAATCCAGGGCTGGTGCTTTATCCACTGTGCCACCTAGCTGCCCCCAATGTGGATATTCTTTTCAATGGTATGAGACCTAAGCCATGTTCCCTCTCATCCTGTATGAGTTTTGTCTATGCCCTCTTATAAATCTTTCCCAAAGGGCTCCACTCAACATGCTGAGCACCTTTTAGATCTCTTGACATGGTGTGGACACCAGTGGAATATGTTGGCTGGTGCATCAATCATCCCTTGCCCTCCCCCATGAAGAGCTTGCCTCCTTTTTGAGTCACAGAACTCCCTGATGACATTCCTAACTCAGCTCCTTTTGCAAAAAAATTCTTTGTTGGTAATTATATTTGCAACTTACTCATGCCCATCATGAGACTGTCCCCCTTTGCCCTTTGTGTGACCTTCAACTTCAATTCCTCAGAGACTACACTATTCCATGACTCAAAACCATATAGCAACACCAGAAGAATACTACCTAAAATATAAGCTTTTTATGGTGATAGAAAAAACTGACATTCTTTAGCCCTTGAAATTTGCAAAGTACTTTACATACATTACTATTGGAGATACTTAAAAATGATTTGATTATTATAAAAAGGTGACTGAGAAGTCAATAACTATTGACCCCTATGCCTAGTTACTCATCTCTATAAAATCTTTATGAGAGTAATTTAGATATGTATTGAGGGCAACTTGAATGAAAAGAGAAGTCATGCTTTTACAAATCTTATCCTACTTCATAACACATCTTTATTATTATACAATGGATGGAAAAACAGAGAAAACAAGATGCCACTGTGCTTATTGTGTGTCGACTAGAAAAAAAAAATCAACTGATTCAGTCGAGCAAAACACAGCTCTCCTCCACCAAGGCATCTCCCCTACATGTGGTAAGATCATACAAGATTTTTTGATAGATGGAACATCAACAGAAATAATTTTCCTTTATTCCAGGATTCTTTGATAATTAAAATCAAGGAAGGTGCTAAAACAGAGACATGTATGCTGGTTGAAGGTATTTGCTACTGTCATGGGGAATATCCAGAATTGAGCCCATTGGGAAGAGGAATTTTCTATGGATGGTATTGTTATGTTTGTGGGGGATGTGCTGATATTAACAAACCCTAGAACATTGAAGAACCTCCTATATGAGATTCAAGATTATGCAGAAGAGTTCAACCTAATAAACCACATGGGAAAACTCAAGTGGATGAAGAATGCCTATTGCTCTGTCTGTGACATGAAATTGGATGGAGAATTGATTGAACCAGTTCATCAGTACATAGAGATCTTAGACAGACACGGCACATAGATGATGCATTGGACCCAGAACTGAAGTGAAAGAAGGGAGCAAGCTTGATAGCGCAGTCCCTGAAAATCCAGAATTTCTCCCAGAAACAAAACCTCGTGTATTTAATGTTGGTATGCTTCTGATGATACTAAATGACTGTGAATCTGTAATGTCATAGTCTTCAAAGAATCGAAGTTGAAGTTGTTTCAAAAGGTAATGGAGAGACATATGATGTCAATAAATAATGATAAAAACTATTCTTTATATAACACTTTAATATTTGCAAAGTGCTTTGCATATGCAAAAGCAATTATTGCATATCATGTGGTCCTCACAATAACTCTGTGAGAGTAGGTGCTACTATTATTCCCATATTAAAGATGAGGAAACTGAGACTGAGATAAGTGAAGTGACTTGGCCAGGATCACATAGCTAAGGAAGTCTGAGGCAGTATTTGTACCCAGGTCTTTCTGCATACACTTGATGGATTGTGCCACCTAGCGGCCTAATAGCACAATTGTTGTTCAGTCACTTTTTTCAGTCCTTTCCAAGTCTTCAAGACCCCATTTGGGGTTTTCTTGGTAAAGACACTGGTGTAGTTTGCCATTTCTTTCTCCAGTTCATTTCACAAATGAGGAAACTGAGGCAAACAGGGTTAAGTGACTTGTCCAGGATCCCACAGTATAATATCAAAATGAATTGTGTATATAGAATGGCTTAAATATCATTAAAGACATAAATGACCTAGTTGGTCATACAGTGAGAGTGAGGGCTACCTCACATGCTACACTGTTACCCATGCAGTGTTAAGAAAGCTCAAGGAAGTCCTTTGAATATTGAGTGGACCTACAGCAGAAAACACATTGTGGGGAGGAGAGTGAGACATGGACAAAAATTGAAAAGGATGAGAAGGCATGGATGAAAGGAATATCCATGTCAGTGAGATCACAGAGCCATTGAAATAAACCTGCTTTAGGGCAGCTAGGTGGCACAGTGGATAAAACACAAGCCCTGGATTCAGGAGGAACTGAGTTCAAATCCAGCCTCAGACACTTGACACTTACTAGCTGTGTGACCTTGGGCAAGTCACTTAACCCTCATTGCCCCGCCAAAAAAAGAAAAAAAAGAAATAAACCTGCTTCACAGGGTTGTTGTGAGGAAAGTGTTTTGTTTTGTTTTGTTTTGTTTTGTTTTAAGTGAGGCAATTGGGGTTAAGTGACTTGCTCAGGGTCACACAGCTAGTAAGTGTTAAGTGTCTGAGGCCAGATTTGAATTCAAGTCCTCTTGACTTCAGGGCTGGAGTTCTATCCACTGGGTCACCTAGCTGCCCTGAAGAAAGCAAATTCTAAACCTTTAAGTGCTATTGAAATGTGTGTTTGCTTTTGTCTTCTGATTATAAAGAAGCAGATTATTGATGGGAGATTTTAATTTGAAAACTCTTTCTAGATGGTGTGAAGTGTCCCCTTGAGTTGATTCCTACCCCACTGGAAAGTAAGTACTTCAAGGGAGGCACTTTTTTTCATTTCAATGTCTGAATCCACAGTGCTTAGCACAGAATAGGTATCTAATTAGTATTTTGAAAATTCAGTCATGGGGGTCTCTCTGGCTGAGAGCTGACTGCCTGGTCAAATATCATGGTTTCCCTTCATGCCAAGTAATCATGATCTTCCTGTGAGACTGATGGGGACTGTGCCAAACCCAGGTACTAAAATAGAATGTAGGGGCAGCTAGGTGGCACAGTGGATAAAGCACCGGCCCTGGATTCAGGAGGACCTGAGTTCAAATCTGACCTCAGACATTTGACACTTACTAGCTATGTGGCCCTGGGCAAGTCACTTAACCCCAATTGCCTCACCAAAAAAAAAAAAGAATGTAAACTCCTTGGGGGTAGGAATTTTATCCTCAGTATGTACTAAAGAGCCTAGCACATAATAATCGCTTAATAAACACTTTATGATTGGTTGATTAATTAAATGTGTCCTTTCTCCACCATGTCCACCCCTACCAATGTAACCTGAAGACTCCACTTCATTCCATTTCCTCAGAAGTCCTTTTAGGGGTAGTGAAACAGGATAGTGACTGGAAGCCAAAAAGAACAGGGCAGGGAAAAATGAGCTTGGGGTCCAGATGAGTGGATTCAAGGCCCATCTCCTTCATTTACTAGCTGTGTGATCATGGCCAGATTCTGTTGCCTCTCTGCAGACTATAACCTATTTCTGCTTTCTTATTGTGGGGATTCTTGATCATATATTTCTTTCAGTCCTCCATAAAGGATTCACACTGGAAACCTTCCTTTGTTCTTTGGAATCTTTTGTGGAGACGAGGATACATGATCTATCCATTTGCTATCCCTTCCATATACGCACAAACGGTCCACATCCTTTTCTGTTATACTGAGAGCGTGCTATTAGAGCTGTGAGGCGACTTAGACATCATAGGATTATTGAAGACCACAGGGACCATCCTGTCCAATAGCCCCATTTTACAGAGGAAGAGACTGAGGTTCAGAGAGAAAACAGTGGCCTGCTCAAGGCCACACTGGTAGCAAGTAGTAGCAAAGTGGGAGTTTTGAGCTCGGGTTTCCTGATTCCAAACCAGAGGTCTTTTCATTAAGCCATGCTGTGTGACCCTGATGTATTTTCCTCCATTTCTCTAATGCACATCATCACTGGAAATGTACTGTGGCGTACTTCTGCCTACCATTTGTCTTTCTTTTGCCCTTTGGGTTACTGGCAAAAGTGCCTAGGATGGTGCTAGAAAGCTCCCATGATCATTCGCTTCTATCATCCAGTAGACTATAAGCTCTTTGAGGGTAGGGACTATTTCAGAGGGTCAGAGATTGAGGGCTCGAAATAGGTCAACAAGTCCAACCCCCTCATTTTACAATTCACAAAACTGAAGCCCAGAAAGGTTAAATAAGGTGTCCAGGGTTGCACAGCTAGAATGTATCTAAGGCAGGATTTGGATGCAAATCTTCCTCCCTCCTCCAGGTTGTTGTTGATGTTAAATTGTGTCTGAATCTTTGTGTTCTTGGCAGAGATACTGGAGTGGTTTGCCATTTCCTTCTCGAGCTCATTTTACAGATGAGGAAACAGAGGCTAACAGGGTTAAGTGACTTGCCTAAGGTCACATAGCAAGTATCTGAGGCTGGATTTGAACTCATGAAGATGAATCTTCCTGACTCCTTGCCCAGCCCTCTATTTACTGTGCCACCTAGCTGCCCCTCTTCCTCTTGGGCCTGTGTTCTATCATTTATACTGTGCTGTCCCTTCCATGAGATAAAATCATAGGTGTGGTAGTGAATATTTAACAACCAGCTCTCCAAAGAGAGGAGAGAGAAACCTACAACATACTTTTAGTTTAGTCTTCATTAATAATACTTTCTCCCTCACTTTTTCAAGTCCAATAAACAAAACAATAAATCAAACCCTGATTTGTAGTGTTGCAAATTCTCAAACTGGAAATTTAACAATTGATTCTCTTGGTGCAGTGACACCAGGCCTGGTGTCAGGAAGAGTCACCTTCCTGAGTTCAAATCTGGCCTCAGACACTTACTAGCTGTGTGACCCTGGGCAAGTCACTTAACCCTGTTTGCCTCAGGTTCCTCATCTGTAAAATGAGCTGGAGAAGGAAATGGCAAACCACTGCAGTATTTCTGCCAAGAAAACCCCAAATGGGGTCATGGAGAGTTGGGTATGACTGAAAAATGACTGAACAACAATATAAACAACAACCAATCTCTTGAGCCAGCCCACTCCTGTACAGAATATATAAAAATAGGATTATTTGGGAAGATCCAGGGTCTGGAATCAATTCTTGCTATGTACAGTGGAAAGAGCAGTGCATTGGCTCTTAGAGAAGCCAAGTTTGAGGCTAGGTTTTGTCAGATGTACTAGCTGATGTCAGGTACTAGCTGTGAGTTAATCTCTCTGAGACTCAGTTTTCTCATCTCTAAAGTAGGCAGAAGAATTATTTCATCATTGTGCATTTCAGAGTTGTGAGGCTGTCGCAAATAAATTAACATGTGCAAGAATGATTAAACTGTAAAGGGCAGCTATTTGGCCAGTGGATAGTGCACAGGACTTGGAACCAAAAATATTCATCTCCCCGAGTTCACACACATACTAACTGTGTGACCCTGGACAAGTCACTTAACCCTGTTTGCCTCCGTTCCTCATCTGTAAAACGAGCTGGAGAAGGAAATGGCAAACCACTCCAGTATCTTTGCCAAGAAAACTTCAAATGGGGTTACAGAGAGTTGGACATGACTGAAAAATGACTAAACAACAACAAAGGGCTACCTAAATGTCAGCTAATATGAATAGTATCTGCCACTTCTTTTCTGAACCTTTCTCTCTTCCCCTTTGGCCCCCTCTCAACCCCTCTTGCTCAAGACTTGAAAGATTTTTTTCCTCTCTGAGTGCTATGGCCTCAGATCTCTCCCCAGTTTGATCTCTTCTCCCCTGGGAAGAACAGAAATAGCTATGCAATTTTCTGTGATGCTGCCAGCCTCCTATACTCCAAATATGAGGGATAAGGAGACACAAACACAGTACCGGGCAGCAGATCTACCAGACACACAGCGAGCAGAGTTTATGGAGCCCAGCTTGGTCTAGCTCAGGACACACCTCACTCCTTGGTCCCTCTGTCCAGGCCCCCGAACCAAGCTGTTTCTCTGCTGATGGCCGCCTGTATAGAACAGAATGCAGCTTTCTCTCTTTTGTTTTCCCTGAATGTAGCCAGGGCTACAAAAAAGAGGATTGGACTGGGGACTGGGAGTCCATAGGATCCTGGATTAAGAGCCAGACAGAGAAAAACCTCAAAGTCACCTAGACCAGCCCCACCTCATTTTACAGATAAGGAAATTGGGGCCCAGAAAGGTTAAATAATGATTTACTAAAAGTCATATTGTAGGAAGTAAAGTGTCAGAGTGAGGAATTTTTTCTTTTTGAGGTAAAAATAAGATTTTGTTGTATAGCTCAGGCTATTCAGGCTTTGTAAAATTACTTTTTTTTTTTTTTTTTGCGGGGCAAGGGGTGTTAAGTGACTTGCCCAGGGTCACACAGCTAGTAAGTATCAAGTGTCTGAGGCTACATTTGAACTCAGGTCCTCCTGACTCCAGGGCCGGTGCTTTATCCACTGCACCACCTAGCTGCCTCGTAAAATTACCTTTTAAAAGCATGTAAACCAAAACAGTGAGACTATATTATAACAAAAGAAAAGAAGGCAGTGAGAATAGATTTGAGTTCCAAATCTAAAAAAAATACCGCATATTAAATATCTTCATCTTTGTGAAACTCAGGGAAAGAGAGATGAGGAGGCCTTGGAAAATACAGAGTGTCCCAAAAGTCTTAGTGCAGCCAAAGTACTAAGACCTTTGGGACATTCTGTATCAGCAGCCCCCTTTTCCACTTAAATAATTAGATACTTTTAAAACTTAAAAAATTATGTTATATAAACAACGTTTCTTAATATCCTAAGCCTGTGTGCATTTCTTTAATACCCACACATTTTTATTTCAAAGATAGATGGGCTCAATGGGTAGAGGGGTTGAGCCTGGAGTCAAGAAGACGACAGTTCAAATCCAGCCTCGGACATGTACTGCCTGACTCCTGAGCAATTCACTTGTGTTTGCTTCAGTTCCTCATCTGTAAAATGGAGATAATGAGGCAGCTAGTTACCACAGTGGATAAAGCACCGGCCTTGAATTCAGGAGGACCTGAGTTCAAATCCAGCCTCAGACACTTGACACTTACTAGTGGTGTGACCCTGGGCAAGTCACTTAACCCTCATTGCCCTGCCAAAAATAAAATAAAATAAAATGGAGATAATAATAGCACCTACCTCCCAGGGTTATTGTAAAGATCAAATGAGATAATGATTGTAAAGTGCTTAACACAGTGCCTGCCACAGAGTAGGTGCTATATAAAAGTTAGCTATCATTATCATTATTATTATTATTATTTTTTGCAGGGCACAGGCACAGGAACAAAGGTACACATACAGAAACGCACACAGTGGTTTCTCAGTGCCAGAGGACATCACAGATGTGCATTCACACACACCTCCTTGGGTCATACCTCATGTAAGCTGAACAGACCAATGATCAAGGCCAATCTACTTTATAATGACTTTTACTGTTCTCTAGCCAAAGACTGACCCAATCTCTGGCCACAGGTTGATACTCAATCTTGCCAAAGACTGAATGCCAGATCCTGCCAGACTGAGCCTTGACCTTAGCCACTGAATGAACCCTAACCACAGACTATGGGGCAGCTAGGTGGCACCATGGATAAAAACCCTGGCCTTGGAGTCAGGAAGACCTGAGTTCAAATTTCACCTCAGACACTTACTAGCTGTGTGACCCTGGGCAAGTCACTTAACCCCAATTGCCTTAAACATCTGGGGCCATCTCCAGTTGTTCTGATATATATCTTGCCATTGGACCCAGATGGCTCTGGAGGAGAAAGTGAGGTTGGTGACTTTGCACAGCCATCTCTCACTTAAATCCAATTGAATGCAAATCATGACATTACCTCCCAATGTCATGGTCTTCTATGAGAATGAAGGACAAATAACAACAGACACAGGCTGACCCCCACCTCCATCTCTCATCTTATCCCTATTTTTATCCCCACACTCCTTCCTCACCCAAACTATTGTTAGATATTAAAAACTCCTTCTCAGGGCAGCTAGGTGGTGCAGTGGATAGAGAACCGGCCCTGGAGTCAGGAGGACCTGAGTTCAAATCTAGCCTCAGACACTTAACACTTACTAGCTGTGTGACCCTAGGCAAGTTACTTAACCCCAAATGCCTCACAAAAAAACAAAAACAAAACCAAAAAAACCCCAAAAACCTAAACTCCTTGTCTCATTTACTTTGGCCCTTCCTTATTCTAGTCCCCATCCTTATCTGTATACCCATCTCCATCCTCATTCTCTTCCTCATCTTTTTTTTTTTTTAATTTTTTGCGGGGCAATGGGGGTTAAGTGACTTGCCCAGGGTCACACAGCTAGTAAGTGTCAAGTGTCTGAGGCTGGATTTGAACTCAGATACTCCTGATTCCAGGGCCGGTGCTTTATCCACTGCACCACCTAGCCGCCCTCCTTTCTCATCTTTAATATTCTTTCCCCCATCCTGATAACCAGTGCTAAAAATCTGAACCCAGGACCCTTGCTTGGAGAGTGATCTAAGACTGTCCACTTCCCTAGTCCAAGAGTAGATCAAGAAACTTGTTGCTATGGGGTTGGGGAGTTTCCCCAGTCTGTCTCTGTATTCTGGACTCCTTATCCAAACCTGTGCTCACTGTCATAAAAGCAAGGGCTATGCCCTTGATCTTTAATGAGGAAAGGGAGGAAGGGGGTAATTTGACAACCAAATCGACTCCCAATGAATAAAATCCCTGCTCTACAAAGGCTGTTGGTTAGAGAGGAGTCATACACATTCTTGAGCCCCAGAAGGCTCCTCCACTCTTTTGTGTCCACAGATGAGATTTTGCTCTAAAGAATGGTCCTGGGATCAACCTCTTTCCCCTTTGTACTTCTCTTGCAGTGCCTTCCTCCACTTCAAACCCGTTATAGCATCCCCAGTCAGCTGTTTAGTGCACACAAATTACTGTACAAGGGAACCTTGGGCTATAAATGGATGCAGTCGGTTAGAGGTATAGTTTCAAATTGCTCAGGTCATTTTGACCTAAGTTGGCTTGGGGATGTGACTTTTACAGTCATCTCAATTTCCACTTCCTGCTTCTCTTTCATTTCTGCCTTTGCTTGATAGCTAAGGGTATTTCATTCCATTCCCTTGGTCATCAAGGAAACAAAGTCCTTTCTGTCCTGGCCCCAGATCCATCACACTGCTCCAGGTGGAAAATACTCTGCTCGGTCATTGCTAGGAAGAAAATCCTCATATAGACTATAGTATTTATAGCAGTACCCTTTATGGAAGCAAAGAATTGGAAATGAAATAGATGCCCATCGACTGGGAACTAGCTAAGCAAATTATGTTATATCACACGAGTAGCTTGGAATAGTATTATCATGTGGCAAGAAACTATGAATATGATGGATATGAGGAACCATGGGAAGACTTACATGAACTGATACAGAGTGAAGTAATTAGAAGAGACAATAATATACAAAATGATTACAAAAAATGGAAGAAACAACCACCGCAAAACAAGAGAAAAGTGAATGTTGCAAAATTACAAAGACTAAGCATGGCCCCAAAGAACACAGAGATATGAGAAGATACTTTCTTCTACTTCTTTGCAGAGGTAGGAGGTCCACACTTGGGGAACATGGCATTTATTTCCTGGTTTTTGTGCTGTATTGATTGGTTTTACTGATCATTTTTTCTCTCTGTTTAAATATTCTTAGATATATGGGAATGGTTCTCTGGGAAAGAATAGGGGAGAGGATATGGGGAAATGTAGGTGATAGAAAACAAAATATATCAATAAAATGTGGTGTTTTTTAAAAGAAAGTGTTTTTCTCTTAGCCACCTGAATGCCTGCTCAATAGCTAGTCTGGATTTTGCCTATAGAATTTCTCTTGAGTGGATTGTCTATGGAACTGTTCCCATTCATCAACAAAGCCCTGCCAGTTTGTCCATTTACACAAAAGCCTATTTGTGGCGTTGTCTCTGTCTGGGCCAGCTTTCTCTGGTGAGGTTTGTATCTTGTTTCAAGGCAAAAAATTGGAAGGAGTCTGGGAGGGGGAAGATGATGATGATATTTTGGTAGAACTTGCAAGGAACAGGTTCCTTTTATTCCACCATTAGTGGAATAATATGCCTCTATCTGTTTGTCTGTCTATCTGCCTGACATGGGCAGTATTTTTGCCTCTCTTTTTGTATCTCTAGGGCTTAGCCTAGTGCTTGACACATAAGAGGTCTTTGACAAATTCTTGGGTTTTTTTTGTGTGTGTGTTGTTTTTTTTTAAGTGAGGCAATTGGGGTTAAGTGACTTGCCCAAGGTCACACAGCTAGTAAATGTCAAGTGGCTGAGACAGGATTTGAACTCAGGTCCTCCTGACTCCAGGGTCGGTTCTCTATCCACTGTGTCACCTAGCTACCCCTGACAAGTTCTTGTTTATGTCAGGACTTATGCCTGTCTGTCTGTCTGTCTGTCTTTCTAGGTTGCCTCTGATTAAGATACAGACCCTGGAGGCAGGAAGAATGGCTACCCATCAAGACCTAGAGCTGGGATTACTAGCAGTAGTATAATAGAAAGATTCCTGAGTCAACAGTTAGGAACTTTGGCTCCCTATTGTTCCTAGAATAAAATAGAATGTTTTTAGCTGGGCACTCCTTATTCTGGCTTGAATTTACCTGTCTAGCATATTCAACAGTATTCCTTCCCTTTTGTTGTTCTAGCCTAATTTGACATTATTTCCTTTCACAAATTCTGTTTCAGGAGAACTGGCTGCTAAGCTGTTCCTGTTTTCCTGCATTCCCACAGGTGTGCAAGCTGCCCCCTTGAAGGGAAAATATTGCCTCTTCAAGCCTCTCATGGTTCCTCCTGTTCCAACTCTCTCATCTGAGGACCTTGCCTCATATTTAATGAAGAAATTGAGGCTCCTTCTTCTGCCCTATTCCTCATCTCACATCACTTGGATGTCTTTCTCTCCATCTCCTCCTTGTCTCAAATGACTAACTGTCCCTTTTCCTTACCAAGGCAAACCCCTCTACATGTATCCTTGATGCCATTCCATCCTGTCTTCTTCAGCAGATTATCCTCTCTATCATCCTCATTCTCTCACTAATTTTTTTTTTTAGTGAGGCAATTGGGGTTAAGTGACTTGCCTAGGGTCACACAGCTAGTAAATGTTAAGTGTCTGAGGCTAGATTTGAACTCAGGTACTCCTGAGTCCAGGGCTGGTGCTCTATCCACTGCACCACCTAGCTGCCCCTCTCACTCATTTTTGAATTTTCCCTGTCCCCTGGTTACTTTGCAGCTATGAACATGTCCATGTCTCCTCCATCCTTAAAAAGCAAACAAACAAACAAACAAAAACCTCACTTCATCCTATATACTGCATCCCTTTTGTGGCTAAACTTGAGAAAGCCAGCTACAGTTAGTACCTTGACTATTCTTGTTTATTTCAGGACTTATAAATGCCAAGACTGGCACCATGTTGGTTGTAGACACTACATGCCTCTCTTAATTCAGTCTAATGTCACACTAGTTTTCTTGCCTATGAGATCACATTGTTGACTAATATTATTGTGAGATCACAATGTTGACTAGTTAACCTGGGAATATGTGGACTGATCCCAAATAAAGTAAACAGAACCAGGAAAACCACAACTACATGACTACAATCATGTGGATGGAAAGAATGACATAACCGGTACCGAATGTTGTGAAATTATAATGGCCAAAGAATGTCTCCAAAGAAGAGAAATGAGAATGTATCTCTCCTCCTTTGCAGAAATGAAGGATTATGGACATGGAATTCAGCATATAACTTCAGACCTGACTGATATAATGGCTAGCTTTGTTGGGCTCTTTCCCCTTCTTTATTCATCATTATAAAGGACGTCTGTCTGTCTGTCCATCTGGCTCTCTGGGTGGGGAGTGGAGAATATATTGTCAAATGTAGAAGATGTAAAAGTAAAAGATATTTATAGTTTCCTAATATATAAAACGGGGACATTTATATAAATGTGAAGAATAATTAGATCCATGTGAGCTAATGAAGTCACCAGAAGAGAAAATACAGAGAAAGAAGAAAAGACCCCCCCCCCCCGCCAATGGCTTCCATCCTCACATATTAATATGGTATTTTTGCCTAATCTTTCCTTTTGTTGCTTTGTTTTATGTCTTTCTATCCCAATTGTCTAGCACAATATCTGGTATACAGTAGACAGCTGATATATACTTGTGGAACTGAATGGATGAAAAAGCATTTATTAAGGACTTACTGTATTCCAGGCACCATGCTAAGCCCTAGGGAGACAAGTACAAGAAAGGAAGACAGTCCTTACTCCCAAGGAGCTTATGTTCTAGTCAGGGAAGACAAAATATGAGGAGGAGCTAGATTGGGGCAAGTAATAGAGGGCTGGGCTTGAAGTCAGGAATATCTGAATTCAAATCCTGCCTCATTTACTTACTTAGTTGTGTGACCCCAGGCAAACCATTTAATTTCTCAGTTTTAATTTCCTCATCTGTAAAATGGGACTAGTAATAGCACCTACCTCATAGTGTAGTAAGGACCAAATATTCTAAGCCTCTAGGTGCCATAATGGATCAAGTCTGGATTTGAAGTCAGGAAGACCTCAGTTCAAATCTGTCCTCAGATATTTACTAGCTATGTGACCCTGAGCAAGTCATTTTACTGCTGTCTTTCTCAGTTTCCTGATACCTGAAATAGGGATAATAATAGCATTCCATTTCAAGTTTGCAGTGAGGATAAACATGAGATATTTGTAAAGCACTACATAAATGCTAGATAGTATTCTTGCTGTTGTTATTATTAAAATGCTTTGCAGGGGCAGCTAGGTGGCACAGTGGATAAAGCACTGGCCCTGGATTCAGGAGGACCTGAGTTCAAATCCAACCTTGGACATTTGACACTTACTAGCTGTGTGATCCTGGGCAAGTCACTTAACCCTCATTGCCCCCCCCCCCCAAATGCTTTGCAAAGTTTAAAGTACTGTATAAATATGAGCTATTATTACATGGCAGCATAGTTTGGAAATATGTGGAAAGTGACACGGAGGTCTAATTCTGGGGAAGATTATGTGAAAGCTCACCCACCCAAGCCCAGGCTCCCAGGGGCAGTTTCCAGGTTCTGGGAGGAGAGGATGGTAGGAGTGCAGGTGACATGGTTTGGAAATCTCTGGGAAATGAATTTGTTGAATTGAGGGAGGAAGTCCTGAAAACAGAGCTCACAATTGTCCAGGGCTTGGGCTGAGGGTGGGGTGGAGTGGGGTGAGCAGAGTCAGGGTTGAGCAACAGCAACTGAGAAAACAGAAGCCGCTGAACTGGGGACAGCCGTGGCAAGATGGGAAGGAAGGAGCTAGGAGGGTAGTGAGCCCTGCAAACCCCAATTAAGCCAGCTAATTTGGTGCAAAGGAGTGGAAGGTAATAAGCTTAGCTAATTGAGTGGATCATTCGAAATGGACACCACTCCAGCCCCAAGGTGGGAGCTCTGGGAGAGTCAGGTGGAGTGTGAACACAAGCTTCCCAGGAGGTCTAGGCAGAAGGATAAGAGCCAAGGATGTCTGGGGAAGTGGAATGAAGGTGTGAAAAAATCCATGGACCCCTGGATGGGAGACTTCTCAAAGCTGTTGATCTGTCAGCACCTTAAAAAAAAAAGGAGGCTCCTTGAAGAGAAAATGAATCTCTCTTCTCTGCAGAGGTCAGGGAATATGGGTGTGGAATGTGACAAATGCTGTCAGGCTCAGTCAATATATTGGTTACTTTTGCTAAACTGTCTCCCGTCCCCCCCATTCATTCATTCAGCCATTTATTTATTTATTCATCTATTCATTCATTCATTCATCCATTCATCCATTCATCCATTTGTCTTTTTGTTTGTTTGATACAAGGGGTGGCTCAATAGGTAAGGGGAAACACCATCTATATGGAAAAATCATTTAATGTCTCTGAGCCTCAGTTTTCTCTTCTGCCTAATGAGGTTAATAAACTAGTTGGTAATAATTATAATAAGATAGTTTTTGATGTTCAATTGTTTTTCACTCCCCGTGCCCCCCTTTTGGGGTTTTCTTGAAAGATATTGGAGTAGTTTGCCATTTCCTTCTCTATTTCGTTTTACAGATGAGGAAACTGAGACAGTGTGAAGTAACTTGCTCAGGGTTGTACAGCTTGTAAGTGTCTGAGGTCAGATTTGAACTCAAGGAAATGTCTTCCTGACTCTAGGCCAGGTACGCTATGCACTGTGGCTCCACCTAGCTGCCCCTTAGAGATACCTTATGCGCCACCCAATCCCATCTATCTATGCTTGACCAAGAACCCCTTTTACTACCTCTAGCCACAATTTGATTGGAACATATTCTTTTTTTTTTGAGTGAGGCAATTGGGGTTAAGTGACTTGCCCAGGGTCACACAGCTAGTAAGTGTTAAGTGTCTGAGGCCGGATTTGAACTCAGGTACTCCTGACTCCAGGGCCGGTGCTCTATCCACTGTGCCATCTAGCTGCCCTGGAACATATTCTTTTAGCAAAGCCGACAGACATGAACACATAAGCCACAAAATATACACTTCTCCCCCCTGTAATGATTGGAGTGATGCCACCTACTGGAGACTTACTATAGGAAAGCTCCACATTGAGGAAAATGCCTCAGAGGGCAAGGCCATGTGGCTTTTCCTTGGCGTCAGGAAGTGATGTTTGCTCATGGGTGCTGTCTATCAAGGCTACCAGCCAATCAACTTGAGGAGCCTCCTATTTTCTGGGAGGAGACAGGAAGGAGTAAAGAGGGCCTGCGCTTAGAGCTCTCGCTCTTTTGGGTTCCTGACTTGATGGTGGTGGTGGTGGCAGAGGACTTCACAGGAAATTTGAGGAAAGATAGGAATGCCAGGCTGTTGGAATTCTGTTCTCAATCTTTCTCTTTCTATCTTTCAATAAACCCTTAAAAAACTAAACTCGTTTTATCAATGATTTTAGTCAGTTTCCCCCAAAACTGGGGGAACAGATTAGAACCCACGTTTAGAATCTTAAATGACACACCCCAAAGAGTTATGCAAAACAGCACAAATGAGTGCTTGCCACTGATAGTTCATCTAACTATGTACTTCTGCAATTTATAACCTCTATACACCCACCTCCAGGGATATAGCATGTACCACCTCTCAAGGCAGGACATTCTACTTTTGTACAGTTCCAGTTGCTAGGAAGTTTTGCTTTACATGAAGCCTAAATCTGCCTCTGCAATGTCCACCACTCTCTGGGCCCATGCAAAACAATCCTAGTTCCCTTTCCAAATATGACACCCCTTCAAGACATTTATCATGTCCCTTCCAAGGCACAAGTACTCTCATGCCCAAGATTTCTTTTCTTTAGGCACAGCATGTGTAGTTCTTTTTTGGGGGGGGGGTTGGGGGCAGGGCAATGAGGGTTCAGTGACTTGCCCGGGGTCACACGGTTAGTGTCAAATGTCTGAGGCTGGATTTGAACTCAGGTCCTCCTGAATTCAGGTCCAGTGCTTTATCCACAGCTAGGTGACAACCTAGCTGCCCTCCAGGGCGTAGTTCTTTTAATACCCTCTTTAGAGTCTTCAGGTTTCTCACCACCTTTTTTGGATGCTTTCTAGCTGGTCAATGCCTTCCCTAAAGTGTGGGTCCAAGCACTGAACACAGAATTCTACTCATGGTCTGACAAGGGCAGGACACAAGCAGGACTGGAACTAGGTTAATTCTAGATACTGTGCATGCCTCTCTTAATTTAGCTTAACATCACGCTAGCTTTCTTGCCTGTGAGATCACATTGTTGAATATCAAGCTTTCAGTCCACTAAACACTCCCCATCCCAAATCTTTTTCTAACCACACCTGCTCCAGCTTTTAAGTGTGAAGTTGATTTTTTGAACCAAGGTGTAAGAATTTACAATTCATACTGTTAAATTTCTTGCTATCAGATCCAGCCCAGTGTTCTAGCTTGTTCTTTCTGGATTCTGACTCCACCAATTAACCAATTAACCAATGTTAGCTCTACTTCCCAGCTCGTGTCATTCCCAAATTTGCTATCCCCTCTCCCATCTATGCCTTTATCCAAGTCACTGATAAAAATGTTAATCAGCCCTGATTCCTGGGACACCCCACTGGACACCAGTCTCCAACTGGGTAAAACACAGGATTGGGAGCAGGATTCATGCAGTTTTATATCCACCTAACCATGCTAGAGTTTAGCCTACATTTCTCCAGTTTTTCCATAAGAATAGCATGAGAGACTTTTTCAAACTCTTCTTCGAGATCAAGGTAAACAATATCTGTAGCATTCTTCCATCTAGCAGCCTAGTAACCTTGTAAAAGGGAGAAATGAGGTTAGTCTGGCATGACCTATTCTTGATGAAAGTATGCGGGCTCTTTGTGATCGCTGCTGCCATCCCTTTAAAAGCGTGTTCTGAAATTTTGTCAGGAATCCAAGTTAAGCTCACAGGACTATATGAAGTGACTCAAAGCAAGATCAACAGAATCAAAAATATATACATATTTACTACAGGTCTATAGATGTGGTACTCACTGTTGAAGCTTCCCACTGAGCAAGGGTGCTATTTTCTCCCCTGTACTCTCTGTCTCTTTAGACAACAAAGAGGACACTGTAGGGCCATGGAGCTATTTAGGCCCGTAATTGGCTATGATAAAGGACAACTGTTAAGGGTTGTAATAGGTCTCTAGTTTCAGCAGTACTTTTATTTTATTTGTGATATCTTGGTTTTGATAGCTTAAAAAATCCAATTTTATTATATTTTCGGGTTTGAATTCTCTCCTTCCCACATCCTTCCCCCACCATCCTTGTTGAGAAAGGAAGAAAAACAAAAGCTGTTACAAAATGTATAGTCAAATGAAACAAAATTCTTACATTGGCTATGTCAAGAAAGAAAGAAAGGAAGAAAGAAAGAAAGGAAGGAAGGAAGAAAGGAAGGAAGGGAGGGGGAAAGAAAAAAAGAGGGAAGGCAGGAAGGAAGGAGGAAAGAAGAGAGAAGGAAAGGAAGGAAGGAAGGAAGGGAAAGAAGAAAGGAAGGGAGGGAGGAAGGAAGAAGGGAAGGAAGGCAGGAAGGAGGAAGAAAGAAGGGAAGGAAGGAAGAAAACACATGCCTCAATTTTCACTCTGAGTCCAGCACCTCTCTTTCTGGAGGTAGGTGGAATGTTTTATCATGATTCCTCTGCAATTGTTTCTAGCAGTATTTTTAAAAGTACTCTTAGTGGACTCTCTCCCTCTTGGGTTTAAGCTAGCATCATGTGCTCAGCAGATGGTCACTCTTTTGGCTGCATTAGGAGAAGACATTAAGAAGGGCTATGACCTTGGACTCATCTACCTATCAGTCAGGAGTTCAAAAAGCCGTTGGCATGGGAGCCTCAGTATGGGAGTTGGTGATCTTGAGGCAGTTTTCTCTCCAACCTTGTGATTCTGGGATCAAGCAAGACTTAATAAAAAGGCCCTTCTTTGAATGTATCTCTAAAAGCAGACACCAAAACTGAAGATAGGATAGGAGGATTTGAAAATCCAGACCTTATCGGGAGTCACAGAGTACTGCTACTCCAGAATGTTTTTAACATTTGTAATTTTTTGTACTTTTGATTCCAAATCAATAAATGCAATTTAATTTAAAGGTCAACCAAGTGAATTCAGTTTCAGGGTCACACCAGAGGCAGAGGGAAAAACCACTGAGGAATTGAGTTGGAATAAGGACAGTGAGCCAAACCAGTTATGAATTATTTTAGGAATACCTTTACCCTTGGACTTTAATTCAGAGTTGCAACTAAGAAGATAGTGAGGCCAGAGACAGTTAGGAGTTTGCATATATGCTCTGACTGGGCTGGTAGCTCAGGGCTCTGGATACTTGATGTTCTCTGAGCATGTACAAGTAGAACATTCAGTGCTGTATCTCATCTCTGTGGTAACTTGAGGTTTTCTACAGGGGAAACTGAGTCATCGAGCCATTGGGAGCAGAGCTACCAGAGTACAAACTCAGGGTGGGGAAAGACCTGTCATGAGAGGTCGGGGAGACGGAGTGAGATTTCATTGGCAGGCCCAGTATCTGTCCTCTCATCTTTGTCCTTTTTCTGACAAGAGGGATTAGTGGCCTTTCTGTTCCATGAGGCAAGGAGTAGAGGAGAGATGGAGAGCTTCTGGTGGGCCAGATGACTACCAGTATCTGCTTTCAGCTACTGAGGCTGCCGAGGCTCTGTAATCCAAGCTAGATACAATAAAGAAGGACTGGGACAGATCCTGGAAAGCTGTGGTAGAGGCAAGGATGAGGAGAGATGAGAGACCATGGCATCAGAATGGCAAGTCTAATGATCCAAGGAAGGGAGGGAGCAGGAACTGGCCTGGCAGCTGCTGGAATAAGGCTGGGAGACCCCTTGTTTCTTTGTGGTTTGAAGAACCAATCCTAGTAAGTTCCAACTAAGCAATGCTTTCTCCTAATCTTTTTCTTGACCTTCAATTCAGGTTCAGGAGGGGAGGACAGGGGACAATTGGACAAAGCACCCCACAAGAGGGAAGCACTTAACTTCTTTGTAATTGAATGTCAATGTGTTCTTTTTTTCTTTTCTTTTCTTTCTTTTTTTTTTAGTGGGGCAATTGGGGTTAAGTGACTTGCCCAGGGTCACACAGCTAGTGTCAAGTATCTAAGGCTGAATTTGAACTCAGGTCCTCCTGAATCCAGGGTTGGTACTCTATCCACTGCGCCACCTAGATGCCCTGTCAATGTGTTCTAGTAAACAATATAGCTCCTGAAAAATCAATTGTCTTAATCCTAGGAACCAAAGAGATTTCCCACATTTTGGGATTGGGGACTATGGGTTGTCACACTTTTTTTTAATATTTTGGGTGGGGCAATGAGGGTTAAGTGACTTGCCCAGGGTCACATAGCTAGTAAGTGTCAAGTGTCTGAGGTGAAATTTGAACTCAGGTCTTCCTGAATCCAGGGCTGGCACTCTATCCACTGTGCCACCTGGCTTCTCCGGTTGTCCCACTTTTTAAAATGGCACAGTATTTCATTTTCATACTATTAAATCTGGGAGGGGCATCTAGGTGGTGCAGTGGATAGAACACTGTTCCCAAAGTTGGGAGGACCTGAGTTCAAATCTGAGCTCAGACACTTACTAGCTGTGTGACCCTGGGCAAGTCATTTAATCTCAATTGCCTTAAATATCTGGGGCCATATATATCTTGCCACTGGACCCAGATGGCTCTGGAGGAGAGAATGAGGTTGGTGACTTTCCATAGCCCTCCCTCACTTAAATCCAGTGCACTGTAAGTCACGACATCACCCCGATGAGATGGTCCTCTTTGAGAATGAAGGATAAACAAGTTAAATCTGGGACCAGTACCCTCCACTCCCTGAAGAGTTTGACAAGCTCTATCTAAGTCTTGGGAGGATGAGGTAGGCTAAGGATTTGTAGGCTAGGTTCCCCCTGGTGGATGGCTGGGATAGTGCAGCCTTTGGAAAGACCAGTGCCAAGGCCCCAGGATAAGTCTGGGAAACCAATTGGTTGGTGGCTTGAATATAGCACCACCTGCTGGTCAGTTCGTATATTACATTCCATTGTACTTTAATAAAGTGTAAGCTTGTTTTTTCTGTAACAAGCTTGAAGGAAACAAGGCAAGAGTCACAGTGGGTTGTTGGTGTCACTTCAACAAATGCAGTAACACCCGGAATGCCCATCTAGAGGACTCCTGGTCTGCACCACTATCACATACAGTTGCTTTAGAGTTGGTTGTTCAGGGGGCAGCTAGTTGGCACAGGGGATAAAGCACCAACCCTGGATTCAGGAAGACCTGAGTTCAAATTCGACCTCAAACACTTGACACTAGCTGTGTGACCCTGGGCAAATCACTTAACTCTCATTGCCCCACCAAAAAAAAAAAAAGAGTTGGTTGCTCTAGCTTTGATCACCACTTAGTGGCTTATCTAGGCTGCAGTTCTCTGAGTAGATACCCCTGCCATATATCCCAAGGCATTGGAGGGAATGGGGAGGTGTACCATAGATGAAAGAAAAAAGAAAAGACCTCGGTGAATAGAATTATGAACAGACTTAGAAAAAGGATAACAGAGCAAGCATATTTTTGGTTTGTTTCTTTCTTGTTAATTTATTTTATTCTACCTTGTTGAAAATGCTAAGAGGTTGTATCAGATGTTATTTTATTTGATTACTTTTATTTGTTAATGCTTATTCAATTAATAATTAAAAGCTTTAAAAAAATCCATCTCATTGCAAGTAGCCTGGAGTTGTTACCTATTGTGAATCTTTTCAATATTCCAAACCCTGCAAAGTAAGTAGGTCAGAAATTATTATTCTCATCTTACAGTAAAAAGTGAGGGAGGTTAGGTGACTAATTGAAGATAGTAGTCGGTGGCTGAGCTATGACTAGAATCTAGGTCTGTTGACATTCCACTCTGCCCATTAGACTGTCCCATAATCATCACACTGAGACCACTATTGCAAATGCAATTGTAACAGGAAACAGAAGGCCGACCTGCCTTCCTCTAGTGGACCACATGCTAACTCAGCACTTAGGCATTTTGGAGATGGCAAAGCCATGGCTGTTTTTTACTGACCATATGTTACTCAGTGCTGAAGGACTTGGATACTATGGGGAGGATGAAGCAATCCCCTTATTGGCCACTGAGCAGGAGAAGCTGTTGACTTATTGAACCTTTAAAAGGAAATGACCTACCCTTAACCTCTCTCTCTTCTCTTCCTGGCAGGAGAGCATATTGATTTATTCAAATCTGTCCCTGGAGGTGGAGAAGGGAGGAAAAAGATGACTGCCATTTCCCCTACTCCCACAGAAATACCCTCAGATACTCAGATGGGTAAGCTGAGCCTAGGCCTACCTAGGCTTTAGGGCCCCTCGCTAGCTTTTTTGATTTGTCTTTCCCTTCTTGTGTATAAATGATCAAAGAACAATCTTAAGATAGATACTGTCAATCTTGGTTACCACCTTGTGAATTCAAAAGGATAGAGATCTTGGGTCACTTGTTCTGGTAGTATCTGAGTAGAGGCAAAGAAAGTTGTAGTATTGGGAAGACACCACTGACAGTAGATAGACCTCAATTCTCAGGCATAGCTTGCCAGAAGACATTTACCTGGATAAAATTATTTGGATTCTATAGAGCTGAGGTGAAATTTAAAAAGTCTATTGAACAGGGGCAGCTAGATAGTGCAGTGGATGGAACACTGGCCCTGGAGTCAGGAGTACCTGAGTTCAAATCTGGCCTCAGACACTTAACACTTACTAGCTGTGTGACCCTGGGCAAGTCACTTAACCCCAATTGCCTCACTAAAAAAAAAAGTCTATTGAACATTCTTGCAAATTGCTTTATGTTCTGATGTTTAAGTCTCTAACTACTGGCAGAGAATAACAGTAGTTATGTTAAATCACTGTGTCCTGCCCTAAGTCTTTCTGTTAATGGATGCTTAACACCTTTAGTGTTAAGCATTTCTTTTGTGTATAGGAAATGAACACTTGCCACATACCTGATTTACATAGTAGATTGAATATCTTTCTATTCAATTTTTTGGGAAAACTTTAGGCATAAGCCAAACCTAACCTTCAAGTCATTTTATCCAGTCTGACCCTTCTTTTAGCTTGTCAGGCTTCTCCAAGATCAAATCTAGATCAGACAACATGTCTGGGTCCAGAGTAGGCAGTCCTCTTAGTGGAGAGAGGGGGCACAGTGCCCTAACCCCTTAAGCCCATCAGTAGTTTTTAGACATTATTTTACATTGTGAGAAATCTCGAGTGTGCATTTGAGCAAATTATAGATATACAGAATAGTTATATAGTCCAATTCAACTCAGTTATCATCTACTGAGTGCCTAATTTATGCACTGTCACTAGGCTCTGGGGAAACAAGGACAAAACAATGAGACAGACCCCTGCATCCAAGGATCTTGTATTCTACCAGGGGAGATGACAAATGCACAGATAAGTAAAAACAAAATTATTTGAGGAGAGAAGGAACACTGTAAAAATGGGGAGGTCAGGAGAGGTTTTGCTTAGTTGCTGACACATAAACCCACCCTTGAAGGGAGGTAGATAAAAGGGAGGCAGAGATGAGGAGGAAGTGAATTCTAGGCATGAGGGATGGTGTGTGCAAATGTACAAAGGCAGCAGATGGAATGCAGAGTTCAGCAAATAGTTTACTTTGGCTGGAACAAAGAGTACATGAAGGGGAACAGTGTGAAATGAGGCTGAAAAGGTGGGGTTAGAGCCAAATCTTGAAGGCCCCTAGAAGTCAGGCTGAGCACTTTTTTTGTAACGGAATATCACTGCAGTGTAAGAAACTCTGAAGATACTGGAAAATAATAAAATTCTTTTATCAGAAAAAAAAGAAAGTCTGAAGAGGAAGGATTCCAAGGGATTTAGGAAGATGTATGAACAGATACAAAGAGAAGTGAGTAGAACCTAGAAAACTATACACACACATATATATAAAATGACTATAATGATAAAACAACAACAATATCTACAATGGGTACAATATAAGTGGAAATAACAACAAAAAGCTTGAATTTTCTGTAGTTTTAATGATTAAGAAGCTTGGAGAAGAGTTGAGAAAATGCGTCTTCTTCCCTTCTTTGGAGAAGTGGGGAAACTATGGATGGGTATGGGATATTTCATAGAGAAAGTAAACAAGCATTTATTGATTGCCTACCTCCTATGTGTCAGACACTGAGCTAAGCATTTTACAAATATAATCTTATTTGTTCCTCATAACTCAGAGGTAGATTATATTATTATCCCCATTTTATGGTTAAGAAAATGGAAGCAAATGGAGGCTAAGTGACTGTTCTAGGATCACACAGCTATGAAGTGCCGGACGTAAAATTTGAACTCAGGTCTTCCTGACTCCAGGGGCTCTAACCACTGAGTCACTTAGCTGTCTCTATTAAATATTCATACTGTTAGACTCCTTTGATGTTTTGGTTAGTTTTGCTGAGCTACTTTTGTTCTCTCTCTCTTTTATTAAACTTTTTGCTATAAGGGATGATTCACTGGAGATGGAGACAGGGAGAAATATATTCAGGAATGAAAGTGATGTAAAAACAAACAAAAAGATATCTATTTTGTTTTGGGGTTGTTGTTTGTTTGGGGTTTTTTGCTTGTTTTTTTTCCACTTTATTTTGAAAATAAAGGCTGGACAGTTTTTATTTCATCTTAAAGGTGATAGGGAGCCATTGAGACTTTTTGGGGAGAATGGCATGATCAGACCTGTAACTTTGGAAGATTGTTCTGGCTGCCATGTGGAGGATTGATTGGAGAGGGGAGAGATTGGAGGCAGAGAGGCCAGTTAGGAAAAGGAGTCCAGGGGAAAAGTGGTAAAGAGCTTGAATTACAGTGGTAGTCATGTAAATGTAAAGAAAGAGGACAATTGGGAGAGATATATAGGTAGATGTTATAACACTTTGCAACTGATTTGGATATGAAAGCTGAGGGAGAGGAAAGAAGCAAGGATGACACTAATGTTAAACTTGTTCCCTGGTGATTTCTCTCTCTTAAGTTTTTGCTTTCTCTTCTCAGTCCAGGACAGAACAGAACTCTTTTCTCACTTTTAGTCCTTTACCTATAACTTTTTTCTTTTTAATAACAACAACAATAGATATTTATATAGTGCTTTAAAGTTTATAATACTTTACATACCTTTTCTTTATAAACTATGTAACACTTTATATACCTTTTCTTATCTGACTTTCACAACAACCTTATGAGGTAGGTATCATAGGTATTAACCCCATTTTACAGATGAGAAAAACTAAGGCTCATGAAGTTAAGTGACTTTTCTGTGATGCTAAGTGACTGAGGCAGGATTTGAATCTGGTTCTTCCCAACTCCACATCCAGTGCTGTCTCTACCCTGCTATGTTCCCTCTGTATAGATGTCTCCTTTTCCCTTTGTCTATCCTTGCCTGTTCACAAATGAGCTTTGATGAGTATGCACGTTTATCAGGAGTGTACATGCCTCTGTTGAAATAACAACCTCTCCAAATTTCATGTGTCCTCCCTTCTGGCAGTAAACAAGAGATTATCTTAAGTGTAGTCATGCAAATAAGGAGTTTAGATAAATTCACTTCATTCATCAGGCAGAGTTTGGGTTCTAGGGTCAAATGGCCTGAGTTTAGATCCAGGTTCAGCTACTTACTTAAGTCACTTGTGTGACCTTGGACAAGTTCCCTAACCTTGGCAGTCTCATAATCCCAACTTGTAAAATGAGGGGGTTGGACTGGATTATTTCCAGATAATTGGCTGACCTTTCCATCACTAAATCCTATGGTCCCATGATGAATTAAAGCTGTCAGGTGACACCAGGACTCTAGGCCAGGAGGTGTGCCCTAGTAGGATTTGCCTTGTGAGGGAAAGAATGCGTTTGGCATGAAGTCACCGAATCTCGAGCCCATAAGGGATCTGGGATGTCATCTGGCCCAGGGTGTTATTTAACCTGCAATCCCTTTACAATATCCCTGACAGTCAATCATCAAAATTTTTTTTTCTTTTTTTCCTGAAGACCTCTAAGGAGACAGAGTCCTCTATGTCCTAAAACCAGCTGCTGGGCTCTTCCACTATGGGGCAGCTCTACTCGACATAATTTTTCTATTTTGAGGTGAAATCTGCTTCTTTATGCCTTCTACCCAGTAGTCTCGGCTCTGCCTTCCGGGGCCAAGCAGATTAATTTTACTTCTCCTGCCACATGACAATGCTTCACATGCTCGAACAGCTATCATATCGCTCCTAAATCTTCCTTTCTCCAAGCTGAAAGATCCCAGTTCTTTCAATTGATAAGACAAGTCACTCAACTTGTCTGAACATCAATTGCTTCACCTGGAAAATGAGGGAATTAGAGCCCCAGAAGTCTCTTCCAAACCCCTCATTTTCTAGGTGAAGAATTTTACTATAGTGCAGTTAGGTCCTGGATGGATTGTGTGTGCCTAGTGGGGAGGGGTGTCAAAGCCGGATCCAGGTGTCCCTACCTCCAACTGACAATACGCCAGGTCCAGAGAAGCCTTTTATCTCCACACCTGTTCTCCCTCCTGCCAAAGTCTGAGGTCCATGCTCCCTCCAGTGGCTATCCTGACACACTGCAGGCACCAGCCTCCTGGCCTGGTCCTGGGAATAGGGAAACTCAGCGGGGCAGTGTCCACTTGACTGCCTTGGGAGGCCTATTGGAACACGGAGGCTGAGTTCAAAAGCCCAGGGTAAATTTGGATAGAGAGACAGTTCAGCAGTCTTTTCCCCCTTTGCCCCAGTCACTTGAGCCTAAGGAGTGCTTCAGCAAACATTTATTATCTTGCCCTGTGGTTATTTTAGGCAGAGTAGTATCTGGGACAGCTTGATGAAATGGAAGTACTGGTGTTGGGATTAGAATACTTGGGTCTGGGGGCAGCTAGGTGGTGCTGTGGATAGAGCACCGGCCCTGGAGTCAGGAGTACCTGAGTTCAAATCTGGCCTCAGACACTTAACACTTGCTAGCTGTGTGGCCCTGGGCAAGTCACTTAACCCCAACTGCCTCACTAAAAAAAAAAAAAAAAAAAAAAGAATACTTGGGTCTGAATTCTGACTTGTTATGATCACTGTGAAAAGTTTCAATCATCTAACACTTCTTTTTTTTTTTTTTTGTCCATTGGAACATTTTATTTGTATGTATGTTTTACACCCTTAGAAAAAAGAATCCCAGGATTTTCCCCCCTGTGTGTTTTCATCTTGCTTCCTTATGGTTCATGATGCCTGTTGAGGCTGTAAGCACAGTGAACCCAAACTGACGGGATGGTAGCAGATTATTCTGCCACTTTACCAGATCTTTCAATTGAACATCAAATCTGGGGCTCATTACACCACACTTGTTTAATCTGCCTGTGAGGTTCACAACAATTTTTCCTTCTCTGTGATTATCGATGATCTCAAATTCACCAATGTAACTGTGCTTCATAATTACAGTTAAGAACCTGACGATTACTTTAGAGCATGGCTTATTGAGAACCTGGTGTTTTCCTCGTTTTTCTGCATTGTTGATGTTTTTGAGAGCATCTGCCAGGACATTCATGTGCGCCATGGTGGCGGCACTGCAAGATGGCAGAAAGAGCATCTAATACTTCTGATGATACTGGGTCAGTCACAACTTTCTGAGTCTCAGTGTCCTCCCCTTTAAAAGGGGGATAATGACACTTGTACATCTTATCTAGCAAGATTCCATTCAATTGAACATTTGTAAAAAGCCTACTATGTGCAATCATGCACATTGATATTTAAGTAGCTAGAGGGTGACAACAAATCTATGAGGTATGTACTATTCTTCCTCCCATTTTACTAATGGAGAAACTGAGGCTCCTGGAGGTCAAGTGATTTGACTATAGTCACAAGGCTAGTAAGTGTATATGTGTGTGTGTGTGTGTGCATGTACACACACACACAATGCACATACACACACAATTTGAACTCAGGTCTTCTTGAGTCTAGAATTCTATCCAATACATTACACTGTTTCTCATACAGCAAGGTACTATGCTAGATACTGGAAATACAAAGACAAAACAACAACAACAACAAGAAAAACAACCAACAAGTTTATTCCCACAAGGAGATTATTGTGGTACTAGGTGGTGGTGATGATGACAAAACATATATGCAAATAAGTAACAAATACCTAAATGGATTTGTGATCTCATCTGTTCAAAATTCCACATCAGAACCCATCTGAGCCTGTCCATCCTGTTCTACTTGTCCACATCTTCTCAAAAGTTCTTCACAGAAGCCCCACCCAAAGTGCTGAAGTCCTTCCTTCATTTCTCCCAATGCTCCAAGGGTATCACTGGAACACTCTGCCCATCTACCTGTCATCCATCTCCCTGGCTGTGTAACTAGCCCATCTTTTCTTACAATCATAAAATTCGCTGATGAGAATTTTTAAACTCATCTTCTTCAGAGTTCCTCATGGGAAATATGTTGTAGCCTGCTCATACCCACCAGGCGCCTTTCCGTTGCCCTCTGTGGGGTATTTGTCTTTAGTTCTTCAGAGACAGTGGTATTCCAAGTCTTGTTTAAATACTGCAACACTAGTAAAGCTGCTATGGGAATCTTGAGGTCAGTAAAAGTGCTTCGCAATTCCACAAAAGCAATCCAGCCCATTCTCCTCCTCCTTTTCCACTCTGGATCAAACTCATTGTCCATTTTCATTGTCCCAGATACACAATACAAGATTTATAAGGTGTCCATTCAGATGCATGTTGGAATCTGAGAAATACACATTCTTCATCCTTTGGTCTTTCTTGTATGGATGGACAGGCCAAACTCTTTTGAGTGATTGCAGATTTCCCCCCAAAGAATCTTCAATGTTCTGGAGCTTATTGCAATCAACACAATATCATCTGCAAAATGGAACATCTAGGGGACCTCACCATTCACAGGGAAGCAATCGTTCCTCACTGTGGGCTCTGCACTGGATCTCCTTCATCACAATGGAGAACACTTTTGGTGAGTATACATCTCTTTGTTTTGTGCTTCACCTGACAATAAAAATATTGTCAGGGGTTTATGGAATGGGGTTATTTCTGTTGTTACACCTTCCAAAGAATCTTGAATAATTTCTAATATATTGTGAGAAAGTCTGTAAGGCAGCATGTTGCTATTTTGTTCTACTGACCAGGATGCTTCTTTATAACAAACAAGAAATAAACATAATAGAATCTTAGTCTCTACGTCCTTCAGTCAATGGTGAGATAGTAAACATGTGGTCCATTGTTGAATATCATTTGTGAAGGCTTGCTTGTTTCTTACCTTCATCCAATATATCCTCAATATGTGTACAGATGACTCTCATAAAGATTTCAGGTCATTAGCAGCAGGGTTAGGAATTGAACCCAGGTCCTCTGTGGCCAAAATTAGTGTTCATGTAACTACACAGTCTCCCTGTTAAAATGTCAAGGATTTGAAGAGGAAGACTTGAGAAGGAAAGTAAAATTGAAAGAGAAAGAGGAAAGGGGGTCCTTGTAAGGGCCAATAGGGGCTCAGTAGGGGACACTGGGTCAAGAAGAAGGAGTGACACATTAAAGTAGGATTGTCTTGTCCTGGGGACTGTCCTGGGTTCTCCCCACTCCCTATATCCTAGGGGATAGACTGACTGTCCTGGCAAAGGTATTCCTGTCCACCTGCAAACTAGGTGATTTCAAAGACTTTTTTTTTTTTTTTTTGCAGGGCAATGGGGGTTAAGTGACTTGCCCAGGGTCACACAGCTAGTAAGTGTTAAGTGTCTGAGGCTAGATTTGAACTCAGCTCCTCCTGAATCCAGGGCCAGTGCTTTCTCCTCTGCACCACCCAGCTGCCCCAAAGACTTTCTTGATTGTGCCTGGATATTAATATTGTTTGTTGTTCTCCCTCTGGTCCAGAACAATAGGCTCAATAAGAAGATCAAAAGTCAGCAATATACTTTTTGGCTGATGTAGAAGGAAAAAATGAAAGGAAGGGAATTTTCAATCTCCCCAGATAGTAGTGGGGAGGAAAGAGAGAGAGCTCTCAGGACTCAAAAAGCAGAGAGGAGGAAAGACTGGCCTAAGACCGAGAATTGAAATTGACCTTAGAGTATTGAACATAGAATGTTAGAGATGGAAGGGACATTCGAGACCACCTAGACCTCCCATAGAGGAGGAAAAGAAGAGCCCAATAAAGGAAATAATGTGCCCAGGCCGCACAGCTGTCACAATGCAATGATTCCGGTCTCCAAACTGACTGCTCTTCTATAAGACAGCTTTATGGAAGATGTATTGAAGAACAGAGAGCCTGGAAGCAGGGAGGTTAATTGGGAGGCTATTGTGATAGTTTAGGCAAGAAATGGTAGAGGCCTGAACTAGGGCAAGGGGTGGCCATATGAGGAAAAATAAAGGGAGATGTGGTAATTCCAGTCCCAAAGCCCATCGATATGGGACTCGCTCCTCTTAGATGGGGTGCAGGTGGTGAGAGGGGCAGAAAGGAAAACCCTTCAGACCCTCTTTGAGTTCTCTTCCAGTCTCTTGGGGTCTTCAAGTTGCTAAGGGCTCTGCAGTTGCTTTGTGTACTTCTGGCTTTAATTTTTGTTTTGTTTGTTTGTTTTTGTGAGGCAATTGGGATTAAGTGACTTGCCCAGGGTCACACAGCTAGTAAGTGTCAAGTGTCTGAGGCCGGATTTGAATTCAGGTCCTCCTGACTCCAGGGTCGGTGCTCTGTCCACTTCGCCATCTAGCTGCTCCCTGGCTTTAGTTTTGAGAGAGAAGATGGAAGAGGCCAACCCCACTCCAGGTTGCTGAAGGAAAAGATCCTGGGAAGACCTGAGGGGAGGTGGCAGTCTCCATCATGCCCCTATCCCTAGTTTACTACACTAGAGAATTTGGGGAGTTTCCTCTTGAATGAGATCTAGGACTCCTGCATTGAACTGAGTTATCTCATTCCTGATAAGAGAGTTCTTTCATCCTGTATAATCTGGTATATATTCTCACATGTATACTTTCTCTGATTTCTGTTTTGCTACCAAATTGGATAAATGAGTTTCTCTACTAATTGCTATGTGTGGTTCATTGCACAACTGGTATTTGGTAGGAAAGAGGTCAACACTTGCATATAAAGCTTGGGGTCCTGCTTTCCCCCTCATTCTTATGAAATGGTGACCAAAAGTTAGCTTGAATCTGAAAATCATATACCTTAGAGTAATAACATTTAAGGGAACAGATAGATATAGTTGTAGCCTGGTATCCCCTCTCTCTGAGGAGAGCATAATGGAGGCTCCTGGCCCCAACTTTCTGCTTTACGTCAGCAGGAATTAAAGTTTCCCTTAGGGGCAGCTAGGTGGCATAGTGGATAGAGCACTGGCCCTGGATTCAGGAGGACCTGAGTTCAAATCCAGACTCAGACACTTGACACTTTAGCTGTGTGATCCTGGGCAAGTCACTTAACCCCAATTGCCTCACCAAAAAAACCTCACAAAAAAACAAATAAAGTTTTCCTTAGAGAAAGGTGGGAGGAGAAGAGGCTAGAAATGTCTATTCTGCCTCTTTTAGAGTCACACAATGACACACTCCCTCACCATACAGGGCAGGGCAGGTGGGTCTTTGCCACAGGTGCACAGAGATATTGTTGTCATAAAATTGCCAAGACTTGGAAATTGATATTATATAAAGGGTGAGGGAGAGGGAGGAGTCAATGGAGACTCCAAAGGGGCAGCTAGGTGGCGCAGTGGATAAAGCACCGGCCCTGGATTCAGGAGGACCTGAGTTCAAATCCAGCCTCAGACACTTAACACTTACTAGCTGTGTGACCCTGGGCAAGTCACTTAACCCCCATTGCCCAGCAAAAAAAAAAAAAAAAAAGAAACTCCAAGATTTCAGACCTGGGTGAATGGAAGGATGGTGTGACCAGAACAAAAGAAATTGGGATGCTTGGAAGAGAGTTGACTTTTGGGGAAAACTCATGGGTTTTAGGGAAATAACAATGAGTTTTGTGTTAGAAATGTTGAGTTGCAGATGCCTAGGGAAGATATACACGTAGTGGCACAACAGAAAAATTATGTTGGGGAGAATTGCATTTCAAGAAAGAAATTAAGGTTAGATATATAGAGATTTGGAAGTCAACTGCATGGAGATGATAATTGAGCCAATAGAAGCTGATGAGATTATCAAGAGAGAGAGACAGAGAAGGGGAAAGGGCCAGTATGGAGCTTGGGGAATGCTTATACTTGGTAGGCAGCAACAAAATTGGGCAGCTAGGGGATGTAGTGGATAGAATGATGGGTCTGGAGTCAGGAAGACTCATCTTCCTGGGTTCAAATCTGGCCTCAGACACTTATCTAGTTGTATGAACCTTGGCAAATCATTTTACCCTGTTTGCCTCGGTTTCCTCATCTGTAAAGGGAGCTGGGGAAGGAAATGACAAACCACTCCAGTATCTCTGCCAAGGAAACCCTAAATGGGGTCATGAGGAATTGGACACAGCTGAAACAATTGAATCCCAAAGAAGCAAAATTATGGTCAGATGGTAGGAGGAGAAGCAAGGGAAATCAGCATCAGGGAAGACCAAAGAGAAGTATCCATCAGGGTAAGGTGGTTGTGGGGAGAGGCAGGGTGGTCTATAATGTCAAATGGTAGAGGGGTCACGTAGAATAAGTACTTAGAAAAAGGCCAGTTTGATTTAACTGTTAAGAGATCACTGGCATAACCATTAATAGCCAGTTTTTCTTTTCTCCTGTACTATATCTATACCAAAGATGCTGAAGGGTTGGGGAGTGTGGAGTTGCATGGCCTGGGGCATTCCAATGAAAAGGTTTCTAGTTATTCCATGTGATGCTGCAGTGGGACTTTTGAAAGAAAGTTTGCTATAAAACTCACCTTTGAAATGCAACTAGGGAAGAGAGCTCGCAGTGAATGCTGTATCCAGTTGACTGGGTGACCTCAAGGCTAGGCAGCAACACTGAATGCTGACTATGACAGCCATGGAGCCAGTGGTAACCATCTTGATGATTCATTAAACTCCAGTGTTGCCTGGCAATTGGTCAGAAATCAAATGCTGTCCCTAAGGAGCTGGGGTAGATAATGGTCACTTAATATGCAATGAGGGATGAGGTGGTGCTGGTGAGCTGAGGATTCTACTTACTCCCTTTTGACATCTGAGTCCAGAAATGCTTGAGGAGTGATTCTCTACTACTCCTCACCCCACCCCATGCTGCCTGGGGTTACTCCTGCAGCAGCACCAGAAACAAGAGTGGGTGAGAGAGTCAAATTTCAAACTTCATAGGCAAGTCATCTGTCATTTGGAAATTTTAATCTGACATTGTTAATTTTGTTTCTGATTTAATAAATGTACTTTCTAAATACATGTGTGAATGAGCAGTCTTTATGGGACAGTCACAGTTGGGAAGGAGATTAAAATCCTGTAAGAATGAGGGCAAAATGAGCCAAGTGAATTTAATCATGCCAGGAATTATTATTGGTAGTTTTCTTAATTCATCCCCTAAACATAGCCTGCATTTTATAAGGCACTAACAAGGAGGCTAGAAGTGGTGTGGAAAACAGGCAGCCAATCCATCTGTGCATTTGCAGAAAGGGGACTTAGATGTCCCAGAGGCACCTAGGCTGGAGACATAGGACCCAGGGTTCAGGGCACCATCTGGTGATTCACATAGAAAATGTCCCCAGAGTGACTAATTGTTCCACAAAACTGGAGTCTGATGAGTCCACAAGATGGTCACTGTTGGCTCTATGGATAGGATAGAACCTTAAGGACAACAGCAGTGACAAGCAAAGGCTTTATTTTGAGGATGGATAAAATAGGTGGCTCAGTGGATAGAGTGCTGGGTCTAAAGACAGGGAATACTAAATTCAAATCTGGCCTCAGACACTTAATCTCTGTTTACCTTAATCCACTGGAGAAGGAAATAGCAAACCACTCCAGTATCTTTACCAAGAAAACCCTATGGACAGCATTGTCATGCTATAGTTTACAGGGCCACGAACAGTTAGACATGACGGAATGACTGAACAATAACAAAATATGGACATGTTTACAGGTATTGTAAAAGGAGCCAATGAATGAGGAGAAGAGAGTGAATGATTGGGGAAGAAAATTCCAGAGATAGAAGTTGGATAGATCAAGAGTACAAGTGGAGAGGTCTGTCTTGTCAAGAAGAAGGATGATCTCATTATCAGCCTGGAACAAAGGAAGATAGAATGGAGATGGGGAAGAGGGATTTTGAGGTATAGAGTAGAAGAAAAGAAGAGGCCCATTGTGGATAGCCTGTATTTTTTTTAGTTAAGTAGGAGGCAAAGGTTCTCTGTTAAAGGGGTTGGGGAGGAGGTTGTATAGGGAGATCAAGAAGAAAAGGAAAAGAACAATCTTTATAGAAAATATGATTGAGTGTGAATTATGGAAGGATAACAAGATTTCTACTCAGTAATGAGGGTCCAGTTCAGATTATATAATATAAATTTGTAATAAACATGATTATCTGGGTTACACAACTTTGGCAGGGAGCGAATAGTGATAGAACAGGAGCCAAAAGATTCAAGAGTAGCTAATGGTTTAGTTGGTTCAGACCTAGGGTCAAGATTTGAAAGGATGGAAAATCAGAGCAATGCAGGGTAGAGTTGCTGGAGGCCACTGTGAGGAAGAAGAATATCAAGAGGAAGAATGAGGCAGAGGTGGTAACTGAAAGTTAGGAAACTGTAACATTGTAGTATAGGAAGTTTGGGACATAGAGAGGAATTTCATGGGGAGCATCATGAAAATGGAACAGTTACAGGTGACAGTCAGGTCAAGAGTATGACCATTCTTGTCAGGGGCTGAGGGTCTGTGACTATGGAAAAGATAGAGGTCATGGAAATTTAGGGGACTGATTAACTGGGAAGTCAGGGACATTGACATTGAGGTTCATATTGAAGTTTCAGGTAGACAGACATTGGCTGGGGATAGAGAGGAACACTGTAAGCCAGCCTCTAAACTAATTGAGAATGGTGGGAAATTGACCTAGAGACCAGTAGATGCCTGAGACCAGAAGGTTGCAAGAACCATGGGTTATGGTTATGTCTATAATCCATTAAAGAGAAACCTTAATACAGCTAAAGAAGCTTTAAAGATTGTGGGAATATACTAACACCTTCCCCCCGCCCCCTCCGCTTTGGCTACAGATTCCAAAATAATATTAGAATAATACTTTCATCTGAAAACCTTTTGAGACTTGGGAAAATGAAGAGAACCTTCCAACTTCTAGGAAAACTGTCCTGCTAGAAATTCTTTTTCCTTCTTACCAAAAAACTAACCACTTTCTGTGAAGAAACTGGATAAAAAGTTTAAGGAGGAATTCTAAATTCTTGGAAAATGTATTAGGGTAGTAATCAGAATTAGAACTGGGATCTCAGGGCAGCTAGATGGCGCAGTGGATAGAACACCGGCCCTGGAGTCAGGAGTACCTGAGTTCAAATCCGGCCTCAGACACTTAACACGCACTAGCTGTGTGACTCTGGGCAAGTCACTTAACCCCAATTGCCTCACTAAAAAAAAAAAAAAAGAACTGGGATCTCTTGATAATATTATTGATTAATACTGTTTCTACCATATACAGAAACGAATGGTTTTAGGAAAAGGATTCTTCACGTTGCTGCCAAAGGTTAAGGGATTATTGTTTTATTTGATGAATCAAAACCATTAAGTGATTTTTCACTTTGAGTTCCTTAACTATGGTTCATCTTATTGTGGAATTTTGTGTTTGGTTGGGAATATTATCAATTGCAACTCAAACATGTTTTGTGTCAGAGAGATTTTCAAAGGCAAGATGGATTTCTGTGCTTTTTTTTCTGGATTTTTCTTTCTAAGCAGATATATTTAGAATTAAAATAAATTAATTTAAATTGCCCCCTAGCAGGCTTGTTCCCCAAACTTGGATTAATGAATCTTTCTTTCACAAGATGAAGGAGGTGGCTGTATTTGAATCTCAAGATTCCTTTAACTGGGGCAGCTAGGTGGTGCAGTGGATAGAGCACCAACCCTAGAGTCAGGAGGACCTGAGTTCAAATCCAGTCTCAGACACTATGGCAAGTCACTTAACCCCAATTGCCTCACCCCCCCAAAAAAAAGATTCCTTTAACTTTCAGTTCAGTTCAAGGCACATTTGTGGGGATGCCTCAGAATTGTCTTGCATCCTCATTGTTTCTACTAGTGACAATTTTGTTCTGCCATTGCTGATTTCTCTCTTGCAAGGTGTAAAAACCTCCATTGCCACCCAATAGTGAGAACATTGTTTTGGAGCTGACAAATCTCGCACATGAACAAAGTGTGAAATTCCCTTGATAAAGTTAACTCTGATAAGATGACAATTCCTTGCTTTGTTCCAAGTTGCCCCATTGACAGCACAGGAAGGAGAACTGTTTCTTAACTGGTTCATACACTTTCTTCCCGGACAAGGGCTTTAAAGAGGACAAATAGAGGGAAGCTAGTGAGACATATATGTACTTGGTTTGCTAGAGGGAAACGGGTAAAATCAGGTGACCCTTCTGGGAAAGGAATCTCTAAACATTTTGATTGTGTGTTTTTGAGCAACCCCCCCCCATATGTATATATTTACTTATTTATAAATTATATAAATGTGTTACTATACTAATAATAAGCCACTGGAGTTTATTGAGTAGGAGAGTGACATGGTCAGGCCTAAACTTTAGGTAAATCACTTTGGCAAATGGATGGAGGATGGATGGTCTTGGGATCATCTGGGGATGTAGAGGGATAAATTTTCCCAATGGCAGCTGCTTAACTATTGTTCTGGGTCCCTGAGTAGCACTTAGGCAATAACTACTCTTTGGGGCCTACACTCAGAAGGGAAATGGCATGGCTGGGAGCTTGGAAAATATAGGGAGGGAACAGATCAGGGGAATATTGGGGAATAAGGGTGGGAATGGCTGTGTTGGAGACAAGTCCTATGACTAACTATGGATGGGGATGCCACCAGTCTTCCTACTCTTCATACACCCATTATGGTCAGGCCAGAGGTAGAATTGCCAGTCTCTTCAGTCACCCCAAGGGATTTCCCCTTTTGTAATGAGAGAGATTGCAACTCTAGAGTAGCACTATAACCCTGGAGGAATATATAGATCCACCTAAAAGGAAAGAGTTTTTATGTGCTTAAGTAAAAAATCTCTTATTATTTTTTGTTCAGGTTAAATAAGGTCTATCCTGCATTCATTTTTATATTAAACTGAGTACTTGCATGGGAGCTAAAGGATCTTGTTCCTTTTTGTTGTAGAAATCTAAAAGTGAGCTAAATTCTTAAATTTGCTAGAGAAATACTGGGCAGATATTGAGGAGAGCCAAATAACATCATTAGTTAGAAGACCCAAGATTCAACCTAGTTCATATAAACCCAGAGTTTCTTGGCTATGGGTTACACGAGTACCTACCATATACAAGGTACTGTCCTAGGTGCTGGGGTTTCCAAGGAGCTTCTTAAGGTATACCAGGGAGAAAGGAGGTATACACAGGTAAGTAAATAAGGTAATTTAAGGAAGGAGAGAGTTTCATGAGGATGTATCACTTGATCTTATCATTGAAGAAAACTAAAGATTTTAAGAAGTAGAGATGAGGAGGGAGTGCATTCCAGTTTTGGGGGACAGTCAATATGAAGAGATAGAGGTAGAATATGAAATGGTGAGTTTAGGTTGTGAGTGGAGAGAAGGTGGTGGTTTCAAGAGACACAGCAGAGGTAGGATTGACAAGACTGCAAATAATGAAGTGTGAGGCAGGGGAGAGGGAAGTATCAAGGTTAATTCAGATTATAATCCAGGATAATTGGGGAGATAGAAGTACCCCAAACAGAAATAGGAACTTTAGGGAGAATGATGCATTTAGGAGAACAGAATTCCATTTAGGACATATGGAGGTTGAAATGCCAAGGGAACACTCAAACGTACGTGTCCAGCAGGGAATTTGTCATGTGGGAGAAGAATTCAGAAGAGACAATTAAGATGGAATATTTAGGTTTGGGAGTCACCAACACAGAAATGATAATTACTCCCTTGGAAGGGACAGATGAAATCACCAAGGGAGAGAGTGTTGAGAGAGAAGGAAGAAAACCCCAAAACAATGGGGCTATCCATGTAGGAGATGGGTGATGAATTAGCAAAGGAAACAGAAGGAGCGGTCAGATAGATAGGAAGATCAGGGAACTCACTGAGATAGTTAATCCCAATCCAATGGGTTGCTCCATCTCTACTTTATAATAGCATCATCTTTTGAAACAGCTTCTTCTTTCAGTTTGTACATCTGTAAAATGAACTCTTTATATCAGCCGCTTTATGGTGAACCTTTGACAGATTCTGTTTATTGTAACTCTATCCCTCAGTTCTCTTGGCAACAGCAGTTCAGTGGTTGTTATGTATATAATGGTTGGTTCTTGAAAATGATACTGAGTCAGGTCCAATGGACAAAAACAAAATACACAAGAATGTTGAAGGGAAATGATTGGGGGTGGGGGCAGAGATGAAGTGAGATAGATGGATAATTTATACCTCACTGTTTACCCCTTTCTTTTTTTCCCTTTTTCTTTCTTTTTTTGGGGGGGGGATGAAGGGGCAATGAGGGTTAAGTGACTTGCCCAGGGTTACACAACTAGTAAGTGTCAAGTGTCTGAGGCAGGATTTGAACTCAGGTCCTCCTGAATCCAGGGCTGGTGCTTTATCCACTACACCACCTAGCTGCCCCCTTGTCTCCCCCTTTCCGTGAGTATATGGAGAAGGAAAGTGTATCGGAACCAAATTGGTTGGAGATCTGCTATTCCTCTTCCGTGTGTGTGTGTGTGTGTGTATCTATTGCCTTCCAGAATATAATGGAAACTCCTCCAGGGCAGGCACAGTTTTGCCTTTGTCATTGTACTTCAGTGCTTAGCACAGTGCCTAGCAATACAAGGTTCAAAATAGATGCTTTTTGAATGAGTATCTCCCCTCCCCTTAATATATATATATATATATATATATATATATATATATATATATATTTTTTTTTTTTTTTGCAGGGCAATTGGGGTTAAGTGACTTGCCCAGGGTCACACAGCTAGTAAGTGTTAAGTGTCTGAGGCCAGATTTGAACTCAGGTACTCCTGAATCCAGGGCTGGTGCTCTATCCACTGCACCACCTAGCTGCCCCCCTCCCCTTAATATTACTATGCACACAATAAATATTCAATAACAGCATCTAGTCCTGACCCCTCCCAATTATACAGGAACAAGGGGGTAGGAGAAAGGATAGGGAATGTCTCAAGTCTGCTAGGTCATGGTTCCAAAATTGGCATAAAGATTAAAACCCCTGATCAGGCTCAGATTTGGCACTTATTAAGCACATTTATATGGTATTTTACTATTACAAAATCTTACATACATTATTTAGTTTGATCTTCAGAACAAAAATATAAGATAATACAACAAACATTTATTAATCGCTACTGTGTACAACGCATTGGGAGAGACACACAATTTGGCTAAGATACTTCCCTAGAGCTTAAAGCCTGGGCTTGGGGACAGTTAGAAAGAGAAAGATAGGAACATATATCACTATAATATACAATATTACAGCATAAGTGCAGCAGAGAGGTAGAAACAAAGTAGAATGTGAAATTTGAGTGGGAAGGTCGTTTCAGTAGTAGGAGCAAGGAGAATATCCAGTTTGGCTTGGTGGAAATATAGAGTATGTAAGTAAGGGAGTTGATTTAATCTCAGGATGTTGTGGAAGATGGCTAAAATTGACCATCCCCCCGTGGCCTTTAATAGCTAAGTCCTGGAGATAACAGTTTTGGAATTTAAAAGTGGGAAATACTGGGTCCTCAGTGGGAATCTCTTGGAAAGGAAGAGGATGGCATTTCTCTCTCTATTCTCCCCCATCCACCCCATCAGCTTTGGGATCATCAAGTCTAGCAATAGAAAGGGTGGGATCTTATCCAGCAGTTGAAGAGCCAGTTCAAGGGAGTTAGAGGCACAGTTTGTTTAGTGGAGGCACATTCTCCATACAAATAGGCAGGCACTGAATCCTGGAACCAGCTTCAAGAGGTGGGACCTCTGACAGCCAAAAAGAGAACTGGCTATGGGCCCAAGAGAGAGATAGCCCCCTTTTCTTTTTCTTTTGGGCAGGGTAACTGGGGTTAAGTGACTTGCTCAGGATCACACATCTAGTAAGTGTAATGTGTCTGAGGTCGGATTTGAACTCAGGTCCTCCTGACTCCAGAGCTGGTGCTCTATCCACCGGCGCCACCTAGCTGCCCCCCGAGGAGTTAGCCCTGATAACACACACACACACACACACACACACACACACACACACACACACTAACCAGCCCTCAGCTAAGCCCTATTGAACTGACAAAAGAAGCAGATTCTGAAAGCTCAGCTGAGAGGCCCACTCATTACTGTCTTTAAGGATCTCTGTAAAGATTCCATTGGAAGAGAAAGGAGATTGAGAGTCGATCATTCTGGAGTTATAAGTTGCCTTGGCCACATGTGTTCCCTACATTTATGCTACATTACCATTGTACACTGTTTGTGACCACTCTTCCCTCAGATGCTGTTTATATTACTGGGGGAATGTGCTTCAGGTTTACGGGAGGACTGCTTTGTAGCTATTGTCCTTACTGTGCCACCTTGGTAAATGCTTTTTCTAAGGGTTAATTGTATCTGCTCCCTGACTATTAAGGGAAAGCACACACTGGTGGGAGCTTAAGAGTTATAGTTTTAGTAGTATTACCCCACAGGGGCTAGAAACCATTCTCTGGAGAATGGAAGAATGGATGAGGGAGTAGCCCAGACAGGGCACTATGAGTATATGGAGAATATATGCTTGACATGTAAGGTCATTATGTAGTAACAGGAGATAAGGTTGGAGAGGTAGTATAAAGGTCTTGAATTTTAGGCAGTGGTTTTCAAACTTACATAATTTTTTCCTCTGTAGCACTGTTTCATATTTGTGGGAATACAAAGGGGCAAAAATTCCAGGGGAAACAAATTGCTGAGACACCACCAATAAGAGATGCAAGCTGCATTGATTGCACACATTTCAAAAAGTTCCCTATTTCCTATGTTTGCCTTTGAAAGAGACTTCTGGTTAGTCACCTAGTGTGTAGGGGACCAGAGAACCTCTGTAATGAGACTTTGGGGAATTGGATGCTTGTGTTAGTGGAATAATAACTGCTTTCCTTTATCTGTCATTCCTTGGACTGGTGGCCAGGAAACAAGATGAGGGTAAGAGTAGTGGTAGTAGGAGAAGCTCATATCTGTGCTTTGGAAGTGGCAGATTGGGGAGCATAAGCAATAAGACCAGACCCAAGATAGGGTTCAGAGTGCCAAAGAATGTCCATTATCATAAAATCTGAAGGAAAGTGAGCAAGGGGCAGGAGGCCAAACATCTCTCCCCAATGCAGCCCTTTCTTTCCTATTTAAACTCTAAGACCCAAAGCTGGAACTCTGGATTAAAAAAACCCTATTTCTTCATTCCTTCTCCATAAATTGGGTACTTTGGGGACTTTTCTAGGAATCTAAGAGGGGAAGAGTTCAATTAGAAAGAAGAGTTGTGGGGGGTAGTTGGGTGGAGGCTCCCCAAATGGGGAGCATGTCACAATTTTCTTTGCATTTTTGTTATGTCTAATAAGCCATGTGATTAAAGTGCTTTGAGTTACTGTGTCTTATGAGTTTATGGGTTGTGGATTGAGAGGGGAAGTCCAGATGTAGAATGGGGGTTGGAGCCATATTTCTACATTTTTAATACCTTTGAACAACATTACTTAGAACCACTATATGCAGTCATAAATGATAGATTTTTAAATCATGGTGGTGGTGGCAAGTCATCTGAACATTTGCAGGTTGAGAGCCCTCTGGTGGCCAATGGAGATGCAGCAATGTTTTGAGAGTGGTTATTCTACTTGGGCTCCATGGCAACTCTAACCAGGACGGTTGGTTTGAGTATACAAACACCTACTGAACAGCTCACATACTGCACTATCACCTTGGGTAATTAATTAATAAAGTGGCGCTCTGCCTTCCTTGAAGGTAGCACACTAGTCAGTGTGGGCTATTTGCACTAATGCAGTGTCCTAAGTAAAAGACAGTCAAGTCCAACTACCAGGCAACATGCCATGAAAGGGAGTTCCTTTGCATGTTGCCAGACTCTCTATCCATCTCTCAGGCATCTGGGAGCAGAGAGGAGAGTTGGAATCTATGGGCAAATAAGACTCTGGAGAGAGATATTTGCTTGAGACCCCTCAGAGAAGGAAGAGAAGGTGGCATGCCTGTAGGGTGAGTTCCTGGGGTGCTAGGCATGGGAGCTCACCTGGATGCAGGTGAGATGATTCCCTTCACTTTATCTCTAAGGCATTCACTGCAAACAGTAATGCTTCCCAAAAAACAAAGTATCCCCTTAGGGGGAAAGACTTTGGCATCTGACTGGGCTCTGATTTGAGGTGTGGGACCCATAACATTTAAGGGGAGTGCACACCTGCTGTCACTAGTGAGCTGGGGCCCCATGGCCCTATGCCCAGACCCAAATCATGAAGTGGAAGAAATTACTGCCAGGACGTGCTGGACCGCCTGCCGTCCAGAGTCCCATGACTTCAAAATCAAGTTCCCTCTGCCCTACAGAGTCTTCTATTACCAACACAAACCTGATTTCATCACCAAGAGGTGCAACGTGTTCTAAATGTAGAAAAGGAACACTTGTTTTGTTTGATCTGTTTAGATAAATTTCTCAATTGGGAAAAAAATGGATTAGAGTGTGGCAAGAGTCAAGGCAGAAATACTGGTTAGGAGGCTAATGCAATACTCTGGGTGGGTGGTAATGAGTGTGCTATACTTGGGTGGTGTTAGTGGGTGGAGAGAAGAGGGGACAGATTGGAGAGATGTTACACAGCTGAAATGGACAGGTAGAATCCCTTGGGTGGAGGGAGCTGAAGTGACAGGTCATAGACCCACACAGGGAGCCTTCTGTTTGTTACATGGCCTAACACCCCTGATGGGAGATGACCCATTTGTCTGTGGTTGAATATGGGATGACGTGGCTTTGCTTATGTTCCTGATTGTGGCAGGTAGCCATTGTGGATAACCAGGGGAGGCCTCTCTATCTTCCCCAGGAGGGTGGCCAGCTTTTGATTTTGAGAACACTGGGAACCTGCCCAGTGGGGGCTGTAGGGAAGCAGCTGTCTTTGGAGTGAGGTAAGAGGCAAACAAGCAGAGTTAGAAAGGGGGAGAAATAAAACTTTGTTAAGAGAAATATGTGGTCAAGGAGGAGAATAGGCTTCCTAGTTGTGGGTAGCTGGGTGGGGATAGGGAGTGGAGCTGAGGCTGATCAAAGACTAGCCTCACAGGCCTAGACAAATTATCCAGGCTGACCAAGTACTCCAGGAAAAGACAATTTCAGAAGCTGAGACAAATAAGCCTCTGAGCCTACTGTGGGTCTCCATGATTGCTTTACTTGTAAGTCGTTTGTAGCTCACATATTCACAGAATATCAGAGTTGAAAGGCACTTTAGAGATCTTCTAGTCCAACCTCTTCATTTTACAAATTTGATATTTGAGTTATCACTGGTGATTAGAAGTCAGGGGTATGCTAATAAATGTTTAACAACCAGCTCTATTAAAAATAAAACAGCAACAGCCATACAGCACATTTTTAAGTTTGATCTGCATTGATAATATTTCCTCTCTCACTTTCTTAAGTCTACAGATCAACAAAACAGTAAATCAAGCCCTAGTTTGTAGCATTTGCCCATTTCCAAGGTGTAAAAGTTCACACTGAAAATTTAATGATTGGCTTTCCAACCAGCTGTTTTGAGCTGGCTTCAGCACACCCCTGTAAAGGCAATCAGAAGACCCAGGAAGGCAGTAACAATCATAAGAAAACAGCTCCAATCTAGGACAGTGAAAGGAAAAAAAAGAATGTAATGAAACCTGGTTAAATAAAAGATTTCATTTGGGTAAACAGATTTGGGGGATTAGGCAGGAGCCATGAAAGAAAGATGGGTTCAAAGCTGAGAAGATATGGATTTAAAACTGGAAAGGAATCTTAGAATCCATCTGGTCTATTCCCCTCCTTTTATAAGGAACTGAGGCACTAATTGGTTAAGTGACTTTCCCCAAGTCATTCAGGTAGTGAATATCAGAGCTGGGATATGAAACCATGTCTCTTTATTGAGATCCATCTCTTTCTACTCTCTTCACAAAAGACAGTGCTTTTATGATGCTGGCCAGCTAACCAAAGGACTTTTCTTTGGTCAGCTGCATCTGTGCTGCTGTGAGTAAGCTCCTTGAAGGCAGAAAAAATATTTTCTTTGGTATCCTTTACAGCAGTGGTGTCAAACTCAAATAGAAAAGAGCACCAGTAAGCCATCTGGGTTCATATTAACTTGGAAAACCACATGTGAACATTATCTATGTTCTATTGCATTTTTATTTATTTTGTTAACTATTTTCCAATTACATTTTATTCTGGTTCAGAAAGCATTTAGGCCTCTCCAAACATGAGTTTTCCTCATCTTCAAAATGAGGGTGTTAGATTTCATGGCTTCTGAGGTTCCCTTCACTTCCATATTCATGTTCCTCTCTAATCTCCCCCAAGTAGCAGAGCCTGGGATTCAACTCTAGGTCTTTTGACTCCATACTCATTATTCTTTCCCCTATGCCATGCTGAGAGAGACTAAATACTGCCTGAGGAGGTCAGAGGAAAGAGAGTTTGCTGTGGGCTGTGGGGGTTCAGGTCAGACATAATGGGAAAAGTGTTAAATTTTTATTTTGTTTTTTTGTTTGTTTGTTTTGCTGGGCAATGGGGGTTAAGTGACTTGCCCAGGGTCACACAGCTAGTAAGTGTAAGGGTCTGAGGCCAGATTTGAACTCAGGTACTCCTGATTCCAGGGCCGGTGCTTTATCCACTGTGCCACCTAGTGGTGCAAAAGTGTTAAATTTAAGTAAGAGGACCTGAGTTCAAATCCTGCCTCTGATACATACTGGCTATGTAAATTTGGGTAGTTCATGTTAGTTTTCTCAGTCTCAGTTTCTTCAGATTCAAATAAATGACCTCTAAGGTGCCTTCAAGCTCTAGTCACATCTGATAAGTTCTGCCTCCTTTTGTCATGTCATTCCTCCTCCCCCTTCTCATTTTATTTTATTTTTACTAGACCTCCACCAGTATAGACCTTTTCCACGATTTACATTCTTGGAGAATTGTCATCAACAGTGAGGTTAAATTACTTACCTACGGTCACCCAGTGAATATGTGTCAAAGGCAAGACATGGACCCAAATCTTCCTGATTTTAAGACCAGTTCTCTATCCATTAAGCCAGGCTGCCCCTCTTCTCATCTCTTTACCAGGAAAATATTCACAAGTTCCCAATAATATATAGTGATATACCCACCAGTAGTAGCAATAATTTATATTTTTATGTCACTTTGCAATTTCCAAACACCTCACATTCATCTCTCATTTGATCCTCATAACAAACATTAAATGCCTACTGTGTGCAGAAGATTGGGCCTCCTAGATATAGATATAGAACACTGTGCCAGGGAAGCATATGAAGTTGAGATAATCCTTGACTTCATGGAGCTTAAAGTCAAGGAGAGAGAAAAGATACTAACAGAGATCACTACATTACATAATCTTGCAGGACAATTGCATCAGAGAGGTATGGGTAAATGGTACACGAAATCTCATGGGAGTGGAGTCAGCCGGTGGAAGGACATCATTACCAGCTGAGAGATCAGGGAAGACTTCCTGGAGCAGGTGGCATTTAAAGGGATCTTTAAAGAAAGACTGGGATGAAGGCAATTGCTGGCAAAGGGAAGAGTGTGAGCAAGGTCACTGAAGCATGTGAGCGCTATATGTCTCAGGGTGGGGCCAAGAGGTTTGAGAAGTCAGGGAAAGGCACGCTGGAAGGAGGGCAGAATGCTTGGAGGGGCATCATAGAGAAATCAGGTTAGGAAGGTGATGTCCCCATGAGGCAGGTAATGCAAGTGTTATTGGCTCTCTTGTACAGAAGAGGACCCTGAGGGTCATGGGAATTAAATGCCTTGTCCAGGGTTACACAGTTAATGGCAAATCTGTAACTAGAAGTCAGGTTTCTTCACTTTAAGGAGAGTGCTTTTTCCATACTGCTTTCTGATTTGGACTTATCCTAATTATGTCAGTAACTAATGTGACCTTGGACAAGTCATTTCCCTTCCTCTGGGCCTCAGTTTTCCCATATGTAAAATAGGAGGGTTGGTTTAGATGACCTCTAATGTCCCTTCTACCTCTAAACCCCTAGCACTTGGCTTGGGATAGGGCTTGCATACACTTAGAAGTTCTTCACAGATCCATAGCTGCCACACACAGCTGGCCAGATTAGTGGGATGGTTGGGTGGGTCAGTCTGAACGATGCAGGAAAAAATGGTACAGGCCGGTCTGGGCTGGTGCTGCTAAGGAGAACATTCCAGCAGCCTTGGGAAGATAGACTTGGCCTCCTGCCTCCCCCTGGGCTGACAGGTGCTCCTAGGGAGGCTAGCCTCTATATTTTTAGCCTTGGCACCTGGCACCTGCCCATTCAGTCCATCTCTGCTTGCCTTTGCCTCATGTCCCAATCTTTAAAAAAGCCCTGGCCAGGAAGGGAGCAGCTCCTTGGGCTAGAAGAGGTGATGTGAGAAGACAGACATCTTCTCAAGGAAAGGATGATCATTCTTTTTTTTTTTTTTAGTGAGGCAATTGGGGTTAAGTGACTTGCCCAGGATCACACAGCTACTAAGTGTTAAGTGTCTGAGGCCGGATTTGAACCCAGGTATTCCTGACTCCAGGACCGGTGCTCTATCCACTGTGCCACCTAGCTGTCCCATGATCATTCTTTAAGGGTGTGAAGAGGAGGGGTTGGAGGTAGCAGGTGTATGTGGGGAGTGCCCCTAAAGAGAAGATCCCAAGACCTTAGGACCAGAGGAGGTTGTGACTGATAGGGCTTGGGAGTGAGGAGAATGGACTCTTTTCATGGGAAGGCCTGTAGATGGCTTGCTGCAGGAGGCTTCTTCAACTAGACCTGATGGCTGTAAAGATGGTCAAAGGTCATAAAGGGAATCATTGTGTCATGGTAAGAAGAGACCTTTAAGGGGGCAGCTGGGTGGTACAGTGGATAAAGCACCAGCCCTGGATTCAGGAGAACCTGAGTTCAAATCCAGCTTCAAACATATGACCCTGGTCAAGTCACTTAACCCTCATTGCCCCTCAAAAAAAGAAGAAGAAGAGGCCTATAAGGGCCTAATCTCACTTCGTCATTTTACTGTGACTGAGGATAGGTCAAATATTACCTGTGGTCAAATGTTGAGTAGGGCTAGTACAAGATCCCAGCATTCCAGATCCCTTTGAATTCCATTGCTCTTTCCCCCCTTTACCATATTACCTTGCATTAACCCCATGGTAATTGTACTGGTGCGGAAGAAGGCAGGAGAGGGAGACCAGTTGGTTGGGGGCAGGGAGAGGGAAAAGAGAGTTGAGGGAAAAGTCAGGAGGCCCCTTGTTTTTTGTTTTTTGTTTCTTTTTAGTGAGGCAATTGGGGTTAAGTGACTTGCCCAGGGTCACACGGCTAGTAAGTGTTAAGTGTCTGAGGCCAGATTTGAACTCAGGTCCTCCTGACTCCAGGGCCAGTGCTCTATCCACTGTGCCACCTAGCTGCCCCAGCCCCTTGGGTGTTTTTTGTTTTAAGTGAGGCAATTGGGGTTAAGTGACTTGCCCAGGGTCACACAGCTAGTAAGTGTAAGGGTCTGAGACCAGATTTGAACTCAGGTACTCCTGACTCCAGGGCCAGTGCTCTATCCACTGCACCATCTAGCTGCCCTCCCCACCCCCTTGGGTTTTAAGGAGGAAGAGAATAGAGCTAGAAAACAAATGATCACAACCTCTATCCTCTCTCTCCCATTCCCACATTTCTACTGAACTTGTTTTTTGCCATCATTCTAACCCTCAGTAGCTTGACCTCTCTCTAACTTTTTCATTCTATCAACCTTCTGTCATCACTTAACTTCCTACCCAGCCATTTCAATGATGTCCTTGATGTTGCCCTAAAATCAATCCCCTTCTCTCTCATCTCATCCTTCTTTGCTTTTAAGCTAGGGTGAACTGCTTCTCCTTACTCCCCTTCAATAGGTCCTTTTTCCTCATGCCCCTTCAGGGAGGGTGTTGCCAAGACTCTGTCCTTGGTGTTCTTTCTTTCACTTCCACTTGGTGATCCTATCTCCTCTCACAGCCTCTACTCTTTTTGTTTGTTTGGGCCGGATGAGGGTTAAGTGACTTGCCCAAGGTCACACAGCTAGTAAGTGTCAAGTATCTGAGGTGGGATTTGAACTCAGGTCCTCCTGAATCCAGGGCCAGTGCTTTATCTACTGTGCCACCTAGCTGTTCCCCAGCCTCTACTCTTACCTCAACAAAGTTGTCTCCCACCTGCTGGTTCTTAACTCTGGAGCCAAATCTCCAACTCCCTGTTTGATACTTTCACCTGAATGTTCCACCGAATGTTAGGCTCAACATGTGCCCAAGCAAAATCTTCATTTTCTCTATCAAAATTTCTGTCTTCTTCATTTCTGCTAATGGTACCACCATCCCCCCATTCACTCAAGGCTAGAAAATTTTTTTGTTGTTCCATCATTTTTCAGTTTGTGTCTGACTCTTTGGGACCCCGTTTGGGGTTTTCTTGGCAAAGATACTGGAGTGGTTTGTCATTTCCATCTCCAGCTCATTTTATAGATAAAAAAACCTGAGGCACGCAGGGTGAAATGACTTGCCTAGGGTCACACAGCTAGTAAGTGCCTGAGGCCAGATTTTAACTCAGGAAGACTCATCTTCCTGACTCCTGACCTGTCACTCTATCCATTATGGCACCACAGACCTGCCCATAGAAAACTTAGAGCCAACTTTGACTTCTCTAGTTGTCAAGCCTGGCCTGTTCATTTACAATCTTACCTCATCTCTACTCCTGCCACCATTGGCTTGCCTCAGGCTCTCATCCCCTCATGGCTAGACTACTGTAATAGTCTCCAGGGGGCAGCTAGGTGGTGCAGTGGATAAAGCACTGGCCCTGGATTCAGGAGGACCTGAGTTCAAATCCAGACTCAGACACTTGACACTTACTAGCTGTGTGACCCTGGGCAAGTCACTTAACCCCCATTGCCCCACAAAAAAACCCCAAAAATAAACAAACCAAAAAAAAATAGTCTCCAAAGAGATTTCCCTGTCTCCCCTGTCTTCCCACTCCAATTTATTCTGCTTAGTGTTGCTATGCCCTAAAAATACCCATAGCCCTGTGTGTTAATGTATATTAAGCCATACCTGAGCTCTATACAAAACACACCCTAGATACCATAATGCAGGTATATAGGCACATCTAAGAGGACACCCACAGCTTCCTACACGTATACTGGATGTGATACAGACACCCCTTTTACACAGACTCCATCTTCCACACCCTCTTCACACATAACACCTTTCATCCTATACTTTATACCTATCAGCACATGCACAGCACATCCAACACACTTCCTGACATACACAGGATGGGCAAGAACATAGCCTTCAGTCCCCTGGCAGACTGGGGCAAGATTCACATCTTAAACTCCTCTCTTAGGGAGCCTGTGGAACCCAGGTCTTCCTTATTCCATGTCCAACACTATCCTCTATGTCTAACTGCCTCCCCTGGCTAGGCTGGACTGTGAGGCTATAGGGAGTTTTCCTGGATTTCTTGTGTACTTGATGGATTTTTCCATGCTACACCATGGTGTGTGTGTGTGTGTGTGTGTGTGTGTGTGTGTGTGTGTGTGTGTGTGTGTGTGTGTGTGTCCCCAGTCCCAGAATCTCCCAGGATCTTTGTATTCCCTGAACCTTCTTGCACCAGAATGAATGCTGATGTACTGGGCCCAGTTAATGACTTGGGACTACCATCAATGGTCCTTAAAATGGTTGTTTCCATCTTTTCTTTTGACTTCTTTCCTCCTCTGCCTGTTGCCTACAGGGCAGAGAGCCAGGGAGAACTCAGTCACTGAAAACTGGTCCCATGTGTTTGTGTGGGTGTGTATGTTGCTCACGTGTAAGTCTGGGCATTCATGGATGTGGGGTCTTTGTATTTATGTATGAAAGCTTGTGGGTGGTGGGGAGGGGGACAGGAGGGTCGAAGGGGTCAGGGGCAGTAGCTACGCTCAGCTGATCTCAGGCTTCTGAGCTTTCAGGGAAACATGAGATCTCCTTTAGAATTTTCCCAACCCAAAAGCAAGTGCATTAACCATGAGTAACCCACTCTGACCACAGACCTCCAAGAAATGGACTGAATGTTGGCAGCTGAAGACAGGGGTCACCTCTGCTCCAAGCCCCACCCACACACTATGGCCTAGAGCCTGAATCAGCACCCTGAGGGAGAGCTTGAAGGACCTGGGAAGGGCCCAGACAGCTCCACCCAAGGTGCATAGGAGAAAGCCTGAAGCAATATGACCCAGGAGAAAAAGCCTGGGACCAAGAGCCAGAAGATCTAATTCTAGTATTGACTTTGCTACTGGTTTGTCTTGTACCCCCACTATATACCTCAGTTTCCCCTTATGTAAAATATGGGGATTAATCTTGGTGATCTCTAAGGGTCCCTGCTAGTCTTGACATTCTAGGATTCTAATCAATGCCAGAGAGGCCTTGGGTCCCCCACCTGTTCTTGGAAGTGGGGATAGAGGTAGGGGGTGATGACTCTGAACCAAAGCATATGGCTGGAGGAGTGGGGCTGCCCCACTGTGGGGCTGTAAGGAGATGATTCACCTTCCTTCCTCCTCCAACTAGGCAGGCACACCTCGGGCATCCTTTCCTCTCTGCCCCCACCCCCAAAGTACCAGGGATTCCAAGAATCCAGGATATGTGTAGGGAGGGGAAAGCCACCAGTACTGGGCAGAACTGCATTCCTCTCCTTAGCCAGGGAGCCATGCCCAAAGAGACCCTGAGGCCTGGCTAGGGCACAAGGGCCAGGGGCACCCAACTGGCAAGGGCAGCCTGAGAAGGACGTGAGAAGACACGGTAGCCAAGTACAGCAACAACATGTATACTCACAGAGTCACCCAACACAGACCCATATGGCAAAAACACCCATCCTACTCCTGCCCCCGTGGTTCCCATCTATATCTGTCACCCCCTTCCAATCCTTGCTCATATGACACACATCCTGATATGCCCCCCGTGAGGGCCATGCTATTCTCGTCCCTTATGACTCCCACCCTCTCTCTGCCCCAGTGACCCTGTGACCCCAAACTGAGCTCAGCACCAGTAGGGACTTTACTGCCAAGTGAGCCCCGGGCACCATCTCGGTGGGATGCCCTCTGTGGCACTGACCTCTGGAGTGGAAGGGTTTCCAGAGGCTCCTCTTCCTTGTGAAGGCAGATAAAGCAGAAAGCCTGGATGTCCTCAGCCCCACAGCCCGTTGGCCAGGGCGGGGGCAAGTCCAGGATGGGGCAGCTGGAGCAGGGAGCAGAAGTTGAAGTTTCCTCATCGTTGTTGTCCACAGCCTCCCCGGGCCCCCCTGAGCCGGTGCTGGCCAGAGTCAGCAGGCCATCTTCCTCCTGGCCACAGGGCCTCCAGCCCCCATCTTGTACCTTTTCCCCCAGATTGCCCGTCTCCCTGGTGTGTGGAAGAGCCTGGGGCTCCCCCTGGCCACTCACGATGCCCTCCCCTGGGGGCCCAGCTGCCAGACGCGGGTCTGGGATGTCCCTGGGCTGGGGCCCTGCCTTCTTGGGGAGCCCAAGTTAAGGAGCAGGAGATGATGGAGTCCAGGCTGGCCCAGGGGGTCCCCTGGGCATGGAACCGGGCTTCTGGGAGGCTCAGGGTCTGCAGTCCTCTGAGGTTCTGTTTTTGCCCCAAGCAGTGCCACACACCCCACCTTGTGTCCCCCTGCCTTGAGCAGCTGAAAATCAAGCCTGGTCCCTGGTCTTCCCAGAGGGGCAGGAAAGGAAGGGCAAGCTCGGGGATTCCCACGGGGGCCAACTAGCAGGAGCGGCACCTGGGAAAGTTTGCTCTTCCCTGCTGGCTGCAGCTCAGGGGAGCCAGAGGAGTGACTGACATCTGGGAGCTGGCTGATCGACCCTCTACCCTGGCTACCCCACCCCTAGCGTGGCAGGGGAGTCCTTGGCCACTCTGAGGCAGTCTCTGGTGCTCCCTCGTGGGGTGGGGGGGAAGTTCCGGCCCCTCAGAGCCCTGCTTCCCTTGTCAGTCTGGCTTGGCTCTGATGAGACCAGACCAGCGGCTCCTCACTCTCACTCTCTCTGACTCTGACAGATCAGCGACTGACTGTGTGTGTATTAATAGCTCGAGATTCACGCTGAGAGGCAAGGAGGTTAACTCCTTCTTCACCAGAGCCCTGGAGGCGCTGCTCCACGTCTCTGCCCATCTTTGAGAACCCAGACAAATGCGGGGAGCCTGTAGAGCTCGCTAGGGACCCAGGAGGAGTCAACCAGCCTGTCCCTTCTGCACACGGGGAAGGATATTACATTCAGAAAAATTCTCCAGTACATGACCCACCCTCCTCTTCAAACACACTGGCCAGGGGACTCAACTGCTTGAGTCAGTCCAGCCCACCCCTGACCCACTGGGCAGCTTATATATCCTTACTGTAGTAGTTCACAGGTTAGTGAAAGCAATGCTTTCAAGGTTAAGGTCATAGGTTTCATTACCTTGTGGGTCAGTTAATCTGTCTTTGGTTTACGACCGTCTCTGGCTAAGGGCAGCTAGGTGGTACAGTGGATAGAGAGCTGGGCTTGGAATCAGGAAGACCTGAGTTCAAATCCAGTCTTAGACACTTACTAGCCATGTGACCCAGGGCAAGTCATGTAACCCTGTTGGCCTCAGTTTCCTCATGTGTAAAATGATCTGGAGAAGGAAATGGCAAATCACTCCAGTATCTTTGCCAAGAAAAGCCCATGGGGCAGAGTCAGACACAACAGAACAACAATAACAACAATGAATTTTACCATTTCACCATTCCATCCCTCACTCCCCATCCAGCCCTAGTTCCAGACTGATCCCTCACTCTTGAAACAGATTGACCTTCAACCCTATTTTAGACTGAGTCCTGACCCTGGCCAGAGGCTGATCTCCTCACCACCCCCAAACCCAATCACATATTGACTCCCTAATAATGGCCACAGATGGGCCCTAACCTTGTCCATATCACAAAGTGACTCCCGAATTGCAGCCTCACACTGATCTCTAACCTTTGAACTCTAAGCATCACAAATATATTCTGTTGGTCATAGGCACCAGATGAGAGTGTAGAGGGTTCCTTGAAGCCCGTCCCCGGCCTTATTCCCATAATTGGTGACAAGGCTCAGAGCCAGAAGGAAGGTCAGCAGAGGGATCCCCTTCTAGGAAGGGCAGACTGCATATCAATTGTCCTTATGGAAACGATACCGGGTAAAGCCATTCCTCCTGCTGCCGAGCATCCAAGAGCATCCAAGACTGCTTGGGAAGAGTTTGGGCTGTAGTGTTTTTTCTGGATTGTAGTCTCAATGTGAGACCAGGGAAGGGGGTGTGTGTGACCCCGCCCCCTCCTTTGGGGGAGGGAGACCTTTCCAAAAGCCTGGTTAGTTGGGTGGCCAACCTGTGTTCTAGCCTGTAGGGTCAGGCCTGGCCTAGGATTCAAGTGGGCTTGTAGGAACCACTCTGAGGAGACCTTTTCAGGGTGACATCTCTAATGCACTGTCCACCAGAGCTGCTTAAACTGTAATTCTGTGTCTGTGTCCCAGAAGTACTTATTCCCAGGTTCCAGGAAAGGTACTTCCTCCCCCACCACAGGAATCAGGGGAGGGGGGATGAGCAGGAGGGGCAGGAGGCCAGGGGAGCTTCCAGGGAGGTCTGGCGATTTTTCCCAGGGGCCAGACAGGCTGGAAAGAGAAGATGAATGCCTCAGGAAAAGAGGGAATAGGGGTGTGGCCAGAGACCCGGGGTGGGTGAGCCAGCTGGACCTCCCAAACCCAGCCCGGAGTCCAGAGCTACGCAGAGTTCAAGGGAGGAGCCTGGAAGAGGTGCCCTTCCCCCACTCACTGCAGTCTCATTCTGGGGAGGGGGAGGGAGGAAACAAGGACAGGCCTCCTACCTCTCAGGTGATACCTCCCCCTCAACCAACCAGGCCCAGGCTGGCTGGGGGAGGAGGAAGGAGGGAGGAGAAAAAGGGAGGGTAATAGATAGAAGGGGTAGGGGGAAGGGCTTGCTCAATTAGGTCCACTGCAGTCGGGTTACAGGCTGGGGCAAGGGTCAGCTCTGAAGCATGGCTTTCACTCCTCTAAGGCCCTGAGGAAAGAGGCTGCTTCAGTTAGGGGGAGGGCATTGTGGGAGAGTCTGAGCAGAAGATGGGATGGAGGGGGGACAAGCAGCTTTGAGGGTATTTTGGTGTGTATTTGGGGTGAAAGGGGTCTCCAGGAGGCTCCTGTCCTGTCAGCTCCTCTCTTCTATGAAGACCAGAGGGTTGTGAGCCTTTGGGAGTGCAGGGGCTCCTGCAAACCCCATCCCCAAAGAACAGGCCCTAAGGCAGGTCTAAGGTAACCTCCTTCCCTGCCTGAGCCTACTTCCAGTGTGTGGGAGAAGCATCAGTTGTCAAGTTGAAGGTACCTGGCTCCTGTGGGCCTCTCCTGCTGTGGTTACTGGGCTATTTCTGTCTGTACTTTCTCTCCTCAAACCTTGGACACTTGTAATCTTGAGAGGAGTGGGAGCCCTTTTTAGAAACTGAAGAGGAGCCTGTGTGTTCAACAAGCCATCACCATCCCTACTGGCTGGCTAGAGAAGGCTTCCTGGGGCCTGGGGGTTGGGGTGGGGGTGGAACCAGATAGAGGGTGACCCTGTGTGGGCGGGACAGGCTGGAGCAAAGGATTTCAGGCCCATGCTGGGAATGCTGGGAAATTAGGCTGAAGAAGGGACCAAAAAGCAGCTTCAGCTTGGGGGACAGAGGCAAGGGAATTGGGAATCAGATCTGGGTTAATGGGCCCCAGTTCCCTGGGCAGGGGATGGGGGTTCTGTGTCTGGGAGATTTGGGGGTGTGGTTCTTCTTATGTTCTTTGAGCTTGAAGTCCCTGCTTTGGTCAGTGTCCCTGCTCTCAGCTCACATGTTCAATTCCCTTTCCCTTTGGATAAAAGCCAAAATCTGATTTTGGCAGATTGGGGAGGGGGTGGGGCAGGGATTGGCTGTGGATCAGCCACTCTCGAGGCTTCAAGAAGTCACCCTTCAATTATGGGGGTCCCCTTGTCCCTCCTACTGTCTAGTGCCTGGCTGTGACCCAGGGAGTCAGGGTAGTCAGGAAATATCAGAGAAGGCAGAGTGGATCAGCTAGTTTAACCCCCTTAACTCTTAGAAGTGGGACACCCTGGGTCTGACAGACAAGGAGAGAAGGTTTAAAAAAAAAAAAGAAAGCTGATAAAAGGAGAGGCAGCAGACTGAGAACTATTATTATTTATTATGGCAACAATAATAATCATAGCTCACAATCAAATCTAGATTTTCAGCCTATAGTCCAAGGCACTTCTGCATCATAGATAGCATAAATATCATTCCCATTTTACAGATAAAAAAATGAGGCTTTGTGGGGACAGGGGTGGACACTGATTCGTTCAGGTCACTGAGCATTCACACAAGTGCATCACAGAAGCTTTTCCTCATGCCCAGAACTCACTCCATTCAATTCAATTCAATGAATATCTGTTTAAGGGCCGGAGGCCCTTGTACTTTGATTTCTGTGTTCCTTGAGCCTGCACAGGGCCTTTCCTGTGGGTAAATAAGAAATTTGGGTTGAGTTGAGAAGGCTGAATTCAGCAGCTGGGTCCAGGTCCTATGGCTCTGAGAGCTGTTTTCCCCCACTCTGCCACTTTATTCCTTGTCTGATCTTGCAAAAACCACTTTCCCAGTCTGGGTCTCTGTAAAATGACCAGATGACGACATGGAATGGCTATCTGGATTCTTCTGGGTCCAGGTCCCTCATGGGAGGAAGGAGCCAAAGGGAGTCGCCTCCAGCGTTCCCTGGAGCAGGTAGAGTCGGGGTGTCCCAGGCCTGTCAGAGCTTTGCCTTCCCTGCCCCAGCACCCTTGCCCTCCCCTGGGTTGTCATGTTTAGATTTTAATTATTGATGATTCTGGGTCATTCCTTTTTTCTAATGCATCTCTCTGATGGAAGTTCTTGAGCTAATGGGGAAAATCAATAGGTTTTAATTCCTAGTGGCTGTGAAGCTTTCTCTAATCTTTCAGTGGCTAGGCCCATCTGCAGCAGTTGGTAGACTGGGGGCTGGGAAAATTAGGCCTCTGTACTATTCCCTACTTGGAGGAGCAAGCCAGCCCCTCAGAATGGCTCTGGGGCCAAACAGTCCTGGTTCCTTTCACCCTTGTCCCAGAACACAGGAGCCTCTTTATTGGACTCTCTGGCAGTGAAATTAGCCTCGTGGTCCCTGGTTCTACCTTGGGAGTAGCACTTTGGGGGGTGATTTATGAGCTGATAACCTGGTATCCCCTGGTGAGGCCTAAATGAGAGCCCTGGATTTCTGGGGAGCCTAATCCTTGTGCATTTTGGATTGCTTCCATCTTAAGAACATGGAAGACCCTGGATCTTTGAGTGGGCCTTATCCCACAAGGCCCTGTCCATATCTCTTCCTTCTTAACAACCCCTTCCCTATTCTCAACCACTTGGAGATGGAATGCTGGGAGTTTACCCAGGTAGTTTATTGTATTTGACAGGTGTAGCCTGTGTCCCCAAACTGAGGCTCACATGGGTTCAGCCTTGGGGCTTCTCAACAATAATAGTCTTTGGTTTGGGCTTCCACCCAGTATTTCCCCGGGGGAATCATCCCTATCTGGCTCAATTTCCTGCTTTCACATTGTCCTCATTTAACTTGCATACACACCAAGCAAACAAGTCTTGAGACATAGAACAAGCTCATTACATATGAACAGGGGGTTAGACCTTTGGGGACCACTCTATGGAGCATGTACTAAGTTGGCCCTGGCCACTCAATGCATAGGGCTGAAAGCTAAAGGGCTTGGATGTTTTGGCATGGTGAAGCAACTTCCTAAATAGGCTCTTGGTCTTTGGAAGCAAGAGGTGTCTTTAGCCCAAGAGAATTGGCCAATAAGTCAGGAGGAGTGACCCCACTCGTTGTCCACTAAAGAATGAGCCCATTCTCTGGCTCTCAGAACTCTATGGGGCAGCTAGGTGGCGCAGTGGATAAAGCACTGGCCCTGGATTCAGGAGAACCTGAGTTCAAATCCAGCCTTAGACACTTGACACTTACTAGCTGTGTGACCCTGGGCAAGTCACTTAACCCCAATTGCCTCACACACACACACACACACACACACACACACACACACACACACACAAGAGAACTCTATGACCATCTATCTACCTGGGCTTCCCATGAGTCATAGGGGAGGAACTGCCCTTTCCTTACACAGGTAACAGGACAGCTTCAAGCATGATGGCCAAAGCCTGTGCTGGCTTAGGGCAGCCTGAGACTCAGCCTCAAAGCCCCAACTGTCTGGTCTGCTTAATGTCCCTTTCCTGAGTATGAGTGACTCAAGAACAATCCCAAAATGGATGTTTCTAGGACTGTAGGCAATGTGTGTGTGTGTGTGTGTGTGTGTGTGTGTGTGTGTGTGTGTGTGTGTGTGTGTGTGTGTGTGAAGTTGGGAGCTCCTGAGTCTTCAGCTGATGTTGGCTGAACTTTTGTAAGAAACCCTCCAGAATGATTTCAGTGCCTCTCAGAGAAGATGACATACAGCAGGAGAATGAACCCAACCTGGCCTGGTTTGCTGGAAAGCATGGACCTGGAGGGATTGGTTTGGACAGTGAAGGGCCTCAGGGAAGGTGAAATGCCAGTTAAGCAGACCACACAATGCTTCATGTTCAGAGATGACTTTAAGTACCACACTCCAGGAAGGGCATGACAGCAGTTATAGGTTTTTACTGCTGCTTGTTTAAGTCTTTGTGAGTCTTTTGTGTTGAGGAAGTTGATCCATGTCCTAGATTTGATTTTAATTGTACATAGAGTACCTTTCTATTCCTTCCTTTTGGGGAGACCTTAGATACAAATGGACCTCATCTTTAAGTGATTTTTCCCTGGGGCTCCAGGAAGGGAGTATCAAGGACCAAAGAATTAAATAAAAGAGTGTGACCCATCTTTTTAGAGGCCAGGCTATCCCAAGACCTAACCTGGTCTGTGTAGGAGTCCAGAGCTAAAAGGGGCCACTAGGTGAGAAGGGGAGAGAGCCCTAGCCCTTTGGGCCAAGCAGTGATTCTGGGTATGTGTTGTTATAGAAAACAAAAACTGTATAAAGTACAGCCACAAACACTTCCCTTCCCTGTCTGTGGGCTCCCTTCATTTCCAGTCAGGTCAGACTTTAAGCACAATTCCACCTTCATCAAGGAAACAGCTCAGGTTTTCTAGACTGAGGGGTTCTTAACCTGTTTTTATGTCATGGTCTCCTTCAATAGTCTATTGAAACCCTTCTCAGAATCATGTCTTTAAATGCAGAAAATACAATGTATAGTAGTACAAAGTAAACCAATTATATTGAAATATAGATCAAAAGAATGAGTTCTTGCACCCTAGCTAAGGAACCTTTAGGAGTCAATCACCTTCCCAAGTGATTAGTCCTTGGTTTTGCACATTACCCTGAAACTCTAAGAAACCTCAGGATAGTACTAGAAACACTGAGAAGGAAGAAAGGATGGGAGGAGAGAGAAGTAGAGGCCCCTGCTGCTGGCAATCTTGGCATAGCTGGCACTGAAAAGCTTCACATCCTGTTACACAAGGAACACAGGAGGGAGGGAAAGGAAGGGGGTGGGGATTTCTGTACCTTTTATGACCACCCTCCAGAGCCAGACCCAAGACTTTTCCTTGGCCCAATAAGACAGTTTCCAATCCAGAACTCTGTTCCCTTGTAGCCAGAGAACTTGAGTATCAATAAATGGCAATGGCTCTCTATTGCCGCTAGGATAAGATACAAACTCCTGTTTGACTCTTTTGTTTGGTTTTTTTTTTTTTGGCGGGGCAATGGGGGTTAAGTGACTTGCTCAGGGTCACACAGCTAATAAGTGTCAAGTGTCTGAGGACAGATCTGAGCTCAGGTCCTCCTGAATCCAGGGCCTATGCTTTATCCACAGCGCCACCTAGCTGCCCCTCCTGTTTGACTTTTAAAGCCCTTTTAACCTGGGAGGCCCTGACCTCCCTTTCTAGATTCATTCCATTGCATTCCTCTTCCTATACCTTGCAGTCAAGGCAAAGTGGATTCTCACTGTTCCTTACACATGACATTCTGTCTTCAGTCTCCATGTCCTTTCCCTGGCTCTCTCCCACATCTGGGGCCTTGTAGTTGAAACCTGGACCCACAGACTACCACCTTAAAATCTGGGAGTAGGAGCCGTTAATTTTCTGGAGAGCCAACCACTTGAGTGGGAATGCAAGTTAGGGGAGTATGGCCAAGGGGGTGCCACACTGCATATGTTTGTGTGTACATGTCATCTTCCCTGTAGAACATAAGACCCAGGAAAGCAGGGATGGTTGTGTCTTTGCTGGTCCCTCCTACACCTATGCAAGTGCCTGACACAGCAGCTCTTAGGAATTATTCCTCCATAGATAGCAGACCTGGTACTGCAGTGCTAAAGCCCTGGGACTATGATAGGACTACTTCTTCTCCTGGCCTGACTCTGAAGCCCCAGGATTCCCATTTCTGCTCTTACTCTCCCTGCCCTTGTGCCCTGTCCTGTATGCTGTGATAAAAGGCACACTGGGATCAGAGCCAGAAGCCCTGGATTTGAGTCATCTTCCCTTCCCTACCCCATCCTTCCCTTTAAAAGTGTGTCTGTATAAGTCATGTCACTTCAATTTAGAGATAGAAGGGATCTTTGAGGATGGAGTTCGACCCCTTTTACAAATTGGTAAACCGAGGCACGTTGAAGTCAAAGTGACTTGTCCATGATCCCACAGGTAATAAGTTTCTGAGGTGAGAGTTGAACTCAAGTCTTCTTGGCTATAAGTGCTATGTGTTTTCCACCATACCACAGAATGTAAAAAGAGTGGGTTGGATCATATAACCCATTTCTGAGGTCCTTTTCAGCTCAGAATCAATGATCCCATGATCTTCAAAATGGAAATTAAACTGCTTTTCACTATCTACCTAAAGGGCTCCTGTGGAGCTCAAAGGAAAGAAAGAAGCTAAAGCTCTTTTAATGTTGGGGGGAGAGGGGTGATTTGGGCTTTACTTTACACGTAGTAACCATCAAGAAAACCAAATATTCCCAGACCAAATAAAAATGTAAATGATCATACATATACCATAAATGCCAGATTATTTACTTTTAAAGCAATGCATATTCCTTTTGTAGGGGATTTAGAGGGTAATCAATCATCTTGGTGAAACCAAAGGGAAGGAAGACATGGTCTGGGACTTTGGTTATATGTGAAGAACAATTGTGTAGCCGACTAAGTGAGGGGAACGTCCCCATAGATTGATTATGTCACATGGTCCTGGCATTTTTGATTAGGCAAAGGACTTTGACAGCACCTCCCAATGGAAGGCAAGAAGTTACCCACTATCACACCCTGCCTTTAAGGTGACCTCCTTGATGAGGGCTGGTGAATAACCTGAACTTGGAGTAATTATTTACATGATGGAGGTGAAAAGAGTGCTAGATTTAGACACTGTGGGGCCATAAAGACCTAGAAATATTGCAACCTGTTCACACGTCATTGAGAAGGAGAGATTAAGTTTCAGCTTTGGGGATATTTAGATTGGCTCAAGCTAGTGAGGATGGGAGTCACAATTTGTACCAGCTTGTTCTGTGTACAAAGGGAACAGATTGAGTTGCCAAAGCTGAAAAGAGTTGAGCATAGGCCAGAAAACCAAAGACCTGAAATATGACTAATCCCCAAGGAGGTGAAGCATAGTCTCTCTGGGACCACCGACAGTTTTAACAAAATAAAATTTTCAAAAAGAGCATCTTGTCGGGCAGCTAGGTGGCGCAGTGGATAAAGCACCAGCCCTGGATCCAGGAGGACCTGAGTTCAAGTATGGCCTCAGACACTTGACACTTAACTAGCTGTGTGACCTTGGGCAAGTCACTTAATCCCAATTGCCTCACCAAAAAAAAAAAAAAAAAAAAAAGAACATCTTGTCTCTTGCCTATTCTTTCTTGTCTCGTTCTGACTGATTTTTCTTGTTTCTTTCTTAAAGGGTAAAGTATTTTTGAAGTCTCTTCCCACTCCAATTCATTCTCCCCATACCTGTTAAAAGCACAGGTTTAATTATGTCAGCTTAAATTTCAGTGACTCCCTATTACCTCCAGAATCAAATACAAATCCTCTGTTTGGCTTCATAAGTTGGCCCCTTATCTTTCCAGTCTTCTTGTACCATATCCCCTTCATGTGCTCTATGACTCTGACTCTAGCCTCCTTGTTGTTCCTCAAACAAGACAGTTCATCTTCCATCTTCCTACATTTTCACTGGCTCTTCCCCATGCCTTGAATTCTCTCCCCTTCATTTCTATCTCCTGGTTTCCCTGATTTCCTTCAAGTTTTAGCTTAAGAAAGATGCTTTTCCCTGTCTTCCTTCATCTTAGTGCCTTTCCTCCAAGATTATCTATCATTTGTCCAGTATATATCTTTGTACATAGTCGTTCAAACATTGTCTCACCCATTAGACTGTAAATTCCTGTAGGGCAGGGATTGTCTTTTGCCCATTTTTGTATCCCCAGTACTTAGCACAGTGCCTAGAACATAGGTATTTAATAGATGCTTGTTGGCTTAACTTGTTGCATGAATGTCAATTATTAATCTTGGCCATAGGCGCTTCATTAAGTCCCATCCTCTCTCTTCCTAAGGTTCAGCACTGGTTTTTAAAACAGTAATAGCAATCTGCTTTTATCCAGGGTTTTTATTTCTATAAACTACTCCTACAACCATTTACTCATTGAGTGTAGTGAGATTGGCAGACTAGGCATTTTTATCCCCATTTTATATGTGAGAAACAAGTCTAGTAGAGGTGACAGGAGCTGTCCAAAGTTACAAAGTTAGTTAAGAGCTGTCAGGATTGGAATTCAGTCCAGTGTTTTTTCCCTTTAGACCATACTGCCCTCTAATGGCAGTTGGTTGAATTACCTTTTTGTAAGCCCTGTCCCTTAGTTCACATAAAGATTGAAGTTCATTAACCCCTGCCCCTATCTTTTCCCTATAATTAGTTGTTAATCAAAGTCTGTCCCAAAGAAAGTTGATTTTTTTAACTTAAATCCAGGAATTTACTTTTATCTCTATTCATTTTTGTTGACTGGGGTTCCCCCTTCCTCCATATGAGCTTGTTTCTCCCCCTATACAGTCAGTCAATTAACAAGCATTTATTTAATACCTACCATGTCCCAGGCACTGTGTTAGGCAATACAGATACGAATTAAGGTAAAAACCAGTCCCTCTTCTCAAGGAGCTCACAATCTTATGGTGGAGATAATATGCAAATAACTACATACAAGAATATATATAGGATAAATTGGCATATGGTATGGATGTACACACCATGAAAAAACAATTGACAACTACAGATTGATTTCCTGTGATTGGTTAAAAAGGAGAGAGATTGCTCTTGGTCCTTTTTTAATTTTCCCTGCTCAGAAGACAGACTTGCATGTATCACTTAGAAGACAGAGAGAAGGGTACCTGGGTGTTTACATAGTCTTGTCTCCTCAGTAACTGGTAATGTGTGTCTTGGAGCAGCAGTAGGTACATGGAAGTTTAGCGTGTTGGTTAACAGCTTTCTTAGCCCTGATTGGAGATTGGAGACCGAATATTGGACTCACTTCCTGGTCCATGAGATAGTAGTGTCTAGGGTCCTAGGTTCCATTCTTACAAAAATCTGTGGCAGAAGCAGATATGTGCTTGCTCACTTGACCCAGCAATGTTCTTGAACTCCAACTTTCTGTGTAAAGGAAGAGAGATTTTGATTTTCTAGTCAGCATGATCCCAGAATCTAGTCTTCTAGCTGAAGAAGGGAGAGTTCCTAAATAGTACCAGCCTTGAGGCTTAACTTGTGAGTGACTCCAAGAATTCCCAAGTTTGAGCACTTGAAAACTTGGTCTTTTGGAAAGAGAGATTTCCTGAACAATGTACCTTCCTGGAGAAAGAAGAGAATGGCCCACATAGCCACTGCAGCTTAGGGACTTGAGCCAAACCATCTAGAAGTGACCAGAAAAGCAGGACTTTACCAATTCTTGCTATTATAGCAAGTAACTCTGAGTCAAATGGGAAGCAGTGTGTTGCTTGTTCAGTAGCCCCCAAATATGACTTCTTTCCTGGGTGGGTGAGGAGTATGAGCTACTTGAATGCTTGATATATTTTCTACATTTTTTCATGGGCTCCTGTGAGTTTTTTGAGTATGCTGCATTTTCTGTGGAGTGAAATCAAGGTTGTCTCATCTATATACATTACAAATTTAAGTGCTTGCGTGAGGGCTGGAGGCTCTTTCCCCCTTATCTTTACAGTTACTGGGCTCCTTTCCTGAGCTTGAGTCCTCACCAGTGACCAGAGGCCATTGGTTGGTTAATCCAGGGCCATGAGTCCCCTAAGCTATCTTAGTAGCTTCAAACTCTGAACCAGGGTTTCTATCCAAATAGAATTGGCAGTAAGTGACAATGGGGAAAGGCCAAAGCAGGCAGTTAACATGTTAAGGAAAACAAAAGAATTGAGTTTTGTAGAGTGGGCAAGAAGATGTAGTCAATCACGTTGGTAACAATATCAGACTCTCTTCCTGCTGAGGCAGTCTGTTAGGCAATGGAGGGAAGTATTCAGAAGCTGGACTTCTGCCCTGGTATCTAAGCTGGTCCATTACACTGAGGTTTGCAGAATCGCCTTTCCAGGAATTAGGAAAAAAGACAGAGCGGACTATGGGGAGTCTTTCCCTGAGTGTCTGTGTTGTCTTTTCCTGCATCCTATGTGTTCCTAAGGAAGACATGTATAGGCAGTGCTGTGAGCTGCCTGAGGTTTGGGGCATGCAGAATCCCAAAGAGTGATGATGCCAGTAGGATGTTATCTCCTTGAGCGGGGTGGGTGGGATGATTTCACAATTTTCCTCCGGTGCCTAGCACTGAGCCTGTTTTAGGTGTTTAATAAATGCTTGTTAAATTGAACTGGATTGACTATGTTTTAGGATCTGGATGAGACATAGGGACAGGAAAGAAAGAAGATCATTAATGGGCCAAGCACAGACCTTTTTTTGGGGTAGGACTCCTTCAAGGTTGATATCGATCCATTAATTAGCCTCCTTTAGATCCACTCTCTCTGTTTGGCTGAGGTAATATTTCCAGGCTCTTGTCCATCTCATCACAAAGCCAGCTCCCTGTGTCATATAAGGAACGTAGGTGGTGGGGGCAGGAGGAACTGCTCAAGTGGACCAGGGCAGCTCAGTGCAGGAAGAATATAGGATAAGAGTAGTCTGTTCTTTGAGTCATTGAAGTAGCTTCCCTTCCAACTCCAAGGAGCTGGGATTCCTTGTGGGTGGATGTAATAGATCATCATGGTAGAGACTTTGCTATTTACCAAAATGGTACTCAATGGTAGCTGTAGCTTCTGTGTAAAGGAAAGGAGATTTTGATTTTCTAGGTATCAAGATCTCGGAATCTTGTCTTCTAGCCAGAGTTTTTTTCTCATGACGATACTACAAGATAGGTAATACAAATATTATCATCATTCCTTTTTTTTTTTTTTTTAGTGAGGCAATTGGGGTTAAGTGACTTGCCCAGGGTCACACAGCTAGTAAGTGTTAAGTGTCTGAGGCCGGATTTGAACTCAGGTACTCCTGACTTCAGGGCCAGTGCTTTATCCACTGCACCACCTAGCTGCCGCTCATCATTCCTATTTTATAGATGGGGAAACTGAGGCTCAGAGAGGTGAAGTCACTTACTGAAAGTCGCACTTCCAGTGTGGCATTGAGGCCAGAATTTGAACATAGGTTTGCTGACTGCAAGCCTACAAATGTTGCCACTATCCCTTGCTGTTTTCAACACATCCAGAAAATGTCACTGGTAACCTGGAGCCTACAAGAGGTTAAGGCATATTGGAAAAAAAATTAAACCAAAAGTTTCACTGGGTTTCATTGTAAACCATAAGTGAGGATATACTACCATTCCTGGCTCTTCCCTCCTCTGTTGGACCCAGATGGGTCTTTCAGAAACACATTCTTAAACATTTGTCTATGCCAAGCTGAGGTCAGCTCTCATCAGTAGCCACTACCTATGGTAATAACAGAATCTTATTTATATGCCTTTTGTTGACATCACATTTGTTTCTTTAAAAATCTTTCATTATGAACCTAATAACCAAGAAACACATTTTCATATATAAAGAACAAAAAAGAGGATTGTATATGAACCCATGAACTTGTTTATGTACTGAACTTATGTCTATATTAAATTTAACAAGGAAATAACAATATTGACAACCATGAAAAAAAAGAAAAAAAAGGAGGAGGGGGCAGCTAGGTGGTGCAGTGGATAAAGCAGTGGCTCTGGATTCAGGAGGACCTGAGTTCAAATCCAGCATCAGACACTTGACACATACTGGCTGTGTGACCTTGGGCAAGTCACTTAACCCTCATTGCCCTACCCCCACCCCCAAAAAGAAGACAACCATGCTTGTGTCCCCTTCTGAAATTTTTTCTGTGTATTTAAAAATGTCTTATTGATGCTCTTTTCTTTCTTTTTTTTCCTACAACTTTAACACTATACACTAACTCATCCTCCCAAGCAACTCAAGTCCTTCCTTGTAACAGATCAGTCAAGCAAAATTAGTCAATACATTGCCCAGCCTTGAAAATCTGTGTCTCACTCTGTACTTTCACCTGGATGCCAAGAAATAGAAGGCATGTTTCATTATCTTCTAAAGTCATGATTGATCCCTGCATTGATCGATCAGAGAGAGCTCTGAAGTCCTCTCTCTCTTTCTTCCTCTCCCTCCCTCCCTCCCTCCTTCTCTTCTCTCCCTCTCTCCCTTCTTCCCTTCCTTCCTTCCTTCCTTCCTTCTTTTCACCTGGGAAAGACTTTAGCTTAAAAAGGCTAAGGTCTTTCACTTCATAAGGGCCACCTCCAGTTGTCCTGATGTCACAATCCTCTTCTAAAAAAGACAAATGACAACAATCTTTCCATAGCCTAGCAAAACAAATTCCCCTGTTGGCCATGCAAGGCTCTCTTAATCCTCACTTTTATTTCTGACTATATCCTCCCCCTCCCAACCCATTGAACAATTCCATGTAACAATAATTTAAAAAGAAAACGGGAGGAGCTGTTCATCAAAACTAATCACCACACCCACCGTCAATGAGGGTATATGCAATATTTCACATCCACAATTCCTTACCTCTGCAAGAAGGGAGAGAGGCAGATGTGTGCTGGAGCCAGATCTAACTGGCCTGGGAAAAGATTGTTCAATTCTCAGTGTGAGCATTTACACCCCAGAAATTTCAATCTACAAATCAAAGCTTGATCTGTTTTGTCTTGTTGGTTGTCTAGGCTTAAGAAAGTGTTAATAATGAGATTAAATAATTTAAAGATGTGTGTTGAAACATTCCCCTCCCTTACCCCTCCCCCAGTTGTTAAACATTTGCCAGCACATCTCTGTATTGCTCTATAAACACTTCTTGAGTTCAGTGGGAGTGCACTAGAAGGCTCAGGGAATGAAATTATCACCAGACTGGACGCTAGATAACTTTAGTCTAACAATAATGTCAGGTAATAGTGATGATGAGGGTGATGATTACTGGCATTTATATGGTGGTTTAAGAGTTGCAAAGTGTTTTATCCACTATTTCATTCATCTCGCAACAGCCCCATAGAGAGGTACAATTTTTCAACACTTTTGAGGCCCAGTTTAACCTATTTGACTAGTTCAGAGCACCACTGAATCCCTCTAGCCACACAAAGATATATAAAAACAAGCAGAAACCTGCAAAGAATTTCTGTTTTCCCAAGGACATAAAAGAGCAGATCTGTTTTCCCTGGACTAGAATCAGGAGGCACTGGCCAAGAAGCAAACATATACACGGCCTAGAGAAAAGGGGGCCAGGCCAACAGATGCTGAATGACCATTTTCATGGTAGAATGGATTCAACAAAAATACAACAACATTATGCAGCAGTATTCTCTCACTAGTCACTCTTTTTTTTTTTTTTTGTGGGGCAATGGGGGTTAAGTGACTTGCCCAGGGTCACACAGCTAGTAAGTGTCAAGTGTCTGAGGCCGGATTTGAACTCAGGTACTCCTGAATCCAGGGCCGGTGCTCTATCCACAGCGCCACCTAGCTGCCCCTCACTAGTCACTCTTACTGGGCACTTAGACTCGCTGGTTGGAGTTGTCCAGAGGATGACGACTACTTTTCCCCTCAGGGTTCTCGAGGTAACTCTCAAGGACCATGGTTTCTTACACAGTCACTCATGAGTTCCAACTGGTGTGTTCTTCATTATCAGTTAGCTAGTTGAAGAAGGTATAGCAAGAAGAGCTGATACAAAACATCCATGCCTCCAACTTAGGGACCCATTCTCCTCTTGCACATAGAAGATCCCTAGAGGGACAAAGGATCAGGTTTAAAGTACAGTGATAGTGAGGCATATATGTAGAACGCATGTATGAACTCCACTCTGTAAGTTATTTCCTTTCTTCATTGAGTTTTCATGATCTCTCTAAGGTGTACCTCATCTGTCTGTCTGTGTCTCTCTTTTTTTCCCCATATAAATATTTTATTATTTTCCAGTTATATTTATTATTTTTTTTCAGGGCAATGGGGGTTAAGTGACTTGCCCAGGGTCACACAGCTAGTGTCAAGTGTCTGAGGCTGGATTTGAACTCAGGTCTTCCTGAATCCAGGACCAGTGCTTTATCCACTGCACCACCTAGCTGCCCTTTCCAGTTACATTTAGAGATAATTTGTTTTTTATAAGATTCCTAGTTTCAAATTTTTCTTCCTCCCTCCACCCTCCCAAGACAGCAAGTAATCTGATATAGGTTATATATGTACAATCACATTAAACATATTTCTGCATTAGTCATATAATGAGAGGAGAATCAGTGTCTCCGTCTCTCTCTTTCTCTGTTTCTCTGTCCCTCTGTCTGTCTGTCTGTGTCTCTCTGTCTCTCTCTCTTTATTTATTTAGGCAATCATGGTTAAGTAGCTAGTAAGTGTCTATGGCAGGTGTAGTTTATTATTGAGACAGGCCACCCTACTGCTACTGAGCCAACTTGCTCCTTTGGTGAGCCAGGCTGTTCTGTTGCTAGTACCTTTTCCTGTCTCCTGCTTTAGGTGCCAGGGAAAGGGAAGATGCCAGCTGTTGCCCAGCTTTCATACTGTCTCTCTACTGGACCCGTTTGCTGCTCAGCCAGGCTGCTCCACTATTGTCCTGAGCCAAGTTGCTTGACAGCTGGGACAGGCTGCTTTTTTGCTGCTGCTGGCACTCTCTTCCTCCCACTTTTGCTTGGGTGCCAGGGAAGGGGAATACATCACCTGTTGGCCTGCAATCTTTCCAATCCATATGATGATCACAAGGTAACTACTTGGGCATTTCCATCTCAAGGTTGCTCCTCAGTCACTTTCTGACTCTTACATTGCTATCAGCTACAGTGGATTCAGTTAATGACTCTGGTTTCCAGTGGGACCTTGGGTGGGATCTCTGGAATCTCCCAACCCCATCAGGATGCTTAGGCACTTAAGTAAATATTCATTCACCCAAGTCCCCTGCTTTTCTCCAACTGAACAGCTCCTCCTCAGTCTGAACAGCAAAGAGAAGAATCACCAGTTATAGCTCCAGGGATTCTAAGAGGTGTTTATTAGGTGTGAGAGTGCATTTTTTTTGGGGGGGAGGAACCCATAAAAAGGCATGGTGACAGGAAACAGAGGGTCCAGGTCAGGATTTGGCTGGAATGTAGAGTGAATAAAGAGGACTTAAATGGAGTAAGTTGGAGCCAGATTGTAAAGGGCTTTATTTTTTAAAATCTGATTTTATTTTATTTTCAGTTCCAAATTTTCTCTTTCCTCTCCCCCTACCCTACCTATTTGAGAAGGCAAGAAAAGTAAAACTTCTTATAAATATGAATAGTGATGCAAATTTCTCATTGGCTGTGTTCCAAAAAAAAAGAATCAAGAAAAAGAAAGAAATGGAGGAAAATATGCTTCAAGCTGCATTCTGAATCTATCAGTTCGTTCTTTGCAGGTGGATAGCACTTTGTATCATGAGTTATTTGGAATTGTAGTGGGTCACTGTGGCGATCAGAGTTACTAAGTCTTTCAAATTTGACTCTCTTTATAACATTGCTATTACTGTGTACATGGTTCTCCTGTTTCTGCTTACTTCCCTTAGCATTGGTTCATACAAGTCTTCCTAGGCTTCTCTGAAACCATTTGCTTCATCATTTCTTACAGCACAATAGTATAACATTATACTCCTATAACATCATTTGTTTGGCAGTTTCCCAATTAATGGGTATCCCCTCAGTTTCTAATTCTTTGCCACCACAAAAAGAGCTGCTATAAATATTTTTATATCTATAGGTCCTTTTCTTCTTTCTTTGATCTCTTTGGGGTATAGACCTGGTAGTAGTTGTTGTTCATCCTTCATTTTCAAAGAGGTACAGTGATATCATGGGTGATGACTTGTGTGTGAATTGAATTTGAGTGAGGCAGAGTTACATAAAGTCATCAGCTTCACTCTCTCTTCCAGAATCATTAAAGTCCAGTAGTGGAACAAAAGTCAAGATGATTGGAGATGGTTCAGGATGCAGTGGATCACTTTGGTATCTTTGACCAAGCTCTAAACACTCCACAGCACTTGCTTCAGCTAACTTTGTGACCATTGGAGCAAATTGTTCTCATCTGCCCATTCCACTGAGAGAAAGTCTTCACATGCTTGTGATAAAATAATGGAATCTGGCAGATACCCAGGGGCCCCACCTGAAGATTGATTTGGAATTGATTGAATTGGGTGAGACTAAGAGACTGAGAACCTACTTAAGGATGATTAAATTGGGACCACACCTGGCCGGCCCTGAGTAGGGTGTTGTTCTCAGGCTGTGGACTGCAACATCAACAGGAGATTACTCTCAACCAATCAACTTGAAGAACCTCCTATTTCTGGGAGGAAGACAGAAAGTAGGAAGCTGAAGCTGGTGGACTGGATCTTCAGCTCTTTTGGTTCGAGACATTGGCTTGGTGGCAGAACTTCACGTGGGCTGCTAGGAAAGCTAGGATTTCCATGCTATAAGGAATCTGTTCTCAATCTTTCTCTCTCTTCACTATCTTATAATATGTCTTTTAATAAATCCTTAAAAGCCTAAACTCTTGCTGAATTTATCAGTGATTTTAGCCAGTTTCCCCCCAAAACTGGGGGGGGGCAGATTAGAACCCACATTTAGATTTTAACCAACACAAGTTACATGTAAAGATAGTTTTTAACATTTAGTTTTATAAGATTTTTAGTTCCAAATTCCTTTTCCTCCTTCCTCCCCAAGACAGAAAGCAATCTGATATAGGTTATATATGTACAATCACATTTAATATGTTTCTGCATTAGTCATGTTGTAAAAGAAGAATCAGAACAAAAGGAAAAAACCTCAAAAAAGAAAAAAAACAACAAAAATGGAAACAGTATAGCTCAATCTGCATTCAGGTTCCACAAGTTCTTTTTTCTGGATGTGGAGAGCATTTTCCATCATGAGTCCTTTGGAATTGTTTTGGATCATTGTATTGCTGAGAAGAACTAAGTCTATCACAGTTGATCATCATAAAGCATTGCTGTTACTGTGTTTTCCTGGTTCTGCTCACTTCACTCAGCATCAGTCCACTTAAGTCTTTCCAGGTTTTTCTGAAATCTGCCTGTTCATCATTTCTTATAACACAACAGCATTCCATTACATTCATATACCACAACTTGTTCAGCCATTCCCCAATTGATGGGCATTCCCTCGATTTCCAATGCTTTTATGCTACAGCTTCTTAGAGCCACAGGTGAGAACTGGATAAAAGTGGACACCAAAGGTAGATGAACAGCCCTGAAAAGAACTTGGTAAGTCCTCTCAGCAGAGATGCTTGTCCTCTCTGAACACCTGAATACCTTTTGGGCATATGTGTGAAGGGCTTTAAATGTCAAACTGAAAAGTTTGTATTTTATTCTAGAAGAAACTGGGAGTCACAGAAGGTTCTAGAACATGGTCAGATGGGCTTTAAGAAGACTATTTCGGGGCAGCTAGGTGGCGCAGTGGATAAAGCACTGGCCCTAGATTCAGGAGGACCCAAGTTCAAAGCCAGCCTCAGACACTTAACATTTACTAGCTGTGTGACCCTGGGAAAGTCACTTAACCCCAATTGCCTCACTTAAAAAAAAGACTATTTCATCAGTTGAGTGGAAAATGGATTGGAAAGAAAAAAGGATGAGGCCCAATTAAGAAGTGGTTGTGGGGCAGCTAGATGGTGCAGTGGATAGAGCACCGACCCTGGATTCAGGAGGACCTGAGTTCAGATCTGGCCTCAGACACTTGATACTTACTAGCTGTGTGACCCTTGGCAAGTCACTTCACCCCAATTGCCTCACAAAAAAAAAAAGTGGTTGTGATGGTCCATGAAAGTGAAAGTAAAGGATTAATTTAGAGTGATTCCTTTGTGAGTTGAAAGAAGGGGATGGATGTTAAAGTATGCTGTAGAAGAGGCAGAATTGACAAGACTTGGCAACTAACTGAAAATAGGGGGTGGCTGTGAGGGAAGAGACTGTTTCGAGGTTGACATTTTAAACACTTATGATCAGAAAGATGGTATTACCCTCAACGAAAATAGGGAATTTGGGGAAAACAGGAAAGTTTGGAGGTGGAGTTAATTGAGGAGGGGGTAGATAATGAGTTCCATTTTGGACATGTTGAATTTGAGATGCCCATGGGACATCCAATTGCAAATGTCTAACAGGCAGTTGATGATTTAAGACTAGAGTTGGGGGCACAGTGGATAAAACACTGGCCCTGGATTCAGGAGGATCTGAGTTCAAATCCAGCCTCAGACACTTGACACTTACTAGCTGTGTGACTCTGGGCAAGTCACTTAACCCTCATTGCCCCACCAAAAAAAAAAAAAAAAGACGAGTTAAAGAGAGAGATTAGGGCTAAATATATAGATCTGGGAGTCATCTGCATAGATGGGAGTTGATGAATATATAGAGAGAAAAGATCCATGATAGGATCTTGGGGGAATACCTCTAGTTAGGTGATGGGATTTGGAGAGTGATCCTGCAAAGGAGAGATCAAATAGGTAAGAGAAGAACAAGGAGAGAGCAAAGTCACAAAAGCTCAGTGAGGGGAGACCACCCAAAAGGGCTGTTGGTCAGCTGTGCAGCTGTGGTCAAGTGCTGAGGAAAGGTCATTATATTTAGCAATCAAAAGATTATTTGTAACACTGGAGAGAGCAATTTCAGTTGGGTGGTGAGGTAGGAAACCAGACTGAAGAGACTGTGAAATGAGTGGGAGGAGAGGAAGTGGAGGCAATAAGTGTAAACAGCTCCCTCTCCCACCCCCTCTCCCCACAAGGAGTCTACAAGAAAAGGGAGGAGAAATGTATTGTAGGCTAATAGTTTGAAATTGAGCCACATGGAGGGTTGTTTTTTTTTTTTAAAACATTGGGATACCTGAGCATGGTCTACTGACTTTCTTTCTTTTTTTTTTTTTTAGTGAGGCAATTGGGGTTAAGTGACTTGCCCAGGGTCACACAGCTAGTAAGTGTTAAGTGTCTGAGGCCGGATTTGAACTCAGGTGCTCCTGACTCCAGAGCCAGTGCTCTATCCACTGCGCCACCTAGCTGCCCCGGTCTACTGACTTTCTATAGCCCTCTATAACACTGGACCTGGGCAGTTAGAATGCTTTCTTTTGTGGGGCAATGAAGGTTAAGTGACTTGCCCAGGGTCACACAGCTAGTAGGTGTCAAGTGTCTGAGGTTGGATTTGAACTCAGGTCCTCCTGAATCCAGGGCCAGTGCTTTATCCACTGTGCCACCTAGCTGCCCTGAATATTTTCTTCTAGTCCTAGCCCTACCATTAACTTGCCCTTCAGTCACCTTGCTTGGAAAATGAAGGTTTTTTTTAAAAAATAGAATGACCTTGAGGTCTTGCAGTTTAGTACTGGGTAAGAATGCTGGCTTTGGAGTATGGAGGGCGAAAGGGAAGGGAACAAACATTACTGAGCATGCACTATGTGTCAGGCACTGCACTGTTATTGTGGTTCAGCCTTCATTCTAGAACTCTTCTAATGACATCAGGAAGGTGATGTCATGAGTTGTAGTGAATTGGATTTAAGTGAGGCAGGGCTGTGCAAAGTCATCAGCCTCACTCTCTTCTCCAGAGCCATCCAAGTCCAGGGGCAAGGCATAGATCAGGATGACTAGAGATGATCCTGGATACAATGGGAAACCAAAAGGTCTTTCCCAGAACTCAGTTTGTCTGAGGCAACACCCATTCAGCAATTTAAGGCTAGGTAAGAAAATCCAAGCACTGCACTAAGCATTTTACAAATATCTCATTTGATCCTCACAACAACCCTAGGAGATAGGTAGGTGCTATTGTTATCCTCGTTTTACAATTGAGAAAACAGAGGTTAAATGACTTGCCTAAGGTCATACAGCTAGTAAGTGTTTGGTGTCAGATTTGAACTAAGGTCTTCCTGACTCCTGGGTCTATCCATTTTGCCACCAGGTCAGAGGACCTGAGTTTGAATTCCAGCTCTGTCACCAATTAGCTACATGACATTGGGTAGTTGCTTAGCCTCTCTGGACCTCAGTTTGTTCTCTAAAATAAAGAGTCTCTACCAGATGACTTGTAAAGATCCTTCCAGCTCTAACTCTATCATCCTATAACTCTTCTGCAATTGTAGAGACTAACTTCAGGTGAGATAGGTTCATCTCATTGTCAAATGTCATAATCTGTCCTGTCCTGGTGCTTATCAACTAGGACCAGATGCATCTCTATTTGTCAGGAGAACCACATTGGGGCCTCTTCATGACCCCATTTGGAGTTTTTTTTGGCAAACATACTGAAGTGGTTTGCCATTTCCTTCTCCAGCTCATTTTACAGATAAAGAAGTTGAAGCAAATGGGGTTAAGTGACTTGCCCAAGGTCACACAGCAAGAAAGTGTCTGAAGCCAGATTTTAAGTCTTCTGGACTCCAAGCCTGGCCCTTTATCTTTTTTTTTAAATTAAATTAAATTAAATTTTTTCTTTTGGTGAGGCAATTGGGGCTAAGTGACTTGCCTAGGGCCACACAGTTAGTAAGTGTTAAGTGTCTGAGGCCAGATTTGAACTCAGGTCCTCCTGATTACAGGGCTGGTGCTCCATCCACTGCACCACCTAGCTGCCCTGGCCCTTTATCCACTATGGTGCCACCTGGCTGTCCCTGGCTAACCTTTTGAATTCACTGTATAATGGATGTAGGCACCAGGGGACTTAGTGAGCAATGCTGGACCCTATGATCCTCCTCTCCCCTCCCCGCCTTCCCCCCCTCCCTGCCCCCGTGTGTCCTGTGACCTTGGCTCTAAGCCTTGTGGACCATCTCTCAGAATTCAACTCTGGAAAAATCACCTCTAACCCTGTCCAAGGTAGGCGCCACCTAATCGGGGAAGCTGCCACTTGAGAATGGATTGGGCCAGAGGAGCTGGATTGTCAACCTAGCTGATATCTACCCCAGCTACCAATAGCCTTAGTACCCCATCTGTGGTATAGTGGAAGCAGAAGCCCTGTCTTTGGAGTCAGGGGACTTGAGTTCAAATCCCAGCTGAGCGAATGTGGGCAAAGCTCTAAGCCTTGGTTTTCCCATGTGTAAGATGGGGAATAATATTTATATTATCTACCCCATAAGGCTGCTGTGAGAAAGATGCTTTATAAAACAGTAATGTTTTATATAAAGAGGAGCTACCCTTATTATTCTTGTGTGCTCTGTCTTCATAGCTTGTTGCTTACAGCTTAAGCAAAAATAGAGGGAACATTGGAGCACTGCCTCCCCCGCTCCCCCTCCCCCCCATTCCCTGCCTGGAGTTTAGTTGGGCTGTTTACCTTCAGGCAGACTTGGAACATCCTGAGGATATCTGGGTCCCCCAGGGTGCAGCACGCTGGTTTGGAATCTGCCTGGTTGCTGTGGAGATGGCCATGGGGAATGGGGGCTGGGGATAACAGAGGACTGCAGGCAGTGGGGAATTGCTAGAATAAAAGAGCTCTTAATGAAATACCTGTCTCCATCAGAACTCAGCCCGAGGGGATGTTGGCTAGCCTCCCCTTCTGGCAGTCTCTGCAGCCTTGGCAGTTCTGAAATAATTTCTTCTATCCTGACAGCACAGGGGAGGCTGGGTGGGGCTCAATGCTGGGAGGCACACGGGAATCTCCTATTCAAGATTCCCTAGGCTGACTTGATCTCCAGTGTTCCCATATTTACCCAACAGCCTCACTATATACTGGGAGACAACAGGACCCTTGTAGGCTTTAAAATAAGTCTCCTTATGACCAGAGGTAGTAGGATGGAGTGGGAGGTATCAGAAGACTTGGGCTCTTATCTTTACTTTCTGTGAATCTTGGGCAACTTACGTCATTCCTTGATCCTCAGTCTCCCCATTAACTCCTTAGAATCACCTAGCTTCCTTTAAGTACCATCTCTTATATGAATTATTTCTTCTCCCCAATTGCTGGTGTCCTCCCTGAAAAGGTTTTGTATTTACTTTGTACATGTTTTATTTCTACCACCATTTGTGTTCCAGGATTCCTTCCATGAGGGGCTCTGGGCTCACATGCACCTAGTTCTATCCTGGGGGCCTGATTGTCTGAAAGACTGAGTTATGCATTGCTTCTGCCCCTACCTCAATAAAACTTACCTAAGGACATTAATAGGTAGCTAGGTGGAGCAATGGATAGAGAGTTCTGCACCTGTCGTCAGGAAGACCTGAGTTCAAAACCAGCCTCAGATGTTTACTAACTGTGTGACCCTGTACAAGTCACTTAACGCTTTTGGCCTCAGTTTCCTCATCTGTAAAATGAGCTGGAGAAGGAAATGGCAGACCACTCCAGTATCTTTGCCAAGAAAACCCAAAATGGGACCACAAAGAATTGGACACAACTGAGCTGACATTAATAAAAGAAAGTTTGGATATGGCTTGTGTCTGGGAGTTCTCCAATAGGAGAAAACAGAAGCTACTTCTTACAAAGGTACTCATTGTATGATATGGATATTAGACAGATTTTTACTTCTTCCACCACAGAAAATGGATGCAAAGGAAAGAGGTGTGCACAAACATATAGAAACATAAAATACTCAAATAGTTGATTATACTCATTATATTTCTCATTATTTCATATAAGGTAAAAGCCCCTTTGTAGGACTGCTAAGAGATTTCCCATTCACCTCAGATCTGCACCATCCAAGCAACTCATTGCAATTATCATGGAAGGTTGTCAAGGTCCAGATTTCATGCCAATCATGGTGTGGCTAATTCTTCAGGTTCAAGATTCTCCCATTAGTGGTCTTCTCCTCCAAGAAGCATGCTATTAAACAAATCCTCTGCCTGTGTGCATGTGGTAACCAACTTGAGAAGTTAGGACATCTAGAATGTAGGAATTACCTATGAGAAAACCAGAATGGTTGGAAATGTCCATTTCTCAATATTGTTCATCTTTGATTTATGGTCAGAAGGAAGGAACTCAATGTACAAGAACTTCAGCCTCAGGCTTTCTCGAGCAAGCACACTTGTCTCCTACTGTGTCATGTGCTCTTTCTGTAAGTTGTCAGTGTTGCTAAGGGGTGAGGAAGAGAAATTCCTGTCCCCAACTCCAACTTTGCTGTACTCCAGTTTGGAATCAGAGAAGACAAAGTGTAAAAAGGGGTTTCTCAAAAGCTTTCTCCTTCTGCTTAAAGACTATAGATACAGCAGTTTCATCTAACAAATTCCATCTCTATGACTCTCAGTCACCAATAATTTTCTTCCTTCCTTCCTTCCTTCCTTCCTTCCTTCCTTCCTTCCTTCCTTCCTTCCTTCCTTCCTTCCTTCCTTCCTTCCTTTCATTTTTTTTTGCAGGGCAATGAGGGTTAAGTGACTTGCCCAGGGTCACACAGCTAGTAAATGTCAAGGGTCTGAGGCGGGATTTGAACTCAGGTCCTCCTGAATCCAGGGTCAGTGCTTTATCCACTGCACCATCTAGCTGCTCCCCACCAATCATTTTCAACACAGCTCAATCACTGGGGCCTGATCAAAAGAGATTGGTTGTGAGTGTAGTTCCAAGGGAGCCCTAAATCCCAGCTACACTTAGTACCCCAGGGTGCATTCAGGGACTACCACAGCATCTCCCACATGGCTCACAGGCTTGTCTCTTTAATAACTTTCTTTTTCTTTTCTTTTCTTTTTTGGCAGGGCAATGAGGGTTAAGTGACTTGCCCAGGGTCACATAGCTAGTAAGTGTCAAGTGTCTGAGATCAGATTTGAACTCAGGTCCTCCTGAATCCAAGGCCAGTGCTCCATCCACTGCGCCACCTAGCTGCCTCCTAGTTGCCTCCTAGCTGCCCCCTTTAATAACTTTCTGAGTTCAAAGGCAGTGTAGCAAGTGTGTCTATATTCTTAAACATATTCAAAATCCTCTTATTGGCTCCAATCAACCATTTTTTTCCCTTTCATCTTCCACTTTTTCATTCTCAGAGCCTCAGACTGATAGGATTAGATGAATCAATGTTAATGTCCATGTACTTTATTGGGCATATTAAATCTATAGAAAATACTTATAAACATTCAAACAATGTATAGAAATGTGTAATAAAGGATTTCAAAGTTGACTCCTCCTTCCAGAAAATTTGAGGGGATAATGAAAAACAAACAACAAACTGAGACTTGAACCTGGGTAGAAATTTCTCCAAGGGCTATGCTTTGCAGAAACTGGGTAAAGGAAGAGCTGTGGACTGGACTTTGTCTCCCCAATGGTGTATCTGCTGGTTCAGCCCAATCTGGTCTCTACCCCATGAACTGGTTCCAGCTAACTCACAGGCAGACATTCATGTATGCTTTTTTACTTTTCTGCCTCTGCCACTCTCCAAAGGATCTTTCAGTTACAGTGGGAAGCATCCACATCACAAGCTCCCTGTCAGATTTGGCAGGAAGAGTATGGACAGCTTGCAAGACCTTCCTGCTTTGTGGTCCCTACTCAGAAGTTTCCTAGACTCCCAGGACCACTAAAGATCTAAGCTCTATTAAATATACTTTATCCAAGAAAATGTCAATGGTCCTGGGGAGGCCCTTCAAGGTATACATGACTTTGTGGGGAAGGGAGAAGTCTTCACTGAGTTACATCATCAAGAGATGAGAGCATGTGTCCAATTTTAAAAGAGGCTCTCGCCTTCCCACATCTTGATTAGTGGATTCTCAGATTGATCAGGGTTCTCCCCATCACCTCTGCTGTACTTCTCTGTGTACATGTTGTTTCCCTCCAATATAATCCAAGATTCTTGTAAATGAAAGACCAATTATCTTCCCTAGATCAGATGAAACACACTATCCCTATACAGCAGAGAACTGGTAGACTAACTGGAACAGAATTACGTATCAGATGCAGTTTTTGCATTTTCTAGGGTTTTCCCTTTTAAAATTATCTCCAATTTATCCTATATATAGCTTGGGTATACATAATTCTTTGCTTGTTGTCTCTCCCACTAGATTATGAGCTCCTCGAGGGCAAGAGACTGTCTTTTACCTCTTTTTATATTCCTAGCACTTAGCACAGTGTCTGTCACATTGCAGGCACTTAATAATTGCTTATTGACTAAGTATTTCTATTTTATTATTTTTGTTTGTCACAAGAGAGGGTTCAATCTGGAAAGAAGATAGGGTTGAAATGACTTTAATATAAAGACAAAAGACATTAATAAAGATATTTTTAAAAATTAAATACAATATAGTTTCCTGTCCCACCCAAGAATGCCTCTTTGAAGGCAAGAACTTTTTTCTTTTATACTAGGGAACCAAGTATAATGACTGGCACTGGGTAGGCACTTAAACACTTGTAGAATGAATGACAAGTATACAACATGCGGAATGGGGCTAACATATTTGCACTGCCTCCTGAAGAAAAGTTGAATCCCACAAGCCATTAGAGATGAGAAAATGGATGTAAGCCTGAAAGTACTTAATCAATGGAGTCTATGCCTCTTATTTTAATCCTATACTTCTCTCAGTGGTCTGGGAGAAGAAAGGTGAAAATGCTCAGAGAAGGGAACCAAGGGTAGCGTTGGGATCTGTTATTTGTCCCTGCAAAGGTCATAACCTGAGGTTACTCTAGTCTCTGCCTCACCCTCCTCCATGTGAAATAGCTGGAAGCAGAATAAGAACAACCCCCATTTCTATAATACCCTACAAGGTGCCTTCCTCACAATTTTCTGAGGTTGTGAATGCAATTATGATTATCCACATTTTTGCAAATGCAAAAACTGAAGTCCCTTCTAACTCTCAATTTCTGTCAATTGTTTTGAGGGCAGTTTCCCTGCCTTTTTAGGTAAGAAACAAAAACAAAAGCCAGCTTTGCCTACATGGTAAGGAGCAGCACATATTGCTCTTACCACACTCTGGTACTGTTTCATCTCAGCATCAGGGTTCCCCCAAAGGTAGAGTTTGATACTTTACATACCCTTTGAGTCAGTGGTATGTACAGAAATATATATAGCAGCTCTTTTTGTGGTATTAAAGAATTGGCGACTGAGGGGATGCCCATCAATTGGAGAATGGCCAAACAGGTTGTGTCATATGATTGTAATGAAATATTACTGTGCTACAAGAAATAGTGAGCAGACAGGTTTCAGAAAATCTTGGAAAGATTTACATGAACTAATGCTGAATGAAGTGAGCAGAACCAGGAGAAAATGGTAATAGAAACATTGTATGATGATCAACTATGATTGACTTAGTTCTTTTTTTTTTTTTTTTTTTTGCAGGGCAATGAGGGTTAAGTGACTTGCCCAGGGTCACACAGCTAGTAAGTGTCAAGTGTCTGAGGCCAGATTTGAACTGAGGTCCTCCTGAATCCAGGGCCAATGCTCTATCCACTGCACCACCTAGCTGCCCCAACTTCGTTCTTCTTAACAATACAATAATCCAAGACAATTTCAAAAGACTCATGATGGAAAATGCTATCCACATCCAGAGAAAGAACTGATGGAGTCTGAATAAAGATCAATGCATACTATTTTCACTTTCTTTGTTTTTTGTTTTTTGTTTTTTTAGTGAGGCAATTGGGGTTAAGTGACTGGCCCAGGGTCACACAGCTAGTAAGTGTTAAGTGTCTGAGGCCGGATTTGAACTCAGGTACTCCTGACTCCAGGGCCGGTGCTCTATCCACTGCGCCATCTAGCTGCCCCTCTTTGTTTTTTGGTTTTGTTTTTTCCCTTTTGTTCAGTTTCTTCTTTCACAACATGACTAATATGGAAATATGTTTTACATGATTACACATGTATAACCTATATCAGATTGCTTTCTGTCTTAGGGAGAGGGGAAGAGTAGGAGGAGGGAAAAATTTTGGAACTCAAAATCTTATAAAAAATGAATGCTGAAATTTGTCTTTACATATGATTGGAAAAATACTACTTACATTTTTAAAAGTAGAGTTTGATGGGGGAATGGAAGTAATAATTTGGGAGACTGGACTTCTGGGACAAGTAAGGAGAGGATGGAAGGACAAGGGCAGAGAGAAGGCAGTGAGTTATACTGAACGAGATAGATCTTCATTGTATACCTCTCCTGGGCTATATAGGGGAGATGGGGAGAGCTGAGGGATGATGTATAAGCAGCATTGCCAGCCTTCAACTTCACTCAGAGAAGACCTTCATAGAGAGAACCTCAGGGGCAACAGGGCTGAAGACCTAGCTAAAGAGAGGAAGATGGGGGAAGATGGAAGGAGCAGGTAAGCTGCCAATGCAGGCACTGGGATTTCAGCCCAATTCCCACCCACACCTCTCTCACTGGCTTCATCTACCTCCCTGTACCAAACAGCAGAATCATTAGTAGGGACAGAAACACACTAATTTTATTTAAAAACACAGTTACAGAGTGAGTTTCCTAAGCACAAGAAACAAAAGCTAGAAAACACAAAATGTTAGAACTGGAAGAGAATTCTGAGTTCATCTACATAGTTCAATCTCATTTTGCAGAAGAAATTGATGCCTAGGGAAGAAGGAAAATGACTTGCCTAAGATCATGCAGCAAGTGCTGAGTACTATTCCTGTAAAGTTCTTTCCATCATGCTACATTTTCAATGGAGAGGGAGGAATAGGTGTTATAAGCCCTTTTGCCATGAAAAGACTGTGATCTGGTGGGGAAGCTTTAAAAAACAAAACAAAACAAAACCAAAAAACATCTAAACATCTAAAGTGTTATTGGATGCTATTGGAGGATGGGGAATGAGATCAAAGGTTTAGTCCTGAAAGTGACATTAGAGGTCATTTAGTATATCACTTTCATTTTTCAAATGAGGAAACTGAGGCACAGAGAAGGGAAGTGACTTGTTAAAGGTGACACAGGCAAAAAGTAGCATTTGAATTGAGGTCCTTTGACTTTACATTCATTTTTCTTATCATTGCATCATGCTGGTGTGTTGTCTTAACACAGACTGGGGACGTTGGAATACCAAAGTCTTATACAAGGAAAGTCAGAAATCTTTCTTGTCTGCCACTTATATTACCAGGGGGAAAAACCAGAGGGGCATTTGGGCAGAGCCTTGAATCACAGCCCTGGTGTCAGGGAAGAGGAATGGGGCAGGGGTCCTACTGTTGAGGTCCAAAGGTGGTTTATTGATTCAGCCCTTGTTCTCTCTATTTCTTAAGTCAAAAGACTTGGAAACAGTCCCTGACGCTGGGCCATGGCTCGTGTCTAAGAAGAGGACTGACTGAAAGATGCATACACCCCTGAACAAAGCCAAAATAGCACACAGTATGAGAAGGGAGAGGACAGAGAGAAAGTATAAAGTCAATTTTATTGAGGAAGGATGCCTATACAGAGTAGGGGCAAAATATACTTCTAGGGTCTCAGATGGAGTTAGGCCTCTGATGTGGGGAAGGCAGGCTGGGTTTTTATAGGGTTCCAATCTGTGTCAAGCAGGATCAAGCATTGAGGGTAGGGATCAAGGTAGCTTGGATTTGGGGTGTGGGTTAAGGTTCAGTACTGGTGCTGATTCATTCTGGGAAAGGGGAATGGGGGAAATTGGCAGTTAGGTAATATTCAACACCTCCCACCCTTGGAAAGGAAGACTTTTGGGTATTACTGCTGGTCTTATTCTGATAGGGTAACTCAGAGGTTGGGGTTTTTTTGGTTTTGTTTTGTTTTTTAAAGCTTCCCCACCAGATCACAGTCTTTTCATGGCAGAGGGGCTTATAAGCCTCAGTGAAACTATGAGCTATGCCATTCAGAATCAACTAAGATAGAGAGGTCATAGTGGAAAGTTGGGACAAAGAGTGATCCATTAGAGGAGGAAATGGCAAACCATTTTAGTATCTTTGCCAAGAAAACCCCATGGATGGCACTAAAATGATAAAAGAAATGGTATCAGAAGATGAGTCCCTCAGGTCAGATGGTGTCTGATATGCTACTGGGGAAGAGTGGAAGACAATTACAAGTAGCTCCAGTACTAAAGAAGTGGCTGGGTCAAAGACCAAAGGAAGCTCAACTGCAGATGTATCTGGTGATGAAAGGAAAGTCTAATGATATAAAGATCAATACTGAATAGGAACCTAAAATGTAAGATCTATGAATCAGGGTAAGCTGGATCTGGTCAAACAGAAGATGGAAAGATTAACCATCAACATCTTGGGTGTCAGTGAACTGAAAATAGATGGGAATGGGTGAATTTAATCCAGGTGATCATTACATATACTACTGTGGGTAAGAATCTCTTAGAAGAAATGGAGTAGCCCTTATAATCAATAAAAGGATGAGAAAAAAAGGAGTACTGGGCTATATCCAAGGCAAACTGTTTAACATTACACTAATACAGTAAGTCTATGTTCCAATCACTGATGCCAAAAAGGCCAAAGTTGATCAGTTCTATGAAGACCTATAACATTGTCTAGAAATAACACCCCCCCCCACACACACACACACGAAGTTGCAGTCATCATCATGAGGAATTGGAATGCTAAAGTAGGAAATTAAAAGATAATTGAAGGGCAGCTAGGTGGTACAGTGGATAGAGCACTGGCCCTGGAGTCAGGAGGACCTGAGTTCAAATCCAGCGTCAGACACTTGACACTTACTAGCTGTGTAACCCTGGGCAAGTTACTTAACCCAAATTGCCTCAAAAAAAAAAATAGAGTTTTGTTAAGAAAATTTGTTGGTCATAGAAAACATTCTTTTTCAACAACCTAAAAGGTGATTCTACACATAGACATCACCAGACAGTCAATATTGAAATCAGATCGATCATATACTTTGCAGCCAAAGGAGGAGAAGCTCTATACAGTCAGTTAAAACAAGACCTCCAACTGACTGTGGCTTAGATCATGAGCTTCTTAGTGCAAAATTCAGACTTACATTGAAGAAAGTAGGGAAAACCATGAGATCATATAGGTATGACCTAAATAACATCCCTTATAAATATGAAGTGAAGTGAAGTGAAGATGCTAAGATTTAAGGGATTAGATATAGTAGGTAGAGTGCCTGAAGAACTACAGGCAGAAGGTTGCAATATTGTACTGGAAGCAGAAACAAAAAAACATTCCAAAGGAAAAGAAGAACAAAAAGGCAAAATGGTTGTCTAATGAGGCTTTAAAAATTGCTGAGGAGGGGCAGCTAGGTGGTGCAGTGGATAAACAACAAATGAGCAATGCAAAGAAATAGAAGAAAACAGTAGAATGGGAAAGACAAGAGATCTCTTCAAGAAAATTAGAGATATCAAGGGAAGGCTTTATGCAAAAATGGGCATGATAAAAGACAAATATGGTGGAGACCTAACAGAAACAGAAGAGATTAAGAAATGGTGATAAGTATCAGATTGACTAATATGACAAAAAAGGAAAATAATAAATGTTGGAGAAGCTGTGGAAAAATTGGAACACTAATGCATTGTTGGAGGAATTGGGAACTGATCCAACCATTCTGGAGAGCAATTTGGAACCATGCCCAAAGGGCTATGGGACGGTGCATACCCGTTGACCCAGTAATACCACTACTAGGCCTGTATCCCAAAGAGATCATAAAAGAGGGGAAAGGACCCACATGTACAAAAATATTTATAACAGCTCTCTTTATGATGGCAAAGAATTGGAAGTCAAGGGAATGCCCATCAATTGGGAAATGACTGAACAAGTTGTGGTATATGAATGTAATGGAATACTATTGTGCTTTAAGAAATGATGAGCAGGGTGTGGAAATTTATTTTGATTTGGGAACCCTACCTTTAGGCTGAGATTAGAAAGCCTTAGACCCTCAGGGTTTCTCCCCCTCCTTCTCAGCTTCAGCTGAACGAAAAAGCCTCGTGGGCTATACAAGACACCAAGTCAGACAGCTGGGGGTAAAAAAAAGCCCCCAGCTCCCTCCAACCTGAGTGGAGCTATCTGAAAGATCGCGGATAGCCTGTGCTGAGGCATGAGGCTCAAGAGCACCCCCCCTCCCCCCACCAGCTGCTGCTCTGGCTGGCGGGTGAGCTTGGTCTGTGGGGGCGAAGGAAGCCCCGAGATTTGAGTGGAAAGAAGAAAAGGTATATATAGACCTGGGAGGTAGACAGGAGAGAAAAGAAAGAGCGAGGACGGACTAGATAGAGAGACAAGGTTAAGGAGAGGGGCTGACTAGAGGAGGACGGACTAGACAGACTGACTGGGAGGCAGCGGAGAGCACAGAAGCAGGTCAGCACAGGGTACAGGTTAGAGAAAGTGAAGATTAAGAGGAGTTAGAAGAAAATAGCTGAGCAGGGAAAGTGTAACGTGCCCTGAGGCGGCTAAGGCCCTTATTATATTCAAGAAGTTCGAGGCGCAGCAGGTGGGAAAGAGACAGTGGAAAGAGACCACAGGAAAGCAGTCAGGTTGTACACTTTATTTCCCTGTATTCTTAATTTTCAACAGTATCTCATAAATAAACACTGCTTTGATTATTTAGTTAAGAGGCTTCTTAATCTTTAGATTATCAATAGCGGAGCAGTGTGGTAGAACTTTATAAACGGCCCACATTAAGTTAACGAAGTCAGATAGCCAAATAGTCAAAAGTCCCCAGTTTAGTCCTCCAGTCAGCTTTAGTCCCCCCAAATTAAGTTAATTAACAAAATATTTTACAAGGGGCAGCTAGGTGGCGCAGTGGATAAAGCACCGGCCCTGGACTCATGAGTACCTGAGTTCAAATGTGGCCTCAGACACTTGACACTTACTAGCTGTGTGACCCTGGGCAAGTCACCTAACCCCAATTGCCTTACCAAAAAGAAAAAGAAAAAGAAAAAGAAAAAGAAAAAGAAAAAGAAAAAGAAAAAGAAAAGGAAAAGAAATGATGAGCAGGTTAATTTCAGAAAAACCTGGATTTAAGTGAACTGATGCTGAGTGAAGTGAGCAGAACCAGAACATAGTACACAGTAACTGCACCTTTGTGTGATGATCAACTGTGATAGCCTTAACTCTTCTCAGCAATACAATGATCCAAGAAAATTCCAAAGGACTCATGATGGAAAAGGCTCTCTGCACCCAGAAAAAAGAACTGTGGAATCTGGATGCAGATTGAACCATATTGTTTCTACTTTTTTTCTTTTTTTAAAGTTTTTCCCTTTTGTTCTGATTCTTCTTTCACAACATGAGTAACGCAAAAATATGTTTGATGTGATTGTACATAAATAACCTGTATCAGATTGCTTTCTGTCTTGGGGAGGGTAGAGGGAGGGGAGGAAGGGAGAAAAATTTGGAACTCGAAATCTTATAAAAAGAAATGTTGAAAACTATCTTTCCTTGTAACTGGAAAATAATAAATATATTTATGATTTAAAAAAAGAAAAGGTGGTAAGAATAGAGAAAGAAACTATACAAGAAATATCTTAACATCATCCATCAATAACTCCAATGGTGTGGTTACCCATCAAGAGTCAAACATCCTAGAGAATGAAGTCAAATGGGCCTTAGGAAGCATTGCTAACAATAAGACTAATGGAATTGATGGAATTCTAGCAGAGCTATTTAAAATCTAATGTGTCAGCAAATTTTGAAAACTCAACAGTGACCACTGGATTGGAAAAGATCAATTTATATCACAGTCCTAAAGAAGGGCAATGCCAAAGAATGTTCAAATTACCAAACAATTGCACTCATTCCACATGCCAGCAAGGTTATGCTTAAGATTTTGCAAGCTAGGCTTCAGCAATATGTGAACCAAGAATTACTAGAAGAACAGGCTAGGTTTTGAAGAGGCAGAGGAATGAGAGATCAAATTGCCAAGATTCATTGGATTATGGAGAAAGCAAAGGAGTTCCAAAAACAAATATACTTCTTTTTTTTTTTTTTGGAGGGGCAATGGGGGTTAAGTGACTTGCCCAGGGTCACACAGCTAGTAAGTGTCAAGTGTCTGAGGTTGGATTTGAACTCAGGTACTCCTGAATCCAGGGCCAGTGCTTTATCCACTGCGCCACCTAGCTGCCCCCTATACTTCTTAATTGACTACATTAAAGCTTTTGATTGTGTGGATCAGAACAAAATGTGGCAAGTCCTCAAAAAGATGGGAGTAACAAATCATCTTACTTCTCTCCTGAGGAACCTGTATACAGGTCAAGAAGCAACAATTAGAACTGAATATAGAATAACTGATTAGTTAAAGATTGGAAAAGGAGTACAACACAGCTGTATATTGTTATCTTATTTGTACAATGTGTAAAATGTCAGGCTGGATGAATCAAAAGCTGGAATTAAGGTAGCTGGGAGAAATAACAACAACCTCAGTTATGTAGATAATAACACTGATCACAGAAAGGGAATTAAGAAATCTCTTGATGAGACTGAAAGATGAGAGTGCAAAAGGTGACTTGAAGCTTAACATCAAAAAACCCAAGATCTTGGCAACTGGTCCTACCACTTCCTGGCAAATAGAGGAAGAAGAAATGGAAGCAGTGTCAGATTTTATATTTTGGGGTTCAAAGATTACTGAAGATAGCAACTGCAACCATGAGATTAAAAAATCCTTGTTAGAAGGGAAAAAGACCCACATGTACAAAAATATTTATAGCAGCTCTCTTTGTGATGGCAAAGAATTGGAAGTCAAGGGAATGCCCATCAACTGGAGAATGGCTGAACAAGTTGTGGTATATGAATATAATGGAATACTATTGTATTGTAAGAAACAATGAGCAGGAGGAGTTCAGAGAAACCTGTGTGGTAAAAAATGGAAGTTTTAGCTGAATCATTTGAGAGTTGAGTGTATGCTACTGAAGCGACTTTCGAGACCGTGACGAACTTCCGGGATGCTAGCTTAAAACTGAGGGAGGAACGGAAGTTTGCGCTCTCTGGTTTTTAAACTTAGCCGTGGCGGAGCACGTGGTTGGTGTTTGGATCTGGGTGTGCTGGTTCTCTGCCCGGCTGGCAGTTTGGGATTCGGCGAGTTTTATAAAGGAAAATAGGGGCAGCTAGATGGCACAGTGGATAGAGCACCAGCCCTGGAGTCAGGAGTACCTGAGTTCAAATCCGACCTCAGACACTTAACACTTACTAGCTGTGTGACCCTGAGCAATTCACTTAACCCCAATTGCCTCACTAAAAAAAAAAAGAAAGAAAAAAAAAGGAAAATAGACTAAGCTTAGATCTAAGATTATTCATTTGTATTTCTACTTTCCTATTTCCCTAATTTATTGCTCAAATCCAGTTAAAACTTATGTGGGGCAATGTTGTGCATAGGACACTTGGGACACCTTTCTCTCACTGGTTCAAGGTCCTCTATGGGTCCACCTTGACTCCCAATGATTTCTCTAATCCTAGAGGATACACAATTACTTCAAAGCATTTAATAAATCTATGTAATAATATTTGCAACAGAACATTCCCCATATAAATCTAGGGCACACAGCATAGGAGGTCAAGTAGAAAGACAACTCCATCCTGTTATCCTACACTTCTCAGTAAGTCTGCTGCCTATTGGTTGAGACATTTCTGCCGGACCTGTAGTTTCTGCTGGCCGAGTTCAAGGGTGCAGTACTTATCTTCTGGGCTCATCTCTTGGGAGTTAGCCAAGTCTTCTTAGATTTAGCAAGCTAGGAACACTTGCTGATAAGAACTGGCTGACAGTTCTTTAGTCCAACCAGATAAACTTCAGCTAACAAAAGCCAAGCATAGTGCCCCCAAGCTAAGATTAGTTCTTTTCTTTTTGACTTCCAGTTTGGGAGGAGATCAAAGCCTTATGGTTAGATACCCTTAGATCCTCCCAAGATCCTGTTGGGCTTAGCAGCAAAAGAATTTGTACCAGAAAAATAGGTAAGAAGGCAAGGTCAGCATTTTGCTTTCGCTTAATTCTCATTCCCATTTTTATTAATGGACAATCTGAAAGGAACAAAGCCTGATTGCTTTAGTGTGGTATTTGAACCTGGGGGAAATCATAGTCTCTTTACAAGTTTGAAACTTGATTGAAAGCTCCTTGAAAGCCATGCTAAGCAAAATGTTCCTTAAGTATTAGGCACTTAATTTGTTGAATTTCTAATTATGGGATTTAAAGACCCCTTCACTCACTGTCCCCAATTCTACCTTTCTGCATCACCTACATACACTCTATCACATTCTTCTGCCCTCATTCCAGAACCCTTGCACACAGTCCTCTGGTAGCAATGCCCTCTCCAGACTTCTTGGCCAAATCATTTAATTATATTTAATTTAACAAGTATTTATTAAGTGGCTACCTTGCACTAGGTATGGGTCTAGATGGTAGGGGTACCAAGCAAAAAAACCCCAAACAAACAAACCAGTCTCTGCCCATAAAAAGTTTACATTTTATTGGAATGTCTTTCAAAACAGTATTCAGAATCACCACCTCCTGTGGGTAGAACCCTGTATAGTTGAAATAAGATCTTTGGAGGTAAAACACTAAAGATCGACCTTCGACTAGGAGTGGCTACTGAGTATGAATTGGTGGCCTCCTTCCTCCTCTCTTTTTTTTTGAGGACTCTTCACTATGAAAGAGAGAGTAGAAGAGCTCCTAATATCAACAGACCAGAAGGCTCAGAGACATTTCTTTCAGGTCATGTTTTAAAATGTAGTGCAACATAGTACATAGGTGGTGCATGTGCTTTACAAATATTATCTCATTTGAATGTCTCAACAACCCTGAGAGGTACTGAAGCAGAAGGAGTTAAGTGTTTTGCCCAGGGTCTCACACACACACACCAAGTATCCAAGGTGGCATTAGAACTCGGGTCTTCCTGATTCTACATTCAGCACCCTAATTACCTGCTGTGTCACCTAGCTGCTTCATCTATATCCTTGGGGGAAACATTACATGTCCTCTGTGTAATCAAATTTTTGTTTTTATGCCTATCTCCTACAGAAAGCAGATCAGAGAAATTATTATTTTCATAATGTCTCCTATGGGGAAAACCAGATCAGAGACAGGAAAAACATAGTACCAGTTTATTTGTCCCAAGAACAAGCAAGCATGAATCATGACGAGACTCTTTCCAAAGGAGGAGCTCAAAAACTCCCTCTTTATGAAAGTATATAAGGTTTCTGCTTACTGGTTACAGATCTTAGTGGTACAAGGGGGTTATCAGTTTCATTAGCATGACACAAATCAGCTTAAAAGCAAACACTATAACAAAAATGTATTAAATGCAAATCAGTTGAACAATTTGACTTAAAAGCAGACACTAAGATAAAATTATATTTTTTTAAAAAGGGTAATCAAGGATAAGGGTGTTCAGGTAGCACAGTGGATAAAGCACCAACCCTGGATTCAGGAGGACCTGAGTTCAAATCCAGCCTCAGACACTTGGCACTTACTAGCTGTGTGACCCTGGGCAAGTCACTTAACCCTCATTGCCCTGCCAAAATAGGTAAATAAATAAACAAACAGATAGACAGATAAATGAATGAATGAACAAACGAACGAACAAACAAACAAATAAATAAATAAATAATAAAAGGATGGCTCCAACAGATGAAGGTGTTCCTCAGAGAGCCATAAAGTCTACTTATTATTCTAGGGAAGGAGATCAGTAGATAGGGACTTATTTGCTTTCCCAGACATTTGGAGAGACAGTTGATATGTAGCACCCAAGTGACTCTGGGTTTTTCCTGACACACACTAGCACATTGTCTGGGTTCAGCTTGAAGTTCAGTTGGAGGACATTTTGATCTTGTTAATCTAAGGTTTCATAAAATTCTTTTGGATAATAAGTCAGCTCCATCAAATCCAGGTGGTTTCTATATTAACACCTCATACTCTAACCTAACATTTCATCATTCCTGGAAGGTCTGGGTTGTTTAATTTAAGGTAGTGTTACAGGAAAATATCTTAATTCTTGTAACAATAGAATGGAAGAGAGCTCAAGAATAGTTTACCTTTATCTGGGTTACTTTGCCCAGTCACCCCAATCAACAGCAAATTGGCTGTTGAACAGTAGAGAGATAGACAAATAAGGTGATAAAGATAGAGCATTTATTAAGTGCTTACTTACTATGTGCCGGGCATTGGTGCTTAGCTCTGGGGATGCAAAATGTAAGAGAACAAGCTGGTCCCTACTCTCAAGTAGCTTATGTTTTACTCACTCCTCTCAAGCAGTTTATATTCTAATGTTGTTGCTCAGTTGTATCCAACTCTATGTGACCCCATTTTGGGGTTTTCTCAATTTTTTTTTTTGAGGCAGTTGCAGTTAAGTGACTTGCCCAGGGTCACACAGCTAGTAAAAGTGTCTGAGACTAGATCTGAGCTCAGGTGAGCCGGACTCCAGGGCTTTTGCTCTACCTATTGCACCATCTAGTTGCTCCACATTTTGGCAGTTTCTTGTCCAAAATACTAGCATGGTCTGCTATTTCCTTCTCCAGCTCATTTGACAGATGAAGAAGCTGAGGCAAACAGGTTCACAGTTAGTAAGTGCCTGAGTCTGGACTTGAACTCATGAAGATGAGTCTCCCAGATTCTGAGCTTACTATGCTATCCACTCCACCACCTAGCTCCTCACGGTATTCTAATAGAAGAAGACAAAACAGAGTTGTAAAGAGCCACGGGACGGAGGCTACCTGCCCAGAAGAAAGGCAGATGCTGGGGAAGTGGAGCAGGTAGTGACTCCCCAATTTGGAGAGCAATCCTCAGGGAATACTCATTGTGAGGAATGTAGGGCAGCCACAAGGAGGTGGAGCAGTCAGGAAGACAGGGTTCAAATCCTGCCTGAGATATTTGCTGGAAGTGTGACTATGGACAGGTCGCTTAACCTCTGACATCAATAAGTTTCCTTGTTTGTAAAATGTGGATAACAAGAGAACCTACCTCACACCCCTGTTGTGATAATCAGCTGAGATAACATGTGAAAATGCTTTATAAACCTTTAAGTGCAGTACAAATGATAGCTATGCTTATTATTATAACAATAAAAATGGAAAAAAACAACTGACACAGACACTAAGATTGGTACTGGGGGGGGGGGGGAGCTACGTGGCACAGTGGATAGAGCACCGGCCCTGGAGTCAGGAGTACCTGAGTTCAAATCTGGCCTCAGACACTTAACACTTACTAACTGTGTGACCCTGGACAAGTCACTTAACCCCAATTGCCTCACTAAAATAAAAAAACAGAGAGATAAGGGGGCAATTAAGGTGGTGTAGTGAATAGAACACCGGCCCTGGAGTCCGGAGGACCTGAGTTCAAATTCAGCCTCAGACACTCACTAGCTGTGTGACCCTGGACAAGCCCCATTACCTTCCCACCCCCCCCCCCCAAAAAAAAGAGATAAGAAAATGTACTTCCCTCCTCTCTTTGAAGAGGTGGGGAACTTGGGGTGTGGAACATTACATATACTCTCAGCCTTGGTTGATCTGTTGGGTTTTGTTCAACTACTTTCTTTGGAGAGTTCCTCCTAGATCCTCCACTATTTATGAATGACATCCAGGGAATTTTCATCATTTCTCACCCAGTTACTTTCCTGGACTTCATCATCTCCAGAAAGCCAATTCTGCAAGGTGAAGTCAACTCAGAAACACACAACTCCTTAGATCATTTCCTCCCAGACTGAATAGCCCCTCTCCCCCTTTCTGCTTCATTTTATGTGTTCTTTCCCCCCATTAGAGAGTGAGCTCCCTGAGGGCAGGGAGTGTCTTTAGTCTTTCTTTGTATCCCCAAGCTGTTAGTACTGTACCTGGCACATTGTAGCCACTTAAATATTTATTTTTGGAGTGATTGTGTCAGGAGATAGGAGCACTTCCACTTAAATATTTATTGACTCTGATGTTTTCCTTCCCCTACCCCTCTTTATTATAAAGAATGACTCTCAGGGCAGCTAGGTGGCGCAGTGGATAAAGCACTGGCCCTGGATTCAGGAGTACCTGAGTTCAAATCTGGCCTCAGACACTTGGGACTTACTAGCTGTGTGAACCTGGGCAAGTCACTTAACCCCTATTGCCCTGCAAAAAAAAAAAAAAAAAAAAAAAAAAAAAGAATGACTCTCTATGGGAGCTAAGCAGGTTGAGATACATTTGCATGGAGTAGCTGTGGCTGTTATATGTGGAGTGCCCAAAATAGTTACTCCAGGGTCAAAGTACTCCATGGGCTCACATCCCCCTAAAGCAATTGTTCATGAGTCCCCATTGTAGTATTTACTCTTTCTCTAGGCAGTCACAAGACACACTCAGCTTAAAGCAAAGGCATTTAGCAACTAGTATATTAAGAAATTTTCAATAGAACATTTCCATCCATAAACATAGGGTAAATTCCTCCACAAAATTACACACTGTTAATGGGGAGAAGGAACATGCATAGGGATCATGAATGAGAGGCCTGCATGTGGGGAATATGTATACAGGGAAACATGGGGCATAGCCTTGCACTAGGGTCTTTGCTGGGCTTGCTCTTCTCTTAGTCATGTAACTCCTCTGGTTTTTACTGGTTTCAGTTTCCTTCCTGACAGGAATTATTAGCCTGGAGTCCACAGTACTCGGAAGGGTCCATGCTAACTTGGGTGGGAAAAAAAAATCTTTATTTTCAATAACCTTTAATTTTATTTGTTATCCTATGGATTTTATTTTGTACAATTAAAAACATTCTGAAGAGGTCTATAGGTTTCATCAGATTGTCAAAGGGGTCCATGACCCAAAAAAGGAGAGTTCCTGATTCCATCTCAGATTCAGTGTATTAGGGTTTTTGGTTGTTGAGTCATTTCAGTCCTGTCCAACTTTCCATGACCCCATTTGAGGTTTTCTTAGCAAAGCTACTACAGTGGTTTGTCATTTCTTTCTCCAGCTTATTTATTATTATTATTATTTTTTTTTAGTGAAGCAATTGGGGTTAAGTGACTTGCCCAGGGTCACACAGCTACTAAGTGTTAAGTGTCTGAGGCCGGATTTGAACTCAGGTACTCCTGACTCCAGGGCCAGTGCTCTATCCACTGTGCCACCAAGCTGCCCCTCTCCAGCTTATTTTACAGATGAGGAAACTGAGGCAAACAGGGTTAAATGACTTGCTCAGGGTCACACAGTTAGTAAGTGTCTGAAGCCAGATTTGAACTTAGGAAGATGAGACTTCCTGACTCCAAGCCTGTCCCTCTGTACCACCAAGCTTCTCAGTATACTAGGATACAGGGGCTAAACATGTCTTCCTGATAATGGAAGGCTGGCATTTCTTTAGTCATAGCTACCAGTCAGCTAAAAAATCCAGGCACCATACTCCCAGGCTAATATTTGGTCTTTTATTTTTCAACCATAAAGATAAAAAAACTTCCTTTAAAGATAAAAATCTGGTTTCAGGTTCAAACCAAGGAACACACTCCACAAAACTCTTCTGGCTTAGAAAGCAAATGAATCTGAGCCAGAATAAGAGGTAACCTAAAGCATGAAAGTCAGCATTCTCTACCCGCCTAACCCAAATTCTTGACTTTCTTATATAAATACATCAACAGCAAAGCATCATTGCATATTTTGGCTAGCAATAATCTCAGTCTCTGTACTTGGAAATGAAGATGATGCAAAAACCAAAATATATCTTTAAAGGGGTAAGTGCTAAAGAGGTAGTGAAAGAATCAGGCTTGTGAGAGAGACTCGGAGAGAAGAGCCACAGGCACCAAGTGGCAGCTCTCTGGAGGGGAAGACTCAAAATCTCCCAGGTGTCTGTCTCCCAGGGAACCATTTGGCCCCAGGAAAGGAAAATTCCCACTGCTAGAGAGGTGGCAGGGTTTGGGTGCAGAGTAAGAGCAAGAAGCAAGCAGAAGATGGATCATAGGGTTCTAGTTTTAGCATTTAACACAGCCCCTTCATCTTATAGATCAGGGCTTCTTAAACCTTTTTTTTTCTTTTTGGGAGGGGCAATGAGGGTTAAATGACTTGCCCAGGGTCACACAGCTAGTAAATGCCAAGTGTTTGAGGTCAAATTTGAACTCAGGTCCTCCTGAATCCAGTGCTGATGCTTTATCCACTGTGCCAAGATATTTTTATGTGACCCTGGGTATATAGGTATGTAAAATAGGTATACAAATCAAACATTTACTACCAAATTTTTCACAATCCCCCACATAGGGGGTTGAGATCCACAGTTTAAGAAGCTTTGTTGTAGATGAATAAACTGGGGCCCAGAGAAATTATTTGACTTGTCACACAGCTGGGAAGTGGCAGAACTAAGATATGAAACTCAGGGTTCAGAGTTGTGGGTCAACTAAGGGGATGAAAGGCTGACTCTTTAGTGACCTCAAGTCCATTCTCACTACCCTAGGATAGTTCATAGGAAAAATGAAAGTTCCTGATTATAGGCTGAACTTTCTGGTTTGCTTTTTTTTTGCTAGCTCCATTTAAGCTTGTGTTATATTTGATATATTGTTAGCCTGAGTGCTTACCTGGGGGCTGAAGGTCCTTTAATCTTTCTCTCTTTCTTTCTTTTTACAGGGTAATGAGGGTTAAATGACTTGCCCAGGGTCACACAACTAGTAAGTGTCAAGTGTCTGAGGTTGGATTTGAACTCAGGTCCTCCTGAATCCAGGGCCAGTGCTTTAGCCACCTTTAACCTTTCTTATAGAGACCTAGACACAAGTCAAATCTGGACTTTGTCCTGAGAAATACTGTGCTGCTTCTGCTCAAAGGGTCATGTGCTTCTCTAGAGCGACCTTAGAAATTTATAGGGTTTCTTCCAGGAAACCAAGTCTGAGCATCTGTACCTCTTCTCTCTGAGTATCTCAGTACTGGTTATCTCCTCCAGCTCCTCTTTTTAAAAGCTATTTTTTCCCATTAAAAAAAATGGTAAATTTTAACTTCCACCAACAGATAAATGCATTCAGACATATGAATTTTTTTTTTTTTAGTGAGGCAATTGGGGTTAAGTGACTTGCCCAGGGTCACACAGCTAGTAAGTGTTAAGTGTCTGAGGCCGGATTTGAACTCAGGTACTCCTGACTCCAGGGCCAGTGCTCTATCCACTGCGCCACCTAGGTGCCCCTAGACATATGAATTTTTAAAAGTTAATACAAGAAAAAAAACCATAATTCAATTAAATTGATTAAGAATTTATTAGGTGTCCATTAGGTGAAAGGTATTGTTAGGTACTGGGGATACAAAGACAAAACAAAGAACAGTCCCTATCTTCAAGAACTTCCATTCTACATAGTGCTATGTCTCTTGATATAGAATTCGGAGCATCTTAAATAAACAAGGACAGAATGATTTGGAGGTGGCAGAAACACTAACGTAATCCCAACTAAAACCGGTCACAGACTAGACAAAATAAACAAAAGTCTTCAGACTTTGAAAACAAAAGGAAGATAACTTTAAAAAGATGTAGAAGATGTGCTATCATTAGAATTTGTTGATTCATAAAAGCAATGGAGGGGCAGCTAGGTGGTGCAGTGGATAGAGCACCAGCCCTGGAGTCAGGAGTACCTGAGTTCAAATCCGGCCTCAGACACTTAACACTTAGTAGCTGTGTGACCCTGGGCAAGTCACTTAACCCCAATTGCCTCACTAAAAACAAAAAACATCATAAAAGCAATGGAGACCACTTGCATCGCATAACAGTTCTTATTTTTAAAGATATTTATTTTTCCCAAATAAAATCAGAGAATATATGAGATATTATATGTAAAACATTTTGCAAACCTTAAGGTCATATACAAATGTGTGCTATTCTCTTCATTACTAATAAACAGAAAAACAAAAACCAACCAGGTGACAAAATCAATCATTCAATCAATCAATAAGCATTTATTAAGCATTTCATTTGTGCCTGGTGCTGGGAATACAGAGAAGCAAAAATAGTCCTTGTCCTGAAAGAATTTATATTCCAATGTACATAAACAGATATATACAAGATGCACTCAGATTAGATGGGGGTGGGGGTGGGTGGTGCTGGAGCCAGCTCAACTAACTAGAGCAGATTGTATAATTTTCATTATGAGCTTTTATACTTCGGAAATTGGCAAATGCTACAAACCAGGGCTTGGTTTATTATTTTATTGAAAGTTTAGGCTATTTAAATAGTCCTGGCAAAAGTGAGGAAGGCTATACATGGATGGTGGCTATAAGTGGAAAGAAGGGGACATATACAAAAGATACTATGAATGTAGAAATAAGAAGACTAGGGAATAGATTGCATATGTTGGGTAAGTGTGAATGGAGATTGAGGTCGTGAGCACAGGTACTTGACCCTTGACAATAACAGGAAGGTTGGTAAGAGGGGAAGATTTTAGAGGAAAGCTATCGAGTCCTATTTTATACATGTTAAGTTTGGGATACCCACAAAATGTTTAATTTGAGATTTCCAAAAGGCATGTGAAGGTTGACTTTTCTCATTTTTAACTAGTACTAAATGGATTTGATGATTGTTGCTTTGCAGTATAGTTTTGATCTGTTACTACTAGGTCCCCTTCCTTCCCAGCTTTTTCATGATTTCCCTTGAGATTCTTGACTTTTTATTCCTTCAGATGAATTTTGTTACTATTTTTTTCAGCTCTATAAAGTAATCCTTTTGTAGTTTGATTACTCTAGCACTGAATAAGTAAATTAATTTAGGCAGTCTTGGTTTTGTTGGTAATATACAGAAAGGCTGATAATTTATGTGGGTTCATTTTTATGCCCTGCTACTCTGAGAAAGTTATTATTTTAGTTAATTTTAGTTGAATTGCCAGGTCCTCTAAGTAGACTTTCATGTCTGTAAAAGCAATAGTTTTATTTCTTCTTTTCCCATACTTATCTCCTCAATTTCTCTTTCTTGTCTTATTTCTATAGTTAGCATGTTTGGCACTATATCAGATAACAGTGGTGATGGACAGGCTTTTACCCTGATATTATTGGAAAGGCTGCTAATATTTCTCCATTATATACAGGTTCTTGGTTTTAGATAGAAAATATTTATCATATTAATGAAAGGTACATTTATTCTTAGTTTTTAAAAATGTGTTTTTTAAAAAAAATAGAAATGCCTATTATATTTGATCAAAAGTCTTTTCTAAATCTATATAATTACATGATTTTTATTATGGTTTGGTGGTTGTGGTTTTTTTTTTGGGGGGGGGGTTGTTCTTCTGAATCAACCCTTCATTTCTGGTATTATTTCGATTTGGTACTTTTTCCTCTCCGAATTGCTTCATGTCATGAAGTTGTGAAAAGCGAAGCAAGCAGAACCAAGAGAATGTTGTATACAGTAACAGCAATATTGTTGGAAGGATAATTGTGAATCAAGTTAAATAATCAAATCAACTCTAAAGGACCCATGAACGAGATGCAATACACCTCCAGAGAAAGAACTGATAAATAGAAATATGCATAGTATGGTTTTACATATATTTATAAATCTGCATCCAATGGTGGCCTTCTCTAGTGTGGGATGGGGAGGAACAAGGGAGATACTTTGGAACTTAAAATGTAACAAAATAAAAGAAAGAAAAAATGAATTATTTCATATGGGTTTTCCATACTTCTTTGTCTCATTCACATTTGCTATTGCTTCTGACACATTGCTATTCCATTACTTTGGTCATGCCAGGATTGTTGAATATACAGTTTATTTCATTTTTCCATTATAATTAGAATTGCTACAAATATTTTCATGTAGATGTGTTTTCTTCTTGTAACTAACTCCTTAGGAGAGAAACCTGGAAGCAGGATTTCTGGGTCAATAGGTATGAACATTTTTATAACTTGTACAATTCCATATCACTTTCCCAATCAGTCAAACCAATCTGCAACTCTACTGGTGATAAATTAATGTGCCTGCTTCCCCACATCCAAAAACATGTTGAATTTTTCTATCTTTGCTTGTTTGATGCCTGAATGATGGTACCACAGAATTGCTTTGATTTGGATTTCTTTGATTATTATTTATTTTGAACATTTCTTCAAGTGGTTGCTGCTTGTTTTTGCTTTGAAAGAAGTGTCTATTCATATTCTGTGACTATATATTTATTCTTATAAATTTGTTTCAATTCACTTTGGGGTGTATTTTTTTCTTTCTTGACATTTTTCTCTTTTGTTCCGATTCTTCTTTCACAACATGACTAATGTGGAAATATGTTTAACATGATCACACATATGTAACTTATATCAGATTGCTTGCTTGTTTTGGGGGGGGTGAAGGAAGGGAGGGACAGAGAAAAAGCTGAAACTTAAAATCTTACAAAAATGAATGTTGAAAACCATCTTTACATATAATTGGAAAAAACAAAATGGTATTAATAGCATTAAGTTCCAAAGTCACTTAACCCTTTTTGCCTCAGTTTCCTCACCTGTAAGATGAACTGGAGAAAGAAATGGCAAACCACTCCAGCATCTTTGTCAATTTAACCCCAGATGAAGAGTTGGACATGACTGAAATGACTCAACAACAACAACAAATCTAATTTGGCATCTATTCAATATTCGGTCACCTCTTGTTATTTTTCTATCATCAACATGATTCTATTCTTTCTTGATTCTTTTATTTTGTTAAAAATCTTGATTGATTTTTTTCAGACTGCGGACTCTCCTATTTGTCTTTGCTTCATTGATTTAAATTCCATCTTCATAGATGCCAGGTCTTTTAAAATTTTCTCTTCTTGAGCTTCTTAGCCATTCTGAAGAGTATTGTGGCATCCATTTTCACTTTGGCAGCTTGTATCTTCTCTTAATTGTTTTTAAACCCCATGATATTTATTTACTATGTTGAAGCCTCTTTTTTTAGTGATGTTTACTTATTTCCCTAGCTGCTGTTTTCCTTTTTCTGTGAGGGACTTTTTCTAAAAGTCTAAATTTTGCTAATTTTTTTTTTTGGTTTGTTTTTCTTTTACTTTGGTGCATCTGTTGCTATTTTTGAGATGATGTTGAGGAATTGGGCTCAGACTTGATTACTCGCTGTGTCATCTTTTCACTCCTTCCCCCATCCTACTCTTACTCTTTTTTTAAAAAAAAGTTTATTCTTTTTATTTCATAATCCCAAATTTAACTCTTCAATCTAGCCAGATTTTTTGAAAGGAAAAGGAAAATGAAATCCAAAGAGAATTGTAGTAAGTGAGACACAAAGATTAAAAAGTCTAAGAGCAGAATGGGGTTGTGTGAGGGGAAAATGCTTTCCCCAGCTACAGAAGGAATAGTTTGGTGAATAAGACCAAACAAACAAACCCCAAACTAACCAACCAAATCCCCCAAAACTTCTCAGAGCTATCCACAGTGACCAATGGTGATCTTCTTGCTGATTTTGTCATCCTAAGATCAGAAGTGTTCTATGAATTTCTTTTTTTTGGTGAGGCAATTGGGGTTAAGTGACTTGCCTAGGGTCACACAGGTAGTACATGTCAAGTATCTGAGGCCGGATTTGAACTCAGGTCTTCCTGACTCCAGGGCCGGTGCTCTATCCACTGCGACACCTAGCTGCCCCCTTGTTCCATGAATTTCACAATGCTCAAGCCATTTTTTTTTAACCTGGCCAAAGATCACATGCTTGGTATCCAACCAATCAATCTTAGAAATGTAGATGAAAAATTGATAACTATTTATGTTGGGCTCAGAATTTAACATGGATAAAATGCCAGCATAGTGTGCTTCAAGATGAGGTTCTCACCAGCAAATTTCTCCCCGTAGATGGGTTTGCCATAAGTGCCATTGTGATTTGTGAAGCCACTTCTTAGACACCTGAACCCAGGAATGATTCTTTAAAATCACCGTCACCTGTTACTAAGTTTCCCCCTCTCCAGTGCTCAGAGCACGGAAGTATTCTGCTGTGTTTGGGATCTTGTCTATAAATTGCTGGAAAGGTACTCAGCCTGGGGGCTTATTATCAACAGAGATGGGACTGGCCACAGTCAAAAATTGCTGGGTTAGGTGAAGCAGAAGAGGCAATGTCAGAAGGGTTTGGTATTTGGAGGGTCCATAGCAGCCATGGTCTTCAGGTGGCAGCTGTTTGCAAAGTGACCCATCATAATATTTTTTTTTTTGCAGGACAATGGGGGTTAAGTGATTTGCCCAGGGTCACACAGCTAGTGTCAAGTGTCTGAGGCCGGATTTGAACTCAGGTACTCCTGAATCCAGGGCTGGTGCTTTATCCACTCGCCACCTAGGCGCCCCCCCCCCCCATCTTTTCTTTTTTTTTGGTGGGGCAATGAGGGTTAAGTGACTTGCCTAGGGTCACACAGCTAGTAAGTGTCAAGTGTCTGAGGTCATATTTGAACTCAGGTCCTCCTGAATCCAGGTCTGGTGCTTTATCCACTGCATCACCTACCTGCCCTCCATCATAATCTTTTTGAGGAGATTTTAGTGACTTCTTGCTTTTCTTGATGATTTGAGAAGGGCTCATCAGCAGCCCTTTTGGTGTGGGTTACTTTTACCAATGGCTAATTTCATCCATAACCATATAGTATGATAGAATCATAGAATTTTTAGATCAGAAAGGGACCATAATGGTCATCTCAGTTTATAAAGGAGGAAATTGAGACCCAGAAAAGCTAAGTAAGTGGCCCAAGACCACAGTTAGTGGCAAAACTAGGACCAGAAGCATGTTACCTGACTCCCTGGCCAGTATGTTTGCTACAATATACATTTTTATGTTGATTTTTATTACCTTATATTTCAGAGGGTGACATTTCCTGACCTCAACCCCCAAATCTGAGGGTAAAACCTATTTTGTGATTTCTGGCCCCATTAGCATTGACAACAAAAAGAATAGAAAAATATAACCTATTCATCATGCTGAACTTTGTTTTGCATTGCAAAGCACCTTTGCAAAAACAAGTTTCCAATTATGAACCTTACAAGGAATGAATAAAACTTGAAGGCTGAGTGTTCTTTGCTTCATTATCACATGAATGCCTATAGTACCACACCCCACAACAGGTGCAATCCTGAGGGCTTTTTGACCCCCAACTGACTTACCAAGGCACCCTCCTTTCTCTTATGAACATGAACTTTCCTATGACCCTTAAATTCTTTTTTTGTTTTGTTTTGTTTTTGTGGGGCAAAGAGGATTAAGTGACTTGCCCAAGGTCACGCAGCTAGTAAGTGTCAAGTGAACCCTTAAATTCTTAATGGGATTACTCTCCTCCCTGATGTACAGAAGGTGCTGAATGAAATCTTGTGGCCCACTAAACTGCTATCCTACCATCCCTAAGGCCAAAACATTTTTTTAAGGATTTTTTTTTTTTGGTGAGGCAATTGGGGTTAAGTGACTTGCCCAGGGTCACACAGCTACTAAGTGTTAAGTGTCTGAGGCCGGATTTGAACTCAGGTCCTCCTGAATCCAGGGCTGGTGCTCTATCCTCTGTGCCACCTAGCTCCCCCAAGGGTTTTTGATATTACCAAAAAAAAAAAAAATTGGGAATGAATAGGAATAAAACAAAAGAAGAAAAGAAGAAAAGACAGAAATATTAAGATTTTTAAAATCTCTCTCTCTTTTTTTTGGGGGGGGGCAATGAGGGTTAAGTGACTTGCCCAGGGTCACACAGCTAGTAAGCGTCAAGTGTCTGAGGCCAGATTTGAACTCAGGTCCTCCTGAATCCAGGGCCGGTGCTTTATCCACTGCACCACCTAGATGCCCCCCAAAATCTCAAAGGAAAAGCTATTCCTGAGTCAATTCAATTAAACATTAAATACTAGCTAGCGATACAAAAATAAAATGAAAAATAGTTCCTGCCTTGGAGAGTAAGGATATCACATTTAAATAGATAAGTAAATACAATATAATTTGATGACAAGGTTCTAATAGCTAACATGGAAAGAAAATATTCTTTTTTTATGTCAAGACGAGGTGTTTTTAAAGGATAGGCCCAGGGAGAATACAGGCCAACAAATAAAGGCACCAATAGTATAACGTGGCTTCTACCCAGTTCTGGGGTGATTTTATGCTCTGTTGTTTATGTAGAAGGAGATGTGACTCCTGAATGGTGAAAAGAATGCGGAGCATGATGTTGCATAAAGTGAGGGACTTACTGTTGCTTCCAGAATTGCTTCCAGACATACTTCAGAGATACTATGAGAGAGATGGACAGTCTTTGGAATGGCAGACATACAGGAAGAATGGACCCCATGCTGTCCCTGTACTTGCTTGAAATGATGTCTTTGATTTCCTTGGGTTCTATGTCCAATAGTGGAATCACTGGGTCAAACGGTATGAACAGTTTAGTCCCTTTCATCATGCCCACTTTACTTTTGCTTGGGAGGTGATCCATTACCAATAAATGTCATTTTGGGGGGTACACCTGGGGAACAAAAGGCACAGAAGACTAAGGTAGAGGATTTGAGATTTCAGGCCTCATTAGGAAAAGTGGGTTGATTGCTGTCCAGGAGTGTTAAAGCCAGTATTGTTCATTTCATTTTTACTGTGGTAAAGAATCCACTTAACTCTCTATATGAATGAGTTCTCTTTTTAGGTCTCACAGAGTTGGGACAGAGATTGAATGCCTGTGAGGTTTCATAAGCTAAGCTAGTTATGAACCATGATAGGATCAAATCATACTCTTGGGTAAAAGCCTAGGAAAATCAGAGGCCGGCCAAAACGGGCAATTCACATAGGCACCGGTACTGAGGTTGTGTAGCTTTGAGGACCATCCAATGTTTTGATCAGATATAGCAAGTGCAGTGACCATTTCATTTGAGCACGCCTAGTTAACTGGGGCAACTGGTGCATGAAATGGTACAGGGTGACTAAGCCACTCAGAGTAATCCATCTTAGTGCAATCTTAGTGTCAAAATGAAGCTCAATGCTTCATTATAATGGAAAAAGAGAAGATCTGGTAGAATTGTACTTGGGAAATTACGTAGTACCTTCTCCAAGCTGTTCCTTCATACAAGATCTCATGTCTTTATCATGAGTATTCATTGAGGAACTCTACATGGCTGCAAATCATGAAGTATCAGAAAAATATTGGTGTTCGAAGGATGGATTTTTGTGCCAGGGATAAGCATGGGATGATTGAAAAAACGACATATACAATCAATTGCCACCTCCCCCACCCCACCCCCTCCTATCCTCTCCTTTTCTGGGCCCTTCTCAGAGTCCATCCGCAACACTTGTCCCAAGTACGTGACCAGCTGAATGGGCTTGTTCCCTTGAATTAGGTAATGTAGGCATTATTCCCAGTTTAATAAATGTAGGAACAGAGGCCCAGATTGCTGAAGCCACTTGTTGAAGATGACAATTAGAAAGTGGTAGTGGAACTAGAACTCAAAGCTAGGTCTCTGACCCCAAGTTCATGGATCTTTCTGTTCTGCTACCATTCCTCTCAACAATATCCTAAAACAATATTTAGCAATTTTAACTTCCTCAAATGGTTTTTTCCCCTCAAATGGTTTCTTCTTGACTGCATTTCATTTCCTTGTGACTAAACAAGCGATGATTTTTAGCAAAATCATTTGGGATGTGTTTTGACAGATGTGCCCCTGAGCACCGATTAGGGAATGAGAAGTAAGAAGGGATGAAGATGGGGTGATTGATGGGGAAAAGAATGTCCTGACTAGGGTAAGGGATGCATTTCTACCTTCCTGTGTTGTGGTTTACATTATGACACAGGTGAAATCCCTGGAAGAAGTGGGCTTCCATCTATCCCTACCCCTCATTCTCCAGCATGAGGATAAGTCAGATCTTTGTCCTTTCCCCTTACGCTCTAGCTTGTGAAGGTGGGAAGAAATATATACGAGAAAGGGGCAAGGACTTCCTCTTCAGAATTTGGGGGTTTTGGTAGAAAGCAAGCTTGATATGAGTCAAAGTGTGACATGTCAGCTTAAAAAGCAATATTATCATAACCCCCAGTGATGTTCAGGCTTTCTGGGCTCTGGGGGTCTGAGGCACTTGAGGTCTTCGTTTTCACTGAGGGGAACTTAGCTCTGGACTTCAAAGAGAGGGCAGCAGACTCTGGTCTCATTGAGCTTTTTTTTTACTATTTTCATCACCATTCCAGTCCCCTAAGGAGAACCACTTATAGCTTTGGTGTGGCTATGAGCAGGATGTCCCTAAAAGGGGGGCAGGGAAAAAGTACTCAATGTACATTGGAGCTCAGGTATTACCAGAAAGACTTAAACAGCAGCAGTAATACGATTACTGTTATGCTCTCCCAGGAGGTTGAGACATAAACAGGAGAACATGAAAGAGGTTTCAGTGCTGCTGAATCAGCATTTCACATTTTACTTCTGCTTTGCTCTGTCAAAACAGTTCCTCCAGGTCCGAGCCTTCTGATAAATCAGTCCAGAGGTTGGGTTCATTCCTTTGCCCGTGGTCATTCTCTTCAATGTGGAAACTCCTCCTTCTGCTAATCAGTTTTGACTGAGGGGCCTAGGAGCTTCAAACTCTCTAATTTATAAGGCTTCTTCCAGGGATTGGATCACTGTACTGTACAGTCTGGAGCTTAGCTCATCTAGCCGAGCCATTGCTTTAGCTTTCATGCACTTGTACCCACCATACTTGGAGAAGGGAATGGCAAACCACTGTAGTATCTTTGCCAAGAAAACCCCAAATGGGATCACGAAGAGTCAGACACTACTAAAACAACACCTACCGTGCAATGGGCAATTAGGTGGCTCAGTGAATAGAGCACCAGGTATGGAGTCAGGAAGATTCATCTTTCTGAGTTCAAATTTGGCTTTAGACACTTACTAGCTGTGTGACTCTGGGAAAGTCACTTAACCCCTTTTTGCCTCAGTTCCTTATCTATGAAATGAGCTGGAGAAGGAAATGGCAAACTAGTTCAGTATTTTGGCCAAGAAAATCCCAAATGGGGTCAGGAAGAGTTGGACAGGACTGAATGATGACAATGATGACAACAGCAACAACAAGAGCTCACTATACTATTATGAATTTGAAAGGAAGAAAGAGCTCTGGAAGCCATCTTTCCTTTTTAACAGATCAATAGCTCAATCTTCCCCTTGTCCCCACCCTTGTTACTGACATTGGCCCAGCTTGTGGTTTTTCATTGTTGAGTCATATGTTTCCCTAGAAGTAGCCAGGGTACAGGCTCAGAACTCCACGGGAGTGTTTTTTTCAGAGCAGATTGGGGGGGGTGCTGCTATTTATCCCCCATTATGCTATCTGAGGTTCCATTAAGAGAAGTTTAGTATACAGAATCTGGGGGATGATTGTCTTGCTCCATTTGGTCCTGCACTGGTCATATTTGGAGAACTGTTCTCGGTGCTGGGTCTCACAATTTAGGAAGGATTTTGACAAGCTGCAGTGGTCCAGAAGACAGCAAGTAGGATGGTAATGGACTGGATACCATGCTGTTTGAGGATGTTAGTTGGGTTTCTAGAAAAGAAGACTGAGATTGGGGGATATGACAGCTATCTTCAAGCGTCTGGAGGCCCCTCTGGTATAAGAGAGATTAGACTTGTTTTGCTTGGTCCTACAGGACAGAACTAGAAGCAAGAGGAAGGAAGTTTCAGAGAAAAAGATTTAGGCTTTATATAAAGAGGTAATAGAGGTGTATGGGGTGTTCAGGGAGGATGAGCACTTCTGGTATGAGGGCTTGCCAAAGTCTTCTCAGGGTTGCCCATCCACCTTTGGTGTCCACCTTGTACCCAACTCTCACTTGTGACATTCAGTCTGACCGGGTGAAAGTGTGGAGGTGGGAAGCAGGGTCTCTCCTGAGACAGGTTAACTGCCTGAGTAGCTATGAGAACGACTGAGATTTCTAGATGTCTGGCAGATAATCACAGTAGCAGCCTTTCTGCAAATGGTTGACAAAGCCCAGGCATATGTAATATCTGATTTGGCAAAATTCTAAGACTCCAAAAGATAACAAAGAGAAAGAGTCTGGGGAGGAGGTGACAATTCCAGCATCTGAATGTAAAAGGATCTGTTATTACATAATAGATAAGGATGCTGGGAAGACTCTTGAGAATCACAAGAAAAAGATGTTGGTCTTAAGGCATAGAATGCTCTCTTGTGGATTGAGACAGGAAAGAGTTAATGGAAACAAAGCTGGTCTTATGCAGAGGTGGAGGAGGCAGTTGGCCATATGATTTTATTTTTATTATTTCTATCTTTTCTAGTGGTGAAAATGAACAGTTTACTTAAAATAGAAAAGCAGGGTAAAATCAAGAAAATACATCAACAACAAGCACTCTTAAGAATCATAGATCAAACCAAACAACTAAATTTCTAAGGAAGGAAAATTAGGAGTCCAGATGACCTCTGATCTCAGAGTGGGTTAATGACTTGACCTTGGGATGACCACAAGAGATGCTACATCTTAATGCCAGGGTCACTTTGCTATTTGCTGTTTGCCTCAAGGATTGCTGAGAGCAGCCATGCGTGTTTAAGGACTATTGGGAAAGAGTCTTCCCCCCATTCACCTACCTGATTCCCCAAATTCCACCATAAGCAAATCAGCATAGTGTTACACAGACACAAAAAGTATTGAACTGGGAATCCAAAGACCTGGTTCTGATATCAACTTGGGTGACCTTGGGCAAAGGCATTTCCTTTCCTCAGTTTCCTTCAATTGGGCCTCAGTTTCCCAATTTATAAAATTATACTAGTAAAACTGTACTCGTACTAGCAAAATTGTACAATATCAATAAAATTATATAATACCAGGGGTATTATACTAGATTAATTTTAAAGGCTCTTATAGGTCTGTGTACTTTGGTCTAAGGTCCCTTCTAGATTGATGTCCTATACTCTATTTTTAAAGATTTCCTCTAGCTCTGACATTTTATGTTCTACATTCTGAAATCTCTTCTATCCCTGACATTCTATGTACAAAGGCTCCATCTAGCACTGACTGTCTATAATTCTGTGTTTCTAGATTGGGTAATATTAGCAGAAACAGCCATACCTAGCAGGATCCTTATTTCCTCATGACACCACCATCCTCCCAGGCATCTTGGAGACATCTTTGATTTTCCCCTCTCCTTCACAGCCAATCAGTTCTCTTGTCCTGTTGGTCCTACATTACTTCCACAAGCCCTTGCACCTGTCCCCTTCTTTCTATCCCCTCTAGTTCCACTTTCACCTCAGTTTAGGCCCTTACCACTTTTCACCCTGATTATTTTAATAGTCTCTTCACTGTTCTTAATTGCCTCGAGTCTATGCCCTATCTGCTTCTCTTGCCTGCATCTGTTTAAGTGGTCTTCCAAATGCACCCATCTGACATCATTTCCCCTACTCTCAAACCTTTAATGACCTTCCAATACCAACCAAGTTCCTTTGGCTAACATTTATGACTCTTCAAATCTGACTCCAACCTAGCTTTCCAGTCTTATTCCCTACTATGTGCCCATTCATATTCATTCTCATCCTGGAAAACTAGTTTACAGGCATACTTTGCCTAATGTTAATTGGTTCCATAAAAACAGTTAAGGAAAAGGGCATTACAGGGAAGTTGGTCCCAGAAGAACAATATTATAAATGGACAATTGGAGGCAGCTAGGTGGTGCAGTGGATAAAACACTGGCCCTGGATTCAGGAGGACCTGAGTTCAAATCCAGCCTCAGACACTTGACACTTACTAGCCATGTGACCCTGGGCAAGTCACTTAACCTTCATTGTTCCACCAAAAAAAATTTGATTGAGGTAGCTAGGTGGTGCAGTGGAAAAAGCACTGGCCCTGGATTCAGGAGGACCTGAATTCAAATACGGCCTCAGACACTTGACACTAGCTGTGTGACCCTGGGCAAGTCACTTAACCTTCATTGCCTCATCAAAAACAAAAACAACAACAAAAAAATAAATGGACAATTGAACAAATACATCAGGGGAGGGGGTGTTGTGTGGTTCACAGATTTATGGTGGGGTTTAATTAATTAAATTAATATGACCAATGCTTATGGTCAAATTAACGATGAACAATGCTTGTGGTTGGGGCTACTCTTATGTGAGATTATATCTGTAACTTCTGTTGTCTGAGCAGGTACCATGATATCTCATCTAAGAGCATTTACTCACGTTATTCTTTATTTCTGGAATGCTAACATACTAATCATCTTTCATAATGGAGTTAAAATGTCCCTGTCTGTATGAAATCTGTTTGTTCCACTTTACTCCATGTGATTTCTTCTCCAACTCATATCAAAGCATTTGAAATACCTTTTATATCCTTATATTATAATTTGTGCAATACTCATCTCTATAAATGTTTTTTCCCTACCTCCTACTAGGTCAGCTATTAAGGACAAGAACCATGTCTTATTCATCCTTATATCTCATCTCAGTTCCTAGCAAGTTCATCCTATACTGGGGCAAATCACTTCCCAAACCACATGGTCTTTCTTAGAGCTATTTTTGTGCCTTCTTATTTAGGACTACCCTTCTTACCATTAGGGCAGGGTCTGTAAGAATCTAAGTGACCTCTCTCCTCAGTATTCCAAGGAGCCCTGTCCTCATATGCTGTCTTCATATACTTGACCAGATTTTCTGGTCAAGGAGGAAAACTTCCAGTCCTCATGGACACTAAGGTATGGGGAATTTAAAGTAGTCATTCATTAAATCATCTAAGAAATGTGTATTAAGTGACTCCTTATGAAGACTGTTGTGCTATGTGCTAAAGGAGATACAAAGACAATATATTTACTTAAGATGAATTTTTCTTCTTTGTGTAAGTTAAGGATGAGTTGGAGGATAAGAGACAAACATCAAAAGTTAGAATGAATGAATGAATCAGTGAGTACTTGATATTTGCTAGGGACCATGCTAGGGATTGGACTATACAAGTACAACCCATGTGCCATTGGTGTAAGCTGCATGTAAAACTTGGAGTGGTACAGCACACCCTCACATCTGTTCAGGGACTGACTTTCTTCAGCCTGTGTGTCAATTTATCATTAACCTAGGGAGAGAATGTAATATTTGATTTTCCTCCAGGTGGCACTATACTCAAGTCATCTTCCAAGTGTTTTCTGACAGTGTGGTGGGCACATATGTGAACCTTCTCTTGGGTATGCATACATTTAAGCATCCCACCAAGTGCTGGGTGGCTTCAAAGGCCTGGGTAAGTAACAAACACACACTGGGATTAATATAAAATAAAGCTCAGGATTATTAAGATTGAATAAATATATGGCTCCAGCACCAACACTCTGCATCTTGATCTCTTTTCTTCACCATAATCTCAACCCACTGTGTTTATATAGTACAAGTAATCAACTTTGTATGGTCACCTAACTTATTAACATTGCAAAGATGCAGGGAAAAGGTGCCAGCGTTCCTTTATGGATGCTTTGTCTTCATCATATCCCTAAATCTCTTCCTGCACCAGCAAGTCATGGAAAGGGGAAAAGTGGAGTCTAGGGCTCAGCCCTAGGTTCTAGACTGGGATAGCAAAAAAAAAGAAGAAGCTGATGGATTTAAAGTGTAGAATAAAACATATTTTTGTGTACAGCCATAGGGGAAGTTTGTTTTGCTTGACTGTGCATATTTCTTACAAGAAATTTGATTTTTCCTTCTTTCTCCCCCAGTGGGGTGGAGGGGTAGAAGGGAGAGAAAATAGATTTCTATTATTATTTTTTAAATAGAGAAGTGGGGCGGGGGGCAGCTAGGTGGTGCAGTGGATAAAGCTCCGGCCCTGGATTCAGGAGGACCTGAGTTCAAATCCGATCTCAGACACTTGACACTTACTAGCTGTGTGACCCTGGGCAAGTCACTTAACCCTCATTGCCCTGCAAAAAAAAAAAAAAGAAAAGAAAAAAAATAGAGAAGTTTGGGTATGGGTGCTACAGATGCAAAATGTTTCATGTACTTTCAGATGACGTAATTATATCATTAGTTTTATTTAACTGTTTTACTTTGTTACAAAAGATCAGTTGTGAAGTATGAGTGATTTGTAAGTGTAATGTAAAAACAAAAGATATTAACAAGACTGAAAGTATGGGGGAAAAAGTACCTCATAGTTCTCATTAGTCAATGAGATATTTGGAAGCTTCCTCTCTCAGCCACCCCATCTGTATTCACCTCTGTGAGTTGGTTCCCAACTGGCTGATCTTCAGGTCTAGCTAGGAAGGTCCTGCTTCCAGTTTTTTTTTCTTCTATCTGGTCTCCACTCCTGGTACGCACCTCAGCAGCAGCAGAAATCTGTGGTCCCCACTTGTATGACTCTCATGAAAGTTCTCTGTCTCAAGGTCAAATAGCAAAATTCAAAGAGGCAAAGTCAGATCTTTGAGCCAGGCAGCAGGTCTCCTTATGCCTGCTGGTTCTCTTGTGCAGCTTCATCTTTTGATGAGAGCCTGTTGGGTATAGTCAGTGAGACAGAGAAAAGTAAGGTAATTGGCAAAAAGCACTCTATTATTTCTCTTTTGTTCCCTGAACAATTATTATACAGGGCCTGGGGGCAAATAGTAATTTGAGAGAAAAGAGGGATATTATGAGCAGCAGCTAAATATGATATTACTTAAATGCATTAGAGAGTAGGAAAACAAAGTAACATGTAACATCTCAGGGGAAGGTCATTGTTAATCACAGTGTTAAACCCTAGTCCCATTATCACCAGCTGCCTGCAAACCATTTCCACCTGGATTTGTCAGCATCTGAAAGGACATTATTATGAACTCCTCTGTTTATCATTCAAAACCCAGCACAACCTGGCCCCAACCTAACTTTCTTTCTTTCTTTTCTTTCTTTTTTTGTTTGTTTTCTGGTTTGTTTGTTTGTTTTTGTGGGGCAATGAGGGTTAAGTGATTTGCCCAAGGTCACACAGCTAGTTAGTATCAAGTGCCTGAAGTTGGATTTGAACTCAGATCTTCCTTAATCCAGGGCTGGTGTTCTACCCACTGTGCCACCTAGCTGCCGCCCCGCCCCCCACAACCTAACTTTCTAGCCTTATTAGACATTCCCCATACCTGCTTTGTAATCCAGCCCAATTAATTGGTCTCTCTCTCCTCACTGATTCTGTGCCTTTGAAGTAGCTGGAAGACACACCCCCTTCCCCTTTCCGAGTACCTTTCTTTCTTTAAGATGCCACTTGGGCAGCATTTCCTGCACGAAGCCTTTCCTTATTCCCCCAATTGTCTTCCCTTCCAAACTACCTTGTGTTTAACCACTTTATGTTGTATATATGCCTTCACATACATATGTACACACATGTGTGTATATATTCATATTAAAAATATGAGAGACATAGTTTCTGGGTAATTTAATAATTTTATTAATAAGGCTGGCTGGTTATTAATAAAAGAATAGTCATTGGCCATCTCTCTCAGACCAAAGACCCCAAAAGGTGGTGGACTCACAGTTTATATACCCTTCTAACTGTAGGTAGTCTATAAAAGAGCAAGCAAATCAAATTGGTGGATATAATTGGGGATGGACTATATTAAAATGAAGAACAAGGGGTCACTTTAAAGTATGTCTATATAAGCTCATCAGTTCAAAGAATACTGATCCCACCCAAGCTGAGTAGAGCATAATAACCTCCACCTAGGTATGGTCCTGTGCAAGAAAGTTAGTCCAAATCTAATCGGTAAAGTCCATTAGAAAAACTGAAGGACTTAGAAAGAAGGGGGGGTATTGAGCCTCCCCAAGATATTGATTATTAATATTAATTTCTCATAATATGTATATACATACATATAGATACATATATGTATATATGTGTACATATAGTATTTTCCAAAATGTGGGTATCCCCAAAATGTATACACACTTTGGTTGTTAATAATTGCTGTTTATTTTTCTGCAAAAGAAAAAAAGTTATAGTTATGAGCTGATGAAGTATTCATATATTTTGAGAATACCTTATATAAATGTATATACCTTATATATTTATATATATAGATATGTATATGTCTTTATATTTATACTGTATATTTATTTTTACATGGACTTGTGACTCCATTTGGGATTTTCTTGACAAAGATACTGGAATGGTTTGCCATTTCCCTCTCCAGCTAATTTTTCAGATGGGGAAACTGAAGCAAACAGTTTGACTGGTGTATAGACTACCTAAGGAAAAAGAATACTAGATAGAACTAGAAAGATTGGGTGGGACAGATTTTTGGTGTCAAATATGTTCCACTTCCTGTTGGAACATTTTTCAAAAGCCTGGAAAGTCTTAAACCAAAGGAACAAGTTACAAAATGATTGAATATCTAAACTGAAAGAAAAAGTTGAGCCTCCTCATTTTATAGGCAATGAAGTAGTCCCAGTGAAGGGGAAGTGAATAGTTTAAACTCTCCAAGTAAGTTGTTGTGGAACTGACACAAAACCTCAGGTCTCCTGAATCCCATTCCAGGGGTCTTTATACCAGAGCTTCTTAAACTGTGGGTTACAACCCCATATGGGGTCAGGTAACTGAATGTGGGGGTCATGAGAAATTTGGCAACAGTAAAAGGTTATGTATAACTTATTTTATATACCTATATACCCAGGGTTGTATAAAAATTTCTAGGGCAAAAAGGGATCAGGAGTAGAAAAAGTTTAAGAAGCCCTGCTTTATACCATGCTGCTACTTGGATGGGGCTCTCCAGGATGGAAGCTTCCTGGAAGCAGAGAGCTGGGGAAGCACTATGGATAGAGCCAGCTCCTCTCCTTCCCTTTACTTTTTTTTGGGGGGGTGAGGCAATTGGGGTTAAGTGACTTGCCCAAGGTCACACAGCTAGTAAGTGTCAAGTGTCTGAGGCTGGATTTTAATTCGGGTCCTCCTGACTCCAGGGCTGGTGCTCTATCCACTGCCCCACCTTACCTTCTTTCCCCCACTCTTTCTATACTTGTGCTTGCATTTCTGCACTGGTGGACCATCTCTGTGACTGAGCCCCAGATTGGGGCAGGGGAAGGATCTAGATAACTTCTTTGTTACTAGGTACAGCAGGACCACAGCCAAAAGCTGGTTAATAGTATGCCACATTTCTATAGCTCTTTAAAGTTTGCGAAAATGCTTGTTCCAAAAGAGATGTTCCTAACTCCAAGTCCAGTCAGCTAACCATTATACACACTGCCTCTCTGGTTAATGGGGAGGCTATGGGTCAGAGTTAGAAGCAAAAGCCTGTATTGATGGTGGAGAATAAAGGAAGACCTGAAGGGGGCTGAGGTAGGAAAGGCTTGTTTTCCACCTTACCTTGAACCATGAAATACACACGGGACAAATGCCAGATTTTTAAAAGCTTGAAACCAATATATGGGTTGCAGGTGGCGTCTTGCAACAGACACAGACACTGAGGATGAGGAGAGGAGGAGGCTAAAGTACATTTGAAAGGAGACAGAGAAGGAATGATGACGATAGTGTGGTGGTGAAATCTGAAGTCTTGAGTGGAATATAGAAACACTGGGTAAGAAAAGCAGAGCTAGGGGAAGTAAGCAGAATCACTAGGGAAAAAAATGACAGGATGACTACAATAATGTAAATGAGAACTACGTTAAAACAAAGGCAAAATGCTGAGTAATTCTAATGACTGATCTTGGCCCTGGAGAAGAGATGAGGAAATAAACCTTTCTTCTTTAGGTAGGGAGGTGGGATTGGAAGCAGTATGGACTGTGGCATACAGATATGGTCACAGTATTAGCTGGTTTTAAGTTTCCCTTGTTCCAAGGAAGGGCTCATTCTAATCCGGGAAAGGGATATATCCAGAAATGACTGTATTGTGAAAAAAAGTTACAAATAAAAATGATTTAAAAAAATGGAAAGAAAGACAAAATATCAAAGAAGGAATGAAGCAAATGCAGGAAAATAGAAGCAGTGAGAATGAAATTATGCTACTAAATAATAGTTTTTAAGAGTAGAAGTGTTAGCAAATAAATTGAACATGCAAGAGGGATGAAGGAAAGAAAAAATGGGAGATAGAATTCTGAGTAAAAGGTCATTTGGTCCCATCCCTTGACTATGGGCAGAATTGCCAGTTGAATAGTTTTACCATATGCAGATGAAAGGAACATATAGCTAGTTGCATCTAGCCCTCCCATTTTACAGAGGAGGAGCCTGAGGCCTAGAAGTAAAGTGACTCATTCAAGGTCAAGTAGCAGCATAGTAATTTTTTTTTTTTTGCAGGGCAATGAGGATTAAGTGACTTGCCCAGGGTCACACAGCTACTAAGTATAAAGTGTCTGAGGTCAGATTTGAACTCAGGTCCTCCTGAATCCAAGGCTTGTGCTTTATCCACTGTGCCACCTAGCTGCCCCTGCAGCATAGTAATTTGAGCTTGCATTCTCTGACTCCAGATCTTTGCTGCCTCTAGAATTTAATCATTCCAGGTAAGCATTGTTTCTGTGGGCATTTAAACTCAACTTTCCTGGACATCCTTTCTCGTGCCTTAGAAATAAAGGATCCACTAGCTAGGAACCTTGCTTGAGGTCTGAGCCCTGGGCTTTCACTTTTGCCCTAGAAAAATCAAACGTGAAGCTTCATTACAACCTCCAGAGAGGGAGATTGGGTACCTTGACAGTGGTGACTAAGTGTTTTGCAGCCCCCACAGTATGGTTTAAATTCATTATCTAAAAATATTTTAGCTAACAGTGTAGGGGGTAGTATTCAAACAGCAATGAACCAGTAGCAAAATGAACCAGAGAAAGACTAAAAGCACAAAGCTGAAGAGCCATTAGATGCTGCTGGTGAGGAAGAAAGGTCTGCATTCAATTTGAGCCAGGGCCCCTCACTGGGAGATAGGCAAAAATCAATAATAGATATAGTAGGTCCCTGCCTTTATGGGGTTTTCCATCTAGCAAGAAGGATGACACACAAATAAATACAGTGTAAGAATAAAAAAGCTGCTTCTCTATCCAGAGAACTCAGGGCTTGTGCCTTTTCCCTCTCCCTCTCATAAGGAACCCCTTCTTAATTCTGGACCCATGCACGTGAACTGGATTCAGTCCTAGGGGAGTCCAACCATATAAAAGCAGAGTCACAATCTTTTTCTTAGATTTTTTGGTTCTTTATACCTTTGCCCTGGAGCTCTGGGGGAAATTACTTAAAGTTTAGGTTTTGGTTCATGACTATGGTCTCCCCAAAGTAGGGAGTAAAAATTTATTCTATGGGTGTGGGTGTGGGTGCACATACACACATACACACACATATACATATATACATTCATACATTTCTCTCTCTCTCTCTCTCTCTCTCTCTCTATATATATATATATATATAATGAGGAAACAGACTGCTATTTATTTCCCTACACAAAAGAAATGCTAAGCACAAGGACTCCCATGTGTGCTTTGACAGAAAAATGAAAGAAGCAGTAGTAATAACTTACAATGACTGTCTTACTCTACTGGGAAACCATAAAACAAGCAAACATAAGGCAGTTTATGGAACTGCCAAATTGGCATTTCAAATTTCACCTAGGCTCTGTGCTGTATAAACTAATGTCTTCTAGCAATCCTGGTCACAGATTGAGCTCATCTTCTATATGGTGATTGTCTCTCCCCCAAGAATAACTTGACAAGAACCTTCCTCTATCCTCAAAACCCTATTTGAGGAAGGAGGACAGCTAGCTGGTACAATGGTTAGAGCACTGGTCCTGAAGTAGGAAGGACCTGAGTTCAAATACAGCCTCAGACATTTATTAGTCATGTGACCTTGGACAAGTCACTTAACCTCAACTGCCTCCAAAAACCTTAACCCTACGTTGTTTTTTAACTTTCCTGTGTTTCTGCCCTATCTTATATCACTGTATCCTGAGCTCTTTAAGGCAAGGGTTGTGTTTCAAACCTTTCCCTGCTATTCTTTATACCTCTCATGAGTCCTTGCACATCCCAGATATTCTCTAATATATGTGGATTTCATTTGAAAAGTGAAGGGGAAAATTTAGGAAGTTCGTAGGATCACAAATGTAAAGATGGCAAAGATCTCAGATGTTATCTAGGACAATCTCCTTAATTTATAGATGAAGGAACTGAGGCCCTGAGAGGAAAGTTGCCCAGGGTTACAGAGAGGCAGGATTTGAACCAAATTTGGTATGCTTTCTAGTGGTAGTGCTAACATTTTTATAGTGCTTTAAGATTTGCCAAGTGCTTTATACATATTATCTTATTTGATTGCCACAATAATCTTATGAGGTGGGTTTAATTTTTATTCCCATTTTGCAGATGAGAAAATGGGTACTAAGAGAGATTAAGTGACTTGTCCAAAGTCACACAGCTAAGTGAGTGTCTGAGGCTGGATTTGAACTCAATCTTCTTGACTCCAAATCCAGCACTCTCTCTATTGTGGCCACCTAGCTGCTTCATAATACTACATAATTAGGATCATTGGAAGAAACCACTGTTCCGGCTTGTATTATGTAGATGAGTCAGGGAAAAGCTGATGGAAGTTTTGTTTGAGCTATCCGGATACTGTTTCAAGTTTCTGTTTGGCCTTGCCCTATGCAGATGTTCCTGAAGAGCAATGGGAATATTGGTCTAAGGCCCAGCCTTGAAGATAATGGTCTTGTGGGAGAAAATGTCTTTTTTTTTTTTCATGATGCCACAACTTGTATCAATAAATAACAATGGTGTTTGCTTGATGTACTGACTTGTACGTACTGTCACATAGAAAAAATGCAGTCAAGAGATTTGAATTAGCAGAGTATAGGGCTAGATCCTCTTCATCTTTTTCTCTACACCCTCTCCTGATTCAAATATAATCTCTATGTACATAATTCCTAAATCTACATATCCAGTCCACATCTCCCTCCTTAACTTATGGCCAGCATCTCCAGCTGCCTGTTGGACATCTCCACCTGGATCCTACTTACTCAAATGGATCTCTGGTGTCATTGATTGTGGAATTCCCTCCAATGATAGATTGCCACCCATCCATGCTTGCCTATCTTGTATGTCTTTGTACAACTTGTATAAATAACTTTTGTCCATGTCTTCCCCAAAATTTGCTACTAGTAGGGGCTCCTCCTGGTGTGCTAGAGGCCTTCCTCACTTTCTCCCACCCTCAAAAGGAAACCAGTCTGGGGCAGCTAGGTGGCGTGGTGGATAGAGCACTGGCCCTGGAGTCAGTGGTACCTGAGTTCAAATCCGGCCTCAGACACTTAACACTTACTAGCTGTGTGACCCTGGGCGAGTCACTTAACCCCAATTGCCTCACTAAAAAAAAAAAAAGATTAAAAAAAAAAGGAAACCAGTCTGGGGATCCATATGGTAAGCTTATCTTCTTTCTGTCACACAATTCCTTGATGACACCCTTTGTCCCTAGACACCTGAAACACAACATTTCCAAGCCAGAACTCATAATCTGTTCCTTTATGCCCACTCTTCCTCCTATATTCCCAGTTTCTCTCAAGGATACTACCATTCTTCTGTTCACCCAGGTTTGCAACTTTGAAATTAATTGCCTACTATGTGCCAGAAATTGTGCTCGGCACTCATATGTCCATTCTTTGCTATCCAGGCTAGCCGTTTTTTAACTCTAGGCATATTTTTCTCAGAACTGAAATTCCAAAAGAAAAGAAGATGTAGCACTTGTTCTGAAGGGACTGTTCCTACCCCCCTTTACACTGTCAAAATTCAGTGCCCAGAGTATTAGTTCCTCAAAGATTTTCAGAGTATTCCTGAGTGGCTAGATGTTCCCTTTCTATTGTTATGTAGCTCACAACCCTTTCTCCCCACTGATGTGTTTCCTTCCATGATTATCAGTTGAGAATCATTTAGTTAGACTTGCTAGTTGGTACAACCCCCCCCCCAAAAGAAAGAAAATTTGATATGCTCTCCCATCAGTAGATACAGAGTACATGTTGGAAAAGGGTAACTTAGAACTTTCCTTTATGGGGTACTCAAGAAATTCACCTTAGGCATGGTGTTGCTTCTTTGCTGGGGTCTTTATAGGTCTATGAATCTACATCCAGTTTGTCTTTGTCTTCTAATGCAAACTCTTGTTGCCAACTGGTCTAGGGACCCAGAACATCAATGGGAAAAAGGGCAGTCCTTTGGCCCTTCAAAGTTTAAAAAGTCTTCCTCTAGGGGGCAGCTAGGTGGCACAGTGGGTAGAGCTCTGCCCCTGGAGTCAGGAGTACCTGAGTTCAAATCCAGCCTCAGACACTTAACACTTAACTAGCTGTGTGACCCTGGGCAAGTCACTTAACCCCAATTGCCTCACTAAAAAAAAAAAGTCTTCCTCTCGTCAAGGGGATGGGGAGGAAGAGATCAAGGACAAATCTAAAGTGCTCTTCTTCCCTTTCTCAGAAGCAAAACCTGCTCAGGGGGTCCACTTTCTTCTTCTTCTTCTTCTTCTTCTTCTTCTTCTTCTTCTTCTTCTTCTTCTTCTTCTTCTTCTTCTTCTTCTTCTTCTTCTTCTTCTTCTTGCCACTCTATGGAATCTCTATTTCTTGGGTTCTGAACTAATGTTCTATTATTTAGACAACCCACAGGGTGTGACTAAATTTCCTCAGGCAATATGAACACTATTCCAGTTCATCCAAGGACTTTTCCTACTTAATCCAAAATCTTTGATTGATTGGTTGAGATTTACCTTGTTACGGTATCTTAACATCTTCATCCCTTACTAAATGGAATAAATGGACTGGGGTGATGTGATAGATTTACTCAATCTCCTCCTTAACCCCCTTCCCCCCAAACCCCACATTGATTGGCAGAATACCTTTTATCCTGTGGATGGTTTTGGCTATGCCACTCACACAAAGTTATTCTCAAGGTTCCAGGTTAGGAGGGGGGTAGTAGGATTATCTCCTATTACTCCCCTTAATGTATGAGTGTTCAAGAAGGACTAGCACCCCTGGTGTGAGGGCTTGCCTAGCCCTTTTTGGGGCTGCTCATCCACCTTTGGGATCCACCTGGCACTCAGCTCTTACCTGTGACTCCAAGAAGCTAGAACACAATCCCGTAAATCATCTTGGTAAAACAGGTTGAGGGTAACTGACAGGCCTTAAACTTGTTGGTGATTTAAGGGGGGTTTCTATCCCAACCATATGAAGATTTCCTCATCATAATGAGCAGACGAGAATGATTTGTTCCAATGGCCGTGAAGGCAGCTGAATCAGGAGTTGTGGAGTGCTCAGAGCTAGGCCAGGCATCACAGACAACAAGGCCATCCACCGTATCCCAGGCCAACACCGTCGCTTTCGTCTTGCCACTGGATTTCAATTACTCTGGAAGAGAGAACTCTGCCTCACTTAAATCCATTCTTGGGCAAGTCAAGCCATCACCCTGCGATGCCATTGGTCCTCTTCGAAAAAAGAGGATGAACAACAACTCCCTTTAATGTACTTTGTACCTCAGTCAAACAAGACAAATTTTTCTCCAGTTATGCACTGAACTTTCATGCATACTTATGTATACTTAAACTTTTGCTTAAGGTATTCCCTACGTCTGGGATACCTTCTCTTTGCTTGTTGAATTTCTAACCATTCTTTAAAACTCAACTTACATATTACTTTCTCTACCAAATCTTCCTTGATCCCTTCCTCTGGCTCTCTCACCTCCAGTTGGTAATGACCTTTCTTCTCATTTGACAGAACACTTGGTTGTGTAACTCCCTTGAAGTCAGGAAATGTATCTTATCTAAATTCCCCAGTTGAGTAGGCAATTAATAAATGTTTGTTACATTGTAGTGCCTATTGGTTGACTGGCATGAAATGGATTTGAGGCAATCTGCTTAGACAAGGAAGTGGCTGCCTCTGGTTGAGCATTTTCCTTCTAAACAGAGGTCTTTCTGGAGCTGACACAGACTAGATTTCTACCCCATTCCCCCTCCCTCCCTGCCCCCCACCATATCCTTTAGTGTTCTAGTTCTTGTTTGCCTCTCGCCTTCCTTTTCTTTTCCATGAAAGGAGAACCGTGCTTGCGGAAGGACATACTGAGATGAGATGCTATTCCCTCTCTTTTCTAATACCTCATATTCTTATAATGGCTTACATAAAACAACTCAATGAAGCAAAAAGTACAAGTATTATTGGACACATATACAATATGATAAGGAAAATGAGACTTGGAAGAGTGATGAGAATTTACTAATGTGGGCAGCTAGGTGGTGCAGTATATAGAGCACCGGCTCTGGATTCAGGAGGACCTGAGTTCAATGCGACCTCAGACACTTAACACTTACTAGGTGTGTGACCCTGGGCAAGTCACTTAACCCCAATTGCCTCACCAAAAAAAAAAAAGAGAGAATTTCCTAACGTCACACACGGGGTGAAACTGGGAATAGAACCCAGGTCCTTTGACTGACTCCAAATTCAATGTCTTTTCTGCTCTACCCACAACATCAAATTATACTGTATTTTTCATACAGTTTGCTGCAGTAACATCTTGGCTTGTGAAGAAATGACTCCACTTCCTTATTTCTGCAGGGCTTCAGAGAAACAAAACTTGCCCATCTCTTTTGATCTTTCCTTTCACAAAAGGAGGGCATCTGCTACTTGGAGACTTCATAGATACTAAATATGAAGTTCCCTCTTACTCACATTGATTCATGGGTAAATGAATCAAAGCTAAGTCAGGTCATACCTCAGAGGCATTTGCCTGCATTAAGTTTCACTTGATTATAAAGAGAAGGGATGGTCACCTTCATCTTGTTTTGTTTACAATGCATGCTCTCTGGGTAGGCTGAAAATGGGAAGCAACTGTTAATCATCTAGCTCTTTCCTCATAGGTCTAGGGAGGAGTATGCTCCATAGGTCCAACCTTACTCATACTGAGGGTCAGCAGACTAGTTTGATCTCCAGTCCTATTCCTCAAACCCTGACCCCTCTCCTGAGCTCTAGCTCAGTACCCCCAACTATCTGATGAGTGTTTCTACTGGTTTTAACTGTGATCCCCTCAAACTCAACATTTTTTATGCCTCAAGTAGAATGTAAGTCCCTTGAGAATAGACTGTTGAGTTTTTGTATCTCAAGAACCTTGCATATAGTAAGTATTTTAAGAACTTGTTAAGTTGAATAAACCAACACAACTATTCAAGAGTAACATTCTATCCCAATTGGATAAATGGTCAAAGAATATTGAACTTATCTTTCCCTTCCTTCAGTCACCAAGCATTGATGAATTTAAGTGTTTACTATGTGCCAAGCACTGAGTTAAGTGCTGGACATATACACTGTTTCTGACCTCAAGGAACTCACATTGTTATGGGGGAGACAATGAACAAATAACTATAAATGTACTGTGTTTACTGAATTTACTATAATACTCAATTTACTGCAGAGTAAATGGATGGTAACCTGGGAGAGAAGATACTAGCAAAGTTGGATGGGAGGGGAACCTGTGAAAGGTCTCTCTCCTTCAGAAAGTCAGGGAAGCCAGCAGGCTGAGGGAAGGAAGGAGAGAATTCCAGGCATGGGGAAAAGTCAGTGAAAAGCATGGAGTGCCCTGTTTGAGGAACAGTAAGAAGATCAGTGTTCTAAGATCATAGAGTATTTGGAAAGGAGTAAAATGTAAAAGACTAGAAAGATAGAAAGGGATTAATTAGGATTTTATTTTTGAACTGGAAGTAATAGGGATCAATTGGAATTTATGGGATGGGGTGGAGGGAAAGCAGGGCATTAGGAATGTGCTTTAGGAAGATCATTTTGGTGCCAGAGTAAGAGATGGATGGGAGTGGGGAGAGACTTGAGGCAGGGAGACCAACCAGGAGATGTGTTGTAGTACAGGTTTGCCATGATCAGGACCTGTACACAAGTGATGGTTGTATAAGTGGAGAGAAGATAATGTATACAAGAGATGTTGTAAAGGTAGGAAGTACAAGATTTAGAATCACATTAGATATGGGGAGTGAGTACAAGTGAGGGTGGCACTAGGGTTCCCTTGCTAGTAATGGGGAAGTTCCGAAGAGCAGAAGGTTTGGGGGAAAGATAATGAGTTCCGTTTTGAACATGCTGAATGTGAAATATCTGTGGGATATCTAGTTTAAGATGTGTAATAGGCAGTTGGTGATATGAGACTGGAGATTAGGAAAGAAGTCAGGTCTGGATATAAAGATCTGGGATACCTTCTGGGAATTATCTCTTCTGAGTTCAAATCTGGCCTCATAAATTTACTAGCTGTGTGACCCTGGGAAAGTCTGTTTCACTTTCCACATCTGTAAAATGGGAATACTTATAGTACTGTGCCTCTTAGGGTTGTTGTGAGAATCACTCGAGATAATAATTGTAATTAGTACAGTGCCTCACACACAGTGTTATGTAAATGTTATTATTATTACTAAAATTATTATCTGCATAGAGATATTTGAGTTTACAGGAGATGATGAGATCATTAAATGAAAATAGAATAAGAAAAGGAGAGGACCCTTAAACCTCTTCTTCCCCCCTCTCCTTTCTGGGCTATTTTTCTCAAAGACAACTGTTATTCAGGTGCCTTGGCACCATCATGCCTAGACATCATTTTGAATTTTCTCTCTCACCCTACCAAGTTGAGTTGGTTCTGCTTCCATCTCACATTTGTCTGTTCTTGTAATTCTATTATTACTATTGTCTAATTGTCTTATGTCCAATCTTACTATTGTCACCCTAGTCCAGGCCTTTATTGCTATCTATATGAACTATTATAATAGCCTCCTAACTGGTCTGCTTCCCTCTAATCTCTTCCTTCAATTCATATTTTACACTTTTTCCAGATTAATCTTCCTATACAACTTCCTCGATCATACTATTCTTCTGATCAAAAGCTTAAAATTTTTCCCCATTGCTAACTGGATAAAGTCTAAACTCCTTAACCCCTGTATTAAAGACTTTCACGGTCTGTTACTACACTGCTTTTTCAGTCTTCTCTTGTAACCTCTTTGCCCCAGTCAAACCTGGTTACTTGCTATTCCTGGTACAATCTTTATACTTTCCTCTCTCTGCGCCTTTGTAACTTATGCTTGTAATGACTTGCTGAAATCCTGCCCATACTTTGAGATCTGATTAAAATGCATCCACTTTTATAAAGCCTTTTTTTTTTGATATTTTATGTATTCACATATATGTTTATGTATAGGATTGTATATATAGCAACAATGGATGTTTTTCAGTTATTCAGAGATTTGGGTTCCTTTTAGTAATATTTTATTTTTCTAGTTATTGTGCACATTTTTCTTTTGGTTCTGTTTATTTCATTTTGCTTCTATTCATAAAAATCTTTCCATGTTATTCTGAATTCTTGATATTCAGTATTTCTTGCCATGCAATAATACATTGTTACATTGTATCCAATGCACATTGCATTGATATAGCATAGTTTTTCCCCAGCTATTTCTCAACTGATGGGCACCTATTTTGTTTTTAGTTCTTTGTTACCACAAAGAGTTCTCTACTGCATTTTTTGGTATACATTGGACTTTTCTCTTTGATGTCTTTCTCTGATGTAGTAATTGTAGCTTTTATTTTCAATTCCATTCATCATTATTATCTAATGTATAATGGGATCATGCAGTCCATTAGGTTACTTGATTTGGATAGAATTCCCTTAGTAAACTATAGCAAATTTCTTCTTATATGTCAATACTTTAATATTTCATGTTGCAGCTTTCAGGCTTTCCTTCCCTTATGCCCACCAGTCTGTTGCTGACTGGTTCATGGATTTGCAGCATTTTAGACCTGGAAGAGATTTTATTTCATTTTACTAATGAGGATTTTGTTTTGTAGTTCTCCTGCACCTATGTTCCATTTTTGTTTTACAGTTACATGTGTGCATATTGGATTTTCCATTTATTAAGAGTGTCAGCTCCACACCATGGCACTGAAGAACACCTTACTGAATCTTTGTTAACGTCACCTCATAGCACAATGTTCTGTACTCAGTTGCTTCATAATGACTACTGAGGATGTTGTTATTGTGACTGTTGTTGTTCATGGTGATGATGAAATTGCTGGGGCCTCGAGAGGAGAAGTCACTTAATCCTAGACACCCAGCTTCTTAGTGGCTGTCATCATTAAACTAGTCCTTTGACTACAGATTCAATTCCTTCCACTGCCGCTAATCAATTGCTCAAACTCTTCCTGTTGCAACCTTTTCCTCTTCCTGTTTTTTAAATGTATTTTCTTTTCTATTTTGTCAACTCGATTGTTTTCTGGAACCGATTAAGGAAGTGGCCGTTGCTTGTCTAAAACGAAAGGGAAGAACTCCCTTTACAAACATGGCAGGCAGCATCCGCCCTCTACCAAGATGGAGGCTGGGCAGGCGGAGCCCTCCCAAGAGCATTCACATGATATTTATAGTCCCGCCTCTCCCCCGCCCCGCTTTGCTTTTCCCCACCCGCCTCCGATCTTGATTCCGGATTGGTCCGGTTCCAGCACCTCTAGCCGGCCTCGTTGTGGGGTCGGCGACGGGCTCTCGCCACTTCCGGTGGGGAGGGGCGGTTGGGGGTAGAAGGCATAGTGAACGGCTCTAGGGGAAAAAGCGAGCGGGATGCGATTCGACACGGTACCGGCCCCGGAACCCTGGACAGCTTGGCGGCCTCCGCGGCAGCGTCTCCCTTAACCGGGCACTGAGCTGAACGCCACGACCACAGGGCTATCTTCCCCAGCTCTGCGTCCTCTGGGAGCCCTGCAGGGATCCCGTTCGGGCCTGCCAGCCCCTCCCTCGAGACCTGGACTTGAGCCTCCTTCCACGGGCCGCTCCGCTCGTGGGCCCGTGGTCCACGGGGCCTCGGCCAGCAGCTACCGCCGGCTCTTCGGCAAGGGAGAACGTGCCTGCTGCTCGCGGCCAGCCTGCGCGGACCGGACCTCGGCGGGGACTAGCTCGGCAGCCAGGGCCCTGCGCCGGGCAGGGCCAGGACCAGGGCTAGGCCAGCTAGCGAGCGCCAGGGGCAGAATCGAGGGCCGCTTTTGGCCCGGGAAAACCCACCCACCCACCCACCGGGCCTCGGCCCTCGGCCCTCACCAGGGTGGGGGCCGCACTTGGCCCCAGGATTGATGTTTCCCGGTGGTTTTTTAGGCTAACTTTGGGGACGGGGAGCGTGTGGGTTTTGATGAATTTTTCTGGGGGCTCCAATGGTTTCCTGATGCGCCAGGATGTGGGATTGAGGAGGGCGTCCGTATTTTAGAGGGCCTGGGGTATGTTTTGAGGGGTTGGTGGTGGGGGGGTAATAGTAGCTAATTTAATTTGGATGGGTGGGGGAATTCCCGAACCTTCTTTGGACCATGACATGAACTGTGAGAGGGGGACCCTGAAGCTCAAGAGTCAAATCACCTGAGAGGCCTCCTGGCCAACATGGTAAGTGTATGCAGCATCAACCCACTGAATGGGGGTTGGGGGAGGGAACCCTAGTGTGCTGAACCATCATTCTTCTGTGACACAATAGGGGGAGGGGAGTGGTGTGTGCAGAGCATGCCTGGTGACACACATGCGTGCAAGAGATCTGCATAACGCACAACTTTTTCTCTGGGCTATGAGAATGGGCATCTGTATATCTCTGTATGGTAGGGAAAGGGATTCACTATCATCTCTGAGTCCTAGTCAGTAAAAGAAGCGCACTTGTTTGATCATTAGCATCTGCAGAGTTGTATTGAGCTTCTACTGCTTAGAGAGAGGGTTTCTTTCTGCCCTCAGGTAGTTTGCAGTCTATTTGGGCAAATGCATGAGTAGTTTTGAGTGGACGGATGCTCAATGCTGGATCCCTAGAAACGATATTGGATCTTGTATTCATCTGACGGAGCTCAGCCAAATTTGGGGGTTTTGTTCTAATATGGGGATCGGAAGGGCGACTATCTTTTGCATAATTATATAAATGTGAAATATTTGACATCTTGCTCCTGATCTTCCCCAGGAGTCAAGGAGTTTGTTCATAAAACTGGAACCTTTGATACAAAGGAGGAGTTTGCAATGGAGCTGAGACTAATAGAGCATTCTAGTCTTTCTAACAGTCTTTTGCTTATGTCACTGACACTAAGGAGAGGTTGCTGGGGATTGAGGGTGCCCTAATGCTTTAGGAGCCATGTACCCTGGCTAATGGCCTCTGCTCATTGCCCTCCCTCCATTCCCCTCTAGGGACCTATGAGACGACTCATGGAAGGCAAGAAAGCAAGTAGCACTTTTTTGGGGAGTTTATGGATATATTTCTCTAATTCCCTCCCTATATTTTTTGTGAAATGACAAGGCTTCAATATGTATTTCTTTCAAAGACCTTTTATTAAGTACCTTATTAAAACTTAAAAGAGTTTTAAAATGTAAAATTTTGGCAAGGATGCTTGAATTTTTTTTTTTTTTTGCGGGGCAATGAGGGTTAAGTGACTTGCCCAGGGTCACACGGCTAGTAAGTGCCAAGTGTCTGAGGCCAGATTTGAACTCAGGTATTCCTGAATCCAGGGCCGGTGCTTTATCCACTGTGCTATCTAGCCGCCCCCTTGAATTTTTAATACAGAGTATCTCAAAGTTTAAAACTGCATTATGACTTTTGGGGCACTCTACATTTTTTCTAAAGTTTTGTCTATCGTACATAACACTGTAAGGCTGGAGATTATGACTGATCATTTTTTTTGTTTCAGTTGTATAAGACTAGGAATCTCTTTTAAACTCTTCTCTAGAGTTAGTATATCTTGTCTTGATTTGCAAACTTAGATGAATAAAATAGAATTTACTAGCATACTAAATCACCTGATAGTCCTTTTCCCTCCTCTACCTTTTCTCAAATCAATACTAGTGCTGTATGTTTTTTTGGTAATATGGTAAATGCCTTTGCATTTACCTGAAGGACTTGGTTAAACTGCAGTTTTGTGCAAAAAATGGATTGCATATTTAATAGTACACAAAACACTATGAATGAAGAGTCCTGTTATCAAGAAATTCCTTTTTTTTGGAATAGTTTCTACTGACCATTTTTGTGTATGGTTCTTTGTTACTAAGGCAAAACTAAAACTGAAATTGGTTAATACTTTTCTTGCTTCTTGTATGATGGTTTGCTATTTATAGTAGCTAATTTATTTTGTTGTTGGTACCTTTGGTGAGAGATGCAGAAGAGTGTAAAATGTATTCCCTGGCACAGTGAAGCGAGATCATCTAGTTCAGTTCTTTTATTTTACAGATAGATAAAAGCAACCAAGAGGTAAAATGACTGCTTATAGTTGAATAGCTAAAGTAGTCGCCAATCTGGACTAGAACTCAGATTTCTCAACTGAAGTCCAGTCAGTGTTCTTCTTTCCTGATACAAAAGTGATAGAGAATGTTTTGAACGCTGAATATTCAAATGATAATAATAGTAAAAAAAAATGTTAGTGGGGACAACAGAACTAGAGATTTTATGCCATGTTTTAGCCAATGAGGTTTTCCATCTATATATCTTGTATTCTTCTTTCATGAGAAAGAGCAGCTGATACTAGCAATTTATTTTGCTCCAATTGGGCATCTCTCCCTCCTCCCCTACTCCCGCCTCAACCCTAAAAACAGTACATTAAAGTGAGTTACATTACAGGTTTAGCCAGTAATTGAGCTACATGGTTATTCCTTTGGTGGTAATCAGGCCCTGAAATGCCTTTAGAATTGAAAATTTTACTTGTGTTCATTGTATTTTTAGATTTAAGTATATTTTCTATATTCTTTAAAAATTGATAAAACTGTATAATATTTATTGTCATTTCCAGTTAAACATTTGAATCCTCCTTTCTCAACCATTAAAGAGTTCACTGTAGGTAAATTGAAAGCTACGTGCTCCATACATGAGATAGGACTCCAAGGTGTAAGGGCGAGACAGAGAAAAGCATGAGATACTTAGATCAGAAAGAAGAAAGCATAGTTTGTGTCTGGGAGCTAGCTATCTACAGGAAACCTTCCAAGTAGTAACCTGCCAGTGTGATTTACAGCTACTAATTAAGGTACTTCCCTATAGATTATCTGGAAGCCACAACATGAAATATCATCATGAAAAACAATCTGTGTATCTGTTATGATACCTTGCATGAAAAGTACTCAGCTAGTCATTTATGCACATTAGATGAACAGCTTAGAGAGTGCTATAGTAAAGAATCAGAAGGGTACCTTAATGAACCCTAGGAAAAAAGAGGTTCAGAGTAAATAAATATTGTTTTTCTATCAATGTCTGAGGAACAAGATATCCTATTGTAGCTGATTTGATCTTCATTCTTTTCACAGAACTAGCCCTAGAGTAGAGAAGGTCAGTAATAATAACCGCTCAAATTTCAATAGTACTTGAGTGTTTGTAGAGTGTTTTTCCCTAACGACCCACTGAGTGTGAGTGCTATCTACATTTTACAGAGGAAGAAAATCTTTGAGAGGTTGAGTGACTTGTCCCAGGTTACATAGCTAAATGTGTATGAGGTGGGATTCAAACTCAGGTCTTTGTGAACCCGAGACCAATATTCTTTACTATGTCATTATATTTATCCCTCATTTAGATGATCTCAGCTTGATTGAAATTGAGATCCCTTAAGAATATCCATCTCTATTACTCTGTTTCTGTGATAAGTAACCTTATAATTTAGTTCTCTGGCTCGATTTACTTCCTAGGAAGGGAATACATTTTGTAAATGACCAGTCCTGGTTCTTAAGCTAGGTATATCATCACAAATTTTTAAAAAATAGGCATTCTTGTTTATAAATCAATATCTTGGGAATTTTTAAAAATAGTAATTCCTTGAGGGCAGGGACTGTTAATTTTTTCTTTGTATTCCCAGTCAGGCATTTTTATAAGGTGCTTAATAAATGTTATTACTTTGTGTAACTAACTAGAACCTGATCACCACACCAAACTGAGGGTCCAAATGACCTTTTTCATCACTTGACTTTTTTTTTTTTTAAAGACCAATGCAATTTGGGGTTGGGGGGGACAGCAATGAAGGTTAAGTGACTTGCCCAGGGTCACAGAGCTAGTAAGTGTCAAGTGTTTGAGGCTGGATTTGAACTCAGGTCCTCCTGAATCCAGGGCCAATGCTTTATCCACTGTGCCACCTAGCTGCCCCCATCACTTGAATTTTTAAAAAAAGTTTTTCCCCCCCTTTATTTTAGCTTTATTATTTTATTTTTTAGTAATAAACATTTTTGTTTATAGTTTTGGGTTCCATTTTTTTATCCTTCCTTCCCTCCCTCCCTTCCACTCTCCCTGAGGTGGTAAGCAATCAGATAGGGGTTTATACATGTATGATTATGTAAAACATTACCATATTAGTCATTTTGTATAAGAAAATTTGAATAAAAGAAAAAAAATGAAAGTGAAAAATAGCATGCTTCAGTCTGTGTTCCATCAATATCAGTTCTTTCTTTAGAGGTGAATACTATGTTTCATCAATAGTCCTTTGGGATTGTCTTGGATCATTGTATTGTTGAAAATAGTTGTCATTCACAGTTCTTCATCAAACAATATTGCTGTTTCTGCACAATGTGCTCTTGGTTCTGCTCTCTTCACTATACATCAGTTCATATAAGTCTTTCCAGGCATTTCTGAAATCATCTTGCTTGTCATTTCGTTTTGTTTTTTTGTTTTGTTTGTTTTTTTGTTTTTACAGGGCAGTGAGGGTTAAGTGACTTGCCCAGGGTCACACAGCTAGTATCAAGTGTCTGAGGCCGGATTTGAACACAGGTACTCCTGAATCGAAGACCAGTGCTTTATCCATTGTGCCACCTAGTTGCCCATTGCTTGTCATTTCTTATAGTACAATAATATTCCATCACCATCATATACCACAGCTTGTTTAGCCATTCCCCAATTCATGGATATTCCTTTGATTTCCAATTCTTAGCCATCACAAAAAGAGCTGCTATAATTATTTTTGTACAAATAGATCTTTTTCTCTTTTTGGGGGGTGTCTTTGGGATATAAACCTAGCAGTGGTATTGCTGGATCAAAGGGTATGCATAGTTCTATAGCCCTTTGGACATAGCTCCAAATTGTTCTCTAGAATGGTTGGATCTTTTCACAACTCTACCAACAGTGGAGTAGCATCCCAGCTTTCCCACATCCCTTCCAACCTCTAATATTTTCTGTTTTTGTTATACTTGCCACTTTTATAGGTATCGTTTTAATTTGCATTTCCCTGATCAATAGTGATCTTGAGCATTTTTTCATATGATTACAGATAGCTTTGATTTCTTTGTCTGAAAACTGCCTGTTCATATCCTTTGACCATTTACCAATTGGGGAATCACTTGTATTTTTGTAAATTTGACTCAGTTCTCTATCTGAGAAATGAGGCCTTTATCAGAGATATTTGTTTCAAAATTTATTTTCCAGTTTTCTGCTTCCCTTGTAATTTTGGCTACATTGGTTTTATTTGTGCAAAATCTTTTTAATTTAAATAATAAAAATGATCTATTTTACATTTTTTTTACTCTCTATATCTTCTTTGGTACTAAATTCTTCCTCTGCCTATAAATCTGACAGATAAATGATTCCATAATCTCTCTTTTTTTGTGTGTGTGAGGCAATTGGGGTTAAGTGACTTGCCCAGGGTCACACAGCTAGTAAGTGTCAAGTGTCTGAGGCCAGATTTGAATTCAGGTCCTCCTGACTCCAGGGCTGGTGTTCTATCCACTGTGCCACCTAGCTGCCCCAATTCCATAATCTCTTAATTTCCTTATGGTATCATCCTTTATGTGTAAATCATGTATCCATTTTGACTTTTAGTATATGGTGTGAGATGTTGGTCTATACCTAGTTTCTGCCACACTGTTTTCCAGTTTTCCCAGCAGTTTTTATTAAATGATGAGTTTTTGTTTCTAAAAGCTTGGATCTTTGGGTTTATCATATACTAGATTACTATAGTCATTTACTATAGTGTAACTTGTATCTTTTGTATTCCATTGAGCCATCTTTCTGTTTCTTAGCTAGTACCAGATTGTTTTGATAATCACTGTTTTATAATACAATTTGAGATCTGGTACTACTAAACTACCTTTTGTAGTTTTTTCATTGATTCCCATGATATCCTTGAGCTTTTGTTTTTCCACATAGATTTTATTATTATTTTTTCTAGATCTATAAAATGTTTTTAAAAAGTTTTTAAAAAATGTTTTATTGATGCTTTTTCCTTTTCCAGTACTTTTCTCCAATCTTTTCTTATAGCAAAGGATATTGAACTTAAAGAAGTACCAAGTTTGACAACCTATGCCTTATTTTCACCTAAATCCATCACTTCTGCTCAGATGAAGGAGTTGTTTCATCTTTAGCCCTCTGGAATCAAGATTGATCATTACATTGATTTCATTGTTTTGTTTTACATCAGTGCATGGTATAGTTGAAATAATACTGGTGCTGGATTCAGAGGATCTGGGTTCAAATCCCAAATTGCCAGACCTTGGGCAAGTTAATTTCCCTCTATGATTCCTTTTCTGTAAGAAGAGAATTTTGTACATAGATAGCCTCTGAGTTCTTCTGTAGTAATAAGTCTATGATCGACTGTGGTAATACATGTATTATTCTTTTGTTTCTACTTTGCTTGACATCACTTCATATGTATTTTCTGAAGTTTGTCTGAAAACTTCATATAATTCATTGTTTCTTCCAGTACTAAGTCATTTCATCATATTCATATATAGCAATTTGTTTAGCTATTCTCCAGTTGATGAATAGCTACTTTTACCAGGTTTTGCTACCACAAAAAGTGCTGTTTTGAATATTTTTGTATTTTTGGGACCTTGGGGTGTTCAATACCATCAGAGGTATTGCTAGGTGAAAAGTTGTGTACAATTTAATAATACTTCTAGTATAGTTTGAATTTTTCTTTTCTAAAATTGTTGGATCAATTAAAAACTCTTATCATCAATGTATTTGTTTGTCTCTCAGTAGCCCTCCCAAGATTTACTATTTTTCTGTTTTTGTTTTTTTTTTTTCAAGGATGATAAGTGTGAGATGAAAGCTCACTTATTTTTAATTTGCTGCATTTCTTATTACTTATTTGGAACATTCTTCATATTCTTATTGATGGTTTATATTTCTTTATTTGAAAGCTATTCATATTCTTTGACCACTTAGCTATTGGGGAATGACTCTTAGTTTTATGTGTTTGTATCAATTCCCTGTTTATCTTGGATATCAGATCTTTATCAGAAATAGCTGTGAAGATTTTTTTTAGTTGATAATTTCTCTTGTTCAAGTTTTGATTTTGTTCCCACAAAAGGGCCTAAACTTTATGTAACTTGTCTATTCTGTCTTTATAATCACCTCTATTACTTGTTTAAGGATTTCCCCCAACAACTATAGATCTGAAAGATACTTCCTTTAATTCTCCTCTTAATATTTTTTATGCTGTGACCTTTTATGTTAATGTCATTTATGCATTTATATCTGGTTTTGGAATATGGTATAAGATGTTACTCAAAACCTAATTGCTTTCAAATTTTTCCAGTTTTCTCAGAAATTCTTTTAAAATATGAAGTTTTTGTCTCACCAGCTTATGTCCTGGCATTTATTGGATACTAGGCGAGAATTTAGTTGTTCACCAAATTCACAGACTTATATTTTGAGCCTAGGCACAGAGGAATCAGACTGATATGTTTACCCTATATAACTGAAAGAAGAGGTCAAAACTTAATTAGGATGGTGAGTTAGTATGCCAAAGTGAAATGAGCATGGGGGTAAGGGTGGTACTGGTGGTGTCAAAACCCTTCAGTTTCTTCATCCATTAGGGTTTTGAATTAGATGGTCTTGTTGAAGGTCTAGGAGATGGTGATTCTATGATCTAATGTCAGCAGCTTTAAACAAACTCCTTCCTTGTTTTTGACACTAGAAAAGGTTATGAACACAGCTGACGGAAGATTAACTTTAGAGGCATCCATTTAAAAAATAGGTGCTCTCATGTCTGGGAAGCACTCTTTGCTCAGGTGCCATCAGTGTGGGACAGTGGAAAGAATGAGCACTGGGGGTGGGGGACGGGGACGGGGACGGGGACGGGGACAGGACACGACAGGGTATTAAAGTTTGAATCCCAGTTCAGGGACTTCCTTCTTATGTGACCTTGTTACTTAATCTCTCTGGGCCTCTGTTTTTCCTTATCCCTAAGAAGACAAGAGTTGGACTAGATAACTTCCAAGGGCCCTTTAAGCTCTAAATGTGTGATCTGATAGGAGGAATAGACAGGGACTGTTGTGTTGCTTAATAGGTATTTGTTGAATTGAAATTTGTGAGCAAACCAGCAGCAGTTCCTCATTAGTACATACTTAGATTTCTTTGTTGTCTGTCAACTGCATTTTAAATATGTTCTTGATATCAATGGCTGATGCTTTAACTATGCAACACACTTGATCTATGTTTTAAAAAGCAAAAGGTAAATGCAATTAACAGTCTTAATTCTTTGGAATCTCAGTGTACTGAGTATGATTTCTTATCATCTCTCAAAAGGTCATGAGTCCTTCCAAGCTCTGAACAAAAGTCACAGCAGACTATTTGTTTGTTAGTATTTTTCACACTTAAAAATAATACAAAAAGGGCACCTAGGTGGCACAGTGGATAGAGCACCGGCCCTGGAGTCAGGAGTACCTGAGTTCAAATCCGGCCTCAGACACTTAACACTTAACTAGCTGTGTGACCCTGGGCAAGTCACTTAACCCCAATTGCCTCACTAAAAAAAAAATAATAATACAATTGTACAGTCCAAATAAAAAGCCCCTTAAAAAAACCTACTAACCATACTAATTTACTCAAATTAGATTTTGGTTGTACTCTTTCCTCTGCCATTGATTAGTTGTATGACATTGAGCTTTTGTTTCCTCATATGTAAAAGGAAAGAATTTTAACTGCTTGGTCTTTAATGTCAATTCTAGTTTAAAAATTCAATGATTATGTTAGTGTTTAGGGATTGGATCCACAAGTTGAGGTCTTTATTTTGTGAATAAGGACAGTAGTTGTTGGTATATGACACACTCACATGTGCCACCTGTTTCTATCCCTACCACCGATGGTCCTTTCCAGAAGAGTAGGTAATAGGCATCGACAATCCTAATGTTGTCTTATGGTATTCTTCCTATGAATCAGAAGAATAGGCTACTTGTAGATTTATAATTACTTCTTTGCTTATCATCATCACCACCACCACCACCACCACCACCACCACCATCATCATTATTTTGGCTTCTAGGCATTTAGCTCTTGGGTAGTTCTTTCAATCATTTGCTTTTTATTTAGAATACTGAAATTTCCAAATTGGAAATGGTGCCTTTTTAGATTTTCAGTTGGCAGGTACTATATCTGCTACTTCAGTGTGTGCCATCAGTGGTTAAGGAAAAAAGGCAGCCAGTTAAGTCTGTTGTGGTTTAATACCAGTCTATAGTGTTTACATTAAAAGTTGAATCATTTGCCAAGATCTCTTTTTTGGTCCCTTCCTCTACATCTCTTGCACTCCTTTTCCCTGGGTTATTACATTCTGCTGCTTTTTGGACTCCTAATATTTTTAGCATTGTTCCTCTTTAGCATCGCTTCTCTTAGTGAGCCTGTACTTGTCATTGCGAAATTGTCTTATTTGATAGCAATTCTTTGTAGCTTTGTGCCTCATCAAATCCATAATCTTTACCTTGTGCCTTTTATAGACCTTCCCCAGGCTGCCTTGGGCCATATTATTTCTTTAGGTTCCCTCTTTTATTCCCAGCCTTATTTACCGTTTGTCTGCTCATCTCACTTCCATCTTTGACTTTCTCCAGTAAATAGTTACATGCTTAGAATACTCTTTTCATTTCTTCCATATCTTCCTGGATGGGTCAGAAAAGAGCTGACTATTTGGGAATTCCTACCTAATTCCATTGGTCTCTATGTAGTTAATAATGCTTCTACCCCTAAAATGCATTGTCATAAATATGTAAAGATATAAAGACTGCTCATTGATTTGTATTAAATTTTGTAATCAAATAAGTTAGTACATGTAAAGCACTTTATGAACTTTAATGTGCTGTATAAGTGCTAGTTATTCTTCTTAGTTGTTACTCTTCTGCTACCTCTTTGTGACTCCACATGTATATTTGAGTTAGAGTGTAGTTTCCTTATGGCATAATTACATATGCAAGTGATGTGTGTTACATTAATTTCTTAGAAGGTTGTTGGGGCAGCTTACTGGGAAGGATGGAGTACTAGGTAAGCTAGCCTTTATCTTGTCCATTTTAGGGCTTCCCTCTTAGAAGAGAAAAGAATGCAGTCTCCTGATTAAAGGTCAGATTAAGTGGTGGCAGGTATACACATACAGTTTTTGTGTTTCTATTATGTTGGCCTGGTGTCCTTACTTGTTTTTAGTTTTATGTGAAGAGCTAGTTTTTCCTTCGTCATCTTTCCTTTACCTAACAAGAACTGGATGATAGCTACCCAAGATTTTCACAAGTTCTGCTTAGATGCAGACTCCTTTCAATGGAACATTTTTCCATTGGCATCTATTTCTTTACCCTTGAACTTATTCTGAAGAGGTGGTGAGAAGTGTCTCTATCTTTTGGAGAACAATGCTCTGTCACCACGTAAAACATACTAAACTTTGAAACTGATTGTCTTTTGTCATGTATCTCAATTTCCTTTCTTTGTAGAGGTAGGAGACTACAAAGGTGGAACATAACATATTCTGTTGAACCTGATTAGTGTGTTGGTTAATTTTGTCAAATTACTTTGTCTCTTTTTTTTAATATTCTTTTTTTTTTTATAAGGGTTAGCTATGTGGATGGGGGCTAGGGAGGGATTTATTGGGAAATGAAATTGCTGTTAAAACAAGAGTTAGCAACAAGATTTAAAAAAAAATCTTCGTGAAGTCTCTAGATGAATCTTGGGAATTTTCCTTCCCAATAAGCTTAGAAATTTATCTTCTTTGGTCTTATAGTGAAAAGCCAAGGACGTTTAAAGTGATTGTAAGTAAAATATTTCATATTTTGAGATAAAAAAAAACACCTCTGAAGACATGGATTATCTTGGCATCACCTAAATCACTTAAGGTAACTTCAAAAATGAAATCTTGTTTAGGGTGTGTTTTTTATTTTGATAGTGGTAGTAGCAGCAGCAGCAGCAGCAGCAGTGGAGTGTCACCTTAAGGGCACTGGGAAGATATATGGTGGTTCTTAAACTCTTTTAGATTGCTGTTTTACACAGAATATTCTTAATATATTGAATGCCAGTTCCTCAGTGGAGTAGAAGCTTGACTCTCTGTTGACGTGTGCAAAAAGAGGGGCTTGGTTATAGTCTGTTAATATGAATTTGCTCCAATCAGCATACTTTCATAAAAATTTTATTCTGGTGAGCATCCTTTTTTCAAATTTAGTTTAATAAATAATCTAGCAGGTAACATAGCCACATGGGGGAAAAATGTTGAAGACAAAGGGGAAGCTAAGTGGCACAGTGGATAAAGCACCAACCCTGGATTGAGGAGGACCTGAGTTCAAATCTGACATCAGACACTTGACACTTAATAGCTGTGTGACCCTTGGCAAGTTACTTAGCCCTCATTGCCCTGCAAACCCCCCACCCCCAAAAACCAAAACAACCAAAACCAAAAATGTTGAGGACAAAGCTCTGGAATCCTTGGTTATTTTAAGTAGTGACTTAATTTCTGTTTCTAAATTATTTTACTTTAGTTCTACTATTTCCTTATTTTGGAATCTAAAGATATGGACAAGGCTTCTTAGTTTATTGATCAAATATTCTTTTTTAATTGATTTAATTGATTTATGAGTACTATACTGTTCTTTGATAGTTAACTTGGTAGTGTATCTGTCTTAATACCATGACATTTATATGTTTTTAGGAACTTCTGGTTATACTATCAGGGTATTCTCTTTTATTTCTTAAAAATACTCCTTTGGGGGGGTCTATTTCTCCCATATAACCCATCTTCCAATGAACCACCTTCTAACTCAACTTTCCCTGTATTTCCATTTGGGGGAGTTGTTAGGGGGCCAAGGACAGAACTTATTTCTTCCCACTTTTTAGGGGTTTGGATATTAATATGTTAAGAATGTATGTTCCCCAGAGACGTCAGCAGGTACATTTGTGCCAATAAGATTCTCTTTGTGTTCCAGCTCCTCTTGGATTGGGCTGTGTGGTAAAGAAGGCATGGAAATGAGGTTGGAGTATAAAGGTTTATGAATATGATTTTAGGACATCATGTACTTTTTTTTTTAAAGGAACTGATATAACTTTATTCAATACTTGGTGTGTGGTCCAAGTGAAAAGTCAACTGTGAATAATCAAACAAATGATGACATGCAATTAGGTGTCTCCCAACAATGTATATAATGTGTCATCATTTGTTTGCATATCATATACATTTGTAGGAGATACCATATACTTTCTTTTTTTTTTTTTTTTTGATGAGGCAATTGGGGTTAAGTGACTTGCCCAGGGTCACATAGCTAGTAAGTGTCAGGTGTCTGAGGGTGGATTTGAACTCAGGTCCTCCTGAATCCAGGTGTGCTCTATCCACTGAGCCACTTAGCTGCCCTGATAACCATATACTTTCTGAAACAAAGTGATGAATCAATAAGGTGCCGTCTAATATGATGAAAACTCACTGCTTAGAATTTATTCTGATATAAAGTAATTCAGCTCTAGAACATTTAGTAAAGCAGAAGTTATATATAAAGCCTCAGTGTTTGGGAATCCATTTTGTCTATAGAACTGCTGGTAATTTAAAAAAAAATTAAAATCAAGTAGCTTTTAAAAAAATTATTTCCCCTTCCATCTCCAAAAGTGAGGGAATAACTTTAGAAGAGATTTATTTTTTTCTTTTGAACCTGTTTTCTTTAAATCAGAATATCATTATTCTTTTTTGGATTAGTATTGTGGATTGGGAAATTCTCATGGCCAATTTAACTCTAAGATTTTTGTTGTTGCTTTTAACTTGCTTACAGAATTCCTCCCCATTCAGGTGCTCTTATTATTATTATTTTTTATGATCTGCTATCCCTTTTGTTAGCACAAGAGATTGCCTATTTAGTAGCTTGAATTTGTAGTATGTGTGTGAACATGTGACTCAGCTGGAACTATTGAAGCTGATATTTTGTGCCATTGTTTAGGGGAAGTATATTATGTTTGAATGTGACTCAAAGGGAATGAAGAACAGAAGGGAACTAAAGATGTATTTTGTTATTTTTTCTCAAATATCATTTGTTAGGCATCTGAAGAAGCCTCCCTCCGGGCATTGGAAAGCTTAATGACAGAGTTTTTCCATGATTGCACAACCAATGAACGAAAACGTGAAATAGGTAAGATGGATTTAATGTAATTATGAGCAACCATTTTGTGAGAAAGGCCTAGTCAGATAGGCAATAATAGGTGATATTTATTCTCTTCCATACTTCTGAATTGCAGTATTTTGTTTTAGCTTTCCCGCTGTTCTCCAATGTCTGTAGCACACACTGTTCCCTTCTCTGGTTTGTGGAAAAATCCCTGTTCTTTTTAGTTTCAGCCAAGCTGATATTACCATTTTAAAAAAGAAATAAGAAAGGGATAAAAAGAAACAATTTGTAGTTCTTTTCTTTTGCCCTTGCTAGAACTTGATAAAGAAGCTTATGCTTTCATCCTGAGACAGATTTTGGTTAGTTTTTCTCCATCTGGGATATTCCTCAGCCCCTTTTAGGATGTGGTGCTGCTGCTTATGTATATGTTCTTCACATCATCACATGACTTTCTTGAACTTCTGTCTTCTGACCTTTGTTCCTTTTGAGCTAGAACATTTACATGCTTGTAGGCAAGATTTGGAAATGACACTTGTGTGATACTAGCTCTTGGGGGCATTGAAGCTTCACTGTCACCTATATACCTTGACTTATGGCAAATATTTATTCTGTGGAGAGGGAGATTTTTCTGACATATAAAATGTGCATTTATTAAAAATAATACTGTCAATCAATAAGCATTAAACTCCCTATTACATACCAGGCAGTGTGATAGACACTGGCGATACAAAGACAAAAAATGGTATGGTCCCTGCCTTGTTGGAGTAGATATTATGCATACATAAAAGAACATACAAAATAAAAATAAAGCACTTTGGGAGGCAGGGAACTAGGAATTGGGGAAGGGGAGAGGAATCAAAAGAATTCATACGGAAGGTGGTGCTTGAGTGAGTCTTGAAGGAAACAATGTATTGTAAGAGACAAGTGAGGAGGGAGCTCTGACCAGGTATGTGGGATAGCTGCTGAAAACGCCTGCAGATGAGACAGCTTATCACTTAGGAGGAACAACAAGAAAGCCAGTTTGTATGGTGTGCAAGAAGGACAGAAGTGCTTAATAAGGCTGGAAAGGTAGGTTGAAGCCAGATTGTGAAGGGGTTTAAATGAAAAACAAAGCAGTTTGTATTTGATCCTTGAGGTAATGTGGAGCTGCTGGAGTTGAGTAGGGTAGTAACATGGGTCACGGGGCTTTTTAGCACTTTGGCAGTTGTGTGATGGCTGCACTGGAGAGGAGAGAATCTGGTTTCAGGGAGACCAAATACAAGTCTGTTGCAGTACTTCCTATGGGTGGTGGTGGTGGGGGGGGGTGGGGTAAGAGGGGATCTGAACTAATAAGGTGACCTTATGAACAGAGAGAAGGTGGTTGTAAGACATGTTCTGAGGAGAGACTGAATGAAAATTGGCACCTGATTTTATTCCTTTTTAATAAACGTACTACATCTCTCTCTCTCTATGAGAGCAACTCATCAATATAGTTTACTAATTTACATATATTACATATGTTTAAAATTCTTAAGGACAGGGACTAGTTAATATTTCTCTCTTTTTAAAAATAATATTTCTCTTTTTATCCCAAGCTCTAGTACCTCAGATATAGTTAGAGAGCAATAAAAGCTTTTTGATTATTATTATTATTTTTTATGTATGAGATATTTTATTTTTTCCATTACATGTAAAGATAGTTCTCAACTTTTGTTTATACATGCTTTACAATTTCAGATTTTTCTCCCTCCCCCCCCCTCCCTCCCCCCTCCCCTAGACAGCAGGTAAAGCTTTTTGATTATTAAAGATAATAGGGCCTGAAATATATGGCACTGGTGGAAGCACTTAAATGGGGAAATACAAATCCCTGTGCTCGTTTTTTTTGTTTATCATAAAAGTATTTTATTATTTTATAGTTATATGTAGAGATAGTTTTCTACATTTGTTTTTATAAGATTTCTAGTTTCAAATTTTTCTTCCTCCCTCTCCTTCCCCCTCCCCAAGACAGAAAGCAATCTGATATAGGTTATATATGTACAATCACATTAAACATTTCTGCATTAGTCATGCTGTGAAAGAAGAATCGACGCAAAAGGGAAAAACCTCAAAAAAGAAAAAAAAAGTAGAAATAGTAGGTTCAGTCTGCATCTAGATTCCACAGTTCTTTTTTTCTGTATTTGGAGAGTATTTTCCATCATCAGTCCTTTGGAACTATCTTGGACCATTGTATTGCTGAGAAGAGTAAAGTCTATCACAGTTGATCAACACACAATGTTGTTGATACCGTGTACAATATTCTCCTGGTTCTGCTCATCTCACTCAGCATCAGTTCATTATAAGTCCTTTCAGGTTTCTTTGAAATCCGCCTGCTCATAGTTTCTTATGGCACAGTAGTATTCCATTACATTCATATACCACAACTTGTCCAGCCATTCTCCAATTGATGGGTATCCCCTCAATTTCCAATTCCTTGCCATCACAAAAAGAATAGCTATAAATACTTTTGTACATGGGGGTCCTTTTCCCTTTTTTATGATCTCTTTGGGAAAAAGACCTAATAGTGGTATTGCTGGGTCAAAGGGTATGTATGCATGCACAGCTATATAGCCCTTTGAACATAGTTCCCAATTGCTCTCCAGAATGGTTAGATCAGTTCACAGTTCCACCAGCAATGCATTAGTGTTCCAATTTTTCCACAGCTTCACCAACATTTATTATTTTCCTTTTTGGTTATATTTACATATATTTAATGCTGGAAAAATTTCCTTCTTTGTGGCACATCTGTTAAATTCCTACATTCTGATCTCTTGAGCTTGTTTTTACTTGAATAATGCTGTTGTACTTTTGCTTTTTATTATTGCTTAATTATACCAGTTTCCCTATCTGTGACTTTAGAATTAGAACTCTATTAACATTTCTATACTTCTAGTACAATTCTTATGAAGCTAAGAATAAACTAGATGTTGCAAATGTCTGATTAAGTTCTAAGGAGTGGGCTTTCTAAACTTGATAAGAGTCCAGTTATAAAAATACCAGTGGATGGGGACATTCACACAACACTTTGTATACCCATTCTTTGTAGTTACCATTTGTTGAGCTCATGGGCTGGAGAAGTCCTTGCTTTCTCTTTAATTAGAATCAATGTTATTTTAGCCCCAGACTACGCTTTAGAAAAGTCTCGATCTAGGTGAATATTCTCATTTTATAGGTGAGAGTAGAAAGGCTCAGGGAGAGATTGAGATTTACTCATACAGCTAGCTTGTGACAGAGATTGGAAATAGATCCCTGTCTTATGATCTGTATTGCAGTATAGGATGTCTTTTTTGGGGGGGTGGGGGTAGGGTGAGGCAATCAGGGTTAAGCCCAGAGTCACACAGCTAGTGTCAAGTGTCTGAGGCTGGATTTGAACTCAGGTCCTCCTGACTCCAGAGCCAGTACTCTATCCACTGCGCCGCCTAGATGCCCCTAATATAGGACTTCTTACCTGGGGTCTATGACTAGATTTCAGGGGCTCTGTGAACTTGGATAGAAGTATTTCTTTCAGTTAAGAATGTAGGCAGCAAAACTTTCTCAGAAGGGTTCATAGGCTTTACCAGACTTCTTCATGACATGCAAAAAAGTTAACTTCTGCTCTAAAGTTTATGGAAATTGTCTTATATAAATGTAGGCTATCTTCTTTTGTCATTCTCTTGAATCTGTCTTTTCCTTTTCTCACTGAGTGACCCCTGGTGTAGGCTTTCATTAGTACTATATACATAGGTCTCAATGGTATCATTCCTTTCCTTGATACTCTTCAGTAGCTTCCCATTTTTTATTTAATTAAGGCTAAACTCTTAATCTTGACATTCAAGATTTTCCACAGACTGTTGCTTTCCTACCATTTTAACTTCTCACATTGCTTGCTCAATGCATTCCATTCTAGCTATACTTGACCTCTTAGATTCATCTGGTATTTTTTCCTACTGTACCTTTTTAAAAATTTTAAACTAAATTTAAAGTTTATCAATTAACTAAAATCTGCTTTTTATTCCTTTTACTCCACCCCTGTTGAAAAAGAAAGAAAAACAAAGCCGTGGTAACAAATATATGTAGTCAAGCAAACGAATTCCCACATTGTCCATGTCTTCTTCTCTGTCAGGAGGTAGATAACATGTTTCCTCATGAGTCCTCTGGAATTGCTGCTATACCTTTGTGCATTCTGCTGAATATACCTTCGCGCTCTCCTCACTTTCAATTTTGTCTTTTGACATTCTGGCCATTTTTTTTTAACCTAGCTCAGATGTCATTTCCTCTATGAAACCTGTTTATTTCTGTCTCCTGCTCCTTAAAAACATTATTTCTTTTCTCTTGCCTCCCCTTTGTACTTATTTACATGTGTAATATATTAAGGATCTGTGATTTTTATCAGATGACTTAGATGAGCTAGAGAGCCACCCTGAGACACTTAGATTAAGGATTACATAGCTGGTGTCAGGAGATAGTGTCAGAGGCTGACTGATTTTGAATATGAGATTTCCCAATTCCAAGCCTAGGTAGGCAGCATGGTGGATAGAGTGCTGGAACTGGAGTCAGGAAGACCTGAATTCAAATGTGGCCTCAGACACTTACTAGCTGTGTGATCCTAGGCAAGTCCCTTAACTGCTGCCTACCTCAGTTTCCTAATCTGTAAAATGGGGATAATAATAGGTTTTTTTGTAGAATAAAATGAAATAATATTTGTCAAGCACTTTGCAAAGTGCCCGTTTCATAGTATACACTTTATAAATGTTAGCTATCATTATTATTGTTGTTATGGTTGTTTTCCTGGTCAGTTTTTTTTTTATATCAGATAGCTTTCTTTTTCATTTTCTTCCGTCTTTTCAGTCTTTTGTTTTTATTCTAATTTCTTGCTGTCTTGTGGAGTCATTGATTTTTTGTTTTATCTGTTCTAGCTTTTGGGAAGTCTGTTTCTTGGGTCAGATTTGATACTTTATCTTCTAAACTTTTCTTCCATTTCTTTTCTCCAGAGTTTTTGTTTGATTTTTAAAATTTCTTGCTTTGTTTCTTCTAGATGTTTCTGTAGTGGGTTTTTTTTTGTTTTGTTTCTGTAGTGTTGGTGGAAAGTCTGTTTTTTTTTCCTTTTGAATCTCTGCTTGTAGTTGTTACAGAGTTAGATTTGCAGTGCTTTTTGATTCCAGTTGATGCTTTTAAAAATGTACCCATATCTCCAGCTATAGTGCCTAAATTGGAGCTTTGTGCTAGAGCCAAGCTCCTCCCGCTGCTACACATTTGGTTGGGGTGATTAGCAGGGTTTGGTTTCACCCTGAGACCTATGTCTCCTTTCTGGCTTTAGGCTCTCTTGGGTCAGAGTGCTGGATCTTCAGGGCCTTCTCTGGCATCTCTGGGACAGCGTGTTTGGGACCTAGGAGACCAAGGCTGAACACTGTGACACCACTGTAGCTCTTCCAGGCTTACCCTGGTGCCCACCCTAGTGTTGTACTTTTGCTTTTTATTATTGCTTTATTATTGCATTATTCAAGTAAATGGAGAGTGCATGGAGTCTACCCTGGGGACTTTCTAAGCACTGCAGGCCATTCTCAGGAGAATCCTCCACTTTTGCTGCCTCTAGACATAGAATCTTATAGGCTACAGGTGTCTCATCTTGCTGGCCCTGCTGTGCTTTGGAGGGTTGGGGAATGGTGGCATTCTTATTGCCATTGGCTTCCTGCTGACTTTTTTGTTTAGTTCTGGAGTAGAAATGTCACTTACTGTACTTTGTCATTGCATTTCTTTCTTCTTTTTTTCTTTTTGGTGAGGCAATTGGGGTTAAGTGACTTGCCCAAGGTCACACAGTTAGTAAGTGTTAAGTGTCTGAGGCTGGATTTGAACTCAGGTCCTCCTGACTCCAGGGCCGGTGCTCTATCCACTGTGGCACCTAGTTGTCCCTTCTTTCTTTTTTTAATTCTAATTTATTTTAACATTTAAAAATTATGAGTTCCAAATTCTCTCCCTTCCACTAACCCCTCCCCCACCCATTTAGAATAAGCAATATGATATACATGTGAAGTCATCTCATTGTATTTGGTCTTGTGTGAACTTCAGGGTTTTATTATAGTTGGTGTGGGGAAACTGGGCAGCCTGCTGCCTATTCACTTACCCATTTATTTTGTCAGGAAGTCCAGGGGCAGGATTTAGAGTCATGTCTGTCCTGACTCAAAATTTAGTCTTTTCTCACTATATCCTTCTGTGTGCTTTTAAAAAGTAAATATATACTTTGTGTGTATTTGTATATATCCTCCCTCCTTGCTGTATTGTAAACCCATACATTCCTTTAGCAGCATTGAAAAAGCAAGTAGTATGTGTAGAGCGTTTTGTTAGGTACTGGGAAATACGAGGATAATTAAGATATGATTCCTGCCCTCGTGGAATTTATAATAATCTAGCAGGAGGGAATATAACACATAAATAACAATATGCAATTTTATAAGGTAACTTGTGAATAGACTAGAAAATATATATTCTGACTGAAGGGACACAACTTTGAAGAGGGTTTTGAAGTACTGATTGTATTTCAAAAGTGGTGATGACTATTGGAAGGCCATCCAGCTAATGGTAAAAATGTATATAAAGGTACAAATGCAAGACACTGGACTTGTGTTTGGAATGGCTAGTAGACCATTTTGGCTGGGGCCTTGTACATGTATAGAAGAGTAGCATAAATGAAGGCTGGAAAGAGAGGATGGTGCAAGGTTGTAGGGAGTTTTGGATTCCAGGTTAAGGAGTCTGGACTTTTTTTTTGGTAGCTAGTAGTGAATTTCTGATGGTAGTGTAAAAGAAGAATTGGAGAGCGAAGGTTATGATTGATAGGGGAATGGTAATATTTCTGTTGTTTAGGCAAGTGGTAATAAGGGTCTCTACTAGGATGGTGACAGTGAATAGAAAAAGGGATGGCTTAAGAGATATTGTGCAGATAGATTAAGTTATAGAACTTGGTGACTGACTACATTTGGGAAGGGTAGAAAATGATCAAAACTAAAGATAACACGAAGGTCTTAAGTCTGAATAGTGGTACTGTTTACAAAAATAGGGAAATTATGGGGTGAAGGTTTTTGGAGATGCTTTGGATATGTTAAATTTTAAGGTACCAGTGGAGTATCCAAGTGGAGACATGTCTTTTAGATGGTCAGAAATAATAGGTTAGTCTTAAAATAGTTTGGAGGTCATCTGCATAGAGAGGTGACATTTGCAGTTGTAGTAAAATGATTGCCACGGAAGAGAATATAGAGAAAAGAGGAAGACTGAGAACAGGCTCCTGCAGAACGTCCTACTTAAGAGGATCAGGAACAGGATCAAGAACAGGATCCTGGGAAGAGAGGAGCTGAGACCTAGGAGGGGAATCAAGAGACTGTAATGCCAGGGAAACTCAAGGAAGCAGAAGGTGGAAGGCAAGTCTTATATGCTGATGAAAGGTCAGAGAATATGATGACTGAGAAAAAGCCATTTGATTTATTTATTAGGAAGTCAAGAGAGTAATTGGCAGTTCTGGAGAGAGAAGCTTCAGGAGGGTACCTGCAGGGAATCGTCAGGAGCTAGATTGCCAAGGGCTAAAGAAGGAAGTATAAACTGGGTATAAACTACTTTTTCAGCAGGTTTGGGAGTGGAGGAAGGAAATAAGCCTGCTTGAGACCATGTCTATATAGAGTATGATTGAAGGGGATCTTTAATAGTTAAAAAATTATTGACTTTTTTTGGTTTTCATGTCTTAATATGCCTCTCTTTCTTCCTTTTCCCAGTGACTTGCTCCCTGTAATACAGATTAAAAACGAGGAGGAGAAAAAATACTAAAGGACTAAACAAAACTAATCAGCACAGCTGAATCTGATAGTATACATGCCATTTTTATACCATTGGTGTCCAACTTAGATAGAAACAGTGCTATGAAGCCATACTTGCCTGCATATACCTTAGTTATACTTTATTGCATTTTAAAACATTTTCTTGAATGTTTCCCAATTACATTTTAATCTGGTTCAGCTGCAAGGGGCAGGGTAGGGTCTTGCAGGCTACATGTTTGACCACCTCTGTTTTAGAGTAATAGTCTCTTGTTCCTGAAAAGAAGGGAGTTTTCCCCTTCTTTTCCCTGAATATTTTCTTTTCTTTTCTTTTTTTTTTAGTGAGGCAATTGGGGTTAAGTGACTTGCCCAGGGTCACACAGCTAGAAAGTGTCAAATGTCTGAGGCCGGATTTGAACTCAGGTACTCCTGACTTCAGGGCCGGTGTTCTATCCACTGAGCCACCTAGCTGCCCCTGAATATTTTCTTAACTCTTCTATGGGGCCAAGTTTGGTTAGCATAATTATACGTTGTCCATCCAGTTTCTTTTTAGATATTTCCATTTACTTTGTTGTAGATATTGTATATGGTATCTTCTTGGTTCTGTTTGCTTCACTGCATCAGTTCATGAGTTTTTCCATGCTTCTCTGAATTCATGTTCATTATTTCTTTTCTTTCTTTTTTTTTTTGGCAGGGCAGTGAGGGTTAAGTGACTTACCCAGGGTCATAACAGCTAGTTAAGTATCAAGTGTCTGAACCTGGATTTGAACTAAGGTCCTCTTGAATCCAAGGCTAGTGCTTTATCCACTGTGCCACCTAGCTGCCCCCCATTATTTCTTATGATATAGTAATTTCTCTTAAATTCATGTACCTTAATTTGTTTAGTTATTTCCTAATTAAATGGGCACCTACTATGTGTCTAGTTCTTTGCTACTTCAAAAGGTGGCTACTGTAGATATTTTGGTGTGTATGGGACCTTTCTTTCTTTGACATCCTTAGGGGTAAGCCTTGGAATGTGATCTCTATCAAAGGGTATAGTTATTTTGGTCATTCTCTTCAAATAATTCCAAATTAAATGTCAGAATAGTTGGACCATTTCAGCTCAACTAATATGTTAGCCTATTTGTTTTTTATCAGCCTCTTCAACAATGACTTTCTACCTTTTCTCATATTTGTCATTTTCTGAGTATGAAGTGAAAGAAGCCTCAGTTATTTTAATTTTAATTTTAATTTTTCCTTTTAGGGATGTTGAATAGTTTTTCATATGGTTAATTGTTTGCAATCCTTTTGAAGACCATTTTTCATATCCTTTGATGAGAAAGTCTTATTGTTATTCTGTTTTTTTGTTTTTGTTTTGTTTTGTGTGTGTGTTGGTTTTTTTTTTTGTTTTTGTTTTGTTAGGGCAGTTAGTTGGTTCTTAGAGTGCTAAGGCCTGGAGTCAGGAAGACATCTTCCTGAGTTCAAATTTGACCTCACACATTTCCTGGCTGTGTGACCTTGAAGTCACTTAATGCTATTTGCCTCAGTTTCCTCATCTGTAAAGTGACCTGGAAAAGAAAATGGCAAACCACTCTAAAATCTTTGCTCAGAAAACCCCGTATGGAGTCATGAAGAGTTGGACACCACTGAGCAACAACAGAATTTTTTTGTTGTTGTTAATTTACATTATGTCGTAGATTATAGACCCTTGTCAGGGATATTTGGTGCAGTTTTTTCCTCCTATTTAACAGATGTTTCTTATATCATGGTTGAATTGATTAAAGAAAAAATTTTTAGTGCAGAAGCTTTTCATATAATAAAAATTGGCTATTTTATCTTTCATGATTGCTTTTATTCCTTGTTTGTTGAGGCATTCTCCCCTAGGCATAGTTGTGAAAGGTAGCTCATGTTGTTTTTTTTTTTCGTAGTGATGGTGGCTTGACCTTTCATATTCTTGCTTAACCATTTTGAGCTAATGGTGAATGGTGAAAGATGTTACTCTAAACCAGTAGTTCTCGGAAGTTTTGGATGTAGGTGCCCTGAGGTTGTTTTCCTCTTCTGAGGGTACACCTTGATCTTCCTTGTCACTGAAGAAATTTTCTATAGTTCTCAACTTTCTTTGCTCATCTTTTACTTGACTTTTGATTTTTTTTTTTTTTGGCAGGGCAATGAGGGTTAAGTGACTTGCCCACAGTCACACAGCTAGTGTCAAGTGTCTGAGGCCAGATTTGAACTCAGGTCCTCCTGAATCCAGAGCCAGTGCTTTATCCACTGTGCCACCTAGTTACCCCCTTTACTTGACTTTTAACTCCCCACTGGGGGGCCCTGCTTCTAGGCTACACTACTGTCCCCAGCTTCAGAGGGTCCCAGGTGTTTTGGTTTGAGGGAGGGCAGGTTTTTCTCTTGCCTGGCCTGTTCTCTGATCTGAAGAAAACTTCAAACCAACTTGCTAGTTAACCAGTCAGCAGAGTGCTGAGGTGGTTTTTAGCTTTTCGAGGAGCCTGCTCCCCTCCCCCACCTGGGCCTCCTGCTCAGGATTTCTTCTTGGTTCCCCGCTGCAGTGGGACAGCTGAATTCCTCCGTAGGTCCTGCTGATACCCCTGCACTCTCCCCTCCCCTCCCCCACCAGCCATTTAGCCCTCTCACCCGACCCTCAGATCGTGGGGTTGGACTTTACTCTCAACCCAGCACGGCCCCTTTTAATCTATCTATAGCTGAGAAATCTTTTATTGCTGTTTTGGGGGTAATTCTATTACGAGCTCTGTGCAGAGCTTTTAATGTCTTTCCTCCACCATCTTGGCTCCGCCCCCTAAACCAGTGGTTCTCAATGCTTTTTGTTCCTCAGTCTCCTTTCAACAATGATAAAAAAAATATGTTGTGAACCTTCAGGGCAATTTAATATACTACTCATAACATTTGCAATTATTCACTGCTTAAGGCACCAGTAAAGAATTCTTAACACTAACCCCTTGGACCATTATCTCAAGCCCCCAGGGAATTGCCAATCACTACATAAAAGAGAACCAAGTGGTCTAAACCTAATTTCAGGTAAACTGGTTTTCAGTTTTCTCAACAGATATTGTCTAATAAGGAGTTCTTCCCCAAGTTATTTATGTTCTTGGGTTTTATTGATTGGTGGGTACTTGTGCTCAGTTGTTTCTCATTCTTCCTTATCCGGTCTGTTACATTGTTTTATGTTATTTTACCAGAACCAAAGAGTTTTGATGATCACTGCTTTATAGGATAATTTGAAGTCCAGATAGGCTCATTCTCATTACATTGTCTTAGATTTCTTGTTCTTTAGATCAAGGTGACCATTTAGAAACTCACTGGTGAATTTAATCAAATTGTGTTAACCCAAAAATACTGTTGCAGAACTTCACTATTTCACTTTCTTTCCCCTCCTAGATCTTCCCCATTTCTCTTTTTCCTCCTCCTGCAAAACAAACTAATAAAGTGAACTCTGTTGCTACTTGAACTTGTGGGTTCTGACTTGTAGGTTCTAATAGCTTATTTTAAATGTTGAGTGAGGAGTTTCAGAAACTGTTCTTGGATAATTGAAGCAAACTGATGGAGACTGCATTTTGAACCTGCTAGGAGATCCATGGTGGCTTATCAATGCCTATTTGATTACCTTTTATTGAACAAACTTTGTAGGTATTTAAGAAGAAAACAAAACTAAAATAAAGTTCAGATGTCCCTAGTTGTCTCCTATCATTTTTACCCTATGTATTTTTGTTTCACCTTGGATTTCTTTGGATCTTCTTTGATGATTATGTCAGTCATTACAACAGTCTTTTTGCATCCACTTGTATTTTAAAGAAGTTATGTGGGTGGTAGCACTGAATCACTACATGGAGTTATTTAGTAGGCAGAATACTTGTGCAAGGGTCTGTGCAGAATTTTTTTTTTTTAAATGGTGGTAGGGCAAAGATATGTTGAGTGCTTATCCATACATGAACCTTCTTTCAGTCTACAGAGTAGTCAGGAGCATCTGGTCTGTTTTCTTTGAAGACTATAGAGGGCAAGGTTTTCTGTTAGACTTACATGTTGGTAAAACTTCATGGGCAAAATTATTTGGAAGAAAAAATCATCTAGTTTTAAAATAGATTTATAAAGTTTTATGACCATATTTTTTTGACATTTTATTTTTTCCAGAAGAGCTTCTGAATAATTTTGCCCAACAGATTGGAGCCTGGAGATTCTGCCTCTATTTTCTCTCTAGCACACGGAATGACTATGTAATGATGTATAGTTTAACGGTTTTTGAGGTAAGTTTTCAGTTTTCTCAAAATTTTATTTTCCTTTGATATTATTTCACTAGTATGTATTTCCTATTGTATGTCTGGCTTTTGTAAACACATGGTTAGGACTTTTGTTTAAATACCTCTGTTAAGATGACTGGAGTCTTTTCTTTTCCAGTCATTGGGTAATGGATAAGTGACTTGGTGTAGAGTCAGGGTTTATGTGAACATTTAACTTTGTAGTTGAAAAGTTAGTTTTTGGTATGGTTTTTCCAAGATTTTCATGTGACTAACCCACTATTTAAAATTTTAAGATGATTCATAACTTAGAAAAGACAAGCAGTCTTACTCTGTTTTAGTGTTGATGCTCTTTTTTTTTTTTTTTTAATGTTTAGTGAGGCAATTGGGGTTAAGTGACTTGCCCAGGGTCACACAGCTAGTAAGTGTTAAGTGTCTGAGGCCGGATTTGAACTCAGGTACTCCTGACTCCAGGGCCGGTGCTCTATCCACTGTGCCATCTAGCTGCTCCACTTGTGATACTCTTAATATTGTAATCTGAAAATTTTAAGAAAATAAGTAATCAGGCAAAAATAAGGACTGTGATGCAAATTTAGAATGTACTTTTCAAATTACTCAGCATTGGGTAGTAGTGTAGGGAAGGTCTTATATGCTTTCTTTGCCATGGAGTGAGTATTGTTCCATTTTACAATGGAAGAAAGATAGTAGGTGAGTAGCAGCTACATGTATTGTTAATTCTTAATTCAGATGCAAAGCTGAATATCATTGTAATTCAGCTACTTGGGAAAATGTTCAAATGAAAGTTCTATAATCTATCGGAAATCAGATTTTTCACCATTTTGTACAATCTTAAATTTTTTCAGGTAAACAAAAACTTATATCATTTTGTTTAGTCATTAAAGTCAGTTATTTGCATATGTAGTTTGCTAAAGGGTTTTGCATAAAGGGTATGCTTTTTGTCTTTTAGAATCTGATCAATAAAATGTGGCTGGGAGTCCCATCCCAGGATAAGATGGAAATCCGAAGCTGCCTGCCCAAGCTCCTTCTAGCTCACCACAAAACCTTACCTTATTTTATCCGAAATAAGCTCTGCAAAGTTATTGTTGATATTGGCCGCCAGGATTGGCCTATGTTCTACCATGACTTTTTTACAAACATTTTACAGGTAAGAATATGCCTAAGGAAATTTGTTGAACCATTTCGGGAGTTTTGAATATCTTATCCTGAGAAACTTGTTATACAAGTTGTTTCCTTATTGGTTTGTACAGAGGTTTTAAGATGAAACATTTTAGGAATATATTAGGAAGATTTGTGTGTAAGAGAGATTTTAATTTTTTTTTTGTAAAAAATGTGTCCATTTGGAAAAAAATTTAAAAGATTATTCTTATTTATTTGTTACCTCTCTTGATAAATAATGTATCCTTTCAGTTTATATAGTTGGCATTGCAAAGAGTTTGAGGTAAGCCTTCTACCAGCTGAGGATAATGTGCAAAAAATAGGTGGGGAATTTACTCTGGACTATTTCTGTAAAGCAACATTAGGGTCCTTTAGTGGCTTCTCCCTTTAAGAATACCCCTGTTTCTTCAGTCATGGAAGGGAGTGACCAGAGATTAGTAAGGGCCCGAGAACGGACAAGACTTATTCAGTAGTTTATGAGTAGCAGTAGCTGAGTTTTGGCAATGTAAGATGACTTCTGGCATTTGTGCTAGCTTTTTTCTGAGAAACCCATTGGAGAATGGAATGTATATTAGTATTTTAAAAATTTCAAATCAAAAGTGTGCTTGTCATTGATCTTTTTTTTTTTTTTTTTTGGTGAGGCAGTTGGGGATAAGTGACTTGCCTAGGGTCACACAGCTAGTAAGTGTAAAGTGTTTGAAGCTGGATTTGAACTCAGGTCCTCCTGAATCCAGGGCCGGTGCTCTGTCCACTGCGCCACCTAGCTGCCCCTTTGTCATTGAACTTTAATAACCTTAAGATATCTAGGGAACAGCTTTTTGATTTTGTTTTAATATTTCTTGCTGTCTCTAACGGAGTGGCTGATTTCAGTTTGATAAGGATTCTATTTACATCAGACACCATCTTGCCTAGAAGTCATATCAGTATTTCTTTTTATTCTTTACAATGGTATTTTATTTCCAATTACATGTAAAGATAGTTTTCAACATTCATTATTGTAAGATTTTGAGTTCTAGATTTTTCTGCCTTCCTCCCTTCCATCCTCCCTTCTGAAGCCCCCAAGTAATTGATATAGGTTATACATTATGATCATATTAAACATATTTTTCACATTAGTCATGTTGTGAGAGAAGAATCAGAACAAAAGGGAGAAACCACAAGAAAGAAGAAACAAACAAAAAAAACCCAACAACAACAAAAGTGAAAATAGTATGCTTCCACCTGTATTCAGACTCCAAAGTTCCTTTTCTGGATGTGGAGAGCATTTTCCATCATGAGTTCTTTGAAATTGCCTTGGATCATTACATTGCTGAGAAGAACTAAGTCCATCATAGTTGATCATTGCGCAATGTTGTTGTTACTGTGTACATTGTTCTCCTGGTTCTACTCACTTCACTTAGCATCAGTTCATGTAAGTCTTTCCAGGTTTTTCTCAAATCAGCCTGCTCATCATTTTTTAAAAGTATTTTATTATTTTTCAGTTACAAATAAGGATAGTTTTCAACATTTGTTTTCACAGGTTTTTTAGTTCCAATTTTTTTCTCCTTCCCTCCCTCCTCCCCATGACAGAAAGCAGTCTGATATAGGTTGTATATGTACAAGCACATTAAGCATATTTCTACATTAGTCATCTTGTGAAAGAAGAATCAGAACACAAGGGAAGAATCTCAAAAAAGAAAGAAAAAAACCCAAAAGTAGAAACAGTATAGTTTAATCTGCATTCATAATTCACAGTTCTTTTTTTCTGGATGTTGAGAACATTTTCTATCATGGGTTCTTTGAAACTCTTTTGGATCGTTGCACTGCTGAGAAGAGCCATGTCTATCCCCATTGTTCATCACACAACGTTGCTGTACTGTGTACAATGTTCTCCTGCTTCTGCTCCTCTCAGTCAGCATCATTTCATGTAATGCTCATCATTTCTTATAGCACAATAGTATTCCATCACATTCATGTACCACAACTTATTCAGCCATTCCCCAGTTGATGGGCATCCCTTCAATTTACAATTCTTTGCCAGTCAGTATTTCTTAATCAGTGAAGGACCCACAATAAATCATTAGCATTTCTATATATTACCTACAAGTCCAGCAACAACAGATAGAAAAATTCCTTTTAAAATAACTGTGGCCAATATAAAATACTTGGAGTCTACCTGCCAAGGCAAACACAGGAATTATATGACCAGAACTACAAAACACTTCACATAAATAAAGACAGATCTAAATAATTGGAAAAATATTAATTGCTCATGGGTAGGCCGAGCTAGTATAATAAAAAGGACAGTTTTATATCTTAAATTGGTTTATTCAGTGATACACCAATCAAACTATCAAAAATATTTTGTAGATCTAGAAAAAATAATAAAGTTCATCTGGAAAAACAAAAGTTCAAGGATATCATGGGAATCACTGAAAAAAACAAAAAAAGGTGGTCCAGCAGTACCAGATCTCAAACTGTATTATAAAGCAGTAATTATCAAAACAATTTGATACTAGCTAAGAAATAAAGTGGTAGATCAGTGGAATAGAATAGGTACAAATTACACTATAGTAAATGACTATAGTAATCTAGTATAAAATAAACCCAAAGATCCAAGCTTTTGGAACAAAAACTCATTTGACAAAAACTGCTGGGAAAACTAGAAAACAGTGTGGCAGAAACTAGGTATAGACCAGTGTCTCACACCATATGCTAAAATAAGGTCAAAATGAGTACATGATTTACATATAAAGGATGATACGGTAAGGAAATTAAGAGATTATGGAATCGCTTATCTGTCAGATTTATGGGTAGAGGAAGAATTTAGGACGAAAGAAGATATAGAGAGTAAAACAAAATGTGAAATAGAAAGTCATTCTCCAATTGATAAATGGTCAAAGGATATGAACAGGCAGTTTTTAGACAAATCAAAGCTATCTTATAATCATATGAAAAAATGCTCTAGATTACTATTGATTAGAGAAATGTAAATTAAAACAATTCTGAGGTATTACTCCACAACTATCAGAGTGACAAATATAACAAAAACAGAAAATATTGGATGTTGGAGGGGATGTGGGAAAGCTGGGATGCTACTCCACTGTTGGTAGAGTTGTGAAAAGATCCAACCATTCTGGAGAACAATTTGGAACTATGCCCAAAGGGCTATAGAACTGTGCATACCCTTTGATCCAGCAATACCATTGCTAGGTTTATATCCCAAAGACATCCCCCCAAGAGAGAAAAAGACCTATTTGTACAAAAATATTTATAGCAGCTCTTTTTGTGGTGGCTAAGAATTGGAAATCAAAGGAATGCCCATCAATTGAGGAATGGCTAAACAAGCTGTGGTATATGATGGTGATCGAATATTATTATGCTCTAAGAAACGACAAGCAAGATGATTTCAGAAAAGCCTGGAAAGACTTTTATGAACTGATGTATAGTGAAGAGAGCAGAACTAAGAGCACATTGTGCAGAGACAGCAATATTGTTTGATGAAGAACTGTGAATGACTTAACTATTTTCAACAATACAATGATCCAAGACAATCCCAAAGGACTATTGATGAAACATAGTATTCGCCTCTAAAGAAAGAACTGATATTGATGGAACACAGACTGAAGCATGCTATTTTTCACTTTCATTTTTTTTCTTTTATTCAAATTTTCTTATACAAAATGACTAATATGGTAATGTTTTACATAATCCTATATCTGGTTGCTTACCGCCTCAGGGAGGGTGGAAGGGAGGGAGGGAAGGAGGGATAAAAATTGGAACCCCAAACTATAAATAAAAGTATTTATTACTTTAAAAATCAGGGAAGCTGACTCTTGGCTTCTTAGTGTTTAGCTATCTCACTGGAAGCATCACTAACCTTTTTCTATTACCTATCTTCTTTACCAGTTAACCCCTTTCACTGTGTCTTACTGATTCATTTCAGCAAATTATTTTTTATAGGCTTATTGGGTTAAGTCTTGGAGGAGAAAAGTTTAAATAAGATGTATTAACTGCTCTCCTGAAGCTGAGAGTCTATGAGGGGCAAAAGACTTACATATTTGTGGATAACTATACAATTGTGGTGCCCAGCTCAGAAATGGGGACCACTATCCATACATAAGAACCCTTACTGGCTGCATATTGACTTAGTTTAAAAATGTAATGTTTTCTATGTTTTATTATATTTTTATTTATTTTGCTAAATATTTTCACAGTTACCTTGTCTGGTTCAGGCTGCAGTCTCGAGTGTTGAAGGCTGTGGGCCTTGTATTTGACATCTCTGCTCTATAACATTATATATATACATTTGAAAGTTCCAGAACAAAGTGTTGCTAAGTGACATCTGAGGGGGAAAGGGTTCTTATTCCCCTGGTCTTATCATCAAAGACTTCATGGAGGAAATGGCTTAAATGAATGTGTAGCTGAAGAAGGGGTTTGTCTCAGTTTTAGTGAAGAGTGTAAAGGCATGTAAGTGGAAGAATATAGGGTATGTTTAGGGTGGCAGAGGAAGATAACCCAATTTAGCTATACTAATAGAGTTCATTGGAGGGGAGTATATGAGCTCAAGTTAAGAAGGTAAATTATTGCGATTTTTAAATGGCAGAAAAAGGAGTTTGAGTTTAACTCTGTAGGCAAAAAGGAGCCACTGAATATAGCAGTGTCATCAAATCTGTATAAATGGGATTATTTTGGCAGTAGTCTGAATTGTAGAGGGGAGAATATAGAAGAGAACATCTGTTAGCATACTGTAATAGTCTGTTCAGGTAGTGATAAGAGACCATTGTAGGAGGACATAGAACTCAAGATGTCTTTTAAACAGTTGGAAATGTGAACTTTTTAAACTCCTGCTTTTGTAACTTAAAATATTTATGGTGTACTTGAATAAGCACTGTATTTGGGAGTAAGGAGACAGATTTTAGTTTCACTTTTGCCCCTAAATAGCTTTGTAAGTTTGGGAAAGTCACTTTACTTCTTTGGGCTTGTTAATTCATGTGTAAAATGAAAGAATTGTACTTAAACGTTAAAATTCTGTGATTGTTAACTTTCAGTTAGAACTAGCATGTGGTTAATATTTAAGATATGCAAGGAAAGACTACTGCTTGATTACTGGCATTCCTGGTAATGAAGCAAAACTTTTTTTATCAGGTATAATTGTAAGCAAAGCAAAACCGGTTTTAGAGTCAACTTGGTTATCATAGAATCTTTTGAGTCAACCTACTAAAAGTTTTTCTGGCCGAGTTCAAGTCATGGTGAGTTTTCAGTTTCAGATGTAGATTCTTCCTAAATTGTAGTAGTTGGTTTATGCTATGAAGAGTCTTAGTGTAAAGGAACTTAATTCCCTCCCCTCTGCCCCCTATGCCCAGGGCAGCTAGCCTCATTTCATTTGGATAGTTCTAGTTGTTAGAACATTTTTTTTCTTATATCAAACCTAAATCAGCCTCTCTGGGCTCAAGTAGAGCAAATCTACTACTCTTCCAGCTGAAAGCCCTTAAAAAACTGTTTGTCTAATACATGACAGTTATCATGTCCATCCTAAGTCTTTTCTTCATTAGGCTAAATTTCCAAACCCTTAAGTTAATCCTCATTTGGAATGACTGATTTGTTTAATGGATTTTATTTGAAAATTGAGAATCACAGAATCCCAAGGGGTTGAAAAGGGACCTCAGAGGCCATTTTGTTTAGTCTATTATTTGGAGAACAGTCTTGATTATAACATACTCGACAAGTGGACATTTAGCCTTTGCTGGAAGACCTATCTGTCTATTCCAGTGATAGGAAGTTTTTCTGTGCATCAAAAGTAAATTTGCCTCTTTGTAACTTCTACCCTTTGATTTCAGTTTTACCCTTTGGGATGAAGCAGGATAATAAGTGAAAGGTGGTTTTTTCTTTCCTTTCCTCTCCTCTCCTCTCCTCTCCTCTCCTCTCCTTCCCCTTCCCCTTCCCCTTCCCCTTCCCCTTCCCCTTCCCCTTCCCCTTCCCCTTCCCCTTCCCCTTCCCCTTCCCCTTCCCCTTTCCCCTTCCCCTTCCCTTCCCCTTCCCCTTCCCCTTCCCCTTCCCCTTCCCCCTTCCCCTTCCCCTTCCCCTTCCCCTTCCCCTTCCCCTTCCCCTTCCCCTTCCCCTTCCCCTTCCCCTTCCCCTTCCCCTTCCCCCTTCCCCTTCCCCTTCCCCTTCCCCTTCCCCTTCCCCTTCCCCTTCCCCTTCCCCTTCCCCTTCCCCTTCCCCTTCCCCTTCCCCTTCCCCTTCCCCTTCCCCTTCCCCTTCCCCTTCCCCTTCCCCTTCCCTTCCCCTTCCCCTTCCCCTTCCCCTTCCCCTTCCCCTTCCCCTTCCCCTTCCCCTTCCCCTTCCCCTTCCCTTCCCCTTCCCCTTCCCCTTCCCCTTCCCCTTCCCCTTCCCCTTCCCCTTCCCCTTCCCCTTCCCCTTCCCCTTCCCCTTCCTTTCTTATTTGGTGGAGCAAAGGGTTAAGTGACTTGCCCATGGTCACACAGCTACTGGTAATGTGTGGTAAGTGTCAAGTGTCTGAGGCCGGATAACAGTATTCTTTTGTGTGGTAGCCTTTTAAATACTTGAAATTACCTATCATTTAGTCTCCAGTTTAAATATTCCTAGTTTGACTTTTGTCTGAATGGGAAGGCAGATTGCTCAACTCCCATATATCTACTTCAGCAGAATTCTGAAGTTTGCACCAGAGATTATTGAACAATTATTCAAATTGGAAACTACAGTAAATGACTCCTTTCAGCCCAGAGCTCAACAAGAACAATCCAGAAGTACACGGGCATTAGGAATGGGTACTATCCAGGCAACCAGTGTCAGCACAGGCTGGGCTTTAGCATGACACATGTAAGACACATGTAGCCTCCAGATCAAAAATTAATGTCTCCACAAGACAGCAAGATCTAATAGAATAATATTCAAAAGATCAAAATCAAGAGATTAAAAAAACAGAATAAATGGAAACCTATCTGATATAAAAAATAACTGACCTGGGAAACAGAAATGATTTAAGAATCATTGGACTTTTTGAATGATTAAAATCATTGGACTTTTTGATGATTAAAAAAACAAAGCAAAACAAAAAAAAACCTGAATGCTATATTTCAAGAAATCATTAATGGAAACCGCCTGGCTCTTTTAGAATCAGCAGCAAGGTAAATATAGAAGGAACCAATTGATCATGCCCTAAAAGGTATCACAAAAGGAAGAATTCCAGGAATATCATAGCCAAAATTCAGAGCTCCCATGGCAAAGAAAAAAAAATACTGCAAGCATCAAGAAAGAAGGAATTCCAATTTTCAAGGAAGCACAGTAAGGATCATACAAGATCTGGCAACTTTTATAAAAGTGAGAAGAGGTCTTGGAATGCAACATTCCAAAAGGCAAAAGGAGAGGCTTGTAAGCCAAGAGAGTAAGTTACCCTAAAAAACAGTATAATCCCACAAGGGAAAAAACCTGATTTTTGTTGGAATAGAGGACTTTCAAACATTTCTGATAAAAAGAGTGAAGCTGAGAAAGAACTTTGAAATGTGAACACAACAATTCAGAGTAATTCAGCGAGGTAAACTTAAATTGAGCAATTGGAAGGAGCTGTATGTTGATGTGGTGCTAACTTTCTTTCTTTCTTTCTTTTTTTTTTTTTTTTTTTAGTGAGGCAATTGGGGTTAAGTGACTTGCCCAAGGTCACACAGCTAGTAAGTGTTAAGTGTCTGAGGCTGGATTTGAACTCAGGTACTCCTAACTCCAGGGCCAGTGCTCTATCCACTGTGCCACCTAGCTGCCCCATGGTGCTAACTTTCTAATGGGGAAGAGAAACAAATGTGTCTTCAGAAACTTAATGATTTAAAAGGATTTTTAGGGGGATCATATAAGAAGAATAGGCCCCAGGAGAGTATCGATTCTGTTCTGTTCTGAGGGTTTGAAGGGCAAAAGAGAAGGGAAGGTGAAAGGGGAAATACACTAATGTAGAAAGGAAGAATTGAGGAGGGGCTGTATTGTGGTACTTGCTGTTTCTCATGATTTGGGTGCATGAAAAAGGCAGGTGAGAATGGGCATCAGATGAGCCTCATTTTTATCTGAAATGGACAAAGGAGGGTTGAATGGAAAATTCTCCTCTCCCTCCTTGTGCACAGCTCTCCCCACCCCCGCCTCATACATATACACAGAGTGAAATAGTTGGGTGTACAAATAGATGTGAAGGATGTGAAAAACTGGGAAAGAAGTGAAAGAAAAGGAAGGGACAGGGTATCTTAGGGAGGTGCCATATATTGCCTGTTAGACTGTTGGGAAGTAGCTGAACAAATTATAATATATGCATATTATAGAATATTTTGCTTTAAGAAATGATAAACAATTTCAGATAATCCTGGGTGATGCAAAATGATGCCCAGTGAATTGAACGGAACTGGGAGAATAATTTATAAAGGAAAAACAACTTTGAAAGATTGATGCAATGACCAGTTTTGTCTTCAGAGAGCCTAGGAAGAAACATGTTACTGTCTTACCTCTGGTCATACCCTACACATCCCTTTGATTCTGAATCCCTGTAGGTCACTATCCATACCCTATTCTTTATCCTCCACCACCTGATTCTATTCCTATCACCCCTCAACCCTTTCACCCCAAAGTTCCAAATAAATACCCACCCATTTCACTGTACACACTGGAGTTCCATAGGGAATGAACTTCCCTTCATCCTATTATCTTTTCTTTTCCCATTCTTTTCATCTTCCATATATTATTGTAACCGAGTCCTTCCTCCTGGAGCCTACTTGGCCACTCTTCTTAATATTGGCTGTACCTTCACTCATTCTCCTCAGCTTACCGATTGAGTAGGGCAGCTAGGTGGCGCAGTGGATAGAGCATTGGCCCTGGAGTCAGGAGGACCTGAGTTCAAATCTCATCTCAGACACTTAATAGTTGTATGACCGTGGGCAAGTCACAACCCCAATTGCCTTAAAACAACTGGGCCCAATTCCAGTTGTCCTGATATATATCTTGCCACTGGACTTAAATGGCTCTGGAGGAAGAGAGTGGGGTTGGTGACCTTGCATAGCCTTCCCTCACTTCAGTTCAGTGCAAGTTGTGACATTACCTTGATGTCATGGTCCTCTTTGAGACTGAAGGACAAACGACAACAACTGGTTGAATAGAGTGAGTTGCAATAGTCTTTGCTCTCCATTTCCACTTGTCAGCTCTCCCACTACCTCTGTCACTCAGTAAGCTCTCCTCCTTTGAGGTTCATATCTACCACTCAATCAAAATTCTGGTAGCTGTTATCTATTGACTCCCCTTCTTTCCTCAGTGAGTTTGGTATCTGGCTCATAGTTTTTCTCTCCTCCCCAAATTCCTGCCTTGTATCCTCTTAGCTGAAAACCTTGCTTCATATTTTACAGAAAAATAATTAATCCATTTGGTGTGAGTTCCCTCTTCTCACTTCTTCCATATCTCAATACTCACGTGCCTTTTGCCATTATTTTCTCCTTTGTTCCTGTCCCACATGATGAAATGGCCTTCTTACCAAAGTTAATCCTTTTACCTGCTCAGGAGTTCGTATTCCATCCCATCTTCTCTCAACAAATTGTTGCCTCTGTCATTCTTACTTTATCAATTTTTTTTTAGTAAATAGTAATTTATTTTTTCCAATTATATGTAAAGTTTTCAATATTCATTTTTTATAAGATTTTGAGTTCCATATTTTTCTCCCTTCCATCCCCCCTCTCCATGACAGCAAGCAACCTCATATAGGTTATTCATGTGCAATCATATTAAATATATTTCCACATTAGTCATGTTGTGAAAGAAGAAACAGAACAAAAGGGAAAAGCCATGAGAAACAAAAACAAAAATGAAGAGAGTATATTTCAATTTCCATTCAGACTCCATAGTTCTTTCTCTGTATAGCATTTTCTGTCGAATTGTCTTAGATCATTGTATTGCTGAGAAGAGTTAAGTCAATCATAGTTGGTCATCATTCATGTAGCTGTTACTGTGTACAATGTTCTCCTGGCTCTGTTCACTTCACTCAACATCAGTTCATGGAAGTCCAGGTTTTTCTGAAATCCACCTGCTCATCATTTCTCATAGCACAATAGTATTCCATTATATTCATATACCACAACTTGTTTAGCTTTTTCCCAGTTGATGGACATTCCCATAATTTCCAATTCTTTGCCACCACAAAAAGACCTGCTATAAATATTTTTGTACATGTGGGTCCTTTTCCCTTTTTTATGATCTTTTGGGGATACAGACCTAGTAGTGGTATTGTTGGGTCAAAGGGTATGCACAGTTTTATTGCCCTTTGGCCATTGTTCCAAATTGTTCACAACTCCACCAACAATGTGTTAGTGTCCCTATTTTCCCACATCTTCTCCAACATTTATCATTTTCCTTTTCTGACATATTAGTCAATCTGATAGGTGTGAAGTGGTACCTCGGAGTTTTTAAAATTTGCATTTCTCTCATCAGTCGTGATTTAGAATATTTTTTCATATGACTATAGGTAGCTTTATTTATTTATTTATTTAGGGCAATGGGGGTTAAGTCACTTGCCCAGGGTCACACAGCTAGTAAGTGTCAAGTGTCTGAGGCTGGATTTGAACTCAGGTACTCCTGAATCCAGGGCCGGTGCTTTATCCACTGCACCACCTAGCCGCCCCTAGCTTTATTTTTTTCATCTGAAAACTGCCTGTTTGTATCCTTTGATCATTTTCCATTTGAGGATCTATCACTTACTTTTCGTCTTTCCCTGTCAACTGGCTGCCTATAAACATGCCCATATCTCTTCCATCCTCAAAAAACTTGATCATCCTATCCCTGCTAACTGTTGCCCTGTATCTGAAGAGATATGCCTTTGTTGCCAAACTCCTTGAAAAGACCATCTACAATAGGTGCTCTACTTTGCTTTCTGAAAAAAATTAGCTGAGGGAAGTATAGGATGATGACTTGTGTAGGACTTTAAAAAGGAGTCATAAAATTCCTCAACACTTTTATTCTATCATCATCAAGTGAAAATCCATGGTTTAAATGTCCTGCCCTAAGAATGAGGGCTTTTAAAAGCCTATTCCTGAAAGAAACTTGTCTGTTTTCTTCTGTAGCTTCTTAGGAGTAGATTATTTCAACTTCTTATTTAAGAATTTTGTATTTAAATTGAAGTAAATGTGAATGTGTTTTGAAGTTAGTGCTACCCAGATGTAAGATAATGTGTTTTATGTTTGTATAACTTTTTTCAGTTAAACTCACATGAAACTTGAGTTTCACTTTGTTTTAACAATCTGGTGAAAATTAAGTTTGTCTATAGAATTCTTGCCAGATTTTATAAGCTTTCTTCAAAATTTGCCTGTGTTTTGACCTTTCAGTTGATACAGTCCCCTTTGACCACTCCCCTTGGACTGATCATGTTGAAAACTACTTCAGAAGAGCTGGCATGCCCCCGGGAAGACCTAAGCGTGGCTCGGAAAGAAGAGTTGCGGAAGCTGCTATTGGACCAGGTACAAACTGTACTTGGACTTCTTACAGGTCAGTGTGATTATAGTTTTGAAAAAAAGTCTATCCTGTGGTGACTTAGAGGGAGCACTGAGAATTTATAAGCCAGCTAACATTTTCCTAAAGTAAAATCCCTTTTGGTCATAAAATTTGTTGTCAGTTCAATGAGTCAGCATTTTTTAGTTAAAAAAACATGAGATGTAAGGATGCTTTTAAACTGAATCAGGGATATATTAGCTGTGGTGTAGTGGGAAGGACACTAGACAAATATAGTTAAATATCATAGACAATTGAAAAACAAAGAAAGGTCTTCTCCCTCAGGGGAGAAGTTTTTATTGAAGAGAAGACATTTGAGTTTAGCTTTAAAGGATAATTATTATTCAGTAGGCAAAAAGGAATGGAGTGAGGGAGGCTATTTTAAGCATATAGAATAGAGAAAGGTTAGAGAAAGCTTGGGGGTTGCAGAATAATCCCTGTTGGCTAGGTCATCCATTATATGGAGAGCTAAGTGATAGAATATAAGGTTGGAATGTGCTTGTGAAGGGCCTGCTAAGCAGTGGAGTTTGAATGTTACTCAGTAGAAGTCAGGGAGCTCATGGAGGTTCATGAGCATGGAGGAAGGACGTGACTAATAAGTGCATGAGGAATCACAGGTCAGAAGGAAATAGCAAACTTTTGAGGTCCCTTCTAGAGCTTTGATTCTGTCCCTGCTGAAGGAAGCTTTGAGTCTCCTGTAGACACTAGAAAAAAGGAGATGGGACAAAACTTGTGTGAATTAGCAGTGAAAGAATTATTTACAAAGGAAGAAACCAAGGTCAGGTTGTTAATGACTTGCTCAAAGTCACACAGTTAGAAAGAAATTGAGCTAAAATTTGAACTTTGAATTCCCAAGTCATTGGTTGTTAATTCCTTTAATGCTTTAATAATATTTACCTTGTATCTCCTTCAGTGGCTTGCAGAAGATTCTAAAGAATATTATTTATTCTCCCCCATCACCTTCTTTGTGTATGCTCTGAGTATTGCAAGCTAATTTTGGTCAAAAACTTGACATCATTTCTACTTTCTAGTCATCTCATATATCCATTCCTGGTTCATTCCTTCAAAATCTCTCCCAACACTTTCCTTTATTTCTCTCCCACATCCTTTTTTCTTTGCTGTCTGTTAATTTGCTTGAGTCTCTCATCTATCCTAAAACTTTATTCTGCACTATTATTTCCTCAAGCCATCATTCTTTGTTATCTTTTTTGTTTCTACATCTTTACCATTCAGTTGCTTCTTGGCCCTTTCCAGTCTGGCTTCAGACCATACCACTCTACTAAATGTTCCCTCTAAGGGCTCTGGTGGTTTCTTTTCTTCTTAGACTTTTCTGCAGTATTTGGCACAGTTGATCATGGCTTTTTTCTTAATATCCCATTTTCCATGAACTCCTATAACATTTTCCCCTCCTTTTTCTCTTACCTATCTTATAATTTCTTCTTGGCCTATACTGGTTCAGTGTCTTTCTCCCAAATGTTAAATATGACTTTTCCCCCAAGTTTCTACTTTTGACTCTCTTCTTTCCCTACATTCTGTGCAGATGACTCCAAAATATTTGTGTGTGTGTGTGAGAGAGAGATATTGATTGATTCAACTCCAACCTCTATCTGGATGTCCCATTGGCAGCACTTCAAATATGTTGTCCAAAACTGACCTCTCCTCAGTTTCCTCCTCAAACTGTCCTTTTCACTAATTATCCCTATTGTTGATAGTATCACTATGCTCCCAGTCACCTAGGTTAGGCTCTAAATCTTGCAGTCTTCTTTTATTCTTTCTTCTTCACCTATGCATCCAGTTAGTGGTCAAGTTCTGTTGAATCTTTTTCCATAATGTCTTGGGTCTAAAAGTCATCATGATGTAATTAAATTTGGATTCAGAGAACCTGGGTTCAAATGAGGGGTCTGCTGACCTGTAAAATGAGGAGGATGGGTCAGAAAACCACCTGATTCTACTTCTGTGATCCCACGGTCCCTTTTCCCTCAGCCTGGTTACTACCTTTGTTTTGGACCCTTATCATGCCTAGTTTAGTCTACTCTAATCACCTCCTCTTAACTAGATATCTGGTTAGATAGATTCTTTCTTCTCTAGTTCATCCTTTACACAGTTGCCAAAAAGAATTGTTCATATCGACAAGTCTAACTATTTATTTCACTACTTTGTTCAGAAATTTTTAGTAGTTCACTATTGCCCATAGGATATGATAGAAATTTCTACTTACTCTCCCATGTTATTTAACGGCTTTCACTGTGTAGCTTCAGCTTTCATTTCCAGTCTCATGTCACACTTATCCCTCTCACACGTTTAAACTCTGACCCAAACTGGAATACTAGCTGTTTTTCAGTCCTTTCCTGCCCTTTTCCCCAGTTCTGTGCATTCATGTATTTAATTCCCCACTCCTTCCCCATTTCTGCCCATTGAAATCCTTCAGGGCTCAGCTCAAGTACAGCTCCTCACTGCAGCCTCCCACCAAGTAATGTCTCCCCACTTTGATTTTCTTAGTGCTTACCTTTTGTCTTTATTATATTGTATTTTCTTTGTGTACATGTTGTGTTCTAGCACCCCCCCCTCCTCCCACCTCCCAGCAATGTATTCAGACTTTGAGGACAGGGATTGTTCATCTTTTTCATCTTTGTTTCCCTGTGGCTAGCATGGTACCTTGATTTACTGTAAGTACTTAAATGTTTAGTGACAGTATTGTCGCCAGATTAAACTCTTTGATTATGTTCCCTTCAGTGTCTCCCTTTTGCCTGTTGCTAAACCAAATCCTATGGTCATAGGGTTGGAAAAGTTGAATTCTAAGGTCTCTTCCAATTAGAAATCTAGGATCCTGGTGACACTTAATTTATTTTATTTTGTACTAGTAGTCGTGTTTCATGTGTTTTTGTCTTTACTCAGATTTTAGACCCCTTGAAGGACTGCATTCTTGTTTCAGTTTTGTAGCTCCCTTCTCCCTCCCCTACCACAAGTTAATTGATTAAAATTACCACCTAATTAATATCTCCACCATTTCTTCCCCCCTCCCTTCCTAATCACATTTTCATGGGAGGTATGCTTAGATCTAGTTTATTATGAGCTCCTTGAGGGCAGGGACTGTCTTTTAACTCTTTTTGTCCCCAGCACTTAGGTACAGTGCCTGACACATAGAAGGTACTTAATAACTGTTGATTGACTTAATATTAAACTGTATTCCTCTTTTTGCAGGTATTTTGGAGACCATTTGGGACAAACACAGTGTTACTGCTGCCACTCCACCACCATCCCCGACTGCAGGAGAAAGTGGTATGATTTGTAATACTTTTGTTGTATACTTAGTGTCTTAGAGTAGTGTCTTAGTTAGATTAATGGAGATAACTTCCTTGACTTGTCTTGTTTTTTTTGCATGTCTTTTCTTAACTGCCTTTAAGGAACTGTATAGAATTAGATTTAGGTCCATAATGCTCTGTAGAGATTTATTCATTTTATAGATTTGGGACCTTTCTTGAGGGCATCCATGTAGTCATTGACAAAGTCAAGATTCAAATTTAGGTCTTCTGCCTCCAAATATTGCAACAAAAACTTTTCTTCCTATTTTTACATCTAAAAAATATCTTCCTTCCTTGTTTATTCTAGAAGAAAACATTTGGTTTGATTTCATTCTGAATTTTTAGCCCTGGTAGTTGGATACCTCTGAACTTTTGCTTTCCTCCCTCAATCTTGCATGCCTCCTTTCCCTTGCTAAAACCTATGTAGAGGGTGAGACTGATAAGTCAGTATTGTAGCTCCACACAGTAAGTAGCCATCAGAGAAATTGATATATTATGGTGCAGTGTACTTTCATCCTACTACACATAAGCTCAGAGAGAGAACTGAAGGTGGCCAAAGCAGATTGGGGCATTGTATAAAATGTGATTTATTTTGTTTTTACTTAGACTCATATTAGTTTTGTGTTGCATATAATTTGAATAAAAACCTGTGCATTTGCAATGGTGGTCAAATAGTTCTGAATTATACTTTTTTATTTTGCAAGTAAAATGATCTGTTTCTGAACACTTATTATTTTTACACTAAGTGGTCACACAAACTTTTCAAGCAGAGTAGCATATCCTGTGAATTGGCACATATTGCTGCCTCTACAGTAAAACTTGAAGTGTTTTATTAGAATTATTTCTACATCTTTCTGATAAGGAAAAGGCCTCTTGAAATTAGACAACTTTAGCTCAAATTATTCAATTTAGTTTAACATTTGAAAGATGGAGCTGAAAGATGATAGAAATAAAAAATAACAAAGCGTTTTGAAGATTACTTTAGTATACTTATTTACTCTTAACTTTTTATCAAAGTGCCATTACATTGAAAACAAGTTCACTTTAAAGTATCTTAGAGTATATTAAGATATTACAGAAAAGTTCTATACAATTGTGATAAGCTTTTTGTTTTAGAGTAGATATATACAACTTAAAAGATTCAGAAAGTTGATTTATAGAATAAAAAAGAAAATAGAAACATGATTTATAAAGTGACAATTTTGGTTTCTTTTTTTTTTTTTTTTTGCGGGGCAATGGGGGTTAAGTGACTTGCTCAGGGTCACACAGCTAGTAAGTCCCAAGTGTCTGAGGCCAGATTTGAACTCAGGTCCTCCTGAATCCAGGGCCGGTGCTTTATCCACTGTGCCACCTAGCTGCCCCACAATTTTGGTTTCTTTGGCATTTAAAGACATTAAACTAGTTTGCAAAGGGAAATATTTTTGGTAGTGTGGTAAGGCTTTCAAGCTAGGTTTATCTTTAGATGCATTAATACAACTTTTGTTATTAACATTGGTCATAGCAATTAACTTTACTAAAAAGTTTTTTTTTTAAATGAAAACTATCTGTACTGGTTGTCTCCGTTTCGTGGTATGTGCTGGTTATTAAGCATTTGTATCCAAAGAAACCCATTTTCCTTGTGGCATACATCAGAAAATTAATTTACTACTTTTTGAATATATGGTTGTTGGAAATGTTAATATAAATATGCAGGTAGACATTTCTGTGTAAGCAAAATTAAGTCACAACAGAAAATGGTAGATATGTCATTTCTACTTAGAATTTACTCTGAATCTTTAATTTAGTGCAATATAGTTTGAGGAACTGGTCTCAGTAACAAGCCCAAAGGAGTTATGTAATCTCAGATGTTCTCTTCCTCTTTTTAAAAAAGAAAAAACAAAAACTTCATAACATTCATTTGTTATGATTCCCAACCCCCTCTTTTTTTCCAAATACTTAAAAGGGGAAAGAAGTAACCTCTGCAGTATTTCCCAAAAGTAAGACTTCTAGATGAGGTCATCAGCCCCTTCATCATTTGATCACAGCACTGATGACTTAACATTTCTTTCTTTCTTTCTTTTTTAAAAGGATGTGCTTGGGGCAGCTAGGTGGCGCAGTGGATAGAGCACCGGCCCTGGAGTCAGGAGTACCTGAGTTCAAATCCGGGCTCAGACACTTAACACTTACTAGCTGTGTGACCCTGGGCAAGTCACTTAACCCCAATTGCCTCACTTTAAAAAAAAAAAAAAGATGTGCTTAATTAGTTCAGCATCTTTTGGTCTGTCAAAATCCTAAGTTAAACTATATAACTTGGAGAAGATTGAGTTCTCTCATCATAGGCCCAGTTGTAAAAGAAAGCTATGTGTTAATTTCTTTCATCTTATACTGAGGAAATTCATGTGATGAGAAATATTTGTCATTTGTATCAATAAACTGAACTATACTTAAACCCACCAATTTTAACAGCTTGGATTTCTGTTTACCTGTTTACATTCTGGTTTAGCTAGCTATATCAAATTTGGCTCCTGAGATGGTTTATCTAATTTCTTGTATACTTAAAAAAAATAGTAATTAATCTGTCTGATCCTAAGTGTAAAATAGAGAATGAAAACTGACCTGTGGAGCTGAAGGATGAATCCTGGCCAGCCATTGATGAACCAGCTGTAGCAGAAGCAGGATGTGATAGGAGGAATATACTTTTTATTTGTCAGGGCATAGGAGAATTTCTTAATTAAATCTTTTCTTGTCAGAGCTCTTCTGTGATTTCTTTGCTCACTACAGCAGATGGAAAAAGATGAGATGTCAGGTTGAGAAGAATGAAAACTGAGATATTTTTGGAAGATCAAAAATGAAAAGATGAGTTCTTCCTTATGGAAGACAGTAGGTCAGGATCTATAACCATCATACATTTCCATGGCCTCCCTTTAAATGATGGAGTTTTATGATACCCAGCACACCTTTCCTTTTTCCTGGTTTGCTTCCTTTTGTTGTGGTCACTTTTGACATTGGCTTCTAACTCTGGGATAGATTTCTCCCTTCCTGTTGATGACATTGTTTGCTTTAAAACAGCAAGATTTACCATTTCACTGATTAGTGTATCCCTTTGCTGGTACAGAGAGTCTTTCTATGTTCCTGGTCTTTGTGAGTTGTTGTGACTGATAGAGTCATTACCGTGTCAACCTTTTGGTCATAGAACTTCTCTGAACTTAGCCAGGCTGGTTCTGGGTATGGCAAGGTACATATCCCATCACAAGCTTTGGACTTGAAACCTTTCTAGATTAGGGAGACAAGGGAACCTAGGGTTACTTCTACTAAGACTAGGATTAAATGGATGGTAATTTGTTCTCTGTCTCTTCTAGGAAGCTACCTAGAAAGCAGTAGCACTTAAATTTTTTTTAAAATTCCAGACTTAGACCCCAGATATACATGAATCTGCAAATCTTTTATGAACAACTTGCTTTTCTTTTAAAATATATAATACATTTAGGGGCCAGCTAGGTGGTGCAGTGGATAAAGCACCGGCCCTGGTGAACCTGAGTTCAAATCTGATCTCAGACACTTGACACTTACTAGATGTGTGACCCTGGGCAAGTCACTTCATTGCCCCCCCCCATACACACACACACACACACACACACACACACACACACACACTAACATGTAACTTTCAAAGCTGTCCCTTTGTTTTGTGATTTTTTTTTTTCCTCCCCCTGGCCCTCTCTTCTCTTCTTGACATTAATTTCTTTTTGTTTTATTTATTTCTTTTTCAGTATTTATATCATTAAAATTGTTCTGGTTCTCCTCAATTCACTCTGCATCAGTTCATATAAATCTTTCCAGTTTTCACTGATCCCTTATATTATTTCTTACGGCACAATAGTATTTAAATTTTATAAGATAATTTGTTTAGCCATCTTCCAGTTCAGAGCATCTTTTAAGTTTCCAGTTCTTTGCCACCACAAAAAGAGCAGCTATAGATTATTTTTGTACATTTGGGTTTTTTTCTTCTTGAATTGCATTAAGGTTGGTTTTTTTTTTTTTGGTGGAGCAATGAGGTTAAGTGACTTGTCCAGGGTCACACAGCTAGTTATGTGTCAAGTGTCTGAGGTCGAATTTGAACTGAGGTCCTCCTGAATCCAGGGCCAGTGCTTTATCCACTTCACCACCTAGCTGCCCCTACATTAGTTTTTGTTTGTGCAAAATATTTTTACTTTTATGTAACCAAAATTTAATTTTATCTCTGGTGATCACTCTTACTTTAGTCATGAACTTTTCTATCCATAGGTTTGCAAGGTAAATTCTTTGCTGCTCTTCCAATTTATTTTCCATGTTACCTTTTCTGTGTGAGTCTGATCAATTTGGAGCTTGTCATGGACATTAGCTCCTTGATGGCTCTGGGAGAACCAGCCCAACTCAGGTGTCCAGAAGCCATCCTGCTCTGCCGTAGGAGCTGTCTGTCCTCCATTTTTGCCAATTTCTTATGACAACAAATTAATTACCATGTTTATTGATTTATTGAGGCCAGCAACTTTTCTTTTGCTGTTGGCTCTTCGTAGCCATCATCCAGCCTACCATTTGTTTTCTTATTTCTCTTCCAACCTCCATGCCTCATATGGTGCTTTTCATCTCTGCATGCTACCATATTGAGAAACACAAAGGAAAAACATTGAAAGTGAAACCGGCATAATTTTGCCAAAGTTGCATGCAGTATTCACTTTTTTTGGGGGGGGGGGCAGGGCAATGAGGGTTAAGTGACTTGCCCAGGGTCACACAGCTAATAAGTGTCAAGTGTCTGGCGCTGGATTTGAACTCAGGTCCTCCTGAATCCAGGATCGGTGCTTTATCCACTGTGCCACCTAGCTGTCCCCCAGTATTCACTTTTTAAAAATTTGGAGCTGGTTATTTTTAACTAGTTACATTTATGTTTCTCCTATATACATTACTTAAGCTAAGGCAGCACAGCCAGGTATATGATTGGTGTTTGAAGGTAAGACATCCTGGAGAGTTGGAAAAAATACATTAGATTTAGATGACCTTCTAAAGTTCCTTTTACTCTTAATTTTTTTTTTTGGTAGGGCAATGAGGGTTAAGTGACTTGCCCAGGGTCACACAGCTAGTAAGTGTCAAGCATCTGAGGTCAGATTTGAACTTAGGTCCTCCTGACTCCAGGGCCAGTGCTTTATCCACTGCTTCACCTAGCTGCCCCTCTACTCTTAATTTTTAAAAATTTAATTGATATTTTGATTTTTATATTTTTATTTTCAAAGTCCTCCTACTTCCCCTACCTAGAAAGCCATCTCTTATAACAAAGAATAAAAAAGCAGTTCCATAAAACTAAATGAATATATCTTCTGAATCTGATACTGTATATTATATATATATATATATTTTTTTTTTTTTTTTTGGTGAGGCAATTGGGGTTAAGTGACTTGCTCAGGGTCACACAGCTAATAAATGTCAAGTGTCTGAGGTCAGATTTGAACTCAGGTACTCCTGACTCCAGGGCCTGTGCTCTATCCACTGCGCCACCTAGCTGCCCCTGTATATAACATTTCATATCCATAGTCTCCCACTTCTGTAGTGAAGGGTAAAGGGAGAGGTGCATATTCTCATTTCTTCTTTGGGGACAAGCTTGGTTGCTATAAAGTGTTATTTAGTTTCTTTATGTTTTGGTTGTTTTTCCATTGTCAATGTGTCTGGTTTTGTTTTGTTTTTTAAGTTCTGCTTCATTTTACATCATTTTTCATGTCTTTATGCGCTTCTCTATAGTCTTCATATTTGTTGTTTACTATGCTACAGTAATATTCCATTACATTTGTGTTATCAATTTATTTAGCCATTCTCTAATCATTGGGTTTCTACTTTATTGCTAGTTTTTTCTTTGCTGCTACAAAAAATTCTACTATATATTTTGGTCTATGTGGAACCTTTCTTTTTTTATCTTTGGGTCAATGAGTATGGACATTTTATTTACCTAAGCATAATTCCAAATTATTTTTCTGACCAATTTAGCATTCTACCAATAGCATTTTAATGTCTTCCTCTTACTACAGTGTCTTAAATATTGACTATTCACATCTTTAATCATCCTTGCCAATGTGTACTGTGTATGAAATGAAACTCCAAAGTTGTTTTGATTTGCATTTCTCTTATTAGTGATTTTGAACAATCTTTCATATGGTTGTTAATAGTTTGCAGTTATTTTGAGAACTATTCCAGTTCTAATTTCTGTGATTAATTTTATCTTCACTTCCCATTCTGAATTTTGCTTAATTTTATGTTCTTTTATTTGTGTATATTTGTCTGCAATTACTCATACCTATCTTGTGAAAGTGGACTTGAGAATTGTTGGAGCAGCCAGGTAAAGGGACTATGAAAGCACTAGTTGTTTTTTATTTATTTATTTTTAATTTATTTTTTTACAGATGTTGAGAGCGATACTAGGAGTGAGAACCATCAGGAAATATCCTCTCTCACTTTGCAGTAGTAGTCATACCTGGACTGAATCATATTCTCAATAAGCATTTAAAAATAGTAGTGTTTTTCAACCTACTGCCAATAATAGTTACATTGTGATTATTTGCAGTTTAAGCCATATGTTAAGCAGATTAAAATGGTTCTTGAGTTTTTGCTTGTAAAAAAAAAAGCTTAAATAATAATCTGCAAATAGCTTTTGTCTGACTGTCTTGTGCAAACTGGTTCCTTTTCAATCTGCAGGGCTCCATTTGAGTTGGTAAATAACACCAGAAGATAAAAACATCATTCAGCCATGAAGAGCACCAGGCAAAGTCTGAATTTCATAGGAGAATTTTTTTGCATCAGATTTCATTTATTGACGTACATTATTACAGTTGAATTGTTAACCTGGGTTAAGTTTGCATTGAAAATGTGGTAGGCAGTCTCAATGAAAGCAAAGCTCTATTTAAAGGATGATGTTACCACTTTAATGACAAATTGGTGGATTTTATTCATAACTTAGTTGAATTTTTTAGACTGGGAGGGGATTTTCAAAGAGCATCTAGTCTAGGTTTCTCATTTTACAAAGGAAAACTTAAGGCTCAGAGAAAGGAAATGACTTGCCTAGGATCAAAAAATGAATTAGTGACAGAGTTATATAACTAGACTAACTATTACACTGTGCAAAACAGCACAAGTTGAAGTTGTATGTAGTTGATATGTACTGTAAATATTTAGGTGAATGGAATTCCTTTTAGTTCTATATTTCTCTGTAAGTGATTCACGAGTGATGACATGAGGCTTCTGTCTCATTTTTTTGCAGCATATACTTGATATTCCTTGCAGCTATGGCTTTTGTCTTATGTGATCGGTCACATTTCCTTTGGAAATCTATCTGCTTCAAAGAAATTTCAGTCTTAGTGGAGACATGAGTTGGGAAGTAGAAAGAAACCTTTATTCCTTGGTTTTGTTTTATCATCTCTTTCTCTCTGCTTTCCTTCAACATAGATTCTTCTACGTGTATTTAGTCTTGTTCACCCACTTCTCCCACTGTCAAGGTACTAAGTGCCATTTCCATGTCTGTGTATATAGTGGGTCCTGATGAGTGCAAATGGTCCCTTAAAGTGGTCCCATTATTCAGATTCATGTGAAATATTTCCATGGGCTGGAACAAGTTACCATTTCTTAAATATGTCTTTGAATAGTGCAAATTAGAATTTATAGAGCTACTTCAGAGGATACATTATTTGCACTAATTGGGATCTAGATGTGAATTGGGTACTTACATGGTGGAGTCCAAATGTGGTAGTTCAGTTGCCGTTGATGAAGATAGATTACCATAGAAATGTTGGCATGTCTGTTCTATTTTCCATCTGTTTTTTGCTATTTTCATTTAAAATGCTGTTGGAATGATAATGTGACTTAGTTCCATCCTATGTTTTGAATGGAATAATTTTCCCCCTCTACCACTTTTTGCTGTTTTGAGATGATAGTGCAAATAATCTTCCACTGTTCCTTTTCAAAACATTTTGTAAAATGGTTTGTATTCTAAACCAGTGTTAGCTTTGGTTACAATGTGTCTGCTTGGTAAGGAGAGCAAGTGTTTGCTGGAAGAAGTTATTTCGGTTTTCTTTTTGTTTTATAATAGTGAAACTTCTTTTAGAAATGGTTATTTGTATGAGAGCATTTGCTGTGAAAGTTCGAGTAGTGTAGAGAAGTTGTCACAAGGCAGAATTCTTAGCCACTTAGTTAAATGAAGACAGTGGCAGCTATGGGTGACAGTAGTTTAAGATGAAGGTTTCAGAGGACAGTGGAGCAAAGCACAGGACAACATGTTTGCAGAAAGTGGCATGAGGCCACATATAGCCCTTTAGAGATGAGACTGAAACGAAGAATACATTCAGATGAGAAAGGGGATAGATAGCTCTGTAAGTGTTTGTATAAGAAACTCTTTTCTCTGTCAGTGACAGTCAAGTGACAAAATTGGGTTCCTTCACATCCCCAGTGTGCTTCAGGAAGGAGTAGCAATGTCAGTGAAGGAAGAAAAGGGGGGAAAATTGAGAAGGCTATGCATGGAGATGGAAATGGCACAATTTTCTACCAGAAAAGAGAGATGGAATGATAGGGAAAAAAATCACTCAATAGTACTGCTACTGATAAAAATCAGTGTCACAGGTCCTTTCCTTGTGGAGCATAAAAGTTAGTAGTAATGACTCATATTGTATAGTCCTTTTGATATTATCTTTAACCTCAGTTAGGATGAGGAGACTGAGGCCTTTTAAAGGTTAAGTGGCTTGACCAGGGTTTCTTGGACAAAAAATGAGTGGGGCAGGTCACAGACCTGAGGTGTCTCCTGGCTTCAGGCCTGGTACTCTGCCTGCTATGTGACACACTGCCTTTAGGGCATGTGGGGGTAGAGTTGGGAAGGGTAGAGAGAGGACACACATGTACATCCATAATATAGAACATGAGCATCGGTGCATAATTAGAGAAGTCCAAAGTGATATTTGAAATTCCGAGAAGAAAAGTTCCCTTTGACTGGGATATCTGCAAAGATTTTATGTCGGTTGCTTTGAATTGAGTTTAGAAAGATGGTTAAGATTTCAGCCACAGGAGATTAAGGGGGTGAGCATTCTGTACATAGTGCATAGGCAAAGGCATAGGTGTGACAAAGGTTTGTGTAGATGGGAAACAATGACTGTATAGGCTAATAGATTCTAGATTGGCTAATATATGATATATATGTCAAGGCGGAATAGTGTGACAAAGTTGGAAAGATATGAGGGTAGGAGAATGAAATGGTTTGTTATAAACATATAGACATAGAAATTATTTCAGGGAACAATCAGAATTAGCTTTCTTAGTTTGTTACACTAGTAACTTCTTAAAATTTAATGTTTTACACTGATCTTAATTGATTTAAAATAGTGATTCAGAGTCTTAGGGATCCTCCCCTGCCACTAACATGTGTAGTAATTTTAGAAGCTGATGACAATGACTTAGATTATTGAAATATTCCTTATTCTGTAAAGATGATTTGGGTGTAGAGTCTTTCAAATTTTTTTTCCCCTGAATTTTCAGGTGATCTATTGAGTAACCTGTTGCAGAGTCCTAGTGCAGCCAAACTGTTAAACCAGCCAATCCCTATCCTTGATTCAGAGAGTGAGTATATCTGTTCCCTGGCTTTGGAGTGCCTGGCCCATCTCTTCAGCTGGATTCCTCTGTCTACCAGCATCACCCCATCCCTCCTTACCACGATATTCCACTTTGCTCGATTTGGCTGTGACATTCGGGCCAGAAAGATGGCGTCAGTCAATGGCAGCAATCAGAACTGTGTCCTTGGTCAGGAACGTGGCAGGCTTGGAGTTCTGGCCATGTCTTGCATCAATGAACTCATGTCCAAGAACTGTGTGCCTATGGAATTTGAAGAGTATTTACTGCGAATGTTCCAGCAGACTTTTTACCTCCTTCAGAAAATCACCAAGGATAATAATGCTCACACAGTGAAGAGCAGACTAGAAGAACTAGATGAAAGGTAAGAGAAAGAAACCATATCGGAGTAAGAATTAAGTACTCAGAAAGGGTTATTATGGTTCATTGCTCTTGTGCATAGCGTCTTTAATCCTCTTTGATTTCAGAATTTGGAGCTCCAAAAGAAGAGCAGAAAGGTAGGTGTGTGATGGTAAGTACAGGCCTGACTGTAGCTTGAAGGGCTGGGGTGGTTAAGGGGAAAGGGATTGATTGAGTTTGAAAAATGATTGTGGTGGTTCTAGGTTTTGTTGTATTTCCCATATTCCTCCCCGTCCTTTCCTCCTCTTCCTTTCTCCCTTACTTATTTGACTACAGGTATAAGGTGGTTCGAGAACTGAAACTGCCCCTCATTCATAGCCAGGAACATCAGAAGAGGCACATGGAGGTACAGGAATTACAATCTGCCCCTTTTCAGTTGGTGTTGCCTTTTAGTTTTGAGGGTTTTTTGTTTTTTTTTTTTTGTAAGTAAAAGGAAGTTACTAGGACATTTTGCAGGGTATAGAAGTATTGTCATTTTTATAAATATTATTTGGTGAATTTTCACCAAAAGAAAAGCTTATATGGAAAGCTTTGTAGCTTTTTTATCATTCTTTTTAATGGAACCCAGAAATAAGGCCTTTGGTCTTTCGTCTTTCTTTTTGCCTGTTATCCCATGAATCCCTTCTTAAAAATCCACTTAAGGATAAATGGAAGCACTTTGAGTCAGGGTCTAATTCTTTCTTTCCCTTGCAGTGGGATGTCAGTTATGTATCTTACACCTTTCATGAACAAGATGCTACACTGCTGTGTAAAGGCAAGAGGGAAATTGGATGCTTATTTTAAGAACATTCATGTTGAGTGTGTTTGGAAGCCTCCAAGTGGGTGTATTATATTCAATTAGTAGGCCTTTACAGATTGCCTGGAAGCAAAAATGATTACTATTAACCACCTTCCCAGGTCACTTGGGGGTGATTATATATAGTTGAGGAATTTGTGTCCTTTTCGGTACCGCTAGCAGTTTTATTTTTTGGGATTATTAACTGTGTGATATGTAGATACACATGCATGGAGTGTGTAATTTTTATAGATAGTTTGGAAATTTGGTTCTTGGTTGATTTTATTTTATATGCTTAATTTTATTAAATTAAGAAAAATAAAACTGATCTAAGAATAGACCAGGTCTATCCAATCCAAACATTAATCTTTGTATACTCACAGAAGAATTCATACCCTGTTATAGTAATAAAGTTCTTTCCTTCTAATTTGATGCCATTTTAAGTATCAACTGTCCAGGTCAACTAAGAGTACCAGTGCTTTCTTGGAAACACAATTTTTGCAACATTCTTTTTTAGCTTCATCAAAAAGACTTTCTAATATCTAACAGTGATCTAATTACTTACAAGTCAATGAAAAGTTAACTGTTGTGTTCTAATTTGAGAATTGAAATGGTATTCTCTGTTTAAAATATCTTTTTTTGGTTTTTTGATTGAGTTCATTACTTTTTGTCTTTTATTATGAAACATGCCGTTAAAAATAAATTTCCTTGTGTTTTACTTTTGGTACAGTGCCATTTTCACAGATTAGACTTAGATCTGGAAGAAAAATCATAGTTTATCTGTATATGAACTTTAAAGTTAACTTTTTTGCTTCCTTTGGTTTTATATTTCAATTGTATGCTTCCAGTTTCACTGTGAAAGGCGAGCCCTGCATGTACAGACAGGTGATATGATAAATACTGTGTGCTTGCTTTATGACTCTTAAGAGTCTATTATAACATTCTGAAAAAAAGAGAATGATAGTCAATTCTCAGTTGTTCATGAGCTGCTTAACTGGGTCCTTTGTTTCTTCTCTTCTTTCTTGCTACAACTTCTTATCTCTTAACTCTTTCACTGTTCATTAGCACCTGTACCAGAAGGTGGGCAAGGGAAGGAAAATGAGGTGAATGAAGATTAGTTAGTATTGCTGCTTGATTAGGTGTATTTAATTTTTTAATAAAGAGGTTGGCCTGGAGATTAATAAGGTTTTTGATTGTATTTTATTTGTCTGTGCATTCAATCTCTGTGTTCCATTAGTTTGCATGACTGAGAATTGGGATTGGGACTGAGAAACTCTCAATTGGGACAGAAAATTGATGAACTTTACATAACAAATATATAATAAGCTAGATTAGGGTGGAGGAGGCTCCATTCTTGATTGATTTGTACAGGGGCCTTCAGACAAATCTCTCTACTTAATATGTAAAGGAAGGGGGAAGGGGAGGGGGGCCATATCTGTTTCAGAACCTCTGGAGATTCTGGTGAAAAGGGGAAAAAATAGCATAATGTACTTTTAATGCTAGTCTTCCTAAGTATTTGGTCCAGTGATCCACTCAACCTTTATCCTTATGAAATAATTAATACCATATACATTGTAAATGCCTGTTTCCGTGTATGCTTCCTAGAATTAATATGGACCCCAAAGAAAGCAATGACCAACCATGATGATTGGTTAGGCGCCCAGTGACAGTATGGGGAAGTTTGATTTCTGGTCATTTCAGTTGGACTGAGGGAACTTGAGTGAAGTGGTACCTAGTGACTGCAATGAAGGATTTCTTTTACTAGTAGGCTTGCCCAATTCTAGACCTGATGATTCTTTGTTTTTTTTAATTAATATTTTAAAAAACATGTATCTCATTTTCCAATCACCTTTTGGTATTTAGGGGCTTGAAATGACAGTTTCTGAATGTGAGAGTGATGTGCTGTGCATTTAATCAGAGGATTTTGTTATCCTGGTCTTTTGGCAATGCTTATCTATGAAATAATCGTAGGCAAATCTTTGGATTTGGGTGGGGATTGGGATAGCATCATAGAATGAAAACAATGCTGAAATTGAGAGCAAGGGGAATCTGGAAATCTGAGTCCTCATTTCATTCCTGCAGTTAGTGGGCTGTCAGTCATTTCTTGTCTCTGGGCCTCAGATTCCTGACTTAAGCTCTAAGATCCTTTTCAGGCTATAATGCTTTATGATTCCATATGACAGGTTACTGCATCTTTCTAAGTGTTAAAATGTTTCATTCATGCTGTAAAGAATTCTTAGAGATAATTGTTAATGGGAATATAAGAAAAAAATCTATTTGGATTTCAAATTTAGAACTGTTTTATTAGATTGCTAACCCTTTTGAAGATCATCAGCTTGTCTCTGTGGTTTTTGGTACATGCACTTTAATAAATATGCCTTCTAACTAATGAATCTTTGCCTCTGGAAATCACAGAGTAAAATGCTGTTAGTTTGAGGTGCACCATACAAGTGATATGACCAACCTATCAATTTGTTAGCTCAACCTTGTTTCATTTTATTTTATGTGGGTCATGCCACTAAGTAATTGGGGAAATATGAGCAGTTGCTTATCAGAAGGCCTTATTATCTAAGAATTAAAGTTACTTTTCTGCTATGTTTCAGGTGTTAATGGAGAGAAGGGTTGCGTGTCCTGTAGGTAACTGATGCAGGCTTTTGTTTTTAACTGAAAATAATCTTGGTTAAATCAGTGTTTTGGTAATGTAAAGGATTTGGGCTGTTTAATCTTGCATTTCATTTATCTTATTAAAGTTATTTCCATTGAAGGTAGATTTCCAGATTTTAAACTTGTAATCTTTTTTCTTATTTAGCTACATCGAGAAGTTTACTGATTTTCTTCGTCTCTTTGTGAGTGTCCATTTGAGGAGAATAGAATCCTACTCTCAGTTCCCAGTGGTAGAGTTTTTGACACTGTTATTCAAGTACACGTTTCATCAGGTATGACAAGAAATTACTCTTTTCATTTAATTTTCATTTGTTTTAATATTGTATTTTTACATGCACAACCTTGCAAACCTTAAAGCACTGCGTAATGCTAACTTATAAGTCCTCCTATTTTGTTGTTAATGCCATGCAATTGAAGGGAACAGAGAACCGAATTTCAAAATGCCTTAAAATTGGGACCGTTTAGTTTCATGTACTTGTCATGAGGAATTTTACATAGGAGAGGAGTCAGGGTACATGGATGCCAGTATCTAATCTTTACTTCATTTACTCCTCATCTTGAGAAAATGCGTCCATTTGTTGTTGTGAGCCCCCTCTTTCTCATCATCCTTTGGTTTTTACTTTGTTCCAGTTCTGACAAAAAGGTGGCTCTTGCCATAGTCAGCCTTTTTATTTGACCCTTGACCCTGTCTTATTTCATTTCCTCCAGGAGCTTTCACCTGTAATCATCCCATCTCTGTCATCTTCATTCTTATCATTACTGGTTTCTTCCCTACTGCTGGCAAACCCATCTGGGTCTCTCCATCTTTAAAAACAAACAAACAAAAAAATCAAGCCATTTACTTTGTCCTTCCAACTCTCCTCAAGCTCTTCTCTCTTATTGTTAGGTTTCTAGAATAAGCCATTTTATACTCATTTCTTCAGTCTTTTCACCTTCTACTTATTCCTTAACTTCTTGGAACTGGCTTCTGATCAGACTACTGAAACTGTTGTCTTACTCTGGCTTCTGGGTTGTTTCTTGCAAATGACACTCCATCTCCTGAGTCCATATCCCTTGCTTGGAATGCTCTTCTTCATCGTTTCTTGTCTTGTAGCTTCTCTCTTTTTTTTTTTTTGTCTCAGCTAGAGTTTTACCTTTTGCAAGATGATCTTCCCAGTCCTCTCTGGTGCTTTTCTTTAAAATGATCTCCAATTTATCCTGTATATGTTTTGTTAGTACGTAGTAGTTTGTATGTTGTCTCTCATTAGGCTGGGAGCTTTTTGACAGCCAGGACTCTTTTGCTTTTCTTTGTATCCCCATCACTTAGCACAGTGCCTGACACATAGTAGGCTAACTGATTTTTAACTCTTAATTAGTTGGTATGTCTTCCTATCCACCTAATCCTTCATATTCTTTGTTTCTTAACAGGGTAATAATTATATTGTATACCACAATTTGTTTAACCGTTCTTTAATCATTGAATTTGTTTCCAGTCCTCTGCTACCACAAAAACTGCTATTATGATTATTTTCTTGTGAACAGACCTTTCTTTTTTACTTTGACATCTTTGAAGTATACATCTAGTAATACGATCTCTGGGTCAGAAAGTATGGACATTTTAGTCACTTTTAAAGCATAACTCCAAATTGTTTTCCAGAATAGTTGGACAAGTTCACTAGTTCACAGCTTCATTAACAGTGTATTGGAATGCTTATCTTTATACAACTATCTCCATTATTGACTGTTCTATTTTTTGCCATATTTACCAATTTGATTGTGTGGTAAAACTTTAGAGTTGTTTTGATCTGTATTTCTCTTTATTTTTACTGATTTGGTTGTCAAATGGTCATATGGTTGTTAGTTTGCAGTGGAATTCATTATTTCCCCCCTTGCTGCTCCAAGTTGTCTATTTTTGTTTAGGGCACCATGACCCTTTGAGATATCCCATTTTGCAACCTGGAGTCATTTTCATCTCTTCTCTTTTCCCCACCTTCTCTATCAGTCAGTTTTGCCAAGTCTTACTAGTTTACCTCTAATTTTTCTCTCCTGTCTGGCTGTAGATCAATCTTTCAATCTCTCTCTCTCTCTCTCTCTCTCTCTCTCTCTCTCTCTCTCTCTCTCTCTCTCTCTGTATGTATGTACGTATATATATATATATATAGCCCCTTCTCACTACTGTCATATCTGCCTCTCACTTGAACAACTACAATATTCTCCTTTCAGTCTCCTTGCTTCTAAATTCTTTCTTAACCCTGGTCACCACAGAACTGCCAAAATAATCTTCCTAAGGCACAGATCTGACATGTCATTCCCATTCTCAAAATCTTCAGTGGCTACCTTTTGCTTTCATATATAAGATAGAAAATTCCCAACTTCACATTTAAAGACCTTCATAGTCTGGTTCCAGCTGAACTTTTCAGACTTACTTCAAATTACTTCCCTTCACACATTCTACTTTCTTGCATTCTACATTCTACAGACAAACTGGCTTATTCAGTATTCCCCTAACTCAACATTCATCTTCTATCCCATTGACTTTCTTTTAAGGCATCTACTATACCTGGCATTCATTTCCTTCAAGGCTTATCTCAGGTGTCCCCAACTTTTACTCTAAATAGAAAGGAAGTACTTTAAAGGTAGGAACTAGACTGTTTTTAGCTTTGTCTTCCAGAGCCTGGCACAGTGTCTTGAACATAGTGAGTACTTAATAAATGCTTGTTGAATTAAATTGAATTTGAGAACTCTACATTCCAGCCAGACTTGACTATACTTGCTGTTTCCTGAATTTGACATTCCATATTCCACCTCCATGCGTTTGTATAAGCAAGTCTTTTATGCCTCCCAGAATGTACTATTTACTGCTGTCACTCATAATCATTATTTTCTATTGTGGTTCATTTCAGGTGCTATCTTCTGTACAAAGCAGTCTCCTTATCCTTCTTCCCCCTGCTGTCTCAGTTGTTAGTGCTCTCTCCTTTGGATTACCTTGTATTTACATCTGTATTTTTATATCCCCTAGTAAAATATAAGATGCTTGACAGTAAGGACTGTTTTATTTTTGACTTTGGTAGCATAGTGCCTTGCCACATAGTAGACATTAGTAAATGTTTATTGGGTTGAATTACATTTTTGTAACAGCAACTAATTTAAGTAGATTTAAAAATATATTCTTTTATGAGGCCAGAAAAGGAAATTATAGGGAGAAAGGAAATTAAAATAATTTTAGTGAAATTTGGTCAGTACTTTTGAGTACACAGGCCACACCTGTGAGAAAAAGGTATTGAGGGGTAAAGATGAGCCATTTCTGGAAGATAGGTCACATGATGTTAGGGAGATTAGAAAGGTGAAGAATTGGAAGGTTTCAGCCATAGAGGTATTCACAGAAAGAATGAAAACGTACAAGAAGGGCATGGAGCACTATTGTTAGCCTGGAGGTCCTGTAAGGAAGATACATTAGGCTGTTGGAAATGAAGTGTGGAGAATAAATAGTAGAGGTTGGAAATGTTGGAATGGGTGTCAAGAGATTGGAAGAGAAAAAAGAATTTGAGGAATTTCAAATAGGAATTTAGGGTTCAAGAATTAGAAGGGACTGTAGACATTACATAGTCTAAGCTGCTTCTTTTACTAGTTGAGGAAAATGGAGCTTAGAAAGGAGAACTAGTATAGCTATCCTCACACAGGTGTTAAGTAATAGGACTGCAGGGTGGGCCAGAAGTCATGAAGGGGTCTGATGTGTTTTTTTAAAAATAATAAACATCTTTATTCAAAGTTTTGAGTTCCAAATTCTATCCCTTCTTCCCTCCTTACCCTCCACCCTCCCTGAGATGGTAAGTAATCAGATATAGTTTATACATGTACAATTACCATATTAGTCATTTTGTATAAGAAAACTTAAATTAAAAAATGCTTTAGTCTGTGTTCATTCAATATTAGCTCGCTCTTTGGAAGTGGTCCTTTGGGATTATCTTACAATACAATGGTATTGCTGAAATTAGTTAAGTCATTCACAGTTCTTCATGGAATAATATTGCTGTCACTGCACAGTGTTCTCCTGGTTCTGCTTAATTCACTATATATCAGTTTATATAAATCTTTCCAGGACTTCCAGAAATCTTCCTACTTGTTATTTCTTATAGCACAATAATATTCCATCACCATCATATACCACATCTTGTTTAGTCATTCCCCAGTTGGTGGACTTTCCTTTGATTTCCAATTCTTAGCCAACCACAAAAAGAGCTGCTATGAATATTTTTGTACAAATAAGTCTTTTTCTCTTTTTGGGGATGCCTTTGAGACATAAACCTAGCAGTGATATTGCTGGATTAAAGGGTATGCACAGTTTGATAGCCCTTTGGGCATAGTTCTAAATTGCTCTTCAGAATGGTTGGATCCATTCACAACTCCACCAGTAGTGGATTAGTGTCCCAGTTTTCTTGCATGTGGGTATGATGTTTTAATAAATGTTTTAAAATTATTTTTTCTTTATTTTTTGCCATTTACAAGATTTGATTTTTCACAAGTGATGTAAATTCATTTGTTATATATTCTATATATGATGCTATGGTATTGTAAATTAAAAACAAAAAATTAAGGAGTTAGAAGATATTCATGACTGTTGGCCCTGCCCTCTAGAATCCATAACCACAGCTTCTGCCTAAATTCAGTGCCTTTCTGATTGTACAAGAATTGAAGGATAAGCATAGAGAAGTGTGTCCCAAATTAATTTGGTCTGGACTTGAAATATATTGACAGTCTAATTGGGAATCTAGGAGTATGGAATGACCCTGGGAAAAAGGAATTGGAGACATTTTGGAACTAAATAGAGGAAACAAAGCAAAATTACCATGTTATTTTTGATACATGTATAATTGCATATTTGATATTTTGGAGTAGAAATGCTGATAGCATTGAACTTTCCTCACACAACCCATATTCTTCCTTATCCAGAACCAGTGTTCTATGGCCCTTGGTTTGGGAAGAAAAGAAGGGGTACTAAAATTAGGAAGGAAGAGAGTGGGTATAGGAGAATAAGGTGAAAATGTTTAGAAATCTGGCTCTCAGATTAATTCTCCATATCACATTTATGGGATAGAAAAGAAGTTAAGAACTAGACATTAAAAACCAAAAAAGATCCTATCTTTTTATTAGAATCTTAATTCTGTCAGTTTTATATTAAATTGAAAATGCATAAGTGGAATTTCTGTATTTTGGAAGGTGTGTGGTCATTAAACAAACAGCCTTCTTTCTTTTCTCTCCCTACTTTGAGAATGTAGCCAACTGAGTTTCCCCCTGTACACTCCGCCTCCTACACCTTACTCTCTTTATATTTGGCTGAGTGTGGGAGGCTGTCCATCCAGAATTACATTCAAAGGGTAGAAAAAGGGGGCATATCTCTGAAGCTTGCTCCGAACTGTTATGCTTTTATATAAGCAGCCTTGTTCTCTGATTTTACTTTCAGCTTGAGTAAGACAAAGTATAATCAAAAGATATACGCTTGTCTTCCTCTTAGAAGACAAGCTAAAGGGGCTTAAGAATGCCCCATCTCTCCAGATCATCCCCAAAAATGAAGTGTTTCTTTAAAAATAGAAAAAAAAGACACAAGGTCACAGAATCCTCTGATCCTGTGATATCAGTAGGAACACAAGAAAAGGGATCTTGAAGAAGCAAAAGGGAAGGATTTCTGACTTGGGTCAGGAGGTTGGAGGGTTGAAGATTGTGACAAATAAGAAGGGAAGAGACTGTTGGGTGTTAAGCACCAGAAAAGAGGCTTCTTTTCCCATGGAGGAGGGAGCTGAAGCTTCTGAGGAGAAAGGAACTTCATTGTGCTCCAAGGAATAATGAAGTGTATGTATCCACAGATGTCAGGTGAGAAATCATCCAGGGTCAGAAGGGTCAGAAGAAGAGGAGTCAAGTAATGGCAGCTGTTTGTCAGACTGATTAAAAATAGAGAGGTATAGTATCTCCCTCCAAGGGATGGATCTGAAACCACCCAGGGAAACTTATAAGGCTTGTTGCTCTGTGTAATTACTGTTCATATCTGGTGATTTCTTTGGGTACAAATGATGCTGCCACAATGACAACAGAAAACATTGCTAAAGGTTATGAAGTCTTGAGAGAGGAGCAGACTTCATGGGGCTAGTCAAAGAGGTGGTACTGATGTCACTATTGCTGATCAAGGGCTTCACAAGGGATCAACAGATTTGGGAAGTGAACAGCTGGTTAGATAGTTATCTGGGAATAGGATTTGGATTTCTGAACAAGGATTTCAAATATAGGAATAATATGCTCTTGGCTAGAGATGGGTTGCATCTAACAAGAAATAGTATTATTGTAGTTGCCAGGAGTCTTGCAAATCTAAACAAAAGGACTTTATGCTGAAAAGTGATGTTAAGAGAGAAAGTAGATAACCTAGAGTAGCTATAGCTTTCAAAGAATAGTTTGTAAGAGACAAAAATCTAAGAAAACAAATAAAACCATAGCCTTGGATGTCTGTACGCAAATGTACAGAGTGTGACTCAGCGTGAACTAGATAAATCTCAAATCGGGTGGCAGATTTGACTTTGTAACTATTGTAAGCACTCTTCTCCCCTTCCCCCCCCCCCCATCCCCAACTCCCCCAACCTAGTGCACCACATCCTGGATTCTTCTGCTCAGCAGAGATGCGGCCTGAGGGACACCAACTGTGAGGGCCAAAATCCGATATACTGAGAGCTATTTGGGTGACTCGCCTTAATATTGGGGTCCTGGAAATATGAGGGACTTTTTTTAGGTTTAATCTCCCCTCTGAATTATTCTTTTCAGATATTTCTCCCAGGCCAATAAGAAAGGAGCCTCTGAGCTTTAGTTCACAAAAGGATCAGGTTTTATTACTTGGAATTGATTAAACAACAAAGGTGAAACTAATAAAAGATCAAAGATAAGGAAATGGGAAAATAGAAATACAGATGGATGCTCTTAACTCTAAACTTAGCCTAAGCTGGTTCAAAGGAATTTAAGGTTTTCTGTGAGTAACTCACCCAAGCCTCACCAGTCAGCCAGTCTAAGGTTGCTCACGTAGAGACAACCATTGCCTCAGACAGAGCACGAACAAGTGTGCCTCCATGACCGCAGTCCCCAGCCAAAGAGGAAGCAATGTCCTGCCAGCCTCTGCTTCCTCCTTCATGTTCCCCTCCCAGAAATGGGAGGCTCCTCAAGTTGATTGACTGGTAACCTTGATAGACAGTACCCATGAGAAAACATTACTTCCTGACGCCAAGGACCTCGACCGCATGGCTTGCCCTTAGAGGCTTTCTCCTCATGGTGGAGCTTTTCTACAGAAAGTCTCCAGCAGGTGGCATCATTCCAATTGTTACAGTCCCCCCTTTGTTTCTTCAAGAAACGGGGTGTTTCCTTGATGAAACAGTAAAAAATAAAAGAATATAATACCCTATGCTAACTAACAATATGTTAATAACAACATAGAAAAAGGAGAGAGAAAAATTTTGTCCAGAGGGGTGGTCCCTCATGAATGCGACGCTTTGACATTGGTCTTGCAAAGGGAGGGCCTCTGCAGAGAGTACATGTTACAGATGGTGTATATAATAACAGAAGGAGAAAAAAAAACCCAACAAAACAAAACTGTTCATATAAAGTCTCTGAGCTCTTGTTTGAGCTCTTGTCTTCTTGGAGTGGTAAGATGTCACCAGGAGAAAACTGGACTGTGGTCTGGAAAGCTGGATTTTTACTAAACCTTAGCATAGCATTGTCAATGATCAAATTAATACATTCCATTACATTCCCCTCCTTTATATAATACAGGGTTGAGGTAGTTATGTAATCTATAACACTTCTTACCATGTGTCTAGATCAAAGCCAAATTTAGTAATGTGTTCATGACACCTGAAAATGTTATGGAAAGGTTATCATACTATATCTCATGTTTCCGAGACATCCAGCAATTGTGCTAGGCCACAGGTGGATGGATTCTGACCTTGCCATCAGACCGAGTGAAAGAAAAAGAAAACAAGTTAAATTAGACGAGGTTATTTTAGGAGGGAGAGAGGAAGAAACTGGACTGGGTCTAGCAATTGTGCTCTACATAGTTGCCATCATAAGCAAACCATGGACTTACGTATACCCGTCTCTTGTTGCACATATATTCTCTCCAGGGCCTGCATTAAAGCTCACGGTAAGAGCAGTTAGTCTCTGAAATGATAAGTTTCCATAATTTATAAATCTCATATTAATTTCACCAAAGACAGTATGATGGTAAAAAATGCATGTTATGCTGCGTAACTGAGGATATACTAATAATATATACAATAATTCCAAACCATACCCAGAGTATAATGACATATAAATGACAATCAAATGTAAATAGCTGATATTAGACATTATTACATAATCTTCTTTGAGCAAGTAAACACATTATCTTATACATGAATTCTTTATCTTGTATGACAGTAACAGATACTTAAAGTGATAAACAATTTATCAAAAAGAAATAAAACTCCAATCAGCAAGATTCAATATTCAATACATTCATTGATAAACAAAGCAATAGGTTTCAGTAACCCCCTTTTTTTAAAAAACAGAATCCCATAAAAAACCAACTCATTAAAAACTCATGGTTCTCTCAAGAAAAAAGAATTGTGATAGCTTCTGAGGCCAGATGGCCCCACAGCATATACTTAAAATGTCTTTGAAAAGTCACTTAGTTTACAAAATTGAGTTAAAAAGAAAGCAAAAACAAAAGCAAAAAGCAAAAGATTTGCTAAGCACCCTTTTGTGCTCTTAAGGAAACTTAAAGGTGTGGTGAATTCCAGGCCTTTTCAATGCCTTTCAAAAGCAAAACAAACAAAAAAAAGAAATAGACGGTTTCAAGGTTAAGTAGGGGAAGGGAAAAGGGTGGGGGAGATTGAGGTAGGCCAGAAAACCAGGCCATGTGCTTCAGTGATTTGCCTGCAGAAGGAAAAGCTTGTTAAATTTAAATTATTTAAGCTGCTAGAATTTGGGGTACACCACATTGTTTTAACTGGTTCCCCAATTCTCTGCACACCAAAGTGGCAGGTGTTTCCAAATTGTCATTGATTTTTCTAATGCTGTCATAATGTTCTCTATGGTAGAAAATGTGGAGTTCTTTAGCATCAGCTTTGTCTGTGCCACTGATTTGCCATAGGGGGATATTCAACTGATGAATAATTACATTCAGCTGGTTATGTTTAGCAAAAGCTCCAATCATATCATTTCCACCCCATGTACCAGGTTGTCTCAATTCAGCAACATATTCTTCAAAAGGAGAGTCATTTACTCTAAAAGACTCAAAATCAGTTCTATGCATAAGCATATAAGAAGCAGATTCTTGTCTGTGTCTGAGATGATTCTTTAGGGTGGCCTTCTAGCTGGTCCCCTGGAGCCCATAAAAGGCAATTTCCATCTCCCAATACTCCCATCTCCCAAGACTGAGTCCCAAGGCATGTAACTGATTAGTAGGATTATCAAATGGGAATTATTGCCCCTGGGCTCTGTTAGGGTTCTTTTTTCTTTAACAGCTGCTATTGTTAGGGTTTTTTGCTCTTTAGCATCTGCTTGAGTTTTATTTGAAATCTCTTTACCTATAAATGGTGCAGGCTTTACATGAGAACAATGAATCCAAGATTCTTTTTTTCCAATTTTAGTAGCAGTAGGAGTTGTCCATACCTGAAAAGGTCCCTCCCAGGCAGGCTGGGTTCCACTGGGTTTGCTGAAAATTCTTTACATATACCTTGTCTCCTGGATTTAAATCATGCAAGGAAACATCTAAAGGACCAGCTTGTACAGCAGCTCCTGCTTCATGGAGTTCATGTAGCCTAGTCTATAATTCCTGTATATAGGAGGCAAAAGAAGTATCACCTCCCACCAGTGATGTGTAAACTGGGGGGAAAGTTTTAGCTTGGATAGGAGGGTGACTGAAAAAGCATTTCGTAAGGAGATATATGAAGTTCCCCTGCTGCATAGATAGAATAATGCTAACGGTAGAACATCAGGCCATTTCAAATGGGTTTCAGTACATAATTTGCCGATCATACTCTTAAGCTCTTTATTCATATGTTCAACCTGGCCTGAACTTTGTGGGTGGTAGGGCGTATGGAATTTTGGAGTTACTCCCTAGAAAGAGTAGATTTGGGATAAGATCAAATCAGTAAAATGTATGCCTTTGTCAGAATCAATGCGGGCTGTTGGGCCAAAGCAAGGAACTATCTCTTTAAGAAGAGTCTTGACAACAAAGGCTCAGGGGCTGGGAAATGCCTCTACCCACTGAGTGAGTTGGTCAACTATAACAATAATATAATGTCCTGCTTTTGGCATTGTAATATAGTCAATTTACAAGTGCTCAAAGGGTGAATATGCTAGAGGGCACCCTCCATAAGCTTTGGTCTTGGAAACATATTGATTATAAGATTGACATGTGGAGCAGCCCAAGCAGATTCGAGATGCTGTGTTAGTCACACCTGGTGCTATCCAGGTTCTTTTAATAAAGTCCACAATGCCTTGTGTACCAAAATGATCTTTTTTGTGAATAGAGAGACATACCTGGTAATAGAATTTCCAGGGAAGAAGTGGTTTTCCCTCTGAAGACCTCCAGACTCCAATGATCTGTTTTGCCTTAAATCTCTTTTTCCATCTTTCTACTTCAGAATCATCATAGGTTAGGTTGGGAGGAATATCCTCAGAAGGTGAGAGGTTAAATACATGTTCAGGAGCTTCTAATGCAGCGAGCTTGGCTGCATAATCAGCTCGTGCATTCCCCTTTGAAACAGAATCACTATTCCCTCTGTGGGCAGGGCAATGTATGATGGCTAGGGCAGAGGGCAGTTTCAGGGTACCTAGGAGGTCCTTGATAAGGTCCCCATTGGCAATAACCTTGCCCGAGGATGTTAAAAAGCCTCTTTGTAGCCAAGGAATGCCAATCGAGTGGCATATACCAGAGTCATATTTCGAGTCAGTAAAAACGGTGGCACTCTTCCCTTTGGCTATATTACAGGCTTGTGTAAGAGCCACAAGTTCATGGAGCTTCCTCCGCCCAGCCCCAGCTCCAGGCGTGCACAGCAGGAAGGCTTAGTGCAGTGGCCAGCCTTGGGCCTGGCCCTGGAGGCACCAACGAATTAGTTTGGCCTGCATAGGCATAGGGGGCCCAAGGTTTGAGGGGAGATAGGGGTTATATAGCTGGGGGAAAAGAGATGGCAGAGAGACTGTATGGAAAGAAAGGGGGGCTAACAGTGGAGAAGAGCTAGCGAGATGGTAGAAACGCTGAGAGGTAGGTGGGAGAAGTGCAGGGGAGCTGGAGTGAAGGAGAAAAAGAGTGAAAGGGAGAGGACTGAGAAAGTTGGAGAGGACTGAAGGCGAACCAGTCCAAGGGAGGCGTGGTTGCAGACCTCAGCAGCATACCCTCAGGCGGGAGAGACAGGCTGGCAGGAGAGAAAGGTTAAAACTGAAGTCAGGTTGTATTTCTCTTTGTATTTAATTCTAAGTTTGTTTCATATAAATAAACCCTGCTTTGTTTATTTTTTTAAAAAAAGAGGCATTTGCTTATCAATTTGGGAGAAGCAGTGTGGGAAATTATAAACAGCCCATACTAAATTAAAAGCAGTCAGATAGCCAGCCAGAAGTTCACAGATTAGGGCCCAGTTAAGTTTAAATATTTTTGCATTGAATGGTGACTGCAGCAGGACTTACGGGCCAGATATAATTTTTCATCTAGCTATAATTTTTCAGCCAGTTAACATTTTTCAGATAGCTACAAGTTATAATTTTCAGATTAGCAGCAGTTAATTTTTTTTTCCCTATCATGAATACTTCGTGGGATGACACCCATGATTGAAATATGCCTCAGGAAAGGTAGACCTTCTTCAAAAGGAAGAGGTTAGGAGAAAAAGATTGAATGAAATGGTATATTTAGAAAATATATGCATGTGAGGAAATTCAGGAACTGGTAGAATATGTGTATTGGAGGTGTGGGGGGCAGGGAAGAGGTTAGGTAGCACTGTAGCAAGCTTTTGTGTGAAAAGTAATGTAGGCAGAAAAAGTAGCAGTGTTATCATCAGTACATACAACAGATTACCTATAATCCAACACTGCAGTGGGCCCATAATCACCATGGGTATATCCTGCAGTGATGCAGACTGTCACCTGTCCATCCCTCTCTAGTCATGTGTTGTTTTTTTTTTAAACTATCTTGGGGGAAAGGGTAGAGTCAAAGAAAGGCTAGATCTAATGCTTAGAGTAAATGAGATAATGATAATGGACAAGAGATAAGGTAAAGCAGCACAACCCTTGTTTTGTTTTTCTTTGCCTAGGAGGATGATCTTTGGACTGTAATGATCAAAATAGTAATGGCTAATAGGGAATTGATAGCCAAGGCAATAGGGAGTTAGCAAGAGACACCAGGCTCTGATAAACTATATTCTATATTATTGAAAACTGACAGGTGTTCTTCTGAGCAGTGTTGTCAGTAATCTTTGAAAAACTGTAGAAAACAGGAAGGGTATTGAAGGTTTAGAGAAGGAAAAATGTTCCAATTTTTTTTTTGGGTGGGGCAATGAGAGTTAAATGACTTGTCCAGGGTCACACAGCTAGTAAGTGTCAAGTGGCTGAGGCCAGATTTGAACTCAGGTCCTCTTCAATCCAGGGCTGGTGCTTTATCCATTGTGCCATCTAGCTGCCCCCAATGTCCCAATTTTAAAAAGGTGTGAGACTCTAGGATTGATCCTAAGTTGTTGGAAAAAATCAGAACATATAGAAAAAGAAGGGTAAAGCAACAAAGTCATCAAGAAGATGTGTTCCATCAAGAAGGAAAACATGTCAGACTTAGTTTTCTTTTTTGACAGGGTTACTAGATTGCTTGATCCAAGATAATGCTGGAGATATAGTTCATCTAGATTTTAGCAAAACATTTGATAAAATCTTTCTTCATTCTTGTGGACAAGATGGAGAACTATAGCCGAACAGATTAAGACTGTTGATTGTTCAGATCCAAAGAATAGGTTCGTTTTTGAGCTGAATAGGATTAAATGAAATTGAAAAGGGAAAAATGGAAAGTCATACACTTAAATTCAAAAAGATCAATTTCACAGGTACAAAATAGGGGAGGGATACTTAGCAGTTCATTTGGAAAAGATCTGAAGGCTTTAGTAGATTGCATGCCCAATCCAAATGAATAGTGAAATATGACAGAATTTCAGAAGCTCCTGCATTCTTAGGTTGCTTTGAAGATAAATTATTCTGGGTGAGGTGAATTCACTGATTCCTCTGCTTTGGCCAGGCCACACACATCTGGAGTGTTGCATTTAGTGCTGGGTGCCATATTTTCAGAAAGTTGTTGACAAGATGCTGAATGTCCAGAAGAGAGCAGCCAGATTGGTGAAAGGCCTTGAGATTGTATCATATGAGAGATGGTTGAAGACCCTCTGCTACGCTGGAGAGATTAGCTTTTACGGAGAAATATTTACTTCAAAGATGTAGTAAGGGGGCAGCTAGGTGGCGCAGTGGATAGAGCACCGGCCCTGGAGTCAGGAGTACCTGAGTTCAAATCCGGCCTCAGACACTTAACACTTACTAGCTGTGTGACCCTGGGCAAGTCACTTAACCCCAATTGCCTCACTAAAAAAAAACACCAAAATCTAAACAGGATTTTCTATTTGATTTTTGAGGTAATAGGGAGACACTAAAGTTTATGTGGATAAGAGTTGGAGAAGGATGGACAGGTATGTTTTAGAAGCATTGCTTAGACCGGAGTGGGGGAAGACTTGAGATAAGGAGACTCATCAAAAGTCTGTTGAGATTGTCCCGGTGTGAGGTGATAAAAGCCTGCAACAAGGTGGCAGCTGAGGGGTGAGAGAGAGATATAAGGAAGTTTTGGATACATGGGATGATTGTGAGTGAGGAGTTAAAGTGGACACTGGTTTTCAGCCTGGTTAGCTGTTAACAGTTAGGAAGTTTGGAAGAAGGGGATGGTTTGTGGGGAATGATTATGTATTCTGTTATGAACCTAGTGAGTAAGAATTTCCAGGATATCCAGTTTGAGATGACTAAGGTATTTGGTGATGCTTTAGTGGAGTGTGGGAGAGAGATTAGGGTCAGATATATAGATCTAAGAATCATCTTCATAGAAATGGACATAAAAACCATGGGAAATAATAATGAAATCATCAAGTCAAATTGTATAGGGAGAGAAAATGGTCTAGGACAGATCCTTGGGGAGCTCCACTGTTAGTAGGTATGACCTGCATGAAGATTCAGCAAAGAATGAAGAGTTGTCAGGTTGGAGAAAAGGCAGGAGAGAATGGTATGAAAATGCAGAGAATGAGCTTTTTTGGAAGAGGAGGATGGTCAGCAATGTCAGAGGCTATAGAGAGGAATGAGAAAAAGGCATTAGGATTAGCCATCAAGAGGTCATTGATAACTTTGGAGGAGCAGTTTCATTTGACTATCAAGTGGGAAGTCATTGCAGGGAGTTCAGAATTGTGTGAGAGGAAAAGAAGGGAGGCACCAAGTCTAGATGCTTTCTCATTCGTGGTGTTTAGCCATGAAAGGGAGGAGAGATACAGGACTTTACCTAGCAGGAAGGTCAGATCAAACAAGGGGTTTTTTTGTTTTTGTTTTTGTTTTTTTAAAGAGGAAGGCATGGACAAAAAGCTGCTTCTCTCACAAAATGTCCTATGTAGTATCCTTGTACGTGGCTGCAGCAGCAGGATTTGAATTAGGTGGAGTGGAATTAGCCCTCCTATTAGCAGTACAATAATGGATTTTAAACTCTTTATGCCAAGATCTTGAGAGATTTGGAAGAGGACCAGGTGCAGAAGAAAAGGGTCTTAATTTGTTAAGATGCATAAATGGAGAAGAAGTAGCCAGATAACTTGGAGCTGCTCATCAGAACCATTAAGGAGACTTGAAAATGAACATCTTTTGGGTTTTTTGATTAAGAAACCACATCTTGGGGGGCAGCTTGGTGGTGCAGTGGATAAAGCACTGGCCCTGGATTCAGGAAGACCTGAGTTCAAATCTGGCCTCAGACACTTGACACTTACTAGCTATGTCGCCTTGGGCAAGTCACTTAACCCTCATTACCCTGCATAAATATTTAGAAACCTCATCTTGAACATTGCCATTATAACTAAGGAACTATTCTCTTTGGCTGATGGCTGATGATCCCCTTTCCTGTGGACAGCAGGGAAGGAGCCTGGAGATAGGGAAAGACAGAAGATTGGTGAAAGAGACAGAACAGCAGGGGAAGTTGGCTGCAGAACCCAGGATGGAAAAGGATTTTATCTACTATTGACATCTGCTGTTCTTCCCCGCTGCCGCCGGCGCCCCCCCCCCCCCCCCCCAGTCTTTGATGATGCAGGCAAATGCTAGGCCAGAAGTTGATGTTTGCTGTTAATAACATTAAATTTGCCAAGCATTGACATATCAAATATTTCTTGGAAGGCTTCAGGTGGACCTAGCTTTGCCTTTCACTCTGGCTTTCCATCTTCACTTTCTGATCCAGTCATCAGAATAGTATTGCAATGAGGCAGCCCATGTCAGGGGCTGGGTGGCCATATGGAAAGGGAAGGCTTAGCCTAGAAGGGGGTAAGGATTGGTAGAGTATGCCAGGTGAGAAGTTTTGAGGTAGGGATGTAGGACTGTGCCTTGTACCTTTTTGTGTTTAGTTTGAATTGAACTGAATTGAACTTGTAATGTGAAGGAAAAAAAGTAATGTAGTGCTTAGAGGCAGTTTGTGGAAAGAGGACTAGACTTTAGAGCCCTGGGTTTGCATCTGGCCTCTGTTACTTAATATTCTGTGACCTTTGGCAAGTCCTTTAGCTTATCTGGGCCTCAGTTTCCTCATCAGTGAAATGAAGGAGTTGGAATAGGTGGTTTCTAAGACCCTATGCTCTGATCAGCAATTGATTGAAATGACTGCTGGCCTTGGTAGATACCCCTACTTACGCAGATTGGAAAATGCTTGGAGAGTTATATTGTGGTAATTTATTTCCCTGTACATTTCTACACTTTTTATTTTTAAGCATCATTTCTTATAGTTCATTTTATCCTCGTGGCCAGCATTGAGGCTTTATTATTCTCTTCTTCTGGGATTAGTTACCTCTTGGGCTTCACAACTCATAGAATTTCTCCATTGTCTTTTGTGTTTCCGTCTATTTACTCATATTGGATTGGATGGATCACTTAGATTAGGTATTGGATTGGGACTTTGAGGGTCAAGCTTTACCTCTTCTGGCACTTTTGGATGGGTTGAGCAGGCTCAGTTTGGTTCTCTCTTATTTGGGTCTTAGTTTGGATGCTGTTACAGTTGCCGTTCTCAGTGGGGGTGCTCAGATTAGGCTGAATTTCTGTCTCTGCCTCAAGGTGGTGGTCCATTGTTCTCAGTCTGTTTTCTATCTCCTTCTCCTTGAACCGAGGAGTTAGAAGTGGTACCATTTCCTGTCGTAACCTGGATGTGTCTCAGTTTAATGTTAGTGATTGCATTGGTCCTTATAAGGTCTTCTCACTTGGACTTTTTTTTGTTTGTTTTGTTTTGGTAGGGCAATGAGGGTTAAGTGACTTGCCCAGGGTCACACAGCTAGTTGACTGTCAAGTGTCTGAAGCCGGATTTGAACTCATATACTCCTGAATCCAGGGCCAGTGCTTTATCCACTGTGCCACCTAGCTGCCCCTTCACTTGGACATTTAAGACCTGAATTGGTCTTGTTTATTGTTGTGTCCCTGTCTCCCTGTACAGTGCCTTCTGTAAGCACACCTTGTTCCCCAATTCTGTTCAGTTAGGCCTGGACTGGAATCTGACTTCAGACCCAATTATTGCTCTCTTACTAAATTGAGAGGCCCTGGAGTGTCTTCATTTAGAGCACCTGCTATATTCAGGCCCATTTACTGGAGCTTGCATTGTCTTCCTTGGCACAGCCCTTCTCTCTTGCTTGTAGTATTCAGACCTGATTTTGGGGGCTTAAACTGGCTTCCCTGATGTGATCCTACTCCCGACCTCTGCATGCTTCTGGTTATATTTTTGTACAGTTGTGCATCAAACAGAAGATTTTTGGTTTTCTTTATCATTTTTGTTAACTGCATTCCTTTTCAGATATTTTCTGGGGTGTCTAGCAGAGTTGACATCACCATTTTAATCAAGAGTTCTAAATTCAATTTTTTACCTTTTTTTAAGCTACTGAAATAAACCTGTGGTTTTAGATGATTCATTTATTCTCTTTCTTAACACTACTTCTGCATAATATCTATTTAAAAGAACTTATCCAGAAAGCTTTTAACTTGGCTGTCTAGAGCAGAAAAAAATTAAGGGACTATTTTTACAAAAATGAATTCAAGTTCTTTGATTTTACATATTGGAGGAATATTTGTTTGGGAGGTAATATGCTTTTATTTTTAACTTTTAAAAAGAAAAGTAAATATTTATTGGAAATTCAGCCTTTTCAAAAATAAGAAGTTTCTATTTTTTATTAATTTCATTATCTGTATTTCTTTTGCATTATAGCCTACTCATGAAGGTTACTTCTCTTGTTTGGATATCTGGACCCTTTTTTTGGACTACCTGACTAGTAAAATTAAAAGTCGTTTGGCAGACAAGGAAGCAGTACTCAGCAGGTAAACAAACTATTTATTGCTAGAAGCTGAAATGATATTCATTAGTATTCCTTTTTGCTTAAAAGAAGTGACACAGATGAGCCTCTGATGTTAGACAAGATCCTGTTAGCTTAAAGTAGAGTAATGCCATTATGCAAATTTTCCTCAAGCCTCATTTCCTTACTTTATATGCCCTTAACACATTTCCCAATTTTTTTTTTTTTAGCTCACTAACATGATATTGAGTATTGTACTGTAGAAAACTTCTTGGAGCTGATGCAACGAACTATTTTTGGTTAGTTGCAAGGTTCAGCCCACAAGGTAAACAAGCAAATTCGGTCTAAGGATTTGTAAACTCTTAAGATATGATTTGACTGAATTTTAGAAGATCCACATGTTAGAAGATTAATTACCTTAGAATTTTTTAGATTAAATTATATACACTTGGGAAGAATTTGGATTCTAGAGTCGTACTCATGAGATGTTAATAATACAAAAAAGCAAAAGGGTAGAATGTTAAAATTTTAAATCAGAATAAAAATATTGGCCATGTCTAATACATGTTCTGTTAGCATGTGAACTAACAATCCAGGCACCATTTGGTACCAGCCCAGAATTTGCCTTATTACAGTGGAATTTATTTAGATTTTGCACAATTTTCAGCTGTCTTTATTTATAATCCACTCATACAGAAAATATTGGGTAGATGTATTGCTTAGATATGAAACTGACTTTGATCTGAATGGATTGCCACGTAAAAGTAGTGAACTCCTTGTTGCTGGAATTGTGCAAGGATGACCACTTGTTAAGTGTGCTGTAGCGGGGATTCTTATATAAAATGGCAGTTTGGACACATTTTATAGTTGGAAATAAGGTATTGGGATTAGGTGTTGTAAATTACACTTAAAAATCTAACTAAAAATATTTATAATACAAATATTAACATTTACTCCTTTACTCATAAAATATTGTCTTTTAATTACAAAAAGGAAGTCCCAAGTTAACATAAAGTTGGTTCGCATATGGTTATTGCAAGTATATTCATGTATCAGAAACCATCATTGCAAAATAGCAGTTCCTCTCTCTGGCATAATCCTCTTTGAAAATCATTGGTTGGGGGCAGCTAGGTGGCGCAGTGGATAAAGCACTGGCCCTGAATTCAGGAGGACTTGAGTTTAAATCTGGCCTCAGACACTTGACACTTACTAGCTGTGTGACCCTGGGAAAGTCACTTAACCCTCATTGCCCCTGCAAAAAAAAAAAAAGAAAAAGAAAGAAAATCATTGGTTGGTTGGTTGGTTGGTTGTGCTTCATTCTCAGAGAGGACCAAAATGACATTACTGTGCTCAGGTCAAGGTGTAGTGTATCTGACTGTGGCTGATCAGACCTATGAGCTCAGAAGGCTTTACCACAGGTTGGACACAATTAGTCCATATGAACATTTGGAGGGGAGATGTCTTTAAATTTGCACATCACATGTTTTTTTTGAGCTACTGCAATTCTGCTTGGCTCATAAGAGCACAGTGCCTTCTTTGATGTGAGCATGCCATGCTGAGTGAACTGTGTTAGTGTCTTACTTGTCTCACAATTGATTCCAGAGTTCTTCAGAGAGATCTTGAGAATGTCTTTCTATTGCTTCTTCTGACCTCCACGTGAACACTTATTTGCCTTGTGTGAGTTTTCAGTAGAATATTCTTATAGGTAAATTGATGTTGGGCATTCAGACAACGTGACCAGCCCATTGGGAGTTGTGTTCCTGCGGTCAAGTTTGAATGTTTAGCAGTTCAGCTGGAGAAAGGACCTTGGCATCTGGTACCTTATCTTGCCAGGTGATCTTCAGACTCTTCTTAAGACAAGTCAAATGGAAGTGATTCAATTTCCTGGCGTGGTGGTGGTATCATATCCAGGTTTCAGAGCCATACAATGATGAGGTCAGCACAAAGCTGAGAGGTGGTCTAATACCTCATTTTTTCCACACTTTGTTATGGAGTCTACCAAACACTGGACTAGCTCTGGCAATGCAGTCATCAACCTCACTTATGTAGACATTCTTGGAAAATATATTTCCAAGGTAAGTAAATGTGTCCAATAATTCCATGTGTGGATGGTGTGGTGCTGGCTAGTGAGAACCTCTGTTTTCTTGGTGTTAATTATTAGGCCAAAATTAACACAAGCAGCAGAGAATTGCTCCATACTTTGTTGTATCTTAGCCTCAGAGGCTGCATTGAGTGTGTAATCATCTGTGAACAAAAAGTTATGCACCAACTCTCCCTTTACTTTAGTCATGACTTATGGCCTTTTCAAGTTAAGTAATTTACCATCAGTGCAGTGGTGGTCCTTGATGCCATTTTTGTCCTTGTTGAAGGCATCTGACATCATCACTGAAAACATTATGCTAAAAAGCATGGGAGCAAGCACACATCCCTGCTTTACTCCACTAGCGACTGGTAAAGCGCAGGAGCATCATTTGTTATCCAGAAGCCATGCCAGCATGCTTGAAAATCATTAATGTTGAGTTAGAGTTAAGATGGCCAAGTGAGAGTTAGCAGTTTTACCATAACTCTTTCATATCCACCCCTACTGTGACTGATAAAGAGCACCAGATCAAATTCTAATCAGGAAAGCCAAGAAAAAGTCACAGTGAGTCATTTTTCCAGCTTATGGCAGCTTAAGAAGGCAGACAAAGAGTGTCTGCAGACATTGAGGTGGGGCCTGGCAAGGTGGGCAGTGTAGTACCAACAGTGGTACCACAACAGGCAGAAGCAGGGAGCAGCCCAGCACTCAAGGACAGTAAAAAGAGTGAACACCTGGGCTGAAAGAGATCCCAGAGTCCCACCCCTCTACTAGTCCTGGGAACAGGAACAGGTGCCATCTGGCAGCTCTGTCATCCATTACCTGATTCCAGATCACAGACACTGGCAGAGAGAAGTGATTGTGGTTGAGATGGAGCAGAGGTCCTACCTGTGTAAGGAGCAAGGAACAAGTTCCAGGACCATATCTGTGTGGCTTTGAACCTAAAAGCAGAGGGGGGACTTAGTTCTGATCTTTATCCCTGCATATAAACCAAAGCAAGAGACCAAAACAAAGGGGAAAGCCCCCACTTCATTTGTTCTCAACCAGCAGGCTAACAGTGACTGAATCCAGCAGCAGTCTACAGAAATTTCACCACATAAGCCAACAGACCTAAATCAGGTCAAGGATTTGCAGACCAGAAGGGCAGTGAATGAGCAGATTTCTTCCCATATCACATCACTTTGGAAATACTGAAAACTTGTAATTTCCTAGACTGAGTTGTGAAAATAGTGGAAAGACATAAAAGAACAGCTCAGGCCAGATGTACCTCCTCAGGTGAGCAGAGCCCAGCACCAAACTAAAGTCCAAAGTCAAGAAATGGGCTGGGAAGAATGGGCAAACATAAAAAGAGCCCAACCATAAAAAGCTACTTTGATGACAAGAAAATACAAGATACAAACTCAGAAGAAGGCAATGACTCAAAAATATCTATAATTCAGATTGGACTCAAGCCCACCAAGATTTCTGGAAGAACCAAAGAGATTTTTTTTTAAAAAGGAAAAAAAATGATTTTAGACTAATGTTACTCTTACATTAACTTTAACATTAATGTTAATGTTTTTGAAGTATTCTATTAAAAACTAATATGTTTCTGTTTTGTCATGGTTATGAAGAATAATCAGGTTCTCTTGGTTCTAGGGAATGTATTTAGAAGGGTCTTCCTTCCATTTGAGAAAATATCCCCTTCTAAAGAATGGTTGGTTTTACAGATAAATTATGGTACAAAATAACATAGTTTGAAAATGCTGCTGTCACCTGACTCCAGTAGTAGTAGTGTTTAAAATACCAGAAGTAGTTTGTTTCCTGAAAAACATTCAGCTTCTGTGGAAATGCCTAGGCTTCTATCCCCCTTTTGACTCTTGTCACTGGTAGTCTTGGTTTTCTGTATTGAATAGGTTTTTCTCATTATTGATAATCTGCTTGTCATCCTGAATAAGGATGACACCATTACATCAAACTTTAAGAGTATCTTTTTTTCCCCAAGCCTGTCACTAGTTTGTGGTTTATCCTGTGAATTCTGCGTATGTTAACTTCCGTGACATTTGTTGCTAGCTACCATGATCCTGTACTTTAGCTTCTTTCTCCCTCCCATCCCACCTAAATTTTATTCCAGGTTTCAGAGTTCTTGAGGAATCTCCCTAGCAGCTTACGACAGTGGGGAGACTCCTTATAGTGTTAGGAATGTCAGCAATCAAATGAACAAGAGATAGAGTGTATTAACTAGACCAAAGCTTCTTAAACTGTGAGTCATGACCCCACATGGGGTCATGTAACTGAATGTGGGGGTTGTGAAAAATTTGGCAACAGTAAAAGGTTACGTATACCTATTTTATATACCTATATACCCAGAATTGTGTAAAAATTTCTCTGGTGAAAAGGGGGTCGTCAATGGAAAAAGTTTAAGAAGCCCTGGACTAGACCAACAGGACCCCTTTCTTTGTCTCTTTCCTACTCCTTCTATCCACATGCTGCAGCTATAGTATTGCCAGGGGACATCTATCTCCTTAGGTGACTATCTTTTTACTTCAAGCATCTGATTTCTTTGCAGTATCTGTCTCCAAAGGAAAAAGAGCTTCTAGTAATTACTATATTGATGTTCTCAGAGTTTAATACATTTTTATATTCTCCAAACTGTGGGGGTTTTGGGGGGGGCGGGGCGGGACAGTGAGGGTTAAGTGACTTGCCCAGGGTCACACAGCTAGTAAGTGTCAAATGTCTGAGGATGGATTTGAACTCAGGTCCTCCTGAATCCAGGGCCGGTGCTTTATCGTGCCACCTAGCTGCCCCTCCAAACTGGTTTTTAAAAAAAATTCAGGTAAAATATATTTTATTAAAACTTCCTAAGAAGCAGCAGAAACAAGTGTCCATTCATGTTTATGAAGTTACATTTTTGGAAAGAATTTCAATAGCAACTGCTGCTTGCAGGAAGTATTCTTGACTGTTTTCTTGTCATAATTTGAAAATGTAGGTGTGGTTATACCACAAGCACTGCATTCACATCCTGTCCCTTGTGGTTTAAAGTTTTTAATCTCATATCTTAGGCATTGTAGTGTATAAAGTGAGCAGCCTAGACACATATATAGCACATGACTTAGTCTAAAAGCTCAGAAAAAGCTGGAGTTGTTAAGGTTCTTGTATCACAGAGATGTCACGATATTAATCTTACTGATTGACAATAATGTATCAAGCCATTGTTGAAAGTTGTTTAGTCATTTCAGTTGTGTCTGACTCTTTTCATGACTCCATTTTGGGGTTTTCTTGTCAAAGATACTGGAATGGCTTCCCATTTCCATCTCCAGATCATTTTACAGATGAGGAAACTGAGGCAAACAGGGTGAAATGACTTGTCCACAGTCACATGGGCTGGTAAGTGTCTGAGGCCAGATTTGAACTAGTGAAGGGGACTCTTCCTGATTCCAAGCCCTGTGCTCTAGCCACTGCAACACCTGGTTGCCCCCTTTGTTGAAAGTAATGTCAAGCAATTTAGATGATAATTACTGCACTTGTATTCCTTTTTTGCGCCTGGTAAAGACCAGGCAGATGTGCTTTAGAGCAGGACTTCTTAAACTTTTTCCACCTGTGACCCCTTTTTGCTTGAGAAAACTTTTATGTGACCCTGGGTATATAGGTATATAAAATAGATATACATAACCTTTTACTGTTGCCAGATTTTTCATGATCCCCACATTCAGTTATGGGATGCCAAATGGGGTCATTGACCCACAGTTTAAAAAGTTAGGCTTTAGAGTAACTCTTTTTTCCTCTTAAGGGAAGGTTAGGTAATTTGAAGCCTCCACACAACTGAATGCTCGCCATTGGAGTCAGGAAGACTCATCTTCCTGAGTTGAAATGTGGCCTCAGACACTTACTAGGTGTGCGATCCCTGGCAAGTCACTTAACTCTGTTTGCCTCAGTTTCCTCTTATAAGGTTAAGGTAGTGAATGGCTGTTACCCTGAGTTGTAGTGTATTTTCTTTAATAACTTCAGGAATTCCTAGAGATAAACTTCTTGAGCATTTATTCCTTTGATAATTAATAAAACTTTGTGTTCCAACTTCTCTTCCTCTCTCCGTTCCCACCCCTCACCCTCAAGAACTCAAGCAATTCAATATAAGTTATACATGAGTAGTCATGGAAAACATCCCCACATTACTTGTTAGTTTGTGAGAGAAAACAGTTAACAAAGCTTCAGATTAAGGAATTGTCAAAAAAAAATTTTTTTTTTAAAGTGTTTCAATCTGTTTTCAGATACCATCAGTTCTTTCTCTGTGGATGGGTTGCAATTTTCATAGGTCCTATAGGGTTATATTGGATCATTGCCTTGCCCACATGCTTCCCAGCAGATCATCTTACACTGTTGCTGTTATTTTGTATACAGTACATTTCACTCTGCTTCAGTTCATAGGGATTTTTCCAGGCTTTTCTGATAGCATCTTGTTCATCATAACTTTTATATAGTATCTTAAACTTGACAAAGAATTTTCTTCCCAATAGCCCAGCAAAGTATGTACCATACATTTTGCCATTATAGACAATCCCCATAACTCTTTCCCTCTATCCTATTCCCTTCCCATGATATTTACTCTATTTTCTATCTTCTTTTTCCCTCTTCCTCCTCAAAAGTGTTTTACTTCTGACTCTCCCCTCCCTGGCTCTGCCCTCCCTATGAAATCAAGCAATTCAATATGTCATACTTGTGCAGTTATACAGAATATCTTCACCTTCCTTAAAAATGTTTTGCTTTTTACTGCTCTCTCCTCCAATCTGCCCTTCTCTCCTTCCCCTCTTCTCCCCCCCCCCATCTCCCTCCCCTCCCACTTCCCTCAGGGCAAAAGTATGTTACTGTACCCACTTGAGTATATATGTTATTCCCTCTTTGAGCCAATTCTGGTGATAGTAAGGTGCCCTCACTCCCCAACTCCTTCCCTCTCTTCCCCTCCCCTCCATAAGCTTTTTTCTTGTTTCCTTCATGTGAACTACCTCTCCCTAGTCCACCTCTCCCCTTCCCCCTCCCCCATTCTATTCCTCCTACCCCTCAACCCTATTTTAAAGATGTGATCATGGGTTAGCTAGGTGGCACAGTGGAGAAAGCACCAGCCCTGGACCCAGGAGGCCCTGAGCCCAAATCTGGCCCCAGACATAAGATGCCCCACCCTGTTTTGCCCCATAAAGAACAAAACATAAGTGCTTTACAGATGTCATCCCTTCATAGTCTGACCTATGTCCTCTGTGAATTTCTTGCTGAGAAAGTCCTTATGAGTTTGAAGTATTATCTTCCCATGTAGGAATGTAAACAGTTTAATCTTTTAATATCCCTCATGATTTTTTTCTCCTGTTTGCCTTTTTATGCTTCTTTAGGGTCTTGTATTTGAAAGTCAAATTTTCTATTCAGTTCAGGTCTTTTCATCACAAATGCCTGAAAGTCCTCTTTTTCATTGAAATTCCATTTTTTCCTCTGAAAGATTATAGTCAGTTTTGCTGGGTAGGTGATTCTTGGCTGTAGTCCCAGTTCCTTTACCCTCTGGAATATCATATTCTCTGGTTCTTTAATGTAGATGCTGCTAGATCTTGTTTTGTCCTTATTGCAGCTCCACAGTATTTGAATTCCTTTTTTCTAGCTGCTTGCAATATTTTCTCCTTGACCTGGGAGCTCTGGAATTTGGCTATAATATTCCTGGAGGTTTTCCTTTTGGGATCTCTTTCAGGAGGTGATAGGTGGATTCTTCCCATTTCTATTTTGCCTTCTGCTTCTAGAATATCAGGGCAATTTTCCTTGACAATCTCATGAAAGATGCTGTCTAAACTCTTATTTTGGTTATGGTTTTCAGGTAGTCCAATGATTTTAAAGTAATCTCTCCTGGATCTATTTTCCAAGTCATTTGTTTTTCCAAGGAGATATTTCATATTGCCCTCTATTTTTTTATTCATTTGGATTTGCTTTACCGTGTCTTGGTTTCTCATAAAGTTACTAGCTTCCATTTGTTCAATCCTAGTTCTTAGGCAATAATTTTGATCAGACAGCTTTTTAAACTCCTTTTCAATTTGGCTTTTCAAGCTGTTGACTTTTTTCTCATGACTCTCCTGCATTGCTCTCATTTCTCTTTCCATTCTTTCTTCCACCTCTCTAAATCTTCCTTCTATCTCTCCTACTTTCTCTTCAAAGTCCCTTTTGAGTTCTTCCATGGTCTGAGACCAATTCATATTTTTCTTGGAAGTTTTAGATGTAGGAGCCCTGAGATTGTTATCCTCTTCTGAGGTGCACCTCAATCTTTCTTGTAGCTAAAGAAACTTTCTATTGTTCTCAACTTTCTTTGCTTGCTCATCTTGCCATTTTTTTTTTACTTGACTGTGAGGCCCTACTTCCAAGTTATACTGTCCCAAGCTTCAGAGGGTCCAAGGTGTTTTGGTTTGAGGGAGGGCAGGTTTTTCTTTCCCCTGGCCTTTTCTCTGGTCCTAAGCTAACCTCAAGCCAATTTGCTAGTTAGCCAGCCAGCAGAGTGCTGATATGGTTCTTAGCTTCCAATGAGCCTGTGCCCTTCCCCCACCTAGGTTCCTCTGCTCAGGATTTCTTCCTGGTTCCCTGCTGGGGTACAATAGCTAAATTCCTCCTTAGGTCCCTCAGACACTCCTGCACTTTCTCCCCTGGTCAGCTGTTCAGCCCTCTCACCCAACAGTAAGCTTAGTTGCAGAAGATGCTGGTGCAGCTAATTTGGTGGCTTGGGGGTAAGTTCCTCTTGCTCCATGTGTCTGGATTCTGTGTTGGTGTGACTGCGGGATTAGACTCTGCTCACAGCCCAGTACGGCCCCCTTTAATCTGGAAAATAATCTCTCAGGCATCGTTTTATGGCTTTTGCCACTCCAGGGCTTGTTTTATTGCTGTTTTGGGGGTAATTGAGTCAGGAGCTCTGTGTGTTTAATGTCTTTCCCCCACCATCTTGGCTCTGCCTATTACCACATTTCTTGATGGAAATCTTGGTGGGGCTTGGGACTTGGGTCATATTTATTGCATGAAATTGCTTCTTTGGCTCATGGTCTGTGTTGGAGTTTGTCTACTTTGGAGTCCTTTTGGAGTCTTTCTTAACTCTTTGCCCTAGCTGAAAGAAATGATAGGTGATAGTAATAGAATCCTTATATATGATTTAGTGATCCCCATTTCTATTTGAGTTAGGCACCACTACCTTGTACAATGTCAGCCTTCCAATCCTTAACTGAAAACCAAAGATGTCTAGAGGAAATCTTGTTATTTTAAAATTTTGCCTATAAATGTGCCTAGTTCCTAATTTTTTCAATCATGTAGTTTGTGTATAGAAGTCCCATGATAATCTGATAGAGTATAAAAGGATCTTATATTCTAATGGGGGACAACATGTGGAAATATATGTACATGGTATATACACATATATGTATGTACAGAATAAGTAGAGAATAAATGCAAATAGATAAATGGTAGTTTGAGAGAGAGACTCCTAGATCTCATTAATCCAGCTCAGGTCTCTCCCATAAATTTTAATCCCATATTACCATTTGTCTGTTAAGATATTTCAGATTAGGGGCAGCTAGGTGGCACAGTGAATAAGAGCACCGATCCTGGATTCAGGAGGACTTGAGTTCAAATCTGGCCTCAGACACTTAACATTTACTAGCTGTGTGACCCTGGGCAAGTCACTTAACCCCAATTGCCTCACCAAAAGAAATAAAAAAAGATACTTCAGACTTGATATTCAGTATGTGAACAAAAAAGTCCAGACCTAAACTCATTATCTTTCCCCATCAAAGTTCCCTTCTCCCAAACTCCTCTTATTTCTTTTGAGGATATCACCTTTCTTCTAGTCTCCCATTTTGGTAACCATGGTGTCACTCTCAAGTCCTCCTTCTCCCTTACCCCCACCCCATACATCCAAGCAATTTCCAAATCTTGTAATTTCTATTTCCAAAACATTTTTTGAATCTGACTCCTCTCTAATCACACAATTACTACCTTATTGAAGGCTTTAGCTTAGGTCCTCATTACTGCTCACTTAGATTATTGTACTAGCTTTCTTATTGTTCTCAGTACTATAAGTCTTTCCCTTCTCCAATCCATCTTCCACATAGTGGCTGAAGTGATTTTCCTTAAGATCTGACATTGTGGCTTCTCTAAGCAACTTCAGTGACTAGAATAAATTATAAACTCCCATTAACTTTTTTTTGGGGGGGATGGGTAATGAGGGTTAAGTGACTTGCCCAGGGTCACACAGCTAGTAAGTGTCAAGTGTCTGAGGCCGGATTTGAACTCAGGCCCTCCTGAATCCTGGGCCAGTGTTTTATCCACTGTACCACCTAGCTGCCCCTTTCCCTTAACTCCCCCCCCCCCAATATTAACTTTTAAAGCCTTTTACAACTCTGCCAGTATTTCCATCATTATATTATTTTACTCTTTTAGGACAATGCAGCTCAGCCAAACTAGCTTCATAAACATTCATTCATTCATTCCATACCTGTAATGACATCTCATTTCACGGAGTCTCTTTCTTTCTCAACATGTAGCACAAAAGCCTATATTCTTGGGGCAGCTACGTGGCACAGTGGATAGAGCACCGGCCCTGGAGTCAGGAGTACCTGAGTTCAAATCCGGCCTCAGACACTTGACACTTACTAGCTGTGTGACCCTGGACAAGTCACTTAACCCCCCGTTGCCTCACTAAAAAAAAAAAAAAAGCCTATATTCTTTTTTTTAATTCAGAGGACACATTGATTCAGAGCATGTAGTAGTGCTTCTTGATTAATTGCTAACATTTTTGGACTTTTTTTTCCTGCTCTTGGCCTTTTGCCTTATTCCACAGTGCTTTCATTTTGTTTACTAGACATACTTGAGAAAGCAGTGAAAGTATCCTTTTTCTTGAGTAATTCTTTCTCATCTCTGAAGGAGTAAAGAGAAGGGGAAGTCGAGGAAGGTAGACACCATAGAGAAACTCTGTTCAGCACAAGTTTAGTTCATTTCCTGGAAAGGAATGTAAAATAGTTTTATGGGAAAGTTTTTCTCAGCATTAGTATACTTTGAAAAAGAAAGCTTTCCATTAGTCTTTGGTTCCCATGATCTGCCATGAATAGGCCTGATGATTTCTCTACCCTCTAAATAGGTTATTGTCCCTGATGCTTATGACCTGATAACCAATAGATTAAAAATGAGTAATGTTGAGTCAGTTGAAAGACCGTGGAGCAACCAGGAAAGACTATACCAGATGTTTTGTTTTTAAGGAGAAAGGTTTTAGTTGAATAAAAGGTTGTCCTGTTCTGTTCTGTTCTGTTCTGTTCTGTTCTGTTCTGTTCTGTTCTGTTCTGTTCTGTTCTGTTCTGTTCTGTTCTGTTCTATTCTCTTCTGTTCTCTTCTGTTCTCTTCTTTTTGCGGGTCAATGGGGGTTAAGTGACTTGCCCAGGGTCACACAACTAGTAAAGTGTTAACTGTCTGAGTTCGGATTTGAACTCAGGTCCTCCTGAATCCAGGGTCAGTGCTCTATCCACTACGCCACCTAGCTGCCCAGGTTGTCTGTTATTTATGAAATTACTTTTTCTTTTTCAGCCTATCGGTACATTCTGCAGAAGTAAAGATTTAGATAACTGTCCATTTTGTTGTTGTTCACAGGCAGTGTTGTATAGCTAGTTTTCTTTTTTAGCTTAGGTTAAAAAAGTGCTTTTGACATATTCTGTTGTATGTAGTAGTAGAAAAAAAGAGGAAGAAGGGGGGTGAAATTTGTCATATCATAAATGGAGTGTATAAGAAGAGTGTACAAACATGGGGTGGAGTATCAAATGAGCCTTATTCTTATCTGAAATGGACAAAGTTGAACATACATGCATACATACATATATAATACATTCACACACTTTTTGATGTGGAAATATACTCAATTGTAAGGAAAGGAACAATGTAGTTAAAAGGGAGAGTAATGATGGAGAATAAATAAGCCACAAGCAAAACAAGTTATCTGACTCCAAAGGGAATGGGGGAAAGAAAAGAACTAGAATCTAAGGAGATTTCTTAGATTTCTTTTAAGAAAACTGAGGAATGGCTGAACCAATTGTGACATATGAATAAAATAGAATATTATTGTGCAGTAAGAAATGATGAAAGAGGGGCAGCTAGATGGCGCTGTGGATGAAGCACCAGCCCTGGATTCAGGAGTACCTGAGTTCAAATCCGGCTTCAGACACTTGACACTTACTAGTCGTGTGACCCTGGGCAAGTCACTTAACCCTCATTGCCTTTAAAAAAAAAAAAGAATAAAAAAAAGAAATGATGAAAGAGAGAATTTGAGAGCATCCTGGGTAATATGAATTGACAGAGTAAAATGAGCCAGAACCAGGAGAACAGTTTATAGAAAGACAACAATTTCATAAAGAACAATAACATTGAGAAACGTAAGAATTTGATTAATGCAGTGATTTACCATGTCTTCAGAGGACTTTTAAGTTTTACAAAGCACTTTATATTATCACATTAAATCATCATGCATCCATGCTAGTTTGTGATGTATTTCCTGAACTCCTTTACTTTCTTCTGTTAATATTCCTACTGTTTCTCTCTTCATTGGTCTTAATTCAAAAATTCTTTGCTATCCCTTCCCCCTTTTGGTTCTCACAAGTGTATTATCTTAATATATAATTCACTCTACTCTAATTTCCCTTCCTTTATCTTGTCCCATTTCGGTAAGGCATACTCACTTTGACCTGTGTTTCAGTTATGGTTCCCAGCAAGTCTCAGTGATGCCTATTACACAAGTTTCTCTCCTTTAGTTAGGATATCTAGTTCACCATATTTTTTTACTATACTCTGTACATTTGTTTGTAGACATTCTGAGGACATAGGTTTTTGTTGTTGGCCTTTTTTCTTGAATTTTTCTTCCTTGTACTACTGGATATCCCTACTGCCATTTTACTTTAGGTGTTGTAATTGCTATTGCACACGGTATTTATCTTGGTAAATGTATGTAGGCAGTTTTCTTCCTTGGGGTTATTTCGGGTGACCTTGTGGTCGATAAGGCTTAAGTGTCTCGTGACCTTTCTAGCTCATGAAATTGAAACCTCATGGATCTGGTCTTTCAAGATGCTTCTGATTTGTGATAACCCAGAGTGTGCATTCCATTATTAGTACTGTTTCATATTAATTTGGCGCCTTACGTCAGATTCTGAGAACAAAGGGTGAAAGCAATTCTTTTTTCACCTTGTATCACCTTTTTCTTCACTTGCAGGTACAGAGACGCCCTGGTGCTCTTGCTTACTGAGGTATTGAACCGGGTACAGTTCAGGTACAACCAGGCACAGCTGGAGGAGTTGGACGATGAGACCCTTGATGATGATGTAAGCAGTGTACTACATGTACTTCACTTTTTGATTATGGAATTTTCAGCATAGCATGTAACTAATTTAAGTCTCTGATAGGAATCTGCAAATCTTTTGTTTCTGAAAGTAGCACGGATAGAATATTCATTTTTAAGCTTAAAAAAAAGTTCCTGGTCTGTTTTAGATTTGGCTTTACAAGCATTTTCAGCCATCTACTCGTACCACGAGTAGGAGTGGAGAAGCATTGTTTTTGAGAAATGTGTTGGGTTATGTGGGAAGCTTCAGTGGATCTAATTTTGGTATGGCTATGCCCTCTACTGCTACAAATTGTAACCCAGACATGTCTCATTTCCCTGTGCAGTTCTTGTCTGTATCCTTTCATAAATCTTACAAAAAGGAGTTACTCAAGGCTGGTGCATTTTCTCTATTTATTGGCTACTAATGCCACTAATGCTCTTTCTTTACCTCCTTTTCTGGTTATATATGTACTTTAATGATGCCTTTTCTACCACTTAAATTATACAAATTGCCTGTGGAATTATGCTGCATTGTATTTTCATCCACTGTGACTCTCTTGAGTTCCCTGCATTTTTTTTTTTCTTTTCTGAGTTTCTGGTGTTCTATGATTGACCACCATATGGAAACACTAGGAAAATACTGATGTTAAAAAGATTGGTGTTGGGGCAGCTAGGAGGTACAGTGAATAAAGCACCGGCCTTGGATTCAGGAGGACCTGAGTTCAAATTCGGTCTCCGACACTTGACACTTACTAGCTGTGTGACCCTGGGAAAGTCACTTAACCCCAATTGCCTCACCAAAAATGAAAAAAAAGATTGGTGTTTTGGAGGATGGAGAGTAACTTGGATTTGTTGAAAGCATTACCCAGTTTCCTAAATGCCAATTCAACTAGCTTTCTAGTTCTGGATTTAACTTATTGTCCGCCAGTAGCTCCTCTCCAAGATAAATGTGTATTTTGATGACTTATTTGCACGTCATAATTAGATAAATATGCATTTTTTATCCATTTGATTTTTTCTGTGTGGATGATGCATATATAATATACAAATGATCATTGAAAGTATGCTTTAATCTACTTATGACAATCAAATCCTGGACCATTCTATTTTGCAAGGCTGTGGAGCTCATTGTGGATGTTTTGAAATGTGCTGTGGCTTGATACAGTTGGCACAGTGCTCTCTGCAAATAGTCACTCCCAGAACCCTGACTCCTGCATTGCACATCTTCTTCCAGGATGTTGGCAAAACACTTTTGATAAGTATATGTCTCCCTGTGTTAAACCTCATTTAATATTGATAATCAGAGGATTGTTGGAGAAAGTTATCTTTCTGGTTTCATCCATTGAGGAATCTTGTTATCATCTTAACATATGGGAGATACCTTGACGAAAGAGACCTTTTAGGTTGCAGTTTTGTTCTGTTGAGCCAATTTTTTGGTGGGGAAGGGGGTAATGATCAAGCATTGAGAGATAAACACTGAGGGATCTTTGTAGTCTTTAATACTTCTCAGTTGCATAACTAGGATGATCTGGTCTTCTCTAGAAAATTATCTGCAAAAGCCTACATGTTTCTTTTCATATTTTTATTGAGAATACCTTTGTATTTTGGTTAGGGTTTAACCACTCTTTCCAATGTCTAAATTGCCATTGATGTTTCCTTACAGAGCATAGTCAATGCTGAAGTGATAAAATTGAGATGTAGTAATTCCATTGTAATTGATAAGGAGAGATTCCCATATAGAACCCTGATATATCTGTTTTGTTTTGATGTCTGTTATCCTTCCAGTTTCCTTCCTAAATAAAAACCTCTTGCAAAATTGGTATTTGGAGAACCTTGGGAGAAGGGAGTGAAAAGAGGAAGTATTTCATTATTTTCCAGTTACATGTAAAGATAGTTTTCAACATTTTTTTTTTCTTTTTGGTGAGGCAATTGGGATTAAGTGATTTGCCCAGGGTCACACAGTTAGTAAGTGTTAAGTGTCTGAGGCCAGATTTGAACTCAGGTCCTCCTGAATCCAGGGCTGGTGCTTTATCCACTGAGCCACCTAGCTGCCCCTCAACATTTGTTTTAATAAAGATTTTTAGTTCCACATTTTTCTCCCTCCCTCCCTTCTCTCTCCCCTCCCCCCTCCCCAAGACAGAAAGCAATCTGATATAGGTTATATATGTACAATCACATTAAACATATTTCTGCATTAGTCATGTTGTGAAAGAAGTATCAGAACACAAGGGAAAAACCTCAAAAAAGAAAAAAAAAAACAACAAAAAGTAGAAATAATATGGTTCAATCTGCATTCAGCATCCACAGTTCTGTTTTCTGGATGGAAAGTCACAATTTATAAAGTCCTTTATAAAAATAAAAAGTGCCCTGTTCTTATTTGAAATTCTCATTGTAATAATAGAATTACATATTAGGTCAAGTTGATAATATGTTATTGCTCTGCGGAAATAGAATTCTTAAATTTAGTCACTGATTTTCTGTTATATCTGTGTGACTTTTTTTTTAAAGACCAAGTAACATCATATGTAATTTTTCATTTTTGATTTGAATTTGAATGTTAATGAACTTTATTCTGTGGACAAACTCTAAAAGAACAATTACTTCTAAATACTAAACAGTTTTGGAGAATTCACCCTCTATTTCTTTTTACAGCAACAAACAGAGTGGCAGCGGTACTTACGCCAGAGCTTGGAAGTTGTGGCCAAAGTCATGGAGCTTCTTCCCAGTCATGCATTCTCTACACTGGTAACTAATCATTTGGGGAAAAATTATTAGTGACCATTTTCTTCTTCACTTGGGCAGCATGACAGAGAGGACCAGGAATCCAGAGCCCAGGCTTGAGCCCTGGCTCTGAAACTGGCTAACTGCTAGATCTTGTGGAAGGCATTTTTACCTCTTTGGGCTGAGTTTCCATATTTCTAAAAAGGAAGGACCTGGGCTTCAAAGCTCTTTTTTAATTAATTAAATTAATTAATTCTAGCTCTGTTTAATTTACAACATAGCCAATAAATTTTAGAAGGCTTTACTCCTATATACATAGACGACTTTGGATTTCAACTTTTATAAGCCCCATTTTCTTTTGTAGCTTCCTGAACTGAGGGTGTATTTTACTGTCTCCCTAATTATATCAGATAGAGGAAAAAATGAGCTGTAATTCACATCCTATTTAGGAGTTGGTTGTAGAGCATTACAAGCCTGGTGTGATCCTTTATGCTTATTTTGATTTCTTGGGATCTTTAATCCCATAGCCTAATTTAGTTCCTTTTGAAAGCAGTGTTGTATGAAGAGATCATATTAAGTCCACATCATCTTCTAAAGAAAGGAAACAGAATAAAAATGTAATGCAATGTTTCCTATTCATCTTTGTGGTCTCCTGTATTCTTTTCCCTGGGGAACGTTGTTTTACTTTGTCTTTTGCTTTTCTTAGTTTCTATCACATTAAAGTCTCTTTTTTCCTCTTAATGTAATTCATTTCATAAGCAAAGGTAGTCTCACCTATAGGTGCTGGCAAAGTCAGCAATAGAAAAAGACTTTTGAATAAATTGACCTATCTCTTTTCACTTTGCCAGGCTCATTGATGATATAAAAATATATATTTTTTCCTTTCAAAAGGTTGATTGGGTCATCAAGTGATGATTTTACTTGTTTTTGGTGGGGAAGTTGTGTTCTGAGGTGAATCTATTATCAGAATACCAGGGTAGATGCTGACAGCTTAGATCAAAATAGAACTTGGTTTAGGACATAACTTGACTGTCAAACCTTTTTTCATCCTTGCTTTTTGTGAAATTGATGTAGTTGCCTTCCATTATTTATTGAATGTTAATCTTTAGAGTAATTTTAGTGGTGGAAATCATGGGGGGGATTGAATTGAGAGACTTCCTTGACCCATATATAGGTACAAATAACCAGGATTCATAGAGTAAATAATTTCTATTTCTACTTTCCCAGCTTTATTACACATTGTTCCCTTTTACAAATTGTAGGCTACAGCCCAACTTAACCTACAGAGTCTTCACACATGCCATCTCCTCTCTCTTTGTCTTTACAGTGGCTGTCCTCCATGGTTGGAATGCACTCTCCTTTCATTGCCTCTCAGAATCCCTAGTTTCCTTCAAGATTTAGCTTAAGTGCCATTTTCTGAATGAAGCCTCTGCTAATCCTTATAGCTTTAATGCTTTCCCTACTAAAATTCCCTTGAAATTACTTTTTATATACCTACATATATACTTGTTGTCTCCCCCAGTAGGATGTTAGGTCTTTGAGGGAAGGGACTATTTCACGTTTTTCTTTGTATCCCAGGTACTTTTCATAGTATCTGGAATACAAGAGATGCTCAATAAATACTTGTTGTTTGATTGATTCTTTTTCCATACTTTGGTCATTGTATAATTTGATGTTAATGGGATTAAAACACATTTATGACTTTCTCATTTGTTTCTTTGCTTTCAGTTCCCAGTTCTTCAGGACAATTTAGAAGTTTATCTGGGGTTACAGCAGTTTGTAGTTACTTCAGGGTCAGGTAAACCTGTTTTCATTTTTTAATATAAACAGTTATTTTTAAAAAGACTATTATTTCTCTAATGATTCTGTTGCTATCATAATGTTCCCCCATTACCCCTCCCTCCTTAAGTAAACTTTAAAAAATTGTATTACCAAGGCATTATGGGAGGGAAGAGAGAAAAATGAGGTGACAATATATTTCAAAGGGATCTTCTTCAGTGAATGAAGAAAAGGGCTAGTTTAGGACAGTGACAGGGCTTATTAAAATCCTGACTGGCATGCTGCCCTATTTTTGGTCTAGACCTTATCTTTTAGGCTCCTACCCATTTGCGTGGCCTTTTAAAGTATTTGCATGATCACTTTTATTTAAAAATTAGAATATTTCTTTGTTCTGGAATACTTCTTTAAGTTAAGGTAGTGAGTTGAAAAAAGTTTTCTAATATTTATAACGAAAGGGATATGAGTTTAGGTATAAGCAGATGAATTCTTCAAGATGCCATTATTACACCTGCTATGTCTCAATAATTGTCCACCTTATTTTAAACTCTTCTTGGGAGGTCTCTGCATTTAGCCAGCCAAAATTGCTTTGGTTTCTGACTTATCCAGTTTCTTAATTTAGTAACATCTATATTTTGGTTTAGTGTAGCATTGGTAATTGCTTTTTCCTCTTGAATTCCTCTACATTCCTTGCCCCAGCAATAATAAAATATTAATCTTTGATCTCTCAGCATTATCAATTCCACTCAGACTGTAGTCATTAATTTTTTTTTTCTGTCAAGCCTCTATCCTCTTTTCCTCACTTAATACCTGAGTTCAAAATCTCAGCTTGGCAGTTTACTGTTTGCTTAACCTTGGGCCTTGATGTCTCTGGGTCTCAGTTTCCTCATCTGTAAAAGAGAGTGTTCTATTAGATAATCTTAAATTTCTTTCCAATCTGTATTTCTAATTCCCACTTCTTCTATTTGTTCTTTCTTCCATTCTTTTTGTTTTGTTTTGTTTTGCAGGGCAAGGAGGGTTAAGTGACTTGCCCAGGGTCACACACCTAGTTAAATGTCAGGTGTTTGAGGCCGCATTTGAACTCAGGTCCTCCTGAATCCAGGGCTGGTGCTTTATCCACTGCGCCACCTAGCTGCCCTTCTTTCTTTGATTCTTTATACAATATAAGCTTTTCTAATAGAATCCTAGCAGTTGTTTAATCCTACCTATCACAGCCATATACAACCTCCTGTCCTATGTTTTTCTTCTTTCTGCATGGTCACCATTACCAACTTAGTAATTCATGACTGGAATAGAGGTATTGAGAGAAAACATGGTTTCTGGGGATGCTTTTTGACTACAGTAAATCCTGCTTTTAAGGAAATTGAGTGTTTTTGAATGCCTTTTGACTTAATGAATCATAATAACTTATTTCTATTATTATTACTGGAGCTTTTAAGTAATCTGGCCAGCTCCAAGGGTTCTAGTATGACTTTGGCATACATCAAGTACAAAAAAAGTTTTTTTGGATATTGGGATGCATAAATGCCTTTAAATGGATAATAGATGAGAATAAAATTATTTGTGTGGATTTTTAGTAGAATACTTTCCAAATCAAATTGCTTCATAAAATCTATCAATCAGTTAATTTGACTTAAAACCTGACATTAAATCTACATTTCTCTACCTAGAGTATCATTCACAGGCTGTGTGAATTACCCTCTCAGGGATAAGCAGAATAAGTTTTATTTATATCAAAGTTGCTTTATTTGTCATACAACTCATTAAATGTCTTCTAGGTTCAGCGCATTGTGTTGGACACTCAGGATCTAAGAGTTTAGCCTTGATCTAATAAGATGTTACTGTTTGTCTGCAAGATTTGTTAGGTTTTTTTCCTGTTGTTTATTTAATAAGTTTACATAAGAATATATGGGAAGACCAGTTATTTCTAGGGATGCAATATGGAAAGAATGCTAGACTGGGAATCAGGACACCTGAGTTCTAGGACCTCATCTCTAAAGGGAGAGGAGTTCACCTAGTTGGTCTCTAAAGCCTCTTTCAGGTTTAGGAGTCTGTGATCTGGTATCTCTGAATGATGTTTGTATAATATAGTGGAAAGAGTGCTGTACTTGGAGTCAGCAGCTAGGTTCAAATTCCACTTCATTAATTTTTACTATTTGGCTTTGGGAAAGCCACTGTCTTCTTTCCAATTTCCTCATCTCTAGAATGAAGGGTGAACTAATCATTTCTGAAGTGCCTTTGAATTTTAAACCTATGATCTTATGTTTTTAATGTAATGTATGGGATTGTCAGCTCTGTGCTGTTTGGGACCTTATTTTTTTTTTAATGTTTCCTCATAGTATTGCATGTTTACCTATGTGTTTGGTAAATATTTTCTTGAATCATGCTAGTATTATACACAATTTGCTTTTTAGGCTGGCTTAAAAAAAAGAAACAAAACTTTCAGTTGGAAACCAGTTTAACTTCCTTAAATGGATTTTTTTTTCCAAGCATCAGAATTTGAGTAAAAGCAATGGTAGCCTATTTCAGACTAGTCATCCTGCAAGTTTAGTGTGGATGTATTTTATCAAGGGGAATTTTGTCAGGGGGGTTTTCCAAGTTGTCAAGCTCAGTACTAAGATATATACCTGACCAGGATGAGGGTGGGGGTGGGTGGTGCCAAGATGGTGGAGTAAAGGCAGGGACCTACTTGAGCTCTCCTAAATTCCCCTCCAAACAACTCTAAATTAGCTTGTCAAAATGAATTCTGGAGCTTCAGAACTAACAAAAGGACAGGGTGAAACAACTTTCTAGCCTGTGACAACTTAGAAGGTTGGTAGGAATGGTCTTTCTCACTGAGGTGAGTGGAGTGCAGTCAAGTCCAGTGCAGGCTGCCTCTGGCAAACTAGCAGTGGACAACTGGATTGGTAGTGATGGCTTCTGGAACTCTAGCCCACAGATGGTAAGGAATTGGCAGGGGGGTGTTGGACCACTAGTCAGAAGGAGATTACAGAGGATGCTGACACTGGGTGCAGGACTCTTTCATTGCCTATATGTAAGTTCTGGGTTTTAGTCCCAGGGTGAGGAGGAGGCTGTAGAGGAGTGGGACCCAGATTATAGTTCCAGGGCAGAAAAAAAAGTGCTCATGGTCTCTTACAAATCAGAGCACAGGCCAGGAGAGCAATTATTCTTAGATCATACCTCCTTGGAAGAACTGAAAGCTTATTCCCTCCCTCCCCAAACTAGCTATGAAAACCTGAAGCTGGGGACAGTCCCCCTCCAGCCCAAGAACAAAGTACAACTTTAACATAAATGTCAAGAGATATGCAGGAAAAAATGAGCAAACAACATCAAAAAAAGAACTTAAACTGGGGTTTACAAGGAAGATCAAAACTCGAATACAGATGGAAATGAAGTCAAAATTGCTGTATCCAAAGCCTCAAAGGAAAATGTGAATCGATCTGAAATCCCAAAAGAATTCCTAGAAGCTCTCAGAAAGGATTTTTACAATCAAATAAGAGAGGTAGAGGGGGAAAAAATTGGGAAAAGAAATGAGAATGATGTAATAATCATGAAAAAAGAGTCAACAGCTTGATAAAGGAGACACTAAAATACTGGTGAAAATAACACCTTAAAAACAGCATAGTCCAAATGGTAAAAGAGTTACAAAAATCCACGGAAGAACAAACACCTTAAAAAGCAGAATTGGCCAAAATGAAAAAGATATACAGAAGTTTACTGGAAAAACTTAAAAAGGAGGCCACATGGAAAAAGATGCATTCCAAGAATTCCTTAAAAAGTAGAATTGGTCTAAAGAAAAAGGAGGTATAAAAACTCACTAAAGAAAATGAATCCTTAACAATTGGAATTGAGGAAGTGGAAGTTAATGACTCCATGAGACCTCAAGAAACAATAAAGCAAAATCAAAAGAATGAAAAAATAATTGTTAGACTATCTGAAATCTATGATCAAAAAAAGAGCCTAGACATTATCTTTCAAGAAATTATTAGGGAAAACTTACCTGATGTCTTAGAACCAGAGGATAAAATAGAAATTGAAAGAATGCACTGATTACCTCCTAAAAGAGATACCCAAATGGAAAATCTCAGGAACATTATAGCCAAATTCCCCAGGTTAAGGGGAAAATATTGAAAACAACTAGGGGAGCCAGAGACAGAATAACACAAGATTTAGCAGCTTCTACATGAAAAGACTGGAGGGTTTTTTTGAAAGGTGATATTCCAGAGGACAAAGGAGCTAAGAGTATAACCAAGAATCATCTACCCAGCAAAACTGATATAATCCTTCAGTGGGGGAAGGCGGGAGAAAATGAGATATTTAATGAAAGAATACTTTCAGGGCAGCTAGGTGGCACCGGCCCTGGATTCAGGAGGACCTGAGTTCAAATCCAGCCTCAGACACTTGACACTTAACTAGGTGTGTGACCCTGGGCAAGTCACATAACCCTCATTGCCCTGCAAGGGAAAAAAAAAAGAATACATTCTTTGCACTCCTGATGAAAAGACCAGAGCTGAATATAAAATTAGACTTTCAAACATAAGACTTAGGAGAAGCATAAAAAGATAAACAGAGAAGAGAAATCATAAGGGACTCAATAAGGCTAAACTGTATATATCCTTACTTGTTAAGATGATACTTAAAACTTCTAAGCACTTTATCATTATTAGAGAAGTTAGGAGTATACATAGATAAAGAGCAGGAGTGTGAGTTGACTATAATGAATTGATTTCTAAAAAAAGTAAAATTAAGCAGTGAGAAATAGAGATTCACTGGGAGAAGGGGGAAGGAAGAGGTAAAATGGAGTAAATTATCTCACATAAAAGAAGCACAAAAGGACTTCTACAGTGGAGGGGAAGATGGGTGGGTGTTAGACAATGCTGGAACCTTGCTCTCATTGGAATTGGCTTAAAGAGAATAACATACACACTCAGTTTGGTATAGAAACCTATGCAGGAAAGTAGGAGAAGGGAATAAGAGAAAGAGGAGGTTGTGGGCTGAGAGAAGAAGGGTGGATTGAAAGAGGCAATGGTCAGAAGCAGAACTTTGGAGGAGGGATAGGGTGAAAGAACAGAGAATAAACAAGGGAAAAATAAAATGGAGGGAAATATACGGTCATCATAACTGAAAAATTTTTACAGTAAGTTTCTCTGATAAAGGCCTCATTTCTCAAATATATAGAGAACTGAGTCAAATTTATAAAAATACAAGTCATTGCCCAGTTGATAAATGGTCAAAAGTTATGAATAGTTTTCAGATGAAGAAATGAAAGCTATCTATAGTCATATGAAAAAATGCTCTGAATCACAGTTGATTAGAGAAATGCAAATTAAAATAACCGAGCTACTACCTCACACTTATCAGATTGGCTAATATGACATAAAAGGAAAACGATATGTTGGAAGGGATGTAGACACTAAAAAATTGGGACACTAAAAACACTGTTGGTGTTGTGAGCTGATCTAAAACCATTCTGGAAAGCAATTTGGAACTATGCCCAAAGGGCAATCAAATTGTGCATATCCTTTCACCCAGCACTACTAGGTCTACTAGGTCTGTATTCCAAAGAGGTTTAAAAAAAAAAAAGGGAAAAGGACCTATATGGACAAAAATATTTATAGCAGATCTTTTTGTGATGGCAATGAATTGGAAATTAAGGGGATGCCCATCAATTGGAGAATGGCTGAACAAGTTTGGTATATAATAATGATGGAATACTATTATACTATAAGAAATGCAGGCTGCTTTCAGAAAAACCTGAAAAGACTTACATGAACTGATACAAAGTGAAATGAGCACAATCAGGAGAGCATTGTACACATTAATAGTAATATGGTATGATGATCCATTGTGAATGATTTAACTATTCTCAGCAATACAGTGATCCAAGAAAATTCCTAAAGAGTCATGATGAAAAATGCTATCCACCTCCAGAGAAAGAACTCTAATGGAATCTGAATGCGTACTTTAAACAAAACAAAACCTTTTATTTTTTTATTGTCTCTGTTTTCTTTTACAAGATGACTAATATGGAAATGTTCTGCATGACCATACATGTATAACTATACCAAATTGCTTGCCTTCTCAAGGAGGAGTCAGGGGAGGGAGGAAGAGAGGGAATTTGGAACTAAAAAGAACAAAACCCAACCAAATGTTGAAAACTGTTTTTACATATAGTTGGGAAAAATATTTTTTAAATGCCTGACATATCGCTAATCTCTTATAATAACAAATTAATGATTTTCTAAGGATTATTCAGGAATTTGTCTAAACTCTTCTTGAACCAGGGTGTATCTTCAGATTGTACTAAGACGACTCAGAATAGTGACTTTGATAAGATCTACAGTGTAGTACAATGTAGTACTTGGTTCTATTTTTCCTGAAATGTTCTCTTTTAGGCTTCTTTTGGAGAAGTCAGTATTCATTCCCATCAGTGTCCTTCATCATTTTAGAAATTTGGATCATATCCAGATATTTACCTCCTAGATTTGAAGAATCCTGTTTTTAGTTTGTCATTATGTAGAGTTTTGTCCTTCTGGTTCCTTTTCTCTGGCTTGGTATGTATCTCTTGAATTGGCAACTGGATCTACTGGAATGTTACATATAGAGCATCATTTTGCTCATGAATAGAGTAACATCCGTTCATTCATTCACCCAATTGAGTGTGTATGTTATTCCCTCCTTGAGCCAATTCTGATGAGATTGAGGTCTTTGAGCCAATTCTGATGAGTGTTAGGCTCATTTACTGCCTAGATTAAATAGATTATTCCACCCAGTTGGGTGTGAATCCCTCCTTGAGTGTTTGCTTTGAGGGAGATTTCACTTTAACATGTTCCATGTTTTTCTTTTCTTTTCTTTTTTATTTTTTTTTTGGTGGGGGAGGGTGGTGAGAATTCTCTCAGCCAAGTATGGGAAATATGTGAGTGGAACTACAAATCTCTTATGAAGTATAAACTCACTGTGTGTGTGTGTGTGTGTGTGTGTGAAAGAGAGAGAGAGAGAGAGAGAGAGAGAGAGAGAGAGAGAGAGAGAGATGCTCTCCTCAGTTCATTAAGTGCAAAGCCTATTTTATAGTAATCATTTTTTTTTTATGCCAGTGGGACTTTAAGTTGCCCTGACTTTATGGATTCAGTTGTTGTATTACTCACCCATAAATCACTTTGTCAGCATTATAAACATTAAAAAATAAAAAGTCAGCCACAGTTTCAGGTCACCTGTCTTTTTCTTATGTGTAGTTAACAACAACAAAACCCCTAAGCTAGTCAGCACTGTTTTCTACTTTTATCAGTCATTACAGAACCGGGGTTGTACCTTTATATAGTTTTCCTGGCCTGTGATTCATTAATTCATTCAACAAACCTTTATACATCTGTTTAGAATCTGATGTGCTAAGTACTCATGTTAAAAAAAGAGAATGCTTTTCTTTCTTTCAATCTTTAAATCTTACCACTGCCATTCCCAGTTTAATCCTATCCACACTGTTTATTAACCAGTTTAATTCAACAACTATTTGAGTCCTTATTATGTATGTCATTATGCTTAGGAGATTTAGGAATACACACAAATAATGATAGTATCAGATAGAATGATCAGTTGTAAGAAAAGTACATTGGGGCACTAGTTACAGTTCACCTATTACAATGTAGATATTTAATGAATGTTGAATTGAGTTGTTGCCTCCACCTGGAAAGTATGGGGCATGTTTGTGGAATAGCAAATAGGATAGTTTGGTTGGCCTTGTAAAACACATGTAGGTGAAGATGGGGAGTTAAGGTTAAAAAAAAAGAAAAGATAATATTAGGTCCATGTTGTAAAAGTTTTGAATAGCAGGTTGAAGAGTTAGGACTTTGTTTAGTAGGCACCAGGGAGATGTTGGAGAATTTTGAACAGGAAATTGACACTATCAGAATGATGCTTCAGGAAGATCAATTTGTAAAATTTTAAAAAATTGACTCCAGGAATATTTAATTTTAAGTGAAACAAAATTTCCATAAGAAGAAACGTTGTAAGTTGGCAGTTTCATTCAGTATAACAAATCATCTGACTGTGATATAGAAATGATTTTTCTTTCCAAAGTAGGAATGGAAGATAGAGCTGGTAAGCTGTGGGGAAGGAAAATTGTGACAAAAGGAAAGAGTTTATTATACCTTGTTATATTGAATGTCTAAGTAAATCACTTTGAACCATTTTTACTGTGGTCTTTTTCATACTAGGAAGTGCATTTCCAGCTTATCTATTTAAACTATTTTATAGACTTCTGAAATTTTTGCTAGTTTGTAAAAGAATAACTTATAATTGTCAGATTGCTCGATCTGTTCTTTGGAAATTTAGGCCTAGCTCATGAAGATAAAATGACTAAGCATACCTTAAAATACCTGTAAACCCAGATTTCCTCAGAGGGATGTGAGATCATGTCCCACAACCAGGAAGTGAGGCTCTATCTCGTTCTCTGTTGCTCCTTTTACCCTGTCCCCCAAACCTTTCAGGAAAGGTAAGGGAAAGGAAGAGAAGGGAAGTAGGATTTCATTTCCACTGGAGGCCCTGTTTTCAGAAGGGAAAGAAAAGCTCTTCTTCTGGTCTCTGGGAGAAGTATAGAGGCATTATTATGGTTATTTAGCACTGGCCTAAGCTGTGTAGTTCAAGTTGTTCTCTGACCCTTTTCTCTACTTCCCTTTTACCTTTCTCCCTTGTTTAATTCTGTTTTCCTTTCTCCCCTTAAGTGCCCAGGATCCTTATCTTACTTAGTTGCACAAAGCTTCTCTTTGTGGTTGCTTCTGCCACCAATGTGTTCATATTTCCTCTCCCTTTAATATTTTCATTCCTTAAAGCAGATCTCAGGTAGGAGTTGGTTTAATTAAACTATTTTCTTAGTAGTCCACTTCCTTTAATTCTTGGAAGGCATTTGAATTTTAAGAGGAAGCTAACTAATCAAGTATATCCCTGATTAGTTAATAAGTGAATTTGAAGAACGTACTGATTATTCACTTGAATTTCTAATTGATGGAATTTCAGAGAGTGTAGTGGAGATATTTTGAGGTGAGACCCCCTTTGAGAAGGATCTCTTATTTATGCGATTCTAGGAATTTTCAGAATTGACACAGAGCATCTTTTCTTTACTGTTCATTCCCCTTCTCCCTGCAGGAACCACAGATGTATTCTTATTCTGGCTTCCTTCAGCCAGAATAAGAACTGTGACTCACTGGCAGGGACCCATACTATCACTCTAGGGCAAAGTTTCTTAAACTATGAGTTGTGTAATTGAATGTGGGGGTCGCAAAATTTTTGGCAACAGTAAAAGGTTATGTATAGGGGCAGCTAGGTGGTGCAGTGGATAGAGCACCAGCCCTGGAGTCAGTGGTACCTGAGTTCAAATCCGGCCTCAGACACTTAACACTTACTAGCTGTGTGACCCTGGGCAAGTCACTTAACCCCAATTTCCTCACTAAAAAAAAAAAAAGGTTATGCATACCTATTTTATATAGCTATAAATTTGGAGTCACAGAAAAATTTCTCAGGTGAAAAAGGGTTGCAAGTGGAAAAAGTTTAAGAAGCCCTGCTCTAGGGTGAGACCCAAACCCTGTCATGCAACAGCTAAAAATCTTGCCAGTCCTTGAGTGCTGACCACAGTGCTCTTGCTCTTAGAATGTTTCTATACTTAGACTTAACACAAATGTTGCTTAAACCCTGGTTGTACTGTACCCTCTTATATTGGTTGGATGGTGTTTTTACATGTCTGACTGTTAACAGCCACCAGAGGGAGACAAGGTAACATTTTCTGCTTAGCAGAAGAAACTTGTTAGAGGGAAGTTACAAATGGTTTATATTATAAACAGGAAGAAACAAGTTGTTACGAGTTTTTCTTTTTTATTAGTACTGATGATTAGATGAAATCAAAGATTTCCAGTTGGGGAATGCTTTTTAATTTGGATTTTGAGCCCTTTTACCACTTGGGCATAGAATTTATTTGAGTAGACTGTTCTTAAAAGAAATGGGAACGTTTTGTTATTTCATGAGCATTCGTTTCATTTCTTACCCTCACTCTCTCCTATTATCTGTGTGCCTGCCCTTGGTTAAATCACTTAAACTCTTGGGTTCTAAGTTTCTTCATATCTAAAGTCAGGTCTTCAAGATGAAGAGCCTACAAAAAAATTTACCAGATTGGCCTCATATTTATTCAGCACATTCATATGTGTTCATATTCAGTAGTGTTCTCTCTCTCTCTTTTTTTTTTTTTTGGCTGGGCAATGAGGGTTAAATGACTTGCCCAAGGTCATACAGCTAGTAAGTGTCAAGTGTCTGAGGCCGGATTTGAACTCAGGTATTCCTGAATCCAGGGCTGGTGCTTTATCCACGGCGCTACCTGGCTGCCCCTATATGTGTTCATATTCAAGTTATCTGGGATGTTTTGTTTTGAGAATTGCTTTGACTGTCTTCTGAGTGGTTGAATTATTATTTATAGAAATAACTTAAAGAATTTTTTTTTCTGTGAAACTGACAGTGATGGTGTGTTTCAGGTCACAGGTTGAACATCACAGCAGAGAATGACTGCCGGCGTTTGCACTGTTCTCTGAGAGACTTGAGCTCTCTCCTCCAGGCTGTTGGCCGATTAGCTGAATATTTTATTGGAGATGTGTTTGCTGCCAGATTCAATGATGCACTTACAGTTGTGGAGAGGTAAGCAAAAAGTCACAGTGTAAGTTGTCTCTTGGTAGCTTTGTCATTCTCTTGAGAAACGTTTTATATAAAGACTAGAGGATGATATTAACCCCACCAGAAACCAAGTGAAAATATTTTGCTTTGCATTTGGTTGTACAAAAATGTGATCTTTTGAAAGTGTGGATTGTTGGTGGTCAGTTATTGTTGCTGCTGCTTCTATTGCTATTGTTTGCCAAGTGACATCTTTTGTTTTTACATCACCTTCATTTCCAAATCCATCTCTCACCCCTCACCTATCCAGAGAGCTATCTAAAGCATTAGAAAGAAAGCATTATGGAAGAAAGATGAAAGGCAGTTGAGCAAAACTAGCATACACATCAATCAGATCTGACTGTATAGCTGCAGGATTCCTGACCTTTAGTCTTCCACCTCTGTAAAGAAGAGAGAGAAGTGCATTTTCTCTTTTCTCCTTTGGGACAAAGGTCAGTCATAGTCATTCAGCATTCAGGGTTTGTGTTTTGTTGTCGTTTGTTTTTATCCTTTGCATTTACATTGTTGTATTCATAACTCCCCCCTCCTCCAAATACTAGTTCTTTGTCTTTATTGTAATTTTAGCCACCTTGCTCATGGTTTTGATACCGAGGAATCTGCAATATTTTAATGTTGCTCCATTTTTGTTGCAGCCCCCTTATAGCTCTTTCTCCCAGTTTTCTCAGTGACTGTAATACCTATTTCATTTTTTTTTTAAACCAACTCTACCTGTTTCGTTGCCATTTTCTTTGGGGTATCTGCTCACTTTATGATTCCTCAACCTTTTTTAATCTATTTAATTACACACGGGCTTAGATACATTTAGCTCTTACCATTTCTCAAAACAGCTATTTCGAAGAGCCAGAAATTTTACATTATATTCTCCAACTGTAACCAGTTATACTTCTATATTTTTCACTTACTCTCATTTAATTAGGGACTGTTACAATAGACCTCCACATCCAGTTATGCACTGAAGCTATACTTTTCCACTAACTCTTTCCCAAATGGCCTGGAAATATGCTCTAATATCTCTAATCCAAAATAAAATTTTCTCTTGGCTCTCTTCTACTTCATCTTATCTTTTTTCACCCATTTATTAATAGTACTTAAAAGATATATAATTTAATTTTGTCCATACTAAAGTGTCTGTTGGATATTTCTCTCTCCCTTTTTCTCTCCCTTTCTCTCTCTCTCTCTTTTTTGCGGGGCAATGAGGGTTAAGTGACTTGCCCAGGGTCACACAGCTAGTAAGTGTCAAGTGTCTGAGGCTGGATTTGAACTCAGGTCCTCCTGAATCCAGGGCCAGTGCTTTATCTACTGTGCCACCTAGCTGCCCCGTCAATTGGATATTTTGAACTAGTTGTTCTATAATCATTTCAAACTCAACATGTCCAAAACAGAACTCATTATCTTTCCTCCAAAAACATCCTTTAAAAAAAAAAATCCTTATTTCTCTCAAGGACGTAATACTTTTAGGCACCCAGCTTTGCAACCTTAGAGTCTTTAGTCTTTGCAAACTCATTGACTCTTCACTTTCCCTCATCTTACATATATAGTCCATTGCACGTATAGCCCCACAATACCTCTCCTGCCTGTCTTCTTCTCCACTCACTTGGGCTATTGCAATAAACTCTTAATTGGTTTCTCTGCCTCCATTTTCTTCCCTTTCTCTAGTCCATCCTTCATACGTTTGCCAAAATTATGTTCTTAAAGCAAAGATCTGATCATTTTACTCCCATACTCAATACATTCCAAGAATTCCATATTGCCTTTAGGATAAAATACAAACTCCTCATGGGCTTTTAAAGTCCCTCACAATATGGCTCTAACCTTCCTTTCCATCTTTATGTATTCCCCTTCATGCATTCTCTAGTCCAGTCAAACTAGCCTTCTTGCTGTTCTTCACTCATAGCACCCTGTCCTCTTCCTGCTGCTTCTTTTTTTTTTTTTTAAATGCAACAGACATTTATTTTTTACAGTTACATGTAAGGGTAGTTTTCAACATTCATTTTCTTTCTTTTTTTAAATAGAAGTATTTTATTATTTTCCAGTTAGATGTAGAAATAGTTTTCAACATTTGTTTATATAAGATTTCCAATTTCAAATTTTTCTCCCTCCCTCCCCCGCCTCCCCTAGATAGCAGGCAATCTGATATAGGTTATATATACATAATAACATTAAACATATTTCTGCATTAGTCATGTTATATGAGAAGGATCAGAGCACAAAGGAAAAACCTGAAATCAGAAAACCAACAGCATCAAAAACAAAAGAAATAGTATGGTCCAATCAGCATCCATATTCCACAGTTCCTTTTTTTTCTCCTGGATTTGGAGAACCTTTTCCATCATGAGTCCTTTGGAACATTCTTGTTCCATTGGATTGGTGAGAAGAATCTAATCTATCACAGTTGATCAACACATAATGTTGATGATACTGTGTATAATATTCTTCTGGTTCTGCTCATCTCACTCATCATCAGTTCATGCAAGTCCTTCCAAGTTTCTCTGAACTCCACCTGCTCATCGTTTCTTACAGCACAATAGAATTCCATTACATTCATATGCCACAACTTGTTCAGCCATTCCCCAATTAATGGACATCCCCTCAATTTCCAATTCCTTGCCACCACAAAAAGAACAGCTATAAATATTTTTCTACATGTGGGTCTTTTTCCCTTTTTTATGATCTCTTTGGGAAAAAGACCCAAGAGTGGTATTGCTGGGTCAAAGGGTATGCACAGCTTTATAGCCCTTTGGGCATAATTCTAAATTGCTCTCCAGAATGGTTGGATCAGTTCACAGCTCCACCAACAATGCATTAGTGTTCCAATTTTCCCACAGCTTCTCAAACATTTATTATTTTCCTTTTTTGTCATATTAGCCAATCTGATAGGTGTCAGGTGGTACCTCAGAGTTGTTTTAATTTGCATCTCTCTAATCAATAATGATTTAGAACATTTTTTCATATGGGAATAGATAGCTTTGATTTCTTCATCAGAAAACTGCCTTTTCATATCCTTTGAGCATTTCTCAATTGGGGAATGACTTGGATTCATATAAATTTGATTTAGTTCCCTGTATATTTTAGAAATGAGGCCTTTATCAGAGGTACTAGCCATAAAGATTGTTTCCCAGCTATCTGCATCCCTTCTAATTTTGGATGCATTGCTACTGTTTGATTACATTAAATTTAAAAGTTTTTGTACAAAGTCATCCATTTTGCATTTCATAATCTCTATCTCTTGTTTGGTCAACATTCATTTTCATAAGATTTTTTTATCACTTTTTTCTATGGGAGTGTATGCTTCATCATTAGTCCCTTGGAATTGTCTTGGATCATTGTATTGCTGAGAGTAGTTAAGTCATTCACAGTTGCTCATATAACAATACTGCTGTCACTATGCACTCAGTTTTGCTGGGTAGGTGATTCTTGGTTGTAATCCCAATTCCTTTGCCTTCTGGAATATCATATTCCATGCCCTCCAGTCCTTTAATGTAGAAGCTGTTAGATCTTGTGCTATCCTGACTGGGGCTCCACAGTACTTGAATTCTTTCTTTTTGGCAGCTTGCAATATTTTCTCCTTGACCTGAGAGCCCTGAAATTTGGCTATAATATTCCTCGAAGTTTTCCTTTTGAGATCTCTTTTTTAGGAGGCGATCGGGGGACTCTTTCAATTTCTATTTTACCTTCAGCTTCTAGACTATCAGGGCAATTTTCTCTGACAGTTTCTTGGAAGATTATGTCTAAGCTCTTTTCTTGATCATGGTTTTCAGGTAGACCAACAATTTTCAGATTATCTCTCCTGGATCTATTTTCCAGGTCAGCAGTTTTTCCAAGAAGATATTTCACATTGCCTTCTATTTTTTTATTCATTTGGATTTGTTTTATTGTGTCTTAGTTTCTCATAAAGTTATTAGCTTACATTTGATCAGTCCTAATTCTTAGGCAATTATTTTCATCAGAGAGCTTTTCCATTTGGCTTTTCAAGCTGTTGACTTTTTTCTCATATCTTTCCTGCATCACTCTTATTTCTCTTTCCATTTTTTCCCCTACCTTTCTAACTTTATCTTCAAAGTCCTTTTTGAGCGCCTCTATGGCCTGAGACCAATTCATATTTTTCTTGGAAGCTTTAGATATAAGGGCCCTGACATTGACATCTTCCTCTGAGGGTACACCTTGATCTTCCTTGTCACTAAAGAAACTTTCTATGGCCCTCACCTTTCTCTGTCTGCTAATCTTGCCTTTCTTTTACTTGACTTTTAGCTCCTTAAAGTGGGGCACTGTTTTCTAGGCTGCACTATCCCAAGCTTCAGGAGGTCCCAGGTGGTACGACTTAAGGAGGATCAGGTTCTTCACTGGCCTGGCCTCTTCCCTGGTCCATAGATGACCCCAGACCAACTTGCTAATCAACCAGCTTTTTGTGCTGTGGCTGTCAGCTCCAATAAGCCTATGCCCCTCCCCCACCTAGGCCACTGCTTCTCAAGTCTACCTCCTGGTTCTGAGCAGGGGTGAAAAACCCAAGTTCTGCCTCAGCACCAGCATAGACCCCTGTAATCTTCCCCCTGCCCAGGGCTCAGCCCTCTCACCAGACTGTGAGCTTAGTTCCAGACAACAGTGGCGCTGCAGCTGATTCAGAGGCTCTGGGGGTCTCTTTCTCTGGTGAGGCCTTCCTGGGACTGGATCTGTGTCAGGGTGACTGTAGGGTTGGGCTCCACTCCTGTCTCAGCACAGCAGCTCCCTCCTTCCAACCTTCCAAGTTGTCCTTGGTTGGAAGTTGGTCTCAACACGTTCTTCTGTGGATTTTGCTGCTCTAGGAATTGTCCTATAGCATTATTTGGATGTTTTTTAGAGAGATCATGTCCCCTTGCTTCTTTTAACATTTTAGTCAATAAATATTTATTAAGCACCTCCTATGTGCCAAGGACTATGGTACTAAGGGTTAGGTACAGGGTGGTCATATGTTGTGCCAATAGCATGTGCTGCTTTTTTTTTTTTTTTTGGCGGGGCAATGGGGGTTAAGTGACTTGCCCAGGGTCACACAGCTAGTAAGTGTCAAGTGTCTGAGGCCGGATTTGAACTCAGGAGCTCCTGAATCCAGGGCTGGTGCTTTTTCCACTGTGCCACCTAGCTGCCCCAATAGCATATGCTTCTAACCTCTGTCACCTAGAGTCTCTAGTTTCCTTTAAAGTTCAGCTCCAGTACCCTCTGATCCCCTCAGTTGTTAGTTTTTCTCTCCTCTACCTTGTTTTTATGCTGTATAGATTTCATATATACTTATGTGTTTTCTCTCCTGTAATAAGCTCCTTGTGGGCAAGAGACTTTCATTTTTATCTTTGTATCACCAATACTTAAAGTGACTGTAGGCATAAGGACGTAGGACGTGCTTACTGATTGATTTTTTTAAATCTTATGGACGAGGATGGTGAAATGAGCATAATGTCATTAAATAGTGAGAAACAGTGGAAAGAAAAGCAAGTTTATAGAAAGCTTAGCAAGAAACTCAGCTAAGTCATATTAGAAAGGATGAAGCTGGAAGGATGGCAAACATGGAAAATGGAAAAGGTCTATCAGAATAGCTAAAACAAACTCTTCTCTCTGTCACTGACAGTGGAACCAGCACATTTGCACCTAATCATAGTTCCTGAAGTCTTGAACTAGGAGTAGACATGTTGCTAAAGAGAGAAAAATGGGTATTGCAGCAGAATCAGGGCAAGTATACACAGAAGGCCTTTTCTTTTACATATATATATATATATATATATATATATATACACACACACACACACACACACACACACACACACACACACACACATATATATGCACACATGCACACATACATACATGTATATATACAAACAGGCTTACTTACATGCATATATATATATACACACACATATATATATACATACATGTATATATACAAACAGGCATACATACATGCATATATATGTGTATATATCGATATCTATCTATTCCATAGCAGACCACATCTTTGAAGTTACACAATTGACCTAACGGTACCTGGAATACAAGATTCCATTGTACTTTCTGTTTGCTGTAAAAATGCATTTGATATATTACAGCAAATGCTGTTTTAAGGCCCATCTTCAAAATATCAGAATCATAAACAATTCCTTGAAAGATGTAGCAGAAATAACTTTGTTCAGTGATCTTCTCCTTATTAACATCAATTGAGGCATAAAACAGGGTGATAATATGCTCACCATAAGTGTTTGCTTTTGCCATAAAGGATATTTTGCACAAAGCCCAAGTGTAAATTCACTGTAGATTGTGAGGTTCTCCAGATGTTTATGGATGACAACGTGGTTGCAGCAAGCCCGGGATCATTGCAGAGCTTCCTAAATGAGATCCATAATCACTCAAGGGTTCAGAATCCTCTAACTAGCTGTACAAAAAACAAAGTGACTGAAAAAAAAACCATCGTCCAGACTACATTTAACAGGGCTCAGAATTGAACAGTAGGGAAAAAAAGGGGGAGTTCTAGATTGCCTTTTGGAAACTGTGTAGTGCTTTTAGTGGTCCCAAAGTAGCTCCCTGATTCAGTAGTCTAAAAATGGCTAGTGGTATCCCTAAAATGTCAGTCTATTGAGAGAAAGGCCTCCAGTATGCTGGGAGGATTAATAGGAGCATGTTACCAATTGGCAGAATACATGGGTAGGTTCCAATCTTCTTGGTTGGTGGGAGTACACCAGGTCAGGGTATTAAAGAAGTAAATTTTTAAAGTGACAACATAAAGCAAAATATAAACAAATCCAGCATAGTTTGCTACCTTTTTCATAAAGTCATAATTTATGAGTCATAGCTCTTCTCTTTTTTTCTTTTTATGGCCTCAAAGAAAAAAGAAATAGATGCTCGACTTCTTTCTCCTGCTTCCTTAATTTATTATCAAAACTGCAGGGCTTTTGTTTGGTTTGCCACTTATAAACTTCTCTCTTACTTATCAGAAGGAGAAGTTCTGGAGGGGAAAAAAGTGTCTTTTTTTGCGGCGGGGGGGTGGGTTCATCATCTGAATAGAAACAGAAAGCCTAGGTGCATATCTCATGTCAGCAGGGTAAATACTTCTGGCTGTCTCTTCCCAATCAGTAGGGAATAATTTTCCACTTCAAAGGAGGCAGAATTTTTCCTCTTGGGAAAGAAATTTACTACTGTTAGGGCATTTACTGGTAATTTGTATGCACTGTTCCCCTTAGCAACCAACAGTTTTTACAACTTGCCTATCATGGAGATTAAAATGAAATCTAGTCTTACTATTGCAACTCTTCTAAAAATGTTCAGTATCTCTTCTAGGACAAACCATTTGCAAACAACATTTAAACAGAAGACAGATTATAAAAGAGATTTAAAGTTTCTTAATGCTCCTGTGTTATACAAAAGTGCCTACTCTTTTCCATTTAAACTCATCAAAACAGCAAATGTAGTCATATTTTGACTTTTGAATGCCATTTTTAGTGTCTTGTTAGTCCTGTTATTCTGATATAGGTGTTGAATAATGTAGTTAGTTTTTTCACTATTGCTTTCTATTTCTTAGTCTGCTTTTCCTCCCCCAACAGATTGGTTAAAGTAACTCTATATGGATCCCAGATAAAATTGTACAACATTGAAACTGCTGTGCCATCAGTATTGAAACCTGACCTCATTGATGTGTGAGTAGTATGGACTTTTTTGCCACCTAGGTGTAAAAGTTCTGTTTTTTAGGTACAAGATTTTCTCCGACAAGGTTCTTATAAGGTCTAGGGAAGTCAAGGAGTGAGGGTGGGGTGGAGATGAGAATACTAATTATAAGTAAGCTGCTCCTCTTCCCTAAATATACATTTGTGCTTCAGGTCTTTTCCTCCCCTTTCCTTCTTTCTACTTATCTTCTTTAGCCATACTCATTCTCTGTCTTCTTCCTTTCCACTCTCCATCCTTCTCTCCTTCTTCCTTTCTTACCTCCTCTTTTCCTTCTTTCCTTCTCTTCCTTTTTCCTTTTTTCCCCACTTTCTACCCCTCCTCCCTATTCTTTCCCTGTCCTTCTTACACCTTCCCCTTTTTCTTATCTTTACCCCTTTTGTCCCTTTTCCTTTCTTTTTTCTCTTCTTCTGCTCTGCCTCATCTTCTTGCTCACCTCCCTCCTCTCATCTTCTCTCTTCCTCTCCTACTTATCTTCTTCCCTTTCTCTTCCCATATGTTGCTCTCCTTTTCCTTCTACCTTCACTAGCTTTCTGGATTTGGAGAGTGTGAGCACAGTATAAATGCATGATTTTCTCATCCACTAGGATGGATGATGGCTATTAGTATTAGTATAGCCAGCTTTTAAAGAACTCTGAAGTTAGACTCATGGAAAATAAAATAGTATATCTGATGGTACTTTGATTTGTCTTTGCTAAAGATACACTTCTTTCTCTTATTTTCCCTGAGATAGGTATCTCATTATTGCATCAGTAAATACAAGCTAATGGAGGCAGAACCATAGGACTGATTGGTGACAATTACAGGAATATACATTTCAGTTTAATATAAGGAAGAGCTTCTTAAAAATTACAACTCTATAAATGGAATGGGCTGCCTTTGTGGTAGTGAACTTCATCATTGAAGGTTTTCAGTTTCTGACTGGTTAGATTTTTTGGGAATAATTTAGAGAGGATTTATGCTTTGGGTAAATGTTGGACAGGTAACTTGTGAAGTTACTTCTCAACTCTAAAATTCTGTGAATCCAGCATCTCCTTCTCCCAGATTTTCCAGGTATACATCTAGCTCCTTTATAAATGTTAAGGGCTAAAATTCTAGCTAGTCTGTCTAAAATATCTAATGAGTGGTCGCCAATAAATTATAAGCTTTAGCAAGAGTTAGACTTTTAAGCATTTATTAAGGAGAATAAGAATTTGGTAAAGAGAGAGAAAGGCCTAGATTCCTATCTATTAAAGGGAGAGCACATTTCTAGCTCCCTTCTCCGCCAGCGTCCCCAGGAAAGAGAGCGAGACTGAGCGCCAGTCTCTTCCTTCCTCCTCCCACTAGCCCGCGTCACTTTCTGACTCCTGGTCTTGCCCTCAAAGACCTTCCCTTCATGGGCAGAACTCCTCTACAGTAAGTATCCAGCAGGTGGCGTTATTCCAATCGTTACATAAATTTATATTTGATACATTAAGTAAAATCTTCAGATTGGAAAAGTAAACTTTGTCATCTCTTCTTCAGCAATTCCTTCTTATAAGTAGGGTAAAGAGCACAATTATCAAGCTGATCCTGTGTACAAAATAACTAGAGTAGTGCTCCGACTTCTAGAAATTTCAACAACCTAAAGCTCATATTTTCTTTAAGTGGCTTTAAGATGGTAATTTTTCAAGCATCTTTTGTTTAGTGAGTTTGACCACTACCATCACTTTCTTGAGGAGGACATAGCATTGCTTTTTATTTCTCTTCCATTTGTTAATAATTCCTAAATTTTAATTGATGTATAAGGCACAGTGCAAAATCTGGAGAAAGCAAAGCTGGTCCAGTCTTCTAAAATTTATCATGTAGCCAAGAAGACTCCTGAGCTCCAGAATTTTATTTCTATTTTAGTGCCTTAATAAAGTCATCTTAAGTACCTGCCACTTAGGAACTGTAATTAAAGCTTATTTTAATTAAACATTTAATAGCTGGCCTACAACTGTTCATGTGAAAATAAGCTAGTAATTCTGAACATTATACATTATTTTACAAGTTGTATTATATATCTTTGTAATTTTACCATTTTCTTGATTATTATACTGTGAAGTGTCCAGCATTTTTCATTTTATTTGGTGTTCCATGAAAAGGTAACAGATTTCCACTGTCTCTGTCACATATTTTGAAAATAGATTTTAATACCACTTTTGTAAAATATAAGGTTGATGGAATTCCTTCCCACAAGAAAACTAAGTTGGTGATAGATTATTACCATAAGCTTTAAAATGTAGTCTTCTTTCTCTTTTCCCAGTCATGCTCAGTCCCTGGCAGCACTCCAGGCTTACTCTCATTGGTTAGCACAATTTTATAGTGAAGCTCATCGACAGAACCCACAACAGTTCATCTCGCTGGTCTCCACTGCCATGGAAGCAGTCACACCTCTTATTAGTTCCAAGGTATTGAAACAGAGAGAGCCAGTTTTGGCTCAGGGTTGGGAGTCAATAAAAATGATTTTAAAATCCACTTTCTGTGTGGAAGGGTCAAAAACTTTTGCAGAGGCCAGTATTTTCAATAAATGCTTATGTCAAACACCTGTGTGTGTGTACCTGTTGTGCATTTGACCCGGATATGTGGACAGTCCTTACATTTATGTATGTAACATTTTGTAGCTTATAGGTACTTTCTTCAAAACAATCCAGTAAGGTAACCAGAGTTTTATTACTTAGGTTAAGGGTTTTCAGCTAGGTCTCAGAGCTAGTATTTGAGAGAACCAATGCTTGAAAATCAGGTTTTCTAACTCTGGTGTTCTTTCTACAAGTAGACCATATACTTACTACCTCTTCAGGCCCATATCTTTTTGTTGTCTTCACCTCATCTTTTGTTAGTCTCTGCTAATGTTTGAGCAGATAAAGGCACCAGTATATTCACACTCAAGATAGTCTGATCCATGTGCAGTCATTACTTAATCTTGAGAGATATTTAAAAATTTCTCCAGAAGCATGTCATATTTTTAAGAAAGGAGTGGAGGTAGGAAATGCCTGTGTTTGATTTTGCTTTGCACATTTTTCAGTAAATATCTATTAATTGGATTTGACAACTAGGTATAAGGAATTGGACCTATTGCCCTCAGAACTTCTGTTCCTAAATTCATGTTTATCCAGTAAACATTCTTCTGCTGAAGGAAAGCATGATAAAATGTAATAAAGGAAGTATAATCACAGATGGAAAGTATTCAATTAATAGTCTTTTGGCATTGCCTAAGGGAATATTCTATAAAAACACTCATGTTTAGAGATATGGTAAAGGACTTTTTCTCACTATAAAGATGTGGTTACCATAATGGTTGAAACATTGTATTAAGTACTATGGTAGAAGCAAATGAAGCCTACAAAAAAAATGAGATACAATTTTGATTAATATTTATGTCAACAAAGTTGACTATAATGACTACATAATATTTAATATGTAATATTTAATGACTATAGAAAAGGACTTTGTTCTTGATTATTTCTGGATTCTTGGCTTGTATCACTTTTATTTTAGAATATGCTTAGAGATGACTGTCTTTTCCTATGGAGCTATTAAACTCTTGTTAAAACTTCCTTTCTGGTTTGAGGCTGGTAGAGGGATTGAGGAAGTTGCGCAGTGGCATCATGGTAGCAGTAAAAATAATAGAAAATATACTGAGGACTGCTTCTCTAACCCACCTCCCACCCCTTTAGGCCAAGCCAGATCAGTGGGTGCCAGTTGGATAATAATGAGGAGAGTATTAATAATAAAGGTAGAGTGAATAGAGTGACACTTTCTTGGCTGGTGCCAGAAGGGTCTTACGATTTTTCCTGTCTTGGCTAAGAAATGGTAATCCCTATTCCCTCACGATGCCCTGGGGACCTGTAATTCTTTTCCATCTCTTTGTTATTTACCTTTTGAAGTTGAAACATCAGTATGATAATGGATACTAGACTTCATTAGTAGAAATACAGTCCTCCAGGTAAAGGAAAATTTGATGATTCCACCTTCTTCTGGTCAAGTCACAGATGAAGTATCCAAGTTTTGAACACCATGTTTTAGGAAGAATATTAAAAAGCTAGAAGGTGATGGTAAAAAAAAGTCTTGAAGGCGTGTTATAAGAAGTATCGTTTGAAGTGACGAAGATTGTTTAGTCTGAAGAAGAAAAGATTTGTGGTTGGGAGAGCAGAGTGTCATAAAAGTGATGTTTGTTTTATATTTGAAGGATTGTCATATGGAAGAGGAATTATGATTAGATTTCTTTTGTTTGACCTTGGAGGGCTAAACTTTATTGAACTCATGGCAGGGAGTATAAGGAGGCAGTATTTAGCCTAACCTAAGGGGGGAGATTCTCATAGAAGTTAGAGCTGTTCAAAAATAGACTACATCTGGAGGTGGTGTATTTTCTGTTACAGGTGTAGGATGACTTTAAACAGATGTTGGATGACCATTGTGGCAGATGTTGTAAAGGGAACATATGTTTTAGGTGGTTTTTGGACTAGCTCTCTCAAATCCCTGCTAATTCTGATAGGATGTTTTAAGTGTGAATGTAAATGTGGCCTCCTTTAGGAAACCTTTTCTTACCACCATAGCTAAGCATGATATTTCCTTCTTTCATGATTTATCTTTGATGTTTATCTTGGTTCTTACCATAAAATGACTTCTTGATTGTTTATTTTTAAATTACTGTATTGTATTAATTTTTTTATTTTCCCCTACTCCACAAAGATTGTGAACTCATGAAGTACAGGGACTATCTTTTATTTATTTGCAGGGACCCAGTAATTACTGGCTTTTTAGTCTGGCCTATTATTCTAAGGACATGTAAGATGGTCACATTTGAGTCAGTTGTCAGGCACTTATCTAGTGCTTACCATGAGTAAAATTCATTATAAGTACTAAGCTTTGTGAGATAGGTTTAAAAAAAACTATTTGAAAATTTTTTTAAAAAGCACAGGAATGAGAGAAGAATAAAAAGGTTGCAATAAATTATAAATTGTAGATGAGTGCCGTTAAAGCATTAACCTAGAGAATGATCCTTGGTGAAGTTAATTAGAGAAGACTTCTTAGAGGAGAGATGAGTTTGGAGTCCCATCTATATAGGGTGTGCAAGTAGAGAAAGAAGGTCATTGCAGGCAGGAGAAGTAATGTGACTAAAGGCAGACACAATAAGATGAGGGTTGTAAGGTATGGCTTCATTTAAACAGAGGGACTGTGATGGGAGAGTATCAAGAGGTAAGGTAGAGTAGGGATTTGGTGCATAGTTGAGACAACTTGGTGTGTATATTTTATTTTAAAGTTTATTGGGAGTAAAATTTAAAAAGGGTGATAGAAAAGAGCCTGGCTATATGTTCAGGGTGAATTAGGACAGGTTGAAATTTATGGCAGAGACTACTGAAGTAGTCCAGACGTAAAGTCTGAGGAAATAGTGAGAAAAGGTGGAATCTGAGTGAAATCACAGAGAAAGAATTTTTTGTGATTTGAGAATTGTGCTGTGATTATTATTGAAATTTGGTTCAGGAAAGAGCTTACAGTGTTTTGTTTTAACATCCTTCCCTGTATCCTTTCCATAAATGGAATTATTGAGTGCTGTCATTCTTCCTCAGGTACAAGAGAAGTTACTCTTGTCTGCGTGCCATTTACTGGTCTCATTAGCCACGACAGTGCGGCCAGTCTTTCTCATCAGCATCCCAGCAGTTCAGAAAGTGTTCAACAGAATCACAGACTCCTCTGCTCAGCCACTTGTGGAGAAGGTAAGAGTTAAGATAAGTTCTTTAGCTGGATTGTTGTTATGGCTCTTGTCCATAACTTTAGATAAATATTTACTTTAATATCTTCCACTAAACGACTACTTTTTGTAGTTGTTAGGGTTGAAGTGCTAAGGTGATCACATTCTAGTATTCTAACCTAAGCTATTTAGGAAGTTCTGGTTTGGGAACAGGATCATACAAAGAGATTTTGCATCATTCTCCTTCAGGAACAGGTATTTCAACTCCAAATGTGAAAGTGCTTTACATTTGCTGTATGGTACACCATGGTCTGATTTTTTTGAGAGGGATAGATTTCATACAGGCAGCCCCCTTGATTAGCTCCTGAGAAGTCTTAAGTTAAAAGTCAAGGGTAGGGGAAATAAGCTGTTACATACAATTCAGAGCTTTTGTGGGGTGGAGGTGGGGGTATGATAAGAATCATTAGCTACAAACACAAGGAACTCAAAAGACATTTTCTTTGAGTTTCTTTGAAAATCTCCTAACAATACTGTATATAGTTACCCAGTTAGAGAAAATAATAATTTGAGCCAGGAGCGTGGTAGTTAAACTTCCCTACTTGGCCCACTCCAAAAAGGCAGGAGTGGGGTGGGGTCTTTATGTATTTGTATTACTTGTTGAAGTCCTGTGTGTGTGATTCTGATGCCATTGTATGCTTGTGGATTCCCATTCTTTTTTACACATTGTTTTTTTTACACATGGCTGCTTTTCTTAGGCCCAGGTGTTGGTATGCCGAGCCCTCTCCAATGTACTATTGCTGCCGTGGCCAAATCTCCCAGAGAGTGAACAGCAGTGGGCAGTGCGTTCAACAAACCATGCCAGCCTCATTTCAGCTCTGACCCGAGACTATCGCCACCTGAAATCCAGTGCCATTGTCCCACAGAGGAAGATGCAGCTCGAAGACAGTAAGTGTATTAGGTTACTGGTTAATAACAATAATGACCTGATATAGGTCTTAAAGGTTTCAAAAAATTTTGTCATCCATGCTCATTTGACTTGGAGAATGTGTAGAAATAGATGTATTTGTGTTTTATGGAGGAGGAAACTGAGAGCCAGAGAGAGAAAGTGATTTGCCTTAAATCCACACTGCTAATTTAGTGGAAGAATTATCTACCACACCATTTTTCCTGCTTTCTGCAGTTGTCTGAATAAGGAGGCTCTGTGATTAAGGGAGAAATGGGTTTCTTGATTAGTGTTCATGGGTTCATCCTTTCTCACCCTTCCTCCCTAGCTATTGAATAATATCTACTTTACAAAGGCTAAATTTATCGATACGAATACCCAGGATCAAGTAAAACCATCTATTCTGGAATATACTCTGAGTGTCAGTATTTACCTGGAGTTTGGGGTTGAAGGTAATGGATGTAGAGATGGAAAGGACCACAGAGGCCATTTAGTTCAACTCCCAGTTTGTTGATGATGAAGCTGGGACTTAGGAGGTTAAATAGGGAGATTAAATGCTTTGTCCAGTCATAGGGGCTGAGAATTCCAGAGAGCTCCTTTGCCAGTGCTCCTCCTCTGTACCGTGCTGTTATCTAGATCTGAAAGGAAAAATCACGTGTATATTTACTGTACTCTTGCCCAAAATACCTGTCGTGTCTCTTGAATTGACTTGATTCCCACTGCATTCATGTAGAGGTCTGGGGCTTCTGCCTCCTCAAGGGTGATTTTGGTATTTTTCCTGTGGACCCCATTTTGGTGGGTGAAGCTCAAAGAGGCAGATGAGTTGAGAAGTTTAGCAGGTAAAGTTTTTTTTAAAAAATGGATTACAGTCGAGTGTATTTAATTTCTTTATCTTGCAAGGTATATACCTAGTCAATAAAGATTTGAATTGTTCCCATAGTGAGGCTGCTGAATGAGTATTACAACTGATAACTGAACATGTTTACACTTCCCTGTGTTCCTTACTTGGTCTGTCCTTTGAATACATCATGACCTGTAACTTAATCTTGATTTATAGCCAAAGTGATTATCCACCAGACACTTAGTGTCTTAGAAGATATCGTGGAAAGTATCTCTGGGGAAGCTACAAAGTCTCGGCAGATTTGCTATCAGTCGCTGCAAGAATCTGTTCAGGTTTCACTGGCCCTCTTTCCAGCCTTTATTCATCAGTCAGGTATGAATGAGCTCCAAGGCTTTCAGTGATTTATGGGGCTAATGAGAATGAGGGCCAAGCACTCCTTTAAAGAAAACTGGGTTAGTGCAAGTACAGCACTTCAACTTGCTTAAGTGGAATGAGAATCAAACATGGAAAATGATTATTTTCTGTTTGGTGAGTTTGGTTCTGAGTATAGAATTTAACAAGGCAATTGATCATGTTCCATTGTAATGAGCCACTGTCCATGAACCACTTCCACCTTCAGTTTTCTTCAGTCCCTGTTGTATCTAACATGGGAGATTGAGGTAGATGACAGTAATTTGGATCCAATTGGTAGTCTTCAAAATGATGTACAGCAAGTGTCTTATTAGTCCCATTGGCATAAAGTACTCTGGCCATGTAGACTTAGTTTGCATGTCTTTTGGGCATGCTATTTGAATTACATGAAAGCAATTCAGGAATATCTCAGCAAATATTTGTTGAGTGTCTCATATACAGAGAGTTTGTTATCTAGGCAAGAATGTACCAAACAAGGCAATTTCTCATCAGGAAATGAAAGACATTACATGTAACTAGTATTTTCTGTAATTCAGTTTTTAAAATTCAGTCTCTATAATATGAATCATACATTCATTAGCTACTTATCCCCTAAACAGAGATTTTTGACTATAGATGGAAATTGATAAAGCCCTCTCATGTTAACACAAATGCTTGTTTCTCTCAGTATGAGTACGCCATGATCTACTCTGCATTGCAAATCATATAATCATATTTATGGACTAGGGAATTTGTTCGGCTTCCAGAGGAGCTTAATTTCCTACAAAGAATGTTCAGGCAGAGGTTGACCATTCCAAAGTTATTTTCTCAGCAGCCCTTAATCTTTTTCTCCTTCCCAGTATTACTTATAGTAGCATCAGTGGATATGTCTCTCATCATAAATAGTTTAGGGGAAATGGCCATAGAGTTTAGAATTGACCATAGAGTTTGTAGGAGAGAGTTTATTGAGCACAGGGCTTCGTGTTTGCCACTTTCTTCATGCCTTTGATTGGTTTATTTTGTGTTTATTAGATGTGACTGACGAGATGCTGAGTTTCTTCCTTACCCTGTTTCAAGGCCTTAGAGTACAGATGGGTGTGCCTTTCACTGAACAGATCATACAGACCTTTTTAAACATGTTTACCAGGTAACTGCAGATATTATTAAAGTATTTCTGTGTCTGTTTCAAGATCCATAAATGTTTGAATAATTCTTCCACTTGCTGTGTAGGAATTGCATTGGCTTGTGTTATAAGAATTTCTTGTGTTTCATTGTCTTTTCCCCCGCCACATTTCTTTAGAGAACAGTTAGCTGAAAGTATCCTCCATGAAGGAAGTACTGGCTGTCGGGTGGTTGAGAAATTTCTGAAGATCCTTCAGGTGGTAGTGCAAGAACCTGGCCAAGTGTTCAAGCCTTTCCTCCCGAGCATCATCTCACTGTGCATGGAGCAAGTCTGCCCCATCATAGCTGAGGTAAGGTCCTGGAAGCAGGATAGTCTAAGGGATCCCCCTTGCTGGTGGTGGTGGTGATTAACAAGGTTAAACCTTGTTTAAGTTTTTTGACCAAGTGCTTGAAGATGTTCCTTCCCACCACCCCCGCTTTACATTTCTAGCGGTGAGAAACCTGGCTTGGAAGTTTCTCTGACTACTATAAAGGATTCATTAGAAACTTATGAGTTTAATTGTACATGTATAACCTGTATCTGAATGCATACCCCCTGGGAGGGGAGGGGAGAGCAAGAAGGAAGGATAGAATTTGGAACTCAAAACTAAATAAAAATGTTTATTAAAATTTTTTTTAATTAAAAAAAAGAAACTTATGTGTTGCAGAGTAATGAGTTTATTTTAACTTTTGAAAAAAATGAGTCAGTGGTAATTTTTTGGAAAGATTTTATTTTGATAGCTTTTAGTTATTCACTTGTGCTACTTCTGCTGTTTTGCTGCCCTAAGTTTTGGGGGCTCTTATTGTCTGTATGTCTTTTATGCATGTCTATAATTATATTCTTCCTTAAGATAGAGTTAAATATGTTAAAGCCATTATGATCTTAGAATTCTTGGCCTCTGCCCTCTGATTTAGTTGAGCCTTAATAGATTAATGTGAATTCGAGAGCTGCTCTTGAGATAAAATGTTCCCATTATTTTGGCATACTGCCTTACTAGTGACTAGGTAATATGGACTCGAGGTGAGGGTAGGTGTAGGGCAGCTTATTGAGAAAGTAATTGTGGCTGCAGTACTAATATGTGTGTGTAATTATCTATGTATGTGTGTATGTATGTAAATGCTAGATACTCTGGGCATCGTGGTTATGCCCTGTCCCTGAGTGCTTTGAGTTGAGAAGTGTAGTAGAGGCTGGAGATTAACTTGTGTTTGTTATGACACCCATAACAATAGATCTGGATCTTTCCTTTTTACCCCTGGGACCTCATCAGTCTTCTAGGGCCTCAAAAACTGGCTAATGTTATTAAAGTGGCACCCTACACCTCAGGGGGACTTGTTTCCTCTTTTAAAAGTGTCTCTTTACCCTGGCTTTCTTGGGGAGTCCAAAACCTTTGCTCTTTCTACTCTGTGGAGGACAGAGTTGTGTTCATTTGATACAAGTGCTGGCCTGCTTCCATAAGGCCAAAAAACTTCCTTAGGTAGGTATTCCTGTTCTAGAGAAGGGGAAAGAGACATTAGCATTTACCAAGAGTGTTAAACGTAATTTGGCTACTTTTTGAAGCAGAAAAAGCAGTAAATACTCTCATTTCTGCCTCTGCTCAGAAGCCCTCTGGAGTGCCACCATAAGGTAATACTGTCAGGAGTTGTACACTTGAGCCTGAGCTCCCTCTTTGATTTTGCTCTACTTCCTTGGGTAGGTCTTACAGGGTGCCCAGCCTCACCGGGCTTTGGTGAGGAAAGCATTTCGTAAAATGCTGTATGAACATGACCAGTTATGATTTCTAAGTTGAGGTTGCTCCTGACGCCTTCAAAGGGAAAGTTCTAAACTGGCTCCCAAATCCTAACCTAGATTTGGCCCATGATTAAGCCAAAGCATTCCTAATTCATTTCAGCTGAGGATTCAAATGGAGGGTTGGTTTTTGCCTTTTACCACACACAACACATCTCTCTGAGGAACTGCGATCTTACTGTAACCAGACAACTCATCAGCCTTTGATATGAGTAGTTTCTCTCTTAGCCAGAGAATCTGAAGGCATTTCTGTGTTTCCCAGCGTCCCTCTCCTGATGTGAAGGCTGAATTGTTTGAACTACTTTTCCGGATTCTCCATCACAACTGGAGGTATTTCTTCAAGTCCAGTGTCTTGGCCAGTGTCCATAGAGGAATTGCAGAAGAGCAGATGGAAAATGAAGTACAATTTAGTGCCATCATGCAGGTATTTTGAAAACCTTGGAATTGATCACTTAAGTATAGAGTAAGAGTTAGAAAGTATTCTTGAGAAAGAAAAGTGTTAGTTTTTTGTGTCATGGACTCTGTTGAAAACCCATGAACACCCCTTCTCAGACTAATGTTTTAAAATTCTTAAAATAGGGTTATGAAGGAAACCAGTTATACTGAAATAGTTATCAAATTATTTTTTTAAAAATAGTTCATGGACCCCAGGTGAATAACCCCTGGTCTGACAGCAACTTGTAGTGTGACCCAATAAATAGCATGCATGAGTCTAATTTAATTTTTGTTGTTTTTGTTGATTTTAAAAAATTGATATCTGAAAATAGAAAATTTAATATTACCTCTAGTTTGTACTGTATGAGTTTAACTGCTTTTATGCTGCATTTTATAATTGAATCAGCTTTTCATCTGAGTTAGTTTAAAGTTAGAAGTTAACTTGTTACCATCCCCAAAAGATTTATGAGTTGTTGCTTATCTTTTTAAAATTTTCTCTTCCAAGGAGAAAGAAAGTCTAGTACTAGCAAAGATTACAAGATTTACTAGAATTCCCTTTATTGCTTAATAAGTCTCTCTGCAACTTGCTCCCACCCCATGCCACTCCTCTTTCCACAAGTATCTTCAACCCTGCTGGCCTGTCTTAGAGAGTTCATCTCTTTAATAAAACTCACACCAGGGGCAGCTAGGTGGTGCAGTGGATAGAGCACTGGCCCTGGTTTCAGGAGGACCTGAGTTCAAATTTGACCTCAGACAGTTACTAGCTGTGTGACCCTAGGTAAGTCACTTAACCCTCATTGCCCTGCCTAAAACAAACAAACAAACAAACAAACAAATAAAACTCACACTTATCCCATTCCCAGAGGCTTACATAGTTCAAGGATACAGTGTATTTAAGACCCAAGAAATTCCCGGTATTGTCTATTCTTAAATCAACTAAGATGAAGACTCTACATTTGCTTCCCTTTCCCATCAAAGAGTAACCCTTAATCCATAATCATTTTAGGGGGCAATCAGACTGTTCCTACCATAGCCAAGAAGTTATGAGGAATTATAAGTTGTGGTAGCCTAGCCTGATGAGGAGCTGTTAAGGCTGTTCCTAACTGGGTAATGGTTGGGAGATATAAAGCACACAACTCCAAAGAGAGCTGTGTTCATTGAGTAGAACATAGGGGTTTTTAAGATAGGTGTATAGGCTCAGGTGTTTCTTCACCTGACAGGTGAAGCTAATTTATTTAAACAGACTAAATGATTATATCCCATTTTAACAAGTGCAGTTTATTTCATCAAGAATTTAAGTCCCTTCTGTATGCAAGGTTCTGTGTGAGTTATACAAAGACAAAAAAGAAATAGTCCTTGCCCTCAAGTAGCTTATATTCTACAAGGGAGATTTAACAGACACCTTTTTTAAAAACATCATTATGTTTGCCCCAAGGGGGCAATTTAATACCAAAATTAAGATGTGAGAAGTATTGGGGTGGTCAGAAAGTTATAGTTATACCTGTAAATTTAACAAGAATACTATATTCAGCTCTCCTGTGAGGTTTAAACAAACCCCTTCAAAATGGTTTCAGTCTGTTCTTGAAATATTTGCTAATTTTATTTCCTAGGCTTTTGGACAATCTTTTCTCCAGCCTGATATCCACTTATTTAAACAAAATCTCTTCTACCTGGAGACTCTGAACACCAAACAAAAGTTGTATCATAAAGTAAGTTCTACTCCTCCTTTAGAAATGCTTTCTTTGGTTAGGTGCTGCTGTGAGAGTCCATTTTCTTAGATTAGTCATTTCTTGAATACTTGAGAAAGCTTATTTGTTATTTGCTTACCTGCTTGGGGTGGGGGTGAGGGGGGGAACTAAGAAGTAGAGGTTTCCTGGTGCTATAACTGTGACCATATATATTGAAAACTGTCATCTTTTCTACCTGCAGAAGATCTTTAGGACCACCATGCTGTTTCAGTTTGTGAATGTGCTGCTTCAGGTCCTGGTCCACAAGTCACACGATCTGCTGCAAGAAGAGATAGGGATTGCCATTTACAACATGGCTTCAGTTGACTTTGACAGCTTCTATGCAGCCTTCCTCCCAGAGTTTCTGGCCAACTGTGATGGTGTGGATTCCAACCAGAAAAATGTTCTGGGGAGGAATTTCAAAATGGATCGGGTGAGAGGACAGAGAGGCCAGGCCACAGGGAAGGGCGGGTTTGGGCAACCTCATGGCCAGAGGCACCAATTCATCAGAGGGAGGTTGTGTTACTCCAGTTCCAGGGATGGTAAGGACTTGAATAGTTAGCTTGTACTAACACTTAGCTTGCCAGTGATTCATGTAGTACCCACTAGATTTTCTCATTGTCTTACATATTTAGTTTGACTTTGCTCTTTCTCTTGCTTTGGCTTTGAGGAAAGAAGTGTTCTTTGAAATTAGTTAGTGTTTCTGCTCTAGTTCAACTAACCAATTTGGGATGTACATTAGGTAGGGAGCCCATTAGTTGGGGGTGGTCACTTCCTGAACTTCAGAACTCTTTGCTTGGAAGTGGCTTTGTTCTTAGCTGAACACACCGCCACATAGTAATTGCTTAATAAATGCTATCTCTATTTATCTATCTGAACAATAAGCATGTCCTATAGGACCAGTCTAAACCTTTGCTGAAGCTAAAAGAATCACCTAGCCTCTATCTCCCAGAAATGGTGTAGGTGTACATTTATTTAGTCTGATAAAATTTGTTACTTAATGTTGTGATGTTTACTCCAGACCCTATGGCCATCAGCACATGAAAATGGAATACTTGATTGGTTACATACTTCTCCAGGTAAAAAAGCTAGCTGATTAGTCTATCCTGGCTTTTTCTTAGGGTTCTTTATTAGTCTTCACAGTATTAACTAATGTAGCTATGCAGGTCAAAGAAGTATTTGCCTGCCTCCTTTGTGTTGCCTGACTGTTTCTGAACTGGAGCCATTGAAGAAAGAAGAGGAGGTGCAGGCAGGTGTCTTGTGCAGTTCCTGTAGCCTTTTCATTGTGACAGTAGTCAAAAGAAAGCTAGAGATGGAAACAGATTGCAGTCCCCTGCTTGTTAGTAGCACAGGCTACATGTCAAGGTGACTGGGCCGCAAGCTGATGGACACACCAGCTAATTTCATTCACTGTTATCCTGACTTCCAGCTTCTTTCCTTGGCAAGACTGGCTTTAGTTGTCTGGTCATAATTATTGACCTCTTGTGGGAAAGCCTTTGTTGCTTTATTGCAGTCTGTTTTTTATCTCTTTCCCTACATAATAAAGAAATAGAATTTCCTTTTTATTCTTAATATCTGATAAATATGAAGAGTATAGACTCATAGTACATAGGAAGTGACAACTGCTGCCTCCCATTTTCCCCCTTTGGCTTTCTTTATCCCCATAGTCATTGGAGGTTTCTCTGATTTCTCTGGCTCTCTGGTACTCTGCTCTTAAACTTGAGGCTTTTCTGAATCTCTTAGTTTCTTCTCACTTTCCTTGAGTTTTAGATATGTTTTCACAGTTTTTTCTTTACTCCATAGATCCTCTGTTCTTCTTTGTCATAGAGTATATGTGATCCATTCCGCTATTTCTTACTGGAGGCTTTTTGAAATTCACCTTACTGGCATTAATTTTCAGTGTTCTAGTTTCCCACTTTTTGTTGTTGTTTATGTTGTTGTTAGAAATGCCTCAGACAGGAATACAAGACTCAGAAGGAAAAAAAAAAGCTTTCAAAGAGTTTTCTGCCTTGTTTGGGCATATGTTGAAGTCAGTAGATGTCTTCTGAATACTATTTGGCAAAATCAATCATCAAAATGTGTTTCTTGCCGTAATGGGCCTAGGAAATGGCTCGGTGATATTTTGCCACAAATGACATAAAGCTTCTCTGGTTATTGGAAAAAATTATAAGGGAATTTTGACCTTTGACTCCTCTTCATCACTTTCCAACTGATTTCAGAAGTATTGAAATGGTAATCAACATTCTGAGCTAATTGGGATGCTGGATAACCACATGTTACTGTTAACCAGCACAGGGCATGTAAGGAACAGACAGTTGCTTTATTGAGACTCCCGTAGGCTACTTTGCATGTATACAGCTTTGCTGTTTGTTTTAATAGGCATATAGTAAAAGGTGTCATATTTTAAGTATCCAGGATCTCGCAGTTTTATCCTAATAGCTGTGGACTGTTGCTAAACCCTCCAACACATGCTTCAGTATTTTCTCTTGACATTGGTCTTCATTTTTCTTTATGATGCAAAACCTGGTCCACCATATGTATTTCCTTTGGTTATCTTCTCTATGGCTACTGGACGTAAAATTACAGATTTTGAGTTGAAAAGGGACCCAAGAGGTCATCTAATCCAACACCCTCATTTTATAGATGAGGAAACCAGGGCCCAGAGAAGTTAGTAAGTGACTTGCTCAAGGTCACACAGGTGGTAAGTAGTAGAACTGGGATTCTTCTTAACTCCAAATGCCATGCTTTTTGATCTGCACCACCTAGTTTTTCCTACTGAAGGTCCTCAGCTTTCCCCGAGAAGGAATCACCAATGATATCAATAAACCTCTGGACTTTTCCCTATCAGGAGTTTTCACCCAGCTCCTCAACTGAACTCAGGGCAGAGAAATTTTTCCACATCTAGACAAGGACAACCAATGGGGATCTATGTCTCCCTACAAGTCAGGTGGTGTGGCTGTAAATTCTTAGCGTATGAGAAGAAACTGGAGGTGTTAGGTGAAAATAAGGGGAAAAAAACATGGTGGAGGGTTGTCAGGTATATTTGTTGAGTGAAAGACGCTGTGATTTGCTGAAACCCCTGGGGCTTTCCCTCACAGAGTCCAAATTACATCAGCTGTTGATGATCACTTTCCAGTGCTATTTTCTTTCTTTTTCTCTTTTAAATTCAATAAATTCCCAAGTCCTTTTTCTTGAGGATCAGTCAAGAAAGGAAATTGCTAGCGATTGGTTCCTTTAGCTTTAACACAAGTATAGTTTCTGACTGTGTTCTCTACCCAGTAGAAATGTTGTAGAAGTAATTTTGCATGGGGTGGGAAGATCACACTAGATAACCTTCCAACTTGACTTCTGTGACCCTTCCTTGTGTGATTATATTTTGCACTCACACGCATGCATGCGTGTGTGCCTGCATCTGTGTGTGTTTCTTTGGTTGTCCTAGTCTTCCTTCTGTATTGATGAAATTGACTTAAAAAAAGCTTTGTCTATTATCTCAGGAAGGAGCCACTCATTGACTCCATGTTAGCTCTTTGGGAGGAACTACTAGGGGCAAAACTACTTAGGAACTTGTCTGTCTGTCTGTCTGTCTGTCTGTCTCTCTTTTTGGTTGGGGCAATGAGGGTTAAGTGACTTGCCCAGGGTCATACAGATAGTGTCAGGTGTCTGAGGCCGAATTTGAACTCAGGTCTTCCTGAATCCAGGGCTGGTGCTTTATCCACTGTGTCACCTAGCTGCCCCCAGGAACTTGATTTTTAATGAGGGGGGTTACTAAAGTAGGTGGAAAGGGGAAAAAAAGAGAGATGCCTTCTTCAGGAAGGGTCTTTGGTAGTATTTTTGTGTAGCTGGTTTCTTTTGTGGTGACAAACTGAATTTAGTTGTTAAAATTTCAAATTGCTATCCCATTTCACCTGGAAGAGGCCCCACTCTTAATTTTTAGCTCACTTCTTTTTTGTAATGAGCAGCTTGTGTTTGGAGAGGTTAATGTTCAAAAACTTGTGCTGCCCCAATCAAGATTAGAAATTAAATTTCAGAGTTAATAACTTGTTGCATTTAGATGACTAAGTCATTTTTCATAAAAGGTGGACTGAGAACTGTAGACAAAGCTTTTGATCCCTCTTGTTCCTAAGTGTCTTTAACAGATCTGGACTGTCCTAAAATCACACAGGGAACAGCAGTGTGGGTGTGGAGATTGACACAAGGGAGGGAACCCTAGCCAGATTTATAAACCAGATGGATTCCTTTTTGAGTCAACGAGGCTTAGCCCTACGGGCGTCTTGGTTGCTACAGCTATGTCTTTCTGTCTTTCAGGACCTGCCATCGTTCACCCAGAATGTGCACCGACTGGTAAATGACCTGCGCTACTACAGACTTTGCAATGACAGTTTGCCCCCTGGCACAGTGAAGCTATAGTGTCTGCACTGGACCCTTATTCTGTTTACTGTCCCAACAGTACTTCTGCCGCTGCTGCCACCACCACTTCCACCTCCCTTCTCTCAGACCTCTTCAGGGCACACCATGGACACATGTTGGTGAATTTGCACCCTGGGCTCCATCTACAACCTAACCCTCCCATTCCCGACCCTTTGTTCCTGCCTCAGCCCCAGGTGACTCACCAGCACTGTCTTCAGGATGTGTCTTAACACCAGTTGTAGTTACCAGGGCATTTGGAGAGGATGGAGAGTCATGTTGTCAGGTATTAGGGTCTTAGCACTTTCTGTGACGTCCGGAGATTTCAGTGGGTGGTCTGTGCAGATCATGTGTATATCAATCATGAGGCAGAAACGCCAAAGACAACTTAAGACATTTGTACCTTCGCATCATTCCGCCTTCTTGCACCCACTTCCTCCCCCCGAGGCTGTCGAAGGAGAAATGTGACATCAGAACTGTTCTGGCACTTCCGTCACTCCCTATTCTCTCCTGTTCTCCTCCCCCCTCCCCCCTCCTCCCTTCCTCTGATCCCTCCCCCTTTACATCTCTGCTGTTTGCAGAGATTAGAAAGACTTATGTTTTTGTTATTGTTTTCTCATCATTCCATTGTGATACTAAGATGCTTAATGGAAATAAAATGCTTATGTTGTTGTTTTAAAAGCTGGTAAAATTAGCTTCTCTTTCCACAAATAGTATCTAGAAGTGTTAGCATACTGAAAACCCTGGTAGGAGGCAGAAGATCTGGAAGCCCTGAAATTAAGTTAACTCTCTTGAACCTCTAATCTTTGCTCATGCAGGGTTGATCTTCCAAGGCAGTGTTCCCGAGTGGGTGGGGGATACACTGAGGAATGTGTACAGGATCACATTAGGCCTCTATCTGTGGCTTGATTTGGGTGGGGAAAATGTCAGTCTGGCATGATACTGAATTATTTTGTGGATAATAGGTAGGCATAAGTGACTTCAAGACCAAGCAGTAGAATATGATGAGCAAATGAAGGTGAAACTATCCACTTGCTCTTGGGAGTGAGTCCTGGCAACCTTAGTTGCCCCTGATCATATTTGATTTTAGAGGTCCTCTAGCAATACAGCTGTTTCTAGAAAGGGTTTATGGGGGGGGGGCGGGGGTATAGTGGGTGAGAGCACTTTCCTCAACTGTTCCAAATACAGAAATCACAGCTTCTCAGAATTGGAAGAGACTTCAGAGGACATCTAGTCCAGCCTGTACCTTAAGAAGGTTTTCTTCTACAACAATCTTCTGCCTTTTTTTTAAAGACCTCAAGTTGATGGATAATCCACTGATTCCTGAGATGACCCCTTCCATTCTTAGATAGCAATATTAGGAATTTGGTCTCCTGGTTTAAATTTCCTTCTTTGGCAACTTCTACCCACCTCTCCTAGTTTTGTCTCCTGGGGCCAAGGAGAACATGTTTAATACCTCTTCCTGGGGATAGTTTTTCATATTCTTGAAGATTGCTATTTTGTTTCCTTACCCCCCAGCCTTTTCTTCTTCATCTGCATTTATTTTATCTGAACTTCAGACCCTTAATTACCTTGAGTGGTTCTCTCCAATTTATCATTGTGGTACTCATAAATGAATACAGTATTCTTGGTCTGAGCAGGGCATAGGACAGTGGGACCATCACTGGACACCTTCAGCAGTCTAAGATTACTTTAGATTTCTTGTCTACTGAGTTTGTCTCACTTATGTAAAATAATCACTCAAAGGGCTTTTTACTTGGAATATATAAAAAACAATAGCACAAAGATAAACAAGCACTTATGTGGATGCAATATAATGCTACAGTATTTTTTATTTATTTATTTATTTTTGGTGGGGGCAATGAGGGTTAAGTGACTTGCCCAGGGTCACACAGCTAGTAAGGGTCAAGTGTCTGAGGCTGGACTTGAACTCAGGTCCTCCTGACTCCAGGGTCAGTGCTCTATCCACTGTGCTACCTAGCTGCCCCTGTGCTCATATCTTTTTAATATTAAAATTGGTGGATGGGATAGACACTTGGGCATCAACATAATTTTATCTCTTTTTTGCCCCTTGCAGGAATTGTTTCTTTGTCTCTTCATAATTCTTGTAGGGCTTGTCAGCATAGCCCTTCTGGGTTGATTTCTCTATAGAATTTCAGGGTACCTAACTTTTCCTGTCTCAAAAATGTAGGTCTCCTGTTAGACAGTGCCTGACTTTTCTTCTGTATTACCAATTCTCTTCTGGTATTGTTACTCTCCTCAAGGTTTCCATTCGTTTTCCCTCCAGCAACCAGTTCCCTTCTTGGTATTCTGGTACAGAAGAGAATTTTCCTTTATTGGTTTCTCAGCCTTTTGAAGGATGCAATTCTCATTAAGGAGAGTTATGAAATTATTAGTTGCTTCTGACACAGAACCCCAGGCAGATGTCCAGGTCAGCTGAAGTCTCCCAGCACTATTCTGTCATACTTTTGTGCCAGGCTTGAGGTCTGCTGAACTCCACACTGATTTTCTTTCTTGCAAGGTGGTCTGTAGTACACTTGGTGGGCAGTAACAGTTCTTTTTCTCTCTCCTGATCTTGACCCAAATGTTCACCATGCTTCCCTCTCCTGGTTCCCGAATTTTCTAATATTAACATATTTTCTTGAACATTGCTGTTCCCTCCCACTTTAATAACCCTATGTTCTAGTCATGTCTCTGTGAGATCTAAGAGATTGAATTGGACTAATCATCTGAGGTCATAGGTTTTATATTAAAGTCCTCTTCAGACTGACTCCTTTCTAGGGTTTTGTCTCATTTCTACTGCTACTTCTGTGTTGTAACTATTCTCTGTGGTGTCTAGTTTAATGGATATACTCAGGCACCTTTGCCTTCAGGCAAATATATTCTTAGCAGCTCTTGTTAGGTATACTCTGTTATTCTAATATTTTAAGCTGTGGTCCAGAAATCCAAATCCTATTCTCTGATGGTGTGTGACCTTGGGCAAGTCACTTAACCCTCATTGCCCCACAACTGCGCCCCACTCAAAAACAAAACAAAAAAATGCCTCTTTCCTAGAGTTGTTGTGAGGATCCAATGAGACAGAATATTAAGTACTTTGTAAACTAAAAAGTGCTATATCAGATATAGCTAATAGCAAAAAAGCCAGCTAGGCACTTCCAAAATCTCCTCTTTATTTCTGAATCTCTTGTGCTTCAGTGGATAGTAGTGATAAAACATCTGTGCTAGTAAGAGTTTCTTTTTCTTTTTTGTAACCACATAATCTTTAACAATGTTTTCTAGGTTACTTATGGAAATATCATATGTTCCTAAGTGAATTACCAGAAATAGGTTGAACAAGTTCTCTGTTCCCTCTAGAATACGTAACCTGGGAAGATAGTAGATCTCTTTTGTTATTACGCCAGCAGATAATCTCCTCAGTACCTTCTTAGCAGGCTGTCAATCCACTAGCATTATTCATCTCTTCTTCCTCTGACCTCTACAGAGTGATCTTTCAGCTGTCAGCACCTATGGATTCACGTCATCATTTCTTAGCATACCAGCATGTGTGTCCTCTTTGGAGCACCCAGCTTCTCCTTTTTGGGGAAGAGCCTCATGTTCATTTTTTTGTTTCCTTCCTTCCTTCCTTCCTTCCTTCCTTCCTTCCTTCCTTCCTTCCTTCCTTCCTTCCTTCCTTCCTTCCTTCCTTCCTTCCTTCCTTCCTTCCTTCCTTCCTTCCTTCCTTCCTTCCTTCCTCCCTCCCTCCCTCCCTCCCTCCCTCCCTCCCTCCCTCCCTCCCTCCCTCCCTTCCTCCCCCCCTTTAGAGTGTGCATAAATGTGATGTCAGTAAGATATGATATCAGTGAGAGATAGAGAAGAAAGTCCTTCTCTACTATGAAATAATGGCAGCAAAGGGTGCCACATTACAGAATGCAAACCTTAATGAGGAATATGGCACCTCACCATGGTCCAGAAAGGGACGCCATAGAGAAGGAGTGTAAGGACAGACATATTTTGGGGTTTATGGTACCAACTCTGTGAAAGTCTGGTATTAGAAAGTGAGAAAGAGACACAAAATATTATCCCCTTTTTATGTCTACTGTGCTCAGTCACATATGACTGAAGGAGGCAGTAAATATCTGTGCATACTTCAAGGGGTAGGGGGAAAATGGACTCCTTACCCCTTTTCACATCTTTTCTTTTTTTGGTGAGGCAATGAGGGTTAAGTGACTTGCCCAGGGTCGCACAGCTAGTAAGTGTCAAGTGTCTGAGGTCGGATTTGAACTCAGGTCCTCTTGAATTCAGGCCCAGTGCTTTATCCACTGCACCACCTAACTGCTCCTCATGTTCATTTTTTTTTTTCTGTGTGTTCACTGGTCCTTCTCTTGCTCTTCTGTATAATATTCTTCCATCCTCTAAACTCCTGAGACCGGGGATGAGGGTGTCTGTGTGTATGGGGAAGGGGTGAGAGACTGACTTATTTTAGAGAGCCTTTTAGATGCACACACACAGATGTGCATGTGTCTAAAAGGAAAATCTCATTTTCTTTGATTTCAAGAGTTGACAGGTATATTCCCCTCTGCCCCTTGTTTTTCCTAGGAGGAAAGCCAACTTGCACTTTGAACATAGATAGCAGTCTTGGCAGAAATATAAACAGAGCCAACTGCATGCACGTTATTGCAAAATTCTCCCTTCATACTTGCCGATTATGAGACCTATAGGTTTGTAATTTTTGCTAGTAGCAATCCTGAAGATGCTCTTTCTGCTGTGATTCTTGCTTGTAAATAAGAGCTCCACAACCAAGAAGATACTGATCACTAATTCTCTGGCACCCTAAATGTGCTATATGCCTATGGTTAAGAATTAGCTTTCCCCAGTACAAAGTGATGGCTTTGGGAAACCAAGTTTCAAAGCCTTGGAACAGTAAAAGCTCAAGAGTCGGAGAATTTCATATGTGGAAGGGACTTTAAATATTCAAGTCCAGCCTCTCACCCAGTGCAGGAATCTCTTCTCTGGTATCCGTTACAGTCTCAGTTTGAACATCTACAGTGACTCTCATGAAGCAGCATATTACATTTTTAGGGGACAGTTCTCTTTATTAGAAAGTCCTTAAATTGAGCCCCAAACATATCTGCCTGCTGCCGGCCACCAGTTGGTCCTGGTTCTGCCCTCTTGAACCACACAAAGCAAACCTGCTTCCATGTGACAGCCATTCAGCTATTGAAGACAGCTTTGTGTCCCTATTACTCCTGGACTTATTTTGTGTCCGTGAGGATTTGACTTTGCTTATCCTACCCCAGAGAATGGTCTAATCCTTATAAGATTAAGGTTCAGCACCTAATCTTGATTAAGAATCAGGAAGAGATGTATATGTAATCTCCCACTGCTGCTGCTTTGTTGTGTTCTAACATCCATCCAGGTTTTTGCAGCACAGTCAAGGGCCTTGCAGCGTTTGGTGGGAGAGTAGGCAGTTGCAACACTGTTGCTGCATCCTTGGCCTACTCCATAGTCATCTCACACCTCTTCTGAATTTTCCAGCATTATGAGGGACCTGAAAGGCATAGAGAGCCTGGCTGTGAACTTGATGGTTCAGGAGATAACTACATTTTAGTGCAGACAGCTGCATTGGGAGGGCAGCCTCTGTGGAAGGAGCACTAAGGCAGGGAGAGGGTCTCGGCAATGGGAGGGGATGGGAGTGTGGCTGTTCTCCAAGCAACAGGGCAATAGGTTGGAGCAGGGGAGAGGGTCCATCCCCTGTTTGCTCCCTCCTTTCTCTGACTCTTTTCTCCTTCTCTGACATACTTCCTCTCATTTGATGATCAAGAGAAAGGGGGTTATATGGCTGAAAGGACATTGACTTGGAGTTAATAGAAACCTGAGTTCCAAACCCATTGTGTGACAATAAGCAAGTAACTTAAACTTAGAATTCAGTATTTTCATCTGTAAAATGGGAATAAAAATGACTCTTCTGGGGACAGCTAGGTGGCACAGTGGATAAAGCACTGGCCCTGGATTCAGGAGGACCTGAGTTCAAATTTGACCTCAGACACTTGACACTAGCTATGTGACCTTGGGCAAGTCACTTAGCCCTCATTGCCCCGCAAAAAAACCCCCAAAAAACAAAAACAAAAAAAATGCCTCTTTCCCAGGGTTGTGAGGATCCAATGAGACAATATTTATTAAGCACTTTGCAAACTAAAAAGTGCTATATCAAATATCAGCCATTATTTATGGTTAGAGCTGTGCTCTGTGCATCACAAGTAAGTGAAGACAGGGAAAATGAGAACTGTAGATCCTGATTACAGCATTTTGTCCCCTTAAAATAATAGCTGAGTATTTAGATCTTAGAGATTATCTAATCCAGCTCCATATTAGAGCTGGGAAAACCAGTCAGGAGGGGAAGTGACTTGCCCAAAGTCATACCCAAGCTGCTATTGGGGCTCAGGTTCCTGGATTGTTCTGTCTACTATGCTATGCTTCTCCCTCATCCATCACAATATCATTTCTCTCCCAGCTACCCCTCAGGTCATTCATCTAACTAAAATTTAGTCCATGGTGAGTGTGGAAGCTGTAGGTCAAACTGACCAGGGGGTGATGTTCATGCATAAGGACTTCTTGGGAACCATTCCTCCCTGGCTTGTAACTTCTAAGAGAGAAGAGCCCAGTCTAGCCCTGGTGGTCACGTGCCTCCTAGGTGTAAAACTATGAGAACAGAGCTGAAAAACCACAGGAAGGCATCCCATCCCTGGTGACTGCAAGCTCCCGATGCATCTATGCCCAGACAGCATCTCTAAGCATAGAGGCTCTCCAAAAATGCCCTTGACGTTAGCCACTTGAAGGCAGCCCAGAGTAGCAGCACTGAATTTTCATGACCCTTTCCATACATAGAATTCTAGATAGAGAGAATGGGACTCATTGAGTGCTGGATTCTCAGCCCCATCCACAAACTGCTGTTGCTGCTGAAGCTAGGAGCTCTTCCCTCCTCTGCAATTGGTTTCCTCCATGCTTCTCCATTGACCTCCTTACATGGTTCTGGGCCGGGTCCTTTGTGCTTGCTTTCCGGGGTTATGGCTGCTAATCCCATAGGGGTCAGTTCTATATCAGGAAAAAGACGGAGAAGACAGCAACGACGGTACAGGGTTCTTTTATATGGACATATAGTGTCCCTAATGGCTGGCGGAGATTAGTTTCTCAGAATATTGGAGCCGGAAGGTACTTTAGAACTCCCCTCGTTTTTACAGGTGAGGAAACTGAGGGCCAGTAAGAAAGATGCCTAAAGGTCACACTGCTTCTGGCACAGCTGAGTTCTAGTCCTGGGGGCTCTTTCTTTGACCACAATTACAGACTCCCTCTTTCCTGGAGAGTCACCCAGCTTGACACCCTCTCAGGGCTGAGCTAGACCTAGAGCAGGAGCAGCAAGGAAGGTGAGGGCAGAAGAGGTTTTTGTGGAGATTGGGATGGGTTAGAAGACATGCCAAGGAAACCAACCCCACCCTTTTGCCTGGTTACAGCCTCAAAGGATTTTTCAGAAGCTTGTGGGCAGTGTACAATTCATAGCTAAGGCCTGTCCTCATTGAGCCAATTTGAAGAGGCTCCTTTTTCAAACTTCTTAGAGAATGTATTTATTTGTTTATTTTAGTGTGGGACAAGGAGGGTTAAGTAACTTGCCCAGGGTCACACAGCTAGTAAGCTTCAAGTGTTTGAGGCAGGATCTGAACTCGGGTCCTCCTGAATCCAGGGCAGGTGCTTTATCCACTGCACCATCTAGCTGCCCCAGAATGTACTTTAATTAATGGCAGCTGTCCTCATTGATGATTTGTTGGGTTCAACACTTGTTGGTTTCATATGCTTCAGAGTTCTTAATGAGGCAGCAGTCACCAATTAAGTGTCAACACAAAGCCAATCTACCCAAAATGTGCATTTAAGCTAGCCAATAGGTCTTAACCCTGCTCGTGGTCATCTGTATGACCTATACATATATCAAGGATTTCCTTGATTAAAATATGAGGAAGGAACAGGAAGGCTTTCAGAATTAATTTTCTGTAATAGATCATGTCATCATAGTAGTGCAGCTGACTGACTGAAAGGTGGAGAAGATAGCATGATCCTATTCTGTTTCTTGTTTCTGGGTTATAAAAAAGCATTTTTGACTAAGCCATTCTCCAGTAGGTAAGTGGTCGAAAGATGTTGTCAAAAAAGCATTGTAAACCATCAGCAGCCATATGAAAAGTTACTTCAAAATCACTGATAAGAGAAAAACAAATGAAAATAACTTGAGGGTGGTTTCACCTCACATGCAGTATTCTGGCAAAGATGATAAAAGACAAATAGTCTGTGTTGTAGGCCCCTCAGGAAGACAGAATAAAACACTTTTGGTGGAGCTGTGAATTGGTCTAACCATCCTGGAAAACAATCATCTGGAATTATGTGAAAAAAGCGACTACATGACCTATCCTTTAACTCATTTTCGATCCATAGGAAACACTGGATAAGAGAAACTTAGAGAAACACAGCAAAGCTCATTAAATGAAGTTGGTACTGTTTGAAATCAGCAGAAACAAGAAAATAATACACCTAATGACTACAATAATGTAAATGAAAGTCAAACAAAACTCACTTCCAAGGAACTGTAATCATCAATCTTGGCTCAAGACAAGAAGCAGCCCTTCATTCTTGTGACAAAACAGCAAAGGACTAGCAGTTAGATGTTGTACATATGCAGTCCCATGAGATCACCACCTTAGTTTATTTAGCTTAACTGCTTTTCTTTGTTATAAGGGGTGGTGGTGGTATATCTAGAAATGACTGTGATGTAAAAACAAAACATAAATAAAGCTATTTTTAAAAGTCTGACTCTGTAGAGCAAAATGCAACCTTAAAGGGTCTCCTCAGAAAGGTGTTTTTTGTGCATATGTTAAAGATGATACCAACTAAGCATGGTGACACATGTCTGTCACACCTGTTCCTTGGGAGGCTGAGGCTGATCTCTTGAGCTCAAGAGTTATGAGCTGCAGCAGACTAAGTCAATCAGGTGTCCAAACTAAGTCTAGCACTAATATGGTGGGCTTCCTGGGATCAGGGGTCCACTGGATTGCCCAAGGAGTGATGAGCCAGCCCAGGTCAGAAATGGAGGAGGGCAAAGACCCTGTGTTGATCATTGGTAGGTTGGGTCACTTTCAGTTGGGCTATGAGACCCAGGCCTCTTCCCCCTCTAGTCCCCTCCCTCCCAAAAAAAGTGATGCAAGATTCCTTGATAGATGGAACAACAGATAAGTTTTACTATCCACTGATTATTTCTATCAAAAGGGGGATAAAACATAAAATGTGTGCTCACAAAAATGTGTGCTCACCATATCTGACCCTATCAGGAAGGATATCTAGCACAAATGGAAAAGATAGCATAGTGTATAGAAGAAAGAGTATAGAAAGAATGTGGAATTGGAGTCAGGTGAAATCTAGTTTTCAATCCCATCTCACTTGTGTAACCTGACTTACTACCTGTGACCCCCATCTGTGAAATCTGGTGTATATGGCTCACAGGGATCTTGTGTGAAATATAGGAAATAATGAGGATAAATAAATTTGCAAGTCTTAAAAGTATTAAAGAAATCTCAGCTATCTTCTGTAGATGGACTGCAATTTTCATAAGCCCTTCAGAGTTATATTGCTGAAAATAACCACGTGCTTCCCAGCAGATCATCTTACTGTTATTTTGTGTACAGTACATTTTGCTCTGCTTCAGTTAATGTAGGTCTTTCCAGGCTTTTCTGATAGCATCCTGTTCACCATAACTTAGGACCTTAAACTTGACAAAGAATTTTCTTCACAATAGCCCAGGAGAGTAGGTACCTTACGTTTTGCCATTATAGTCAATCATCATAACTATTTCCCTCCATCCTAATCTCTTCCCATGATATTTACTCTATTTTCTATCTTCTTTTTCCCTATTCCTCCTCAAAAGTGTTTCACTTCTGCCTCCTCCACCGCTCTGCCCTCCCTTCTTTCACCCTTCCCTCTTTATCCTCTTCCCTTCCTACTTTCCTGTAGGGTTAAATAAATTACTCTTCCCAGTTGGGTGGGTATGTTATTCCCTCCATGAGCCCACTCTGATGAGATTAAGGTCTTTGAGCTAATTCTGTGTTCTAAATTTTTCTTCCTTCCTCCCTATGAAATCAAGCAATTGAATACATGTGCAGTTATGCAGAACATCTTCACTGTCTTCAAAAGTGTTTTGCTTTTTACTGCTCCCTCTCCCAATCTACCCTTCCCTCCTTCCCCTCTTCTCTCCCTGCCCCCCATCTCCTTCCCCTCCCACTTTCCCTCAGGGCAAAAATATATTACTGTACCCACTTGAGTATGTGTGTTATTCCCTCTGAGCCAATTCTGATGATAGTAAGGTTCCCTCATTCCCCCACTCCTTCCCCGCTTCCCCTCCCCTTCTAAGCTTTATTATTGTTTCCTTGATGTGAGCTACCTCTCCCCAGTCCACCTCTCCCCTTACCCCTCCCCCAGTGCATTCCTCCTACCCTTCAACCCTATTTTAAAGATGCCATCATGGGTTAGCTAGGTGGCACAGTGGATAAAGCACCAGCCTTGGATCCAGGGGGCCCCAAGCCCAAATCCGGCCCCAGCCATAAGACACCCCATCCTGCTTGTCCAAGAAAGAACAAGGATAAACAAAAAATAAATGCTTTACAGATATCCTTTCATATTCAGTTCAGACCTGTGTCCTCTAAGTGTATTCCTTTCAGCTACCCTAATACTGAGAGAGTCCTTATGACTTTGAAGTATTATCTTTCCATGTAGGAATGTAAACAGTTTAATCTTTTAATATTCCTCATGATTTCTTTTTCCTGTTTACCTGTTTAAGCTTCTCCAGTGTCTTGTATTTGAAAGTCAAATTTTCTATTCAGGTCTTTTCATCACAAATGCCTGAAAGTCCCCTTTTTCATTGGAATTCTATTTTTTCCTCTGAAGGATTATACTCAATTTTGCTGGGTAGGTGATTCTTGGCTGTAGTCCCAGTTCCTTTAACCTCTGGAACATCATATTCCATGACCTCTGGTTCTTTCATGTAGATGCTGCTAGATCTTGTTTTATCCTTATTGGAGCTCTGCAGTATTTGAATTCCTTTTTTCTAGCTGTTTGCAATATTTTCTCCTTGACCTGGGAGCTCTGGAATTTGGCTATAATATTCTTGGAGGTTTTCCTTTTGGGATCTCTTTCAGGAGGTGATAGGTGGATTCTTTCCACTTCTATTTTGCCTTCTGCTTCTAGAATATCAGGGCAATTTCCCCTGATAATCTCTTGGAAGATGCTGTCTAAACTCTTATTTTGGTCATGGTTTTCAGGTAGTCCAATGATTTTCAAATTTATCTATCCTGGATCTATTTTCCAGGTCAGCTGTTTTTCCAGGGAGATATTTCATATTTCCCTCTATTTTTTTTTAATTAATTTGGATTTGCTTTACTGTGTCTTGGTTTCTCATAAAATCACTAGCTTCCATTTGTTCAGTCCTAATTCTTAGACAATAATTTTCTTCAGAGAGCTTTTGTGTCTCCTTTTCCATTTGGCTTTTCAAGCAGCTGACTTTTTTTCTCATGTCTCTCCTGCATTGCTCTCATTTCTCTTTCCATTATTTCCTCCACCTCTCTAAATCTTCCTTCTATTTCTCCTACTTTCTCTTCAAAGTCCCTTTTGAGCACTTCCATGGCTTGAGACCAATTCATATTTTTCTTGGAAGCTTTGGATGTAGGGGCCCTGAGGTTGCTATCCTCTTCTGAGGGTGCACTTCAATCTTCCTTGTAGCTAAGGAAACTTTCAATAATTCTCAACTCTCTTTGCTTGCTCATCTTGCCATCTTTTACTTGACTTTTACTCCCTTTTCCAGTGGGGCCCTACTTCCAAGCTACACTGTCCCAAGCTTCAGAGGGTCCCAGGTGTTTAGGTTTGAGGGAGGGCAGGTTTTTCTTTCACCTGGCCTGTTCTCTGGTCAGAAGGATAACCTTAAGCCAACTTGCTAATTAACCAGCTAGCAGAACTTTGTGTGCTGTGGTTCTTAGCTTTGATGAGCCTATGCCCCCACCTCCTCACCTGGCACTCCTGCCAATCAAGATTTCTTCCTGGATCCCCTCTGGGGTGGGATAGCCAAATTTCTCCTTAGGTCCCACAGATACCTCTGTATTCCCCGCCCCCCCCCCCCACACACCCAGTTCAGCCCTCTCACTACTCCACCTTAAACTTAGTTCCAGAAGACGCTGGTGCTACAGCTGATTTGGCAGCTTGGGGGTAAGTTCCTCTGGTGCAGTGAGCCTGGGGTCTGTATTGGCACGATCGTGGGGTTGGACTCTTTTCATAGCCCAACATGCCCCCTTTAATCTTTGTTTGGCTGGAAAATAATCTCAACCTGTCTTTTTGTGGATTTTTCTGCTCCAGGGGTTTTCTTGTTGTTTGGGGGGTAATTGTGTCAGGAGCTTTGTGCATTTAATGTCTTTCCTCCACCATCTTGGCTCCACCCTAGAATCTCAGCTATCTTGATGAAGATTCCCCATAGAACAATCAGTATTTATGAAGTCATTTTGCCAGTGGTGGGGATATACAAGTACCGATGAATGAAATGATCCCTACTCTTGAGAAACTTCTAATGGAAGAGACCACCAGAAAATATATAAACGTATAACAAGAATGTCAAGTGAACAAAGCATATAGGAAGTAGTTAAATATAAGGGAATTTGAGAGAGAATTAGTTGGAATCAAGAAAGGCTTTGAATAGGAGACAATACTTGAGCTGTATCTTAAAGGAAGAGGACTTCCATGAGGCTGAAGTAAGGGGGTGGGGGTGGGGATGCATTCTAGGTACGAGGGAAGACCATTATAGAGGCATGGGGACAAGAGATGGAGTATTATGGGTAAAGAACAGAGAGAAGGGCTGCATTGCAGAGTGTGGGAAGGGAAGTAATGTCCAATGAAACTGGAAAGTTAGGGACAGAGGAGTTATTTTTTCCCAACATCCTAATGTGCCATAGGAAGCCAGTGGAGTTTATTGAGCATATGTGTGGGGGTGACATAGTCAGATCTGCACTCAAGGAAAATTATTTTGGCAGTTTTGTGGGACCCACTGGAATGATGAGAGATGAGGCAATAAGCTCCATTAGGAGACTGTTGCAACCATCTAAGCAAGAGGTAATGGGGGCCTGAACTAAGGTAGTAACTGTGTGAGTGGAAAGAAGGGGTGGTAGGATGTGAGACTTTTATGGTGATGAAAACAGCAAGATTTAAGAACTGATTCGATATGTGGGGTGAGGGAATGTGAGGTCCAAGATAATGCTATGTTTTTGAAACTTAGAGACTGAAGGGATATTGGTTCATTTGACAGAAACAGGGAACTTTAGAAGGGAGGCAAGAGAAGAAAGATGATGAGCTTAGTTTTGGACATGGACTCCAGACCATGCAGTTTGAAATGGTCAAAAGGCTATTGGTGATGTGGGGCTCAGGGAGAAACTAGGGCTTGATATATAGATCTAAGAATCATATGCTTAGAGAAGTTAGTTAAACTTATGGAAACTGATGAGGTTACCAAGAGAGTGTATAAAGGGAGAAGAGAAAAGGCCCCAAGACAGAACCTTGAGGAATACCAACAATTAGGTGGTATGATATGGATGATGAGTCAGGAGACAAAACAGAAGAAATGACTAGACAGGAAGGAGAATTGGGCGAAGATAATGTCATGAAAATCCAAAGTACCTAGGAGAAGCAGGTAGTCACCAGTGTCAAATGTAGCAAATAGGTCAAGAAGGATGAAGACTGAGAAAAGACCATGAAATCCAGTAATCAGGAGGTCACTAGGAACTATAGAGAGAGCAATTTCACTTGACTGATAAGGTTGGAAGCCAAATTGCAAAGGACTGAGAAATGAGAGGGGAGGAAATTGAAACAGCAGATGGAAACAGATTTTTTTTAAAGGAGACTGGCTAAGAAAGGGAGGAGAAATAGATTGCCAGATTAAAGGGATAGTAAGGTCTACTTTAAAGGCTAGAGTTTGTTTGGAAGCAATACAGGAGGGAGAGATTGAGGATTCAACAGAAAATGTAAGTGCTGGAGAAGACCAAAGGAGATGGGATCAAATACACATGTATTTTCTGTTACAAATACTGTGAAAACATAGGAATAAATGTACCTTTCCTTCATATAGTAAATAATGTCTATTTAAAAACAAGAGCAAACACTGAGATATTTCCAATAAAATCAGGGACGAAATAAGGATGCCTATTATCACCATTACTGTTTAGCATAGTAACTAGAAATGCTAGCTATAGTGATATATCAAAAAAGAGAATTCAAGGGAGTAAGTACAGGGAAAGAAAAAGAATGATTACTTTTTGCAGATGGTATGGTTTATTTTGAAAACCCAGCTAAAAATTGAAACAATAAATTCAGCAAGTAGTAGGACATAAAATAAATCCACACAAATCATCAGCATTACTGTATATTGCCAAAAATGAAACAAAACAAAACAAAAATAACCTCAGTAGGAAGAGCTAGAAAAAGAAATTCCATTTAAAATAGCTATAGAAGTTATAAAATATTTAGGAGTCTATCTACCAAAACACACATGAGATCTATATGAATTTAACTATAAAACATTGTTTATAGAAATAAAGACAGATTTAAATAATTGAAGAAACATTCATTGCTCATGGCTAGGCCAAGTCTCTCTAATTAAAAATGACAATACTGCCTAAATTAACTTAGTGTCACACCAATCAAATTTACATACAAAACAGAAACAACAAAAGCATAGTGATCAGTGACTGAAAGATCCCAATGTTTGACAGAAACTTCTGGAAAACTGGAAAGCAATCTGTCAGGTTTAATATCAACATCTCACATCATATATAAAAATAAGCTTCAAATTATACATCATTTTGACATAAAAGGTAACAATTGTAAACAAATTACAGGTATAAGGATTAAGGTATCAGAAGAGTTCATGACCAAACAAGGAATAAAGAGATCATAGAAGTTAAAATGGAAAATTATGACTTGAAATTAAAAGTTTTAGTACAAGCAAATATAATGCAATGAACAATTAGAAAAACAACAGGTGGGGGCAGCTGTGGGGAAGTGGATAAAGCACTGGCCCTGGATTCAGGAGGACCTGAGTTCAAATGTGGCCTCAGAGACTTGATACTTAATAGCTGTGTGACCCTGGGCAAATCACTTTTACCCTGCAAAAAAAAAAAAAGAAAAAAGAAAAACAACAGGTAACTGGGGTGGAGGGTGTGTGTGTGTGTGTGTGTGTGTGTGTGTGTGTGTGTGTGTGTGTGTGTGTGTGTGTGTGTGTGTGTGTAAATATCTGCAGCAAGTTTCTCTGAGAAAGGTCTCATTTCTGAGCTATATAAGGAACTGATTCAAATTTATAAGTCTAAGAGCTATTTCCCAACTGATAAATGGTTAAAAGAAATGACCATACCATTTTCAGAGAAAGAAGCTTAAGCTATCAATAGACATTTGAAAAAACAAACATTCCAAACCACTAATAATTATAGAAATGAAAATTAAATCAGCTCTAAGCTTCCACCTTTTGCTTGTTACAATAGCTAGCATTTATATAATACTTTAAGGTTTGCAAAATGCCTTGTCTATGTTATTTCACATTTGAGGGACTTGTAGGAATCCAGGTAGGCTTTAGTCCAGCAAGGAGTTAGTTTAGAGGCTGAGAGAAATTTAGTTCAGGATTGGGAAGATAGCTGAAGCTGATTCAGTGGATGACAGCCATGTGTTGGAGTGTAGAGAGAGGCTGAAGGTAGTGAGAGAACAGAGAAGATTGACAACTCTCTCCACCTGCCTAGTCTCCCCCTCCCTCCCACACAGTGTGACTCTTCATGTTTCAGATTCTATCTCCATATGCCTCCTGTATCCTACCCCTTCAAAGATCTGCTCTGCCATGTAGTGGTAGGAGGTGATGATGATGAAGATGAAGATGACCAAGATTATAATCCTCCATTACAATCTTGTCCGATGCCTCATTGTAGCATAGGAGTGTCCCTTGAAGGCCATACTAGCAAGGTACTTGCAAGTCCCACCAAGTTGGAAAAGCTTCAAGTATGAGCTCAGTCCTTGTTATACAAGGACGAAACGAGCTAAATTCACAGAGACTCATTACTAGGTTGGCCCCATGGCACAGAAAGTTTCAATCACATAAACTACAAAGATGATCTACTACTAAGGTATGGCGGGGTTGCAATCTGCATCTGTGGAGGGATTATTTACACTGATGAAATCATAGATCTTTGAGGCACTGAAGTAATGATAATGCTACATTGATATTGCACATTAAAGGTTACAGAATGCCTTCCTCCCAACCTAGTGAGCTGGGCAGTGCCAATATCCATATCCCCATTTTATATACGAGGAAAATGGAAACCCAGAGAACTGACCAGTAATACACTATACTAGCTAGCACATTAGCCTTAACATAGCAAAACTACACACAGACACACACACACACACATATACATTTATTTATTTATTAATTCATTTATTTATCTATTTCTCCATCTATTTATTTATATGGGGAAACGAGGGTTAAGTGACTTCCCCAGGGTCACACAGCCAATAAGTGTCAAGTGTCTGAGGCCGGATTTGAACTCGGGTACTCCTGAATCCAGGGCTAGTGCTTTATCCACTGCACCACCTAGCTTCCCTCAAACCACATATTTTTAAGGAGGGTTGTGATGGCGCTAAAACTTCTTAGGTTTGGAAGAAGGGAGACCAGGGTTACTCTAGGATCCCTGCTCAGTTCATGATGGCCCCTTCATATAGTCAGGAAAAGGCAGTGGGGTTTTTGTCTTGGCTATTTAGAGGACCGAAGTGAATCAGGCAAGAAACCTATTCACCCCCTTTCAAGGTAGGGTTCTGGGGGTCATCTGGGTTCTTTCAAGGGCCTAAAGGACTCGACATCTGCCCTCACTGCTCCTCTCATATGCAGCCAGAATTATTTTTATAATCAAGAGGCAAAGTGCCCCTGGCTTTCTCTGGGAGATAGGTGAAGTGGCTATTTATATCCTGGGGATAATTGAATGGTAATTCTTGTCTGCAGAAAAGATATTTGAGCTTCATTTTCCTCCTTTCTGAACTCTGAAGTGGTGTCTGGAGCAGGTGGAAGCCCGTTGATTGACAGATGGGAAAGGAGACATGGGGCCCTGTAAGCAGGAGGTAGTCTCTCTCTGGCATCCAACCCTCCCAGGCCTCCCAGAGCAGTGGCCCAAACCTATCCCACCTCAAACTTGTTCCCAGAACTGATTTATACCTGTCCCTATATCCTCCACTGTGAGCCACCTGGAACTGCCTGATTGGGCCCTTACCTAATAAGATCAAGGGCATCAGGAGAGGGAAAAACAAAGTGTTTAAACATCCCTACATCAAAGCAGGGAGATTCTCCAGGGTCTGAGGGAATTAGGGATCCTGGGAAAGAGACAGTCTTAATGGTAAGAGAAAGGGCTTTCCAGGGCTGGCATAAGGGGCATGGAGAAGCAAAAATTAGTAGTGGTTCCATCTTGTGGGATATAGATGACCACTTTCTGAATATGGCTTTGTTTCACTATTCTGGTAATTCTTTATCTGGGGGTCTGTGAACTTATTTTTTTATGGATATTTGATGACTATTTCAATATAATTGGTTTCCTTTGTAATCCTATAGATTTTATTTTATGCATTTAAAAATGAGAAGAGACCCATAGGCTTCTCTAGACTGTCAAAGGGGTCTATGACATAGAAATGCTTAAGAAACTCTCTGCACTGGACTCTATTTAAATATTCTTCTTGAAGGCAGGGCCTACTATGTCATTTATCTCTATTTTCTAAAGTGTTCTTCACACAGTAGACAAGCAGTTCCTTGAAAAGAGGAGTGCTCATGGGAATTGTGAGAATGAAGAACTGAGATATTATTTACCCCAAATCTCCTCCTTACTCCAGCCTTGGGCTCTCCCACATAGCCCTTGGCCCATAATCTCTACCCTTGGAAAGAGGCCAATTGGAGAAGGGAGAACCTTATAGGTCTTTCTTTTCCCTCTCTCCAAGCCTCCTTGCCAGACTGTGTATGCATTAAAGATAAAGGTGACTGGGGTTCAGAATAAAAGCACTGAGTCTTATAGGCTGAACCTATAAATGTACATTTTGTACAACCTGTCCACAAAGGCTGTCTAAGCCTGCATTGTGAGATTAATTGGAAAAGGGAAGCTTGAGTTTGTCCTTCCATGGCACAGAGCAAAGAAGACTAAATTTGAACTCTCACATTTCTCTCTGTGTGACTTTGGGCAGGTCACAACTACTCTAATCTTTTGTTAATGTCTCTGAAAATGAGAGATATTAACAAAATGATTGCACATTTAGAGATGGAAGGGGCCTCAGAAGCCCAAAAGCCTGATCCTCTCATTTTGTAGATAAGGAGAATAAGATTTAACTAAAAGATTTTAGATTCAAGGTCACAAAGATAAACAAAGTCAGGATTTGAAGTCAGGGCACAAGGTAGGACTTTTTCCACTACACCATGCTGTCTTCCCCGATTTCTAATATTTCTTCCAGCTTTAGAACCTATGATCTCCCATAGCCTCAAGCTCCCTAATGGGTATTTTATAGCTCCTTGTGAACCTATTCAAGTAACTTAATCCTGGGACTGATCTTCCTCGTTTCCACTGCCCAGGGGAATGGATCTGTTTGTATGTAGGGAAACCAGAAAAGCAATTTAATTTTTTTTCTAATTTCCCACTGATCTTATTTTGCTTTGAATCCTGTGACAGCTTTTGCTATCAAGAGCTAATTGCTATTCTGGGAAGATCAAATATGTGATGCAGGGAATTCCTGTGGCCTGGTAGGAGAGTGGAAGGGATGAGGGCTATATTGAGTTTGGGGTTTTGTAGAAACAATAGAATTCTAGGACTTCTTCCTTTTTGATGATAATAGTTCCTGTGGCACCTGTATCCCCTTCTCTGGGGGAATCTCAAGAGAATTAGCTCAATATTCCAATTCTGCCTCAAACTATGTGGGTAAATGACAATCTCTCTGTTTTTGTTTTTTTGTTTGTTTTTGGTGGGGCAATGAGTGTTAAGTGATTTGCCCAGGGTCACACAGCTGGTAAGTATCAAGTGTCTGAGGCCAGATTTGAACTCAGGTCCTCCTGAATCCAGGGCTAGTGCTTTATCCACTGCACCACCTTAGCTGCTCCCATGACAGTCTCTCTGAATCTCTTTTCCCAATTATCAAATGAAAATGTTATTTATGACTTTGGAAGGTAGAATCTAGAGGGATTTTAAGTCCACCTTGTACTCAATGTTCCATAGATTCACTTAGTAGAGCCACTTAGGAAGTGACCTGGGGTGGACAGCTAGCCAATAGACAGTCACTGGGGCACCAGCCAGCAGAATCTTTTCATTCTTCCTGGTGAGCTTTCTTCTACCAGAACATTTTAATTAAAACTCTTAGCTATGGCTGCAAAGAATGTTACCTGGGTGAGTAATGATGGTGGGGGGAAGAGGGCTTGGTATTGTTGCCAAAATGTGCCTGAATCCAATGGTTTACATGATATCCTGGCTGCCACCTACTCCTATAGCATCTCCTGGGTCACTTCTAGATTCCATGATTCTATTACTTCTGGATTCTAACTCTACTGATTATAAGGGAGTTATGTTTAACTAGAAGTCCTAAGATCTCTCCCATAGCCTGTTTTTGCTTTTCTGCCTTCTTTACTGAGAAGATATAGGCTATCAGGTATGAATGAACTCCAATTTCTTCTTAACATCCCTGAGATGTGGGTGTTATTATTAATTGCATTTTCAGATGAGGAAACTGACCTGCACAGGATCACACAGCTAGTAAGTGTTTGAGGCTGGATTTGAATCCACATCTTCCTGACTGCAGGGCCAGTGTTCTATTCACTTGACTGGCTCACTACCTAGAAAACAGCAACTTTCTTTCTTTCTTTTTTTTTTAAAGTAATAAACATTTTTATTTATAGTTCTGGGTACCAATTTTTATCCCTCCTTCCCTCCCCTTCCCTCTCCCCAAGGTGGTAAGCAATCAGATAAAGGTTATACATGTACAATTATGTAAAACATTACCATATTAGTCATTTTGTATATGAAAACTTGAATAAAAGAAAAACATGAAAGAAAGTGCAAAGTAGCATGCTTCAGTCTGTGTTCTATCAATATCAGTTCTTCCTTTGAGGGTAGACACTATGTTTCATCAGTAGTCCTTTGGGATTGTCTTGGGTCATTGTATTGTTGAGAATAGTTAAGTTGGGGCAGCTAGGTGGTGCAGTGGATAAAGCACTGGTCTTGGATTCAGGGGGACCTGAGTTCAAATCTGGCCTCAGATACTTCACACGTACTAGCTGTGTGACCCTGGGCAAGTCACTTAACCTTCATTACCCACCAAACCAAACTTAAAAAAAAAAAAAAAGAAAGAAAAAAGAAAATTAGTCTTTAGAAAGGGGCAGCTAGGTGGCGCAGTGGATAGAGCACCGGCCCTGGAGTCAGGAGGACCTGAGTTCAAATCTGACCTCAGACACTTAACACTTACTAGCTGTGTGACCCTGGGCAAGTCACTTAACCCCAATTGTCTCACCAAAAAAAAAAAAAAAAGAGAATAGTTAACTCTTTTACAGTTCTTCATCAAACAATAAAAAAATGGCATTTTTTTTTGTTGTGAGGCAATTGGCGTTAAGTGACTTGCCCAGGGTCACACAGCTAGTAAGTGTTAAGTGTCTAAGGCTGGAGGCCGGATTTGAACTCAGGTCCTCCTGAATCCAGGGCCGGTGCTCTATCCACTGCACCACCTAGCTGCCCCCAAAATGGCAATTTTCAAGGGAGTCACATACCTGGTGGCCTCTGCTTGCCTTGCTTAGCCTGAGACTGGAATTCCTGCTTTTCTTGTCTCTTTCTGTTTCCTTTTCTCAGTCCAAGTTAGACACTTATAATCCTTAGAATAGACACTTCCAAACTTGGGGATAGCTCAGGGGCAATCTTGAATTCAGGAGTTCCCAAATTTGAGAATTCCTGAGTTTAAGAGTTGAACACTGGTTTCCTGGGGATTTTCTTCACAGTCTGCAACTTGGAGAAGGAAAAGGACTGCCCTGCAATTGAAGAAATGAAACCATGCCATGGTAGGGCAGGAGATCTGGACCTTGCCAAACCTCTATTATATAGCTTTGGGTTATTTGGTTAATGCAAGTCTGAGGTGAATGGGATTTTTTTTTTCTGTAGTCTCACAAAGGGCTTTTATCTGCAAGAAAAGTCTAATGAGTGCAAAAGACCTGAATATTTTATGTTTTAGTATGTAAATACTTGGCATCTTATACTCTCCTGTGATAGAGGAAATAAAATTTCCCAGTGTTACAGGGGAAATTGGTTGGAGTGTTGGGGTTAGGGGTCCTTAGAAATTCCTCTTTAAAGGATTATACCCTCTTACACACAAATCCAGTTAGAATAAAATAAATTTTATTTGGGTGCTAGAGAAAGGAAACCTTGATACAAGTCTCAAGGGGAGGTAGATCCAGAGAGATCCATCTCCTCCAAGGCAAATGCTTTTAGAGAGGACTGATGGTGGAGGAACTAGATGGGGTGATCACCTGACTGTGGAAAGTTCCCTTATTGGGGGTGATCACCTGAGGGAGGACCATCCCCCACTGATGTGGCTGGAGGAAGTTGAGTGAGAGGCAGCTCCCATCTCTAGAGTGCCATGTCTGTCTCCCTCACAGCACTGAGGCAGAGCAACCATCTAATGGGCTTCTCTCTCTTGCATCAAGGTGTGTCTCAAGGAGAAGACCCAAGTCAGCTGGCCAGGTTAAACTTTAATATTCCTAACCCTGTAACACCAGATTGTGTAAAAAGCCTCTTTTTGGGAGAGGACATTGCTACCCACATTTGGGGAGACCTAAAATTTTTTTTCTTTTGGTATGTGGTCATGATCACCAGTGATTCCCCAGTAACATACAGGACAGAGCCATTCATTCATCTAACAAACATTTCCTATATACTGTGAGAGCTCTGGGCCTATGCTTTTTGTTTTGTTTTCGTGGTGGTGGTAGAAACAAAAAGCTTCTCATACCTAATACCCATCTTGAACATAGAAGATATTTGTGGGTGGGGAGCCTGCTACCTACATTTGGAGAGACCTAGACACGAGCCATTTGTAAACTTTGTTTTAAAATTTTCCCTCAAGTTTTACTCCAGGTAACCATAAGGCAAGGAGAAAATGGCCCTTCTGGGATCAGGTCTTGAAAACTTAACCTGATCCATGTGAGCCTGGACACCTTATGGGACCTGCTATGGGACTCCATGGTGTTACAAATGACAATATGATAAGTACAGAAGAAGAGTATGAGATCGTAAATGGGAGAAAATGCTTTCAGTTAGATGGACCAAGGAAGGACATAAAAGGGGTAGCAGTTAAATTGGGCCTTGAAAAGTAGGTAGGATGTTAATAGGTAGAAATGGAAAGAAAAGGGAAGGGACTGGGGGCAGCTAAGCAGTGCAGTGGATAAAGGACCAGCCCTGGATTCAGGAGAACCTGAGTTCAAATTTGACCTCAGACACTTGACACTCACTAGCTGTGTGACCCTGGGCAAGTCACTTAACCCTCATTGTTCTGCCAAAAAAAGAAAGGAAGGAAGGAAGGAAGGAAGAAAAGTGTGAGGACATGTTCCAATTTGGCTATAAGGAAGAGTCTAATTCAGAGATCCTTCTACTATGCCACAATCCCTCAGCATTTGCTGAAGGAGTGCGTGAACAAAGAATTCAACTCTGAACTCAAGGGGTAGCTCTTGGGATGGTTACTACAGGAACAAATAGGCAGTAAAAAAAAAAAAAAGATTGCCCTTGAAATGAGGCAGAGAAAAAGGTGTCTTTTCAAAAGTAGAAAGATTACCTGAGCAAGACAGGCAAGAAAGGCCACCACAGGCAGGTCAGGTGCAAACCAGAGATTAAGGAGACCCCAAAAGAATTTGCAGATTAATTTACCAGGGACAGCAACGATAATAATAAGAGCTTCTTTAAATCCACCAAATGGAAGAAGTCAGAAAGAGGATCAGTGAAGCTGCAAAAGGTATGTGCAGTAATGCAGGGGGGGCGGGGGGAAGGGGGGAAGAGAAATACAGCCTGAATGCATTCTTTGATTTGATCTTAACTGAAGAAAATTCCACAAACTAGGCACTGGAACAACTTTTAAAATTCTAGAATATTTTTCTCAGCTAATCTACAAAATGGAATCCAGGAATTATAGAAATGTTAAAGTTGGAAGGTGCTTTGAAAAATAAGATGTAGAAACCCAAAAGGACCTTTGAGATCCTGTACAACAAAGCTTCTTAAACTGTGGACTCCATATGGGGTCGGTTGTGAAAAATTTGGCAGTAAATTTTTGATTTGCATACCTATTTTTTATATAGCTATATTACCAGGGTCATGTAAAAATTTCTCTGACAAAAAGGGTTCCTGAGTGGAAAAAGTTTAAGAAGCCATGATCTAGAACAGATTGGGAAAGCTGAAGCGCAGAGAGGAACTTTCCCTATAGAGGCAAAGTCAAATCCCATCAAATAAAGAATCCTTTGTTAAGCACTTGCTAAGTGTCAGGCCTGTGCTAAACACTGAGGATACAAAGAAAGATAAAAAGAAATCCTGTCCTCAAGGAGCTCACAATCTAATGGGGGAGACTACATGCAAATAACTATTTACAAGAGATAGGCAGGATAACTTAGAGTAGAGGCAGCCACCCAGCTGAATTTCCCTAACATCCCCTTCCAAACAATTTAAAAATAATGTGTCATATTGAATTCTGGAGCAGCATAGCCACTGAGAGGTTAGGGGGACACATTTTTCTAGTCCAGGAGATCACCAGGAAAGGTCTGTGATACTGGGGTTCAAGCCAGCCCAGATGGAGCAGCAATACCAGAAGTGAGTCTTTAGGTAGCAGCAGCAGCAGCAGCAGCAGCAGCAGCAGCAGCAGCAGCAGCAGCAGCAACTTCTTAGTCCAAATATGGTAAGGGGATTGGACCGCTGGTCAGAAAGAGATTACAAGGCTGACACTGAACACAAGATGGAACTGTTTGGTAACTCTATTACCCATACACAGTTTTGGATCACAGTTCTAGGGTGGAGAGGTGTGCTTTTTGGTCAGTCACAATGGAATGGGGTACCTGGTTACAGTTTCAGGGCAGGAAGGAGCACTAGTGCTTGTGGCAGCAGAAGGGCAGGGACCCTTTCTGGGTAAAGACCAGAGTGCAGACCAGGAGAGCAGTGACCACACCTCTCCCAGGATAATATCATCTTGTTTTATTTATTTATTTTTTGTGTGTGAGGCAATTGGGGTTAAGTGACTTGCCCAGGGTCACACAGCTAGTAAATGCCAAGTGTCTGAGTCTGGATTTGAACTCAGGTCCTCCTGACTCCAGGGCTGGTGCTCTATCCACTGTGCCACCTAGCTGCCCCAATATCATCTTAGAAGTACTGACAATTTACAGACCTCCAGAACTAGCTCTGAAAACAGCTATGCAAAAAGCCTGAAGCTTAGGGCAATGTGTCCCTAGCCCCAAGTGAGCAGAGGCTAACTAACATAAATTTCCAGTCAAGAAGTGACTGGAAAAATGAAAAACAATAACAAAAATGAATGTGATGATAAAAATCTATTATGATGGTAGGAAAGATCAAGATACAAACTCAAAAGAAGAGAGCACCATGAAAATATTGAAAATTGACCCAGCAATATGACTTTTAGGTCAATATCCCAAAGAGATCACAAAAAAGGGAAAAAGGCCAACACCTACAAAAAATATTTATAGTTGCTCTTTTTGTGGTTACAAAGAATTGGACATTGAAGGGATGGCTGTCAATTGGGGAATGGCTAAACAAGTTGTGGTATAGGAATGTAAAGGATTACTATTGTGCTGTAAGAAATATTAAGCAGGTGGATTTCAGAAAAACCTGGAAAGACTTACATGAATTGATGCTGAGTGAAATGAGCAGAACCAAGAGAACACCACATAGTATCAATAACATTGCATGATGATCAACTGTGATAGACTTACTCTTCTCAGCAATACAATGATCCAAGACAATGCCAAAAGACTCATGGTGAAAAATGCTTTCCATATCCAGAAAAAGAACTATGGGGTCTGAATGTAGATTGAAGCATATGATTTTTACTTTTGTTGTTTCTTCTTTCTTGCGTTTTTTCCCCCTTTTGTCCCGACTCTTCTCTTACAACATAACTAATGTGGAAATATGTCTAAAAAAAGATAAAAGCTTCATTTCTCAAATATATACAGAAATGAGTCAAATTTATGAAAATTAGAGCCATTCCCCATTGTTAAATGTTCAAAGGATACAAACAAGCAGTTTTCAGAAGAAATCAAAGCTATCTATAAGTCATATGGAAAAATGGGCTTTATCTAATCATTATAGATTAGAGAAATGCAAATTGAAACAACTCTGAGGTACCAACCCACATCTATCAGATTAGCTAATATGACAAAAAGGGAAAAGGACAAATTCTGGAAAGGATGTGGAAAAATAGGGGCACTAACTTATATTTGGTGGAGTATGAACTAGCCCAAATATTCTGGAGAACAATTTGGAACCATGTCCAAAGTGCTATAAAACTGCATATCCTTTGACCCAGCAATACCACAACTAGGTCTGTAACACAAGGTTATCAAAGAAAAAAGAAAATGACCTATATGTACAAAAATATTTATAGCAGCTCTTTTTGTGGTGGCAGAGAGTGGGAAATTGAGAGGATGCCCAACAAATGGGGGATGGCTGAACAAGTTGTGGTATATGATTGTGGTGGAAGGCTAATGTCCTAGAAGGAAATGAGGGTGAAGTTTTCAGAAAACCCTGAGAAGACCTAGATGAATTGATGTAGAGTGAAGTGATCAGAACCAGGAAATCATTGTACATTCTAGCATCAATAATTAGCTATTCTGATCAGTACAGTGATATAAGACAATTGTGAAGTATTCATGATGAATAAAGCTATCTATCTCTAGAGACAAATTGAAGTATAATATTTTCATTTTTTTAAGAAAGGAGGGGTTCTCTAGACAAGAGATCCTCACAAGGACAAAATCATATGGCTTGTTTAAAAAGTAAGTAATTAAAGCATTGAAGTTTTTTTTTTTTTTAAAGGAAGGCAATAGCATGAAGAAAGGGGACCTGGGAGAAGTTTCTTTCAGATGGTAGAAGTTTGGCTGAGACTTCAAAGAAGCTAGGAAAGCCAATAGGTAGAGATGACAGAGGAAAGAATTCTAAGGATAAGGAAGAGCCAGTGAAAATGGGATTTGAAAGATGAAGCGCCTTGTGCAAGGAAGATCAAAGAGGTCAAATCAGCATGTTCAAAACAGAATTCATTATCTTCTCTGCCAAACACACCCTACTAAAAAAACTTCCTTAATTTCTGTTGAAGGTGTACCATTTTCCCAGTTTTACAGATTTGTAATCTTGGTGTTATCCTCTCTTCCTCACTCTCACCTATGGCCAGTCAGTTGCCAAAATTGCCATTTCAACTCCCACAAAATCTCCCATATTTGATCTCTTCTTTCTGTTCACAAAACTACCATCTTAGTTCAGGCCTTCATCACCTCTTGCTTAGATTATTGCAATAGACTCCAAATTGGTCTTCCTTCCTCAAATGTCTCCCCATTCTACTCCATCCTTCACAAAGTTGCCCAAAGTGATTTATGTAACATTGCAACAGTGATTCTCTGGCCCCCAAGTGCTGGTACTGATCTGAACCCCTGGAGGGTAGAGAACCTCTCTTCTCTGACATGAGCTAGAGCTCCCACTAATTGTGTTACCCCAGATTTTAGGGTCCAAGTACTACAATTCCATTTAATTACATTACAGCAAGATTAGCTTTTACGGAGAAATATTTACTTCAGAGATGTAGTAAGGGGGCAGCTAGGTGGCGCAGTGGATAGAGCACCGGCCCTGGAGTCTGGAGTACCTGAGTTCAAATCTGGCCTCAGACACTTAACACTTACTAGCTGTGTGACCCTGGGCAAGTCACTTAACCCCAATTGCCTCACTAAAAAAAAAAAAAAAAAGATGTAGTAAGAACAGCCATACCAACATTTCCCCCCACCTCTTGGGGTTATCTTTCTCCCTGAAGAAAAGAGGGGGATTACACTTAGGGCTTAACTCAGTTCCTACATTGCATTAGTCTCACTAAGCTTTCCACTAAAGCACTCCCTCAATTGGGCTAGCTACTTGGAATCCTGGCTTCTTAAGGTTTTCCAGCTAAACTAGCTACAACATTTGGCTTGAAATCTTAAGCTACAATATCCCATGGTTTGAGGCCCCAGGTCAAGGACTCCACTCTGTGCACTTAGAATTGAACAGGACAAATGAAAGACCAAAACTCCAAGCCCATTTCTTTGATCCATATGGCCTGGGGGGAGAAGAGGGAGTGGCCCTCCAGCCTTCCTCCTAACTTAAGGTATAGTGTCACTTGCTGAGAGTGAATGAATCCTTCATCTTTGTCACAGACAGGTCATTTATTGTTCTTAAAGAAAAAAAAATTATTTCATTAAATATTTTCAATTTACATTTTTAAAGAATTTAAAATCATTAAAATTTTTTTGAGTTCCAAATTCTCTCCTTCCTTCCTGCCCTTCCTCCACTCCTTGAAAAGGCAAGCAATATGATAGCAATTTTAAATGTGAAGACAGATCTAGTCACGCAGCCAATGGAAAGAAGCTGATACCAACCTGTCGGAAGTCCACTTTATGTGCTGATCTTCTCATCTTCTAGAAGCAGATCCCTGGTCTTTCTCACAAGAGATGAGTGTCTCCATCATAGCTGATCTTGGTATGTGCCAAACCCCATTACAGTTAATCACAGATATGACCACGTCATTCCCCTACACAATAAAATCTAATGGCTATCATCTGCCAATAGGATAAAATTAAATTGCTTGGTTTTTAATATCCTTCAAACTTGTTCCCAACCTACTTTTCCAACCTTATATTATACATTACTATCCTTTCTGCACTCTGTCATCCAATCAAATGGATCTTTTCTCTCTTCCTCTCATACAGCATCACTCTATGTCCTGTCTTCATGCCTTTTTTTTTTTTTTTTTTTTTGCTGGGTTTCCCCCATGCCTGGAGTGTAGTCCCTCTGCACCTCCACCTCACAGAATTCTTCAAGATTTCCTTCAAGACTTGGTTTAAATATCACATTTCTCTCAGCCATTAATGCCCTCTTTTTTTTTTTTTTGATGGGGCAATGAGGGTTAAGTGACTTGCCCAAGGTCACACAGCTAGTTAAGTGTCAAGTGTCTGAGGCCGGATTTGAACTCAGGTCCTCCTGAATCCAAGGTGGGTGCTTTATCCACTGCACCAACTAGCTGCCCAATGCCCTCTTTATCTTATGTTTAACCACAATGAATCTATCTTTGTATCTTTATCTGTATCTGCATCTGTGTCTGTATCTCTCTCTCTCTCAAACCCTATATACATACATGCATACATACATAGATATATACATACACACACACATATCTATATCAATATATAGATAGATATATAGGGTTAGGGTTGTTGTCTGTCCAGAGAGAATGTAAGCTCCCTTATAGCAAGAACTTTCATTTTTTTGTCTTTGGATCCCCAATGCTTTACACAATATCTAGTACATAGTAGGTACTTAATAAATCTATTATTGTTGGTTGATTGGTTGGTAATAAAAAGTCATAGTGACAATTCCCAAATTGTTTTACAGAAGGGTTGGACCGATTCACAGCTATCCTGACAATGTACCTGCCAACAAGCATTTTTCACTTCAGTAAACATTTACTGTGCTCCTACCATGGGTAAAGTATTGTGCTAAGTTCTAGAATACGAAGACAAAAACTCAAGAAGCCTACCTGGCCAGTGTTCTATTGTACATTATAAGTTGTGGAAAGACAATTCATATTCGTTTTGAATGAATGGATATTGTATTGTATGAATGTATGACTGATTATTAAAGTTCCAGTAGCCAACTTGAATGTCCCTTGAAAGTTCCAGTCCTCCCGATATCTGACAGAGTTCATGGAACATCTGGAGGTAGTGGGGAGGGGGAATGGGTGTACTGAAGACAGCTGAGAATTACAGGGCATTTCATCTTTCTAATTTTAGATGGAACCAAATTAATCATTTCAGTGATTCAGGGCTCACTGACCTTTCCTAAGAGTGTATTAACCAGGAGATTTGACTTCAGCTGCCTTCAGATGAGGGCAAGTTAAGTAATCATCTATATTCAGGAAGGGGGGAAATGACATCTTGATTACAAAGGCTTTGTTGACTCCAGATTGTATTCTTCTGTAGTCCTTTGTGGAGATTTGGGGTGATCCAGGACCCAAAGGCTACTGGTGAGAGGAATTACAAATAAGGCAATGGGGGTGTGAGGGGCACTGGGGACATGCTGGCCTTTAAAACATGTCATGTTCAGTAAAATCAGTGCCAAAGAGAGAATGGTTCCAATCGATTTAAATGTCACAGAGAATAACCTTTTCTTGTCCCTGGTCTTTGGTTGTTTTAATGGAGGCAAATATCCCTGGTGCCCAGCTATTAAGCAGATCCAGACCAGGACTTTAAGAAGCAGAGATTTGAGGTCATTAAAAAGATCTTTTAAAAGTGACAGAGAGCCCTTAGGGGAGAAAAAAAAGTAGTTAGGCTGCTGCTGAGGTCAGGAGCCTGGAGGAACTCTGTGCCCCAGAGAAGCATTGGTTTCCAGCTTTATCTGTCTGTATGGGAAGGAAGTTGCTTTATGTTTGCAGGTATTATTGTAAGAATATGTGATTACCCACTGGGGGAGGGTGGAAGGGAGAAAGGAGCAGATTTTAAGAAGCATCTTTTAAAATCATGCATTATTGATGCTTTTAAAATATCACTTACTTTCCAGTGACCCACACCTCTATCCCCCATGGAATCCTTCGTTGTCACAAAGAAATAGAATTAAGCAAATCAAAGCAATGCACTGGCTATGCATTACATATCACATTTGCCTAAGAGGCATATTTTCCCAAAATACCTTGAACAGATAATAGTTAATGTAATGCATATAGTCAATGCATTGCTTTGATTTGCTTAATTCTATTTCTTTTAAATTATAATTGTTATTATAATCATAATTTTATTTTTAATTTTACCTCCCTCCCCCCAAATACCTTGCATATTATCTGTTCTGGGCAGCTAGTTGGTGCAGTGGATAGAGAGCCAAGCATTGGAATCAGGAAGACAATTTCCTGAATTCAAATCTGGCCTCAGACATTTAGTAGCTGCGTGACCCTGGGCAAGTCACTTAACCCTGTTTACCTCAGTTACCTTATCTATAAAATGATCTGGAGAATGGAGAAATGGCAAACCACTCTAGTATCTTTGCCAAGAAAATCCCAAATGGGGTCCTGAGGAATCCAACACGACTGAAATGACTGAACAACAATTACCTATTCAGAAATCAGGTTTTACAAGGGATAATTCAGAGCACTGGGCTTGAAGTCAAAAGACCTAGGATGAAATCTTAGTTGTACTTACTATGTGATCTTGCGTGAGTCACAACCTCTCTGGACCCATTACCTCCTCTCTAAAATGATGGAGTGGAACTAAGCGATTTCTAAGATTTTAAAATTCACTTCTAACATCCTATGATGATTAAGAGTTTCTTTAAGATACTCAAGTAGGTGCCCACCATGGGTGCTCCTCTCCACTTAACTTCCTCCCACAGTAACTAAATTTTGTGTACTCTCTTGGCTCTCTGTGGTTTCCTCTGAAAGACAGTATATCCTTGGATACCCTCTCTGGTACTAGGTACTCCTTCTTACATACTACCATGATGCATTGGGCAAGAAGAGAAATAAGCATGTTCTGTGCCTCTCACTCTCATTTCCAGACACTCTTTTTGAAGCCATTACTCAGTTACTCATTTTCCAAAATGGATGTTTGCCGGGATTGGGGGTGGTGAGAGAACAGATGAAGGCAGAGATAAATAATGACCTTTTAAAATGTTTGCATTCCTACTTAAATACAACTATTTTTTTGTCAATGAAAACAAAGTTCAAATCAAAGTCAACAAAAGCAAGACTAATTCAGCAAATTTGTTTCAAATGACAGTGAATCAAATACAATCTTTATTTAATACAATGTGTGCAATCAAGGTCAGATTTGAGTCAGCACAGTGACACTGTCATCATTAATCCATGTAGGCTCATGACATAGACAAGTTGTGTTGTCATGGTACTTGCTGAATTTGAATATGAAGTGTGTACATTTGAAGTTAAAAATCTTGATGTGGAAGTTAAAAGTATCGCAATATCAGTTATAATTCTTAGTGTTATTAATTTCAGTAAGTATGATGCAATAAGGTGGTTTCAAGCCCCCTTCTCCCAACTTAAAATAAGTTGAAATAACTAAAGAAATTATAGATAAATATTTGAATTTACAACTAAGTGAAAAGTTATTTTCTTAAATGTTTATTGTTTTTAATTTTAAAAAGTGAAATATTATCCTTTTATCCTGAATAAATAAACAAATTTCTCTCCACTAGTCTGAAGAGAAAATTCAATAGAGAACTCTAATGTACTTCCAAAATATAGAAATGGAAAGTAGAAGGTCTAAATCCAGACAAAATGATCTACTATATTTATCACTGATATTCACAATTAGTGCACAGAGAGCAAAGATTGTTGTGTTCACCCTGTATGAATGCTTTGTGACATGAAATACAACAGATTAAAATAGCATCTTGAAAGTATATATTCAAGATATGATGGAAAAACAAGAATCTTGCCATAGAAAACAAGACACTTTTAATAAGAAATACAACTTAAAAAATGCTTGTCCTGTGACATCAAAGCGATTGGTTACATCTTGTAAAGTTGATAACAGCAATTGCTAACTATAAAAAAAGCTTCATTCAATAAGAGAAATGTTGGCACTACCTGCAAGCTATTGACTGACATGGTTGAACTGATGTTTGGTGTAAGTAAGGTTCATATAAGCATATATAAGTAGCTTCAAAGGGTCACATGTGCAAATAATGCATTGAGAAGAACTGTCAACATATTTAAATATCTTTGTGATCACTTAATTAAAAAACTAAAATCTTCCTATAATTCTTTGCAAATGAATAGAACAGATGTAGTTAAAGATGCTCGTGTGATTATATATGTATAGTATTTTGTTGCTACTGATGTTAAGAAATATGTGTTACTTTGTAAACCTATGGATGGCAATGCTACTGTAAGAGAAAATTCCAATACAGTTGATAGAGTTTTAAAAATGAAAATGATATGATTTAATAGAACTTATTAGATTGAACTGACAGAGCTCAATTGATATCAGGATGAAATACAAGTTTATAAGCACTACTTAAAAATGTGGTTCCTTCATAAAATTTGCATTTATTACATACTTTGCTGACATCTATCACCTGTATCAATAAAAATAAGTGAAGAGCTACATAAAGTTTTAAAAATTATTATAAGAGTAATGGACTTTATAAAAATAGTCCGTTAAAAAAGGTGTGTAATTTAAAATTCTAAATGTGGGTTCTAATCTGTCCCCCCCCCCAGTTTTGGGGGGAAACTGACTAAAATCACTGATAAACGAATTTAGAACTTTTTAAAGGGTTTATTGAAAGATAGTAAAAGAAAGAGAAAGATTGAGAAGAGATTTCTTATAATTTGGCAATCCTAGCCTTCCTAATCTCCCAGTTCTGAAGTTCCCTGCCACCATGCCAATGTCTCGCAGCCAAAGAGGAAGCACAGTCCCACCAGAGTCTCCTTCCTCCTTCGTGTCCTCCTCCCAGAAAATGGGAGGCTCCTCAAGTTGATTGGCTGGTAGCCTTGAAAGACAGTACCCACAAGCAAACGTCACTTCCTGATGCCAAGGACCTTGACCACATGGCTTGCCCTCAGAGGCCTTCTCCTCATGGTGGAGCTTTTCTATAGTAAGTCTCCAGCAGGTAGCATCATTCCAATTGTTACAAAGGGAAAGCTTTTGCAAAACTGTGTGATGATATGAGACAAAACATGGACATGCTTACATTATTGAGAAACTCTCATGTCAAAGTATTTCAAAGGTTGTTTGAGTGAAATGAAGAAATTGCTGTTTTTGTCAGGATAATAAAATGTTGAAACATGCTAAGTTTAAAGTGCAAATTTGCTGCTGAAACTTGCAAATTTGGTGGATATTTTTGAAAAACAGTATTCTAAATGAATCAGTGCAAGGTATTCAAATTCATACTCTGATTTAGAAAGACAAAATGATTAAATTTATGAAAATGGGGAATTTCCTATTGTTCATAACTGGGGTATGATAGGAGAAGAGTATACAAACATAGAGGTGGAGATAGAGGGAATGAACATCGAATGAATCTCACTCTTATCTGATGTGTTCAATATGTTTTCTTTTAAAAAAAACATTTTATGCCCAAATACTTGGTAAATTTTTGTTAGGTTCCATGCACAGTTGGGAAAATGCATATTCCTTTCTACTGCCATTCAATAATAGTCAGAGAACTATCATGTCTAAATTTCTAGAATTCTTTTCATGTCCTTAACTTCTTGTGTGTGTGTGTGTGTGTGTGAGTGTTTTGGGGGGAATTTGTCTATAAAAGGGAACACTGTTCTCCAAGTATTATAATTTTACTATTTCTCCCTGTAATTCATTTAACTTTTCCTTCATGTACTTAGATTCTGTGCCTTTTGGTACATATTTGTTAAATATTTATATTAATTCATTTTCTATAGGGTGGGAGTGGTGGGAGCAAAAGAAAGAAAGAAAGAAAAAAGAAAAAGAGAAAGTCAGTGAGAGATCATGTTTAAAAATATAGAGAACAGAAGGAAAACCAGAAAGATGCACAAAAAGGAGAGCTTTGAAAGCTATTGGCTGAACTTATATACTTAAAAAGAAAAACAAGCGGTGTATGATAGGCACCTGCAGTTTCATGTACAATCTTCTTTTTCTGTTCTATTATGAGTATGCAAATGCTCATTCTATTTTATATTTGTTAACTTCAAGATAAAAATAAAAATTAAAAATAAAATGAAGCAGTAGAGTAGAATCTTCTATGCTTCAAATGAACTTTAAAAAGGCAGGGTTGGCAATCATGGTTTCAGACATATGCAATATTCAAAAAAAGAATTAACTCTACTTTTACATAAATTGTTTGCAAAAATTGAGAAAAAATATGCTACCACACTTCTTTTGTGAGACCTAAACTAAGAAGAAATAAAATTGAAAAAGAAAACTATTGCTTAATATGTCTAATGGGGAAAGGAGGGGGAGGTGGATCCAAGATAGTGGAGGAAAGGCAATGACTCACCTGAGCTCTCCCCAAGACCCCTCCAAATACCTTCAAATAATAGCTGGAGCATTCCAGACAATTCCTGGAGCAGCAGCACCCACAAAAGGACAGGGTGAAATAGTTTTCCAGACAAAGACAACTTAGAAGGTCAGCAAGAAAGGTCTGTTGCACTGGGGTGGGAGTGCAATGCAGTCCAGCACAAGCTGCGCCAGTACAGACCAAGCCTCAGCAAACCAGGAGCAGACCTTTGGAGGCACTGAATCAGCAGCCACAGCAGTAGCAATTGCTTCTGGGACTCAGCCCACAGAGGGTAAGGGGGGGGTGTGTGTGTGTCGAACAATTGGCCAGGAGATTACAGGGGTCTTTTTGCTAGCACTGAAGCAGGACTCTGTTGCATTGCCCATACTTGGATCCAGGTGGCAGCCTGGGGTGGCAGTCCCAGGTTGAGGAGGAATACTAGCATACCAGAGCTTATGGTCATAGTGGAGTGAGAACTCTCTTCACAGTTCCAGGGCAGAAAAGTGGGCTTGTAGTCACTTGCAGACCAGAGCATAGGCCAGGAGAGTAGTAAACATACCTTTCCTTAAATCCTACAACCTTAGAAGAACTGAAAACTTACAAATCCCTAGAAGAAAAACAGCTGCAAAACCCCCTTGAAGCTTGGGACAGTGCACCCTCTACCCTGGAAGCAGAGCCTCACTTTAATAAAGAATTAAAAGTCAAGAAATAGGCTGAGAAAATGAACAAACAACAGGGAAAATTCTGACTATAGAAAGTTACTATGGTGACAAGAAAGGTCAAAATACACCCTCGGAAGAAAATAACAAAGTCAAAGCTCCTACATCCAAAGCTTCCAGGAAAAAACATGAACTGGTCTCAGGTCATAGAAGAGCTCAAAAAGGACTTTGAAATTAAAGTAAGAGAGGTAGAGGAAAAAATGGAAAGAGAAATGAAAGTGATGCAAGAAAATCATGAAGAAAAGTCAACGGCTTGGTAAAGGAGACACAAAAAAGACTGAAGAAAATAACACCTTAAAAAACAGACTAGGCCAAATGGTAAAAGAGGTACAAAAAGCCAATGAGGGAGATAATGCCTTGGAAAGCTGAGTTGACCAAATGGAAAAGGGGAAAGGAGGTACAAAAGCTCGCTGAAGAAAATAACTCCTTAAAAATTAGCATTGAGGGGGCACCTAGGTGGCTCAATGGATAAAGCACCAGTCTTGGATTCAGGAGGACCTGAGTTCAAATCCAGCCTCAGACACTTGACACTTACCAACTGTGTGACCTTGGGCAAGTCACTTAACCCTCATTGCCTTGCAAAAAAAATAAGACTGATCAAATGGAAGCTAATAACTTTATGAAAAATCAAGAAATAATTGGGAAAGGAGGGGAATAAGCATCTATCTTGTATCTACTATGTGCCAGGAACTGTGTCAAGCTCTTTTTAACAAATATTTTCTCATTTGTTTCTCACAACAACCCTGATGAGCTAGGTGCTGTTATTATCTCAATTTTATAGTTGAGGAAACTGAGCAAACAGAGCTTAAGTGACTTGCCTAGAGTCACACAGCCAGTAAATGTCTGAAACCAGATTTAAACTGAGGTCTACCTGACTCCAGGCCCTGTCCTCTGTCCACTGAGGCACCAGCTTCTTTTAATGATTCCTGTGAAGCCATTATAGGGGTATAAATGGATTCTACTAATGTGATTGTTAAGTCTTTCTGAAAGGATATGCCTCTCACATCTATATATCATGGCACATTCCTAATAGGTATTATGGTATCTGAGGCCATGACCATGAAGAATGCTTGTTGTCCCAACTCTCTACCTCTATTAAAATGAACATTTAGGGCCTCCTGGAAGAAGAAAATAATAGAAGATATGCCAGAAAACAGTACCCTCAGAGTGGGTGTGTGACAGCAGATGAACCCTTCTTGTTTGGCAGTCAGTTCCATGATTCTTTTGTTGTTCAGTTATTTTCAGTTGTGTCAGACTCTTCGTGACCCCATTTGGGGTTTACTTGGTAAAGATACTGGAATGGTTTGCCATGTCCTTCTCCAGCTCATTTTACAGAGGAAGAAACTGAGGCAAAACAGTGTTAAGTGACTTGCCCAGGGTCACACAGCTAGTAAGTGTCTGAGGCCAAATTTGAACTCAGGTCTTGCTGACTCCAGGCCCAGCACTCTATCCACTGTGCCGCCTACCTGCCCAGTCCCATATTACTTTGATTATAAATGTGTAGAGTGTGTGTTGTAGTTGTGTGTGTGCATTGGAGGAAATGGTAAATTAATCTGCTGATTGTGTATATAAATGTATACAAAAACTAATTTTTTAATCATTAGAACGAATGTCATATTGATTCATTCAGCAGTTATTGAGTGCTTACTGAACAGTACTTTGCTAGGTATTGAGAGAAATAAGAGGTTTAGATAAGACAAGATTTTTGCCTTCCTGGGGTGGTAGTGGTGGTAGTGGGGAAAGGGGAAGGGCAGCAAAATAAAGAAATGAAAAGAAAATGAAAAAAGATGGTTAATGAGACCTTCTAGTCAATAGAAAAAATAAACAACAACAACAACAAACCATTGGTATCCAATAATGTTGTCGATTAAGGTATGTCGATTAAGCCTCTGCTTCTGAATACTCTTTCCTCACTAACTTTTGTTGACAGAGCTCTCTACTGGTCCTCTTCCTACCTGACTGCTCCTTCTCAAGCTTCTTTGCAGGATCATCATTCACGTCTCACTCCTTATGTGTAGTTGTATCCCAGGGTCCTGTTCTGGGCCCTTCTCTGTCCTTTCTCTACATTTTCTTAGCCATTTCATCACTTCCTGTGGGGTCAATGATCATACCTATACCTAGGTCTCTTAAATCTCCATATGCAATCACCTCTTCCAGAAGCTCTCATTCTGTATCACCAACTGCCTACTGGACATCTAATACTAGAAAATCCATGGCCATCTCAAATTTGACATAGAACATTACCTTTCTAGGCTGCTTACACACGAACCCCCTATCAACACTATATTCATGGCTCTGTATATCTACAACTCTTTTCCAATCCTCTGAATTCTATTCTCCCTAATACACCCAGAGAAAAGAGTCCCCATGTCCCACCTCTGCTCACCCTCTGCTGTCACCAGGGTCAGGGGTTCTATCTCCAAGGATCAGGACCTTCCTTCCTTCCTTCCTTTCTTTCTTTCTTTCTTTCTTTCTTTCTTTCTTTCTTTCTTTCTTTCTTTCTTTCTTTCTTTCTTTCTTTCTTTCTTTCTTTCTTTCTTTCTTTCTTCCTTCCTTCCTTCCTTCCTTCCTTCCTTCCTTCCTTCCTTCCTTCCTTCCTTCCTTCCTTCCTTCCTTCCTTCCTTCCTTCCTTCCTTCCTTCCTTCCTTCCTTCCTTCCTTCCTTCCTTTCTTTCCTTCCTTCCTTCCTTCCTTCTTTCCTTCTTTGTGGGGCAATGGGGGTTAAGTGACTTGCCTAGGGTCACACAGCTAGTAAGTGTTAAGTGTCAAAGACTAGATTTGAACTCAGGTCCTCCTGAATCCAGGGCCAGTGCTTTAGCCACCACGCCACCCAGCTGCCCCCTTTCTTTCTTTTTTTTTTTTTTGGTGAGGCAGTTGAGGGTTGTGACTTGCCCAGGGTCACACAGCTAGTAATTGTTAAGTGTCTGAGGCCAGATTTGAACTCAGGTCCTCCTGACTCCAGGGCCGTTGCTCTATCCACTGTGCCACCTAGCTGCCCTCTTTTTTTTTTTGGTGAGGCAATTGGGGTTAAGTGATTTGCCCAGAGTCACACAGCTAGTAGGTGTCAAGTGTCTGAGGCCAGATTTGAACTCAGGTCCTCCTGACTCCAGGGCCAGTGCTCTATCCACTGCACCACCTAGCTGCCCCCCTTTCTTTCTTTCTTTCTTTTTTTTTTTTTAGTGAGGCAATTGGGCTTAAGTGACCTGCCCAAGGTCACACAGCCAGCAAGTGTTAAGTGTCTGAGGCCGGATTTGAACTCAGGTACTCCTGACTCCAGGGCCGGTGCTCTATCCACTGCGCCATCTAGCTGCCGCCCTCCCCTTTCTTTTTTACTTCTCTGTAATAGCTTTGTTTTGCCAAGTAATCTGCATAACACATGTTGTCATTTATAGACTCCTGCTGTTTCACCTCCTAGTTAACAGCTAACATTTATATAGTCCTTTAAAGTTTGCAAAGCACTTTAAAATACTGATCTCATTTGATCCATAGAATCTTGGGAAGTAGTTGCCATTATTATCATATCCATTTTATAGATGAAGAAACTAAGGCAGGCAGAACTTAAGTGACTTGACCGACATCATTAGTAAGTGTCTAAGGATGAATTTGAACTCAGGTCTTTCTGATTCTAGGCCCAATATTCTATCTACTGTATCATCTTGCTAACGGTATTCTCTGCTTTCAGTTTCATCCTACCGCCACCCTAGTCTCTCCTGACTTTCTGTATTGCTTCTCTACTGCCTTTTGGACATCTCCAACTAGATGTTCGGTTGACATCTTGAACTTTCTATGTTTAAAACTGAAGTCATCTTTCCCTCTCAAATCCTCCCCTCTTGCTGACTTCCCTATTATTTATTTATTCATTCATTTATCCATTTATTTAGTTATCTATCTATCTATTTATTTATTTTGTGGGGCAATGAGAGTTAAGTGATTTGCCCAGGGTCACACAGCTAGTAAGTGTCAAGTGTCTGAGGTCAGATTTGAACTCAGGTCCTTCTGAATCCAGGGTGGTGCTTTATCCACTGCGCCACCTAGCTGCCTCCTGACTTCCCTATTATTGACAAAGGTCCCACCATCCTTCCAGTCACCCACATTTTCACTCTAGGTATCAGCCTCTACTCTTCACTTTCCTCATCCCAATCTTCCTATTCAATCAACTATCAAGGCCTATTGTTTCTACTTTTTCAACAACTCTTATACCAGACCCCTTCCTTCTCTGACATGACCCCCACCCTGGTGCAGGCCCTCATCCCTCTACATCTGGACTATTGCAATAGCCTTCTGGTTGTCATCCCTGACTCAAGAAGTTCCCCACTCCAGTCTATCCTCCACTCAGTAGTGAAATTGATTTTCCATAAGTCTGACTAATGTCTGACCATGTCACCCCATCACCCCATTCAGTAATTTCTAGTTCCCTATTACTTTGTCCAGGATCAAATAGAAAATCTTTGGCTTGTCATTTAAAGTCCTTTATCACCTGCTCCGTTATTACCTTTTTCAGGCTTCTTATACCTTACTCCTCTTTATATACTCTAAGATCCAGTGACACTGGCCTCCTGGTTGTTCTTGTATAAGACACTCTCATCTCCTCACACTGAGCATTTTTACTTGCTATTCCCCATGCCTGTAACACTCTCCCTTCTCACCTCTGGTTTCTGGCTTACTGGTTTCCTTTACATATCAGCTAAAGTCCCACCTCAGACACTTATCAGCTGTGTGATCCTAGACAAGTCACTTAACTCTATTTGCCTCAGTTTACTCATCTGTAAAGTGAGCTGGAGAAGGAAATGGCAAACCGCTCCAATATTTTTACCAGGAGAACCCCAAATGGTGTCACAAAATGTTGGACATGACAGAAAAAGACTGAATCACAACAAGAAGTTCCACCTTCTCCAAGAATCCTTTCCAAATTGTCCCTAATCTTGGTGCCTTCCCTCTATTGATCATCTCTAATTTATCCTGTATCTATCATGTTTGTATACAGTTGTCATGTTGTCTCCCCCATTAGACCGTGAGCTCCTGGAAAGCAGGGATTTTTTTTAACCTTTATTTGTATCTCCAGTACATAACACAGTGCCAACATGTATTAAGTGCTTGATAAATGCTTGTTGACTGACTCAGTTTTTCGATATTTTAATATTTCTCTCATCTTTCCAAGGTTAGTATTCAGATAATTAGATACACTTACTTGTAAATGGCTGATAATGAATTGATGTTATCTTTCAGAGATATTTGCATTTAGTCTGTGGAATTCCATAATGACTTAATGCAAAGGAGTTGATATCTAATGATGGAATGTCAGATACCCCAACCAGGCAGGATTATGTAAGATGCTTCCAATTTGGTCTGTATGAAATGTGGGCTCTGTTAAGTAATACTGGATTTAGTTCCACTGGGCCTCGGTTTTATCAGCTGTAAGATGAAGTTGATATTTTGCCCTAATCTTACAGTAGAATACATGGGTGTTGTAAAGATTAAGTAAATACGACCTTAAGATTTTTTGTTTTTTTCAAAGTGCTATTCTTTGTTTCTTTGTTTCTTTGTTTCTTTCTTTGTTTCTTTGTTTCTTTCTTTCTTCCTTCCTTCCTTCCTTTCTTCCTTTCTTCCTTTCTTCCTTTCTTCCTTTCTTCCTTTCTTCCTTCCCTCCCTCCCTCCCTCCCTTCTTTCTTTCTTTCTTTCTTTCTTTCTTTCTTTCTTTCTTTCTTTCTTTCTTTCTTTCTTTCTTTCTTTCTTTCTTTCTTTCTTTCTTTCTTTCTTTCTTTCTTTCTGTTTTGATGGGGGCAATGAGGGGTAAGTGACTTGCTCAGGGTCACACAGCTAGTAAGTGTCAAGTGTCTGAGGTCAGATTTGAACTCAGGTCCCCTTGAATTCAGGGCTGGTGCTTTATCCACTGAGCCACCTAGCTGCCCCCCTAAAGTGCTATTTCAATAGAAAGTAGCAGTGTTTACTGATATATAGACTCTGAGAAAACTAGTTTCATTAATTCTTCCTGAAGGTAATGGTGACCTTGGCCCATTTTCTTGAAAGATACTTGAGTTGATGCAGATGATTCAAGGTTCAATAAGGAGAGTCAGACATTTGCATATTGTCTACATCTTATTTCTCCTCTTAACCCGTAGCTCTTCACATCTATCTCATTGTTTATTCTCAGTTCACTTTGTGCTTTGGGGGACTTTGGAGGCTCTGATGGGGATTTTATGTGGCAGTCTTTGTTATGTTGATTTCTTATTATGGCATCTTCCAGAATCAGGTGGTTGTAGTTCCAAATATTATGAGAAGTAATTTCATTGTAACCTAAATATAGTTCCTATGTTTACTCACACAGCTGTTACCCTCTATTAATTTTTAATTTGAATTTCTTTGTTATAGCAGGGCTTCCTACCTAAACGTCTACATAGAAGAGAGTTAACAGACATGAGACAAAAAACTCAGTCTAGGTGAGGATACAAAAATTCCAGAAAGGTTAGGAAAGAATATTATTATCCACTGAACAAGCAGAAATCAGATACTAAGCTAGATTTTCCCAGAGTCTTAGAAATGCCTTGGTTTTAAACTTGGCATTTTTTTTTCAGGTCAATCACTAGAGAATTTTTTTAAAAATCCTTATATTCTTATAGTCTTTTTCCAAAATATCTTAACATCAGTCTGGCTTCACCAACTTGGGGCAGTGTGTGATCATGGACAAGTCACTTCATCTCTGTGAACCTTACTTTTCTCATCTGTAAAAGAAGAAGGATAATAAAATGTATAGCACCTAACTCATGTGGTCGTTTGTGGGGGAGAGGCTCAATTGCAGTAATGTGTGTAAAACACTTTATAAACCTTAAATCCAATATGAATGTCAGCTATTATTGATCCTCACGCCAACCCTGTGGGTTAGAGTAAATTTACACACATTTTATAGAAGAGGAAACTCAAAGTAGTTTGCCCCAAGGTCACCTAGGTAGTGACAGGCAAAAGCCCTGCTTAGAATGCACATTCCCTTCACTTTCATTCTAGTCCCATTACCAAGACAACATTGCACAGTGACTGTCTGGGAGGATGAAAATGGTCAGAACTAAAACAGAACTCCTTGCCTCTGACTACACATATTCTAAAGGTCTGAATACTCTAATGGTCTGAATATGAGCCTGTAAAAACATAGTCCTGAGAGGAACTTATAGCCTGAGAGAACTGGTTTCATAGAGTATGAAAGTATCAAGGGGTCTACTGATGATGCTTCTGTGGGTTATGAAATATCTGAATCTTCAAGATCCACAAAGAGTACATTAAACAAGAGAGTTCACCCTCCTTTTTCATAAGCCATATTTATCCAGATATTGGTCACACATTCCTTCCAAATGTGCCTTGCATAAAACTTGAGGGTGGCATGTAGTCTACTTTAAGATTTAGCCATTTTGATGGTTCTGTGATCTCACTGATGTAAGTACTCCCTTCAGTGCTGCATATCTCAACCCACCTATAAATTCTCCTTTTTTTCCTTTTGGTGAGGCAATTGGGGTTAAGTGACTTGCCCAGGGTCACACAGCTAGCGTTAAGTGTCTGAGGCTGGATTTGAACTCAGGTCCTCCTGACTCCAGGGCTGGTGCTCTAGCTACTACTCCACCTAGCTGCCCCCCACATATAACTTCTTATTCCATGCTGTTCTTCTTCTTGCCCTCCTGAAAATCCTACGCAGAGGTTCTGCCAAATGTTTTGGAGCCCTTCCTTTAGAACTCTGAACATTGTTTGGTCAGGGGATCATGTAAGTGGTCTCTTACTCTTGTTATATAAATGATCAAACTCTTTTTCTAGTTTTACAGTCTGATACTCTTTACGTGGCTTCTGTGCAATTCTTCTTTGGTAACATTTTGTATGCTACACTTACCCAACATGCATTGTCCCTTGGTTGATCCACAATTTTAATTATTCATATGCTGTAGTGTTTCATAATCTACAGCCATTCAGAATCACTGGAGGAGTATTGTTGTTGTTGTTTTTTTATTATTATTTTCCAGTTACATATAAGGATAGTTTCAGCATTTATTTTCACAAGATTTTTAGTTCCAAATTTTTTTTCTCTCCCCCTCCCTTCCTTCCCTCCTCCCCAAGATAGAAAGCAGTCTGATATAGGTTGTATATGTACAATGACATTAAACATATTTCTACATTAGTCTTCTTGTGAAAGAAGAAGAATCAGAGCACAAGGGGAAAACCGCAAAAAAAGAAGGAAAAAACCAGTCCAAAAGTAGAAACAGTATGGTTCAATCTGCATTCATAATTCACAGTTCTTTTTTCTGGATGTTGAGAACATTTTCTATCATGAGTTCTTTGAAACTGTTTTGGATCATTGTACTGCTGAGAAGAGCAAAGTCTATCACCATTGTTCATCACACAATATTGTTGTTACTGTGTATAATGTTCTCCTGGTTCTGCTTCTATCAGTCAGCATTGGTTCATGTAGTCCTTTCAGGTTTCTCTGAACTTCTCCTGCTCATTGTTTCTTACAGCACGATAGTATTACATTACATTCATATACCACACCTTTTTTAGCCACTCCCCTATTGATGGGCATTCCCTTGATTTCCAATTCTTTGCCACCACAAAGAGAGCTGCTATAAAAACTTTTGTACATGTGGATCTTTTTCCCCTTTCCATGGTCTCCTTGGGATACAGACCCAGCAGTGGTACCACTGGGTCAAAGGCTGGAGGAGTATTGTTAAAAAGGTGTTTCAGGTGGGGCAGCTAGGTGGCACAGTGGATAGAGCAACAGCCCTGGAGTCAGGAGTACCTGAGTTCAAATCCGGCCTTAGACACTTAACACTTACTAGCTGTGTGGCCCTGGGCAAGTCACTTAACCCCAATTGCCTCACTAAAAAAAATAATAATAATAAAAAGGTGTTTCAGGGAAAAGTTTAGTCATTAAAAGCACTGCATAATTTACAAAATGTAATACAGTCTGCCTCCCTACTCCTCTTCAAATTTGGACTTTTAAAATTGTTAACCCATGATGCTTATGTGAGATATATGTACTGATTGATGGTTGTCCATCCAACTGTATACATGGGATCAAAGATATGATTCATCTACTTGATTTTTCCAGGTAGATAGTAAGCTGGTCTCTTTTAAATGATCATATGTTATATTTAGGAGGCTCCATAATGTTCCAGGACTTGATTCAGTCAGTATGTTGACATCCACAAATGACAGAATCTAGAAGACTTTTTTGTAAGGAATTCTTCTTCCATATGAACTCCATGTTGGAAATACAGCAAATCATTTTGGTGAGCATATTTATTAATTTTATGCCTTACTTGATATTAATAATAATCAAGACCTATCAATGAAGTTAGATATCTTATTGCAAATTATAATCTTGTATTATTTCTAAAATAAACATAGTAGATATTTTGTTGTAGGTGAGCCTTTAAAGAAGATGCTCTTCTAAAGAAAAAAAATGACTTTTTAGTGAACAATGAGTAGAATAGAATGTTGTATTCTCTACATTTGTTAGTCAGCTGTGTGACTATGTAGAATATTATTTAGAAAGGCTACCTGTTCCCTTCTATAACCTTTATAAAGGATGTTCTCCATGCAAGTGTAGATTGCCATTATAAATCATATGGCTAGGTAATTTTTTTTTTGAGGCAATCGAGGTTAAGTGATTTGGCAAGAATCACATAGCTATTAAGTGTTTGAAGCTGGATTTGAACTTGGGTCCTCCTGATTCCAAGGCCAGTATTCCATCCACCCAACTGCCCCTGGCTTGGTAATTTTTTTTCAAAATTAATTTTTAAAATTAGATTTTGAGTTCCATTTTTCTCTCTTCTGCCCTCCCTAAGACAGCAATCTGATGTAGGTTATACATGTGCAATCATGTTAAACGTATTTCCACATTAGTCATGTTGTGAAAGAAGAAACAGAACAAAAGGGAAAAACACACAAACACAAAAGAAAGTGAAAATAGTATGCTTTGATTTGCATTCAGATTCTACCAGTTCTTTCTCCAGATGTGGATAGCATTTTCCATCATGAATCTTTTGGAATTGTCTGGGATCATTGTATTGCTAAGAAGTGCTAAGTTTATCATTGCACAATGTTGCTATTACTGTGTACAATGTTCTCCTGATTCTGCTCACTTCGTTCAGCATCAGTTCATGTAAGTTTTTCCAGGCTTTTCTGAAATTCAACTGTTCATCATTTCTTATAGCACAATACTATTCCATTAAATTCATATACCCAAAGTTGGGGCAGCTAGGTTGCACAGTGGATAGAGCACCAGCCCTGGAGTCAGGAGTACCTGAATTCGAATCTGGCCTCAGACACTTAACACTTACTAGCTGTGTGACCTTGGGCAAGTCACTTAACCCCAATTGCCTCACACACACACACACACACACACACACACAAAAAGAATGTGTAAATCAATGACAAAACAAAACAAAAAAATACAACATATACCCAGAGTTGTTTAGCCATTACCCAATTGGTGGGCATCTCCTCGATTTCCAACTCTTTGGAACAACAAAAAGAGCCACTAAAATATTTTTGCAAATGTAGGTCCTTTTCCTTTTTTTATGATCTCTTTGGGATACAGACCTAGTAGTGGTATATCTGGGTCAAAGGGCATACAGTTTTATTGCCCTTTTGCATATAGTTCCATATTACTTTCAATTCACAACCCCAGCATGATAATTTTAAAAAATATTCTCTCAGCAACCTGTTTTTGGAGGTAATAATGTCTAAGATTTTTCCTTCCCTTTTTCAAGTATCTTGAAAATTGATCCTTTAAAACAAAGTGACGAAATTTAAAAAGTGGTGATGATAATGTAACAGGGCATACGCATAGATGCCCACCTGCTTCTTGACAAACCAAGTGTGCTAGTTCCTTTGGGGATGAAGAAACCACAGATTACATCAGCCAACCATATGTGACTCAGAGCATTGGGTGCTTGGAGTATGACAAAGCAGTCCCTTTATTAGTCACTGAGCAGGAAGAGCTACTAACTCAGTGAATTTTGAAAAGTGAGTGACGTACCCTCTGTTGCCTCTTTTTTTTTTTTTTCCTGGATAAAGATCATATCTGTTCTATTCAAGTCTATCTCTGGAGAGATGAGGGAAGAAAGTGGCTGTCCTTCCCTTAACTGCGGCAAAAATGATGACCACTTGTACCTGATGGCTATCCCAAGCGTTAGTTAGGTGATGTGCCCCTGGGATTTGGGTCCCTCAGCTGCCTTTTCTGTTTTCTTTTTTCCTTTTCTGAATATAAGTGGACAAAAAGAAACTCCAAAATAGACATGTCTAGTTTTGGAAGAAGAGTTTGAACCCTATATAATATTTTTTAAGAGAAAAAAGAAAAAGAGGGAGAAAAACATCTAGCAAAACTGATAATTACATTAAAAAAACCCTGACATATACAGTGTTTTGTACCTATGAACTCCTCACCTCTGCAAAGAAGAGATATGAGTCTTCCCAAATACCTTCTTTGGGTCCAAGTTTGTTTTTTTATTTATTTTGTAATGTTCATTTTCAGGTGTTTTATGCTTATTGTTTTTTCCATTTACATTGTTGTAGTCATTGCTTGTATTTTCCTGATTCTGCTTATTTCACTTTATTTTAGTTCATGTGAGTCTTTCTATGCTTCTTTGGATTCATCATACTCATAATATTTTTTTTGGGGGGGTGATTAGGGCTAAGTGATTTGCTCAAGGTCACACGGCTAGTACGTGCCAAATCTGAGGTCATATTTGAACTCAGGTCCTCTTGAATCCAGGGCTCATGCTTTATCCACTGCGCCACCTAGCTGCCCCATAGAGTCAATAATATTCTATTACCCAGTGCTTGGTATAGCTACCGCATAGAATATTCACGTTTTATGTAGCTATTCCCCAAATAAGGGAAATCTACCTTGTTTCCAAGTCTCTTTCTACTACAAAAAGTACTCACAAATATGTTGGTATAAATGGAACCTTAAATTTTTTTTTTCCATCATTAAGCATTTTTTTTTTTATTCCCATTCACCTCCATCAATTGGATTGATGAAAGTTGTCTTTCAAAACTGTTTGACTTAAAGTTATGGGATAAATTGTTCTCCTGGTTCTGCTCACTTTGCAGTAGTTCATGTAAGTTTTTCCAAGTTTCTCTGAAACGATCTCTTCATTTCTTACAGCTCAATAGTATTGCATCACATTCATATGCCTCATTCTCTCTCTTTTTTCTTATTGCTACAGGTAGCATTTCTAGCACTATATGTCACATAGTAGTGGTGATAATTTGGCCTACTTGCTTTAACTTTATCTCCCTTGTATATAATATTGGCTCTTTGTTTTAGATACATAATATTTGTCATGTTAAGTAAGAGCATATATATTCCTATATTTGCTACTAAAAAAAGCAAAATGGGTATTGTTTTTGTTAAAAGCTTTTTTCTGCATCCTTTGATATAATCATACAATTATTTTTGTTCTTATCAATGTAGTATGTTTATAGCTTTCTTTTTTTTTTTTTTTTTAGTGAGGCAATTGGGGTTAAGTGACTTGCCCAGGGTCACACAGCTAGTAATTGTTAAGTGTCTGAGGCCAGCTTTGAACTCAGGTCCTCCTGACTCCAGGGCCGGTGCTCTATCCACTGCGCCACCTAGCTGCCCCTATAGCTTTTTTAATATTGAACCAATTCTGCATTCCTGCCATAATTCCAACTTGGTTATAATGTGTTATTTTTGTGATGTTGCTGTAGCCTCTTTGCTGATATTTTATTTAAAATTTCTGTGTCAATGTTCATTAGGGATATTGGTCTATTTTTTTCTTTCTTTGCTTTGATTCTCCTTGATTTAGTTATCAAGATTGTATTTTATCATAGAGAGAATATGGTAGGTTCTTTTCTTTTGCCATTTTTGCAAGTAGCATGTATAATATTAGATATATTGTTCTTTGGATGTTTACAAGAATTTGCTTGCAAATCCTCCTGATCTCAGCGTTTTCTTCCTACTCTCCCTCCCCATCCTCTTCTTTGGTAGTTCACTTATGGCTTATTCAATTTTGTTTTTGAGTTTGGGTTGCTTAAATTCTCTATTTCACCTTTTGGTAATCAGGATCTTTGATGTAAATCTTTGATATTCATTTTATATAAATATTTTATAAATATTCTTCCATTTCATTTAAGTTTTATAGGCCTATAGTTTGATTAAGTAGTTTTGAATAATATATTTTATTTCTTCCTCATTTGTTGTAAATTCTCTTTTTAAATTTTTGATACTGGTAATCTGGTTTTCCTGTCTTTTTTTAAATCAAGTTTTCTAATAGTTTTTCTATTTTATTGGTTTAAAAACAGCTCCTAATTTTATTTCTTAATTCAGTAAGCTTTTGCTTTCAATTTTGTTAATTTCTTCTTTGATTTCAAGTATTTCTATTTTGGGGTTTAAAATTTTTTTAGTTTTATACTTCAGTTTGTTAATCTATTCTTTCTTTTTTTCTTTCCCTTTTTTTATTAACAGTATTTAGAGCCATATATTTTTCTATAAGAAATGCTTCAAGTACATTCCAAAAATTTTGGCACGTTGTCTCATTTTTGCCATCTTTCATAAAATTATCTGTTGTTTCTAAAATTTGTTTTTTGACCCACCAAAATTCTTTGGGATTAAATTGTTTAGTTTCCAGTTAATTTTAATCCTTTTATTCAACATCTTTTTATTGAATATAATTTTTATTGCATTGTGGACAAGAAAGGATGTGTTTAATTTGACTGCTTTTCTGCATTTGTGAACTTTTCAGCTCATTTTTGTTTTGTTTTGAATTTTGTTTTGAATTTTTTGTGGGGCAATGAGGGTTAAGTGACTTGCCCAGGGTCACACAGCTAGTAAGTGTCAAGTGTCTGAGGCCAAATTCGAACTCAGGTCCTCCTGAATCCAAGGCCAGTGCTTTATCCACTGCGCCACCTAGCTGCCCCTTCAGCTAATTTTTGTAAAGGTGCTATACAATGCTTTAAAATATGTATACTCTTTTCCATTCCCATTCAAAACATAAGATGTATTATATCTAACATTTCTGAAATTCTATTCAAATTCTTATCTTTTCTTATTTTATTTTTTAGATAGAGATGTCTAGTTTTAAAAGAATACATTGAGGTCCCTTATTTTAGTTTTATTCTTTATTTCTCCCTGTAACTCATTTAGCATTTTCTTTATATAGATGCTACGTAACTTGGAGCATATATTTTGAGTATTGATATTAATTCCTTGTTTACTGCCCACTTCTGCTCCCAAAGTCTGGCTCTGGGTTATATTGACAGAATCATGGACCTTTTTGCTAGGGAACTGGGTCTTAGTTCTCCCTTTGGGGATCATAACCACAATGCTTGTGTTTTGTTGTTCTAGAAGAACAGGGGTTGAGTTGGAGGTACCCTCTCTAGGATTGGAGCAATTGTCCTATAGCCCCTACATTCAAGTCCCTGGAGCTGAATTAAAGATTTCAAAACCCTCACTTGTGTTGTAGCAACAATGATGAGTCACTGTTCTTCTTCAGGGGTTTGGGTTGATACCAGCTCACCCCTGTTCCACAGTTTCCGCCCTAGTCGTTTACCTGCAGGATGAATTTGTGACTTTGGATGGAAAGATGAGCCATTTTTGTTTCTCTTTAGTTTCTGATCATTACCTAGTTTCATGCTAGTCTGAGATTTTCACTGGAGTAGTTGTCAGAAGAACTGGACTGCATTGCTTCTTTCCACTCGGCCATCTAGGCTGGTCTCTGAGCCTATCTTTTGTCAATGACCTCCTTAAGATCTATGCCAAACAATGGAATCTCTGGGTCAAAGAGTATGGCTACTTTATTTGCATAATTCCAAATTGCTTTCTAGAATGGTTGTAGTAAATCAGTAGTAGCTCCATCAACAGTGCATTAGTGTGCCTCTCTTTTCTCAACTCCTCTGACATGGACTCTTTCTGTCTTTTGTCATCTTTGTCAATTTGCTGGGTATGAAGTGAAATGTGAGAGCCTTTTATTAAAGCATTTCTTCTGCCTATAGGAAATGAATAGTTTACTCATATCTGACACACATTGGACATTGAATTCCTTTCTAATTCTCCTTTTGGAGGGATGTCCGACATGAGCCAAACTTAAACTTTACATAATTTGTCTCTGGGGTGTAGTGGGCCAAAGTATATGAGAAAAGGAATCTGAGGAGTCTGATCCCAATTTTAGGCAGTCAGTCTCCCCTAAAATTGAACCCAGTCCACATTCATATACACATCCAAGAGCTTATAGGTCTCTTGGTAGAGAGTGAGAAGCATAACAGTTCAGACTTCTGATCCCAGTAGTCATTATAATTGTTAGAACAAAAACGAAAACATTTATTAGAATTTTTAAAAAATGGAAAAAAGAGACAATCATGGAATCATCAGTGTTTAACAGCTGAAAGTGTCTTTAGAGATCATCCAGTTCAAGCTTCTAATTTTACAGAGAGGGAAACTGAGACCAAGTTGTCCAAGGTCACACAGGTCAGTGGTAAGTAGCAGAGGAAAGACTTGAATGTATGTTTTCTGATTACAAATCCAGGGCTCTTTTCTCCTAAAACACACTCCTCAAAAATAGATTTTAGAATATTGCAACCCAATATAATTATTTTTAGCATATATCTATGTGAATATTTTTTAAAAATTGAAATGAAGAGGCAGCTAGGTGGTGCAGTGGATAGAGCGCCAGCCCTGGAGTCAGGAGGACCTGAGTTCAAATCCAGCCTCAGACACTTGATACTTGCTAGCTGTGTGACCCTGGGCAAGTCACTTGACCCCAATTGCCTCACCAAAAAAAAAAATTGAAATGAAATCTTTTCAAAAAGATTTTGTTTTTAGAGTATAGTTAATATTTGATCATTGTGAAGTTAAGTACAATACAGTAGGAAGGAATATTTGATTAGTTCAGAAACTAGGGTTCTGTTTATTTGAATGTGGAACTGATGGCACTCAAGACCTTTTTTGAACTCGGAAATATTAAGAAATAATATTTTGAGAGTCTGAAGAGTTTTGAACTCATCTGAACAAAATTTGTGGTCTTTCTTTAACCATCCATAACAACGAGATAATCTCCTACTAGGAAGTCCTCAGTTTCCTTCTTATCAAAGACCCAACTAGTTTCTAATGGGAAGTTTAATCAAAGTTCTGGAAGGAATCTAGACTCCTTGGGAATAAATTAGGTTGTTGATCAGCCTAAGTCCTGGGACATACTAATGTCTAATCCAATTAGGAGAAGTATCTCTTGAATTTACCTTTGACTTGGGTGAAAGGGGACTCCTGAAAGGGAATGGTTTAGGGGGGAAATATACCTTTTTGCACCAAAATACATGTCTTCTGGTTTTATTATGGAGGTAATAAATTAAGAGAGGTGACCTTAGGACTTGACCTTATTTTTCCATGAAAACAAATCTCCAACTTCCAGCACTAATATTTCCATACTTTTTAAGCAAGTCAAAAAAACCTAAAATTGAACTTTTTATCTTTGTTTATTTTCTGTAGAATTTTGTCTTTGTTTCCTGATCAAAATATAGTTATGATTTAATTCAGAGAGAATTTCAGCTAGGAGGAGGAGGTCACTAACTGTCCATTCCCTCTCTGTCTCTGTCTCTCTGTCTCTGTCTTTCTCTTTCTCTCTCTCTCTTTCCCTTAGCAGTGCTTGGAGATAATTAATATATTTTTTTTCTGACAGACATTGTCCTTATTTCAACTTCACACTTCACTCCCAACATATACAATTCAACCTAGTGATACTGACCTCTTTGCTGTTCCATGAACTCCATCTCTCAGCTCTGAGTATTTGCTCTGGCTGTTCCCCACACTTGGAATGCTCTTCCTCTTCATTTCTGCCTCCTGGCTTCTCTGGCTCACTGTCAACTAAAATCCTTTATTCAAAAAGAAAACTTTCCCAATCCCTGAACTCTAGTGCCTTCTTTTTATTAACTATTTTCTACAAGATATCTACTAGATAGCTTGTCTGGACATATTTGTTTGCTTGTTGTCTCCCCCATTAGTTGGGAAGTACTTGACAGTAGGGGTTGGCTTTTGACTCTTTTTGTATCCCGAACACTTACCACAGTGCCTGGCACATGGTGCTTAGTAAATGTTTGTTGACTGACACTGGCCAAATAAATAGGGTACTGAGTTTTTCTTGTATACTTCAGTTTTTAATGCATTTTATCAGTTGCTTCACATAATACATAATCAAAGTAAAAATAAAAGTATTTAAACTTTCACAATCATATTTCAATGTCACCAAAAGCTCAATTATATTTTCAAGTAGTGTTGTTTTCAATCAACCCATAAAATCTATCATACATTAAAAATGAATTAGCCTTCATAATAGAAGTATAAACGGAAGCTTGAATTATGAGTTTGTCCATTATTCTTTTCTTCTGTCAGTATGCAAAGATGAAAATTTCCTTATACTCCTTTGAATATTTCCATTTAGCCAGGATTTCTTCTGAAACGTTTGGCCCCTAGCAAGGAAGAATGAACAAGTTCATTAGTTATCTTCACACTATATTTTAAATAAACAAATTAATTGTGCCCTTACTATAGGCTGCTGTAGCTTTAACAAATGAAATTGTTTGGATTCATAAATTTTGAATTTCACATTAGAGAGTCAAGATCAGTCAATACATTCATATGTAAATATTTGCAATCAAAACATAAATCTGACTTTAGCTAACATTTAGTTTTGGGAATTGAAGTGTGCATAACAGCTTAATTAATCTATTTTCTAGGACTTCTGTACTGTCTTTTTTCTTACCCATATTTGGATTCAGTTAAAGATGTCAGTCAATGACCTAGTATAGCAAAATGCAGTGAAGAAGGTATTGAAATTAGTTCAGAACACTCACACAGTGGTTAACCATACTTTGCCATAAATGCAGTTTATCCCCCGATAGAATACAAGCTTCCTAAGGGCAGGGACCTTTTCATTTCTATTTTTGTATTCTCAGTGCTTGGCATAGTGCCTGCCTTAGAGTTGGCACTTGATAAGTAGATGTTGATTGATATAGCACCCTAATTTAGTATTTGCAAGTCCTTCTAAGTAACGTGCTTGTGAATGGCTATCTGTTCATCAATTGCCTTCATTATCAAGAGACAGCACTTCAGTGGAGTTGTACTTAGAAAACTTGGGTTTGAGTCCTGGCCTTGTTACTTACTAGTGATTCACAACCCCTCTGAACCCCAAATCACATTCGGACTCAGTCTCTTTTTTTTTTTTTTTGGCAGGGCAATGAGGGTTAAGTGACTTGCCCAGGGTCACACAGCTAGTAAGTGTCAAGTGTCTGAGGCTGGATTTAAACTCAGATGTTCCCGAATCCAGGGCCAGTGCTTTATCCACTGAGCCACCTAGCTGCCGCCTTGACTCAGCCTCTTCTGCACAGATGTTTGCCACCTCCCAGGTTAAGGCTCCTCAAGGTGTGACCTCATGCATTCTTTTCTTTCTTAGTGGCTCTCAACTGGGCCTCCTTTCTGGCTTTTGTTATGACTAATGCAGATCATGATAGTAATACTATTGCAGACGATTAAGTAGAAATAATGAGAATCTTGATGGGAAGGGGCCACTCCATTCTGGTGTAGTACTCCCTCTTGACTACAACTGAGACTTACATTCAGAGACTGGGTCCCCTCAAAGGTGCACACTCCCAGTTTCCAGGTACATTGTGGGTTTGTACTCATAGAACTATAACTCACAAGATCTGAGAAGTGAAACAGTAGGTACAAATAGCTCAAAGCAAAGGTAGTTACTGAAATGTCATCGTAAGAACTACTGTAGCAAAACATCCTCTCCCTCCCATAATTCTGGGGCGTACTCTCCTACAACCACCCATAGTGTCCGTGGGAAGAGTTGGTACATGCTTGAGTACACTAATCGAGAGGCACACACATAGGGAACACGTGTAGTGAAGGCAACTCACATTTTTGGTACGATAGGGCACTTATCTTCTTTCTCTTTCCTTGGTGGCTTCATGCCATTCCCCCTGGCTTCAGCATCTCTGCTGGATCAGTCATTAAACTGGGCTTCCTGGGCTTTCTTTCCACAGCTTCACTCCTGACCACTAGGGCTAACTCTTTTCTTCTCCCATAGCCGATCCTCTTTCCTTTCTGTTAGAAGCATACATTTTTCAGAGCTGCCTCAATTGACTTTTTAGACAGATATATAAATATGTGTATGCATATACATGCATTTGTGTGTATATGTGCACATGTGCATATACACATGCATACATATGTATATATGCACAATTGTGTTTTTATATATATATATACACACACACATATATATACATACATACATACATATATATATATATATATGAAATCAAACACACCCTTGGTGAACTTTTAAAAATTGACCAATCTATAATATTGATGTATATGTATGTATGCATGTATGTATGTGTATGGCAATGGCTAGCTGCCTTCCAGTTCCATCAAGAAGAATTTCTTTATACCTTGTAAAGGGGTAACAGAGTAAAAACTCTTCTTGACACTTAACTTACACTAATATCTTGTTCCTCTGTTACCTGCCCTCTAACTTTTTTTTTTTATCAATTGGACTGGGACGGGGAGAATCAATTGATTAAGGGAGTTCTAAGGGAGTCTATATGTATGCATAAACTATAGTAACTATATAGAAAATATACATACATATGTGTATACATATATATATATATATTTCCATATATCTTGGAAATAAGTTATAGAATGGTCTATGGTCTGAGATATACCTTAGATTTTAGGAGAGCAGATTTCGAAGGGTTCAGAGAAATCATAGGTAAGATTCCCTTTAGGAGAAGTCAGCCCCTGGAGGATAGGAGGGAGTCAAGAATAAGATTTTGAAGACAAAAAGAGAAATAACTTTGCTGAGTAAGAAAACTGGGAGCCATCTAAAGAGACCAGTGGGGCTGTATGGTGAACTCATTAACCAATTTCGATTTTAAAAAGGCGTGTACAGGGGCAGCTAGATGGCACAGTGGATAAAGCACTGGCCCTGGATTCAGGAGGACCTGAGTTCAAATCCAGCCTCAGACACTTGACACTTATTAGCTGTGTGACCCTGGGAAAGTCATTTAACCCTCATTGCCCAGCCCGCCCCCCCCCCCCCAAAAGGCATGTACAGAACTTTGAAGCAGGTGTAAGGTAGTGAAATATTCCTCCAAAAGTGTGGTGTGGTCTAATAAAAATAGTGCTAGATATGCTGAAACCTAAAGCTGACGAATACTGCAAAAGAGACAACTAGGAGGATACCTTTATTTTATGGGTCTCAGTTTCCTCAACTGTAAAATAAGGAAATTGAGTTAGATGACCTCTAAAGTCTCATTGAACTCTAAATCTTGTCTAACCTTAATGAGCCACCTCTGTACCCACAGGGCCTGGAGTACTATGTGACTATATTTGTTCTATACCCAGGCATTTCATTTGGACTAGGCTCAATCCTGGGAAGTTTGACCTTTACTAAGAAGGGCCTAGGCTCCCTTTTTTCATACTCTCCTGCATTTTAAAGTCTAACCCAGGAACTCTGGAGACAATTTTACACACAGCTTAAGTTACAGCTCACATCTAGGGTTTCTTCCAAAAGGAGTAGAATAAGCAATATGAACTAGTAGATATAAGAGAGAACTAGTAGATATAATTACAATAGTCCCTGCCATCAAGAAACTTAATCCTATTGGGGGGAAAATAATGTGTAATTAGAAATGTATATGTAACATATAAACAAAATAAATTCAAGCTTATGTATTTGGGGAAGGGATCAGGAAAACCCTTATATATAAGGTAGTGTTTGAAGTGAGATTTGAAACTGTGGAGTCTAAGAAGAGAGAGTGTGCTTCATGAAAGAATTAGGATCCAAAAAATCTTGACAAGCTAGAATGCTGGAAAGAATTACTAAGATGAAATTTAATTGATATAAATGTCCTACATTTGAGTTCTGAGCTGTGACTTGCGATTTTGGCACAAAAAAAATCAGCATCATAAAATGTGTTAAGGTCAAGTAGCATGAAATGTCTTCCCAACTAAACTTTTAAAGACAAATTCAGCTAAGTGTGATGGGAAAGAGACCCTACCTCATAGTAGTGGAAAACAGAGACCCTGGGTCACCTGCTCCCATGGATGGATATGGGCACCAGCCATGGTTGGGGATGGCAAGAAACGAAGGAAGGCAAAGCTGGAAAAACATTCAATTAAAAATGGTTCTATTTTTAACTAATTTGCTCTTGCTAACTAGGAATTATGCCTAGTTATTTCTAGGCTAATGAAGGAGCATAAATGTTGTCAGCATTCCAAATTCTGGGGCTTTGGGGCAAAGTCTGTTATTGTTATAGTTCTACTAGAGTTAAAAAAATAAGCTTCATTAGTATTTGATATGGGGGTGTGTAGTTAGATAGCAATTTATATGAAAATGATCAAGGGGTATTAGTGGTTGTTGTTGTTTGTCCTTCATTCCTGAAGAGGACCATGACAACTGGTGATGTCATGACTTCTAACAAATTGGATTTAAGTAAAGAAGAGCTGTGCAAGGTCACCAACCTCACTCTGTCCTCCAGAGCCTTCTGAGACCAATGGCAATATATAAATCAGGACGACTGGAGATGGCCCCAGATATTTAAGGCAATTGGGGTTAAGTGACTTGCCCAGTGTCACACAGCTAGTAAGTGTCTAAGGTGAGATTTGTACTCAGGTCTCCCAACTTCAGGGCCAATGCTATATCCACTGTACCACCTAGCTGCCCAGGTATTAGTCAACTGAAAGCTCAATATATGTTAGGGATGGAATATAGCACTCAAGGAAGCTAATGGGATTTTAGCCCACTTTAAAAGAGGTATGAGGTCCAGGAAGAGAGTGGCAATGATCAATCCCACAGTACACTGCCCTGGTGAGACCCCCTATGGAGAATTGTATTAATTTCAGGGCACCACATTTTAGTAAGGACATTGAAAAGTATCATTGTATCACAGTATCTATCATCTGTGTGTCTGTCTATATCTATGAATATAGATATTTATATCCATATATTTCTCTCTACATTGATAGTACAAGATATCTATATCCAGATATATCTATATAGACACATAAACATATACGTACACACACACACACACACACACACACACACACATATATATATATATATATAAGTTGAAGGAGCTAGAGATTTTTTTATCTGGAAAAGAAAAGATTTATAGTGGGTCATTATGGCTACCTTGAAATGTAGGAACTCCCTTTTTCCCCTCACTTGAAATCTTCAAGTGAAAACTGAAAGAGCACTTGTTATGTCTGTTGTGGAGGGGATTCTTGGTCAAATATGGGTTGTGTTAAAAGGTCTCTGGATTTCCTTTTGATTCTGAAACAGCATTGTAGTGATAGCACTGGGCTGGGACTTAAGAGGCCCAGATTTCCCATCATTTCCCATTTGGCTGCTTTCCTGGACTTCATGATCTCCAAAAACTCATCAATCTGCAAATTAAATCAACTCTGAAATTCACACCTCCTCAGCAACCCTTGCCCCTTGGGGCTTCTTTCTCACTCTGATTGGAGAGAGTGGAGGGTGGGACATCTGGGAGCTCTTCCCAGATCTTGATTTCCAGAAGCTCATTATTCTGACAGATGAAATCAACTCTGCAACTCTCACCACCTCAGATCTTTTCCTATTCTGTTTGTAGGACTTTATCATGCTCTATATCAGGTAACGACCCCTCTCCCTACAAACCCTTTCAGCTTCTTTTCATGTGTTGCATTCACCTATTAGACTGTGAATTCCTTGAAGTCAGGAAATTTCATGCCTTTCTTTCTATCTCCAGAACTTAGCACAGTGCTTGGAACATAGTAGCTGCTTAAATATTTATTGTTTGTTGATAGTCTGTTTGGAAGTCTATTAGGGCAGCTAGGTGGTGAAGTACATAGAATGATGGGTCTGGAGTCAGGATGACTCATCTTCCTGAGTTCAAATCTAGCCTCAGACACTTACTAGGTTTGTGAGCTTGGGCAAGTCACTTAACCCTGTTCCTTATCTGTAAAATGAGTTGGAGAAGGAAATGGCAAACCACTCCAATATTTCTGCCAAGAAAACCCCAAGTAGGATCATAAAGAGTCAGACATGGCTGAAAAACAAATCTAGAAGTAGTTCTAATGCTAGTGCCTTTCCTCTCTTATTCTTTCCAATTCATCCTGTCTACATCTCGTTTGTACATAGTTGTTTGCATATTGTCTCCTCCATTAAACTATGAAGTCCTTGAGAGCAGGGACTATTTTTAATCCTTTAAAAAAATACCCACAGGGCAGCTAGGTGGCACAATGGATAAAGCACTAGCCCTGAATTCAGGAGGACCTGAGTTCAAATCCGGCCTCAGACACTTGACACTTACTAGCTGTGTGACTCTGAGCAAGTCACTTAACCCTCATTGCTCCGCCAAAAAAAAAAATACCCAGTACTTAGCACAGTGCCTGACACACAGTAGGTTTTTAATAAACGCTTTCACATAATGTCACATAATGTCTCTTGACCTTGGATTCTTCCCCTATAATAGGATAGGTTTGGACTATACAACCACCAATATTCCTTTTATGATACTGATGTTTTAAAATTCTGCTAAATGTTATGAATGCCCCAGGTCCTCAAACCACCAAGCACAGGATTCAGAATAGAATACAAAGGTTAAATAAACCATACATTTGTTGTTCAGTCATTTTTAAGTCATGTTTGACTCTTCATGACCCCTTTTGGGGTTTTCTTGGCAAAAATACTGGAATGATTTGCTGTTTTCTTCTGTAGCTCATTTTACAGCTGTGGAAACTGAGGCAAACAGGGTTAAGTGACCTGTCCAGTGTCACACAGCTATCTGAGTGCTAGTTTTGAATTCATGAAGCTGAGTCTTTCTGACTCTAGATCAGGGACTCTATCCACCATGCCACATAGTTGCCTTCTTTTTTTTTTGGTGAGGCGATTGGGGTTAAGTGACTTGCCCAGGGTCACGCAGCTAGTAAGTGTCAAGGGTCTGAGGCCGGATTTGAACTCAGGTCCTCCTGAATCCAGGGCCGGTGCTCTATCCACTGTGCCACCTTGCTGTCCCTAAATGTTTGCTCATTTTATTTTATTTTGTGGGGCAATGAGGGTTAAGTGACTTGGCCAGGGTCACACAGTTAGTAAGTGATAAGTGTCTGAGGCTGCATTTGAACTCAGGTCCTCCTGAATCCAGGGCTGGTGCTTTATCCACTGGACCACCTAGCTGCCTAAAATCCTCTGACTTTCTTTTCTTTTCGGTGAGACAATTGGGGTTAAGTGACTTGCCCAGGGTCACACAGCTAGTAAGTGTCAAGTGTCTGAAGCCAGATTTGAACTCAGGTCCTCCTGACTATAGGGTCGGTGCTTTATCCACTGTGCCACCTAGCTGACTCTAGTTGCCTTCTTCTAACTCTTAAACAGTACAATTTTTAAGATCCCCTAAAAGGAAGACAGTGACTTTTAAGATGCTAGCCTCACCAGCATCCTTATCTTGAATTTTGGAATAGTTTCACTTTTTGTTGTTGTTGTTGAGTCGTGTCCAACTCTTCATGACCTTATTTGGAGTTTTCTTGGTAAAAACACTAGAGTGGTTTGCCATTTTCTTCTCCAGCTCATTTTGTATGAGGAAACAGGCAAATAGGGTTAAGTGACTTACCCAGGGTTACACTGCTAGTAAAGTGTTTGAGGCCAGATTTGAACTCAAGTCTTCCTGACTCCAGGCCTGGTGCTCTATCAATCATAAATAAATTACTAATAAAGGGGTGGGGTGTGGAGTCAGCTCCAGATATACAAAATCAGGGAAGTTAGGCTAGATTAGGAACTAGGGTCCACACGGTATGTGTGGATAGATCTGAAGATGTTCTACTGCTCTTCAGGGCTCTGTGAGAAGTAACCATTGGGGAAATCCTGAGGACTTCATAATTCACAGTGAGGCAAGCAATAATCTAACATCCCTGCTCTTCCCTTGCTTAGTCCTAAGTGGTATCATTTGGCTCAGCTGTGAATGGGTCATTGGAGAAAAGAGGCAACCACATCCCTCTCTTTCGAACTATTCCATCTGTGAGGCATAAATGCTCATCTCTAGGGATTGTCTGAGAGAATGGTTTATGAGTATTCTTAATGTGAGTTGGTTAACTGCCCTTTTCTTAGCCCCCTCACATTTAGCCACTTAGTTTGCTATATTAATTTGCCCTCAGGGATTTGTTGTTGTCAGTTCTTGATTTTCTCCATTATGTACTCACAAGCCAGTGGGGCTGGTTTTATGCCTGTGTAGGGATCCACCTTTGTGCTATGGCTGAGGAGTATAGACAGAAATTCCCCTCTGCTTGGGGGTATGGAGTGTTCAGCAAGGACTAGTATCTCTGGTGTGAAGGCTTAGTGAGCCCCTTCTGAAAGTCCTGAGACTGTACCTCCAACTTTAGTATCCAGCTGTCACCCAGCTCTCACCTGTGGCTCCAAGAAGCTGTACCATGTGCAGTGGCCACACCCTGGGGGAAACCATCTCTGCAGATGGGCTAAACCAGGTTGAGGGTAACTGATAGGTCTCATACCTGTCAGTGAGTTAGGGGGTGTCTGCTCCAAGCATGTGAAGGCTTCCTCTGGAGGAACGGGCCCTTGAGAACAATTTGTTCCAAAGGTCTTGAAGGTGGCTGAAGCAGGCACTGTAGCTTGGTCAGACATTGAAGACCCCAAGGTCATCCATTGCATCCTGGGCCATCACTAGTCTTCCTGACTTTTGTCTTGCCACTGGACTTCAATGACTGGAAGAGAGAGTGACTTTGTGCAACTCTGCCTCACTTAAATCCAATTCACACGAAAGTCAAGATATCATCCCATTTGATCATTGGTCCTCTTTGAATGAAGGATGAATGACATCCCATCTACTTAAAGCTATCTTCTCTGGCTTTTGTTGCTGACATTCCCATTCTCAAGGCTTTATTCTTCCGCTTAAGGCACTGTACTTCTGAGTGCACACTGCTAAAATGCATTTTCCTTCCGATGAGACAGACTCTTATCAGTTCTCAACATGCTAGTATGAATTTGTTCAACAGAATTTGTGCTAATCTGTCACTTAGCAAGTTCCTCAGAGAATGAGACTAAAGACAAAAAAGTTTTTATTCATGGATAGAGGTGCACTGGGGTTTGCTCACAGAAGACAGACCTGGGCAAGTTGTCCTGGGAAGCCTGGAGGCAGGATGAGGCTACTCTATATGTTGGCGAATGAGATAATGTATATAAAAGCATTTTGAAAACCTCAAAGTGTAAGCATCAGTTATCAATAGCTGGTGGTAGGGATGGTGGTAAGGGTAGGGTTAAAGGGCATTGCCAGTATGATCCTATCTAGAAGAGCCTCTCACAACATCACAGAATTAGAGAATTTCAGAGTGGGAAGAAGCCATCTAGTCTAACACATAAACAGGAAGAAGCTTCTCTACAACACGGGAGTCATTTAGCCTTTGCTTGAAGCCTCCCAATGAGAGGAAACTCATTGACTTCTGAGGCAGCCTCTTCTAGTTCTGGATAGCTCTGCTAGGGAGTTTTGCCTTATATCAAATATAAATCCTTTATCGACCACCTTCTTTAGCTAGATTCAAGTTTCTTTAATGGCAGGTAATGTCTTCCATTTCTATTTCTCCCTCTCTGTGGGGTTCTACTGTGAGGAAATATTCCTGGCATATTGTGAGTGGCAGCATAATATAATAGTAGGAAAAAGGCAGGTATACATTTTATTCACTCTTACCCAGGTACAGTGAATCCCTTTCATGGGAAAGGAGAAGAGAGTGGTTGTTATGGTTTCTTTTCTGGGAAAAGGAGTAAAACCACTGAACCACAAAGAACATTTTGAGAGGAAGAAGTTGAGAGGAAGTTTGAGAGAGATGGATGGATAGTATTTATCCTGGACAAAGATGCCAGATTAGACTTGTGGGGCCAAATTTGACTTTTGAAGAGTTTCATTCCTAGCTTAGAGTCAGAAGATGTTGTGTGTCTTAAATTTGATTTTCCCCTTGTAATAAATCCTAGTAAAAATCTGTTGTGGCTTGGGGTTTGAGGAGGGGAAGAGAGGGTTAATATTTGCCCCAGCTAGTGGACATGGAATTTATAGGATCCTGGAGGTGGCACAGTAGATAGGACACCAGGCATGGAATCAGGAAGACTGATCTTTGTGAGTTCAAATTTGGCCTCAGACACTTACTGGTTACTAGTGACTCTGGGCAAGTCACTTAACCTTGTTTGCCTTGGTTTCCACATCTGTAAAATGAGCTAGAGAAGGAAATGGCAAACCACTCCAGTATCTTTTCCAAAGTGCAAGTCATGATATCACATCAATGTCATGGTCCTCTTTGAAAATGAAGGACAAACAACAACAATCTTTTCCAAGAAAAACCCCAAATGGGGTCACGAAGAATTGGACAAACTGAAAAACGACTGAATGCAGGGTTCATCCTTATATACCCATTGGACATTCAGTCAAAGTGGTTGACAAAATGCTTAATAGTTAAGTGACTAACAACTTGGCTGTGAATGTTTACAACTTGCCCATGCAAAAATTGATGATCATTTGGACTCTTCAAAATTAAACTAATTTTCTATAGAACATTGTTGTTCTAGTATTTTTCTGTTATCAAAGCATAGAAAATTGTTTAGAAAAAGATGCTTTGGGGCATTTAGGCTAGAAATACAGAGCTTTTTGGCTAGGAATCAGTGGGATATCCTGTGAGTTCCTCATAAGAACCCAATATTCTACCTTATTTTGTGTGCAGATAGCTAGGCAGCTAAACCTCATGTCCAGTTACTCACATTAGGAGTTTATGTCAATTTTTTGGGGGGGGCGGGGCAATGAGGGTTAAGTGACTTGCTCAGGGTCACACAGCTAGTAAGTGTCAAGTGTCTGAGGCCGGATTTGAACTCAGGTCCTCCTGAATCCAGGGCCAGTGCTTTATCCACTGTTCCACCTAGCTGCCCCCACATTAGGAGTTTAAACTGCCGATTGTCTGCCAAAGTTCTTTCCACCCTTTCTACAGTTAGTTCAAGCATTGGGAGATTTCAGAATTGATTTTCTTTCACTTTTTGTGCTTTTCTCCTCTTCCCTTGAACACATATCACCTAAATACAAACTCAGACTGTGTCAGACTAGAAGGAAGATGTAGAGAATAAGTATGGGGTTATTCAGTACAGAGCCGAATCTGTCTTAAAGACAGATTTTTTTTTCCTCTTTTGAGAGTTACTTTATTTCTGTCAAAACTCTCTAAGTCTTTCCTGAATACTTCATCTCTGCCTTCACCCCAAAGTTCTTCCCTCTCCTTCTCCAAATTGCCTTGTATTTATTTATATGTATGTACATGTTGTCTTCCCCAGATAGACTATAAACTCTTTGGAAGTAGAGACTGTTTTTGCTTTAGTCTGTGTTTCACTGCCCAACACAACAGGTACTTAATAAATTCTTGTCTGAGTGATTCATTGTTTGATAACTGGGAGATGGTAGGAGCCACCCTATTTGCCTTATTCTTGTTGTTCAGTTTTTCAGTTGTGTCTCACTCTCCTTAACTCCATTTAGGGTTTTCTTGGCAAAGATTCTAGAGTGGCTTGCCATTTCTTTCTCCAGATCATTTTACAGATAAAGAAAATGAGGCAAATTGGGTTAAATCTGAGGCTGGATTTGAATTCAGGTCTTTCTGACTGTAGACTCAGAACTCTATCCATTGAATCACCTAGCTTCCCCATTTGCCTTCTTAGGTATGGCATTAGTTCATCAAAGCCTAGGTAGCTCAGGATCTGCCCACTTTAGAAACTATTTTTCCTTCTCCAGCCCTCTTGTCCTGTGGTTACTTAGCTTTATTTTGAATTTGTCCAGAGATTGGGAGATCCCTATCTTCTAAGTCAGTCTATTACAATATTGGACAACTCTAATGGTCACTTCAGACATGATCAATGATAGTCTATTCATCAGAATGCTCCCATTAATATGGCTCTTGGGGGGAGAGGGACAGGGATGAGATATATTTATTAAATGCCTACCATATACCAAGCAGAATGCTAAGCATTGTACAAATTTTATCTCATTTCATAATGAGAACTGATGAAGGAGCAGTTTGCTTGGAAAAGTCACTTAGTTCTGAAATTCCCTTTTGTAACTAGTTTGGTATACAGTTTCCCAATTCTTCTCATCATATGTGGAGCTTGTGAGCTTATGAGAGGAAGGATGGCCTTTCATGTAGCAGCACCAATACTCAGTGTAAATATTTTTCTGATGAGGAGATTATGCTGTGGGAAGCCAAAGGCTGGAACCCTATATCCTGGTGTTTTAATAACTATTTATCAAGAGCCTATTGTGTGCAAAGCAATGTATACACTAGGCATCATGGAAAGATGCAAAAGAAATGGTCAAATGTCATCACTACATTTAAGGAGCTGACAATCTTGCTGGAACAAAAAATTAACTTCAAACAACTTCAGCCCACTATGCATTCCTTCATCAACTTCTGGTCCGCCTGAACCTTTGATTCTTTAGAATTTGCAACCATAGAGCATTACTGGGGGAACATGTGCATTCAAAAGATGGTGGTTTTTGCTAGGGAGCAGCTTGGGATTGTTAAATGCACTGTAAAATTGACCAAATGCAATCCAGCCTACTCTTTCCCTCTTTTTCAATTTTGGTAGCAAATCATTGTCCACCCACAGTGAATGTCTTAGGTATATGTACTGATGTACTAACTCAATGGACAAGCCTCCCAACTGTGTGTCATAGTGTGGAATATAGGCAGTCTCCAGATTTTGAATGATTATGAATATCATTGAGAAGGTCCTGTAATGTTCTGGCTGGAATTTGACAAAATTGATATAATGTCATCAGCAAACATGAGCACAGTACAGGACTTTACTATTTATAGATGGATTTCTTAACCTTTTTTTTTTTTGGTATCATGTATCTGTTTGGCAGTCTGGAGAATCTATGGACCCCTTCTCAGAATAGTATTTTTATATGCATAAAATAAAATATATAAGATTACAAGGGAAATCTATCATATTGAAATAAAGATGTAATTTTCCCCAATCAATTCCCCCTAAAAATATAGATGCAAGTTTTTCTTTCTTCCATTTGGACCCTGTTCAAGACATCCTGAATGACAGTGGAAAACATCTATGGTGAGCAACATCTTATTTTATACTTCCTTTGTCACTAATAATCAGAGGGTTGTACAGAATTATCTTTTTGGTTGTATTTGTCAAGGAATCTTGAAAGATCTTAACTTATGCATAAGAAACTTCTTGCTGGAGGAGAGCCTTTGAGGCTGCTCTATTGAATCAAATGATTTATGATGATGGTTTTATAATTAACGAAATAGGAAACAGAGGTATCACATGTTTTCTATCACTTGTCTTGACTATAAAGATGAGATCTTTGATGGATATTAGTATACAAAAGCTTGCTTTTTCTCATCTCATTTTCAATATGTGTGAAAATCATTCTTTTAAAGATTTTATAAAAGTGAGAAAGTAAGCATATAGATTGGTAGTTATTGATATTCTCTCAATTGCCTTTTTGGGTGTTAATAGGTCTATAATTTTACCCATTCTTTTGGCATCTTCCTTTATTCAGATATTTTGTAAAACAATCCTTTAATGTTTTTAAGGTTGAATCACCTCCAACATGAATTCAGCATGTACTTTGTCTGTTCCAGCCATTATTCTTGACTTTATCTCTTAAAATGCTATTTCTCTTTCTTTGCTTCACATCAGAGGTAGAGGAATGTATCCATCACAATGAAGACAGACCATTTTATAATGGTGACAATTCTAGTACCGGTTTTATCTATTTGTTTTCCTCTTTTTAGCTTCTTCTATGAATATATTTGAGATGATGTGTCTTAGTTTGGCCTTAAACCAAGCTTGCCATTGACTTCATTTTGCCATCACTATGTTATGTGGAGACAATGCCTGTAAACTTCCACCTTTCTCCTTTGTAATGTTTTATAAATGGGTTTACAGGTTCAGGAAAAGATGGAGTAGGAAAAACAGTACAACCCAATTCTTGCCCACAATTACTCCGAAAAGATCTAAGAAGAGTGTCAGAATGAGTACTGATGGGAAAATCTAAGTAGAAATCACAATGGGTGGTTTTCCAGGTCAACATAACAAATTTGGCTCATGGTCAAGTGACAAGGTGGAATATAGGTAGGTTGGGTTTGTGAACTCATCCCATAGGCTGAAAACAGTTGCTCTGACTTTAGAGTCCAAAATGGGATTGAGGTAGTACTGCTATTTGATCATATAATGAGATGATAGGCTTCATTGAAAAAGATCTTGATGTTGGTAAAGATTGAAGACAAAACAAGAAAGGGTGGCAGAGAATGAGATGGATATATAGTCATAGAAGCAATAAATATGAGCTTTCACAGACTTTGGAAGAGAGTGGAGGTCCTGGTGTGCAATGATTCATGGGGTCATGAAGAGTTGGACACAAGGGAATGACTAAACAACAGTGATAACAGCAACAGCAGCAGCAGCAAGAACATACTGCTGTTCCTCTGTACCCAGAGCAGGAGCAAGTCATGGGCTCAGCTTTCACTCATATACTGGGCTCAGACCAGGCTTAAGCAGTCAGTGTTGTCACTCTGAAGTCTTCCAGATGGCTGGCAATGATGGGGGCCAGGGTCAGTAACTGTAGTGTAGAAAATTCTCTGCAGTGTTATCTTTCCTCTACTTTCCTTTTTTCTAATTTGATGTTGACTTTGACCTCTACTCTAGCCAGTAGCATGAAGATGTACAGCTGATTCTGAGAAGACTCTTACATTCATAACTAGTCATGTCTAGTCTATTAAGATAAAACTAGTTTCCTTTTTTTGGTTATTGTTGATAGCTTTCTTGGTGTAGTGGATAGAAAACTGGCGTCAGACCCAGGAACACCTTGGTTCAAATCCTGCCTCTGACATGCATTGGCTATTGTAATCCTGAGCAAGTTATTTAAACTTTCAGTGTTCGGGACAAATTTCTAAAAGTAGAAGGTGCTGATCTGCATTGGTAAGAGTTTCCTACTCCATGGAGTCCCTATGTGAATGAAATAATAGGTCCAATTCATGTCCTTGTTCATTTACTTGTGGTGATTCTATTTGGTACTTGCCCTGTGCAATGCCTTCTGACTCTTTTGGAAGAACATAAGCATAATGTGTACGTATAAGTCACTAACTACTCTGTACATCCTATTTATTTAAACCAAATTATATTTTAATATATACACACATGTATGCATTCATGTATGCACATACAATATATATATGTGCATATATATATTTACCAATCCTTTTCTCTATCAACTGTGTTGAAATCACTGCATATCAAAGTATACATTCACTTAGTTCGGAGGATCTTGTCAAATTCTTCTGGGAATTTCTTTATCTCTTTATCCCCTGCAGCAAATATTGGTGGGTAAAGTATAATTATGATGTTCCTGTATATGCTAACCATTAATACTTCATGACTAGATTTCTCATGAAATGATATTTCTTTGGTACAGAATGAAAGCAAGATCACCAACTTCTTTGTTTGCCTCTCTAAGAAGAACCTTTCATGTATCTGCAACTTCTTTACATTTTTTTCAATAAAGCTTTCATTTTTTCCTCTCTCACCTCTCCCCATCCACTAGAAAAACAACAGAAAAAATATAGAGCCCTTTTATCATATACAGTTAAGCAAAACAAATTCCCACATTGTTCATGTGTAAAATTCATTTCTTATTCTGAATATTATCCCTTTATCTTTATGTAAGATTGTGGGCAACATTTTTCTTTATCAGTCCTCTGGAATCATGGTTGATCATTTGGTGGATCAGATTTAAAATTTTTTTCAGTATTGTTTATTTTTACAATATTGATATTGAGGCATAAATTTTATTCTTTTAGTTCTACTCATTTCAGTATGCATTGCTTCATGCAAGTCTTTGCATGTCTCTTTGAAACTGTCTTTTTCCTCTTTTTGTGTCATATTCATAAACCTCAATTTGTTGAACTGCAGCTTCCTTTTGTCTTCTGGTTTCATGTATCACAAGAATGTCAATATTGATGTGGTTCCATTATTCAAATAGTTTGTTGATTTCTTGGTTGCTAGACAAAGATTTCATGTGTAGAGTACCAGTGAAAAGTTATTTATAGATGGTCTCAAAACTGCAGTGATCATCACTGTCTATTACATTTCTTTCCTTTTTGCCCCTGCTTGTTTGAGTGAATGTCTACAGGGAGACTAACTAACTAAACTGTTTTTCCTGAGATGGATGGGTTCAGAATGTGCCTCTATACTCTCTGGGGATGGTCTGGGTTAATGAGAACTTATGGGCTCCACAATAGATGTTCTATTATATGTTGTTAAATCTTTTGTTGACTGTATGGAAAAAAAAAAGAGTAAAGCATTTTATATAGTATCCAAGTGTGGCTGCCTATCTATTCATGTGCAGGTGGCAGCTAACTCCATTATGCCAAAGTCATATAATTAGGACTCAGTGAAATTTATGGAGGAGCTAGCATTTCCTGCTAGGTGGGGGCTCAGAGCTAATTTTGATTAAATAAATTCATATTAACTATACTCTTTAGACTAATGATACAGTGAAAATAGCTACCCACAGAGAAGTGAAACTGTGGGATAGGTTACAGAATCCCTGAGAATGAAAGAGCGTTTAACATGTCCCCAGCATTCCCTTTCAGCAGAGTGGAGTGTGTAAACATCGAGATGAATATGAGATTTTCCTAGAACATGGTCCTTCTTATTGAAAATGTTAGAAGCCATGAGCAGCTCTATAACCACATGCCCAGAAGAGCTTCACCTGGCAATGGTTAGCAGTAACCACAGGAGCTGATTATCATTTATGCAAAACCAGGAGGAAGCAATGCTTAGCAGAGATCCTATATCTGGTATAGACATATCATGGTACATGCCACATGAGACTAGTGGGAGCAGGGCAGTGAGATCACTAGAATATATTGGCAGTTTTATTTATCATCAGAGGCATAAGTTGCTCCACCATCCATTATCACAGGCTCCTTCCATATGTGCTCCTTCACGTATGTGTCCTGGCTAAATGTAATCTCTACCTGTGTACCTTTCCAGATGTTTTCCCTGGCTACACATACTACTTATATGTATGCCGTTCCATGTGTGTACCAGTGTGTGTCCATTCTTCCCATTGGTAATGTTTTCAATTATGGGAGATCGTGACCCAGATTTTTTTGGGGAAATATTTTATTTCTATTTTCTTACTGTGCTATTTAATGTCTTGATTCTCTCTGTATCTCAGTGTCCTTATCTATAAAATGAGGGGATTGGATTAGATGGCTTCTTTTTTGTTGTTGCTTTCTTTTTTGTGGGGCAATAAGGGTTAAGTGACTTGCCCAGGGTCATACAGCTAGTAAGTGTCAAGTGTCTGAGGCCAGATTTGAACTCAGGTCCTCCTGAATCCAGGGTTGGTGTTTTATCCATTGCGCCACCTACCTGCCCCCGATTAGATGGTTTCTAATGTCCTTTCCAGCTCTAAAAATGGGACCCTATGATCTTATGTATAGGAGCAGAATAATGGCTAGCCATGTTGCTGTTAATTTGTCACATATACAGGGGGCATATGCTAGGAAATCTGGGAGTTTACTGAATATACAATCTCTACCTTGAGTTGCTTATTGAGGGTATAAAAACCCCAAGAAAAATGAAAAGGATCGAGGGAATTGGGGACAGATGATTTCACTAAAGTCCATTGCATAAGGTGAGGTTCCTTTCTTCCTACTGAAGTTAGCAACAAAATGGGATTTTTTCCAATATAGGCTGGATAAATCTATGTGAGAGCTACTGTGGAGAGTATGTTAGGACCAAAATCAGGAGACTTAGACTAAAGAATGAGCTCTGATACTTACTTGCAATGTAACATTTTACAAATCACTTTATCTTTTAAAATCTCAGTTTTCTCATCTGTAAAAAGGGGATAATATCTACAATATCTATTTTATAGGATTATTGCAAGGAAAGCTTTTTTTTTTTTTTAAAGTAAGGCAATTGGGGTTAAGTGACTTGCCCAGGGTCACACAGCTAGGAAGTGAAGCATTTTTTTGCTTTTGTTTTGTGAGGCAATTGGGGTTAAGTGACTTGCCCAGGGTCACATAGCTTGTAAGTATCAAGTGTCTGAGATTGGATTTGAACTTAGGTCCTCCTGACACCAGGGCTGGTGCTCTATCTACTGCACCACTTAGCTGCCCCCCGGAAAGCATTTTTTTAAAAGGTAACACCATATGAGTCATTACAAATATTACCAAGGAGTATCCACGGATAAAGAGGGTAATGAGTCTCTGAGTTACAGGAGATATTTGGTTTGTTTGTTTTGTTTTGTTTTGTTTTATTTATTTATTTTTTAGTGATGCAATTGGGGTTAAGTGACTTGCCCAGGGTCCCACAGCCAGTAAGTGTTAAGTGTCTGAGGCCGGATTTGAATTCAGGTACTCCTGACTCCAGGGCCGGTCCTCTATCCACTGCGCCACCTAGCTGCCCCTAAAAGTTGTATTTTTTGTTTTTTGTTTTTGGTGAGGCAATTGGGATTAAGTGACTTGCCCAGGGCCACACAACTAGTAAGTGTCAAGTGTCTGAGGCCGGATTTGAATTTAGGTCCTCCTGACTCCAGGGCTGGTGCACTATCCACTTCACCACCTAGCTGCCCCCTGTTTGTTTGTTTGTTTGTTTTTTTATGGGGCAATGAGGGTTAAGTGACTTGCCCAGGGTCACACAGCTAATGTCAAGTGTCTGAGGCCGGATTTGAACTCAGGTCTTCCTGAATCCAGGGTCAGTACTTTATCCACTATGCCACCTAGCTGCCCCAAGATACTTGGATGTTAAATGGAAGGCTCATAGTATAGTCCAACTGAGGAGCAGATATACAACCTACTAACATATACACTCTGCTAATCTGCATTAGACGACTATGTTGTCTGGGAGCTAATGCAAATGGCCTTGTATTCTGTGGGTTCTGATTATTACAACATTCAGTCTTTAAATCAGTGGAATCACATATAATTTATCACTCGATCTGAGATCGAAGGAAAAACAAAAGAGATGGGAGTCTGAATTATTAGGAGGAAAGTTTCAGACAATATCTTAAAATCACAAGTAATCAGGGCTAGGGAAATTTCCCACTGCAAGGCTGCCCAGCAAGGAAGCTCTGCCTGAAGTTTTAAGTCATGAACATTTAAGAGAAAAGGGCACTTAGAGACAGCATCCATGAGTCAAATTCAGGCATGCAGAGAAAACTTGGGAAAATGAAACATAGCAACCAGTTCAAAATCAAGGCCATCCACATTTATCAGACATGATTTTCTAAAGCATTTTCCTAAGAAAAATGAAATTATCCCTTTGGCTTGCCCTTCAAGTACCCTTGAAGAATACTTTGAAGAGAGAGGCTTTGTAGGGCCCCCACCCACTGAGTTACCTTCGAATGGGGAAAAAAAAAACCCCTCTCTTTCCCTTTTATGTGGCTTTTTTTAAAAAAAGAAAATTTTAATAGGAAAAGAATATTTAAAGTTTAAAAAATACTTATTTTAGCAACCTAAATATATTATGATCATCTACTTCTTATCACGATACATAATTTTAATTTCAAAAAAATAATTAATTATTTAAAAATTTCCCTCCTGGTTGTGCTTCTGTCTCTATGGAATTCACAACTATTCTTTAGTTGCTTTCCCACCGTGGGACTTTCCTCAGAATCTGGGGCGCTGGTACTCAGAAACATTCCTGCACCATACCAGGCCTCTCGTTCTGTTGGAGAGTTCATGCCAGCATCCATACTTTGGGGACAGGCCCAGGCAGGCCATGTTTTCTTCCCCTCCTTTGACTCTCTGGATTTTGCCATCCTCCTCCCCTAACCCATCAGCTTTTCAGCTCCCTTTAATGTGGAGCCTTCCCTCATTTACGGTGCATAAGCTATTTTGTTTTCCGTTTTTTGCTTGTATTTGAATACCCAGCACTTAGTGCCATGCCTTTAAGTGCTTAAAGGATGCTTGTTGCTTGCCTGACATTTAAATCTGGGTTTTGTTTTGCTTTGGGATTTTTTTTTAACATTCTATCTTTCATTTAGCTGTGACTGTCTTCTTTCTTGTGGTTTCATTTATAGCCAGCATGCCAAGATTGATATGGTTAAGCATCTCCAGCAATATGTCCATTTGTTAGTCACTGGACAAAGATTTCACCTTTAGACCACCAACAGTCAAGTGAAAGTTTGTGGATGGTCTGAAAGCTGTATGATTCCTGGGAGTGCCCTCCTACTTGTCTGTTTTTCCTCACTCCAGTTCATCCTTCACTCAGCTGTCAAATATGATATTCCTAATGCATATTTCACTATGTTACCCTCTCATTCAATAAACTCTAGTAACTCATTATTTTCCAGGATCAAATAAAATTCCTCTCTCTATTTTTTTTTTGTTTTTTTGTTTTTGGTGAGGCAATTGGGATTAAGTGACTTGCCCAGGGTCACACAGCTAGTAGGTATCAAGTGTCTGAGGCCAGATTTGAATTCAGGTCCTCCTGACTCCAGGGCTGGCGCTCTATCCACTGTGCCACCTAGCTGCCCCTCTATATGGTTTTGAAGGCCCTTCTTAACATGGACCTTTCCTACCTTTTTTACTTCTCTCACCTTGTTTCTCTTTTTGCAATTAAGTGCTACTGCTCTCCTTACAATTCTTCTCACAAAACATGACATCTTTGGATTCCAGATGTGTTCACTGGCTCTTCTCCATGGATGGAAATTTTTTCTGACCCATCTCCATTTCTTGACTTCCCTGGCTTCCTTCTAGTCCCAGCTAAAATCCCACCTTCTTATTAAAAGCTTTTCCTGATCCCTCTTAATGCTAGTTCCTTCACTCTGTTGATGATCTACAACTTATCATATTCTATATACACACATACGTGTATATAGGTATATTAACATACACATGTATACACAGTGCATATATGTAGACACACATGTGTATACATACATGCACATATACACCTATACACACATGTGTATACATACATGCACATATACACCTATATTATTAACATATAAATGATTATGTACAAACAAGTTTTGTATATATTTATATAGATATAAAACTTGTTTGCACATACTTGTTTGTATGTTGTCTCCCCCGTTAGACTGAACTTTTACAAAAGCAACTTTTCAGGGGGCAGCTAGGTGGTGCAGTGGATAGAGCATTGGCCCTGGATTCAGGAGTACCTGAGTTCAAATCTGGCCTCAGCCACTTGACACTTACTACCTGTGTGACCCTGGGAAAGTCACTTAACCCCCATTTCCCCGCAAAAAAAAAAAGCAACTTTTCCCCCCTTTTTTCCTATCCTCAGTGTTTAGTACACTACCAGACACTTAGTAGGTGCTAAATAAGTATTTTGCTTAACTTGATAATGTATTATAGTATTTCTATTAATAAGTATTTCCAAAAGGACCACCATGAAAATAATTGCAACTTAGTACCAAGAATCAATCGCTGAGGCTGAAATGATAAAGAATTTCTATGAAGAACTTGATAACATTCTGCCCAAATAAAACCACCTCTGATATTGATGATTTCAATGCAAAGGTAGGAAAAAATGAAGGGGGGGGGAATAATATTGATTCAGGCAAAAGAAATGAGAGGCCAAAGACTTCATTATAAAGAAGTCTCATACCTCTATATCATGAATAATTTCTTTCTTTCTTTCTTTTTTTTTAGTGAGGCAATTGGGGTTAAGTGACTTGCCCAGGGTCACACAGCTAGTAAGTGTCAAGTGTCTGAGGCCGGATTTGAACTCAGGTCCTCCTGAATCCAGGAGGCTTTATCCACTGTGCCACCTAGCCGCCCCCATGAATAATTTCTTAAAACATGCTTTGGTAGATGCCGGATATGGTAAGCACCAAATAGTTTTATTAAGAATGAAACTGACTATGTTTTAACATACAGGAAAAGATGTTATTATTTTTAAATTTTTATGTTTATTAATTTTAATTTAAGAAACACCAAAGAACAGAAGATCACATGTGAAACTGAGAACCTCTTTCATATATAGTTTTCTTTTTTTAAAAAAAGTATGTAATAAATTCAACATGTTACTTTCAAAGCAATCCTAATTGTATATGCTTCCCTCTGAACTTCTTTCTGTTCTCTTCTGTGCATTTTGAAAGCATGCGCCAATGACCTTCTTTTGGTCAAAACTATCACTAGTTCCTCTCCCCCCTTAGGTTGTAATAAATAAAGAAAAACACAATCCTTGTAATAAATGATCATAGTCAAACAAAACAAATCTACATATTTCCCATGTGCAAACCTTTATGTAAGATCCTGCACCCTATCTCCACAGTCCTCCCATTAGGAGGTGGGTGGCACACTTCATTGTTGGTCTTTGGAGTTGTGATCAGAGTTTTTTAAAAGACATTATTGATGTGGGAATCATCATTGAGTCAGCTATCTGTGCACAGTCAAAAATCAATCAGAGTTAAGATCAGAATTTATGATAAATAAGAAGAAAAAATAGTAATAAGAAAAAAACAGGAGATACAGTTAAGAAGATTTAACCCAGAAGTGAGGGGCAATGTGGTACTGTGGATACAGATCTGGTCTTGGAGCTAAGAAAATCTGAGTTCAAATACTGCCCTGATGTAAACTGACTGATTTTGTGACCCTAGCAAGGCACTTAAGCTCTCAGTGTTCTGGAAAGGTCTCTTAAGAATTAAAGTTACAGAGATGGTACTGATCTTCATTAGTAGAGTTTCTTCATCTAGAAATTTTCTTATCAATGAAATCACAGATCTAGTCTCTATCCCTAACACTGAATTGTTTAAATAAACTATTGAAAATGAAAAATGGGAAATGGACAACAGAGATAACATAGACACCAACTGTCATAATTTCATCCAGAAGATAAACCAATGTGCCTTAGTCAGCAAAAATTTGATTCATTTGCCAAAGAGAGATGGCTGACAAAGGCAACCCTGGATTAGAATATAAACTGGTCTGTAAAAATCTCATGATGAAGGATGATAGATTATAATGAGTAGTACTGTTTTATGGAGCAGAGAGAAGTAGTGACATATAGAACCAGTTTGAAGATAACTTGGCAGGATATCCAACTATCCAGCTAAGCAGTCATCTTAAGGGTGTTCATGGATGAAAATGGAAAAAAGGGCTATGAATGGAAGAAAAATGGAAAAGATTTGCAAAAAGTATTTCAATAAATTTTCCACATCAAGAAAAGTGAAACCAGATTAGGGTTTTATTATTATGTTCCTTGAAGTACTTATAGAGCAGGTAAAAATGTCACTGAAGAGAAAAAAGATGAGAAAGAACAAAGATGAGATTGGATCAAGTGTAAATAGAAGCGTTCTGACTAGAGGGGTTCTATTTGTGAGGATACTGAGACACCAATACACAAAGTATACAAAGGAGGGTAAATAAAGACTTGGAAAAAACCCTCAAAACATTTTTTTTTTGCTTTGTTTTGGTGAGGCAATTGGGGTTAAGTGACTTGCCCAGGGTCACACAGCTAGTAAGTGTTAAGTATCTGAGGCTGGATTTGAACTCAGGTCCTCCTGAATCCAGGGCCAGTGCTTTATCCACTGCGCCACCTAGCTGCCCCTCCTCAAAACATATTAATGCTCCCCGCTTCTCCCCCCCCCCCAAGTGACAAAGACAGTATCAGTAACTAACAAAATTATATAATTATTCTCCCACCTTTGCAAAATCATTATGAAGCTCATCTGTACACAAACTGAAAACATGCTTGATGAAGGCCTTTCACAATCAGGTTTTCACAAATGATATTCAACAATGGATCACAGATTCATAATATCACAGTTGACTGAAAGATGCACAGAAAATAAGATTACATTGTGTTTACTGTTGACTATGAAAAGGAATTTGACTTGATAGATCAAAATGCCTTACAGGTTCTCCTTCAATAAGGTGTTGCTCATCCATATATCAAGGTCATTTAGGATTTCTTGGAAGATACAACAGAAATAACCCTATTCAATGAGCCTTTGATGATAAACACCATACAAGGTACAAAATGAGAAGAGGTGTGGTTGCCATTACTACTATGACAAAGGAGATTGAGTGCAAAGTCCAAGTTTAGGAGAGACTACCTGGGGATAATGAGGTCCTTCAGATGCTTCTGTTGATGGATGACATTGCATTGCATTGATTGCATTATTCTGAACATTTCAGAGCCTCCTGGAAGAAATTTATACTCTTTTTTTTTCCTGAAATTTATACTAAAAGAAAATTTTCCTGTCCATCGACACAGTATAGACTATATGGATGAAAGATTTCTATTCGGATTTCAACATGTATTTGAATGGACACACAATAGAACTTTCCAACAGTATGCATATCTGGGACAGGTTATACAGAGGGACAAGTCCAGGAGGAAAAGGACAGTCTGGATTGCTTTTGGGAAATCACAAAGCAATTTTACTGACCTCAAGTTTCCCATAAAAACCAAGGCCCATCTTTCCCTCCCAAAACAGAGGGCCTTCTTTTCAATACATTTTGCAAAAATTGTCTAGTTTCTGTATGGCAGAGAGACCTGGAACTCCACGGTTTCTGAAAAACTAAAGATAAGTATTACACAAAATGTAATGGAAAAATGCATATTGGATGTGAGCAGGCAGTGACACATAACTAAAGAGGAGCTCTGAAAAACAGGAGTAAAGGATTCGATCAACAATTGTATGACCAAAAGAGAAAGAGTTGATGATGTTTCGGGAGTGAAGGACAGCAGGTAGATGGTGAGAGCGCTCCACTGGGACTCTTGCAATTGTAAGGAAGGTCTCTAGTGTATTAGGTGGAACCCTCCACCCTGCAAAATGTAGGGTAAGACTTCCTTTCGAAACTTATACATTTATTCCCTTTCATAGTCCAGCTACTCTGGCCTTTTTGCTGTTCCTTATATATAAAATATTCCATTTTCTTTCTCAGTGCTTTTGCATTCATTTTCTCCCATGTCTCATAACTGCTAGTTTCCTTCAAAATTCAGTTCAGACATAAGACCTTTCCTGATCTCTCCCTCCTCCTTCCTCTCTCCTCCAGGTACTAGTTCCTCCTCTCTCAAAATTTCCTTGTCTTGGGGGCAGCTCGGTGGTGCAGTGGATAGAGCACCGGCCCTGGAGTCAAGAGTACCTGAGTTCAAATCCAGCCTCAGACACTTAACACTTACCAGCTGTGTGACCCTGGGCAAGTCACTTAACCCCAATTGCCTCACTAAAAAAAAAATTTCCTCGTCTTTATTTTGTACGTATTGTACATACATCTACCTGTTTGTATATTGTACTTCTGACACAATGTAAATTCTTTGAAAGCAGGGACCATTTCATTTCTGCCTTTGTATTCCCAGTGTATTACCATTAACAAATGCATGAACAAGACCATCTCTTGAACCCAGGCATTCTCTCTGGTTGTCCCCTGTGCTTGGAATCCTCTCACTCCTCCTTTCTAACTATTGACTTCCCAGCCTTCCTTTAAGTTCCAACTTAAATCCCACCTTCTACAGGAAGCCCTCCCTAACCCCTCTTAATTCCAGCACCTTCCCCCTGTCAATTATTTCCTTTTTATTTTGTATTGGCTTGCTTTGCATATATAAGTTTGCATGTTGTCTCCCCCCTTAGGTTGTAAGCTCCTTGAGGGTAGGGACTGTCCTTTTATATCCCCAGTGCTTAGCACAGTGCCTAGCACATAGTAGCAGCTTAATAAATGTTCATATTGATATCTTATTATTCATTGATTGAGCTGACTGGTTTGATTAGGTTAGATTAAAGCATTTAATAAATGCCATACTATGTGGCAGGCACTTTGCTAAGCACTAGAGACACAAAGGCAAAAATGAAATTAGGAAATTTACATTCTAAGGGGGGAAGATATAATATAAAGGGGAGTTGGAAGGGAGGGAGGGCACTCTGTTGATGGTGTTGAGATGGCCAAGAAGTGACACAAAAACCTGATTCTGGACCAGGCAAGGTGGGAGCTCGATTATCAAAGCCTTGTGTCCCAGAGGCAGAGTCCAGGGTTCTGGTGGGAGGAGACTAAAGTTGATGGCTAGAGTATGAATCAAAATAGTTGGTTCAGAGATGAAGCCAGAGCTGGTTCTATGAAAGACTTATTGGTTTAGGCATGAGAAGACCTGAATCCTAGGCATTGTTCCTTTTTCATTTGAGCAGCATTGGGAAAGCAACTCCCAAATGCAAAATATGAGTAACAGTACTGGAAATCTTGAAATTAGGAGGACCTGGAAGGGACTTTCAAGATTGTCTAGTCCACTTTTCTCATTTTGTGGAAGAGAAATCTGACTCACAGGGTAATAGTGCTCTGTTTAAGTTCCCATCATTAGTGAATAGCAGAGCTGAGACTCAAACTTAGTCTACCTAACAAACAGTCCAGTGGTCTTTCCATGGCACCATATTTCCACAATGCTAAGACTTCCTAAGAAAGTAATTCAATATAAAAATTTAGTAAATAAAGAACATGAGAAAATGGTAGAAAGGGAAGAGGAAGCAGTGAAACTGATTTATAGCTCACCTCTCATGTGGCAAAGCCATAAACTCTCTCTGGGAAGAAAGATGCAGGTGATGCCAATCAATCCGAGGCAGCATTCAGCTGCCATATGGCATCTCATTAGTCCTTCTCTTTTCCCCTAGCTTAAATGTGAGGTTTCAGAACCATATATTTTATATGTGATTTGATTCTATTTGAAATTTGTGAGGATCCTATCTGGTCCACTAGCCTAAGATGCTAAGTGACTGGGCTCATCGTCTCATCAGAATTTTAGAATCACAGGCTTTAAATCTATAATAGAACCTCCTTTTCTTAAAGAGGAGGAAGAGGAAGCTAAGACCCCAGAGGCTGACTTACGTGCCCAAGGTCACACAGGGAGCAAGTAGCAGAAGTGGGATTTGAAACAGGATTTGACTCTCAAATGTCACATTTAGTGTTTTTTCCTCTATCCTGTTTGTGCTGAGGAAGAAATTTACCATTGTAATAAAATGGCACCCTTTGCAAGGCTGGGTCTGTAAGGGTATCCCAACTGTAAGTTTATCCCTTCCATTTAGAACTCTTAGAAGCAGCTCTAATACCTTCTGGATGCATTGATATGAGCTGCAATGGCTTCTTATGTCACCTGCTGATTTCAGAGTCATGTGTTATAAGGAACAGGATTTGTAATTAGATGCCACATGGTGGTGCTGGAAGATTTTGGTGGTTATAGATCTCAGTTTCCTGTTTCCAAGTTTTTCCAGTGATCAAGAATTCTTTAGTATTTGGCGCCCTTCAGCTCACCTTGAAAGAACTAATTGTTTTATTTTGAGATTTCTCAAAGGAGAAAGGTAAGTGTGAGACACTCAGCACAGTCATATCAAGTTGCATAAATCTTTAGGATATGTCTGAGCCTAAAGGAAATCTAACTGAGGGCAAGTTGTAAGTTGAATAGTCTCCATCCTAATGGAAATTGAAAATATGACCTTCTAGGCTGAAAATATGACCTTCCTATGTTCTTTGGGCTCCTCAGGCCCATTGATACCGAATTGGCCATTGTCCACTATGCGTTTGATAAGCTAGGCAAGGGCTAGTGAAAGTGTTTGTAGGCCAAGAGATACTTTGAATTTATTTGCAAGGGACCTTAAGAGAATAGTGGAAGTATTTTAGTATTTTATTTTCAATTCAGCGTGTCTGAGACAGGTACATTTAAACTTTTTAACTATACTTTCTCCATTAGCACTGAAAAAAATCTCCTGATTTTTTGTTCATAGGTATTCTTTTTTTTTTGGAGAAGGAAGAGTTTTCTCTTATATATTAGAAACATGCTTAACATAATAGTTGATCTGAAGGGCTTTTGATGTAGCCTTAGGGTTAGACCTGTGAGTTTTTTTAAAAAATTACAGCTATTAGTCAGATGCACTGGGACTCGATAAGATCTTAGCCACCAAATAAAAAAAAAGACTCATTCTCCTGTCTAATATCATACAAGACGTAAGCTGCCTCATCCATACAGCTTTAAGAATGATCAGCATCTCTGGCTATGGCAAGGACAAAGTACATATGAAATATTAATTAAAAGTGTCATTGAAACAGCTACCTCCCACACCAGATTGCCAAAATGTCTTGCGTTTCAGCTGAGAAGAAAATTGCAGTGAACAGGTTTATAGCCTTAATACTATTTAGTGTAGTTTTAGATAAGGACCAATGAGTGTTTCAAACATTTTAGAATTTGTTTTGTGGTGCTCCCTGCATGTCAATGCTTCTCTTTAATGCATCAGTGCATTTTAGTCACGTTCATATCTAGCAGAAGGGAGAATAAGAAGAATTGAAGGACAAATTCCAACACAGGTGGTGTTTTCCTAGGCCCTACTACTGTGATCATGGAGCATGTAACCATCTAACAACAGAAAACTGAGGCTGTGAGTAGAATAAGCATATAGTTGATAAGTGGATAGTCTTGTTATGTCTGCAAATAATCAATCAATAAGCATTTACCTATCATGTGCCAGGCACTGTGCCAAGTGCTGGGGTGTATGCAAAGCTGAAAAATAGTCTCTGTCTTTGAAGAGCTTATGATCTAGCCGGAGAAGACAACTTATGTATAGACATGCATGTTCAAAATACATAAAAGGGAATAGGGTGGGTAGGGGAGAAGTTGTGTCTGACTCATTGACCTCATTTGAGATTTTCTTGGCAGATATACTGGAGCGGTTTGTCATTTCCTTCTCCAACCCATTTTGCAGATGAGGAACTGAGGCAAACAGGTCTGTGACTTGCCTAGGGTCACACAGCTAGTAAGTGTCTGAAGCCAGATTTGAACTCAGGAAGATGAGTCTTCTTGCTTCCAAGTCTAGTGCTCTATACAAGATGTATAGAGCACTTGCTGCTCCATAGTAATAAGGAGATGGGACTGAAGAATAAGGGTTAGATAGATTCAAATTTCTTCCACAATTACCAACCTAGCTACAACTCCCGAAGGGTTTTGGTGGTAAGAAATGTGAAATCTTATTTCCTAGTGTTTTCTTATTTGATTTTTACAATGCCACTTTGAGGTAACAAGCTAGCAATTATGTAAGGACATACTTATTTGATTCTCACAACATCTCTGTGGGGTACATGCTATTATTACCCCCATTTTGCAAATGGAGAAACAGACCAAGAGAGGTGTTATAACTTGCCCAAGGTCACACAACTCATAATTGTTTGAGGCCGAATTTGAACTTAGGCCTTCCAGGCAGAGAGGGGAGGTAGTAGTGTCCTCATCTGACACACGAAGAAAAAAATCTCTGAGAAGTTTTGACTTGTCAATAAATATGGAAACAGTGTAATATGGGAAGAGGAAGTATTGTGGAGTGAAAGACCTATTGGCTACCTGTGTAACCTTGGACAAATGACCTGACTTCTCTGAGACGCGGGCTCTTCCTCTGTAAAATCAGGGGCTATATGAGATTACCACTAAGTTTCTTTACAGGTGTGTACCCCGGGACAGAACCAGAATTAGAGCCTAATTTTACTGCCTCTAAGTCTAATACAGGGCATCTAGCTGGCTCAGTGGATAGAACACTGGGCCTGGAGTCAAGAAAACATCTTCCTGAGCTCAAATCTGGCCTCAGACACTTTCCAGCTGTGTGACCCTGGGCAAGTCACTTAACCCTGTTTGCCTTAGTTTCCCCATCTGTAAAATGAGCTGGAGAAGGAAATGGCAAACCATTCCATTATCTTTGCCAGTAAAATCCCAAATTGGGTCATGGAGAATCAGATGTGATTGAAACAACTCAACAACAAGCTAGAGATTGGCTTCTGATTGTCCAGACTTTACCACCGTGACACTAGGTCATGATCTCCTTGCTAAGTGGACAAAGATATGAACTCCCTACTCTGTTCTTCATCAGATCTGGAGTATGTTAATACCATGGTAGCCTCCACTGATGGCAGGGAGCTTATCCTTGAGAGATAGCCATAAGTTGGACTCTGATGTTCCTAGGGAAACTTCTAAATGTGAGCAATCATAGAAAGATATGCTACTATATAGAAATATCATTGAAAAGCCTTGAGGTCTGAACCCAAACCATCAGAGTCTGGAGTTTCAGGTTACATTTGGGAGCTTATCTGAAGTGATTGATTTGGGTGAACACTGGGGATGCTTCCCTAGCATTGCTAGGTTGACTGCCTGCATGAGCAGTGTATTTACTAGTCAGCAAAGACCCTGCAAGTATCAATGTGGGCAATCATTGTACATCATTGGGCACTGGGAAAATAGCCACCAGCTTCACCCAGTTATTGAAAGATTGATGCACAATGATGGTACACACAAACACATCATTTTAAAATTAATTTTTAAAATAACTAAAAATCCACTTTCTACCCCTGACCCTCTCCCTCCCCTGCTACTGATAAAGAAAGAGAAGCAAAACTACTTTTTCATGTGCACAATAAATCTCAGCATTAGCCATGTCTAAAAAAATATGCCTCAATCTGCTGAGTTCATCACCTCTGGAGTAAGGAGTGGGTAACTTGTCTCTTCGTGAGTCCCCTGGAATCATGGCTTGTCATTATGTTGATCCGAGTTCCTTAGTCTTTCAAATATTGTATATTCTCTTGGTTCTGCTCACTTGGCTCCAGAATTGACACTTACAGAGGACTATTAATTTGAGAAGTACCCATAGGCTGTTGACAAGAGTAACACTGAAATGATTCTGAGCCCTGCTGTGGCTTCTTTGTGGGGAGGTGAAGTTCCCAGGAAGGCATTCAGGAAAGAGAACAATGAGTCTGCTATACTGACTGGGCTGTCTAATACTCTGAAGATTTTCCAGCTCTCCAGAGAAATAACCAGAAAAGGGGCTACTGGGAAATTAGTTACTAACCCTACTGGTAGTGTAATATAGAATTTTGAGCAAGAGAGATCTGAATTATAATCCTGACTTTGCTCCTTGGTAAAAATATTAAATTTCTCTGGAACTCAGTTTTCTTCCCTTGTAAAGGGCAGCTAGGTAGCATAGTGGATAGAGCGCCAGACCTGGAGTCAGGAAGACTCATCTTCATGAGTTCAAATGTAGCCTCAGACACTTACTAGCTGTGTGACCTTGGGCAAGTCATTTAACCCTAGTTTCCTCATCTATAAAATGATCTGGAGAAGGAAATGGCAAACCACTCCAGTATCTTTGCCAAGAAAACCCCAAATGGGGTCATGATGAGTCAGATATGCTGAACAACAACAGCGACAGAAGGAGATTAGATTAGATACAAAAGTTCCTTCTGATTCTAAATTTTTGATATTTTCCTTAGGGCTAGGATTTGCTAAACCAACTGAAGACCATTATAAAGAAAGAAGGATGAACTATGGGAGATATAAGGGGATTACTGACATGTGAGACATTCGCTCTGGGCACTGATCTGTTGCCAACTAAGGTACGGGCTCAGAATGTGTTAAAAGGTTGTCAATCATACAATAAAGCCAGAATCAGTTTACTATGGGCAATAATGATTATTTTCAGGGCAGGAGACACCCATTTGCTTAAAGAGGAAGTTTTTGAGCCCTTGATGGACCATGCCACAGATGTGTTGCAGGAGTAACAGGGAAATTATTCAGAGAAATAGAGGCAATTGATAGAGCACCTCAAGGAATGTAAAACTATCTTTACAATGTGATACCCCCAAATCACAGTTCTCAAATATTTGTGGGCATTAGATGGAAAAATTGGTGGACCTGAGAGTATAGAAATTTTTTTTTTGTTTTTGGTGAGGCAATTGGGGTTAAGTGTCTTGCCCAGGGTCACACAGCTAGTAAGTGTTAAGTGTCTGAGGCTGGATTTGAACTCAGGTACTCCTGACTCCAGGGCTGGTGCACTATCCACTGCGCCACCTAGCTGCCTCCAGAAAATATTTTAAGTTCATGACTACTTCCATAGAAGAAAGAGAACAGACCTTTAGCTTTGTTCTAAGATTGAAGAAACTATTATAGAAATCCAAGGTTCAGTGCCTTTGGAGTGCATAAAGTATACTAGGAAGGAAAGAGAAAGCATGTGGCTTTTCTGGTGCACGCCTATAATGCCACCAGGATGGAAGCCAGAGGCTTTCACTCCATATGTGCTCACTGATGTTTCAGCGAGAGCCACAACTGCCAACTGATCCATGCCTTGTCATCTCCAAGGGTGGGCAAGATATGGCTACTGACAACATCATTTGGCTGAGAGATCAGGAGCACTAGTCCCTGCATAGAACCTCAGCTCAGAGGAGCAGGAAAGGGAACTGTATAGCCCTGGAGTTTGCTGTCAGGAACTCTAGTCATGGGATGGAGTCCTGACATGAAATCTTAGTGCCTTGTGGAAGCACAAAATAGCAGATGGGTAGGAAGTCTTCCCTTCTCAATTGAAGAAAAACTAGGCAATCTGTCTGTCTGAAAAACATCTCCAGATAATGGTTGGGGAACTATAAAATCAATGCATTACAGATACCTCTTACCCAAATAGGAGTCAATTGCATTTTCTGGTGAAAAGGTGAACAGGAGAACTGAGTTCAGGAACTGGATGGACCCTAGTGAAGGCTCATCCTTTAGTTGACGGTGTACAGTTATAGGGAGGATCTAGGTTAAAATCTAGATGAAGAGGGAACCAAATTTTGGTACTCCTTTGGGGAGTGGGAATGATATCAAGGCTACCCAAGCCTAGGTTGCTGGATCTCAGAATAGACTGGGATATTTGTGTTGAATCCAAAGGCCACTTATAAAACCTGCCTTCTTAGGGGCTAGAGACAGCACTTTTCAACCTAGGGTTTTCATAGCAACACAAATGGGACTGTAGGCCAATAGACCTGATGATATGTGCTCCTGCACTGAAAATGGAGAGACTCAGTATGCAGAGGTGATGGAGGATCACTGTTCTGTGTCTCTTGAAATACGGTATCTTTGTCCTCATAAGTGAAGACAACACTTATGTAACCAGGTGGTCTTGCAGCCTGAGGACTACTTACTAACTTTGGGGAAGTTAATATATAGCTAATAGAATGTAGATAAAGACTAGGTATGTACTTCTATTATGTGATATTGTATAATAAGTGCTTCCATGTGACCTTCTGTATCAGATGTATTTTCATGTAATTATGTTATTGTAACATAGTTAAGTCCAATTTGTTTAATGCTGTGTAATTGTTGGATGTTGTGTACCTATAAATTGTACATATGGAATAATTTAGGGAGACTGGAAATTCTTTAACTGGAGGAAGCAAGAGTTGCTGCTGTTGTTGCTGCTGCTGCTGTTATTGTAGCAGTTATGCAAAGAGAGGATTCTCACTGAAAGGTATGGATTTTTCCAAGGATATTTGGCCCTTTTGCTCCCCTCATGCATAAAATAGAAGAGAAGACCAAAGGTGCAAGCATATAAAATTTTGGGAAGCAGGGGTCTCTTTCTAAGAAATACATGGTCTAGAGTAAGATGAGGTTTCATGGATGACAATGGATAAATGGTGGCAGGCAATTGTTTATATGCCTTAGATACCAAATTTTTATCTGAGAAATTTGAAAGATTCTTTTTCTCATCCAACTACTTCCCTTCTTATCCTAGGTATTTTTATTTATTTTTTATTTTTTAAAGTTTTATTTATTTATTTTTTGGGGGCAGGGCAATGAGGGTTAAGTGACTTGCCCAGGGTCACACAGCTAGTAAGTGTCAAGTGTCTGAGGCCGGATTTGAACTCAGATCTTCCTAAATCCAGGGCCAGTGCTTTATCCACTGTGCCATCTAGCTGTCCCTAGGTATATTTATTTTGACTGTGCAGAAACATTTCAGTTTCATGTAATTAAAGTTAATTATTTTATCTTTTGTAATTGCCTCATTCTTGTTTGGTTATGAACACATCTTATCATCCATATCCATAGTTGTATGATCAATTTTCTCTTCTAATTTTAAAAAAAAGTATGTGATTTTTAATATTAAGGTCACATATCCATTTAGAATATATTGTGGACTATGGTGTAAGATGAGGGTTTAAGACCAATTTCTGCTAGATTGTTTTCTAGGTTTCCCAGCAGTTTTTAGTCAAATACCGAGTTTTTTTTCCTGAGGTAATTTATGTTTTCCATTTTATCAAACACTAGGTTATTGTTGTACTATTTCTTCCTTCTTTCCATCATTTCCTTTGACATTCTAGGTCTTTTGTTTTTTCAAATTATTTATAATTTCATCAAATTCTATAAAGTATACCCTTGGTAACTTAATTGGTATAGTATTAAAAGTATAAATTAAGTTTGATAGTATTATCATTTTTATTATATTGCCATAGCCTAGCCATAAGTACTGAATATTCCTTTAGAAATTTAAATTGTTTTTTTATTTCTTTAAGGAATACTTTGTAATTGAGTTGAGGCAAATCTTTTGTGTGTTTTGGTAGGTCAATCCCCAGATATTTTATGCATTTTGTAGGTATTTGGAATGAAATTTCCCTTTCTATTATTGCTTCTTGGGTTCTGTTATTATTGTAGAGGATTGCTGTTGATTTTTGAGAGGTTATTTTGCACACTGTGACTTTGAGGAAACTATTGTTTCAATAAGTTTATTTGTTGATTCCCTAGAATTTTCCAAATATACCATAACACCATCAAATAGGAGTAGTTTTATCTCCTCTTTAGTTATCTTTATTCTCTTAATTTCTTTTTCTAGGTGCTCTTGCTAGCATTTTCAGAACCATATCAAATAATAGTGGGGAGAGTGGGCATCCTTGTTTCACTCCAGTATTTACTGGAAAAGATTCTAGTGTATTCTGATTGCATGTGATGCTGACTTTTGAATTTAGAAAGATGCTTTTCATGATACTTAAAAAAGGGCTCTCTATGCCTAATACTTTGTACTCTAAGGGTTTTTTTTTATACATTTATTGAGATAGGGGGTTTGTATGTTTTGGTTTCTAATATGCTTAATTATGCTATTTTCCTAATGTTACCTTATAGTACTAGGCAAAATAATAACACAATTCATTTGGAAATAGTAAAAACATCCTTTACAGATGATAGTGCAACAAAAAGTCATTGGTTCAGGGATCACAAACAAAAGACATAGATCTAAATGGAGACTTAACAATGAAATCCCAAATAATAAGAAGACCAAAGAAAAAAATATCAGGGGAACAATAATTATGTAAAAGAAAATTATAAAGATGAAACAACATAATAAAATTTCTGGGATGCACTAAAGCAGTACTTAGGAGAAAACTCATATCCTTACCTATTTACGTTAACAAAAGAGAAAAAGAGAGGATTGATGAATTGTATATGTATTTTTTTAAAATCAAGAAATAAACCTAAGATGAGTATGAAAAAGGAAATATTAAAAGTTAGAGGAGAAATAGATAATTTAGAAATCAAGAAAACCATGAAAATGATGAACAAAACTAAAAATTGGTTCTTTCAAAAGACTAATGAAATTGATAAACCTTTAGTTAATCTAATTAAAAGGAAAAGAGCAAAAAAATTGATAAAATAGTAAATGAGCAAGGTGAAATCACCACAAAACTAGAAGAAATAAGAAGATGAATAAATAATCAATGAGATAATCTAGTGAGATAATGAGTATAAACCTTAAAGTGCTATATAAATGCTACCTATTATTCAAGCTAAGGTTAGAGGACCACTTGTCATATATGTTGCAGAGGGAGATTCTTGTTTAGGTATTCAGATCCTTCCAAAATGGAGATTTTGTGAGTCTGTGAACAGACCAAATCAATAAAGATCAGAAATAATTCAACTTAGTAGCCTCATCTTTGAAAGACTCAAGAACAGAAAAGGAAAGGATTCACTTTACAAGAAGTTACCAGAAACCCAGAAAGGAGTTTTGCAGAAAATAGATTTAGATGAATCAGCAGCTTATACTACATAAAACAAAAGATTTCAAGGGGATAAACCAACTAAATATGAATGGTCATATTGTAAAAAAAAAATAGAGACTAGGATAAATATTTCACAAATATAATTAGGAGAGAATTCTTTTTTTGGGGGGTCTGGGCAATGAGGGTTAAGTGACTTGCCCAGGGTCACACAGCTGGTAAGTATCAAGTATCTGAGGCTGTATTTGAACTCAGGTCCTCCTGAATCCAGGGTTGGTCCTTTATCTACCGCGCCACCTAGCTGCCCCCTAACCACGTGTAAGATTGCCCCAAATCACAAATAGTAAGAGAAATGCAATTTAAAACAACTCCAAGTTTCACCCCATAGCCATCAAATCAATAAAGATGGTCAAAGATGGTAATAGTCAAGGTTAGAGGGACTTAGGGAAGGCAGGCACATTAATGTCCTATTGGGAGAGCTGTCAATTGATTCAACCATTATGGAAAACATTTTGAAATTATGTGAGAAAATAACCAAACTTTTCATATCCTCTGACTCAAATGCTAAGCATATATCTTAAAGCAGTTAAAGACAGAAAAAAGTTTCATATACACAAAAATATTCATGGCATGACTTGTTGTGGTATCAGAGAATGGAAATAAAGTAGTTGCCCACTGATTGTAGCAAGTGGTTGAACAAATTGTTATATGAAGGTAATAGATTATTATTGTTCCATGAGATATGATGACTATGGGGAACTCAGAGAATCATGGGAAGATTACATAAAGTGATGCAGAATGAAGTAAACAGAAACAGGAAAATAATATACCCAGTGATTATAATGGAAACCAAAAGGATACTAAAATGAAATTAAATGTTGTGAATTTATAATGATCAATTTCAATTATATAGAAAAGAATGAAGAAATGTACCTCCTTTGGCTGGAGAGGAGTAGGACTATGGGAGTGACATATTATCAGATGTGGTCTCTGTATTTTCTTCCTTAACATTTTTCTGTAGTATACATAAAGGTTGGTGGTAGAAAGAATGTCTGGAGGTGCCTATGATGTACTAAGAAAAGGAATCAATAAAATCAATAAAACTTTTTTTTAAAAAAAGAACAGTTTTTCCCTCAATTAGCCTTATTTCTTTTTTTCATGGGGTTACTCAAATGGTAGATTGGGATAGATATAATTAATTTAGATTTTAGCAAAGCATTCAATAAAGTCTCCCAGGTTATGTCTATGGTAAAGATGGATATAGATCAGACCACAGTAAATTAGATGCATTCAGTACCAGTTAAATGCCTGGGCCAAAATAATAGTCATTGATGGCTCAGTGTCAATGTGGAAAGGGGTCTCCAGAGCAGTGCCCCAGAAATTTGTACTTCGCCCCATTCAGCTTAACATTTTTTGCAGTGACTTTGGTAAACATATAGAGAATATTGGGTAGATAGGTGGTACATACAGTGGGTAGAGTTTGGGGTGTAAGGGGCTAAAATTCTAGCTGTACTATCTAAAATCTTATGAGTGGTCACCAATAAATTATAAGATTTAGCAAGAGTATTTAAGTGTTTAAGTATTTATTTTCTATCCACTCTTTTTTTTGGCAGGGCAATGAGGGTTAAATGACTTGCCCAGGGTCACATAGCTAGTAAGTGTCAAGTGTCTGAGCCAGATTTGAACTCAGATACTCCTGAATCCAGGGCCAGTGCTTTTATCCACTGCACCACCTAGCTGTCCCCTATTTAAATATTTATTAAAGAACATTAGGATCAGAGGGAAAGGTAAAAATCTAACTATTTCTAAGAGACCCCATCATCCAACCTGCCATGGCGAGGTCAGGAACCAAAAAAGGAAAAAGCCCTCTGCCAGCATCCACTTCCTACTTCATGTCCTCCTCCTAGAAATGGGAGGCTCCTCAAATTGATTGGCTGGTAGCCTTGATAGACAGTACCCACAAGCAAACGTCACTTCCTGACACCAAGGACCTTGACCACATGGCTTGCCCTCAGACACCTTCTCCTCATGGCGGAGCTTTCCTACACTAGCTCTCTAACAGGTGGCGTCATTCCAATCGCTACAGGGGCCTGGAGGCAGGAAGATCCATCTTTATGGTTCAAATCTGGCCCCAGACACTTTTACTAGCTGTGTGACTCTGGGCAAGTCGCTTAACCCTGTTGCCTCAGTTTCCTCATCTATAAAATGAGGTGGAAAAGGAAATGGCAAATCATTCTAGTATTTTTGCAAAGAAAATCCCAAATGGGGTTACAAAGAGTTGGATATGACTGTAACAAATGAACAACAAAAACAAACCACAATAGGGAGTATGCTTGCCAAGTTTTCTGAACACATAAAGCTGAGAAGCATAGCTAATGTACTACATAACAGAGTCAGGATCAAAAGAGATTTTGAAAGGCTAGGACATTGTGTTGCATCTAATAAGGTAGGTACCCTTCCTTTCTTTGCTTTCTTTTTATCTCTTTCCCACGGATCCCCAGATTGCCAAGAACCCACCCATCTCACTGAGGTAGCCCTTTGTCTTCCTTTCAACCTCCACCCACCCCATCACCATCCCTGGGTCACTCTCTCCTTGGCTTCATTTCATCTTGTCCCTTTGGACCCAAAACTCAACCAGTGTGCTTAACTGCTTTCAATGCTTGAACAAGATGGGAGTAATTCAGTCTATTCTTTCCTGTGAGATGGAAGAGCACCAGATCTAGCCATCTGTCCTTCTACTGAATCCTAAGGTTACCCAGGCTTTGTCATCTGACCTACTGAGGCAGCCTAAGGATTCTTGTGCCTTGCCATCCTCCCATCCACTGTAACCTTATGACTTCTGGGTCTGTTAGCTATCCCTCAAGCTGAACTTTTATGTGTTGTATTCCCCAGTTAAAGTGTGAACTCCTTGAGAGCAAGGACTGTCTTGCTTTTCCTACTTGTATCATCAGTGCTTAGCATAGTGTTTGGCCCATGGTAAGCACTCAATGACTGATTTTTCTTTCATTCATTTTATTAATACATTTTCATTTATTCAACTTAAGGAAAAATTTCATTTTAAACTTAGGTTCAAAAATCATTTTCATAAATACAAGACAGGGAAAGTGTGCCTAGATAGCAGATTACTTGAAAAGTGGACTACAAGTTCAATATTGTGATATGGTTGCCAAGAAAATGAATGTGATCTCGGGATGGATCAAGACAGGGACAGCTCCCAGGAACAGGGAAGTGATAGTTCTAGTGTTCTCAGTGGTTTTTATCCTTGTCAGACCTTGGTTAAGAAGGGCCTTGATAAGTTGGAAGTGTCCAGCAGAGGGCAATTAGCCCTCCTTTTTTATTAGCTATTATTTATTTATTTATTTATTTATTTGTGTTGGTTTTCTTTTTGTGGGGCAATGAGGGTTAAGCGACTTGCCTAGGGTCACACAGCTAGTAAGTGTCAAGTGTCTGAGGCCAGATTTGAACTCAGGTCCTCCTGAATCCAGGGCCAATGCTTTATCCTCTGTACTACCTAGCTGCCCCCAGTGGTGATTTATCTTAAGCAGGGCCAAACAAGTATCAGTTGAATGAACTTGGGGTATGTTTAGCCCAGAGATGAGAAGGTGATAGGTAGGTGATAGGCATCTTTAATTATTTGAGTACTTTAAATATGGGAAAAAGGATTATACTTGTTCTGCATGGTCCCAGTGGGCAGATCTAGGATTAATGAGTAGAAGTTGTAAAGAGACCCATTTAGGCTTGATGTTAGGAAGTCTTCTGAACCATTAAAGCTACTCAAAACCAAAATGGGCTGCTTCTGGAGAAGGGGGCTTCTTCCTCCCTTGAACCCTCAAAGTAAAGACTAAATGATTACTTGTTGGTGTTGTGTATACAGGAATGTGTATTTCAGGTTCCTCTGGCCTCTGAGCTCCCTTCTAACTACAATTCTATTATTTCATGAACCTAACTCTGCAAATTCTTCCTGGAAAAAATGAGAGGTTTGGAGAGCATGACCTCTAAGGTCCTTCTACCTCTAAATTTAATGATTCTAAGCCAGAGGTTTGTTTTGCAGTATTTGTCCTTTTTGTTTTACACACTGTTAATCTGATTTAGATGATAAAGTTCTAAAGGACAATCAGTGGTATTTAAACATGTTTGTGCCATGACCTGCATATGAGAGTAGGCTCAGGCCTTTCATGGTGTTGATGGCCTTGTCTTCTCAGTCTGAGATTTCATACTTACAATGATCTACCCTCACAGTGCTTAGAAAGCTTCTCATTTCAGCTGTTTGGGATATTTTATTTATTCACCTACATCAGATTAATTTTCCATTTTTTTCTCTACCTCTCTAACTTTATCTTCAAAGTCCTTTTCTTTTCTTTCTTTTTTTTGGTGGGGCAATGAGGGTTAAGTGACTTGCCCAGGGTCACACAGCTAGTAAGTGTCAAGTGTCTGAGGTCAAATTTGAACTCAGGTCTTCCTGAATCCAGGGCTGGTACTTTATCCACTGCGCCATCTAGCTGCCCCTTTCCTGTTACTTCTTCCAAGAAATCTCTATGACTTCAGCTCTTGGGATGCCTGTCTCCATTTTTCTTGCTTCCCTGTGTATCTTTATTTCCTTTCTATCCTCTGGGGGAAAAAAATCAACCCCCAACTATTAATTGTTTCCAATTCTGATTTCTCTCCTAATCTTTTCCTTATTTTAAACCATTGCCTTTTTCTTGCTGCTGGTCCCTACTTCCCATGAATCCTAAAAGCAAAACAAAATAAAACCTTGAATCATTTCCTACTCTTCATTTCCCACCTGATGTTTGCAAAAATGCAAGGAGCAGCCAAACAGGACTTTTATACCAAAGAGCATGCCAGCAGCAAATCAGAGTACTGTGAGGGAGATTAAAGAAAACAGATTTTGACAATTGCCACCCTATGAGCACCAATTGTGGAAACTGTTTTTAGACAATAATTGAATCCATGAAAATCAAAATACAAAAATCAGACGGTACTCTCTAGAGTTCTATCATGTGATATTTCTTTAAAATTCCCTGCTGCTCTACCAACCATGCTTTCCCTGAGGTTTGGAAAATGACTTTTAGGTTTAATTACTGTTAAACTCAGTAGTCTACCTTTATCATTCTCCTTCCAGTTTGGAGACTTTCCTCCTTTAGAAGGGATGAAAGAAGGAAGGAGCTTTTATCGCTCTTCTACATCAAAGAAAGTTTGCTCATTCTACAAAACATCAGACAGTCAGCTGGATGCAGGTTGTGTTACTGGAACAAGCAGCTTGTTCACTGATGAAACAGTTTGCAAAAATAAAATACTGTAGGATTAAAATAGATTTGTATACTAGAGAATGGTTAAAAAAATGCTTTTGACAAATCCCACACAGTATTGACTTCTAGCCAGGAGAGAGCAGAGGTTGGGAAAAATTTTCAGAGTTAAGAACACACTGCCTGGGGAAAAAGTTCATTTAACTGTCAAGTGGGTATGTATGTAAGAAAAAAGGGTAGAGTGAGAGAGTCTGGACCCCCTTAAGACTTTGTCCATAGTGGTCTCTGATAAAATTAAGGAATCACTGGCATCACCTCAGGAATATGTCAGAAGCTAAGCTCTAGGTAAGGAGAAAGCTACATTCCTACAGCTCAAATGGCCTAATAACCTGTGAATGGAACCTGAATTAAGCATGAATTCAAGGGCAGGAATTCTTAATCTTTTTTGTGTCATAGACCCCATTAGCAATCTGATGAAGCCTCAGGGTTGTTGTGAGGATTAAATGAGATAATATTTATAAAACGTTTAGCACAGTGCCTGGCAGATAGTAGGCACTTAATAAGTCCTTCCTTCCTTCCTTTCTTCCCAGAATTGTTTTTAAATGCATAAAATAAAATACAAAGGATTACAAAGGAAATAAATTATATTTGTAAACCTGACTTCAAGCGTGGGACATATGCTTAAGATTCTCCTCGTTAATGGAGAAAATAATGACTACTTTGTGCCAGCATAAAAAGTAAAGAAGACAGGAAAGGGGAGACATTTTTCTTCCTTCCTGTTTTGAAGTGAGGACACATATAGTTTCAGACTCTCTTGGGGAGAGTTCTGGAGAGAAAAGGAACAGACCTTGGAAATCAGAGACATGCTGAGAAGCCAAAGCCTTTACATGACTGCCTTGAACCTCTTCTCTTTTGATATTCATTCTATCCAAATTTATTACCCAATCCAGATCCTAGTAGCAGTTATCTATAAGTTCCTGGGTCATTATTCTTTCTTATTCAAGGAGTTTACTACTGGAATCAACCTTTTTCTCCACCTTAACTTTTGCCCTTATACTAGGGAGCTTCAACATAAGTGTTAATATTCTTTCAAACACTCTAGCATTCTAGTTCCTGAATCTCACCAACTTCCATGACCTATTTCTTTACTCCACCACAGCAACATCCAGGTAAGCTCATATCTTTGATTTCACCATTACACACAAATTTCTCTGATAAAGGTATCATTTTCAAGAGATATAAGGTGGTGCAGTTAGGTGGTGCAGTGGATAGAGCACCGGCCCTGGAGTCAGGAGGACCTGAGTTCAAATCCGGCCTCAGACACTTAACACTTACTGGCTGTGTGACCCTGGGCAAGTCATTTAACCCCAATTACATCACCAAAAAACAAACAAAAAACCAAACCAAAACAAAAAGAGATATAAGGAACTGATTCAAATTTATAATATTAAGAGCCATTCCGCAATTGATAAATGTTCAAAGGATATGAATAGGTAGTTTTCAGAGGAAGAAAACTAGGCTATCAGCAGTGGTATGAAAAATGCTCCAAATCATTCCTAATTAGAGAAAAGAAAATTAATGAAATTCCTAGTTCAACGTCACATCCATCACACTGACAAAGTTGACAAAAAATAACCTACAGAGACAATAAATATCTTCAGCAAAATTGCAACTTACAAAAGGCATCCACAAATATCAATAGCATTTCTATATAATAATTATAAAATCTAAGAGATAAAAATAGAAAGGGAAATCCTATTCAAAGTAATTACAAAATGTATAAAATATTTTGGAATCAGTCTATCAAAACACACTCAATACTTGTGTAGATTCAATTACAAAATGATCCTTAAAGAAATAAAGTACTTAATAAGTTGTGGATGGGCCTTGCCAATGTAATAAAAAGCAATCCTATCCAAGCTAATTTATAGTTTAAAAAAAAATTTTATTTATTTATTTTGGTGAGGCAATTGAGGTTAAGTGACTTGCCCAGGGTCACACAGCTAGTAAGTGTCAAGTGTCTGAGGCCAGATTTGAACTCAGGTCTTCCTGAACCCAGGGCCGGTGCTTTATCCACTGTGCCACCTAGCTGTCCCTAATTTATAGTTTTAATGTTATGCCAATCAAACTACCAAAGGAATACTTTACATGACTTGATAAAATAATAAGATTCATTTGGAGGAACAAAAGATCTAGAATTTAAGAGGAAACAAAGAAAAAAGGAAGGAATAAAGAGGGAATATAATTTCCAGACTTCAAGCTTGATTATAGAGCAGCAGTTATCACAACCACTTGGTATTAGTTTAAAAATAGAAAATTAGATCAATGGGACAGACTATACAAGAGAGAACCAGAAATATGGAATTCAATAACCCAGGTTTAATAAACCTCCAAATATAAATTACTTAGAGAATAGCTTATGAGTTCAAGAAACTTATGGGAAAAGTGGAAATTGTTCTAGCAGAAATTAGGCTTAGATTAACAGGATGCATCATATTTTATTTTTATTTTATTATTATTATTTTTTTTTTAGTGAGGCAATTGGGGTTAAGTGACTTGCCCAGGGTCACACAGCTAATAAGTATTAAGTGTCTGAGGCCGGATTTGAACTCAGGTACTCCTGACTCCAGGGCTGGTGCTCTATCCACTGTGCCACCTAGCCGCTCCTGCATCATATTTTATGATAAGTTCAAATGGGATATGTAACCCGAACATAAAAATAAAACAAAACTATTCAAAATTGGAAGAGATACAGATCTCTTTCACAACTATGAGTAGGAGATGAATTCCTAACCAAGTGAGGGGTATAGACAATTATAAAAGATAAAATAGACCATTTTGATTACACAAAATTGAAAAGCTTTTACATAAGAATTTGTATAAAATATTTTTATCAATAAGAGTTTGGCATCCAAGATATATAGATAACTAACAGAAATATGTAATTCCTACATGCATTCCCCAATAAAGAAGTGGTCAAAAATATAAACAAATAGTTTTCAAAAGAAGAATTGTAGGGGCAGCTAGGTAGCACAGTGGATAGAGCACTGGCCCTGGAGTCAGGAGGACCTGGGTTCAAATGTGACCTCAGACACTTGACACTTACTAGCTGTGTGACCCTGGGCAAGTCACTTAACCCTAATTGCCTCACTAAAAAAAGGAAAAAAAAGAATTGTAAACTATTAACAACCATATGAGAGAACATTCCATATCACTAATAATAAGTGAAATACAAATCAAGATAACCCTGATGTTTCATCTCATATATAGCAAATTGGCAAAGACGGCACAAGGTCAAAGAGTCAAGGTTGGAGGGCTTGTGGAAACATAGACTAATGTATTGTTGGTGGAGCTGCTATTCAACTAACACAAGCATTCAAGAAATTTGGAATTATGCAAATAAAGTGGCTAGAATGTGCATACTCTTTGATCCAGAGATCCTACTGCTAGGCATATATCCCAAGGAGGTAATTGATTTTTTAAAAATTACCATATAAACCAAAATATTTATTGCAGCATTTCTTTTTTTTGGTGGTAGCAAAGAACTGGAAATGAAGTAGATTTACATCGATTGGGGAATGGCTAAACAATTTGTGGTACAGGAATGTAATAGAAATTACTGTGCTGTAACAAAAATTAGCATGATGAATACAAAGAATTATGGAAAAGACTTAATCTGATGTAATGTGACATAAGCAGAGCCAAGAAAACTATATATACAATGACTACAACAACGCAAATGGAATGAATAACCACAACAAAACAATCCAACTTGAATATTCTAAATGTTAAAAGACAGGGTAGGCCCCAAAGAAGAAATGAGAGAAGACACTTTTCCTTGCTTTTTTGCTGAGGAAGGGGGATCCATGGGTGTGGAACACTGCATATGTCATCAAATCTTTTTTGAGGTTTTTCTGAGTTTTGTTGATTTAATCCCTCTTGTCCACCTCTTTTTCTTTATTTTGCTTAATTCTTTATTATAAGGAATTGTTCTTCAGGAGGAGGAAGCATACAGGGGAACATTTAGACAATGTCAAAACAAAAGATATTAATAAAATTTATTTTTAAAAAAGCCAAACAGAGTATTAAATTTAAAACAGTATTAAAAAGCTAAACAGAAGCAATAACGAGCCAATGGAGTTGATTTAGTAGAAGACTGACATAGCTAGATCTATCCTTAAAGAAAATCACTTTGGTAGCAGTGAGAGGATGGATTGAGAGGCAGACACTTGTACTAAGGAGACCAATGAGGAGTCTGTTGCAATAATTGAGGGGAGAAGTGATTGAGAGTCTGAACTGCACTAATAGATGTGCAAGTATCGAGAGGAGGTTGAATGTGGGAGATGTTGTGAAGGTAGAACTGGAAAGGTTTGGCAACTGGAAATGAAGAGTGAGGAAGCTATCATAGGAGCCTGGAAGGGTGTGGTGTCTTTGACAAATATAGGGAAGTTTGGGGCGTGGTACTGATGGGAAAGATAATATCTGAACTTGCTGAGTTTTAGATTTCTCTAAAACATCTAGTTTGAAATAAAGCTCAGAGGTGGGACAGCTAGGTGGTGCAGTAGATAAAGCACCAGCCCTGGATTCAGGAGTACTTGAGTTCAAATCCCACCTCAGACACTTGACACTTACTAGCTGTGTGACCCTGGGCAAGTAAAAAAAAAAAAACAAACCCCCCCCCAAAAAAACAAACAAATAAAGCTCAGAGGAGAGAATGGGATTGATTATGTAGACCCATGAGTCATCTTCATAGACATGACAGTTCAACCAAGTAAGGGGAGAAAAGAAGAGAGACTAGAACGGGGACAGTTAAGGAGCATGCCAAGAATAACAATGATGAGCCAGCAAAGGAAACAGAGAAGGAGCAGTCAGATAAATAGAAGAACCAGACAGGAGGGGTGTCATGAACATTCAGATAAGAAACAGCCTCCAGGAAGAGCTGGTGCTCAACAGTGTCAAATGCTGCAGTCAAGAAGGATGAGCATTAAGAAAGTACCTTTACGGGGCAGCTAAATGGTGCAGTGGATAAAGCACCAGCCTTGGATTCAGGAGGACCTGAATTCAAATCCGGCCTCAGACACTTGACACTTGCTATCTGTGTGACCCTGGGCAAGTCACTTAACCCTCATTGCCCCATTCCCCCCCCCCCCAAAAAAAAGAGAAACAACCATTCCCTCTTCTCACCCTCTCTGCTTTCTTCATTTGCCCACAGGGCCCTGGCTTGCCTCTGGCCCATTACTGCATCTATCACCCTCAGGGTATCTCCTTTAAAAAGAAAAAAAAAGAAAGAAAGAAAGAAAGGAACTTTAGATTTGGCAATTAGGAGGTCATTGGTAACTTTGGAGAGAATAGTTTCAGCTGAGTCACTGTCAGAAGCCAGACCATAATGGGCTGAGGAATGAGTGAGGGGAGAGGAAGGAAGCAGCTTTTTCATGTATTTTTGTCTTGGACCTAGTCAATGAATTTATTCTGTAATACTGTGACTTATAGTTATCTGTGATTGTGTAGCATCCTTCTGCTAGATTCAAAGTTCCACAAGAGCTGAGACCAAATCTTATCTATATTTTTCATCTCTCCCAGGACTAGCACACAACATGAATTTAATGTGTGTTAAATAAATTAGTTGTCAGTTGCAAATCATTGTCATATGGGTTTGTAGATGAGGCGAGTAACTTCTGATCAGTTTCTTGATGGGATATAATTGAAATGAAAACCACTTGAAAGGGATATGGTTGTGTTTGTTGTATGTTAACAGTTTGAGGGAATTGGTAGATTGTCTGGGGAAGCTCCAAGTAGTTTACAAGGGCTTAAAGGTGTAATTGTCTTCTCATGGAAATTTCTTCTGTTTAACTCATCATCTCACTGTAATTCTGTCAAAAGCAGAGAGCTATTCAATTGGTCTAGAAGGATTTGTTCTTAATAAATTTGCTGCTTATTGCTAGTGGTCTTTTAGTCTTCTAGGTATTTACAAATTTTATCTGTTAATAAAAGTTTCATGACTTAATTTAGAACTGCAGGAATATATTTGTCACCATTACATCACCCTTCTTAAAAGATTGTCCCCTGCTGTTTGTTGGACTTTATCTTAGGCCTTAATGGTTTTTTTTTTTTTTTAGTGAGGCAATTGGGGTTAAGTGACTTGCCCAGGGTCACACAGCTAGTAAGTGTTAAGTGTCTGAGGTCAGATTTGAACTCAGGTCCTCCTGACTCCAGGGCCAGTGCTCTATCCACTGCGCCACCTAGCTGCCCCACCTTAGTGGTTTTTAATAATGATGATGATGATAGCTAGCACTTTTATGCCTCCTACTATGTGCTAAGGAACTTTAAGGCAATGTACTAAGCACATTACAAATACTGTCTTATTTTGTACTTATGACAACCCTGGGAAGTAGGTACTGTTATTATTCCCATTTTATGGTTGAGGAAACTGAGGCAAATAGAATTTAAGTGACTCACCCAAAGTCACAAAGCTAGTAAGTGTTTGAGGCTGGATTTGAATTCAGGTCTTCTGACTCTAGGCCCAGTGCTTTTATCCACTGTACCACTTGTATTCACTTGTTGTTGAATCATTTTAGTCTTGTCTCTTTGTGACACCATTTGGGGTTTTCCTGGCAGAGATACTAGAGTGGTTGGCTATATCTTTTTCTAGCACATTTTACAGATGAGGAACTGAGGCAAACTGAGTTAAGTGGCTTGACCAAGGTCACACAGCTAGTAAGTGTCTGAGACCAGATTTGAACTCAGGAAGATGAGTCTTCCTGATTCCAAGCTTAACACTCTATCCACTGCACCACAAGCTGCCCTCAAATTCTGAATTGTTTGTATGAAACAGTTATAAGTGTCTTAGTAGATGCAGCAAGAAATACTCCCTTGAAATAGTACAAGTGGGGTTCTATAGATGCACCAAGATATGTTCCATGAAGAATTTTCTATGTCATCATATCTACTTCTGGTGATCAATTAATCATTTTTTTTGGTGCCTTCATTTAAAAAAAAAAACTTTCTTTTTTATCTATCTATCTATCTATTTTTAGCAACAAACACTTATTTTATTTTTTTCCAGTTACATGTAAGGGTAGTTTTTAACATTCATTTTCATAAGATTTAGAGTTCCAAATTTTTCTACCTCCCTCCTTCACTTTTCTCTCCCCTCCACAAGATTGCAACCAGGTTGTATATGTATAATCCACAAGTGTTCTTTTTATCTGTTCTTTTTATGGGGGTGCATAGTAAACTTCCTCATTAGTTCCTGGGGATTGTCCTGGATCATTGCATTGCTGAGAGTAGTTAAGTCATTCACAATTGCTCACTGAACAATATTGCTGTTACTATGTACAATGTCCTCCCAGCTCTGCTCACTTCCCTATACATCAATGCTCATTAGTCTTTCCAGGTTTTGGGGGGATCATCCTGTTTGTCATTTCCTGTAGCACAAGACCATTCCACTACATTCATATAGCACAGCTTTTTCCATCATTCCTCAATTAATGGACATTCCCTTGATTCTTAATTCTTAGCCTCCACCAAGAGTTGCTATAAATATTTTTTGTACAATTTTCCCCCTTTTCTCTTTTTCATGATTACTAACTGTTAACTGTTTCCCTTCCATCCTATTCCCTTCCCCATGATATTTATTCTATTATCCATCTTCTTTCATCCTATCACCCTTCAAAAGGGATTCGTTTCTGTCTGTCCCCTCCCCCACTCTGTCCTTCCTTCTTTTGCCCCTCTCTCTTTATCCCCTTCCCTTCCTATTTTCCTGCAGGGTTAGAGAGATTACTCCACCCAATTGAGTGTGTACATTATTCCCTCCTTGAGCCAATTCTAATGAGATTGAGGTCTTTGAGCCAATTCTGATGAGTGGTAGGCTCATTTACTGACCAGATTAAATAGATTACTCCACCCAGTTGGGTGTGTGTTTTAGTCCCTCCTTGAGGCAGCTCTGATGAGTTTAAGGTCTTTGAGCCTTTTCTGATGAGTGTAAAAACTGCTCTGCTCCTCTCCCATCTCTTCCCCCACTCCATAAGCCTTTTCCTGTTTCTTTTATGTAGGATTTCACCTCTGCCCTTCCCCCTCCCCCAGTGCATTCTCCTCACCCCTCAATTTAACCCTAAGTATGTCATCATGGGGCAGCTAGGTGACACAGTGGACAAAGCATCACCCCTGGACTCAGGGGGATCCCAGGCAAAACCCGGCCTCAGACACAAGACAGTTACTGACTGTATGACCCCAGGTATGTCCCCCAACTTCAATTTTTTATAGTTCTCTAGGGTCGGGACAGCTAGGTGGTGCAGTGGATAAAGCACCAGCCCTGAATTCAGAAGGACCTGAGTTCAAATCTGGCCTCAGACACTTGACACTTACTAACTGTGTGACCCTAGGCAAGTCACTTAACCCCCATTGCCCTGTAAAAAACAAACAAAAAATTCTAGTTCTCTAGGGTCTTGTATTTGAAAGTCAAGTTTGCCATTCAGTTCAGTTCTTTTCATCATGAATACCTGAAAGTCCTCTTTTTCATTAAAGTCCTATTTTTTCCTCTGAAAGATTATGCTGAGTTTTGATGGATAGGTTATTCTTGGTTGTAATCCCAATTCCTTTGCCCTCTGGAATATCATATTTCATGTCCTCCAGTCCTTTAATGTAGAAGCTGCTAGATCTTATGATATCCTGACTGGGGCTCCACAGGACTTGAATTCTTTCTTTTTGGCAGCTTGCAATATTTACTCCTTGACCTGAGAGGACTGGAATTTGGCTATAATATTCCTAGGAGTTCTCCTTTTGGGATCTCTTTCTGGAGGTGATTGGTGGATTCTTTCAATTTCTATTTTAGCTTCTTCTTCTAGAATTTCAGGGCAATTTTCCCTGAGAATATCTTGGAAGATGATGTCTAAGCTCTTTCCTTGATCATGGTTTTCAGGTAGACCAATAATTTTCAAATTATCTCTCCTGGACCTATTTTCCAGGTCAGCAGTTTTTCTCACAAGATATTTCACATTGCCCTCTATTTTTTATTCATTTGGATTTGCTTTATTGTGTCTTGGTTTCTCATAAAGTCATTGGTTGCCAAAAAAAATAAATAAAGTCACTGGCTTCCATTTGTTCAATCCTCATTCTTAGACAATTATTTTCATCAGAGAGCTTTTGTACCTCCTTTTCCATTTGGCCAATTTGACTTTTCAAGCTGTTGACTTTTTTCTCATGTCTTTCCTGCATCACCCTCATTTCTCTTTCTATTTTTTCCTCCACCTCTCTAACTTTATCTTCAAAGTCCTTTTTGAGCACCTCTATGGCCTGAGACCAATTCATATTTTTCTTGGAAGCTTTAGATATAGGGGCCCTGATGTTGACATCTTCCTCCGAGGGTGCACCTCAGTCTTCCTTGTTACTGAAGAAACTTTCTATGGTCCTCACCTTTCTCTGTCTATCATCTTGCCTTTCTTTTCCTTGACTTTTAGCTCCTTAAAGTGGGGCACTGTTTCCAGGCTGCAGTATACCAAGCTTAAGAAGTCCCAGGTGGTATGATTTAAGGAGGATCAGGCTCTTCATTCACCTGGCCTGTTCCCTTGTCCGTAGATGACCCCAGACCAACTTGCTAATCAACCAGCTTTGTGTGTTGTGGTTGTCAGCTCTGATGAGCCTGTGCCCCACCCCTACCTGGGCCACTGCTACTCAAGCCTACCTCCTGGTTCTCAGCAGGGGTGAAAAATCCAAGTTCTGCCTCAGCACCAGCATAGACCCCTGTAGTCTCCCCCCTGCCCAGGGCTCAGCCTTCTCACCAGACTGTGAGCTTAGTTCCAGATGGTGCTTCAGCTGATTCAGAGGTTCTGGGGGGTCTCCTCTGGTGAGGCCTTCCTGGGACTGGATCTGTGTCAGGATGACCGTGGGGTTGGGCTTCACTCCTGTATCAGCACAGCAGCTCCCTCCTTCTGACCTTCCAAACCGTTCTTGGTTAGAAGATGATTTCAGCACATTCTTCTTTGAGTTTTGCTCAAAATGTTCCTAATGAAAAGTCCATAACTAAACAGAAAATTCACTCTACAAATACAAGACTCAAGAGATACATGAAAAGGTAAAAAGGGTAAGGGTAGGGGGAACCATGTTATTCAATAAGGTTAAAATGTTTACATCCCTACATGGGAAAAAGATTGGTGACTTCATTTAAAAAAAATTGTCTTTATTTTTCTCTTATGAAGGACAGATTTTTAAGAAAGAATTTGTTATTTGATATATTCCACAGTCCTCATTAATTTCATGCCCAATCTAATTTATTACCTGTTTTTCTCCAAATTATTGGCATCTTCTTCCTTTCCTATCGTCTCTTTCATATTTTATTCTATCATTAAGTTATATTTTCCTAAATTGCTGTATCTTTCCATTCCCTATCAGCTGCAACATGTACTTCATAGAATCTTCAAGTGGAAAGGAACCCCAGAGGTCATCTAGTCTAATCAATACTAGAACAGGAGCACCCCTCTTCAGCATCCCTTCTACAAGTGTCCTTGATGGGTGGACATCTGGCTTCTTTTTGACAACCTTCAGAGACAGGGTGTACATTGCTTTGTGAGTCAGGGAGATAATTCATAACAGACCTGGGCAATAGGTTATACAAGCATTGTTTATGATTCCCTAGTTCACTTTGGGAGTGCTCTAATAGTTAGGCAGGTTTTCCTGATATTGAACCCTGACACTGAGAATATATTCTGCTTCTCTGTAACTTTCATTAATTGGTCCTAGTTTCATTTTCAGGGACCCAGCAGCACACAGAAGAACCCTTCAAATAGTTGAAGACAGTGCGGGAAATGACCAGCAGGCAGTTAGTGATGTGGGACTAAGAAGATAATGTCACTCCACTGCTCAAAAAAACTCTATGACTTCCCACTATCTACAGGATAACCTAAGATTCCTTAGCCTGGCTTTTAAGATAGGATGTGGTTCACCCTACTTTTCCAGCCTTAATCCCCAATTGTTTTCCTACCCAAAATGTCTACTTGTTTGGCCTGGTGTCCTTGCTATAGTCAGACCATATCAGGGCTTCCTTTCTTCTTCCTGCACACTTTTTGTTCATACCATTCCCTTGCCTAGAATTCTAAACCATAATCTAAGTCTTCCCCCATCCTTCAAAGCTCACTTTGGATTGCCTCCTCTAGGAAACCTTCCCTTATGACAGCTGCTCTTAATTATTTCTCCCTTCTTTGAACTCCTATAGCATTTTCTTTCTATGCTACTCATTTGGAACTGAGCATATACTATCTGGTATTGGGATTAATCTTTTTATATTTGTAATTTTCCTCATTTAGAATGCAAGCTCCTCAATGTCAGAGACTGTACTTTATTCACTTTAAATATCCCCGTTGTCCAACATGGTGCATAGTTTGTATTCCATATGCGTGTTTGAAGGTAATTATAATGGTATCTAGGGGCAACTAGGTGTGGCAGTGGTTAGAGCACTGGGTCTGGAGTCAAGAAGACATGAGTTCAAATCCAGCCTCAGATATTTACTAGCTCTGTGACCTTGGTCAGGTTCAGTTTCCACATCCGTATAATGGGAATAATAATAGCCCTGGCATATCATATCTATATAAAATATTGTATATGCATATATACACACATACACAAAATATAGAATGATCCTAAGGTCATTCTATATTTTATATATGTATATACATACACATACACATACATATACATATATATATATATATATATATATATATATATATATATATATATATAGTTTGGAATCATAGGAATAATTTGGGAAAGACCATAGAGATCATCTATCCCAACCCTCCCCTTTTCTAGATAATGAAACTGAAGCTCTGAGGGATGGAGTGATTTCTCCAAGGGAACAAGAGTAAAATGATGAATAGAGTATCGATTTGAACCTAGGTCATTTGACTCTAAATCTCATGTTCTTTTCACCACATGATTCTGTTGGAAAAGGGAGGGAGAGTGTCAGGAAGAGATAGAATCTCAGAATGTCAGAGCTCAAAGAGACCTTACAGATATCTCATTTAACTGTATTTTGTAGATAAGGAAATTGAAGCCCAAGAAAAGGAAATAATTTCTTTGAGTCATAGAATCAGAGTTGGAAGAGACCTGTGGTAATAGGAAGAGTACTGGACTGAGTTCTAATCTTGTCTAGTCATCTGATTTGGGGGCAAATCCCTTTCCTGAGCTTCAGTTTGCCATTTGTAAAGCTCTAAATCTTAGGATTCTATAACTATTCTGACCCTTTTGAGCCAGGATTTTTAAAAAAGTTAATTTAATTTATTATTATTTTTGTTACATTTTAAGTTCCAAACTGTCTTCCTCCCTCTCTCCCCTCCCCACCCCTCTCTAGAGAAGGCTACCATTTGATGCAGCTTTATAAATATGTGTAAAACCACACTATGTGTACTCCTTTTTGTCAGTTCTTTCTCTGGAGATAGACAGCACCTTTCTTCATAGGTCCTTTATAGTTGATTTGAATATTTGTAATATTCAGAATAGCTTGGTTGTTCACAATTATTCTTCGAACAATATCGCTGTTACTGTATACAATGTTCTCTTGGTTCTGCTCACTTCGCCTTGGATTATTTCATGCAAATCTTTCCAATGTTTTCTAAAATCAACTAGCTCATTATTTCTTACAGCACCGCTGAGCCAGGATATTGACTTAAATTGCCTTACACCAAACCTGGTGCTCTTTCTACTATGACACTTGACCTCCCAATATGGTCTTCAGTCTCTTTGCTATTATGGTGATTATCCTCTGGACTCATCATAGGTTGTCTCTGTACTTTCTAAAATGTGGCAGCCAGAAGTGAATATCACATTCTAGTTGTGGTCTGACCTGGGCAGAGTTCAACTTAACTAACACCAGTCTCAGTCTCTATCTCTCAATGCAAGCTAAGATCATGGTAGTTTGTTTTTTTTAGGATTGCCCTATTGGTTCTCTCTCTCTTTCCCCTTCCAATCTAGGATTTTCTTTATCATGAGAGTTTTAAATCAATGTCTTCACTTAACCATGGTGAATAATTTTTGCTTTTTGTACTCCTTTATAAAAGGAGAACAGCCTCTTGCCCCTTTATTATTTTGTTTTTAAAGAAACTTTGCAGCTTCTTCCATTCTTATGAATGTTAATATTGACTGACTTCTTCCTGGCCAATCTTTTTATTTCCTCGATTTTCTTTGCTGGAATCAAATGCCTTCATCTGTTACTGTCTATTTCTATAACTCCTTACCATTCTGAATACGAATCACTTGTGGGCACCAGTAATTACTCTCATGTTCACTTTCTCATTGTGGTGCCAAGTCCATCAATGGTCAGGTATGTACAGCATGCTGATTTAACTAGGTTTGTATTGAGCCCTGAGAAATAGGTTTTATTTCCCAGGCTAATTCTGTTTGGTCAGGGATATGAGTGAAATAACTGGAATGCAAATAATTGATCTGGTTATTCCTTTCATCATAATGACTGTAATGAATCAACTATTTGGAGATCAGATAGACTGCTCAGTGGGAACCCTTTCCACAGGGTGACTTCAGGGTCATTCAGACTAAAACACTTCTCATAATACTAACAGCTTATATTTTTATAGTGGTTTAAGGCGTACAAATCTCTTTTCTCATAACATGCTTATGAGATCGCTGCTGAAAGTATTATTAGGCTCATTTTGCAGATGAGGAAAATGAGGGTCAGAGAAGGCATTTGCCTATCATCACTCAGCTGTCAAATGGCACATTCAGGACTTGAATCTGGGTCTTCTGACCCTAAGTTTAAAGATCTTTCTTATTACTGTGCTCTATCTCTTTATGATGAAGTGCCCTGCAACCAAGGAATAGGACCTCAGGCAAGTCATTGATTTGTATGGAACCATTTTGCTCATATTGGTGCACCAGTCTAGTCCCATACAGATTAAATGACTTGGACAAGATCATGTAGGTATTAAGAGGCAGAACTGGACTCAAACCTAACTTCCAAATATCACTGAGGTGAATGACAGGGACACAGATTGTGTGGCCTCTAAGTTGTGTTACTTTTTCATTTTCATATCCCTAACCATTTAGTATTGTTGGGTTGTGTTGCTATATGATGCAAAGATTCAGTAGGTTTCGGGTTTAATTCTTAGTGAATGTAATATCTCTAGAAATGTAATATCAAAGTTCTGATTTGGAGTGAGCATCTGGCAGAAGCCTCTACTTTGGCTCCCATAGCTCAAGACTATGTTAGTGAAACAAAGCTCCTAGACTCTGTTGTAGTGTATGAAATAAAATAAGGATTCTGGGCATTTCTCTTGTTCCCTTGGTCCCTGGCCAAGGTCAGACTTCTTGACTCATTTAAAAATAGAACATAAAATTTAGATCAAAAGGTATCTTAGAGGTCATTTAGTCTAGTTCTCTCATTTTACAGATGAGAGAATGGACCCTTCAAAGTGAAATGATTTGTCCAAGGTAATACAGGTAGGAAGGGACAGAGCAGGTCATGTGATTCTAAATCATGCATTTCTTCTGAAATGCAGCAGGAAAGTCTGGCCTTTCCAAACACACATTAGGCAGGCAGGAGACTGAGGATGCTCTGCACCTTCCCTTCCCTGTCCAGTGATTCCAGTGGGCTCTGTTCCCCAATACCCTTGTGACTTTGGGCATATCACTTAATCTCCTTAGCTCTCAGTTTTCTATGAAATGAGGGAGATGGGCTGCGTGCTTTATTCCTTCAGGTCTCTTAAGGGCTCCAGGTTATACAGATTCCACCACTGAGACCAAGAGAAGTAGGAGGGGAAGGGGAATGGTGTTTTTAGTTGACAGCCACAGCAGAGGTGACATTAGAAATATTGAGAGTTAATGTGTGTGTGTCAATTTTCTGATTCCTTTTGCTTGTTGCACATAAGATGTTTGGCTGCGAGACACGGACGTTTTTGGAAGGTTTGGGTGGCCTTGTGTTCTGCCACAGCTTATTTTTAGTATAATGATTAGGAGATTATGTATGCCTGACACCTCCTTCTTTGTCCTTCACTCTTCACCTACTCTCATATGCCTTTACAAATGCTCCTACAAACAGACATCTCCCTTATCCACTTTCAACCTCACAACCACTTGAATTGCTCAACCTTGCACAAATGTGCACAACACTATCCTAGTAATTTCTTATATACTACTATACATATACTCATTTGATACTGGCAATTTGCATGCATTTCATGCTGAAATTTCACATACAATTAAAAATAATGAAAAAACAACCCTTACCCACACAGTGAATTGGGTTATGCTAAGGGACATAGTTCTACTGTGGGAACTATATATTATTCTTATTCTAAAATTGAAAGCTTAGAAAGCAGGTGCTAAAATGGGGTCCCATCAACTATAACAAAAATGGAAAATATTGCATGTTGGAGGGGATGTGGGAAAGCTGGGATGCTAATCTACTGTTGGTGGAATTGTGAAAAGATCCAACCATTCTGGAGAGCAATTTGGAACTATGCCCAAAGGTCTATAGAACTGTGCATACCCTTTGATCCAGCAATAGCACTGCTAGGTTTATATCCCAAAGACATCCCCCCAAAGAGAAAAAGACCTATTTGTACAAAAATATTTATAGCAGCTCTTTTTGTGGTGGCTAAGAATTGGAAATCAAAGGAATGGCTAAGCAAGCTGTGATATATGATGGTGATGGAATATTATTTGTGCTATAAGAAATGACAAGCAAGATGATTTCAGAAAGTCCTGGAAAGACTTGTATGATCTGATGTATAGTGAAGTGAGCAGAACCAAGAGAACATTGTGCACAGAGACAGTACTACTGTTTGATGAAGAACTGCGAAAGATTTAACTATTCTCAACAATGCAATGATCCAAGACAATCCCAAAGGACTATTGATGAAACATGCTATTCACCTCCAAAGAAAGAACTGATATTGATGGAACACAGACTGAAACATGCTATTTTTTACTTTCTTTCATTTTTTCTTTTAATCAAGTTTTCTTATACAAAATGACTAACATGGTAATGTTTTACATAATCATACATGTATAACTTATATCTGGGAAGGGGGAAGGGAGGAAGAGAAAGAGAGATAAAAATTAGAACCCCAAACTATAAATAAAAATGTTTTATACTTTAAAAAAGATAAAATGGGGTCCCATTACACATGTTCATTGTATCTCAAGCTGCCTTTATCTGTCCCACACTGACTCAGTCTACCCAAACTTCCTTTACACTTTTGTACCCTACTCCAACTTTCATGGCCTTCTCACTAGCTCACAGAGTCTTGGTTCAGCCTATAGATTCTCATTTTGATCTATATCAATTTTGATTCACATGGAGAAAAGTACATATGAGGTGCTTGATAATGGCTTGTTGACTTGCCTCCTAAACTTGCTAATGTTCTCCCTCGAATCAACAACAAAACATTGCATTTTGGTGGCAGTTTTATGAATGTTACAAAAGTGCTTCTTGTCTTGGGACAGCTACTCGGCTGCCCTGCCTTTTAAATAGTCGCAGTATCTTTTGGCTACCCTGTGGACTCTCTGGAGAATGCCATGCTCCTCAGATCTAATCCTGTCAGAATGCAATATTATATCCTCTATAGGAAGATGCTATTGTTCCACTGGGTCTGAGTTTGTCCAAGTCACTGGCCTGTTCCTGAAGGAGCAAAAGACTGCTCTAAATAGCTTTTCGTCTTGCTTCCATTAAGAGAAGGTGAAGCTCAAGGAGGACCACTTTACTTTCTCTGTTTCCAATACAAATAAAACAGTAGGAGGGAAATGCATTAGACAGAAGGCAGCAAGCTGAGAGAGAATGCCTAATGTATTCTTTAACTAAGCCAACCCCCTTGAGCTGCCAATGTTGTACTCGGAGTGCACTTTCTCTGCCCCTCCCCCATTCCTCTCACGGATTTGCAACTCCTCTTGGGCAAAAGATCCGAATAGGCAAAAGTACCTCAATTCAGGGGTTTAATCACAGATTCTCAAACCAGACATCTTTTATTGGTGTATGTTCAGGAGAAGAGGGAAGAAAAATGGATCTTGTTGTTTGGAGAGGAGACCTGATACTTCATCGTATATTATTTGAGCTCCCCATTCTGAATCTTCTTTCTCATCCCAATAATGGTGGAAACTAAAATCCCTAAATTCCTTCCTGGAAATTTTAACCTCTAAGACTCATAGAGGTATCCTTGAGTGGATAGAGAGCTGGTTTGTCCAGGAGCTTGTGTGTGTGTGTGTGTGTGTGTGTGTGTGTGTGTTACCAGCGAAGTGGTTCATCCAAGGATGAAAATGGGCTGTTTTAAATACGTAGAAAGGTAATATACCTGCCTGGACCTTATGTTGTAGAGTGAAGTGGATGTGTTCCAGGGTTACTAGAGTATCCTAAGAGTGAGACTTTGTTCAAAAGGCAAGGAGGTGAGCACAGGGAAGAAATCTCCAAGATGGGCATTTCATGGTAGAATGTGGGTCATGAGAACTGGCTGAAAGGCAGAGGGAGGAAAGATATGGATGGTCTCGTGGAAAAGTATATTCTGAGCTATGTCCCCAGGTATAGGAGCATGTCTTTAGAGGGGCGTCCACCTCTTAGGAAGTGGGTTACATAGAATGTCTAGCCTACTTTTTCCTCTCTATATTTCCTTTTGCCCCTTGGAGCCTGAGACTTTCTCCTAGATTCTTTGGGGTTTAAGATTTGGTGCGTACTGAGTTCTTGGGAACGAGACTACCCAAGACCCTTACCTTTTATAGGACATGGGAAAAGAAGTGGAATTAGCAAGAATGAACCAGATAGCAACAGGGAACAGGTGCAGAGTAGGCACAGGGGGAGGGAATGCCAGGAGGGAGTGGGTGAAAGATAGCAATGACACTATGAAACCTGGGCAGCTGGTACAAGTGGGTTTAGGTTTCTAAGCAGTGGTTGTTGTTTACACGGGAATTGAATAGGAATGAATTTCTTTTTGTCACCTCTACTAGTATCTTAGAAACAAAACGGCTGCTCTCTGCTTCTAAAAAGACCTCTAATGGCTTAACCCTGATTACTTGATGACTTCTCTTAATCTCTTTCTAACTTCACTTAACTGCATTCAATAGCCCAGCCTTAAAGCCAGCTACTTCAGTCCTACCCTAACCATGCCTTTACATGGTAGAATCTCTTTCCCCCTTGAGTTTGTGCTACGCTGGCTTCTATCCTAGATCTCCAGAGAGTCTAATCTCTTTGCCCCAGGTCCCAAGCCTTGGAGCACTACTAGAGAAAGATATAGAACTCCCCAGCCTTGTCATAACATGATAATAAGAGTAATCTAACTTTTGGTTCACACCTGTGAATTAAGTGGTGTAGGGAACTCCTGGAAAGAAAACTCGTCTACCAAAGTAGATTGGTAACTATGCTGAAACTCAGAGTCTTAGAGAATTTTCTGGGGTTATAAGACTTACCCAAAACCACACAAACAATATGGCTTAGAAGGAGGACTTGATCCCCCTGTTATTCCAGACTTCCAGACCAACTCTCTATCCATTATATCATGCTGCCTCCATTTTTTTTTGATGAGAAAGCTGAGGCTTCAGAGAGGTTAAGTGACTTGCCCAAGGTTGCATTACCAGTGCAGTATCTGAGGTACAATCCATATCTCCAGAGTTCACTGCTCTTTGGACTGTTACCCAACATTCCCTTTCTGTACAAATCAGGTTTTAAAATTTCAGCTGGGTCTTTCCTACTAAGCCATCCTTTTATTCATTTCTTAGTGATTTCATGCTTTCCACAATTGCCATTCTCTGTACCACAGAGAGGTCAAGGAGGATAAAGACTGAGGAAAGGCCATTGCACATGGCCAAATGAGGCTGTAAGAAGTGGACGTTTGGTTTCACTAGAGTAGGGGTGTCAGGAACCAGATTGCAGGGCATTAAAGAATGAGTGAATGTTGAGAAAGTAGAGGCATGTGGATGTTTGAGGAGTCTGAAGTGAGAGGAGAAGAAAAAAATGAGACAGCAGCTAGAGTGAACAGATTTTTTTTCCAAGATAGAGGAACCCTGAGCATATTTAATGGCAGAAGGGAAGAAGTGAGTGGAGAGAGACAGATTGAAGATGCTCTAGAGAGAGGATAATTAGAAGATCTGGGGAAATGGAATCTCTAGGGCACAGGTGGAGGGGTTGGCTCTAGAAAACAAGAGGGTCAACTTTCTTGGAGATAGTGGGGAAGGATTAGATGGGAGGTAACCAGAGATGAAGAGAAAGGAACTGAAACTATTTTCTCAAAGGTTATCAGTGATGTCTCAGTTGCTAAATTGTTTGGCTTATATCAATACTTATCTTCCTTCACCTTTTTGTAGCTTTTGATACTCCTTATCATCCCATTCTTACAGATACACTACTCTTCCTTAGCTTCCAAGACACTGGTTCTTACTCAGTTTTCTTTGGTGGGTCAGTCATCTCCCACCTCCTGAAGCTAGTTGTTCCCATTACCATGTCCTTTTCTCTTATTTCTATACTATCTGCCTTGATGATCTCATCTTCTCCTGTGGGTCCAATGATCAACTCTATGAAGATAATTACAACTGCTCAGTAGATGATTCCCAGATTTATTCATCAAGCCTCAGTCTCCTCAAGGACTTTAGTCCAGGCTTTCCAACTACTTGCTATTCAGCTCCACTTGAATATCTCACTAGCATCTTCAATTCATCATGTTTAAAATTGAAGTTGCCTTTCTGCTTACATGTGTTCCTCCTCCCAAATTCTCTAATAGAGTGTCATAACATGACACTCTTCCAGGTCACTTATATTTGAAACCTCTTCTCTATCCCTCCTATCCTAGGTCAATCAATTGACAAATGCTTTCCATTATATTTCTATGACATCTCTCTTAAACATCCCCTTCCTGATCCTTCCACCATCACTGTCCTGGTTTAGGCCCTTAGTCTCCTTGCCTCCAGTCTATCCCCTCTTTAATGTATCTGTCACACAAAAGCCAAGATAATCTTTCTAAGCCACAGGTTTTGTATCTCTCCTTTGCTTAAAAATTTTCAGTGGTTTCCTATCATCTCTATGATAGAAGGGGCTAAGATTTGTGTTTTCCTTTATGAAATGATTCCCTCTCTGTTGATAGTCCTCAAATTTCCTATATCAATAAGAAAATCTCACTTGAGCTTCAACCCCATGTCTACAAGTATCTTTGAGACATTTAAAAAATAGCACCTACTATGTGCTAAGCACTGGGGGAACTGCAAGAATAAATAAATGATTATTTCTGTTTTCAAGAAGCTTACAACTAATTAGGGGTGAAAAGACATACATGTATACAAACATATACACAAATAAATATAATAGTATTGAGACTAGATCTGTGATTATATTGATAAAGAGAATTCCAGGGCCACGAAGTTTCCTGTACCAATGTAGGCTGGCATTTTCTTTGCAATTTATAGTCTTAGAAAGTTGCCTAGAGCACTGAGAGGTTAAGTTACTTGTTCAAAAGTACACAGTATATGTCAGAGGCAGAATTTGAACCCAGATCTTCCTGACTTCAAGGCTAGTTCTCTATTATTCAAGACTGTCTCTCTAAATAAATATAACACAAATTAGAATGTGATAAATGCATGAGAGGAGTGCAATGGGCTATAAGCTTACTTCCATCTGAGGGCATTAGGGAAATCTTTATGGAGGTGTTAGACTTGAGTTAGTTCCTGAAGGATGAATAGGCTACCAATATATGAAGATGGTAGGTGTGAGTATTTAAGGTTTAAGAGAAAACAATCCTAAACTAAGGTACACGTAGGTGACAGTGTTTGGAAAATACTTTTAGGATATCATATAAACCAGTTTATCTTGGGTACCTAGTATTCAAGGGGAAGGGATATGGGATAAAGTTGGAAATGTAGAGTGAAGCCAGATTATGGAAAATTTGAGTGCGAGGACAAGCAAGGCATTTATATTTTGTTCTTTTTTCCATAGGCAAGTCTTTTAAATAATTAATAAACTTTTTATTTTTAGTTTTGAGTTCCAATTTTTATCCCTCCTTCCCTCTTTCCCTTCCCCCTTCCCTGTGGGAGTAAGCATTCATATATAGGTTATACATGTGCAATTATGTAAAACATAACCACATTAGGCATTTTGTATAAGAAAACTCAAATAATAGAAAAAAATGAAAGAAATAAAGTGAAAAAATAGCATGCTTCAGTTTGTGTTCAATCAATATCAGTTTTTTCTTTGGAGGTGGCTAGTATGTTTCATCCTTAGTCCTTTGGGATTGTCATAGACCCTTGTATTACTGAGAATAGTTAAGTCATTCACTGGACTTTGTTCTATAGGTGATAGGGAAACACTAAAAGTTGTTAGGACATTACCATATCCTGAAATAATATCAATATATACAAAATTAAGTTAATTATTTTCTCTTGCTACCCCTTTCCCTCAACGAACAAACAGCTTTTTCCTTCTTACCTTGCTTGCTATTTCTGTCAATGGCACCACCATTTTCTCATTCATTCAGGCAGGGAACCTCATTTACCTAAACCTTTTCTTTTTCTCTTATTTTGTTATTTAGTTATTTCAGTGATGTCCAACCCTTTGTGACTCCATTTGGGGTTTGCTTGGCAAAGATACTGGAGTGATTTGCCATTTCTTTCTCCACATCATTTTACAGATGAGGAAACTGAGGCAAACAGGGTTAAGTGACTTGCCCAGAGTCACATAGCTAGTAAGTGACTGAGGTCAAATTTGACCTCAGGTCTTCCTGACTCCAGGCCCAGTGCTCTCTGTACTATGGCCCTCCCTAGCTGCTCTTTCTATTATACTCTATTATTAATAGTCTAGCCTTGTGATTTCTTTTTTCCTTTCCATTTGTGATTTCCTCTCCCATTCTCATTGCCACCACATTATTCTAGACATTCATCACTTTATACTTGGGCCATTTAATAGCTTTCTGTTTGATCTCCTCTTGTCTAGTGCTTTTCCACTATAGTCTATCCCAAATACCATAGCTAGATTAATTTTCATAAATCACCACTGTCATTATTGTGTCACTTTCCTGATCACAAACAACATTGTTTATTTTTTGTAAATAGTATTTTATTTTTTCCAATTAGATGTAAAGATAGTTTTCAACATTCATAAGATTTTGAATTCCAAATTTTTTCTCCCTCCCTCCGTTGTATTTTCCCCTCCCCAAGACAGCAAGCAATTTGTTATAGATTATACATGAAACACCACTGCTTAACTAAGAGTTTGCATTACTCAATTTGGTAACCCTCTTGAATTTAACAAACATTATCAAGTGCTCAAGGAAGCTAGGTGGTACAGTGGATAGAGTGTTGGCCTGGAGTCAGAAAGATTCATCTTCCTGAGTTCAAATCTGGCCTCAGACATTACTAGCTGTATGACCTTTGGCAAATCACTTATACACTATTTGCCTCAGTTTTCTCAACTGTAAAATGAGTAAGAGAAGTCAATGGCAAACAACTCCAGCATCTTTGCCAAGAAAATCCCAAATGGGGTCATAAAGAGCCTGAAATGACTGGACAACAACAACAAAATCAAGTATTCAACTTTGTACAAGGCATTTGAAGTCTTCCATTATATTCTCATTTTACCTACCCAGCCTTATTTCTCATGACTTCCCAACATAAACCCTTTGTTCTTGTGAGGTCCTTTTCTTTTCTTTTTTTTTGTCTTTTTTTTTTTTGTGGGGCAATGAGGGTTAAGTGACTTGCTCAGGGTCACACAGCTAATAAGTGTCAAGTGTCTGAGGCCAGATTTGAACTCAGGTCCTCCTAAATCCAGAGCCGGTGCTTTATCTACTGAGTCACCTAGCTGGCCCCAGGTCCTTTTCTTGTCTCCTGAAAATATCATGCTCATACCTAACTACAAGCTGTTTCCTAATGCTATTTCCCCTGCTTGGAATGAATTTTCCCCATTCTTCTACCAATCTAAATTCTATCTATCTTTCAATGTTCAGATCAATTTCTGCTTTCTCATTTGGAGGAAGCTCTAAACCACATTTATCTTCAACTTTTAAAAATTTTCTATAGAATTTATTATCTATAGAACGCTTTAGCATTTAATAATTTACTGTTGGTCATTGTTATTTAAATGTTTCATGTGTCTCTAACCTCTTAAAGGACAGGAATTCCATTTGACTTTTTTTTATTCTTCTTAGGTCTAATACCATAAATATTTTACATATAGTGTTAGTTTAAAAAAAACTTGAATGAATGAACAAGGGATAATCTCTGGGAACTATGCTTGTCTAAGAGAGTCATCACTGCCATTTCTTAGTACTTGAAGAAAATTTTCAAAGTCATACTTTGAAAACTTAGAGATATTTCCCTAGGCTGGTGTTTTTATTTTTTCATTTCTCTTGTCTGAAAAGGGAATAACTGGATAAAAGTTTCCCATCTTTCCAAAATCAAAACTTGAAATTTTGTTCCAAGGGTTATAAGAGATATTATGAGATATATAAAGATGAATATATGAACTGTTGGCATAAATATTTTAAAAATATTATAATACTCCATCATTCTTACATACTTTTTACCATAAGATAGTATAGTCTTATGGGTCATATTCACAATTTTAAGTATTTTCATGATTTTTTCTGCCTTTCACTTAAAAAAAAGTATTTGGCTATTTTTTTCATGCTATAGGTCTATAGTAAGACCACACTAAACTATATATTATCATATAGATAAAATATAGTCCTAGTATAGGCCAATATTTTATAAAGAGATTAAAATGGTCTTTCTAAACCATCTAAAAATGAATCAGGGGCAAAAGGTCAAAGAAATGTTTTGTAACCCACATTTGAAACTCAGGCAGACATTATAGCATGGCCATTAAGATTGTTCCAAGGAAAGTAGAAAGGAGCTGATCACTTCCTAATGAAGTTAGTTAGTTTCTCCTTGGGAGAATCGACCTCCTGGGGTTATTGTGATTGCAAATAGCATTAAGAGCCCCAGAGAAATGTTTGGTCCTTAATAATAGACCTGTAAATTGTACATTTAGGCTGGCTTTTCACCTCAAAGCCTTAAGTTGAACCTAAAATAGAAGAAATAACATTGATATTTATTCAAGTCACCTTGGAGATGAGTTTAAAAACTCAACAACCTGAATTGCTTTAATGCAAGCTATTTTTATGACTCTGATGGGGGTTCCCACTTTTAAAATGTACATTTGAGAGGTTTGGGCAATAGCACAAGCAAGTGACTTTAGGGATCCAGAAGTAGATTGGCAGCCTTCTAAAGAGTTAGGCAGAAGGCAAAATATACCACAGAAATTCAAAGATTTATAATTTCACTATTGAGGGTACCCTCTCCACCAATGCATTGTACCTCCTCTGTAATTAACTTGGTGAATGGTCTTGTAAAATTGCTGTGGTTGAAAAATGTGACCACTCAGGTAATAAGCCTCTCTGTATTTGGGCTGGTCCTGAGATGATAGAAATCCAGTTTGTCACTAGACTTAACTTTAAGCCTTTCCGAGATTGGGTAAAATGATTTTGTGAAACTACCCAGGCAAGGTATGCTTTTGTTCCCTCAAAGGTAAAAATCTGGAGGCAATGATAGGTTATTGCCAAACCTTTGGGCTCTTGAGATTACACTTATTCTTCTTGGCTAGGAAGGAACAAAGAGCAAAAGTTTCAGAGAGGCAAATTTCCACTTGATGCTAGGAAAAACTTTGAGAGGCAGTATAGTGGATGGAGAAATCAGCCTGGGTTTGAATCCTGTCTCCAACTCTTACTGCTTATGTAACAGCGATTGACAAGTCATTGAACTTCTCTGTGTGTCTCAGTTTCTACAGGTGTAAAATTAGGGGGAGAGACTTTAATAATTATATCCCTAGGTTCTGTTGCACAGGAATATGGTGAAGATAAAGTAAGACACTGCATTAAAGTCCCTTGTAAACCTTAAAACACCATAAAACATCAACTATTATTATTAAGAGGGCAGATAAAGAGCACCATAGTGCACAGAGTGCTGGATTTGGAGTCAGGAAGACCTGAATTCAAGTCTGACCTCAGATACTCATTAGCTGTATGACCTTGGGCAAGTCACTCAAACTTTTTCCCTCCATTTCCTCATCTGTAAAATGAGCTGAAGAAGGAAATAACAAACCACTCCAGTATCTTTCCCAAGAAAGCCCCAAATGGAGTCATGAAGAGTTGGACATGATTGAATAATACCAGCATTATTATTAACAATAAGCTCTATTCAAATGTGGAATGGACTACTCATCATTACTGGAGGGTTTCAAACAGACTGCATCATCCATTTGATGAAGAACATCATAGAGGGGAGTTCAGGTAAGGGTTGAGCTTTCCTTACTCAGAGTCTACAACATTGAGCAGAATCTATGAGCACAGGTGAATATAGAGTGAGAGTCGAGTATGCCTGGGAATGTTGCCACAACCTAGACCAAGCATTATCATTAGAACTTCCCCATCCCTTCAGGATTCCAGATGACACCATTTACAAACTGACATTTTGATTTATGGTGCCATCTGAACCGTGTTTTGTAAGGAAGGATGCAACTCTATAAGGTTGAGGTGAGGAGGGAGAGCATTCTAGACAGACAGCCCTTGCTCAAAGGTGTGTGGGTGGAAGGTAGAATGCTCTGTTAGAATGGGATGCTCTGGCACATTCCTTCCCTTTAAGGGAACTCACATGAGGGAGAACCCAGTGCCCACACACATGCTCTGTGGCTGCCTATGACTAGAAGGTGATTTAAATTGTATCCATATTATGGTACAGTACTATTCCAGGTGACAATGGTACCTCAAATTTCATGTTTTTAATGGAAGTAGTTTTATTTCCCTCCAAACTTCCTTATTTCTATTGATGGTGCAACCATCCTTCCATGCACCTAGGTTTACACTTGTCATTTTTGGATCTTCACTGTAAGAGTCTTGTCTATCATAACCTCAGAACAACTCTTGAATCTGTGTCTTCTTTCACTTATGTAGCCTTTCCCCTAGTTCAGTCCCTCATTGCCTCTACCTAGATTATTGTAATAGCTTCCTAACTGTTTTCCTTGCCTCTTTTTCATTTATTCTCTCTTCAATACAGACTCCAAAAAGCTGTCAAATTAATATCCCTAAAACACAGATGTGACCATGTCAACCCCCTACTCAAAAATCTTTATCTTCAATTGGTTCCATATATCCTCTGTGATAAAATCTAAAGTCCCCAGCCTGGCATTTAAATCCCTTCATAATCTGGCTCCCACCAACCTTGCCAATCTTGTTTCGTTTTATTGTTTTTCATATACTTTCCATTCTAATGAAACTAGTCTGCCAGCTGCTTGCCAATCCCTAACATTCCTCCTTCTGCCTCTATGCCATTGTAAGGAGCGTTTCCCATGTCTAAAATGTACCATATCCTTACCTCTGCCTTCTTTCCTTCAAGGGTGCCACCTGCTACCCAAGCCTTTCCCTGACCCTCATCCCTTTGCTACTTTCTCCTTCTTGAAATTACTATGTTCATTACTATGTTGTTTACTTGAATACATGTCATATACCCCTAGTAGAATGAAAAGAGGGTAGGGATTGTTTATTTGTTTTTTTTTAAGCCCCAGGGCCTAGTGCAGTGCCCCTCATACATAGTAAGTGCTTAATACAAGCTATATAAATTGTACTGAATTGACTCTCACATTGCATAACTATACCCTTGAAAGTGCTAAGGTCTAGTAGTTTATAAATTGTGTTATCATCGAGAATCCCAGGATTCTATAAGATGCCACTCTGGGGGTTCCCTGAAAGAAACAATGGTCATGGAGGGCATATTAACTTGTGTATTTTTAAAAATCAACTTCAGGCTCCATCATAACACTACATTAGTTCTGGAACTAGAGTTTCAGGGGCTTAAAAATGTAGAAGGGGTCCACAACTGCTAAAAACTGGAAAACCAGTGACCTAGGGCTATTGGTCTAAATTATACAATACACACAGTATGGATCCCTGCCAGTGTTATTCCCTGCAATAGAGCACTCTCTCCTACCCCCAGGCTGAAACTGGAGCTGCTGAAGCAAAATGAAAGGATTTGGCAACAGGGGCATACATATTACTAACTAGTTGAAAATCCATTGCATATTAACCTTGAATTTTGGAAATTGTGCTACTCCCCAAGCTGGTAGCCTTAGTTCAAAGTGCTTCTTGACTCAGACCAAATTTAAATGGATTAAGAAATAACCATCAAGAAATAATAATTAGCATATAGCTTGGTGTCCATGGAATTTGTGCTAGGCACCATACAGAACAAGTTTAATTAATATGATCTCTCTAAAATAAATGACTGTGATGTGGGTGGACAGATAGCTATTTTGACAAATGAGCAAAAATATTTGTGAGTAAATCACATTTTGGGGGGGGTAAATTGAATCACATGTTAGGTGTATTAGAAAGTGTACTAGTTATAAAAAGATTCATCATTAGATTTCTTTAACATGAAGAATCCTTTTGAACTGTTAATACCCTCTAATTTGTTGTATAAATCTGGTTCTTAAAATAGGATGCATCTATGTGTACTGATAACATGTAACAGTACGATATACCAAAGATTAGCACTGTGACCAAAAATAATTTATACTACTTATTATATAAATAGTCTAATATAGAGAACCTGAATTCAGATGCTGGCTCTCCAATTACTACCTGTCTGATGTTAGGCAAGTCAATTTTCTGAGCCTCAGTTTCAAAATCTGTAAAGGTACTGGACTAGGAACTCTAAGGTTCCTTTTTTCTCTAAGGATATAAGCCTAAAACCTGCGTAGATGAATCCTGTCACCTCTAAGCAATATCCCTTCCCCTCCCCAATTAAATATACCTTTCTTTCCAACTTAATAATAATTCATATTAAAGATAGCTTTTAGGGGCAGCTAGGTGGCGCAGTGGATAAAGCACAGGCCTTAGATTCAGGAGTACTTGAGTTCAAATCCGGCCTCAGACTTACTAGCTGTGTGATCCTGGGCAAGTCACTTAACCCCCATTGCCCCACAAAAAAAAAAAAAGATAGCTTTTAAGATTTAAACATCAAGTGGTGATTCTTTGACATAGATCTCCCAAGCTTGAACCCTCAGAATTGTCTTTGATTCTCCTCTATCATAGCCAAATCAATTACCAAGACCTGAAGAGTCTTTCTTCACAATTACTCTTGCTTCTGTCCTTTCCTCTCCTCTTACTGTCTGGCTACATTGGTGTAAACCCTGATCAATTCTCATCTGGTCTCTTGTGGTAGCCTCTCAACTCTTCTATTTCTAGTCTCTTTGCTATCTGTCAAAGGGCAGCTAGGTGGCGCCATAGTGGATAGAGTGCTGGGCCTGAAGTCAGGAAGATTCATCTTTCTGAGTTCAAATCTGGCTTCAGACATTTACTAGTTATGTGACTCTGGGCAAATTATTTAACTCTGTTTGCCTCAGTTACCTCATCTATGAAATGAGCTGGAGAAGGAAATGGCAAACTACTCCAGTATCTTTGCCACAAAAACCCCAACTGGTGTCATGAAGTGTCAGACATGACTGAACAAGGGCTGCCAAAATGTTTCTAATGTACAGATCTGAGAATGCAATTCTCCTAAAACAACAACAACAACAACACAAAAACTTCAGTGGCTGTATATTGCTTATAGGTTAAAATAAAAAGTTCTTAGCTTGACATTGAAATCTGGCTCCAATCTACCTTTCTGGTCTTATTTCACTCTATTCCTTGTTATACACTCTGTGTTGCAGCTAAACTGGAGCAATTACTCAATCCTATCCTTTATTCTCCTGCCTCTTTACGTATATTCAGGCCATCGATATCTCCCTAGTCAGTGCCTGGGATGCACTCTGTCATCATCATTATCTATTGAAATCCTCCTCTTTTCATTCAAATCTCAACTCAGGTGCTACCTCTTCCATGAATCTTCCCCAACCTACATTTCCTCTCCTCTTTCTCCCTCTGATAGTGAGCTCTTTTTTTTTTTAAATCTCCCCTCCCCATGAATAATTTGCTTCAAATTTGCTTCATCCTCATGCCACCTTTATTTGTGTATGTGGTAATCTTAATATTAAACTATAAACTCCAGGGATTGTGATTTTAAATCCATTGTGATTTTAAGTGTGTTGAACATAGTAGGCATTAAATATTTGGTAAATGAATGAAAAGATCTAGTGCTGGCCCTCATTACCTCATGTCAGGATTATTGCAATAGCCTGCTGGTGTGTTTGCCTGCCCCAATTCTCTCCCCAGTCCAATCCATTCTCCATTCAGCCACAAAAATGATTTTCCTAAAGTGCAAGTTTGATCATGTCATCTCCCCCTACTCAATAAACTCCAGTGGCTTCCTATTGCTTCAGGATCAAATACAAAATGCTCTGCTTGGCATTCAAATCCCTTTATGACCTAAGCCACTCCTGTCTTTCCAGTCTCCTTGCACCTTACTCCCTGACACATACTCTTTGATACAATGACACTAGCCTCCTGGCTGTTCCACCACCAAGACACTGCATCTCTTGGCTCTGGGCATCTTCTTTGACTGTTTCCTGTGCCTGGAAATCTCTCCCTCCTCTCCAATTACTGACCTCTCTGGCTTTCTTTAAGTCCCAGCTTAAATCTCATCATTTACTGGAAGCCTTCTCTAACATCTAGTACCTTCCCTCCATTAATTATTTCCTTTTATCTTGCATTTAGCTTTATATATAAATATAAATATATATACATATACATATTTGTTTCATATTGTGCCCCTCCCATTAAATTGTAAGCTCCTTGAGGGCAGGGACTGTCTATTGCCTCTTTTTGTATCCCCAGGGTTTAGCCCACTGACTAGTATATAGTAGGTACTTAATAAATGTTTATTGATTGATGAGATGGCAAATAGGAGTAAGATAATCAGATACATGGAAGGCTATGAGTAGCTTTGCCTAGATAGAATACAATAATGAATAGTAAGGTAGGTGAATTGTAGTGATTAGCAAACGGGTGTGAGCATCAGAAAGACATGGATTTGAATTCTGACTTTGACATATATGCTGTCATAGACCACATGATCTGGGGTAAGTCACTTACATTTTCAGTGCTCCAGGCAGCTCAATAAGATTGTTAAGTTCCAGATGAGTTGCCTATCTGTATTAGTGGAAAGAGTTTTTACACTGAAAGTTTCTTATGCCAATGAAATCAGGTTTGGATAAAAAAGAAAAAGAAAGGTAGGTCAACCTGATGAAATACCTCCAAGTTAAAAGCAGCCTAGATAAAAGTTGTGGCAATTTTTCATACCTCTTTGGTACTTTTCTGCCATGGAAGAAGCCCGATTAAACTTAATTAGCATTCTCCTGAACCCTTAGGTAAGTCCAGTAGTAAAATGTTTTCTCCATTTTAGAAATAGGTGAATTGTGTCAGAGGCTAATGAAGTTACTTATCCAAGTAGTGGGTTAGAAATGAAAAGACCTCCCTCTAGTCTTTTTTTTTTTTTTTTGGTCGGGGCAATGAGGGTTAAGTGACTTGCCCAGGGTCACACAGCTAGTGTCCAGTGTCTGAGGCCAGATTTGAACTCAGGTCTTCCTGAATCCAGGGCCAGTGTTTTATCCCCTGCACCACCTAGCTGCCCCCTGTCCTCCAGTCTTAACCACATTATATCTTTATGCAGTTTCATGGATACTTTTAAATTTTATTCAGATCTGTGGTTTCACTGGTGTAGGAAACTTTACATGAGAAACCGTCCCCTACCAATGGAGAACTGCAAGTTAGAGCCAGAGAGTTTCTTGGTTGCGTCTTTCCAAGAGTCACAAAGCTAGTGCGTGTTAGAAGATGGTCTTTCTGACTTCAAGAATGGCTTTCTATCCACTATATCCCATGCTACTGCTCAGTGAATCCTTTATGACTTTCAAAATGTCAGGAATCCTACAAGGTGCTTAGGAAAGACCACAGAAAGGGCAGCAAGGACTATGGAAAAGGTTGGTGGCATTTCAGAGAGCATAGGATTTAGTCAGAATACCTAGCTCTACCATTTATTAGCTCTGTGACCTTGGACCAGTTGCTTCTCATCTCTGGGCTTTCACTTCCCTCATCTATAAAATGAGGGGGTTGGACCAGAATGATCTCCAAGGACCCTTCCAGCTTGGACCATCTGGGATCGGGGATGGAGTAAGCGTGGTAGTTAAAGGCCTCGCTGATGGAGACCTAGACAGGGACTAGAATAAAAGGCAAATTAGCAAGGCTTGTCTTGCTTCTGTCTGCTCAACAAAGACAAGGTGCATTGCTCATAAACGTGGAACGTCCTTCTTAACTATCTTGGAACTTTTTTTGATCTTGCCGTTTTGTGATGGTTTGTTTTAAGCCAGGCCCTGGTACTAGAGAGAACGAAAGCATCAAAACCATCAAATCGACCTCTTCCCTCCGGATCAGGGCAGGAGGCTGGTGAACGTCAAGGGGGTATGTGAAGAGGGTACCGAGGCCGAAACAGCGGTGCGGCAGGTTGGGCTGCCGAGCTCCTCCGGCCGACATAATTACTGTTTTTGAAAATCAAATGAGACCTAGTAGCCCTCCCGGGCTTGCGGTTCCCAGACTGTCAGCGTGATTTAGCGCCTTGTGTATAGAGGGAAATTCAGGGGCGAAACGGAGGAGAGGAGGGAGAAGGCGAGCGGGGGAGGGAAAGGGGGAGGAGGGAGGGAAGGGGACGGAGAGGAGGGGGGAGGGAGAGGAGGGGAGGGCGGGGGCCGCGGTTACCCCAGCTGCCTTGACTCCAGCCTCGTTTCTCTTGATTAATCCATCCCATCTCCAAGCTGGAGTACAATGTCGTCCCGCAGCCTGCAGGTGTCTCCCCACGGAGCAGGAGGCGGCAGCGCAGCCCCGTCTCTGGCATGTGCCTCCAGCTAGCAGATGTTCGTTCGTTCGTTCGCTCCTTCACTCGCTCCCTCTCCATGCTCGCGGCCAGCCAGCCAGAGCTCCTCTGATCCCCCTCCCACCCCCCACCACCTCTTCCTCCTGCCGCTCCTCTTGCCTCTCCTCCTCCTCCCGCACCTCCTCCCCCGAGGCTCCGGCCCCGCACGTCCCAGCCGCTTGGAAGGAAGCCCCTTCTGGACTGGCTCCCTTGCGTCCCTCTCGCTGCCGCCTTGCGAGCGCCCCAAGTTGAGAGGAAGATGGGGACCTGGCTGCAGCATTTGCAGAGCCGCTCCAGCAACAGATTGGAAGAGACGGAGAGTTTCCGCCGAGGGGAAACTGGCTGCTGAAGGGCGCGTGACGAGGCTCCGCGAACTTCTCCTCGCCCACGCCCGCCCGCCCGCGCCCCCCGGCTTGCTCGCCCCCAGCCCCGGCTTCCTTCGGGCTCGCTCGCTCCTTTCCCGGCGAGGAGGGCGGAGAGGCATGAAGACGAGCCGCCGGTGCCGAGCCCTGCTGGCCGTGTGTCTGAACCTGCTGGCTCTTCTCTTCTCCACCACAGCCTTCCTCACCACGCACTGGTGCCAGGGGACCCAGCGGGTGCCCAAGCCCAACTGTGGCCGAGACAAGAAGACCAACTGTCTCAACTACAGCGGCAACAGCACGGCCAACGACACGGCCGGCTCCCACGGGGTGCACTACAGCTGGGAGACCGGCGACGACCGCTTCCTCTTCAGGTATTTCCACACCGGCATCTGGTACTCCTGTGAGGAAAACCTCAGTGGACTTGGTAAGTGGCCGCAGGCTCGCCGGCCTCCGGTGGCCGTGGGTGGACACGACCGTGATGGGGTGGCCTTCCTGACTGGAGCGCGGGGGGCTCTTTTCCTCCCGCGAGCCCCGCGCGGCGCCGGTGAGACCATTTAGAACGAACGTTCCCTCGGAACGTTCCGCGTTCCACGGGGCATTACGTTCAGCCTTTGGGTGAGAGCATTCCTCGGGTTAGAACGTACCCCCGTGCCGCGGGTTAGCAGGCTGGGCGCGCGCCGACCGGGAGAGCAACCTGTTCTTGGTCCGGAGGGTCGAGAAGCTTGCCTTCTTTGGGCTCCTTGACCTGCCCTCTGCAAGCTGCGCGCCCCTTCCGAGGGGATGCTAGGAAAAGAGCCCCCGAGCTGACCCTCGGATGCTGGGGCTGTTCCTCGGAGCCCCTACACTGCCCCCCAAAAAGAGAGGCCAAAGCGGTGCAATTTCAGCAGAGGCAGAGTGAGACCGGCACTTTGAGTCCCTCCCCGACTCATAGTTTTAGGTTATGAGTGCAGTTAGGGAAAGCCAGCATAGGTTAACTGGAATCTTGGCACTGGGAGCATCCAGCGAGTCCCCACTGGAACAAGCTCCCTTGTGTGTCTGTGTGTGTTGGGGGGTAGGTGGGGCCTTGGGGAAATCAAATATTTACCAAATCAAAGAATAGTAGAAACATAATTCATATGAAATGTGTGGAAAAGTAGTTGCAACAGAAATAGATAAAAAACTACTCAGAACAAAATTCTTATTAATTAAGAAAAAAAAGGTACTTTTCAGGAGGTAAAATATGGGCACAGACCCAGGAAGCTTATTGTGGTTGGCTCCTCTCCTTCTACATCTTTGAGTGCTCTTCTCCTGGCCACAAAGCGAAGTAAGAGTGCTACAAAGCTTAAGAACAAGGCTCTAGCAAAAGCTAGAAGTGTCTGGGTGAGAGATGGCCTCTGGCAAAGGCCCTTGGGAAGGCAGCAGGCATCTATAAATCGAGGCCTGTGGACCTTGAGAGCTTTTTACCGGTTAATGTTGGGTTGTAACGCTAGCCCCTGATTGATGGTCACAGGGGGAGATGCTTCCCGAATGAATTGACACCTTTCCCCCTTTTCAGAAGGTTAAAATTCATTCGATGGGAGCTTAGTTCTGCAGGGCAATATGAATATGCCTGCGGATGTTCAAGTGGTGGTGGAAGTGAACATCCATCCTCAGAGTCTTTGGTAAGCCGACCAGTCTGGTTGCATTGGCATTCCTTTTGGGAAGAGAAAAATGCTGCTGCTGGAGCTAGTTTAAAGGGCAGGGTGAAGGTCTCAAGTACTTCAGCCCAGGAGCTAGCTGCCTGATAGCTTGTACTCAGAACAGGATCAGATTTTTTTTTCCTCCTTGGAGGCTGCCTAGTGTAGCTTGTTATTTTTTGACACTAGATGTAACTTTTCTGAATTGTACTTTCTGTTGCTTATAAACCTGCTGATTCTTTCTATACTGTATTTTTTATTTTTTTGCCAGCGAGTAGCTTTTACTTATGGATCAGGATTGATTTGCTCTCTAACTTCCTATCTTACTCATGGGACTTTTCTATATTTCAGTCCTATTCTAGATTGAAATTCTGGAAGCACACTTAGTCCAAAACTATAATCTCACAGATTAGAAATCTGAAAGCTGGAAAGGGAAAACCACTCTGGCTAAAGTCACGCAAGTAAACTACAGAGTTGGTGCTAGATCCCAGGTCTCCTGAGACATCATACAACGCTCAAAAGAACATTGGATTTGTATTCTGATGACCTGGATTTGAACTCTGACCTCTAAGACCCCTTCCAGGCTAAATCCCATAATGCAGTGATTTCCAGTCTACTACTCATTCCACTATACCACCACAAAACTAATTAATTGCTTTTCATAAGCTCATAAGCCACAGCCTTAACCACCCACACAGAAATTTTCATAATACCTTGACACTTGAAAAATCATAACCCTTCTGGCCTATAAGCCATTCTTCCCCTTAAAGAAAGCATTTCTGAGTCCTTGAATAAAACACATAAATTGCCATGAGTTCCTCTTTCCCAGGAAAATACCATATTCCTTCTAAAATATGCACATAATAATGCCCCGCCCCCCCAGGACCTCTCTGACAGCTAGAGTCAGGGATACAGCTACTACTTTTCATGTAGTTTTCTCAACCGAGACTTTTCAGCTGTTGCTTCAGAGGGGAAGGAAGGTTTTTTTTTTATTAGTTTGGAGCCTCTGATTCAGTTCTCAGGAATTCTTCCCTTCTATACAAGTCTCACCTTCAGTAAACCTGGGTTAAAACACAGTTTGGACCTGGTTGTACTAGTGAGGGGAAGGAAGATGGGTTAGGGTGGGGTGAGGGAAGTATACCAAGGTAAGGTGGCACATGAGCAGAGGGCTATTTGGGGGAGCTAAAGCAGAGATGCCTTTAAATGTAGTTTAGTATAGTGAAGAAAGTCCTAGATTTGGAGTAAAAAAATCAGCATTGGAATCACAGCTCTGGCATTTCCTACATGTGTAACCTTGGACAAATCATTTAATCTCTAGGTCAAAATTTCCTTATCTGTATATAATAAGGAGATTGGACTAGATATCATCCAAGGGCCCTTCTAGCCCTAGAACTGATTCTATCTGGGACCAAAAACAACAAATAAATGGAAGATTGTTTAAGGCCTAGATTTTGGGGGAGGGGGTTTTGTGAACTGTTTTTTTAAAAAAAGATATTTTGCTAACTATATTTTAATATAATTCATTTCCTTTTGTAATCCTATGCATTTTTTGTTTTGTTTTGTGGGTTTTTTTTGTGTTGTTGTCTTTTGGACGGGGCAATGAGGGTTAAGTGACTTGCCCAGGGTCACACAGCTAGTAAGTGTCAAGTGTCTGAAGCTGGATTTAAACTCAGATGTTCCTGAATCCAGGGCTGGTACTTGATCCACTCCATCACCTAGCTGTCACCAATCCTATGCATTTTAATTTATATATTTAAAAACATCCCGAGGAGTCCATAGGTCCAAAGGGGTCTGGGACACACAAAAGATTTGGTGTAATCCCTCTTGTGCATAAATACCTTTTATTTTGGTTCTCTGGCTATCTCTGTGTTGAGATGAACATTTATATAGCCTCGATTTTAGGAGTATTTAAATATACAGTCTTTTTCATTGCCCATGCTAATTTACCACTGGTGTGCTATATGATACATATATCCCTTCTCTTCATATACATACGTATATGATACATATATCCCTTCTCTTTTTTTCTCTTCATCATCGGTACATGAAAAACTTACCTTACAGAAAATTTCAATTTTCCTTCTTGGGGTATGGAAGGTAGAGATCAGCCTGTCACTCATGAAGCCTTCAGTACCCTTCCACGTGCTGCTGAAGAGTGAGGCCAAATCCTGTCAGTTTCACTGCACCACAATTAAAAGCAAGGTTTTTGTGGTCCACGTTTTCTGATTCCATAAGAAAAACAACCATCTCCTATATCGACATCTGACCCTCATGGGAAGAGAATTAAGAATAAACCTCTCTGCTTCAAAAAGAAAGGGAACATTTCTTTTTCATTTACTCCTTTTCCTCATGGTTTCTGTGAACTGTACCCATACAGACCCTAATCTATCCCTCTGAGGGCAGAGCATACTGCAAACATTCCTGCTTCAAATCCCCAACCAGAAACTTTGGGCCTGTAAAAACCTCTCTCCATCATGGTCAGTCACAGTGAAATCTAACAAGCCCCTTTTCCCACACTAATAGCCCACAGTGCTTACAAAGAAAACTATAGTCCTTCCCCAAAACAGATACACTTTCACCAACCCTAGCACAAAGGAATCTTTTCTCTCTCCTCTGAGAAGGAACATCATCCTCCCTCAATATACAGAAGAGGAATCATGTCTTCTGCACAAAAAAACCAGCCCAGTGTTCAGTCCAGATTCTGCCTGCTGAGAATCAGTACACTGCATTTGGGAAATGGGAAACCTGTCTTCTACTTTTGATTTCCCCCAGTGGTTTGTTTGGTGACTGCCCCCTTATGCCCCCAGCAAGTTTTATATTTATTAATTATTCAAAAAAGCAGCCCTGATGAGTGGAAAATGCTCTGGAATGGTGACTGAGGATATGGATTTCAATCCTATTTACAACCTGTGTGACCTTGGGCAAGTCACTTTTCTCTAGTTTTCCTGTTTGTAAAATGATTGAATTAGCCAGGATGAGCTTTATGGTCCTTTCCAACTTGAGATCTCTACTTTTATGAAAAACTTATTAAGGCTTACTGTGTGCATGGTACTCACTAAGGACTAAGGTGACACTAAGGAAATGTAAGACATGACCTTTTCCCTCTAAGAGCTTATAATCTAGTTGAGGAGACATATACACATAATATCTATCTGTCTGACTACATGTATATGTACATACATACACACAATATGTATTATATTATACATACATATATGTAAATTATATTCAAATTCAAAATTCAAAGCACTGCACTATTAAGCATAAAAAGGAGGGTTATAGACAATGTGCTTGCTATAGGAATGCAGAAATGGAGGGAAGTCCAGAACCTTAGTTCCTTTTCTTTTTTTTTTTTTTTTGGTAGGACAATGAGGGTTAAGGGACTTGCCCAGTGTCACACAGCTAGTATGTGTCACATGTCTGAGGCCAGATTTGAATCAGGTCCTTCTGAATCTTTGGCCGGTGCTTTATCCACTGTGCCATCTAGCTACCCCCAGAACCTTAGTTCCACAAGGTATCTCAGGGGTCAGAAAGCCCTTCTATAACATACCTGAAAAGTCATCATCCAGCCTCCATTTGAAGACATGTAGTGATAGGGAATTCCCTATAATCCAGGTCAGTCTATTATACTTCGGAGTAACTTTAATTAGGAAGTCTTTTTCCTTATGTTAATCAGTAATCTGTCTCCTTGCATCCATTGCTCTTGATATTTCTTCTTGGGGCCACCTTTCACATGACAATCCTTTAACTTGAAAACAGTGATCACATCCATTCAAGCTTTCTCCTTTCTAGGCTAAACAGTCAATGAATCCTTGCAAAGCATATTCCCCGGTTACTCAGCTGTCTTGGTAGTTTTCTTCCAGTTGCATTCCAGCTTGCAATTATCTTTCCAAAAAGTGCTGTGGCCAGAACAGAGTATCTGACCTGACTAGATCAGAGTACAGTAGGTCTATCTCTTCCCTAGTTATGGATATTCTACCTCAATTAATCAATGTGTGTTAGAGAGGTTCAGGAAGAAGTATCCTCAATCTATCTGACCCCTTCTCCTCAGTCTCCTTTGCTGGCTCATTATCCTGTGGATATACTTCAAGTGTCTGTCTTGGGTCTTCTCTGTCTATCCTCTCTTGGTGACCTCAGTGGCTTTTATAGCTCAGAGATCTATATATCCAGCTCTAGTCTCTTTCCTGAGCTCCAGTCCCTCATTACCAACTACTGGACATTTCAAATCGCATGTTCAGTGGGCATCTCAAACTCAACATTGTCCAAAACAACTCACCCTTCTACCAAACTTTCCTATTTCTGTCAAGAGAACCATTCTTCCCATCTCCCAGGTATGCAATCTTGGTGTTATATTCAGTCTGTTGTCAAATTTTGCTGTTTCTAACTTCACACACCTCTCTCACATTTGACCACTTCTTTCTACTCATACAACTACCACCTTAGTTCAGCTCTACATCACCCTTTGCCTAGATTATTGAACTCCCTGCCCCAAGTTTCTCCCTACTCCAGTTGATCCTCCACTTAGCTGCCAAAGAGATTTATATAAAATTCAGACAGACAATTCCAGTCTCCTACTCAGTAAAATAAAGTGGCCTCCTATTGCCCCAGGATAAAATCTAAACTCTTATATTTGTCTTTTAAAGCCCCTCACAACTTTGCCCCAAAGTAGCTTTCCAGCTTTAGCACAAACCGCACCTCTTTCCACATTCGAAGTCCAGCCAAGCTGTCTTCTCTGTTCCTTACACACAGCATTCCATTTCCTGTCTCCATGCATCTGCACTGGCCATCTCTGATTCCTGGTGTGTGTTCTTTTTACCACTGCCTCATAGAATCCTCACTTCCTTCATGACTCAGCTCATGCACTCCCTTGTGTGCCTTCCCTCCTGAACTACCTTGCATTTATTCTGTACACACGTGTAACACATATGTATACCCACGTATGCACACATAGCTATTGGGGATTTATTCAGGAATATGTGCGTACACATATATGTGCACATGTGTACTAAATAGATACAAGTGGTTGTGTGCATATATTTACATATATGTACATACATATGTATATGTATACAGTGGCTCCCCTTGCACCTTGAGAGTAAGGACAGTTTGAGTTTTCTTCTCTATATCTTCAGCATCAGGACAGTTCCTGGAAGATAAGTAGTTGCTTAATAAATAAATGCTCCTTGATTGAGTGAATGAATAACCTTGTAGAGGAGGTAGGTTGAGCCAGATGGGCAGGATTTAGAGAAGTGGGGGGCCAGGAGGGAAAGTAAATAAAGGTTTGGGTTGTAAATGAATGTAGCTTCTTCAGGGAACTTGGAGAGTTAGAAGGGACCTCAGCTGCCACCTGGTCCAATCCATACATGAAAGGATTTCCCACTATAACATATCCAACAAGTGTTTGTACAGTTTCAGCTTCAAGACTATCAAGGGAAAAGAATCTACTATCTCTCAAAGTAGCCAATTCCACAGACAGCTCTAATTATTAGGACATTTTTACTGACATCAAGTCTAAATCTGCCCTTTTGCCTAAAGTTCCCTTCATTGTTTCTGATTCTTATTTGGAAGAGGGATTGAGAGAATACAATCTCCTTAGTTTTTCTTGTCTTCTCTTGGGGAAACATCCTCACTTTTTTTTAACCCATTCAATGTGGGCCAGTAGCAAGAGAGATTAGATAAGTAGGTGGTGGTGGTGGTGGCGGGGGCAGGGCCTTTTGAATGTCAAAATGCATCCTAGTACATAAAAGTTTGGAAATCTTCTTTTAGATCCTAGCTTCTTAAACTGTAGGTTGCAATCCCATATGGGGTTGTGTAATTGAATGTGGGGGTCATGAAAAATTTGGCAACAGTAAAAGGTTATGTATACCTATTTTATATGCCTATATACCTGGGGTTGTGTAAAAATTTCTCGGGTGAAAAGGGGTCGCAAGTGGAAAAAGTTTAAGGAGCCATATTTTAGATCAGTAGTGTCCAAAGTCCCTCTAGGGGTTTGTGACTCGACCCTAAGAGGGCAATGCCCTCAAAGGGTATGTGATCAACCAATTAGAGGGTGAAAAAATGAATTGTATACCTCTTTCCCAGTGATTGCCAGACAGAGATTTTTCTCTAACACAACCATACCTGTACTTATCTCCCAGCATACCTTTCTTCCTCCCAACTCTCTTACTTGAGCATAGGCACCTAACAGCAGATATAACTCAACTGGTATTGCGATATCCATAGCAGCAGCTGTGCAGGTGCCATTAGGAAAATCCTCAATTATGTCCATCCCTGTTCCACATTTACTGTTATATTTCACATGCTGATTATGACAGGTGCCTTCTAAAGGCCAAACTTTTCTCTCCAAGGCAGTTCTGTCACCTCTTCCCCAATCCATCACCTCGTGTCTTTTCAGTGGTCATGGCTGGATTGTGCCTGCATCTCAGATTTCATTACATCATCTTTTCCCTCATAACCTACTCCATTTTTCCAAATGTGCAGTTATGTGGCTTCACAAACTTATGGTCATCTTTTTGTGTGTGTGTGAGGCAATTGGGGTTAAGTGACTTACCCAGGGTCACACAGCTAGTAAGTGTTAAGTGTCTGAGGTCAGATTTGAACTCAGATCCTCCTAACTCCAGGGCCAGTGCTTTATCCACTTCGCCACCTAGCTGACCCTACTTATTGTCATCTTGACTCCTTGTGCTCCCTCAAATCAGTTGTCAAATCTTTTGCTTTCTGCTGGCCCCTTTTTTCTATTCATATCAACCACAACCCTAGTTCAAGCCCACATCACCTTTTCCCTGGTAGCCTTCTAAATAAACTCCCTATTTCAAGCCTTTCCTTTCTCCAAGCCATCCTTTATATAGCCACCAAACTGATTTTCCTAAAGTAAAGCCATGTCACACTAAATTCCAGTGACTCTATGATAAACATTATTTTATCTTAACTCCATTCTTTTTATTTTCTAATTTTGTATACATTTGTAATATATATGGTTATTGGTATAGTAGTACTAATTTAACTTGGAAATTATTTATAAATAAGTAAATATTTTTGGGTGTGTATGTGCAAAAGTTTTTTTTTTTACTGATAGGAGTGCGATCAAATATTTTGGGGGACTGCTGTTCTAGATAATGTGAAGCAACTGTAGATTTTTTTCAACACAATGAAGTGGATGTTTGGGAATATTAATTTGACTGCAGCTATTCAGATTTTCAAAGTCATTGGAGGTATAAACAGTATGATTGCTAAATTTGTCCACTATTGGCATAGAGTATCCTGCACAAAGTCCAAATCGAAGAGGGATTCACTACAGATGGTTAGGTTCTCCAAGATGACCCTGGTTGTATATAACATTGTATTAATTTTGTTTAATCCTGAAATATTCTAGTATTTCAATGAAATGAAATCTCACATATTCAAAAGCAAAAGGCATAATAATTCATGCTGGAAAAGTCAGGTGGTTGAAGAATGCCTATTTCCTAGATTATGACAAATAGTTGAATGGGCAGTCCATTGATTTAGTCTATGAGTACATATATCTTGGTTAGACATTGAAGATGGCCTTCAAATGAATGAAGGTAAGAGTAGACTGGATTACATTTGGGAAATTGTGTAATACTTTCAGGAATCTCAAGCTGCTCCCTAACATAAAAGCCCATCTTTTTAACACCAGTATTCTCTTGGTGATGCTATATGGCTACAAATAATAGAGCACCATTATCTCTGAAGAATCAAAATTTCAGTGACCTGAAGGACAGTGGAGAGATGCTTGGTGGGTATAAATGGACTCCTACAGATGACCAATTATGCCTTGTTTTCAAAAGTAGCATTAAAGGAAACATTAAGAAAATGCATGATTGGAAAAGGAGATGGCTGAGGCATATAGTAGGAATGAGTAACCAGAAAATGCTAAAAGATGCAGAGGAAGGCCTCTAGCAAGTAGATAGGTTCTCTAGGGAAGATTTTTTAAGGATATAAGTTCCTTGAAAACAAGGACCTTTTCTTTGTTGTCTTTGTATCCCTAGCACTTAGTTCAGTGCCTGGCACATAGTAGACTCTTTTTTTTGTGAGGCATTTGGGGTTAAGTGACTTGCCTAGGGTCACATAGCTAGTAAGTGTCAAGTGTCTGAGGCCAGAATTGAACTCAGGTCCTCCTGATTCCAGGGCCAGTGCTCTATCTACTGTGCCACCTAGCTGCCCCACACATAGTAGGTTCTTTCTTTGTGTGGGGCAATGGGGGTTAAGTGACTTGCCCAGGGTCACACAGCTAGTAAGTGTTAAGTGTCTGAGGCTGGATTTGAACTCAGGTACTCCTGATTCCAGGGCCGGTGCTCTATCCACTGCGCCACCCAGCTGCCCCTATAGTAGACTCTTAATAAATGTTTGTTGAATTGAATTATGACATGAACAAGAAATGTATAGGAAAGTGTGAATAGAATGTGATTTGCATCAATGAAGGGAGTAACTGCCATAATGAGACCACTGATTCACAGAAGTATTACAGTCTTCCTATCAAAGTTTGTAGGATGGATTTGAGTTGGGAGAGACCTGAATTAGTAGGCATCAAGGTGTAAGGTGATAAGAGTCTGGATTAGTGTATTGACAGCAGGAACAGAGGAATGAATGGGAGACATTTCAAGGGAACATTGACCAACACGTGGTGACTGATTGAATATAGGTAACGAGAGGGCCAGATCAAGATGATTTGTATCTTTGAACTTCAGTAACTTAAATTTGTTTGGGAAGAGGTGGTGCATTTGAGAGAAGTAGGAAGGTTGGGGGAGGGAGCTGGTTTAGGCGGAAGGTGATGATGAGTAAAGTTTTCCTTTCTCTATGAATTAGTTTCTCTATCTGTAAAACAGGGACAGTAATATCCAATACTATTTCATTCTACTTTGGTGAGGGTAAGCCTGTGAGTAGGGTTTTTTTTTTTCTCATTTCCTAAGTTCCTATTTTTTTACATAGTAAATGAAGTCTTCAGAGTAGTACTTGATGCTTTCTTCCTCCCCTTCTCCCTCCCTCCCTCTGGCCCCCACCACATCCCAGTCTGTACTAAATACCTTATATGCTTAAGTACTAGTGGACAGTAGCACTTAAGGGACAATGAGTGGTCATGCTTATTGGATTTTTCTCATTCAAGGAAAAAACTCACACCTTTATTGCTGCCATCACTAAAAGGATGCCATAATGTTTCTTCCTATTTTCTTAGAGAATTATAACTTTTTGGTCTGACACATCAATTTAGACTACTGTGCATTTATATGTATAATACATTTATTTAAATAAAACATTGTCAACCAGACAATCTTGATTTCTTGGTATGAGGTAGTGGAATACAGGTGTACCCCTGTTTTTTTGTTTTTGTTTTTGGTGAGGCAGTTGGGGTTAAGTGACTTGCCCAGGGCTACACAGCTAGTTAGAGTCAAGTGTCTGAGGCTGGAATTGAACTCAGCTCCTCCTGACGCCAGGGTCAGTGCTCTATCCATTGCACCACCTAGCTGCCCCTCTGTACCTCCTGTTTTTTTTAAAACCTGTTATTCAAATGTAGATGAACAGATCAATATATTCTGGAAAAGAATTTGTGGTTTGGTTTTAAAAACTAATAATCTGAATTTATGAAGTTTCAAATTTTCAAAAGCATAGGAGTGGGAGATGGGACAACTGGGTTCTAGTCTTGGCTCGTTTACTTAGCAGCCGTATGACCTTGGGCAAATCAGTTAACCTTTCTGGGCTTCATTTAAAAAAAATTGCATCTGCAAAATGAGTGGGCTAGCCCAGGTGATCTTTTCCAGTGCTCTACAATTGCGTAAATTTGTTAGCAACACATCTTTGTACAATGTGAGGTGAGCCTATATTCGCCACATAATGGAGTGGATTTCCATGGACTCCTGATATTCTTTCTTCCTCTACCTTCTTTTGTTCTGATCTTAATGATAGGTGTTTAGTGGGAAGATGTAAGTGGAACTGGAGGAGTAAGAGTACCAGAATTACCCATTAAATATAATAATTAAAAAAATTCTGTGGGATATAGGAATGATTGCGGTCTTGACACTCTTGTGTAAAAAAAACCCTCCAAGTTTGCCATTAGGACTGTTATAGGAATCAGAAAATCAATGAGTCTTTTACCCCAAGGTCATTTATTTCTGGCCCTGATTTCCTCTAGCCCCAAGCTTCTTAAACTGTGAGTTGCAACCTGATATGGGGTTGTATAAATGAATGTGGGCGTCATGAAAAATTTGGCAACAGGAAAAGGTCATGTATACCTTTTTATATACCTATATACCTGGGGTCATGTAAAAATGTCTCACGTGAAAAGGGGCTGCAAGTGGAAAAAGAAGCACTGCTCTTCCCAATGGGTTTAAACCTCTTCTTTTCCCAAAGTGCTACAAATGAGGAATGCTCATTACCCAGGCATTCCTAGTGATTAATTAATTAAGTAAAGGTCTTGGACTTTTAAAATTTGCGTATCTTTAAAGATTCTATAATAATGAGTAATGAGATTGTTTGGGTGGGTGGACTTTTCCAGTTTCTGATTGGGGCTATAAGGTACAGGTTTTCGTTCCCACTATCAAAATTTCCAAAAATGCAAATGGATTGAAAAGCACTAAGAAGTACAAAGGATCAACAGTTGGAGAACTTGTTTCTCAAGGCCAGGGGATTTCCTCGTTGGGCTCAAGAGTTTTAAGAAGTTTCAAAGAATTAAGATAGATTTTAGGAAGGATAGAGCAAAGCTGGTCTTTCAGGAAAGTGGAAGGTAGACAATTGTTTTCATGGGATGATTTTATGGACATCAGTCATGTTTTGCTACCCAGGAATATATTCCTGTCCCCTGTGGGACACAGGGTTTAGAGATTCAATGACCTTAGAGATCATCTAGTCTAACCTCCTCATTTAAAAATTTTTTATTCTTATCTTATATGTTTTTGACATTGAATGATAATCCCTAATGAAAACAATGACAAAAGCCATTGAGTTAATACTTTACCTGACTTTCTTAGCTGATCTTCATAGCATATTTATTTTCTTCCTATTTCACTGGAGATCTTCAAGTGAGGTTGGCTGACCACTCTACTGGTATGTTGTAGATTACTTTGTTCAATAAAGACAAGGTGACCTCTGAAATTCTGATCAACTTGAGATCCTATATTCTATGATTCATCATGCATCTCCTGACCACTTTTTCTATTATTCTCTTCTCCAGGAGAGAAAAGTAAGCCAGGACTGTGAGGGGAAAATCATCAGCTATCAACTTGTGAGGGACCTGATTTGTTCTGTGATTTCCTTGCTTTCCTGATGATGATGCTGACTGGGGAAGATGGGGAAATGAAGGTGTTTCCTTATACCTTTCTTGATGGTGGAAACTCTGGTATTAGTGTTAATATTGCCTCATTTCCATCCTCATGGAACCAGAGACCAAACCTTTTCCATCAGGGTCCCTGTTTAGAATCCTTCCCTGAGTAGTTTGACAAAGCGTGCTTTCATTGTCCTTTAGAGTATGCAGCAGAGCATACCTTTTTAGTCAGTCTTACCCAGTTCATATTGATGCTAATTTTTTAGGGGGTTAAATCATGTCCAAAATGAAAGTGATTTAAAATGTACAATATTGTGCTTTAAAGAATGTTAGTATGGACCTGAGGCAGAATGGCAGAGAATGTAGTGCATAGCTATGACATTTGAAAAATAAACAAATGACAAGAATTCATTTATTTTTTGGACTTTCCCTCTTACTCATTGGCACAATTAATTGGGAACTGGAATTCATTGCACCCTGGACTAATGGAGCATAAATCTAGAGCTTGTGTCTGCAAATGGAAATCTTGAAAGTAAGAGGTATGTTTGTGTATGTGTTTGAGTGTGTGTATGTGTGTTTGTGTGTATATGTGTGTGGGGGTGGGGCTTGGGTGGTGGTAGCAGAATATAAGGTGTGCTACTTGAATTTCTGGAAATGAATAGAGGACTTAGGGTTTTGTTCCCCAAGAGGAAACATTTGCTCCTCATTTGACTTGTTGAATCCAACTCCATGCTCATGTCATGTTCCCGGTTATATCAAGGTAGCTAGCTATTTTGCCTAGGAAAATTGCTTTATGAAACAATAGGTCCGTTCTGTTGTGAACAGATAGGACCAAAAGGGAAGCATAGGACGCTTTTCTAATCATTCAGTTGAGGTGAAAAGCCATTGCTAAAAGTCATGTATTGGGAGCTCTAAGTAGCTTGTCCTAGGAAATGAGTTCCCAGTTTGAAGCTGAAATCCCAGATCACCAGTGGTGGAGGGTCAGTGCATTTTCACATGTGCTGAAAGCATTCTGTCTCTACCAACCCCATTTTGTCTGCTGTGGGGGTGGTGCTTTTTGTTAGTATAGATTTAGGGTTTTTGGAGCTGTGACCCTGAGGCTGCTGTCTTAGGGATGGTGATGAGATGTACCCTCTGTCCTCCCTTAGCTGTTTCTCTGGCACAATGGTAACTAACAGCAGGCAGAATCAGAGTTACTCCAGGGATATGGTGCATAGTATGTTGGCTCAACAGACTGAAGACTGGAAAAGGACAATACAACCAAGGAAAAGCTTTGCCAAGCCTGAAATCAAACCTTTATAGCCTCAGGAGATCAGTTAGACAATACAGTAGATTCTCAAATAGCTGAGATAAGTGCTGAACATCAAATGTTGCTATTGCCTAAACCTGTGTGTGAGGGTATGTTCACACATCCCTGTAGAGTCAATGTGTGTAAGAGAAAGCTTGTTCTGTTATAGAGGAGAAGCTGTGGGAGTTCCAAATCACACTCCTTATTCAATCCTATTGGTGCAAATTGCATTGGTTGACCTGCCATGCAGTTTTTCAGTCTGGCTCTAAACTCAGTTGCCAGATTAGATTTGAATTACTTATTAGACATTTTAAGTCACAGCAACTACTGCAAAGCCAAAATATAGTGGAATGTATGTTGATTTGGATTTTTTTGAGGAGTACAAGGGACTATCTTCTGACTGAAGGAGTGTTAAGAAAAATAAATTGATGGCTACCCAGAGTAAGAAGATTTTCAATGAAAAAAATGGCAGGACATATATGGTATAGCATAACTTTGGGCTCAAATTAGAATCTTGTGTTGTATCCATTAGCCTTCAGGAAGATCTTGAAATGCTAATTTTTGCATGAAAACTGCCTCTGAAAGAAAAGTCAGTCATTGAAAACGTTAGCTTGCAGGGCTTAATATGTTGAAGAAATCACCTCGATCTCAAAATTCTGTGTACGAATGGCTTGAAGAATTCAGAATTTAACCATTGAGTAACACTATCTTCAGCATTTAGGATGACACCAAATGGAGTATTGAACTCTGGCAACTGGAAATAATATCAGTGGCTCTACAGTGAAACCTACACCTGAGTCCCCAAAACTCCAATTCTGAGGTGATCCCTCTGATTTTTGAGATGGGAAGAATTTCTCCAGGCTTCTCACCTCAACTGTGATACCAACCAGTGGTGGTGCCTCCAGCAGAATTAGCCTCAGGCTTGTTGCTGCCCCTGCCAGCGTAGCTCAGGTGGTCATGACAACTTTGACTATGGTTCCATTAGTGCCAGAAGTAGTTGGCACAAAACTGACCATTCCAAGGATTGAAGTGCTGCTAGAATTACTGCTGGGGTTGACTATGGGGAGCAATTAATCAGTGTAAGAATGGGCAGGAGCTAACATGTTGATAACTACTGCTGGTGCCAGGGCTAATAGCCTGTGTCTATATGGGCCATTGGTTGTCTAAACTGATATGTATCCTAGCAATTTTTTAGGTAAACATCAAAGAGACTGATTTTAATTTTTCCAACCAGATATTTGTTGTGATGAAGTGGATTTTTAATGCCAGCAGTTGGTGGTATGTTAACTTTTAGCATACCACCCTTCTTTCTGGGTACCATTTAATGTCATCCTATAATAGATGCTCATATCTTTAAAGGCCCATTCTATTTCCAGGAAAGGAGAATTTGGAGGAACCCAAGGAATCTTGTCTGGATGTCTTTGATCTTTACTAATTGCCACATAGTGTATAGAACTCTTTTTAAAAGTCATATTTCACTATGACACTGTATTACAAACTCATTGCAAGGATATGCTTTGTAAAGCTTAAAATAAGCTATGCCAATGTTATTGTCTACTCTAAAGTATCCATACTTCATTTTATAGGACCTAAAATATTAGGGAGTTGGAACCTCTGGACTGACAAATCTGGTACTATCCTAGTCCAAAAATACTTAAAAACTTTTGTTCATCTTTCTGGGAGATGGCAGGATTCTTCCATGAAACATGAAGGTCAAAATAGAGATATGCATCTAAATGTTGCCTGAGGATCCCTGCCCTTCTGTTAATGATGTGAGTTCACCCAGTTATTCACTTCAGAATATTAGCAAGCCACCTGATCTATCAAGCTAAAATCTGCTTGAAGATTTCTCCAAGATAACTGAAGAGGATGTCCTGGAGAGAGGCCTATAAGTCCCTTCACTTGCTTGATGATGCCTGAAATGACTTTAACAGGGATGAAACAGCCTTCCATTTCATTTCACATGAAGAGAAAAGGCTTGAAATATGTAAAATCTTGTGAGGGGCAACACATTGACAAACTTACACATGTTATGATCCTTTGCTGAGAACAAGGCTGATAAGGGGAAGGAAGGGGAATGAATTTGAGGGCACTGAAATACCTGAAGAAATGAGACAGGAAAAAAGAGTGGCAAGGTACACTGGAGACAAACTTTTATTTCACGGTTTTGCCAAGGACCAGACTTGGATGATGAACAGAGTATATGATCTTTAGAGAGCATACATTTCATAATGGTGACCATTTGCAAACATTTCAGTTTACCTAGTACTTTGCTCAAAACTATCCTGTGATGTAGTTTTGTAAGTGGAAATCTTATCTCCATATTACAGATGAAGTAACCATATATATATTTTTTTGGTGAGGCAATTGGGGTTAAGTGACTTGCCCAGGGTCACATAGCTGGTAAGTGTCAAATGTCTGAGGCCGGATTTGAACTCAGGTCCTCTTGACTCCAGGGTCGGTGCTCTATCCACTGTGCCACCTAGCTGCCCGAAGTAACCATATCTTAAGAGGCTAAAGGACTTGTGCCACAGATCTGCCCTTTCCAATTTTCTGTTTCTGTTGATGTCACCACTATCTTTCCAATTATTCAGGTTTGACACTTCTCATTCATCTTTGACTCTTCCTTATCTCTTGCCCCCAAAGTAGGGTCTACCTTCATAATATTTACATAATATGTTTACTTTTTTCTACTACCATTGTATCCATTTGAATACAGTATGGTATAGTGGAAGTACTCCTAGAATTGGAGTCAAGAGTCAGTTTGCTTCAGCTGAAGCATAATGTATTTTTCTCTAGCCCTTATTTTAACTTTATGTGTATCTTTCTGTTTCAAGGGTGTTTCTTGTAAGCAACATATTGGTAGATTCACTTTTTGAGTTTATTTTGCTATCCTCTTCTGTTTTATGAGTGAGTTCATTTCATTCACGTTCGTCTTTCTTTTTTTAAATCAAATTAACTGAAGGTTTATCTATTTTATTGTTTTTTATTGAACCAGCTATTAGTTTTATTTATTAATTCTATGGTTTTTATTTTCAATTTTATTAATCTCTCCTTTAATTTTTATAATTTCTAATTTGGTATTTAATTGGGGATTTTTAATTTTTTCTTTTTCTAGCTTTTTAAGTTGCATTCCAAATTCATTGATCTCCTCCTTCTCTATTTTATTCATGTAGGCATTTAGAGATATAAAATTTCCCCTAAGAACTGCTTTGGTTGCATCCCATAAATTTTGATACGTTGTCTCGTTGTTATTCTCTTTGATGAAATTATTGATTGTTTCTACGATTTGTTGTTTGACCCACTCATTCTTTTTTGTTTGTTTGTTTGTTTTTAGTTTTGTTTTTTTGGTGAGGCAATTGGGGTTCAGTGACTTGCCCAGGGTCACAGAGCTAGTAAGTGTTAAGTGTCTGAGGCTAGATTCGAACTCAGGTCCTCCTGAATCCAAGGCCGGTGCTCTATCCACTGTGCCACCTAGCTGCCCTGACTCACTCATTCTTTAGGATGAGATTATTTAGTTTCCAATTAATTTTTGTTCTATCTTTCCATGGCCCTTTATTACACATAATTTTTATTGCATCATGATCTGAAAATGATGCATGTACTATCTCTGCTTTTCTGCATTTGACTGTAAGGTTTTTATGGCCTGATACATGGTTAGTTTTTGTATAGGTCCCATGTACTGCTAAGTAAAAGGTACATTCTTTTATGTCCCCATTCAGTTTTCTCCAGAGGTCTATCATATTTATTTTTTCTAAAATTCTATTCACCTCTTTAATATCTTTATTATTAATTTTGTGTTTAGATTTATCTAGTTCTGAGAGGGGGAGGTTGAGATCCCCTACTAATATAATTTCACTGTATATTTCTTCCTATAGTTCACTGAACTTATTCTCTAAGAATCTGGATGCTGTACCACTTGGTGCATATATGTTTAGTACTGATATTACTTCATTGTCTACGGTACCTTTTAGAAAGATGTAGTTTTCTTCCTTATCTCTTTTAATTAGGTCTATTTTTGCTTTTTCTTTGTCTGAGATAAGGATTGCTATCCCTGCTTTTCTTTTACTTCAGCTGAAGCATAGTATATTCTGCTCTAGCCTTTTACCTTTGCTCTGTGTGTATCTGCTTCAAATGTATTTCTTATAAATAATATATTGTTGAATTCTGTTTTTTAATCCACTCTGCTATCCACTTCCGTTTTATGGGAGAGTTTATCCCATTCACCTTCACAGCTATGTTTACTAACCGTGTATTTCCCCACATTCTATTTTTGCCCTTCTTTACACTTTTTCCTTTCCCCTGTCCCTTCTCACCAGTCATCTCATTCACATTCACAGTTATGATAGCTAATCATGTATTTCCCTCTATCCTATGCTTTTATATTTATCCTTCTCTTCCTTCCCTCTCTCCTTCCCTCTCTCAGTTCCTTCCTTCCTTCCTCTTCTGCCTTGTTATGTCTTCACATCTTTATGCACACCACCTCCATGTCTAGAATGCACTCCCCTTAATTCAGTAGTTTTTCTTTCTTGATATCCCTTCCTTCCTTAAAGACCCAAGTAGGGTGCTACCACTCCCATGTCACCTTCCCTGGTTTCTGTCCACTCCAAGCAGAAAGTGAGCTCATCCTCCCTGAAATGTTCAGAACCCTTTATCTGGATGTCTTCTTTTTCCTTATCAAATTCTGAATTATAACACAGTTACTTGTGTTCATGCCTTATTCTTTCTATTAGATTGTAAACTCCCCAAAGACAGATCCTATGTCTTATATCATCTTTAAATGCTCAATGCCTAACACAGTGCCTTATCCAGAGTAGGCACTTAATATTTACTGAATTGAATTACTCATCATCACAAAAATAGGTAGCGGTAGAACTGGGAACTGAAGTCAGTTCTTCCAACTACAAGGCAAGTGCTCTTTCTATTATACCCTGCTGACTTTCAGCAGAGATGAAGTAAAGGAGTTTTCTTTTGTTAGGACTATGCAGCAAATCATTCAATTCAATACAACTAGAGTTTATTAAATACCCACTACTGGCAAGATGCTGTCCAAGGTGCTAGGGATGCAAAGCTGAAAATTGTGAGTCCTTGTCTTTAAGACTATTATAGTCTGATGAGAGTAGTGGTACAGACCTGTGGTCCCTGCTCCTGTGAGCAGCTAAGGCTGGTGTACCCCTTCAGTTGAGAAGTTTTAAGCTGCAGTAGAGCTAAAAATTCAATTAGATGTCTGCACTAAGTCTGACACTGATATGGTGTGGCCCCAGGAGCAGAGACCCACCAGACTACCTAAGGATGTGTAGAAAACCAAAGCAAATGAAAGCTTCTGTACTGATCAGCATAGGGAGCTAGCCTGTGGGTGACTGTTGCACATGTAGGCCTAGTGAGATAGGGAGACACTATTGAAGAAGAAGGAGGAGAAGCTTACAGTCTAATCAGTGGATTGTTAAGGGCTAAAATTCTAGCTAAACTGTCTAAAATATCTAATGAGTGGTCGCCAATAAATTATAAGCTTTAGCAAGAGTTAGACTTTTAGGCATTTATTAAGGAGAATAAGAATTTGGTAAAGAGAGAGAAAGGCCTAGATTCCTATCTATTAAAGGGAGAGCACATTTCTAGCTCCGCTCTCCACCGGAGTCCAGAGGAAAGAGAGCGAGAGTGAGCGCCAGTCTCTTCCTTCCTCCTCCCACTAGTCCGCGTTACTTCCTGATGCCAAAGAAAAGACTCCTGGTCTTGCCCTCAAAGACCTTCGCTTCATGGGCAGAACTCTTCTACAGTAAGTCTCCAGCAGGTGGCGTTATTCCAATCGTTACAGTCCCCCCTGTTGTTCCTCAAGAAACAAAATGTTTCCTTGACGGAACAGTAAAAAGAATATAATAACTATTGCTAACTAATAATATGTGAACAACAATATAGAAAAGGAAGAGAGGAAAGTTTTGTCCAGAGGGGCGATTTTTTGTCCTCATGAACCGACGCTTTGACATTGGTCTTGCAAAGGGAGGGCCTCTGCAGAGAATACATATTACAGATGGTGTATATTATAACAGAAAAAGAAAAGAGAAAAAAACAAAACAAAACTGTTCATTTAAAGTCTCTGAAAGTCTTTTCTCAGATGTCCTCTAGGTGTAGTCGTGGAATGGAAGTCTTTTCAGGGGTTGATGTGTGGATACTGGTAATCAGCCAGGAAATTTCCTACAAAATTGAGCTTAACACAACTTTAAAATAGCTTTGTCAATAATCAAATCAAACAATGAAAGTTCTCAAAAACATGTCTAAGGGAATTCATAATCTTAGTTGTTACACATGAAACATATAATAAAACAAAAATCAAAACATTCTTTAAAATTATAATATTACTATAGTCCCCCTTATGGAGGGTAATTGAGAAGACAATTGCTGCAATATTAATTATTAAAAATAATTTTAATCTTTGTTTTATCACTTTTTGCATCATCTGCCTAATTATCCTCATGCCATTATGAGAAATTAAAAAATCTAATGTAATTGGTAACAGGTGTCAAGGCCAAATTCAACACTGTATTTATCATGACACCTGAGATAATTATGGGGGTTACCATAAAAGAACAGAGAAATGATGGGATATGAGCATTCCCACACTTGAGCAATATATACTGCCCATGTAGTATGCCAGGTTTAAAATAGGTGGATGGAATATATGTCCATGCCACCGAACATATTGGAGGAAACTGAGTCAGACTTAATCAGATGCATGGAATTGAGATGTCCATGGCATCAGGCATATAAGAGGGAGCATAGAAGCCAGGTGTAGAAGTGAGATGGGTGGGATCAATACTTCCAGCCACCTGTACAATATTGTGGGGAAAAATAAAATAAAATATTAAACCAAGAGAATCCAACCTCAACTTTTGTCAAAAGCCGTTCCCTTGGCCATACCTTGACTTCATGCATGTCTCCCCTCATGTGACAGTTCAGTGTCTGCTCTTGCATGTATTCCTCTTGTGATTGGATGGCATCTTGGCCAACTGGCATCTGATAACTCAGAATAAAGGCAATTAATGTCTTAAATGATAAGTTCCCATAATCCAAGTCTCATATGGATTTTAAAATTGAGGATAATAAATGATTGCAAAAAATGTGAATACATCTTGACTCATAATATAATATATAATTATGCAACAATTTCAAATAATACCCCTTTTTTAACTTAGTATACAATTACTTTTGTGAAAAATCAGAACATATTTAAATACAAGTTAAAGCACAACAGAATTTCAAAGAAAACTTTTTTTTTTTGAAAAAAGAAAACTTTTACAAATGTTCCCCTCTTTTTTATTTTTTTTGGAATATGCTTATCAAAAATAATACTTCTGGGGGCGGCTAGGTGGCGCAGTGGATAAAGCACCGGCTCTGGAGTCAGGAGTACCTGAGTTCAAATCCGGCCTCAGACACTTGACACTTAACTAGCTGTGTGACCCTGGGCAAGTCACTTAATCCCCATTGCCCCGCAAAAAACAAAACAAAACAAAAACAAAAACAAAAAAATAATACTTCTAGAATCAATTTACACTTGCCATGGCAACCAATTTGCCAGGGAAATGCTTTAAAGAGTTTGATCAAATAATCAGTTGAGGAAAAAAAATAACAAAAACAAACAACTCAGAATATGGGAGCACAATACTCCTAGAATTAAAATTATATTATGAAATCAAAACCATCTTGCAATTTTTCAAAATTAGATAGATAAACGAATAGAAGAAAATACATATGGAACAATAAAAGACAATGAAATTCAAACTAAGAAAGTCTAAATGAATGTGAACTTAATATTAATAAGAGTCTTATAAAATATAAACTTGATCACATGACTATAAAAAGCTTTTACAAATATTCTCCTTGTTTTAAAAACTAAGTATAAAACACAATCTCAAAAGCCTGAAAATCTCTATGAAAATAAACCCATACCATTAATTTCAAAATGTATATATAATAGCATAGAAATCCTATGTAACCTCTGAACTGATACTATCACTCTGAGTGAATTCAGAACACTTTTGATTCCGATATCTAAAATCCCCAGTACTCATATCAATACCTTGCTGTTTACTTCTACATTTCTGTAAAATATATACCCTTCCATGGCAAAAGAAGCAGAGTCTTGAACTATGTCGATGGTTGTCATTCTTATTCAGCTTAAGTTTTTCTTCTTTAACCCCTCTATGTTGTCTGTCAGTCTTTTCACCATACAAATGCTTTATAAGATTACTAATTAAAGACAAAAGCAGGTTAGCAAAATTATGAACAAAATGAGCATATCTGGAATCTAAAGGGTTTTCTAAGGTTGTCTCAGAAGCACAGCCAGGCTGGGGAAGGGCTGAGCCTGAAGCTGCAAATGTAGTTAGAGAAAGTTGAGCATGTGCATCAGATCTCTGGACTTCCCAGGCAGGGGAAGCAATGGGCTTGGCCATGGGGGGAGTAGAGGGTGGGGTCTGGAGGGGAGGGACCAGCACAATTTGAATCAGGCTTGATTTTGAACTCAGGCCTGGATTCCTCTTTCCCCCACTTTGCCTCCAGGTGCTAGGGGATTAAAAGCTTCTAGAGGGTGGGTCATTGCCTCCAGGCATGCAAAATTAGAGCAACAATTAGTGTTAGAACTGGGAAAAGCTGCAGGAATCTCTTCAGGTTTCTCTGAAAAAGCATGGTTGGGAGAGGAGGAGATATTTCCTTGTGTGAGTCCTTTGCTGGCTCTTCTAACAAAAATAAAAATAAAAATAGAAAATCCACAAAAACAAAGCATTAACATGATCTTATCCCCCATTTGTCTGGTTAAACAGACTAAAATCAAAAATAGGGTAATTAGGGAGTTTAAAAGGTCCATTTGAAAAAATTTAAAGGGAAAACACAGCCAGTATGCCAGTACTTAGTTAAAGGGAGAGGGTAGGGGAAATTTCTTACCCAACCAGAAGATCAGAAGACTGAGGTTTAGCTTTCCTCTTCGTGGTCAGCCATCTGTTAAGGGCTAAAATTCTAGCTAAACTGTCTAAAATATCTAATGAGTGGTCGCCAATAAATTATAAGCTTTAGCAAGAGTTAGACTTTTAGGCATTTATTAAGGAGAATAAGAATTTGGTAAAGAGAGAGAAAGGCCTAGATTCCTATCTATTAAAAGGAGAGCACATTTCTAGCTCCCTTCTCCGCCAGAGTCCAGAGGAAAGAGCGCGAGACTGAGCGCCAGTCTCTTCCTTCCTCCTCCCACTAGTCCACGTCACTTCCTGACGCCAAAGAAAAGATTCCTGGTCTTGCCCTCAAAGACCTTCGCTTCATGGGCAGAATTCTTCTACAGTAAGTCTCCAGCAGGTGGCGTCATTCCAATCGTTACAGGATATGATATAAAGACAAATATGTATGACACAAAGTAGAATATGAGAGGTGTACAGGGGTGATCCAGTTAAGGAGCTCTAAGAAAATTTTAGGAGGGGGAAATCGCTCCATAGCCTTGTTATAGAGGAAAGGACATATAGGATTTGTAGTTGGATTGTCTAGGTTCAAATCCCAGCTCAGGAATTTATTATGTTTGTGATATTGGGCAAGTCATTTAATATACTCAGTCCCCAATATCTTCATCTGTGAAATAAGCAGGTTGTATTAGGTCCAAGGTTTAACACCTCTCATTTAATGATTCTCCCTCAAAGGATATAGGGGTTAGAGAAAACTCCATGTACAAGATAGTACCTGAGCTGAGTTTTAAAGAAAGAGAATTTCAGTAGGTGAGCTGAGTGTGTTCTTAGCATGGTAGATATGACTACATGGAAACAGGAGAGAGCAGGACAAGATGTGGGGCAGCTTATAGTACTGACTGACTAGAATATAAAATCTATGAAGAGAAATGAAATAAGGCAAATTGGAAAGGTAAATTGGAGACATGTTGTAGAGAATTTCAAATGCCAGACTGCAACTGGATTTTACATAATAGGCCTTAGGGAGTCAATGAAGACTTTTCAGCAGGGGAGTGACATGATCTGACCCATGTATTATTTTGATGGCTGTATGAATTGGACTGGGGAGAGGCTAGAGACAAGGAGACAACTTAGGGAGTTATTGTAATAGTTTAGGTGAGAGGTGATGAGGACCTACCTATACTAGGGTGGTTGTGGTATAAATATATAGGATGGGGAAAAACACAGTGGAGGTAGGATCAATAGGACTTGATAACTAATTAGATATTGGAGGTGATGGAGGAGGAAGAGTAAAAAATGGTTTAGAGGTTCTATCAACAAAAAAATCTCAACTTCTTTCCTACCAGCAATAGTCATAGGAATATGATCCTGTTGGGTTAAGATGTGTAACAACAAGGGACTTTTATTTTTGTCTGTGCTCATCCATTGCTTCTTAGTTTGAGTTGGGACAGCTTCCTTCACGTTTATGTGCCTCAGTGTCTCCAACATTAAGACAAAGATAAACATAACTTCTCTCCTTGGATCTCACAGGGCTGTTTCAAGGATTAATGAGATAATCTTTGCAAATTAATCTGAGCTTCTGGAGACAGGCAATATACCCTGCTAGGTACAGTAATATCATTATCTCACTAGGTGCTGTGAAGGTGAACCTGTAAATAATTAGACAATATTCACCAAACATAAAGCATTACGCTTATTATCATGAATGATGACAATAACAATGAGTAATTGGCCATGTCCTAAACAACACCATATAGCAGGGCAGGAAATCACTTTTCCTGCCATAGAAATATTTGGTAGATCCCAGTTTGTTACCACTACTTTCTCTGGCTATTACTGCAAGGACAGTGTGGAGTTGCTTTAGGCTATGCTAATGTGTGTATGATGTTTTTGTTCAGGTTCAGGGTAACCATGGAGACTGAAGTTTGTCTTTTCTTTGCACTTGGAGCTGCTTCCATACACTCCTGCCACATACATCGTCATACAAACACACACACACTTACAGGTACCCATTCCTGCTTCTCACCAATTTAGCTGCTTCTCTGATCCTTGAAAGAGGGAATTGAAGGTGACTGGGGAGAAGGAAAAAGGCCCTGCTACAGAGCATTTTATGTATGTGCCTTATTTAAGGGATAACTCTTTGATATAAGCTAGGACCTTGTTATTAGTAGAAAATAATTTGTGAAAATTTGGGTGGGTGGCTATGGGGGAAGGATGATTATTTCAAGCCATCTCATCAAAACAGCCTCCTACTCATTCTGGGGATGATTACAAAGAGGGACTCATGGAGATAATTCACTTTGTAGGGTATCAGTTTCCCCCTTTTTTGTGGGTGACAGTTTCTGGTTACTGACTTAAACCAACCCCACATTAATGAAATGTTAAGTATTACCTCCTGTTCCTGGGTCATAAGGTAATGGAAAGAACTCTCTGGACTTGAGAGTCAGCAGACCTGGGATGCAGAGAAGCTATGGGACTCATCCACAAGACCTGTTCCTTCCCCTGACTTCTCTTTGTCTATTAATGGCAGCAATGTCCTTCTGGTCACTCAGGCTTGAAATGTTACAATCATCTTTGCCTCTTCCCTTTCTTTCACATCCCCCATATCCAATCGCCTGCCAAGGCCTGGTTCAGCTATGCTCTAGCTGCGTGACCTTGGATGAGTCACTTCATTTCCTTCTGAGCTTCTGTTTGCTCATTTATCAAATAAAGGGGCTGGATAAGATGCTTTTTCCCCCAATTCCTGACAGCCCCAACATTCTAGAGTTCTACAATTCTAAAAGGATATGTATAAGACCTTGAAACAAGATATTGACTGAACAATAAGATTTTGTCTGAACAACAGTTCAATGAAAAAGCTTCTATGTGAAGGCCATGATTGTTGTTAGTACTTCAAATTATAAATGCCTTATGATAATTTGTAATTAAATACAGCCTCAGCTGCTCTCAGCTTTTCTGCTACTGGATCTTACTGTAATAGTTTTATAACATTTATGTGTTTGTTTTATAAAATAATAGCAAGATAGTCTACATCTAAAAAGTGCTTTATAAACATTATTTCATTTGGTGCTTATAATAACATTGTGAGATAGGTAGTATAAGTATTGCTATTCCTACTTTACAAATTAGGAAACTGAGGCCCAGGGAAATTACAACTTGCTGAAGGTAATTCAGAGGGGTAGAACATGAACATAGGTTATTTGGCTTCCAGAACAATGTTTTCTACTATACCCCTATGCCTTTAAAAAAATGATCATTTTAGGAGAAAATAAATGATTAGCATTACAGTGAAGTATAGCTAAGACCTCTATTGTGACATTCTTGTGAGTGTAGATTGTATCTGATTTTCAAGGGCAAGTGTAAGTCACTAGCAGATGTTCATCTTACCAATGAATTCAATTCAACAAAGATTTACTAGTCAGTTACTCTGTGTAGGCAGTAGGGAAATAAAGACAAAAACCAAGGTAGTCCGTGTCCTAAAGGAGCTTACATTCTACTTGAGATTGGGTGGTAGAGGTTGGATGTAATATAGATAAAAATAAATACAAGGCCAATTGAGGGGAAAGGCATTAACAAATAGGCAATTAGGAAAGCCATGGAAGAAGTGATGGTTGAACTAAGCCTTGAAGGAAAAGTCATCATCAAACATTTATTAAGCACATACTATGTTCCACACACTATGCTAAGTGCTGAGGATACAAAGAATGGCAAAAAATCCAACAGTTCTTGCCTTCAAGGAACTTATAGTTTAGTGGGAGAGACAATGTGCAAATGACTATTTACAAACAAGATAAAGAGAGGAAAAAATCGTGAGAATCTCAGAGGAAAGCAGGAGGACCTTCTTGTAGAAGGTAGAGCTTTAGCTGAGACTTGAAGGTAGCCAGAGAAGCCAGGAGGTGGGAGTGAGAAGGGCCTGGGGGACAGTGTGGAGATAGTGTCTTGTTCTGGGAAAATCAAGGAGGCCAGTGTCACTGTATTACAGATTATGAAGTGGCAGGGGGGGCAGGCAGGGGATGGGTGTAAGGTGTAAGAAGACAGAAAAAAGGTAGGAAGGGGTCAGACTATGAAAGGCATACAAAAAGCCAAACAAAGGATTTTATGTTGGATCTTGGAGGTAATAGAGAACCATTAGTTTGTTAAATAGGGAGGTAAGATGGGCAAGGGCAGCTAAGTGGATAGAATGCCCAGGCCTGGAGTCAGAAAGACTAATCTTCCTGAGTTCAAATCCTGCCTGACTTACTGGTAGTATGACCCTGGGCAAGTCACTTAACTCTATTTCTCTCAGTTCCTCATCTGTAAAATGTGCTGGAGAAGGGGGCAGCTATGTGGCATAGTGGATAAAGCACTGGCCTCGGATTCAGGAAGACCTGAGTTTAAATCCAGACACTTGACACTAGCTGTGTGACCCTGGGCAAGTCACTTAACCCTCGTTTCCCCACAAAACAACAACAACAACAACAACAACAACAACAAAAATGTGCTGGAGAAGGAAATGGCAAGCTACTCCAGTATCTCTGCCAAGAAAACCCCAAAATGGAGTCATGACGTCATGGACATGACGAAACAACTGAACAATAACAAAAAGTGATAAAACCTGTGTGTTAGCCAGTATTATTAAACACCTACTCTGTACCAGGTGCTGTGCTACGTTCTGAAGATAAAAAAAAATGACAGTGTTTGCACTAAGGAACTCACAATCCAATGGGAGTGACAACATGTAAACAACAAGGTACCATCCAGCTAAAGATAGGATAAATAGGAAATAAGCAACAGAGGGAAAGCAGAATTAAGAGGACTGGGAAAGGCTTTCTGTAGATAATGGGATTTGAACTTGGATTTGAGGGAAGCCAGGAGGTGGAGCTGAGAGAGAACCTTTCAGGCATGGTAGACAGCCAGTGAAAATGGGAGTTAGAGTGTCTTGTGAGAGGAACAGCAAGCAGACTTGGTACACTGAATTGAAAGGTTTGTGAGTAGGGTGTACAAGATATATGACGGGGCATGGGGGGTGCAGCTAGATGGTGCAGTGGATGAAGCCCCGGCCCTGGATGCAGGAGGACCTGAGTTCAAATCTGGTCTCAGACACTTGACACTGACTAGCTGTGTGACCCATGGCAAGTCACTTAACCCTCAATGCCCCGCAAAAAAAAAGATATATGACGGGAAGGGTAGGGGAGTGGATGGTCTAGACTGTGAAGGGCTTGAACACTAAACAGGGGGTTTTCTGTTTGATCCTGGAAGAGATAAGAAGCTACTGGAGTTTATTGGGTAGGTGAATGACATGATCAAATCTGTGCTTCAGGAAGATTAATTGGACAGCTGAGCAGAGGATGGGTTGCGGTGGGGGAGACACTTAGGGCAGGGAGACACCAACCAGTGGGTTACTGCAAAAGTCCAGGTATGAAGAAATAAGGGCCTGCACTAGAGTGGTGGCAGTGTGGGAGGAGAGAGGGAGGCATAATTGAGAGATGTTGCCAAGGTGAAATCAACAGGCCTTGGCAACAGATTGGCTATGGGAGGTGAGGGATAGTGAAGAGGCGAGGATGACATCTATGGTGTAACCATAGCAGATTCCTTCAGGACAATGACTTTTTTCCTGGAAGCTGTACCTTTTTTAATGAAGCTCAACATCTTGGCTACCCTGTCATACTTTTGACTCACGTTGACCTTTCAGATCACTAAAATCCCCAGATTGTTTTACTTAAATTTTAATTTTTATTATGAACTTATTAAAGATCAACAACATGAACATCTTAATAACAAAAAAGTAGATTGTATATGAAACTGTGAACTTATGCTATGAATAGTTCACCTGACCGCCACCCCACTCCAAGCATCATGATCTTTTTTGGTTACATAATTCAAATGTTTTTCTTTCTTTTTTTTTTTTTTTCAGCGAGGCAATTGGGGTTAAGTGACTTGCCCAGGGTCACACAGCTAGTAAGTGTTAAGTGTCTGAGGCCTGATTTGAACTCAGGTACTCCTGACTCCAGGGCCGGTGCTCTATCCACTGCGCCATCTACCTGCCCCCCAAATTAAAAAAAATAGATTTTATTAACTTCTTTTGCATCTATTTTGCTTAGATTTCCTCCAACTCCCTTCCTTTTCTCTTTCATAGACATGTTATAGAGATCCTTAGGTGGCACAGGTGATAGAGTGCTGGACCTGGACCCAGGAAGATGTGGGTTCAAATTTGGTTTCAGACACTAACTGTGTGATCTCGGTAACTCTCTGTTTGCCTTAGTTAAGTAAACTGTAAAATGTGGACAGTAATAGCACCTACCTTGCATGTTTGTTGTGAGGATCAAATGAGATTATTTTTGTAAAGTGTGTAGCACAATACCTGGTACATGGTCGGTGCTATGTAAATATTTATTCCTTTCCTTCCCCTAGACAAAAAAGGGGTTGTGGAAAGGAAGATGAGAGGGGAAAAAAGCAGCAAATCCAAACAACACACAAAACAACCAGACATTATATTTAGTGTTCCATACCTATAGACCCTGACCTTTGCAAAGGAATGGGGAGGAGGTATCTTCTTATGGCTCTTATTTAGAGCCAAGGTTGATAATTTCACAATGTTCAGTTGTGATTTTGTTGTAGTTGCGGTTCTTTCATTTGCATTGTTGTACTCATTTTTTAAACTTCATTTTTCAGTTGGCAAACAGAATAGGCCATCTATGAAGGAAGAAAATGTAAAGAGGAAGAAATAGGGGTTGGAGGTAATGGTGAAGTAGATTTAGTTTAGAGAGTGAGGTAGAGGAAGAGATGGAAGGACAGGCAATACATGAGGGGGAATTTCTTCATTCTGAACCAGGAGGTGGCACAGATATGGGCTATGGTGAGATGTAACTTATGAACATCCTTTGTATGGCTGAAGTAGATCAAAGATATAGATCCTGGGAGGTAAAGAGGTTATGAATTAGGAGGCCACAGAGTTTGAGGATGCGTCAGCATGCATATTGACGTTTCTAAGTATGAGTGCTGGGTTGGAAAGGCCAACTGAACTCCTTGAGAAACCTGGAGGCTCAAATCAAAACAACAAGGATATGGACTAAGTAATGTAGTTATATTAGGCAAACCTCAAAGGAGTAAAGGTTGCTGAATGATGATGCCAGAAGGATATGGAAGAGCTTGTGGGAATCAAGGAGAATGGCAAATTCCTGTTCCTGGCCCAGTGAATTGGGGGATGTGAGACAAGAAGCAACTGGCACTAGAGAAAGTTATGGATACAGCATCTTACAGGGAGAGGCCAGGCTTCCATGAGTATAAGAAGAAGTAAAGGATTAAAAAAAGACTCTTAAGGTGAAGGGAAATTTCTTAACAGTAGAATGGGAGTTCCCAAAGGGAAGGCAGAAGAGAAAAGAGACTGAAGAGGTGCATGGCAGAGTTGGATAAGAATGAGAATATGTAGATAGCAGGGCAGAGGGTTGGGTTTTTTTGCCTCAAGAGATGGCAACTTTGGATCACAGGGATTAAAAGATGAGATGTGAAGATGAACAATAGATCTGGATGAATGTCTTTTGTGTGGGGCCTCCACTGCCCATGTGGCGATGTGGTTGGTGTTAGTGTGGATGTTTGTTCTTCAAATGTTGGGAGTCTGGAGAGGAGATAATGTGTCTGTGTCCCAAGGACTAGACTAAACTTACACATTGTGCCAGTTCTATAGCTGCATGCATGACAGGGAATGGGGCAACCTGAAAAATATTCTGTTTAATGCATGGTGTCTGAGGCTTTCTTCCTTTTGATAGGTATTTTACCTGAGGCTCTGTATCTATGTTTGCAACTAGATCTTTGTGGAAGAGTCTAGTCTCTCTGGCTCCAGATATGAGATGTGAGGCCCTGGTTGGGGTAGCATTTTGATTTGGAATATGGATGCCATAAATAGATTGTGAACCTGGTTACTTTCTCTGTTATTTTAATGGATTTAGTAAACATGATTCGAGCCAATTTATAGACAGCCTAACAATTGTTGAAATGAGAAAAAAACACCATCATAACAAACCTTTTTTTCGTGTGTGTGTGTGTGTGCCATTCCTATGAAAAGTTAGGGGTTCCTGGAGGGATCATAGAATTTAGAACTGGAAGTGATCAAAGAAATTCTCTAGGCTACCCCCCACCCCTGCCTTTTACAGATAAGACAACTAAGGTCCAGAGAAAGGAGGTGCCTTATTAAAAGTCACAAATATTGTTAATAGTAGAATTAGGATTTGAACTCAGATTTCCTGACTCTCAACTCAGTTCTCTTTCCACTATACTATCTGTGGGGCAAAATAGGTTAAGACAGAACTTTCTTGTTCATCTTTTCCTCAGAAGAGGTATCTGCAACGTAGTGAGGCCACAAATCATCAACTGGCTTTTTCCATGACTGGATTTTGACTTTAATGCATTTACTATAATGTGCTTTTATACTTTTGTTCCATAATAAATCCTATTTTTATTTACTTTTCTTGCTCTTTTCATTTTGGGTTGGGATTGCAATTTCTGGCCTAACATCAGGACATCCCAGGGAAATTTCTTGCTTCCAGTGTCTAAGTAGTTGAATTAGGGAAGCATGAACTCATTTCAGCTCTACTTAAGCACTTAATATATTTCAGATTTGGCATGTAAGCTTGTCCTTAGTTGGAAACAGGACTCTAGCTAGTCTAAAAATTATTCCCCTGGTTATTTTTTAAAGTTTAAAGAATTTATTAAAGATACTTTTCATTTTTAAGCAGCAGTTTTCTTTCATTCATATTCTCCTTCAATTAAGGTCAGCTCTCTTTGCTCTAGAAGCCCAATATTGGGAATAAGAGCCACATGGAACATCTTTTTTAAGATGAGAAACAACATGTGAACAGTGCAGGGTAGACTTGAGCCTTTCCAGTCCTAAATTAGGAAGGGAGCCATAGAGAAAAAAGAGAAAGGAGGAAGGGCAAGGCAACCTTTTGTTTCCAAAGAAAGCTTAGTTTCCAAAGAAAATGGTGACTTAATTACTTCTGTTGGTGATTAACTGTCAGATTTCTGAAATTCCTTTCCCTGTTTTGCCAGAATGTCCTTGAACTACTTTCTGAGTACCTTGACTGCTTCATCACTGTATGTTAGCACTTGTGTTTACCCCTGAGCACAGCCCTGAGAAGAGGTACTAACTCCTTAAAACAAATGAGAAGGCTGAATATGACAACTGGTATATTCCCTTCTGTTGTAGTTCTCAACATCCACGGAAGCTCCCATCATGAATAGACAGTCCCGTTTGGGGGCTTCTATCTTTTGGGACTATCCCCTTTCAGGAAAGCTCATGATTGGTCCCAGCAGTAAGATTCTATATGAAGAACTGGTTTACAGAGAGCATGTTAACCAATTTGTCATGTACTTTGCTATCCTGGGAAATGTGATTTGGCAGAGAGTGAAATGGCATTCATTTTCTAGTTGGTGCTGGGGCCAGGGGCTGGGTAAAAAGAAGTGAATTTGGATCACTGCATCAAGAGCAAAAAGGGTTATTAGCTTAAGTAAATCAATTGGAAAGGGAGCAGGAAGAAAGTGGGCTTGGAAAGGAGTGAAATTGAGCGGCAGAATGAGGAAAGAATGGAATAGAGAACACCTTAAGGTTGCTTAGTTGGCTCTCTGATTAAAGGCCCTACAAGACAGAGTCAAAAAGGTGAAATATAATAAAATACCAGGTGAGAGCTCCCTTTCCTATTAGATCTGAGATTGGAATGCAGACTGGATCTGCTTGGAGGATGGGGCTTAAAATTCCTTGGGTATTTTCTCTGCTGAGCCTGAAACCTTCTTTAGCTGTGTGGCTATCACTCACAGTATAATGTTGAAAAGGACTCTATAGATTCTGTAAACATTTAGATTCATATAGTTCTAGAATTATAATACCATCTGATTAATTCTCCTACCTTATGCAAATGACCACCTAGTCTCTGTTTTGAATGCCTTTAGAAACAAGGAGCTCACTACTTATCCAAAGAGTTAATTCCACTCTTGGATACCTCTCTATTTTTAGACTGTTTTCATACTTAATACTTCAATGGATATATGATCTGATAAATGTGGGTAAGGCCTTCAGTGTTATGGATTGTAAGTTTTCCATGTCTTCTTTCTTTGAAATTTTTGTCCACGTCCTTCAATAAATGGCTGCAGGCCATCCTCTAAATATTTTAACGTTCCTTGGGTACCAGTGCAATATTTGGGCTATTCATCTGTTATCTCCTCCTCCTCCTCCTCTTCTCCATCTCCTTCTCCTCCTTCTCCTTCTCCTTCTCCTCCTTCTCCTTCTCCTCCTTCTCCTTCTCCTTCTCCTTCTCCTTCTCCTTCTCCTTCTCCTTCTCCTTCTCCTTCTCCTTCTCCTTCTCCTTCTCCTTCTCCTTCTCCTTCTCCTTCTCCTTCTCCTTCTCCTTCTCCTTCTCCTTCTCCTTCTCCTTCTCCTTCTCCTTCTCCTTCTCCTTCTCCTTCTCCTTCTTTTGTGGGGCAATTGGGGTTAAGTGACTTGCCCAGGGTCACACAGCTAGTAAGTGTTAAGTGTCTGAGGCCAGATTTGAACTCAGATCCTCCTGAATCCAGGGCCGGTGCTCTATCCACTGTGCCACCTAGCTGTCATCTATTATCTCTTGACGTGTTCTCTTGCATATTGAGCCTAAATCCATGTCCTTGTAATGTACTTCCATCAGTTCTAGGTCTGACCATTGGAGCAATACCGAACAAGTCTAGTACTTCCTTCATATGACAGAATTTAGGCATTAGAAGATTTTTTTAATGAATCATATTCATGAAAATCTTTCCAGGAAAGTTTATAAGGAACATTAATAAATCATGGGTTCTGGGTGCTAGGAAGGTCACCACAAAGTCATTTAGTCCAAGCCCCACACTTTGGGCAGTCTTTTATCTGAGTCAGTTAAAATAATTATTTCTATATCTATATCACCACCTTTTATATTTGAAGAAGATGCCGCTGTGAATGTGATTACTTTTGCTTATTTTTTATTCCTAGGGAAGGAGTTGCCCTGCTATCAGTAGGATGTCATAGAAGTCAGCAGATGTGTATTTTGTTCCTAGCTCTGCCATTGACTAGTTGTGTGGCCTAGGGCAAGCCACGTTACTTCTCTGGGACTCATTTTCCTTGTCTCTAAAATTAGGAGTTTAAACTAGATAATATTTAAAGTTTCTTTCAGCTCCAGCTCTGTGATTCTATAAACTAGTCTAGTGTTGAACTACTCTTTAATTTTGAGAAATTTTCCTTTATGTTCAACTTGTTTACTTTTATCCTGTACTCAGCACTCTCATTTTAATAAATTTCCATTTAGGACCTCATTGGTTATGAAGATTTATGAAGGTCAGGATTTATCATACCTATGCTACCCCCATATTATAAACCTTAGCATCACCAAAGATTTGTGATTGCCTCTTCAAACAGGTTAAGAAGTGGAAACTGAATGAATTTTGTAAATAATAAAGGGGAGGGGCAGCTAGGTGGCACAGTGGATAGAGCACTGGCCCTCGATTCAGGAGGACCTGAGAGGACCTGAGTTCAAATCCAGCCTCAGACACTTGACACTTAACTAGCTGTGTGACCCTGGGCAAGTCACTTAACCCTCATTACCCTGCAAAAATTAAAAACAAAAAACAAAATAATAAAGGGGACGGGAGCTTCCTCTGTGTGTGTGTGTGTGTATGTGTGTGTGTGTATATGTGTGTGTGTGTGTGTGTGTGTGTGTGTGCCTTTTAAAAGGGTAAAGGAGAAAAAGATAGTGAAGGGTTAGAATATCCAGGATGTTTTCATCCTGATTATAGGGACTAGCAATGGGGAACATGAGACTAAATCTATGCAATTTACTTCAATTGTGATAAGGTAATAACTCAATTCGGGTGGGAATAGAGAAATATAGACACAGTATGATTATTTTTCCTTTTCTTTCCCTCCACTACTTAATTTTTTCCTAGTGGTTCAGCTCCCCAATGAATAACAAATAATACAAATGGAAATGAAATACTTGGTCAATCACACTACTATAACTATGCCTTTTTTATTTGCCCAAGAAAGATTTATTAGGTCCAGTTGCCTCCTTGTTGCCAAATGCAAATCTGCCAAGGACAAAGGAGTAGGGTTTTCAATGGACTTCACTTTTGTGGAAGCCTGAGGGACCCCCAAGGACTGCTTCAGTGGTAATGAATCCAAAGTACATAAAGAGTGGCAACTTTGGAGAGCAAGTTTGGAACGGGGATAAAGTGATCAGGAGACAGGGTGAGATTCTGGGTGCAGTGGAAGAATTCCGTTTTCTCCAGTTTGCTTTTTTTTTTTTTTATGGGTGTCACCCTTGGGAGGAAATGACACTCTGCCATTCCATTCCTTTCATGTAAATATGAGTAGAGAAGGAGAACAAGGACTCTCATTGGCTAAACAGCTGTTAGCTCATGAGGGAGTCAGCTGTCACCAGCTAGTTGTTGCTTATGGCTGCTAGTGTTGCTGCTGAGATGCTGCAGGCTGAAGAAGGAAGGAGTCTAAGAGCTTATAGATGGATGTTGGAAAGTTAGGTTGGCTGAGGCTGAGACTAGAGTAGAAATGGAACTGAGGTGTAGGAGTGGCAAGATAGTTCATGAGGGGGTGAAAGAGAAAGGGGGAGAGAGACAGAGAGATAGACAGACCGAGAGACAGAGAGAGAGAAAAAGAGAGACTGGGGGGAGGGGGGGTCGTGTGTGTGGCGTGGGCAAGACAGTGGGCTCTAATGAGAGCTCAGCCACTGTTGAGATGGGGCTGAGCGATTAATTCCAACCTCCCTGGTACTTCTCTACTGTTTTCTCTAATTGTTTGTTCAGCCAGTCCTGGCGGGGGGTGGAGGGGGGGGAGGTTCAGGCATGTAATTCCTTTCTTTATCTTTTCCAAAGATCTACTGGGTTTGACACTTCCTTTACAGATTTTTATTTTACTATGTTTTAATAAACCAGGTGGACACAGAAAAGGCAATTGTAGGATTCTTATGAATGAAGTTATTTGAAAGAGAAAAAGAAATTTCCTAGGGATGGAGATGGAGCTTTGTAGAGATTTCCATAATTATTCCAAATTGTATTCTATTTTATTTTTCCCCACCCCTAGACCAACACTAGATTGAGGGTAGTGTGCCTGCTGTGCCCTGAGGGTAGGAACTTGAGATAGCAGAAAAAGGGATAGATAGGGCTTGAAGGGAACTATTCTTTGGTGAGCATTGGGTATTGATAATACAGTAACTGGGGAAGTCAGCACATGTGCACTGGATACCATGTGACAAAACCACTTGACTGGTTGCTATTGTATAGTGCTACCCGGAGGCTAGATTATAAACTACACTTCCCTGCTGGTCAACTAAAGTGATAGTCTACTTTTTTTTTTTTAAAAATATTTTATTTTTTTACACCTGCTTTTGTCCCCACTGCAACACTGATGGGCTCCTCTGGTTACTATACTAATAAAATGCCTATGGTTGGTACTTCCAAGTTCCATCTTCACTATAGTGAAGTATATTTGTGTAGCTGAACTATGTCCTGGCTTACAGGAGGTAAGGTGAGAGAAAAGAGAGCTTCTGCAGAAGCCAGAGGTGGTCTGGAAAGGTTATGACCCAGGGTTGTGTTAGAACGTCATCTCCTTAGGTAGTAGCAAACCAGAGATGACATGGTGAGTGCTATGTCCCATTTTTATTGAATCATAATTTGAGAACTGGAAAGGACATCAGTGTCCATATCTTTCAACCTATATCTGAGCAAGATCCCAGGTGGTTTTTCCATGTCCTGTCAGTTCTACCTCCAAAATATATCTCGTATCTGTCCTCTTTTCTCTACTCAAGTGACCACTACTTGAATTTAGAACTGTAAAAATGAATAATTTTGAAAGAATTTTGGTCAATTATATTCCCAAAGGACTGATGATGAGCAATGCTACTCACCTCCTGACAGGAAGGTGATGGGCCAAATATGCAGAAAAAGACACACATTTGGGGAAATGACCAATATGGGAATTTGTTTTGCTTGTTGTGAATATTTGTTACAAGGGTTTTATTTTCTTTTTTTCCCCTCAGGAGAAGAGAGGAGGCAGGAGGGAGAAAAATGATATGTGTTTGCTAATTGGAAGATTAATTTAATTAAAAACAAAAAGAAATTAAATTCCCATATATATTTAGTTGGTGGGCTCCCAAAGCTTTTACATATTCTATAGATTTTTTAATAGAATTTCTCTTTTAGCTATTTCTGCTAAGTTTTGTTGGTAACATGCAGACATGTTAATGATTGATATTGGTCTATTTTTATTCTGCAATTTTGCTTGTTATTATTTCTACTTTTTAGTTGGACATCATATAATCTACCTCTTCGTCGGTGCTTATTTCCTCAAATTTTTTCTAGTCTGATTGCAGTTTCTAGCACAATGACAAATAGTAGGGGTGATAATTCAAAGGCAAATCTTACTTTACCCCTGATCTTATTGGAAAAACATTTAGTTTATCCTCATTTCTTATAATGTTGGCTCTTGATATTAGATAGATACTATTTACTATATCAAAGCAAAATCTATTAATTACTATGTTTTCTGGTGTTTTAAGAATGATAATGGGTATTGTATCTTGTCACAAGCTTTTTGAGCATCTATTAATATAATCATTTGATTTTTGTTGTACTTGTTATTGATATGGTTTATTGTGTTGATACTTGTTAGTATGAATCCAACAAGATTGTAGTGTAAAATTTTGTGATAGGTTGCTCTAATTTCTTTGCTAATATTTATCTGTAAAAGTTTTGCATTCTTAGAAATACTGGTCTTCTAGTTTTCTCTGTTTCTTTTTCAAGGCAATGAGGGTTAAGTGACTTGCCCAGGATCTCACAGCTAGTAAGTGTCAAGTGTCTGAGGCCCGATTTGAACTCAGATCCTACTGACTCCAGGGCTGGTGCTTTATCCACTGTGCCATCTAGCTGCCCGCTAGTTTTCTCTGTTTTTATACTCTGTTGTTTAGGTATCAATATCTCATTTGGATCATAGAAGGAATTTGTCAGTATTATTGGAATTAATTTTTCTTTGACTGATAAAATTCATTTGCAAATCCAAGTGGTTATGGGGTCTTTTTAAAGAGTTCATTTATGAATGTTCATTTTTTTCTGAGGCTGGGTCATTTAAATTCACTTTTCCCCTTATAAACTTGGAGATTTTGTTTTTTGTTTTAAATCCATCAATCTCATTTAGTAGTTTTATTAACATTATTAGGAAAATGATTTTTAACATTTAAAAATTTTCCCTTCAATTGTTGCTTCTTTTTAATTTTTTTTTTTTGCAGGGCAATGAGGGTTAAGTGACTTGCCCAGGGTCACACAGCTAGTAAGTGTCAAGTGTCTGAGGCCAGATTTGAACTCAGGTACTCCTGAATCCAGGGCCGGTGCTTTACCACTGTGCCATCTAGCTGCTCCTCTTTTTAATTTTTGATACTAGTAATTTCGTTTTCCTCTTTAAAAAACTCAGATTAGCTAATGGTTTATCTAGTAATGATTTAAAAAAACCCATCTCTAATTTTATCAATTAATTTTTTCCTTCTAATTTCTACTGTGTTGTTTAGAGAGAGTTAATTTTTTCTAACTTTTTTAGTTGATGTCCAATTTATTGATTTATTCTCTAGAATGAATTTAAGACAATTAGATATATTAATTCTTTTAAAAAAAGAAATATTAATTCTATACTAAGGACTGCCTTAGCTGCATTCTATACATTTTGGTATGTTGTCTTATTATACTCACTTTGGGGGGAAATTTTCTATTATTTCTCTAATTGTTTTACCTAACAATTTTTTTCAAAATTAAATTGTTTAGTTTTCAATTAATTTCAAATTCTTTCTTCAAAGATCCTTTATTGAATATAATTTTATTGCATTGCATATATCCTTAATTTCGGAATATATTCCTCCATATCCTCACTTCCAACAAATCAGAGAGCCATCCCTTATTTCAAAGAATAAGAAAAAAAAGTAGTTCAGCAAAACGAAACAAAAAATCAGTAGAATCTGATAGTATTTAGAGTGTTTGTCCTCCCCCCTCTGCCCCTCACCTCTGCAAAGAAGGTAGTATGGTGCACTTTTAAAAAATTTCTTCTTTGGAGCCAAGCTTGGTTGTTATACGTTTGCAGCATTCAGGCTTGCTATTGTGTGTGTTCTTTTTACTTATATTGTTATGGTCATGTGTGTATTATTTTCCTAGTTCTGTTTGCTCTGTATCAGTGCATATAAGTTCCCATTCTTCTTTAAGTTATTCATACTCATAATTTCTTTTGTCATATTGGTCATTTAGCCATTCCTCAATAAATGGGTATCTTTTGTTTCTAATTTTTATACAATTATAAAAAGTGTTGCTGTGAATATTTTGATGAAAGTTAGACTTTGTTCCTATTTTTATATACCTCTTTGAGGTATGTAAGTTTTCCTTTTATTTTAAGCCATGGTTTAGAAATTAAAATTTCATTCTCTGATACCATTTTCTTAGCTGGCTGTTCATTTAAAAAATCTGCCTTTATTTTTAGAATTATATACCTTCCTGTGTTAGTAGTAATGAAAAGACGTATCCTTAAGGTGTTCTGTTTGTTTGTTTTTGACCATTACTTGATAAATTTTTGTTGTTCTTCAGTCATTTTCAGCCATACCCCACTCTTTGTGACCCCAATTTGGGGTTTTCTTGGCATGGACACTGGAGTGGTTTGGTATTTCCATCTCCAACTCATTTTACAGATGAGAAAACTGAGGGTCACACAGCTACGAAGTGTCTGAAACCCAATTTGAACTCATGAAGATGTCTGCCTCTCTCCAAGCCCAGCACTTTATCCACTGCATCATTTGTTTATTTATTTATTTAGATTTTTAAATTTTTTTGCAGGGCAATGGGGATTAAGTGACTTGCCCAGGGTCACACAGCTAGTAAGTGTTGTGTCTGAGGCCGGATTTGAACTTGGGTCCTCCTGAATCAAGGGCCGGTGCTTTATCTACTGCACCACCTAGCTGTCCCCACTGCATCATTTGTGACAGCTCTGTTATTATTGTTGTTATTTTTTGGCCAGGTGAGCAGATAGCTGTCTTGGGACCCCTCAACAAGAAGTCATTTGATTATTAACGCTATCTCTTTTTCTTCTGATCACTACTGGATAACTTCTTACTTAGCAGCAGCTATGCATCCATAGCATCATCCATTAGAATACAAGAAGCTTCTTTTTCCTAAGATGTTGCAACTACTCCTCCCCAATATCCTCCCCCCTTTACCTTACAGGAAGAAGTTCATTCCTATTAATTAACCCCAGATGTATAATACTGAATGACGAAATGGAATCTTTCTTTGAGTCTTGACGTTCTTTATGGGCCTTTGCATTATTCACTGTGGTGTAGGAGATGGGACTGACTCCCAGAAGATAGAAGGATCATCCTACAATTCCCATTTTTCAAAGGAATCACTTACATGAGCTTTTATTGTGGTTTGCTTCTCCCTTAAAAGCCACACATGCAATTACTGTTGATTGAAAGTCTTTATATTTAAGGGGCCAGAGTGCTGGACTGGGTCTGGAGTCAGGATGACCTGAGTTCAAATCCAGCCTCAGACACTTACTAGATATGTTACCCTGGACAAGCCACTTAACTTCTGTTTGCCTCAGTTGTTTCAACTCTAAAATGGGGATAATATTAGCATCAACCTCAAAAGGTAGGTATAAGGATGAAATGATCCTTATCAATGATTCATTATCAGTATTTATCACAGTATGCAGCACATAGTAGACCGCGGGCATAAATACTTATTCCTATCTGTAAAATGATGAGGTTAGACAAGTTGGTCTCTAAAGCTCCTTGTTGCTTTTAATACTGTGATTCTATAAAGTTCTATTGTACTCAAGTTTTATCTGGATCTGGGTCAGGTATTATGTCCTGAATACACCCAAACAACTGGACTATATAATCTTCATGAGGGTGGGGAGGACCATGGCTTATCATCATTTAAAAAATCTCCCTCAGTGTCTAGCCCAGTGTTATGTACCTAGTAAGCACTTAACAAACATCAGCTGAAAGAATGAAGTGATTGAAATATACACATGATAAACAATTTGAACATCCTTCAATGGGCTGTATCAAGTTTGAAGTACAGGGAAATGAGGGTATGCAAGAGGGAAGGAGTTCCCTTCAGAGTTGCAGGAATCTGCTTCATTGCTGGAACCCGGGAAAACTAGGGTAGTTAGATGGTAGAGTGGTAGAATGCTGTTGGTCAAGTAGTCAGGAAGATCTGAGTTCAATTTCTGCCTCAGACACTTACCCTGGCCAAGTCACTTAACATCCCTTTGCCTCAGTTTCCTCAAGTGTAAAATAATGGCATCTATACTATCGAAGTTGTGAGGAATAAATGAAATAATATTTGTAAATATTTGTAAAGTGCTTTGCAAACATTAAAGTTTTCTATAAATGCTATTATTAGTAATAATAATATTTCTGTAGAAGTGTGATAGATTAGCTGTTGTTCTTCTGAGTTCTGCTCTCTGGGGAACAGAATGGTGATGAAGAAGAGAAACAGAGCTTTGCTGCTGGCTGTTTCAGGTATCCATCCATTCGTTGCCTCTCATAAATTTGCCTCAGGCAGTATTTCCCCAGTTGAACAAGGAACTTAGCCTCAATGTTTCACGCCTCCTTCCTCAGCAGCTTAGTCTCCAGTAACTCCCCAGAGGAGAGACATCACCTCTCCACTAATTGCCTATTGATAGGCTGTAGTTGGGGCCTCCTGAGAATAGCTTCTTGTATCTGTCATAATCAAAAAGTCTAATGACTTTCTGATCTGTATTTAGAGTAGCTTTGCATATCAGTTAACCTGCTCATAAAAAGCATTGACAAGCCCACCCAAGTCTCACCAGGACAGTTTTGTCCTCCCTTTCCCCCCATCTACTTTTGCAAAGAAGCTACAGTCGTATGCTTACAAAGGTACATCATAAAGTGTGCCCAGAAAAGCAGACTCCAAATAGAAAGAGACAAAGTACTTATTCAATTGTTAATGGATTCCCCCCCTGATTTTGCTCAGTCTGCTGCCTGAGTTTCAGATTGATGATTTTTTTAAATCTTGGAAATTACCATTTGCTGTTTTAAGAGTTTCTTCTTTAATGACCCTAGAATAAAAATAATCCTCCAGTGAGAAGAGACCTCCAAGAGTGATTTCAGGTCATTTTCATTGCCACAGATCTTCCCACTGGAAGCTCATTAACCTTTACCCCAAAGTCTCCTAAGAATATCCAAGGCTGTGATGGCATCTCTTTGAATTGACTGATGTCACATTTTCTTCTCTTGTTTCATCTAGGATAGGAAAATCATTCAAAATTGTTAGCTCCTTCACAAAACACTTTGTCCTGACTTTAGTCAGTCAATGACAGAATGACATGTAGCAGTATTTCTGTTTGGTCTTCCTGACAAGAGAAGTCCTTGTTCTTTCAGCAGTGGTAGAAACATTAGTCTCTGAGTCAAGAGAGTTGAGATTGAATCTTGGCTCTAACAGTTAAAAGCTGTGTGACCGTGGGCAAGTCTCGTTACAGTTTTTTTAGCTTCAGTTATAAATCTTAAAAGTCCTTTGTACTTCAACATGTCCAATTATATGTAAAGATATATATTTTTAAGTTTCAAATGTTTCTCCTCCCACCTTAGTTCCCCACTTCCAAATCTAGCAAGCAATCTGATATAGGTCATACATTACAATCATGTTAAACATATTTCCACATTAGTCATGTTGTAAGAGAAGAATGAGAAGAAAAGAAAAAAATGCAAGAAAGAATAAAAAACAACAAAAAGGCAACAACAAAAGTGAAAATAGTATGCTTCAATCTGCATTCAGACTCCTTAGTTCTTTTTTCTGAATGTGGAGAGCATTTTCTACCATAAGTCTTTTGACATTGTCTTGGATCATTGTATTGCTGAGAAGAGTTATGTCTACTGAGTGATAATATTGCAAAATCAACTCCTTTGACTCCAAAAGGAGTATAGGTCACGATTTAGATATTGCTGGCAGGATATGGACAGGAGGCTTCTTTGCTTATCAATATGGGACAGGAAGAAAAAGTTTTGCTTGCCAGAATTCCCCCAATCTGTTACTGACTGTGGGAAATGTTGTTTTGGCTAGATTCCCTCTATTAGCTGCATCTTTGATTTTCATCTGGTTCATAAAGTGGATAGTTCCTTGCACAAGATTAGGACTTGGAAGCTCCTTACTCCTAATGCTGTGCTACAGGTGTCAGACCCTACTGCTTCATGGGAAAGACAAAAGAGACACACAAGACATAAGAAGGTATCTCAGAAGGCTGTACTGAAAGTACCCAATCCCCATTCATCTACCAGTCTTTTCGGGTGTCCCAGACAGGCAGATAAGTTTCAAGGGCTATTTTGTGCCCTACCTTTTCATCATGCAATTAGCATAAAGCCCACTGTGAATTTATCAGCAAAAGGGTTAATTCAGCAAGTGTGAGATCTCCTCCTCTGTGGTCCCGTTTATATAAAGGTAGCCAAAGTGGGGCGGCTAGGTGGCACAGTGGATAAAGCACCAGCCCTGGATTCAGGAGTACCTGAATTCAAATCCGGCCTCAGATATTTGACACTTACTAGCTGTGTGACCATGGGCAAGTCACTTAACCCCCATTGCCCTGCAAAAAAAAAAAAAAAAAAAAGGTAGCCAAAGAAAGGGCTTCTAAAAAACTGATAATAATATTAATACTGCTGATTTACATTTCTCTAATAATTTAAGATTTACAAAGCCCTTTCACATCAATCACATGTCAATCAATAATTAAACATCTATTAAGTGTCTACTATATGCCAAGCTCTGTACTAAACACTGGGGATACAAAAAGAGACAAAAGACAGTCTCCGCCCTCAAAGGACTTCACAATCCATGTTATTGCTGTTGTTATCTCCATTTTTCAGATGCAGAACACGAAGCTTTGGGAGCGTTAAATAATTGGTTAGCAATTATATAGCACATAGTCACTGAGGATACTAACCTAGGTCTTAATCCAAATCACACTTAAAAACCCCAACACAACAGTGAAAAATGTAAACTTCAGGACAATATAAACTATGTGAGGGCACAGAATATTTTCTTTTCTGTTGATTTGTGTTTCTTTGTGTCCCCAGCATCCAGCACAATGATGTGCATATAACAGGTGCTTCATAAATGTTGGTTGAATGAAATTGGACTTGACTAAAGAAAATTATCTTTAGATATACTCTGGCCTGTGCTTTTCCTTCCTATAATACCAGGAAGTTTTCTCTTCCTGGCAAACAAGAGCATTCTCTTTAAAACCCTGAAGTTTTTATCTGTCAAAAATATCTATTCTCAGAAGCAGGTTCAGGGTTTTGGTTCTATGGAGGGTAGGGCATTGCCTTACCAGAAATAATGGATCTCTAACTAGCCATGGATATTATTGGTTGCCTAGCAGACAGCCTGTTGCCCTCTCCTCAGGAATAACTTTGGGGTATTCTTGAGACCATAGGGCAGATCTGACCGTGCTCTGGGTATGAGCCAATTCCATAGTGCTAGCAGAGTCCCATGAGTGTCTGCTTCAGGGTTATAAATTAGGGCATGTCTCAGGGCTGACAAATTGGACCTATACCCAGAGGAAAATGAGTGGGATGGTGAGGGGACCACACACTATCAAATATGAGGACTGACCGAAGGAAAACTTGGATAGAAGGTGGAGCATCATAGTTGTCTTTGGGAATTTGAAGTGCTATATTATGGAAAAAATTGATTTTCTTGGACCCAGAGATAAGAATTAGGAATGGTAGGTAGAAGTAGCAGAGAGAAAGATTTAGACTCAGTGTAAAACAAACAATATTCCTAATGATGAGAGCCGCCCGAAAGTGGAATGGATTGTATTGGTAATGGCCTCTCTCCATGAATTGATATCTTCAAGCAGAGATTGAATGATCTCCTTATTGTGGAAAGGCTGTTCAGATGTGGGTTAGACTAGATCTCAGAAGTCCCTTCAAACTCTGACATCCTTTGAGTCTGTTTTTATTAGAGCATATCTAGTTTCTTTTGTTCGTTTCTGAGGACAGCATTTTAGGAAGAACACTGACAAACTGGAAAGTATCTAGAGGAGTGACTAGGAAGTGACTAGGAAGATGGGGGGATTGAAAAAAAGCATGCAATGTAAGTGATAGTTGAAGGAACCTAGATGGTTTGCCTGGGAAATAGGAGACTTGGAGGGGAATGTGATAGCTGCCTTCAAAAACTTAGGATCATATCAACTGTGATATACTTGACTCTTCTCAGCAATACAGTGGTCCAAGATAGTTCCAAAGGACTCATGATGGAAAATGCTCTCCAAATCCAGAAAAAAGAACTGTGGAATCTGAATGCAGATTGAACCATACTATTTCTACTTTTTTTTCTTTTTTGAGGTTTTCCCCTTTTGCTCTAATTCTTCTTTTACAGCATGACTAATGCAGAAATATGTTTAATGTGGTTGTACATATATAACCTATATCAGATTACTTGCTGTCTTGGGGGTTGGGGAGGGAGAAAAATTTGGAACTAGAAATCTTATAAAGACAAATGTTGAAAACTATCTCTATATGTAACTAGAAAATAATAAAATACTTTTATGATTAAAAGCAAAACAAAAACAAAACAAAAAACTTTAGGATCATAGACCTAGAGCTGGATAGAACTTGAGGTCATTTAGTCAAACCCTCTCATTTTATAGGTGAGGAGACTGAAACCTAAGGAGGTAAAATCACTTGCCTAAAGTCACATAGTTGGTAGATGGGTTCAACTTGGGTTCGAACTAAGGTTCAAATCTAGCAATTTTTCCAATATACCATTCTGCCTCAAAGGGTTCTTGTTTGGGAATGAGGTTTACCCATAGTGGATAGTGCTTTGACAAATGGATAAAACTGAGCACATTTCAGCTCAGTAGAAGGAAGACCCTCCTCAAATTGGACCTTTTCAATAACTGCATGTGCTAGTATCGATTCCACAAAACAGGACATTAAAGGCTCTTAGCTGATTTTTAAATAATTCTCTCCTGCTGTTTCTGGCCCTGTTATCATTCATTATTGCATTTTGTAGCTTTGTGAATCGTTTTGGTTTTTTTTTCACTTTCCAGGGGCAGTCTCAGTGGGAGCCGCCGAGACTCTGTGGTGCCCATGTTCTAAATGCATCATGTCAGATTCGAGTTTATCTAATTTGCTATCAAAGGTGACTGCAATAGCTTGTCGATTCCATTTCAAACTAATTTCCCTCCAAATGATTTCCGTGGAGGTTGTGTCTCCTTTGTGACTGCTGGGATTTTTGCCAGTCACTGTGCCCTTCTCCCTTCCCGGTACTTGCCTAGGTTTGGGGCATATAAAGAATTTGTTAGGAAAGAAAGTCAAGTTGGCTTTGGATTTGTAATAGATCTTTAAAAACTTATCTTTATTCAAATCCAGCCTCAGACACTTGACACTTAACTAGCTGTGTGACCTTGGGCAAGTCACTTGACCCCAATTGCCCCGCAAAAACAAACAAACAAAACTTATCTTTAGGTGCTTATGTCTAATAAGGAGTAGGAATTTCTATTCATTATTATTAGAAGCTAAAAGGATAAACCTTGCTTTCCAGGGATCAGGGGGCTCAAAAGCATGTGTTATATGAAGAAGGGTTGAAGGGACTTTGTATGTCCTTCCATGTCATCAGAAAACAGAGATACCATAAAAGGGATACAAAACAAGACCCAGACTGTCAGATTTGTATAGAAAAGTGGTGGACCCAGTGGTCTTTTATTCTTTTCATTCAGAACTATTAAAGCTTCAGTAATAACCAGGTTGACTGAAATCGAGCAAGGTTTTGGAAATATGGCAAAATCCATTGCTCTTGAGGAGTCTCCTGAGTTATCCCATCTCTTCAAAATTTTATAAATGATGGCTTTCAAAGACTTGTGCTAGGCAGCCTATATGTTCATTGAGACCTTTTATCTAATCATACGGGATTGTGTAACCTTTTGGCTTCAGAAATAGCCAAACAGACTCTGTCTCAGACTTCAGTTTATTGATGTTTTGTTTTTTTTTTTAAAACTTGGCATTGAGATTATTGGAAAGAAGAAGCTGGAGGAGAACCCACCTTGGGAACTTTGCGGAAGAGAGGAGCTGAGTTGGGGGTGTCATTGGGGCCTGGTATGGGGTGCCTATCTCTTTTGGTGGGCAGGTGTTGTTAGATCATGGCAATTGGAATTGATGGGATGGAAAGAGGCTATTGAAAGCTGATTGATGTGTTTGTTCAGTTTGAGCTGCCAGGGACACCTGGGTACTCTGCTGCCTCATGTTACCTACTAAGGGGGTTATCTCTAAGCTCCCAATTCTTAGTTGATCAGCAGAAATATTGCATTCTACCAGAACCACCCTATTTTCTGTTCTACTAATTCATATGGAGAGAAAATGGCAGTTGAGAAAATCTTTTGCATTGGAACTCTGAGACTGAGTACTACTTTTCACTGCTCTTTTAGCTTGAGATAGATTGGATAAGTTTGACCACAGCTGGACAAAGCTGTGAGTCTTCCCAGCATCTACAGAAGTCTATAACTCATTTCTGTAACTCATTTATGCAGGCTTTACTTACCTATGCAACTTTACCCCAACTTTGTTACATTTACCCTTATTCTCCATTTCATGCAGTATTGTTGTTGTTGTCATTTCAGTAATGTCTGACTGTTCATGACTCCATTTGGGATTTTCTTGGCAAAGATACTGGGGTGGTTTGCCATTTCCTTCTCCAGCCCATTTTACAGATGAGGAAACTGAGGCAAACAGGGTTAACTGACTTGCCTAGGGTCACAAGTTAGTTTCTGGGGCTTGATTTGAACTCAGATCTTCCTGATTTCAGGTCCATCATTCTATTCCCTGTACTACCTAACTGCCTACAAACCTGTTCCTCCTTCTTATTTCATTATTTCTATAAGAGGTACTACCTTATACCCATTCTCACAAATCTGAAATTTTGAGATTCTTCCTCCTATATCCAACAAACACCACTTGCATCCCTCCACCTGCTCTACTTCACTACTGTTTTCCTAACACAGGCCTTTCCTGACACCTGGCTGGGCTATTCAACAGTCTCTTAATAGACCTTTATGTTTTTGCCATATTGTTGCCAGGTTAGTCTTGCTCTATATGGATATAGTCCTATAATTCTGCCTCTAAATCTTCATGAACTTCCTATGTCTGTTAAGTGAAGTTCAGACTTTTAAAACCTTCTACAATCTAGAGTCATACTAGCTTTGTAGCCTTATCTTATACTCTAATCAAACTTAATTACTCTTTGACTTGCACTTTCTTCCCTATATGCCTTTGCCTATGCTGCTCCCTATGCCTGAGATGCCTTCCTCCTCTATTTCAGGAATTCCTGGCAAGTCTTTAAAGCCCAGTTCAAATGCTACAAGTCTCCAGGAAGGTTTAGATGATAGCTCTTTTCTTTTTTTGTGGGGCAATGAGGTTTAAGTGACTTTGCTAGGGTCACACAGCTAGTGTCAAGTGGCTGAAACTGGATTTGAACTCAGGTCCTTCTGAATCCAGGGCTGGTGCTTTATCCACTGCACCACCTACCTGCCCCCTGGTAGCTCTCTTCTTATAATTAGTACTGATCAGTTCACTATTTTATGGAGTGCTTTAAAAAAAAAAAAAACCTCTTGGACTTCTGGTACCAAGATGGCAGAGTGAGAAAAGAACCATCTGAAGCCCTTCCAAATTTCCCCTCCAAACAACTAGATAACTGCCTCTGAATTGTTCCAGAAGCAGGGAAGCAGCTTACCAGCCCAGCAGGAAAGTCTGTCTTATCTGAGTGGGAAAGAAGTAAGGTCTAAGGTGGTAGTGTGCCTTCCGTGGCATCAGTAGGAGAGGGGAACCTGCAGCTGGGCTCTAAGCCTGGGGCAATCCACTAGTGAGGCCTTGCCCTCCTGCAAACCAGGGACCCCCTACACAAGTGAGCAGGCTGGGCCAGCATAGCAAGGCCTACCCCAACCCACCCCTGTGACCATACCCCAGCATGGGCCACTGGGGAGGCCTTGATCCCACTACTGATCAGTACTGAAGCCCTGCCCAGAGCCCCAGTACAAAAAATTTGGGACAGTGCAGGATTAGAGCCATATTCTCACATAAAAATACCAAGTCACAGTAGAAGGCATAATAATGAGCAAAAAAGCAAGAAAAAGCTTGATTATAAAAAGTTATTGTGGTGATAGGGAGGATCAAAGCATAAATTTAGAGGACAATAGTGCCCAAATGGCTATAGGCAAAGCTTTGGGAAAAAATGTGGTCTCAAGCCCCAAAAGAATTCTAGAAAGAGCTTTGAAAGGATTTTAAAAATCAAATTAGAGAAGTAGAAGAAATATTTGGAAAAAAGTGAGAGTAATGCAAGAGAATTATGAAAAAAGAGTCAATAGCATGGGAAAAGAAATACAAACATTTACCGAGAAAAATAACTCCCTAAAAGATAGAATTAGCCAAATGGAAAAGGAACTACAAAGGGTAACTGAAGACAATACTTCCTTAAAATTTGAATAGAACCAGTGGAAACTAATGACTCTATTAAACATCAATATACAATAAAACAAAATTTAAAAAGCAAAAAAAAAATGGAAGAAAATGTGAAATTTCTCATTTGAAAAACAACTAATCTAGAAAATAGATCCAGGAGAGATAATGTTAGAATTATTGGATTACCTGAAAGCCATGATTTTTAAAAGTCTGGAAAATATCTTGCAAGAAATTATCAAAGAAAACTGCCTTGGTATATTAGAACCAGAGGGCAAAATAGAAATGCAAAGAATCCACCAATCACTGCCTGAAAGAGATCCCAAAATGGAAACACTCAGGAACATCATAGTCAGATTCCAGAGCTCACAAATCAAGGAGAAAATATTGCAAGCAGCCAAAAAAGGAACAACTCAAATATCCTGATTGTAATCAGATTATGCAGGATTTGGCATCTTCCACATTAAAGAGCCAGAGGACTTGGAATACATATACTGGAAAGTAAAAGAGTTAGTTTTACAACTAAGAATCACCTCCCCCCAACCCCCCCAAAAGAATCACTTACCCAACAAAATTGAATATAATCTTTCAAGGGAAAAATGGATATTTAACAAAATAGAGGACTTTCAAGTATTTTTTATTAAAAGACCAGAGCTGAAATAAAAAAAAAATTGACCCCCAAATATAAGACTCAAAGGAAACATAAAAAGGTAAAAAAGAAACAAAAAAGGAAAAACCCATAAATTCAGTAGGGTTAAACTGTTTATATGTCTATATGGTGAGATAATATTTGTAATTCTTAATAACTTAATTTCTTATAAGAGCAATTAGAAGGAGTTTATGTAGACAGAGGGTATGGATATAAGGTGACATTGATGGGATGGTACAATCAAAAACACAAAATAAAGGGAAAAGAAAGAAATTGTGCCAGAAAAAGGAAGGGGTAGATTGAATGCAGTAAATTATCCCACATAAAAGAGGCACAAAAAAGCTATTATAATGGAGGGGAGGATAGAGATGGGTGGCAGGTAAAGCTTAAACCTTACTGTCATCAAAAATGGCTTAAAGAGGAAATAATACACAGTTGGATATAGAAATCTACCTTACCCTATGAGGAAGTAAAAAAGGGACAGGGATAATGGAAGGGGGAGGGGCGGCTGATAAAAGGGAAGGAATATTGGGGAATTTGGTGATCAGAAGTAAAACACTTGTGAGGAGGGAAAGGGTGGGGATAAAAAGCAAAAAATAGCATAGAGGGAACTACACAGCTAGTTATCATAACCATAAATGTAAATGGGATGAACTTACCCATTAAATGGAAGCAGATAGCAAAATGGATTACAAACTCCCATCCTACAATATGTTATTTACAAGAAACACATGTGAAACAGAGAGATACACACCAAGTTAAGGTAAGGGACTGGAACAAAATTTATTATGCTTCAGTTGAAGCAAAGAAAGCAGAGGTAACACTCATAATTTTAGACAAAGCAAAAGCAAAACTAGATCTAATTAAAAGAGATAAAGAAGGAAATTATATCTTGCTGAAATGTACCATAGATAATGGAATCATATCAATACTTAACAGACATGTACCAAATGCTATAGCAGCTAGATTTTTGAAGAAGTTGAATGAGTTACAGGAGGAAATAGATAATAAAATATACTAGTGGGGGACTTTAACCTTCCCCTCTCAGAAATGGATAAATCTAACCAAAAAATAAACAAGAAAGAAGTTAAGGAAGTGAAAATTCTGGAAAAGTTATATATGATAGCTCTCTGGAGAAAACTGAATGGGAGTAGAAAGGAATATACCTTCTTCTCAGCAGTAGATGGTGCCTACACAAAAATTGTCCATGTGTCAGGACATAAAAAGCTCACAATGAAATGCAGAAAAACAGAAATAGTAAACACCTCCTTTTCAGATCATAATGCAATAAAATTACATTCAATAATGGACAATTGAAAGAGATTAAAAATTAATTTGAAATTAAATAATCTGATCCTAACAAAACAAATGAGTCAAAGAACAAATCATAGAAATAATATATGATTTCATTAAAGAAATGTAATGAGACAACATATCAAAATTTATTATATGCAGCCAAAATGGTACTTAGGAAAAAATTTATAACCCTAACTGCTTACACCAATAAAATAGAGAAAATGTAGATAAATGAATTGGTCATGCAACAAATTAAAAATTCCCAAATTGGAAATCCTGAAAATCAAAGGAGAGAATAAAACTGAAAGTAAGAAAACCATTGAATGAATAAATACAACTAGAAGTTGCTTTATGAAAAAGCCAATAAAATGGATAAACCATTGGTTAATTTGATTTAAAAAATGAAAGAAAGAAAACCAAATTAATATTGTCAAAAATGAAAGGGGTGAACTCACCACCAATAAAGAAGAAATTAAGATAATTTTAGGACTTATTTTGTCCAATCATATGCAAATAAATTTCATAATATTAATAAAATGAATGGCTACAAAAATATAAACTACCCAGATTAACAGAAGAAGAAATAAAATATTTAAATAGCCAAATTTTAGAAAAAGAAATTGAACAAGCCATCCCAATACTATAGAAACTATTTGGGAAAATAGGTGAAGGAGTCCTACCAAATTCCTTTTATGAAACAGGTATGGTGTTGATACTCAAACAGGAAGAGCCAAAACACAGAAAGAAAATTATAGACCAATCTCCCTAATAAATAAATATTGATGCAAAAAATTTAAATAAAACACTAGCAAAGAGATAATAGTAATATATCACAAGGATCATACAATATAACCAGGTGGGATTTATGCTAGGAATGCAGGACTAGTTCAATATTAGGGAAACTGCCAGCATAATTGACCATATCAATAACAAAACCAACAGAAATCATATGATTATCTCAATATATGCAGAAAAAGCCTTTGACAAAATACAGCACCCATTCCTATTAAAAACACTAGGGGGCAGCTAGGTGGTGCAGTGGATAAAGCACCGGCCCTGGATTCAGGAAGACCTGAGTTAAAATGTGGCCTCACTCACTTGACGTGTATTAGCTGTGTGACCCTGGGCAAGTCACTTAACCCTCATTGTCCAGCAAAAACAAACAAACAAAAAACCAAAACAAAACACTAGAGAGTATGGGAATAAATGGAGCTTACCTTAAAATAAGTAATATTTATTTAAAGCCATCAGTGAGCATTATCTGTAATGGGGATAAGCTAGAAGCCTTCACAATACAATCAGGAGTATAACAAGGATGTCCCTTATCACCTCTACTATCTAATATTGTACTGGAAATGTTAGCTATAGCAATAAGAAAAAGAAATTAAAGTAACTAGAATAGGCAATGAGGAAACAAAACTATCACTCTGCAGATTAGAGAATGTTATACATAGAAAATCCTAGAGAATCAACAAAAAAAAAACCTACTTGAAATTATTAACAACTTTAGCAAAATTGCAGGACACAAACCCCCCCACATAAATCATCAGCATTTCTATATATTACCATCAAAGTCCATCAGCAACAGATAGAAAGAGAAATTCCATTTAAACTAACTGTAGACAATATAAAATACTTGGAAGTCTATCTGCTAAGACAAGCCCAGGAACTATATAAACACAACTATAAAACACTTTTCACACAGATAAAGTCAGATCTAAACAACTGGAAAAACATTAATTGCTCATAGGTAGGCCAAGACGATATAAAAAATGGCCGTCCTACCTAAATTAATCTATTTATTTAATTCCATACCAATCAAACTATCAAAAATATTTTATTGATCTAGAAAAAATAATAACAGAATTCATCTGGAAGAACAAAACCTCAAAGATATAAAGGGAATCAATGAACAAATGTGAAAGAAGGTGGTTTAGCTGTACCAGATCTCAAACTATATTATAGAGTGGTAATTATCAAAATAATCTGGTATTGGCTAAGAAATAGAGTAGTGGATCAGTGGAATAGAATATGGATGAATTACATTATTATTAAATTACTATAGTAATATAGCATATGATAAACCTAAAGATCTCAAGCTTTTGGAACAAAAAGTCATTATTTGACAAAAACTGCTGGGAAAACCAGAAAACAGTATGGCAGAAACTAGGTATAGGCCAACATCTCACACCGCACACTAAAATAAGGTCAAAATGGGTACAAGATTTGCACATAAAGGGTGATACCATAAACAAATTAAGAGCATGGAATAGTTTATCTGTCAGATTCATGGACAGGAGAAGAAAAGTAGAACCAAAGAAGATAAAGAGAGCATTACAAAATGTAAAATAGATAATTTTGATTATATAAAATTAAAAAGCTTTTGCACAAACAAAACCAATGTAACCAAAATTATAAGGAAAGCAGAAAACTTGGAAAGAATTTTTGCAACAAGTGTCACTGATAAAGGCCTCATTTCTCAAATATATAAACAACGGGGTCAAATTTATAAAAAGTCATTCCCCAATTGATAAATAGTCAAGGGATATGAATGGGCAATTTTCAGACAAAGAAATCAAAGCTATTCATAGTCATGAAAATGCTCTAAATCACCATTGATCAGAGAAATACAAATTAAAACAACTCTGAGGTACCCCCTCATACCTATCAGAGTGGCAAATATAACAAAAAAGGAAAATGTTGGATATTGGAGGGACTGTTCAGAAACAGTAATCCACTGCTGGTGGAGTTGTGAAAAGATCCAACCATTCTGGAGAGCAATTTGGAGCTATGCCCAAAGGGCTATATACATATCCTTTGATCCAGCAATATCACTGCTAGGTTTATGTCCCAAAGATATTCCCAAAAAGAGAAAAAGGCCTAATTGTACACAAATATTTATAGCAGCTCTTTTTGTGGTGACTAAGAAGTGGAAATCAAAGGAATGTCCATCAATTGGGGAATGGCTAAACAAGCTGTGGTACATGACTGTAATGGAAAATTATTGTGCTATAAGAAATGACAAGCAGGATGATTTTGGAAAGGCCTGGAAAGACTTCTCTGAACTGATGTATAGTGAAGTGAGCAGAACTAGGAGAACATTGTGCACAGTGACAACAGTATTGTTTGATGAAGAAGTGTGAAAGATTTAACCACTCTCAGAAATATAATCATCCAAGATAATCCCAAAGGACTAATGATGAAACATACTATCCACCTCCAAAGAAAGAACTGATTATTGATTGAACACAGACTGAAGCATGCTATTTTCACTTTATTTCTTTCATTTTTTCTTTTATTTGAATTTTCTTATACAGAGGATTAATATGGTAATGTTTTACATAATTGCAAATGTATAACCTATATCTGCCTATATCTGATTGCTTACTGTTTGAGGGAGGGGCCAGGGGAGAGAAAGAGGGATAGAATTTGGAACTCAAAACTTTAAATAAAAATGTTTATTATTAAAAACCATCTTTAATAACCTTATCCTGTATTATTTTATGTTAATTATTTGGATATGTTTTACACCTCCACACTAGACCATAAATTCCAGGAGGGTAGCGATGTTGTCCAGTCTCTGTCAGCACTTAGCACAGTATTCTGGGCACAATAGCAGCTTAATAAATGTTTGTTGAGTAGGATTGCATATTTGAGAACAACAAAACAAAAGATAGCTTAGAACGAAGTGCTAATTAGTATGGTATCAATTAAATGTTTTAGGAGCTCAGAAAATAGGGAGACAAATGAGAGCAGAAACACTGGAAGGCTGGACAATATATGAGAGACAGTAGTACCTATATGAGAGGTACGGTGGAAAAAGGGATTGAAGACTGGAGATCCATGTTCTAATTGGACTTCTGTAGCTAATTGTATGATATTGGACAAGTCAGCCACTTTGGGCCTCTGTTTCTTCATCTGTAAAATGAAAGGAATAGGGTAGGTGATTTCTATGGTCTTTTTTTAGAGCTAAATTTGCTAGAGAAATGTTAATGGAGGAGCTGCCCTAAAGAAAAGATAAAATTTTAGAGTTCTTTTGTGTCACCTGGGGATGCCCAGGACAAGGTTAACAACTGACTGATAATCATTATTAAATATATGTTTTCCTTTGTATATGAAGATGATGCCATTGGTCTACTATCAATAGGGCATATGTAATAGAGGTAATGAGTTCATACACTCTTGTATGGTTCTCTTGATTGGCAGCACACTCTTGTGAGAAGGCCAGCTAGGGCTCATGGGGTTAACAGAAAAAGTGTGAAGTAACTGACAAATTGGGGACCAAATGTAAGGCCCTAGCTTCACTTCAGCACCATCCCAGCTGACCAAGGGAATTGTTCTTATTAATTATTCTTATTAAATCAGTCTGACCTGTCTGTGTTTCAGGAAGTACATGTTTGTTTGGCTTTAATTACTTGAGAATAGGAGACTAGAGACACACAGAGTAGTGACCCAAGTTTTGGATTCCTGCTCCAAAACTTACTGAGTGACCTTGGACAAGTCACCTAATATCTTTGTGCCTCAATTAGGCCATCTGAAAAAAGGGCAAAATAATTCCTGCATTACCTACCTCACAGGTTGTTGTGAGAAAAGGAACTTTTGAAGCAGATCTTAAAGTGCTATTAAAGAAATATAAAATGTTATTTAATGAAAAGGTGGCACAGTGTAGTGAATAGAGGGCCTTCCTTGAATCAGAAAAATCTAGATTCACATCTTGCTTCAGACACATACTAGCTATGTTACTCTGGGCAAAGGCCCATTGTCTGACGTTTCGGTGTCCCCTCCCCCTTTTCCCTCTTCCCAAGTCTAAGCCAATAAGTTGTAGATTAGTGTTATATCTTCATTACTGAAGAGAGAGTTTCTATACTGAGATTTTCTATGGTGAAAACACAGGTCCAGGTTCCTTCTTGTCCATAAAACATAAATTGTCATACCAGTCTCCTAGTTATGCTAGGGTACTTGTGGCCAAATAGATTTAACTGATTTAAAAAAAAATATTATTTGAGAAGTCACATCAAGTTTATTACTGTAACTCAGTTACTTTGCATTGAGACATTCATCCTGTTTTTCACTCATTTTACAGTTTGATTTTGGAGAAAAAAATTGATTTGGCATTTTCCAGCTCCAAAATATTGTTCGTAATTCAATTTTCCTACAGATCAGTGACTATTTTTCTTGAAGGTCAATATCCAATTTCTTTTCTTCAGTTATCTTCTTTTTTTGCTCCATTTGGAAAACTCATCTCTAAGAGTTTGGGCAAGCTTCAGTATCTTCAGACATGCAAAATCAGGAAAATTAGGACATTCACAGCAGGACCAAAAAATTGGGAGAAAATATTTAAAATTCATTGGGAGTAAGTGGGCTTTAATATTTAAGATCTTAGGATTTAGAGATAGAAGGGAGCTTAGAGATTTAGTTCAACCTCTTCATTTTTTAGGGAAAGGAAACCAAGGCTTGGAAAAGTTAAATGATTTGTCTTATATCTTCCAGCTAGTAAGGAGTAGAGTTGGCATTTGAATCTAAATCCTCTAACTCTGATTTCAATACACTATAGTTTGCTTAAGAGAATTCTAACAGAAAGGCAACGTTAACCTACACAAGAGGCCAATGAGAGTAATAGACCTTGTTGCTCAGTGCCATGACTCAGTCTAAATTACCTAATTAAGTAACAAGGCCCATTCCCTTCCTTCTCATTGCTTTTGGTTCTCTTCACAGAATATTTTGTCAAAGGGTTTTCATGAGCTGCCCCCTGAGGTCTGCACTGAAGGAGTAACAGACGTAGAATACGAGAAAAAAACATTTGAAATCAAAACATGACTATCAAAGTTGTCATTTGCCTTCATAGCACACTGTGATTGTTTTTCTTCATTTTCTAGTGACCTGCTCTTATCTTTGAGGTCCTGCATAGAATAATGTATGTCCAATCTTGTGAAAGCAAAAAGGGTTCTGTGTAAACTTTTAAACCAGTCCTCGTGCTATCTTAGTAGTCAGAAACCAGAAAGCCCATAATACCATCACTGGTAAAAGGCCTCTGGGTCTTGCTCAGCAGGCTACTGCATTAGAAACAGGATATTATTCAGGCTTCTTGTCAGAATCCATCTTAGTGGGGGCAAAGTAGTGTATGGATTTTGCTGCAGAATCTACTAAATGAAAGCTATAGATTATGATTTCTTGACTCCTGCTGGATATTGGTTACCAAAGAATTATTTATTCTCTTGAGTTATTCACCATCATCATTCTCGATTATACCTGACACCAGACCTATATAACTCTGAGGCTATACCAGGAATAAAAATAAATAATCTCATCCTTTTAGGTGAAAGCATTCGCAACCATTCACTGGGGAGCTATTGTGAAGAATCCATGTTTCCATGACTTAGTCATGACAATTAAGAAGGACTCAAAGAAAAGAACCAGAGGAAAAAAGAAAAGAGAGTTGGTAAGATGAGGAAGAGAGTGACTGGAAATCAAGTGTGTCTGTCAAGATGCTAATGAAGTAAGGTGATGAACAACACCAGAGGGGAAGATCCTCACAGGAATTTTGCCAAAGCAGTTTTCCAAGGGAGACAGTCACAGGAGCTACTAGCAAAATATGATAAAGGACTGAGGACTTCACTTTTAGCAAGTGTGGAGAGCAGAGTAAATATTGCAAAGAGCTGCATATAGTGCATGATAATTACCTTTCTGGCATGGCCAAGTAACTGCCCTTGTTACATGCTGGTCACACTCTTAGAAGACAAAAAGCTCACATTTTGTGTATAGATAAAGAGGCTCAAGGACCTTCTCTACTTGTTAGGTCATCAAGGAGAATATAACATTCCTTTAAAAAAAGAATTCAATGGGGACAGCTAGGTGGTGCAGTGAATAAAGCACTGGCCTTGGATTCAGGAGGACCTGAGTTCAAATTTGGCCTCAGACACTTGACACTAGCTGTGTGACCTTGGGCAAGTCACTTAATCCTCATTACCCTGCCCCCCCACCCCCAAATAAGGGAATTCAATGTAAAAAGAAAGAGTAAAAAGGATCTGAAGAGAAAAGGAAGAATTCCTGCTCTATGGCAAGAGGTTGGGGAGTGGAAGAAGGTAACACAAAAGAGAAAAGGAAGGACAACTGAACACTTGGAAGTGTTAAATATGAGGTTTTTAAAGAGGAGGGATATGGGCCCTCTGAGGAAGAAATACCTTATTAACCTCCAAGGAGGCACCCAGATGACACAGTGGATAGAGTGCTGGACCTGGAGTCAGGAAGACTTGAGCTCAAATTCAGCCTCAGACACTTACTTGTTGTGTGATCCTGGCCAAGTCATTTAAACTGGTTACATCTGTTTCCTCAACTGTAAAAAGGAGATACTAATAGCACTTACCTCACAGGATCATTGGGAGGATCAAATGAGATAATATTTGTAAAGCACTTAGGACAGTGTTTGGCATATAGTAGGTGCTTAATGAAAGCTTATTCCCTTTCACTTTTCCAACGAATCAAGTTGTACACCATAAGGCCTTATAAAAGACCACCCAATAAGAGTGGGAAGAAGAGGTGAGTAAGAGTGGTTGGCAGTTCCCTAATGCAGTGTGTCAAGGTTGGTGTTTGTTAACAACAGTGAGTTCTGATGTCTTTCCTGAAGCCAATGCTTAATGGAGAACCTCCTAACCTTCATAAAACCTGATAGTGATTTAAGGTAAGTGGTGGCAATCCACTTGGGCACAAATGATGTTGTCAGAGGGAACCTAGGAAGCAGTGATAAGGATTATGAAGTCTCAGGCAAGAAACTGAAGGTGTGAGTGGCACAGGTGGCATTTTCATCCATGTTAGCCATCAAAGGCAATGGTTTCAGAAAAGGAAGATTTTGGAAGTGAACAGCAGATTAAGATGATAGTATCTGTGAATGGGCTTTGGACTTTTGTATAATTTAAAATATAAGCCTGATAATATATTGACTAAAGAAGTTTATCTAATGAGAACTGGTAAAAATGATCTCTATCTACCTCTAGTTTTGTGAATCTAATCAAAAGGGCTTTCACCTGAAAGGAAAAAGCTGGAGAGGGGGGATAAAACTGTCAATCTACCAAGCTAGGTACAACAGAAGATAGCTATAGTGTGTAAGAAGAAAAACAGCAGTGACACTCAGAAATTAACAAGAAATAAAAATCCAAAAAAGCAATGAGCAACAAAACCCATGACAGCAGATATTCAAACACAAATGTACCAAATATGATGAAATAGAGAGCCTAATGCAAAGAAGCAAATTTAACCTCAGATATCATGGAAATGTGGTAGAATGGGACTAATGATGTAAATATAGCTCTGGTAGTATACACTACCAGAATAAAATGACTGTAATTAAGAAGGAATGGGTGGTGCAATACTATATATAAAGAAAACATACTAATATGAGGAAATCCAGGGACTACAATGGGGAAGCATAGAGGGGAACATTTTGGTAACGGTCAATTGAGGCAAAGTTAGAAATGATATTGTCATTGGATTATACTACAGATTAACTAGAGAGAAGGAAGAAATAGATGAACAGATTAAGAAACAGCACAAGGCTGAAGTGGAGGCATGCTATAGTCATGTTGGTGGACTTCAATCATCTGGACATTTATTGGAGCTCTCTCTGACAGGCTCTCTGTCTTTCAAAAAAACCTAAAGCAATTAACATTTTCTTGATTTAGGAATCATTGAACTCTCTGAAAACCATAAATTTTTAAAAGCCCAAACAGACAGATTTCAAGAAATATGAATGAAAACTGCCTGTATCTGTTAGAATCAGAAGGCAAAGTAAAGATAGAAAGAATCCATTTATCACGTCCTCAAAGGTATCCTCTCCTCTTAAAAAAGTACTAGAAATGCTATAGCCAAGATCCAGAGCTTCCATGTCAAAGGAAAAAAATAACTCAAATATCTAGAAAGAAGCAGTTTAAGTATCACAGAAGTAGTCAAGATTACATAAGACCTGATAGTTTTATTTTCTAAAAATGAGATCTTGGAATATAATATTCCAAAAGGTAAAGGGGTAGACTTACAACCAATAAAACGTATCTTGCAAAGCTGAATATAATCCCACAGGGGAGAAAATTGATCTTAAGTGTAATAGAAGACTTTTAAACATTGATGATGAAAAGACCAGAGCTGAGCAGGAACTTTGAAATATGAACACAAGAATCTAGGGAATTTTGGGTAACCCAGCAATATTACTATTAGGTCTGTAGCCCAAAGAGATCAAAAAGGGAAAAGGACCTTTTTGTACAAAATTATAGCAGCTCTTTTTGTGGTGGCAAATAACTGAAAATTGAGGGGGAGTCTATCAATTGGGGAATGACTGAACAATTTGTGGTATATAATTTTTTTTTGGTGAGGCAATTGGGGTTAAGTGACTTGCCCAAAGTCACACAGCTAGTAAGTGTCAAGTGTCTGAGGCCCAATTTGAACTCAGGTCCTCCTGACTCCAGGGCCAGTGCTCTATCCACTGTGCCACTTAGCTGCCCCGTGGTATATAATTTTAATGGAATACTATTGTGTTATAAGAAATTATGAGCAGGGTGATTTCAGAAAAACCTGGAAAGATTTATATGAACTGATGCAGAGTGAAATGAGCAGATCTAGGAGAACATCGTATACAACGTCAATGCCATATAATGATCAACTATTCTTATCAATACAATGATCCAAGACAATTCCAATGGACTCATGATGAAAATTGCTATCCACATCCAGAGAAAGAACTGAGGGAGTTTGAATACAAATCAAAACATAGTATTTTTCACTTTATTTTTGTGTGTCTTTTTTTTCCACGGGGCAATGAGGGTTAAGTGACCTGCCCAGGGTCACACAGCTAGTAAGTGTCAAGTGTCTGAGGCCTGACCTGAACTCAGGCCCTCCTGAATCCAAGGCCAGCGCTTTATCCACTGTGCCACCTAGCTGCCCCCTGGTCTGTATTTTCTTTCACAAGATGACTAATATGAAAATGTTTTTCATGATTGCACATGTATAACCTATATAAAATTGTTTACCATCTCAGGGATGGGGGAGGGGAGGAAGAGAGAATTTGGAATTGCAAAAAAAATTAAATGAATGTTAAAATTGTTTTTACATGCAATTGGGAAAAATAAAATATTATTTATTTTTATTTTTTAAATTTAAATTTAAAATTTTTTTAGTGAGGCAATTGGGGTTAAGTGACTTGCCTAGGGTCACACAGCTAGTAAGTGTTAAGTGTCTGAGGCCAGATTTGAACCCAGGTACTGCTGACTCCAGGGCCGGTGCTCGATCCACTGCACCACCTAGCTGCCCCAAAATATTATTTTTTAAAAAGAGACTTGGGTAAAGATGATGTGGTTGCATTCTAAATGGGAGAGAAGAAACAAATGTCCCTTTAGAACACTAATGTCTTCAAAGGGTATTGGGGGAGTTAAGTTAAAATAGCAACAGCAATAACAGAGGCCATATGGGTTGATTGGTTCTGTTCTAAGAATTTGAGGAGAGAAAAAATGGAGGGAGGCTAAAAGGTGTACACTGCTGAAGAAAAGACAATAACTTGCTACTTTTCAAACTTGGTATATAAAGAGAATATACAAACAGTAGAAAGGATGGGGGTGGGTGGGTCTGGACAGCAAATGAACTTTGCTCATCTGAAATAGATAAGGGAAAGTTAAACACACATGCACAAACACAGAAACACATACACTGTGAGGACATTGTACCTCAAATTCAACTGGGAAACAAGTAGGGAATGGGCAGGAGAATGGTTAAGAAGGAGAATAATACCAGGGAAGGAAGAGTCATAAGCACAACAAACTTACTCATTCTGAAGGGAGGATTAGAAGGAGAAGGCGACAAAGACCTACATCCAAGGAAGTTCATTAGATTGCTACTTAGACAATTGAGTAATGGTGGCACATGAATTATGGCACATGAATGTTATTCACTGTAAGAAATGATGAAAGAGACAGTTCTGGAAGGTCCTGAGTAGTATGAACCTACATGCAGGGAAGTTAGTGGAAACAAGAGAACAATTTATACAAGAACAGCAACATTATAAAGAAAAATAACTTGGAAAGACTTAAGAATTCTGATCAATGACTCGACTAGCTATGACCTTTGTTGAAACAAGTTACCTACCACCTGACAGAGATATGACAGACACAAAATGCATGGACACATATTTTTTGACATGGGCACTGTACATTCATTTGAATTGCTTATTTGTTACAAGGTTTTCCCCTTTTTTCTTTCTCTAGGTTTTTAATAAAAGGGAGTGGGTGGAAACATACACAGAGAGCAATAGTAGCACAAAGAAGGTCATTGTAAATACACAAATGAGAACAGAAGGAAGTTCAGAAAGAAGAACAGACAAGCAGGACAGCTTTGAAAGTAATATATAGAATTTGTAATATACTTTTTTTTGTTGTTTTTTGTTTTGCAGGGCAATGGGTATTAAGTGACTTGCCCAGGGTCACACAGCTAGTAAGTGTCAAGTGTCTGAGGCCGGATTTGAACTCAGGTCCTCCTGAATTCAGGGCTGGTGCTTTATCCACTGCGCCACCTAGCTGCCCCTATAATATACTTTTAAAAAGCCAAGCATTATGAAATGGAAACTTACAGTTTCATATAGAAACTGTTTTCTTGTATGTAAGGAAATGCTCTTTTTTGATTTAAAAAAAGAAATGCATGTGGAAGCTTTTTTGGTCTAAGAACTTTCCTTGCAATTGCATGAAATAGAATACAAAATGTGACCTTAATGAAGCTAATCCTCATCACAACACAAAGTACTTTTCCCCTTTAATACCTTCTATATCTAACTTCACTTTAAATAAGAAGTGAAAAGGAGTTGGTAATGATATTCTTGAGAGCCCCATACCTGGGACATTTAGACAACTTATCTGATTTCACAGCATTTTGAGCTGAACTAAAACTACCTTTGAGGAAAATTCAGTTAAATGGGAGGACATCGTGCAGATTGTGGTTGCAATCTTAATTAGTAAAGGGTAACTTAACTCTCAGTGAATTCTGGTTCTTGTCCTTGTGAGAATTGCCTAAGAAAGGAGCTCTAAGATAACAGGACCCTACAGTAGGGAGTAGGGATGGTCTATGAGCAAGGGCACTGCAATTGCTATGTTACTGCCTTGGGGCAAAAACCTATTTACCCTCATGCTGTTTCTATTTTAGGATTTTGTAGACTTTCCTTCCACAATAATATAGAGTGGAAGTATTCCTCCCTTATGATTAGAAGAATATTTCCAAATCTAACTCAGAGGATGGTGATGGGTCACTATATGAATAGCCTGCCAGCTGAGATAAAGTTTCCCCCTTTCATTCTTTTTTATGCCTGTATGAACTAGAGGAGACTAAAATTAAGACAAATGGGGGAATTTGGCAAATAGAGGTTCAAGGGGGAAGATGGGAGTTTAGAGGGGGGTTGGAAGCTAAAACAAAACTCTGATGTGAACAGAATGGAGGGCCTATAATTAACTTCTACCCCTCCTCCCCATTCTTGTCCATATGTTCCACCTGGGACTTGGCTCTCTATGGCATTGGTTTTGGAAGTATAAAACCTCGGCTTAAGTCCTGGCTCTCACATTTACTAGTTACTTAATGCTAGACAAGTTAGTTAATGTCACTACATCTTATTGTCCTCATCTCACATGGAGGTAATTCTCAAACTACCTTTCCCACCGTGTTGTGAGGAAAACATTTTGTAAACATTAAAACACTATAGAAATGTGAGCTGTTGTTAATACATCCTCTGGAGGCATAAGAAATATTTGTTACCCCAAACATTTCCAAGCAGGGACAGTGTCTGGAGAGGAGCCAGGCATAGCTGGTCAGTGAGACAAGTGCAGGTGGCAGAGTTGGCCTCAGTCCCTTAGCTATATTTGTTTAATCTGAAGGACGATGCTTGAAATAGTGCAGGCTGGTCAAGAAAATGTCAAATAAACAAGATTCTAAGAACTGATCTCACCTTTGCAGACCCAAGCTTTATAGGATGATTAGTACATTAGTTTCCAAGAAGAATCACCTATTGGTTTTGTAGATAGTTTGAAAGAGTTTGATGCTTAAAATATCCCCAGGTTATATGTCCATGGCCAAAGTTAGACCATCTTTTTGGAAGAGAAGTCCATTCAGCAGAGCCATTTCAACAGTAAGCTCAAGAAAGGAACAACACTATAGCATGATTACATGTTTTAGTAAGTACTTTTAAGTTTTCATCTCTAAATTATATTTGTCTTCATTGTATTTTTTGAATATGCCATTATACAACAGTCCCTTAGACATATTTACTAGTGCAAAGAGACTGTCTTCTCTTTATGCCTTTCATTTTAACAGACAACATAAAGTGTGACAGATATACACAAACATCCTGTGAGAAAAAAAATGGGATTTGGCAGATACTCAAAGGCTCACCTGGAGATTAATCTAAACTGATTGAATTAAGTGAGAATGATTGACTTGCTGATTAGCCTACTTTAGGTTAATTAGATTGTAACCACACCTGGCTAGCCCTTAAGAAAGTATTGTTCTTAGAAGCTAAGGACTTTGAACTCAACTCGAGACCACTTTCAAGTCCAGTGAACCAATGGATTTGGATAATGCCTACCAATCAGCTTGAAGCAGTGTGTAAGGACTGCCTCTGCTCTGGAACTATAAAAATCTTCCACATTCAGTTTGAGGAAAGTTCGTGATTGAAATAGGATCCTGTTGGAGGACTTGAGGAAGAACCAGACCAGGCTGGAACTCTAGGCTAGATAGGCCTTTTCTTAACTCCATGTGTTTTTTCCCTAATACCTAGTATGCTTTAATAAATGCTTAATGCCCAAAGACTGGAGCTAAAGCTTCTAATTTAAAGTGACCACACTTTAGATTTTTTAGATAACACATTTAGATTTTTAAACATCACAATCCTAACTATTGGCTTTAAGTAAATAAACACCACCAGTTAAGAAACAGGGTCAGCCATAGCCTTATTGCTTTCCCTTCTGGGAAAACTATAGTTAATTTTAAATATATTTTGCTGAAGAGAAAGCAAGAGACAGTAGAAAAGTGAAATCCTTAATTTTAGTTTCCTCCTCTCCCACTTAATGAAAGCTGCTAACCAGCAACATTTGATGGATTGGAACTTCACAAACATATGCTTGAAAACTTAGCTTTAAATTCTTCCTCTCCTCCCACATTCAATCAGTTGCCAAGTCCTCTGCAATATTTGTCCCATCCAACCTATCCTTTTCATTCCCACTGCCATCTGTTATTACCACCCATTAACCATCTAACTGGACCATTGTAATATACTAACTAGTTTCCCTGCCTCCAGTCTCTACTTCACTATATCCTTAAAACCCTTTCATCCTTGAAACCACTCCATGTTTCTTATCCACAAATAAGCAGCTATGCTACTGAGGTAGCTATATTTTGATGTTACCTGAGCAATAAAGAGATATGTTATCTTCCCTGTATAATCAATACTTGAAAGAGGAACTACTGAAATTTGTCAGACTGATATCCACTATCTACTTCTGGTGGTTCATTCACATAGGGACAAATGATATTAACAGAATGAATGTAGAAAACAATTTATAGTGAATAGGAAATTTTGAGTAGGAAACCAAAGACTGTAGGGGAACAGATGTCATTTTCATCAGTGCTGCTGATCAAGGTAGGAACTTCAGAAGATTTCAAAACTGACGAGCTTTTAAAAATGTCATCTTAAGGATTTCAGATTTGGTAGGGACTTGAGAGGCCATCTAGTCCAATCCATATTTGGCTAAGAGTCTCCTCCATAATACCTTGAATAAGTGGTCATCGAACCTTTACTTAAAGTGAGGGTCAACTATATCTCCAAAGGTAGCCCTTTCTACTTTTAGATAGTTCTAATTATAGGAAGTTTTACTTCTATAAATTCAAAATCTGTCTTTTTGCAACTTTCCACCTCATTGTTCCTAATTTGGTTCTTGGGTTTAATCTAAAGAAGAGTAATCTTTCTTCCATGTGATAGCCTTTCAAATACTTGAAGGAAACTTTCTTGAGATCCCTCTTCTTCTCTAAGTTGACTGTCTGTTGTCCCTTCAACTAATCCTTGTATGTATGGCATAGTCTTAAGGTCCTTCCCATCTTAGTTAGCACCCTTTGGATGCATTCTCAATTATCAATGAGACTTGAGAAAAGCTTTTGGATTCCAAGATCACCATTAAAAATATGGGAATGACCACCTGGCACCTATCAGATTGGCTAATATGACAAAAAAGAAAATAATAAATGCTGGAGAAGCTGTGGGAAAATTGGAACACTAATGCATTGTTGGTGGAGCTGTGAACTGATCCAACCATTCCGGAGAATAATTTGGAATTATGCCCAAAGGGCGATAAAGCTGTGCATACCCTTTGACCCAGCAATACCACTTTTGGGTCTTTTCCCCAAAGAGATCATAAAAAGGGAAAAGGACCCACATATACAAAAATATTTATAACTGCTCTTTTTGTGGTGGCAAGGAATTGGAAATTGAGGGGTTACCCATCAATTGGGGAATGGCTGAACAAGTTGTGGTATATAAATGTAATGGAATTCTATTGTGCTGTAAGAAGTGATGAGCAGGAGGAGTTCAGAGAAACCTGGAAGGACTTGCATGAACTGATGATGAGTGAGATGAGCAGAACCAGAAGAACATTATACACAGTATCATCAACATTATGTGCTGATCAACTGTGATAGATTAGATTCTTCTCACCAATCCAATGGTACAAGAAAGTTCCAAAGGACTCATGATGGAAAAGGTTCTCCAAATCCAGAAAAAAAAGAACTGGGATATGGATGCTGATTGAACCATACTATTTCTTTTGTTTTTGGTGCTGTTGTTTTTCTTTTTTGAGGTTTTTCCTTTTTTGCTGATTTTTTTCTTATAACATGACTAATGCAGAAATATGTTTAATGTTATATATATATAAACTATATCAGATTACTTACTGTCTAGGGGAGGGAGGGGAGGGAGGGAGAAAAATTTGAAATTGGAAATCTTATATAAACAAATGTTGAAAACTATCTCTACATGTAACTGGAAAATAATAGAATGCTTTTATCAAAGAAAAAAATATGGGAATGATGAGCTATTGATCAGAAATGAAACATACCCAATGAATGTTAGTTGATTAAAACAAAAATATCTTGTGCCCTACACAGCTCATAAAAATGGTTTTAATTTTAAAATGGAGAATAAGGAAAAACTGCTTACATAGTTATGTAAAGTCAGATCCCACAGAGTAGCAAGTACAATATAGGAAGATGGTTATGTAAACACTGCATCCTAGAGTTCATGATAGAGGAAAAGAAAGCTCAGCTAGTCTTTAATTTTGGGAGTTTGAATTTCAGAGTGTTCAGAGAACAGATAGTTAGTGTCCATGGCCCAAAATTCTTCAGGCAGAGTTGTCTCAAGAAGGATGGGAGGTTGCAAACGATTAACATTTGAAGATGTAAACACAAATGATTCTAATGAAGAAGAAATTGAGAAACTGCCTAAAGTGATTGCCGTGCTTGCTTACAGGACTCATCGGCCGCTTCAGATTTTAAAAAGACCTACAAAGAAGGATGAATACAAAAGAGTGGCAGAATCATGTAAGAATAGTGTCAGGAGTACTAAATCTCAGAATGAATGGAACCTAGAGATGAATGCTATACAGTAGCTTGTGGAAAATGATGCTTCTCTTGATATGTCAACAGTGTGACATGGGAACCAAAAATGCCACTTCAATTGGGCTGTGTTTCAGTGGCATAGAATCCAGAACAAGGGAGGAGAAAGACCCCTTATTATCTGCCATGATTAGAGAAAACCATGCCTGAAGTATTATATTCAGTTTTTTTTTTCTATAGCACGTTACAGAAAGGACATTCACATACTGGAACTTGTCCAGAGAAGAGTATTTAAGATAGTGAGGGGAATTATCAGATGAAGACTAGTTAAAGGAAGCAATGATGTTTAGTGTAGAGAAGAACAGCATGCTTTTAAGGGATATTATGTGGAATAGAAATTACATTAATTTGTGGGCAGAACCTAGGACTAGTTGGGTAGAAGTTAGAGAGAGGCAGAGTTTGACTCAATGTAAGGAAAAATTTATTGGCAATTATATCTTCCTAAAAGTAAAATGGGGTGTCAGTAAGGGGGTGAATTATCACTGGAGGTCTTCAAATGGATACTGGAAGACAACTTGACAGGAATGTTATAATAAGGATTCCGGTTTTGGCATGGATTGGACCAGATGACTTCTATGACCTCTCTGAATAGATGACCTCTTCCAACTGTGAAACTGTGTCTTTTATCATATTGTTTCTCTACTTAGAAGAAAATCAAAATAGCATTCAAGGACTCACCTTGCCTTATGTCACATATTGTACACTAAAAGAAAATTGACTGCACACATCATCACATACTTTATTGCCTCTGTTCCTTTCCTCATTATTGCTCTCACCATTTTGAATTCCCATTTTCCTAACCCATCTTTCATTGTTGAAATTCCATCAATCCTTCAAAACCTAGCTGAAATACTATGAAGCCTTTCCCATTTTTTTCAATTGAAAACAATGTTTTCTCTTTCAGACCTTGACTAGTATTCCTCTTTTTCCATGTGTATCTTTATATTTAGCATTATTTATTTGTATATATACAATCTTTCTTCCCAGTCACCCCCTAATGACAGTTGATTACAAGTTCTTTGAAGATAGAGATTATGTCTATCTCCACTAGTATCTAATCGAGTACCACATAAATAGAAAGCACTTAATATATGTTTGGATTAATTAGCTCCTGATGGAGATTGTTAACAAGTAGTAAAACAACCAAAAGATATATTGTAAGAGAAGGAGCAAGAAGATTCAAGAAGCATTGTGATACAGTGCAAAGTCAACTCAACAAGCATTTATTAGGTTCCTGCTGAATGCCTAGTTTTTTTTATTAGGAGAAAAGGATTTGAATTCTACACTCTGCTACTTCCTATCTGTGCTATATTCAACAAGTTACTTAATCTCTCTGAGCATCTTCATTTGTAAAATAGAAACTCACACCACCTACCTTAATGGAATATTGTAGCACTAGAATGAGAAAATCTATAGAAACCACTTCATAAACTCCAAAGTTCTATGCAAATGCCAGCTATTATTATTATTACACTATTGAAAAAACAAGGAATTGACTGCAATTGAAATTGACTCACTCATGAATTCTTTTGCATAGATTAATGACCGTTAGGACCATTTACAGAAAATTATGAACAATAAGGTATAGTATGAGAAAAAGCTTAATTGTGGATTTGGTTTAAGCAGAGGAATTTTGTGCTTTTGAAAAATTTTCTATTGTTTAAAAACACAAGGGCAATGAGCTTACAGTAGTGGCTAGTGTTACACTGAGGGGAGTGGAAAACTGATACAGTAAGGAACAATATTTCTTCTCTGACAGTAAACAACTGTCAAATAAACCCCAGAAATGACAATCCAAGAGCATCTGTGGGAAGTTTAGAGATCTGCTAGTCTTAAAAGAGTTATTGGTTTTGTTCAAGCTTCATCTGATGCTTGCTAAAAAATAGATTCCCCACCCCTCCCCCCCTTTTTGCAACAGTCTGGTGGGGAAAATCAAACATGTAACATCTGCCTCATGTCATCATTTAGAGACTTATAAGTAAACTGACACTTCTGATGGCAAGCAAATAGATAGCAAAACATTAGATACAATTAATTCTGTTATCTGCATTCATGTTATTCGTTTTCTGAGTTTTCCATAGCTCATTTCAGTCCCAGGTTGGTGTACTCTCTCCACAAACCATAGATTCCTTAGGGTATCAGCAAGGAATTTGATAATGATAATTTAATCATCTCCTTGTGGACAAGATGGAGAAATGATAGAATCATAAATTGTGCAGTCTGGAAGTGACCTTAGGGATCATTTAGTCTAACCCTCTCATTTTACAGCTAAGGAAACAGCATGGGAAGTGGAAGAGCTTGACTTTTCCCCTACAGCTATTTGGAGACCAAGCAAAAACTCAAAGTTTCTAGTGTGTTTTTAAAAGTCCAATAATCCAATACAATAGATATTAATCAAGCACCTACAATGTGCCAGGCACTGTGCTAAGTGCTGGGGACACAATCATAAAAAGAAAGATAGTCTTTATGCTCAAGGAGCTTACAATCTAGAAGGGGAGACAACACACAAAAGGAGGTAGGAGAGCAGTGGGGAGGGAGAACAGATAGAGGGACACCAAGGGGTATCTGCCATGTAGACATCTTATTCCATGGAATTGAAACCAAGTAATGCAGCAGATGCAAAGGGGAGTGAGCTAAGAGTCCAGTTTTCCCCTTCTATAAGGGAAGGCATTGGGAAGAGTTTGGTACTCTACCCTCCTCACTCCCCCAGCCCAACAACCAGAGCGAGAAGGGCTGAGGGAGGTGTTGTTAATCAAAGCTTGCATTAGCAGCCTTGTGGTGAGTTTAAACGTGATTAATTTGGGAGAGGCATCTTGTTTCATAGAGTTGAAACTAGGCAGGGCAGCAGATGCAAAGTGGAGTAAGAAAATGTTGATGGAATGATAGGTAGATTCATAGATTCTGTGAACTTCTCTTGCCATCTTTTCTTTGTATTCAGGGACTTTAAGGAAAAACAATTAAGATGGCAAATGCTATAATGCTCTTTTGTTGTTGGTCTAAACCTGTGATTTCATAGGATCAGTATAGAAATTCCCTTCACTAATGCACAGCAGGAACCCATAATAATTCCCAGTTTTAGAGAGTGGCCTGGAGGGCACTGAGAGGTTAAATAAATTGTCCTGGTCATAAGAGATGGGGAGACACATGCTTTCCTAATTACAAGGCCAGTCCTCTAACCATAATATTAAGCTGCCTTTCATGTAATGCATGTCATGGTCTAATATAAATTCTTGAGGATTATCCCCTGTTTTTGGATTATCCATACCCTGGGGTTCCTCTAATAGTGTGGATAATTAAAAGCAAGTTAAATTCCAGGCACAAGATAGCAAAGAGAAATCTGAGCCTAAGGGATAAAATTAGCTCAACTGGAAAGAGACTGTGTCTCCCAAAGACCATAGATGCTTCTATGTCACCTGGGATGTTGGCAATAGGATCCTAAACTGTTTTGTTTCTGATATACTTTGTAACCAATGACTTAACTTGTTCAGAGTAGTTAGCTGTTCATTTGCCTAAACTCTTTCCCAAGCAGTTGTTGCATAACACCACAGAAAAACCTGTATGCTCTGTCCATGGTACTGAGAGAATTATTTGGTACTAGAACAGCCAGTGCTTACGAGAGGATGCTTAAATAGATAGGTTAGAGGATCATGAGAGAAGGTAATGAATAATAAAGTTTCTCACAAGTTCCTCTCAGGAGTCCTTTTTCCCAATTCCTTTGTGATTTGACCAACTTTTCTGCCTTTGGTTCACTACTGCTTCAACTCATCTTTATTATGATGGTTAGTAACAATAATAACATTGTCACAGTTTCTTAAAGTGATTTCCATATCCATTATTTCATGAGATCCTTCTAAATATCTCTGGGGGATAGGCAGAAGTTCTCCCAATTTCTTGATATAAAGGAACTACAGCTTAGAGACATTAAGTGACTCTCACAGGTTACAAGGCTAATAAATGATGGAGCTAGAAGCAGAACCCAATAGTCTGACTCCTAGTATGGTGTTTTATCCATTACCATTATACCATAATGTGCCCTCTCTCATGTACCTATGGTTTGTTTTGACCTTAAAATACTCAATACATTCAGTTGGATTTAGAAGTCAAGAGACTTTGTTCCTATTCCTGGTTCCTCCATGAATGAACTATGTGGCCTTGGGCAAGTCATTTCACCCCGATTCAGCCCCAATTTCCTTATCTTTAAATTGAGAAGGTTGGACTATATGATCTCCAATGTTCCTATCAGTGCTAACCTTCTATGTTCTAACCTAGGCTTTTAAATATGGTAATTCTATATTCTAAGATCCCTTCTACCTCTGTGTTCTATTGTATAATATCCCATCTAGTGCTAACATTCTATGATTCTATGAACTTTGGTCTTCCATGCTAATTAATGAATGAAAGGGACCTAAGGTATAGGTAATCATTATCTGTAGCCTTTGCTATATTAGCATATGGATTCAACAAGAGGATCGGAGATGGTGTTGCAAAAATATAGTTTCTACCTCTTCAACCTGTTTCAAAAAGTGTTGTTTTTTTAAACCTTGGAAATTGTGTCTGAACAATTGTTGATAATAATTGAAAAAAGACAAAAGTGAAAATAGGAAAAACAGGCACAACTGGTTTTACATGAAGAAAACCATACTGTTTTAACAGTAAGAGATCTTAGGAACTATTTGGTTCATAAATTTAGAGAGGAGGAAACAGACAAAGAGAAGGGAAGTAATTTGTTCAAGGTCTTACAGCTAATAGTAGTGGTATGGAGGCTAGAACCAGGGAAAATGGTGCCACTATTAATATGGTCCACATGATTTTCTGAGATGCCTTTAGTGTGTAAAGCAATGCACAACTGTAGACTTTGGTATAATATCAAAAATAAATAGAGAAAGATTCAAAATTAGGATAAGGTTTCTAGTCTGTAGTATCTATATCTGCTTATAGAAATATGGCACATTTCTCGCCCCCTCTCCCTCTGAAAGCTGACCAACATTTTGGACTATAGCCAGGATTGAGGATATGGTACCATCTGTAAGAGATAAATAAATCAAAATATCATCAGTGGATAAGTATGTGCCATCTGCTGCCCCATCAGTTCAACTGGCAAAGGCCTCTGGAGAATTCTAAGGGAGAGTTTGCCAATATCCCTTTTGCCAGTACAAATGCCAGGAGGAAAAGGGAGAAAGTCAGCCTTAAGTGAATCTTGTTTTCCTTTTCTGTTTCCTTTTTTCATACCAGTGAATTAATTGGACATGAAATGTGTTGATTTTTGCCCATGTTAAACAAGCAGCCCTTATACAACTCTTTAAATCTAGAATAGTTTCCATATCTCCCTCAGCTCTCTCCTACCCCAAAAGCTTGCCTCACTCCATTAGATCAAAAGCTTGGCAGACTAGTCGATCCTTCATTGTTAACATATGTGTGCCAGTTGAAGAGCATTCTAACCAAGAACAAACCAGAACTTTTGCCCAAGGTCCTCTAGTTCCACCTCTATCCCAAAGCACACCATGCAATCATTGGCTTTTCATATTTGACTTTGCATAAACCCTTCTCTGACTTATGAAACTTTAACTGTTGAGTTTCCTCTGAAGGAATGATGGATCCACTGACCTTGTTATACCATTTGACACACTAGTGGATCCCATTATTGAGCATATACCCCAGAGAGGTTAAAGACAGAAAATATCTATATATGCCATTATATTCTGAATAGAAATTGTGGTAAGAAAAATTGGAAATAAAGTGCGTACCCATAAATATGTGAATTGTAAAATATTGTGGTATATGAAGGTAGTGGAATATTTACTGTAAGAAATGGGGAATGTGAGGAATTCTGAGAAATGTAGGAAATTGTATGTGAACACATAAAAAGCAATCTAAACAGAATCAGAAAAATAATATATTCAGTGGATATAATAATGTAAAAACAAAACCATATTAAAAGGCAGCTAAACAGAATAATTGCAATGACCAATTTTGGTCCTGGAAAACAAATGATGTAGCACACTTCTTTCTAGGAGAAAGATAGGGGACTATGTGGGTTAATATCACATATGTTGTCAGATATGATCCTTTTGTTTTACTGTTTTCCTTTGTTACAATGGAGAAGAGGAGTAATTTGGGAAATTACTATGGTATAAAAAACAAAAGATGTCAATAAAACATACAAATATGATATATACATTCATAATTTACTGCCTTATTAGGAGTTACTCAGAGCTTACCAATCACACTTATGCCCATCATAAATAGAAGATTTGACAAGAATGAATGCAATCTATCTTTTTCTTTGACTTCTCTCTTTTGTTTATTTATTTTTCTATCATAGTTTTTGGTGAGTTATTTATGTTCATGGATTTAAATAAAAAAAAATACAATTTTATTTTTCCCCAAAGATAATTTTCAACATTCATTTTTGAAATATTTTGAATTCCAAATTTTTATCCCTTCCTCTCCTCCCACCTTGCCAAGACAGCAGTCTGATATAGGTTATACATGGGAAATAATGTAAAACATATTCATAATTTTTTAAAGAGTTGGTGAAAACATCCATGTTAATAGATGAGAACATTGAGGCTTAGAAAGGGCACATGACTCACTTAAGGTTACACAGCTAGGCACTGGCAGAGGAGGATTCAAATCCAGATCTTCCAAATCTGGATACAGTATTTTTCCTACCATACAATGTGTTAGAGACATGCCTAATATTGGTACTCTCTTGGTTTAGATTTGATGTTGGGATGAAATGACTCACCTGCAAGTCATTGAACAATTAACAAAAGGAGGTTTACTTTGCCCTAACACAACAAAAGCTATCTGTCAAGGACATAGTGACACTTAGCTTCTCTGCATATGGCTCCCCATTTGTCTCTATATGAAAAAGCAAACTATGGTGTTATGATTAAATGTAGTCTTCAGAAGCCCAACAAGTTGATGGAACCCTGATTTCATTTAGATAAAATGTTTTATGCCCTCATATGACCAGGAGACTATCAGGGAAGCAGGTCCTTGGACCACTTTATCTCCTTTTAGGAAAAACTTATCCTTGTGGCTGGAGGTAAGGAGGATATATGGATCCAAGCCATGTTGTGGGGGAGAGGAAGGAGGCATGGGCTGAAGCCACATCATGGGCAAATGCTGGTAGATATTAGTCTTTTCACATCATGACATAATTCTAGAGTGGGGAGCAAGCAGAGGGTGTAAGTGACATTGGACTACAAATTTCAGAGAGATATTAGAGTTTATATAGTTCAAAGCCCCCAAGGCAGATGGGAAAAGTGAGGCTTACAGAGAAGAATATATTGTCCAAAGTTATATCTACTGAGTGACAGCCAAAGCCTGAACTGAGAGCATGATTCCCAGCTCAGTTCGCTTTCCACTATCCCATGCTGCCCTTGCAAACAGGCAGTTGTCATCGTCTGCTTTCTATTTGTTCTCTATTCCTTATTTTTATCCTAAGGGGCCTTGGTGGCCTCAGAAGCTCTAGGAGATGGTAGAATCCCATGGAGTTCCATTCCTACCCAGCTATGGCAGCTGGGAAAAACCTTCAGGTCCCCTGCTAGGTAGGCAAGCCATCAATTTTGGGGCTGTCATAATGGTCCGTTTGAAGGCTGACTAATTAAAATGCTATAAAGTGCTCAGTAAGGAACTCTCTTTGTGCTTTTACAAATGTCTTAGGTACGACCAGGAAAGCCAAGCTCATTGTGATTGGTTTCTTCATTTTGTCTTCCTATTAACACATATATGCCTCCTTTCCATCCCCACCATAATTACTACTCCAAAGACACTTATCTATTTCCTGATTGGAGGATGAGACCTGAAGCTATAAACTTTAGTGTAAGATTCCTGGAATCTCTCATGCCTGGTGAAACTGGATTGGAGGATAACATGACCCCTTCTGGGTTATATTCCTGGAAGCCTCATTTCTGCAAAGTGGATATGCCAGAAACACTTCCCCTTGGTCATAATATTGATGTGTTCACTGACAAGTACCATCTAAAAACTGTTGCACAGAGGGGGATTTGCTTAGCCCTGCCCCTGACTCAGTACAGTTAGACATCTCAGGACAGGCCAGTGGGTAAGGAAGAAGTCATTTGCATTCACGTTTTCATCTTTGCTAAGAATAAGTTAACTCTATAGAATGTTTGTAAAGTAAGGTTTGCTGGAGGAAAAATGGCATTTAGTTTTTTAAAAAATAAATGAACAGGGGCAGCTAGATGGCACAGTGGATACAGCACTGGCCCTGGATTCAGGAGGATCTGAGTTCAAATTCAGTCTCAGACACTTGACAACTTACTAGCTGTGTGACCCTGGGCAAGTCACTTAACCCCCACTGCCCCACAAAAAAATTAAAAAATAAAAATAAAATAAATGACCAGGAGTTTTGGGAGGAATTGAATGAAATTTGTTTGTTATCCTATGGAGAGAATCAGATTCAACAGAGGAATGCAGATTTGGGAGCCAAGAAAGTACCCCAGAATGCAACCCTAATTACATGACTCTCTTTGATTCTTGGGGCTAAAAGAGGAGTGCTTATCAGGAGTTATCCTGTATACTATGTCTCCCACAATGCTTGGACTGCATGTAAGTCTGCAATGTGGTGATGTCATCAAGTGAAGACCGGTAGGGTTGTGGTCTACAAAGTAGAGTTATCAAGTAGATTGGAGTAAACGCAGGCATGATGGTAGGATGGATGGAAAGATGGGCTATGGGTTGTAGACAAAGTAGGGAGAAAACTCTGCCATGTATGCAAAGTGCCCCTGAAATCAGTGATGTGCTGGTAAATATTTTCCAACCAGATCTCTGAGAGGGAAGGAGGAAGGGAGGAAGGGAGGAAGGGAGGGAGCAAGCATTGTGAAAATTTTTTCCATCACTTTCTTAAATCTAGAAATCAACAAAGCAATAAATCAAACCCTGATTTGTAGTGTTTGCCAATTTCTGAGGTATAAATGCTCACTCTGAAAATTGAACAATTGAAGCTAGTAGGAGCTGGCTCCAGTAAACCACTGGCTGAAACCCAGTTTTATACCTGGACCATGAGGACTCCATATCAAATGTGAGAGCTGTCAGCTTGTCCTACTTTCCCTTAGGGAGTGCCAAGAAAGACACTCCAGAAGGCAGACGGCAAAGTATTCTAAGTGTCCATCACTGGGACCATGAGGTATGAAGTGGCTTTACCCTCCCAACACTCTAGGGAGTCAGAGAGATTGAATAGGAATTAGATTACTTGGGTATAGGAGATTGTATCCCTTTGTATATAAGGACAGATGATATTTTACTAATTGATTCCTTTCCTTGTTATTGATACTGTTTCACGTATTAATTAAATACCTTTGTTTCTGGACATATATATCTTTGGTATGGTCTAGCAATAGGGTGATATATAAGAAGGGGGCTTTGAGCTACTAGTTTTATAGCTATATCTATAAAGTGGGAATACTTAGCTACCAAATAGTATTTTTGTTTTTTGCAGGGCAATTGGGGTTAAGTGACTTGCCCAAGGTCACACAGCTAGTAAGTGTCAAGTGTCAGGCCGGATTTGAACTCAGGAACTCCGGAGTCCAGAGCCCGTGCTTTATCCACTGCGCCACCTAGCTGCCCCCAAATAGTATTTTCAAAACACTTGAAGGTCTTTGAAGATATGTTACAGTTGGGTACTACTCAGTCTCCAGATCATCTTCTAACTAGGGATGTTCTAAGGTAATGATAGAATGCTCTCTGTAACTATTCTTTGACTATTTACACAGACCCTAACTCTAGATCTTTTGGCTGAAAGGGAAAATGTAGTCACACAATCATAGAATATCACAACCTTAAGTGATTCTAGAGTCCAACTCATACCTACACAGAAATCCTCTATACAACAACCCTGATAAGTTTACACCCTGACATTGTTTAACGAGCTTCCATTTAGAGACCTCCATAGGGCACCAATTATTTATTTATTTATCTATCTATTTATTTATTCATTTATTTATTTATTTTTACAGGGCAATGAAGGTTAAGTGACTTGCCCAAGGTCACACAGCTAGTAAGTGTCAAGTGTCTGAGGTCGGGTCCTCCTGAATCCAGGGCTGGTGCTTTATCCACTGCACCACCTAGTTGCCTCACACCAATTATTTTCTAAGGGAGGGTATGTATAGCTCTAATTTTTAGGAAGTTTTTTCCTTTTGCAATGGGGATTTGGTGCATGTGTCAGACCCCCATTATATTTACATTAAACCAAAGTGTGCCTCTTTGTTGCTTCCATAGGTTGTTTTTCTTTATACCCATTGGGGCCACTCAAAACAAATCTAATTTCATCTCTCTTCATGAAAGCCCTTCAATATTTGAAGATAGACATATTCTTTCCTGGGTTTTCATTTCTTGCTTATAAATATTACCAGTTACTGAAATCAATTTTAGTATGGTATGTTTTCATGTTCCCTTCCCTCAAAGCCCAGGTCACCTTTCTCTAGATATACCTTAGTAGGTTAATGTTCTTCTTCTTCTTCTTCTTCTTCTTCTTCTTCTTCCTTCCTTCCTTCCTTCCTTCCTTCCTTCCTTCCTTCCTTCCTTCCTTCCTTCCTTCCTTCCTTCCTTCCTTCCTTCCTTCCTTCCTTCCTTCCTTCCTTCCTTCCTTCCTTCCTTCCTTCCTTCCTTCCTTCCTTCTTTCCTTCCTCCCTCCCTCCCTCTCTTTCTGTCTTTCTTTCATGGGGCAATGAGGGTTAAGTGACTTGCCCAGGATCACACAGCTAGTGTCTAGTGTCTGAGGCCAGATTTGAACTCACGTCCTCCTGAGGGCTGGTGCTTTATCCACTGCGCCACCTAGCTCCCCCAATGCTCTTCTGAATGTAACAGACTTTAGATTTAACGTCCCTTTTCACTTGGGAGAGTAATAAAAGTCTTTGAAAATCTTCACATTGTGGTATACTATGGGAAGTAAGGAAGTAAGGTAAAGGAATTAGGTTTAGGGGAGCAACAAGATGTACCCTGACAAAGGAATTCAGATTGTGATTTATACAGTCCTATGAAAAGCAATCCTTTTCCCCTTTTGTCCTAGGGCTGGTTCAAGTCTGTTCCAAGGGACTTATCTTTTCTAGTCTGAGGTTTTTTTTAAAAATTTGATTCAGGTTAGTAATTTCTCTCTGTTAATACTCCTAAGAGAGAAATCATCACTCTGGTACTTCTCTCATCCAGAGCCTTATGCTAGGTGCTAGACTTATCCTCTATTTTTCTTGTATTGCCCTCTCCCCACCCAATTTGCCACCCCTACAGACACAACAAAAGTTAGTAGACCCTAGTTTATTTGCATAACAAGGAGAAGAGGCCATGTGGAGGGAAAGAACAAAAGAAGAGGGGAGAGGAATATTCTGAAAGCACCTGCAGGTAATGCAGGATGTTGTCAACTGAAGGACAGAACTGATTACCCTAACTCCTTCCTCTCCTGGAGAGAGGTAATGGCATTTGCTTCCTGTCTCAGAGGCCTGCAAGGGGATATTGCCTATAAGGGGCAGTCAGGCTACCAGTAAACACCCTGGTTCACAACTCATCATAGTCTTTTTGAAGGGAAGAGCTTGAGGAGGGGGCAACACAACCAGGCATGTCCTCACAGGGCACCAAGATGGAAGATGCCACACAAACTCTGAAATTACTTTCTCCCACTTTTCTTTCTTACAGTCATTCATGTCTGCCACTGTTAATTACTTTACATGTGGAAACTACCTCCTGTAGAATTATTATTAGCTTCTACCAAAAGACCCATTTATTCAAAATTTACATTCAGAAGACCAGGAGGCAAGGATAATCCCCACCCACCCACATCTTCCCTAATCCAGATGACACTAAAATACCATATTTATAATTGGATACAATATTCCAGATATGATGTAACCAAGGGAGAATCTCAGGAATAAAAAATTGATGAATCCCATTTCCCCTCCAAATTTGGAAGAGTATCTGATCTGGCATATTAATATTGTCAATAGATGCTAAGCTAAGGGCACAAGGCTTCCCTGCTCCCCCAGAAGGTGTTGTCATATCAGCTGCGCGATGGTGGGAAAGTTATTTTGCTTTTCTGGGGTTTCATTTCCTCATCTGTAAAATAAGGTTGTATAAAATGAACTCTAGCACCTAGCATCTCTAACACTTGGTATATCCATGAGTTGTCAGAGGATTGGGGAATACAAGGATGAATGAAGCAGTGGATACCTTTTCTCTGTTGCAATTTTCTTTGATTTCTCATCTAAACTACCTTGCCCACTACCTAACCCATGCCCCATAAGTGTATGAGTTGTTCTCCTGTTGTAACAGGAGGGGCACATAGCCAGGGGGATTGTAGGGATGAGAAACAAGGACAGAACAGACCTAGGCCCAAGCAGGACTGGGAGGATGTATGCATTTGGGATGTATCCAACTGCATACATTGGGAATGGAACATGTATTTATTTGGGTTAAGCGAAGCATAATGTCAGGCTGGATGTACTCTAGAGTGAGAAAGTAGAAGTTGGATGTGGAGAGTTGTAAAGTCCTATTCTTGCCTCACTTCATTTCAGTAATTTAATTAGAGTTATTCTGTGATGTAGGAGCTGCCAAGATTGCATGAGGACAGGTTCTTGAACCTAGGGAATGCATATGCATCCACTTTCTCACTTCCCCTTATGTGGGCTCGGGGGCAGTAGGTTTCAGTGAGCATTGGCACCGAGAGCGCAAACATGTTGGGGATGCATCCTAGTCCCCATATAATGCAGAGAAACCAGTTTTCACTCAATTCATGTCAAGTACAGGATTTCCTAATCTGTTTCATGGAGAGGCAGTATGGCACATTGGAAAAGGCATTTTATTTGGAATCAAAATACCTGTGTTTACATCTATCCTTTACTAACTGTTTGTGAACCAAGAACAACCTCTCTGAGCCTCAGCTTCCTCATTGGTAAAATGAAATACTTGCACTCATTACACCTCACAAAGTATCCTTTGTCATACCACATTTCCTAACTTGGAGCTTAGGAAATGTGATAATTATAAGAAGACAAACCCCTTGTTCCATACCCCAGATTTCTATCCAGCTGCTCCATCTTTCAGTCTAGCCCTGCCTAAGTTCTGCTCCAACCTCTGCTACCTTTTTTTTTTGCAGGGCAATGAAGGTTAAGTGACTTGCCCAAGGTCACACAGCTAGTAAGTGTCAAGTGTCTGAGGCTGGATTTGAACTCAGGTCCTCCCAAATCCAAGGCCAGTGCTCTATCCACTGTACCACCTAGCTGCCCCCTCTGCTACCTTTTAATTTGACTTTGGCCTTGGGAAAGGTAGACATGTTGGTGACTTCTTCAATAGGATATAATTTCTCCTGGGGAAGAAGCAGAGAAGTTTCAGGATGAATGACTGTAGGAAATAGTAGGTAACCCAGTTCATGGTTATTTCTGCTTCAGACCACCTGTTTCTGTACTGAGTAGCCACATATGCTACTCAAGTTAATCAATTAATACATCAGTTAATGTAAACAATCATTTATTAAACACCTTCTGTGGTGCTGTGCTAGATGCTGGGGATTCAGAACAAAAATTAAATGATTCTTGCTCTCAGGAAACATATTCTATTGGGGGAAAGGATATCTATACATGTAAGCCGACAGAGTTTCCATATACACAGAGTAAAATACAAGGTAACAGGTTTTGTGGAGAGGAAGGGATTCTCAGCTATAGGGTTCAGGAAAGGCTTCATGTAGGAGGTGTTGCTTGAGCTGAACTTTGAAGGAATTCCAAGAGGGATTCTAGGAATCCAGGAATGGGGGCAAGCCCGTGCAAAGGCATGGAGACAAGACATGAAATTTTATATGTAAAAGACAACAAGTATGGCAGTTTGGCTAGAATGTAGAGTATGAAGGAAAGTAATGCATTTTAAGTCTGAAAAGGTAGTCTGCATTCATGTGGTGAGAGCTATTCAATGCCAAACACAGGGTTGTGTATTTGATCTCAGAAGCACTGGAGAGAGGAGCATTGGAGCTTCATTCATTCATTCATTAGCAGGGTAGTGGTAAGGATCAGACCTGGGCTTTAGTAACATCATTTTGTTGTTTTTTGTTTGTTTGTTTTGTTTTGTAAGTGAGGCAATTGGGGTTAAGTGACTTGCCCAAGGTCACACAGCTAGTAAGTGTCAAGTGTCTGAGGCTGGATTTGAACTCAGGTCCTCCCAAATCCAAGGCCAGTGCTCTATCCACTGTACCACCTAGCTGCCCCCTCTGCTACCTTTTAATTTGACTTTGGCCTTGGGAAAGGTAGACATGTTGGTGACTTCTTCAATAGGATATAATTTCTCCTGGGGAAGAAGCAGAGAAGTTTCAGGATGAATGACTGTAGGAAATAGTAGGTAACCCAGTTCATGGTTATTTCTGCTTCAGACCACCTGTTTCTGTACTGAGTAGCCACATATGCTACTCAAGTTAATCAATTAATACATCAGTTAATGTAAACAATCATTTATTAAACACCTTCTGTGGTGCTGTGCTAGATGCTGGGGATTCAGAACAAAAATTAAATGATTCTTGCTCTCAGGAAACATATTCTATTGGGGGAAAGGATATCTATACATGTAAGCCGACAGAGTTTCCATATACACAGAGTAAAATACAAGGTAACAGGTTTTGTGGAGAGGAAGGGATTCTCAGCTATAGGGTTCAGGAAAGGCTTCATGTAGGAGGTGTTGCTTGAGCTGAACTTTGAAGGAATTCCAAGAGGGATTCTAGGAATCCAGGAATGGGGGCAAGCCCGTGCAAAGGCATGGAGACAAGACATGAAATTTTATATGTAAAAGACAACAAGTATGGCAGTTTGGCTAGAATGTAGAGTATGAAGGAAAGTAATGCATTTTAAGTCTGAAAAGGTAGTCTGCATTCATGTGGTGAGAGCTATTCAATGCCAAACACAGGGTTGTGTATTTGATCTCAGAAGCACTGGAGAGAGGAGCATTGGAGCTTCATTCATTCATTCATTAGCAGGGTAGTGGTAAGGATCAGACCTGGGCTTTAGTAACATCATTTTGTTGTTTTTTGTTTGTTTGTTTTGTTTTGTAAGTGAGGCAATTGGGGTTAAGTGACTTGCCCAAGGTCACACAGCTAGTAAGTGTTAAGTGTCTGAGGCTGGATTTGAACTCAGGTCCTCCTGACTCCAGGGCCGGTGCTCTATCCACTGTGCCACCTAGCTGCCCCAGTAATATCATTTTGGAAGCTACATGGAGTATAACTTGTCAAGGGGAGAGATTTAAAGGAGAAAGTTCAATTAGGAGGCTATTGTAAAAATCCAGGGAAAGGGTAATGAGTTATTGAAGTGGGGTGGTAGCCATTTGAGTGGAAAGTAGAGAATAAGAGAGATATTATGGGAGCAGCTAGGTGGCACAGTAGATAGAACACCGGCCCTGGATTCATTAGGACCTGAGTTCAAATCTGGCTTCAGACACTTAACACTTACTAGCTGTATGACCCTGGGCAAGTCACTTAACCCCAATTGCCTCACCAAAAAAAAAGAGAGAGAGAGATGTTATGGAGGTAGAATTAGACTTGACAGTCAGGTAGATATGAGTGGTGGGACAGAGTGAAGAGTAGAGAATGAATTGTGAACCTGGGTAACTAGAAGGATGGGTGGGGGATCCCCTATAGGAAAGTTAGAGAAGGAAAAGTGATTTGAGGCATGTAGATAAGATGAGTTCTATTTTGGATACATTGAATTTGGGTTGACAATGTGATAACCAGTTCAAAATGTCCAATAGGCAGTTGCTAATATGGGACTGGAACTCAGCACAGAGAGAGTAGGACTAGATAAGTGCATTTGGGACTCATTTGTATCAAGGTGATAACCAAACCCATAAGAGATCACTTACAAAGAGAGTGTAGGGAGAAAAGAGGAAAGGACCTAGGACAGAACCTTGGGACACACCCAGAGTTAAGTGGTGCAATATAGATGGTGACTGACTAAGGCTTCAAAGGAGTGGCCACACAGGCAAGAGGAAACTCAAGAGAGATAATTATCATGAAGATACAGAGAGGAGAGAGTATCTGGGTCAACTGTTAAATGCTGAAGAAGGAAAAGGTAATTAATTTTGGTGAAAACCTAAATGAATAACCCCAAATATATACTTCGTAAATATAAATTACTTTAGATGTAAGTAGTTATTAAGAAAATTTAGTTGATTTGATATTTAATATGTATAATAAAACATTTACTAAAAACATGTACTCTAAAAATATATCTTTCATATAAAAATATATACACTGATCCATGTATTAGAACAATGAGATTATTATTTTCCTTGATTTGGACACTGTTATTCTATGAATGCAGCTTAAGACAATATTGACTATTTTTGTTAGCCACTTCATACTGTTGACTGAAACTAAGCCTGCTGTCAACTAAAATCTTGTCTTTTTGTTTGTTTGTGTTTTGGTTTTTTTTGTGGGGGGCAATGAGAATTAAGTGACTTGCCCAAGGTTATACAGCTAGTAAGTGTCAAGTGTCTGAGGTCTGATTTGAACTCAGGTCCTCTTGAATCCAGGGCCGGTGCTTTATCCACTGTGCCACCTAGCTGCCCCCTGTCTTTGTTTTTAATGTGGAATACTAGGAGAGATCTCTCTTATATTTGTCCATTTGGATTTTTTAGGCCAAATGTAAGACTTTACACTTTCACCTTGTTCATCAACATTTTGACTTATTGTTTCAGTCTTTCTAGATTTGTTTTCTTGGTTCCTGATTCTGTCATCTAACATATTATCATTTCTCTCAACATTTTATTATCCACACATTTACCAAGAATTCCTGCTAGATGTCTAAGGCGTTGATAAAATAAAGAGTAGTAAATAGCAAAGGACAAAATCCTGTAACACACCACCAACCACCTTCTTCTAGGTTGACCCTGAACCATTAATTAGTCTTTTGGTATTCTTTGGGTACAGTCATCAAACCAGCTATATTCACTTGACTGCACTATTATTCAGTCTACATTTTCCCATCTTGTCTACAAGGATATGATGAGAGACTTTGTCGAATAGCTTGCTGAGATCAAGCTATACTATGTCTACAACATCCACTTAATTGACCATTTCAGTAATGCTATTTAAAAAGTAAATGAAATTAGCCTGGCATGAATATCTTGGTAGACCTCCATCCTGACTCTTAATTATCACTGTTATCTTTTCTAAGTTTTCATAACCCACTTGTTCAATCTGTTGTCAAATCATGCTGAGGACTGACATCAAGTTCAATGTTTTATGGTTTCTGGAATCCACCTTTTCCCTTGTTATGAAAATTGAAATAGTACTTGCCCATCTCCATCTTCTAGTATCTCTGTTGTCCTTGATGATTCCTCTAAGATAAAAATAGAGGTTTGGGAATCACACCTGCTAATTGTTTCAGTACCTTTGATGGTAAGTGAGATAGAATGGAAAGAATACAGAGGTTCAAATCCTATGATACTATATAGGTAAGTCACTTAGAACCTCTTTGGACCTTAGTTTTTTCATCTGTAAACTAAAGATAAAATGCTTGTAATATAGTGTTGTTGTAAGGCTCAAATGGGATAATGTATGTAAAGTGCTTTGTAGATTTTAAAGCGCTCCATAAACATTAGTTATTTCTACTTTGGTATAATTTGTCTCGGCCTGGGAACTTGAACTCAATTATAAGCCATCATTCCCTCTCTCATCTTTTCCTTTACTTTGAAGATGAAAGCTCTAAAAGGGATTCGGCTTTCTTTTAACAATATTTAGTTATTTATTATTCCTTTGCTTTATAGTCCTGATAACTGGTCTTCTCTTTTTCTCATAAATGCATTCCTTTCTCCATCCCTGTGCCTTTTCATTGGCAATGCTCCATGTCTAGGATATACTTTCTCCTCTCCCCTACCTTACTGAAGGACTCACTTCCTGAGCCACTGGACTCCGATGACTCTGAAGGAATGAGGCTAATGACTTTGTGCAGCTCTACCTCACTTCAATTCAAATGCAACTCAAGACATCACTCTAGTGATGTCATTGGTCCTCTTTGAGAACAAAGGATGAACAACAACAAGCATCACCTTTTTACATGAAGCCTTTCCTCATCCCCTCAATTAATAGTGTCCCCCTATTTTGTATTAAATTACTTTGCATTTATTTTATATTTATTCTTTATATACTTATATGTTGTCTCCCCTGATAGAAGGTAAGCTCCTTGAGAACAGAGATGATTTTATTGTTTGTCTTTGTATCCCCAGCACCAAACATATTATGCAGCACATAGTAGGTCCTTGATAAATGCTGGTTGATGGATATGGTTTTTATATATATTTTTGAATTTGAAGATACTCTCTTATGGCAGGCAGTTAAGTGGCACAGTGGCCTAGACATGGAATTAGGAAGATGTGGATTCAAATATGGCTTCTGACACACTAGCCAAGTGACCCTGGGCAAGTCATTTAACCCCTGTCTTCCTCAGTTCCTCAGTTTCCTCAGATGTAAAATGGGAATAATAATAATAGTACTTACCTTCCAGGGTTGTTGTGAGGATCAAATGAGATGATGATTGTAAAGCACTTAGCACAGTATTTTACTCTTCCCTTCCTCCTTTCTTCTGCCCCCTCCCTTCCTTCTTCCCTCTCTTCCTTTCTTTCTTCTTTCCTTCCTTCCTCTCTGATCTTTTCACTTACTTTTAAGATGAAAGCTCTAAAAAGGATTTAGCTTTCTTTTAACAATATGTACTTATTAATTTGTTATTTTTGTTCAGTCATTTTTTAGTTGTGCACAACTCTTTATGACACCATTTGGGGTTTTCCTGGCAAAGATATTGGAGTGGTTTGCCATTTCCTTCTCTGGTTCATTTTACAGATGAGGAAACTGAGGCAAACAGGGTTAAATGACTTGCTTGAGATCACACAGCTAGTAAGTGTCTGAGGCTGGATTTGAACTCAAAACGATGAGCCTTCCTGATTCCAGGCCTGGCACTCTATCCACTGTGCTACCTAGTTTTCCCTATTTATTCTTAGGGTATGTGGATTTATGGATCTACCCAATCAGAACTTAGCTACAATACCCCTCCCTGTAACTAACCCCCACTCCTTTTTTTTTTTTTTAACTGAGGCAATTGGGGTTAAGTGACTTGCCCAGGGTCACACAGCTAGTAAGTATTAAGTGTCTGAAGCCGGATTTGAACTCAGGTACTCCTGACTCCAGGGCCGGTGCTCTATCCACTGCGCCACCTAGCTGCCCCCCTCTCCTTTTTAATGTACTATAATTCAGTTAGAGTTAGTGATATAACCTTGCATTATAGATTTGAGAATTGTATATTTATATCCTTTGACAACTTACCTATTGGGAATGGCTTTTGTTCAGACACACACACACACACACACACACACACACACACACACACACACTATTTACATATCTTAGATTCCAAACTCTTAGATGAGAAATTTGATACCAAAAAAAAAAAATTCCCATTCAATCTCTGCCTTTCTTATTCTAGACAAATTACTTTTGTTCATATAGAAGTTTTAAATATAATTAAAGCTATATATTTTATCTTTTGTAATTGCCCCTCCATTGTTTAGTTAAGAATCTATTTCCTATGCATAGCTGTAAAAGGTCTGCTTCTCTATTTTTTCCTATGGTGTGATCTTTAATATGACATATATATCCATTTAGAATTTGTTGTGCAATATGCCATTAGGCATGGGTCTACACCAAATTTCTGCCAAATGGATTTTCAGGTTTTTAGCAGTTTTTAAAAAGAAATTCAAGTAGGGAATTACTTCCTAAGTAATTTATGTTTTGGTGTTTATCAAGTAGTAGGTTATTGAGTTCCACTGTTTCTGCTTCTCCCTTGTCTAGAATGTTCCTTTGATTTACTTCTTTATTTAAAAAAAAACCTACTACCAAATAGTTTTTTTAAATTAATTAATTTATTTACTTTAGTGAGGCAATTGGGGTTAAGTGACTTGCCCAGGGTCACACAGCTAGTAAGTGTTAAGTGTCTGAGGCTGGATTTGAACTCAGGTACTCCTGACTCCAGGGCCGGTGCTCTATCCACTGCGCCACCTAGCTGCCCCTTTTGTTTTTGTTTTTGTTTTTTTTTTAGCAAATAGTTTTGATAATGTCTATCTTATAATGTAGTTTGGCATCATCTCTATTTCTTTAAATTATTGTACTTAACATTCTAGATCTTTTGTTTCTTCAAGTGAATTTTATTATTATTTTGTCAAATTGTGTAAAGTATTCCTTTAATAGTTTGGTATAATATTAAAAGTACAAACTAACTTTGGTGATATTGCCATTTTTATTATGTTGGCATGGCTCATCAATGAATAATGAATATTCCTTCAACTAGTAAATTTTCTTTTATTTTTTAAGGAGCACTTTGAATTTGAATCTATGCATGTCCTTTGGTAGATTAATCCTCATAGGTTTTTATATATTTTTGTAGTTATTGGAATAGTTTTTCTTTTTCCCTTATTGCCTCTTTGATTTTGCTATTGTTTATAGAAATGCCATTGATTTTAAGGGTTTATTTTATAGCCTGCAACTTTGCAGAAGCTATTAATTGTATCATTTAGTATCTTTGTTGATTCCTTAGGTTTCTATAAGTAAACCACATTATCAGCAAATAGGGATAATTTTATGTTCTGTTTGCCTATCTTTACACCTTTAATTTCTTTATCTTGTTTACTTTCATTTCCAGGACTATATCTTATAAGAGTGGGAAGACTGGGCATCCTTGCTGTAATCCCATATTTGTTGGGAAAGCTTCTAGTGTATTTTCATGCCACATAATGCTTGATTTTCATCTTAGATCCTTTTTATCTTTTAAAAAGTACCTCTAGGTCTATATTTTGCAAGTTTATTTTGTTAGTATAAATGAGTCTTGTACTTTTTCGAAGGCTTTTTTTCCTGCATACATGGAGGTAATCATATGGTTTTAGATGTTTTGGTTTTAATATGTTTACTTATATCAATTGTTTTCCTAATTTTGAAATGTCTTTGCAACATAATATAAACTCAATTTGGCTATAATGAATAATATCTTGGAAATTTTTTTGTAGTCTGACAGGATTTTATTTAAATTTTAAAATAAATATTTATTCATAACATTGATCTATTGCTCTCCTTTTCTTCATCCTTCCCTGATTTAGGTTTTAGAACCATATTTGTCTCAAAAAAGAATTTGATAGCATGCTTTCTTTGTCAATTTTTGAGGATAATTTGCAGAGTATGGTTCTAAATTTTTCTTTTAAGTTAGAATTCTCCTGTGAGTCTATGAGGACCAGGAATTTTTTTTCTTCAGCTGTTCCTTTACAGCTAGTTCTATTTCTTTTTCTGAGATTAGATTGTTCTTTGGATATTTTACATTTTTAAAGGACTTTTTCTATTTCTTTTGTGTTCTCATTTTATTAACATATAACTATGTATAATAGGTTCTGATGATTTTTTAAATGCCTTCTGCTTTTGTTTTGATTTGACCTTGTTTGTTAGCTAACTTGTTTTGATTTCTTACCCTCTTTTAATCAGATTGGCTAAAAATTTATCAATTGTTCGTCTGTTATAAAATGTTACTTTTCAAAGAACCAGCTTTAAGTTTTATTTATCACTTCTAGAGTATTTTTTGATTTCCAGTTTATTTTTCTTCTAATTTTTAATATCCCTTGTTTTGTACTTTTTAAAGATTTGCTTTTCATTGGTATTCTAGTTTTCTTTAAGATGTTTATTTAGTTTATTAATCTTCTCCTTTTAACTTTTGCTAATGTATATTTTTATATGTAATTTTCATCCAAAGTTCTGTTTTAGCTGAATCCCAGAAATTTTGGTATGTTGTTTTATCATTATTCTTTTCTTTCACATAATTATTAATTGAATAAGTCAAAGAATGAATTACAAAAATAATTTCTCTCTTGTGTCATTTGGGAACATTCTGATATATTTCCAGGCTCTCTTAGTAATCCACAACATCATGTATTTCAACAAGAATTGATCCATTTTCCTTTGTCTTACAATATTTATTCAGAGATGTTTGAACTTGTTTAGATGATATGGAGCCCCTATTACCTCCTGTTTGTTTATCTCCTTGTGTTCAAGGTTTTTAACTGAGTTTTCTTCCTCCTAATATCTTTGGCAAATACAGTCTTTTTTTCTATTTATATTTACCTATCACTCCCTTTTTGATTCCTTCTTTAATGACAATTCACCCAAGACCTGAACCACAAAACTGTCTTAGCCTTCTCCCACATTAAGGAGTTTCCTTTTCCCCAACCTCATTTTCTGCCTCAAATGGCTTTGGGGAAAGGAAAGGTAGAACTGTTCTCAGCTGGATGTCAGTCCTCTTTCCTCTGGGCCATGCTGATTACCTGCCCCAGTTCTCTTTATTCCTGTCACCTGGCTGAGCACTATTGTATCACAGCAGGGTAACTGCCTCTCTAGACAGAACAGGCTTCTGTTTTCCTGTACCTCCACTTCTTATGCACATGGTGGGATGGGAGTAGGGCACAGAGTTGGGTTCTGTTGCTTGCTCTCTCATAATGGTGTGTAATTTAAAATTCTAAATGTGGGTCCTAATATGTTTCCCCAGTTTTTGGGGAAACTGACTAAAATCACTGATAAATGAGTTTAGGTTTTTAAGGGTTTATTGAAAGATAGTAAAAGAAGAGAAATATTGAGAACAGAATTCCTGCAACCTGGCAATCCTATCTTTCCTCAACTCCTCTGTCTTGTCCTCTGCTGCCACCGCACCACCACCAACGTGAAGTCAGGAACCAAAAGAGACAGCACTCTCTGTGCAGACTCTCCTACCTCCTTCCTGTCCCCTCCTAGAAATGGGAGGTTCTTCAAGCTGGTTGGTTGACTGGGCTGGAAGTTCAAAGTTTTTTTAGATTCTGAGAACCATGCTTTCTTAAGTACTCTCAAGTACCAGCCGGATGTGCTTAGAATCTTGTCAACTACTAATCCAGTCAAATCAGCCAGTAATCCACTCAGGTGGGCTCCTGAGTATCTGTCAAATCTCATCTATCACATTCCATTATCTTGACAATTTCCTCCTTTTGTTTCTTCTAGGAACAGGGTGTTCCTTGATGAAACACACCTATGTTTCATGTGTAACAACTAAGATTCTGAATTCCCTTAGACATGTTTTTGAGAATTTTCATTGTTTGATTTGATTATCGACAAAGCTATTTTAAAGTTGTGTTAAGCTCAATTTTGTAGGAAATTTTCCTGGCTGATTACCAGCATCCACACATCAACCCTTGAAAAAACTTCTATTCCATGACTAGACCCAGAGGACATCCCAAGAATCATCTAAGAAAAGACTTTCAAAGACTTTAAATAAATAGTTTGGTTTTGTTGTTTTTCTTTTTTCCTTCTGTTATTATATACACCATTTGTAACAGGTACTCTCCCTTTGCACGACCAATGTCAAAGTGCTGGTTCATGAGGGATTGCCCCTCTGGACAAAACTTTCCTCTTTCCCTTTTCTATATTGTTATTAACATATTGTTAGCATAGGATATTATATTCTGTTATTTTTGACTGTTTCATCAAGGAAACACCCTGTTTCTTGAAGAAAAAAGGGGGGACTGTAACAATTGGAATGATGCCACCTGCTGGAGACTTACTGTAGAAAAGCTCCGTCATGAGGAGAAGGTCTCTGAGGGCAAGCCATGTGTTCAAGGTCCTTAGCATCAGGAAGTGACATTTGCTCGTGGGTACTATCAAGGCTACCAGCCAATCAACTTGAGGAGCCTCCCATTTCTGGGAGGGGGGACATGAAGTAGGAAGCAGATGCTGGCGGAGGGGTTCGGTCTCTTTTTGGTTCCTGACCTCGCCATGTTGGGTCGGTTGATAGGGTTTCTTAGAAATAGTTAGATTTTTACCTTTCTCTTTGATCCTAATGCTCTTTAATAAATACTTAAACATTTAAATACTCTTGCTAAAGCTTATAATTTATTGCTGATCACTCATTAGATTTTAAATAGTTTGGCTAGAATTTTAGCCTTAACAATGGTCTGGCAGGGATGGAGAGGGGAGGTTATGGCTAGCAGAGAATGTAGAAGCAGCAAGGAAACTTCTGAGTGGATCCTAGAGTTTAACTTCTGGGTAAGGTTCCAGCATGTGAAGGCTGGGGAGAGAAGGAATGCTGAGAAAGCATTATTAGGGATTAATAATAATAATAATAAATAATAACATTTTTTATGGTGCTTACTATGTGCCAGGCATGGTGTTAAGTGCTTTACAATTATTCTCACATTTGATCCTCACAACAATATTGGGAGGTAGGTGCTATTATTATCCCCTTTTTGCAGTTGAGGAAACAGGCAAACAGAGGTAAAGTGACTTGCCCATGGTCATACAACCAATAGGTATCTGAGGCAGCATTAGAAATCAGGTCTTCTTGATTCCATGCCAGTGCTCTATCCACCACCTAGTTGCCTTCTCTGCTGTTAGTTCATTGGGCTGCTACGTTGTAAGGTTTCTCAGCATCTTAGATGCTGCAATTGCTTTACCACTTGTGTATAATTCTTCTTTTGTGGTGCTTTGAGAGGTGTGAGGATCAGAGAAAGTGTCTAGTCTTCCATCTGGTTGATCATGTGACCTGGAAGTCCTGCTTTTGCTCTCTCTTTAAATTCCCAGTACTTAGCACAGTGCCTGGCACACAATAAGTAGGTGCTGATTGATTGATAAAAAGGCCAGAATAGTGTAATGAAAAGCCTATCGAATACAGACTCAAGACACTTGGATTTGAGTTCAAATTCTGATGCTAACTAATTTCGTAGCCTCACACAAGTCTCTATCTTGAGGGATTAGGACATCAAGTTAATTGAGTGAACCAACTGATTCCATCTTGTGACATATTTCTGGAGCTAACTCAGTTCCCTTTCTATTTAGTTATGGATCTGGTCCAGTTTCTGTCTTGGGGAAAAAACCTTTATTTAATTATGGGAATTCTGAGAAAACTTTGTTGCATTGTTTGAACCTAGTCCTGTTGGCTGGGAAGCTGGACCACCTCTACCTGCTATTTAGAGACTTTTAACTAAAGACCTTAGTTATGGTGACTAGCAACACAGTCAGATCTGAAAGATGATGCAAGTTTTCTCACAACTGTACATCTCAAACAACCCATATGTCATATGTGAAAACTGGCCCTAATCTGGTCAATCCAATACTGTTTCTATGTTGCTTTGATCAAATACAAACATGTGGGGTGAGTGGGACACCTCTTTGTCTGAATTCAGGGAATTGCACCTGTTGACTCTTTTCCTTCCAACTTGGAAAGTCCTTAATCTTTTTTTCCAATTAGAAATCAGATTACCTAATTTTGTATCTTGGTTAGTTGTTTTCTTTTAATTAATTGGTCTTATTCAATTATTTTTAATGCATAAAAATCTGTCTTCATCTATACTTGGGGTACAGTGTCAAAGCTGAGGAATGTGACTGGTCCTGATTTGTTATCTAATTGGCATATATTGCTTAATAAATTAATATGCTCAAAAACTTGACCCTTTGTTTCCTCAGTCATTTCATCTTTCACTTGCCACAAAACTCTCTGGTGTTCATTTCCCTCTTTTTAAAAATAAAGGAAAGGGGCAGCTAGGTGGCACAGAGGGTAGAGCACTGACGGTGGAGTCAGGAAGACCTGAGTTCAAATTCAGCCTCAGACAATTAACTAGCCTTGTAACCCTGGGGAAGTCACTTAGCTCCAATTGTCTCAAAAAAATTTTTTTTAAATAAAGGAGATAACTAAAGTGGTGGTCTCTGAGGTGAGTTCTGGGCCTCCTGTAGTTTGACTAGTGATCAACCAGTAGGAGGGTGAGAAGATGGTTCTTATTCTACCCTCCCCACAATAGTTAACCATGGAACTTATCTCCAACATAACCACACCTGCCCTTCAGTTATTACTCCCCTTTTCCTTTTTATCCTGCACTTGTGTGAAATCCCAACTTTTTCCCTTCTGAGGTAGGTGTTAAACCTTCAGAGCAATCATAGCCTATTCCCTATGGCAGCAGTCGTACAGGTGCCACTGGAAAGAATTATCTCCCCATATTCCTTAATACCAATTGGGAGGAAAATTAATCTAAAGAGTAATTTTTTTAGAAACTACTGGACTAGAGGATTTCTAAAGTTCCTTCCAATTCTATGACCCTTAGTTTCTATGGATCAGTCAGTCAACAAATATTTATGAAATGCCTACTGTGTGCCAAGCACTATTATTCAAAGACAAAAATAAAATGGCCTCTGTTCTCATAGAGCTTTAAGACCATTCTATAGGTAGAACATTTTGGTCAGATTATTAAATATTAAATAGATATTTGAACAAAGATTTATACTGAATTCATAACAGTTTTACTGTTTGCTACTGCTCAGCCAGGACTGGTGGCCCTGTCTTCTTTTTGTTTCTACGTCCAGAGTGGTGAGGAACTAGGAGGCACTCGAGGTTGAATTATGAGTAGTTGAGTATATGTGTTTCTCTGACTATACTCCCCAAACAAAATATCAAATTTTAAAATATTATTCAATCCAACAGACATTTATTTAGTAATTGCTATGTTTAAGACCTTGTCCTAGGCACTGATTATATAAAGATGAAAATCACCACCCTTAAGGAGCTTGCAACCTAGTAGGAATGAATAAGGCACACATAAATAACTCTAATACAAGTTGGACTCTGATGAAATCTGGGGGACAGCTCAAAGGGTATAGCATGAGAGATTTGAGGAGGAGGAGGAGGAGGGCATCACTTCTGCCTTGGGGAAGATCAAGGAAGGCTTTATGGGAGATGTAGCATCTGAAGGGAATCTTAAAGGAAAAGAAAGATTCTGACAGACAGAGATATAGGGAAATCCCCTCTAGGCATGAGGGAGAGTGGATGCAAATACACAAATGGGAGGAGACAGGCAGATATTAGGGGCATGGGAAGTTCAGTTTGACTGGAGAGTAGAGTATGTGAATGGGAGTAATATAAAATGAGTCTGAAAATAGAATTGGGGGCCAGATAGTGGAAGGCTAACCATTATTTCATACTAACCAAGCTTCTTTTTCTCCTTCATCTGGACAGGTAATCAAGACTATACTCCTTCCATTTTAAAAATCTTATTTTTTATGATTCTTGACCTTTCTGACTTTTCTTGTTACTGTCTTCCCTTTTTCCTTCTCTTTTTTGTTGTTATTTTGGCCTTCCTCTTTCTCTTTCGGAGCACCAGGCCTGGTATCAAGAACACTCATCTTCATGAGTTCAAATCTGGCCATAGACACTTATTAGTTGTGTGACCCCAAGCAAGTCATTTAACCCTGTTTGTCTCAGTTTTCTCATCTGTAAAATGAGCTGGAGAAGGAAATGGCAAACTATTCCAATATCTCTGCTAAGAAAACTCCAAAAGAGAGTCAGATATAACTAAAAAAACATCTAAACAAGATTTTCTCTTTTATTCTTTCTACTCTTACCCTTTTCCAATGAGTGATCATAAATATATGAAGTAAAAGATAGAATAAGAATAAAAGAAACAAAATCATTCAAATTTACATTGGAAAAACTACCTTTGGTAAAAAGTATATTATTCAATTATATTAGGATTCAGTACTCTTTTCTTTTTAATGGTGAACTCCTCATGGACTGGGACTATAGTTTTTGCTTTGACTTTGTATTGCTATTACTAGTACAAAATCCAGTAGAATATGAACTTCTTGGGGGTTGTGCACAATGCCTGACATTGTGGGTAATTTTCATGCATGCTAATTGCTTGTTTGCTTGAGCCACAACAGAATTTTTACTTGTTATATGAATTTTTTTCTTTTTTTCTTTTCTTTTCTTTCTTTCTTTTTTTTTTTTTTTTTTTTTGCTGGGCAGTGAGGGTTAAGTGATTTGCCCAGGGTCACACAGCTAGTAAGTGTCAAGTGTCTGAGGTCACATTTGAACTCAGGTCCTCCTGAATCCAGGGCTGGTGTTTTATCCACTGTGCCACCTAGCTTCCCACTAAATATATTTTAATATGTTTAAATCATGCAAGGAAGTGAGATTGAAAGATGAGGAACAGCATCCCATAAATATTGAGTTTAGAGTCAAGGAATGTGGATTCAAATCTTAGCCTTCTTCTTTGCTTATGTGACCTTGGCCAAGTATTTTCACCTCTCTGGGCTTCAGTTTCCTCATTTGTAAAATGAAAAAGCTGGGCAGCAAGGTGGAACAGTGGATAAAGCGCCAGGCCCAGATGGAGGAAGACCTGAGTTCAAATCAGACCTCAGACACTTAACTAGCTGTATGACCCTAAACAAGTCACTTAACCTCGTTTGTCTCAGTTTCCTCTTCTGTAAAATGAGAGGGCAGACCACTCCAGTATCTTTGCCAAGAAAAACCCAAATGGGGTCACGAATAGTCATACATGGCTGAAGCGACCAAACAATAACAGAATTAAAGGGTTAGAGTAGTTGACCTTTAATAACCTTTCTAGTTCTAGCTCCCTTGATCCCAGGAGTTTATCTAGGGTAAGTTAATAGAGTCTGACCTTAATTATATCAAAAATACATCTATCCCTCATGGGAATAACAATCCTACCTTCCAAACAATAATCACTATAATCATTGCATGAAGAAATGTTTGCAGGGGTGAGATACGGATTTCCTGGGAAATGCAGGTTTCTAAGTGTGCAGAAAGGTAAGAGGTGAGGAGGTAGATGTTTAGAACAGCACAGAGAACTAGTAGGAGCCATAATTGGTTGAGTTTGTAGGAATACAGAATTGACTCATTCATCAAACTTTTATTCAGCACCTATTTTATGCCCTGTGCTAGGCACAAAGATACACAAGACAAGCTCCCTGATTTCAGTGTTGGTTCATATTTATAGAGTGCCTTAAGTTTTGCCAAGTACTTTAGATCCATTATGTCACTTGGTGCCCACAACAACCCCATGAAGTAGGTGATCCTATTATTTCTAAATCAATCAACAAACATTTATTATCTGTACAGTATTAGGATCTGGAAATGTAAGGACAAAAGTGAAATAGTTTCTCTCCCCCCACCCACTCCAATGAGTTTACATTCTGTCTGGGAAACAATATATAGTTATATGTGAAATAGACCCAAAGTATTAATATAGCTAGATCTTATTTCCAGAGAAAATTGAGGTTTAGAGATATTAAGTGACTTGTCCAGGATAGCACAGTGATTAAACGCCTGGGGTAGAATTCAAACCAAGGTCCTCTTGATGTCATGTCTAGCATTCTATCCACGAATGCATGCTGTCTTCAAAGACTTTACAGCCTATTAGGAGAAGTTGACATCTATGGATTTAAAAACCAAAACAAAACAGTCAAAGTAGATAAAGGCAGAATACACATTCTTTTTTTAAAATTTGTCACCAAATTACATGTAAAAACAAATTTTAACATTGATTTTTAAAACTTTGTGGTCCAAATTCTCTTCCTCCTTCCCTCCCCACCCCCATAAGAACTCAAACAATTCAATGTAAGTTATACATGTCTATAGTCATGTAAAACATTTCCACATTAGGTTGTGAAAGAAAACAGACAAAAAACTTTAGAAAAAGGAACTAACAAAAAATTTATGCTTCAATCTGAGAATACACATTCTTATGAGATCAGATGGAAGAGTGGCTTCCACCTGGGGGGTACAGAAAAGACATAGCATAGAAGACATAGAAGACATAGCATTTCAGCAGTCACTTGAAAGGTTGGTAGGACATCAATTGGTAAAGATAGGATAAGAGGTCTCATTCACTTTATAGAGAACAGTGTGAATAATGACATGAAAAAGCCCTGAATTTGTTCAGGGGACAATGGGGAGTCCAGCTAGATGGCTCAGTGGATAGAGAGCACTGGACTTGGAGTCAGGGAGACCTGAATTCAAATCTGGATTCAGACACTTAATAGTCTGTGACCTTGGACAAGTCACTTCACCTCTGTTTGAATCAGTTTCCTCATCTGTAAAATGGGGATAATAATACCACCTGCTTCTCAGGGTGGTTATGAGAATTAAATCAGAAAATAATTGTAAAGCACTTAGTACAGTGTCTGGCATATAGTAAGCACTATATAAATGCTAACCATTATAATTATTATTATTGCAAAGGATAGAGTATTGTGAAGAGATAATATAAGCTAAAGTTAGGAGTCTGGATTTGTGCCAGATTGGGAAGAGCTTTGAATGCCAGACCAAACGCCTTCCTTGCAAAGGGTGAGAAAACAGAATGTGTCACCCCCAAAAAGGAATAATAAGATCACCTACTTCACAGGGTTGTTGTGGGGATGGTATTTAAATGGGGATGGTAATTAAAAGAAGTTGTTGGAGACAGCTAGGTGGTGCAGTAGATAAAGCACCGGCCTTGGATTCAGGAGGACCTGAGTTCAAATCCGGACTCAGACACTTGACACTTACTAGTTCTGTGACCCTGGGCAAGTCACTTAACCCCTCATTGCCCTGCAAAAAAAAAAAAAAGTTATCTAGGTTAAATACAAAATCAGAGTCTGCACTGACCATAGCCTCCTTTACATGACAATGGGAAGAAACAAACACTTGCAACTATCTTTTATGATTCTAAAATCAATCTTTTTCTTTTCAAAGGTGAAACATGCCGGAGTTTTATTGACCTGGCTCCAGCATCGGAGAAAGGTAAGAGGTATCTGAGTTCCACTTTTCAAAACTAGCCCTTTGGTCCTCTGTCGGAAGAATACTTCCTGAATTAAGCCTTCTTGAATTAGTCTCCTTATATATCTGTATTCTTCCATAACCTATTTTCTTCAAAGTTGCCTTGACCCCAAATAACGGTCACTCCTTAGGGAACTGTCAGAAGTGTTAACATCACACTCCCCATTTCCATGAGCTCTTGGTTCCGATTAGCTTCATTATACCAACCCAGCACAGCCTTGTTGTATATCTTCTGACCTTTATCTTTCTGTCTGAAACTTCAGAAATAATTGGCATGGCCAGTTACATTGTTGAAAGGCCGAAAAAGATAGAGGGGCTTTGTCACTGATTGGTCATCTGTAACATTCACGTTTCAAAGTCACCTTCTCCACTCGAAAGTTAGTCATGCAACTGGGACCTTGTCGAGAAAGAAAGCAGCAAGAAAGATGGAAATGGCTGGAGTAGACCTGAGTTCAGCACGAATGATAGATGTGTGGTTTCCGGTTGCATTAGTTTATAGCTTCTTTGTACTCAATGAGAATAATTTTCCAAGCTAAGGAGTTAAGGATGGGTCATTGTTGAAGAGACCTTTAGGTGATGAGTGCTGTTGGACTATTTCCTTCCCTAATCTCAATTTGTCTGTGCTTCTGATCCTGTTTGATTTCTAAACTTGGAATTGGAGACTCTCAGAACTAGATGACTAGAAGGATATTAGATATTAGATCACATTAGATTCTCAGAAACCCAGAAGAGGTTAAGTGACTTGTCCAAGGCCTTGTGGCTAGTATTTGGCAGACCTGGGGATCTGGCCCTGGTTCTTTAACTCCAAATCTAGCACTCTTTCTACAGGTTGTCTTTTATTAATTTAGTTCAATTCTATTAAACAAGTGTTTTATTATGGCACTAAGGCAGGCATATCAGCAAAAAGGAAACAGTTTCTGTCCTCAAAAAGCTTACATTGTCCCAGGGTGGGAGTGGGGGTGGCAACAAGTACACAGATAAATTAAAAACATATCCAAAATAAATCCAAAATCCAAATCCAAAATGTAAATACAAATATGTCCACGACTGGTGGAGGCCTACCACTACTATATATATATATACACACACACAAAGTAAATATATCCAAAGTAAATAAAGTGATTTCAAGGATTTAGGGGGAGAGTGCCAGTAACCAAAGGACCAAGAGTGGAGGAATTTGAGCTAAGCCTTGAAGATTCCAAGAGGTGGAGATGAGAAGGGAGGACATTCCAACCAATCACTCAACAAATCTTCATTAAGCACCAATGTATACCTTCTACTTATGCTGGCTGCTAGGGACACAAAGGACTCCCCTCATCCCTGAAATAATCTCTCACTTCAAGGAGCTTATATCACAGACCTAGGGGAGAGCAGCCTGTGCGAAGTCATGGAGATGACAGATGGAATGTTACGTATGGGAAAGGGCAAGCAGCGTGATTTGACTGAAATGGATAATGTATAAGGGCAATCGACGAGAAATCATAGGTTGGGTCCAGAATGTGAAGGGCTTCAAATGCCAAGCATCTCCTATCTTTATCCTAGAGGCAATAGGGAGTTGGCGATATACATGGTCAGATCTGGACTGTAGGAGCATCAGTTTGGCAGCAGTTTGGAAGATGGATGGGAAACTGGCCTCCTTGGCATTCCTTCTGTTCAGCATTCCATTTCCTGCCTCCACATCTTCGTACAGGCCATGCCCCACACCCAGGATGTATCCTTCCTCATCTCTCCCTCTTAAAATCTCTAGTTCTTTTGGGGGACCATCATTTTATAAATTTTCTTTTTTTTTTTTTAGTGAGGCAATTGGGGTTAAGTGACTTGCCCAGGGTCACACAGCTAGTAAGTGTTAAGTGTCTGAGGCCGGATTTGAACTCAGGTACTCCTGACTCCAGGGCCGGTGCTCTATCCACTGCGCCATCTAGCTGCCCCGGGACCATCATTTTAAATGCTATTTCCTTCAAGAAGTCTTTCCCAATTTCCCCAGTTGTTAGTAAGAGTCTCCTCTGCTGTCACCCAACTACTATGTACTGGATTTGTGCTTATCCTGGATGTATTATTCTTATATGTGGATATATTATACATTCCAGGTATGAGCATGCTCCTTCCGTCTTTTACATTTGCGTGCCCAGCATGTAGCACAATGCCTGACACATAATAAGCACTTATCAAATGGTTGGTTGAGCGGGGAGACCCATTAGGAGATTATTTCAATTGTTGTTGTTTGTCCTTTAATCTGGAAGAGGACCATGACATTGGGGTGATGTCATGACTTTCAGTGAATCAGATTTAAGTGAGGGAGGGCTGTGCAAAGTCACCAGCCTTACTCTCTCCTCCAGAGCCATCTGGGTCCTGTGGCAAGATATAGATCTGGACAACTGGATATGGCCCCAGATATTTAAGGCAATTTCAGTTAAGTGACTTGCCCAGCATCACATAACTAGTAAGTGTCAAGTATCTGAGGCTGGGATTTGAACTTGGTTCCCCCCAACTTCAGGGCCAGTGCTCTATCCACTGTGCCACCTAGCTGCCCAGGAGAATATTGCAATAGACCAGGCAAGAAATGCTGAGGGTCTGACTTAGGGTGGTCACCAGTGTTGAGTGAAGAAAAGCAGAAAGGACTCATTCATTCAACAACACTTAATGTATCTACCTACTCCATAAAAGAAGTGTGTCAGGCTCTGGGGAGGACACAAAATTTTGGTAAGAGATAATCTTTGGAAGATTTGGAACTATGGCCAAAGGGCTACAAAACTATGCATACTCTTTGACCTAGTAGTACCACTACTAGGTTGGTATCCAAAAAGAGATTTAAAAAAACCAAAATGTTGAATTCAAAATTGAGGAAATGCCCATCAATTGGGGAATGGTTGAACAAATTGTGGGATGAGATTATGATGGAACACTATTGTGCTATAAGAAATGATGAGCAGGATGCTATCAGAAAAAAACCTGGAAAGACTTATATGAGCTGATGCAAAGTGAAATGTACTGTATACAAAATAACAGCAATATTGCAAGATGATCTGCTGTGAATGACTTAGTTATTTTTAGCAACACAATGATCCAAGACAGCTCTGAAGGACTTATGAAAAATGCACTCCATCTCCAGAGAAAGAATTGATGGTATCTAAATAAACATTGAAACATAATTTTTTCAAAAGAGATAATCTGTTGACCTTGAGCTAACAAGTTAATAAGGCAATTAGACATAGACACAGATAACTATTGATACAAAGTATTCATACATTTTACAAACATTTATGAAGCACCTATTATGTGTAGAGTGCTAAACTAGGTGGTGGTGTCACTTGGTCATTTTTCAGTTATGTCTGACTCTTTGGGACCCCATCTGGGATTTTCTTGGCAGAGATACTAGAGCAGTTTGCCATTTCCTTCTCCAGCCCATTTTATAAATGAGGAACTGAGGCAAACAGGGTTAAGGGACTTGCCCAGGGTCACACAGCTAGTGAGTGTCTGAGGATGGATTTGAACTTGGGGAGATGAGTCTTCCTGACTGCAGGCCCAGCATTCTATCCACTGATCACTTAGCTTCCCCTACAGTGCTAGGTACTTAGGGTGATATATTTAGGCAAGGACATCCTTATCTTCATGGAGTTTTCACTTCAGTTCGGGTGTAAGACACAAACACAGAGAACCAATATTTAGCATTATGTGTTAAGGGCATTAAAGGATTGTAAAACCACGTGCTAATTAATTGAAAATCAAGGGGAAAGGCTGTTACCAACTAGTGGGCTCAGGGCATCCTAAATTATACTTTGTGAAGGCAATAGCACTCTTGTTTCGGGAGGTAGGGTGGCAAAGGAATAGAGGATATTGTGACTGAAGGCATGGGCAGTATGAGTGTACACAGCATTTTCAGGATGCAGAAAGTAGTTCAGTTTCATTGGAGTAGAGAGTATGTGGAGGAGGGTAATATGACAGAAGGTTGGAAAGGTAGTGTGGTTTTGGAAGGCCTTAAGTTTAAGTTTAATTTTTACTTAGCAGGCTATGGAGAGCTACTGAAGATTTTGGAGCAGAGGAATGATATGGCCAGATCCATAAAAATGTATAGGAAACATTCTGTCAACATTATGATGGATGGACTACTATTGAAGTAGTCCAGGTAGGTGATGAGCACCTGTGCTAGGGGGAATAGCCATGGGAATAGGGAGGAGAGGAGGGATGTGATAGAGCCTGGAGAGGTGCAATCAACAGGGCTTGGCAACCTCTTGGATGTGAAAACAGAGGGAGAAGACAGCCTATAAGAAAACACACAGGTTTCAAAACTGGGAACTTGGGTGATTGGTGGTGGTGCCACAGAAAGAGTTGTTAGAGGGCAGCTAGGTGGCACAGTGGATAAAGCACTAGCCCTGGATTCAGAAGGACCTGAGTTCAAATCTGGTCTTAGACACGTGACACTTACTAGTTGTGTGACCCTGGGCAAGTCACTTAACCCTCATTGCCCCACAAAAAAGAGAGAGAGGGAGAAGAGAGGGAGAAGAAGAGAGAGAGTTGTTAGAAGGAAGAACAAGTTAACAATAAGATCAGCTTTGGACTTGCTGAGTCTGAAGTGTCAATGTGCCATTAACATCAACTGCTTCTCTCCCTTCACTTTATAAAATGGTGCCCTTCCTTAAGGCTCATGTGAAGCCTGAGGTCTCTTGGGTCTGCTCCTCATCTCCAGGGCTCTCGAGAGACCTGCTTTTGACAGCTCATGATCCCCAAGAGAAGGGTTTGAGGCCCAAAGGTCGCACTGGGGTCTGTAATTTCCAGAGTCTGCTATCTTTCCTCAGCTGCTCTACAGTCTGTCAGTGCTGGTCCAAACCTAGCAGAAAAATATGTGCCTAAGTACACATATCTGCCTTCAGAAGCAGGAACCTTCCATTCCTATTCCCCTGCTAAGCAGGAAAAAAAAAAAAAAGAAATTCTGAGGATTCTGAGGAAGTAGAGGAGTTTGTCTATAGATATTTTCCAGGCCTTGTGATTTGACTTTTAGGACTTAACAATAATGCCTAAATCCTTTAAGCCCTGGATTTAAAACTGTTCCTAGGGAATTTTATCTAGCAAAGATAGATGTGAGTCTGAATTTCTGGGTTTTTCACTAATTTGCTCAATGACACAGAAGAAATGTTTTATTATTCATGATAATGCCAACTGATAACATGCTGCTTTAAGATCTGGAAAGCACTTTAAGTAGCTTATCTCATTTGATCTTCTCAACAAACAACTCTGTTGGGTAAGTGTTACAGATGTTATTATGTACTTTCTACAGATGAGGCAACATCAGTCTATCAACAAGCAGTTATCAAGGCTTCCTCTGTGCCAGGCACTGTGCTAAGCATTGGGATACAAAGAAAGGCAAAAACCTGAGAAGTTAAAAATGACCTAGGGTACTTAGTTAGCATATGAAGCAGGATTTGCTCCTAGATTGTCCTGACTTCAAGTCCAAGCTTTATCTCTTATATCATGTTGCCTTTCATTACCATTTGTTTCAGTTTCTCTGGCAAATATAAATGAGATCTAGCCTAAGGGAATGAAGGTTTCTGGCAACCTGTGCTCCTCTCCTCCATGATCACTAGATCCCACCCAGTATAACCAAGCATCTGCTGAGCCCATGAAGCATGAAGAATACGGGCAGCAGATGTGAGATTCCTGATGTTTATTGTTCATCACAGATGTTAAGTTGGAAGGCATCTAGAGGCTATATAGTCCAATGCCCTCATTATACAATGGGGTGACTGAGGTCTGGAGAAGTGAAAAAAATTGGCCAAGGCTATGTAGGTGTCCTGTTGTCAATGTCAGGCATGTGTGTCTCTGCATAGGGTTACCTCTGGACCAAGTCATCATTTTCTTCAGACACAAAATGCAGGTAGAGCTGGGGAGAAACAAATACTTTTGAGGTCCCTGGGAGTAGACATTGGTAGTATAGTAGGGTACAGTCCTTACAGTGGGGGTAGCAGACTCTTAAGTGCTCTGATTGTCTCTTTGGTTCTCATGAAGTCCATGGGTAGCAATTGTCCTAGAAGTCAATGTAATTTTTTTTTTTTTGCGGGGCAATTGGGGTTAAGTGACTTGCCCAGGGTCACACAGCTAGTAAGTGTTAAGTGTCTGAGGCCGGATTTGAACTCAGGTACTCCTGAATCCAGGGCCGGTGCTCTATCCACTGCGCCATCTAGCTGCCCCGAAGTCAATGTAATTTTAATTCCTCAAGCATTCATCATGCTTGTCAGATGTGTCAGATACTGTTCTAGGCACAGGGGCACACAAAGAGAAATAGAAAACCATTCTTATTCTCGGGAAATTTACATTCTACTTGATGAAACAATAAGTACATAGTTGTATACAGAATATATAAAGCATCCTTCATGGGGGTGGGGAGGGACAAGAACACTAACCACTGAAGGCATCAGGAGAAGTGTCCTATAAAAAAAGGACACATTGTTAGTTAAAGCAATCTAGACTGAGACAAAGAGGGAGAACTTTCCAGGCATATGTGGATCAGCCTGTGCAAAGGCATAGGCATGGAAGATGGGATGTCATGGATGGGAAACAAAAAGTATGCAAATATGACTGGAATGTAAACTATAAGAAGGGGAGTAATGTACAATCAGTCAGGTAAAATGGGCTGGAGCCAGATTGTGAAAGGTTTTAAATGCTAAACAGAGTTTTGTAGAATGAGAACAAATCGGAGTCTATTTAACTGGCAATACAAGTTAGTTCCGCCTGTTTCCATTAAGACAAGGAAGATGTGTGTGGAGGATGGGGGAGGGTTGAGTGCATGGGAGGAGTGGTAAGAATGAGAGAGACAGAGACAGGCATAAAAGCAGGTTAAGTCTCCCACCAAATATCTTGTCCTTGAGTTTGCATGATGCAATCTCTGGGGAATGGAATCATGCTAAGCAAACTCACAGCAGATGTATTTATAAGCCATAATGTCAATTCATTAATATATAGTGAGGAATGTATACCTAATGAACACTCGTGCACAGCACAGTGAGAGCTTAATAAATGCTCGTTGAATTAAAATAAATGGAATGCCTGCTCTCCACTGAATTCATAATCAGAAGGCTACTCTGTGAGCCTGGAAACAGTGTAAAGGGAGCTGAATAGTCCCAAAGGAAATTTCATCCAGAGGATGGTAGAGTCTGATACTGATCCCCATCCCCCACAGAAGGTACCTCTCTAGCAACCAGAATACTTGTATCCACTAGATACAGTATATCTTTCTTTCCTTTTTCTAGATTCCATGAAGATCAGCCCATTAGTGGTAGAAGGCATCTGAGTAATAGGAGATGAGGAAAAGGGGAGAAGAGGGAGTTCATGGCAAATGACCACTTTCACTAACTTGAATGGTCAACATGCTGTCATTCATTACCATTGTCTATATCCTCTCATTTCCCTGAAGGGATTTTAAAATTTGACTAACACTCTCTGGGATACTCTCTAACTCCTACTCACAGATTTGTAGGCTGAGTTCCTTAGGGGTGGACAGAAGGGGAGTATATTGATCATTTTCAGATTCAGAGGATACCCCTATGATCTTTATTCTTATCACTATAGTTCATGAACCCCAGCCAATATGCTTGCATTAACAATCAGCCAGTGGACACACTTAATGCTTAGTAAAGGCACTTATTAAGATGGCGTAGGAAAAACAGTACCTACAGAACATTCCTCCCATAATTTGGAGTACACTTTCTCAGAAATATACAGCATCAGTGGGAAGAGTGGGCTGAAATTTATAGTACAATGATTATGAAACACATGTGTATATATATGTGTGTGTGTGTGTGTGTGTGTGTGTGTGTGTGTGTGTGTGTGTGTGTGTGTGTGTGTGAGTGAAAGGTAACTTATAGCTCCTGGTACTACAAGGCTTAGAAGTTCTTTCTCTCATCATAGAATCTGCACACACCTCTCCTTAGGTGTAATATTTCTGCTTAGCAGGTTGCTTTTCTGGGTTACCCAGGTCTGCTCCTCTCCATAGGCAGTTCTCTTCTCTGCTGCCAGGGATCTTTTCCCTCCAGTAACTATCTCTTTATATCTATGACCATTTGGAGGATTTATTTTTTCTCCCTCAACTGGGCCTTGAACTCTCTCCAACTGATTCTCTTGATATTGAATGAGATTCCTCTTTCTGAGTGAGTAAATTCCTTTTTTTGATTATTTGGTTTTTTTTTTGCAGGGCAGTGAGGGTTAAGTGACTTGCCCAGGGTCACACAGCTACTAAGTATCAAGTGTCTGAGGCCAGATTTGAACTCAGGTCCTCCTGAATTCAGGGCCTGTGCTCTAGCCACTGTGCCACCTAGCTGCCCAGAGTAAATCCCTTTTAAAGCTACTTGGGTAGGGCAGTAGATAAAGCACCAGTCCTTGATTCAGGAGGACCTGAGTTCAAATTCAGCCTCAGACACTTGACACTTACTAGCAGTGTGTGACCCTGGGCAAGTCACTTAACCTTCACTGTCCCACCAAAAAGCCCCAAAACAAACAAACAAACAAAAAACCAAACAAAAACCTCCCAAAACAATAAAGCTACTTGGGTGATAGAAGGAAGGAGAGAGAAATCTCCTCTCTGTAGGACTTTCTTCCGTGAAGTGCTCCAGAGTTCTCACTCCACAAAGCTGTGCTTCTATTCTATGAGCTTAGCTTCTTAATGCCTTAACAAGGGAATATCTGATTTTGTGCTTGTCCAATGAAGTTGCTCCTTTTAATCCCATCAGAGAAACATGTTTTCACATCTCAAAGGGATCAGGGCAGGACAGATATTTCAATGTCTTGCTTACATCTTGTATGTACATTCTGGGCTGGGGAATTGGTCAAAGATCAACTCCTCTACACTTGGCTAAGTGGAAAATTGATCCTCCTGAAGGGGGAGTTAAAGATCCCTTTGCTATGTTATCCCAGACCCTAGTTCCCTTTCTCCTGGAAGTGTTCAAATCATCTGGTAGAAATCTCCAATTGCCCCAATAATCCTGAAAGGAAAAAAATCTTTCCTCTATCATTTTATAAACTGGATCATAATTAAGCAAAGAACATAGTCATGGGAATCACAAAACCTAGAGTCTAATCGCTCTGCCACCACGTTGGATGAATCAATTCACCCGTTTGAACTTCAGCTCTATTAAATGAACTAGATGATCTGCAGGTCCTTTCCCAGTTCTGACATTCTGCGATTTCACGAAGTTTCTGGAGGAAGCTAATGATTTGTTTAGAGTCATCCACATAGATAATAGTTGAACCCATGAAACCCGACATGCAGTCTAATAGAAGAAGTCAGCCTGCTGAAATGAGCCATGCCATTCATTTTCTGTTTAGGACCCCTGACCATTTTGAGGCACAGATTCAGTTTCTACTACCTCTTGGTTTTGTTTTTGTTTTTGTTTGTTTGTTTTTTACCGGGCGATGGGGTTAAGTGACTTGCCCAGGGTCACACAGCTAGTAAGTGTCAAGTGTCTGAGGCCGGATTTGAACTCAGGAACTCCTGAATCGAGGGCTTTATCCACTGAGCCACCTAGCCGCCCCTCTACTACCTCTTAATAGATTTGAATCTCCCTGGAAAGTGATGGACAGGGGCCACAGGCACTGGCTGTGGTGGGTTCTGGTTATTTGCTTCAGCTTGAGACCTTGCTGTGTATTGTGTGAGTCCATGCCAGCCAGTTTGGGCTGAACTTCAACAATAGGTTGGTTGGCTTGGCTATCTTACCTGTTTCCAAGTGAGCTGGGGATTCCTGCGACCTCCAGCCTGCAATTTTCGTGAACCAATTTCCAAAGCTTGTATGTTTCATTTGTTTAATATTTCAGAAATGGGTAACAATATGATGGGCTCTGCAGCCACAATCTTGATTCTTGTGTGAATCATTTCTCACTTCAATTCCTATAATAGTCTCTTGTTGGTTCTCTTACTCTCTCCCTTCTTCGCCTGAAATCGATTTACAATTCCACTGTTCACTTAATTTATTTAGTACATTTTATTGATTGATGTCATAGAACCAAAATGTGAATAGATCAGAACATGTTCAGCAGAAGAAAAAGCAAAAGAGAAACTAACTTCCAAAGCAGCCCCATAGCCTGGTGGCAGGGCCTATGATTTACTCCTCCAGAGCACAAGGTCATCACAGAACCTAGCATCACTGCAGAGTGCTCTCTCTGCAACAAAGATTTTCATCATTGGCTTTTCTAATTCTTATTCCTTTCTTCCTGCCACTGCACCCCATTTCTTTAAAAGAATCTTTGTCAGTACTACCTTATTTCATAGTTCTTCCCCAATTCCGTTGTTCCAAATACTGCCTTACCTTATTGCATTAAAACCCATGGAATTTGAGAGCCGGAACATAGCACAGAGACCTTCACAATATCAGTGTCCCATGAGGCAATGGGGTATACTAGAAGGAACTTGCTGGACTCAGAATCAGGAGAACGGGATTTGAATTCTGGTTCTGTTCCTCACTAATTGTGTGACCTTAAGCAAGTCACAACACCTTTCTGGGCCTCAGTTTCCCTACCTGCAAAATGGAAAGAATCACTCTTGTATTACTTACCTCACAGGGTAGTTGTGATGAAAGTGATGTGTTAACCTCAAAAGTCCTAAATTCATGTTATTTTTATGCCTGGGAGAAGTTAAAATCAGTCCATTCCTTTTTTCCCACCACTAGATTTAAGCTCCTTGAAGGCAGGAGTCATGCTTCACTCCCCTAGAGAGCAGGGCTTTCATCTTGATTCATCTTTTTGTGGAGTGGGCTGCCTGCCTCAGAAGGTGGTGAGTTTCCCAACTCTGAAGGTCTTCAGTTAAGCGAGATGAACACTTGTGCTGGATATGGTTAAGGGAGGCCCTTGGAAGGGGACTTGAGATAGATTTTGTACAAGATGACCTCAAAGGGCCCTACCAGATCTTAGGACTCTATGATCCTTTGGCTGCCCTCAGCACAGTGCCTCACACATGGCAGAAACTCAATAAATATATGGACAAATGATCATGTAGTTCGGTCCTTTATTTTGCGGTAAGGAAACAGAGGCTTAGGGAGGACAAAAAACCTTGGCAGGTCATGAAGCCTGTTAGTGGCAGAAACTTGGACTAGGACCCAGGCCTCCTCAGTCTTCCCATTACTGGGGGAGGGGGTTTTCTATTAGCACTTTTATTTCTAAAACTCTAGATCCCTCTAATTACAAGATCTTATTAAAGGTAATTAAATCCCAGGTCTAGTTGAGGACTGTTCGAAGGGATAACAACATTTAATAATTGCTCTGGTTGCTCTAATTCCAATTAGTCAAGATTATCTTTGCAGGTAATTAGTTGTCTGGGTAATCTCACCCCTCCATATTCTTGCAGGATAGCATATTAACCCTAAGTGGGGACCAACTTTCATGCTAAAGAATTGAAAGCTATTTCTTAGAATAATCTATTAAGTGCAAATAGAGGTAATTTAAATTTCTAAATGCCTCTGTGCTTGTTATCATAATGCAATGTGCAAAATTGCCCTGGACAACTGCCTTGCTGCGATTCAGGGGAGTCTCTCTGAAGCTTAGGAAAATTGTCAACTGTTGTAAACAGAATACAAGAGATTAGATGGAGAAGTGCCCCCGAAGGTCACCTTCTTTGTTTCCTGGTCCCCAGGACTGAATTCTCTCTGGTATAATTTCTCACAAATTTTCAAGATCCATCTTCTGTTTCTTCTGCGTCTTCTCTGATGGAACATTCACCAGGGCCCGAAATCCTCATATTCTGGGGAAAGGAATCTCTCCTATTAGTTGATCATATGACTTCCTTTTCTGAATTCCACTCTTATTCCTTATCAGCCACTTAATCACAAAAGCATTTTTCTCACAAAAAGTGTTCCGTCTTTGCCACATCTTTTGCATCTGTCCCCATTTTAACCTTTTTCCTGTCACTATCCTAAATCAGGCCCTCATTGTCTTGTACCTGTACTAGGACAATAGCTTTCTAAATGGACTCCCACCTCCAGTCTGTGCCATCTGCAATTCATCCTTCACCCAGATGTCAGATTGATATTCCTAATGTACGTGGCTTATTTTGCCACTTCAGTGTTCACACACTTTCATTGGATCCCCACTGATCATTTCATTTCCCACTGGGCTGTACTCATTGACTTCTCTCCTATGCCACACACCTGATATCTTCAGCTCTTTCCACCTTTTCAGTTTTCTTTTGTGTATTGTCTTTCCTCATTAGATTGCAAGCTCCTTGAGGGCAGGGACTGTCTTTCTTTTTTTTGTATTTATATCATCAGTGCTAAGCACAGTGCCTGAGACTAGTATATACTTAATAAATGTTTATTCACAATTGACTTTTGACTACCAAATATAATGTTGAAACTTCTATACATGGCATCTATGGCCACTCACATCCTAAAGAAGTTACCTTTCTAAACTTATTTAAAATTTCTCTCCTGACACAGACTCTATGCTACAGTTAAACTGGAATATTTTTCTCCACTTCACAAGACCTATGCAATATCCCTTCCCCTCCCCAATTAAATATACCTTTCTTTCCAACTTAATAATAATTCATATTAAAGATAGCTTTTAGGGGCAGCTAGGTGGCGCAGTGGATAAAGCACAGGCTTTGGATTCAGGAGGACCTGAGTTCAAATCCAACCTCAGACACTTGACACTTACTAGCTGTGTGACCCTGGGCAAGTCACTTAACCCTCACTGCCGCCTCCCCCCCAAAAAAAACCCAATAAGCCAGACTGAACTTTCTGATGATCCTGGTAGTTACTTAAAATTCCTTTGGATTTGTGAATAACTTTGAAATTTGATTTAAGGATTCTGTGGTAGAACTGCTAGGAAAATGTTTTTTTTTTCCCCACTACTGACCCTAAACCAAATGTCCCTGCTTGTTCTTTTACCCTGATAGGGATTCTTAAACTTTTTTGTGTCAAGGACTCTATCACTAATCTACTGAAGTCTGTGGTCCCACTCTCAGAACATTGTTTTTAAATGCATAAACATTAAACAGATTATATATATATATATATTTAAACAGATTATATTGAAACATCAGTTATCAATAAAAAAAACAGTTCCAGTTCATGGTACCCAAGTTGGGAATCTCTGCTCTATAGATTAACATATTTCTGTCTGATAGTCCTGGAGGGACATATCTCATGAAGGGGGAAGGAAACATTTGTTAAGTCCCTCCTATGGGCCAGGCACTGTGCTAAGTGTTTTACAAATATTATCTCCTTTGATCTTCACATAACCTTGGAAATTAGGTGCTATTATTACCCCCATTTGATAGTTGAGGAAATGGAGGCACACAAAAGTTACGTTATTTGCCCACGGTCACCGTTATTTGCCCAGGGTCACACAGCCAGTAAAGGGTCTAAAGTTGGTTTTGAACTCAGGTTTTCTTGATTCCAGAGCTCTAATGACTCTACCACCTGGCTGCCTTATGAAGGGCTTTATCATTTTTCAATTGAGTCTCAACCTCCTTTTGACCTCCTTTTTGGTGGCATCCAAGTGGTACAGTAGATAGAGCACTGGGCCTGGAGTCAGTAAGACTCATCTTCCTGACTTCAAATCCTGACTCTGATACTTACTAGCTGTGTGACCCTGGGTAAGTCACTTAATGCTGTTTGCCTCAGTTTCCTCATCTGCAAAATGAGCTGGAGAAGGAAATGGCAAACCACTCCAGTGTCTCTGCCAAGAAAAGTCCAAATGGGGTCATGAAGAGTCAGGAGAAATGACTGAAGAACAACAAATTGGTCCTTTCACTATGCCAGCCTAACTTTAATGCCTCCACTAGGTTGCCTGGAATGCCTTGGTTGTTACTAGCATAGTGGGGGGTTGATTTAGGGACCTTTCATCAATTGAGCCTCCCTAGTATACTTGATGAAATTGCTGGATGTAATGAGCAAGTAACAGAGAAAATGAAATATAAGTGTCCTCCTTTCAGACCTTGAGTAGTTTATTTATATATGAAAGAGAAAGAAAATAAGTCTGAGGATTGACAAAGACTTCAGGCCTGCCCTGGCACCCTTTTCTCCTCCTTCTCATTGATGTGGTGAATTGGAAGGGTTAAGAGTTTAAAAATGGGGCGGCTAGGCGGGGCAGTGGATAAAGCACCAGCCCTAGATTCAGGAGTTCAAATCCGGCCTCAGACACTTGACACTTACTAGCTGTGTGACCCTGGGCAAGTCACTTAACCCCAATTGCCTCACCAAAAAAAAAAAAGAGTTTAAAAATGGATTAGTTAAACTTACTAGAATTGTGCTGCACAGAGAGTTGGGAGAAGAGCTAGTTATAGAGAAAGTACAAAGCTCTTGAGAGTCTGTTCTTCCTCCTTTGCCTTTTATATCCAGTAGACAGAATCCTGTGCTGTGGGTTTGTTGATATATGAAGTTGTTGCTGGGGGATGGGGAGGGGAGAAGAAAAGGGAGAGGGATGGGGGGATGGGGAGGGGAGAGGAAGAGGGAGAGGGATGGGGGATGGGGAGAGGAGGGAGAGGGAGAGAGGAGGGGGATGGTGGGAGAGAGGGAGGGAGGGAGAGAAGCAAACAGAAGTGCAAACCTGGGGCAAAGAACCTGCTGATTCCAAGGAAAAGGTTGTGCCATTTTTGAGAAAAAGGCATAACAGCACCTTAGGCTAGGATTTCAGCTAGAGGCAGCGGTGACCAGAAACAAGCAGTCAAGCAGTGCTCAGCGAAGACTGAGAGATCAAGGTCAACAGTAGCAGAGCAAGGACATCAATGACTTGCAGCATCAGCAGTATGAATTATTTCTCCTTGCACACACCTTGCCTACCTTAGAGTCTCATGCCAGTGAGTGGACTCTTGTTGAGGAGATGGCAGACCCCAAAGGTGGGCGGGGGGCTCTTGCTGGTACTAGCACAAGGATTCTGGGTTTTTTCTCAAAGTGCATAGCAGTATTTCAGTCAGGAAGTTAGCCGAGTCCCAAACAAGAGGCAGTGGTGATGGTAGCAAAGCAGTGAAGTAGGAGGAGAGCAGGGATTGGCAGAGACCAAAAGATCAAGGTCTGCAGAAGCAGTTCAGCTTAAGCTGTGAATTGTCTTGCTTTTCACATGACTTGACCATTTCTTTTCTCTACATGTGCAATTTTGCACTTGTGAATTTTACATGTAAGCTCTTTCCACTGATGCTGGATGTATTTGTGTGAGAGTGTGCCCCAGATCAATACGGGAGATGTTTTATTGCTACTATTCTGCCATTTCAGTAAATACCTTTTCTTTGAACTGTGTTCTCTAAGGGTCAACTAGAGTGAGGATAAATATATTAGTAGGGGTTCATGAGCTATATTTTTAGGAGTGAGAACCCACAGAGTTCCTTGTACCTTGGGTTATTGTCCCTCAGGGAACCGAACCTGTGAGTGCAAATTGCAGGGGAATGTCACACTGTAAAGCAACTCACAAATTCCTTGTTCCATTCTACTTCTGAATCAAACTCGATCTGTCTTTGGAGGAAACCTTCTCCATTTTTGTATGGTCTCAGCTCACTCACTGACTTCTATTTCATGACACATTATGGGTCTTTTTCTTCATTCCCTCTTCCCCACCCCTACTATCAGTTTTGTCTTCTAATTTACTGGACAGGCGATCTTGTCCTTCATAGAACAAAGATAGCTCACCTGCTCCATGGAATCTCCTTGTGAGGTTAAAATAAGGCAGGTGTCATGGTGAATATCTGATCTGCCTTAGCTACTGGTTCATTCTCTTTTATAAAGTGTATGTGTCTTTTCCACTAAATTCCTTTTACAAAGGCTCATCATGGTAGGGAGCTGGTCCTGGGTTCTTGAAAGCTGTGCTCACAGAAGGAAAAGTGGTAGTTTTTGCCAAGCTGGGAAGGATTTGAATATGGGCTTATGATGGACACTGGCTTTCAATTTAGGATCATTTTAGCCAAGTTCAGAGAGGTTTATCACCAGCTGATTGACCAATAAGTGTTGAATTATCTTGTCTGTTGCAATCATCAATGACAGTCTGCTAAAGTGGGGCAAAGGGTTTGTAATCTCTATCAGTGGAGGGAGGACCCACACTGATGAAGTTATAGAACTTTCAAAATACTAAAGAGATGTGTGTGTGTGTACATATGTTTATCTATCTATCTATCTACCTACCTTTCTTTCTTTCTTTGTATCCATCCATCCATCTAATCTTGTACCTAGATATCTGTATCTGCTTGAAACATATTCATTCTAAGCTCCTTGATCGTGATTTTTTTGGAATGTTCTATAATTTTAAAACTCTTATATAATTTTTAGTGCTTAGCCATGCACAGTGTGGATAATCTGTGACTATTGTTTTAAGAGGGGCAGCTCTGTGGTGCAGCAGATACATCTCTGGGCTTGGAGTCAGGAAGATCTGAGTTCAAATCCAGTCTCAGAAACTTCCTAGAAGTATGACTTTGGGCAAGGTGTCCCTTTGTCACTGGAGAAGGAATTGGCAAACCATTCCAGTATCTGCCAAGAAAACCCCATGGACAGAGGTTCATGAGGTCACAAAAAGTAGGACACACTTGAAATGACTGAAGAACAACAAATTGTTTTAAGTGACAAAAGTAAAATTGAAGTTTTTTTGTCAGCTTTGTTGGAATCAGGTTATCTCCTTCCCCACTTTTAATGACCATCCTCCCTGAAGCTTTACTTGAACAAGATATTTTACAGCTTGGCTATCTCCAGCCTTCCCATTTGCCTCTCCTTTTATTATCTCTTATGGTATGCCTGTCTTTTAAAAAAGTCTCAATATCTTTCCCATTTGCCTTCCCTGTCTCCAACCCTCCCCATCCCTCCTCTTTTTTTGTGGGTTGTGTTTTTTGGGGGGCAGGGCAATGAAGGTTAAGTGACTTGTCCAGGGTCACACAGCTAGTAAGTGTTAAGTGTCTGAGGTCAGATTTGAACTCAGGTCCTCTCGAATCCAGGGCTGGTGCTCTATCTACTGCGCCACCTAGCTGCCCCCCCATCCCTCCTCTTAGCCTCCCTTAAGTTATGTAGTGTTCTCTATCCATCTCTCTTCCCTTCTCTTTGGTTCTCCCTTCTTCTTTCTTCCCTCCTTTTTCCCTTCCTCCCTCTCCTTTTCTCTCTGTCCCTTTCTCCCTCCCTTTCTGCTCCTGCTTCCCTCTTCTTTTCCTTTCCTTCTCCTTGCTTAAACTTTGTCTAGTTGTTTGTCTCCCTTCCTCCCTTTATTCCCTCCATGTCTTCTCTTTCCTATTATTCTCTCTCTGGTTAAATCTGTTTTTCTTCCTTCTCTGTCTTGCCTCCTCCTATCCTCTCTTGGGTTGTTTCACTTCTTTCTCCTCCCTTCCTGCATGTTTCCTACTCTTCTCTTTCCTTTTATTCTCTCTCTGGTTAGAGCTGTCTGTTTCTCCTCCTCCTTTTCTGTCTTGCTCTCTCCTATCCTTTCTCGAGCATTTCGCTTCTCTTCCTCTCCTTTCTCTTTTTCCCCTCTTCCTCTAACAGCACTACAGTGACTCTGCATCATGTACCATCAGACAAGAGCTAAACCGGGATGGGAAAAGCTGCTTTCCTCCCACCCAGCTAAATATTTCTAGTCTCCCAAGCACCCAATCATAGAGCATCAAGGAGCAAAAAGCTGTGTGTCCCTGCTCAGTAGCAGGAGGGAGATCTGAGTTTCCCAAAGCTGTTTGTTGCACAACATTGAAATTGCTCCCTTTCAGGCAGTGAATGTGTTGCTGCCTCAGCTAGGACACATGTCTCTAAAAACATATTCTCCCCCAAGCTATGGCTGGCTAGCCCAGTAAGCAAGGAGATAGTATGGTGTAATGCAGCAGTAGTGACCTGCTTAAATAGAAACAGGGACCACTAAACCATATTGAAAACCACATGTTAACATCATCTAGGCTCTATTGTATTTTAATTTTTAAAAAAATATTTTCTGATTGAATTTTAGTCTGGTTCCTGCCCCCAGAAGGGCTGCATGTTTGACAGCTCTGGGTTGAATATCTGTCCTGAAATCAGGAAGATGAGGGTGAAATGAAAAGAGTACCAAGCTTAGAATGTTGAACTTATTACTGAACCCAAGTCTGAATTCCCATTCTGCTACTTAGAACCTATGTGACCTTGGGCAAGTCAGTTAAACTTGCTGAGCCTCACTTGATTCAGCTGAGGGTAATAACATCTGCAGTACATACCTCACAAGTCTATTGTAAGGTTCTGATGAGATAATGCTTTTTTACAAACTCCAAAGTGCTATGTAAATGGAAGTCCTAATCATTCCCAAGCTTTGTCTAGCTCTCTTTCATAGTCACTAGGGACCTCTTTAACTCTTGCCACCTTCTGGCTACATTCTGCATCCTGGCCACCCTCCTTCCACCCTCTTTGTTCTCTCTGGCTGGCTTGTGACTTTATGATTTAAGTCACTGTGAAGACTGGATGGATGGATAGATCCTAGGAGCATAACATTTGGGACAGAGGAAATTTTTACAGAGAAGGAAAGTAAGGCCTAAAAAAGTAGAGCTGACTAGACACTTTTTCTGTGTGTGGGGTTAAGTGACTTGCCCAGGGTCACACAGCTAGTAAGTGTCAAATATCTGAGGCCGGATTTGAACTCAGGTCCTCCTGAATTCAGGGCCAGTGCTTTATCCACTGCACCACCTAGCTGCCCCTCTAGACACTTTTAAATGCAAAGACAGGGGTCAAAAGCAACATAGAAAGATAATATGGTGGAGCAGTTGGAAGGATCCAGACATTTATTCCTCTCTGGGCTCCTTGCCTCACTCTCTGGACTTCTTTCTCCACCATGATCCAGCTGCTGTCTCAGGCTGGAAGATCACTGTTCCCCAAAAGCCTTTTTAGTCTGGTAGATCCCTTCTCCCCTGACTGATCACTTCCTCCCAGAATGTCCATTTTAAGGAGAGTGTCCAGGCCAGACATGCTCACTCCTTTATTTCTCTCTGGGCTCCACTACTCTTGACTCTCCAGGAAACTTCTTTTTCTACAGTGCCCCCTCCCCCCCCCCCCCCGCCGCCCCACCCTGCTGAATCCCTGAGTACCCACAACACTTCAGCTTTTTGTGCACTGTCTTTCCCCATTAGAGTATAAGCTCTTAGAGGGAAGAGACTGCCCTTTTCCTTATATTTGTGTTGCTAGCGATGAGCATAGTGCCTATAGTGAGCACTTAAATGCTTGTCCAAGGTCAAATAAGCAACAGAGCTGGGATTTTAAGTAAGGCATCCTAAGCCCAGTTCCTGAACTCTTCTCACTGTGTCATTTTGTGAAAGCCTTCAGGCTTTTAATGAAGGTCTCTATGTCTCAGTATGACATGGCCGACAGTTAAATATTGTAGCTTGTAAAAGGCCTGTGTGGACAGTTTCTGAGGCTTGTAGGTCTAATCAGTTGTATTATGAAGGTGAGTCTACACCAGCCCCAGCATGCCTGGATAGCCACCATGAAGCCTTTTGTTTGTTCAGTCATTTTTAGGCAAAGATGCTGTTAAAGATGCTGGAGTGGTTTGCCAATTCCTTATCCAGTTCATTTTACAGATGGGGAAACTGAGGCAAACAGGGCTAAGTGACTTGCCCAAGGTCTCACACCTAGGAAGTGTCTGAGGCCAAATGATGAATCCTAACTAAATGAAATTGTATAGACATCATTCCCTCTGTGATTTTGTGCTTTTCATATAGCTCTCATTCTTCTTTTCTTTCTTAGAACTGTAGAACTTTAGAGCTGGAAGGGGACCTTATAGGTTGGTTATTGTAACTCCTTCATTTTCCATGTGAGGAAACTGAGACCCCAAGGAAGGCAAGTACTTGTCTAGATTCACAGAGCTCATGTCAGAGCTGTAACTGAAACCCATCTTTCTTCTACCTTTTGCTATAGTATTCTTTACACTATGTATGTGTTGGGGGGCAGCTAGGTGGCATAATGGATAGAACATTAACCCTGGAGTCATGAGGACATGAGTTCAAAGCCGCAGACACTTGACACTTACTAGCTGTGTGACCCTGGGCAAGTCACTTAACCCTCTATGCCTCAAACATCCAGGGCCATCTCCAGTCATCCTGATATATATCTTGCCACTGGACCCAGGTGGCTCTGGAGGAGAGAGTGAGGATGGTGACTTTGCACAGCCCTCCCTCACTTAAATCCAATTCACTGCAAGTCAAGACATCACCTCCCCGATGTCATGATCCTCTTCAATAATGAAGGACAGGGGGCAGCTAGGTGGCGCAGTGGATAGAGCACCAGCCCTGGATTCAGGAGGACGTGAGTTCAAATTCGGCCTCAGACACTTGACACTTACTAGCTGTGTGACCTTGGGCAAGTCACTTAACCCTCATTGCCCTGTTTAAAAAAAGAATGAAGGACAAACAACAACACTGTGTGATAGTGCTTTTCTGTCACTACTCTAGTATTTAAAAGAGTGCCATTTCAATGCATCCCAATCCTTATGAAGCTCTTAGTATATTGGATTAGAGTATTACATTTTAGTATTAAATAGTGTGTGTTTAAATATATTTTCCTCATTCAATAAATCTAGATATAAAAATAGCAGTGCAAGGGATGGATAAATATGACCAAAGAAGAAATGTGCAGAACAATAATTTGATGGGTAGCAAAGGATTTATGTAGAAAGTTGGGAGGTTAAATATGATGGCAGCACCACAGAGAAAGCTGGTGGCTGTATACGCTATTTGTTTTTATTTATCTTTGGGTTCTGGATTTGGCACCTACATGGTATAGTGGAACAGCACTGGGCCCCGAGTCAGGAAGACCTGAGTTCAAATGTGGCCTCAGATACTTACCAGCCGTGTGATTCTGGACAAGTCACTTAACCTCTATCTGCTTCAGTTTTCTCTTTAATAAAATGAGGTTAATAATAGCACCTATTTCACAAGGTTGTTGTGAGGATCAAAGATAATAATTGTAAAGAGCTTTGTGAACCTTAAAACATTATATGAATGCTATATTGCCATTATTCCTGGATTAGACTATAGGGAGAATTTTGGAGCATTTTCTCAGTAGCCTGTGCTACTGTGTGTGTGTGTGTGTGTGTGTGTGTGTGTGTGTGTGCGTGATTTTTAAAACTTTTTGTTTGTTTGTTTTTGTGGGGCAGTGAGGGTTACGTGACTTGCCCAGGGTCACACAACTAGTAAGTGTCAAGTGTCTGAGGCTGGATTAGAACTCAGGTATTCCTGAATCCAGGGCTGGTGCTTTATCCACTGTAACACCTTTATCCACTGTAACACCTAGTTGCTCCCTATCTGGTATTTTTAAAGGAAAGAATAGGGGAAAGGCAGGTCTGCTTTTATTGTGCCCCTTTCCTTTATACTTGTAGTTACATCCTTGATAATCTTGGTGCCAGATTACCAGGCTTCTAGAATACTCATCTTTTCCCCATTTCTACCACGTTAACTCTGTCCCAGTGATCTGGAACAGAAGAATTGGTTTGGCCAGTTCAACATAACTATGACCTTCAAGGGCATGGATAAGGGTGGCCCAACTCTGCAGAGGCCAAATCCATGATCTCATGAGGTATAGAGCATGGGAAGATGGGTCATATCCCATACTTTCTGAAACAGCCAAATTTGGGGCTTGTCTCCAATACAATCACCCCTACCCTTGATCCATAATTGCTCAGAACTCCTTGACTCTACCCACTCTAGCCACTATGCAAGTTCTCAGTTTCCCCTCTTTTGTGTCCTAGAATTGGTCCCTCAAGGTATTTATAATCTAACTATGACCAACCATATGAACAACCCAAGTAGCAGTTATATAAGTGCCATTTGGAAAATTTCAGCCTTTACCAAAAACAACCACCCCTTTCCTCTCAGACCACTTTAGTGCTGCCCTTGCCCATCTTGGGGTGATCCTTGTACTCTGGGACAGTGACTGATGAGGAAGACTCCACCTCCTCTCTAGCCCTTATTCCCTTTCCTGTACTGTATGGTTCAGTCAAACTGCCCTTTCTATTTTTACACAAATACAAAAACCCCAAAGAAATAGTCATACATGAATAGGAAAGTAAGGTAAACTTCCATCCATTAAGCAGAGCCATGTAAAGAGGAATGGATTTATATTGAAAACTTTCTGCTGAATGGAAGTCGGAGAAAATTCACTTTTGCTCTCTGTTTTTACATTGTGTATGGTAATAACCTACACAGGGAAATAGGTTTTCTCTTGAAAGGCTGTTCTGTTCATTGTTACAACCTATTATTTGATTTTTGTATTGTGCATCTTTCAATAACAATTTATATTAAAGAAGAAATTTACCTGTTTGTCTAAGTACATTGATTAAATAGCTGAATAATTAGTTGCTAACAAAAAGTTAATATTTACAAGTCTGCCCCACCCCCCAGGAATACACCAGAATTTTTTTTTTAAATAATGAAGCATGTTCAATCAGATTGCTCTCACTAAAAATATCATTAATAATTAGCAACATTAATATACTGCATAATGAATGTGCACAATATCATTAATAATTAATATGGTGAGAGAAAAAAGTGTTTTGTGCCATTAATAAAATATAAATTATTATTTATTTCATTTTGATATCCTTTGAAATATCTTTGTAATGTATTTTTTATAATATGCATAATATTAGTACAATAGTAAATGTATATAACTTTATATATATATACACATATATGGGGGAAATAGTTAAAAACTTTTTATTTACTGACTATGTGATCAAAAAAGCTTGGAGACTGCTCTAGGAGAGGCAGTCTGACATGCTTTGGTTTGTTAATGTCATGAAGATAGCCCCTGTTGGAGAAAATTCCTCAGTGAGGAAGGAGTGAAGTAGGTTGTGAGAATCAGATATGTGACTCCATTAGATATGAAGGCCATTTCTTCAGAAGATTCTCAAAGCTCTTCTTTGATATGCTTCATGTCTTGGCTTTAGAGCATCCCAAGACCTCCATCTATGGAGCTCCATGAGACACCTGGCAGAAGGGAAAAACACACATGTCAAACACAAGCTCCTAATTATCTTCTTGTGGAGGTACTGGAGTGAGATGGAAGGGATCATCTAGACCAGAGCTTCTTTTTTGGGGGTGGGGGTGGGGCAATGAAGGTTAAGTGACTTGCCCAAGGTCACACAGCTAGTAAGTGTCAAGTGTCTGAGGCTGGATTTGAACTCAGGTCCTCCTGAATCCAAGGCCGGTGCTTTATCCACTGTGCCACTTAGCTGCCCTTAGAGCAAAGCTTCTTAAACTGTGGGTTGCAACTCCATATAGGGTCATATAACTGAATGTGTGGGTTGTGAAAAAATTGACAACAGTAAAAAGGTTATGTATACCTATTTTATATACCTATATACACAGGGTCGCATAGAAACGGGGTTGTGAGTGGAAAAAGAGCCTTAATTGGCTCTTCATTGCACCACTATCCTACATAGACTTTAAAGTGTAGCTCTCTGAGATTGGTTGGCTTGCCCAGAGTGCACCAGTACTGAGGTCACCACAAAGCCAGCTTAAATACCTGTTCTTTTCCTAAACCAAGGATGGGTGTAGTTCCCAATGATGTGTTGATCTCTCTGGTCCTTGGTCCCAACTATATTCTTTCTTTCCCACATCTGTTGCTAACAACTACCATCTCATCAGCTGCCCAGTTCTTCCCAGTCCTATCTGGGGGGATAATCTGAGTGAAGTCATCATTGTTGAAATCTCAGAGCTGGTTAGGGAAAATATAGGTTCCATCTAAGATGAATATGTAAAATTGGATCTCTTTTATTGCCCTCCAGACCCTAGACCACCCTTCTACTACATTTCTACCAGCAAACATAACCTCTGCCTCCATCCTAGTAGTCACCTTTTCATTTTTTGTTGTTTGTTTTATTAATTCACTTGGCTTCTGCCTTGGAATCATGTCAGAAATTCTGATATGTGGAAAAAGAAACCCAGATGAAGGAGAAAACCCAGGGAGCATATTGTTGTGGATGGGGCTGTGTTGGCTCAGAACACCCAGTGTTGAACATTTGTCCCATCTGCTGGCTAATATAATCTCATAATTTTCAGCCATCTGCCTGACTCCCCAGTGATGCAGCAGAGAGTCTGGGATGAAAAAATAGCCCAGAAAACAGAGAGAGACTTGGCCAACAACAAAAATATTCTGATTATTGAAGTTTTCCGAAGTGCCAAAGACCAGTGGAGACATTTATCATTGAATGGATGTCACCAGGAATCAGAAAACAGAGAGGGAAATTCAAAGTGAATTTTCAAGAGGGTTGGAAAACCCCCAGCTTGCCTTCTATCAATTGGTACAGTAGGTGATGGAATTAATTCCCAGAAACAGCTTGAATCCTGCAAGGTTGAATATTTTGATATTGTTTTGCTTTCATTTGGAATTTCATTTAGAATTGAATTCTTTATTGTCTTTTAGGGAAAAACAAGGGTTCTATCACATAGAGAGGTTTTCTAGGTGTTACATGAATAAATTTCACTATACACGTTTTGCCAGAAGAACAAGAGGTCATTCTTTCTATGTCTGTCTGTCTGTATCTCTCTCTCTCTCTCTCTCTCTCTCTCTCTCTCTCTCTCCCTCTCAATTTCTCTGTCTGTCTGTCTGTAATGAGGGAACAATGAACAATATCATCCCCTCCAAAGTAAGTGTTCTCCTGTCTCCTGACCACTGCAGTGTATTAAGACTCTGGGGCCCCACATCAACTCTGTGTGTGTGTGTGTGTGTGTGAGAGAGAGAGAGAGAGAGAGGGCAGAAACTAGAGGTCTCCCTTCTTTGCCAAATTGTGACTATGGCCACTTGTTTGAGGCCAGGGTTGCTGGCTTCAAAGATGTTCAGAACTGTTGGCCATCTCTTCCCAAGCTCTTGAACTTTGGTTTGGTGGATTTGGCTTTGCTCTGTGGCTAGTTCTATGCTCACCAGGCCAAGGAAAGGGGACATTTTCATAGATAAAAGCCAGCATAATGTGGCAGCACGTGCACTCCTCTGGAAGTTAGAAAACCAGGAGGTGTAAGAATGTTTGACTGCCAGTAAGTATCCTGTGACCACTTGACCCAGGAAACAGAGAAGGGATCAACAGGTAGTGTCAAGGATGCAGCTAGTGCTGACCTTAGGACACAGAAGCATTTTCTAGCCCTTGAGTGTTCTCTGTGCACAAGATCTTGAGCACTTTCCATCTGGAGCACGTGACTTCTACAGGGACTCACACAATACCGGGGAAAAACACAGAGAGAACAGGGAATTTGACCTGAAAGCGACCTCTGGAGCCTTGTTATTTTGCCTTGAAGAAGTCTACCTGGCTCCCTTGTGCTCCCTCTTTCTCAACATACCCAGCTCAGCAGCTGCACCGTGATGTACCAACCTTAAAAATAAAACACAAGCACTGAGGCTCTGGCTCTTGTGTTTTATATGCTGCCTAGAGACAGCCTCAGCCAGGGAGAGAGACTGGTGTCTTTGTGAGGGATGTTGGCAGCAGCTGCTACATTCCTGTCCCCAAAGATCAACTGCTTTGCTTTCCTTACGGTGGGAATAATCCCTGCTCAGCCTTTTAGAAGTGAATGTGGGAGGGGCAGCTAGGTGGCCCAGTGGATAGAGCACTGGCCCTGGAGTCAGGAGTACCTGAGTTCAAATCCGGCCTCAGACACTTAACACTTACTAGCTGTATGACCCTGGGCAAGTCACTTAACCCCAATTACCTCACACAAAAAAAAAAAGAAAAAAAAAAGAAGTGAATGTGGGGTCCTGGGCAAATCATTTAGCTTCTCAGTCTCAGTTTCTCCATTTGTGAAATAAGGATAATCATATTTATACTACAAGTCCAAATCAGATGTTACATGTAAAACCCTTTAATGTAAATACTATCTGCTATTATTATTCCTGGAATAAAGTGCTACCTCATTGTCTCTTCACAGCCTGGAGGTGGCCCTGGGTTTTTGAAGGCTGTTCCAGGGGATTGTAATGTCTGACAGGTCCCATCAAGGGCAAAGACTTGGAATATGAGTCTTGTGATGGGCTGTTGCTGTTGTCTGAGGACCTGCTTAGTTCTGAGATGCTCATCACTTGAAGGTTGGACAATTGGGTTATCATTTTTTAACCCCAGAAATTCATGATATTCTTTACCAAGTTATAGATTAATTGAGATCTGCATTGATGGAAGGTCTTTGAGAATACTGATGAACTCACAGGGTTTTTGAAGTATTGCAGTTGGTGTCATACAGAGTCACATAGGTGAGAAAGATTGCCTGTCGGTTGACAAGAGGAGGCATCACTCTTAAACTTAATTAATCAACTGGAATTTGGCTGCTACGTGCCAGACACTGTGCTGGGAGGTGTGAATACAAAGACAAAAAAGTGGAACACCCCCTTCTCTCAACAAGCTTACATTCTGTTGGGAGAGAGGAAAAAGCATAGCATCCCTTCTGCCAAAAGATTTTGTACAACTGACATGACAACTTCTGGACTACTTGAGATCTTTGGGTTATTTTATCTATTGAACTAAAGAGAAACTGTGCCTTAAAGAGACTTACCCTCCCTTTGCCCTGGAAAAGTCTTTGGGGAAGAATAGGTTACAGGGGTGAGCTTGACCCTCTGCCTGAGTTTTGGGGAGAGAATAGAGTAAAGGTGGATGTGGGCCAGGCAGCCAGCATTTGAGCAGCCACTGGGATGTGGTTGTGACCAGCCACTCCCTCCTCCGATGAACACAGCCATAATGTTAGCCTGACACTGAGATGAGTTGTGCATGGACCAAATTTTCCACAGAAGAGAACTGATGCCAGCTAATGATTTGCTCCCTTTTCTTCCTCCTTCCCCTCCCCATGAGAGAATATTTGAAGTCCGTAGCATACCTATTCTTTGATAGTTGTTTCTTTTACATTGATGTTTAATTAGTATTGAAAGCTGGCATAAGATGAAATGTGGTCAGCCATAGTAATTTATATGTGTCTATTGTAATTGATCAGTAATGGGATGCTAGGGAGAGGGGTAGTGACTTGCATGTTGCATCTCTATAGAAGGAGAATGAAACAAGAAACAGAATCTCTGTCAGGGATTTCTGATATCTTAATTAGTTTAAAATTTCATTAAATGTCAATGTATTATAATAGCATGAATCTAATTTTCTCTTAGAAGGAGGATAACCACAGTTTCTGTCAGGTGGGAGCTTTATCAAACGGCCATAGCCAACCAGTTGTTTTTTGCCATTGTTCATTCTCTGGAGATTCCCTATTTGGGGGTGGAGCTAAGGTAAGCAACTAGAGAGAAAATCACACCTGTTGGGAAGAGAAGTGGGCAGTAGAAAAGGTGAGCCAGGGCCTACATTTCAAAGGTAGGAGCCAGAGGGAGAGGCAATAAGCATCTTAATTCCCCCCTTTCCTATAGCAGCCCAGAAAAATCTTTTTATGTTATATAAATAACTTCTTTTTTTAAAAAAATTTAATCAGGGGGCAGCTAGGTGGCACAGTGGATAAAGCACTGGCCCTGGATTCAGGAGTACCTGAGTTCAAATCTGGCCTCAGACACTTGACACTTACTAGCTGTGTGACCCTGGGCAAGTCACTTAACCCCCATTGCCCTGCAAAAAATTTTAATCATAAAAGTATTTTATTATTTTCTAGTTACATGTAGAGATAGTTTTCAACATTTGTTTTTATAAGATTTCTAGTTCCAATTTTTTCCCTCCCTCCTTTCCTTCCCTCCTCCCCAAGACAGCAAGCAATCAGACATAGGTTATGTATGTACAATCACATTAAACATATTTCTGCATGAGTCATGTTGTGAAAGAAGAATCAGAACAAAAGGGATAAAAACCTCAAAAAAGAAAAAAAATAGAAACAGTATGGTTCAATCTGCATTCAGAATCCACAGTTCTTTTTTCTGGACGTGGAGAGTATTTTCCATCATGAGTCCTTTGGAATTATCTTGGATCATTGTATTGCTGAGAAGAGTTAAGTCTATCCCAGTCGATCACCACACAGTGTTGTTGATACTGTGTACAGTGTTCTCCTGGTTCTGCTCATTTCACTCAGCATCAATTCATGCAAGTCTTTCCAAGTTTTTCTGAAATCTGCCTGCTTATCATTTCTTTTCTTTCTTTCTTTTTTTTGGGGGGGGTAAGGCAATGGGGGTTAAGTGACTTGCCTAGGGTCACACAGATAGTAAGCGTCAAGTATCTGAGGCCGGATTTGAACTCAGGTCCTCCTGAATCCAGGGCCGATGCTCTACCCACTGTGCCACCTAGCTGCCCCTCTGCTTATTATTTCTTATAACACAATAGTATTCCATTACATTCATATACCACAACTTGTTTAGCCGTTCCCCAATTGATGGACATCCCCTTAATTTCCAATTCTTTGTCACCACAAAAAGAGCACCTATAAATATTTTTGTATATGTGGGTCCTTTTTACAAATAACTTCTAACAGGGGCAGCTAGGTGGCGCAGTGGATAAAGTACTGGCCCTGGATTCAAGAGGACCTGAGTTCAGATGTGATCTCAGACACTTGACACTTACTAGCTGTGTGACCCTGGGCAAGTCACTTAACCCCAATTGCCTCACCAAAACAAACAAACAAACAACAAAAACAAATAACTTCTAACAGAGACAAAGTTAAATAAGTATATACATTTAATAAGTGAAAAATATTTTTGGGAAGGTGGGTACTACCAGTTCTTGGGAAAAGTCTTAGGAAAAAAGTTGTTGGGAAAGTCTTCACATAGAAGGCAGAGAGGGGCAGCTAGGTGGCGCAGTGGATAAAGCTCTGGCCCTGGATTCAGGAGTACCTGAGTTCAAATCCCACCTGAGACACTTGATACTTACTAGCTGTGTGACCCTGGGCAAGTCACTTAACCCCCATTGCCCCACAAAAAAAAAACAAAACAAACAAAAAAAAAACACATAGAAGGCAGAGTTTAAGCTCAATCTGGAAGAAAATGCATTTCTCACATTAGGGGTTTTCACATTGCTTAGAGAACTGTTCATACCAAACATTCCCAGATCTAAATGATTGCCCCAGGGATCCCAAGAAAAATCCCCTGAAGGAAAGAGAAGGGTTCGGGTTTTTTTATTTGCTTCTCAAGATTTGTTCAAAGGGTTGTATTTAAAAAGAAATATGACTATTCCTTTGATACCTTTTTATCATGGTTTGTGATCATTGAGATTCACAACTATTCTTAGGTAGGTGGACCTTTAGGAATTCACATTCATGCAAATGAGCATATGTCTAGAAAGGTTCTGCATGTAAATTAGGGGGGGAAATTATCTTTGCCTGAAGAAAGTAGGGAACAAGTTTTGAAGAAAAATACCAAATGTACCAATCCCTATTTTGGGCATCTCTTCTCCTTTAAGAAGAATAGGTGTACGCCTCTCATAGGTCCAGCATTTCCCTGAGTGTCAAGCTGTCTTTTTTTCTTAAGTCCATGAGCTGGTCTTTATCTTGTTTCTCTGGCTTTTCTTTCTCTTAGCTCTTCACAGTCTTCATACTCTTATCGAGCTGTAGCTCCCCAGTGCAACTATTTCCAGACTCTGCTCCCCCATTCTTTGTGCACAAATGGAAAGACCCTTAGATACCATCCAATACCCTCTTTGCACAGATTGGGAAACAGATAGGATGTTCTTATTTTTGCAAATATCTTGCCTGGAATCTACTATGGATGGAACTTGATCTCAAGCATGATCCCTGTAGACTTCTTGAGTGTAAGAGTAAATATTTTATTACAGATTGTGAAAATTCTACCATTTTTTTACTTCTCAGCTCAAAAATCTTCGGTGGTTCCATGTTATCTACGGAGGAATATTTGCCTGGCATTCAAGGCTCTACCTCCCTTTTCTGTCTTACTTCACACTGTTTTCTAACACTCTATACTCTGGTCAAACTGGACTACTCTCTATTCCTCCCAAACATATATTATTCTCTAATACTCCTTCCTCTGTTCTCTGTGACTGGAATGTTCTCCAACACTTCCTTAACCTTTTAAAATCCTATCCCTTATTTGAAGCACAACTTGAATGCCATTTCCTCTATGACACTCCCCTTGATGACCTTGGTTTCAAGCAAATTTATCCTTCTATACTGAGGACCAATCAATCAGGACATATTTACTAAGAGACTACTATGTGTTTGGCTCTGTGTTAAGCGCTGAGAATAGTGATGTAAAGGCTAGAACAATCCTACTCACACTGAGCTTATGTGATAATGGGAGACACAAGAAGTACATATTGTAAAAGAAAAACATACTAATAGTGTTCAGTTCAGTTGTTTTTTAGTTGTGTCCGACTCTTCACGACCGCATTTGGGGTTTTCTTGGCAAGGATATTGGAGTGGTTTTCCATTTTCTTCTCTAGCTCATTTTGGAGATGAGGAAACTGAGGCCAATAAGGTTAAATGATTTGCCCAGGGTCACGCAGTTGGTAGTATTTGAGGCCTTTTCTTTTTTCTTTTTCTTTTGGCAGGGCAATGAGGGTTAAGTTACTTGCCCAAGGTCACACATCTAGTACGTGTCAAATGTCTGAGGCTGGATTGGAACTCGGGTCCTGCTGAATCCAGGGCCAGTGCTTTATCCACTGTGCCACCTAGCTGCCCTCTATTTTTTTTTTTTTTAGTATTTGAGGCCTGATCTCTCCTTTTAGGCATGAGTCTATCAGAAGTCTTTTACTTAGTTTAATCATCTAATATCTAAGCATGTTCAGCCTACAGAGAATGTCACAAGATGGCACACTCCATGCCCTAGGACATGGGACTCTCTCCCAAGAGGATTTGAGGTAATATTCTTTGTTGTCGTTGTGCAATTGTTTCAATTATATCTGAATCTTCATAATCCCATTTGGGGTTTTCCTGGCAAAGATGCTGGAGTGATTTATCATTTCTTTCCCCAGCTTGTTTTACAGTTGATTAAACTAAGGCAAACAGGGTTAAGTGACTTGCCCAGGGTCACACTGGTAGTAAGTGTCTGAAACCCAATTTGAACTCAGGTCTTCCTGACTCCATGCCCAGTATGCCACCTAGCTGCAAGCTAAAAAAAAAGATGTATCACCATCTGCCCTACCACTGTAACTTAAGGACCCCATGGTCTCTCCATCTGCCCTGCAGTTGAACCCTGTTCTATGCATTGTGAGTTCCTGTATTAGAATGTGAGTTCCTCAAGAGTGTTGTTTTTGTTGTTGTTCAGTTATTTAAGTCATGTCCGAATGTTTGTGACTTCATTTGGTATCTTCTTGGCAAAAATACTTTTCATATCTTTGCTAAGTATCACAGTGGAGTCAGGAAGATCTGAGTTCAAATCTTACCTCAGACACTTACTAAATGTATGACCTTGGGTAATTCATTTAGCCCTATTTGCCTCAGTTTCTTCATCTGTAAAATGAACTAGAGAAGGAAATGGTACACCATTCTAGTATCTTTGCCAAGAAAATCCCAAGTGGGTTCATAAAGAGTAGGATAGGACTGAACAATCACAGTTTGGGATTAACATTCTAACACAATAGTCACTACTCAGTGTTGTCCTGATCAATATCTTAATCCTTTTCTCAGAGGAGAGGAGTAGGTCAGGGATAGAAGAGGAGACAGTCTGGAACTGGATCAATAGTCTAGAATCTTCAGGGGTGGGGAAAGGCTACTTATCCAAATGAGGCTAGAGGAATTTTTTATTTAAAATGTTAGTTGATCTATTTCCCTAAGACAGACCTTTTGTTCTTAACCTAAACCACTTTCAAACTGGGAAGTCTGGAAATGACTTAGACCAGAGAAATACTATTTTTTTTTCCTTTTTAAAAAGAGGTTTTGACATGCTTTCACACTACAAACCAACAACTAAGTTTTGTTAAGTGCTCTGCATATGTTGTCTCATTTGATCCTCACAACAACTCAGTGAGGTAGGTGCTATTATTGCCCCCATTTTACCAATGAAGAAACTGAGGCTGAGTTGAGTTGAGTGACCTGCCCAAGGTCCCACGGGTTGTAAGTATTCAACCTTGGCAGGATTCAACCTTGAGTCTTCCTGACTTCAAATCCTGAGCTCTATCCATTGTGCCGCCAACCTAACTTTATAAAGCATAAATATAAAGTTAATAAATGCACATCTATATTTGGAATCTATTTATTTATCTACCTATCTACCATACATAAGTATGAGATAGTTTGGGAAGGAGAGCATGAGCTGTTCAGGGAGATCGATTAATCAATAAACATTTACAGTATTAAGTGCCCTCTGCTATGCCAGTCATGGCATTGAGTGCTGGATCAGAAAAAAGCTTTATATAGAAGATGGTGCCTGAGGTGCATCTTAAAGGAGGAAAATGACTCTGAGGCAGAGGTAAGGAGAGAGTACATTCCAGGCATGTGGAACAGACAGTGCAAAGGTATAAAAATATATAGAAATGGGAACAGAGAGGCCAGTTTGGCTGGATCACTGAATGTAGGAAGGGACACAATACCTAATGAGGTAAAAAAACAGAGTATATAGAACCTTACAAGATAACAGAGGAGTTTATATTTTATCCTAGAGGTAAGAGGAAGCTAGGTGA